>NC_059076.1:134785080-137285080 GCF_020497125.1 Mauremys mutica | reverse complement strand
ACACTCCTTGCGTTTGTAAATAGACATCTAAGATGTTGAGCCGATTTGCCTATTGCCCTTTTCCATCCCCCCCACCCACCCCCAACATCTAGCCCTATGTTAAGGTCAGATTTTTCTATATCTGCCTGTGGACTTTTGTCTCCTGCCTCCTTTTCACCTAGTTGAAAGCCCTCCTCACGGAGTCGGTGCGTGAAAAGGCTCTTCTCCTTCTTGGTCAGATGGACCCCATCTCTTCCCAACAGTCCTCCTTCCTGGAACAGCCTCTAAAGCCACAAACCTTCCGTCGACACCATCTGTGAAACCGTGCATTCATCTCCAGGATGTGTGTATCTCTGCCTGGGCCCTTGTCCTCAACCAAGAGGATGGACAAGAACGCCCCTTGTGCTCCTGACTCCTTCGCCCTTGCTCTCACAGTCCCGTAGTCACTGCTGATCTTCTCAGGGTCAGACCTGACCGTGTTATTAGTGCCCACCTGGAGGAACAGCATGGGGTAGTAGTCAGAGGGGCCAGATGAGCCTCTGCAACCTTCCCGTAATGTCTCAAACATGGATGCCAGGTAGGCAGCACATCCCCCAGGACACCCTGTCAGGTCAGTAGATGGATACTTCCATCCCCCTCAGAAAGGAGTCCCTGACCACCCCAATCCTACACCTCTTCCTCTTGGGTGTGATGGCCGTGTGCCTCCCAGCCGTGGGGGCAGGTGGGTTCTCCTCCTGTTGCCAGTACAGCACTGCCAGTTCTTGACCGTGATCGATGGGGGGAGTGATAGGGAGCAGAGCACTGTCTACTGCCCAAGGAGGCCAGCAGCCAGTCCCTTCCCCAAAGAACAGCCAGTTCTCCCTCCTCCTCTGACGCCACCGTAGTCATCTGTAGTTGGTTAGCATCCTCCATCCTGTACTTCTCCATGTGCATCCAGCTGAAGTCCTAGAGCTCCTGGATGTGACACAGATGAGACACCGCCTCCGGCAGCTCTCTTGCCTACTTTCTGAGGGCCACCACCCACAGACACCTCTCACACCGGGTGCTTCCCCTGGCCTGGCTTTCTTCAGCAGCGACATGGGGGCTGCGTTCCCGACAAGTCACCAGCAGCCGGGTCGAAGCCTCCAGGGTCAGGTTGCCCGTCTGCCAGGGCCCCCACAAGGGCAGGCAGAGGAAGAGCTAGTAATGGTGTTGGCGACGTGTCATTTTCCTCCCATGGCGGGGTTGCAGAAGCAGCTCTTGAGGAGAGGGACCTAATAATAATAATAATACCCAGCTCTTCCCTATTGCTTTTCGTCCAGAGATCTCAAAGTGCTTCATGAAGGAGGTCAGAATTGTTGTCCCAGTTTTACAGATGGGGAAACTGAGGCACAGCAGTGATGTGAGTTGCCCAAGACCACTCAGCAGGCCTGTGGCAGAGCAGAACCCAGGTCTTTTTGCATCCCAGTCCAGTGCTCTATTCACAAGGCAGGACTGCCTCTTAGGGATCAGCCCCAGGGAGGACAATCTATGTGTAAGGGGCACCATGATGGGCAAGTGAGCAGACAAGGCTGACGTCATTGTCAGAGCAGAAGGGACAAGATCAGAAGCAAAATCAGGTTAACTGATGTGGGGGTGGGGCCTTGTAAGTGAAGACAAGAAGCTTGAGCTTGATACAATGGAAGACGGGGCGCCCACTCCAGGGGGTGATGTGCTCAGAGAGATGGGCGAGGGAGAAGATGGCATTTGGTGTGGATTGTGAGGAGAGAGTAGATTGGTGCAGATGGCGATATGAGAATCAAGGAGGCCAGAAACCAGGCTGCAGTAGTTGGGGTTGGGATAGGGTGAAGGCTGGTTGAGAGTTTAGCTGTATAGAGAGAAGGCAAGAACATCTTAGCAATGTCCTGGAGGAAGAAGTGGCAGCATTTGGACACAGTCTAGCAGGGCAAGATAATCCCTGGGTGACAGGCCCTGGGGCGTCATACAGTGATGACAGCGAGGAAGGAGAGATTGGGAGGAAAGATTAGGAGCTTAGTTTTGGGTGTGTTACATTAAATTGACAGACCTCCAGGAAATGTCGGAGAGACATTTTAGAACACTACCTAGCTCTTTTCACCAGCACAGCTCAAAGCGCTTTACAATTTACAGATGGGGAAACAGAGGCGCACACAAAGGGGGAGTGGCTTGCCCAAGGTCACCCAGCAGGCCAGCGGCAGTGGTTGCCCAGGCATAGAGCCTAGGTCTCCTGAGTCCTGGTCCCTTTGGTGCACTATTGTTGTTGAATATTTCGCTTGTGTTAGCACCTAGGGTCTCCGATCCCCGATTGTGCTAGGTTATGGACAAACACAGAACAAAGAGATGGTCCCTGCCCCAGAGCACTTACAATCTGAGTATCAGACAAGAAACAAAAGGGGGATGCAGACAGAGAACAGTCAGATCATTGTGATCAGCATAATAAGCAGTGGGCAGAGCTCACCAGCTGCCTGACTATTTAGAGTGATTGTGGGCATCCAGGCAGAGGTGAATTGGAAGGTCAGATTTGAAGGAGGACAGCGTACAGGGCTCTCCTTCCACACCTCTGGGATGCCATGGGAGCATGACCATCGTATGGTCTTTCCTATGGACCAGCAGCCGAGTTTTCCCCCCCCCCCCCGCATTTTACTTTTAGGTGAAAGTTTCCCCATCCTCCTGGCTTCTAATATATCAACGTGCCAAGGTCTGCTGGAAAGATGGGACCAGATCCTCAATGGGTGTAAATGATCATAGCTCCATCGGTGTCACTAAGTGTTTCTTTCAATTGATGACTGTTTGTTTTCTTCTTTTCTTTCCTGGGCCAGGAATCACCTGTCCAAAACTCCGTCCTATTCTGTATCCCCTCTGCTCTTCATCTCTCCTACGTTCACCTCCGAAAACATCTCTTTTTCTCTCGGTGTGTGGTCTGAGCGCCTCTCTCTTTTTAGCCGCTATCATTCGTTGCGTACCGAACTCCATAACCGTATAATTCATCTTTCTCTTTAAAGCCTTCTGGGATGCAGTTTGCATGAAAGGCACTATATAAAAATAGTTGTATTGTGGTTTTGATTTATTGACTCCAACTGCAAAAATCTCTCCTCTTTCCAATACTTGCAGCATGTGGGTGTTTTGACAGGGTTGTGCAATATCACTTACTAAGCTAACCACAGACACATGAGTTGGAGGGTACATTGACACTCAAGTGTATGCAGCTGGTTTATAGCTCATGTGTCCGGTTTCTTGAGGTGGGCGGGGGGGGATGGAGACAGGTCCTCCAATATCCCCTCGCTAGGTATGATTTAATGGTTTATCTTCCATACACCGCTGCTCTCAGCAGCGTATTGTTTGAATCGGAGGGGAGAGCAGTCATCTTTGGCAACAAGATTTTAAAATTGTCCAGATGCTAAATGGCTAGGATTTAGGGCATAAGGATCCCAATGGGTTTTACTTTCTGTGCTTGTTACTTTTACAATGGAGACAAAAGCCCAAGCATGTAATTCAGATCAAGAGTCACCATTATTCATTTGCCGGAATAGCATTTTGCCTGTTGTAAGACGCAGTTGTTGTAGATTGCCTGGTGGAATTTGTGTCAATGCCGTTTTGTTTCTGGCTGTGTCCCAGCAAAGATGAGTTTAGCTCCCTAGGGTTTTATAAACAGTGAAGAATAGGGGTGGGTGAAAATGGCCAAGAGGTATGTGGTCTAGTGATTGTATTCTCAGCTCCGCTTCCACCTGCTATATGTTTCCCCTCCCGTCCTTATCTATTTAGATCGGGGTGGGCAAACTCTTTGGCCTGAGGGACGCGTCGGGTTTTGTAAATTGTATGGAGGGCCGGTTAGGGGAGGGAGTCGTGGCCCGGCTCCCACTTCCTATCTGCTCTGCCCCCGGGACTCCTGCCCCATCCAACTCCCCCTGTTCCCTGATGGCTCCTCCGGGACCCCTGTCCCATACACACACCCCCGCTCCCTGTCCCCTGACTGCCCCTGGACCCCCACCACCCCATCCAACCCCTCCTCTCACTCCTGACAGCTCCCCCGGGACCCCTGCCCCATCCATCCAACCACCCCTTCTCTCTGTCCTATGACTGCCCCTGACTGCCCCCTGCCGCCCCATCCATCCCTCCCCTCCTTCCTGCCTGCCCCCATTCAGCCACCACGCAGCACCAAGCACTGGGTCAGGCCGGGCTCTGCAGCTGTGCTGCCCCAGGAGCTCGCAGCCCAGAGCATTGCACCAGCGGTGGGGCGAGCTGAGGCTGCAGGGGAGGGGGAACAGCAGAGGAGGGGCCGGGGGCTAGCCTCCTGGGCCAGGAGCTTGGGGGCCAGGCAGGATCTGGCCCACGGGCCATAGTTTGCCCACCCCTGATTTAGATTATAAGCTTCTGGGGGGCAGGGACTGTCTCTCACTGTATGTACAGCACCCAATGGGCCCAATTTTGATTGGGCCTCTGGCTAGTACCAAAATAATAATAAAGCTTCCTGACTAAACAGACGACCCTTTCCATCCTTCTCAGTATCCAAGGTTCTGCAGAAAATAAATGCCCTTGTAAGTTGTCGGGTATATCCTGGTTGTCACGGGGTTGTCTGGGCACCCTAAGGTGCCAGGAGAAGAGGTGAGGTCTTTGAGTATTGGTGGTGCTCAGATTCCCCAGTGACAGGGCAAGGAAGGCAAGTGAGTCTTTCGCAAATCACTCCCTTGGCCGTTCAGAACTGGAATCAAGCCCCTTTCTGAGGCACCCTGGTGGGCCTATGTCTTTGGGCTTCAGCTGGCTGCTTCTGGGTTTCTTTCTCCAGGTGGCATCTGTAATCTAGATTATTTTTTTTAACTCTTGTAAATGAAGCGCTCAGCTGCTGTGGTGACAAATTAAGTAAAATAAGAAAGAAACAGAAGCTTTCTGTGGGCAGCTGAACACCAAAGAGCTGCTGATGTGAGCATTAAACTTGGTATTAACAAAACAGAGCTAAAAGTGTCATGACATAAATAAAAGCAGGGGTAGGGGGGATAATTTCCTCCTGCCTGGTGAGGCTCTGAAATTGGGGGTCTGCTGCTGTGTTGGACTTTATTATACTTCAGTTATGTTAGCAGCTGGAGGCACCATCTGAGATCAGGGCCCCATTCTGCTAGGCACTATAAAGCTATGGAATAAGAGACAGTCCCTGCCCTGAACAGCTTACCGTCTAAATAGACACCCACACGGTGGGAGGAAAACTTTCCAGTGACTTTTCTTTGGGGCTGGCGTATGATCCTGCCTTGTTTCATAGATGCTAAGGCCAGAAGGCACAACTGTGATCATCTA
This sequence comes from Mauremys mutica, assembly GCF_020497125.1. Taxonomy (NCBI): domain Eukaryota; kingdom Metazoa; phylum Chordata; order Testudines; family Geoemydidae; genus Mauremys; species Mauremys mutica. Next base: position 137,279,818 of record NC_059076.1, on the reverse strand, counting down.
GTCTGACCTCCTGTTTAGCACAGGCCATAGGAGTCCCCCAAATAATTCCTAGGGCAGATCTTTATGGAAAAACATCCCATCTTGATTTAAAAATGGTCAGTGTTGGAGAATCCAGCATGACCTTTGCTAAGTTGTTCCAATGGTTAATTACCCTTGCTAAAAAAAATGTACATGTTATTCCCCAGCTGAATTTGTTTACCTTCAACTTCCAGGTATTGGAAGTACTCTGCTTTTCTCGGCTAGATTGAAGAGCCCATTATCAAATATTTGTTCCCCAGGTAGGTGCTTATAAACTGTGATCAAGTCGCCCCTTAACCTCTCTTTTTAAAAGTAAACAAATTGAGCTCCTTGAGTCGATCACTATAAGGCAGATTTTCTAATCCTTTCCTCATCCTCGTGACTCTTCTCTGAACCCTCTGCAATTTATCAACATCCTTCTTGAATGAATTCCTTGATGTTGATAAATTGCGAGTCTCACCATAATTGCTGTTTTACTTCACGCCCCAGCGCCTGGCACCCTCTGTTTGAGAACATTTCACCTTTTTGTTTTTTAAATCTACAGTTGGAGCCCTTGTTTCGGGTGGAAGCTTGAAAACACGGTCCAAGTGCACCCAAAGGGCTCAGAAACCAGAACACACAGAAAGCAACCTCCAAATTGTTTTAAAAAAACAACTCTCATGATTTTAAAGGCAATTTTAATGCTATGTTTTTTGCTACATCCTAGGCATATTTTTGGTGCAGAGTTAGGGTATATTCCAAGTGCAATTTATTTTATTCTCTCTTTCTCTGTCCCCCCCGCCCCTGCCACCCCCAAACCCGCCCAGAGATGGCCAAGCAGCATGCAGGGCAATCCCTTCTCCCAGATAGCTCAGCCCAGTAATAATGCCTGGCTCCCAGGGAGCAGCTCTGCCTCAAGAGTTTACTCTTCTCAGAGACCAAGGTGGAGAGTAAAATCTCCACCTGCTCCCACAGATCCCTTTACACTGAAACTTGTATAACCAAAACCTAATGTGATGATCCCCAGGGGTATGCAGAGTTGTGAAGCACCTGGCCACCACTGGCCCTTAGCGGGAAGCGGGCTTGTCTGTGCCTGCTGTAGCTCAGCTGTCTGAGACCAATAGCCTCTGGGAACACAAGCACTGCCCTCGGGGCCCCTGCAGCTCTTGCTCTCTCTGCACAGGTCAGTGATAATCCTCCAAGCCCTTCCTACAGTGTCCGGCACTTAACCACTGGGGCCACTTACAGAAATTACCAGGTTTGCAATCCCCAAGGGGATAGTGTACACTCCAGCTGGTTGGGTCAGCTGAGGATCACGTCCTTTATAACATCACAGCGCTGAGATATATTTATAGTGAAAACAATCATACGTTTATTAAAGGCTTAGATTTAAAAGATAATAACTAAGGATAATAATGGCAACAAATGGCTACACAAACAACAAAAAGTGTAACACACTTCCTAGAGTTTCTAAATTTAGCTTTAACAGGCTAATTCCTTGTCTGAAGCTGTCTCACCTAAAGCAAACTATCTCCCATCATCTCCAGCCAACATGGCTGGGATCCCTCTTTCGTGAATGCCAAAAGCACTGTCCTTTTTGCTTTCTCAGTGAAGATAAAAAGACAGGTGAATGTACATCCTTCGTCTAGTCAAAACCTGCTTGTCAACCCTGCTTCGATTCAGACTCAAACATATTTTCCAATACATACACACATAACTCCTTACATAGTGTCAGTATGTATATTTCATAACAATATTAATGACCAGTGTGATCCAGGCTTTGATTTAAGGTCCCACATGACATTCTTTATGGATAAATACTGTGAAAGCGGTGTGCCAGGTGTAGTGAGTTTGTCTGGCTTAATAAGAGTTGCTGTTAGAGAACAGGGAACCCTTTGCCAGTTGGCACTGAGGGATTCTTAGGGTCACATCTGACAAGTATTTCTTCCAAGACTAAAAGCTTGCTCACATGCTAGGAAAAAGAACTTAGACTATGTGTAACTGTGCCACCTGGTGACAGCTGCCTAAATATTACTTGGATACAATAAACTGACTCCTGGGAATAGATGACTGACATACCAGAGTGGCTTGTATGTTTCACCATTGTTGATGTGGCTCTGGAGTTGCTCTTTCCTTAGAATCTTGGTACACACAGTACTTTGCACCTTTAAAAGATGTCACACCAAATGTGACAAAATAAAGGTATGGACACTTGGGACTTCTATAATAAAGGTTGAGGGTTTGCTACCTACTAATGGAGAACAAAGTAAACTGATATGGTGAATTACTATAGAGGCCATGAAATGAATCTGAACCTACTTGCTTAAGGGACTGTATGGAGTTACATTTGCATCAGTGTTTGTTCTGTTTCAAGCAGCCTTTATGCTCCTAGTAACAAAGGTTAGCTGAGTTATACTGACCAATTTGCTGCCAAATTTGCAGACATCTTTGTTTTGTTTCTCCTTTTCCCCCCTGTAATTCAGTTTGTCTTGTTTCCTTCCCTTGTTAATGATCCTGTGCAACATTTTCCAGACTTCGATGTAGCAGTTTCCCCCCGAAAGAAACAGGTCATGCACCTGCGCCTCTTGTTATGGCAACATCGTCTTTTGGATGGCTTGCAGGAGCCAAAGTGCCTCTGCTAAGAGCAATCTAAAAGTAAGACTTGCATGGCCTATAAATACTTCCAAGGTGATGAGAAGGAATTATTCTCAGCCTCCGAAGAAGCTAGGACAAAGAGCACTGGTTTGAACCGATGGGAGGAAAAGTTCAGGCTCTGTGTTAGGGAAACGTTGTTTTTAACAGTGAGAACAAGTGGAATAGAAAAAAGTGAAGTAGATTCTCCATTGATGTAAATGGGACCGAACAGGCGTTGGTTAGAGTTGTAGAACTGGATCTAATGGATTCAGGCACCCAACTCCCTTTGAATTTTCTAGCTGCCATAGGAAAGCCCTGTGATAATTCCAGCCACAACTGAGATTTAGGCCATTGGCAACCAAAAAGAGGGGAAGAGCTTCCAGGACCCAGTTTCACTAGGAAGAACTTGCTGAGATGCTCTGTTGTACCTTTGAAATGAGACGGGATCTTGGATCAGCAAATGATGATGTGAGCTAGTGGAAATGAGGACCCTGTGCAGGATGCAAGTGGCTCTTGGGAGTAGCACATTGGAGAAGTGAAGAAGGTCAGTAGATGAATAGGGTCTGGAGGTGAGATGCACAGGGGAAAGGGATGGTCGGGACTTGGATTTGGGGACACAGGCCGGCACCTGTAGAGCAACTGGGAGTCAAGAAGGGAAGAGTGGAGGCAGCGGGAGGGTCAGAAATTGGGTCAAGAATTTAACACCAAAGAGTGAGGGGATTGGATTGGGCTTCCCAGTCTGATCTCACTGCCCTAGGCCCCGAAGGGGAACTCTGCATTGCTTGTCACTTGAGATTCCAATTCCGCTGGACCCACCTGTCACTGGGGAGCTGGGTCATGTACATCCCCAGGTAATAAAGTTTCAAAGTTAGCACATGCACCCCTCCCCTGACTGAATGGAGGGGAATTTAGGGCTCTCTTCTGTCCTTCTTTCACTCTGTCTGCAGACTGTCAGGGCAGCCCTTGGGTTGTATTGCAAAGCCTGTTTGCAATCAAGTACCTATCACAGTAGGGCCCTAATCCATGACTAGGGTTCTTAGGTGCTTCTTAGGTATGAATACAGTCAATATGATAATCAGAGGGGCTTGGGGGTGGGGGGACTTTACATTCTGGAGAATCCTGTGAAATCCACCAGGAAACCCTCATTCTGCAAGGCAATGTTGTCCAGTGGTTAGAATAGGGATTCAGTACTCATGGACTCTATTTTCAGCTCATCCACAGGCTTGGGCAAGTGATCTGGACTCTCCGTGACTCACTTGAGCCCTCTGTAAAATGGGCATAATTATGCAGTGCCCGAGTCAAAGGGGTACGGCGTGGCTTTATAATTCTATAGCCTTTGAGGTTCCTGTATGAAAGGGGCTGTCAACATGCAAAGTACTGTAGCGAGGTGGCCAGTGCATGCCCCATTGCCCACTGCTAGAGGGACTCAGAATTGTTCAACTGTGTGTCATAGATCTATAGGTCAGATTTACAATAGCATCCAACATGCATTCAGGTGTGCTGAGCTCTTTTGAATATCTGGCCACTTATTTCAGGCTGAGCTCCTCTGGCCCTGATTTCTAGGTGCTGGTTGATCTCTGTCCCTATGCTATTAACCGCTAAGGATGATTCTCCCTAGCTCGTAGCACCAGTCGTGGGGGTTGGTGCTGCTGGAGAGGAGGATTTGAGTTGTACGGTATGCTCCCGTGATGTGGGAATGGCTAAGAGAAGCAAGAAGACAATGAGGAAACACCCTGGGCATTCCAGACTGTGGTATCTTCTTATCACCACTGATGGTGCTGGACAAATTCATTTCAGTTCCATTGCCTTCCTCCCCAACCCATTCATCTTTCTTCCGACTACTTCCTGTTAGCAATCCAGCATGATGATGATGCTGTGAGATAATGTAAGATAAGTGATAGCACCGCTACCCTCGCAGAGCATGGGTAGTAGCTGGACCCAATCCCAAAGGGAGTCCTCCCCACTGGCCAACGCTTTAGAAGCTGTGCTGAGCTTTCCTTAGCTTGGAGTCACAGATAGCATGACCTCGTGAGGATAAGGCACACGAGAAGATGCTGAGGGAACTCAATTTATACCAAGTAGAAAAGGGAAGAAGATGGAGGGGGAAACATGATCGCAGTCTATAAATACCTTCAAAGTAACAGTGTCATGGGAGGAAGAGGAATCAGTCTCACTCCTAGAAGACAAGAGAAAGATCAATAGTATAAAGTGGAGGAGGAAAGATTTAGGGGAAAACTCTTACCAGTCGGAGGCACTGGAGAGTGGCACAGGTTCTCAAGCCGTGGCCAGATTGCTGGGTTAATGTGGTTGTTCTGCAGTAGAGTTCTGTATCTTGAGGAAAGCTAGCTTGGTCATGACGGAGTGCATCCACTTGGCATCCACACACCTGCAACTAGGACACGTTCGACTACAGTGGAACAGCGTTCAACCATGGCTTCTGGGCAGGCATCTCAGAGTTCCTAGCAAAGCAGAATTTGCTTGGCTTTGTGGGGAAATGTAGTCTGCTCACCTGAGGATTCTGGGTGGAAAGATCACATGAAGGAGAGCTCCCATAGCCCAGGGAGGTGACTGAGGCTATGTCTACACTGCACTTTTGTTGGTAAAATTTTTGTCGGTCAGGAGGGTGAAAAAACCACCCTCCTGACCGGCAAAAGTGTTACCGACGAAACGCACCGGTGTGGACAGCGCTTTGTTGGTGGGAGATGCTCTCTCGCTGACAAAGCTACCGCCCCTCATTGAGGGTGGTTTTATTTTGCTGGCAGGAGAGCTCTCTCCTACCGGCAAAGAGCAGCTACACAGGAGACCTCACAGCGGCACTGCTGTAGCCGCACAGCTGTGCCACTGTAAGGTATGCAGGGTAGACATAGTCTGAGACCCTATTCCTGTAGAAACTCAAGAGCAGAGGAAAGCAGGTGTTAATGGGATGTGTGCGTGGACAGCCATCCAGCAAAACCAAGCAGGTGAGGCTGGGTGACCCAAGAAGTCCTCTCCGACCATCAATTCTGCAGCTTACACAATGGGTGATGAGACGGTGTCGTAATTCTTCTCCGAGAGGTATCAGATAAGCCCTCTACCATAGGTCTCACAGCCTCGGTCTTTCAGTCCATCTCCCCTCGCTTCCTTGGAGGATTTGATAGCACCTGGAGGTTAGGTTCGTCGCTCTCAGCCCCTCAGGACGTCCCCTGCTTGACCCACTCAGTCCAAGTTAAACTTTAGAAATATGAGAGAGAAATGTAATTGTCACCTTTTTATTATTTCGTACTGTGACCGGGTAAGCACCAGATAAGCAGCTGCTCTGGGCCCAGGCAGCCCTGCCACATCTGCAAAGCATGCCTGGCTTGGAGGAGGAGCTCAGCTTGGGAGGGCAGCAGAGGTGAACTGATTTAGTTGGGGATTGGTCCTGCTTTGAGCAGGGGGTTGGACTAGATACCTCCTGAGGTGTCTTCCATCCCTGATATTCTGTGATTCTATGACCTGCGCTCTGAGCGCCTGCTGCCTGAGGCCCGGCTATAGTAACGTTACCAAATTTGGCATTCTCAGAAGGTCTGAGTGAGTTTGACTCCAGGAATTTAATGGCTTTACTCATTGGGGTAGAGGGGTCTGGTAAGAAGTGATCCAAGGAGGTGGCAGGATACCCCCTTTGGTGATGCAGGATTTTGCTCAGTGCTGGGCAACCTGCAGCCCGGGCCGCTTCCCGCAGCTCCCATTGGCCAGGAACGGTGAACCGCGGCCACTGGGGGCTGCGGGTGGCCCTGCCTGTGGATGGTCAATGTAAGCAAATTGTCTCGTGGCCCCCCAGCAGGTTACCTTTGTGGGCCGCACTGGCCCCTGGACTGGAACCCACTGGGTGCAGGTTCTCCTACCAATACCTAGGTGATGCTGAAGGCAGAGGTCGACCCCTGATACTGGGAGTCTAGGGGAGAGAAGGCTCTGAGGACAGAAGGGTCAAAATCCTGAAACCTCAACCCAGGGGGAGCCCTGTAGCCCCCTTGACTAAACCAGAGGGCTACCCTGTCGTTGGACCCTGAAAGGGGCAGATCTAAAACACATGGCCTGGCACAGAGGGCAGGACCAGAGTGGCTGCCAACATAGGGGTGATAGGAAAGAAGAGAACCTGCCACACCCTGCCTGAGCACTGGATGGCACCCGGGGTGACTGATCCCCTTCACACACACACACACAATCAAGAGTAAATATTGACCCAAAGGTTTGGATAACCACTGCCAACACCCCTTTTGGTCTCCACATGCAAAGGTCAGCAACTTCCTCCCTGCATCATACAACAACTGGTAAAATCATGTTTCCTCGGAGGGTAAGAAGAGAATATAGAGCCTGTGAAATGAACTTTAAGGGGGTGGCTGTTACTGCTTTGTCTGCTGCTGCTTTTAGTTTGCTTCTGGTTTAGCAGTGAAAGGCTAAGAACCTAACCCAGTAGCTACTTAGAGCCAAGGAACATAAAAACGGCCATACTAGGTCAGACCAATGGTCCATCTAGCCCAGTATCCTATCTTCTGACAGTGGCCAATGCCGGGTGATCCAGAGGGAATGAACAGAACATGGTAATTATCAAGTGATCCATCTCCTATCACCCAGTCCCAAAATCTGGCAGTCAGGGGCTTATGGACACAGAGGGGTTGCATCTCCCTGACCATCTTGGCTAATAGCCATTGATGGATCTATCCTCTATGAACTTATCTATTTCTTTTTGAAACCCAGTTGTACTTTTGGCCTTCACAACATCCCCTGGCAATAAGTTCCCCAGGCTGACTGTGCGTTGTGTGAAGTAGTTACTTTTGTTAGTTTTAAAGCTGCTGCCTGTTGATTTCATTGGGTGACCCCCTGGTTCTTGTGTTGTGCGAACAGGTATATAACTTATAATAAAAAATAATAATAATTGGAGATATACCAATCTCCTAGAACTGGGAGGGACCTTGAAAGGTCATCGAGTCCAGCCCCCTGCCTTCACTCGCAAGACCAATTTTTCCCCAGATCCCTAAGTGGCCTCCTCAAGGATTGAACTCACAACCCTGGGTTTAGCAGGCCAATGCTCAAACCACTGAGCTATCCCTCCCCAAGCTTCCTTACTCCCATTCTCCACACTAGTCATGATTTTATAGACCTCAATTGTCTCCCTCCCCCCCCCACCTTAGTTATCTCTTTTCTAAGCTGAACATTCCCAGTCTTTTTAATCTCTCCTCATATGGAAGCTGTTCCATCCCCCTAATCATTTTTGTTGCCCTTCTCTGTACCATTTCCATTTCTAATACATCTTTTTGAGAGGGGGCAACCAGAACTGGGCACAGTATTCAAGGTATGGGTGTATCCTGGATATCTATATCTATCTATCTATATATATCGTGCCATTATGATATTTGCTCTTATTATCTATCCCTTTCCTAATGGTTTCTAACATTCTTGGGTTTTGTTGTTTGTTTTTGTTTTTTTACTGCCACTGCACATTGAGCAGATGTTTTCAGAGAACTATCCACAGTGACTCCAAGATCTTTTTCTTGAGTGCTAACAGCTAATTTAGACCCCATCATTTTGTATGGATAGCTGGAATTATGTTCTGCAATGTGCATTACTTTGCATTTATCAACATTGAATTTCATCTGTCATTTTGTTGCTCAGTCACCCATTTTTGTGAGATCCCTTTGTAACTCTTTGAAGTCAGCTTTGCACTTAACTGTCTTAAGTAATTTTGTATCATCTGCGGACTTTCCCACATCATTGTTTACTTCTTTTTCCAGATCATTTATGAATATGTTGAATGGCGCTGGTGAAAAATGACCATTTATTTCTAAACTTTGTTTCCTGTCTTTTTAACCAGTTACTGATCCATGAGAGGACCTTCCCTCTTATCCCATGACTGCTTTCTTTGCTTGAGAGCTTTTTGTGAGGGACCTTGTCAAAGGCTTTTTGAAAGTTCAAGTACACTATATCCACTGAATCACCCTTGTACGCATGTTTGTGATCCCCTCAAAGAATTCTAATAGATTAGTGAGGCATGATTTCCTTTTACAAAAATTGTGTTGACTCCTTGCCAACAAATCATGTTCATCTATATGTCTGATAATTCTGTTGTTTTCTATAGTTTCAAGTCAACCAATTGGCCTGGTACAGAAATTAGGCTTACTGACTTGTAATTGCCAGGATTGCTTCTGGAGTCTTTTTTTCAAAACTGGTGTCACATTAACTATCCTCCAGTACAGCGACTGATTTAAGCAATAGGTTACATATCACGGTTAGTAGTTCTGCAATTTCCTATTTGAGTTCCTTCAGAACTCTTGGTGAATACCATCTGGTCCTGTTGACTTATTACTGTTTAATCAATTTGTCCCAAAACCTCCTCTATCAACACCTCAATCTGAACCGTTCCTCAGATTTGTCCCCTAAAAAGAATGGCTCAGGTGTGGGAATCTCCGTAACATCCTGTGCAATAAAGACGAATGTAAAGAATTCATTTAGCTTCTCCGCAATGGCCTTATCTTCCTTGAATGCTCCTTTAGCACCTTGATTGTCCGGTGGCCCCACTGGTTGTTTGGCAGGCTTCATACTTCTGATATCCTTAAAATTTTTGCTGTTCATTTGTTTCATTTACTAGTTGCTCTTCACATTCTTTTTTGGCCTACCTAATTACACTTTTACACTTGACTTGCCAGACTTTCTATTTTCCTCTGTAGGATCTGACTTCCAATTTTTAGAGCAGGCCTTTTTTCCTCAAAGTAAACCACCCCTTTTACTCTGCTTAGCTATGATGGCATTTTTTGTCATCTTACTGTATTATCTATATGGGGTATATATTTAATTTGAGCCTCTATTATGGTGGTTTTTTTAAATTTCCATGCAGTTTGCAGGCATTTCACTCTCGTGACTGTACCTTTTAATTTCTGTTTAACTAGCGCTCTCATTTTTAAGTAGTTCCTCTTTTTGAAGTTAAATGCTACTGTGGTGGGCCTATTTGGTATTTTTCCATCTACAAGGATGTTAAATTTAATTATATTATGGTCACTATTACAAAGCAGTTCAGCTATATTCACCTCTTGGACCAGATCCTGTATGCCATTTAGGATTAAGTCAAGAATTGCCTTTCTCCTCGCAGGTTTCTGGACTAGCTACTCCAAGAAGCAGTCATTAATGGTGTCTAGAAATTTTATCTTTGCATCCCACCCTGTGGTGACATAGAATCATAGAACTGGAAGAGACATTGCGAGGTCATCTAGTCCAGTCCCCTGCACTCAGGGCAGGACAAAGTATTATCTAGACCATCCCTGACAGGTGTTTGTCCAACCTGCTCTTAAAAATCCCCAATGATGGAGATTCCACAACCTACCTAGGCAATTTATTCCAGTGCTTAACCACTCTGATAGTTAGGAAGTTTTTCCTAATATCCAACCTAAACCGCTGTTGCTGCAATTTAAGCCCATTGCTTCTTGTCCTATCCTCAGAGGTTAAAGAGAACAATTTTTCTCCCTCTTCCTTGTAACAACCTTTTATGTACTTGAAAACTGTTAGCATGTCCCCTCTTAGTCTTCCCTTCTCCAGACTAAACAAACCCAATTTTTTCATTCTTTATTCATAGGTCATGTTTTCTAGACCTTTTCATCATTTTTGCTGCTCTTCTCTGGACTGTCTCCAATTTGTCCACATCTTTCCTGAAATGTGGCGCAATACTCCACTTGAGGCCTAATCCACATGGAGTAGAGTGGAAGAATTACTTCTCGTGTGTTGCATACAATACTCCTGCTAATACATCCCAGAATGATGTCTGCTTTTTTTGCAACAGCGTTACACTGTTGACTCATATTTAGCTTCTGATCCACTATGACCCCCAGATCCCTTTCTGCAGTACTCCTTCCTAGGCAGTCATTTCCCATTTTGTATGAGTGCGACTGATTTGTTCCTTCCCAAGAGGAGTACTTTGCATTTGTCCTTATTGAATTTCATCCTGTTTACTTCAGACCATTTCTCCAGTTTGTCCAGATCATTTTGAATTGTAATCCTATCCTCCAAAGCACTTGCAACCTCTCCCAGCTTGGTATTGTCTGCGAACTTTATAAGGTGTACTCTCTGTGCCATTATCTCAATCATTGATGGAGATGTTGAACAGAACCAAACCCAGACAATATGGGGATAGTTGAAATCCCCAATTTTTATTGGGTTTTCTATTTTTGTAGCCTTGCAAATCTCTCTGAGAATTTCACACTCACCTTCACCATTCTCGTCAGGTGTTCAGTAGTTTATTCCTACTGCTATACTCTTATTATTCAAGAATGGAATTTATTATTCAAGCATGGAATTTCTATCCATAGAGATGGGTACAGTTTGATTTATTTAAGGTTTTTACTATATTTGACTCTGTGCTTTCATTCCCATATAGTTACACTCCCCCACCAGCATGACCTACTCTGTCATTCCTATATATTTTGTGCCCTGATATTACCGGGTCTCATTGATTATCATCAATCCACCAAGTTTCTGTGATGCCTGTTATATCAATATCCTCCTTTAATACCAGACACTCAAGGTCACCCATCTTCGTATTTTGACTTTTAGCATTTGTATACAAGTACTTATAAAATTTGTCAGTATTTAGTTCTCTGCCTTCATGTGATGTAACTGAACGTGACTCTTTCATGTGACTGTTTCTCTTCAGTTCCTACCTGTCCTTTATCAACTTCTATATCTCCTATTTACTAGGATATAGAGAATCCTTATTAATAGATCCTCCCCCAAGGGAGAGCTGTGTCTGAACCATGTGCTGCTCCTCCTCCTCCATATCTGTTGGCTTTCCTCAGCCCTTAGTTGGAAACTCCTCTACATCCTTTTCAATTTTACATGCCAGCAATCTGATTCCGTTTTGTTTTAGATGAAACCCATCCTTCCTGTATAGGATCCTCCTTTCCCAAGATTCCCCAGTTCCTAATAAACCTAAAACCCTCTTCCCTGCACCGTCGTGTCATCCACGCATTGAGACCCTGCAGTTCTGCCTGTCTGTCTGGCCCTGGGTGTGGAACTGGATGCATTTCAGAGACTGCTACCATGGAGGTCCTGGAGTTTAATCTCTTATCTAGCAGCCTAAATGTGGTCTCCAGCACCTCTCTCCTACCTTTCCCTATGACTATTTCCCTACATGGCCCATGACCGTCAGCTCCTCTCCAGCACAGCACATAACCCTGTCTTGATGTCTCAAGAGCTCAACAACCTTCGCACCCAGTATATGACTCACCATGTGGTTGTCCTGGTCATCACAAACCAAACAATCTATATTTCTATTAATCAAATCCCCCATTACTATTGCCTGTCTCTTCCTAATAACCTGGCGGGGGGTATCCTCAGGGCGAGAGGAACACCGTGACATTTGAAAGCAGAGTCCCAATTATGGGTTCATTTCTCTCCACTCCAGCTTGATGTTCTCTTTCCCTGAGACTTTCATCCTCAACAGCACAGAGGCCGTCACACTTGGAGTGGGATCGCTCTACTGTGTCTCTGAATGTCTCATCTATGTACCTCTCTGTCTCTCTTAGTCCCTCCAGTTCAGATGCTGTGGTCCCAAGAGCCCTTCCTGTACTTGGTCTCTGAGGGTCATGAGTTGCTTGCACCAAATGCGCACACATGCACCTGCCCATACGGCAGATAATCCTACGTGCTGCCGTCAGTGCAATAAAGTGCATAGCCCCCACTCTGCTGCTGGACTTCTGCCTGCATTAGTTTTACTCCTGTGGGGCGTTTGTTGCTGTTGCTGTTTTGTTTTTTGCCTGTGTGTGTGTGTGTGAGTGTGAGATTGTTGGTCTAAATTTAGAAAATGTTAGGTGTATCTGGCTTCCCCCCTCCCTCTCTAAACTCCCTTGTTCACTAACTCCGCTGGTCGCTTAGGAGCTGGCTTTTTAAACTCCTGCTCTTCCTTAGTAGCCCCAGCCCTTTAAGGGATCCTAATGGGATCAAGGGATGGCAGGCTGGAGCTTCGTTAGGACGCTCTCAGCTGTGCCTAGCTGGCTGCCACGGTGTCTAATCAGCTGAGTGATCCCAATGAGGAAATGCTCTGTGCATTAGGCACTGTCCTGGCTGTCAGGAGAAACTAAACTCTTCTCCCACCTCTGCCGCTAACTTCCTGAGTGACCGTCACAGGCTGTGTGTCAGAGACCAGGATGTGGGCAGTCATGTCTAGTGGCTGGAGCAGGAGTCGGTAGCTAGGAATTGGAACCCGGAGTCAGAGGCCAGACACCAGAGCCAAGCGTCAGAGCCAAAGTCAGGAATTAGGAGCAGGGCTGGGTCTGAGGCAGGAACAGGGCTGGGCACAAGCAGGTCCAGGCACTCTTGCAGCCGTGGGTGAGTGCTTTGAGCAGCCAGTGGCCTAATGCTGCTGTTGGGCATAAGTGCACAGCTGTTGTTCCTCCAGCCAGTCAGGCATCTGACCAATCAGGAGATCCTGATGAAAGCCAGCTGTGATTCAGCTGAGAGTCCTTTGTTGCCCACTTGGGTGGTGGAGCCAGCTGGCCCCAGGATCAGCTGCAAGCCCTAATTCCTGTCATTGTGAACCCATGTGAAGGCGTATGCTATCCTTTAATGGCCAGCCAGAAGCTGCAGTCAGGACCACCTGTATATAATCAGGGCTCCCTCTTGCAGATGGAGGACTATCCTGTTTAAAACAGGAAGAGGAAGCTGAAGGGCACGTGTGGGTTAGAAGCTGCACAACTGGCAAGGGAGGGTGATTCCCTGAAGATTTGACCAGACCAGGAGTAGGCAACCTATGGCATGGGTGCCAAAGGCAGCACGTGAGCTGATTTTCAGTGGCACTCACGCTGCCCGGGTCCTGGCCACCGGACTGGGGGGCTCTGCATTTTAATTTAATTTTAAATGAAACTTCTTAAACATTTTAAAATCCTTATTTACTTTACATACAACAATAGTTTAGTTATATATTATAAACTTAGGGAGAGAGAGCTTCTAAAAAGGTTAAAATGTATGACTGGCACGTGAAACCTTAAATCAGAGTGAATAAATGAAGACTCAGCACACCTAGGGTGACCAGACAGCAAGTGTGAAAAATTGGGATGGGGGTGGGGGAGGCTATATAAGAAAAAGATCCAAAAATCAGGACTGTCCTTATAAAATCGGGACATCTGGTCACCCTAGGCACACCACTTCTGAAAGGTTGCCGACCCCTGGACCAGACCAAAGACTTTTTTGTTTTGGGACTTTGAAGTTCTGAGAAGTCCAAAGCTGGATCCTGAGGTGTACTAGCCTTTAAAGTATTGTACAAGTTTTCCTTTCAGACGGCTTCGTTAAAAGGAGACCCCCTGATGTTAGAGTGCTCAGCTTCTCCTTGCTCAGGCTGTGAAAGTGGACTCGTTATCCTCATTGAAGGGGAAACTGAGGCAGACCTCAACAGAGCCACACCCTGCCATGAGGGGATGCATAGGGTAGCCCATACCTCCTACACCCTATTCCATCAATGTGCGTGAGATCTTCCAGTGCAAAGTGGTGCAGAAGGGGAAGGTACTATTATTGTAATCTCTTAGGTGACAGTTGCACCTGATTCCCGTGCTCTCTGCAGCTTCCCACCAGGGGTGTGCTTCTCAGGAGAGAGAGTGAGAGAAGTAACATGAATGTTGTAGATATTTCTTGGCTTGCTGAAGAAGCCAGCAACAGAGTCGCTGCTGTCACCTGCCTGAGAAAAGAGAATTGTTGAAACTAACTCCAGGCGGTGTACATGGGTTAATGGGATTAAACACAGCCAAGGAAATCGTTGGCTGGACTTCAGGAAGAATTTTCTAACAATGAGACATATTAGGTCTCCCAAAAGCTGGGGGTGGAAGCCCCATTTTAAATTGGGTTGCACAAAGCATTGGAGAATGGGGAACAGTCTAGCACTGGCCACAATAAAAGCATGACCTGTCAGAGGTGAGTTTTTATTCCCTGCCTCAAATAACCTGGTATATCCGGGCGCAAAGCACAACAGTGTGATAGGGGTTGGTATCCATGGACTGCAGTGTTTACTAGGACAGGACAGGGCACGGGCAGGATGAATTACTAGGTATTTTCCCAGCTTCATTGTCTATTGATCTGTGCTCAGCTAAAACCACTTGCACCTTACCATATGTCCCTGTTGTCAAGAGCACCTGGGGCCTGATCCGGAACCCACTGGAGTCACTGGAAAGCTTCCACTTGACTTTACTGGGGTTTTATCCGGCACACAAAACTTTGTATGGCGCTCACTAGGCAGAAGATGTGAAGGGGAAAAAAATTCCTTCATGGTGGTTTTGTCTTGTAACAATGTTGACATTATGTGGAGTAACCGAGTATAAAATCTGCCTATGGGAGTCAGTGTGCAGAAAATATGTTATTATCTGAGTCTTTTATGCCTCCTTACACTGTCTGGATAAGAAAAGATTAATGGGGGAGATAGGAGCCCAGGCTCCCATCCTTATTTAAGCTGTCAGGTACTTTCATGTTGTTTTATGCTGATTGTTATATAAAGCCTACAAAGAGAGATGTATGTTTCTATACTCTTAACGTGTCTTATTTTAATCTATAAATTAATACAAAGAAGAAATGTTTATATAGATTATTTTGGTGTGTATTGTCAGTGCTTCTCTTTCACTCTTATTCTTTCGAATAAAACAGACACAGAGCACTTAACATATGCACATAATCAGTCTCTACCTTTCTCTGTGTAGCTTTCTTTGTCTATCATTCCAGTCATATTTTAATTTACATAATAACTTATCTTGAATACAAAAAAGGCTCATTGCTGGAACATCAAAGGCCTCATGCTCACAGTTGTGCATGCACACCTTCCTCCCCGTATTAACACACACACAGACTCGGACACACCTTGGGCCGGTTTCTCCTCTCTCTTATGCTGGCTAACCCCCATTGGTTTGACACACAGATTCTCACATATGCGAACACCAACACACGCTGACACAAACTGACAACAGACTGACACACTCGCTACAAAATACATTTGCCCATAGGCTCACATGCATGAGGAATTACATGTTCAGACATAAGCACGCAGAGGCTTGCACGTTCATACCCATAGATTATATAAACACCCAAAATGTGATGACAGCTAGAGCATCTCAGGAAGAGAAGAACATTGCAGCATAGGTTTCCCTCTGAATATTCAGAGGTCCCCAGACTGTATTGTTCTAATTTTGCCCCAGACTGGCTTTTCCCCCCCCCGCATCATCTCCCTGACTTACATTCTTTTACTGAGCTTGTGCAGTGTGATTTTTTTTTTATGCTGAAAGTAGTGGCATGACCTCATCATTAGGCTAAGAATCTGCATTACTTAGACATATCCTAGTGGAATCCAGCAACCAACTGGACACCGTTTCATTGTGGTCACTGTTGCAGAAACCGTCATTGGAGAAGGAAGGCCTCAATCCACAGTTAATTTCTAGCAAAGATTTCCTGCAACGGTATCTTGTTTTCGAGCTGGAATGCTTTGGAGTCCCACATTGCAGAGTTCATGTAGCAGGTTCCCACGTTCGTTTCGGCGGGAGGGGGGGGAGGCCTTTTCCAATCCCAAAGCCTAACAGAAGCTGCAGTGGGAAATAAAACAGAAAGCCCATTAACAAACACGTAACACCCAAGTTTAGAGCTGGAGGCATTTCCTCACCATTGCCCAGCAAAGCTAATGGAGTCACTTCAAAGCAGTGGGGAGGAAACAACTGCCTCCAATTGACCTCACTGACTTTTAGTGGGTTTAGTGCTATTAAAAGGTGTCAGATTTCCAGACCGAGAGGCAGAGGGGAACATTCACAAGAGTGATTCAAGAGGCAAAGTGCCGTTCTCCTAAATCACATTTGTAAATTTCATTTAGAGTCCCTCTATCCTCAGCACCAGTAGGGCATTGACAACAGCAAATGAAGCTCCCTCAGCACTGTGACTGAAGTAGAGCTGTTCGGGAACCGAAATTTCCCTTCCATGGGAAATTCTGACACTCGAAAACCTTTTTTGTTATGAATCAGACCAACAAAAAAAAACCAAACACAAAATTGTATGCATCAATTTCCTGTGAAATTTCTCATTGATCTAATAGTAATACCTGACTCTCTTATAATGCTTTTCATCAGTAAGTCTCAAAGTGATTTACAAAGGAGGTCTGTTTTATCACCCCATTTTACAGATTTTTACATGACATTTTGATTTAGACTTTTTTTTTATATTTTTAATACAAAATAAATTTCAAAGCAAAATAACTTTTAAAACGAAAAACCACAATGTTCCATTTGGAAAGTGCTGGAATGGAACACTTCAACATTATCAAAACGCTTCCTTTTGGTGCTTTTTTTTTTTCCTAAAGGAAATGTCATCAAAAGCCTCATGTTCCCACAGAAAGTTTGATATAGATCAAATTGCATTTTCCAATTGAAAAACATTCCATTGGAAAACTTTCCACCAACTCTAGCCTTCTATTCAGGAGGGCCGGACAGTTTACAAGGCTGAATCATTCTACGGTTCCTCTGCTCAGGTTTCCAGTTCTGGAGATTTCTGTACATGAGGACATTTGTTTGCAGGGCACCAACCTTCTTGCTTCATGAAGGCATCACAGCCGTCAGATGTAACAATAGTCAGTGACTGCTCAAAGACTCATAGACTTTAAGGCCAGAAGGGACCATCATGATCATCTAGTCTGACCTCCTGCACATTGCAGGCCACAGAACCTCACCCACCCACTCCTGTAATAGGCCTGTAACCTCTGGCTGAATTACTGACATCCTCAAATCATGGTCTAAAGACTTCAAGTCACAGAAAATCCACCATTTACACTAGTTTCAACCAGCAAGTGACCCATGTCCCATACTGCAGAGGAAGGCCAAAAGAACCCAAACCACTGCTGCAGTGGGCTGGATTCACACTCATAACCTAGAGTTGGAGGGTGCTATAATACATCTACTTGCGTCACTCAGTCCTCTCACCAGCACCTATTAGTATTCATAGTGAGGAAGGAGGTTGGACTTGCCTTTTTCTGAGTAAACTCCTCCGCCTCTGGGACCCATCCCAAGGTGTGGACTATCACTTCTGTGGCAACAATGCTCAACTATACTTCTCCACTCTGGACCTGCCTCCTGCACTTCATTCTCACACGTCTCACCATCATGTCAAGTTCAACGTGACCCAAGCAAAGCTCAGAGGGCCAGGTCCTCAGCTGGTGTCAATCAGCAGCTTGTAAATCTGTAGTGTTGCTTCACCGATGTCAGTGGGGCTGTGCTGATTTTTGCAGCAGTGGAGGATCTGACTCATAATCTTTCCCCCCATGCCATCTTCATGGCTGTTTCTCTATGACACTTGATAACACCACCCATCCTCCCTGTTTGCCAGGCCCATAACCTGAGGGGTCACCTGTGACTCCCCCTTCTCCACCTCCCACGTCCAGGCTGTGGCCAAATCCTGTCGTGTTATCCTCCACAACACTTCCTTGTTCAACCCTTCCTTTGCAGCCAAATCACTTGTGCAAGCCCTGACCCTCTCCTGCCTCAGCTATCACAACATCTGGACAGATCATCAATTAACACAGTTCATCTTTCCATTGATGAAGAGTTGTCCAGGTGCTTCTGTCAGCTCAGCAGCTGGGCTCCATCACATGGGTAGGGTGCAGACTCTTGTGTGGGTTCCCATAATGTAACCCCTCCACCGGCAGGGCTCTCTGTGACTGCTAAGAGCGGTTGGGACTTGTCTGTTTGAGAAGGCTGCTGTTATTGCGGTGGCACTTAGGAGCTCCAGTCTCTGCCCTGAGTAGCTGTGAGCATGGCAGAGTGAAATGGAACGTAGCGGCCAGCTGGGCATGGAGCAGAGCAGAAGGTGGCCGCTCCGCAGTGCTCTTCTGTCCAAGCTGGCTGAGGGAAGCAGCGAGTCTGATGGGTTGTGTTTTCATCTGCAGGGAATGCAAACTACGGCTGGTTGAAAGTTTTCCATCTGAATGGTTTGTGAACAGAGATGGGGGTTTTCGCCTAAATGATTTTTATTTATTTATTTTTGCAGGAAGTGTCTGCTTTGAGCATGAAACATAGATTTTTTGTGTGTGTGTGTGTCAAAAATGTGAGCCCCTGATAGCCAAAGAGTTTATACTTGAATGTGTTTCCCCAATGTCTCATGGGAGTTGTAGTTCATTTGCCTCATGCCCCCATTCCCTCTGGGCTGAACTCCCTTGACTGAACTAGATTTCCCATGATGTATTGCTTCCTTCCCCAAGACAGGAAACTGTGGTACACCATGGGCGTGGTAGTCCAACCAGGGAACATAGCCTATAGAAGAGAATGAGAGCATGAAGCCCGTGAAATACAACTCCCATGGAGCACAGGGGCAGCATTCCAGAATCAAAGTATTTTGTTTTTTGGCAGAAATATTTGCGATTTTGATTTTTTTTTCCCACAAAAATTATAACTTTTCGGTAAAATATTTTTGACAAAAACATTCTTTTCCACCCAATTTTGTTGAGGAGTGAGGGAACCAAACCATTTTCCTACCTGCTTTAGCATCAACACATTCATTCCCAGACCCAGCGCCTGTTCCAAATGGCTGCCAACTCAGACACTTTCATGATGCTGTCAGGTCTTCTGCTGAGCCCTGGCAGAGGCTACAGCTTGTGCTACCAGAGCTGTCAGCAGAGTTTCTACTTTACCTGGTTGGTAACGCCAGCCTCTAATTTCTGAGACAGAAGAGTTTGATCTTTTAGACAAAGAGCATAAGTGCTTTGAAAGAGGCTTTCAATCCTCCTTGAAGCTTTCTTGTAAAAAGACAAGAGACAGCTTGAAAACAACAGGCCATGGAAAACAGGGCTGGCTTTAGGCTGATTTGCCCGATTCCCCGGAATTGGGCCCCGCACCTTAGGCGCCTTTTTAATTATTATTTTTTACTCACCTGGCAGCGGTCCGCTCCAGGGTCTTTGGGAGCATTTCGGCGGCGGGGGGTCCACTCTGGGGGGTCTTTGGCGAAATTTCGGCGGTGGGAGGTCTGCTCCAGGGTCTTCGGCGGCATTTTTGCAGCGGGGGGTCTTTTGGTGCCACAGAAGACTCAGAGTGGACCCCTCGCTGCTGAAGCCCCAGACCGCCGCCGGGTATTCGAATCGGGCCACGCAGTTCATAAAGCCGGCCCTGCTGGAAAAAATAGCTCAGGGTCATCGAATCTAGTGGAGAAGCGGCTTCCCTCATAAAATCCTTCTTGCACTCATCAGCATTAATGAGTTTAAACCTGGTCCCTGCTGCAGATGATGCTCTGTTCTCAGGTCCACTCATTGGAGCCTCGCTCTGATATTTGCAGCTCCTTCCCTATGTAATAACTTCTGATACCATTGGGAGAGCCACATGTGTAGGGATACTGGAGTCCAAATCAGGTGTGGTGATGCAGAGCGCCAGGTTGCCTTGCCAATTGTGCTCAAAATGAGCTGCAAAGGTAGCGACCCTAATGACACGTGGAGACACAACGTAGCTATTAAAAGAAATTTAGGAGGGATAGCTCAGTGGTTTGAGCATTGACCTGCTAAACCCAGGGTTGTGAGTTCAATCCTTGAGGGGGCCAATTAGGGGTCTGGGGCAAAAATCTACACACATGCATCCCCAACACTCATCACACATGTATTAATAGCACCCTGCCATACTCACAGCTCCATATACACACACTGAAGCCACTACATATGCCTCCACACATTGCCACCTACATTTTCTTTCCTGAAATTTGGCCCAAATTGTTTATTGACTCAAAAGCTTATAGTAGGGAGGGGTGGAGGAGGAGACAGATAGGATCAAAATCCCAGGTCAGTCCAGGAAGTTTGCAAACAGTGGTTCTCTATATTCCCCCTTATATCAAGCAAGTTGGCTCCTGCATGTAGTTGAAAGTCCTGTGAGTTTGCGTATTTCACCAAAGTGTGTTACAGCAAACCCCAGAGAACTGGCACAATCAGCAGGTTTGCAGAGAAAATTAGATTTTTCCTGGCCAGTTTCCAGCAACAGCAACAGCACTCCAAGGCACATCTCAATTAATTAACAGAGTCAAACTTTATTAGAGATGATTGGCCAAAAATAACCCGCCCCTTGGAGCTTTCTTTCTTTCTTTCTTTCTTTGTTTCGAAACCTATCTGTGCACCTGCCTTTGGGTTCAGTGACTGCGTGTGAGACAGGAAAAGCTTGCCCTTAACCAAGACTTGGATGAAGAGTTAAAGTCATGATGTAAAGTCTACATTCCCAAGTAGATCTTTGGCTGTTGGCCCTTAATAAACATCGTACTTAGGTGCCTTTGATCCTAAAGGACCCTAAAGCACTTTGCAGGCCATAAATGTAGAGTGAGAGAGAACTATATTTTTATGAAGTTGACCCAATCATAGTAGATATTTTTCAAAACTGCCAACCTCAAAACTTACTTTTAGGGTATTATTTTAAGGTTGATGTGTAACAGCTACTCAGAGATTTAATACATCTCATTCAAGAAATCAGTTAAATTCAGAGTAGGCAGAGAGATGTTGGGAAAGCTGTGTCATACCAAGGAGTGTTTTGTTGGTTTTGGGAGGTGGGGGGAGTTTTTTTTTTTTTAGCATCAGCTAGACTGTGCAATCCTTACATGTGCTGATGAGCACTTCAAAATATTACCCCTGAGCACAAGGGATTATTATTTATATTATATTAATACCTAAAGGCCTCACACTGGATCAGGACCCCATTGTGCTAGGCATGCAAATGTATAAGAGACAGGCCCTGACCCAAAGTTCTTACAATCTAAATAGACAAGGCACTCACCAGGTGGGAGGGACCACACAGGCATGGATTTAGCCCCTAATAATTTTTTGTTTCTTTGGCTGTCTAACTAGCATCCCTGAATTTAGAGTACTAAGTACCAATCTAAATGGTGTAATTCATATTCCTGTGTAATTATTATGTTTGCTGTGTACTTAGCACCATGAAAATTCATTGACTATGAGGGCAAAAGTAATAGGATACAGATCTTTTCACTGATAGATCACCAGTTAAAATCCAGCTCTGGCTTGGTGGACCAAAACCCACCCCCATCTGATGGCTTGGCTGTTCAGTGATATACATGTCATGGTCTTGGCCCATTTATTAGTGGATAAGTGTCAACACCATACACATCACCTTGGCAGGGCACACAAGCCTTATATGGAGTTATACCTATCTCATAAAGCTGGAAGAGACCTTGATAGGTCATTGAGTCCAGTCCCCTGCCTTCACCGGCAGGACCAAGTACTGTCCTGAACAGGTTGTTGGGTGCCCCAGATCCCTAAATGGCCCCCTCAAGGATTGAACTCACAACCCTGGGTCTAGCAGGCCAATGCTCAAACCACTGAGCTATCCCAGCCTCCTTCAAAACCTGGGGACAGAGCTCCCCTCTCACCCACTGAGTTAGACACACCGGTATAAATGGAAGAACTCCATTCAGGTCACTGGAATAATGTGTTAGAGAGAGATTTCAAACCAGGAATCAGTCCAGTCCTTCCATCTCAGAGCTGAACGTGACAAGGTTGGATCTGACTTTGTATGTGTTCTGCGAATAAACAGGTGTGCATTCTCCTGAGCGATCAATCTGGCACCTTTAACCAGACTGAAATTAAACAGGGGGGGGGAAAGCATTAATAAAAATATGGCAGCTTTCCTAGGCCATTTCATTAACTATATCAGTGAAGCATATCGCCCAAAGTCCTGTATTTCTGCTGAATACTAACGTTCCCCCCAAATACTTGGCTCTTTCTTAGAACAATTGCTAGTTTGTACCAACTCAATTTAGTCATGCAAACAAAATTCAAAGTAGGGAAAAAAATCTGAAACAATAAAAGCAACAATTCTGCTGTCTCTGATTAGCTGCCTTCAAGGCCAGATTCTGCTCAGAGTGACCGTGTTACTTGGGGTGTTCATTGCTGTCACTAAAACCAGAATTTATCCCTCTGCGTCAGCCACCTTGGCTTTAGCTGGGTTGGAAGGAAAAGGCTAACAAAGGCAATTTCACATTCCCCGTGGAAAGAGGGACAACTCAAAAAAGAGCTATTGTCGTTTTTATTCTTTCTTGAGAGCACAAAACAGGAGGAAAAGGAAGATACTGAGACCATTATTAAAGCTGGTCAAAACTTTTTTAACTCACAGGTTTTTGTTGAAAATTGACCTTTTCTCAGAAAACATCTTTTTTTTTTCTAAATTTGTTAACATAGAACTTTTTTTTATTTTTCTCAAAAGCACTATCTTTATTTGTAGTGTTGACTTGAAGAGCTCCATGTAGCTCGAAAGCGGGTCTCTTTCACCTGCAGAAGTTGGTCCAATAAAAGATACTACTTCACTCACCTCATCGAGCTTGTTTTTTTTATCATCATTTAAATCAAATTTTTTATCAAAAGGGTTTTGAGACTGGTTTTTATTGAATGAAAACTGGCTTCTGATAAATGAAAAATTTCTATAACTGTTTCAATAACCAGAGGGGTAGCCGTGTTAGTCTGGATCTGTAAAAGCAGCAAAGAATCCTGTGGCACCTCATAGACTAACAGACGTTTTGCAGCATGAGCTTTCGTGGGTGAATACCCACTTCGTCAGATGCAAGACAATGAAGTGGGTATTCACCCACGAAAGCTCATGCTGCAAAACGTCTGTTAGTCTATAAGGTGCCACAGGATTCTTTGCTGCTGTTTCAATAACGTTTCTGATGAAAAATCAGAGCAATTTATTTGTAAAATGAGCCCGTTTTGAACCCTTTATAATGAAACACCTTCAAAATGTTGAACTTTTTCATTAAACTAGTTTTCCATTTTTTTGACTAGCTCCAACAATTCTGTTACAGAGGGTAGTTAATCTGTGTTGCATAATTACCGCTGCATTAGAATGAAATGCAAATAGTATCTCAAAGCCAATGGGACTTATCCCAATTGCAAGGGGAGCATGATTTATTATTATTTGCATTGTGGTAGCACCTAGGAATCTCAGTCATGGGAAAGGACCCCATTGTGCTGAGCACTGTACAGAACAAGAAGACAGTTCCTGCCTCAAGGGCTGGCAATCTAAGAGAAGAGAGCACAGGTGGATACAGATGAGAGTACAAGTAAACAATGCAATGTTATTGGTCAGCATGGTAGGCAGTGATCTCTACACATTTAGTTGGTAAGTGGTGGTGGTAATTAATTTTTCCCTCCACCTGCAACAATTCCCTTTACCAATGATGGAATGTTACAAGTGTGGGTTTTGCTGCACTTCTGGAGAGCTAGTGCAATCTTTGCTTGTCCGTTCCATCTACCAATTGGTTAAATAACATCGCTCCGATTGTCCTTGTCTTTTGAGGTTCACTCCTCATCAATGTGGGGGTTTTTATCATTGCACATTGGGGTGGGGACAGATCCTCCTCATTAGGTCAGCGGGGCAAGAAAGACAATTTGGGCCATCCGGTCATACTCCTGCACCGTGTTTCCATCTCTCACAATTTCATCACGAGGGTTGTGATATTTGAAAGCGTTTGTTTTTTTAATTAAATCCCCAGCATATGGAGACATGTGATCACGTGGGACTCAGCTTTTTTTTTTTTTTAAGGTAAGTTTTCAGGCCTCACAGTTATGGGAAAAGACTGGAAAATGGGAAAGAGTTTAAAGGATCAAAACCCAGAAGGCAAATAAAAAGGAACGAACATCTTATTTTATTTTTAAAATCTCATGATTTGAAGTCAATCTCCTGATTTGGGGTGAAGCCTGCTTCATGATTTTTGAATGTTTGGGGTGGGTGATACCGACTGCCTCGCCACAGCTGTATTCTTGAATCTGAGGTGCGATGGGCTTCTGACCCATCTCCCTTCCGGAGTCTGTTCAGTGCTATGTTACTCTTCCTGGGTGAAATCTACCAGTGCAGCAAGCCGGGACAAGGCCTGTGCCCTGATTGGCTTTAGCTGGACTTAGCTGGTGCCTAGGCCTTCTTGTGTGGCCTCTGCATGGGGGGGATCTTCACTGTCTGCAAAGAACGTTTTCCTTAATACACTGTCTTAACTTTCCTTGTCTTAGCTTCAGGCCATGGCTCCTGGTCCTCCTGTTTTCTGGGAGTGTGAATGAGCTCTTTCCTTCCTTTAGACTGTAATTTATAGACCGTCGTCATACCTCCCTGGGGTCTTCCCCACCTCCACCCCCCACACAAGCTCTATACATTGAGCTCCCTCGCCTCTCATCCCTGTATCATTCTTGTTGCTGTTTCTTGTATTTCCTCTCTGATGATGGTTTATTCGTTGCTATTCTGGTAGTGTCCACAATATGCTCAGCAAAGCGCTGCCAACACAGGGAGAAGGCAACAGGCCAGAGTCTCAACATGGCTCCACTGAACTCAACAGAGCTTCAGTGATTTACACCAGTGGTCCCGTGACTCCAGCACAGTGGCACTGATTTACACCAGCTGGGGAGCAGCCTGCTGACTCTAGTGAAGTCAGGCGGGTGAGGAATAGGTCAGTGGTTTGAGCATTGTTCTGCTAAATGTAGGGTAGTGCAGTTCAATCCTTGAGGAGCTACTTAGGGGGTATGAAGCAAAAATCTGTCTGGGGATTGGTCCTGCTTTGAGCAGGGGGTTGGACTAGATGACCTCCTGAGGTCCCTTCCAACCCAGATATTCTATGATTCTGAGAAGAGTCTGCTGGAGAGGTGTTTTTTTGTGGTACAGACACCTGGCCATTAGGAACTGGTCTGAGACCAACAGGCTCATTTCATGCCACTGGACAGCCATGAGCTGGGTGTGAATTAATCCTCCACAGCTGGGGAGATCAGAACTGTCCACAGGGCTCCACGTTCAGTGACCTCAGGGCTGTTTAAAGTGGAATTATTATTACCACTACATCCCCTTCATAGACAGCAGAGGACAGCACTAGTACTGCTGGTACAACACCCTGGTACTGCTGGAGTCCTCTTCGTGGTGTGTTTAGCTACATAGCTGTTATTTGGGAAAAAATAGTGGGTGCTCAGTACCCATCAGCCACAGCTGTTTGGCGCCGCCGCTGATCAGCTGTTTGACGCTTGTGGGAGGGCAGAGAGCAACGAACTGGCGGGGAGCTTTGGGGGGAGGCCGCGCGAAGGTGGGGTTTTGGGGGAGGGGCAGGAAGAGGTGGACTGGGGGTGTGGCCTCAGGGGAAGGGGCAGAGTGGGGATGGGGCTTTGGGGCAGAGCAGGGGTGGAGCACCCTCGGGGAAAAATAAAAGTCAGTGCCTGTGCTGTGTTGTCTGCAGAGGCAGGCAATAGGGCTAATTGAAAAACAATTTGGAGACAGAAAATAGGGTTTCATGTTTTCATGAAAAGTGGTGTATTTCTGTACCCTCGGTACCTCATGGGAGTTTTAGTTTGATTGCCTCATGTTCTCCTCTATGGGCCAGGCTCCCTAGCCAGACTACATTTCCCATAATGCACCATGGCCAGGGACTCTCATGATGTACCGCTTTCTCTCTCCAAGAGGGAAGATGGTGGTTCATCATGGGAGATGTCGTCCAACTAGGGAGTCCGGCCTACAGATGAGAACGAGCACATGAGGCACTCAAACTACAGCTCCCATGAGGCACAGTGGGAGGCAGGGGCGGCTCTAGGAATTTGGCCGCCCCAAGCACGGTGGCATGCCGCAGGGGGTGCGCTGCCAGTCCCACGGCTCCGGGGGACCTCTTGCAGACGCGCCTGCGGAGGGTGCGCTGGGAGGGTGGCAGGCGGCTCCGGTGGACCTTCTGCAGTCATGCCTGCGGGAGGTCCGCTGGTCCTGTGGCTCTGGTGGACCTCCCGCAGGCATGACTGCGGAAGGTCCCCCGGAGCCGCCTGCCGGCAAAATGCCGCCCCAAGCGCGCGCTTGGCGTGCTGGGGTCTGGAGCCGGCCCTGGTGGGAGGACAGTATTTCCAAATCCTAGCATTTCCATTTTCCAACAAGCTCTAGCAGTAGCCATTTTTCATTGAGTTCAGAGCAGATTGCGTCAGAGGAGACCCAAACACACTGCACTCACTCTTTGAGACGCTGACTTTTATCCTTCCCTCATTTATAGTCCTCGTACAAATTAAAGGTCACTGAAATTGAAAGAACAGGGCTTCTCTTTGGGCATGGAAAAAATCTAACACCTTTTCTCATTCTCATAGCAGTCTGACACCTCAGACCCAAGTAACAAAGCCAATAAAAACACCGTTGATCGAATCAATCTTGCAAGTCAGAGAGCCCCAGAAGGAATAAAGCTAAGTAATGAACCAGAATTCATATGCATGTAACTTCCACTGCGTTCCTGCAGCCCTTGGTGTGTGGCAGGCGTGTTGAGCATACCATTGCTATTCATCAGCCCCTCAGCCATTCACTAGGCTGGTCTAGCCATTGTCTCATTGAGGCCCTGCAACGCTGCAGTTAGAAAGCCACAGAAACAAACTACCACAGGTATGTCATTTACCCTTATCACCTGGGGTTCTTTTCCAGTCCTTTTGGCCTGAATTCTCAGCCAAGCGTAGGCTCCTTTCCATTGCTCAGGCCTCAATTTACACCTGTGTTAAGGTCCCGTTGCATTTCTAGCATGCACAGCGGGGTGTCAGTGTAACTGAGAATCACACCCTCTGTCGTAGAGAAACAGGAAGTGCATAGCACAAAGAGGTTGGAGGTGAGAGGATGGGGAAAGTGGACGGTGCTGGGGATAAGGCATCAGTCTTCTCCCGCTTATCACCTCCAATCCAGGTCAGCTGTGATTAAAAGTTGCCCCTCTCTGTTAGCCTATCCACAGTACAATGAGTCCGTGATTTTAGTGCAGAACCTACTAGTCACGTATCCACACTGGTGAAACCACCACCGCAGCTGCCTTCTTTACACGCATTTTCATTAGAGTCCAGGGATGTAGCTGGCTTCCACTGCCTTTGAAACCCAAGGGGAGGTGGAAATTGATGGCTGACAAATGAGAAAAGGCAAACGCAGGGCAAAGGATAATGCTGCAAACAATGGGGCTTTGATACAGGAGAAGGACAGGGGATGTTTTGACAGTGATACTCTTCAAGTACATCTACGCTGCAGCTGGGGGCAAGCCACCCAACCCGGGTAAGCAGACCCGCGCCAGCTCTGCTTGAACTAGTGCCCTAATGCAGCAGGGGTGGTAGCTCAGGCTAACCTAGGGTGACCAGCCGTCCCCATTTTATAGGGACAGTCCCGATATTTGGGGCTTTGTCTCATATAGGCTCCTATTACCCTCCACTCCCTGTCCCGATTTTTCACACTTGCTGTCTGGTCACCCTAGGCTAACCTCCAAGCGTGGACCCAGGGGGTCGAGCACCCTTGGATTCAGGCAGCCTGACCAAGATGCAACATCCAGAGTGCTGTTTTTAGCCTGCTAGCTCGAGTGAGTCTGTCTACCCAGTCCCAGCTGCAGTGTGGACGTCCCCTTCCTGGCCAGAGTGTAGCTGATGCTAATCAGGCAGGCGAGAGGGGAGGCTAGGTGTCTTTATTAGGGTAAAAGGAAATGTGGTGTCTTTGCTAAGTAAGAGCTGACTAGTGTTACTGCGTAAGTCAATGGCAAAATGGGCAGCACAGCGCCTTACGTTTATAATGCAGATGGTGGTTGGGGGAGGGGACGGGGGTTTCTTTTAAAAGGCCCTTTTAATGGTATTGGGCCAAAATAGTTCTAGTCACTTTGATCTGGGCTGTCTGAACTTTGCCCCCTCCCAGAGGGGATAAGGCTAATGAATGATCTGTGGAGCTCTGCAGCCCCCCCCACCCCCCACGCACAGCTGTTCAGTCTACATGGAGAAAGGAATAATAAGTCTTAGCCGTCAGCTGCACACAGCATGGCCCTTCTCACACCCTTTGCATTCATGATTCTGTGTGCTCGCGAGCAGGCAAGGGAAAGAACGGGGGTTTGCTGCACCCCCAAAGCAACATTGGGTCAGATCCATTCCAGGGACCTCACTGGAGCCACACCACGGGGGGCCTTGCCCTGCCTGTGTTTATAGGGGAGTTCTGACCCAGATTTTAGGTTGATTATGGGGAGGAAATGAGATTTTACAAAACTTACAGAAATATTTTTTTTCCAGTGGGGAAAGAGGGTTGTTTTTTTTTAAATTTGTTTTCAAGAGACCCTATGCCTCTAAAGCCTTTGAAATGCAGGCATTGGGCTAGTACATCATTATTTGTTACTGGTTAATTCATGGTGTCTAGAACTGTGCCAGGTGCTTCACAGGCAACCAAACAAGATGCAGTTCCTGCCCCCAAACAATTTATCATCCCGGGGCCTAATCCTGCAACACTGCTGATATCAAGGGACTCAAGTAGGATTCTTCAGAGTAGCAAACACTCTGGCCTCAATCCTGCTCTGTTCAGTGGGGCGGCAGGAGTTACCCAGACAGAGCAGCTTGCAGGATCGGGGCCTTTATTGAGTAAGAAATGTTTGTGGGGTCAGACCCTGTTCCTCAGGCTGATACCCAGTAGAAAGGTGATGGAGTGAAGGAGGATGAGAGTTAAAGAAAGGAATGCATGAGAACTGGAAAGTGAAACTGACTAGAAACAAAAGTGGTCAAAATAAATAATGCTTAGAGGGTGAGATTCGTGCTTGTGCAAAGAGCCGGCACAAGACCTATGCTAGGGTGACCGGATGTCCCGATTTTATAGGGACAGTCCTGATATTTGGGGCTTTGTCTTATATAGGTGCCTATTAGTCCTCAGCCCCGTCCCAATTTTTCATACTTGCTACCTGGTATCCTGACCTATTCCCCATTCTCTGGTATATGGAAAACTGTGACTTTAATTTGTAAGGGGTTCTTGCAGGCAGGGGAAGCATGTGATCAGAGTTGGGCTGCAGACAGCCTATAGCAAGCTAGGGCACCAGTACGGGGGCGAGGGTGTCAGGGGGCCATGGCCCCATCACTTTTTACTGGCCATAAAGGCGAGCGACAGGGAGGGGAAAGAGAGGAGCGACCGGCGTGGGATCTTGGGAAGAAGAGGCGGCATGGGAGCAGGGTCTCGGGGGTGGGAAGGGGCAATGCAAGGCAGGGTGCTTGGGGAGAAGGGGTGTGTGAGGGTGGGGTCTTGGGGAATGGGCGGTGTGGGGGCAGAGCCATGGTTTGGGCACTGGTGGCTCCCCACTTTTAGGGAACTTCCACTGCTCCTGATAGTAAGGTGGGGTGAGTTGTGCCTCTCAGTTTTAGGGAGCAGCCTGCTTTGTCTCTCTGTGGTTTGGCGTTCTTGCGTGGTGTCGTTAGGAGTTCTAAGACACGCAGTCGTGTTACGTTGCAATCTTCCTGCAAGAGTATTTTATATTTTTATCCAATTTGTCTGTGCTGTGCAACATCACACGTTGAAGAGCAGGTAAGTGGGTCCTGGACCTTGTGCTGGGCCAATGCACCGGGATGAATTTGGCTCACATAGGGCTTGTCTACAGTACTGCTTAAGTCGAGGTAAGTTATGTCACTCAAGGGTGTGAAAAAGCCCCCACCCCGAGTAAATTACATCGACTTAAAGAGGTGTTCCCACCGCACTGTGGGTACGTCCACACTACCCACCGGATCGGTGGGTAACGCTCGATCTGTCGGGGATTGATTTATCACGTCTCGTCTAGACGCGATAAATCGATCCCCGAACGCGCTCCCCATCGACTCTGGAACTCCACCAGGGTGAGAGGCGGAAGCAGAGTCGACGGGGGAGCCGCGGCCGTCGATCCCGCGCCGTAAGGACAGGAGGTAAGTCAAATAAGTTACATCGACTTCAGCTACGCTTTTCTCGTAACTGAAGTTGCGTATCTTACATCGATACCCCCCACCCCCAGTGTAGACCAGCCCTGTGTCATGGGAGACGCTCTCCCATCGACATAGCTTCTGCCTGTCATTGAGGTGGAGTAATGACGCCGATGGGAGAGCGCTCTCCCGTTGGCACAGTGCGGCTTCCCCAGCTGCTCTACTTGGTAGTGTAGACTCGCCTGTCATATAAGCAAGACTGACTATTTGATTTCCATTGGCCAAGCTGAGAGAAATGCAAAAAGGAAACAAACAGCATTAAGCCACGTGGGAAACAGGAATTTTCCTTTTTTAACATATACGAGGCCAGGTCCTCAGCCGCAAAACCTCGCTGACTGCAAGGGAGCAAGCTGAGGATCTGGCTCAATATTTTTTAAACCGACATTGTTCCTTTAAAAGATAAATCAACCCTTTGGAAGCTCTCTCCGCCTCACACATACTATCTACCTCCCACCCCGGGATAAAAGATTCCCCACGCATAATAATTGGCCAAAATGGAAATCACACATATTTTTCCCTAAGGTATGCACAGCCGAGCATCTGTGGTCTCAGCTGGGAAGTTCAGTTTTCATTTTGCCATTCAGCTCCGTGCTCAATAGAAAATGCAAGAAGGACAAAAACTCAGAGGGCAAGGGAGGGTAAAATCGCGGGCGGCTAAAAGTTCCTTTTAATCTGGGCTCCGTCCTCCTGCTTCTGAAAGGAAATGGGGTCTTCATTAAAGCCAGAGGAGAGAGATGGAAACCTAGGTGTGTCGGGCTGGAGTGGTTTGTCGAGATAAGATTGTATTTTCTGAGCCAAGAGCTGGAGCTTGGCTGTTCTATCAGGAAGGGGTGGGCTTAGGGGGGTTGGAGATGTTTAAAGTTCGTAGGACATCAGGAACATGAGGGGCACGAAAAGCCGCCTTCTCCGCGGCGGTCTGATTAAGTTACATACGCACAAATCCAAGGAAGGAGGCAGGCGCCGGAACAGCAGAATGAGCCTAATTGGTTTTCCCTTACCTTCCGCTCCGCAGAACCTCTCCTGCTGCAGCGCTGTGTGCGTTTGTTTCTCGGTGGCCGACGGGTGGTTCTTTCTGAGCGTGAGATGGAGGGACAGGAGGGAAAATCCACTTTACGGATTTTCTTAGGAAAGAGGCTCAGAGTCAAAACCCAGCTGGAAAATGTCAGCCTGACACGTAGCTATGATAATACATACGCGGACCTAGGGTGTGATCCTCTTCTCATTACACCAGGGTGAGTAACCCCAGTGAAGGCAATGGGGTGACAGTGGTATAAAACAGAGGTATGATCAAAATAAGATCCAAAGTCTATAAATGTGTGTAATAATATTCACATGGGCTTGTGTAAATGGATGGGGCATACTGGTTAAAACACAGTTGCAGGTGCAAATCATGTGTGAAAAATCACTAGGATCACTAGCTTATTCACACAATGCAAATTGTGTAAATCTTTCTTCAAGTAGCACAGCACCACAGAGTCTGTATCCTTTCCAAGCCCGTGTCTTGAAGGGTGATGTCAGAAATGACCCTGAGAGAATTATCAAAGGATGGGAAATGTTAGGGGAGTAAGACATGCCATGGATGAGACTGGCAAAAGGTTGTCAGTTGATAGATTTTAATCATAGATTATCGGGGTTGGAAGGGACCTCAGGAAGTCATCTAGTTCAACCCCGTGCTCAAAGCAGGACCAATCCCTAAATGGCCCCATCAAAGATTGAACACACAATTCTGGGTTTAGCAGGCCAATGCGCATCCGGTGTACATCCTGTGACGGGGAAGTTTAATCTGCCACACAGCAATATACCATGGCCACAAAGAAGAAAAAGGGAACACAACTGGCATCCTGCTGTCTGCGATAGCTGAGGCTGAGTGTATCTGAAGTTCATGGAGGGGATGCCAGCCCAAGGAGACCACTGAAGTGTGCTTGGTCGTATTTTTGCACATCTGCACAATCGACTGTGCAAAGCAACTCAGCTTGTTGTCACTAGTGGGCAGGACGTGGTTTGTGGGTGGAGCTTGGAGGAGTACCACCCACCTCTTTCCTCTCCCTTTGCAAGCCCTGAACCGAAGGGCCCTTGGATGGCTCAGGTCATTACTAATAGGGGTGGTGAGCCAAGGGGGCTAATTCTATTTGTGCTCTAGTTTTGCACTAGTGTAGCTCTATTGACTTCAGATTTATCCCAGTGTAAGTGAGAGGACAGGCCCTTTAAATCCAGAGCTGATTGGTAGAGATTGGTGGTTGTTAGCATCTGATGTCCACCTGACAGACTGCATGCAATGAAGAAGGGAGTCTCGGTCCAGTTGCTAAAGGATAATTAAAACATCACTGCAGTTTGCAGTACCTGACAGGCATATCATCAGCCTCAGAAGAGAGGGCAAGGTCTGGGTGGACCACGGAGACAGACCTCCCCTCTCCTCCAGAGAGCTGGATTCCAGCAGAGCAGCACTGCAGTGGGGCATACAAGCAGGCTGGAAAGGAAAGATTTTTCCCATCCCACAAGAGATTTCAAATTTTATTCCCATACCAAATCAGGACAAAATGCCAAAATCTCAACCATTTTTGCAAACCAAGAAGAACATTTTGGATTGGCTCAGTTGGAAGGTTTCATTCTGACCTTTTTAAAAAAAAAAAAAAAGACATTTTTTATTTAGTCCAGATTAGCTACATTTGTGAAACAAAAAGTCTTTTTCAAATGGGAAAATGTTTTTTCATTTCTAAAACGTTGGAATGGGACATTTTTGACAATTTCCAAACGTTTTCGAATGGCGTTTGTTGAAACTGAACCTTTCCCGAAGTTTAGACAAATCGACATTTAAAAAAAAATGTTTTATCAGAAAATTCCTGTCCAGTTTGTCATAAGTAATGTACTTGTAACCCACATCCACCTGGGGGTGCCCTGTGCCTCTATAGTTCTGGCTGGGCCACTACCAGAGAATGGTCTTGACTAATAGAGTCACTTCTTTAAGCTCCAGGTCACAAGTTCAAACCCCGCTGCTGCTGCCCACCCACCCGGTGTGTCTTGTCACAAGTGAGCGGGTGTGGGTTACACTTGCACTGCTTGGGCCCTATTTGTTCTGTACAGAAACAGAGAATTGCAGTGTCCAGGACTGTCAATTTGGCCTCTCTCAAGGACGCGCTGTTCTGCTGAGTTAAAGACAGAGAGAGAAAAAACCCCTAATCAGAGGCACTAACAAAAACATGTGGTTGTGCACCTGCTGGAAGGCTTTAAAAAGCTATGGGGTGTGCAGTGCCGTTCTGGGAAAAGGTCACCGGCAGAGCAAGTGTGAGGAATTAGTCAGCTGGGTGTGGGGGGAGGAAGCAGGAGAAGAGGAGGCGAAATGAGCAGCCCTGGGAGCAGCGTTATCCGACTGCAGACTTTAGAGGGAAGAGCAGCTGGAGGCTTCAGCAATTCCTCCTGTTTTCCTCTGTATTTCATCTTGCCACAGGGTGGATTTTGAACGATGCAGAAAGGGGGCGTGGCCTATGGGGCGGGATTGTGGGTACGGCCCAGGAGCGGCAGTCGGGAGCCCTGGGTTCCATACCTGGCTCTGGGACTTTGGGCAAGTCATGTCAGACTCTGTTTCTCAGCCTTCACCTGTGTAAGACAAGGGTAATGAGTGGCCTGTCTCACACGGGGGATTGTGAAGGTTAACAGATGCTTGTCAGCATAGGTGTTGACTCTGGGGGTGCTCCAGCCCTAGAGCACCCATGGAAGAAAAATAATGGGTGCTCAGCACCCACCAGCCACCCACCGATCAGCTGTTTGGCGGGTCCCACGGATCAGCTGTTTGGCGGCGGGCAGGAGGAGCTTTGGGGAGCGGGCAGAGCAACCGTGGGCAGAGGTGGCGCAAGAGTGGGGCTTGGGGGAAGGGACGGAGTGGGGGCCAGGCCTTGGGGCAGAGTGGGGGTGGAGCCCATCTGGAAAAATGAAAGTCAGCGCCTGTGCTTGTCAGGTGCTTTGAGATCTCCTGGGAGAGACACCTTGAAAGCTTTAGAATTGTGTGATGTTGCCAGGGATCCATTTAATTTATTGAGAAATAAAACATGAGATGGCCATTATTTCTGGCAGTGATTGGAAATCGAACGTCAGGTGGCCAGGTCACTCCCAGGAGCCCTGGTTTCTAATCGCAGCTCTGCCATAAATCTCCTGTGTGACCCCTCTCTGTTTCTGTGGTTTGAGCCTTTAGGGGCAGAGGCTGTCTGTCGCGGGGCATTCAGGAGACAGCTGCTACTGTGATACAAATTATAAGAGGCGCGAAGAGTTCTCCAAGGCCTCACAGGGGGTCCGTTTCAGAACTAGGAGTAGAACTCAGGTGTTCCTGGCTCCCAGTCCTGTGTGCAGACCTCTCTTGTGATCAACATGCCTGTTTTCTTTTTAATGAGAAATGCAGCTTTCATCTGTGGTAGCTTAGCTTTCCCTGGCGACAAGCACATGTTCATCTCAAGCCAGACTTGTTTTGCTGTAAAAGCTGTCAAAGAGTATGGCCTGTACCACCGCTGTCACCCAGGGATAAGAGTGAGACACGTGTGAACAAAAGTGTTTGTGTAACACTCAGACACTATCCCGCATTCAAAAATTGGGGTCAAGAACACCCTTACCTATGTTAACTTCACCAGCCCTCTTCTCCTGAATGTCAGATGCAATAAAATAGTTCCCCAAATGCCAGACTGAGCATAAAGGATATTATAAACCTAATGGAGCACGTTCATAGTTCTAATTGCAAGTAAAATACCAGCAAATGACTGAATACTTCAGCAGGGTAGTTTAGTAATTACACTGGGATGTGAGAGGCAGAATCAGGTTTGCTGCCAAGATGAGCTGAAGCTCGTTACAAGCAGAGCAGGAAGGGGCTTTTACAAATGGATTTTGGGGGAAGCAGGGAATATTAGCCAGCAAATGCTGGAATAAATTACAGAGGATGTGACCTCAGCATCTGCAGCCTACCAGAGTTCTAGCTCCCTAGGCAGACCCACACGGGAGGGGTCTTCTGTAGGCGGTGTGATAACGGGTAGGGTTGCTTGAAGAAGGGGCTTTCGTATGAGTTACTCTGAGGTCACTAAAATTCAGTCATTCTGAGCTCTGCCAGGTGGCAGGGTTGGGATGTGAGTCTACAAGCTTGACAAGTGCTTTGTAACATCGTTGTTTCTAGTCTGACTGTAGTACAGTTTCTCCATTCAAAACGGACAGGAATATATATATTAATTAACCAGGCTAGCTGGCCGGCAGTGGTTAGGCAGTGGTTTCAGTACACCACATGCTGACCAGTTCTCATTGTTTCCTTGTGCTCCTCTGTTTGTCTGTCCATATCCGCCTGTTGTCTCTTGTCTGATACTTGGATTGAAAGCTCTGTTCTGTGATTGTACAACACCCGGCACAATGAGTCCTGGTCCATGACCAAGGATTCTAGGTGATACTAGCATGCAAATGATAAATAATAATAATTATACCTGGAACCCATGGGCAGGGCAGGTGATGAACATTTTGTGTGTGTGTGTGTATAAGTACAGCGTTCTGGAAAATGTCCAACAGCTGAAATGCCACTAATGCTACTGCACTGGTGCTGACAATGCCAGCAGGGCAAATATACGTGTGGCACAGATGGCCTCCGCTTCAGGCTTCTATCCCCAGGCTAGAGTAGGGGGAATCCAGCTGCCAAGCTACCCTAGCTCTTCCACTGTTGCTACCATGGTGGTGTCAATGGAATTGTGGTGCTGGGAAATTTCCCCAAATAGTCCAGTGTAGACACAGCCAAGGCGTGTTACAAGTGCACTAGGTTGTAATTGCCTGAGGCCAGGTCTACACTACAGAATTACTTCGGTATAACTGCGTCGCTCAGGGGTGTGAAAAATCCACACCCCTGAGCAATGTGATTATACTGACCTAAGCACCAGTGTAGACACTGCTGTGTCGGCAGGAGGGCTTCTCCCACCAACACATCTACCACCTCTCATGGAGGTGGATTAACTACGCCAGTGGGAGACCTC
Organism: Mauremys mutica; assembly: GCF_020497125.1. NCBI lineage: Eukaryota > Metazoa > Chordata > Testudines > Geoemydidae > Mauremys > Mauremys mutica. Next base: position 137,243,518 of record NC_059076.1, on the reverse strand, counting down.
TCTCCAGTTGTTACGTATAGTGTCTTCATTAAAGCGCTACAGCATCACAGCAGTGTTGGGGCAGCGTTTTAAGTGTAGATATGCCCTCAAAAGAGTATCAAACAGGATTACAAGCCCTAATTTGGACAAAGTGTATTAGGTTACAGTTGACAGTGTTCATAGAATCATAGAATATCAGGGTTGGAAGGGACCTCAGGAGGTATCTAGTCCAACCCCCTGCTCAAAGCAGGACCAATTCCCAACTAAATCATCCCAGCCAGGGCTTTGTCAAGGCTGACCTTAAAAACCTCTAAGAAAGGAGATTCTACCACATCCCTAGGTAACACATTCCAGTGCTTCACCACCCTCCTACGCAAGTCGTCTGACTATTTCATTGAACTCTGTGGGAGATGCTCAGTCTATGAGATCAGTTGCAAGAAATAGGAGGCATTGCTGGGTCCCTGCAACTCCCCCTTAAGGATGTGCATATTTACAAGGATGCCCTTTACAACTCTGTGTGCAGTAGGCCATTGTCTATAGTGGCCTCTGGGGTTGGGGGGAGCTCAGAGAACCTCACAAGCTAGATACTACATGGACAAGCACAGTACAGACCTCTGCATAGACGGAAGAAGTAGTGTTGGGTCTGGTCTGTACTCAGAGAAAGGGGTGTTGTGTGGACAAATACATGAAGGATTATGAGGAGCTCAAATACTACAGGGATGAGGCCAGAGAAGTATCTGAGAGAGAGACAGACAGATGGGTATGGGGACGGATGGATAGATGTGTATGGGTGTTGTTCTTCCTACCAATGCTCCAATGTGGTGCTTAAGGGCCCACTGGCTTTCAGATGGGATAGAATTCGGTGATATCAAGCGCTGGCGTTTATTAAAGCTTCTGCAAAATCAATGGTGTGTTCGCTCTGGCATCCTGGCTGTGTTCCAGCTGGTGTAATTATATCTCTCCTCCCCAAATTCCTCTTAGTTTCTATTAGACATAATTTTCTTCTTCACTTCCTGACCCAAACAGCTGCATAGGTTTGTTGTGCAGTGTTGATTAAACAGTTGATTCCTATAGATGGTTGTCAAGTGCTTATGGATCCTTTGGGATCTGAGCACTGGTGAAATGGAAGATATTAATAGAATTAATGGGTTAATTCCCTGCTAACAGCAAGTGCCGCAGTAGAAGTGAGTCTAATGAAAACGCCTATATTCCCTAAACTGTTCCATTTGCAGCAGATGATTCACCCGCTGCTCCCTTCAAACAGCATTAACGAGATTAAAAGCACATTTGCTAAATGTGCATGATCAAGGGGTAAGGGAAGCTGCAATTAGCTTTTGACAAACCTTGCACTGCCAGCTTCCCGCCCTGGTGGGGCACCGCCGTGTGCAGAGCTGTGCAGCTTTGGCTTCTGTCCCTGGGCTAGAGCAGGGGGAATCCAGCAGTGACTGTTGGGTAGCCTTTGTCGCAGAGGGATATGAAAGGCGGGAATCTTGTCTAGTGGTTAAAGAATGGGTTTGTTTGGATAAGGCTCTCCTCCCCCGCACCCTCACAAGAACATAAGAACGACCATACAGGTTAGATGAAAGGTCCATCTAGCCCAGTATCGTGTTTTCTGACAGTGACCAGTACCAGCTGCCCCAGAGGGAATGAACAGAACAGGGAATCATCAAGTGATCCATCCCCTGTCGCCCATTCCCAGCTTCTGGCAAACAGAGGCTAGGGACACCATCCCTGCCCATCCTGGCTAATAGCCATTGACTATCCTCCATGAATTTATCTAGTTCTTTTTTTGAATCCTGTTATAGTCTTGGCCTTCCGTCAACCTCATCAAGGTAGAAGGTGTTAATCTTTGTCTACACTAGGAAAAAGATCAGGATCATCTAACATTAGCTAAACCTGGACTGCCTCAACCTCTTCTCTTTTTTTTTTTTTCCTACTCCGGAGACCTAACCAGACTCAAAGCTGAGTTCTTTTCCTTTCCTTCAGCACTGGCTTGCCATTTGAACTTGTAACCTCTCTGTGCCCTAGATTCCCCATCTATTAAGTGGGAAATAATGAAACCTACTACCCAGGGCTTTAAGAATTAATGTTTGGAGAACACTTGGAGATCTGTGGGTAGAAGGAGCTAGATATAGTTTGGATTTAGAGCTAAAAATATTCAGGATTACGGTGTTCAGCCCTGTCTCCAGTAAGCATAAAGTATTGTCTCCATGGGGCTTCCTTTTATCCAGGGCTGGCTCCAGGCACCAGCCGACCAAGCACGTGCTTGGAGCGGCACCATGTAAGGGGCGGCCAATCTTTGGGTGGTGGGGTGGCGCTCGGGGTTTGGGTTTTTTTGGTTCGGCGCGGCGGCGGCGCTCAAGGGGTTTTTTTGTTTGTTTGTTTCGGTGGGGCGGCGCTTGGGGGTTGTTTGTTTTGGCAGGGCGGTGCGGCGCTCGGTGGGGCAGGGCGGTGCTCGGGGGGGTTGTTACGGTGGAGCGGCGCTTTTTTGTTCTTTGGGTTTTTTTTGCTTGGGACGGCAAAAAAGTTAGAACCGGCCCTGCTTTTGTCACCAATGGGAGGCAGCTACATTTGGAAGCATTTGTGGTGTTTTCCGTTGAGTGTTCAGTGGCCTAGCAGGAAGTGGGATTCAAGACCAGCACTGGCTAAAATAAATGTCAGCTTAGACGTCAAGGGCTTAAACATCAGTAGATAGTGTAATATAGACTGATATTGTAGCCAAGCTGATACAATAGACCCTGTAATAATGTAGTGATGCAAATACTATAGATGTATTGGATACAAATACTATAGATGGTTTTGGGACTCCTGCAGAATGAAAGAAAAAGCATTTAGGAACGTATGCCTAATAAGGGAGGCGGGTGGTCCAACCTTTTCAGTGACATGGGCTAGGGGCATAGCACGGGCAACATACAGAAACAAAATGGCGTCCTCTGCACAGCGCAACTTTGTGTAACCTGCACTTCTCCTGGGTGTGGTGCTCTGTCCCCTCTGATGGCACTGATCCCACGTAGAGAGAGATCACTGAGTCTGCTCCACAGCTTTAGCTACCAGCCACATGGCTTTTAGCTCATGCATTTAGCTCCAGAGGTCCCAGGTTCTCCTCCCGCCCATGACCAGGGTCTGTCAGTGTTAAGCACCAGCTGTGCAAGGTCCCACTGCATAGAGGATGCCATCTGGTAGCATAAAATGGCAGGGGCTGGACAGAATTGTCCCAAAGGCCAGATCTTGCCAGCTGGCCACCAGTTGAACCTCCTAGAAGCACTGAATTGGGATACAGGAGACCTGGATTAAAATCTTGGCACTAGTGGTGACCTTAGACAAGTCATTTTCCTTCCCTGTGCCTCAGTTTCCCCATCTGTAAAATGGAGATAAAGATACTACTCTCCTTTGTAAAACCCTTTGAGGTCTACAGATGAAAAGTGATGCATGAGAACTTGGTATTGCTAAAGCAGAGCTGTTGAGAAAAAGCTTTTTTTTCTGTAGCAGATGTTTAGAAAAACTAATGAAAATTCATTTTCATCTACATTTTTCCATAGAAAATTTTGAGTTTTTGCCAAAACCAAAAATAGTTCAAGCAAAAACAAAAGTATGTTGCATTGCGGCTGCATTTCAGAGTCATCATGGGTGATGAAGTCTGGTCAGGGAGCCTGGTCCATTGAGGAAAATGGGAGTACAAGGGACCTGAACTACAACTCCCATGAGTCATCATGGCAGCATTTCAGAATCAAATTATTTCCCTTTTGGAACATTCTGTTTCATGGAAAGCAGAAACATTTTTTGTTGGGGGGGAGGGAATTTTTTTGTCCATAAACCTAATTTTCATAGAAAAACAGATTTGACAGAAATTTTTCAGTCAGCTCTATAAGTAACTAAGTGTAACCAACCTTGCCAGCGAAATAAATTATAGTGCTATGTTTGGCCTAATTTAAGATAATGACAACAGACAATGACACTCGTGCTTCCCTCCCACCAAAGACAAGGATGACTAATGGTTTGTGGCTGCCTGGCTGTGTGACTGCTGCCTTCTCTCCCTGAGCTAGGAATTCCCTTCATGATGACCAGGCACGGTGCCGTGCTAGGCATAAGCAGACTAAGCAATTGCTTAGGGCCCCAAGCAGCTCAAGGAGTGTCCCTTTTGCTTATAATAAGAACTTGCCTGTTTTGGCATTGTGGGGGTGCCCTCCCCCCAAATAGTCCTGCTTAGGGCCCCCAGTGGGCTAGCACCGGCTCTCACTCTCCTCCCCTCCCCTGCCTCTAGATTTGCCGGCTGTGCTTCGTTGTTTAAAAATGCTGTGAGGTTGTGCTGCTCAGTAAATGCGACAGGCCCATGAGTGAAGGGCTGGTGTCTCTTTAAAAAGAGCACTTTGGGAGGTGCAGTCGGAAGACGGGCCTTTCCAGCCCACTGTGGTCAACACTCATGAATTTATTGTGAATCCTGCAGTCCTTGGTGTTTTTCTTAAAGCCTCAGCTGCTGGAGTCATGGTGTTACCTGAGAATCTCAGCTTTCTGTGGGGGTGGGAGGGAAGGGAAGAGAAGTTTCTAGCCCTCATGGTTCAAGAAAAGCTTGAAAACATGTCTAGGGCCCAGCACGGAGACAAAATTTATATCCGCGGCTGTGGATATAAATCGGATATCCACGGAGCCGCAGGGATCTACTGGGAACTGAAAGCAACAGCATGTCGGGCTGCTGCTCGCAAGATCCAGCACCCATGTGGGCAGCTCCTCTGGCATGGCTGTACCGCCCCCAGCCCCTCCCACTGGGGCGGGCACCATGCTGATCATCGGCTGTCCCTGGTCACGCTAGTATATGCAAGAAGCTCTACTGATGTACCATAAAGGCTCAGAAGGCAGGAAGGAAAAGAATCCAAAATGTATTGATTTTCTACAAAAATAAAACTCGTGATTTTTAAGCAGTCTCATTATTTTGCAATGTTGAGACTTGGAAATATTGCTGTTGGTTTTTTTTAAGATTCTTTGTTTTCCATGGGGAAGAAGAGGTAGATTTTTTTAAAAATGTTGCTATTATTGTAATAAAATCTGGAATTGGTGAATAGCAACCACTCATGGAGAATTCCTTCTCATAATCTCCAGACTTTGGCAGGCCTCCATGTAGCCTGCCCAGAGGAAAGGATTTATTCTGAATGATCACACTGTCCTTCCCCACTGTTCCAAGGAACTGTGTTCTGTGCAGGTCCTGAGCGGAGCTGGGTGACCCACCAATCATTCTGCATTTTCATAGTGCATAGCACAGTGAGCCCCTGTTTTGGTTTGTCCCTAGGCACACACAGCAGTAAATCTGGAGTAACTCCACTGGAGTCAGTTCAGTTACTCCAGATTTACACCACAGATGAATGTTGTCCAGAGCATTTACTCTACAACCAACAATTTTTCAGACACACACGGGGCTGAATGTAAATGGATGTGCTTCCATTAAAATCAACAGCATGATGCTAACTTACACCGGGTAAGAGTCTTGCCCCATAAGAACTAGTTCTGAGTTCACACTTCAATTGCAGCTTTGATGTTACTGGAGTTGCACCAAATTTCCACCAGCATCATTGAGATCAGAATCAGTTCTGCACTCTGTCGGCATATGGAGCCAGAATCTGACCTGGGATATTGGTGCAAATCCAGAGAAATGCCACTGAAGTCAGTGGCATTCCTCTGGATTTAAAGTGGGTGCTTCTAAGATTAAAACCTTGTTCCCACATTGACTTATCACAGGCTTCTTTCCGATGTTTGCTCTTGTAACTTCTTGCAAAGTTCCTATTGCATGTCCTAGAATCGCTCTGTGTTATAGATCTCAGTGGCTCGTATGTCAAAGAAAAGTTAGATACTATGGGCCAGATTCTCATCTGGTGTAAACCATTGACGCTTCAATTGACTTCAGTGAAACTACAGTGATTCACACAGGCTGACTATACGGTACCATGTGAGCACTCCTGCTTGCACGAAGTCAGTGGGATCTAAGCAGAGAATGGCATTGCAACAAATAAAAGCTGCAGGAGGATAAAACAAAACTTGCTGGAGACACTTGTAAAGAGAAGTACAAAGAAGCCAGCCTGCCAGCGTAACCTGGAGGCATATCCGGAGTGACACTGCCTGATGTGGAAAAGAATTCAGGTTGTGGGAGTACAGCGCGCAAAGCACCTGGTTCACGAGGCTGTTAAAAGCCTGAGACTTTGGTTCTCAGAATCAAACACCTTCAACACAAGAGTAAAACCAGGGCAATCTGAAAAGCATAAACTAAGGGCCGGGCAGACTGTACAATTCTCCCTGGAATGTATTGACATGGATGAACTTTTTTATTTTGGGCACTAACGAAAGCTGCCAAATTCCCAAGTATCTGAAGTTTATTTTTTTCAATAAAACTTTGAGGAAGTCTCCAGAGGCCAAGGCCTGTCTTGGGGCCAGAGTCAAATCTTTGACAAAAACACAGGCACGGAGCATTATTTGGGAACATGAGAATTGCCATGCTGGGCCAGAGCAGGGGTCCATATAGCTCTGTGTCTGGTCTCCAAGAGCTAGAGCAAGGATAGTCCTGTGGCCCAGGCTAGTGCTCCAACCTCTGGATGCCCTGGCTCAGTTACCGCTGTGCCACAAATATGTACCTTGGCCACGTCCCTTAGTGGCTCCGTGCCTCAGTTTCCCATGTGTAAAGAGGGGCAATTATAGAACAATGGGTTCATACGGGAAGTTTCTTCCTGACCCTGTTCAGCTAGGGTTGGGCTGAAGTCCTGAAGCACGAGGGGTTTGTTCCCTTGTGAAAACATTTAAAACTGGGTAAAATTTTCAAAAACACCCTAAGCCAAAAGTGACTCGGGCACTTAGGAGTCCAAACCCTATGGATACTCGGGCTTCTGGGCTCATAGCCACAAAGGTATTGAGGACCTAACTCCCATTGATTTAAATCCCTTGGGGATCTGGGCCCCGAGTGAGTTGCTGAGGCACTTCAGAAAATACTATCCACTATTTCATGTAACTGTATGTTCTCACTGTCTGTATACATGTTTTTAGGGGTTGAATCTTCAAGTCACTTTCTATCTATCTATCACTCCCATTCCCTTGTTATGTGGGCCTACTCCTGAAGTATGCAGAGCCCTTCCTCTCCACCTAGTTCTTATCATCCTTAGAACTCAGAGTGCTTTACAAAGGAGGGCGCTATCCTTATCCCCACTTTACAGAAGGGGCAACTGAGGCAGAGAACAGTAAAGTGACTTGGGTCACCCAGCAGGTCAGAGCTCGGAGTAGAACCCAGCTCTCTTGAATTCCAGTCTAGTGCTCGGTGCATTAGGATGCACTAAAAAATGCAGTAGATTCTAGGCTATGGCAAACCCAGGCAGGGTTCAGACAGGAGAAATCCTGCGTAATTCAAATAGTAACCCTCTGTGTCCACTGTCTATCGATGGGCAGCCACCGCTCTATGTGAATTTCATAGATTTCCAAAGCCTTTGACACAGTGGCTAGAACAGTTTTATGGCAGTTGCTATGCCACCGTGGAATCCCCCAGAAATTTGTGACTATTATTCAGGCTTCCTTGAAATTATGACATGTCAAGTAATACATAGCAGTAAACTGACTAAGCCATTTGACATGTGCAGTGTTGTTGTAACCATGTTAGCCCAGGATATTAGAGAGACATGGCGGGCGAGGTAACATCTTTTATTGGAATGACTTCTATTGGTGCGAGAGACTAGCTCAAAACAGAAGTTGGTCCAGTAAAAGACGTTGCCATTTGGAGTAACTGCCAGCATCAGACAAGAGTGTTCTATCCATGACCTCCTCCTGGTAATGGCTTGGGGAGAGACCATAGAACAACGAATGGACTTCCGTATGGAAGCTAAAAGACCTCGATTTTGCAGAGAACGTCAACCTGCTGTCCCATGTCCCCACAGACATGCAAGCTAAAACAAATTATCGCCAGACCTCTGCACAGTTTGTAGGGCTGAAAATCAATACAGAAAATTAAAACCATGAGCATCGAGACACAAGAAACACAAATAACACTTTCTGGAGTTGATGTAGAAGAGGTCAGATTCTTCATGTATCTTTGCAGCAGTGCAAGCAAAACAGCTGGAAGAGAGGAAGACATTATAGCCAGACCTGTCTTCTCAAGCCTAAAGCCAATTGGGAGAAATGGAAACCTTGCCATCCAAACTAAACTTTGAATATTTAACACCACGCTAAAGTCTGTCTTACTGTATGGTGCTGAAACTCGGAGACTTATCAAAATGAAAGTGTCCAAATGCCATGTGTTTATACATAGCTACCTTAGACAATCCTCAACATCAGACGGCCAGAAAAAATTGCAAATGAAGAGCTTTGGCGGTAAGGAGCACAAAGCAGAAGGTGATGGAACAGGAGATTATGGAATGAAAATGGAAATGGGTAGCAGAGACAGGGAGCAAGAAACTGAATAACCTAACAAGATAGGCGCTGGACTGGAATCACCAGGGCAAGAGGCAATGAGGTAGGTTCAGGACACCTTGGAAATGCACAGCTGAAAGCTATTAAAATGACAAGGGAAGAAGCTAAGACTGCAGCCGGAGATGACCCAAGATGGGAGGTGGTGGTGAAGGCTTTGTGTTCCGAAGTCAAGCTCTCACCCTTTCACAAGAAGTGCCCTGCACTTTGCAGAGTCGAGACCCGTGCTCTGTGGCCTCTCCAGGCATAGTTCCTAGTAAATTGCATATATAAATTGGAACGATCCCATTTATGCTATTTAGATTAAGAAGGCTATTGGGGCCTCAGTACTTCCTGGATGCACTTGTCTGGGATTAAGGCAATTAGGAAGCCCATGAAATGTTTCCTTCTACAATGTTCAGGGCATTGGGGGCCTCAGCCGGGATACGCTGAGTTCAGTGAATGCATTTACTTAAGATGTACATATTACTTTGGAGAGACCCTGCCAAGGTAAAAATATCTCACACACACACAACTGCAGTAAGGTTGCAAAGTTAGGAAATGCCCTAAGTAAGGCTGCCCATGCAACCATAACTCAGTCTCCTTGTGCCTGCGCATGATCGTACCGTCTTTACTTACATGACTGCTATTGTTGATAAAATGAGGGGTGAACACCAAGATAGGTGCAAGGGGAAATAGTGATGAGGACGGGGCCGTGGTCTGGGTCACTTGGTAAGCTGGGCCCATTCAAACAGAAGGCCTTCCACTACAGCAAATGAAAGGCCACGCGTCTAGGAAGAAGGAATGCAGGAATCCATAGCTTCAGAATGGGGGCCTGTATTCTGGAAAGCAGCGACTCTGGAAGGATTATGGGATCATAGTGGACAAGCAGCTCCACGTGAGCTTCCAGTGTGACACTGTGGCAAAAAAAAAGTCTAATGCCAAACTCGGCTGTGGAAATGGGAGTAGTGGGTAAGAGCAGCCAGGGGATTTTACCTCAGCACGCGGCACGGGTGAGGCCAACCTTGGAAAACTGTACGGTTTTGAGGCCCATGTCTTTTTAAAAGTATGGTGCCACCTTGGAGAGGATGCAGGGAAGAGCCACAAAAATGGGACAAAATGCCTTAAATCTGTTAGCCAATCAAAAAGACGATTGGGAGGTGACTTGATTATAGAGCAGAAGTATCTTCACAGGGAGAAAACACTGGGTAGCAAAGGGCTCTTAACTTAGCAGAGGAAGGCAGAACAAGAAGTGGCTGGAAGTTAAAGCCAGACGCATTCAGGATACAATGCACCATTTTTTAACAGCGAGGGTGATTAGCCATTGGAACAAACTGCCAAGGCAAGTGGTGGATTCTCCATCTCTCGCTGTCTTCAGATCCAGCCTGGAGGCCTTTCTGGGTGGTATCTGTAGTCAGACAGGAGTGATAGGGCTCACTGCCGGGTTAACTGAGTGACGTTCTCTGACATGCGTTATACAGAAGGTCAGATTAGATGATTCAATGTCCCTTCTTAGCCTGAAAATCTAAGTGCCACATTCTATGTCTTCCACAGAGCTCCTGCCTTGTTCAGTATGTCAGACATATGGTGCTCGGGGAATTTATCAGCCATTTGCTGACGACAGAGGAATGTTGAGACTTAGAAATCCAGGGTTCTACTCCAGGTTCTGATGTGAGGTGGGCTCAAGTTCCCCTGGCCTCTTCTGTTCATGACAGCCTCTCCTTGTGTCAGTTCTCCGCTTCCTCTCTTCCCCTCCCTGCTCAGCTCCTCACCTCAGTCTCCCCACTCAGGTCCTCATCCTTGCCCCATCCTGTGCTGCCTCCATGTCCCAGTGCCAACCCCACTCTGGCTCCTCACTCTTCTGCAAACCAGTCTGGCTGCTTCCTCCTCTTCCTCCTCCTCGCTGCCTGGGCACCAGCAGGGGGACATTGTCTCATCCGGGTTGTCACTCTCCCTACTTTCAGTTCCCATACTTGGGCCTACAACAGTCCCAGGTTGCTAAGAGGAGCCGGGGCCAGGAAAGTCCTACTCGGTTCCCATGACCCTGGGATGGCACATACACAGTACAGGCTGCGCTTGGAGAATTTGGCTGCCAAACTCTAACAAATCTCTACTGAGCATATACCTACTGAGACTTTTCAGGGGTTCATAGCTCGACCAAATTGGGGCAGATTTTCCCGGGGATGGCCTAGAGGCCCGTCTGCCAAGCTGAGAGCCCCATTGTGCAAGGCACTGCACATACGCGAAGTAAAGAGCTTGCACCTGGAACAGAAAAGACAGCCAAAGGGAACCGGCAAGTAGAGGCACAAAGAAGTGAAATGACTTGCCAAAGGTCACCCAGCAAGATATTGGCAGAGCCAGAATTAGAATCCAGGACTCCTGGCCCTAGTTAGTTTTGCAGGCAGCATGGTCTCATAACTTTAGTTATAAATATGAGAACTGAATAAATATATGAAAAGCGGGGCGGGGGGTGCAGCACCTGAATTTTTTTCCGTCCTTTCCAGGACACCTTTTAAAAGTCAGCATATGACTAGCATTACCACATGGTGGTATCTAAGATACTGTAGCAATTCCACATTCTAGGGGTCAGGGTTGTCTGTAGTGTCTCAGGACCCACTGTGTGCTTGTTAGCTATTAAATAGTGACCACTGTAATTTCATTAATAGCCTGTTCCCTTTATTGACCTTTCCTGTCTATTCTCGGGAAGCAGCATGATCTAATGAGTAAGGCACGAGACCAGCACTCAGGAGACGTGAGTTCTAATCCTGGCTCTCCTCCTGTGTGAGCTTGAGAAGCCATTTCCCCTCTCTGTACTTCTCCTTCCCCTCGCAACCTTTGTCTATCTTGCCTCTGTAGACTGTAAGCTCTTTGGGGGCAGGGACTGCATGCTTACGATGTGCTTGTACCTTGGGGATTGTGCGTGAGACCCTAGATTGCCCCTTCATAAAAATAATGGGGGACAATTAGTGAAAGAGGAAGGAAGAGAGGATGGGAAGAGCTGAGGTAATTAAGAGGGGAAATTCTGCAGCAGGTTGGAGGTTCAGCTGCCAGCTGGATTGATGTGCAGCCTGGGGAACTTCCAGTGGTTTTCTTTGACTTTCAAAAAGGAAAAAAATAAGGAAAAAAATAGGCTACAATTTGCCAGAATGCACACATAGCCCTCACGCCCCAGCTTGTTTAAAAATTGTCCATTGAAAAGATTTTTCAGTTGATGGCAACTACAATTGTTTCCTAAAATAATGACCTTTATGCAGCAGCATCCATGGAAGCATGGAAAATTCCGCAGACACTATTTTAAAATTGTGCAAAATTCTGCATATTTTATTTGTCAAAATAACGCAATATAATCACTCCAGTTTCAATTATTTTGGTAATTTATTTAAACTACAATACAATGGATGGAGAGTGGGAGTGGGAAGCATTGGAGGACCCCCCCCATCTAATGGTAATATAGCTAGTATTGGTCCTTTTCTTCTAATTATTAGTCAACAAATATATGTAGCCATATGCTCAGTGTTACATCATAGGCAACTGAAGAGCAAGTGAGGGCTGGGGAATCAAACTCACGATTTATATTGGCTACTGACCATCTCTAGAAAGGCCAGTAGTAAGCAGTTCATGGAGAATATTTTGATAGGAAAATTCTTCAGTCCAAAAATGTAAACTAATCACTAAAGCACCATAGGTGTTTATAAGGCCATACTCTCCTTTACACCCCTCTGGCAATGTAAAGGAGCCTTAAAACTTTTACACCAGTTTTATACTCCTGGGGAAATTCACAAAGACAATGGCAACAATTCACTAAGCAGGCAGGCTGCTACATTCTGCTCTGCCTAAGGGGGCAGAGCCTGCCCGATGCCTACCTCCTCAGAAACACCCCAAAGCCCTGCCCCACCACGCTGGGTGTGCCACAGTAGCAAGTGAGAAGGATAGAGTGTGTCTCTCTCTCTCACATGCATGACTACCCAGCTCCCTCCCACCCCACACCCCGGTGGTGATTTACATCTCTACCAGCTGCTCTGAGCACCCAAATCGACCTGCCTGCGCTGCCAGAGAGGGGCGCTTGACCACTTTTGTGGCTTCCCTTTGTTTCCCTGTCAGAAGTCATTTTTCTGCGGGGAAGCAAAGAAATCTGCAGGGGCCATGAATTCCACACGTGTGCAGTGACACAAAATTCTCCCAGGAGTAATCTAACTGGGATCTATTTAGCGATATGGAAAGGGCAGTTTGGTTAGGAGCGCTGATGTTTGGGAGTTGAGACCTTCTGAGCTAGTTCATATCTGTCACATGCTCTGAAGATTAAAAACACAGAGCCTTCTGTCCTTGTTTACTCCTGGGCCCAGCGGGTATAAAATACTCCCCATCCTGACTCGGTAGCATTTTGCAAAGGGGAAGATAACTCCATAAAGTGCCAGCAGTGGAGAATCAGGCCCTGAGAAGAGTATTTATTTTTGGATTGGCACCAAGTAGCTCTGACTACTTTCTAGACATGTGACCTTGGAAGGGTTCACCTGGAACCACATTCTGGTCTGTTACTGCTATGCAAACCTGAAGTAACTCCATTGACTTTAATGGAGCTACTCCTGATTTACCGCAGCGTCAATGAGATGAGAGCAAAGAATAGCATATTGAAATAATAACAACGAATGCCATTGAAGGAGAGCTGTAATTATATGGTCACCTGAACAGGTTATTAGGGAAAAACTGCCAGTGACTGAACTTTATTACTTCTTGCTCTTTCGACCGCCATGGTTCAAGCCAAACATCATGGTGCTTAACATCTGATTAAATGTTAAACGTCTCTAGAAATGGCCAATTGAAGTCAGAAGAGAGAGAGCAGCCGCGAGGGCCCCATTAACCCCAATTGATTATATGATAGGAAATGTAATTTACATTTAAGGCCCTGTCGATCTAAAGGACTGAAAGTCACTGACGTACAATGGGGTTTTTAATAGTACACTTGTTCCTGGTAAGCCTCCATAATCAATTTCTCTTATCTTCGTCTCTTGTATTATCCATTATAATCATTTTTTCCTCACTCCTGCAGCGAGCAGTTTTGAATTCAAAACTTGTTTTCAACCCTGTGACCTTTTTTGGTTTTAATATGAAGCCTCTGAATAATCATTTAATGTGTGTTATAAATAATTACACATGTACCCAATCAAACCTGAATCCTGGAATTTAATTACTGGGTTCTGCTGCTGTTCCTGGGTGTGTTCATGCTTTTCGGAAGTTAACAGCAGCCCTCAATTGAATTACAGACCTGTGGCGGGATCGAGTTATCTTGGATTACATTTCTGTTTTACAAGATGGGTTATTATTTGGAGTGTGTGAGCGGAGCCTGGAAACGTACTCATTCCAAAGGAAAGAAGGGGGATGGAGAGTGGGGAGCGTTGCTTAATCGCTTATTATTATTATTATGATTGTTTATTATCAGCAGTTGGATGCCTTGTGCTTATCTTCTCGGATGTATTTGCAGAGTCTGTCTCAGTTGCTCGGCGCTTGGGATGGGTGCGTTTTTGTCTAGCACAGTAGACCCTACCGTAGAGACTCCCAAACTGTTCTGGCTGGGTCCCTCTTCTCCCTGGGAGTCACGGAGCAGCTCCTGCCCATCTGGGGCAGAAAGTGACACCCCACCCTCACCCCAGGGCAGGCAGGCAGTTCATAGCCGGGGCGGCAGCAGGACTTGGCGGCCCCCATTTCTAAAGGAGCCCATAGCAGTGCTGAGCAGACCGGGGGCCCTTCTCCTCCCTCCCCTCTGCCCAAAGCCTCTTGCTCCCCACAGGTTTCAGGGGGTTTAAAACAGGCAGGGTGGGGGCCAGACCGGACCAATGCAGCAGCAGAGAGAGTGCACAGAGAGTCCCCCAGTGGTCAGGGACGGCATGGGGTGAGCAGCAGGGTGCTCCTGGGTTGGACAGCGCTGTGTTCTCTCTCGCCTTCCCCCCGAACTGGGCCATGACCAGACTGCTGGGGACTTCCTGTGTCCTCTTCTTACTGCTGCCCTCATCTGGCCAGCCGCAGCCCTGCACCCCACCTCGCACCTCCCCCCAGTTAACCTCATCGCTCCCCCCCCCCCCCAGGGGGCATCACGCACAGTTTGAAAACCAGTGCATTATTAAAGGACATAAATAGAATATTACACCCTGTAGAGTGAGAATTTAGATCCTTTCCACAGGCAGATTTTAACCCCAAACTCTATTATTATTTATCTTATGGTAGCGCCTAAAGGTCCAGACTGAGATCAGGACCCCATTATGCTGAGTTCTGTAGACACACATTGCAAGAGACAGTCCATGCCCTAAGAGTGCATCTTGTAAATAGACAAGAGTGGCAGGGGGTCTGAGGGAAGGGGGAGGAATAGGTGATAATATAATTAAAGTAATGTAATGCATATGCACAGGGGAGCTGAGTTAAGGTTACATGGGCAGCCTTAATTCTGGCATTTTCTAACTTTTGAGTGCTTGACTTTGCAACCTTAATAATGTTATATTAAAGTAGGGTTGCCGGGGGGATGGGGGGAGTTTGTTAATGTAATTTCCTAAGATGTTTAAAACAGAAATTCCAGCATGTGAAACCAACATGACTCCCCACATGTGGGACATCAACAGGGTTGGTACCTTTAGACCCACACCACAGATCTCTGCCTCTTGAGCAAACAGAGCATCTAGTAGCAATAGCAGGTTGTTGTCCTCTATATTGACCAGCGCTAGAGGGGGCTGAGACACACACTTTGCCAGTGAGGTTCACAGTTGTTTGCTAACAGCAGAGGAGTGGTGAGACTTGGAAATGTGGGGTTCTGTGCCAGGCTCTGGATGGGTCTGTGTTCTAATGGTCACAGACCCTTCTGCCCATTTTCCCCCAAACTTGACCCCTTCTGACCCTTTCTTGCCAACCCATCCCTTTCCCAGTCCTATCTCTTATCCCCCATGGGTTCCTCATCCCAGTCTGTGTCCCAGTACCAGTCCCCTCACTTAGTCAGTCCCAGTCTCCACCCTCCTGGGCTCCTCACCCCAGTCTCCCAGTCTTCCCAGAACCCTGCTCCTGGTACCAGTCTGCCTCCCTGGGCTCCTCATCCAGGCCACCCCCCACCCCAAGCATCTGTGCTCGTCTCCCCATCCTGGGTTCCTCATCTGACCTCAGTGTTTGCATCCCAGGCCTGAGGCAGGCACCCAGCATGGAAAAGAGCAGCCAAAATGGCTGATGCTTGGCAAATTTATAAGCAACTAAAAAGTGGGTCTTATAACAGGAAGTGCCAGGCAACCTGAACTACAGTGAGCCAGCTTTGCCTCTCATATAAATGTGATGTCCTTCAGCCCTGAATCTCACTGAAAAGTGGCATGAAAAGCACTCTTTGAAGCCCAGTGGTTGGACAGAGTCAGAAGACGGATCAATGGTCCTTTATTCTAACCAACAACATTCGTCTTCATAAAACTTCAGGGTTTGGGGGGTTTTTTTTAGCTTTTGCTTTAATGAATTTTGTGACTTCCAGAGAAAACACACTGGGAAAAATGGAGTGGGGGAGGATAATTGAGAAATTGTTTAGCTCTGTATTCATCTTATAGCATGGAGTGCAGATCACATAAGCAAGTGTGGAATTATATGTGATTAAAACCTCCCCAGCCTTTGTGAAAACTGGTCGTATCCACCACTTAGTCATTCAAAAAAAACCTAATGCAACAAAGGAGAAATTAATCATCAAAAAGGCTGCTACAGCTCAAGCTTGACCTAGAAAAAATTTGGAAACCAGAACTAACGATTGATGCTGAATGCAGTGACTCCGTCAGACATTGCAGGGGGTTCACTGAGCGGGGGGCTTCACCGTTGTTCCTTCTCCCATCCGTTTTGTACATGGTGGGGAGAAGGAGAGACTCATCACTCACTTCTTGCGTATGTACATTCCAATGTGTGCACAGCTATGCTGGGTTATTCTTGGACTTGCTGAGATTTTTTGCAAGCTCAGCAGAGTTGGGGCTAGATCATTGCTTGCTTGGGGGAGACCTCTAGCCACATAGGTGCTCATTGGAATGGTGATGGGTGGAGAGTCAGTGGGTGGCCTGCTTTCCTTGGAGACGTTGCTGATCTTCATGTGGGTCTTCTCCTGTTGAAGTCAATGGGTGTTTTGCTAGTGGCTTCTGAGGAAAAGGGCAGCCGTAAGTGCACTGCTCATACAGAGGTTCCAGTGAGTAGAAAATTGCTTTCCAAAGCAGGTGCTGAAGCCTGTTCAGCAGATGCAGAAAGCAAGCAGACCCATCCTGCATGGGCTTGTTCACCCCTCCCCTCTGTTTTTTGGCCAGGAGAGGGCAGGAGGAATTGGACCTACTGCAGATGCTGAGGTGCACAAATGAGTGAGTAAGAGCCACCTTCCCGCTGCTGTGGGTGACTCCCATCTTGATGGTGTCTAGCAAGTAATTAAGGTAATAATTGGAGATATACCAATCTCCTAGAACTGGAAGGGACCTTGAAAGGTCATCAAGTCCAGCCCCCTGCCTTCACTAGCAGGACCAATTTTTGCCCCAAATCCCTAAGTGGCCACCTCAAGGATTGAACTCACAACCCTGGGTTTAGCAGGCCAATGCTCAAACCACTGAGCTATCCCTTCCCCCATTCTGATTCCAATTCCTGTGGTATGTGATTGATTCACAGCAGGGCCATTATCCTCATGGAGCGGAGACGTAACCGAGGTACAGAGCTTGCCCAAGGTTGCTCAGGGAGTCTGTGGCAGCGCTAGAAAATGAACCCAGGTCTCCAGAGTCCCAGGTTAGCACCCTAAGCACTGGACCATTCTTTCTTTCCTACAGTGGCCATCTAGTGAGCTAATTCCCTGCCCCTCATTTGAGACTGGTTTTGTGGCGGCGATACACCTGCTTTGGGGCACGCACCACACTGTGGAGGCGGTTTGCCCAGTCAGTCGCTCAGGGAGTAGTAAGGTGGAAGCCAGCTCCAGAGGCGAGGGAGGGAAGCATCTATGGAGGACATAAGCACCATGTGCAGGAGAAGTATCCGAGCCTGTCTTCTGATCCCACCGACACCCGTTCTGCAATGAGCCTCTCCTGTGTCCATGTGGGAGTGAGAGATGCAGTAGGGAATTTACAGCCAGACGTCGGGTTTTTCTGGCTCCTCAGAAACTCTGGGATCAGAACCATTTTCTGAACAGCATCAGGTTCATTTCCTACTCCCTCGGTGACCTTCTGAGGGCTTGGGACTTCTTCAGCATGATTGAGGGGCCAAGGGCATCTCACTTGTATGTGTATCTAAAACAAGGGACACTTCAGACCATTGGCTGTAAATCTGGATGCCACAAACCCCAGGCCCAGTGCACAGCAATCCTCCTGGAGGCTAGTGTGCATGAGGCAGTGGCAGGAGGGGAAAGGCTGGGTATGAATATCAGAGGCACCATCACCTGCCTCGATGGAATGTTTGCTCATACCCCAATCCCAGCTCTACCAGTCACCTCTGAGTCTTTCTGCTCCCTTCAGAAACTCGAGGGCTTCTTAAGAAATGAATAACATGAACCTAGAGATGTTACCTGTAAGGGCTTGAGCTGCAGATCACACGACCTAGATTAGAGGGGAAATCCTACTTGCTTTACTCACAGGAGTAACCGCCTTCCTCTTGGGCATTGGTTTTACACTGGTGGAACTCTGTTGACTTCAATGACGTTACTTCTGATTTACACCGGTGTAACTGTGAGGGCTCAGGCCCAACGTCCTCACCAGAGCCACCCCCCAAAATTTTTGACCGTGTACCTGCAGCAGCCACTGGTCCGAGCACGTTGCCTTCCAGCCTGGCCTGCCCAGATTCAGCATCTCTCCCCATCCCAGAGAGGGGACAGGAGCTGCTCAGAGCAGGGCAAGGCCAGGCTGGGCCCCGGCGGGAGGCGGACCCACGGCAGTGGCGATGCAGAACAGTCAACTCGGGTTTGGCGTTGTGACCCCCATGCACCAGGTCGTAATGCAACTCACTCAATTTTGGCCCCACTGCCCCGCCCCCTGTCATGACGGAGGGGCTGCATGGCCAGAGTTGCATAGGCAGTGGGGTGGCCATTGGTGCTCCTTCCCGCCATTGCCAATGGTACTCACTGTGATCTTCACTAAGCCTATTCCAGTGAGGAGAGAGGAGCAGAATTCACATGCCACTGTGTGATTGGATCCATCTCTCACTTACCCAGGTTTGCCTCTGTTGACTTCAGAAGAGTTATTCCTGATTTACATTGGGGTGGGATGAGCTGAGGCTCTGCTGTAATATATTTTTAACACAAATACATACACCCACACACACATCCTAAGACATCTTAAAGAATCACAAATTAATTATTCATTAATATGATGATGTTCTGATAGGACCTTCCATCCCAACCACTTCATACATTTTATACACACAGCATCACTAAAATGCACCCACCTCTGCGATGGAGAACAGCCAGCCATTTCAGAAGAGGACCTGCTGCACCCTAAGTCCTGATGCTGGGGTTGTGGGACAACTGGACAAATCTCTACTCTTATGAAGAGCACTGTGAGAAGTAGGCAGGACTTGGGTCCTAGCAGTCTTACCCAAAGACCCTATATAGATAATCTGAGTTCTGGTTCTTTAGAATAGTTGTACCTTCTGATAGCAGTGTTACCCCTCTGCTGAGCAGTAATAGGTGTCTGGGATCTTACAGATCAGTTTCTCAGTAGAGGAGAAATCAGTGATGCAGAGTCTGGGTATATTCTTAGTGTAACTTGTTTTATTTACACATGTACATCAGTCCTGGAACAGAAGTGGTCAAACAGCATGCAGGGCTCCCAGGAATCTCAGCCCAACACCAACATCTGGTTCCCAGGGAGCAACTTTGCTTCAAGAGTTGACTCTAATCAAAGACCAAGACAGAGAGTAAACTCCCTTGTTTCTCACACCGTACCTTCTCCATAGACCTTATCCCTACACAGAAGCTTGCCCCAAACTAACAACTCATTATGTCTTTTTGAGACTGAAAATGTGCTCACACACTAAGAAAAAGTACTTGGAAGACTAACAGCTGACCTGGTGATGCCTGTCATAACAGTATCCTGGAAGGTTGAAGTGCTGAGTCACCCGTGCCAATATCTGAACATGTAGCTCCTAAGAAGCTAAATATTCCAATATAAAGGACTTACCATGGAAACTGACTCATGCTGTCCTGTGGAGCTACTTATAATGAGTAAGGAGTCGTGGTAGAAGCAAAATCTTACCGGGGGCTTTAACCACTCCCTCTTGGTTTGACGGCAGAGTTCAGCCAAGCATACAAACTCTACACATAGGAAGAACAGGGATAATTTTTAACAGGGAGGCTGATTAACTTCTGAAACAAACTACCCAGGGATGTGGTGGATTTTCCATCTCTTGATGTCTTAAAATCAATACTGGATACGCCTTTCTGGAAGGTGTGCTTTAGTCAAACAGAGTCATAAGGCTCATTCCAGAGGTAACCGCGTGAAATTTCTGCCCTGTGTTACACAGGTCTGATGGTCACTTCTTCAGCCCTTAAAATGTCTGTAGTGTTGTTCAAAAGAGTTGACATTGTGTCCTGAAGGTACATCCCAAAACTGTTTCCGGGGCAGCTCATTGGGCTTGTCTCTTCTGGGTGTGGGAATGGAAGTGAGGGTGAAATGACACAACTCCTTTTGACTCCCGTGAGGTCAGGATTCTACCTATGGTTTTTACAGCCATTAAAGGAAATGAAATGTGAAATGCAGAGCTCTTGCAGTGGTAGAGGGGCTATGGGGAACCATCAAAGTCTGCTTTACTAGTGCTCATGCAGGCTGTGATACAGTGGTGACAGTCTATTTCCCCTCCAGACTCCTGATCGGGACTATGGAACAACCAAAGAACCATAGAATCCTAGGACTGGAAGGGACCTCAAGAGGTCATCTAGTCCAGTCCCCTGCACTTATGTCAAAGAAGAGACTGCCCTATAGAGACCCTCTCCCAGAGATTTTGCGCTGAGCAGTGTGTACGCTGGGAAGGGATATGGGGAGGGTTAGTCAGTGCTGGGGGATACCAGTGCAGAGGATAACCACTCACGCATCCCCAGATCGCCAGATGTTCTGGTGCTGCTGGGAATGGTGTGAACCTGCCTCCACCAGCATGACCTCGCACACACGGTGAATATGAGGTTACGCCACATGAAGGATGCCATTTTGAAGAGCACGCTGCTCCACCCCTATCGGCATGACCGTGTACACATGTATGGTGGATTCTGCATAACCCGAAGTCTTTAAATTGAGATTTGAGGACCTCAGTAACTCAGCCAGAGGTTAGAGATCTATTACAGGAGTGGGTGGGAGAAGTTCTGTGGCCTGCGATGCGCAGGAAGTCAGACTAGATGACCAGCCTTAAAGTCTGAGATTCGGATCAAGGACAAAACCTTTGTCCGGTTTTGGCTCAGTTCCAGGCAGGGGATAAAGCACCCAAAAAGAGGACTATTTGGTTTCAAACTGGGCGTATGGCCTGCCTACTCATGCAGTGGAGACGTGCTCAATAAATGTCGTAGTTATATTTCTCCGTGGTAGCACATAACAACTCTCCCATCCTCTACCCAAGACCTGATCTCTGGCAGTGTCGAACAGCAGGGCTCTAGTTTTTCGGCACGGGGTGCCTTCTCGGTATGGGCCACTGACTTCCAAAAGTGCAGGATCTGCCCATCCAGCCCCGCTTTAAAATGTCCAGTCCAAGGGACTCTGGAATACTCCCAATGCCCTGGTTATGGCCAAGTATTGTAAGCGTATCACTGCTTTCTTCTGGGAGGAATAGACACGGTAGGGATGGGTGCCTGAGAAACAGGAATAATAGTGGCTGGAAGTCAGACCTGCCGAATTGTCTTTCCTGCGGAGGCTGGAAGGCCAGACCTAACACAGTTACAGCTAGTGACGATTTGTCTGCCGTTCGCGTGTGGAAGATCTGTATAAGCACGTTGCACCTTGTTGATGTGATACAAATAATCATCAGGTGATCCGGAGTGCTGTCACTAATGCTGCATGCATGCTTCTTCGCTGCTCTTTGCCGTGTCTTTATATATGATTGTCTCATTTTACACTGTGCTGTTCCTGTCTGTCTATTGCATCCACCTGTTGGGGCAGGGACTGTCTTTTTATTATGCGCGTGCAGTGTCTCGCACAATGGGTGAACCCTGATTGGTGACTCTCGGTGCTAACACAATACAAATAAATAATAATATGGGGTTAAATTAGATGAACTAAAGCCTCAACTCAATAAGGCACATTGACGTCAATGGGATTGCTCACATGCTTAAATTTAAGTGTGTGCTTAAGTGCTTGCTAGACCAGGGCCTACAAAATGTAATCCATAGAGCTGAATATGTAACACAGATCTGAGACAGTGTAATGAAGTGAGCTGTATTGTAGTTCAAGTGAATAGGACATGATTCATAGCAGCATTTCCCTGCATGATATATAGAGATATACCTATCCCATAGAGCTGGAAGGTCATTGAGTCCAGCCCCCTGCCTTCACTAGCAGGACCAAGTACTGATTTTTGTCCCAAATCCCTAAATGGCCTCCTCAAGGATTGAACTCACAGCCTTGGGTTTAGCAGGCCAATGCTCAAACCACTGAGCTATCTGTCCCCTGCAGGTCAGCAGAAATATTCAAAAATCAAAGTGGACTGTGTGACACTTTTCCCGAACCTCATTTTCGTGTCTTCCTCCCTCTATACATTCGTCAAAACCTCACTTTCTGCTGGGTAAAGAAGCAAAGACTATTTTATTTCTGTATTGTTAAAGAGTTTGCTCTACTTCTGTAGGAGCCTTATTTTCACACTGCATCTCTGCACATGGGGCCACATCACATTTAGAATAACCACTGGGATGTCACTTTCCTCCTAGGAGCCGAGAGGCTCAGCACCCGCCCTCTTTCTCCCCCCGCCCCCCAACAGCTTTCTTCTCAAGAGCTGCTGAGAGGGAGAGAGACCTGGCCTACACCTAAAACTTGGGTTGACCTAGCTGCGTTGTCAGGGCCGGCTCCAGGCACCAGCCGAGCAACCTTGTGCTTGGCTCGGCAGATTCCAAGGGGCAGCATTCCGGCCACCCTTTTTTTTTTCTTTTTCTGTTTGGTTTTGCCGCTCTGACGGCCCTGTAGGGGGCGGCGGCGCGGAGGAGGGGAGCGCCCTGCAGCAAACTTGGCAGGGCTGCCCGTGTCCTTTCCTCCCAGCCAACTGGAGCGGCGTAGAGCCCTCCCGGCAGGCGGCGTGGCAGGAGGGGCTGCGTGGCGAGCGCCCTGCTGAAGCCCTGGCCGCCCCCTTTCTTCTCTCCTCCCTTCTCCCTCCCCCCCGCTAGACCGGGCGTGCACTCTGCTGCACGTCTGCAGCACAGGGAGTCCCCCTGCACCCTGGCTCCGGCTGCCTGACAGGGTTTTTTGTTGGTTTTTTTTCTGCTTTGCCACTCCGGCCACCCTGCAGGGGTGTTGTGTGTGTGTGTGTGTGTGTGCTTTGCTGCTCCAGCCGCCCCGCAGGTGGGTTTTTTTTTGTTTGTTTGTTTTTGCTTGGGGCGGCAAAAAAGCCAGAGCCGGCCCTGTGTGTTGTTCAGCCGTGTTGAAAAATTCACAGCCTCTGAGAACCTTGGCTAAGCTGCGGTTGTGCTGCTGTAGCGCCTGTAGAGTAGAAATGGCTAGGAGCTGTACAGGGAAGCCACACATTTCACCTGCTGCTTGCTCACTTAAATCCTAGCGTTCTCTGCAGAACACTCGCACTCTCGTGGCATGCAGATGAGGGGGATGTATGTGTCTAAGGAGGCTTTCATCCCAAAAAAATCCCAAAGTGCTTAGCTAGGCCAGTCAGAATAGTGGCTTGAAAAAAATCTGTGATGAATAGGCTGATAAAGCAACCCACTTAGAGCTCAGCCTGTGAGATCTAGATACATTCACTCCTCTTCACACAGTGCACAGTCAACCTGTGGAACTCCTTGCCTGAGGAGGTTGTGAAGGCTAGGACTATAACAGGGTTTAAAAGAGAACTGGATATATTCTTGGAGGTTAAGTCCATAAATGGCTGTTAGCCAGGATGGGTAAGGAATGGTGTCCCTAGCCTCTGTTTGTCAGAGGGTGGAGATGGATGGCAGGAGAGAGATCATTTGATCATTACCTGTTAGGTTCACTCCCTCTGGGGCACCTGGCATTGGCCACTGTCGGTAGGCAGGATACTGGGCTGGATGGACCTTTGGTCTGACCCAGTATGGCTGTTCTTATGTTCTTACTTCCCCTGTGTCTTCACTTCACTTCCCCTTTGAGGAGGGAGCAGCATCTCCTACACCTTTCCATTTCTCCCCCGGCTGCTTCCTCCTGTCAGCCTGGGCATCCATCAGGGCTCAGGTTGAGATTTTCAAAGAGTCTAAGGATGTTAGGTGCCTATTAATGTGTGGCACGTTGGCCCCACTCACTAGAGTAACCTACCACATCTCAGTCTTCAATGCATTTATCCTCCCAACACCCCTGTCAGGCAGGGCTACTATGCCCATTTTACAGATGGGGAACTGAGACACACAGAGACTAAGGCCCTGTTGATTTCAATGGAAGTTAGGCACCGAAATACCTTTGAGGATCTGCGCCTAAGTGGCTTGCCTTAGATCATACAGTAAAGTCTGTGGTAGCACAGAGAATTGACCGGAGCTACTCTCCATTGTACACTGTGCTCTAACCACTAGACCATCCTTCTCAACTTCCTTTTGCCCAGTTTCTATTGCATTTTGACCCCCGCTTTGAAAATGCCAGCCTCTGCTTTTATAGTTAGCCTGGGTCATTCCCTTTTTCATTCCCTGAGAGAGAGAGAGAGTGTGTGTGTGTCTGTCTGTCTCTCTCTCCTGCACTCTCTGTGTTCCCCAGACTGGCGTTGCCTCGAGTCCCCAGTGCCCTCGGAAGCACAGCTGCCCCTCCCAAAGAGGGTTTCACAGTAAACACCTGGTGACAGATGTTCTCTAGCATCACTCGTGTCCTTGGAGACGGGCTGTGTCAGAAAGCTGTTCCTTCTCCTCCAGCTGGCTGGGGGTGAGGAAGGAGAGGGAGCTGCCAAAGGAAGGAACTGTGTGCCCAGCATGTGGGAAGTGAAGTGTTAGGACACTGCTAGAGCGAGTCTCCCGGGACCTCTTGCCTTGAGCTCTTAAAGAGGCGCTTTCACACTGGAGTAAGCCTGAGAAGAGAGAATGCCGCTGCCAGAAGCAAACCTGCTCGGCCAGTCAGTCCCTTCATTTCCTTGGCTAGTGTTCCCTAGAATCCAAGGCCAGAAGGGGCCACTGCGATCATCGGATGTGATCTGCTCAATAATACAAGCCAGAGAATTGCCCTGAAATAATTCCTGTCTGAACTAGAGCCCTTCTTCTAGGGGAAAAAAAATCAATCTTGACCAAAGGCAGTGGGCGATGCCCCCTTCAGGGAGGCTAGCTCGCTGGCCCCGCCCCTTCCACCCTAGCCACCCTCCCCCCCTTGCTGGAGGAGCCCCGAGCCACCCTCCCCCCCGCGGCCACAGGAGCCACATGCCACAGCTGCACCGGCGAGCCCCCCCTCCCCGATGCTAGGCTGCCTGCCCCAGGCTGCTGGTCCCCCCAGTGCTGGGGCTGGCACCAGGGCTGCCCCAGGCTGCTGGCCTGACCCCCCCCCACAACCAGCCCCCGGGCTGCCCCTGGCCGCTATGCTGGAGCCGAGTTCCAGGCCACCTGCTGGAGCCGAGCCCTGCTGGCTTCAGGGTGAAGGGGGAGGCAGGGCGGGGCCTCGGGGCAGAACATGGGCGGGGCGACGGCCTGGGTCAGGGGAGGCTCAGCCTGCCCTGACCTTTGATACCCACTGCCCATGATCTTGATTTAAAAATTGCCAGTGATGCAGAATCGACTGCAACCCTTGGCAAGTTCTTCCTGTGGTTAACTACCCTCGCTGTTAAAAAATTGTGCCTTCTTTCCCATCTGAATTTGTCTCGCTCCAATGTCCAGCCATTGGAGCTTGTTGTATCTTTGCTAGATTGAAGAGCCCACGATCAAATATTTGTTCCCCATAAGGTGAAGGCGCCTGTTAACTTCTCTTTGTTAAGCCAGCTGTGCTTTATCCTGGATTCTGCCCGCTGCCACATCCAGCAGTGAAGTTATCTTGTGTTTATGTCATACTCCATGTCCTGTGATGTCACTAATGGCATGTTATGATGTCACAGCCGGAAAAAAACTGAGCCTGACAAGCAGGAAGCCTTGGTTTAAAGCATGTGATGATGGCTCTAGTTGTTACACAGGCAGGGACTGAACCCAAGTCCCGTGAATAGGGAAGCAGGCGCCTCTGCTGCTTGAACTAAAGAACCCATTCCCTTAATTCAAATGCAGTAGCAGACTCATAAACAAATTCATGTGGGCCATCCACTAGTGGGAGACAAAGATCCGAAAGGCCAACAATATACCTGGGTTCAAAAAAGAATTAGGTAAGTTCTTGGAGGTTAGGTCCATCAGTGGCTAGTATCCAAGATGGTCAGGGATGCAACACCCTGCTCCGGGTGTCTCTAAACATCCAACTGCCAGAAGCTGGCACAGGGAGCAGATGACTTGAAATTACCCTGTAATGTTCGTTCCCTCTCAAGCATCTGACACTGGCCACTGTCAGAGACAGAATACTGGCCTTCACAACATCCCCTGGCGATGAGTTCCACAGGTTGACTGTGCATTGTGTGAAGAAATACTTCCTTATGTAAGTTTTAAACCTGCTGCCTATTAATTTTATTGGGTGACCCCTGGTTCTCGTGTTATGTGAAGGGCTAAATCACGCTTCTTTATTCACTTTCTCCACACTGCTCACGATTTTATAGACCCTTCTCGTATCCTATCTTCATCATCTCTTTTCTAAACTGAATAGTCCCCGTTTTTTTAATCTCTCCTCAGATGGAAGCTGTCCCATCCTCCTAATCATTTTGATGCACTTCTTTGCACCTTTTCCAATTCCAATATGTCTTTTTGTTGGGATTCTGAGACAGTTCAAGGAGACAGTCTGGGGGGGGGGACGGACAAGAGGGGAGGTGACAACTTTCCAAAGCTCCCAGGCAGTAGAGGTGAGAGCATGAGAGTGGATGTGAACTGCCAGAAGCATGAGACTCTTCAGGGATAAGACTCAGCTGAGTGACCTCCAGGGAGCAGGAGTTTCTGAGGTAGCAAGCCCCAGCGAGGAGGCCTGAAAAGGACTGTGGGCCTGAAGGCAGGGCTATAAGGAAGGGGAAACCCCTCAGAAAGGCCTGGAAAGACTTTGTGGGAAGAGCTGTGTAGAAGCTGAGAACCGTTATAAACTTCTAAGACTGAGTGAGCCTGGAGAAGTATGGAGTATTTTATAGTAATAAAATACCACCAGAAGAGGGGTGGTGTTCTGAGAACAACGGATGTGGCAGTTTGTTGGTGAGATGGACGGTAAACTGAGGCAGTGGGTGGGTTTAATGCCAGGCAGGAGAAATCCCTACTACATACCTAAAATTGAAATTGGACGGAGACACCAACGCTAAGTACCCCTCCGGCTCCAAAAGTTCTGCGGCATTTTTAATTTGACCCTGCAAACAGACCAGAGATGGTGCATACGGAACTGATCGAGTTTGGAGGCGATATGTTTGTCCATGTCTCACAAGCATACAGAAGTGTTGTTATCACAACTGTCCGACAGACATTTAAAACACCTCCTCAGATCCTGAGAGGGCGAGGGTGAAAGGTCAGTACCCACCCCTGGCAGGTTGCCAATGTTACATTTCACCCGAAAGACAGCACCTGTCTGAAGCATTGGGCTGGTTGTGACTCTCAAGGAGGAGCGGTAGATCATGAGCATCACTTCCTACAGCATCCGGGCTTCCCCGGTGCGCTAAAAAAGTATTGACCCTGCTCAGTTTGTGCAATTCGATACGGTCGCAGCACGCAGAGACATGGAGGCAGGACAGTTTCAGTCACCAACAAATGCGGGAAGAAAAATGATGACAGTGAAAAGGGGCTGGATCTGGATCTTGAGGTTGACACAGTACGTTGGAGAACTTGCTGAGTATAAACTCTTACAAGGGCCTATAGAAATGTATACTAGGGAGGGTCCCAAGGTTGTGCTGGGCAAACCTTTTTTTTTGGTGAAAATGCAGATTAGGTGACACCAACATGTTTTGTGAATTGATGTTGGTTTTGCTCAATGGTGCATATAAAAAAAATTCTGAAAGAGTCAAACCATTTAGTTTTGACGTTTTCTTTGGGGGAAAAAATCAATTTTTGTTTTGAAACTACTTTTTGTTTTGAAATGTCCTTCAATTTTATTGTTAAAAAGTCCAACCTTTTAAAAGAGTTAAAACTGAAATGAAACATTTTATTTCAGATCAAAGCCATCTTTTTGCTTGTTTGTTTGACTTCACAATTCAGGTAAAAAATTCTGAAAAAAGCTCCTTTTTGCTTGGACCCAAAATGAGTTCTTATTTTCTTGGAACTGTCAGTGAACAGAAAAAAATCATTATTCTCTCAGCTCTATCCCCCAGGTCTGCATGCAGCTATAACATAACCCAGGTGAGGCAGACCTAGCACCAGGCAACAATCAGGGTCTGACTGCAAAATAAAATTTGAGATTCTTTATTCCACGCACTGATGAGAGAGGCAAGGGCCCTGCTGGGTGGCCAGCAGCCAGGAGAAATGCATCTAACGTGTGTCTGCTGAAAAAGTTTGTCACAGAGAAAGAAAAGGCCTGGAGCTGGACTGTATTTGATCCTTGTACACAATGTAGCTACCAGGGTGTGTGTTTCTTATGTTGGTGTCTGGAATAAAGAATCCTGACTCATATCCTGCATGAGAAGGTGCGGGAGGTAATAACTTTCATTGGTGACAGAGACAAGCTTTCAAGCTTACACTGAGCACTTCTTCTTATCCTGCATTGAGCCGAGGGCTGCGTTCCAGTATCCTTCTTGGACTAAGACCCAGCACAGAGAATGCTCTGAGGTAATACCACATCAGTATCAGATGGTGTGGATGTAACTTTGCAGGGGAGCATTTGAGAACTTGTCTGATGTCAGGACATCCCTGCATGGTTTAACAACTACCTGGTGAGGCCACAGCTGGAGTATTGCATCCTGTTTTGGAGAGAGTCCAGTGGAGGACAACGGAAATGATCAGGGTGCTTGGGCGCATGACTTACGAGGAGAGGCTGAGGGAACTGGGGTTATTCAGTCTGCAGAAGAGAAGAGTGAGAGGGGGATTTGATAGCAGCCTTCAACTACTTGAAGGGGGGTTCCAAAGAGGATGGAGCTCGGCTGTTCTCAGTGGTAGCAGATGATAGAACAAGGAACAATGGTCTCAAGTTGCAGTAGGGGAGGTTTAGGTTGGATACTAGGAAACACTATTTCACTAGGAAGGTGGTGACAGGGCCGGTGCAACCATTTAGGCGACCTAGGCGGTCGCCTAGGGCACTAGGATTTGGGGGGCGGCATTTTCTTTGGCAGCGACCCTGGCGGCCGGATCTTCGGCCGCCCCGGTTGCCGCCGGCATTTAGGCGGAGGGAGCTGGGGCAGGGGAGTGCGGGGAGGGCTGCCTGCGGGCAGCACACAGTGGAACTCCCCGCCCCAGCTCACCCCTGCCCCGCCTCCTCCCCGAGCACGCCGTGGCTGCTTCACTTCTCCCGCCTCCCAGGCGTGCAGCGCCTAAGCTGATTGGCCTAAATGCTGCTGCAAACCCTGTTTAGTTGTGCAAGCTGCTGCTGCACCTACCGGGTGGCATTGCTCCAAGAACCTCATGAGTCCGGTTGCTGAGCTGCTCTCACCAAAGAATTCTAAGCAAAGCATCTCCCCAGCCAGGAGAATTGTTAGTAACAACCGACCAAGCTGCCCTGTGTAGTTGTTTCATTAGCTGCACGTTTTGTTCTGGGGTTTAAAGCCTGTTTTTACACCAAATCCCTAATTCCACCGAGCGCTACTAATAACAATCATTATCAATCAGCGGCCACTTGTGTTGGCTGCTCTGACCTAATTCAGTAAAACAATTAGCCAAGCGGCATGAGCCGAGCAATGTGTGTGGTGGGGGTGGCTTTAAAGAAACACTCCCAGAGGGGACTGGTGGAAGCTCCAGCACGTGGGTTATTTAGTAGTGGGCTGGACATCACCCTGGAGGAGGTGCCGGGAACAACCCTTCACTGGTTCGGTGTCACAATGTGAATGTGGCCTTACACGTTGCTGGTTCTGTTGTGCTTTTCACAGCATACTAGGGAGCTGGTGTATTTCGTTTCCGGCTTAGCATAATAATATGCTTCTCAACAGTCCCTTTCGTGACAATGCAACCTATTCATTATTTTTGTACAGCACTTTCAAGCATTTGGTATTGTAACAAATCATTGGCTAACTACCCTGTCATAGGTTTATTCCCCACTTTGAACTTTAGTGTCCACAAGATGGGGACCTGCATGGACTCCTCTAAACTACAATCCTAGTTTAGATCTGGTAAAGCTGCCACCAACTAGAGATTCCAGTGTCTAGTACACTCCCTGTTCCCCCAAAACTTTCCCTGGGAACACAGATCCAAACTCCTTGAATCACAACACAAAGGGAATTAAACCATTCCCCCCACCTTCTTTCCCCCCTCCCCTAGTCGTTGGGAGAGATACCTTGATTCAAACCCCTTGAATCAAAACAAAGAGGGATTCACTTCCCCCCTCCCTTCCCCTGAGAATCCAAACAAGGGAAGAAATCAATCAGGTTCTAAAAAAAAGGATTTTATTAAAAGAAAGAAAGTACACTATCTCTGTAACACCAGGATGAAAAATATACAGGGTCTAGCTTATAAACCTGGAGAGGCTTCCCCCCCCCCCTTTCTCATAATAATCAAAGTAACAGCAAACAGAAATAAAGATATTTCTCCAGCAACACATAATTGCAAATGCAGAAATTAATTATAAGACTAATCCGCCTTTCTAAGGCTACGTCTTCACTACCCGCCGTATCGGCGGGTAGCGATCGATTTTTCAGGGATCGATATATCGCGTCTCATCTAGACGCGATATATCGATCCCCGAACGCTCTCCTGTCGACTCCAGAACTCCACCACCGCGAACGGCGGTGGCGGAGTTGACATGGGGAGCCCCGGACATCGATCCCGCGCCGTGAGGACGGGTAAGTGATCGATATAAGATACTTCGACTTCAGCTACGTTATTCACGTAGCTGAAGTTGCGTATCTTATATCGATTTTCCCCCTTAGTGTAGACCAGCCCTAATACTCACTATACTGGATAGTAGAAAATACTTCAGGAGAACTTGGAGATATGTCTGACCTCTCTTAGATCCAAAGAGAGAACGGCAACCCAAACAAAGAACACAGACAAAGACTTCCCTCCACAGAGATTTGAAATTATCTTGTCCCTTGATTGGTCCTCTGGTCAGGTGTTCATCAGGTTACTGAGCTTGTTAACCCTTTACAGGTAAAAGAGACCTTAACCCTTAACTATCTGTTTATGACATACCCATGTAGCGTTGTCACTATGCTGCCCGTCACAGTAACTCTGAGCTTCCCGGAACGGGTAGGGAGAGAAGCCAAATCCTCTTGCCTCTAGCACTTATGCTAAAAGAGAATCTCCAGTAGCCTTAGCAGAACGGTGACTATGACACAAAATTGAGCAATACTGAGTCTCCTTGTGCAAGGCAGTGTATTCGATGCACATTAACCAATCACGACAGCATTGTCATTATTCCACCGACACGTGTGAAATCAAATTGTTGCTGTCTATAAAGGGCTCTGTTCTCATGTACACCTGAGCACCTGACCACACAAATCGACAGACACAAGCTACAAATGTGATCTTAACATTGGTAACGACAATACAGATGAGCCAGGTAACTTCACAGCTGCATGACTTCATCCTTGGATGCCAAAATTTGGTGTCTGTCCCCTCCCCATTTTGTGGTTATCTTCTCCATCAAAGCCATGTTTGACCATTTTTGGACCATTCTGAATAAACTGAAGGTTAGTTTTCCGAATATTAAGTATTTTGCTGCTAATAGACATATCAGTATCGACTAACCAGTTTGAATTTCACTGTCAGGATATGAAAACCAGGGTCGTCTAACGTCCGTTTGGTGGCCCTTCCATGAAACCAGTTGATAGCGTTAGCCCACCCCTTACTAGGCAGGTGTCCACACTGCAAATCTCCCAGAATGAGCTGGGAATCTTGGTGGAATGGGGCTGGAGACTCACAGCATCCTTCAGCCCTGAAAATCAGAGTGGAGACATGTTGCCGGGGGTAGGTGTCCATGGATAAACAGAGGACTTCAGGCTCTTGTGCTTTCTGGCATCTCTCATCAACGCTTAAGTGAATTAAGTAAAAGCCTTTCAATTAAACTAGAATGACAGTAAATAGCTACTGCCACCTAGTGGAGGATTTGGGTGGCCATTTTCCTCTGAGCAGTAGAAAACAAGGCCACTGACACTCTCTGTAGAGTTCAGAATGGTAGCCGTGTTAGTCTGTATCAGCAAAAAGAACGAGGAGTCCTTGTGGCACCTTAGAGACTAACACATTAATTTGGGCATAAGCTTTCATGGGTTTAGCCCACCAAAGCTTATGCCCAAATAAATTTGTTAGTCTCTAAGATGCCACAAGGACTCCTCGTTTTTTCTCCCTAGAGTGAATAGTTTGTCTCGGAAATAACAGCAATCGCTATGGTCATCCTCAGGACTGTGCCTGAATCCTGAACCTTTTGAGGGTTTTGAATCCACACCTTGTAACTGCAGAACGTCAGTATTTAAAGGGACACTGGCAGATTGCATGTGAACCAAAATTTCCAATGGAAACTGGTTTTATCTGTCATAGGTTTGCAACCTGAACACTGCAATGCTGGGCTAGTGTCGGAGAACTGGGGCAAGTGAACCTGGCATCTGAGTACCCTGCTCAAATCTTAACCGGACACTCCCCCTGCAGTTGGACAAAGCATGTTTCACGTCATTCCCCAAACTTTTGCCCAGTGTCACCATCCACATCACTGCGATGTCTTGCCCCGGAGCCAGCTACGTTTCAGTGCTGGATGGAGCTGTCCCCATAGCGCAGAGTGGGACCTGCTTGGTCAGTAAAATACTTTGAGATCCGTGAGTGAAAAGCACTATAGATGCGCTGAATGTTATTTAAAACCCGGGATGATCCTGACTTCCCTCACGTGGTGAAAATCAGGAGTAACTCCACTAAAGGAAGGAAAGCTACTTTGATGTTAGATCAGAAGGTGATCCAAAATCAAAGGCAGGTCGGGTATATATAGCCATATACAGGATGTGAAAATAAACTTCTGACCCCACCAACCCACAGTAACAGTGTGGAATTGACATCAAGTAAAGGGAATAATACAGGAAAAAGAACTTTCAAAATACACAAAGAGAGAAGGGAGCTGAAAGTTCTGCTACAGGAAAGAGGCAGCGGGGAAAAAACCCATATCCATGGTCCAAATGCCAGTGACCTGAATTTGGCACTCACATACCATGGTGATGGGCAGCAGTGTACAAATCATAAGGTAGAATTGTGCTGAGAGAGACCCCTCAAAGAACATGGTGAAAGCAGGACCATGAACTTGCTCATCCTTGGCAAGGAAGAGCTGATTTAGTGCATACAGATCTGGTCACCCCATCTCAAAAAAAGATATATTGGAATTGGAAAAGCTTCAGAAAAGGCCAAAAAAATTATTAGGGGTATGGAATGGCTGCCATATGAGGAGAGATTAAGAAGATTGGGACTTTTCAGCTTTGAAAAGAGACAATTGGCCGGGGGAAATATAATAGAGGTCTATAAAATCATGACTAGCGTGGAGAATGTAAATAAGGAAGTTTTATTTACTCCTCCTCAGAACACAAGAACTAGGGGTCACCAAATGAAATTAATAGACAGCAGGTTTAAAACAAACAAAAGGAAGTATTTCTTCACACAGCGCACAGTCAACCTGTGGAATTCTTGCCAGAGGATTGTTGTAAAGGCCAAGACTATAACAGAGTTCAAAAAGAACTAGATAAGTTCATGGAAGGTAGATCCATCAATGGCTATTAGCCAGGATTGGCAGAGATGGTGTCCCAACCTCTGTTTGCCAGAAGCTGGGAGTGGGTGACAAGGGATGGATCACTTGATGATTCCCTGTTCTGTTCATTCCCTCTGGGTCACCTGGCATTGGCCACTGTCAGAAAACAGGATACCAGGCTAGATGGACCTTTGGTCTGACCCAGTATGGCCGTTCTTATGTCCCTTTCGCTCATGGGCAGGTTAAGATGCATCCTCCATATTGTAAATTACAGAGATTTTTCTCAGAGAGACACTTTCTTTACATTGCATAAAATGACTCCTGAGGGCCTCACTGGGGGAAAAGTGATGTTATGTTGTCTCACCAGCAAACATACTGCTAACAATAAAAATCCCCCAGATCTTTTAGTTATTAAATAACGTGATTATGGAATGGGTCATTTGTAACATCCCCATTAAAGTTGCTCCAGTGTCTGCATCGTAAACAGAAAGCACCAGCATTCGGGACATTAGAACTTGATCTGTAAATATTGCTCCTGGTCTCTCTCTTCATGTGAATGGGTCTCAGCTTGAGAACATACTTTATATTTTGTAGGCAAATTTTTGACTCTGTGAATGTTTCATTTATTTTAAGTAGACTCCCAAAGTACCTTACTGTCTTTGCAGATTGTCTGTGTTTATACCCGGCGTGGTTAGTGTCTGCTGGAGTTCACACTGGGCAGGGGTGGCTCCAGGCCCCAGCGCGCCAACCGTGTGCTTGGGGCGGCATGCCGCGGGGGGCGCCCTGCCGGTCGCCGGGAGGGCGGCAGGCGGCTCCGGTGGACCTCCCGCAGGCGTGCCTGCGGATGGTCCGCTGGTCCCGCGGCTTCGATGGAGCATCTGCAGGCATGCCTGCGGGAGGTCCACTGGAGCCGCGGGACTGGCGACCGGCAGAGCGACCCCCGTGGCGTGCCACCCTGCTTGGGGCGGCGAAATGGCTAGAGCCGCCCCTGACACTGGGTCCCAACATCCAGTCCAACACACCTTTGCCAGTTGCTCATGTGACGCTGACAAACTAATTCCTTTTAGGCTGAAATTTTGCACATTTTTTCTTAGCCCAGACACTTTTAGAACATCTGAGCAAAATCCGTTGTCCGTTTTTTTCAGTTGTGTATGTAAAAAAAAATATGTAGACCTTTTCCCAGTATGTTCTGCTCAGAAAATTTGTGCATGGATAACTCAGCAGTGACTGAAGGCAGAGGCACCAAACTTAGCTTGTTTTATAGATCTCATTAAGATTTAGGGAGCAAGCTCAGTTTGAAGAAAGTTGGTTCAGTTTTTTTTAAGGTTATAAGAGCTGAAGGGGGAGTTTCATGCATGCCTAAAAATGTTTCTGTCCACCTTTTGGAGTGATCTAAACAATCCTAAAGTGCTGAATAAATCAAGACCCATGAATAAATCAGGCTTGCCAAGAACTAAAATTTGTCTAAAGATTTGAGACAATTTATGCTTTCAGAGATGGGGGAGTCAGAGATGATCTGGAGTTTGGCAGGATTGCTGTGGTCGAGAGCCAACCTCAGCATTTCAGGGCAGCCATGGAGCCTGGATGGACAGAATTTAAACAGCCAGACACCAGCTGGTGCCCTCCATTCTAGCCAGCACAGAAGCAGCTCTTACCAAAAACATCCTAATGCTGCATTGCCTGGAGAGGTGACTGTGTTGGGATCACGTGAGGGAGTGGGGTTAGTGAAATCAGGGGAGAGAGAAATGGGGATCGCTGGTGAGGAATGAAGAAGAGGGGAGAAGCCCCATGAATAGAATGGATGATAGCCCACAAAGTCCTCTGAGGTGCAGTTTTGGACCATACTTCTTCCCCCAAAGGTGCCAAAAGGGGAAAGGAGCCTCCCCTACAGGCGAGAAGCTGGTTTCACGCTATTTGACATGGCAGCTGCTTGTGCCATAAAATACATTTCAAACAAATCAGATGAATTCAAACTGGAGCAGTCCCGGGAGGTTCGGAAAGACCAAGCTGTGATGTGCGTCTGCTGTGAGCTACCCCACTGGCCAGTGGTGGGCATGCGGGGGGGGCATGCCACATTATAGCCTCTAAAGAAGGGGATTTCCCAGCACAACCACACACACACACAGCTACTTGCAACTGGTTCTTTTCTGCGATGACCCAAAGTCCTTTGCACTTGTCCAAAACTGGCGCTGAGGGAATCACCACACTGGGGAATGGGCCACTCTGTGAGGTTGAGGAGGACCCAACAAGAGTTGTAAGGCAGACCTTCTCAACCTGGGGGTCGTGACCCCACCCAGGAGTTAGGCAGTCATTACCCTCTCCCCCATTCCTAAATAGTAGTGGGACCACTGGCTGAAAGTGGAGTATTGGTATGGAAAAGGGGGTCCCGGTGTGAGCAGGTTGAGAACTGCAAAGGCTTATTCAGAGCCTGGCCCAGAAAGTGGGAGATGTTGTTGACTTGCTTTGATCTTCAGTCTGGGAGCATCACATCCTGACTCTCTCTCTCTCTCTTGTTCTCTTGCAGAAGCCATGACGGAAGCAGTGAGTTCAGGCAGAGATTGCCTGCAGGCCGGAGAGTCCTGCACCAATGATCCCAGCTGCAGCTCCAAGTTCCGGACCCTCCGGCAATGCATCGCGGGCAACGGCGCCAACAAACTGGGGCCGGACGCCAAGAACCAGTGCCGGAGCACAGTGACGGCCCTGCTGTCCAGCCAGCTTTCTGGCTGCAAGTGTAAACGGGGCATGAAGAAGGAGAAACATTGCCTGAGCGTCTACTGGAGCATCCACCACACCCTGATGGAAGGTCAGTCGGGACCACCTCTCAGCAGGCGGGTTTTCCAAATAGGGTCTTAAAAAGGAAATTTGTGTTGGTGAAACACCCCCGTTCCTGCTCCTTCTAGCCACAGAACAGGATCAGCGCAGGCAGCAGCTGGGCTAGCTTCTTCCCCCCTTGATATGGGCAGACCGAAACCTTCTCCAGCCAAGTTGAGTTGCCATCCAGATGGTGGCCTTTCTGCTGAGATGCCCAACTGGTTTGCAGTTAGTGGTGGCTCTGAGGGTGGTTTTTCGTGCCCACTCGGATCTGGGCTGAGACCCACCTACCCATTTCTCCCAGGTTTCCCACCAGCCACATCCGATGATAGAGACTTCTGGTTTTTTCAATGGACCAGCAGTGACTTAGATATGAGAGGCTCTGCACTCAGGTCAGGTCTACACCTGAATCTTAGGTTGCTCCAACGACGTCAATTTGGGGTGAGAAAAATTCACTCCCTGCGCAGCGTAGTAAAGCCAACCCAAGCCCTGGTGTAGACAGCGCTAAGTTGATGAAAGAATTCTCCCTTCGACCTAGCTAGTGCCTCTCAGGGAGGTGGATTTGCTACAGCGACAGAAGACCCCCCTCCCATTGCAGTGGTGAGAGTCTACACTACAGCGGTGTAGCTGCAGAGTTTCTAGTGTAGAGATACTTCAGTCCCACTACCAACGGTATCCAGAATGGTGTTAGCAAGGACATATCAGAGTGGCTACATCATGCCTCAAGCTAAGGTGAGCCCTGGGCCTAGGGGTATGTGTGCAGAGCTGCTACGCCAGCCCCATCAGCTGGACCATTTCATCTTCAAAGCCTTTGATCTAATTCTGCATTGCCCCCTTTATCTATTATCATTATGACATAGCGCCCAGAGACCCCAGTCAAGCTCCATCATTCTGGGCTCTTTACCAGCATCCACTGAAAACAATCCCTGCCCCAGAGAGCTTGCAGCCTGCATTGTAACGACTTCTCTGGGACTTCCATGTGGAAGGCACTTGGGATCAAGCCCCAAATTCGCTCAGCTTCATTTCTCCCCAGCGGTGGGGTGGGGAATTTATTATTATGAAGTGATTTTTCCCAAGGCTGCAGAGAGCATCAGTGACAGAATGTGGGTGTTCCTGCCCTTCTCCCTGTGCTTGTGGTGACACCACCTGGACACAACTCACACATTAGCACAGGGATGTTGTATTTGTGTTTCCAGCATTGGAAAAGAAATGCAAAACACAGGGGATAGTCAGTGTGGTTGAAGCACAGAAACTGGGAGCCAGGAGATCAGGGGGTAATCGATTTATACGTTTTAAGGCTAGAAAGGACCATTGTGATCATATAGCAATCTCAGCCAACGACTCTTGCATCAAGCCCGTATCTTCTGGATGAGCTAGAGTGTGTCTGTTTGTTTCATATATCTTGATTTACAGACACCCAGTGGTGGGGAATCCACCAGAGCCCTTGGTAAGTTGTTCCAATGGTTAATTACCCTCACTGTTAAAAACATCCACCTTATTTCTAACCTGATTTTGTCTAGTTTTAGTTCCCACCCATTAGATTTTGTTATGCCTTTGTCTGCTACATTAGATCCAGGGCCGGCTCCAGGCACCAGCCGACTAAGCACATGCTTGGGGCGGCACCTTGGGGCTGGGCGGTGCTCGGGTTTTTTTGTTTTTTTTGTTTTGGTTCGGCGGGGCAGCACTGGAGGGTTTTTTTTGTTTGTTTTTGTTTCCGCTGAGCGGCGCTCGGAGAGGGGGCGTGTTTCGGCGGCGCTCGGGAGGGTGGGGGCTTCGGGTGGCGTGGCACTCAGGGGGGCAGGAGCTTCGGGCGGCGTGGCACTCAGAGGGGGCCTCAGGCGGCGCAGCGCTGGGGAGGGCTTCGGCGGTGCGGTGTTCACGGGGGGGTTGCTACGGTGGGGCGGGGCTCTTTTTTTTTTTTGCTTGGGGCTGCAAAAAAGTTAGAGCCGGTCCTGATTAGATCTCTTCCCATATAGGTACTTCTAGATGGTTCTTTTCCTAACTGTGCTACAGTTCTAACTAACTCCCCAGTGGCTACGAGACTTAATCTGTAACGTTTGTGTCCTGGGTAGAGATCTGTCGCTGGGGAAGTGCAGCATTTTTCTAAAGAAAAGGAATAAACTAAAACTGTTTTTGTTGATTTTATATAAATTTGTGGTGGATCACAACCTCAGCATGAGTCAGCAATGCGACGCTGTTGCAAAAAAAGCAAATGCAATTTTGGGTTGCATTAACCGAGGCACAGCATGGAAGTCATGGGAGGTGACAGTAACGCTCTACTCGGCCCTGGTTAGGCCTCAGCTGGAGAACTGTGTCCAGTTTTGGTCAGTGCAGTATAGGAAGGATGCGGAAAAACTGGAAAGGATCCAGAGATGAGTGACAAAGATGATCCAAGGGGTGGAATACAAGCCACATGAGCAAAGGCTGAAGGAACCAGGTATGTTTAGTTTGGAAAAGAGGAGATAGCAGGGGGACATGATAGTGGTCTTCAGACGCTTGAAAGGCTGCCATAAACAAGCTGGAGAAAAGTTGTTCTCTCTTGCCACAGAGGGCAGAAAAAGAGGCAGTGGGGTCAAACTACAGCACAACAGATTTAGATTAAATCTCAGGATGAACTTCCTGACTGTAAGAACAGTAGGACAATGGAACAGACACCTTGGGGGGTTATGGAAGCTCCTTCATTGGAGGTTTTCAAAAAGAGGCTGGAGCTACCTGTCTTGGATGGTTTAGACACAACAAATCCTGCACCTTGGCGAGGGTAGACTAGATGGCCTTTGCAGTCCCTTCTAACCCTGTGGTTCTATGTTTCTAAACCAAACTCTGTTGAGCTTCCTGCCTGACCGTGTCTTTGGGAAGTGTAAGATTTGCGGCGCATGCTCCTGACACTGAATTTCATCCCCACACCCTGCAAATATTTTAGTAAATGTTGATTTAATATTTTTTAAGCGCCCTTATAAAAGTGCACATCAGCAGCGATAACTCTCCCCTGTCAGGCCTGCCAGTGTTTTATGCACCATGAAAATTAAATGAGGAATAAAACGGACGCTTCCAGCCATAGGCTGCAGAACAGATAGGTTAATAAAATGCTGACAGGAGCAGAAAGCAAAGGTGCGAGGGTGACGCTTGGATCAAGAGGCTGAGCAGAACACAGTGAACGGGAAAGGTGCTGCCCAGACGTACCAGCAGCAAGGGCCGTGTTGCCCATCTCTCAGAAACCTGAGTGCAGCTCTTACGCCGAGCCTACAAGGTGCTGAGTGCCGAGAAGTCATTGGGAAATAAAGGGGCTCAGCGCCTTGCACAATTGGGCCCTTCTTTTGGGTTGCTTGTTGGTTGAGTTCACTGTGAATGAAATCCCCAAAGCAGGGCATTTCCAGGGCTATTGTGGAGAGAGACAGAACCCGGGGTCTCTGCTTCCATTAGCTATTGTTGTTGTTGTTGTTAGTTATCTGTGTTACCGTAGCACATAGGAAACCGTTTTATCACCTGAGCTATTGCATATACTTCTACAGATTAGTCCTTGCTAGGCATTGAGCAACAGGCCGAACTGAGAGTTTCCTTTTTTTCCCTACATATCACCACTTTTCATCTTCATTT
This sequence comes from Mauremys mutica, assembly GCF_020497125.1. Classification (NCBI taxonomy): domain Eukaryota; kingdom Metazoa; phylum Chordata; order Testudines; family Geoemydidae; genus Mauremys; species Mauremys mutica. Next base: position 137,203,760 of record NC_059076.1, on the reverse strand, counting down.
TACAGAATGAAAACTCGATGGTATCAAGGTTTGCATCCCAAGTGGCTTAGCTTACGCAGATCTTTCAGGTTACGCATACGGTCACATTTGTTGGCTGTTGGGTGATACGGAAACTCAGAAATCAACATGGCTAACAGTGACTGGAAGACTATGCTAAAGTCAGTGCTCAGGGGAGGAGCAAACAGCATGTGCAGTCATGTGTGGCAGCTCTGCAGGGTCACCGTATCAAAGCTTGGGTTGATAAACAAGCATCTGAAAATATTAAGAAATGTCAAATACTAAAAATATTGCTTGGCATAGTCCAAACTTCAGCTACTTTAGGTGTCGCCTTCCATGGCCACCGTGAGGTGCTGGAGAGCAGCACGTGTGGTATTTACCTGACAGACATAATACAACTTTTGCCCAACATATCAGCGACTCCAAGATAGTCAAATACTTGAGCAAGACAATTACTGATGAACGTATATGTATTTTAGCAGGTGGTTCATACTTAATATCAGCAAAGAAGCTATGGGGTTTTCTTTATTGTCATTGCAGATGAAGTCATGTATATTAGCCATGTTGATCAAATGGCCATTTTGCTTGTTGATTGTGTCAAAGGAGTGGCAGATATAAAAGAGCAGTTTGTAAGCTTTGAGCAGTAAGCGAGGCAGATGCTGCGCCCTTGTGTGACCAGTTAACTAATGTTTTATCCTGCAAATATGAATTAAACGCCAAATAGATGTCTGGACAGGAGTAGGATAGTGCCAGTGTTATGGCCGGAGATCATGGAGGATTGCAAGCAAAAATGAAAGAATATCCTTCAGGCAGGGGAGACAAAGTGTAGGCACCATACATCCATTGCCCAGCACATCACATTAACCTAGTTTTGGCGCATGCTGCTGAAGGTAAGGCCAATCCAGATCTGAAGGTTTTCTTCACAACTTTGTAGGAAATATATAAATATCGCACAGACTCTAACCATCGATGGGAAAAATTAATGATTAAGTCTAAAGAGAATCTTTATCTTCTTTATCTGTATCGTGCTTGAGAGAGTACAGCTTTGCAAAAGGAAGAGGAGATGATGATGCATTTCAAGGCCCCTGCAGAAGTTGACAGGATTGATGCAGCAGATGAAATTGAACACGCTTCTGAAGAATGAAGGAGACCTTTACATCTAAAGGTATGCTGCAAGTCTAGATGGGCAGCTTGACTGAAATGAGGCAACGATAGTAAATTTTGAGAATGTAATTGAATGCCTAGAAGATTAAACTGTTGCTGAACGCAGGAGTAGCGAAGACGTATGTTGAGCAAAAACCAACCTGTCTTTGATGGCTTGGATGGTTCACCTCAATCTATTATGGTGGCATAGGATCTTAGTTATCACAGCTGCAGCCTCTGGAATCCTGCAGTCAAAGGAAATTGTCCTGTTCCAAGTCCTCTGGACATTTGAGAGCACAATGAATGATCTCAGCAAACTCAGAGCTGAAGAAAAATATGATAAAATTTTAAAAACATCTCAGAGCAGGTGGGAAGCAATGGGTTTTGAAAACGCAAACTATCCAAGCCACAGGAAGAGATGCATATACCACATGGATGATGAATTTGCACATGATCCTGTGTTGGAAGCAAAGGGTAACCATCAAAGAAAATATTTTGAAGTCTTAAACAATATGATCATGGAACTAAAATCTCAGTGTGAGGGATTTCAAGAGGTAACTCCTCTATTTGGTTTCCTCCATCCCAGGCAACTTCAAAATATAACTTTAAAGAAGGAAGTTCTTAAACTGATGGGAAAATACTCATATTTTTCTTTTAGACTTGGTTCATGAGATTCTTTCAAGATGTATTATTTTACAAAGAACACAGAAGTGTTCATTTTGTTGCTTGGAGTCCAGAGCTACTTGAATTTCTTCAGTGTGTCAAATTCCCTTGATGCTGTTTTACCAGGAATGGAAATGTTGTGTTGACTTTTTCTCACCATACCAATTGGAGTGGCTAGTGCTGACTGCACAATAAGCACATTAAGACATGTCAAAAACTACATGTGTTCAGTATTATCACAGACATGGCTGAATGCCTAGTTCTCTGGGCAATTGAGAAAGATGAGACAGCTGGACATCATCGTAGAATAATTTGCCAAGGGAAAATGTTGCCGTGATGTGAAGGTCCAATAATTGGATATACACAAGCCAACACAGTTTGGGTGAGAATCCACTTTTGTTTAGGCCTGTGCTTTTTGTTTTATGGGACTTTTCTTCACTTTTTATCTTAAAAAAAAAAAAAGCCTAAGTTGATGTGACTATTGAGCCCTAAGCTTCATGTTTGGTGACCAGGCTCTGCCCCTTAAATCTGCCCTTGATTTAAGAGAGTCCTTCCAGTTTGACTTTTATTCTTCTGGCAAGGTTCTCAACATAGGGTTTAGTTCAGCCTTTCTACCTAACCATTGCCCTGTGGGTGGTGTGGGGGTGTGCGAGATGTTTCAATTTTACAGTTGTGCTGTAACCTTCTGAATAAATTATTTTCAAACTCTGCCCTTGGTCATGATGGATCCTTTCAGGAAAACCAAATAAGTAATAGAAGATCATGTTTGCCGCAGTCTTGCCTGACTTGGTGGTGGTAGGGTAGGCTTGGACAAACTTAGTGAAGTGATCCACTATTACTAGGATATATTCATATCCTTCTTTGCTTCTGGCTAGGTGCAAGAAGTCCATTGATACAAGCTCAGATGGTTCTATTGTAACTATGTTAGTGGAGCGCTGGAATACTGGCAAGGTTTTGTGACACATGTACAGACTCTAGTGATGTGATGTTCAATATCCCCTTCATCTGTGGTCTCTTGTGAGACTGATTTCTTGCTCTGCACCTAAATGTCCCATCTCTTCGTGTAGTTCTTGATATACCCACCTTAGGGTTTTTTGAGTGATACAGCTGATTTCATAAGTAGGTTTTCTACTAACGTATTCCATCTGTATCCAAATGCAACCAATGTCATTCACACATCAGGGCAGAGATCTTACCACATCCTCCTGTGCTCTTTTGGTTGTTCAGTGTATGTCCCAAGGACTTATAATAAAGAATTTTAACAATAGCTGGATCTTCCTTCTGAGCTGCAAAAATGTCTTCTCACAGAATAGGCGTTACGGTGGAATTAATAGCCATGGAGAAGTCCTCTGCTGCCAAAGGGTTGGTAGTAATAACTGCTAATCAAGAATACAGTATTAACATCTTTGCTGGTCTCTTCTGTGCATTTCATCGTATATTTTTTCAACATCAAGGGGCATGCTAGATAAAGCATCTGCAACCACATTAGATTTCCCTGGACAATATCTAACTTTGATGTTAAAGTCAACTAATTCTTCAACCTAACGGTGTGCTGTGGCATTCAGCCTGGCAGAGGGAAGGACATAGGTTCATGGGTTGTTATCCCTGTAAATTGTGAAGGATTGTGCATAGTGGAGGTAGTCACAGAATTTGTCAGCTACAGCCTGCTTCAAAGCTAGGAACTCCAGCTTTCCTGAATGAAGGTGATCATTTTTCTTAGCTGCAATTAGTATTCTTGGCCCATAACCAATGACTCTCAGTTTACTTTCCGGACGCTAGTATAAGACTGCACCTAACCCCTTACTGGAAACGTCTTCTTTTTCCAAGTCCACTTTTGATGGTGGTGTGTGTCAGACTCCAATGGAACAGTCAACAAGTCATAAAAATGGCGTTGCTACTTGAAAAAAAGTCTTGAAGTACCTTGGATAATAGGTGAGGAAGCCTAGCAGCTTGCGAAGTTCCCCAAGGATATTTGGTGGCTTATTTGCAAAATCATGAATAGCCAACGTGACAGATGAATCCATTTTATAACCTTCAGCAGATACCTCCATTCCCAAGTAAAGTACCTCTCTCTTAAAGAGCTCACATTTGGCTGTTTTCATCTTAATTCCATGCTTCTGTAGCTCTTGCAATACTTTCCTTACATTCTCCATGTGTTCTTCAAAAGTGCCACTGCACACAAGGACATCATCCAGGTAGGGAATGCATATCTCATCCCTAAATTCTGCAAGGCTTTCTTCCATACGTTGCTGGAAGGAAGCAGCCTAACCCATTTGTATAGATCTCATGGAGTAATGAAAGCTGTGAAGTGATGGGTTTCTTCAGTTAACGAACCTTGAGGGCCTTCCCTTGATCTAAGATGGAGAACCAAGATTTACCTCTTAATCCACTCAGAACATCTTGGATTCGAGAGATGGGTTGCTTGTCTGGTCTGGTTTTTCTATTCTGTTCCCAATAGCTGATGCAGAATCATAGATTATCATCCCTTTTCTGGACACATCACACTGGTGATGAACAGGATGACTTTGATTTTGTGATCCATGCCCTGTTTAGGAGATCTTGCAGGTAGTCCTTGACTTCTTTATACAGTGGATGAGACACTGAGATGTAAGCTTGATATGCATCTGCAGACTAGGTATCCATCCCATGTCTTCATCAATGCCTTGGACTCCTCTTTCAGCATCTGCTGGGCCATTTTCCTTTGCATCTCTGTTAAACGTCTTAGGTTCAGTGCTGGTTCAAACAGATTTTGATCATCCCCTCTGGTTAGAGGTAGTTCTCTTTGTTGGCTTGCCTTTGGTCCTTAGGACTACCATCTCTCATTTTTGACACTACTGCCACCAGGAAGGATTTTATCTGCCGAGTATCCACTGGAATTTCAGATTTAATCTGCTGTAAAATTCCAAGCGCCGTTCATCCTTTCAGAATGATGTCAAGGGATATTTATCTGGTAAGATGATTTGTTTAGGTATTTTCACTAGTATTTCTTTTTTGTCCAGATTCTCAGATGACTGAGCAGCAGACATCTGGCTCAAATATTGCTGTTAAACTTTCAGTATCCAGACCTGTATGAATCCATCATGTTACATTAGTGGGGGGTTTTTCCTTTGGGGATAATCACATTCCTTCTCTCCATTTGAAGCATGCTCAGGTTTCAGAATTGTCGTTTTGGATGATGATCACAAGAGCATCCACTTTCGCCATGGCAACGTGAGGAAATACACATTGAATATTGTCAGTGCTGGTGCCTCATCAGGTGAATTTCAGGATTTGCAGCAGTGATATTTGACTATCTTCTCAATAACATAGCCGATGACTAAGTGCTCTACCTTGTGTGCACTGACCAGTCCAGGAACATCAGGAAGTCATCATCTTTGCTTAATTGGAATGGGAAGTCAGTCCGTCCTTTGTAAGGGATTTGAGTTCCATTGGCAGCTTTAAGGCTAAGACCATCTTCTATTTCCCGTAACTCTTCAAACTTTCCAAGGTGTGTCTCTGGGAGATTATCTTCCACCTTCCAACTTGAGACCTTGCATACCTGTGCTTTACTGTCCCATAGGACTTGACAAAACACCACCCCGTGCATTTATTTCCAACTAAAGTAGCTATTCTTGTTTCCTGCTTCTGTGTAAGATGGCAAAGATAGGCTGCTCCTGGTAGATCAGACACAGTGTCGGCTTTGTCTCTGCTCTCTGGTGATTTTCCTGCATGACATCCTGACTGATCGTGTTCATTACTGCCACATCTGAAACAGTGGTCACAAGTACTGCCTCTGGCAGACTGCCTGCAGTCTCACATCCTTTTCTCTGGAGCTGCCTGTCTGCCTGTCTGATCAAGCCATTATGACTTCTTTCGTCATGCAGCTGGACACCTCGCTGTAATAGCTTCATTTCGGCATCCACACCTTCGATGTGATCACCACCGGTCTTTAGTTCCGTTATCTCATTCACTAATGAGTCACCTTTGGAGACTCCTTTCACCTTGGGAGGAAGTGCTGCTTTACTGTATGCTGTTCTGGGTAGCAGGGCCGGCTCTGGCTTTTTTGCCGCCCCAAGGAAAGAAAAAAAAAAAACCTGCACGGCAGCTGGAGCAGCAAAGGGGGGAGGGGCCGGGAAACCCACCTGCCGCCCGGCTGGAGCAGCAAAGGGGGGGGAGGCGGGAAACCCACCTGCTGCCCGGCCGGAGCAGTGAAGGGGGGGGCACGGAACAAACCTGCCTGCCAGCCGGCCGGAACAACAAAGGGAAGAAAAAAGAAAAAGAAAAAGAATACCTGCGGGGCGGCGGGAGTGCGAGTGCAGGGGACTCCCAGCCCTGCAGACCCCGGGCAGTGGAGTGCACACCCCAGCTAGTGGGGGGGAGAGAAGGGGGCGGCCAGGGCTTCCTTAAGCGGGGCGCTCGCCCTGCGGCCCCTCCTGCAGCGCCGCCTGCTGGGAGGGCTCCGCGCCGCTCCAGGGGGCAGGCAGGGAAGGACGCGGTCTGCGTGCTGGGCTTGCTGCAGCCCTGGCACCGCTCCCAGCAGCTCCCCTCCTCCGCGCCGCCGCCCCCTACAGGGCGGCAGGGGCAGCAAACCAAAAGAAGAAAACCTGCAGGGGCGGCAGAGGCGGCGAAGCGCAAAAGAAAAAAAAAGGTTTGGCCGGAAGCCGCCCCTTGGAATCTGCCGCCCCAAGCACCAGCTTGCTCGGCTGGTGCCTGGAGCCAGCCCTGCCGGGTAGGGCCATTCCACACAAGTACATGCTCCAGTCCCCACCTGCTGCTGCTTCTCTACCTCCTCACGTATAGCAGCAAGCAGCACCTCTGCAGCCAGTCTGACTTTTAAATAAAGTCACATCACAGTCTGAATATTCGAGAGAGAAGGTTTTATTGGACCAGCATCTGATGGTGAGAGAGAGACAGTCATTGCTCTCTCCAATGTACTCACACAGGAAAATGATAAAAGACAAAAACACTCTATCACCTGTGGGTGACCACTTTTCACAAACTGGTCACTCTGTGTCTCACCTATCAGGCCTCATCCTGGGAGCTTACGTTCATAACTCTGCTAGACACTAAAAATCACAAACTGAACAGAGACACTGGATTTATGTCTTATTACAACAACCTGTAACCCACTAACCCCGTCTTTTTGTCCTGTGACTGCAGAGGCGTTAATGGGCCATTCTACCTTGAATGGGCCCTTACAATGTGCTAACTATTTATGCTAAACAATCTGTTCCACCTTGTATTTAGCTGTGATGCTGAGAGTACCTTTGCCAGACATAAAGAAGAGCCCTGTGTGGCTCGGAAGCTCCAATGAAAGCTATGACCTCACCCACCTTGTCTCTAATATCCTGGGACGGACACAGCTACAGCTCCGCTGCATACAAGTCTGAATATTGGCATTTTGCTGTCCTGCCAGGACTGACTGGAGGAACAGGTTTTATACAAGGACAGGTCGTATCTTAGGTCAGAATCAGCTTCTTATGAGGCAAACCGTATTCTCTGTCTCAAATCTGGGCTAGGAAATCCTGAGGGGTCTCTTCTGGCTCTTGCATCTTTTTCCTGGTAATAGGACCTTACAATGTAGCTCCGTTTTTGGCAGACTCAGATTAGTTTTCCCTCCAAGTAGCCCCTGAGCCTCAGCCCAAGGCAGACTGCCCTGATCACAGCTTCCGTGATCTGTGCTTCAGTGTACCTCTCGGGATTCCCACTTTCAGTTGCAATCTTAGGACCCAAACCTACAAGGTGCTGAGTGCTGTGATGCGAAGTCATTAGCAAAGAAGGGGGCTCAGCACCTTGCAGGATTGGGCCCTCTTATTGGTTGAGTTTACGGTCAATGAAATCCCCGAAGCAGCGCGCTCCCAGGGCTGTTGTGGAGGAATACATACCTTGGCGTCTGTGCTTCCATGAGTTATTGTGTGCCCCGTTGCAGGGCCCCGTTGTGCTAGGGGCTGTACAAACCCAGAACAAACAGAAAGTCCCTGCCCCAAGGAGCGTCCAATCTCAGCATGAGACACGAGACACGCGATGGATATAGACCAATGGGGGAGTGCGAGGGAACAATGAGGCAATTCGGTCAGGATGACAGGCAGTGCTCTCTGCACACCGGCAGCCTGACCATCGTCCAGTTTTCTGTAGGCTTCACGGCAAAGGAGATTTGAAGGAGGACAATGGAGGCAGCTTTGTGGATGTTTATGGGGAGCTCTTTCCAGGGGCGACAGATTCATCCTAAAAGTGGGAGGCCCCATCCATGACCCTGCCCTGTCCCTCCTATTCCCCTTGAGGCCCTGCCTCCTGGCCAAGCCGGAAGCTGGAGCACGGCCAGGGAGCCACGGACCCTCCACCTGCCTGGGGGTGGGGGTGGGGCTGAGAGCAGCCCCCGACCCGTGTCCCTGCCCAGGTCAGGTGGAGAATCCACAGCTGCCTGGGCTTCCTGGGCTGCTCTTACCCTGGTGGGGCTCCAGCTTCCAGCCTGGCCGGGAGGCAGGGCCTTGGGGGGAAGAAGACAGGGAGGGGGCCGGCCTGCGGCGAAAAGTGGATGGGCCAGGCCCGTCCACTCTCAAAAGTGAATAAGTGATGATAAGAATGACGGAGATTGACTGGGAGGGGCCTTGGAAGTGAAGACAAGCAGCTTCTGTTGGATGTGATAAACAAAGGGGGGAGGGGATCCGGCGGAGGGATGCAAAGAGAGGGGTGATCGGGTCAAAGCGACGAGCTAGGAAAATGATCTTTGCAGCAGCCTTCTGACTGGCTGCAAGTAGGGCAAAGTTGCGTGTGTCAAGACCAGAGAGAAGGAAGTTGCAGTAATTGAGACCTAGGGTCCTACCAAATTCACGGTCCATTTTGGTCAATTTCACGGTCAGAGGATTTTAAAAATCATAAATTTCATGATTTCAGCTATTTAAATCTGAAATTTCACGGTGTTGTAACTCTAGGGATCCTGAGACAAAAAGGAGTTGTGGGGGGGGGTCCGCAGTTCTGCTACCCTCACTTCTGCGCTGCTGCTGGCGGCGGCGCTGCCTTGAGAGCTGGGCGGCTGGAGAGCAGTGACTGCTGCCCTTACTTCAGTGCTGCTGCCTGCAGAGCTGGGCCCTCAGTCAGCAGCTGCCACTCTCCAGCCGCCCGCTCTGAAGGCAGCAGTGCAGAAGTAAGGGTGGCCCTACTGCCACCCCCCCTAATATAACCTTGTGACCCCCCTGTAGCTCCTTTTTGGGTCAGGCCCCCCAATTTGAGAAACGCTGGTCTCCCCTGTGAAATCTGTATAGTGTAGGGTAAAAGCACACAAAAGACCAGATTTCATGGTCCGCGACACGTTTTTCATGGCCGTGAATTTGGTAGGGTCCTATGGAGACCCAAGATGATGAGAGCGTGGACAAGAGTTTTGGCCGTGTGGATGGAGTCGAAAGGCCGTATTCTAGAGATGTGAGGCAGAAAGAATTGGCACGACTTAGACGTAGCCTGGATGTGAGGATCTAGAGAGAGGCCCAGGTTACACACCCGAGTGACGAGTAGAACGTTGGTAGCATAGGCGCCAAGTTTCCCCGGTGCCGGTGGGTGCTTGTGCCCCCCCGCCCCTGGCCCTGATCCAACTCCACCCTTTCCCCGTTCCTGCCCTGGCCTCATTCCAACCCCTTCCCCAAAGTCCCCGCCCCAACTCCGCCCCTTCTCAGGAGGCAGAGGTGAGCTGGGGCGGGGCGGCAGGGTGGGGAGCTGCCGGTGGGTGCAGAGCACCCACCAATTTTTCCCTGTGGGTGCTCCAGCCCCGGAGCACCCACGGAGTCAGCACCTCTGGTGGGTGGTGTGATGTCTCCAGTGACTGAGAGAAAGGAGGTGTTGCAGAGGGCTTGGGGGAGATTAGTCAGATCCACTTCCCCCATGGACTCTGCAGGCCACCGTTTTAGGTTCTGCGGGTGACCTGTGCCCTAGAGCGTCCCAGGTAGAGGAAAGCCTCTGCTCTGAGGTTCCCCCATGGAAAAACTAAAGCCTTGGGGGCAGGGAGGAAGGTAACTTAACACTTACTATGGTCTAGTTGTGTTGAGAAATGCAGCTGGCTGACAGCAGAGCAGGTCACGGCCACTAGCCCCCCTTCCTTTCACGTGCGGTGCTTTGCCGATCTATTCGCCGATGGAAATGGTTCAACAACGGAGTAAGGAAGCCAGTCTGATCCATATTTTGGCCTTTTTCAAGCCAGAGATCATTGTCAGCTTCCCCAGAGCCTGACAGCCAGACCTCGGAGGGGAGTGCTGCACGGAGGGGTATAGACCGGTAGTGACCCAGGTCTAGGGTGACCGTATTTCCCAAAGGGAGAATGGGACGTTGCGTGGGGTTAGCCCATGTCCCCCCATCTCCTGCGCGCGGGGCTGGCCAGAGCTGCTCTCCCGAGCCCAGCCCCCCACACGCACACGGGGCTGGCATTGTTGTTCGCCCCAGCCCTGCCTACCCCCGCCCACGCCTGCCACCCTCCCACCCCCGAGCGAGGCTGGCATCACCGCTAACCCGCCACCCCCGCGTGGTCCTCTGCACCCTACTCTTTTGACAAAAGTGGGCACTTGTCCCGTTTGCTCTTGCCAACTGATCAAGGCTTTAAAAAGGGACTGTCCCATCAAAACGAGCTCAATGGCATGGACGGCGGGTCTCATAGGCTGGGGGAGGCTGAGCCTCCCCAAACAGCCAGATGTGGCCCCACCCACACTCTGCCCCCATTCCCGCTCTGCGGGCGGCTCTTCCCCCGTGCCATGGCCCCAGCTGGGGCTGCGCTGCCCAGTCTCCCAGGGCTCTGGGGACAGGGGCTGCGCTGCCCGGCCTCCTGGCACTCCGGGGCTAGGGGAGCTGGGGCCGTTCTGCCCGGTGCTCTAGGGTTGGGGGTGCTGGGGGTGCCCTGGGGCTGGGGGCACTAGCCTGGGGTGAGGGCCAGCAGCTGCAGTGATCTCCGGCGGGGGGCGGGTAGAAGGTGTGGGGCCTCGGATGGAAGGAGCAGAGCTGGGGGCTCCAGCCAGTGGTTCACCCGGCACCCAGGCTGTATGGTCACCCTGCCCAGGTCTGTAACAGCAGGGGGTTCTGTAAGTCAGGGCTGCGACACATCGGGTGCTCCACACTGGAATAGCAGGGGAACTGCAGATCAGGACTGAGAGGCATTGGCACCAAAACTGTTCGAATTGGGCCCCGCACTTCCTAAAGCCGGCCCTGATTGGCACAGCAGGGCTGGAAGGGCAGCGAATGCTGTAAATCAGGACTTGACTAGGTTTTGTTTCCCACTGCATGTGACCCGGCTTAACTCAGTGTCGTGAGCCCCTTATTTTCTCTGAGCAGCAGATTGACTCGCACGTCCATTTAAACACCACTGAATCTTTGTTTTCTCTGCTTTCATTTCCTTTGGGACACATTTTTCTAATAATATTTACATATTTAAAAATCCCTTTGTGTTTAATTGACTAAAAAAGGAAGCCAATCTGAAACTGACTTGCAGAGGCTTTTCTTTCATACATACGTACCCAGGAGGCCAGAAAAGCTTCCTAGAAGCCTTTATAACAATCAGTTGTGGAACCATATGCCCAGGGAATTTACATAGCGTAGCATTTACTCAGCATCTATTGCACAAGTCTGTGTTTAGGCACTTCAGTATTTAGAGACGCATTACCAGATGCCATGTGGTGTCGTCAGAACATAAAAACTGCTCCATTGCAGCACATGAAAGGTCCCCAGTGCTGTCAGTGGCAGTGCCAGGTAGTTCAAAGAAAGGTGTAAACTTGCCTTGTAATATACCGGTGGTAATTGCACAGTGCTGTGCATCAAGGCGGCAATTTCTTCCTGACCCCAGCTGGTGATCAGCATATGCCCTGAAGCATGAGGTTTGATAGCCCTTTTATCCCAGCTAGTGCAGATCTTATCCATATAAATGTCTAATTCCCCCCAGTGTTTGTTTGTTTTTAAAACGTACTAAGCTATTTGCCTCAGTAATACTCTGTGGCATCAGTCAGTAGGATGGCACATTATGGTCCTTGGAGTTGATAAAAGGAGAACTCTGATGGAATCAAATTTCCGGCATCTTTAATCTAGACCAGGAGGCTTTTGCTGGGGCTGCGTTTCATTCACTCTATGCTCAGCTAGAGAGAGCTGCATGCATTGGGAGGAGATGCAGTGTTAATAAATAGAAAGGGACACCCAATCTAGGGTAAGGCAATACGCAGCAAAGCCTAGGGATGGCTGTCTGGAAAGCAGCAAGTTCGGAAAGACCCCAGGGGGGATAGAATGCTGGGTGCGTAGTGAATGAAAATGGCTCCCATCACATGTGTATTCATGGAGTCTGTCATAAACAGATAGTTAAGGATTAAAGTCTCTTTTACCTGTAAAGGGTTAACAAGCTCAGTAACCTGAGGAACACCTGACCAGAGGACCAATCAAGGGACAGGATAATTTCAAATCTCTGTGGAGGGAAGGCTTTGTCTGTGTTCCTTGTTTGCTCTGTGTGCTCTCTTTGGATCTAAGAGAGGCCAGACATGTCTCCAAGTTCTCCTGGAGTATTTCCTACTATCCAGTATAGTGAGTATTAGAAAGGCGAATTAGTCTTATAATTTGATTTCTACATTTGCAATTCTGTGTTTGCTGGATAAATTCTTTACTCCTGTTTGCTGTTACTTTGATTATTCTGAGGAGGAGGGAGGGGGAAGTCTCTCCAGATTTAGAAGTCAGACTCTGTATTTTTGCATCCTGGTAATGCAGAGAGAGTGTACTTTTTTTTCTTTCTTTAATAAAATCTTTTCTTTTTAGAACTTGATTGATTTCTTCCCTTGTTTGGATTTTCAGGGGAAGGGGAGGGGGGAAAAGTGAATCCCTCTTTGTTTGATTCAAGGAGTTTGAAGAGGGGAGGGGGAAAAGTGAATCCCTCTTTGTTTGATTCAAGGAGTTTGAATCAAGGTATTTTTCCCAAGGACTAGGGAAGGGGAGAGGGAGGTGAGTCCCTCTTTGTGTTGAGTCAAGGATTTGACTCGGTGTGTATCTCTCCGGTGCAGGCTGGAGAGAGGGAAGGGGGGGAGGGGAACTGGCTGTTTCTCTCTCTCTGGTGAGATTCAAGGGGTTTGAATCTGGGTTCCCCAGGGGAAGCTTGCGGGACAGGCAGTGTGTTATCCACTTTAAACGTAACTGGTGGCAGCGAAAACTAGATCTAAACTAGGATTTTAGTTTAGAGGAGTCCATGCAGGTCCCCATCTTGAAACCCAACAGCTCCAAGTGGGGGAGAAGACCTATGACAGAGTCTGTCCAGTTCCTTGTATAACTGGGCCCCTCATTGGCAGCAGAGAGGCCAGGAACGGAGACCAAAGAGCTCTCTCGCCCATAGAAACTAACCCACCCAGGCCAAGGTTGAGGCTCATTTTCAAGGGGTAGCCTTGGTGAAATCTCCTGTGGCCTGTGCTGGGGATAAGGATAGGACTTGGCTCCCCAGGGTTGTTGATCTGACCTCTTCCACCAGCCCCTAAAATACTGAGCATTACTCTGAGGAAATGGTCTCGCTATAAGAATATGCATCACGGAGACCCATAATGCAAACGCTGTTCTGCAGACTCCGGCTTTTGCACTGAGACACGTTCCTAACACAAATCTCAGGAGCCAGAGCTACCTTATTATGCTGGGGTTCAACTTATCTTCCTTTCACCTCAGGTATGAATGTGTTGGAGAGTTCTCCGTACGAGCCATTCATCAGGGGCTTTGACTATGTCCGGCTGGCATCCATCACCGCAGGTAGGTGGGCTGGAGCGCACTCTCCTATTTGATGGCCAAAGCAGGGTGCTCGGTGGGAGGGGGCCCGCAATCCAGATCTGGGAGGGACGGACTGACTAGGCCTCTCCCTGCCCCACCGCAGTCTGTCGCGCTGCACGGCCCCCTCTCGCATTGTCTGTGCCGAGAATTTCCATGCTAAGCTGCTGAGACAAGAGCACGTTTCCAGGGGAGGCACTTTATATGATTGGACCGGGGCCATAAAGAGGGAGGGACCAGGGCAGAGATAGGTAAGGACTGGATAGGCAGCCTCAGAGGCTCCCCCAGCTGAGGTAGAAAACACCATGACTCTGGGAGAAGAGCTCTGGCCAGAAGAACCCTGCTCTCTCGGCGCCCATCCCCTCCAGGGCAGACGGCTGGCCGGATTTTTACCAGAGATCAGCACCCATTGGCCCCATTCAGGGGACTCAATGGAAGCAGACATCTTTGGTAAATCCGGCCCCACGCTTGCCTGATGGGGCAATGGGCTCCAGATACAGATCAGGGCAGGGTGGGGCCTGGGCCCATCACTTTTAAAAGAGACGGGGTTATGCCCTCCCACTTTTTACTGGCTCTAAGGGTGAGCGATGCGGGGGAGGGGCAGAGGGGAGCGGGGCCTCCGGTGAAGGGGGGGCTGTGATGGGTTTCCCCTTACCCGGGGTTTCACCTGGAACCGGGGTACCTCTGAGCCTGCCTGACCCACCAGCCTGGGCTCCCTTTACACTGCACGGCTGTGCAGCCTGCCAAGCCCTCCCCCTGGCTCCAGATTGCACTTTACCAGCACACATACAGGTACGGACATACCCAGCGGCCGCTACACACAGATGCTGAGATCAGCTCTGCGTGGCAAGGCTCAGCTAAGGAACTGCCCAGTTACCCAAGTGCACCCCCCCTTGAGGGTAAACCCCAAAATTGTACCCTCTTACGCTGCACAGAGATCAGTACAGCATAAGCTCATGACATTCGCCCCCTCCCTCGATGTGGAGGAAGACATGCGACAGCTTTGTGCCCTGCAGTTATGAATTCCACACACTGGTTTTAGACCAAAAAAACCCCCAAGTTTATTAACTACAAAAGATTTTAAGTGATTATAAGGGATAGCAAACAGTTCAAAGCAGATTACCTAGCAAATAAACAAAACACAATCTAAGCTTAATATACTGAAGAAATTGGTTATAAGTAGCAAATTCTCACCCTAAATGTTGTTTTATGCAGATTGCAGAGATTCTTGAGGGCAAGCGACACTTGCTTGCAGCTTAAAACTCCAGTTATTCCTTTCACAGCTAGAAAACTCGTTAGCCTGGGTTCAGCCCTTCTCCCCCAGTTCAGTCTTTTGGTTCTTAGGTGTTTCCAGCAGCCTTCTTTCTTGGGCGGGAAGTCAGTGAAGAACGAATCACAATGATGTCACGGCCCTGCCTTCAATAGCTTTGGCATATGGTGGGAACCCCTTTATCTCCCAGTTTGATTCCCACGCCCGGTCAGTGGAAAAACACGAATATTATGATGGAGTCCAGTACCAGGTGACTTGCTAGAGTCATAGCAGCCATAATTCGGAGGCTGTTGGTAACGTCCTCAGGAAGGTTTCCCAGTGGGAGATTAGCATCTTCAAAGACCTATTGGGTTCCCGGATGGCCCTTCCAAGCCAGCCGTCTAGACTGATTGCATTCTGTCTAGTGGGCATTCCCCAGGTGTAAACGTAAACACATTTGTAATAGATGCATAGACAATATTCCTAACTTCAGATACAAAAATGAGACGTGCCTACAAATAGGATAATCACATTCAGTAAATCATAAACTTTGCAATGATATTGCACATGACCTATCTTATACAAAATACATCATAATTATGCCATACTCATTTTGTAATAATATTACTATGAAGAATATGGGACGTAATGCCACAGGGGTGTGGGAGCAGGGCCTCGGGGGAAGGGGAGGCACGGGGACGGCACCACAGTTTTGGCACTGGTGGTCCCCACACACACACTTTTAGGAAGCTTCTGTTGCCCCTGGATCAGGGCTGTGAGGCACTGTAGCACGAACAGCTAATATTGTCGATGGTACTAACTGAGACACCGATGCCGCAAACATTAACACATGTACTTAATTTGCACAGGCAAATACTCTCATTGACTCCAGTTTGGTTACTCCCGTGTGAGAAGTGAAGCGCATGTGGAAGCAGTTCAGGACAGGATCCTTATTCAGTAGTTTGCCAGTTCCATGATGAGTCCTATGGGGCTCTCTCCTGTACGTGTAGACTCTCTGTACACTGGGATTTTTATGCATGGTCAATGCCTTGCCATTTTTTGAAAACGGGATGAAACTGGTTGGGTAGCAAAGAAAACCAGACTCAGAACAGTAGACCAGTAATGAAGGATTCAGAACCCAAATCTGTATCAGAGAGTTATTGAAAAACCTGTCTCGGGTTTTTACATTTTTACTTGTATTACTCCTTGGTGATACCATTAGTCATAGCATTGATCTGCTTCTCACTATGTGTCTGTGCAGCACCTAGCACAGCAGGGCCCTGGTCTGCTCTGGGACCTCACCACTCCTGCCAACCTTCCACTAAAATGCAAAGGAACATGCTGAAGCATATATCATTACAATACCTCAGGGCAGAGTCATATCACCAAGTATTTTTAACCAGATTTTACATAAATAATGTATTATGGCAAGAATAATATAGCTGTTTGCTATACCCGAAACTGTGGGTAGTGTAAAATGGCATAACAAGACTCATCTCTGTGTATTATTAAACAGGTCTACACCATGGTATATCTACAGCAAAAGGTGCATCCACCAAAACAAAAAAAAACCCTTCAACATCATTATAACTCAAAGTTAAACTTTTTATTCAAGTTAAACATTGTAGGCCAAAATAATTCAGCTAACATCAGGGATATTCCATAGCGGCAAAGTATCACAGTCAATTGTTCTCTCAGGTCATCTTGAAATTCACAGCAAGATTGAAATTGGCCTCTTCGATATTTTTCAGATGAGGAGTGGCTGGTTTCAATGACACACCAAAGATTTTTTTTTTGTCTTGATATTACATCCTAAATTTAGCAAGAGACTTGGCTTATTCCTCCATAAAATCTTCTCTAATTGGCATAAAGTCCCTCCTGCTTCGAGTCTCAAGTTGACAGAGATGAAAAAGTTTGTCTTCAAATTCTTTTTCTTTGCAGCCAGAAGGAATCTCACTTTAGCTCTTTTATCACATAAGGAGATTTGTGAAGTCTCAAATGAATCGCCTGACCACTCCTAGCAGGGATTCTCCTGTGTAAAAGGAATCATCTTGCATGCTTCAATCAAATAGTTTAACGTCAAAATCAGGAAGATATGGATATTTTTCCCCCTCACTGATCCCTAATATTTGCAGATAATGTGATTTTTATCTGGTTTCCAAGGTCTCTCCTTTCCTTTCTAAGACAGTGTTACTCCCAAGTAACCACAGTATTAGTATTTTGAAGCATTCTCCTTCATGGCTTTGTGCATCTGTTGACCTTCCTCGCTGGAGTAATGGCATTGCTTTGTGCACTCTTCTATCCAGATTGCTAGTCACTGAGACGTTCCTATGCTTGAGATTCTGCTCTTTGCTTGCACCGGTGTACATCAAGGGTGGTTTTGCTGAGGCCAATGCAATCACACCCTTTAGAAATGAGTGGAAATAGGCACATTGACTCTGCATTTCCTGGTAGAGACAACATCATGGTTTGAAAGGCATTGGATTTGCTCTGACTTTTCTTCCAATGATTGATCTCAGGCTGGGGAATATTATTATTATTTGTAATTTATATTATCATAGTGCCTAGGTGCCCCAGTCAGTTACCTGCTCTTTGCAAAGAAGGCCCCATCAGTCCACCAAATCCTCTGTAGGCCATTGACTGGGAACATCCTCCAGTGGCTTGTTCTTGAATGTTGGCTTCTTCAGTCATTCACCTTTCTCCTCGCTGTAGCTCCTGGACAATTACAATCATGTAGCATTCACAGCCCTCCAGTTGTTTCCATGATGGTAGTTTGGTCACGCTGGTGAAAGTCGTCCGAAGCAGCCTTGAAGCACAGTCTCCATGTTGGAAACTAGGCTCTCCCGCACACACATCATCAGAGAGCCTTGTGCTGCTACTGGTCTGCAAACTTCAGTAAGGCCTCAGAATAGTGCAGTTCCCGATGGAGATGACTCAAATCACCACCAGGTTTGGCGCCGATCGGCTAGGATGTATGGCTACAACACCGGAAATCGGGGTGGGCTCAGGGTGTGACCCTGCCCAGAGCCAGCAACTTTCCCGGACCTGGGTCACTGTGATTTGCATGTCCTTGACTTCCATCCTCTGCCACCTCCAGCAAACTCTCCCCTTTTCCCCAGGCCCCATGTCCATCCCCAGCCTTGACCTTGGATGACGTCTGAGGAGGTGGGGGAGTGGTCGTTCCCGTCTCCACTCATGTGATGCAGGGTGGCCCCTTCCCCAGCTTCCGGGGTGGGAGCACGTGTTAAAGGCTGAGCCTCCTCCACTCTCAAATGCTGGAGTACGCAGCATCCCAGAAGCCTTCCCTAGCAACCGCGCAGCAGGGTTTATGGGATGTCCAATGGAGCATATGGTTGCCATGGAATCCCAGTAGACATCTGGTGGCTGGGTGTCAGGGTTCCTGGGGTCTGCTCGCAGCTCTGTGTGACCTGGGGCATTTCACCTCTGTACCTCTAAAAGTGGGAATTAATGGGCCCATCCAATCCAGTATCCTGGCCAGTACCTGAAGCTAAAGCTGGCAGAAGAATAATCCAGACAGGCAGCAAGAATTCCTTCCTGGCCCCTGGGGTGGTGATTTGACACTGTAGCGTGGGGTTAGATGAATTTAGCTGAGGTTGTTTATCTACAGATGTTATCACTGCTCATGAAATTCTCCAGCCTCTCTTTAAATCCAGCTCCACTCTTTGACCCTCTGACCTTTGGAAGCTGCAAATCCCACAGTCTGCCTAAGTGCTGCTCGGAGAAATATCTCTCTGCATTGATCTGCCCCTGACCTCACCGACCAGCCCCCTTGCTCTCGGACGAGGGGGCAGGGAAGGAACAGATCTTTCTGTAACTGATCTGCGCTCAAATTCCTGCAAACTCTCCACTTTTCAAGGCTATACTCTGCTGGCTTCCTCCCACCCTGCCATACATCTCAACCTCCCGCTCCTCATTCTGCCAGCCACCGCAGCCCCTTTCGCTCGTTCGTCCCTGTTCTCCCACAAGCCAACATCTTCCATGCTGCCCTGCAAGTGTGGGAAGCCTTCCCTGAACCAACTCATACAGCCACTGTCCTGTCCTTCGTCAGAACCTTTCTCAAAGTCATCCCAACTGCGGCACCATCCTCCAGCTAACGGCTGGGCAGGTGGCCTGTTGCTAATTGCTCGTCTCTCTTGTCCTCTTGTCTTATGAAAGACTCTGGTGCCTCTAATCTGCATACTTTTCTGTGAACCTATGTGACCTTGCAGGCCTGTCTCTGTCAGGCTCCCATCTCCCCCACCCCTGTTGAGTTCTGCATCCCCTGTTGGGTCTTGACCCTGTTTAGATTGTGAGGGCCTTGGGCAGGGACTGTCTTTCATGGTGTGTGTTTCACAGCCGGTGGGAGAGGAAGGATGGTTGAGCAGTTAGGATGCTAGCTTGGGGCTCAGGAGATGTGGGCACAGATCTCTGTTCTGCCACAGACTCCCTGGGTGACCCTGGGCAAGTCACTAAGTCTTTCTGTGCCTCAGTTTTCCATCCGTACAATGGGAATAATAATCCTGCCCTGCCTCATGGGGGTGTGGTGAGGAGTAATACATTTAACAGTGGGAAGGTGCTCAGATATGAGGGTGTCTAAGTACCTTGCGCCCAGTACAGTGAGGCTGTAATTCTGAATGGGTCCTTTCAGTGCGCACTGTGCCACAAAAGGGGCCTTGCTAGTCTCCACAAACTCCAGCCCCATGCGTTACTCCCAGGGAAGGCACAATAGTCTGAAATAGCATTTTTAGCACAGAGTCACGGAGAACTGGGGCTTTCGTTAAGCCCGTTACAGAAATAGGGGCCAGTCGTGGGTGGGGAATTCTGGCCTCACTGGAGTCTATGGCAAAAGATTTCATCCAGCTAGAGCTGCCCTTTGGGAAAATGACACCGATCACGCCCCCATTGTGCCTTGCGCTGCACTATAACAGGCCTGCCACTCACAGCCCTGGCCAGTCCTGGGAGACCCACCCCACCCCAGGGGCTCAGCCCACACTTCGGAAATACTGGCTTACCCAGATGGAGTGTATGCACTTGTCTCTAGTGGCAGTAGGTTCTGGATGAAGAATTGCCAGCTTGAATCAGCCCTAAAGTCCACCTCATCCAGTATCCCATCTCCACAGTGGCCCAATGCTTCCGAGGAAGGGACAGGAAACACTACTCTTTGTAAAGAACTCCTCGGCATCCTGCTGCGTGCTGTTCCTCAGATACCCACCGCTGGCATCATCCAACGCCCACTGACATTCCCGGGCATCTTCAGTGCTCGCTGGGTCAGGCCCCACCGTGCCCTAGTATCTCACACAGCACTGCTGGCAGGGGCAGAGTTCATTAAAGCGCCTGGAAAGCAGCTGGACGTGCTCCCTTGAACGGCGCCACAGAGTGTAAAGTGTTGTGACAAATAATCTTAAGGAGGTCACTTTCTGACCAGTTTACAATATTTGCAGACTGCCTTCATTTGTCCTTTTGGGGAGAGCGGCGTGGCTTGGGGTGCAGTGTGGGCCAGGACGCCTGGGTTCCACTCCCACCTCTGCCAGCCACTGATTCGCTATGTGACTTGTTCCCTGCTCCCTGTGCCTGGGTGCCCCCCTCTGCAATCTGGGGGTGGGGGGCAGTTGTGCTTCTCTGTCTCGCAGGGGAGTGGTGAGGCATACTTCATGCTTTGCGATCCCGGAACAGGGCAAAGCTTTAGACTTGTGGGGTTCTGGGGGAGCAAAGTGTTTCCCGAGTGGTCTGTGGCGTCACGCGCATGATTTTGCAGAAGCCTGGCGTGTGTGCATAGCCATGACATGTTACACCAGTTGGCAGAGCTGGCGGTGCCAGGAAGGTAATGTCAGCAGAGGCCGGGGAAGCTGGCTCTGCCAGGTCCAGGATAGCTGGAGGGGTCAAGAATCTGGCACTGCCAGGTCAGGGATAATCAGCGGGGACTAGCTAGGGAGAGCTGGAACTCGCATGTCAGGGATAGCCAGCAGCAGAGGGGAGCATGGGGGCTGGCACTGCCAGGTCAGGGATAGCCAGCAGTCCATCCCCCGCCTGCTGCTGATTGGCGCTTTCTCGCCCATCTCCTCTCTGCCAGTAGCCCTGCCTCCCTAGCCGGAGCCGCTTCCACATCGGAGTGAGGGGGACGGGCTGAGTGGGGACGAGGGCTCTCAGCACAGCTGGGGAGGTGATATTTGCTTCAATCCAGAGTCTTAACCTGGCCCGTACCTGGCATGTGACCAGAAACTCCCCCTCCTTCCTGGAACAGCGCGTGCTCAGTGAGCTAGTTTTCTAACGGCCTCATCAGGACTAAATGATTAACCCCAGGGTGAATCCCAGCTCTTCTTGCTCCCCGGCTCTGGGTTAGCTGTGGGGCAGCCCTGCTGTCCTCCGAGGGCTCGAGGCCCCTCGGGTGCTGGGGTTGCCCTGGCCGTTGCTAAGCTTTGTTGGGGTCTCCTGGTCATGCAGGTTCTGAGAACGAGGTGACGCAGGTGAACCGCTGTCTGGACGCCGCCAAGGCCTGCAACGTGGATGAGATGTGCCAGCGGCTGAGGACAGAGTACGTCTCCTTCTGCATCCGGCGCTTGGCCCGGGCCGACACCTGCAACCGCTCCAAGTGCCACAAGGCCCTGCGCAAGTTCTTTGACCGCGTGCCCCCCGAGTACACGCACGAGCTTCTCTTCTGCCCCTGTGACGACACGGCCTGCGCCGAGCGCCGCCGACAGACCATTGTCCCCACCTGCTCCTACGAGTCCAAGGAGAAGCCCAACTGCCTGACCCCCCTGGATTCCTGCCGGGAGAACTATGTCTGCAGGTAACACTCACGCAGCACAGGGCGGCCCAGTCAGCCCCACCCCATGGAGGGCCTGGTCCAACCAACTGAAGCCTGAGGGGAGTCCTTCCAGTGACTCCATTGTGGAAGCTGGCCCTAAAGTGAGACCCTCTGCTCCAGGGGCTAAAGCAAAGGGTTGGCTAGGAGGAGCTCAGGGGCAAATGTAGGGTGAGATTCTCATGGTGCATTCTTGAGGCAAATCCCTTGGATTGTCCCCCTTTTGCCTCAGGTATTGTAGCTGGGAGGTAAACCAGGCTGTATTAATTGCACCTGTTGTTCCGAGGATCCCAAAGCAATTTACAAGCGCTCCCTGCTAAGCCTCTCAGCAGGCATTTGAGCTTTGTTACCACTAAGGGGTAAACTGAGGGACCAAGGGGTCAAGCACTTGCCCACGGTTATGCAGTGAATCAAGGAGCAGTGCCCAGCCCTGCTGACTGCTAGGCACATGTCTACCCACTAGGCATCACTGCCTCTCTGTGTAGGGAAACAGGAAGTAAGAGCCTCACCGGGAACCAGATGCTTAGCAGGAGGGATAATAGGGGAGGGGTGCACACAGTAACCATCACTAGCAAATGGGATGGGAGCCCTCAGGAACTGTGGCAGACTGCAAGGCCATTCAGCGGCTTGCACATATCTCCAGCCCCGCCTTTAACCCTAGCAGCATCGGCAAGGGAGACGGCACGTGGTCACAGAAAATGGCTCTTGACTGAGACGTCCTTGGCAGGATCGGACTGTGTCTCAAGGCATCTGTTTATGGACCTGCTAAGAGACGTCAGAGCCGGCGCTCGCATGTTGTCATTGCTGGTGCTGATGTGAGGAATGGGAAGTAACTGGCTGAGGCTGGGCAGGGTGTGTTTGTGTGTGTGTGTGTGAGAGAGAGAAGGAGAGTGAGAAACTACTGAGTTTTCCTGGGCCAAAAATAATTTGTGGGGGGGTTGGTTTTGGGCCCTTTGTCATTTCTCTGCAGAAACCTCTATTAAAAGCCACAAAACTTCAGAAAAGTCTAGCTGGGGAGGCCATGATGTACGGCGTGTGCCAGGCTTCCCACAGCCACTTTCTTTAAAGGAGCTTTATCACTGCTCCAAGATGCCTTCCCCAGCTCTTTGGTAGAGTTGCTGCTTCGTATGTGTCTGCACTGCAGGCCTGGGGTGCGATCGAACCTTGAGCAGACATCCCTGAGCTAGCTTGAATCTAGCTAGCTAGTGAAGCTGCAGCACCACGGGTTTCAGGGTGGATTAGCTGCCCAATTACCCCAGGTTCTACACAGGCTTGAACAGAGAATCATAGAATATCAGGGTTGGAAGGGACCTCAGGAGGTATCTAGTCCAGCCCGCTGCTCAAAGCAGGACCAATCCCCAACTAAATCATCCCAGCCAGGGCTTTGAAAAGCCTGACCTTAGAAACCTCTAAGGAAGGAGATTCCACCGGTGTTGAAGTACAGGCTGGTGTTCTACTGTCCTGGGACCTGGGTTAAGCTAGCTCGGATGTGTCTTCCTGAGCTGTAATCACACCCCGTGACTGCAGCGTAACCACACCCCTGGAGGGCAAAAAGCTTCGCACAAGGCATCCCAAGCGTTTTCAGAGCGGGGACCCACTTCCGTCCCCTAATTCAGCGTTGCCGACTCCTGCGATTTTATTGCCAGTGTTGGTGTTTTATTGCTACTGGGTGATGGTTTTTGGACAGCCCCATCTGCTGGAATCCAGAGCTTGCGTGAGAATCTCAGCATTCATTAAGGTCTCTAGCCTTCATGACTGCAAAGAAAAGCTTGAAAATACGACCCAAGTGTACTCCGAAGGCCCAGAAATTAGAAGGCAAATAAAACGAAGGCAAAATGTTGTTATTTGCGCTGGAAGGGGATTTTAGTGGGGGTAGTTGTGTACTTAATGGGGAACACGTTTAGTAACATGACATCTGCCGACCATCCATTTAACCACGTGGCCTAATTTCTGTAACCCTCTGTCCCCCGCTCCCCGGTTCATCTAGCCTCCTGGTTCGCATCTCGCCCTTGTGGCAAAGTATCTGCCATTAGAGAATGAATGAACTCTCCAGGGCAGGAACTGTGCCATCCCATATGGCTGAAAGCACCCGGTCCATTTAAGGGCACTGCTGCACTATGCATAATTAATGATAGCAATCAGATGGATACGTTCCAATTGAACCAAATTGCCGTCAGTGGTAAAATTCTCCCTTTAGAGAACGCTGGTACTTTGTGTGTGATATAACGCCAGCCACTTCCTGAGAGGCAGTGCCGCCTAGTAGTTGGAGCAGGACACTGGGCGTTGGCCCTCTTGGGTTCTATTCCCAGTTCTGCCAGTGACTTCTTGGACAAATCATTTAAAATGAGGATAATAGTGTCTCTTTCATGGCTGTATGGGGAGAGTGAAATGATGTTTTCAAAAATGCTTTTAGATGCAGGACACTATAATGTGCATAGGTGTGTCAACACATGTGTGTGTGTTAGTTATTATTTTCATTAGCCATTTTCATCCCTAAGGTTCTCAAAGACCTTTACAGATTTTAGAGAGAGAGAGAGTCACTTCACCCACCCTGCTGCAGCTCTTTCTGGGGCAGAGCACATTAACCACCCTGCAGCAGTAATGCCAAGCACTTGGCTTTTAAAGAGGAGGAATGATAAATAATTTCTCCAATTGAAACTTCAGGGGGAGCAGACATTGGAATTTGGCTGGGGCGAGCCCCCTTATTTTTGCCAGAAGCACCATAGGAATTTTAATGACTGTGAGTGGCTAGACCCCCTGGCTTAAGTTTTATCTGAAAGGTGGAAAGCCACGGAAGCCAGCAGCCATTAGTCCAGGTACTATAGGATTTCACACAGCTAGCCAGTGAATCTGAAATGTAGCAGTATTGCCCCCTGGGGAAACACAGATAAGCGACGCTGGTGGGGAAAGGGAGGTGCAGAGGGGAACGTGTTGATTTCCTGGAGGATGGGAACGATTATACATCCTTAAAGTAGCACAGCTGTTAATTAGCCAGTTCCTTGGTCTCCAAACGAATAATAAATGTATCCTCTGGAGCCGATGTCCAAAGCAGCAAGGAAATGCGAGATCTGGTCACAGTCTGCAGAAGACACAGAAACCAAAACGAAAGCCATGAACAAAAGCACAGGTCTTTAAAGAAACATTTAGAGTAAAATAATACCGGGTTAACCCCGTTTTATACCCAGCTGTAACCCCTTGAATTCAAAGTGATCTGGGTACTTGGCAACCCTTGTGCACCCACATGCTAGCTTAGAGACTAACACATTGATTTGGGCATAAGCTTTCGTGGGCTAGAACCCACTTCATCAGATGTATGGAGTGGAATATACAGTAGCAGGTATAAATACACAGCACATGAAAAGATGGGAGTTGTCTTACTGAGGGGGGGGGGTCAGTGCTAACGAGGCCAATTCAATTAGGGTGGATGTGAGCCATTCCCAACAGTTGACAGGAAGGGATGGGCCTCGTTAGCACTACAAAAAGTAATTTTCCCTGTTGATATTCACCCCTTCTTGTGAACTGCTGGTGCAGAACTCTCTATCTATATATAGTTTTCTTTCCTGCCTTCAAACCCCCTTAGCCGTTGGATTGCCTGGATCTCCTTCCACCACCCATTCATGCAGTCTAGTATTCGATTGTTATTTGTGCTGCGGTCTTGTCTGGCAGCCCCAGGCAGGGCTTGGAGCCCAATGTGCTAGGTGCTGTACGTACGGAGAACAAAGACAGACTTCGTCCCAAAGAGCAGACAGCGTAAATGAGAGGGTACGATTTAAGTCACATTTTTCCTCTTGTAGAGGCCAGTTCTGGGCTGTGACACTGCAACGTTTAGATTGCACTTGATAAAATATTAGAAGACAGTTAGACTGGATGATCCAATAGGCCTTCTGTGACAATCTGGGAATCTGTCTGGACAATCTATGACGTCTGTGGGAGACTATGAACGCTCTGTAGCTTTATGAGGCTGCAAACTCCATTGTGAAGGTGCAGCCCTTTGTCTTTTCTATTGTCCGTTTGCCCCCACGCTGGCTGAAATTCCACCAGCTGGTGGCCAAAGAGCAACAGAAGAGTGTCATTGACTTAAAACGATCAACCACTGAAATGTAATCACTGCAGAAAATAAGAGAGCTCCTATCCAGGAGAACTAGTTTGTCAGGGGAGAGGTCACCTTGGCAAGGGTCCCGGCTCTCCTGGGGAAGCTGGCAAGGGGAGGGTCACCTGACACAAGAGTCTGGATTGTCATAAAAATGGGTCTATTTGGCCATTTTCAGCAGCTCAAGCTGATGGAAGCTGATGTAGCTTTATGAGGCAGAGGAAACCTGCCTGCCAGCCCTGCCTTCTTGAGCCCAGCGGGGGAGCTGCAACTATATGTGAAAGGAAGCGTAGAGTCAAATATAGTAAAGACTTAAATAATTCCAAGAGTACCATAGAATCTCTGTGGCTAGAAATTCCATGCTTGAATAATAGGCGTATAGCAGTAGGAGTAAACTTCTGACCACCTGACCAGCATGCTGATAGTGATTGCAAAATTCTCAGGGTGATTAGAGATGCTACAAAACCAGAAAACCCAATAATAATGGGGGATTTCAACTATCCCCGTATTGACTGGGAACATGTCACCTCAGGACAGGATGGAGAGAGACAATGTCTAGACACCATTAATGACGGCTTCATGGAGCACTTAGTCCTGGAACCCGGAAGGAGAGAGGCAATTCTTGATTTAGTCCTAAGTGGCGCACGGGATCTGGTCCAAGAAGCTGAACCGCTCAGTAATAGCAACCATCAGGAAGTTAAATGTAACATCCTTGTACGGAGGAAAATGCCAAAGAAACCCACCACAGTAGCATTTAACCTCAAAAGGGGGAAGTAAAGAAAAACGAGGAAGCTAGTTAAATGGAAATTAAAAAGAACAGTCACAAGAGTAAAATGCCTGCAAACTTTTTAAAAGCACCATACTAGAGGCTCAATCTAAATGCATAGCCCAAATCAAACAAACCAGTGAAAGGGCCCCCCAAAGCCCCCAGTTAGATACCAAAAGACATCCTTTAAGAATTGGAAGTGAAATCCTACTGAGATAAATAGAAAGGACCATAAACTCTGGCAAGTCAAGTGTAAACGTATAATTAGGCAGGCCAAAAAAGAATTTGAAGAGCAGCTAGAAAAAGACACAAAAACCAACAGCAAAAATAAAAATAAAAAGTAAGTATCTCTGAAGCAGGAAGCCTGCCAAACAGTGGACGATTGAGGTGCTAAAGGAGCACTCAAGGAAGAGAAGGCTGTTGCGGAGAAGCTAAATGAATTCTTTTAATCAGCCTTCACTGTAGAGGATGTGAGGGAGATTCCCACACCAGAACCATTCTTTTTAGGTAACAAATCTGAGGATCAGGTTGAGGTGTCAGTAGACAAGATTTTGGAACAAATTGGAAAATTAAACAGTAATAAGCCACCAGTGTTGGACTGAGATTCACTTACTCAGCAGAAGGGTCTAACAAATCTTTATTAAGCCAAAACACTCAGCAAGTAGTGATCAGTTTCTCACCAATGGGAAACTCATTGGAACGATCTCATCACAGTTGCCTCCAGCACTGGATAATTTAGTTT
Source organism: Mauremys mutica (assembly GCF_020497125.1). NCBI lineage: Eukaryota > Metazoa > Chordata > Testudines > Geoemydidae > Mauremys > Mauremys mutica. The sequence continues at coordinate 137,176,581 of NC_059076.1, read as the reverse complement.
CAATTTCCCTTTGTTATACAAACTTATTTATAACTTTTGGTAATCTTTTGTTATGTATTAGTCTCTCCTTTCCACGTTAACTCTCCTCCCCCACCAGTACAGGTTTCGTGTTAGTTCAAACCGGTCATTTCTAGCTTTTTAGTTACTTTCTCTTTTCTTGTTCTCACAAACATGATTATGCTGCAATTTCTTACACATAGGCATTTCTGCTTATGCTTATGCCATTAAACGTTATCAGCACAGACTCTTAAAATTCACAGCAGGCCTAAATATGCTTCGCTCCCAATACTTCCCACTGGGAAGCCATAGAATCCTTTCTAAGGCTTCATCAAAGCCTGCATTTCGTATACATCTCTTCTCCTTCCTAGCTGCCTAACCAAGCTCCTATCCTTCTAAATGGATGCGATTAACACCACTACTAGTTTGACTTACACAAAGCCCATTGGTATCATGCGTACCCATGGATTTTCCCCAATATCGTCTACTAACTCCTACCATGGCCCATTTCCCACCAGATCCTATGTCACTTTGAATATTTCGACTTTCCTGTCTTAAGGTCAACAGACATTCTGGATGTCTTTCCAGTAAGGCCTGCACATTTACTGCAATTGTGGTATGACGTTGCTTAGCTGTTTAGCGCAGAACCAGTCAGAGGGGCACCGGCTGATACATTGTGGATCTCATGCTGGGGAACTGGAAAAATTGCCTTTTCCTCTGTTCGAGTAAGCTTTCTTGGATCTAAGCAGAACATTGGCCAGTCACAATCATATGTTTGTGTCCCATATTGGAAGTGCCCGACCCACCAGGATACACAATAGTTGCCTTCTCCAGCTTTTGCCACCTTGGCTTGACCATGTCCCCATTGCCTCATCCCAACTGTGCAATTTTGGGTTTTTTTGCCAGCATGTGGACCCACATGTCAGCAACGTACTCTACAATACGTCACAATGACATAACCAGGTACCACATCTCTTGGAACAACGTGAAGTGTCTGGGGCTTTCCAGACCACCCTCCTTCTCCCTCCCAATCCTTACCACTATCTGAAAATGAGTGACATGTTCTTTTAAGATGTAACTTGCCATGGTAGGTTCCAATGAACTATGGACTGGGCACTATTCACTCTTTATGCCTCACTTAGTCCTGTGGCCACTGGTACTGCTACCACCATAGGAAGGATCCATGTTTCATCAAGCTTGCATCTTTTCTCAGCATAACAGACCATTGAACAGCACCTAACCCCGCATCAAGCTACTCCTTCTGTTTTTGTCCATTGTTCTAGCATCTTCTCTGTTATGAACCTAGGCACTGCCCCACCTTGAATTTCCTTTGGTGCCATCCCATGAGCAGGTAAATCACCTTTGATATATGAGGTTGGTTCAGGATTTTTCCCATTTCATTGATTGCTGCTTCCACTTCCCTAAACACCTGTCCTGCTATCCTAGTGTCCTGAATATCTTTTAAATCCTCCCCTATAGCCTCATTCTGTTATTTATTTAAGTTTAACAGATTCTGAAACCAAAATCTCATTTTCTGATTTTTCTCCCCCAATACTGTGATATCCGTATGAACAAATGCTGAAGTTCCCAAAGCTCCAACTCCTTATACTGTTCCTATATCTCTTTTGTCTCCTTTTCCATGACTATGTCTCTTCTCAGGCCACCAAATGTCCTTCAATTCCATCCCGTCCATCTAGCTTTTTAGTTACCTTATCTTCTCTTCTTCTCACAAACATGATTATTCTGCAATTTCTTACACATAGGCAGTTCTGCTTATGCTTTAAACATTATCAGAACAGACTATTAAAATCCACAGCAGGTTTCTGTCAGGCCTAAATATGCCTTCACCCCCAACAACCAGGACCAGATGCCATTCACCCAAGAGTTCTGAAGGAACTCAGAGATGACATTGCAGAACTACTAATCTATCGCTTAAATCAGCCTCTGTACCAGATGACTGGAGGATATTTTTTAAAAGGCTCCAGAGGCGATCCTGGTAATTACAGGCCAGTGAGTCTAACTTCAGTACCTGGAAAATTGGTTGAAATGATAGTAAAGTACAGAATTATGACATACAAAGATGAACACAATATGTTGGGAGAAGAGTTAAGCGGCTCTTGTAAAAGGCAATCATGCCTCACCAATCTATTAGAATTCTTTGAGGAGGTCAACAGTCATGTGGACCGGGGTGATCCAGTTGATATACTGGACTTGGGCCTTCAGAAAGCCTTTGGCAAAGTTCCTCACCAAAGGCTCTGAAGCAAATTAAGAGGGATACGAGGAAAGGTCCTTTCATGCGTCAGTAACTGATTAAAAGATAACAAACAACGGGTAGGAATAAATGGTCAGTTTTCAAAGTGGAGAAATGTGAACAGCTGGGAGAGGGAGAAAGTATCTGTCCTGGGACCAGTGCTGTTCTAGCAGGACCAAGTACTGATATTTGTCCCAGATCCCTAAATGGCCCCCTTCAAGGATTGAACTCACAGCCCTAGGTTTAGCAAGCTAATGCTCAAACCACTGAGCTATCCCTCAATGTTCAAACCACTCCACTCTTAGAATTGGATGAAGATGAGAGAAAGACAATACAAATGATTAGGGGCATGGAACAGCTACCATATGAGGAGAGATTTAAAAAACTGGGACTGTTCATCTTAGAAAAGAGATGATTCAGGGGGGATATGATAGAGTTCAATGCAGTCATGAATGGTATAGAGAAAGTTAATAAGAAAGTGTTATTTACCCCTCCACATAACACAAGAACCTTGGGTCACCCAATGAAATTAATAGGCAGTAGGTTTAAAACAAACAAAAGGAAGTATTTCTTCACGCGATGCACAGTCCATCTTGGAACTTGTTGCCAGGGGATGTTGTGAAGGCCAAAACTATAACTGGGTTAAAAAGAGAATTAGAGAAGTTCCTGGAGGATGCGTCCATCAATGGCTATTAGCCCAGATGGTCAGGGATGCAACCCCCTGCTCTGCGTGTCCCTAGCCTCTGACTGCCAGAAGCTGGGACTCGGTGACTGGAGCTGGATCACTCGATAATTGCCTTCTTCTGTTCATTCCCTCTGAAGTACTTGGCATTGGCCACTGTTAGAAGACAGAATACTGGTCTAGATGGACCATTCCTGACCAGTATGGCTGTTCTTATGTTCTTAGTTATTCACTGTAGGCAGTTTAGGACATAAGTCAGCGAGCGTATCAGTGGGCCTAGTTATATGCAAGTGCAGTAAATGCAGCAAGTTAAGTAGTGTTGATATCTCGCTTTGCGCTCTCTGTCCCATGCAGGTCTCGATATGCGGAGTTTCAGTTTAACTGCCAGCCTTCCCCGCAGTCTGCGACTGGCTGCAGGAGGGAGAACTACGCTGCCTGTCTGCTGGCATACACAGGAATCATAGGTATGAGGCTGTGCCCTTCAGTTGTTGATTCTCCTCTTCTCTCTCACCTCCTGTTCTGGACCGTTGCTAGCCCCTCAGATCTAATAAGCACGCTCCATGTCCCTTCCGCCTCTTGCATCCTCACTGACAACAGAGATTCTGCAATCAGAGCTCCTCTGACAATCCTGGTGAGGATGACGATAAGCCATGAGCCGGATGAGACTCCAGCTTGCTCTCCCATCACTGTGCTGGCTCTGCAAGGCTAACGGGTAACAAGTCACTTGGGTGGGTCAGCAGAAAAAGCAAATATGATTCAAAGGGACCCAGGAAGCAGATTGCAGGTTTGGTCCTAATGGGTGAAAAGGTGTCACTCCTTATTCCTCACCACCAGAGAGGTACCTGCCCATGCTCCATATAGTGTACCGTACGTGATATTGGAAGATTTAGTGTTGAATGCTCCTAAAGAACAAGGACAAGCGAGGCCTCAATGTAACACCTCTTCCCCGATATAACGCCGTCCTCGGGAGCCAGAAAATCTTACCGTGCTATAGGTGAAACCGCTTTATATCGAACTTGCTTTGATCCACCGGAGTGCAGCCCTGCCCCCTCCCTCCCCGCCGGAGCACTGCTTTACCGCGTTATAGCCAAATTCGTATTATATCGGGGTAGAGGTGTATTTTTGGAACAGCAGTCCCCACTCCTCCATGTCCCCAGATCCTGAGCGTCCATGGATTGGCAGCCCCAGGTCACCCGGCAGACCCTGTCTGCCAATCACGTCACAGCCACCGCTGTAAACCACCTTCCTCCACACTTCATTGGCTTCAGAGGGCTTTGGCTCAAGCCTGAGACAGGAGCTCTGAGCACAGCATGGGTCAGTCTGGAAAAGCCAGCTGCCTGCCGCTGGAGCCTGGGAAGTGGGCTAGGGAGATGGGAAAGAGAGGCTGCTTTGGGCATATCCTGAACTTTTAGAGCCTATGGAGCCATTCAGTCTTAATCCTCCCTTACATGGAGTCTGTGTGGATCTCTAGGGGTGCTGCATACCCCCGGGCTACACAACAAGCAGACTAAGGACTCCAGGAAGACGTACAGTGTTGTAGCAAAGGGAGCAGAGTGGAGTCACTAGCTGAGTGCATCACCCTGGTCTCTCTAACCGCTGGGTATGTGAACAGAGCAGAATCGAAACTTGGCCAGGAAAGAAGCAGGGTTCCCCATGGCGTCACTTCTTAGCAGGTCAACCGCAAAGGAAAGAGGTCCTGGCAAATCTAAGGGCAGCAGCGTGGAACCCACCGGAACGTGGCTGAGCCGGGGGAAGGTTCGCTCTGGGGAGCCCATGTGGTTTTGGTTCTCAGCCAGTTCCTCCAGTAACAGCGACCCCGCTCCGTCCTTCTTGGCAGGTAGTCCCATCACACCTAACTATATCGACAATTCAACTGCCAGCATAGCGCCTTGGTGCACCTGCAACGCCAGCGGCAACCGTCAGGAGGAGTGTGAGAACTTTCTGCACCTCTTCACCGACAACCTCTGTCTCCGTAAGTAGCAGACGGGGCAAGTCCACTGCAGGGCTGAGGGGCTCCTGGGTGCCTCTTGCAATGGGGACAGAAAGGCCATGTGAAAGGAGGTCCTGCCACCAGCTCTGCACCTGCCGGGTGGTAGGTGTAGTGGTCAGAGCATTCCCTGTGTCTGCCCTCACCCAGTCATGTCCCCTACAGGCTAGCAATGCTGCACCTGACATGGCTAGCCTTCGCCCTTGTGCTGCCCAGACAAATTACAGCTGCCCCATGGGTCGGAGGGGGTCCCAGTACCCTCTCACCTCCAGCCGGTCCACACTACACAAGGCAGAATTTGGCCCTCATGAGTGTTCCAGGAGCACCGAGAGGTCCCAGCTGAGATCAGGGCCCAGCCATTGCCCTAAACAGACAAAGCCATCCAAGGGCGGGAGGGGAACCAGACACTGAGGGCTGGACTGCTCTGTAAAATGGATGTCCTAGCCCTTGAAAGAGCTAGGAGAAGGTGAAGGCTGAGACAAGGCAGCCTGAGTTCTGTAGACTGGCTAGAAAATCTTTATACCCCTGGAAAAGATGACAAGTGCTGAGGATGTCAGAATCCATCAGTGTCCTGAGACGACACGCGCTCCCGGCAAGGCCCTGGGACTGTCACGCTTGAGAAAACCCGACAAGGGGCAACACTTGTGCCAAGAGAAACTAACTTTGCCAGCATTTTCCTGCGCTGCCGTTACTCTGGCCGGAGAGGGCTGCGTGATTCTCCTCTCTCAGCCAGGCCTTCCCATTGGCCTGACCCTGCAGTGAAACCGCAGCCATCCTGCGCTCAGATAACGAACACATCACCCGCGTGATGGCTTCTCTTCAGGACCCGCGAGGAGACGGCTGCTGGGCTGCGAAGCAGCAGAGTGCCATTGGGCAGTGTGCAGAGGGCTGACGGCAGGGGGTGGCGGGCTGCATGTTTAAAAGGGAATCCTGGGCCTCGTCTCGAAGGAGAGAGTCTGCAGCTGGCTGCCAGGCTGAGCAGACCCATGGAGCTGCTCCCGTACAAAGCCTTTGAGACTCCGTGAGGGCCAGCACCTCCCATTGACCACTGGGATAACCACTGCCGTAAATGCATTATGCCCTGATGTTACTGCATATCTTCTGCTGTGAGTGATTGCCTTGCTGCTCAGCCTCCGTCGCTCTGCCCGGGCGAGAGGGAAGGTTCCATGTTGATTTTATGCCCCATCCAGTATTGCTCTGGGGTGAGCACCCAGGGCCCAATTCCCTCCGCTCAGCCCCTCGTGGAGTCACGTAGGCCCAGATCCTCAAAGGCGTTTCGGAGCCTAACTCCTGGCTGAAATCGATGGGTCTAACGCACCGGGGTCAGCGGGTGGGGAATTCCAGGCGCCAGCATGTTGCGAGGCCAGGCAGCAACTTCTGCCTTCAGTGGCTTTGTACCCCGCACCCTGCTGGCAAGCTCCGCCCATGCTGGCCTGCTTTCCCCGCCCCCCAGCTGCTCCCCGCCTGCCCGCGAGTGGAGGCAGGGCACATGGGCAGACAGGGCGGCGCTGTGCAGGAAGGCAGGGCTGGCAGGAGAGACAGTGGGAGGCGATGGCTGGTCCGTGCCCAGCCTGTCCTGGGGGTCGCGGGAGAGGTCGGGAGAGAACATTAAAATTTTTCTGGAGAGCTTTGCTCTGATCACTCTTCCCCCTCTTGCCAAGAAAACGCCATCCTGGCCTTCGGCAACGGGACGTACCTGAACGCGGCACTGGCCCCATCCGTGCCCCCGACGACACAGATGTACAAGCAGGAGCGAAACGCCAACAGAGCCGCCGCCACCCTCAGAGGGAACATCTTTGAGCAGCTCCAGCCCACCAAGGTAGGGGTAGACCGAGGAGCTCATGGAGCCTTTGCACTGGCGCTCGCAGAAAATTCACCCTCCTCCTCGGCTTCCTGGACCTCAGCTGCCTCCTTCTGCTGCCCTCTGCACCCTCTGTGCTCAGCCCCTGCCACTTGTCCGGTGCCTCCATCACCTGAGACCCCCAGACCCCCCTGCCACACCGCACCCTTCTCCTTCAGGCCCTTCCCAAGCCCCATTTTAATAAACCTAGTTCTAACCATCAGGCCACACTGTCCTCACTCTTCTCCTCTTCTGGTGAGCTTGTCACCTGCTAAGTGCCCAGTGTGTCTATGTCATGATAGGAATAAGTGATGTTAATAGTATTGCCAGCAGCAGAGGCTTGGGAATCAGGACTCCTGGGTTCTATTCCTGGCCCAGCTGTGGGCTTGCTGTGTGACCTCACGCAAGTCACTGAACCACCCCGTGACTCAGTTTCCCCCTCTTGTAAAATGGGATTAACATTGCTCTATGCCAGGGATGTCGACAATTAATTAATGTTCATTAAGCACTTTGAGATCCTCAATTGAAAAGTTCTAGACACAAGAAAAATATTGTTAAATTATTAGTTGCATTTTATTATTATGCTGAGTAGAGCCTCTATGTCCGACAGTCATAGTCAATGCAGCAAAGAGTCCTGTGGCACCTTACAGACTAACAGCTGTATTGGAGCATGAGCTTTCATGGGTGAATACCCACTTCATCAGATGCATGTGTATTCACCCACGAAAGCTCATGCTCCAATACATCATCTGTTAGTCTATAAGGTGCCACAGGACTCTTTGCTGCTTTTACAGATCCAGACTAACACGGCTCCCCCTCTGATACTAGTCATAGTCAGTGATGATTATTTAAATAAATGATAACCCTGGTTTACTGTGTACTACAGTCATATAACTATTAAGTTAGTTCATCATTACATAACAACAGTGCCCCTGATTCCCTGCATGCCAGGTAGCCGAAGCGCCCCAAGCCCTGGGCTCCAGTGATGAATACTGGACCAGCTGGCTGTCGCTGGCTTGGTGGAACCGCAATGCAGAGTTTGGGAAGGCCCGTTTCCCACTTCCCCTTCCCCTGCCATGCAATAAGGCAGCACGTCACAATCTGCCTCCGAACGCCTCTGTCGCTCAGCAATCACCTGCCACTTCCTGCCAGTGGACGAGGTGGAGAAGAGTGAAATGCAGCTGCAGCAGCACTGACGGCTTGTCAGGACCTTGCAGTTTGCCCCTGACGTGTAGATACATTTATCTGCACCACAGATAAATGGCCACGATTTTGGCTTCTACTTGCCTCCTCCTGCAGAGAGACACAGACCTGGCTTAGCTTGTTACCCAGCTCCCTTTGCATTTGGCCTCCGAGTTGCGTGTGGGACCTCTCCCCGCTTTCCAGGAAGATGCTGTTCTCCGCTTGGGGAGTGTCTCTTCCCTGCAGAGTTAACCCAGGCTCTCTTCTGGGCTTTAGCCCAAACCCCTCTACCCTGTCGTTGTGAATCTCGCAAGAAGGTGGTGGTGAGGGGGATTTTGTGCCGTTTGAAGTTTATACCCGAGTTATGGGGGGGGCTTTGTAGATTGGATTGTGGTGTGAAATGAAGGGAAGACCCCTAAAGCGGAAGAAGCCGTAGCGCTGGGGCCCGGTGACCCACCCTTTGAGATCGGGGGGAGCTGGTTTTATTTTAGCCGCCAATAGGTTGGCGCCTGTCCAGACATGGGAGTAGACGCAGAGCGTAGTAAAGGCCCCACAGCTCTTCTGGACGGCAACCCTGAGCCATCCATCGCTGTCATGGTGCCCGGTGGGTCCCGACAGGGTAAATAGCCTTGAGCCCCCTGCTAGCCAACCAGAGAAGAGAGGGAAATAACCCCTAACTCTCTACAGGTTAACGCTAGATGTACGTCCCCTCTGTTAGGGACGGAGCCAGCTTAGCCTTTGGGACGGGTCAGAGGTGAGTTAACCGGTTAACATGGGAAGGGGTTTGCCATTCTGGGAGGGAGGCCTCCACAGTCAGTGCTAAGCGTTGCGCAGATTCAGAAATTCAGCAGGTGAGGTAGGTCATGTGGTAAAGGGGTCGTCCTGCGCCTCCCTTGGGGTCCCTGCTTGGGCTCCAGCCCTCTCCCTGCACCCTTTTACCTGGGTTTGGAGGTGCCTGAAGCCTAGAATAGTTTACATGGCTGAGGGTGCAGGTTACAGCCTGGGCTCCACTTTAACACAGGCTGGATCCCACCCACTCTGCAGTGAGGACGTGGGTAAAATCACTCCCCTGCTGCTAGTCCTCCAGTGCCATCCCACAAATCCCCCCGCAGGACAGACACGGTCTCCTGCCATTGACGCAGAAACAATCCTAGAGCGTCTCAGCACACAGAGCCATGGGATACGTATGGCCCCAGACACCGACGGGCAGGCAGCACCAGTGAGGACACAGTAACCCAATGTGGCTGCTCCTCCCTGGGTGAGGCTAATCTGGGTGCTCGGACCCGGCACCCAACCCTCTGGGTTATTAACTCTGCAGTGAAGACATAATCGCCCAAGATTACAGCCTCAACTCGATGTGCGAGAAGCAAGCTCTGCAGCCCTGGCTCGCGTTCCTGTGGAGGAGCAAGCTCCCGCCTGCATGGGGTTACACACGTTGCCCTTACATTGCACGGGATCACTGGGGACAAACACAACAGGGTGGATGGAATAAACACAGCCTCAAACCTTCACCCACGGCTCAAGCCCAGCTGCAACCAAGATCTTCTGGGAGGCTTGAAAACATGCCAGTAACTTCCCCCCATTTCAGGTATCTCTGCACTTCCTGGTTCCCTCTGGAGTGGAGGTGCAGAGGCATTCGAGGTTAAAAGTTGCCCACTGGCACTGCTGGTCCTTCGGGCTGTATACTGGAAGAGCCTGGTTGTAGGAGATTTCCAGTCCAGTGGTGCAGGCTGAAGGAAGGCAGCTAGTCCCAATCAGCATCCAGACATTAAAGGGCTGCTCAGCCCTGGCACGTGGTTCGTGTCGTCACTGCTCATTAAACACCCAGCTAGCTCTAAAGTGCAGGGCTCAAAGTACAGATCCACCCCTGAGCTCCAGATGTCCCTAAACCTCCAATTGCCAGAAGCTGGGACTGGACGACAGGGGACGGCTCACTTGAAATTGCCCTGTTCTGTTCATTCCCGCTGAAGCGCCTGGCCCTGGCTGCTGTCAGCGGCAGGATACTGAGCCAGACGGGCCATCGGTTTGGCCCAACCTGGCTGTTCTTGTGTGTTACTAGGTACTTCCATGGCTCCCACCAGTGCAGTGTCTGAGCACCTCACAGTCAAGAATGAGTTTATTTCCCATCACCCCTGTGAGGCAGGGCAGTGCTGTTATCCCCTTCATACAGACGGGGAACTGAGGCACAAATCCTCAGCGGTATCTGGGCACCTAACAGCAGGGGTGAAAGTGGGCCGTACAGGCGGGCCGGCACGGTGTTCCGGTAAAAACTGTCCACTGGTACCGGCCCGTAGCCAGCTGACTTCAAAGTGCTTCTGTGGCAGCGCTTTAATGTCACTGCCCCTTTTGCCCTCCCCCGCCCGCCAACGGGGGTGTGTGTGCAAAAGGAGCATCTGCCCTGGGGCCAGTGATCTGGAGCTCTGGGCCCTTTAAATGGCCGCTGCAGCCCTGGGCAGCACAGGCCAGGCAATGTGGAAGGGCTGGCTGGGGGATGCTGACCCCCCCAGCCCCGCCCCTTCCTCTTGAGGCCCCACCCCTTATGGGGGCGGAGCCTGCCTCGTACCGGTAAGTCTTTGTCTTTACTTTCACCCCGCCCAACACCGATTGAAATCAATGACACCCCCCCCCCGGAACACCACCTAGCTCTCCTGGGTCCCAGTCTGGTGCCACGAACGCCAAGTCATTCTTCGTCCCAAAGCAACGCTCAGGCTACGTAGTTTAAACTCCTCCTACCCCATCTCCTCCCACTTCTAAGGCTGCATCCACACTACGGAGCGTAAGCCAGACCCCGATTGCAGCCACAGCACACGCTGACAGAAGGCCCTTTTGGGGGACACCTCCCTCCCCCAGTGACATTAGTTCCAGCGAAAGGCATTCTTCGCTTCCACGGGCATAGCTGCAGCCACGCTGGGGGTGTTGCTGGCATCGCTATATCACGCAGGACATTGTTTTGTTTTCACACACCGCTGACTGGGAGCTCTGCCAATATAACCTTTAAGAATAGACCAGGCCTAAAACAAAGCACGAAAAGTGTTTGTCCTCTGTGAGTGTCGTGACTATTTTGCAGAGCCAGCGTCCATAACGGCCTCAGCTGGCCTGCTTTGTTGGGCTTCCGCGTCTCTGCTCAACGCTGGGCTTGCCCTGCTGCGTTCATTCTCCCAGGAACAGCATTTTGGGGGCCAGGAAAGACTAAGCTGATTACACAGAAGTAGCAAAAAAGGCCTCCAACCCCCCCCCCCCTTTCCCTTCCCTTCCCTTAATACGTGGAGAGGCGGCTCCGCTCAGAGGCGTGGTGTGAGCTGTACTGAGAGAGCCTAAGGGGCTGTGAACCATGGGATGTGCCCCACAAGTCCAGGTGTTTTACCAACAGACCCTGGTTGTTGGCAGGTGGGATCCAACCTAGGACCTTTGTGCATAAGCCTCCACCGCATGAGCTAAAAGCCGTATGGCTTTCAGCCAAGGCTGTAGACCAGACTCATTATTTTCTCTCTCTAAGTGGTCTCAGTGCCACTAGATGGGACAGAGCACCACACCCAGCAGGTGTGTGGGTTACAAGGGCACCGCACACACCTGCATACAGCACCAGTGGGGAGAGGAAACGTTCCCGCAAACCCTGCTGTTTCACCATGCGGTCACTCTCCCGCCCAACACCAGGGAAGGAACTGGATCTTAGGTCACTCTGTACTATGGATGCGCCTGATGACAATAACTGAGCGGGGGTGCTATGCTATTAGGCAAGGTATTTCCAGCAGAGACGGGGAAGGATTAATTCCATTGTCTGAGGCACGGGTAAGACTTTCTCTGGACAACTGGGTGCAGTTCTGGTCGCCATGTTCAAGAAAGATGAATCCAAACGGGCCAGGTATCGGGAGGCACTACTAGGGTGATCGGGGACTGGAGAGCCTGTCGTATGAGAGGAGCCTAAAAGAGCTGAGCTTGTTTATAGCCTAGCGAAGCAAAGGCTGAGAGGGGATCTGGTTGCTCTCTCTAAATACGTACGAGGGGTAAACACCGGGGAGGGGAAAGAACCACTTCAGCTAAAGGGCAGTGTTGGCTCTAGAACAAATACATCAGCTGGCCAGGAGGACACAGAGGCTGGCAGTTAGAAGCCGGTTTCTAACCATCGGATGAGTGAGGCTCTGGGCCAGCCTCCAGTAGGAGCGGGCATGGGGGGAGGGGCGCAAACGACCCATCTAGTTTGAAGCTGGGGCCTGGTAAGTTTAGGAATGGGATGGCGTGAGAGGGTTGCCTGTGAGAGCAGGAGACTGGACTTGATGACCCAGGAGCCTCCGGTCCTTTGGTCCTGTGTTATCTGCCCTCAGCCCAAAGTGAAGTCAGGGTCAGGCCATTCTGCTCCACTGCTTGCCCTGTTAATGGGTGTCCTGAGCTCTGATTCTGAAAGGCCTCATTAGACGCTGATGTGAGCCACTTCTGTCCTTACCACAGTGTAACTATCGACTTCAACAGCGCTGGCTTGAGACCAGAATTCAGGCCAATGCTTCATAACCGGCCTCCATCCGCCCTTGCCCTCACATCCATTGCCCGCAACCCAGTTAAATGTCATGCGACGCCCTCGGCTCCTGTCTTTTCCAGGAGTGGGAGGCTGAATATGGGATTAACCCTCAGCATTGTCTCCATTCTCTTTGCAGGGATCTGGAGAGGAGCCGCTCCTAAGGGGCTCCACCCAACTGGCATCCGAAACCTCCGGCTTGGCGTCAGCCTCCCGCGCTGCGGAGTGGCTGCTGATGTGGGTTTCCATGGCTCTCGCTGCGCCACTCCTGCTTGCGATGTGAAACGGAGCGAGCATGCAGCAGGCGGTGACTCTATGCGCGCCTCTTTCTTTTTTTTAAAAAAAAAAGCACTCATTGGGGGAGGGCGGGGCTGTATGTGGAAATGCCCTGCTCCCCCCCCAACCAACATATTTTATTTTGTAAAATCGAAGGCGTCTCACCAGCTAGCTCCTGGTTACCCTTCCTGCTCCTCGGCTCGCTTCTCGTCTCCAGCGCCCTGTAGCGTGTCCATGGCAGTGCAGAGCCACAGACAGGTCCCTTCATAGAGCCCAGCACAAGAAACCAGAGATCCAGAGGCCCTGAGACAGCCGAGCGAGAAAAGACTCCTGATGGATGAGCTGTCAGGAAGGGTTCATGAAACGTTGGCCTACGGGGACATGGTGGGTCTTGCGATAGGCCATGCAACTTTCTACAGCGTGTCCCGAGCTGCGGCAGGACCAACAGAACCCCGTCCCTGGCTCAGACTAAGGCCATCTTCCACTTTGCCAGCAAGGTGTTGCCTTTGCCTACCAAGGAAGATACCAGGCGTCTCTGCGGGGTAGAGCAGAGCCAGGGCCATGCGGTCCCTGACCTAGCTGGTTTTTCGACATGTCTGACAGCATCCTGTGTAACTGGCATGTAACTCCCATCCGAACCCTGACCCTTTCCCCTCTCCTGTAGAAAACCGTGTTCACGTGTTACTGGTCTTCAGGCAGAAACACGTATGTCACCTTCCATTTTTTTTGCCGGCTTTTTGGCAATTCATGGTGGCATCCCCTTCGGAGCCCGGAACATTCTTAACTGGCCCTGTCAAGTCTTTGGGGTAGTTTTTGTCACATCCAAGTGTGAGGTGAGAGCAGGATATATTGTCCCACACAACGCGTGTCTTTTTATAATCGCTTGGTATGTATAAGCCTCCAGGCAAGAATTGATGTTCATATCACTTGACTTGTGCTCACGTGACAGGCGAGTTGTTTGGTCTGAAAGGTTGTGTCTACACTGCATCAGAACACCCGCAGCTGGCCTGGGTCACAGGATCAGTTGCTGTTTAGATGTGTCTGGGCTCTGGGACCCCCATGAGCCCTGATGTCTACACTACAATTTTATAGCCCTACAGCCTGAGCCCGAGTCAGCTAATACGGGCCAGGTGTGAGTGTTTTACTGTTCACTTAGACGCCCTTAGTGACACAAATGATGTTCAGTGGTTTACTTGGTATCTCGCTAGTCACAGAAATGAAAGATGGGCTGGAAAAGGTTCAGCGGAGACCAAGCAACCAACCAACTCACCCACACGAATGACCACAGGGGGATACTAAAAAAACCCAGCCGCCGTATGAAACAATCCAGGCACTAAATGTAGCAGGGCAGGGCTTGCTCTGAGTCACATTGTTAAATAGTTAACTAGAGTTGCCCTCGTTGGGTTGGTTTATGCCCTCATGCTTCAGACGCTAAGTCAATCTCTAAATAATGGGATCTGGGAGGAAGCATTCTCTATACTTGCTGCTTGCAGGATTTATTGCACCGTCTTCTGTTGGTGTATCGGGGGCTGGGCTGCTGGGCTACATGGGGCATGGGTCTGAGCTTGGATGGCCACCCCTACTTTCCTGTGGAGATAGAGCGTATGATCCTGAGGGTGGTGAGTGAGCCCCTAACTCCTCTTGACATCAGTGGCCGAGCTGAGGGGTCTCTGTGCTGGATCAGGCCCATAGAATTGCTCCCTCATTAAATACTCAGCCTGGCTGCCCCACGGAGGAGCCTTTCTTGAGGGCCTCACGCGCTTTGGGCTGCTGGGTTCCAGAAGAACATGGCTTGGGTCACACGTCTCCAGCGCCACCAGCAGCCATCTCCTGCCAGGTGGATTTGTCGGAAGGATTTTGACAGGGCCCAGCAGTGGCAGGTGGGGATCGCGAGCCCCACCCAATGGAGCGCTGCAAGCACAAGGCCCAGGATAGGGGTTTGGCTGCAGCCCGTTGCCCTCCTCTCCCCGTCCCCTCAGAAGTTGATGTCTTAGCTCGATTGCTTAAATGTTAAAGGAAAATTGCAACAGAAGAGAAACATTCCCAGGCCCTTAATCCAGTGTGAAATATAACCAGTTAATACTTACTCTGGAGTTCAGCGCCTAGTTTAACCAAAGCCCTGTTATGTTCCCCCCACCCGGGCTCCCGTGGGGCACCTTAGCACAGTAAGATCTCACTGGCCTGGTTTTACAGAGGTCTCAGCTGTGCCAGAGATCTTCATAAACTCAGGGCTTATGGGCAGGGACACCAGGTTTAAATGTGAAACAACAAAGCTGAACACAGACATATCCTCAGCTTGGTGTCATGCAGCCAACCGGGAAGATGAGAGCGACGGCGAACAGCAGACAATGGCCACAGCTCATGGTACATTTTTAGCAGGATGGGGTTAGCATACACTAGCCTAGACTATATAGATCCTGGTAGCCCCCTACGCATGGGCGAGCCGGATAATAGTGCGTTAAATGACACGACTAACAGCTGTACTATGCACAGCATGACCACAGCTGGCAGGATTTGAACACTGACCCCAGTGACAGCTAGACAAGGAGCTTACCTGTGTCCAGGAAGCTACCTCATAAGAGTCCTTTATGTGCTACACTCCTTACCTTTAAATAGCTGTGGCAATTTCCTGCCGTTCTGGCCATAATATCCTGAGCTGCTGGCTGCCATGCCAACCGTCTTGTGCTGAGCCATGTGATCATGCCCCGTTACTGGTTAGAAGGGTCAATAAAATGGCCGCCTTCTGGGACCTTACCCCACTGTCCAGTTCACATCCCTGAGTCTTTTGAAACGCTGGGTTCCCATTTCCTTAGCTACGTGTGTTGTAAGTGACTGAGGGTGGTTGTTTTTCCCCTGCAGCCAGCAATAGGAAAAGTCATTCCAGCCGTCCCCTAACGTCGGTGTGGAGAATTTTAGTCATCACACGCTCGGCAGGGCGGAATTAGCTATAATTAAGGGGGGAGCCGCTCAGCTGGTATAAATTGGCTGAGGGAACTGGCATCAGCTCTCTTGTGTACCCCTGCTAAATGCCACCTTTTTTTTTTTTTTAGCAGCAGAGGGGTCAGCTGGCCAGACAGTGCCCAGTCTCAGCCTCCAGCAGACTGTGCTTAATTGTTCCTTCAAAACCAGGGCTTGGAAAGCAAGCTGGCACGTTTCACACCTCAGCCACAGTGGTTGGGCTGCGGGCAAAACGGCCCTAGTTCTTGTACGCCAACTAGTTATTGTTTTCCCCACGCCACCCTTGCAAGGGCTGCGAGGCCAATGCAGCTCAATGGCAGCAAATGTGTCACCCTAATTTTCTTCCCCTCGTGAAAGCCCCATGTTTTACGGATTCCAAACAGTGGCACGTATGGGCTGGGTTTGCCTACAAAAGGGGTCACAGAACTGCAATGGACGTGGCGCGATTTGATGCCTGGATGAAACACGCAAACTGTTGTGTAGTTTGTTGGCCGCGCTGGCTGGAGTCAGCAGCGCTCTGGCTGGGAGCCCAGGAGAGATCCTACACCTATAGGATGGGGAGTTTTTCACTCAATTTAAAAAGTCAAAGCTTGTGGATGCTAAGCAGTGGCCAGCTGGAGATGATGTTGTGGGAAGGTTTAATACAAGCGTTCAAGCCAACGTTCTCTCTCTCTCTCTCACACACACACACACACACCCATCCCCCGCTCCATATCTCTTCCCTCTCCCTCCACAAAATGGGATGAAATTTTTATATGAACATTTCATCCTTTTTTCCCATCAGCATTTGAACTTGATAAAAAAAATTCATTAAAATTTCAACATTTGCAATTTCTTTTTTAATCAATTCTTATACCCAAATGAGAAAATATAATCACTTTTTTTGGTGGGGGGGGGCTTCCCTTTGTGCCATGGGCCAAAATGTTGACAAAAATTTAAAATATCAAAAATGATTAAATGTTTCAATCTGCTCCACTAACCAGGGCCCTTAGCGTATCTGCTTGCACTGGAAAGGGGCTGAGCCAGCCCAAGCCGTACCCCACAGACTTTCATAAGCACAAAGCTACGTACTTTTTAATTAATCAAAATTCTGTGGCATCGCTGAGCTGTTTTTTTTCTGATGGGCCATTGCCAGAGCAGTTTGGGAATTCCTTACCCCTTGTGTAACTCAAGCACCAAACCACCAACGCTACTGGCGAGGAAGCCGTTTCTGCGGGACGGAATAATCTCTGCAATAAAACGAGTGAGGGCAGGTGATGCTAAGAGACTCTGTGTGTGTGTGTGTGTGTGTGTGCTTGTGTGGGGCGGGGGGTGTTCGAATGGCTGATGTTAGCGTATACACACGGGGATATAAGCTGTACTTAACTAAACTTCTATAAGCATCAGTATTCAAACGTGTACATGAATAAAGCACACATGCATTTTCCTGATCCTTCGCGCCTCTTTATTTCACCTCTGAGCCCATGAGCGTGGCCAGTCTGACATGCCTCCCCTCAGCTGGCCGGGCTCCTTGTGTGAGAGCTGACAATGCTGGGTTGGTTTGGGGCTGTGGGTGCCAGTGTTCGGGATGGAGGAGCAGGTTCATCACACGCTAGCCCGAGCCGCTGTCCGGAACAGGTCTCGCTGCTGAGGTTGACAAGAAGGCTGGTGTTTTATTATGTGCATTACGGTAGCACATAGTGGCCCCATCAAGAACAGAGCCGGGGGGAGCCTGACTAGGAGGGGCGCAGGGCGTGAGACCATCACGCCGAAGAGATGCTAACCCACGTTCCTGGGCTCAATGCGACGGGAAGAGGGTGTAAAGGGAGGGGGCTACGTCAGCCAGGGGGTCACCGACCGTGTTAATTGAAAACATTTGTGCACCCTCGGAATGTTAATAGACACTCAGGCAAATCATTGTGTGTGTCCCCCGGCCCCCTCCCTCCCGAACCAGCACCACCTTTGGATTGGCCCAGGGCAGCGGTTTAAAAGCACACAGGGTCCCTGCACCGTTTAGCACAGGGAAGAAGAGCTTAACGCGGAGGTTTGCAACATTTTGCTTTCTGAGGCCCTCTGCTAACATGCTATAAAACTCCCAGGGCCCAGTGGGGGGGGGGGGGACATCTGGGCTTCAGCCACTGGAGGGGCAGGGGCACCTCGAGGCTTTACTCCCATGGGTTGGCTGTGGGGTGCCTGGGCTCAGGACTTCTGCCCTGCGGGGCACTGGGGCTTGGCGCTCTTGACTTTAGCCCCAGGAAGCGGGGGCGGGGGGGGCGTCTCAGGGCTCATGAACCCCCTGAAATGGCTCGCAGCCTCCTCCCACCCCCTGACGTGGCCACAGCCACCCAGTTGAGAACTGCTGGGTTAACGGATTGAAAGTGCAGGGGAAAATGTGGGCGTACCCTGGACTGTAGCCAAGATTAACCTACCCAATGGCCTCGCACCCAGCTTGCTTTAGGAGCGTTAATAACCAGACGTGGTTAGGCTGATGAGTCACTGCGACGCAACTACAGCAGCAATGTACCGCCTTGAGAACAGCGCCCCCTGTAGACAACCTATTTTCTGCAGTGTAGCTTTTGTGTCTTCTTGTGAGATGGCCCTGGGCATTTTGAGTTCCTTTAGCTTGTGGCACTGTCACCAGATCCCAAGCCGAGGCAGCACGGCTGGAAACTTTAGCCATAGCACGTAGCAGCAATGATTTTAGTAGAATGCATGGGAGCGCCAAGGGGATGTCTGGTTAAGGAGAAGCAAAGGGGTTTTAGGAACGCAGCTCCTGAGCAGACCACCCAAGCACCTGCAGGACTTTCCCTAATGGTTGCTTTAGACTGTATGTCTGTCAAGGCCACGGGCTTGGAACGAAAAGCCTATTCCCATTCAAGCTGTGAAGGCAGGGGCTGAAATCTTAGTCTAGAGACCAATGATGGAAAGATGTTAATCCTCATTAACTACAGGAAAGGCAGCAGATGTGGGGTGGGGTGGAGGGGGAGCAAGGACCTGAGATGGGTTGTTTTTTTTTAAGACTGGCCCCCCCTTCCTTTGAATAATGCTCTGCAGCTTGGCAGGCAATGTGGCCTTTTACCTGGGGCTCTATAAACCAGGGCCTGGCTGGGTGCAAACTTGGCTACGTATATGAACAAATGAGTTGCCATGATTGCTCAGCCTGGTCCCAGTTTCTGTTAGCAGCATCCCAGGTCCGCCCCCGCCCCCCCATACACTGCCTATGCACAGCCTCTCTAGCCGCAAAGACCCCCTCAGTGACGTCACGCAGTTGCCAGGCAGGCACGGTCTCATGCAGGGTTTCTCAAACATCATTGCACCATGACCCCCGCCCCCCCCTTTTGACAACAAAAATTACTACGTGATCCCGGGAAGGGGGACCAAGACAGAGCTGCTCTGCCCAGGCTGGAGAGGGCAAAGCCGAAGCTTGAAGGCTTTAACCTTAGGCAGGCGGAGGCTGTAATCTGAGCCCTGCCTCCCAGGACTGAAGCCGTCAGGCTTTGGCTTCGGCCCTGGGCGGCCGGGCTTGGCCGTTTGACTTCAGCCCCAGCAAGTCTAACACCAGCCCTGGCCATCTCATTAAACCAAGGTTGCAACCTGCTCCCGTCCCAGAGTTTGAGACCCACTGGGCTAAGTCATTTAGGGATACACTTTTCTACTACAGCGGAATTGACCACAGAGAAGACTGGAAACTTGGTGTTCCCATCATGCCAGCTGAAGCGGTACCATTGGCAAGCTCAGAACTGACACTGGCACCAATTGTGGTGCGGCAGCCTGGCTCCTTAAAGACCAGGCCCACGGGAGGGTAGGCCGTGTTTTGAGACAGGAGATCTCACGGGGAAAAAAACGTGTTGGGTAGCTGGGCAGAGTGAGACATCCAGCCTGCTACATCAGTCTGCAACTTCCATCACTGCGCACAGCGGTGGGCCCCTAACAGAATACAAGTGGGGGAGGGAGGAGAGGCGGCTTCGTTATATATTGCAGCCTAAAAACACTTGCAGCTGCGAGTGCTGAAAGGGGTGATGGAGTGAAATGTACAATCAAAGCTGATTTTACTTTTATCGGCACAAAAGGTTTCAGTGGGAAAGGACAGATGTTTGGCCCCACAGGCACGCATAAAGCTCAATGGTATTTTTTGTTGTTGTTGCTAAACTCCTGCTGGTGAAGAGGGTCTCCTGGGGAGGCGGGGGAGAGGACATGCTGAATTAAGGACTCATTGTGCTCAGCGTCTAGGTTTATTGTCATCTTGCCTGATTCAAGCACAGACTGCTACAAGATAACGGAAGACGCACTGAAACATAGCTCCTCAACAGGTAGCAAGCACCCTGGTCTAAGGGGGAAGGCACTGGGACTCAGGAGACGTGCGTGCCATGCCCAGCGCTGCCACGCACTAGCTGCACGATATTAGGCAAGTGATTTTAATCTACCGGGTGCCTCAGTTTCCCCATCTGTAAGGCAGGGATAACAAATCTGTCAGAAAGCATCTGAGTTCTACTGCTTGAGTAGCTGGGGCTGAGTTTTGCTTGGAGCTGGCTGGGAGTTGAAGCTAGACCAATTCAGACTAGCCCTGCGGCTTACATTTTTAACACTCTGGGTAATTAACCACTGGAAAAACCTTTCACCCAGAACCCTCTAAATCCAGATGGGTTGTGTTCCTGCAGAAGCCACTCTAGTTCATCCACCGCTATCGGACTTGAAGCAGCAAATAATTCAGGGAAGTCCTACGGCTTGTGTTATACAGGACATTGGACTAGTGTATCACAACTGTCCCTTCAAATCTCTGGCTGAATCCTTCCGCTGGTGCTTACACCTGTAGAAATGAACTGATAGTAGCAACAGTGGGAAACTTTTGAGCAAACCTGCCTCGTGGGTACAGGCAGGCTTCTGCTTTTTACTAATAAGGCACAGCTGGAAATATCCCAATTCTTGTTCCACTTGCAGCTACTTAGCTAGTGCATTTGTCCCCATCTTAGTATCTCAGGGATCTCTGAGCCATGGATAGACGTGCTGGAGACTCCAGTGAGCAGACAGCCTGCCGGACTTTTGGTCATGTCTGAATGGGAACCTAGAGCTGATGGCTGCCACGACCCCTGAGTCAGTCCCTTTTTACCAATGGGCTCGTCCATCTGGCTGAGAAGGCAGAACACAAGCCAATGGGTGGAACGTGAAGCCAGACAAATTCAGTCTGCAGATAAGACATAACTTTTTAATAGTGAGAGGAATTAACCTTTGAAACACTTTACCAAGGATCGTGGTAGATTCTCCGTCAGGGGCCATTTTTAAACGAAGCCATGATGTTTTCCTAAAAGCTCTGCCCTAGCAATTACTGTGGGGCAGGTCTCTGGCCTGTGTTAGACAGGAGGTCAGACGAGAGGATCACAATGTCCCCTGCCGGCCCAGGAATCTGTGAATCTAGTGCCTGCCCCAATGGGTTTGCAGTCGAAACAGAGAAGACCAATAAATGGTGTGAGAAAGGAAGTAGAAGGGCCAAGGGTGAAGTGACTTGCCCCAGGTCACATAGCGATTTAGTAGCAGGGCCAGGATTAGAACCCGAGTTCCCCAAAAGCCAGGTCCTTAACTACTGGACCACACTGCCGTCAATGCAAGGGAAAAGCAGTGGCACAAAGACTTTGACAGGGGATGAGAAAGATGTAATGGGGACAATACTGATGGCCCCTGGCTGCAGTCCCAGCACAACAAAAATTCGACAGCTGCCACCCAGCTCCCGTAAGGAGAGGATTAACATGGAAACAGAAACTTCCTATCAGCTACTGCAGTGTAAACAGTGCTAGAGCATTAACATGGGTGGAGCTGTCGCATTTTGGTTATTAAAAACATCCTCTTTCCTCACCCAGCACAGAGACAGCTGCTGTAAGCTAACGGGCAGTGCTGGAGGGTTATCTCTGACATGACAAATGTTCAAAGCTTTTCTTTATAAGGAGGAATTACAGCTCGTTAACTCGAGAGATTTCTGTTAAGAGTAGATATCTGGGCCAATGGAAACATTGCTGGCCCGACTGCTGACAGCTCCCATCACATCATGGATGACGGCTGGATTCCAGTCCTGACCGACTTGTCAGTGGGTTGCCGACAAGGTTGCTTGAACAATTTGTGGGGGTGCTGAGAGCCATTGAACCCTGTATATGATGGAAACCACTTCAAGCCAGGGGTGCTGCAGCTATGGTTGCTGATAGCGTGGAAGCAGAAGCTTGTTTATCAAAGTCAGTCTATGGGTTTGATTTCAGTTTCCTCACAACGCCACCCCATGATTCTGCCTTTCGTCTTACAGCCCCGATAATCCCTTGCCTTGGTTTCGATGCTGATCTCACTCACACCAGCGAGAATGGGGAGTTGATTTACTGAAGTCACCTTGATGTCAGCTCAGAACCAGGCCCCTAATCGGTGTATGGAGAACTGGACTGCTGGTGATACAACCGGGGGGCTGTTTTGGCATGAATAACACCGACACATTATTATTAATTATTATTTGTAATACCAAAGTGCCTTGAAGGCTTTTCCTTTTTTTAGGGGCCATTCTGACCTGTGTTTGTACGCACTCGTTGCATTGCTTTCTGGGTACCTACCCAAAATTCCTGGCAAAACTCTCTGCGAGTATGGCTACACTGCACTGTAAACCCTGGATTAGTAGAACTCAAGGTATAGCAGACCCTGGGTTTGTTAACCTAGGGCTTGAGCATCTACACGCGTTTGTAAGCCCAGGTTAGGAATTATTGAACCCGTGGTCCCAACCTGGAGCTCCAGGGTCTACACTACATCATGCAGGGTTGAGTCCAACCACCTAGATCCCGGACTTCCCAATATCTTTCCAAAATCTGGCCACTTGAGCCTCCTGTGGTGCAGTGTGGGGAAACTTTACTGTTCAGAAGACAAAGTCTATCCGTAGGATTGTGAAATATTTTTGGCAGACTCTCAGAGCATAAGTCTAGTTGGGGGTTGTGTCAGGACTTGAACCCTGGGTCTTAGCTTGACTCAGGCTTGGAGCCTCCACCACCATGGGGATCTGGGATCCTGAGGCCAAGCCCTTGGTTAACGCCATTTGTGTGTAGACAGAAGGGGGGTGGGTTAGGCTTGAGCCTGAGTATAAATGCTGGGCTTACACAGAAGATTTGGAAAGGCCTTCTGTGAGTCATGGGGGAAATGTGTGTGCATGGGAGGGAGTGTCGAACCCCCATAAATGCCAGGGAACTATAGCCATTTCCATAGCACATACTCAAAATGGAGGACAGGCTGAACAGTCAGAGCTTGCTCAGGCAGAAAATTTCTGCTGGAGCTCCTGGAAATAAATTGCCAAGCACCTCAGGGGAGGCAGGAAGGTGGTTTCCACTCATATGTGCAGGGATCTAGAGAAGCAGCAGTTAGTGGAGTTCAGGTTGCAAGAAACACACAATTCTCCTGCAACCACCCAGTAACCAGAAGTAGGTGCGAGGAAAGAGTCCCCACTCAAACTTTCTGTGGCTTTGTCCACCAGACGACAGAGACCAGAAACTTGGATGGAATTGTTACTCTGGCATCGGTGTTGCCTTTTGCTGGTAAGTAGACGGAATGAAGCCAGGTTTGCAAGCAACGGAGATGGAGCCTGGCAAAGGGTGTCACATGCGTACATGAGGCCACGTGGCCAAAGTCTGAGGTCTTGATGACCTGTTTTATGAAATTGCCCATAGCATGAAATCCTTGGATAGGTAGATAAGGCTCTTCCTTATGTGGCCCTGTCTACATCCTGCTCCAGGATCCTTCACCCACCTGAACTTGGATCCTGGAAAGATCCTGTAAGTCATCATATCAACACCTGGTCCCCTACTTTGGCACCCCAAAAATGCAAGAGAAGAATGAAAACTTTCTCCAAATCAGTGTTACCAAAACTGTAGAAGGTATCTATTTTCTTCAACCTCACACTTCTACACATTAATTTTCTCTCGTCATCTCATCAATGGGGAAGCTCAAATGCTTGTGCCATAGCTGTACTGCAACATTATTTTACTGTTGATCACTGTTGGGACTCAGGAAAAAGCCACACATTTGGGTACAGATGAATACCACTTTTGTTTTAATTCAGATTTTTTTGTGGGGCATGTGAGTTAAATGGATTAATTTCTAACAGAAGCAAAATCTGCCTCAGTTCTTTTAGTTGATAATATATATCTAAATGTTATGGCAAGAAAAATGAATGGTAAGAATTTGACTTGATCCCTCTATTGTATTCACAAATACTACACAGCAAGCAAAAGAGGAGAGTCAGACTGCTGACTCTAGTGATGAGACCACAGAAACATGCTTGGATTCTGCTTCTCTCTTCTTCAGCACAAGAGTAAAAACAGCTCTGGAATGAAATACTCCACCTTCTAGCTTTTAACTGGTGTGCAGAATTAACTTTAAAAACCCTCTTGTCCCCCACAACTTTAGTCTTGGCTATATGAGGCTGAATTTTAGGAACTGTGTACCCAGTTGAACTTTATAATCCGACCAGACTTTAATAATACAGAGTGAACTAGCACAAATGATCTTAGGAGGCAGTGCTGATGGAAACCTTCATGTTTCATAAATGCCAGGTTCAACTCTGCTTCCTCTCAGCTAGTGCTTAATCTGAAGTTGAAAAGGGACATAAAAATAAACAGAGAACAATGGACTCTGCATAAATCCCTGTTTCAAACAGCTGAGCCTACCACATTCTGGGCTGTCTGAAGAGGAGAGGGTAAAGTTGTCTCCTTTTCTGGCTTCCCTGCATATATGATTTGCCAGCTGGCTCCAAAGTTTGACGTATTTGTGGAATCTTTAGTAGAACTTTAAGAAATGCAATCTCAGTGGATGTCAAATTATTCTTCTGATCTGTAGGAAGTATTGATTTACTTGCAAGAACTCTGGGAAAACTAGCAATGAGAATGGGAAATGGAAAGGCTGAGATGATGCTTCATCCCTTTACTCCAGAAGCAACAAGTTAATTGTAACTAACTCAATGATATGCATTCCTGCCACCTCCCAGTGCTTTCTAGTTTACCAACTGGTTCTTAATAATGAAAAAGCCAAGGCCATCCATGTAATTGTAGGGGACATTCAGAAACACAGTGGAGGTTTGGGGAAAGCTAAGGAATAACATACCAGATTAGTGAGTCTGAGGAAGGAAATGAATCTCAAACCCAGATCATTTTCAGTTGACCTGCATATTGGTAGGAGCCCTTTGCACAGGAATCACAGAATTGCTGTGACACAAGCATAGCACTCCTTAGCCTTTGGAGACAGTTATGGGCGGATCAGGAAATACATTATTCCATGCCGCCATTCCCTAGGCAAGAGCTCACAGTTATATTACCTCTATCTGGGTTCTAGCCTGGCAGATGCTAAGCTGTCACAGGGGAATGCAGATAAGAAGCCTGACTCCTGCAGGACCTGGACTCCAAGGGAGAGGAGGGATCCACAGCAGAGTGGCAAGGATGTCATCTATATGGACATCTATATGGAAGGGTGTTGTCCTTTCCTGCAAATCCACCTGGCCTCTATGCTCTGCAGCTGTCACCTAACCCACCAGAGCAAGGCTGGTGCTTGGAAATCCCTGCTAGGAAAACCCTACAGAGGTATCCTCCTCTGTCCTACGACTCCTATGGTTTTTCTTCCTGCCAACTCGGTGGGTCCCTGTAGCCCACAAAAAGTATGGTTGTCTAAGGAAACAGGATCTAAGGAATAACAGGCAGAGCAGCTAATAGGGAATTGCTGTTGAAATTCTCAAGACACAATGAAAAGGCAGAGTAAGAAAAGTGCTCTGAGTTAGGAGGGGGCAGGAGAATCATCCAACCCGGATGTACGTCATAGAACTCAACCGTCCTCTGGCTATGGGTCTAGCATCTCTTTACAAACTAAGCTGAAAAAAATACCCCAATGTCTCCTTGAAGGGGGGAAAAAAAGCAGGAAGCAAAATAAAGACATTTTAACCAGATTTTCTACTTTTTATTTCAGAAGGAAGTTTTGCATTATTTACTTTGTATTTATGTACATGTACTTCACATTTGTGTTTAAAATGTACCGACTTCCCATAATTCTCTTGTTCCTGCTTAAATTAGCTGTTATTTTACAATACAAAAAATTATACCAAAAAACTGCAGTCCTAAATGCGTGTATGTATAACACCCACAATCCCCAGCAATGAAATAGTTTACAATACTTACTCGGTATTTACATATGAATGCAATAAACGCTAAATTATACATATTAACAAACTAAGCTTGAGTCGGAACACAGATAAGGACTGTAAATAACTACAGAACAAAAAAAATTAAGACAGAATTAGTTCAAGGATCTTAGTGTAAAGAACATTTAGTGTGCACAAATTTCAGAGTAATATAAAACCTATTTTTTTTATTTATTTATTTTTTTAAAAAAATGGACCGATGTATTTTACACTCTTCCACAAATAGATTTGTGGTGGGTTTTTTTGTTATTTTTCCTGGTGAACATTTTGGAGTGGGTGGATAACAGAGGAGGAAATGTCTTTAGTACCTGGAAGACGCACAAAGGTAGTTTATTGTTTTAGAAGGACACAGTAAATTGAGCAACAATCATCCTGATCCAGAAGCAGAATAAACAGCAAGTGTGCTATTCTAGGCATTACTAGCACATGTTGAACTTACTTATTTCAAGCAACTAGAACAGAACGCAAGGTCATGACTAAAATTATCTACAGCATGTCAGAAAAGTAAAAGCATCTCTTATCCCTCTTTTGCCTCCACTCCACCCCAAAAGCTAGTGCATATATATTCAAAAATGAGATGGCGTTGCACCTTTGCACATGAAACATGCACATTTCTTCAGAGAACCTGATCTCCCAGCTTACTTTAGGAGTGCATTGAAAAACAAACTGTTGCATTCCCAAATGAAGATTTAAGGTTAAAAAAAACCCCCGAGATTACCATGGAAACGTAGATGGCTTAGTTTAAAAGTCGCTCCTGACATGTATCGTCAGTTTTTGTTTTAAGTTCAGTGGTGGAGCACACACATTTACAGATACAATATTTAAAGCATTGTGGCAAGCCAAAAGCCAGCAGATTCAAAGTTCCATTTGACACTCCATCCTGAATGTAGGCTTTTATGAAAAAGAAAAAAAATCTCTAACATTCATGTCAATTCAGGATTGAATTGGCTTCTCTGGTTTGTGTGAAAACCGTAATGTTTTATTTCAGTCCCTTGGGGGAGGGGGCATGTATTTCACTAAAGGGTCATTTAAGCTAAATTTAGGCCTGGCTAGATGAACAAACACACTATAAACCCAGTAAATATATATTTTGGTACAGTTTTGCCAGATAGAGCATGACATACAAGAACAATATTTAGTATGCATCCTGCATTTAAGGAAGTATATATCTGGCACAAGACACCTTTTATGGCCTGTCATTCTTTCACTATACAATATCACCATATTTTGGTACATTACATATTGGGAATTCACAGGCACCATGCACATCGGCATTTTTGCTACAGTATGTTTTTAACCTCACAGCTCTAAGAGAGACTTGATGGGTGGGGGTACCCATAAATCTTCCTCTGTATACAAATTACTGACAAACATGACTGCAGGGTCTGCCTGTACCCTATCAGGCAGGCTAAAAAAATGCAAATGAAATTCTGGTGAAAAAACTGGAGCAGGTTTGTGAACAAAAATTGGTTCCAATTAACGTATTTTTGTATCCAGTGGCACTATTTGACTTTTCTACAATAAGGAGGTTGCAACATTTCCAGTTAAAAATCAAAATACACTTCTCAAAGAATAAAAATGTTCCCAGTGAACAGTGTGACCTTCTATACCAAATTTCACCCAGGGTTATAAAACCCTGAAAATAGTGATTTGGAATGGAATCACTAGCACAGTCTTAATGGTAGAGGCTTGAACAGCACACCACCAACTTAATAATCTCATAATAGTGGCTGCTTTAAGTATAAATGTCACCTTCTCCAATTGTTCTTTTTTAAATGGAAAAGCTGTATTTAAAACTACTTTGCTTATATTGTTCAAGTGAAATGCATTTAAATACATAAAAATGTCAGGTCACGCCCCCCTTGCTTTCTACTGCCAGGTATCAGGAATTCATGTGATGACTTTTTAAAGCTCTGGAAAGTTACCTAATCATCATATGAAGAAGTTAAGACAAAACTCATACATAATTTAAAATGCATCAAAAATACATTCGATATTTCTGTTTTATATACACGCTAACTCTTTCCACATTCTGCACACTACTGTATAGTTTATGTACAAGTGCAAAATCAGGGTGTTATTTCTCATTTATTTACAGAGTCTCCCATGAATTACAGGTGGTTGTTTTTTAAAGAATCCCCTCCCTGACTCCCAATCATCCACTTTTGATGTTGGTACATTGATGAAACACCTGCAGTTTGTTTTCTTCTTCCCCTCCCTTTCCCTCCCCTCTCTCTTCACCCCTTCCCCGATAATTTATTTTGAACTGGGATGAAACTCCTTGCAGCTGAGATATGTATGAGAGTTCTCTTTTCCCTTGTCCGTATGGAGATAAGATACAAAGCAGGGCGAAAGCCTAAAGGATCTTTTTGTTTCACTTATATTAATAAAGTCTTATTCCTCTATTTACAGTTTTTGGCTCAATTAAACTTAATGTTGATCAATTTTGCTCATCTTCCTTATTTTTAACATCTAACCCTTAACTCCTCTCTTGAGAGCGTTCTGGGCATGCTTCCGCTATGAGCAATTGAGACAACAATCTAAGCGTAAGACAATACTCTAAAAGGGAACAGAAATGATTTTTTTTTTAAATTAAAAATAATTTCACTTAATGGCCCCCATTTAGCAAAGCATTTCTTTACAGGGAAACACCTAAGCATAGGCGTAACTTTAGGCACCTGCTTAAGTGCTGTCCTGAATAAGTATGGACTTAGACATAAGGTTAAGAGCTTTCCTGAACTGTAGCCTGTGTTCGTTTGCCCAGTGTGATGGGTAATGGGGTAAGGGTCCATGAATACTAGATCTGCATCTGAACTGAACATTTGTGAGGTAATTAAATATACAGGGGGGACATTTTACCTTGTGTTATTTCTCTGGTGCGGTCTAGCCCGGGCAGCCCTATAAACAAAGGGAAGTTGCAAGTTCTTTTGGGAAGTGACTCTGAGGTAATCTGTGCACCAGCTAATATTCAAGTTGACTAAAAACCTTCACCCCACAAAGTTTCTCCTTATCACCCCCCCCCAGGACATTTAACTTGCAGGTTTAGAAATAGATTTAAAAAAGAGATGTGTTTTTAACAAGAATTTTCCTGGAGTGTTGTATTTGTTAGGAGAAGATTCATTAGAGTTCTTGTTTGTAGGTTTGCGGCCCACCAACTTACAATCTTTACCACCACCACTCTTGTTCTGAGATGCACAGTGATTGATTTTCCTATTCAAATGTTACACCTCAAAGAAAGAATTCCAGGGTTTGCAAAACCTGATGGATACGTTGTAGATTGCCAAAAACGCAAAAGAAAAAAAAAAAGATGCAGTTACTTCAGTTTTATCTTGGGACGAGGGCGCTAACATCAAACAATATTCAACAGTTACTTTGCAGTTTACATTTCTCCCCCGCACTCAATTTATTTTTCAGTTAGTAAATAATACCCCAGCCAAAACCAGACTCAACCCCAGTGCTCTGAATGGAACTAAACTTACTACAGTTATTTAACAATGACACCTTGTTTGGTACCTCAACACAACAACGTCCGTGTGTCAGCATCAACATCGCAACTACACTTGGCTGTGGTGTGGTAACAAAGTCTGTTAGTTAACAGTTACACTTTGGGCTTAAAAGCACTGGGGATACCGAGAATCTGCACCTCCTCTTATGTCAGATTCTAACGATTACAAGGTAGGCCCAACTTCGAGTCTAATAAACCTCCTCAGCATCATTTTGAGGCTCGATTGCAAAAAGAGTTAGTAAGTATCATAAATCCCTTGCTACACAAAGCCCTCTTCTACACCTACCGAGTGTATCCTACCAGCAGTACGTCTCCCTCAGACGTCCAAGGCAGCTACCTCACACTGTACAGTCACTGGGGGTAATTCAAGATTGAACATTCAAACAAGAGGCCAAACAGAGCTACTATGTTTTTTTAAATTAAAATCCTCAGACCAATGGGGCCTAGAAGAGGAAGTGCTGAACAGCAGCACTTCTGACCACCGACAGGGTGCAGTCCTTGTCCACAACAACAGGGGAGGCCAAATGGGCAGAAAAGGACTCAGAAGGTAACACCAAGGGATAATTAGGTAGCAGGCCACAGGTACATACAACTTCCCTTTATGCCAGCTGGTGAAAACAGCAGCGTTCACATAAAACACAGGAACTCAATTCCACTTTCCCCCCAAGATGCTGCCCCCAGGTTAAGTCGTTTCTTGGGTGGGAAAATGCCCTCATCTTCCCTGACTACAAATGATGCATTACAAATGGCACAGATTGCCTTAGGTAACTAATTAACTTTTACAGGAACATAGGAAGACAATTATGTAAAAACCTGTGGGTACTAATTCCCTCACTTCCTAGATCTGCCTAAGTCTAGGCACTTGTGGGCATGTATTTCAACCGGATTAAGACAATAGAAACACTAGTGCTTTAGAAAACCACATTCAACTTTGCAAAGATTGAATTCCGCGTAAGCAATGTACAATATTCAATCTTTGCTTCATTCTTTCCTACCTTGATGCTATATATTGAGCTGGACCATAAATGACCAAAAAAAAGAGCACTAATTAAATAATGTGGGAATAAACAGAAAATCTTTGAAATGATTACATCTGAAATGAAAGCAACAATGAAGTTTAATATTGTTTTCATGTGCTGAGGGCTGAGACTTACCTGGAAATGCTGCATCTTTTTTTTTTTCCCCTTTTGGCACAGTTGGATAAATACATGTACTATAATGCACTTTCCATGCATAAACCTGAGTGTCATTTATGTTTGTACCAGCGTTTTATTTACACTGACCTTCAGTGGTGGTGATTAGAGGTTACTGGACCTGAAATCTTTTTTTTTTTTTTTTAAACCGGGGGGAAAAAAAAGGTTGAACCATCCAGTGGCATATGTCAGTAAAACTTAAGTGGAGCAATTGTCAAACAAAGCCAACTATCAAGTGTATGAGAAAAAAAGCTGGGTTCAAGGAAGTTGCATTTTCCATATATTTTTAGTCTCTTTTGTGTCACCACTGTAAAATCTTTCTTCTTCTCCTCCTCCTCCTATGTGTTACTGGTGTTTAAAACCCTAGAGAGACAGTTTATGATGTCCATGCATCAAATACAGGTTCCTGGCTGTGCCGGGGGCTGTTGTTTCCGATTTCGTACTGCTCCTGATTTCTCTTTGTAGGCAATTGGCATTTGTTGTGAAACGTCCACCAAAGCGCTGGCCACTGCAAGACCTGAAGTAGTAAATCAAGGTGGTTACAGAAGTGAAAGTCTGTGGATTGCAGTTGTATAAAATCTTATCCAAAAAGTGATTTATTTATTTTTAAAGAAGCATTTTGATTTGCAGATTAAACTTGACGGGGTACTCGGAAGCAAGCTACTCAATAATGTACGTTTCCATCAAAGCAACTGCTTCCTGTCACCCGCCAAAGATAATCTTCTGAACATAAAAACCAGGATATTAATTTAAACCGCTTTTATTTGAAGCTAGTAATCATGCCACAGAAGAACAGCAGTTTCCTCAACGCACTTGGGGATGGCAGGTCCATTATGCTTCACAAGCACTCTGCAACCACACCTTCCTGGTCTGAAAAAATAGTCACCCTCCCAAAATAACCACAGATGAGAGAAAACCAAAGCATTTACCTAGACATTCTTGAAGGTCTGGATCTGGTCTCTGTTTAATCCAAAACCCTAATTACCCTCCACTGAGCAAAATGAGAACTCAGAAGCAATTTACACCCTCTTCTAGTCCCTTCCTCCCCTCACCACACTTACTGACTTTGCTGGTTGCTGAAAATCTTGTCCTGACCATCCTCCAGCTGCAGGCAACAGAAGCTGTTCTAGAGGCTGGCTATATCTCAATTCCTCACAAAGGAACCATTAGCTGGGGGGCTGGGAAAAACTTGTAGTTTTGGGGGACTGTGTGTGAGAGAGAGAGAACAAACACATCTAACCTGATTTCCCTCATATAAAGTGTTGGGACAGGAGTGGGAAGAACAGCATCCAACTGCCCCATGCTCCCATCAGAAGAGAGAAAGGAGCAGGGCATGGCCTTTGAAGGTCAGACAGGTGAACCTCTTGCTGTGGGGGGAGTTGGGGAGGCAAATAAGGCCCTTTTAAAAGTAACTATTGAAAACTTCCAGCCACTTGTGGCCCCTGTATTTTTCCCAGTGACTGGTGTTCAGATGAAATGTATCCCTACTTCTTCTAAAACACCCTGAGGTGAAAACAAAGACAGACACCACAGCATATGGCTCTAAATTTTCACCAGTGATTACTTTGCACAAGCTCAGTGACAAGAAAAGGATCAAACCTCAGTTACAGTAAGTCTAGCATTTTCACTGTTAGCAGAAGTTGTCTGACAAACCCTGCATGTCCGTTGTGTAGGGCTTAATTATGCTGCCCTAACTCGAACTGAGTAGTTCCTTACTCTGTTAGTGAGTCCACTCATTTCAAAGAGCTGACTGGAGGAGTAAGGTTCAACCCAACTGGAGTCAAACAGAAGAACCTAACCCTTAGTAAATGAGATTACCTACTCTGTAAAATAAATTCCCACTGACTAGGGAATTTTATGTATTCCTGAATTAATCTGTAAGACTCAGAGACCACGGTGATGGGCACAGTATAAATACCTAGGCAGATTAGAAACATGTCAAAGCATAATGATATCATTCACCTGACTGCCCTGGCGGCGGGATACCACCCATTCCTCGAGGCAACCTCACAAATACTGAGAGGACTGCTGCTCTGTTTCCAAAACAGGGTTCCAGCGCTATTGGTTTCGGAACAGTCTGTAGCAAAAAAGAAAGAAAGAACATTGTGTGTTTGTTCCCTCCCTGTTAGCTCACCCTTTGTCTTGTTAGACTGTACATTAAAGCTTCAGGGCATGAACTATGACTTTATCTATGGTTGACTAGTGCCCAGCACATTGTTGTCAAAACTGAAATCAATATTATGAACAATCATAACCCTAGTCGCCATAACAAAACACATTTACTTAATGAAGTCTAGTGGTTAAAAATCAAGTCTTGCACAAAGCTTCTCTGTATGAAGTATTACGCTATTTACTCTCCTTGCAGGGGGTTCCAAGGCATATTGAGAGAGAGAGAGAGAGAGAGAGTGTGTGTGTGTGTGTGTGTGTGTAAAATATAACTATGAGAGACAAGGATGACAGGTGAATAAATAAGTGCAAAGGGGAAGACTGCCAAAGACACAGAGTAATTCAGCACCCAACGCTCACCGGTGGGGAATGGGAACTGAGTGTCTGATCTTTCTGCCATTTAGAAATCCCCCCAATGTATTCTTATTAACATTGAACATTTCATTTGAAAAGATGAGCAGCTAATTTCAGTGGGTTTTGTTACTAAAAAGACAAAGTAATAAAAAAGTGACAGGCTTATCTGCCTTTTAGAAGTAACAGCATCGCGCGGATATAAAAATACATTATTATCTGACCCTGCAGATCAGGGCCTATTTGCTAACAATTATGCACATGCTTAATTTTACTATGGACCAACTCTGCAGTAAGTGAAGAATGTGCAAGTATTATATAAACCTTAGAGCTCAGGTGCCGAGGGCGAGCTCTTGCCTCTCTTGCTTCATATCAGCAAGCTGAGGTGGACTTTCTATCTGTTATGCTCTGTGGCTTCTAGTTTTCTGTTGATTATGAACACACAGCCCCTAGTGGATTCTTTGATGCTAATTACATACTTATTGTTAAATACTATTAAATACTTACAGTTGCACACATACAAAATGGCAAATGACTGCCTAGGAAGGAGTACTGAAGAAAGGGATCTGGGGGTCATAGTGGATCACTATGTATCACTTCTGTTTTGGTCCCCCCACTACAGAAGGGATGTTGACAAATTGGTGAGAGTCCAGTGGAGGGCAACGAAAATAATTCGGGGGCTGGGGCACATGACTTACGAGGGGAGGCTGAGGGAACTGGGAGTATTTAGTCTGCAGAAGAGAAGAATATGGGGGGATTTGATAGCAGCCTTCAACTACCTGAAGGGGGTTCCAAAGAGGATGGAGCTAGACTGTTCTCAGTGGTGGCAGATGACAGAACAAGGAGCAATGGTCTCAAGTTGCAGTGGGGGAGGTCTAGGTTGGATATTAGGAAACACTATTTCGCTAGGAGGGTGGTGAAGCACTGGAATGGGTTCCCTAGGAGGTGGTGGAATCTCCATCCTTAGAGGTTTTTAAGGCTCAGCTTGACAAAGCCTTGGCTGGGATGATTTAGTCAACAGTGTAACACTATTGAAAACAAAACAAAACAAAAAAACAAAAACAAACAAACAAAATAATTCTGGGATGTATTAGCAGGAGTATTGTAAGCAAGACACGAGAAGTCATTCTTCCGCTCTGCTCCATGCTGATTAGGCCTCAAGTGGAGTATTGTGTCCAGTTCTGGGCGCCACATTTCAGGAAAGATGTGGACAAATTGGAGAAAGTCCAGATAAGAGCAACAAAAATTATTAACGGTCTAGAAAACATGATGTTTGAGGGAAGATTGAAAAAAAATTGGGTTTCTTTAGTCTGGAGAAGAGAAGACTGAAAGGAGACATAATAACTGTTTTCAAGTATATAAAAGGTTGTTATAAGGAGGAGGGAGAAAAATTGTTCTTCTTAACCTCTGAGGACAGGACAAGAAGCAATGGGCTTAAATTGCAGCAAGGGAGGTTTAGGTTGGACATTAGGAAAAACTTCCTAAGTGTCAGGGTGGTTAAGCACTGGAATAAATTGCCTAGGGAGGTTGTGGAATCTCCATCATTGGGGATTTTTAAGAGCAGGTTGGACAAACACCTGTTGGGGATGGTCTAGATAATACTTAGTCCTGCCTTGAGTGCAGGGGACTGGACTAGATGACCTCTCGAGGGCCCTTCTAGTCCTATGATTCTATTTCATTAAGCATAAAATTGCAATACTGTATTTAAAGGCTCAACAGAAACTCAATATAATCCAAGACTCTAGAAAGGGAACAGGAATCAAACAATGCAATTCAATTACTGGCGCCTAATAAAAAAGGATACAACAGCAAACAAAATTAAACTTTAAACTATTTTTATATTTCATATGAACCCTAATGATTACAATGATGATTTATTAGTCTTTTTGAAATGTAGATAAATTCGTATTTTACAGCTTAAAACAATATAAAAGGCAGTCTGTAAAAATCTGCAGTCGTAAGCCAACCAATCTCCCCCATTCAAAAGAAAAAAAAAAAGGATCAAACTCAAAACAATTATTGTTCTACAAAGCAAGTGAGCATATATGTGTGGGGGGGCTATATTATCCGACTGGCAACTCAATTACTACGGTTAATGGAGAGAGCAGAGGGAAAGCTTCTTGGAAACTAAAGCAATACACTACATCCAGCCTTCTAGCCTACTCAGTGGAGAGGAGATGCTGGGCATTTAAAAGTTTATTTATAATCTCTGAAAAAGAAAAAAATCCAGGCAAACATTGTATTCCTTCCATTGTCCAAAAATGCTACTAAATGTGTGGGGTGTAATTTAGTGCTGCAGCATTAGCCCGGTGCTTAATCTTACTCCGAGTGTTAGCAACAATAAATAGCAAAGCCCCGGGAGAATACAATGGCATGGAACAAAGCAGTGGGGTGAATGAAATGTTGGAGCAACATACAGAATTCATTTGTTTTATGATCTAATTTTAATTTATTCTCTTTGCACTACTCTTGGATTATAAAATACCTTTTCTACTCCATTCCTCCCCTAAACAGAAATGCTAGATGCTACCCTTTTCAAATGGAAGCATTGTAGATAACCTGCAGTGTCATGCTAGTAATTCGGCAGATAGCCATCTTCCTTCTGCCAGTACTGAGCCAAAGCCTGTATAATAATGAGGATGTGCTGTTCTATTGGAGGTGATATCTTTTGGGTGAGATACAGAATACATTCTGATCCGCTGTAGTCACTCAAAATTCAGTGCGACTTTCACAATAGTGAAATTAACCCTCTTGCTCTGGTTAATTTCTAAATTAAAGTACTTACATTCTGTCTCCCAAAATGTCTACTTTAGATTTATTTACTCATGGCATTCTTCTCTTCCTGCACTAAACTGATCAGAAAAGCTGTGTGCTGTTAAACAGCTGTCAATTTTTCACCACAGAGGTGGTTGCATTTCCGCAGTGAATTAAGAGATTTGTGAATATACAATTTGTAAAATGAGGTAGCCAAACTGATTGTTTTAGGATATATTTGGAAGAAAGGGGTACAATAAATGCACTATCATGTTGCTTTGGATAACTCCAGAATAAGTGCTATGTACTGCCTACCACTGTGCACTGTTTTGCTAAGACAGGCCCATCATTAGTAACAACAAATACAGCATATAAAACAGAATCAAGTCTAGTGAATTTATTTTTGACAGCACCAACTCAGTCACCTGCTTTTTGAACTGTGACTTGCATGACACCTCATCTTCAGCTTGTGTTAGTGAGGGCCAAAAGCAAAAACCAGCGTGGGGGTACGACTCATGCATCAGGCTATGGTAACGTTCAGTTTGATGTAGGCAATGGCTCAGCCTGCAGAGAAGGACATACTATGCCCTCTCTTACATCTGGCAACTGATCACTGGAGTCTGGGGAATGTGTTCTACATATATGTAGACAAACTAGTGAATAAGTCTATCTTGATTGTGATCTCACCAACTGTCTGCAAAGGTGGAGCTGGCATCACCATGGGCCTAGACATTACCATGTTACATCTTGGCCTGTCTCACATAGTAAGGGAGTTGGATGCACTAGTCCTATATTCATATGGGCCACACCAAAGAAGCTTCTCTCACTGGTAGTGCATGACAGGCTTCCAACTGGGTCAAGAACTATTTATAACCATTTATTTGTACAGCACTCAACACAATAGGGCCCTGAGCGTGAGTGTGATTTCTGGGTGCTGCTGTACAAACAAACAATATGCAGCCAATGGGGAGAGCTTGCTCAGACTTCATCATGTTATTACATCTCTGCCACAGACAGTCCAAAAACAGTCCAGGCTTTCCCCCCTCCCAGCCAGTAACCAAAGCACTAACTTGCTCAGCTTCCTAATTTTCCCCTTCTTTCCCTAACAGAAATTCCAGCTACCTCCAGTCATCTCCCCTATGACTCAAGCTCCAAATGCCTCATGCAAACTCCCCCACTTCCCTCAGAGACTGGAGTCCTGTGTTATGAGATTAGGGCTGCGAATGGTAGGCCACTGAATTCTCGCACTGGAGATCCAGGTCCTCGTTCAAGATCAGAGGGAGGCAGACACAGCATGGACACCGAGCAAAGCTTGCAGTTTTCCCTTTTGGTGCTGATGTATTATTGTGTTTTTGTCTGATAGATGGCTGCTATTTGCCTCTTAAAATATGACTCTCCAAACTTTGCAACACCTCTCAGTAGCAGGTTCACCCGAAACAAATCACTATGGGGACTCTGACATTGAGTATTTTGCTAAGCCTATCACTGAAATATAAAAGCAATTCCTTTTTATTAAAAACTTAATGATACAATAAAAGTGCACATTATGCAAATCTATGCTAATTAAGTGCAGCCCTCAGACTCTTGGCACATCACCAGTGCTGTCCTTGGTGTCCAAACACTTGGATGTCCACATTTTAAAACCACATAAGGTCTCTCAGTTAGAACAGATGGCCAGGGATTGTGGTTAATGGGATACAAAAGATTTCACCTTTAGGGCACCGGTTCAAATGCACATTCCTATCACTGCCATCTGACGGCCCATCAGAAATAAGTTGGTGCTCTTAGTCTACACATCACATAAGCACCCTTGTTGGCAGTTTCAAAGGCACCAAGGACTGAATGGCAAAGAGACTTATTTCCTTCAGGTTACATCTGAGAGGTGGCCAGTCTAGGAGAAGCTTGCAGTGCTGCTGCCAAAGCCGTATCTGGTCTGTGAGCAGAGGGGACTTCATCAATGCTCCCCCTTCTCCCCCCTTTTAAGGAAAAAAGTAAACGTGGCCAGAATGACGACTTTGCACAGATGGTAAATGCCTGCACTGGCTCACCTCTGCCATTAAAGCTAGTATTAATGGAAGTGTTCTTGTTTTCGTGCTGAACAACAAAATGCTAGGAGCCAAGGTAACTCGAATTTTATATCCAAGTTGTGTCACATGATTGTCCTTCGTAGAACCCATAATATACGCACGCCTGAGGGCTGAACTGCAGTCAGAAAATGATGGTGCCACTGATTTTTATTGGCCAGAACAGCCATGAGTTTTGCACTGGTCAATATTAGAAAAAGTGTCCTTTTTTATAATAGCAAAGAGTCCTGTGGGACCTTATAGACTAACAGAAGTTTTGGAGCATGAGCACGACGAAGTGGGTATTCACCCACGAAAGCTCATGCTCCAATACATCATCTGTTAGTCTATAAGGTGCCACAGGACTCTTTGCTGCTTTTATAGATCCAGACTAACACAGCTACCCCTCTGATACTTTTTTATAATGTAATTTTAAAATGAATGGTATCTTGTTAACTACTGAGGCTATACAAAAAAATCTATTTAGCATTTCTTCAATAAAGCTGCTATATTGACCAGAAATGCTGTGGACACAAGCCAAGTAATTATTTTGTTTGAGTGTTGATGTGTGCGCAATATGTAGAGTGTTCACAGAATTATAGAAGTTAAAAATGGTCAAAGTCTCAGTTAGATCATCTAATTAATCCACCTCCCATGGCAATATTGTTCCCACACTAGCAGTACATTTTGTAGTACTTCCTCTAGACTAGTTTTAAATGACTCAGGTGATGTGTCTACCACCAGTTCCCTTGGGAGCCAATTTCACAGCCTAATACAGCTCACAATCAGGCATCATTATGTGATGTTTAGCCTAAAATCTCTTTTTATTTCATCCCATTATTTCTATTAATACAATTAACATACAACACATTCTAACAATTATGAAAACTAATGACTACAGAACGATAAACATTCTATATAATTTAAAACAGTGAAGAGCAATTTTATTTTTCTAGAACACATTTTAAGTATACTGGCGTGTTTAATCCAGTTACTATGCAACACTGACAGACCAAGCCAATTGCTTTTCAAACATAGTAGGACAAAATGTATTTTTAACAACATTTTTGTATGGCTTAGTAAATAGTCCCAAACCATCACAAGCTTTCAATTTCCAGTAAGAATATGTGCCTCACAGAGTTGCTTAAATGGAAGCAGAACCTGTGGCATTATTACTGAAATAAGTTAAACAGAGTTTCAGCTATGTGTCAGATGACTTCAGTGTGTGGAATAGTGTCAGGCTAAATGTCCAGGTTTTTTTTGAATGGTATGATTGAAAACTGACCAAGCATTCATAAAATAAAACGTAAGCAATTTTCCATAAAAAGACAGTATAAATGAAGTTCTAAAAAAATCACATCCCCAGAGTATTTCATGTGCTTTCTCATATGGAGATGAATTAACTTCTTGTAATTATTTGAAGTGCACAATTCTAGACTAAGAATTCATATTCATCTTTGAAACCTTGGCCTTGATATTTAACTAGAAGCTGGCCCACAGTAAATCAGTCTTTCTCCTTGAATTGTTCAGCCCATTTCAATACTGGGTTTCTATGTCTGGACTTTAAGAATATAATTTTTAAAAGAGGTGCTCAAGCCTTCAGGCTAGCCTAGCATAGTCAACATACGGGCATGAGCACATGGATTCATCAGTGTCTTGTATCAGAAATGCAAACGGCCACAAATGAACAGCAGAAAGATCAATAGGGAGTTATACCCAGCTACATTTAATAAATAACCACCCCACTTTTAATGCAAGAAGTGTCAATCCAGCAAGCATTCGATGCAAGGTCTACGTGAAGGGAAAGATTAGTGACAGGAGAACTTGCAATGTTCCCAGGCAATGTTAAATTACAAAACCTCTGGGCCCTGTAACGTTCTCACAAATAAGGTAATAATTGCATTTATCTTGAAATTCTCCACTGCTTCCCTAAGGGTAGTGTAAGACAAGGCCACAACATACAATATGGCCGATATGCATATGGCAAATGTTGAAAGTTGACCTTGATTTCACATGTACCAGAGGGTAGTTATGCTGTTAATTTCAATACTAGGTTGCTTTTTACAATAAAAGGTGCACATAATAAGCATGAAACAGCAGTCAGATGATCTCAGACACAAGACACTTAAAACAACTTCTGTGCACAAAGGAATGCAAATAGGTCCTCTCCAATAGTTTTCAGAAGCTGTTGGTGTTATTAGCGTTTCAATCAGAAAACGTACTCATTTCTTCCAAAGGGAAAGAAGAGTTTCAAAAGACCCTTTTACTCAAATCTTCAGAGAGTTTGCTTTCTCTCCAGCCATTTCCCTCTCATCAGCTAAAATCAGAGACAAAGCATTTCCAACTGCATTGCTGGTCAGTTTTACTGAAAATAGTATCAGCTTTTCAGTTTTATTTATAAATCCTTAGCTCCTACATTTA
This sequence comes from Mauremys mutica, assembly GCF_020497125.1. NCBI lineage: Eukaryota > Metazoa > Chordata > Testudines > Geoemydidae > Mauremys > Mauremys mutica. Next base: position 137,136,271 of record NC_059076.1, on the reverse strand, counting down.
CAAAATGTGGACAGTTAACACTTGCCACCATTCCATTTACACACCAAAATGTATACTCGGGGGCAGGAGAACGAACCTTTGCAGACACAGTCAGGACAAACAGCAGATCCCAGAGCATCACTACCAAATGTTTACTGCATAACAATGCAAAAGCTTTCTCGAAGCAGCAAATTATGTAAAATGAAACCAATACCGACATGAGCTGGAAGTAATTCATTATGTGAAGGGTTTAGCATCTTTTGTTGTTTTCACAGTACAGAGTGTTATTAGAGTATATTAAATTCTAGTAGAGCTAATCAGTTTTACACACCTCACTTGTCCACATGATCTCTAGGTTCTTACCATTAGCAACTACACATTACCTTGGCAGGTGTTCAAAGGGTAGCACACACTTCTATAAATTAGAAAGCAGGAGAACATAGGCAGAGTCAACAACAAATTAATTTAAAAGGCCAAAATGTACAAATCTCACTTTGTTCTCATATTCCTCTATACTGCAACATAACAGTAGCTATCCTGACATCCGTTCACCTACGTGGACCACATCTGCTGAACGGACATTCTGGTTCCATTGTTGGTGCATATTTTCAAAAGCAAACACTGTAGTTACACACTGATGTGCAGTCTGAGTGTTTTAGTAGTAACGAATCAGCAATTAATCTTTTAAACGGCAAATGATACCCTCTCAGAAGAATGGAACAAGTAATAAATTAGGACTGCTAGAGCATGCCTTCTGAACGAAATGCAATGGCCTGTGGTACGTGAGAGGTCAGACTAGAGCAGGGGTGGCCAACCTGTGGCTCCGGAGCCACATGCGGCTCTTCAGAAGTTAATATGCAGCTCCTTGTATAGGCACCAACTCCGGGGCTGGAGCTACAGGCACCAACTTTCCAATGTGCTGGGGGTGCTCACCGCTCAACCCCTGGCTCTGCCCCCACTCCACCCCTTCCTGCCCCCTCCCCTGAGCCTGCCGTGCCCTCGCTCCTCCCCCTCAGAGCCTCTTGCACACCACAAAACAGCTGATCGGGAGGTGCTTATTGGTGGGGCTGCTGGTGGGCGGGAGATGCTGGGAGCGGGGTGGGGGGAGAGAAGAGCGGATGGCAGGGGGGGAGGAGGGGCTGCTGGTGTATTATTGTGGCTCTCTGGCAATGTACATTGGTAAATTCTGGCTCCTTCTATGGCTCAGGTTGGCCACCCCTGGACTAGAGCATAACAGTCCCCCCTGTGGCTTTGAAACCTATGAATGAATCATTTAAGTCACAGGAACATTGGCACTGCTATGCTAGATCAAAACCAATGGTTCAATTAGTCTTGTACTCTGTCTCTGAAAGTGGACAGCACCACAGCTGCTTAAAACGAAGGTTCAAGAACCATTATGCTAGGAAGTTACGGGATAACCTGCCTCTAGGTAAGCTTTAGGACAGGATACTTCTTTACAGTACATATAAAAACTGGACTGGATCGTTAAAAAGAAGTCCCAAGTGATGGAAGCCCCATGACTTCCCTGAAGTGACTATTCTGCAGTGCTATAGCTCTCACTAACTTTTTTTTCCTGATATTGTTTATATTTTTCTCTCAATTTCATCCCATTCCTCTACGCAATATCCCTTTGTTGCAGCTTAAATCATTCCTCTCCTCAATGCCCCTTTAAATAGATATAGACAATTATGCCCCTCTCAAACATTGCTTAGTCAAACTATATAGTACATACTTGGCTTTTAACCCTTTTAGAAGTCAGGCCAAGCTCTCTGAGAAGTTTGGTTGCTCTCCTCTGAACTCCTCCAACTGAATCAATTTTTTTTTTATAAGAACATAAGATCGGCCATACTGAGTAAAATCAAAGGTCCATCTAGCCCAGTCTCCTGTCTTCTGACAGTGGCCAATGCCAGCTGCCCCAGAGGGAATGAACAGAACAGGGAATCATCAAGTAATCCACTCCCTGTTGCCCATTCCCAGCTTCTGGCAAACAGAGGTTGGGACACCATCTCTGCTCATCCTGGCTAATAGCCATTGATGGACTTATCCTGCATGAACTTATCTAGTTCTTTTTTGAACCCTGTTATAATACAGAAGTGCTCAGAACTGAATACAACAATTTGGGTGCAGTTACGGCAAGGCTATAGAAGTGATGTCTATGTGCGATTTTGTATTTCAAATTATTCCCGTCCCCCCCGCCGCCAAAATGCAATAGTTTGCAGTTTTCTAAGTCTGCACCTCACTTGTTTTTTTGGTTCAAATGTCTAACCGTTCTAGCTATTTCCTGGCCTTGCTGATATTCACAACTCCTCTCAAGTTACTGTGAATGCCCTGAGCGTGCTGTTTACCAGTTTCCAGATAACTGATAAAGATGTTAAGAGTGGACAGAGCATAGGTCCCAGTGATACTCCACACCCATCTGAACATACTACTGTTTATCTCTACCTTTTAATAGCTGGGGCCTTCAGGCAGTTTTTGATCCCGTTGGCAGCATTTCTACCCAGGCCAGTATGAATTGATTATTAGACTGACACAGGCTACACTTGTGCCACATTTCTGCTCTTTCTAAAATAGAAATCAAGCTTGGTGTCTTGATGCCTGATAAAGGGACAATTAAGAATTTGCAGTGAAACTAACTTTGGCCCTATGAAAACGAATGTGGAATTAAATGCACGTCCATACCTCAAAGACATTAACATTCCAAACAAGCTGCAGACTGTTTTCTTGACAAAAGCCACCATTATTTAGCCATTTAGACTACTTGTAGACATGAACAGCCTCCAGTTCACAGACGAAAGGATAACCATCTATCAGTGCTGGATTCTAAGTGTGGATAACAGAACACAATACAGTGAAATCTGCACTAATGGCCATCTCCAGTTGACAATCCTGTCTTATGAGACCACTTTACAGTCTCCCTCAAGGTTTCCAGCACAATTTTGTTTGACCTGTTATGCAAGACAAACTTTACTAGGTATCTCTTTGTTGATCCCTGGGGTGGCTGCTTAGAATGACTATCACAGTATATATATTTACCTCTGCTGAGAATGTAAGTACTAGTTGCATGCTCTTCCCTACTTTAAGATGCTTAAAGCTCATCTATGCCAGCACTCTAAGAAATCCTCTAACTTCTGTTTGAAAAGCTGATTTTTAAAGACTATTTCCGACTGACTGCAAGAATCTTCTGAGAGTAGTTCAAAGAAAAATAGCTAAACAATAGCCTGACTCCAAGTAACTCAGTTTAAAACATTTGCACAGGTTCTAGATGACCAAGGGTCTTAAATATTCTTATAAAAGTTGTAACGTTTAGCGCTTTAGGAAGTTCAAACAGCTGCAGCCAAAGGCCAATAGATTTTGTAATGGCCAACCAAATTTAAGAGAAGATTTGTGCTCTACTGGGTATTTGAATGGAAAAACTCCCAAAGGAGCTAGTTATCTGTTGCTTAGCTACACACTAATAAAATTGTTTCCCTGCAGGTAAATTACTCTCTATTACTATGATGTTCCCTAGGAAAAATACTAATTGAAAACACTGTTCTAATATGTCCAGCTGGAAAATATTAGCTTAGGATGGAACTAGCTTGACACTAAGTTGCCAGCTGGCCATGCACAATGGAAAAGGAAAGAGGCCTCTTGTAGACAAATTCCCCATTTTCCAACTCTTTTGTACCCCAAATAAAGTAGTTATTAACCAAAAACCTCTGATTCATGTGAAAAAAAGCCACGTGTTTGTGATTAGCACTAAGAAATCTGTAGTTCTGGTGTCAAGTGTGTACAGGGAAGGGTAAGCCAAATACAGGATCAACAATGGTGGCACACTGAATAGTAGAGTGACTGGATAACCACTTAAGGTCCAAGAACGTACCCAGCATTTCTGTTTTCAATCTCCCTGCTCTGGCAATAGGAAACAGAAGGCAAAAAAATGCAGTTCCATAGTTGCGTATCAGCCCACTCCACATCTACTCAGGGTATGGCTACACTGGCGATTTGCAGCGCTGGAAAGCCTCCACCAGCGCTGCAATTAGTAAGTGGCCACACCTGCAGGGCACTTCCAGCGCTGCAACTCCCTGGCTGCAGCGCTGGCCGTACACCTCACTCAGCATGGGGAATAAGGATTCCAGCGCTGGTGCTGCAGCGCTGGTCATCAAGTGTGGCCACACACCAGCGCTGTGATTGGCCTCCAGAGTATAAGGATGTATCCCAGAATGCTTTTATAAATTACTCTCTTTGTTTTGTTATGCAGCCTCTCTTTGTTTTGTTGTGAACGAGCTCCGCGGAGCTCCGTTGCCGTTGCTGCTTATCTAAAAAACAAACAGAGCTCTTGTTTGCTGTGATCATCTGTACCTGGCTGTAAACAATCAAATGAGAGGCAGGCAGGGAGGGAGTGAAACAGCGGGGAGTCGTGTTGGCTGCAGGCTGTTTGCAATTAAGAGTTAAGACTAAGGGGTCAGAAAAATGTTCTGATTTTTCAAGGCAGGAAGCTAAACACACAGTGTTGGCTCCAAAAATCCACTCTCTCTCTCCCCCCGCTCCCTGTCACACTAGACCCCACCCCACCCCCCTCTTTTGAAAAGCACGTTGCGGCCACTTGAATGCTGGGATAGCTGCCCATAATGCATCACTCCCAACAGCGCTGCTAATGCTGCAAATGTGGCCACACACCAGCGCTGGTAGCTGTGAGTGTGGCCACACACCAGCGCTGCTCCTACACAGCTGGATGACCAGCGCTGCAAACTACCAGCGCTGCAAACCGTAAGTGTAGCCATACCCTCAGATTCCTGCAATTCCCTTCAATTAGGAGTATTTCCAACCAAAGAGCAATGGGAGTGTGGACTAAGATGGTGGCTTCTCCTTTGCAAATTATTTGGGGAATTCCAGTGCAAGTGGAAAAGGACCAGAAGAAAAACTGAAACGGACCAAAGGGACATGTAGACTATATATTCAAAACTGAATATACCTGTTAGGTGTAGTTTCCACCACTTTCATTGGAGGAGTATTCAACAATCTAGGCCACCTCTCTGGGAATATTTTCTGCAATACTCAGAGCCTACATTTTTGCTTTGCAGCCTCTTAATTTCTCCCCCAAACCATCCCATCTGCACTGGAATACTTCAGAAAGTTTGTACATATTAGCCTCAATTCCCTGTCTCTGGTACTACTGTCAAATTCAGCAAGCTACAGAAATGATTGGAATTCTTAGCTATCCTTTTACTCTTGAAAAGCTGGGCCTTCACCTCCAATTCCTGGGCCATGTAAGAATGTCAGAGCCTGCCAGGTCTGACAAATCAGATAAGAAAAGATGGCAGCCAGACAGCAGGTATCACGTAGAAGTGAGAAAGGAAATGAACGAGGTCCTATATGTGTTGCTATTTATGGAGCCCTTCACAACAGAGGGGCAGCCCTGTTTAATGTAGTTCTAATCAAAAAGAAAAAAACAAAAGGAAAGGATAAAGACAACAGAAAAAAGTCAAAAGGAAAAAAATAGTTCAGAAAGCTAAACAGGAGAGGAAAGGAGGAAATGAACAGATATTGAAACATCCAAAGTGAAAACAAAAACTGGACAGAAGATGTTAACTGCAAACAAACTTGTCATGAAGTCAGAAAAGTTTAGGACAGCGCTACAATGTTTGGTTCTGGGCTAATACTGCAGGAGTGGTGTTTTCAATTAAACTAATTTTTCTAGAAATAAGCTAAGTAATGGAAAGAGGGAAGGGGAAGTGCCTGCAGGAAGACGGGTTTCATATAGCATCTAACTCATTGCCGCTTCTTTCTGCCGTTCTAATAGCAAACGTAAAGCTGCTTTTTTTCCATGGTAAATGTCATTTTAGTTTAGATGATAGATCCTGTGAAAAGTCAGAGCAGAACTTTAATAATTCATGCTAGCCTGAACTTCTTAACCCTGATTTGAATTTAGCAAAGACTGTCTGTTTTCATACTAATGATAAACGTATGCACGGTTTTTACAGTATTATTTTTGTTTTAAAGAAAGTTGGCTTGTTCTGGAAACCCTATCCGTTTCTTTCCCCAGACTAACAAGATTAAGAGGGAAATATACAAACAAGTGAGTTGCATCTACAGTGTAAAACAGCAAGTGAAAAAGGCAGCCACTGTAATATATTTTTATAATACACCTATGTGAACTAAGCCAATATATCAACATCTCTGTCAAGTAATACAGCTGTTGCATTTCCCCTAAAAAATACTGTTCACAGTAGTGCTGGACTGAGTTTACACAAACTGAAGTCAACTAACTTAGCCACCAAACAGGCATAATGTAGGCAAGCTTTCCTGCAGTGGCCCACCAATATGCTTTGATCTTGATTTGGAGGGACCTTTTTTCAGGGAGAGAAGAATGTCCATAACCATTCATTGGAGCCTCTGCTGAGACAACAAAAGGGCCAATTTTTATGATCACGTGTGTGATATGGACAACTGGTTCCATAAAGACTTCTAAAAATGGAGACAACCTAATAGGGGATCCAGGATATTAAAGAATCATAGAAATGAAGGACTAGGAGGGACCTCAGTACGTCATCTAGTCCAGACCCCTGCACTGAGGCACGAAGAAGCATTATCTAGACCATCCTTGACAGGTGTTTGTCTACCCTGCTGTTAAAAACCTCCAATGATGGAGATTCCACAACCTCCCTATGAAATCTGTTCCCACACTTAACTACCCTGACAATTAGGAAGTTTTTCCTAACGTCTAACCTAAATTTCTCTTGCTGAAGTTTAAGCCCATTACTTCTTGTCCTGTCCTCAGTGAATAAGGAGAACAATTTATCGCTCTCATGTTTATAACAACCTTTTACGGACTTGAAGACTGTTATCACATCTCTCCTCAGTCTTCTTCAGACTAACCCCCCTCCCCTTTTTTTTCCTTCCAATCTTTTTGCATATAGGTCATGTTTTCCAGACTTTTAATAATTTTTGTTGCTTTCTTCTGGACTTTCTCTAATTTCTCCACATCTTTCCAGAAGTATGGTGGCCAGAACTGGATACAATACTCCAACTGAGGCCTTATCACTACTGAGTAGAGTCGAAGAATAACTTCTCATGTCTGGCTTACAAGACCCCTGCTAATACATCCCAGAATGATGTTTGCTTTATTTGCAATAGTATTACATTACTGACTCTCATTTAGTTTGTGATCTTCTATAACCTCCAGATCCCTTCCGGCAGTACTCCTTCCTAGGCAGTCATTTCCCATTTTGTATTTGAGCAATGTATTATTCCTTTCTAGATGTAGTACTTTGCATTTGTCATTATTGAATTTCATCCTATTTATTTCAGACCATTTCTGCAGTTTGTCAAGGTCATTTTGAATTCTAATCCCATTATCAAAAGAGCTTGCAACCCCTCCCAGCATGGTGTTGTCTGCACACTTTATGAATGTACTCTCTATCCCATTATCCAAATCATTTATGAAGATATTGAATAGAACTGGACCCAGGGAAGATCCCTATGGGACCCACTTGATAGGCCCTTCCAGATTGATTGTGAAACAGTGAACTACTCTGAATTTGCTTTTCCAACCAGTGTGCACCCACCTTATAATACATTTGTCCAGGCTATATTTCTCTAGTTTATGAGAAGGTCATGTGAGAGAGCATTAAAAGCTTTACTAAAGTCAAGATATATCACATCTACTGCCTCCCCACTATCCACAAGGCTTGTTACCATGTAAAGAAGGTTATTCAGATGGTTTGACATGATTTATCCTTGATTTATCACCTTATTTTCCTCTAGGTGCTTACAAATTGATTGTTTAATTATTTGCTCCATTATCTTTCTGGGTACCAAAATTAAGCTGACTCTTCTATAATTAGGGCTTTGTGTCCGTCATGGAAGTCATGGCAGTCACGGATTCCATGACTTCTAAGACCTCAGTGACTTCGGTAGCAGTCAGTGTGGCTGACCCCAGGGCCGCCCAAGCAGCTGGCTCCCGCTGTAGTGGCCCCTGGGACGGCCACACCAGCCACTGCTCGGGTGGCCCCCGGGAGTGCCGCGGTCCATGCCCCCCCACCCCGAAGAACCCCCGCAGACGTGCCCCGCCCCCAAGATTTAGTCACAGGTAGTTTTAGTATAAGTCATGGATAGGTCATGGGCCGCAAATTTTTGTTTCTTGCCCGTGACCTGTCCATGACTTACACTAAAAATACCTGTGACAAAACTGTAGCCTTATCTATAATTCCCTCTGTTGTCCATGTTCTCCTTTTTACAGAGAGGTTCTATATTTGCCCTTTTTCAGTTTTCTGGAATCTCTCCTGTCCTCCATGAGTTCTCAAAGATAATCACTAACGGCTCCTATCTCCTCACACAGCTCCTTTAGTATTCTAAAATATAGTTCAACAGACCCTGTTGACTTGAAGACACCTAACCTTTCTAAGTAATTCTTAACTTGTATCAAGATATGGTCCACACTCTGAAAAAGTTTAACAGAAAGATTGTCTTTTGGTTCATCTCTGTCAATTCTAACTCAGAGGCATTTATTTAACATCCTTTTAGAAATTACAGAAACTACCTACCAGTTGGACATACCTAGGGCTTACTATTTAAAAGTACTGAGCACTCACAACTCAAATTAAAGTACACGGGAACAGCTGATGTTTGAAAAATTCAGGCCCCATAAGTATCTCAACCGAGTTGCCCAATCATCAAAACGCTTAAAAGTAGTGGATACTCTTGCAAGTTTTGGCCTTACTTTCTCTATTGCTCAGTTCTCTATTTGCAAAATAGGGACAATACCTCCCTGCCTGAGACAGAGGTTATGATCAATTGATGAATCACTCAGATGCTGTGGTAAAGCAAACCTGAGAAAACTCTGTGAACAAAATTAATTTTAAATTCAATGCAACGTTTGGACAGTATATAGCAAATATGGTAGGAGGTGCACATTGAATAGTGAGGCTAAAAAGCAATACTGAACTGCTGCCTCACTTATGGAGAACTGTCCATCCTGTGCCCTGAATGAGGCAGAAGTCCTATGGAAAAAATTGTATGAACATGTAATTAAAGACTATCAATCCATATGCATTAGGTGCAGAACTAAAGTCGCATGGGCATCCTAATAGTGGCATTTCCTGGCACCTGAATTCTGGACTTTGCAACTTTAACATTCTTTTATACATTTTTTTGTTATATTTTATATACATACATAACCACACCCCACATATATTCTAAATGGAAGGAATTTTTTTTTATCATCATGGTAAGGGCAGGCAAGAAGATTTTGTGCCTAGGCTGTTAAGTGAGAGTGCCATAAATGTATAGACTAAGTATGTGTACAGTAGATAGACAAATTATACTCAGGAGAGCTTTGCTTTGCTTTCTAGTGTACAGGTCTAATATCAGAAATTTACCACAGCCATGATCTCGCTCAAATTCTTCATTTTCCCTTTTAACTCTGCAGTTTCCTCCAATTACAACATACTGCATCTAAAAGTATTCCAGAGTAAGGGGGAGACACTTTGTAATTCTCTCCTCCCTCCTACTTTGTATGCATCACATTTTGTTGTGAACATTTATTTGCATCAAAAAATACATTTATATCTTCACAGAATTCAAAGACAATTACTCTTCTGTTCCTTTTGACAGACCGCACAAAAACTGTTTCTATTTGCAGCACCTACAGCTATTTCCAGCCAACTGTTCTGCTGTGTAAAGCTGTATCCTTCTTCATTACAAGCATAAAAACTAAAAATTGGTGTAACTTTTATTAAAACCAGTGTAGTTCAAAATATGTAAATGCATAACCTGAAGGCACAACATTAAGTCAAAACAAGACATGATGGCTTTCAAGTGCTTATAGTTTCCTACAGGTTGCCAATAAGCAGCAGATTTCCATTACTGCTTTATCCACAGTTGAGAACAAACATCCATGAAGATTAATTACAGGTAGGACCGTCCAAACAGCATGAACTCTCACCTTTATGCTTCCTCCAATGAGATCAGGCGGCTCTTCGTCTGTTTCTAAGGCAACATTGATGGAGGCAAAGGGACGGCTAGCCATCTGTTGCATCTCACGGAGTAGTTGCTAGTGAATAAACACAGAGGTATTAATACACTGTTCCAACATAAAGAATACAAAAATGTTCGACAGATTTTACTGAATATGGAAAGATATAGACTCCAGCATGCAAACGCTTCAAAACAAATTCCTGATGCTTTCACTGGGCATAAAGATGACACAAGGGAACCTGATGAGAACAATTTCTAAATAAAACCAACTGTATAAATATAAACAGGTCTAAGTCACTCCAATGTGAAAATTTTGTATGTCTACACAAATCAGACAGCTGCCAGTGTACTTACCATATTGGTATACCACAAATTAACATTAAACATCCCTGTGTATTATTCTAAACACTCCAAATGCATCTGTGAACAGCAAGCATGGCTTGCAGGAATATGTTTTATTAAAATACATGTTCCTGAATAAATCTTTAGAAGCTCCTAAAACACAAGAGGCATCTTTTATTGTTCTCTTTACAAGTTGAGTTTTAGTGTTATGGCTCTGTCTCAAACATACAATGGCAGTCTCTACATGGCAGACTACAGTTCCAATTTTAGTTTAGCAGTAATACAAAAAGATATCCTTTTTAGCTCCTGTGGTTAAAAGTCCCTTGCACTAATTGCAAATCAAGTGACTGGTAATGAGATGTAGGTGTCAAACATCAATTCCAGCAAGAATGGGAATGATGTGGCACCCTGCCCGTAAATAATCAAATAGCATCAGCCACTTAAAGATCAGCATACTAATGAAATCCCTTTGATTTATATACTGTACTGTATTTAGTATTACACTTCTGTATTACTATTACCTGTCAATCACCTTACTATAACTACTACTTCTGATCCCAAAGCAACTTTGCAGACATATGGAACAGTGATATACTGTATCACTGTTCATTCCTGTCCATGGCTTGGTCATGTCCCTCCAGCTGATGTTCGACCATCTTGTCAGTGGTTGGCCTCTGCGTCTGACTGACTTTGGTTGTATTTGCACTATTTTCATTGGCATCCTATCATCTGTCTTCTGCAGTGTCCGCACCATTGTAATCTTCTGAATTGCAGCCAATCCCATATCCTGATTTCACATCCTACTCTCCTTCTAACTTGTCTTAAAATCATTCCACTATACAACTTATCTTTACTGCCTCCAGCCTTCTCATGTCTGTTCATTTAATACAGGTGCCACCAGAGTAACTCTGTTACTCTATGGTCCTGAATAAAGTAAAGTATAATTTCCAACTGTGAGCTCTTCCATACAGGAGACAACATTGGCTGGGTATGGCAGCAAAGGAAATGTGTAATTTCCTTAACTCCATCGCTACTAGCATGGGTCTGGCCTGGAGCAAACAGGGTTCTGACATTCTAGCTTGGAATGCATGTAATATGTTTAGCCGTTACCTGAAATGCATGACCATTTCCATTTGCTAGGTCTGGCTTGAATACCATGTAAGTCAATCTTGACTTGCTGTATTGTTTTTATAACAAGTACGTTTCAGATGTAATGGCTTACTAGGCCAATCCGTCATATTCAGTTAATAATGATTTAGTTAGCATTGGTCCTGCTTTGAGCAGGGGGTTGGACTAGATGACCTCCTGAGGTCTCTTCCAACCCTAATATTCTATTATTCTAATAGGAATGACATGTCATAGCCTGCCAGGAACAGGTATCTGTTGTTTCACCCTAGTCCTCTTGCCTTCCCAGGTTAATGAGCATGGACTGCTTGGATCTGAAATCAGCTTCCCTTCTCCTGGATACAGTTTGCTCACAGCACATTATTCCATAATATTCAGTGCAACCCTTCTGGGCTTTCCCAAGATGAGCTATGACCATCTTGGAGAAGTATAACTACAACTCTATCAGTACTAAATGTATTCTATACTCAAAAAGCTAGACGACTGAGATGTTGCCAAAGATTGCAAGTTAAAAATACTCCCCACCAAACTTTTAAATGTTCTTACTATTGGTAGGTGAAAAAAAATCAACTAATTATTATTTGCAGGACTCAAGATGTGTTATGCAATTTGCAAACAAATAAGATGAGTCCCTTTCTCAGCCAATCTAAGACGACAATGTCAGGGTGGCAGAAAAGGATCTAACATACCAACAAAGGGAACAAATTTAGGTTTAGCAGAGTCCTTTAGAGCCATAATTTCGGTATTTTCTTTAAACAGTGCACCTCCTTCTGTCCCTCTTCCTCTCTTGTCCAGCTGACTTCTGCTCAACTCATTCATTGCTGACTGAGGTTAAGAACATCCTTGTTCCCCCTCTCTCTTCTACTCTGCCATTTCCACCCACAGACAGGAAGTGGGGAGCGAAAACACTGACTTGGTGAATTTGAAATAGGATATATGGCTTTTCATCTGCAGGTCCCTGGTGTGAATGTAGACAAGGTCAGTAGTGACCAACAATCTCTGCTATCTAGTCTTGTTTCAGTTTGGTGCTTTATGTGAAAAGCTGTTTTACTGTAGTTCCCATGGATCGGTATCCACATCATACAAATCATCATCAGGTTTGGCACTCTTGTTGGCAGTATCAGCTAAGGCACCAAACAGGAGACTAAAAGACCATTCCTCTCATCCCTAGAGTTGAGACACACTGTACTCCTGGGGGAATTCTGCGCCACTGCGCAATGCAGAATTTGTGCACAATTTCACGTTTTTCCTGCAGAACTGGGGCTGCAGAGCTTCTGGGAGCCACTATGGGCCGCTGGATTCTGCAGAGCCCAGCTCTCAGTGAGCAGAATGCCCAGCCCGCGGGGACAGAGGCTGCACGCTCTGGCTGCCTGGTTTGGCAAAGGGTGAGGAAGGGCAGGGCTGCACCACACCATGTTCCCTGGCAGGACAGTAAAGAAGCTGGGGTGGACTGAAGGCTCTGGGGGTGCAGGTGTCTAGGACGTGTGCTGCCCCACGGCTGGGCTCTGGAAGGAGGGGGGTGAGAGTGTCTGGGCTCTGGGGAGACGGGGTGCAGATGTCTGGACTCTGGGGATGCCCATGGCTGGGCATTGGGGGGAGAGGGGTGTGGGTTCCTGGGCTCTGGGGGGAGAGGGTGCAGGTGTCTGGGCTCTGGGGATGCCCAGGCAGGGCATTGGGGGGAGAGGGGTGCGGGTTCCTGGGCTCTGGGGGGAGAGGGTGCAGGTGTCTGGGCTCTGGGGATGCCCATGGCAGAGCATTGGGGGGAGAGGGGTGCGGGTTCCTGGGCTCTGGGGGTGTGCACGGCTGGGCTCTGGGAAAGGGTGGTGTGGATGTCTAGGCTTCGGAGGTACCCTGTGCCTGGGCTCCAGGGTGGGTGAGAGTGTCTGGGCTCTGGGGGGAGGGGAGTATAGGTGTCTGGGCTCTGGGAGCCCCACACAGCCCCCTCCAGTACCCCCAAGTGGAACTGGGTTGTCATAGGGGTTTCTTTAACTCTCTACTCCGGGGGTGGGGTGAGGAGGATCTTTTGTTGTTGTGTGTTTTGTTGATGTGCTTGTTGACAGGTATTTTGAAATAAATTACTGATGTGATTACGTTATGTTATTTTGACAAATAAAATATACAGAATTTTAAAATATTGTCTGCATAATTTTTAATTTTTTGGTGCAGAATTCCCCCAGGATGATGTGGTGAGGCTCAGACCACTATGCCTCTTCTATGGACAGAGGACTTCAATTTGTAGGATTTCAATCCAGCACCTTTCACCAACACAAAATTAAAAAAATAAAATCTTGGTCTGATTTCTAAAAGATTAGCAAAAGCAACAAGCTATACAATAGCACTGATTTGCGATATCACCACAAACAACTTAAAAGGAAATCCTAGAAATCAGATTTTCTGTGCCTATGTTGATCTTTTTGACTACCTGCCAGGCAAACTCCGCAGTGGTAAGGAACCACTCACTGATCTATTAAACCTCCAGAGTTTTAGAACACTTAAATACACTCAGCAGATCGCAAACTAAAGCGAGTGTGAAGCAGATTGTTGAGTAGTCGTTCCCATAATTGTCCCCTTCAGCTATCATAAAGTGCTTTGTATAATGGCTATAAAATCAGAGAACAAGCTGCCCTGAAAAAGATGTCCAAAAGAAGAACGAACTAACTCTTACAAGTAAGTTTAGTTTACTAAGCACAGTGTGGGGTTTAGCAACATCACTCCTGTTGAAATCAACAGAAATGTTATGGGATAAAATCCTGGCAACACTGTGAAAATACAAACAACTTTGAAGTGACATTACTGCCTACATTTTCCGAATTAGACAAGGATTTAGCTCTGCAACTACCATTCATTTCAACAAAGGACTGTACCTCTCAGTATGAGTAATCTGAATATGTGGAATACTGTATAAATGCTGGCTATTATTGCCAGTTATTACAACAGACATCTATTTCAGAATAAAGTCTGGCTCTATCTCAACAACTGTATGGTCATATTTTAAGATGGAAAATCACTTCCTGTGTTTCAAACAGACTGACAGCTCATCTAAGGATAAGGAAGTCCTTTCAAAAGGCAACCCAACAAATATAGCCTGAGTACTTAACCTGCACAGGCTGAAGTTTGGCAGTTCAGCCTGTGTGCATATTTTAATGATATTGCCCTAGTTAAGTATTAAGCTCCCTGATATAAAGACTGGTTGCTTTTCATATTTGTATAGAGTAAATCATGTAACAAAAAATAAGATCCACTATAAAAATGAGTTCTAGAAATAAATATTCCTTAATTAAGACCTTATTTTTCCCCGAGAGACACATTTTGTACACTTAATCTGTGCACATATATCCCTGCTGAATGACTGTCAATGGGGTTGATGTTTTAATGAAGGTTTTGTGTTATAGAGCTAGGGAGATACATTTTGCATGTGTGGTGTGTGTTCTTATCTGGAAAGAGAAAAGAAGATTCTAGTGAAAATGCAAAGTTTGTCAGTGGAAACATGCTATGTGGATATTAGGTTGTGGTAAAGAGATGTCCCATAATTTGGAATTGCCTTGCTTTCAGTGGTTTGCTTTGTGGAATGTCACACAACCCACCTTAATCAACCACTTTTAAACAGTGTTATTTATATAATACATAATTGATAAGGCTGCAGGAGTGTTTTAAATCACTTGTGCCCTGAACGAATACTTTAAGTTAAAATGTACTGTAAGTTCATAATAGGATATAACATATACAGCAGTCTGGAATGGCCAATACTCAGTACCGATGTAACTACATTTTTAAATCAGTGGAACATGTGCAAGTCTAATTCATACTGAGCATCGCAAGCTAAAGAGATTACAGGGCAGTTGGCATGGAAACAGAGCCCCAAGGCTTTGGTACAACAAGAGACTAAGACTATTTGACAGTAACAAAGTGAGCAGAGAGCATGTGGTGGGTAGAAGAGGGTATCAAGAAAGGACAACAATTCGGGGTGCCCCTCACATGGACCCAAGATAGCAAGTTGATGTTGAAGAAACTACACTGTTTCAGACCAGTGGCTCTTTAAAATCTAGTAGCTGTCATTCTCAGAACTGCATATATGTGAACAGACACCCCAGTGGTGGGGGAACCCCACGTTAATATTGATGTGTTACTGATCTGAGAAGAAAGAGCATGAGAGGGAAATTGTTCAGTGTCTTGCAATGGTAGAGTATTGCATGAGAAAGTGAAAAATGTATAGTTATGAATAGAATTCTGGTGCCATTTGTTTTTAATGGAAAGTTTGGCCTATACGTCATGGGTATTGTCCCGTGTTGTATGTTGTGTGTGTCATGTGACTATTTTTTATTATTTTTATTTTGTTGCAACAAAAGTCAATTTTTATATATGTATATATAGTACCACACCATTTTCATATTATGGTTGGGGTATAACCATCATAATATTATTAATACCATTTTTTTTTCAAAGTTCAACAAGGTCTCAGTTATAAATATATGTAATATACTTTTGCCTCAATAAATAATGCAATTGCAAACAAAAATAATTCTCTTTTATTAATCACAGTTTATTTATTTATTTATTTATTTGTTATTCAAAGAAAAAATGTAAGGGGAAACCTCAACATTAAGGTAAAGATAATATTAACAAAATGTCAATTTCTTGTTTAGGTTTTTATAAACTTGTTTGCACTTTTAAACATAGTTATAAGAATGTGATAGCAAAAATATTTAAAAAGAACAATTTATGCATAAAGCTAACCAAACAATTTCAACAGGTTTCCGCACCTTTGGCTCCCAAACACAACAAAGTTTCATGGAAGTTTAATACCGCAAAGTATTTGCATGGACCTGTATTTAAAATTTATTTTGGTTTAATATTATAGCTGGTTTAATTTTATACGCTTTTCTTTTATGTTGTTATGTTAATGGGAAACAGTGGTTGTTAAAGTTTGTGCTTCTAAACAGTTAACAAGAGTGAAATTGGTATCACAAGTAAATTAACTCTAGAAAGCTTGGTAAAAATTATATTGACTCTTTTGCTAACACAATGTTCAGCAGGGGAAAAAATGGGTAATACACCTTCTCACAGAAGATTGGGAACATTTATTTTAGCAGTTAAGCATTACATTTAGCATAAAATATTAGTAATGCACCTCAAATGAAAAGGAATGTCTATACAACAATTGCAAAAGCATACCTTGTGTTATAAAAGACTCGGTCCCTATTACATTCTAAATAAACTAAGTTAAACTTTGTTTTCGGTAACCCAAACTTATGTTAACTAACAAAAGTTGTTTAAGTTGCATCCCACAGACTAAAGACACCAGAAAGTACTGTTGGTGTCACTAGGCATAACCCTAGGTAACTGGGTGTGTGTGTGTGTGTGGAAGACCACGAGTGTCGATGAAGCCCCCCTGCTCTAGGCCTAAGTAAACCAAGGCCCCCCCATGATGAACTTTAACCAACCTAAGTGGCTGCAAAACAGAACGTGTAACAGTTCAGTTATCAGTTGCAACACAGTTCAAACACGGTCTCAAGATAACTGCATAAGAAAAAATCACTAACGAGCTGCAGCTGCCAAGGTTGATGTAACTGCTACAGGGGGAAGGAGAGGGGGGAGGAAGGAGGGGGGGAAATCAGCTTGGGCATCAAAAAAGGGAAACTGCTTGTATCAGTGTGCTTGATTTGAGACGTGTTAGCCTCCTTGCACCCGCTTTGAGATCTCAAATAAACTTTGTCTGCTTCTCCACCCTGGTGTGTTCATTGGCGCGAAGCACACCGGGCAACGAACCCTGCTGTTGCCCCCTCGGGCC
The DNA here is from genome assembly GCF_020497125.1 of Mauremys mutica. Classification (NCBI taxonomy): domain Eukaryota; kingdom Metazoa; phylum Chordata; order Testudines; family Geoemydidae; genus Mauremys; species Mauremys mutica. The sequence continues at coordinate 137,119,080 of NC_059076.1, read as the reverse complement.
CTCTGTGCCGGCAAAAGTTCTTGGCGCCCAATGTGGTGCTCGAGGCTGAAATTTAGCCTTGCCCGGATCCCTCCTGGCAGCCGACGGATTGCGGCGACGACCGACGCCCAGTGCACACCGGTGATTTCATCGGGGGCCTCGGCAGAGACGCGGTTTGATTGACCCCGGAGGGCACAACGGTGCAATGCGCTCGGATAGCGGAGAAGTAGTTGCGGGCGACGGTGTGGAACCGGTCTCTTGGATAAGGTAGGAACAGTCCAGTGGTCTGGACTTTTGCCTGTTAAGACCTGGGGACGCCCAGTGTCTCCGTATCCCTAGAGTATGGGGCAGGGACAGAGTACGGCACGCAGGGCAAGGTGTACGCCCTTAGAATGCATTCTAGCAAATTGGAAAGTGTTTGGATCGGATCCGATGACTAAGAGTAAGCTAAAAAGGTTCTGTACAGTAGACTGGCCTCAATATCAGCTAGAGAGCCAGGAAAGGTGGCCACCGGAAGGATCACTTAATTATAACACGATCCTTCAATTACTCCTGTTTTGTCAGCGAACGGGTAAATGGAATGAACATCTGTATGCACAATTTTTTTTATGGCTTTACGAAATAGAACAGATATTTTGCAAAAGTGTATAAAAAGCTTGTGAAACTTGTGTGCAGCAGAGTTCTTTCTACCTGAGTACAGAATTCTCCTTTTTTCTGCAGAATAAAGCAATCTTTGCCTTATCCCTGTCAGGCTGTTATTGGTTCTCAGCTAGGCAGACCCGATATTTCGGTAACAGTTTCTGGCGACTCCAGCCGGGACTCTCCTAGCTCGGACATTGGACTCCGGACAGCTGTAGCAAACTGGGAACAGCACCAACGGGGTGTTTGGCCCCTCTTTCACTGTTTCACCGCGGCCCCTGGGGTTCGTGTTCCGATAAGGTGAGCCCTAATAGGATAAGGAAACACTATCTGGTTCTGGTTTTCTATCTGGGTTCTGGTTCTGTTCTGTTTAACCGGTTACTGTAGTTTTTCTGCACTGGGCGTTGTGTGTTTTTCATTTGGGCGTTAGGTGTGTGGGCGGAACTGAGCCTCTCGTTTGTAATTCCTCAGGGTGGAAGCCATTGCGTGCGATGAAGCTCTGAGGTCTAATTGAGATCCTTCTGTCCTGTCCCCTGTAGCGGACAGTGTAATAGAAGTAGGAAAACCTGGATTAGACCGTAATTCCCTCTGATCTCTTTGTAATTCTCTTTTCTGGTTGAGTGTTAGAAGACAGATGGGTGGGTCTCTGGATAAACCCTCTAAGGATAGCCCTTTGGATTATATGTTAAGTAAATGGCCTTTACCCGGTGTTCAGAAAGGAATGTATAGGCTGAAAGCCATTTGACTGTTCTGTGTTGCAGGAGGCTACTGTGGAAAATTTCTGGTGTCTCCACCTCCCATGCCTTTTTGCTAGCTCCGGATTCCCCAGTTAATCTGTTGGGCAGAGATCTGTTGTGTAAACTGCGTGCTCAGATTTTCTTTTCAGATGGTAAAATCATCCTTCGACTGCCTCAAAACCAACTCCCCCAGCTGTGTGCTGTTCTGACCCAGACTTCAGAGGACTCGATCCTGCCTGCGGGCCTGACCCTACCCGAGCGACTCAGACAGGAGTATTCCGCTAGATCAAGACAGCTGTGGATAGCTTTGGATTCAGAAGCAAACCAGAAAGCAACTGTATTAATGCAAATTATCTAACTGATAAGGTAGAAACCACTGAAACCCCTGGGCTGCCTATGAAACAAATACAAGAAAAGTAAAAATCAACAAACGAATGGCAGCAAACAACATGAAGGCAAGGAGAAACAAATTGGTTAAAAAAAATTGTTACACAGTAACTACAAATTAGTACTGGTCACAATTTGGGATCAGTAACACTGCATCCTAACTGAGGCACATGTTATTTAAAACAATTTTGTTCCGTGTCTGGGTACCAATACTAAATCCTGACACAGCAATATCTGAGAAATTGGTTACTGTCCATTCAGTAGCTTTTCTAAAAACAACATCCATAAAAACAACTGGATCTACGTCAACTACTGGTGTATCACAAAGCAATGCAATCCACAGAACAGAGAAGCTAGCAATTCCTGTTTCCTGCCCAGCAAAGCTTGCCAGAGATGACAACCAGCAGTAAGGATAACCTATAACGTAAATGGGCAGTACTGTGTAGTAATTAATTACAAGACATTTATATATAAAGGTCTCCTTTGTAGTGTCACTACTCCTAATTTCTGTTTTACTCCTCATATACATAATACTGTGGAACACTAACAATGCCTATGGTAGGAGCAGGATTTTATAATTCTACTATGAGAATTAATTTATGATTTAATTTCATCCTGCCAGCTACCCTTTTTGAATAGCAGAAAGGAATGGCCCTCCAGGACAGTGGTAGAAATGCATCTGACAGACTGCCAGTGTCTGTACTGACCCTGGGCAGGGACAGACCAGAACAATCCTTATGACTGATTACGGTCACTCTTTCGTTTTGGGATAAGTTATAATGTCTACTATGGTTTCCTATATGTATTAAAAATTAGGCACTCTAGTTAAACATACATTTCTTTGTTTTAAGGTTTAGTAAGTAAGAGATGGGATCTTGTATTGTGTCTTTGTTAAGGAGATTAGAGGATCCTTGAAGGCCTGGGCCCCAATGTGAATTGCTTGATTATAAGATTTAGGAAGGCTTAATTTACAATGTCTTTTGCTCAATATAAAATGCGGTTGTTTGTAGTCTCAAAGGTCTCTGTAAAAGACTGTTGGTGTGGAGGAGGAATGCGTGCATCAGGAAAAGATAAGGTGTGAAGGCCATTGTTATAATCAGATGGTCAAGGAAGGAGTGAAGAGACTTGACACCAGAGAACCATCAACGCGCATCCATAATGAAGAAAGGGCAGATTGATGAGCCTGAGGTAAGGCTGGCACCCCTAAAGACAGGACAATTGATTAAATCGAAACCAGGACAGGATGCCCCTCTCGGAGGTGTATTGGAATGTTTACATAAAAAAAGATAACACCAATTAAGAAATAACCGGTCAGAAACTGACACACAAAATCCATTGGGACTTTGGGTTCGTCTTGCCACACTCCAGGAGCATCGGATTGCGACCAACAGAACCCTGCTCCCCTCTGTGACCAATCTGGCTGGCCACTAGATAGTTACCAGTCCAGAGTCTGGATCAATAAACATCAACTGGCAGGAGAGAGAGAGAGAGAGAGAGAGAGAGTGTGTGTGTGTGTGTGTGTGTAACTGAAAGGCATATGCTAACTGCTGTATTCTCAATAAATGCAGCGTTTTTGCCTTCTTCCCTATAAAGATCCCATGTGCTTCTCATAAGTATAACACTATCACAGTATTTCAAAACACTCAGGCTACTACTAATGAAGATACAGGTGATAACTGCAATTTCCCTTTTAGGAATGTGTTTCTATCTGTGGCACCAAAGTAAAAGGGCCAGAGTACAACACCAGACTGGAAAAACATGGTTATGCTTGGATATAAGGTAGTGTCATATGTACACATACATATATACCTATATATGCTACAAATATATACGCCATGTCCATATTATTCAAATACATTAATTATTTGGGGGTGTCTCTAAGGATCGATCATAATACTACATTCCTCAGTCATGGTCCCGGGCCTACCATTCCCAGGCCCACCATAAGGGACTAAAAAAATAATTGGATAATAAAATCTGTCTATCAGTCATATGAGGGATTGTGCAGACTAAAAAGACAGAGGCATGAGTGTATGGATGGTGAAATAAGGTAACCACATAACAGTGTTTAGCCCACTGGGTTATCTTTAGTCCATGCATTATGCTTTTCTGGGATGATGGCTAAACATCCTCCCCACAAAAAGACAAAAAGTGGGGAAATATAAACCCTTGGTATCAGAGGCCCAGTATGAGGCCTGAACTAAAGTAATGGTCAAGACTTTGCTAACATAAAGCAAAATTAAACTGTGAGACAGAGGCAGGCCCTGCTCACAAAAGTTGGCAAGCAGAAGGCTGCTAATTGCACATATACACTTATCTAAAAGGTATCAAGTACTAACAGGATGAACTTGTGCCCAGATGGCACAAGAATATTCTCCACATTGATAATGAGGAACAGGCTGACCCATTCTAAAGACAGGGTCAAAAAGATAATATGATGGATAGAGTTGTTTGTCCGAACCAGCATGTACCAGGAGAGAGGCAGCACCCTAGCATGTAGAGGGGTTGTACTTCAATGCATCAGGAGTGATGTGCAAGTTGTTTGTACATGTGTACAAGAATGCACCTCTGAGTGGTTGATTTTGTCTGGCACAGGGGGCAATGGAGAGTCCTGCCACTGACTGAGCTGCGTCCATTGTCAGGGGGCACAAATTCGTAGTATGTCCTGTAGAGTCCGCTGGAAACTATTACTGTGTTTCGTTTGACAACAAACCTGTCCAGATGCCTTCGCATCTTATCGGAGTCTGTGGTCACTGGGGGTTCTCTCAGGGTCTGCTGGGTCAGCTATCTGCGCAGAGCCGGGGCAGCACACAGAGGGAACACACGCACGCAGCCGACTGTTATCAACATTGGATAGAGCAGAGCACCACACTGGTGACGTCTGATGACAAATGCTTGAAAGGAAAGGTATTTTGTTAATAGATTCCTTGCGGGCCATTGACTGACATTCTGTCTTGGAAAAAGTTCTGTAGGTTGGCGGTCTTATTTTTGTGTTATGTTCTTTTGGTGGTGGTTGGCTGTGGTTCTTTTTTTCTTGGCATGTGTGGTACTTCTTTCCCTGGCTAATCCCAGGGGGAGGTTGTACACTACTGATACTCGTCTGGGGACCAAACAACAGAGATGGGCTCCTGGTACGTATATCTCAATTGTGAAAATAGCTTGTTAGCTGTCCCCAGGAGCCTGAAAGGCTGCCTTGCCTGTTCCCCCAGGCTAGGTAGCACCCAAGTAAATGCTGTAGGAGCAACCTGGTACCACTTGGAGCTTTTACTTAGGAAATCAGGATAATTTTAAACTTGGGAAGGGATTTTTAATTTATCCCTCTGTAATCCCGTGACAGTGCAGCTTCATGGGGAGTGGAATCCTCATGTGCCTCTGGTCACAGGCTGCCTGAAATACTCAAGCCTTTAATGTTGAGGCAGTTTGGAGTGGAGAGAGAGAGAGAGAGAGACCCTTTCCTGCCTTTCAGAGTGCAAGGCTTTATGGCTGACGATCAGAAGGTACAACTCCCATTCTTCTGCTGCCTCAAATCTGAGCCCCTTTCCCTAACAGAATGAGGGTCCCTGGGCTGAAAGCTAGACAGGCTGAGTTTCCATGAGGCTGCAATCTGAGGCAGGTACAGGATTCTCTGCTTGGCCAGACATATTGCAGGGTGAGGGAGGGCTGCCGAGCATGTTACCAAACACTGCGAGAGAGACTATGACAGAGATAAACCCCAGCAAACACTCCCTCATGGGGCAGAAGACAAAAGAGAAGGCGGTTTTATCCCCTGGCTTTCACCTCACTTATTTATTAACAATACTAATTGCTGCTTTGTGATGGGCACACTTGCCTTCACCTTTTTGGGACACGGAGTCTCTGGGTTTTGCAGGACTTACTTCAAAGTATAATGAGAACACCCCAATTCCCAGTGGGAGGAAGAGAGCTGTGTAGGTCCCCTGCTTCTTTTCCAAGGGATTCTGGGACTCAATTTATAACGGGAGGAGGGGGGAGCCAGTAGCCCAGAAAGGGTCTTATTTTTATGGTCCTTTGTTATGCCAGGACCTACCTGTAACTTTAGCGCCCTCGTGGCCAAGATGGAGTCTGCTCTGCAGGCAGCTCTGGCCAAGAGAAGGCGCGCGCAGGAATGCAGCGGGAGAAATCCCTTCCATCCCAGGGCCACCTGTTCCAAAGCCCCCTGAGTGAACACACACACCCACAGGAAAAGTACAATGGCTATAAGAAAGGGAAATATTTATTTACAGAGGGATGAGAGGAGAAAAACAACAAGGGGAAATATAAGGGGAGCAGTAAAACAGGGCTGCATCCAAGCCAAGGCCCCACGGGCCCAGTGGGAGCACAGTCTGGAAGGGCAGGCACCGAGCAATGTGTCTGCACACAGAGTTCAGGAGCCCTGAGCAAAGTTCGAGTCCAGTGGTGAGTCTTGGGTGCTCCTGGTCGTCTTCGGCGCCAGTGAACTCTCCCCAGCAAACCCCTCCGGTGCCCTCTTCTGCCGCTCTCTGCAAAGCCACCCAGAGCGACCACCTCCCCACTTAACTAGCTACAGCCTCCCTCCTTGTTCCCAGTGCAGAGTGACCAGCCCCAGTGCTCCCAGCCCCACCCAGCTCTGGGCAGCCGTGATCCTGGGTCCAGCTCCTACCTGTCCTTCTCGGGCGATTCCCCCCGGCACAGGGCTCCTCCTGGCTCCTCTCCTGGGGTGGCCCCGATCGGCCGGCCTGTCCTTCCCCGGCTTCAGGCAGGTTCTCTCTGCTTCCTTTGGGAGAGCCTGCGGGCTGCCGCCTCTCCCCCCATCCAAGGGCCAGAGCCACCCCTGGAGATGCCCTCCTTTTGCCTCACTCTCCCCCTCCCTCCTAGGAAAAAGATTTAAAGGGGCCATGCTCTCTAAACCCCAAAGGGGTTACATACCCCCGGGGTCGGCTGTATGAAGTCTGCATCCTCAGAGCCTCTTCCTATTCTGCGCTATCTCCTGGTCAGGTTTCCCTGCAGTGGAATCATGGCTTCTTGGAGGGTTGGGGCCACAACATGCCTGTCCGACTCAGAGCCTTGTGCCTTAGCAAAGAAAGGGTTGGCTGGCTCGGTGCAGGTTGGGCATTTTTTTACCTTCTGCCATGCCTGGGAATGCTGCCTCATATACAGAGCACCTTTTGGATTCAGCCCACTGCTCTGGAAAGGGGAGCTCAGCAGGGAGGCGCTGTAGCAGAGGCTCCAAGTGGCTGTGACCACCACACTGCTCAGATCTCGGACCAAGAGAAGGCTTGAAAACAAGAAACAAAAAACCTTTAACTGACCGGAAAACACCTAAAAATAACATATCTAAAAGAAAAGGACAGGAGTGAAGCAAACCGCCATTTTGTCGCTGGGGAGGCAGAAGATCTGTCAGCAAGCAGGAGACAGGCTACGCTGTAGCTTTGAACCGCCCCTGGATACTGCAGACAGGAAGGGAATAGCCCATACATATCAAAATTGTGGGAGACTCTGGGCTGCAGAAAACAAGATTTTATCTACCTTGAAAATGATCTCTCCAGCAGCTTAGGCAGCCTTATGAGTCCTTGCCATGTTCTTAGTATGAGAAACTTGCTTCTTTTGTTACCCTTCTTGTCTGCCCCTTTTGCATTTTCTGCATAGAAGCTCGATACCACCTTTCCACTACAGAATGGTTTCTTTTTAATATTCAATTCCAGGAGCTTGGGAATTTATTCATACATAAACCCAGGCAAGTCCTCAAGCTCTCTATTAGCAATTCCTTACACTCAACGTTTTTAACTCTCAACTGATTCTAGATCTTCTGTCTGCAAAGATGTTGATCGTCATCAGCTTTGGGGTGAATTTTGTTAACTCACCAGATTACTTTTTATTGCGATTTTTCAGTGTCACTCATCTGGATGGAGTTCTGTTTTACAATGATGTCCAACACTCATAGCCTTCCATGTGCACTACAATCTCTTCAAGTGAAATTAGATTTTTGCATTTAGTTCATCTTGCCATGCAAAACAGCAGTCATTTCTCTCAGGCATCCTTGTGGGTTCTCTTTCCTCTTTCATGGTCCTCTGTACAAAGCTGCACTGGAGCACTCGATGGAGACCAGTAGCTTAAAGAAATTTGCCTCATCAGCTCTGTATCTCTTTGTAATTTTTAAATACGCAACAATGGTGCAAATCTATCCAGTGGAGGGAATGTAATGAATAGTTACAGTTACACACAGGCTTCAAAGGAAGTTTTGCTCTGTGTGAAATCCTGAAACCCAGTTTCTTCTTGATTAAAATTCTCAAGTAGACAGTAGCATCAAAACGGACCTGACCTGTGGTCTGTTACTTAACACTAAGAAAAAAAGATGATGAGATTTCAGATTGTGCAAGCTGCACCAAACTGCTGATCCTATTTTAAGTGGACAGTTCTTATCTTCCTATCACACAACACACTAAATTTAGTATATTTAAGCAGAAATCTGCAGTCCCCAAGCAAAAACTCAGTCCCCCTCATTTCTTAGAAAAATCAGTCTTTTCCCAGGGCAAGGCTGAGAGCAATACTGATGCAGAATGAAAACGTCTCCTTCTCACTGACTAGTCTTTGATAAATACCTTCAATTCTAGCACCACCAAACCAAGTAGGATGCCGAGATGAAAAATATTCAGATCTCTCTGACCTTTCCTCAAAGCCCAGTGCAATGTATAAGGGGGGTAATTTAATCAAAGATCTAAAACCAAAAAATAAATGGCCTGAGTTAACTGGTGTATTCCCACTGGTACAGGGAATTTGGCAGATGTTGGCTAAAGTGATTGGTCTTCCAGCTAAGACCCTAAAATCCACCCTCTTCTGGGGCATCAAGTCCAACAAGTCTTCCACCCTGTTCCTGGGCTCCACTACAGCCCTCCAGGGCCACCTTTTGCTCAGTCTGCAAACTCAGCTGGCAGCTTTGAGGAGAGGCACACAAACACTCAGCAGGCATCCCAGCTGGGAGTCACCCTGCTCCAGGACCCAATCTGCATGCTGTGGCTCTCTCCCTTTCCCCGGGATCTCCTGCAGGAGTAGTCTTGCTCCCTGAAGCTCTGACCCCAACTGGGCTATATGCTTACTTTTATAATCACCTGATCCTTACCCAACCAGTTTGAGTTCGGAGCTATCTGAGTCATCAGAAGTGAGGATAGACCGCAATTTGTCTTAAAGGACCAGCCAACTCATGACATGCACACACAATTGCATGAATATATTTTAGGCTCTTAGAAATATAAGATGTGAAGCTACAATTCAGATATTAGGGTCTGATTCAAAGTTTGAATGCATACGGTTAGTTTAGCATCTGTTTATGTGCATACAAAAACACCTATTTTTGTGCACATACATCACGTATTACCCTACATTAGTCAGGCATGCACCAATGTACATGTTCTGTGGTGCATGCCTAACTCTGAAAAAGGTGTCCCACAGTGTCTTTAAAACCTACTCTAGAGTTCTCATTTGATACCATGTGACAGAATTATAGTTTCCAGGCTACTGACAGTCACTCTTTGAATTTTAATTCTGTAAATAGGATACAGATAAATGCATAGATACATAAAATATAACTACCCCACAGAGAGGATCTCTTTTTTTCCCCCAGAAATAAGTGAACAGCAGCATTTGGCTACAATTGTGTTAGGTACTATGCATGTCAACAAATAAATTTTCTCAGACACTTTCATCATCACCGAAAATTAAGTTTTAATTCCCTGGAGCGGTGTTTGTATTAATATTAGCTAATTAGTTTTGTAACTGACTTTGCAGGCTGTGTTAAAAAAGAGAAGAGGAGGGAATTAATGTCCAAATGCTTCTCACCAGGCATTTCCACACTTCAAATTATAACAAACCCAGCACGGAAAGCTGCTGGGAACTTGTCTCATGCTGAAATGACAGTGCATCTTTACTTAATCAGTCCTGGATTAAAAAACTTATTTATCATAATCATGCCCAATAGGAGAGGACACAAAAGCTGACCTTTAATAAGCCTACTAAGACGTCATTTTTAAGAAGGAAGAGAGGTGCATGTTACATACAAAATACAAGACATACAATGACAAGACAGCACCTTTGATTGACTATGGAGTTTTTATCATAATAAATGAAAGATTGTATATCTGTCACTCATTTTTCAAATGGTCAAATTAGACACTTGTACTACTGACTCCCGTTGTCACAGAGAAAGATCTATTCCTCTGACACAGGCTGAATGAAAAAAAAAGTTGGGCTCTCACTAGTGTTAAACTCTCACCACAGCCTGAAACATTGGGCTGCAGCTCTCTTTCAGTATTTATCAGAAGCAGCTTCTTTATTAATACACCTAGGTAGTTATCTGGACTGCATCAAAACTGCAGGTATAAAAAAGTATGCGCAATTGCATGTCTGATTTATTCTTTCAATTGCCTCTATGGTGCATGCAAATCAGAAACTTACATGTATAAATTGTCAACCATAACTGGCCACCTGCAAGCTCAACTGTGGCTGAGCTAATCGGGCACACAAATTGACTTTTTTTGTACATGCAACCAGCCTCGAATCTACTCCTGAATCTCTCTATACGTTAATAAATTGTTGCTGGTCTTCCCTCTACAGCCTCTCTCATTTCTGCTACACATTTCTTAAGATGGTGACCATAAAGCAAATACAGTATCCACTGTGAAGATAACATTTATATTGTGATGGAGCTTAAGAGCGACAACCAGGGTGGCTCCCATTCATAGATTTCAAGGCCACACGGAATATTATGATATCTAGTCTGATCTCCTGCATAGCAATACACCACAGAATTATACCAAGTGATTCCTGCATCAAGCATGTAACTTGTGGTTAAGTTAGAGCATACCTGACAACCAAATAAATCTTCATTTAAGTTTTTAAGTGAATGAGAATTTACCACATCCTGACCCCAGATAAATTGTTCCAATGTTTAATTATCTCATTGCTAAAAATGTGCACTTTATTTCTAGCTTGAATTTATCTAGCTGGACTGAAGAGTGCTATAGTATCAGATCTTCTTTCCAGGTAGGTACTTGGTCAGGCAAGTTTTACATAAGAACGGCCATACTGAGTCAGACCAAAGGTCCATTTAGCTTAGTATCCTGTCTTCCGACAGTGGCCAATGCCAGGTGCCTCAGAGGGAATGAGCAGAACAGGTAATCATCAAGTGATCCATCCCCGTCACCCATTTCCAGCTTCTGGCAAACCGAGGCTAGGGACACCATCCCTGCCCATCCTGGCTGATAGCCATTGATGGATCCATCCTCCATGAACTTATCAAGGTCTTTTTGTGAACCCAGTTATAGTCTTGGCCTTACAACATCCTCTCGCAAAGAGTTCCACACGTCGACAGTGCATTGTGTGAAGAAATACTTTCTTTTGTTTTAAACCTGCTGCCTATTAATTTTATTTGGTGACCCTATTCTTGTGTTATGAGAAACAGTTAATAACACTTCCCTATTTACTTTCTCCACACCAGTCATGATTTTATAGACCTCTATCATATTTCCTCTTAGTCATCTCTTTTCCAAGCTGAGAAGTCCCAGTCTTATTAATCTCTTCTTATACAGAAGCTATTCCATACCCCTAATTATTTTTGTTACATTGGAATTAGAAAAGGTACAGAAGAGGGTATCTTTTTTGAGGTGGGGCGACCACATCTGCACGCAGTATTCAAGATGTGGGCGTAGCATGGATTTATACAGAGGCAAAATATTTTCGTACTATTTATCCCTTTCCTAATGATTCCCAACATTCTATTCACTTTTTTGACTGCCGCTACACATTGAATGGAGGTTTTCCAGGTAAGTCATTCTTGTAGCACTTTCCTGAATTCTTGCCAATTTATTAACATCCTTTTTAAAGTGTGAGCACTCCAAGTGCACACAATGCTTCAGTGACAGTCTCACTAATGCTGTATGCAGTGGTAATCCCACCTCCCTACTTTTACTCTTTAGTCCTCTGCTTATATATCCAAGGACCTCATTTGTTCTTAGCCACCTCCCTGCGCGGGGAATGCTTGCATAGTTGGTTATTCACCATGACCCCCATCCCTTTCAGAGCCAATGACTTCCAGGATAAACTCCCACATCTTATGTGACCTACATTCCATTTTCCTGGACGCATGACCTTGCATTTGACACAATTAAAACATTTTGTCCAAATAAGCCCAGAAGGCAGAAGCTGGCCTTCTGAAAAGATGACAGGTCTGATAGGTATGGTGAGGAGTCAATCGTGGAGGACTTTGAAAGTGAAGACAAGAGGTTTGTATTCATTGCAGTGGGAGAGGAGAAGCCAGTAGAGGGACTTCACATTATGTAGTACAGGGGTAGGCAACCTATGGCACACGTGCCAAAGGCAGCAAGCGAGCGGATTTTCAGTGGCACTCACACTGCCCAGGTCCTGCCCACCAGTCCGGGGGACTCTGCATTTTAATTTAATTTTAAATGAAGCTTCTTAAACATTTTAAAAACCTTATTTACTTTACATACAACAATAGTTTAGTTATATATTATAGACATAGAAAGAGACCTTCTACAAATGTTAAAATGTATTACTGGCATGCAAAACCTTAAATTAGAGTGAATAAATGAAGACTCGGCACACCGCTTCTGAAAGGTTGCCGACCCCTGATGTAGTAAGAGCAATGAAGATGACTTTAGCAGCCACATATTGAATGGAAAGGAGGAAGCATCAAGGTCAGAGGAGGAGGAGGAAAATGGTGGCAGTCAAGCTCGAGATGATCAGGGCTTGGACAAGTTTTGGCAGTGTAGGCAGAGAGAAACGGTCAGGTCTTGGAAATACTGGGCAGGAAAAAGTGGCAAGAATTAGACATGGCCTGGTGAATGCGTCAAAAGAGGGGGCTGAGTCAAAGATGCAGCCAAGATTATGGACCTGAGCAATAGGGATAACTGATGTATGCAGTATTGTTGTAGCTGTGTCGGTCCTGGGCTATGAGAGAGAAAAGCTAGGTGAGAGAATATCTTTTACTGGAACAACTTCTGCTGGTGAGACAGACAAGATTTCGAGCTTACACAGAGCTCGTCTTCAGTTGCAGGAAATTTGCTCAGGGCATCGCAGCTAAATACAAGATGGAACAGACTGATTGGCATAAGTAATTAATACATTTCAAAGGACCATTCAAGGCGAAGTGGCCCATCAACACTCCTCCAGTCATAGGGAGGCTGGGAGGGAAGCAGCTGAGAGGGGTTGCTAGTGGGTTATAGATTGTTGTAATAAGTCATAAATCCAGTGTGTCTATTCAGTCCATGATTTTTAGTGTCTAGCAAAGAAATGAATTTAAGCTCCGAGGCTCATCTTTTGAATGTGTTGTGCAGGTTTCCTTTAAGGATGAGGACTGATAGGTCAGATACAGAGTGATTGCTTTGTGAAAAGTGGTCACCCACAGGTACAGAGTTTTTGTTTGTTCTGACAAGGTCTGGTGCTGCTTTGAGTTGGTGTGTTCTGGTGTGTTTTGCTTCTGATGATGAAGAGCTTGGAGAGGTTGGGAAGTTGTCTGAAGGGCAGAAGAGGATGTTCAGGAAAGATTTATTTCAGGATGGGGTCCCCATCGAGCACGGGTTGTAGTTTAATGATATGCCTTATGGTTTCCAGTGTGGGGTGGTAGGTAACAACTAGGGGTGTGCAGTCAGAAGAGGTTTTATTTCTATATCGAAGCAGGTTCAGGGAGAGTTGATGGCATTGGATAAAATTTCCAGAAGCACCTAAGTAACTTGGAAAAAATTGTACCCATTGTTAGTGATTGAAATAGGGAGGTTTTGGCCACAATCAAGCTCACTTGATGGCTGGACATTCATGAGGAGATATGGCAAAGAGAGGGCAAGATTTTAATTTGGATGGAAGATGGCAGGTCCAGAGTACAGATGTGCAAGTCATGGCTAGTTGTCAAGATCATGTTTGTGGATAAGATCACCCAGAGATGGGAGTAGATGGAGAAGAGGAAGGGGCCAAGGATAAAGCCCCGAGGGACTGCATCAAGAGAGGAACAGGAGAAGAGGACCCTGCACTGTACATGGCTCTTGAAGAAGCGATTTGGAAGACTGGAGGGAGAACCAGGAGAGGATGGAATCACGAAAGTCCAAGGAGGACAATTTCAATAACAATATTGTTTGGTTGTGTCATGGACACCCGGATGGGTCAAAAAGAATGTGAATAAAATACTGGCCCTGAAATTTAGCAGGGAATTAGATCACTGGAGACCCTGGCGAGGGCTGTTTCACAGTGGGGAGAGTGTGTGTGTGCTGGGGAAGTGGGGGGTTGGGAGAGTGCAGAAGTCAGACGGAAGAAGATAAGGAATGGAATCTGAGGCCTGGAATTTAAGACAGCAGTTATATATGGATGTATTAACTTATAATGCCACTATCTTATTTTGTGCATTATTCTCTATCACCACCATGATACATCTTAACATGTCACTTTCCAAAAGGCATGTGATAAAAGAACAAGTGATTTCACATACCTAATAACCTACCATGTTTCATTACATTCTAAGCCTCCTAAAAGCAGCCTGTTTCCATTTCCCTCTTTAAAGTGTCAAAAATATTTAGTTATGTTGCTCACTGGAGAGAAAACAAGCACACACTTTACACCACTCTATCTTTTCTTTTCTAGCCCTATAGAACACAAAAGACATGTACCTGCATGCAGAGTCCCTATTTTTACTCCAAAACACATTTCATATCATGCCAGAACTGCGTTCTTGACAAATACTTAAAACTCCTTTATTTTGCTAGGAAAAAAATTTCTCCACACTGTTTTCACACCCCAAAGACACCTCTTGGCTTCATGAAACTAATGCAAGTCAGTGTAGGATTAGAGACAGACTGTCCTTGTGTATTTTTAATTCTTTTTTGTTTTTTCCTACATCTTCAAATGTCTCAGAATAGCTTAGAACAGATTCTAAATTTGCATTACAGTGCTCTCTCAACAGAAGGTGTTGCAAAAGTATTTGGTTACAACCTGTAGTAAATGTTTTTGCTATAAATCTGCGCTGTCCCTCCTAGCTGCCTGGAGGTTAGGTACCATGGCATTACTTCTCTACAAAGGTTTCGAGCCATAGGGTTAGGGTTAGGGTTACTGAATCATAGATAGTGACTTAGCTTTCTCTTAAATAATCAAGTTTTCAGCATGCAGCACCTGAATTGTTTGAGGTAGTTGCTATGTCTTCAAAGTACTTCCTCCTCCCCTCCCCTTCCCTGGGGTTCAGCTTCTGCCATATGCTTTTCATTCAAATGTGTACCTTGATCAGGCAGAGATATTAGCTGGGTCTGGACAATATTTGCATTGGAAGTAAAAATGATATACAGCCAGGTATCATCTGCATCATGCTGGTAATGAGACCAGAGCGTCTTAGAATTTCATGCAACATATTCATGTGCACATTAAAAAGAATGGGGAAAAATCTTTCTTGTGTGACTCCACAGGTGAGCGCTCCGGAGACAGAGAAGTAGCTGTCTAGTTTCTGTAAGCATATTGAAAATAAAGACTGGGCCCATTTCAGAACTCACCTGCCAACAAGTGCTGCATCTCAGAGGAGACAGTAACATGCCATGGTCTCAGAATGAAATATTGCAGACAGGTCCCAGAGGACGAATATGGATGTCCTTCCCTTATCCATGGGCAGGAGGTGGCCATCCACCAGGAGGTGGCCATCCACTGTCTGTCCCATGGCCTGGCCAGAACTCCAACAGTAAAGAGACTAAAATACTGGCTGTAGTAGGAAGCAGCTAGGATTATCTTGCCTAAAAATGGGAGATTTTACATTGGACCATAGACTGCAAGGGCTGATGGGGCCAAAGATGGTTTCTTGAATTGGCCAGACTATGGCAGGTTTTCCTTTACAAAAATGGTATTGACAATCTGTCAGAAGTCCTACTTTAGATACTCCTGGGCACATTTCACCAGAACTGTGAATGGATTCAGCATGGAACTGAATCATAGATAGTGACTTAGCTTTCAGTGCATTTTAGAGTGTCCTGCCCCAGTGATGTGCCAAATACTGTAGTGTGTTTTCTGTCTTGAATTCAGTGGTGTTGTTAAAGACTGTATGAAAGTAATCCTCTGCAAGTAGTCATTCAGCTGTGAGGCAGCTAGGACTGAAAGTGATTTGCTATTTGGAAAAACACTGCAAGATGGAATTTAGCTGCTGCAATGGAATCAGAACATAATAATGGTTATACTGGGTCAGACCAATGGTCCATCTAGCTCAGCATCCTGTCTTCTGACAGTGGCCAGTGCCAGATGCTTCAGAGGGGATGAACAAAACGGAAATTTTTAATGATCCATCCTCACCATCCAGCCCCAACTTCTGGGAATTGAAGGTTTAGTGACACCTTGAGCATGGTGCTGCATAAGAGAAAGGTCTTTTCTCTACTATGGCAGTAGCACAGTATATTTCTGTTAAAATTCTAACTGAATCTGACAATTTCATGACACCATTGCTCCAGATACCTTCTTTCCCACTTCATCTGATGCACATTAGAGAATCATGGTGCTCTGCAGTGGCTATGGGGGGGGGGGGTGAGGTGTGTTTATAGTAGAGGCCAGTGTCTGGTCCTACCACCTCAAAGTATTCATGCTCTGTGACCCAACGATTGGGTAATGTTTTCATAGAAGTGGCTCTTCTCCCAAGAAACCAGAAGAACTGCCATGTCTAGAGACAAAATAGAAATATTTAAAACCAGATGTCGGACTATCCTACAGCCATGCTGAGTGAAAACCCCTTAGAAATTGTACATTCAAAGACCTAGAGATACTGAATTGATATTATTTCTTTATTTTAATGGTTCGTTTTTAAAGGTAGCCCTGATATGACTGTTTCTCGAGAACCAACAAAAAACGGTTCTTGGGGTGTTATCCCAAAGTCTAAAACTTAAAAACAAACTTTACACAACAAAGGAAACAGAATCACAGGGTGGAATGCTGTCTAAGTTCTAATTTCAGTCTGAAGACAACTGCCTCTTACTATGTAACATCTGATAAGTGACTTCACAAGGGAGGCTTGAGAGTTGTACCACAGACTAGGTTTAAATGAGTTTCCCTAAGTTTTACAACTATTTGTTTAAAAAAAAGGAAAAGTCAATGGGACAGATATATAGGCCACAACAAGGACTGAGACTGATAATGTTTTATAATGAAGCCCATTAATAGTGAATTCTGATTCAACAGAACAACTCTGTATATAATTGCAGCAGGGCCTTCTCACTCCCATCTCTGCTTAAGTCTGCAAATAGCTCAGAGACAGTTTTGCTGGTAAAACATCTCACGGAGTTGGTTTAAAATATTTGTTTCCACCACCCTATACACTATATAGCCTTAAGCCTACAGTCCTAGGGAGCCCAAAGCACCTGAAAAAAGCAGGGAAGAGCAATCTCTCTCCCCCAATCTTTTCCTGCTTTCTCCCTTCTTTCCTTCCTCTGCCTTTTGTATCATCTTTCTAAGGGCCTAACTAGCTTCTTCATTCACTCAGCCCATCAATTAGACACAGCTCTAAAGTAATTAGGCCCGCTCTAAAGTAATTAGAGTTGCAGTGACCAGAGTGCTGGCTAAACTGCTGTTGCCGGTCACAATAATAAGGAATTTAATTCCCAATTTGTTTCAATGAACTACAGTGCACTGCATTTTTCTCCTAGTGTACTGTACACAATACAATTCTATATACTGTATACAATAAAAAACACACTTTGAACTAGTAGAGCATCTCTCCCCTGAGGATCCAAGAGTACGTTATCAATATTAAGAGTATAGAAATGATAGCTTGACTATATTATGGTTTTACTGAATACAGGGAAATGAAACAGTCAAATAGAGAGAGAAGAGAGGGACCTTTCAGAAAAAAAAAAGCTGACAAGCTGTCCATCAACCGTAATCACATCTGTAAACAGAGTATAATGCTAAGATACCCCTTCACTTCCATTTGTGACTTAACAATGTCCCCACCCCCAAAGGATAACTTCACACCAGTGACATTTTCCATTTAAGCTCTCATTAACTGTCTCAGCTCCAGGTGGAACGTGGTATATTTCTCAGCCTACATTCACTATAAACCCTGATTAACACTTTATTCAAGAAGTCAACAAGAATTTTTCCATTGGACTTTAGCTTTCTTTCTTGTCAAGAAGTTGAAGGGTGGAGGGGGGGGAGGGAAGGATCATCTGTGCTAAATTTAGTTACCTTCGGAGAGCCGGTAAAGTTTCAATGATTTAAGTTATATTAATGTAGAGTGTTAATTTGTTTGAAAATATTAAGCAACGTTATCATTAATGTTAAATATCTAGTAATAGAAACAGCATCTTATGTTTGACAGAAGAGGAAGGTGGAAAAAAATCATCATGAAGCAGGCTGTTGTATCAAATAATCAGAATGGGCATTCTCAAATCTAGCAATGCTACTTTATTTACATACTTTCCAGTGAAATAAAAATAAATGTGGATCCTTGAAGATATGCAGGAAAATAAGCACTTATCCAGAACTTTAAATCTTCAAAGCACTGTAAAAATTAATCCTCAGAACACCCGTGAGGTAACTACAAATTATCCCCACATTGCAGCTGGAAACTTAAGCAGATAAATTAAATGACTGACCAAGGCCAAACAGCAGAGACAAGATTAGAACTCAGAACCTCTAACAATTCTGTGCTCATTCCTTAACACCATACTACCCTCTTTCTTCCTTATCTCACATTTAGCCCACTGCTTCACCCAAACAAAATTATACGTTGCACTCCGATAGCACCTCCCATTTGAGTTCAAACGTGCTTTATAGATATTTATGAATTTAGCCATAACTCCCCTGCAAAAGAGAAGTATGACTATTCTTATTTAAAAGACAAGGAAACAGAAGCACAGAGAGGCTGCACATGGCCACACAGGAAGTTTATATAGTAGTTTGGAATGCAACCCAGACTAACTTGCTCCAAGTCCTGTATTCTATGTGGAGATCCATCCTTTCCGATTATAGCAGCACTCCATCAGATAAGCCAGGGGTAGGCAACCTATGGAACGGGTGCCGAAGGTGGCACGTAAGCTGATTTTCAGTGGCACTCACACTGCCCGGGTCCTGGCCACCAGTCCAGGGGGCTCTGCATTTCAATTTAGTTTTAAATAAGGCTTTAAAAATATATAAGAAGCTTCATTTTCTTTACATACAACAATAGTTTAGTTATATATTATAGACTTATAGAAAGAGACTGTCTAAAAATGTTAAAATGTATTACTGGCACACGAAAACTTAAATTAGAGTGAATAAATGAAGATTCGGCACACTACTTCTGAAAGGTTGCCGATCCCTGATATAAGCAATAAGACATGATATGGCATGTAGCATCCCACATTGTCATATCTATGATTTGTTTTCCTAGTATTATACTTTTGGAATAACATAAGGTTGAGAGGAAATAACTATATATTGGCACTTTTAAAAATTAGAAGTAAAGGGATCTGACTGACCGAAGGAGTAGGTCACAGGACTGGGTCTTATGATTCTACATGGCAGCCAATTAGCCAAGTTTTAGTAGACACAGGTAGCATATTTACATGTGCAACACAGATGGAAAAATTAGAGCACTTTACTGAAAACAACAAAAGTTAGTATGGTGAAAAGTCATCACACGTTTATCAGAGACATAAGTGTATGAAAAGTGCATTTCCAGTGTGCTGTGATATACTTTTCATATTCTGCATGCAAGAAAGGGCAGATGGGAGACTGGCTGGGATCTCCATAAAATGGGAGGAAGAGCAATATTATGGTAGCCTGGGTGCCTTTTTCAAAAGTGTACCCTTAACTCTCAGCTAGTCCGCGCCCCCCGCCCCCATTAGAATTACAATATTTTCCCCCAAAACCACTGATGTTGCCCTATAACTTTAAAGTGAAGGTTAGAGCCATTCTGCTACAGAGGAAGTTAAAGGCAGGAGCTAATTACAGTTTAACACTCCAGCAAAGGAGACGGGCTATAATAGCAAGCTTCTGATTTTCAAATTTCCAAACTGATTGAAAAAAAACCATTCCTACTATACACTGTTCTTATGCTTACAAACTCTGGAGTCTGAGTTTCTGGAACACAAGATGTTCCCCTGCCATACTTAGTGCATGACTTAAACTGCAGAACCAGGATAGCAACATAGGATAGCTTTCCATTAAAAAGCTAATCAATGTATTTTATTATATACCTCTGCAAACAGAAGTCTATATGCTTAACTGAAGGTAAATACTGGATGTGTATGACTAAGTACATGTAAGAGATACACAAAAGTGGCAAAAAGTCATTTAGAGAACATTCAGTACTGTCATTTGACCTGCCTCTCTTCGACGCGATGCCCAGCAACTTTGTTTAATCTTCCAAACCACGGCAGCCACCAGGAGCAAAGACAGGAAACAACTGTAGAGGAGAAAACACAAATATTTACTGCCCCCATTCAGAATACATCAGCATTTGAAAGCTATAACAAAATAAAGGCTAGATTATAGTCCTTTGATGAAAGGCTAGTCCTCTGATGAAAAAAGCTATAGCAGTGCAAAGTGCTTTGCAAACATTAAGTCTCATTAGGTACCATGTCCACTTTACGGAGAGATAAACAGGAGACACAAAAAGGTTATTAAAGCGACTTGCCCCAGGTGACACAGCAAGTCAAATGACAGAGCTGTGATTAGAATCCAGAAATTCTATTAGCAGGGCCGCCCAGAGGGGGGGGCAAGAGGGGCAATTTGCCCCAGGCCCCGGGCCCCACAGGGGCCCCCACGAGAGTTTTTCGGGGCCCCTGGAGCAGCGTCCTTCACTCGCTCCAGGGGGGCCGGAAAACTCTTGCGGGGCCCGGGCCCCCGGAGCTTCTTCGCTCCCAGTCTTCGCTGGCGGAGGGTCCTTCCGCTCCGGGGCGGAAGGACCCCCCACTGGCGAATTACCGCCGAAGCGGGACCCGCTGCCGGAATGCAGCTCGGTCTTCGGCGGTAATTCGGTGGCGGGGGGCCCTTCCGTTCAGGGACCCGCCGCCGAAGTGCCCCGGAGACCCACGGTGGGGGCCCCCGCTGCCGAATTACCGCCAAAGACCGGGCAGCACTTCGGCAGCGGGTCCCGCTTCGGCAGTAATTCGCTGGCGGGGGGGCTCCCGCCGCGGGTCTTTGGGGCACTTCGGTGGCGGGTCCCTGACCGGAAGGGCCCCCCGCTGCCGAAGACCCCAGGCCCCCGGAATCCTTTGGGCGGCCCTGTCTATTAGCAGTTTAAGACAATAAGGTGGCAAAAAGTGAATCATAAGGACAATGCTACACAGCAATCTTTAGCACTATTTATTTTAAATGAAAAAAAAAAGGAATAATTTAGTATTCAATATATACATCAGACAAAACTAATATAGTTTTTCAAGTTTCACATGAAATATTTTAGCAAATTAAACTATGATTATTGGAATTATTTTTCAAACAAAAAGCATGTACCCCAGTGTTACATACATCATCAGACCTTACTTTCATTAGCCTATATTGAATCCCAACAAGGAGGAACAGAGAAAGATGGAAATCTACATTAACTGTTAGAGCTTACAACAACAAACGTTTGTTTTGCGTTTTTCATCTCAGATGACATCTATTTCCCAATATAGCCAGATTTCCGAAAACACTTCCTCACATTTAATCTGAGGTATTCAATTTTGATTTTACTTTGGTCCACTGCAAAAATCTCATATGAAAGTCACTTTTCTACAGTTATATAAGAAAAATTCAGACAAAGTACTTTTGAAGTTTATTTTATAGCACCCTATTGGTCCTATGCTTAATTGTGAGATATAATATACATTTTTTTTTCAAGTACAGAAACAGCATGCCCCACTCACAAACCAGGAAGACATCTAGATTAATTTCTTGCCATCAGGACAAAGAAATGCACACACATACAACTGTTGATTTATGATTTTATATCTTCCGTTTTCCCTTTCTTTAAAAAAATAATCTACTGATGTATTTAGTGAAGTGTATGAACAGAATCTGCATTACCTGTAAATGGCATTTCTGCCATGAACAAGGTTAGATTTTGACTAGATGAATTTTTGCATACATCACACTTGAACAGGCACAAGTAAATGATGGAATAGCAACCTTTTTGAGCTCCAGAGGTTGTCCTGAGGCTGCCATTAGCATCCCCAGCATGAATGCCACAATACTTATTGAATAGTTTGGCAAGGTTTTTCCTCCTTAACAAGTTTCCCATTCCCAAAGAACCCTGAAGGCTCTTTGCAGGGCACAGCCTCCACTTTATCACAGAGGCCTACCCACACTAGGACTCCCTGCAGAGAAAAATAAACAAAGGAGCACCCAACCAAAAATGGTGGAACTGAGACAACGTGCCGAATCTTTACTTTATCATGCAGCTTATTGTTATATCCTATCCCCAATCCTCCAGTTGTACGCTGGATATTTAGACTACAGTCCTTGGAGTCAAATATCTTTTATCCTTCCTGTCCACAACACCTAATACAGACACTAAGTAAATAATATCCAAAGGTCTGCATGATGCCTCTCAAGACTGTGTCTAGGTCAAAGCAACGTCTATATCCTAACTGTAGCTGCCTGCTAGGCCATCGGGCTAAAGTTCTGGTTTCAACTTTCAGCTGAAAGCAAATGGATGGCACTTGGCTTATGGAAAACAGCTACTGTCATAGATTTACTGATTTTGCCATGACCCTCGATATTGCTCAACTCCCCAGGAAAACAGATCTAGAGTTTTAGACAGTTCAGCAGATCTTGACTGTTAGGACTGGCCAGTCCCCCTCAGATGGATTTTCTTTGAAGTCCTAACTGATCTTTTCAGAAAATTTCTCTTGGAAATGAGGTACATAGCAAAGGATTGTCTACACTGTGTAATGCAGAGCATAACTGGGGAATTTAACAAGAGCCTCACAAGAATGTAGGTTGGGGCTAGGAGATTCTGCCATTCCTTTAATTGCTCACATCTGTTAAACATTATTAATGGAACTCATATTTAAAAGCTCATTTGTCCAGGTGGAAAAAAACAAAAAAGCCCGATTGTGAATTAATTGGATGATCGCTGTCATACAACAATCTCTAGAAGACATGAAGCATTTTTTAAGAACTATACATGCCGGTTTTCAATTTTGCCCTTTTCTATATAACAGCTCCCCTTTTGTTTTCATTGCTGATATCATAGAATCATAGAATATTACGGTTGGAAGACGCCTCAGGAGGTCATCTAGTCCAACCCCCTGCTCAAAGCAGGACCAACACCAACTAAATCATCTGAGCCGAGGCTTTAGCAAGCCTGCCCTTAAAAACCTCTAAGGATGGAGATCCCACCACCTCCCCATTAGGTAACCCATTCCAGTGCTTCACCACCCTCCTAGTGAAATAATGTTTCCTAATATCCAACCTAGATCTCCCCCACTGCAACTTGAGACCATTGCTCCTTGTTCTGTCATCTGCTACCACTGAGAACAGACGAGCTCCATCCTCTTTGGAACCCCCCTTCAGGTAGTTGAAGGTTGCTATCAAATCCCCCCTCACTCTTCTCTTCTGCAGACTAAATAACCCCAGTTCCCTCAGCCTCTCCCCGTAATTCATGTGCCCCAGCCCCCTAATCATTTTTGTTGCCCTCCGCTGGACTCTGTCCAATTTGTCCTCATCCATTCTGTAGTGGGGGGACCAAAACTGGACACAGTATTACAGTTGTAATACTGAATAGAGGGGAAAAATCACTTCCCTCAATCTGCTGGCAATGTTCCTACTAATACAGCCCAATATGCCAATATCATAACCAAGACTTTTGAGAAAAGTATAAATAAAAATTCAAAATTAGGATTAGTTATCTGATTTTTCTAAAACATTTTAAATGCTACACTACATTTTGCAGAGGAACAACACTGATAAGCTTTTTGTACTGTCACAAGGAGGCAGCAAATACATGTGAAAGATGTAAAGCCAACAAGGAACACACATATTCCCCCTCCCCCCCGCACTGCATCTTTCAGCAGCAGGCCTAGAGGAGTAAAATGCCGTGTTTACTTAGTACACTAAAGGATGTCATCTAATGGCAAAGCTGCAGGACCAAACTGAAAGCAAGATCTCTTGGGTTTACTCAGAGTAAAATAGTCTGAAATAGGTAACAGCATTATACTCTGATTCGGAGAGGTCTGCTTTCTGCCAACATCCCCATTTCTTCCACCTGTTTCACAAGCAACACCACAAACACTGAACTAATGGACAGTATTCTCCAGAGTTACTAACATGTGGCAGCCATGTGTATGCACCACAGAGTCACTGCTCTCCACACTTCAACACAATGCTGCTGGCTTGCTTTCAGACACATGGCCATGAGGTTCTGTATTCCACTCTCATGGTGAACTAAGACCATTCAACAATTTCAAAATGCTCTTATTTCAAACAAAAACCAACTAACTCTCCCTGTGGGACTTACTCCAGCCTCCTTCTGGCCTTAGCTCTGTTGACCCTACTCCCTTCTATCTCTATTCATCTAGCACCAACCTCTTCTGTCCTGCAACACAATCTGGCCACTGCTGGTTTAGGTTTCTCTTTGCAGCTCCTGCCACTCTGAACAGCACCTCTTCTCCATCTTTTCTCCACCTACCTACATCTCTTAAAGAGATGCGCAGGAGTGACAGTCACTCTGCAGTAAAAGCCACAGCGCATTTTGATCACTATTGAAAAAATAAGGCTAGACTGTATGTTTAGCACTGGTACTGGACCCAGCAATGCTGCCCTCTCTGAGAAGGCTGAAAATAATGATGATGAGCACAGTTTAAGACTAGTTCAGTTTTTCAAATTGAGGACAGCAAAAGAGAGGCAATAGCTAAGTGTAAGACAATGGTAACTGAGCTACTGAAGACCACCGCATTGTTTGTTGGGTTTTTTTAAGCCTCTATGGGCTGAACTAAGATCCATGCTCAGGACTAGATCCAGCACATTTAACCGCAAGTCTATTTTTAACTCATCTACAGCAGCGACAGAAAAAAAAAATCGTCATTTTTATATTAAGGGTGCATTTATACCTATAAAGGATTAATAAATGATTAATAGATGTTATAAGGCTATTACATGAGTTGTGCCTGTTAGACGGTTATAGGCACATGAGCAGAAGGTGTTACAGAAGGTTATAAGTAACTTATTGACTGCTAGACTCAGTTTGATTAACCATTTAAGTGTCTAATTTATTAACTTCTTATAATCCATAAATGTATCCTTAAAATAAATTCTGACCAAAACCTCATCTGCCTCTCCAACCCTCTCTGACTTCTTTTCTGACAATTTCCTTGCGCTCTTAAAATTCTTATAACTAGTAAGTTTTCATTTTTACCTGACACTGGAGAGGAAGACATTGTAAGAGGAATCCTGACAACGAGAGGAGAAAATCCAGCTGGCACATTAAGGCCCAAATGACTGAACTACCCTACAATATTTATCAACATTAGAATGGCTAGTAAAAATGGCAGTTTTAAATCTCAAAATATACTGCAGCTTTGGCTCTAATATGCCTTAGTGTGTGAAAGTCAATTTGTAATTTCTGAAAGCACCGAGATGATTACTAGAAAAACATTTCAAATTATTCTGATGAAGTGGAAACTATTTAAGTGCTATCTGAAAGTAACTTGTAATGTGTGGAGAGTTATAGGTCACATTTTAGCTGTTCCATGCATTAAAATCCAAACAAGATAGAACCAATACATAAAGCCTGAGTGGTTGACTGTATAATGATGCTAGGCTAAACAGACTGGTTAAATAGCTTCTTTACTAAAGCGTGCATTGACATTGCATAGCTGGTTTGCTGAACTGCTACCTGATGCTAATAGCAAAGGAGGGAAGGACCTAATTTACAGATTAATGAACTTCCTTATTGTGGGAGACACCATAAGGGTTTAATAAACCATCACCCACTTCATCTTGAACAGTTGCCATTATAAGAGTGTTACAGTCTGGTACACTCTTGAATTTTATCATTCTCAGCAGGATGACTGAATCAAAAATACCTTTTGGGTAGGAAATTGTTTCATCTTCTTTGGCCTCACTCAGAAAACACACTGGCCATTTGAACTCTGACAATGGTAGTTAAACCTACTTGCAAAGCTCCCCTAGTAAAATGAGAATGATCCTGCAATATCTAGGAAAGGTACCAACCTTATTTATATTTAATGACTGAAATAGATTTACATGAGTGGCAGCACACAGGAGAAGCAGCCGTGAAAAGCCTGCCACTTTATTCACAGCCTGAGCAGAATGTCCTATTGCCAGCGCTGCTGCTCTTCTACCCATGATACCAAAGAGTAGACTAGTATCCTTCCCCATATACGAGGATGGGAAATGTCCCCAGGAAAAATATCAGTCCTGGCTAAATATTTATAAAATATTACTATAAATTTCTTACTTTCATCTAGTATCTTTCCATCTCAAATTTCTCCCAGTTCATGCATGTATTGATCTTGCTACATCCGTCATTGGCAATTTTAAAATCAAGACGGGATGTTTGACTTGAAGATCTGCTCTAGGAATTATTTTGGGGAACTTCTCTGGCTTGTGTAATACAGGAGGTAAGACTAGAAAAATCACAATGGTTCTTTCTAGGCTTGGAATCTGAAAACATGAAATGCTGCCACTTCCAGAATGGACACAACATCTGTTAGTGCACAGCAGCTCTATCCAATTGAAAGAAATGAAGATAATCAGTTGAATTTGGTGGGATTCTGGTATTTGTAATGACTACTATGAAAGAGCACCCGCGCCTAAGAGGGCCCCGCACCTTTTTAATTTTTACTCACCCGGCGGTGGGTCCTTCACTCGCTCCGGGTCTTCAGCAGCATTTCGGCGGCAGGTCTTTCAGTGCCGGGTAAGACCCGGAGCGAGTGAAGGACCCGCCGCCAGGTATTCGAATCAGACCCCACACTTCTTAAAGCCGGCCCTGCTCAGTGATCACTCAGTGCCCTGTCCTCTTCATTGTTTATAGCCCCTCACAAATCAGTATTTGTCTCATCTACAAACTTTATCAGTGATGATTTTATGTTTTCTTCCAGGTCATTGATAAATATGTTAAATAATATAGCATCAAGAACCGATCACTTACTAGAAACATGCCCATTTGATGATGATTCCCCATTTACAATTACATTGAGATCTATCAGTTAGCCAGTTTTTAATTCATTTAAAATGTACCATATTCATTTTATATTGTTTAGTTTTTTTAATCAAAATGCCATGCAGGGCCAAGTCAAATCCCTTAGAGAAGTCTAAGCATATTACATCAGCACTATTACCTTTATCAATCAAACTTGTAATCTCTTTAAAAAAAGGTATCAAGTTAGACATGATCTATTTTCTATAAACCCATGTTCATTTGCATAAATGACCCTCCTTTAGCTCTTAATTGAGACCCATATCAGCTCTTTCATTATCTTGCTCAGGATCAATGTCAGGCTGACAGGCCTATAATAACCTAGGTTATCCTATTTGCCCCTTTAAAAAGATTGGCATATTATTAGCTTTCTTCCAGTCTTCTGGAACTTGCCCAGTGCTCCTACAGGTGCCTTCACTTGCCTTCTAAATCAGGTTGGTTTTTTATCCAGTACACCCTTCTCTCTCAATTGTGGCTTCTAGGGCACCCCGTAAGGTGTTCTTAAATGAGTCCCAATTATCATTCATGTTTTTCTGATTGAATTCTTCCTACTAGTTGATTTGGCTCATAACCGGTTTCCAGTTTGGTGGAATTGGCCCCATTAAAGCCCCAAGTGTATATACATGTATTACTACTCTGGAATTTATTCTGCTTACATACTATAAATGTGATCAAGTCATGATCACTTGACCTAAATTGCCATTAATTTTTAGTTCTGTGATCAGCTCCTCTTTATCTGTTAGGATAAATTCTAATATAAATAGAATTCCCTGGTGTTGGCTGTAACACTTTTTGAATTTGGAAACTGTCATCAATTATGTTTAAAAATTCCAAGGATGTTTTAGTACTGGCAGCATGAGACCTCCAGCTTATGGTGGCACCCAGGCAGCAATTTTCCTACACATTGTAGATAGGTGCTGGTCTCAGCTCACCCACTACGTATTTTTTCTTTATCGGCTTCACTGCAAAGGAAGAGTTTTAAGGAGATATTTCAAGGAGGATAGTAAGGTATTTTGCAGAACCTTACAAGAAATAATTTCCATGCATGAGGGACAACATATGAGAAAGCATGAAGATACTTGTTAAATTTTCAAACAAGTGGAAGGGGGTGATGGAGGCTTGCATTATGGGCTGATCAGAGATAGGAATCTCAACAGCGTATGAGAAATGATAGGTAGGGTAGAGATTCTGCGGTGGGCCTTCCATGGGAAGAAAAATAGTTTGTGTTTGATGTGATGGAGAATGGGTACCAATGGAGGGATGTAAAGAGGGATGTGATGTGGTCAGTGATGAGCCAGGAAAGTTTAACTTTGCAGCAGGATTCTGAATGGGTAGCTATGGGGTAACATTGCATTTGTCAAACCAGAGAAAAGGATGTTAAAGTAGTTGAAACATGATGTGAGCAGAGGTTGGGAAAGAGTTT
This sequence comes from Mauremys mutica, assembly GCF_020497125.1. Lineage (NCBI taxonomy): Eukaryota > Metazoa > Chordata > Testudines > Geoemydidae > Mauremys > Mauremys mutica. Next base: position 137,090,792 of record NC_059076.1, on the reverse strand, counting down.
CAGCTGTGTGGATGGAGAGGAAAGGCTGTTATCTTATTGTGCAGAAAGAATAGAAAGATTTGGAGATAGCCTGCAAGGAGTTACCTGTTCTGTAACTGGCGTTCTTCGAGATGTGTTGCTCATGTCTATTCCACAGTAGATGTGCATGGTTGCCACGTGCACTGGTGCCGGAAGTTTTTCCCTTAGCAGTACCCGTACTGGGGGAGTACCGCAGCAACCCCTGGAGTGGTGCCTGTATATTATGTTATAAGGGGAAGCACTCGCTCCCCCGACCCTCGGTTCCTTCTTGCCGGACAACTCTGACAGAGGTGAAGGAGGGCAGGATGTGGAATAGGCATGAGCAACACATCTCGAAGAACGCCAGTTATGGAACAAGTAACTGTACTTTCTTCTTTGAGTGATTGTTCATGTGTATTCCACAGTAGGTGATTCCAAGCAATATCTGTTGGAGGTGGGTAGGAGTTCATGATAGACCAGGACGGAGTACTGCCTTGCCGAATCCAGCGTCGTCCCTAGACTAGGCGATGATCGTGTAATGCAAAATAAATGTATGAACTGAGGCCCAAGTGGCCACTCTACAAATGTCTTGGATAGGGACATGGGCTATGTAGGCAACTGATGAGGGCTGAGCCTTCGCAGAGTGTGCCCTAATGATCGGTGGCAGGGGAACCCCTGCCAGATCATAACACGTGCATATGCATGAGGTGATCCAGTGGGAAAGATGCTGGATGGAGATAGGTTGCCCCTTCACCCTCTTGGCCGAGGCGACAAAAAGTTGCAAGGATTTCCTGAACGGCTTAGTCCATTCCAGATAAAAGGCCAGCGCCCTACGCACATCAGTGTGTGGAGGTGCTGTTCCTTGTTGGAGGAATGGGGCTTAGGACAGACCATGGGGAGAAAGATGCTCCGTTCCATATGGAAGGCGGAGACCACCTTCGGGAGGAACGCAGGGCGTGAGTGAAGCTGGACTTTATCCCTGTGGAAGACCGTATGGGGGGCTCCGAGGTCAAGGCCCTAAGTTCCGAGACCCGCCGGGCAGACGTGATCGCTACAAGGAAGGCCACCTTCCACAAGAGGTTAGACCAGGAACATGTGGCCCAGGGCTCAAAGGGAGGCCCAGTGAGTCGGGACAAAACCAGGTTTAGGTCCCATTGTGGCACAGGGGGGTCTAGCGTTTGGAAATGAATGGTCGAGGCCCTTCAGGAAATGGGAGGTCAGAGTGGGAGAAGACCGAGTGCCTTTGCACCAGCAGGTGGAAGGCCGATATGGCTACCAGGTGTACCCTGACCAAGGTTGGTGCCAGTCCTTGGGCCCTAAGGGACAGGAGGTAGTCCAGAATGAGCTGGAGGGGTGCAGAAGAGGGGGAAACTCCGCGCTCATTCGCCCACTTGGAGAACCTGGACCACTTCGCCATGTACATCCAGCGCGTGGAGGGCTTCCTGCTTTCCAGGAGGACTTGCCTTACCTGCTCCGAACACCTGCCCTCCTCCTCATCTAGCCACAGAGCAACCATGCTGTCATGTGGAGCGCAGCTAGATTGGGATGGAGGAGGCGGCCCCCATCCTGGGAGAGGAGGTCTGGGTGTAGCGGCAGCATCCTCAGGGGCGCCGCCAAGAGGCAAAGGAGGGTCCCGTACCAGTGCTGGTGGGCCCATGCCGGGGCTATGAGGATGACTCTCGCCTTGTCTGCTTTTATCCTCTGCAGGACCTTGTCGATGAGGGGAAATGGCAGGAAAGCATAAAGGAGCCCGCCCGCCCACTGCAGGAGGAACGCATCGGAGATTGCACCCCTCCCTACCCCACCTCTGGAGCAGAACCAAGGGCAACACCGGTTCTGGTGGGCTGCAAAGAGGTCGATCCGGGGAACTCTCCACTCTCGGAAAAGCCAGTGAGCGACCTCCGAGTGGAGCGACCACTCGTACTGAGGGGAGAAAATCCTACTGAGGTGATCTGCCTGCATATTGCGGATGCCCGGGAGGTGTACGGCCCTCAGGGAGATATCGTGGGCTATACAGAACTCCCATAGTCTCAGAGCTTCCCGGCAGAGGGCCAGGGAGCGAGTCCCACCTTGCCTGTTGATATAGTACATGGTGGCGGTGTTGTCCGTGAGGACTCTGACCACCTTGCCGTAAAGGTGTGTGTGGAAGGTCACGCATGCCAACCTCACTGCTCTGAGCTCTTTGACATTTATGTGGAAGGCAGATCCGGGATTGACCATGTCCCTTCAGTCTATATGTGTCTTGTGTGGGCTCCCCAACCCAAGTCTGACGCGTCGGTTACCAGTCTACAGACGAGCTGGTATCCCGAAAGGGAACCCCTTAGAGTATAGTGCTCGGGTAAGACTACCATTGAAGGGAAGCCAATATTGGGGACGGAACCGTAAGAATCTTGTCCAGCCCATCCTGGACCTGAGAGAATTGGGAAGCTAGCCAGAGCTGGAGGGGACTCATTCAGAGTCTGGCATGGCGGACCACATACATACATGCCACCATGTGGCCCAGAATTCGAAGCCACGCTCTTGCCGTTGTCACCGGGAAGGCCGTGACCGAGGCAATGAGATCCTTCAGTGTCTTGAACCTGTCTGGGGGGAGAGAGGCTGTGGCCCTCGCGGAGTCCAGAAGCGCCCCAATGAACTCTATGCGCTGAACTGGAACCAAGGTTGATTTGGTCTCTTTCACCACTAGGCCGAGACCGGCACATGTCAAGAGGTGCAGCCCCATGTGGGTCTTTACCTCGGAACTCGAGTCGCCCTTGAGAAGCCAATTGTCCAGGTACGGAAAGATCTGGACTCCCTCCCACCTGAGGCAGGCCGCTACCACAGCCATACACTTTGTGAAAACCCTGGGTGCCGTAGAAAGGCCAAATGGGAGGACCGCAAATTGATAGTGGTCTGACCCCACTAGGAAACAAAGGAAGTGCCTGTGCCCCTCGAAAATATGGATGTGAAAGTACACATCCTGGAGGTCCAGGGACGCATACCAATCCCCCGGGTCCAGGGAGGGGATAGTAGAGGCCAGGAACACCATGTGGAATTTGGAGCAGGCCAGAAAATGGTTTAGGCCCCAGAGGTCCAGGATGGCTCTGAGGCCCCCTTTGGATTTTGGGATCAGGAAGTACCGGGAGTAGAACCCTTCGCCTTGGAATTCTACTGGACTCTTTCCACCACCCCCAGGTGCAGAAGACGGTCCACCTCCTGACCCAGGAGGAGGGTGTGCTCTGGGTCCCCAGGGACTACTGGGGAGGGCGGGTGGTTTGGTGGGGGTGAGGTGAACTGCAAATGTGGCCCCTGGAAATGGTGCTGAGGACCCACTGGTCCGATGTTGTATGGCACCACGCCATACGGAAGGCAGACAAAGGGTTGCAGAACACAAACTTTATTAACTGGGGGGTCTCCCTGGCAACTGGCCCAGTGCCCCCCTGCAAATAGTCAAAATCGCCTCTCTCCCTGCCTCTTGCCCTTAGAGTGTCCAGGCTTGTATCTGCTCCTCGCAGGTTGAGCCGACGGTTGCGGCTTGGCCTTGTCCTTAGCCAGAGGGACGTAGAGGCCGAAGGACTGCAGGATAGTATGGGAATCGTTCATCCCATGCAGTCTGACGTCTGTCTGGTCCGCAAAGAGTGCCCTTCCATCAAACAGAAGGTCTTGCATCAGGAATTGGGCCTCCAATGACAGACCCGACAAGAGGAGCCATGCTACCCTATGCATGGAAATCGCGGAAGCCGTTGTGCGGGCCGCAGTGTCCACTGCGAATGATGCCGCTTGCAGGGCCGCTTTTGCCATTGCCGCCCCCTCTTCCACCAGCGCCTTGAAGTCCGTCCTGTCCCGATCTGGGAGGAGGGTCTCAAACTTAGGCAGAGACTCCCAAAGGTTAAAGTCATATCTGCTCAGTAAGGCCTGGTGGTTGGCTACCCTAAGCTGGAAACTGGCAGAGGAATAAAACTTGCTAACGAAGGACTCCAGTCGTCTGACGTCCTTAATTTTGGGGGTGGGCGCAGGCTGGCCCTGTTGCTCCCTGTGGTTCACCGACTCTACTACAAGTGAGTTAGGTACCGGTGGGAATAGAGGTATTCGTGGTCCTTGGCTGGCACAAAATACTTCCTCTCAGTCTTCTTGGAGATTGGTGCCAAGGAGGCAGGAGTTTGCCACAGGGTGTTAGAAATGTTGGCTATACCCTGGTGCAAGGGCAGAGCCACGCAGCCTGGTGCTGAGGGAGACAACACATTTAAGAGGGAATCGGACAGGCCCTCCATCTCCTCAGCCTGCAGCTGAAGGCTAGATGCCACCTGCTTTAGCAGGTCTTGGTGAGCCTTGAAGTCCTCCTGTGGGACTGAAGGTGGAGGCGCCATTATGGTGTCATCCAGTGCCGGGGAGAGGGCCCGCACAGAGCCGAGGGCCTCGGTCGCTATCGAGGGGTCGAGCCCCAGATCAGAATCCAGGTGCGGATCCGCTGACTCATGGCCTGCCGACTTGTCTCGTAGGCGGCGGGACGAGGCTGATGGAGCCTGAGATGCTCCGGCAACCGAGCAGGCCCCCTTCTGGGCAGGCATCGGCGGCTACGGGGCCCATTGGCACCACTGCCCTTGCCATGGGGCCCCTTGCCACTGACCCGGCTGGGAGCCCAGTGGCATGATCTGTCCTGGTTGAGCAGTGTGGACAGAGGACGGGCGGCTGGGTGCTGAGGCTGAGGATGCCGTTGAGTGCACTGTCTCGTGAGAGCAGTAGGAGCGGCGGTGCCTGTGATGCCGTCTCCCTTGGGACCTGGACCTTGACGTCGAGGAACGGTATCCGCCCGAAGTGCTGCTTCATTACCCATGACGGCATCGGGAAGTCCGGTGCCCCTGCGCTGAGGCATCACGGGAGTAGTCTCGAGTGCGATGTCGAGGCAAGCAGGAAGCGGAACGGGAATGACGACGTCTATCCTGTCAAGAGTAGCAGAGAAGGGGAGTATCCCCAGTGCCTCTCACGGTGCCTACGCTCGCTGGCAGGCGGTATCAGAGGTTCCCGAGACTCCTGTCTGGGTGGCAGCCCGGATGGCCTGGCCGGTGTCGAGGGCAAGCGCGAGCTACAGGAAGATGGTCGCTGCGCACCGAGCGGTGCGGGGAGCAGTCCTCGGAGTGGGAACTGTGTCCCGCTGGGGAGGCTTGATGGGCACCCAAAGGAGGCTTGCTGTGGGACTGGGGGCCCGTCCTCTGCTGCATGCACGTGACCGGCAGGCTCATAATGTCTTTCGCAGCCTGCATTGCCTCTGGCGTCAATGGAATCCATATTTGTGGCGATGCGCGCACGGATGGTACCAGGCTGCTCCGCTCAGCCTGAGTCGGAGGCCTTGAGCCCGGGGTGGACCGAGGGCTGCCTGACATGGGACCAGCCTCCCCTCTATCCTTGTCTCGGCGCCGCTGCAACATAGGGCCCTTCCCTTGTTTCTTGGAGGGAGAGTGGTGCCGGCTAGTCAAGGGGGCCTCGCTACACACCGACGACATCGTGGTGGGTGCGGAGTCCGTTCGGCATGCCAGAGTTGGGGCCAGCGCCAACTCCATCAGGAGTCTCGAAGTCTAATGTCTCTCTCCTTCTTAGTCCTTGGCTTGAACGACCTGCAGATCTTACAGCGGTCGTTGATGTGAGTCTCACCCAGGAAGCGGAGACACTCAGTGTGCGGGTCACTCCTAAGCATAAAATGGCGACAGGAGTCGCACGACTTGAAGCCTGGGACACGGGGCATGCCCCGAGCCCAGTCTAACAACTGAAGAAACAATCCACTAAGGTTGAGAAGAAAAGCTGCAGCAGAGCTGGAGCACAAAGTTCCGACTACCTTCACTGGCAGCAAAAAGGAACTGAGGGTCGGGGGAGAGCATGGCTCCCCTTATAGCGAGATATATAGGCACCACTCCAGGGGTCACTGCGGTGCTCCCCCAGTACAGGTACTGCTAAGGGAAAAACTTCTGGCACTGGTGCACGTGGCGAGCATGCACACCTACTGTGGAACAGACATGAGCAATCACTCGAAGAAGAATGTGAGGATCTAAAGTGGGGTCCATGTTGAAGATGATGCCAAGGTTATAAGACTGAGTGACAAGGAGGTATATCACTTTGACCAGATTTCAGAGTAGCAGCCGTGTTAGTCTGTATCCGCAAAAAGAACAGGAGTACTTGTGGCACCTTAAAGACTAACAAATTTATTTTAGCATGAGCTTTCGTGAGCTGCAGCTCACTTCTTCGGATGCATAGAATGGAACACACAGACAGGGGATATTTATACATACAGAGAACATGAAAAGGTGGAAGTATGCATACCAACAGGCAGAGTCTAATCAATTGAGATGAGCTATCGTCAGCAGGAGGAAAAAAAACTTTTTGAAGTGATAATTAAGATGGCCCATAGAAGGTGTGAGGAGAACTTAACATAGGGAAATAGATTCAATTGGTGTAATGACCCAACCATTCCCAGTCTTTGTTTAGGCCACAGTTAATAGTATCTAGTTTGCATATTAATTCAAGTTCAGCAGTTTCTCTTTGGAGTCTGTTTTTGAAGTTTTTTTCTTGCAAAATTGCCACCTTCAAGTCTGTCACTGAGTGGTTAGAGAGGTTGAAGTGTTCTCCCACTGGTTTTTGAATGTTATGATTCCTGATGTCAGATTTGTGTCCATTTATTCTTTTGCGTAGAGACTGTCCGGTTTGGCCAATGTACATGGCAGAGGGGCATTGCTGGCACATGATGGCATATATCACGTTGGTAGATGTGCAGGTGTACGAGCCCCTGATGGCGTGTCTGATGTGATTAGGACCAGAGTGACTCAAAAAGGAAACGGTGTATGTAGAGATTAAGAGCTCTCTTTTGGCTAGCTGACCTGAAGCTGATAGCTGGGCATTTGGAAGGTGGGGGTCTGAAAGGCAGGCAGAGATTTTAGTTTAGACAAGAAATTGTTCCGGTGTGAAGAGGTAGATCTGAAAGTCATCAGCACATAGACTAACAGTTGTGGATGGATTGCCCAGAGACAATGTTTAGAGAGAGAAAAGAGGACCAAGAACAGAATTGTGTGGGGAACTCCCACAAAAGGTTTGAGATGGATGAGGAGGATTGGCCAAAATGACAGAGAGGTAGGAGAATTTGAGGAAGACTGAATCTCAAAAGATGAGGGACAGGATTCCAAGAACAAGAATGTGATTGAAGTGTCAAAGGTGGCTGACAGACTGAGGAGGATGAGGATAGAGAACAGGTTCTGAGTATACACAGAAAGATGTCAGAGACTAGGGAGAGCAGTTTCAGTGGAGTGCAAAGGCAGAAGCTGGATGGGAAAGAGTCTAGGATGGAATTGGAGGAGAGGAACACCAGACAATAATGTTGGTAGTGTGTGCAACGAATGCAGAGAGAAAGGGGGAAGGAAGATGCAGCAGTAGATGGAGACACAAGGGGAATCAAGGACTTTTAAAAAAAAAAAAGAGAGATTAAAGCATGTTTGTATTAAAAGGGTCAGAATCAGAGGAAGAAGAGAGGGTAAAAGGAGGGGATGAAAGTGGGGTGAGGGAGATGAGATGGTATGGATCATTAGAGCAAATGGAAGGGTTAGCAGATGAGAATCTTCTGTGCCTATGACATCAGGGGAGGAGAGAGAGTGTGAAAAAGATTTACATGCATTTCCTTGTCTCAGGTTCCTCACCACAGTGAAAGTTAATGCTCTTTTGTATTTGTTCTAGGAGAGACTGCTTACAACCCTGTCACCAAATAATGGATTCCACATCCACAAAGAGGCATTTATGAAACTTGTTTTATCATGGACTTTATAACATCAGCCAGAATTCATAAGTTGTATGGACAGATTTCCCAGATCTGGGAAGGTCTTGTCATATTTCAATTTGATGAGATCAGTAAGATCCTGTTTAGAGCAGTAACTGCGGGTAGGGGAGTGGGTTTGAGGAGGGAGTCGAAGGTGGTGAAAAACTGGTTGTGATTACAGGCATGGAATTCAACGAGGGTGAGAAGCAATGCGACTTGGCTATGAAGATGGCAGAACCAAAAGGAAGAGAGAACAAATTTCTTGTAGAGGAAGTCAGCATGGTCATGAGATTTCTGCCAGACACACAACTCTGTGCAAGAGCAGGAGTGAAGGAAATGGATATTTGAGGTGAATCAGGGCTGGGAGTGGCAGAGTGGACCTTACAATAGGACAGAGGAGCAAAGGAGTCAAGGGTGGAGGAGAAGGTAGAGTAATGGAGGTCAGCTCCTCAACTGCATAGGTTTGGCTGCATTGTCAGAACTTGTAGGGTTGGGAAACACACAGAGAAGCCTCACTGCTTTATCTAAAATGTTCTATGCTGTAATGAACTGTCACATGTCTCTATCATGTGTGGGGATCGACTTCATTCCGCCAGGAGAAATCTGCCTCTCTCACCTGTGGAATTCAAGTCTGTGCAAGACACAAGGTAGTTAAGGTGCTGAGTATAGCGATGGACCGTGTCTGACAGAGACTAGCCAGGAGAGACTGCACTTTGGGAGGGAACAACATGTTTGGTTGCATATGCGGGTCAGAAGTCTTCTGAGCTGATACCAGGGAGATTTGGTTTCAGATTGTTCATGAATCGGTGTGCCTATATTATTTTTAGAGTCTCGTTGGTTGCTGTTACTGATGTGTCTAGAAATGATGATCAGAGGGACATGAGCTCTTGCTGTTCCTCAGTACAATGGATTTGAGATGGGATTTTGTGTGATCTTTATAAATAGTAACATATAGTGATAGACACTATAAAATAAGTCAATGGATAAGCAAAGAATATCAAAGAAAACATTTACTGCGAGACTCCAGGAGATCTGAATTATTGTAATGTGACATATTCCTGCTTTCCAAAAACAATTGGGAAAGGCTTACAACAAACAGACCAATATATACTACATAAAAGTGCCTCCTCAGCTACTGTGCCACTATACACACTGCTCCTCCAGTGGTGATTCCTGAAATTAAAATCATATTAGCCACTTCATCAAAATAAAATAAGCAGAATTATATATGGATAATCACTTACATAACAACATAAATTTATATGGAGCTTTACAAACAAACAAAAACACAATCCCTCCCCTAAAGATCTCAAAGTAAAAGACACAGAATGCCAGCTCAAGAAAGATAAGACTATGAGGAAACTGGGGAGAAACAGAAGCAAATATCCCTGGAAGCAGCAGGCTTTAAGGAGGGATCATAGAATCATAGGACTGGAAGGGACCTCGAGAGGTCATCTAAGTCCAGTCCCCTGCACTCATGGCAGGACTAAATATTATATAGACCATCCCTGACAGGTGTTTCTCTAATCTGCTCTTAAAAATCCCCAATGATGGAGATTCCACAACCTCCCCAGGCAATTTATACCAGTGTTTAACCACCCGGACAGTTAGGAAGTTTTTCCTAATGTCCAACCTAAACCTCCCTTGCTGCAATTTAAGCCCATTGCTTCTTGTCCTGTTCTCAGAGGTTAAGAAGAACAATTCTTCTCCCTCCTCCTTGTAACAACCTTTTATGTACTTGAAAACTATTATCATGTCCCCTCTCAGTCTTCTCTTCTTCGGACTAAACAAACCTAATTTTTTCAATCTTCCCTCGTAGGTCATGTTTTCTAGACCTTTAATAATTTTTGTTGCTCTTCTCTGGACTTTCTCCAATTTGTCCACATCTTTCCTGAAATGTGGCGCCCAGAACTGGACACAATACTCCACTTGAGGCCTAATCAGCATGGAGTAGAGCAGAAGAATTACTTCTCGTGTCTTGCTTATAATACGCCTGCTAATACATCCCAGAATGTTTGCTTTTTTTGCAACAGCATCTCACTGTTGACTCATATTTAGCTTGTGATCCACTATGACCCCCAGATCCCTTTCTGCAGTACTCCTTCCTAAGTAGAGTACTTTGCATTTGTCCTTATTGAATTTCATCTTATTTACTTCAGACCATTTCTCCAGTTTGTTCAGCTCATTTTGAATTTTAATCCTATCCTCCAAAGCACTTGCAACCCTTCCCAGCTTGGTATTGTCTGCAAACTTTATAAGTGTACTCTGTATGCCATTATCTAAATCATCCATGAAGATATTGAACAGAACCGGACCCAGAACCGATCCCTGTGGAGAAACACAGGATGCTAAAAAAGATAACAGGAAATGAAATCAGATGTAGGTGGCATGAGATTAGTAGGGACTGAAGGCTTTTCATAATGCCTTTTGTATAAAAACCATTTTGCATACTGTTACAAAAATTACTAGGGAAATGGGAATGGGGAGGAACATATTTTGAAGAAAAAAATTGACACCTTTTAAAAACCACAGTCAGAGCATACAAAAAAAGCTTTCAATAGCTTAAACTTTGAGGGAAGAAAACAGCAGGAAGGGAAGGAGAGGGGAAGAAAAAGTTTCCTTGCAATTCATTTGGTTTTAGAAAAGGTTAACAGTGGTTAGAATATCATTTCTCTTACAGTTTCAATTATAATGAAATATTAATGAGCCAGTAAGAGCCATTTTTCTCAACCTTTATCTACTGACATTTTTTGGAGCTTAAAATAAAAAGCTACTGTATGGAATAATAACCGTAAAGTTAACTAGCAAACTTGGACCTGATTTTCAAAGTTGCTGAGGGCCCTAACTCCAGCTGAAAGCAAAGGAAGCTTCAGGCATTCAGAATCACTGAACTTCAAGCTCCAAACCGTTCAAAGGAGAGGAACTTGGTTGTTAAATAAAAAAAGAAATTAAGTACAAGGCCAGAGTAGAGTTTAGTCCCAGCCAGCTCTCGGTCACGCTATTCTCTGGAGTATGGTTGTTCAACTAGATTACTGGCTTTGTTTGCCCTGTAGAGCTTTTGGGGCTCTGCAGGTTTCCCTGTTCCTTCATAAACTGAGCTAAGATCTAGAATTGTGCAAGGTAACTGATTCTCTATCCTACTGGGATCTTTGAAATTACAGAGTTCTTGACTCTTATTGCATCTCCTTGCCCTGCCTTGCACAGATTAACACATGTATGGAGCTATGAGACTTGGAAACTTGATCAATGCAAAATAATGCACATTAGAGTTGGAATTATGTTTTCCACATACAAAATGACGAGTTCTAAATTAGCTGTTATCACTGAAGAAAGATCTTGGAGTCATTGCGGATAGTTCTCTGAAAATATCCACTTAATGTGCAGCGGTGGTCAAAAAAGCTAACAGAATGTTGGGAATCACTAGGAAAGGGATCGATAATAAGACAGAAAATATCATATTGCCACTATATAAATCCATGGTATGTCCACATCTTGAACGCTGTGTGTAGATGTGGTCGCCCCATCTCAAAAAAAGATACCCTCTTCCGAACCTTTTCCAATTCCAATGTGACAAAAATGATTAGGGGTATAGAAGAGCTTCCATATGAGAAGAGATTAAGACTAGGACTTTTCAACATGGAAAAAGGGGGGGGTGATATGATAGAGGTCTATAAAATCATGACTGGTGTGGAGAAAGTAAATAAGGAAATATTATTTACTCCTTCTCATAACACAAGAACAAAGGGTTAACCAAATGAAATTAATAGGCAGCAGGTTTAAAACTAACAAAAGGAAGCATTTCTTCACACAACACACAGTCAACCTGTGGAACTCTTTGCCAGAGGATGTTGTGAAGGCCAAGACTATAACAAGTATCAGAAGGGTAGCTGTGTAAGTCTGTATCCACAAAGGACTATAATAGGATTCAAAAAAAGAACTAGATAAGTTCATGGAGCATAGTTCCATCAATGGCTATCAGCCAGGATGGGCAAGGATGCAAAACCATGCTCTGAAGTGTTCCTAACCTCTGTTTGCAAGAAGCTGGGAATGGGCAACGGGATGGATCACTTGATGATTACTTGTTCAGTTCATTCCCTCTGAAGCACCTGGCATTGGCCAATGTTGGAAGAAAAGATATTGGGTTAGATGGCCATTCTGATGCTCCTATGTAAAGAATGCATTGATGTACCACACAGTATGGCTATTTTAAAAATTAGTTACATACAATTCAAATCTGTGCATAGGCTAAGCAAAGCATGAAACGTTCAAACCAAGCCATTTTTAGCTGGACAGACCCTGAAAGAAGTTAGGCAATCAGTAAAATAGCTCTGTACCTCCATATAGACAGTTCTAAAACCTAACATCCTAACACATGAACACACAAAATCAGATACAAAAATTGTTCATAACTTTGCTTAGGTACAGCTGAGTTTCTGTAAATAATACTTTATGTGCTTGGCAATATACAACTCAGAAAGCCCTTGTCCTGAAGAGCTTAAAACCTAACAAAACAAGATAGATACAGGATGTGCTGGAAAGCTCAAAGGAATATTCAGTATTGATAACTTTTATAATCTGTGCTACAGCAGCACCTAGAGGCCCCAGTCCAGATATTGTGCCACTGTACATGGCAGTGTACATACTCACAAGAGAGAATCCCTGCCCTGAAGAGCTTACAATCAAAATCAACAAGACAGGACAGGACAGGACGATAAACAGAGGCACAGAACAGGGGAAACAGAGGAGAAATTATCTGACAAAGGTCCCATAACAGGTCAATGGCAGAGCTGGGAACAGACCCCAGTGTGGTCGATATGGCAATTTCCTGGATATCCTTGGGAGACCATATTGAATTAAGTTTAAGTATCTTTTGGGTCCATTGTAAATGCAAAGTTTATGAATTATTGTGGGCTGGGCCTGCAAGTAACCTGTTGGGGGGCGGGGGGATGTGATGTGAGGCCTTTAATATAGGACTATATTGAACAATTTGCAGAGAAGAAGGTACTTTTGGGACAATGCTGTGAACTGGATTTCCTGGGAAATACCTAGGGGGAGGTTAAATGCAAATTCTTCACTGCAGATATATAAAAATCCAGCCTTTTGAAGCTACGCCCTGAAGAATGGGTCACTGTCTGATGATTTATCTGTTCCTGGAGACTGGAGATCAAAGGCCCCAACTGTATAAAGAAATGGCTGAACTGCCCAGCCTGGGTTCTGAATCTGAGATGGTTATGAACTTGTAACTACAAAGAAAACCCAACTGTGGTTTTGAAGAACTGACACCTACAAGAGCCTGCGGCTGGAGCTGGGGGTGACCCCTGGAAAGCTTTTTAGCATGTGTGTAGGTTCCTCTGTTGTTTTTAATATGTTTTCTTTGTACTGCTTTCACCTTAATAATAAATGTGCTTGCTTAGAAAGAGCTGTGTGGTAAATTTTAACTGTGGCAATACACTGATCATAGGCCTCTGGAAAGAAAGCAAAGCACAAATGTTGGTCTTCTAGGCACTCTGGCTTGCTGGGGATATCACAGTGCAAGCAGGGAACTGTGCAACCTTAAAGATCCCCTGGTCAGGTGGGAGTGAGACGCAGGCCTCCACTCAAGAAAGACGAGAACTCAGAGCTGGAAGCCTAATAGTGGGTGCCTCCGAGGGACCACAGAGGGGGAATACAGGTGCAGTTGCCCTGAAACTGACATTCAGATGTCCTGGTACCCAGTTTAGTACTCTATCCAATAGACCACTCTGTCTCTTTTTAATAGCCCTGGAGGAGAGAGCTTTTAGGAAGGATTTTAGTGAAGAGAGGAGGATGATTTGTTGGACCAGAAAAAGAAGGGCATTCTACGTATAGGGTTGGCATGGAAAACGCCACAAAGACAGTTGTATGCAAAACAAGACAAACTGAACAGTGTGACTGGCATAATTGGAATACCAGGGGAGGCAATAGGATGAGATATGGCTGCTGATGTAGACTAGGGTATAACTATGCAGAATCTTCAAAGAGATGACAATAATACAATCTGTGCATTAATTTTCAAGGAAGATCAACTATATGGGAAATCTGAAGGAGTGAAATAAGATATTTTTCTGTGTGTGCCAATGGCACTCAAAAAATGTTAGACATTCATCAAAATTTCAAAGTTAGGGTGGGTTTTTTTCCATTTTTTAAATGGCCTGTAGTTCAAATATAGTTTTAACAATTTTCTTCAGACTTGGCAGAAAAATTCTCCTTCGCCTTAAAAATCAGTCTGAAAATTTTCATATCAATTCTATTTTGCTAGACAAAGTTATAAGGGGCTAAAAATAAGACTTTTTTTTTATCATGGAGCCTAGTTGCAACCTTAATTATGGAACCATGACTAACATTCCATCATGGAATTTCAAAAACAAGACAAATCTCAATGCAGTTTAACTCTAAACAGCAAATATGAATCATACTGTTCTAATGTGGTTGAATGGGGAGGGATAGCTCAGTGGTTTGAGCATTGGCCTGCTAAACCCAGGGTTGTGAGTTCAATCCTTGAGGGGGCCATTTGGGGATTTAGTTGGGGACTGGTCCTGCTTTGAGCAGGGGGTTGGACTTGCTGATCTCCTGAGGTCCCTTCCAACCCTGATAATCTATGTTATATGGATTATGAAGCAAAACAGTGTGAAAGAAGGCTAATAGTCACTGCTACGCTTAGAGACTGAATACATTATAGATGGATGGATGGAAAACATTGATAAACAGCACTATTGTGAACTTAGATAGTTTTATTCTTCTGGCATGTTAAGTTTTTATTAAAATGTTATGGTATCACCTTCTAGGAGAGTTACAGAAAAATCATCACCATCAACTGTCCAATTCAGCCTACTCTCTTAATTTTATTTTTAAATTGTAGGTTTGTGTTAGCATATATTTCATGTTTGTTTCTTCTTTTTTAAAGTCTGCTTCTATTAATATGATAGCATCAGAGGAATACTATTTTACTGTATCATTTAGACCTGGGGATCTGAAGCACTGGTCCATGGACCATTGATGATCAGTAAAGCATTTGCTGGGAGTCTGCAGAGTGCTGACTGACCATATGGTGCTCAGTCCAGCAACTAAAATGCATTAAGAGACAGCCAAAGACCAAATACATTCCTAATATTACTTTTCTATATAAGCAATTACAGCTGCAACATACATCACATAGGTGAAATCCTGGCCCCACTGATTTCAATGTGCAGTAACTTGTTACCTTGTGCAGTAACTGTGGTTCTTCAAGATATGCATCCTTATAGGTGCTCCACTTCGGATGCACATGCACCTCTTCAGCCCTTGATCCAATTTTCCATTAGCAGTGTCTGTTCAGGCCGCACATGCACTCTATACAACCTCGTGCCACTCTCCAAGGGTACAGAGGGCTGCACAGGTGAACCATCCTCAGTTCCTTCTCAATCCCAACATCCAACAAGGACAGTCTGAAGCAGAGAGGAAGGAGAATAGGTATTGGAGCACCCATAGGGGGACATCTCAAAGAACCAGTTACTGCAAAAGGTGAGTAATCTTTTCTTCTTCTTCTTCTTCGAGTAGTGTCCCTAGGGGTGCTCCACTTTAGGGTGACTCTTGAGCAGTATCCTCACAGGAAAGAGGGAGTTTCAGAATCAAGTCCAAGACTTAAGCCAGTACAACAGAACCAAGTGCTGAGTCAGATCTGATGGCATGGACCAAGGCAAAGTGTTTAGATAAAATATGCACTGAAGCCCATCTAGCAGCTCTGTGTCTCTCAGACACTGGAATGTTTTTGAGTAACACTTAGAAGCTATTTGTGATCTGGTCCAGTGTGCTACAATTCTCTGGGGAGGCAAAGCACCAGCTGTATCATAGCAAGTGGCTGCCAACTATTCAAGTATGTCCCTATGAATTGTATTCTCTGTACAGGGGCTGACTTGGACTACTTTGTGTTTAGTTGGAGACCCAACTCCTGGAAGGTAGAGAGCTGTATGAGTGGGATTTAGTACTGCTTCAAAAGATCAGCCCTTGAGTAGCCAATCATTGAGACACAGGAAGACTACAATTGCTTCTCAACAAAGATAAGCCAGCACTATTACTGAAGCCTTTGAGAACACCACTGGGGCCAAAAGAGAGGCTGAAGGGAAATACTCAGTAATGAAAATGATCCTGGCCCATGGTGAAGTGCAGGAATCTCCTGTGCACGGGACATATTGCTATATGGAAATAACCATCCTGCAGTTCGAGGGCCAAAAACCAATCTCTTGTCTATTTAGAAGGGATTAGATCTGCCACAGTCACCATCCAGAACTTCTGAGACTAACAATTTGTTCAGTTATCTTAGATTGAAGATTGGTCTCCACTCTCTGTCCTTCTTTGGCATGAGAAAATACTTTGAGTAAACTACTTTCCACCTGTGTGGGGATGGAAATGGTTCTAAACAAAGGAGAGAATGTACTTCTTGACTCAGCATAATCTCATGAGAGGGCTCTTTAAAGTGGAACAGGGAAGTGCGGTGTGGTTGCGGATGAGATATAAAGTTATAACCTCCATGACCCACTTGTCTGTTGTAATACGCCACTAGTCTTGTTATAAATGGAAAATGCAGTCTCCAAAAGCAGGAAGGTATGCAGAAAGTAGCAGCTTGCAGATTAGAGGTGGGGAAGGAGTTGAGCCCTCAACCAACACATCAAGATTGCTGTTTTGATGATGACAGTGTACTAGTTGAAGGAGGGTGGGAATCTCTTTTCCTTTGGAATTTGTCTTTTTCTAGCAGGCTCAGCAGTTCTGTGAAAACCAGAGAACTGAGCCAGCCACGATCTCTGGGAAGTTTGAGTCCTGCTAAATCTCCTCTTGTTTGTAGGGGTGTATATAACAAGATACCTCAATGTGGCCCTGGAGACCTTCACATGTACAGAGACTAATCCATAGCTCCCAAGAAGAGCTTCTGACCAAACAGGAGGTCCTCCCCCATGTTATGAACCTCTCTCAGGAATCTTGACAACTGGAGCCACAACACCTTGTGCATGACAACTGCTGTGGAGATGGATCTAGCAGCAATGTCCGTGGCATCCAAGGACACTTGGAGAGGGTCTGGATAATAACTAACCCTTCTTAATAACAGCATTGAAGTGTTCTCTATGCTCCTGTGGAAGATGTTCAATTGAGGACGCAAACTTGTTGTAACTCATGTAGTTATTCTTGGCCATGATTGGCTGATAGTTTGTGATACGAAACTGGAGGGTCACAGATGAGTAGGCCTTCCACCCAAAAAGGTCTAACCTTTCTGGTCCTTATCATAAGGAGTAGATCTGGAGTAATTTTGTCTATCTGACTCATTTACAGCACCCACCACCAGGAAATTAGGTGGGGGGAGGGAAACAAAAATTCTGAGTCCCTGAAGGTAACATATTTCTTATCTGCCCATTTACAAGTTGGCTGTATGATGGCAGGAGTTTGCCACACAGCCTCTGCAGGATCCAGGAGTGCTTCATTAACTGATACCACAACCCGGGTGGCTGTCACCCTCTGGAAAATGTCCAGGAGCTTGTGATGTGAATCTTTAACCTGCTCAAGAAGTATTTGGAGGGTGTTTGCGCCACTCTCTTCACATGGTCCTGGAACTGATGAAAATCATCAGTCATCGATGATGGTAGAGGCACGACTGTCTTGTCTGGAGATGAAGAAAAAAGAGGGGAATTTGTGACCCTAGTTTCCTGGTGCAGTGGAGCCAGAGGTCTGGAAAACTGCTGCCAATAAGCTGCCCAAGGATCCCAGTAAGACCACTGGAGAGGCCCATATGGGAGAGGGGCTGATACCCAGGACTGATTCCACCATACCTCATGTGGCTGAGGGTCTTTTTGTTAGAATATGAGTTTCTGTAATGATGCAGAGGGGAACCCCACACAGATAAGGAGGAGGCTGATTGAAGGTTTCCTTTATCCTCCTCAATGTCCTCCAAGATGGGAGAGGGGGTGGGGGCAAGTAAAGAAAGGTGGAGAGTTCTGCAGTAGCAGGAAGCACAGGTAATCTAGAGACTGTGATCTTGGTACTCAGTGTCATTCAGGACCATTAAGCAGTGGGGACTCCAGCTCATCTAACACTGACAAGTCCATGGAGTAAAGGAATTTCTGAGGATCCAAGCGGGTCGGTACTGACACACCAGTTGACTTGGGCAGTAACATACCTTTGGAGTACGTAGGCATTGGGGCCAAAGGGGTGTGCTTTGATTTTATCAGTATTGAGTGTGCCAAGTGGGAAGATGGTGCTGATCTGGAGGCAGATGGTACTGGGGCTCTGCCAGTGTTATGTTTCTCTGAAGTGCTCTGGGGTCTGCTCCACTGGTACTAGAGGAAGGGAGTCTTCCAACTCGAAAGTACCGAGCTGAGAGACTGAGGCCTCCAACACTATAAACCTAGCAGGAGATCAGAACTTCTTGGGAGCTGGCTCCTTGTGGTGGGCGACTAAGCTCCTCTGCTTTGGAACCTTCCCTAAATCCTCTGAGATCTTCTCCCTTCTAGAGAAGATCTTAGCCAAAGGGACACCGTCTGGAGACAGATGAATGGCAGGGGGAGGGAAGGTGGAAGGTGCGGGGTCTGTTGACCCGACTCGGAAGGAGGTCAAAGGGAGTGTTCCATCAGCAGCAGCTTCAGTTTGGTCTCCCAATTCTTCTGAGCTCTAGATTTTAGAGCCAGGCAAAAGTTACACTTTTGGGAGATAAGAGACTCTCCCACACAATGGATACATTTAGAGTGGCTGTTGCTGATTGGGACAGCCACACAACAAGAGAATCAGCTTTTGAAACCTTGTGAGCCAGGCAGACCCAGCCAGACCAAATAAGCTCACCAAAAAAAAAATGGAAGAGGAGGAAAAAAAGGAGGGGTGGGTGGAGAAAAAAAATGAAACCTCTCATATCTAACTGATTTTATTCTAACAACTAACAATAACTAGAAACACTGAACTAAACTACAAAACACACTGAGGCGCACACAAGGCAGTCATGCTAGAGCTCCGTCTCAGGCAGAGGTTGGAGAGAAGGAACTGAGGGTGATTTGCCCGGGCAGCCCTATACGCCCTGGGAGCGAGGCACAAAGTTGTATAGTGTGCATGCATAGGTCGAACAGATGCTACTAACAGGAAATCTCCAATCAAGGGCTTGAGAGGCACATGTGTATCTGAAGTGGAGCACCGTCAAGAATGCTACTTGAAGAAGAACTCTCATTTACTTCAATGGGAACAAGATTTTACCCCATATCAACTTGAATGAGACAGGAAGTAAACCATTTACAGTAGATGCTTATTAGTAAGAACTGATCAGTGCCCTTTGGCTACATTGCACCGAAGCGACTGTTGCCGTTATGGGGAGTGTCAACAATTGACAGCAGGGAAAGTGTTCCCAGGGGAAATGTTGCTCGCAAGCAGCCGTCGCTCTTACAAGGTGTTGCTGTAAACAAGCATCCACTGTAAAGTGTCCTCGCAGCACTATTTTAAGATGTAGTCCACACTACGAAAAAAGTTTGATATAGGAGCCGCGATAAGTGATCTTCATGAAATGCCAAATCAGTGCTCTTAGGTTTTATGACCTCTTCTGCCACTGAATGTCAGTAAAAGCTCAGGCAAGATACCATTTCTGTATGTGTTTACTCATGAGTAAAACGTGTATAATCCTTACCTACTTCACAAAGGACTGTGAGGCTTTAATGTTCATAAGGCACTTTGAAATGTTCACTTGAAAGTGCTACTTAAGTAGCTTATATACAGTATTATTACGGTTATGAAATATTAACAGTCCCTACAATTAGAAAGTCCAGCACATCAGTTTATGAAATCCTACGGACCCAATTTATCACTTCTGGAGACTTCCCATGTTCTTATTAAGAACACCCTTTAGAAGAATGGAAGAGGAAATAGATTATTATTTTATTTCTGTTGATTCCATTCTTATGGCATCATGAACCTGTTTCACACTGAGGATAAGGGCTCGTTTTATTCAGAGGATGGTGTGCGCTTGCACTGACGTGTAGCCAATTTCTCTAATTTAACCTTACAAAGAAAAAATATTTTAAATGTTAATAGTAGTACTTTCAATTCACTAGACTTAAATGTTAGCTAAAGATGATGGTTTAACTTTAATAAACTATAAATCAGTGTATTGATAAAAGGAGCTTTCTTAAAACAGTTGAAATATTTATCTGCCTAAAATGAAAAGTACCTGAAAAATGTCACAAAGAACTGTACCAGGTCCATAAAGTTGCTGTGCTGTGAGAAAGCAATCTGTAAAAGAAAAGCAAATGTTTTCCTGTTACTTCACTGGCAGATAATTTATATCCAGAATTCATCATTACACTGCTGCTGGGATCAACAATTACTATGAAATACTGCTTCATTTTCTTCAAAATGTACACTATGTTGATTTTTTAAAAACAAATATTAAGTAGTATTCCGAGGAAGAAGCAACAGACCTCAGATTAAGGTTTGAAATGCTTCATCCAAATTTCTTTTTAAAAACAAAACAAATAATTCAGCTTTTCCAGTTACAATCCAGGAATATATCATTTTGGTAAATGAGGCAAAAGAACATGGTAATCATCTTTGAAAAGCTCCAAATCCAAAATGATCACAATACTCACAAATAAGAAGCAGCATACAGCTAAAGTTGAATATTTTGAATTACTGCAGACATATTAACCAATAAAGTACAATAAATACTAAAAAGTTCAAAAGTAAGCAGAATTGCTTGGCCCCACTGAAATAATATTCTTAAAGCAAGATCTTCTTGAATAAGTAACTTACACTAAGAGCAGCAAAAAGGCATGAAACACAGAAGATAATAGATACTGTAAAAACAACTATGGCATTCATTTTAACTCACTTTCCTGCAAGCCACTCAAACTGAAAAGTGAAAAACAACCAATTTTTTGGACACAAAACAGAAGGAAGAAAGGAACAGGAAATTGGGAGGTGGTTAGAGGCAAAAGGAGAGATTAGAGAGTCTGGTTAAAAACAACAAAGCAAAGGGAAGGCAAGCCAACAGAAAGGCAACTTGTGATTGCTAATATTGCACAAACTCTTTCCAGGTACCTCCTATTTCCTCTGACTATCAATCCCAGCACCACAACAGGAAATTAACTCTTTCGTGAACAATCAGAACTTTTTCCAACACTAAATGGAAACCGTCAGTTTATACAGCAGAGCTTTTCATTTTTATGGAGTCTGTCTCAAAGCATTGTTTCTATTTTCCCATTACATATCATAGCAATATTGGTATCAATTTTAACCTATTCCCACTGTCAGCCACAGGTTGAATATTATGAATACCAGAAAAATTACCATTGGTTTATTATTTTTTCCAGAAACAGTCTGTTGCCATATTTGCTTTAAATATCTATATTATATTCCATGTCATACAGTAGCAGGCCAGAACTGTTTATTTACAAATATGCTGAAGTGATCTTTATATGCTATAATCTCCTTTGGAGTGCATAATGGTATACTTTCTGTTTTGCTGGAAAGCTTATACCCAACAGCACTGAAAGCTGCAGACTGTACGATTCCATTCTTTCAACCCTACTGCCTATACATGATGGGAAGATTCAGCAAGCTGTATTTTAAATTTAATTTTAATGCACTGCCCAACAGTCTACTTGAGTTTTCCAGTTAAAAAAAGGACAGAAAATGTATTGAGATGCACTTACAGCACTTTACATTTTAAGCACAGAGGGCTAAATCTATGTTTTCTTTAAAACAAATACCAAGATAGGAATATTAATAATTTCAAACAAATCAAATAATTTCAAGCTCCTGATATATTATAGAATCAGGAAGTGAGAGTAACTAAGATACTTGTTATGTAGTATTATGTTATGTAATGCCTAAGATACTTGTATACAGTAGTGTTGTAGTCATGTTGGTCCAGGATATTGGAGAAACAAGGTGGCTGAGGTCATATCTTTATTGGACAAACTTCTGTTGGTGAGATAGAGACGCTTTTGAGTTTACACACAGATCTCCTTCTTCTGTGTAAGCTCAAATGCTGGTCTCTCTCACCAACAGAAGTTGGTCCAATAAAGATGTTACCTCAGCCACCTTGTCTGTCTAAGATACTGAAACAGAGGTAATCCCACATTACATGCATCTGACGAAGTGGGTATTCACCCACGAAAGCTTATGCTCCATCTTCTAGTCTTTAAGGTGCCACAGGACTTGTTGCTGATCCAGACTAACACGGCTATCCCTCTGATATTAGAGGTAACGTTGTACAGTCATAGATTCACAATATGACCTATATTGATGAGAGAATATGATAAAACTGTAATTTTTAACTAAAATCTTTTATAGAACAAGGAATCTAGAAGCAGAAAAAGAAACTGGACAAACAATCCTCCTGAAAGAATCATTATCAGGTTACTGCATGCTGAAAGTCAAAGCCCATTGCAACTGAAATACAAGTAAACAAAATTAAACAAGTTTTACGAACCTCTTTTAAATACAGTGGAGGACAAATGACTATGGCCTAGACCTTCTTTTAAAACAGATCAAAGTGGGATTTATATATTAAAAACAAGCTGCTGCCATTTCAGTGCAGGATGGATCCCAGAAAAAAATTGAGATGCTTATGTGCATACCAAAGCTGTAAAGCACCTGTGATAACAGAATCAAGGAACTCATCTCTAAGCCATGACTAGAAAAGGATGGCCGGAGCCAGAAGTCTGAATAAGAAATTAAAGTGAAAATGAAAAGATGGATAAGTTCTAGGTAACAGAAAAGTCAGCTTCCTCTGGTGTATAAGTGACCTAGTAAGTGTGGTTTCTTGATTGATTTGGCAGAGCGTATATTTTTGGAAGGACGTAACAGGGGAGTTTGCATCTTGTAAAAGGGTAAAAAGTCTCAGGTGACTTCTATAATTTACTTCTCACAAGTTAAAAACACCTTGTGCTCTTCACGTGACCCCCTCTGTAGCCTATTATCATCATAATTAGATACAACAACAATTAATAACTTTGCTCAAGTACAGCCTACTTTCTTTGAATACAGCCTGTACTCAAGATTTAATTAATGTTTAACTATATGGAAAGGTTGAAGTGTTTGTTATACTTTAATTAAACTCATTCAGGAAAAACAAAACTGATATGTAAAATGTCTTAATGGATCCAGTTTTTGATTAATGTTAACTCACACTAATTAAAAAATCTACTTAGAAATTGTTAGAAAATTCATTCTGTACTTTAAAAAAAGTAAGTGCTGTACTTTTGGGGAGGATTCACTGTGCAGTATTTTCCCATGTGAAACAAAGAGGTTATATGTGCAAAATGGAACTCAATCTTAACTATGGAGTCATGACCTGTGGTCCTTCACAAACTAGTGTCACTGTAGATGCCTAAGAATAATTTTGTATTATTAATAAATGGTTAAGAGCAATGAGACCAGACCATTCACCACAGTAGTTCAGCATAGCACTACTAGTAGAATCTGTTTCCATGTAGTGAGAAGATAGCTGAAAGAAAGCATTACAAACTATCACATTTTTTGAAAACTCAGTGACGTGCAGTATCACATAAAACTGCTTTTCAGTTACATGAAAACTGAATTTTAATGAGATATAAGCTAAAAATTAAAGAGTATACCTTACATTTGATTATAGTAAGATCTCATAGTAAAATAAGATTATAGGTGACATGTGGTTACCCCTACTGGTGAATTTCATAAGACATTTGAAATAGCTTTGAATCATTAAGTGGATTTTGTGAGAGCACATAAGGAAAGGGCTTGGCGATGAAATACTTTCTAGGAAGGCAATTTTGAACTGAAATTTCAGTATTTAAGTAATAGCTGGTATTTCTAACTTTAGAATCACTTTTAGTTTAACTGTCATGGATCATTTTATAGATTTAGATCGATGCAAATCGGCACTGCACAAGACTAAGCATCTTTAGTTGTGGGCTGGTATCACAATTAGCACCTCAGTATTGGAGAGAATTAAAGTAAGTTTAATAAGACTAGAATAACTATGTCCAAATACTGATTTACCGAGATTGTTTTTCACTCCATCAGTTACAATCTCTAAATTGAAATCAGTTCATTTAGACTTTGTAAACACTATTATAAACATATTTGTTTAGCTTATGTTTACATTCTTATTTAATTTTGAGTAATAAAGGCTATAAATAAAGCGCTTCATGTGCCTGCGCATGTCGATTCCAGTCTAGCTGTGTGTGAGCCCATGTGCACGGTCGTTGGATATTTTTGCCTTAGTGCTTTCTGTAGGGTTGACAGTGGCACTCCTTCAGTGCTACGCTCCTGGATAGGTGCCATGACCCTACGGATCAGGCGCCACTGACCCCACGCCCTCTCAGTTCCTTCTTACCACCCATGGTGGTTAGTGGGAGCGCTTTTCCTTGCACTGCACGGGCTAGTGGTTTTCATCTTACTGACTTGGAGCCTTAGGGCCTTGTAAATAGTTTGTTTATAGTAGTTAGTGTTAAGAAGTTGTTAAGTGTAGTTAGCAGTTAGGGTCCCAGTGGGGACTTTGCCCCAGGCTGGGCATGCTCCAGTCTCCCGGGTTTAAGCCCTGCGTGGACCGTAACAGGCCTATGCCTGTAAGTGACCCCCATAGCAGCTGCCTCAAGGTCTTAGGGGAATCACACAGTGGAGATGGGTTTTACAAATTTGACACTTTTCGGCCCCGCATGCAGAAGGAGCAGGATATTCAATTACGGGCTCGCCTCATGGAGTCCGCCCTTTGTCTGGCTTCTGTGCCATCCTGCCAGGACTTGCCGAGTACCTCGGCGCGCTGTGTGCACCTGGCACCATTCCCTGTCGTTAGTGCCCAAAAAGAAGGCTAGGAAGCATGGTTCACCAGCACCAGGCAAGAAGGGCCATGCGTCATCGGGCAAGGGACCTACTTGCCACTCCGGACCAAAAGTTCATGCCTCCCTAGTCAGGACCCTTAGCCCCTTGAAAATTCCACCACCAACTCCTGGGAGCAGCATGGGACCTAAACCCGACTGCACCAACGACTTCACAAGCTCCCCCGGCGCTGAAAGAGCAAAGGCCTTCACCCACACCGTCGATGCAGCACGTGCCTCAGAAACTGGTAAAGGCTCCCCAAGAGGGAAAGCCAGCCTCCAATATCCCTCAGGGGGCAGTGGAGTGCTGCTGATCCCCCAAGAGGAAAGAGGAATCTCCACTTCCATGCCGCAGGAGTCCAGACCCTCTGTGGTTGCAGTCCAGACCCTCTGTGGCTCGCCCTCGGTCATCGGCACTGCGATCGCAGTCCCTGCCATCTCGATGCGGATCACCTAGATCACCATACTACTGTTACTGTTCACCCTTCTGCTGGTCGTCCTCACAATGCAGGTCCCAGCCACCTGCCTCGTTGGAATGCTCTCCATTAGGGCTGCTAACAGGGGAGTTTGAGTGGGAGTTCCCATTGGAGGAGCCAGGTATTTGTGTTTGCGTCTGTCTTTGTGGTGCTTGTGTGTCTCTGTTGGGGCAGACTGCTGAGCCCTGATTAGGGGGTGGAGCTAGGCGGAGGAGGGGGCCTATAAAAGAGGCCACCCAGCCAGGCAGCGGCACAGCTGATCGCAGCGGCCCAGGAGCCGGCCAACAGGGCTGCTAACAGGGGAGTTTGAGTGGGAGTTTACAGGGGGAGGCGGAAGGGGGCGGCACCGTGCTTCCCGTGTTCCCCAGGTAAGAACGCCGAGCGAGGCCGAGACAGCAGCAGCCATGAGCCAAGCAGCAGAGGATACACCGAGGATGATAGCATGCAGCAGCTGCGGTATGTACATGGTCCTAGCGGGGGAGCCAGAACAGTACTATGTATGCATGAAGTGCCGCCTAATAGAGCTGCTGGAGGAAAAGATCCAGGGTCTAGAGTTGCAGGTAGAAACCCTGGTAGAGCATAGAAGGGGGTTTGAGCAGCTGATGGAGCAATGGCAAGCAGTGACTGAAGGGGAATGCCCAGAGGTACAGGGGGAAGCAGGGGCTAAGGCCAGTGAGGGGGGACTGCCAGACGAGGAATATGGGCGGTGGAAGCATGTGACCGTGAGAAGCAGGCCGAGGAAAAGGAGAGCCAGTGAGGGAGAAATAGAGCTAAGGAACAGGTTTGAAGGTTTGGAGAATGAGGAAGGGGTACAGCAGGTGGTAGCTGACGGTGGGAGGGCAAGGAAAAAGAGAAGAGCGGCTAGTCCGATAGAAAGAGGGGAGGATTCCATGGAGGCAGCACCAAGTTTGGGCCCAGGGAGGATACAGGATGGCTTAAGGGGAACCACAAGGGATGATAGGAATGGAAGGAGCTTGCAACCAGGGGGGACGGAGGATAGGTTAGAGGACCGCACTGTCCCCAGGCAAAGGCAGGTCTATCTGATTGGGGATTCCATACTGAGAAGGTTGGACAGGCCTGTGACCAGGGCCGATCCGGAGAACAGCTGTCTACCGGGCGCTAAAATACGGGATGTGGACCTGCAGTTGAAAAGGATCCTAAGAGGAGCAGGTAAGAACCCTTTGATCATCCTTCATGTAGGAACGAATGACACAGCTAGATTCTCACTAGAGAGAATCAAGGGAGACTATGCCAGGTTGGGTAAGACGCTCAAGGAAATTGAGGCTCAGGTGATCTTCAGTGGGATTCTACCTGTCCCTAGGGAAGGGCGCCAAAGGGGTGACAGGATCGTGGCGATAAATAGTTGGCTGAGGGAGTGGTGTTACAAGGAGGGCTTTGGGATGTATGGGCACTGGGAGGCTTTTGGGGACAGAGAACTGTTCTCACGGGATGGGCTCCACCTAAGTAGGGAAGGAAGTAGAATTCTAGGAGGGAGGCTGGCTCATCTGATTAAAAGAGCTTTAAACTAGACATTGGGGGGAGACGGTTGGGAGAGGTCCAGGTACTCTCCACGCCAAATTTATACGTTGAGAGTGAGAACAACAGTATAACAACAGATATAGCCAGAGGGGGACGGTTAGGTATAAGGAAGAGGGGGGGGGGACGGATACTAGACCGACAGGTCATACTGGTAGTACTGTGTCCCTACCAAGTTGGGTGAAAAGGGTGAGAGGAGCCAAACAGCAAAAATTAGGATGTTTGTTCACCAATGCGAGAAGCTTAGGTAACAAAATGGAGGAACTAGAGCTCCTGGTCCGAGAACTGAAACCGGATATTGTAGGAATAACCGAAACATGGTGGAACGGTAGCCATGACTGGAGTACAGGTATGGAAGGGTATGTGCTGTTTAGGAAAGACCGATACAAAGGTAAAGGTGGGGGAGTAGCATTGTATGTCAATAATGAGGTGAAAAGTAACGAAATAACTAGCAATGCAATGGATAATACGGAGTCTGTTTGGGCAATGGTCACATTGGGGAAGAAAACTACTAGAGTGTCCCCTGGGATAGTGATTGGGGTGTGCTATAGACCGCTGGGATCTAGCCTGGATATGGATAGAGAGCTCTTTAATGTTTTTAAGGAGGTAAATACTAATAGGAACTGTATGATCATGGGAGATTTTAACTTCCCGGATATAGATTGGGAAACAAATGCTAGTAATAATAATAGGGCTCAGCTTTTCCTAGACGTGATAGCTGATGAATTCCTTCATCAAGTAGTTGCTGAACCGACGAGGGGGGATGCCATTTTAGATCTGATTTTGGTAAGTAACGAGGACCTTGTTGAGGAAATAGTTGTAGGGGACAACCTTGGCTCAAGTGATCATAAGCTAATTCGTTTCAAAATAAATGGAAGGATAAACAAAATTGCATCTGAGACTAAGGTTTACGATTTCAAAAGGGCTAACTTTACTAAATTGAGGCAACTATGTAGGGAAGTGGATTGGACTAACATATTTAGGGATCTAAAGGCGGAAGACGCCTGGGGTTATTTCAGGTTGAAGTTGCAGGAGCTGTCAGAGGCATGTATCCCGAGAAAGGGAAAACGGTTCGTAGGTAGCAGTTTTAGACCGAGCTGGATGAGCAAGCGTCTTAGAGGAATGATAAGAAAAAACAGAAAGCGTACAAGGAGTGGAAAATGGGAGGGATCAGCAAAGAAACCTACCTTATTGAGGTCAGAGGGTGTAGGGAAGCAGTGAGAAAGGCAAAGAGCCGGGTGGAGATGGACCTAGCGAAGGGGATTAAAAGCAATAGCAAAAGGTTTTTTAGCCATATAAATAGGAAGAAAACCAAGAAGGAAGAAGTGGGACCGCTTAAAACTTTAAACGGAGTGGAGATTAGGGATAATCTTGGCATGGCACAATATCTGAACGAATATTTTGCCTCGATCTTTAATGAGGCTAATGAAGGGCTAAGGAATAGTGATAGAGGGACTGACGGGAATGAAGATATGGGGGTAGACATTACGGTATCTGAGGTGGAAGCCAAACTTGAACAGCTTAACGGAAGTAAATCGGGGGGCCCGGATAATCTTCATCCTAGAATATTAAGGGAATTGGCGAGTGAAATTGCAAGCCCGTTAGCGATGATTTTTAATAAATCTCTAAACTCGGGGGTTGTACCGTTTGACTGGAGATTAGCTAATATAGTTCCTATATTGAAGAAGGGGAAAAAAAGTGACCCGGGTAACTACAGGCCTGTTAGTTTAACATCTGTAGTATGCAAAGTCATGGAAAAAATTTTAAAGGAGAGAGTGGTTACGGACCTTGAGGCCGATGGCAACTGGGACAAATTACAGCATGGTTTTATGAAAGGTAGATCGTGCCAAACCAACCTGATCTCCTTCTTTGAGAAAGTAACAGATTTTTTAGACAAAGGAAATGCGGTGGATCTAATATATCTAGATTTCAGTAAGGCGTTTGATACGGTACCGCATGAGGAATTACTGGTTAAATTGGAAAAGATGGGGATCGAAATGAAAATCCAGAGGTGGATAAGGAGCTGGTTAAAGGGGAGACTGCAGAGGGTCGTATTGAAGGGTGATCTGTCGGGTTGGAGGGGGGTTACCAGTGGAGTTCCTCAAGGTTCGGTTTTGGGTCCGATTTTATTCAATCTATTTATCGCTGACCTCGGAACCAAAAGTAGGAGTGGGCTGATAAAGTTTGCGGATGACACAAAGTTGGGAGGTATTGCCAATTCAGAAAAGGATCGGGATATCCTCCAGGGAGATTTGGATGACCTTGTAAACTGGAGTATTAGTAACAGGATGAAATACAATAGTGAAAAGTGTAAGGTTATGCATTTAGGGATGACTAACAAGAATTTTAGTTATAAGCTGGGGACGCACCAGTTGGAAGTAATGGAGGAGAAGGACCTAGGAGTCCTGGTTGATCGTAGGATGACTATGAGTAGGCAATGTGATGTGGCCGCTAAAAAAGCTAATGCGGTCTTGGGATGCATTAGGCGAGGTATTTCTAGTAAAGATAAGGAGGTGCTAGTCCCGTTATATAAGGCGTTGGTGAGACCTCATTTGGAGTATTGTGTGCAGTTTTGGTCTCCCATGTTTAAGAAGGATGAATTCAAACTGGAACGGGTACAAAGAAGGGCCACTAGAATGATCCGAGGAATGGAAAGCCTGTCGTATGAAAGGAGACTTGAGCAGCTCGGTTTGTTTTCCTTAACCAAAAGAAGGATAAGATGAGATATGATTGCACTCTTTAAATATATCAGAGGAATAAATACCAGGGAAGGAGAGGAATTATTTCAGCTCAGTGCTAATGTGGACACGAGGACAAACGGATATAAATTGTCAGTCAGGAAATTTAGGCTTGAAATTAGACGAAGGTTTCTAACCATCAGAGGAGTGCAATTCTGGAACAGCCTACCGAGGGAAACAGTGGGGGCGAAGGACCTCCATGACTTTAAGATTAAGCTAGATAAGTTTATGGAGGGGATGGTATGATAGGATAACGGGTTTAGTCAATAGGTCAATAATATGCCACAATGGTAATTAGTACAAAGGGTCAATGATAGGATATTGTTAGCCTTTTTCCAGAGGGTCTGGCTGGAGAGTCTTGCCCGCATGCTCGGGGTTCAGCTGATCGCCATATTTGGGGTCGGGAAGGAATTTTCCTCCAGGGTAGATTGGCAGTGGCCCTGGAGGTTTTTCGCCTTCCTCCGAAGCATGGGGCAGGGGTCGCTTGCTGGTGGATTATCTGCTACTAGAAGTCTTTAAATCATGATTTGGAGCATTCAACAGCTGAGTCAAGGGAGAGAATTATTTCAGGAGTGGGTGGATCGGCTTATGTGGCCTGCATATGTGGTCAGACTAGATGATCATAATGGTCCCTTCTGATCTTGAATTCTATGATTATGATTCTATCGTATCTCCACTCCCCCCGGCACCAGCACCAGTCCCCTCGATACCTGCACCGATCCCCTTGCTCTGAGCACCGCTCTCTGACGGCGACAGTCAGCAAACGAAGTCAGGCATCGACAGCCCCACTGTGGTCACCGGAAGGGGATTTCTCCGGCACGGAAGCGCAGTTCAGCCCCTCGCCTAGCCTGCACCAGTGCGAATGGGTACCCAAGGCTGCGTGGATGTCAACAGCGCCGACTTGGAAGCACAGCCAGCACGTGTGGGGAGTGACAGTTATAGTGAATCCCCCTTCATGCTGCTCATTGGCCGCCACCTCGGAGCAACAGCTGGAGGCACTGATAGCACCGGACTCGGTGAATGAGGCATGCTTGGAGATCGAGACAGAGGAAACTGTGCCCACCCTTAAACCTCCCCTGTGAGGGAAGATGCCCTGGGGCCTCCCCTAGAGGTACAATCATTGTCCCCGGATGAGGCAGTTGTGGGACCCTCAAGGGCAAGCCCGCTGGATGATTTTAAAGAACATCATGCCCTGCTTCGTCGAGTGGCCAAGAACTTGGGCCTGGAGGTGGAGGAAATGGTTGAGCAGGCGAACACCTTGTTTACTGTCCTGTCAGCCTCTACCCCGGCCCATGTTGCACTACCAGTTCTATGATTCTATGACAGTGTCCTAAAGATTGCCAAGCCCCTCTGGCAAACCCCCTCATCCATCCCTCCCACCTCAAAAAGGGCTGAAAATAAAAAAGACTTTGTCCTGGCCAAAGGGTTTGAATACCTTTACATCCACCCTCCCTGGGCTCACTGGTGGTCTTTGCGGCCAATGAAAAAGATAAACAAGGCCATACCAGCTCAAACCCAAAAATAAAGAGGCCAAAAGACTGAACCTGTTTGGAAGAAAAATTTATTCAACTGCCAGCCCGCACTAGTGGCGAATCATCAGGCCCTCCTAGGGAAATACAATTGTAACTTATGGGACGCCCTCCGTAAATTCAAGGAGTCTCTCCCGCAGTGCTTGGCCCAGGAATTTGGCACCTTTGTAGAGGAGGGCATTACGGCGGCTTGGTGCTCCCTCCAGATAGCGTGGGACGTGGCTGACTCTGTGGCTAGGGTAGTAGCGTCGGCAGTGGTTAGGAGGCGCGGCGTCTGGCTTCAGACCGCAGGCCTCTCCCTTTTCTCATTGGGCATGTGTTCACATGGCCTGCGAGAAAACAGTTTCAGCCGCCCCCACCACCTAGGCCTTAGCAGTCTTGCCCAGGATCTGCAAGGAGAAGAGATGGAGACGTTAGTTTCAACCACCGTCATCCTTCTTCCTCCCACTTACCTGCGCAACCTGGCTTGGCAAATCACCCCAGGGGCCACAAGCACTCATTTTGAGGGTGCAATTGAGAGCAATGTCCCCATCACCTTCCAGGATCCACCCCGCTCTTTCCTCAATCATCTTCGTCCCTTTCGTTCGGCCTGGTTCCGAGTCACCTTGGACCATTGGGTGCTCTGGTTGCACCTTGCAGTTTTCGGCCTGAGGGGCAAGGTGGTGCAGGTCCTCATGGACAATACCATCGCCATTTATTACATCAACCAGCAGTGCAAAGCCAAGTTGTCTGCCCTTTGCCAAGGGGCTCTTGGCCTTTGGGCATGCCATTCATCTGATAGCCATGCACCTGCCTGGGACCAAAAATGTGCTGGCAGATTGCCTCAGCAGGACCTTTTTGTCTAGCCATGAATGGTCGCTCCACTATGAACTTCCGAAAGTGGGGAACTCCCCAGGGGGACTTGTTTGCATGCTGCCAGAACAGGAAATGCCATGTTGTTCTGTTCACTCCGGGGAACGGACAGAGATTCCTTGTCAGCTGCTTTCCTGCACCCATGGTCGGGGTCCTGATGTACGCCTTTCCGCCGGTACCGTTGATCCACAGAGTCCTCACGACGATCAAACAGAATAGGGCAAAAGTTATCCTGATAGCCCCGAGTGGCCTCGCCAGCGCTGGTTCGGCACACTGCTGGACCTTTCGGTAGCTGTGCCGCTGCAGCTCCCTCTCTGGCCGGACCTGCTGTCCCAGGACCATGGCAGTTTTCTGCACCCGAACCTGGAGGCATTGCATCTGACAGCATGGCTACTGCATGGTTGAATGCAGAAGAGCGGGAATACTCCATCTGGGTGTAACAGGTCTTCCTCGGTAGCAGAAAGCCCTCCACCAGAGCAACTTATCTGGCAAAGTGGAAAAGTTTTACATGCTGGGCTTTGGATTGGCACCTCCGGGCCGAGCAAGCCTCACTGCAGGTGATCCTGGATTATCTTCTGCACCTCAAACTTCAGGGCTTGTCCCGGTCATTGATCAGGGTCCACTTGGCCACTATTTCAGCTTTCCATCCACCGTTCCAAGGCAGGTCAGTCTTCGCTCACGACATGACGGCCCAGTTCTTGAAAGGTCTGGAGCGTCTTTACCCTCACGTCTGGTATCCTGTCCCTCTCTGGGATTTGAATCTCGTGCTGTCGAGGCTCATGGGGCCTCCCTTCAAACCTTTGGCTTCCTGCACTCTTCTCCTTCTCTCCTGGAAGATTGCATTCCTGGTGGCAGTTACATCTGCCCACAGAGTGTCTGAGATCAGGGCACTTATGTCAAAACCACCCTATACAGTGTTCTACTAAGATAAGGTCCAGCTGCAGCTGCATCTGGCGTTCCTGGGGAAGGTAGTTTCCCAGTTTCATACCAGCCAGGACATTTTCTTACCGTTCTTTCTGAAGTCTCATAAATCCAAAGAGAAGTGCAGGTTATATGCCCGGGACATCTGGAGGGCGCTGAGCTTCTGTATCGACAGGACATGGCCATTCTGTAAATCATCGCAGCTGTTTGTTGCGGTGACAGACAGGATGAAAGGTTGCCCAGTGTCTGCTCAAAGGATTTTGGCCTGGATCACAGCCTGCATTCGATACTGCTACGAGCTTGTGAGTGTGCCTCCACCGGCGATAGTCAAAGCACACTTGACTAGAGAGCAAGCATCATTTGCGGCCTTCTTGGCTCAGGTGCTGATCCAAGAGATCTGTAGAGCTGCTACCTCGTTGTCTGTCCACACATTTATGTCCCATTATGCGCTTACCCAGCAGGCCCGGGACGATGCTGGCTTCGGCAGGGCAGGGCTGCAAGCTGCAAGACTGTAAACTCTGAGCCCACCTCCTTTGGCACTATTTGTGAGTCATCTAGATTGGAATCAACATGAGGAAGCACTCAAAGAAGAAAAATGGTTACCTACTTTTCATAAGTGTTGCTCTTCAAGATATGTTGCTCATGTCCATTCCATTACCCGCCCTCCTACCCCTCTGTCAGAGTTGCCGGCAAGAAGGAACTGAGAGGGTGTAGGATTGGCGATGCCTGATACACCGATGCATGAGCACGGTATTCTAAGAGGCATCACTGCTGACCCTACGGATACCACTAAGGCAAAAATCTCTGATAACCACATACATGGGTGCACGCACAACTAGATTGGAATGGACACGAGCAACACGTCTCAAAGAACAACAGTTATGAAAGGTAGGTAACTTTTTTTAATGAATTAATCAAAAATGCTTGAATCTGCACAATTAGGCGACAAAGTTCAATATATTATGAGAAATACAGTAAGAGTAATTGATTAATTAAGATTACTTAAATGTGTGACTCATATTGTACTTAACTTAATATTCTGACATACATTTTATGAAAACTATACACAAATTGGAACAATATAATTTCTGTAGGATGTTATAAATTAATTATCCCTAACTGCCATTACAGGCAAAATGGAAAGGGTATAATTATAAAAGAATAAATTACTTACTGAATTGCAATTCTACAAGAGCTGTAATAGGGTGCTAGCATTTAATTTAATATAATGTATTAATAGTTTTATATTTCTGAAAGTTTTTTTAAAGACACTTAACTATTTCAATTTTTCTATTAGAATATGCAGCATTTTTGATGTCTTGAAGCCCAACTCAGCCTTCCCATGCATTCATTCACAACACATGACTCGTGTTGCCTTTTCCACCTTGTCTTCCACTATGAACATGTCAAACTATGGACATGCCAAACTTAGGTTTTTGCCCATACCCAGCAATTTGTAAAGCATATGCAATTTGAACCATTAGAGCCCTTCTATTCTCGGTCCTCTCAGATTCTGGCTGACAACAGAAAGTGAAGCTAGCAATGATATTTTGAACAGGATGCCCTCTAAGTACTATCTAAAAAGGGCAAGTACAGCTCAGTTAACATATGCAAAAGCGTAAGATGAACTGGAGAACACACACTAACAGGAAACAGGGTACTAAAGTTTTGAATTCACTGAAAAGTCAAAAGATTTATTTAAACAAGCAAGAAAGCTTGTCCTGTCAGAAACAGTAACCTATTAACTGTGAGAACACTACATACTGTACATTTTCAAAGTCTATGGAACAACACGGTATTTTGAAAAGTGTAGCAGTCCGAGTAGAAATTCAGGCTACCTTAATTTATATTTAAATAAAACCCGAGTGCCAAAACAAATCAATAAAAAATGACAGAACAGAAGGCTGATAAGATTGGCAGGGTTTCCACGTCTCAGGGTTTCCGAACAGATAAAACAAGCATCCAAACAGCCAATAAGCTGCAAGTGGCATTTATGTACATCTCTGTTCATTTCCTCCCCCATAGCTCGATTTTCTGCCATTTTTATGAGGCATGAATTCAGTTTGGGCATGAATTCAGTTTGACTTTGAAGAGTGCAAACAACAGTAACATGAAGCCATGGCGAGAATTCTAAGTGCCCACATTTCTGTCAGCTTATCAGCTGAACATTTAAGTATTCTTCAGTTAAAGTATTAATTTTGGCCCTTTATAGCTTTTGGTAGGGAAAGTAGGTAATGGTGCAAAGATGCTATGACCGTTACTTGTTGCAATGCTTCTTAAAACACAGCTAAAACCTGTGCCTTTTGCCCAAATGTGTGCTTTAAAGTATAATGCATTCACAGTATATTGTCAACAACTGATAGCAAATAGGGAATGGGAAAAAATATTTCTTGATAATTTCTTCAAGATCCTCTTTACTGAAACAGATGTAAAGGATAGAAAATAGCACCAAAAAGTGAGAATAACTGAATAAAAGGGTATGTCTACACAGCAAAGAAAAACTTGCAACTCGCCCGTGCCAGCCAACTTGGGCTCAACAGAAATCATGTGCAGAATGCGAGACCCCAGCCCGAGCCTGGAAGCTTACACTGCAATGAAACAGCCTTGCAGCTTGAGCCCACAAGCCCGAGTCGGCTGTCACAGGTTCTTCTTTGCTGAGTAGACATACCCTAAGATGCCAAACTTCCAACGCTCAGTTGAACCTTCTGAGGAAGGTTTGTGCTCTCCTGTAAAGATCAGAGTTCTGATTTGCCAATCTGCAATGTTCACATTTCCCAATATGCAAAATCTGCAGAAACATTAGCTGTGTGTTCTTCTGGCCATACTATTAACAGGTTCGCCTCTTGGTTCTCTTTCATTCTGCTTCCTGCTTACAGATTTAGACAACCATGACTGCTCAGAACCATTGCCTTGTATACACATGATTTCTGGCACTGTAGCTCAGAATTTTTGGTCAGCATTTCCCAGTATCGGAGATTCAGAATGCATCTTCTGACCTTTCTCCCTCAGAGAGGATGAATGATCCAATAGTTAGGACTCTAGCCTGGGACTATGGGGAGACAGGTCCAATTCCCTCTCTGCCAGACTTCCCGTGTGATCTTGGGCAAGTCACTTAGACTATGTGCCTCAATCCCCATGTAAAAAAAAGGGAATTCCTTACCTCACAGGGGTGCTGTGAGGGTAAATAAAACATTACGGATTGTGAGGCAATAAGATGTTAGGGTGACGATGGCTGCGTGAGTCCTTTGGTTAATTCTTGGTTTTAATCATCATGTGAGGCAGCACCAGACAACTCTGGAAACTTCAAATTAAGCTTTCTGCAAGACCGCAAAAATAGCTGGGGTATTCTCATGCTAAAGTGAGTTCACAGTCTACTTCAATGATCACTGCCATGGATTCCTGGGCCTGGAAGCAGTCATATTATATTTGCACTGAGCTATTCTTGTAATGGCTTGAACCATATACCTTGGATGAGACTGATAAACCAATATCTTGTACAACTGAGCTCCTACATATACTAGTGTGAAGGTGAGTCAACACTACAGAGACCATATTGGCATAGCTATGTCACCATAGCTAAGCCAGCATAACCTTGTAATATAGACAAAGCCGACACCGATGTAGGGGATTTTCCCATCTTTTTCCACCTAGGTATGAACATCATCTTTCCAAAGTTAGCCAAGTCAATGGGTTCTTCCATCAATAGAGGGTACATCTACACTGCAAAACACAACCACCCCCACGGCAGCAAGTCTTAGCTCCCGGGTCAACTGACTTGGACTTGTGTTAGGAGGCTAAACACAGCAGTGTAGATATTCCCAGTGAAAGGGGAAGGTCTCAGAGTTCAATCTCCAGCCTCAGTGGAATGTCTACACTGCTATTTTTAGTACCGTAGGGTGAGCCCAAGTCAGTTGACCTGGGCTCACAGATTTTCTGCTGCAGAGGTTTTTCTTTTTTTTGTTTTGTTTTGCACGCAGTGTAGAAATACTCATAGCTGTATCTGCACTAGGGGTTAGGTTGACCTAGCTACAGACACGCCAAACCCACGAAAAAAAAAGTAGAAATTGGGATTTTTTTGGCTTAATTGGCTTGTGAGTTGCTTGTTGGCTAGTTTTTGGCTTGCAGCTTGTTGCTTTTTTTGATTGGCTCCCAGCAAGCAGGGGCAAAGCGGGGAGAGAGTCAGGGGTGCACAGTGGGCCCACCATAGTCCCAGACTATACGTTGCGGGGATCTAGTCAGAGTGTTGGGGTTCTTAGAGATTGGCTTATTTTGGACTTGTTTTGAAATGGGATTAGTTTGATTTTTGGCTTATTGTGAAAGTTGGGGTGCTTATTTACCGTGTGAAAGTTGGCAATTGTGCCTATGTTATGTCAGTCAGAGGCATGTATTTCACAACCCTGAACAACATAACTAGGTCGACCTAACTTCTGCGTGCAGCTCAAGCCTGAGTTTAAGTTACTTACTAGCCAGATAACCCTCCTCTCTCAGTGGCCAGCACCTCAGAAAAGGCCCTTCATGCAGTGGCCAACCTCAACACCAGAGCTTGATGTTGATCATGCTATCCCATGTTTGCAAAGCACAGGGAAGAAGTGACACTGCAGGGTTGATAGGTTTAGTGTTCTGCAGCTCCAAAAAAGCAAACCCCCCAAACACTGCCCTAATGGTCAAATCAACCCTAGTTCTAGCAGTCCAATGAAAAGAACAAATTCCAGAGTTGGTGTCTTCACCCAAATTCTGTGTCTAGTATCTGACTTTAAATCTAAGAAATGTTCATAGCACTGCTTCATCTTGTTGCAACTGTTGAGCAAGTACACAGGGCTAGGCTGAAGTCAAGACTCTAACGCATATGACCTTTACATTAAATACTAACATTTTAAATGGAACTAAGAAGGAAATAGGAAGGCCAGGCACTACACAGAAGCACACGTGTAGTGTGCTCAATAATCAATTATTGATTGTTTGATTACCATAACACCTGAGAACCCTAGACATGGCTCTCATTGTGCTAGGTGCAGTACAGACACAAACCAAGACAGCTCTGTCCCGCAGGGCTTACAAAGTAAATACTGTATCTGACTTGTGATAACAGATGGAGACAGGCAGACAGGGAAGTACAAGGAAATGAGACAGTGTTGGCCAGTATGATAAGCACTGGTCTCAGCACACCAGCAGCCTAATTGTTGTCAAGCTTTTTGTAGGCATATCCGGAAAAGAAAAAAAAAGTTTGAAGGAGGGATTTCAAGTAGACTAATGAGTTAGTTTTGTGGCTATGAGGGGCAGCCTGGGATGTTATTGAGTCTGTATATGGGGGTTGCAGGGTGGAAGTTATTTAATCATCTGAGAAAGCTGACAAATCTGAATAATGCGATGAGAAAGGGTATCAGATGAATAGCTGCAACATTGATTCATCCTGCATTTAGAGGAGGGGAAGATAGGTTAAGTGTTCTGTAGCTCCAAATGGATAGACCAGCAAGGCATGTGCCCAAAGCCTCTCTAAGGATTAATCTCATATTAAAAGAATTAGCCTTCATTTAAACCTCCAAAAATAATCTTCTATTCCCCCTCCTCTATATAGAACGCAGCTTTATAATTTTGTAGAAGAACAGTTTGCACCAAACCAGAGTTCCCCACAGTAATACTTACTTCTCACTATGAATAAATGGTCAAAATAAAGCTTCCATTAAAATTGGATTTTCTGACCTATTGTTGAGGGCTATGCTGTTGAAAAATGGCATCACTTGTTACATCGGCGTGGGAGACCAATGCAAGAGAGGATTGATTTATTTCCTGCTTGCCTTACCTTACTAGCCGAGCCCCACAACTTTATGACGCAAATGTCAAATATGGTGCAAATACAAGAACCAGCTTACTTCCGATGTTCAGTTGAGATGAAAATTGATTTACATTCTACCACTGGGCTGCCTTACTGCAGTAGTCACAAATTGTCACTTTTCAGCTAACTGGCTGCAGTCAGCAGTTGGCTCAGAAATACTATTTATATATATTTTTGTCTGTCCATGTGAGCTTTCAGATTGCTGTGCAGAGCAAAAAGTGGGAATAGTTTTCTTTAAATTACAAAAAGAGTACTTAAGATCTAGGGGACCAT
Organism: Mauremys mutica; assembly: GCF_020497125.1. Taxonomy (NCBI): domain Eukaryota; kingdom Metazoa; phylum Chordata; order Testudines; family Geoemydidae; genus Mauremys; species Mauremys mutica. Next base: position 137,052,049 of record NC_059076.1, on the reverse strand, counting down.
TTCTGTGTGTCAAAGAGCTTCCACACAAATCTATCAAACTGGCAGGGTCCACTCAATAGATAGTCAGGTGCAGAATAGTGATGCACATGTAGATGAAAGTGCACAAGCAAGCAATATCATGCAAAGGCTTGTAATTGGCAGAGCAACCTTAATTCAGGTTCCTTATGTATACACATGATAGAACACTGCCAAACATGTACAAAATGTGTGGCTCAGCAAGAGAGAGAACCCGCTCTTCCCACAGCCTTTTACCTTATTCATTTTCCAGCCTGCCTGCCCACTGAATGAGACAAGAGTCTTGAAGAGGAAACAGAATGTAGTCATGTAACTAAAGACAACTATAATGCATACATGCAAGGAGTCTGAATTAAAATTGTGTTGGCAACTTTACTTCTGGCATTTTAAAAACTTTTATAGCTTTAAACATTCCTCTCTATGTAATTTCCTAGCGCACACTCAATGGAGATAGAATGGTCAGAGCTCCCAGGAGCAAGCCTAAGAAGTTCAAATGAACCTGTGCGATTGGCATTTGTCAGGAGTTTGTAACTCGAACACATGTGGGTGCATTTTCATGTCGACAGCATGACCACAGGACTACTCCTTTGGCAAACTTCAATCCTGAACACATGGAGGCACTTCAGCTTTCCAAAAGTACAATAGGAAAAACTAGGAAATTTTCCCGCTCACGTGGATCCTGGAAACAGCTGAACTGGTTTCGTTGAAAACTTTACATAATAATTCAGCCTAAGGCTGAGGGCCAGCATAGAAAATTTCATCTCAACTGGTTTAGTTTGGCAATGTTATCAGCTGAAAACAAAGGCTTAGGATGTTAAGCAAACTTAAATATAGGTATGTCTACCTGCTCAGACCATAAAAAGGGAAACTTCCTAAAACTTTTGTATTTACCTTGTTTTAATGCTTTGGGGAACAAAACTACCAAATTGAAATAATCTCCAGATTTTATTCATTTCTAGTGGCCCAAGCACTCTATCACTAACTTTGCATCCTCCCCTCATATCCTTGTATTGTGCACATAAGCACACTTTATACTGAGTTCAAAGAAAGGGGATAGGGGACTAATAAAGCATAATCAAGAGATGCTGGTTAGGTCTTCCTGGCCAAAGCAGTTTGCTTCTGAACTGGTCCTCTTTTTGTCTATGTCCTGACACTACGATGAGCCTGTTGTCTTCACTATCCATCCTTTTTTATCCAATTGTGTATGATTCTGAAGATTGCATCAATGCTGAATAAAGTTGTCTCAGGTCCGACCACTATTTCTGGAATGGCTGTGTGTTTTGTTTTAATTTTACTGTTTAAATGCTTAGTATTTCTTCTCAGCACATTATAAAAACAAATGTTTCGTGGTATATTGCTTTCAGAAAAGATAAGATAGTTTTTTTTGTAGTCTAGTCTTTGTAAAAACATATAATTCGTTATTCAAAACTTAAGTTAGGAATTTGCTACATGATGTGGAATTCATCTGAAACTGAAAAGGAAAAAAAACCCATTTGAGTAAAAAAAAATAAAAAAAATCACATTTTCCACAGCTAGGTTTAAAAGCGTTTCAGTTCAAACTATGAGACTTCCTGAAAAACCTTTACAATATCAACCCTTATACTGGACCTCAGATGTGTTTATGCTGCAAAGCTGTTTTGAGTTATCTTGAGCTTGGCAGCTGGGATATTAGACTAATGCATTAGCCTGAAAGTCTGTCAGTTGGCAAGCTTCTTGCAAGGGAAATGGGTACTGCTAATGGAGTCTAGCTGCAGGAGACAAATCTCAGCTACAAACAGCACAAAGATTACCTTTCCTGGTAAACCACAGGCCAGTCTGTCCATACCACAAAGGCAGGAAAGAAGTTATTTAGAATGTCATCTGGAGTTTAGGACAACTTTGCAGATGCTAAGTGGGCACTGCTACCACTGCCAGTGTCTTTGTACCCCAAGACTCCATCCTACATTTAACGATACTTTACATTTACTTATTTTAATTTGATTTTGTTTTATAAATTAATATAAGAGTAACTATGCCAGAGACTAGACACCCTTTAACAACAACAGAACAAGAACAAATCCAACGGCCAATCATATTACACAAAAATACACAAACTAAACCATTACCATTGAAAAAGTCCCGCCTTTCCCAGTTACCATCACTCAATATTAGTATTCACTATAAAATATTGCTGTTTGAGCATGTTTGTAAAGAATCACAAACTAGTTGACTGCATGCTGACCAGGACTTTGCAAGTCAATGTAAACCAAGACGAATTGTGTTCATCAACATATCAATGCATTGTGAAAGATTCAAACACTCAAAATTTGTAGTGCAGGCCAGCTCTCAAACATTCTCCATCCCTAAAACCTAGGAAAACAATGAGCTTTACAGAGGGTAGGTACTTTACAGACATGTTAAACGAAAGGTGCCTGTAAACTGACAAGGAAACCAGAAGAAAATGAAACTAGGGATTGACAAAGATCAGTATTCATTTCACTTTTTTTTTTGGTTTAGGCTGTGGAATAGTTGCTAGACAAAACTCTGGAAATATGCACAACAGAAAACAATCCTGCACTGATAGGAGAGGGAATGGATGGCCTAATAAACTCTGGGCTCTCTATAGGTTACAGGGACCTAAAAGCAATTTCTATCAATTATAGGAGATGAATAACAAAAACAACAGATTTTATTAATATTTGTAAAGTGCTGAACATTAAGGTCTGTAGAAGTGTTTTATATAAAGCCCAGTAACAAAAATATTTCCTAGTAACGACACTTCTCATCATTAGACAATAACAAAGCTGCACACCGTTTCAGATTTCTTGTTGTGTCATCTTACTGCATGAAGCAGCTGTAATCAAAAATCATTTCCTAACAGCCTACTTATTTCTAGGAAAAAAGATAAGAGAACCAGAGAGTTTTCACACTGATTAAAAGAACTGTATGGAGGCACATTTCAACATTATAAAAACCATTTGTTTGCTCACTGTTTTTATAATGAACTGTTGGAAGCTTGAAAATGAAATTGGGCCCTTTAAACTTTTTCTCTTTATTGTGTGCATACTGGTTGCAGGGTTGGTTGTTTCTGAGTATAAGGCTGCTGGTATTTTTGTTCTGTTTTCTGAATAAAAATAAAGAGCAAAGAAGCATGTGCTTTGGAAAGAAACAGGATTATTCCAGCAGCAGTGTATCATACCATATTAAGGCACATCTAGCAGCTGCATCGAAGGACTAGACTGATTAAGCAGCAACATCTGACAATTTATTATTTATTCAGTGTTCCTATGCCAGATTGTGTGTCATATGCTGGACTTTTTTTTTTTGGTGTAGATTTTTTCCCCTGGGTTTATGTTACAGAAGAGTTGAGGTGGAACTAAAATTTCACTTTTCTAGCAGGCAAAATAAGCAAGCCATTTAAATGACTTCAGGACACTCATGATCAGTAACCAGCAGTTCCCTTTCATTCCACCAGTTGTTGAAGATCCAGATTATGTGGGATATTTGTCTTCTATTGTGACATGGAGAACTCTCTCACACAAAGATGGACTGATAATTCAGAATTAATGACTCATTTTGATCCTGCTATCTAAAACATTTACTAATACTTTCATATCATTTAATGAAGCAATGGACTATAGGAAAACACCTCAATGTGTTCTTATTGGTCCTATAAATTAGTGAATTTTGGAAAAGAGGCAGATTGTAGGGAGTAATTACACACAACATTTAAGATTAAATAAAAAGGGCGGGCTTTTTAAAAAAAATAAAATCTACTTGAGCAGTTTTGTGATATGGTAATACAAATAATATCCATTTTAAAAATCCTGCCTTTTTCCCTTTTATACTCTGCTGGGAGTCTCTACCCTGTTCCATATTTACAGGACAACTAATTTAACTTTTTAATTGGGATTTAAAGAGTATCTATCCCTAGTTACAGGCAACTAAAACACTCAGGCATTCAGATACAACAGCAACTGGCATTATAATTATGGCAACTGGCATATAAACGCCTAGACAGTTAAGTCTCCTGCAATTCAAGCATCATATAAGGAGCCTAAAACTTACCATGCCCATGCAAGAGACACAAGGTGGGTGAGGTAATATCTTTTATCGGACCAATTTCTGTTGGCAAAAGAGAGCAGCTTTCGAGTTACACAGAGCTGTTCCGCAGGTTTCAGAGAAGAGTTCTGTGTAGCAGCTCAAAGCTTGTCTCTTTCACCAGCAGACGTCTGTCTAAAAAAACGTATTACCTCATCCTCCTTGTCCCTCTAATATCCGGGGACCAACATAGCTGCAACAACACTGCACACACCAACATAAAACCAATCCATAAGGCCACCAAAAAAACCTTCTTGCTCCAGGGCTGCCCAGAGGATTCAGGGGGCCCGGGGCAAAGTGGGGGAGCTGCGGCGCTTGTACTCACCCGGTGGTGGTCCGGCTCTTTGATGGCATTTCGGCGGCGGGGGGCCCTTCAGTCGCTCTGCGTCTTCAGCAGCACTGAAGGGCCTCCCGCAACCGAAATGCTGCCGAAGACCCGGACCGCTGCCAGGCCAGGGCCAGGGCTCGCGGGGCCTATGCGGGGCCCAGGGCAAATTGCCCCACTTGCCCCCCACTCTGGGAGGCCCTCTCTTGCTCTAAGAAGCCCAACACCTACAAATCCCTCAGCTGTCACATAACACTTGAGAAAACAGATGGGAGTTTGCAGCATACACCGAAGGTCAAATGCTGGCTCTTTTAGAAAAAGGGAAGCCAATTCAAGAATGAAGATTTTTTTCATAGGAAACACTGCCTTTTACATGGTGAGGGCCCAGCTTGGGTACCTCCTTGGATCACAAATACAGCACCATCACAAATCATTTACACAGGCATGTTCCAGATCACATACCAGTAAATATCCTTCGATCCTAACTCCATTTCAAGTAAGGAGATAGACTTCCCACTTCAATGAAGAAGGGAGCTGCCTTATCATTGGAGCATATATTTAAATTGAAGTAGTTCCCTTTCTTGGAGCTCTCTGTTAGGTATTAGCCATTTGGGACCTGGAGTTTTACACTTGAAGATGTACAATTTGTTTTTGTAAAACAACCACTATCCCCCATCTCCCTACATCCCAAATGGAAACCCAGCTCTACAAGTAATCCCGTCTTGTCATCAGTAAATTTCTCATCCTACAGTCTCTTTCATCCTGCGGTTTACAATGCTGTATGAATGTATTATAATAAAACTGGAGAATGAAAAGATTGAAGCATCTGTTTAAGACTGTGAAACCATTTAACACAACTCAATGACCCAAGAGGCAGAACTACAAAAAGAATAGTAGGTTAATTCACTTCTAAAGGTAACATTTTCTGGCTTCAAGAAAAACCATTTCTTCATTGCCAAAACACTTTATACATTGCCGTAACTACAGAGACATCCTAAAACCATTATAGATAATTGTTCCTTAAACAAAAACTGATTTCAACAACATAGGGCTGTGGTACCATCACGAAGTCCAACTTAACTGAAATGGCTTTAGAGACGCAGTTCACTCCAGGTGCCAAAAACCCATCACAATATATGGATTACATAGAAATACATGCCACAGTACTGTTCTACAATTAAACATCAGCAACCTTGAAATCACCTATCATCAGAAAGTCATTACCTTAGGTGGCAAGTCCTAAAAGTTGCAACACCTCCTGAAAATGGTGGACTGTCTTCTAAAACAATTCCTAATTTTCAAGGATTTTAGAAAGCTGCTTGCAAAACTACTCCCTAATGTTAAAGGGAACAACGTCTAAAAATGTCACCAATTTATGCCAAAAATAAGAAGGCAAGAGCAGCTAGAAAGGAAACAGCTGTTTCATGTTTTAAAGTATCATTTAACTGTTCTGTTTCAAATCTCCCCATACCCAACAGGAGATGTCAGTTTGCCTGTTCTGGAAATCAGCATGTAATTGCATATCACTGAAAGTAATTACATTCAACAGTAAATTTCACAAGATTAAAACAAACTGATTTATCTTTCATTGTTCAGTTTAAAGCAAGTATCCCATCATGGTCAGGAAAAGATGTAGTGTGATGGGCTCCTAGGCATATGCAATTATATTTATCTAAAGGAAAGAGACACCATGAACCATCATTAACAAGAGACTTGAATATTCTACTGCTGTCAGAGTCTGATAATGAAGAGTGTGAGGGGGTGGGGTGTACATAGCTCACACTGGCTTTACTGCATCACCTTTATCTATCCCTAATGCAGGGAGCATAGGAAGCATACACAGTAAACACACTGAAGGCGTTTCAGGAAAGTTACCAAAACCATCCCATTTAATTTGCTTATGAACATAGAATCAGTTATCATCCAGTCTTAATTTAGGGTAGTATTTCCATTTTACCTTTAAAGCCTACTAGATGCATTATAAAACAAGGCCTTGTAGTTAGGCTGTAAAGCTCCTTAGAAAGGTAATGCTCTAGTAGGCTTTCTGTACTGGATACATGCACCCTTAAAGAAAGAGAGAGCTTAAAATAAAAAAGGAACTATAAATCCAATATTACACATTCACCATGTTCCATTCTTATGCTACAGCCTACTGCTAACCACCTGTCAGAGGGTAACTGCATCTCAATGTTTGTTTTGCTGAAACAAAGTTTCATCCATAACTTTACTTGGCTCCGCATTCTCACAAATGCTTCCCAAGCCATACTAAACAGTGTATTACATGTAAAATTTAAGTCTAATTGAAATGGCTGTGACAATTCATACTAATAATTGTCACCTGGTTTAACAGTAACAGAATTGGTGAGAACAGCAGCACAAAGAACCAAGTATCATAAGGAAGGAAATGTAACTCAAACCTGCTTTAGTAATGGTTTAACTTTTTTTGGTTTTCTTTTTGAAACAAGAATTTGATGTTTAAGCATTTTGCTTGAATAGTCGTAAGAACCCCAGACATAATATGTTAGTGATAATATGATAATGAATGTCCCTTACATTGTCTAAGGGTTTAACCTCTACCAGTAATATAAACTTATGGCAATTTGCAAAATATTGGTTAATATTTCCATCCCAAATAGCTGAATCCAGTATAGCACGAGATGCGCCTGCTGTATTCAATAAGGCAGCCATTTTTTGGAAGTATCTTAAATTAGAGATGTACTCTGAAATTTGACTAACAATGGAATCATGGTGTTCCATGTGTGCTGTGTCTTCAGAATGCCATATCAAGTGCCATCTAGCTGCCAGCTCTGCAGACTTTGTGCATTCAAAGTCAATTTCAATTCTTGCTTCTTGCACAAAAGGAAGAGTGTACATTTTGGAAGCAAAAGAAACATTCAGTGACAATTGTGCAACTCAAACACCTTCAATGGGATTACACGTGCATTCATTAAACTAACCGACAATTAATTCTGTTGATGCACAGCAATACATAGAATCCAGTTCATTCCTTCTTAAGTGTGCTGGCACTGAATGGTTAACAGGAGAAAAAGCAGTTAAAAAAAAGCCATGAAAAATAAGTACAGTAGCACCTCAGAGTTACGAACACCTGGGAATGGAGGCTGTTTGTAACACTGAAATGTTCGTTACTCTGAACAAAATGTTATGGTTGTTCTTCCAAAAGTTTTCAACTGAACATTGACTTAATACTGCTTTGAAACTATACTATGTAGAAGAAAAATGCTGCTTTTAACCATCTCAATTTAAATGAAACAAGCACAGAAGCAGTTTCCTTACCTTGTCAAATCTGTTTTTTTTTTAAACTTTCCCTTTATTTTGTAATAGTTTATGTTTAACACAGCACTGTACTTGCTCTTTTTGGGGGCGTGGGAGGGGGTCTCTGCTGCTGCCTGGTTGCGTACTTCTGGTTCCAAATGAGGTATGTGGTTGACCAGTCAGGTCGCAACTCTAGTATTCACAACTCTGAGGTTCTACTGTAGCTATGACTCCATTAAAAAAGGAAGCAGATTTGTTACATGAGGTGCCATTTTATATAACCACTTTTTAGAGAAGAACAGTACTCCCATACTTATATGTTCAAAGAAGGTTTCATTTCATTACTATTTGATTTGGAAAAGTGATATGTTCATCTTTCTACAAGATACAACCATCTTGACCCAATTTGATAAGAAACTGGAGGTAACATAAAAAGCTACGTACAATTGAATCCACTAATAAGAAATTCCATTTATAATGAAATAGAATGCAAGTCCCAAACTGTTTCAATGTGCCAATTTCACTTTCAGTCCCACTGACACATACTCCTTACAAAATGCTTTCATGTCAAGAGTAATTGGTGTGCTGTGTAACTTAAATGTGTACATTTATATGAATGGTTAAGCTGCCCTCAATGAAAAGAATACTTTATGTAAATTAAAAGATGGACTTAATTAGGATGTGTTATAGGGTGAACTAAATTTTCAATTTTGCTATTTGTTAAAATTTCTATGCTTGAGTTTTCAGCCTTTAATCATAAACCAACTATCAATTTCACAAAGGTGGATGATTTCCATCTTCATGCTCCACATTCATTTATTTCACTAAGTAAGTTTGTAAGTGATTCGATATATTAAATGGATTCACAAAATACTCTGATACCATGATGGGAAGCACTTTTTAAATACCTAAACTGCTTGGCTTATGAGAAGCCCAGAAAGTGGGACACATGCTATGCAGGTGATTTAAAATATCTTCAAGTAGGAAGTGTCAAAGCTCTATATAGACTACATTATATAGGGCTTAGTTTCTGAAATAAATGTGCTGGAGAAATAAAAAAAACCACCCAAGCTTGAACTTCACATAAAGACATTTCAGAGGTTAGGGATACGCAGATATCAACAGCAGAAACAATTTCATCTATACTCCACTCCCCAATCCCCTTTCCCCCTCCATGGTAGTAATTAAATCAGAGAAGAATTCAGCAACTTAAGCGAACTGAAGCCGCCCCATTGGTCACCCCATATTTCAGGTCCTCAAAACCTAAACTGTCCAATTGAAACATGATGCTCTACCCTGATATATAATGCTGTGATGGCCACTGCTACCATGGAAGTTTTCTGAAGCCTCATGTGGTCGGGGTGAAGTTCTTCAAGCAAATGGCATGTAGTGAGCATATAGTGAGATTCTGCAAAGGTATATTTAAAATACTTCATATGCAAGTGGTTGTAAAAGTCGCTGTGCCTTCCTTGCTCTTTGGAACATGTGGTTCATAAGGATGCTAATAAATTAGAGAGGGTTCAGAGAAGAGCCACGAGAATGATTAAAGGATTAGAATACATACCTTATAGTGATAGACTCAAGGACCACAATTTATCTTAATAAAAAGGAGGTTAACGGGTGACTAGATTACAATCCTTCAGTATCTACATGGAGAACAAACATTTTATAATGGGCTCCTCAATCTAGCAGAGACAGGTGTGACATGATCTAATGGTTGCAAACTGAAGCTACACAAATTCAGGATAGGAAAAAGATGTACATTTTTAACAGTGAGGATAAAGGCACAAATCTACCATGGGTAGCAGTGGAGTCTCCATCACAAGCCATTTTTAAATCGAGACTGGATGTTTTTCTAAAAAATCTGTCCTAGGAATTATTTTAGGGACATTCTATGGCTTGTGTTATAGAAGAGGTAAACTAATTGATCATGATGGTCCCTTCTGGCTTTGGAATCTATGAATAACTTAACAGTCAGGTCATTCAATAAAGAGAACTCAATCCAACACAGGAGAGAGAAATGAACCAAACTGACGGTCAATGATATGGTTACAAACTACATCTCCAGGGTCCATGTTAACTTGTTATATACAGAGGCAAAAAGAGCCAGACTATAGAATTTGTGTACTCCCAATGGCCTCAGTACAAGAATCATGACACAAGAAAACAACTTATATATTTATTTTGAGTGGTAAAAATACCATAAATACTAGATTTGCAAAATAGGCTTGCCTGGCTAGCCTCTTACTTGATTAGAAAACTTAAAGCTGTTAAAATTAATTTCAAATTAGCTATAGTAGCAGCTACATGTTGATCTACTAGCAATTTTGAAGAGAAGTTCATTTACTGGAATTTGTTCAAAGTAAATGCACGTCAGTTTAATACTGCTGATGTTTACACAAGTATCAAAGAGGATTTCACGTTCTCTCCATTAGGTGCTTGTCAGATACTGTACTTTAGTTTCACAAATGTAAGCTGAGAGGGAAAACACTGTTTTCAATTCAAATAATCAGTAAAATTCCACTGCAAGTTCCTATATTGAATTTCCTTCTTCCTTAGTTGTGATATTCTAAAAATGTATAATTTTTTTTATAATCCAAGAGATTATTTTCCTGTACAAATAGAGCAACAGTTTTATAAACTGTCATAAAAGACAAGGATTACAGGTAAAATAAAACATTAGCTACATCATACCACTTTCACGTGACCATTCCAAAAAGAATGCTATTTTTAGAGGTACAGTGTCTGTCCTGCTTCTGGTAAGGATTACTTAATACAGCACATTCAAGACAGAATAGACTGAAGTGGAAAGGTCAATATATGCCTTATACAATGCTCATAGGCTTAATATGATTAAGCCAAACTAAATCTACTAACAGCGAAGAACTAGAGGGCAAACAGAGAAGAATACCAAGACATTTTTCAACAAGAACTTACCTGTGTTTTCAAAGGAAGCTTGGCAAACTAAGTTTTTAAATGAACTCCACAACGTGGCTTTCATAAAATGGAAGTTATTCAGACAGAGCTAACCCAGAAACAGATTTCTGTAACTTTTTTTTAAAAAAGCCCCTCTACATTTTGCAGTTTTAATTCTTCAAGGATTTAAAATGATTATTTTCTAAAAGTAGGGGAGGAAAAAAAGACATCCTACACCAATATACTTTAAAAACCAACTGAAGTGGTTTTGGAGAGAGGTGGAGCAACCAGGGGAAAAAAGCCAGATTTCAGCATTGGCAAGAACACAGCTATCTCTAGCACAAAAGAGCATTTATATGCTCCGAGTCCAGCTTAAAAAGGCAAGGAGAGGGGGTAGGAGAGCCAGAAACACAAGGCCAATTTGAATCAAGGACCTCAGGAGCAATATTTTTTTAAACAAATTAAGCAGTATCATCTACTGTAGATTTTTACAGCTTTTTAAAAAAGCTTTGTACTAGACAGACTTGATCATGCAGAACATGACAAAGAGGAGAATGAGCTAGTACAACAGAACTTGTGTACTAGGAATATTCATTATGCTATTCAAACTAGAAAACAAAAAGGCCAATCTGAGCAATACACATCATTAGATATGAATAAAGAAAAATGGCTAAAAATGTTTAAGTTGCAAAGAAATGACACAGAACTACTCTGTCTTTGCTAGCTTATCACACAAGCCACAATTTGAAATTATCACATTTTAAATGAATTCACCACAATTTAAGAACTGAAAACAGTCGTTTCAAAAGAAAATTAGCACATTTTAAGTATTGGCAGAAAGTTTAAAGATGAAACATGTTGCTGCAATGATCAAAACTGCAGGAGGCAGCCTTCTAAAAAAATACCTCCTAGATACTTTGCAACATGGAGTTTGAACTAACAAATTAAGCCAAGCTACTTGTCCCAAAGGGCTTGCAATCTAAATTCGATGGTACATACATGGTAAAACAATGAACAATAATTTAGGAACGGGCATTGAGTGAAGAGATTACTAGAGAGGCGGAGGCAGGAAATATTCTTGAAAAGTGCAGGATTTAAGATAAGGAGGAGGGAGGGGATAGGCTGTTTCACTTTTTTTTTTTTAAATGCCAGTAATGTCTAGGAATCCCGATCAAGGAGCAGTTATTAAACAGTCCCTTCCCAAAATAGTTCACAAGATAGGTGAGGAAACACCACCACAGAAGGTAAGAAGCTGAGTGTGGAAAAACAAGGGAAACAATAAGGGAAAGGAGTGGGTGAAATAAAAGATGCTAGTGAGTGAGTAGGAGAAAATGAGAGGGGGTAGATTACACAAAGTCTTTAAGGCAAGGTTAAATTCCTCACTGCAGACCCTGGAGGACAATTATATTTTCTCATCCACCTTTTTCAATTATCCTTTAGGAATTCTTCCCTGTACATCTTTTATGCAAAAGCATTCTGTGAACTGACATGCAAGAATTTTGAGAAAGAGGAAGGAGCAACTGTTGGAGCAAGAGACCCTAGGTTTGTCAACATCATGTATAAATCTAGACTAGCTCAAGTTCATGAGGAGAAAATTGTGCAATATAAAGAATTAAGGGAAAAGAAGAAAATAATTGGACTCTGAGAAACTAATTTTGTTTAAAAGTTCAGAATTTTCCCAGGGGAAGAAGAGGAGAATTTAAGAAATCTGTGCAGAACTAAGGAAAATATGCTACTGTTGGTGAATGTGCAATGCGGAACAAGCCACACAATTCAGATGTGTCATTTAAAAAAGGGCCATATTGGGCAGGTTCTGGCATTAGAATGGGGAGTATAATGTGGGATGATATACAGTGTCCTAGAATTCATTATGGCAAATCTTTCAAGTACACCTCTACCCCGTTGCCACCCGATATAACACGAATTCGGATATAACGCGGTAAAGCAGTGCTCCAGGGGGGCGCGGCTGCGGGCTCCGGCAGATCAAATCAAGTTCGATATAACGCGGTTTCACCTATAACACGGTAAGATTTTTTGGCTCCCGAGAACAGCATTATATCGAGGTAGAGGTGTAGTATGAATCTGCTGTCACAGACATGTCATTGAGGACAATGCAGAGAACTCAGGTGATGAACGAAACTCCACACACGAGTTATGATTTCATCTTTGTATTAGCTAGAGAATGGGAGTGAAAAGGAGTACAAGAGTTGGGTTTATACTTCACAGAGTGTGCTCACTATTACTTTAAGGGAAAAAAATTTCTTCCCTCTCCAGGGAACAAACAAGCCGGGCACAAAACATATTCTGGTTGCTATTTAACAGCTGCAAGAATAATGGTCCTCCAGGCCCATCCCAAAACCACCTCTTTGCTTGCAACTCCAAATGCCAATTAATCTGGCTCAGTGGCTCTCAAAGTGTGGGTTGGGACCCCAAAATGGCATTAGACTTGCTGGGACCCAGGGCAGAAGGCCGAGCCCCACTGCCCAGGGGCTCTGGCTTCAGCGTCAGTCGTGGGGCTTAGGCTACAGGCCTCCTGCCTGGGGCTGAAGCCCTTGGGCTTTGGCTCCCCTGCCCAGGGCAGTGGAGCTAAGCCTTTGGCCTTCCCTCATCCCCTACAAGGGGCTTGGGCTTTGTCCCCCTCTCCTGGGGTCATGTAGTAATATTTCTTATCAGAAGGGGGTCATGGGGCAATGAAGATTGAGAACCCCCTGATTCTAGCTCAAGGCCATCACCATGTTTCATAGAATCATAGAACTGGAAGGGACCTTGAGAGGTCATCTAGTCCAGTCCTCTGCACTCAAGGCAGGACTAAGTATTATCTAGACCATCCCTGACAGGTGTTTGTCCAACCTGCTCTTAAAATGATGGAGATTCTACACCTCCCTAGGCAATTTATTCCCGTGCGTAACCACTCTGATAGTTAGGAAGTTTTTCCTAATGTCCAACTTAAACCTCTCTTGCTGCAATTTAAGCCCATTGCTTTTTGTCCTAGCCTCAGAGCTTAAGAACAATTTTTTCTCCCTCCTCCTTGTAACAACCTTTTATGTACTTGAAAACTGTTGCCATGTCCCCTCTCCGTCTTCTCTTTTCCAGCCTAAACAAACCCAATTTTTTCAATCTTCCCCCATAGGTCATGTTTTCTAGACCTTTAATCATTTTTGTTGCTCTTCTTTGGACTTTCTCCAATTTGTCCACATCTTTCCTGAAACGTGGCGCCCTGAACTGGACACAATACTCCACTTGAGGCCTAATCAGCATGGAGTAGAGCAAAAGAATTACTTCTCGTGTCTTGCTTACAACACTCCTGCTAATACATACCAGAATGATGTTTGCTTTTTTTGCAACAGCATTACACTCTTGACTCATATTTAGCTTGTGATCCACTATGACCTCCAGATCCCTTTCCGCAGTACTCCTTCCTAGGCAGTCATTTCCCGCTTTGTATGTGTGCAACTTGTTGTTCCTTCCTAAGTGGAGTATTTAGCATTTGTCCTTATTGAATTTCATTCTTTTTACGTAAGGCCATTTCTCCAGTTTGTCCAGATCATTTTGAATTTTAATCCCATCTTCCAGAGCACTTGCAACCCCTCCCAACTGGTATTGTCTGCAAACTTTATAAGTGTACTCTCTGTGCCATTATCTAAATCATTGATGAAGATATTGAACAGAACCGGACCCAGAACCGATCCCTGCGGGAACCCACTCATTATGCCCTTCCAGCATGACTCTGAACCACTGATAACTACTGTCTGGGAATGATTTTCCAACCAGTTATGCACCCACCTTATAGTAGCTCCATCTAGGTTGTATTTTCTAGTTTATGAGAAGGTCATATGAGACAGTGTCAAAAGCCTTACTAAAGTCAGAGGGCTCTTTAGTTCAAATTCGGTACTCCACCCCGACGAGGGGAGTAGCGCTAAATTCGACATGGCTATGTCGAATTAGGCTAGGTGTGGATGCAAATCGAACTTACTAGCTCCAGGAGCTATCCCACACTGCACCACTCTGTTGACGCTCTGGACAGCAGTCCGAGCTCGGATGCTCTGACCAGCCACACAGGAAAAGTCCCGGGAAAATTTGAATTCCTTTTCCTGTCTGGACAGTTAGAATCTCATTTCGTGGTTGGACATCGGGGCGAGCTCAGCAGCACCGGCAGCGATGCAGAACTCTCCAGCAGAGGAGTTCATGTAATCTCTGAATAGAAAGAGGGACCCAGCATAGACTGACGGGGAACTCTTGGATCTGATCGGAGTGAGGGGCGAGGAGTCTCTGCTTTCGGAGCTGCGCTCCAAAAAACGGAATGCAACGACCTACGAGAAGGTCTTCAAAGCCATGAGAGACAGAGGATACAGCCAGGATGCCACGCAGCGCCGCGTGAAAATCAAGGACCCCAGACAAGGCTACCAAAAAAACAAAGCGGCAAACGGACGCTACGGAGCCTGCCACCACTGCCCCACCAGTGACCATGGACTCTGACGATGGGACAGTGTCGAGGGACAGTTCCTCGGCGATGTTCGCGGACGGGGAAGATGAAGAAGAGTTTGTGGAGGACGAGGCAGGCGACAGCGCTTACAACGCTGGTTTCCCCGACAGCCAGGATCTCTTCATTACCGTCACGGAGATCCCCTACCAACCCTCCCCGGCCATTAACCCGGATCCTGAATCAGGGGAAGGAGCAGTCGGTAAGTGCTTTAACCATGTAAACTTTTATTCTTAATATAACAGGAATCTGAAGTATGTGAAAAGGAGGTCTCTCTATATATGGGGATAGAACAGAAATCCTCCTGGGAGATCTCCACGAACCTCTCCTGGAGGTAGTCGAAAAGCCTCCGCAGGAGGTTCCTGGGGAGAGCTGCCTTATTGGGTGCTCCGTGGTAGCACACTTTTCCGCGCCAGGCTTTCATGAGGTACTCAGGGAGCATTGCCTCCCCGAGCACGGCTGCGTAGGGCCCTGGTTTGTGCTGGCTTTCACGCAGCATGCGCTCTCTATCTCCTTCAGTGACCGCCCTCAGGGTGATCTCGCTCGGAGACTCCTGCATGTAATTAGGGGAATTACTGTAATGTTACGCCTGGTCCAAAGTATTTTAAAAAAATCTCCGGACAGACGGCATAGCAGAGACTCAGCACGCTGCTGCGTGACGAGCGTAACGGAAAGCCAAAGAATCAAATGGACGCTCATGGAGGGAGGGGGGACTGAGGACGCAAGGTATCCCACAGTTCCTGCTGTCTCCGAAAAGGATTTGCATTCTTGGCTGAGCTCCAAATGCTTCTAGGGTCAAAAACAGTGTCCGCAGTGGGTCAGGGCATAGCTCGGCAATTTACGCAGCCCCCCAACCACCCCCAGAAGTGAAAGGGAAAACAATCCTCTCTTGACTCTTTTACATGTCACCCTATCTTTACTGAATGCTGCAGATAGACGCGATGATGCAGCACTCAACACCAACATCCTTGCTCCCCCCACGCTATGGATGGCTGATGGTACAATACGACTGGTATCCGTCGTCGTCATCATCAGCCTATTGGCACATGGGGCAGTGCAAAAGGACTGGTAACCATGCAGACTACCATCCGTTAGGTCGATCAAGGGCGCCTGGCCCTAATTTTTCCTGGTAGATGGTACAATATGGCTGATAACCATCGTCATCATCGCCACAGGGGGCTGAGCTTCATCAGCCCCCAACTCTTCATGTGTAAAGAAAAGATTCAATTGCCCCTGGACTAGCAGCAGGATGCTGGGCTCCTCTCCTCCACACTCCTTAATGTCCTATCTGGACTATCATAGCAGCTGGAGGCTGCCTTCCACTCATTTCTCACTAACGAGTCACTGTGTCTTATTCCTGCATTCTTTATTACTTCATCACACAAGTGGGGGGACAATGCTACGGTAGCCCAGGAAGGCTGGGGAAGAATGGAATGAACAGGTGGGGTTGTTGCAGGAGCACCCCCTGTGAATAGCATACAGCTCATAATCTATGCAGGATCTGACACAGAGCAGCTGTGCTCTCTGGTTCTCTGATACAGTGGTTCTCTAGTACACTTGCCCATATTCTAGGCAGGACTGATTCTATTTTTAGATACCAAAAAGGAGGGTGTAACAGGGGTGGTACTCACCCCTGCCGCGCCTCCTGCTGGTCGGTCCCGGAATGTCCCTCGGTCCGGCCCTGGAGCGCCCCCGGCAGGCCGGTGACCCGCCTGTTCTCTGGCCCCGGCGTCCCTCCCTGGACCCGGTGCCCGCTATCTATAACTGGGTCTTCCCCTCCCAGGGGAACCCCGCGCTACTATCCCCGCCTTGCCTCAGTAGTGGCTACTGACAGTCATGGTCTAGCCCCACACCCTGGGGCAGACTGCAGTATCAGCCCACTCATCACAGGCAAAGGGGGTTTGGACCTGCTGCTTCGTCCTACCCCTGGGCTGCCCTCTGCAACCCACAGTACCTATGGCCCTTCGCTAGGCCGCAGCCTGGGGCTGTCCAGGCTGGAGCTTCCCCACCTCCTCAGCCTGTTCCCAGCCCTGCTTCACCCTAGGTGCCTTCTCAGCTCCCTAAGCAGCTAGGCCCTTCTCTCTCTGGAGCAGAGAGAGACTCTGTCTGGGCTCTAGCTTCCCTGCCTCTTATAAGCCCCAGGGCTTCAGTTTGGGGCGTGGCCTCCAGCTGTAGCCACTTTCCCCATCAGCCCAGCCTCCAGCCGCAGCTCTCAAGCCCTGCCAGGCTGCTTTCTAAAGCCCTCAGGGCCGGAGCAGGGTCCACCCTGCTACACACCCTCCCCCTCAAGAACCCCTCCAGCGGGGCAGGTGGGCATTCTACCGGCCCAGGCTTCTTCTTAGTTGGACCCGCAGGGAGTCTCTTTCCTTCCGCAGGCCCTCGATCTCCCGGAGAAGCCTGTCTACTTCCCTCAGGTTCTGGGACCGGACGGTAGACCTCCCCAGTTCTCTGCGGGCCTCCCCCCGCCTTTGGGTCCCCATGTCGGCCCCCCTGGCCGTTGTCTGCGTCCCCCGCTCAATGCGAGGCCCTTCCGGCACGTCCCCCCTTAAAACCCCCTTGCAACTCCCCCGTCGCCCACAGGCGAAACAGTCTTTAGGCCCCGGCACTGGCCTCCAGCCCAAGGTGCCTGGCCCCTGTTGAGGTCCATGTGCCCTGGGCCGTTCCGTCCCCCTTTTGGGCGCAGCCAGCCCCTGAGTGCCTGGTCCCGGACTCGGGGCCTGGGCGGCCGGTCCTATAGGGGCCTCGGCCTCTAGAAAGTCCTCCATAAGGCTAACAGCCATGTTCAGCGTTTTCGGGCGGTGCCGCAATACCCACGCCCTCCCAGGAGTCGGGAGGATATATACGAACTGCTCGAGGACGAGCTGCTCCGTGATGTCCGCGGAGGTTCTACGCTCCGGCTGTAGCCACCGGGTCGCTGCTTCCCTTAACTCGTGGGCCACCGCCCGGGGCCGGGCGCCCGGAGGGTAAAACTTTCCCCGGAACCGTCGTCGGAAGGTCTCCGGGGTGACCTCAAAACTGTCCAAGATGGCCGCCTTCAGCCGAGCGTAAACCCGGGCGTCATCATCGGGGAGGTCCCGGTAAGCCCTCTGAGCCGGCCCCGTCAAATAGGGCGCGAGGATGGTTGCCCACTGGTCCGATGGCCACCCGGCGACGGCCGCCACCCGTTCGAATGTCACGAGGTACGCCTCAGGGTCGTCCTCGGGCCCCATCTTGGTTAGGCGCACCGGCGGTGCAGGGGGTGCGGGTGAAGCAGCCTCGCCTGGCGCGATGCCACCGGGGCTCGGCCACAGGGTGGCGAATTGCTGGAGCCAATCGGACTGTAGGTCCTGAAACTGGGCCTCCATGGTCTGCAGCCACTGCGTCTGGAGGACCCCCAGCTGCTCCATGAGCTGCTCCTGCTGCTGCCGCTGGCTCTCGGCCAGGAGTTTAATAAGAGTCTCTGTCTCCATTTTTTTTCCCAAGGCCGTCGTCCTCTGGGCGACTGTCCCCCAGTTCTTGCCCAGGCCCTTTGTATCAGGGGCGGTTCGAACGGTCCCTGGTCAGGTACCACTGTAACAGGGTGGTACTCACCCCTGCCGCGCCTCCTGCTGGTCGGTCCCGGAATGTCCCTCGGTCCGGCCCTGGAGCGCCCCCGGCAGGCCGGTGACCCGCCTGTTCTCTGGCCCCGGCGTCCCTCCCTGGACCCGGTGCCCGCTATCTATAACTGGGTCTTCCCCTCCCAGGGGAACCCCGCGCTACTATCCCCGCCTTGCCTCAGTAGTGGCTACTGACAGTCATGGTCTAGCCCCACACCCTGGGGCAGACTGCAGTATCAGCCCACTCATCACAGGCAAAGGGGGTTTGGACCTGCTGCTTCGTCCTACCCCTGGGCTGCCCTCTGCAACCCACAGTACCTATGGCCCTTCGCTAGGCCGCAGCCTGGGGCTGTCCAGGCTGGAGCTTCCCCAGCTCCTCAGCCTGTTCCCAGCCCTGCTTCACCCTAGGTGCCTTCTCAGCTCCCTAAGCAGCTAGGCCCTTCTCTCTCTGGAGCAGAGAGAGACTCTGTCTGGGCTCTAGCTTCCCTGCCTCTTATAAGCCCCAGGGCTTCAGTTTGGGGCGTGGCCTCCAGCTGTAGCCACTTTCCCCATCAGCCCAGCCTCCAGCCGCAGCTCTCAAGCCCTGCCAGGCTGCTTTCTAAAGCCCTCAGGGCCGGAGCAGGGTCCACCCTGCTACAGAGGGATTGACTCAGGGAGTCATTCCCAATTTTGTCTTTTGCGCCCCTGGCTAAGAGCAGCCAGGGGCACTTATGACAGCAGCAAATGGTGCAGTGCAAAAGGACTGCTAACCATGCCCATCTTATTACCAATTTATGGTGTGGTAGATGGTACAATATGGCTGGTAACCATCTCTGCTGTCATGCAAAAGCAAAAGCATGCTGCTGTGTAGTGCTGCTGAATCGCCTCTGTCAGCGGCATCTAGTACACATACGGTGACAGGCACAAAAGGCAAAACAGGCTCCATGGTTTCCACGCTGTGGCGTCTGCCAGGGCAATCCAGGGAAAACGGGCTTGAAATGATTGTCTGCTGTAGCTTTCCCGGAGGAAGGGATGACTGACGACATTTACCCAGAACCACCCGCGAAAATGGTTTTTGCCCCATCAGGCATTGGGATCTCAACCCAGAATTCACAGAGACAGATTAGACTGTTCATTCTTCGCAAAAATTTATCTTGCCAAGGAATTCACTCCCTTTTTCCCATCACACAGCTTGGACTGTCTCCAGACCCGCCACAGCATCCCCCTCACAGAGGCTGGCAAAGATTAGGCGGCGAAATAAAAAGACACGGGACGAGATGTTCGCTGAACTTATGGGGTGCTCCCGAGACGACGCGGACCAGCAGAGCCAGTGGAGGGAGACCCTCTCTCTGTACCAGCGCTCACTCAGCGAACGGGAGGAGAGGTGGCGTGAGGAAGACAAGCAGGCGACTCAAACGCTGCTTGGACTAATGAGAGAGCAAACGGACATGCTCCTGCGCCTTGTGCATGTTCTGCAGGACCTCTGGCAGGAGGACAGAGCCCCCCTGCAGTGTATCTGCAACCGCCCTCCCCCGCCACAAAGTCCCATACCCCCCTCACCCAAAATAACCAGAAGGAGGGGCGCCAGAGGCCGTGTAAACTGTCACTGCACCCCAGCAGAGTGCTCAAGTACCCAAAAGCTCTCATGCCCTACATTTTGAAAAGTCCTTTCCTTCCCGCCTCACCCAAGCCCCCATCCCAGTTTCATCCCCTAACTGTCTAGTTGATAATAAAAAATACTTTTCTGTTAATTACAGTTTCCGTCATGTTCTTTTAGAGGAGACTGTGTTTGAAGGGGGGGAAGGGGGTTGGTAATTTGACAGGACAATCACCTTTACCAGGGTACAGACATGGGGGCAGGATCAGCAGCAGGTCACACACACACTGCAGTCAGTACGCACCCTGGTCGGTATGGGAGGTGGTTTGCAGGTTCTGTGTGGGTGGGGGGGTACGTGACTTTGTAGCGGGGGAGGGGGGTTACAGATCTCATGCAACGGTCCCTGTCCTGGACCACAGAGCCACGCAGCAGAGGAATCTGTATCCGTCCTCCCCCGCCAAAAGGCCACATAGCCCCCGCACACAGAGTCCCAAAAAGGAGGGATGGCAGGCTCCGTTGAAACATCCAGTCCGGCACTGCAGACCGCTCTGGGAGCAGGAGCCTGTCATTCCTCGAGTTTACAGGCGGTCTTTACATCACTGCACACCCTACCCAGCACAGTCCCTGTCCCAGTTTCAACCCTGTAACGCAAAGTCATCAATAAAGAAACCTTTGTAAAGTTACAGTGGAACATGTATTTTATTTTTAAACGTGTGTTGGAAGTTGGGGAAGCGGGGTGGGCGGGGTATGTAACTGCAGATGCTAGTCAACAGTCACTTGGTAAAGAAACAGGGGCAGGTTCAGCTTCTCTGTAAAGAAACTGAACAGTCACAGGTCACGCTGCTCACTGCTCGCTGGTACTTGAAGAGTTCCTTGTCACTGTGCAAGGCGCCTGCACAGAGCTTCACGAGCCAGGGCATTAGCGGGTAGGCTGGGTCCCCGACAATCACTATAGGCATCTGCACATCCCCAAGACTTATTTTGTGGTCCGGGAAGAAACTACCTTCCTGCAGGCGTCTAAACAGACCAGAGTTCCTGAAAACAAGCACGTCATGAACTTTGCCTGGCCACCCGACGTTGATGTTGGTAAAACGTCCCCCATGGTCCACCAGTGCTCGCAGCACCATTGAAAAGTAGCCCTATTTCTCAGCAGCTGACTGTGGAAGAGGTGGACGATAAGGTGCGAGGAGTTGACAACGGCCATAACTGCAGCGGGATCCGTGCTCAAAGTGCTGTGGCGCCCGCGCTGTCACTGAGCAGAAAAGTGCACGAACAGATTGCCCGCAGGCGCTTTCAGGGAGGGAGGGAGGGAGGGAGGGCGATTGACGGTTGAATGATGACAGTTACCCAAAACCACCCTCGACACATTTTTTCCCCCAGCAGGCATTGGGGGCTCTACCCAGCATTCCAATGGGCAGTGGGGAGTGCGGGAACTGTGGGATAGCTTCCCACAGTGCACCGCTTCCAAAGTCGACGCTGGCCCCGTTACTGTGGACTCAGACAGTCGAATTAGTGTATTTAGTGTGGATACACAAATTCGACTTCATAAGGTCGATTCCACAAATTCGAATTAAGTATATTCGAAATAGTCTTGTAGTGTAGACGTACCCTCAGCCAGTCTGGGGTTCTGAACTACAGCTTCTGGTTCTGGTGAATGAAACGCTGTTGCCTCACTTCCCTGGCCTGTCCACTCAACATGGAAAATAACCTTTTCAGATGACAATCATGCTTGCTGGGCAAAGAATAGAACTATGGAGGTCATCAATAGTCCAAGCACAATTTGGGAAACATCTTGCAAAAACACTTCATAATCTCAGAGATATTGTGCGCTTTGATTATACACCCCATGTAGGCACTATGTATTACCATCTCCAGCTAAAAAGCCCCCACAATAGGCTTAGCAACATGAAATGCATATATCCATTAGCAGTACTCGTCTTAGGTTGCCAGTTTTCACAAAGTAATTACTACTCTCATTAACAGCAAGTACATGTGGAAGAATTTATGCTCTCATGTCAGGACAAGCTCCCCAGAGATACAGAAACTGTATTCCTCATTCAGACCTTCTATACCAACAGCACCTCATTCTAGGTCTCGAGCACAACCCTGTTCCCCGAGTAACTGGAAGTATTCCTGGCCCAAAAGTGGCACTTGGCTCAGTAGAAGTCCATAGTCAGTTTGCAGTTGACCTAGGCCTGAATAAGAGTGTGGCCAGGTCTTCTCTTACCTACTTGCACTCTCAGCAGCTGCAACAAGGACTCCATGGAGTACAGTTCTTGCTCTCTGGTCACCCTCATGATCTCCTGGAGCTTTCTCCACTACCATTTCTGAGCCTCTGCTGCCATTTGACGCTGCATGACAGGTATTTTTTTATCACAAGCAGGATTTGGTAAACCAAGAGCGAGCTCAGCTCCCCTGGGGTGTACACTGTTTTTGTAGTAAGCATATAAAAGATAATTCCTAAAAAGTGATTTCGGATATTCGCCCTGTCTCCCAAGCCAGGATATCCTTCTGGTTTCCACAACACCTTACAAGTTCTACACATCCCTGTGCCATGAAGCTGTGACAGGGATAGGGAGTTTGGAATATGCAAAATGTTCTGGTACTGAAGCACCAGAAGTGAGCATTAAGGCTAGTTAGTGTGGATGATGAACCTTCCTAGAGCCAAGTGGTATTATAAACACTTATCTGTAATATTTAACCTTGAAACTGTTAAAGATGCATCTCTCATTAACTGTACTGGTTCCAGGCCAACAATATAAAACAGTATTAAAAAAACCTCCTTATTTTTGCCAGCAAAATTACAAGGAATGATTCTGGTTCTCTGAGTATTCAATCTGTTGAGCAGGAGGTGCCATTTTATTTGTCATTTTTCTGACTACAACCATATCTTGGGCAAAAAAAGTCTTACATTATCCCCATGTATAGTACCTGATTATCATTTCTAAAACGTGTAGTCCAACAAACTATAAAAAAAGAAAGTTTAAAAAGGTTTCACCTTGTCAGCCTAGAAAAAACACAAAAAGAAAAAGCATTTTAAAGTAAAAAAAATGTGCAGATTCACTAGGTTAAAAATTGCAACCGTGGTGTCTATTGCAAAGTAGCTGACAATAGGATTTCAGAACTGAGCTAAAATGTAAGTGAAGTGTCTGACCCAGTATGGCCATTCTTATGTTCTAATCCCTCTGATGATGTAGGACTACGGTAATGAGGTATACTTGCACCACATGTGACCAGAATGGAAAGGGGTAAACAGAGGGCACTGAACCAAGGAAGATAACTAACCCACAGGCCCCATCATTCCTGGAGCAAAGCCTCCAGCTGTGTCTAAGCAAGAAGAAATAAAAAGAGGCAGCAGAACAAACAAAAGCTTCCTCTATTAGTTTCCACACCAATGGCCTGCGTTTTTTGACATTTGGTTACTTTTCCCTGATGGTGAGGAACAATATGCTATATTTGTTATGAAAGCTAAAAAGACTTGTTTTTTTAAATACACCTCTACCCCAATATAATGCTGTCCTCAGGAGCCAAAAAAAATCTTACTGCGTTATAGGTGAAACCGCGTTATATTGAACTTTTTTTGATCCGCCGGAGCATGCAGCCCCGCCTCCCGGGAGCACTGCTTTACCGTGTTATATCTGAATTCGTGTTATACCGGGTCACGTTATATCAGGGTAGAGGTGTACATTCCTATGACAACACTGGACCATGCTGAGTGCCCCCCTGAAATAATCAAAAGCCCAATTTCTTTGCTTCTGGAGCAACAGATTTCCCAGGTATATTTTCAGATCTGTAGGAGACAGCGGCAATGCCAGAAGATTGCGCCGGGGGGGACGGGACCATTTTATTATTAGTCATTTTGGAATTGCTTGCCAAAGGAAAGATCTTTGTTCATCCTCTGTCTGGTGCTGTGTTCCACTGTCTGAAGCTGTGGCTCAACTCAGACAATGCATAGCATATCACATTTACGGACGCTTTAGGGAAGGAAGAGATGACAAGTTGTGTTAATAGTGTACATCTATTAGTTATTAAGAGTTCTTACCTGTATTTTTATTGGCCAGGTGAAGTTGCTGACGTAAACAAAAAAAGTGATGTTGGGGTTGCTCCGGAAATCAAATTTCTCATTGGAGAAGCTGTCCTTGTATTCCTTTATGTTGGACTTTGAAGCAACTGGAATCTCCTCTCCTGCCTGTGTGCCAGCTGTTTCAGAATTTAAAAAGTAGCAATAAAAAAGTTTGCTTTCAGTGCAGATCTTAAGTGATTTTCAAAGGGGACCAATTATCCTTAGTTATAAAGCTATGGCTATGACAGTAAAGTGAACTATTCATCTGAAGACTGCAATTTTGAGTTGTATTTCACTAGCGGAATCAATGAACACACAAAATATTGCATTATAAAAAATTAGATAAGCATTTCAACTGTCTCCAATGCACATTATCAAGATGTGATAATTGGAAAACTGGAGAGGAGAAAACTAAAAGTCCTTCCTTAATTTCATTTCTTTCCCACATCCCAATTTCTAAAATGTAACATATAGTATTTAATTATTCCCGTACAGTTCAGATTCTGGTTTACTTTTCTCTTTTACCTGCAAAACTTGTTGACCAAGTTATGTTGAGGTTGAAGTTTTTAGATGCATTGATAAACATGTCCAGGTCTCTATTTTGCTGATTTAGAGAAAAAGAGAGAGAAGAAAACCATTATTTTTAACAGATGTCATTCCATTAAAATTGTTCTGTTTTGAAAGCAACTCTCACTAAAAACAAGTGTTAGAACAAGAGTTATTTCACAGTATGTTAACTAGAATACTCATCTACGTGCGAGAGCACTAGCATCTAGCAAGATTTTAAAGACCTACTGTATATAAAATAGAACATAACTGTACATTTTCATTTGGATCTCCCCACAAAAGAAAAGTTTACTTCAGTGTAATTCCAAACCATATTCATTTAGGGCTTTTTGCAGCTATCCTAAGTATTATTCTGGGATGGCTGGCAGTAGCAGCATTCAAATATATTTTAATGCAAACACAGATAAGTTTTTGTTTTAAATACTCTCGCCGCCTCCTCCCCTGCCAATAAAATAATTCATTTTGTATCCTCACAAAATATCTGCCCTGGTCTAGATTTCAAATCATATTTCTTATTGGTATTCCTCCCCACTTCCGTGTTAGCTCTTACAACAGCCCTCCATATGTTCCTCTCACTCCAATATCTGTGCCTTCTTTTACAATAGAATATAAATTTTTATAATATAAAATAAATGTGTAGGCTCTTCTGTGATAACTGGGCCTACATTTTTTTCCTAACTCTGAGCTCAACTGTGAAAAATGAGTGAAAGTTCAGAAAATGTCACAATAACTCATAACAAATGTTGACAGGGAAAAAGTGCAAAAAGACTGAATTAGCCTAAACAAAAAAAGGCCTCCTGATATAACTCAAGGACTGTGATAAGACCATGCCTGGTCAACGAGTATGGGACTGGAAATTAATTAACCGAAATTGGTATGTCAGAAATTAGGCTTAACGGTTTGACAAAATAATGAGGGGGTTGGACTATTCTGTACATCACTCCCTTTCGGGGTCCTTAACAAAAAAGACGTGGGGTGAGGGGAAATACAGATGGATGGCTGACTAGAAAAGAGGAAGGTGAAAACTTCATCATGACAGTTGCCAACCCCACCATCTCCTCGGACTCTTCATCATCCTGATACTGAGAGATGTCCTGAGCAGACTGGGCCAAAGAAGAGGGACCCCAGACGACATCACCATTGCCACCTCAACTGGCTCATGCTAATCCCAAATATCACCAGACATGTGAGGCTGTGTCTCATACACATCCTTCTCTTTTCCTTCCTTCCCCTATTTCCCAAAAGGTTCTTTTCCTTCCCACCTTATTTCTTCTCTTTCCTAGCACTCTCCTTTTTCCTTTTGTCCAGCTATTTGTCTTAATTAGACAACAATGCATATTTTGCAACATTGCTGCAAGCCTGAGCCTGGAAAGGCAGCTAAAAGCAATGCCCTAAACATCCTGATCCTGGTACAAGTTTGTCAGGTCTCAGAGTCGCTGATAAGACCTTCTGCTGTGCTTGTGTTTCTCCAGCAATAAAACTTCAAGTGAGAGAACACCAGAGACAGAAGTTGTATTTTCTATCTTTGTTGTTACTTTTCCCTTTTGTGTGCACTTCTCCTGTTTTGTCTTCTAGGAAATGGGATCAGACTTCAACGACAGTAACAATAGCTCCTGCCCATTATAAGTAACTTTTTCTCTTCCCCAGAAAGGATAGCTAACATCCGTAATACCATCTAAGAGGCTTTCAGACAAGTGGACATGTTTTTAAAGACTCTCTCCAGCTCAAGAGAGAGTGAAGAAGGGATGTTGTTAGGATGAAACTTATTAATACTTTCCTTTTTAAATGCTTTTTACCATTTTTTCCCTTATTTTCTGTATTCCTAATAAGGGATTCAAAAAAGATTCTTAATAGTGTTTGCCATGGTACTAAGCAGGCTGGGGTCTCTGTATACCAAACCCCACACCTTTTTTTAACACTGGTTAATGCTGGACAGCAATAGCACCATGTTAATGACTTTGACTCTTTGAGCCCATATATTCCATCTAACTGAATATACCAGAGCCCTTGGTTGGAATGTCACCCCTGGTCATGGAGTGCAGGTCCCATGGGGCCTCATTACACCGATGAGTGCCAAGGGGAGGTCATTCTGGCCCACAAAGCCATGGTTTCCCCATTATTAGCCTTGAGGCTGTTGCTGTTGATCCTGAGGGAGAATGCAGGACTCATAGAACCAAGAGGCTCCTTATGAGCAGCCAGCAAGAAACTATAAGCTGCATTCCAAGGGAAAGTCTCTGCTCAAGTGTGTGTTTGGAGAAGTTCCTGTACTCATCTGGATTGAGCAGACAGAGGATAGTACTGCTTTGACTTATCCAATCCACAGCATCTTTTGGTAAGAATGATGTGAGCACTGGAAAAAAATGGGAAGTGATTTTGTCTGTGTCATTCACTGCATCTTGTTCATACTGCAATAGCACCACAGACCACAAAGATGGACCAAGGCCCCGTTGTAATAGGCACTGTACAACTAGCTCAGTGCTGGTGGCCTCTGAGCTACATTCTGATGTTCTTGGAGTCTGATTGAAGAAATGGAGAACTGCTGCTTTTTCCTGTCTCCCCATCCCTTGGTTCCAAAGATGAGCCTGACAGCATTAGCTCGCTGCAGTGTTTGGACCAAAAGGACTTTTTTTGCCCTACAGGATCTGAGGCATTTTGGGATTCTGAATTCACCTGGTTATTAAACATAGAAGGAGCTCTGGTGTTAATTGACTAAGAGTTATTCTGGCTAGCCCATGGGCTTTTTCCCTGCAGAATGACTGGAGGCTGACCTCTCTTTGAGCTCTTGAGGTGAAAGAGAAGCAAAGAGAATACCTCCCTAGCAGGTGAGCTTCACTGATGCACCATGAATGAGGAGCTGCATCTGAAGTTAGATATCTTATGTGACTGCTCCATATTTCCATTCCAAAAGGAGATGCCTTTTGCACCAGGAAGAAAAGCAAAATAAACAACAGAATGAACTGTGCTATGGCATAAGTCTACACTGACTAACTATATTAGAGTAAAAGAAAGTGAAGAAAGTAGACACAATAAGATACAAGACCAACTGCAAGCAACAAGAGAAAGCTAGAGGGGTTTGACTACATATTCCAGCAGTACAAAGCAACTGAAATGCAGGTTTAGACTGCGGTTCCTTATGCCCCACTTTGGTCACAAACATTCAGTGCTGCAAGGAAGCAAGATGTAGCTACACAGATTGAGTACATTCTGGCTAGGACGTGGACTATGCATGTGCACCAAGACAGTAGTTCTGTTCAAAGAACTGTATAAGCCACTCTCTTCAGGGCAAGGAGAAGGCAGACGTTTGAAACAAAGTATGAAATGTGGGAGTCCAAAAGGGAAGAGACCATACTCACCTCTTCAGGTGTTGCTACAAAATTGATTGCAGTATAGTAGCGATCGTCCTCTTGGGAAAGGCTGAAGGTGAACTGATAGTCAATAAGAAGGGTATCTGTAAGGAATACATGCAAAAAAGTAAAAAAAAAAGTCTTGAAATAAAACAAGCTTCTGGAAAGCAAGGCAGGTAACTGACTGCTTACACTAAATTAGAAAACAGCTTACTGCAACAGGAGAGAGTTAATGCACTGTTCTAATCTGCCCCCAACAGAAATTTGAGTTTGGGAGAGAATAATGAACACTTTAGACACCTCACTATCCCAAACTTGGAGGGTATTATATCCTACTCTATTAAACTTAACCCAACTTTTTTTTGGAAGAGGAAGGGGGGGGGGAAAGGTTTACATTTTTCAAGCAGGACATCTGACAAAAGCCTCCATCCTAAAAGAACTTGGTAAAAGGGAAATGTGGATGACTACATAATTTAACCATATTTTGCTTGGTTCTTGTAGTTTCACCAAGCCTAAAGTATCTATTAAAACTGCTTATCTATGTTACGGGAATTTAAGGAAGACTAAACATATTCTCAGATGGCAGAATACGATGTTCCCATTAGAAAAGTGGGGAGAAAAACATTCACTCATCTAGTAAAACTGGTGAACCACCACGTTTTCACTGCTTTTGGGAAAAATCAAAGGCCAGGCAAATACGATAAAATTGCTACTATGGCTAATAAAACAAGGCCAAAAAGTGGATTGGGGCTTCATGACCCCCGATATCTTATCTTGTTCTTTTCTCTTTTCCCCTCCCATCCCCTAACATGAAAGAAGCCTAATCCAGTCCACTGCAGTCTCTACTGGGCTCAAGGGAGTGCACAAAGGACCTAAATATTTAATGAAGTATTTGTGGCTATCATGACAATAGCCACAATAACCACTGACAATAACTTTTTTAAATATCATCATAATGTTCCCGGTATACTAGGCTTCAAAATTACTACCAAGAAGCCTCCCCTATACTGTGGTGTTTCTCCTTTCCTGTGTGGTTGGCATAAGCAACATTGTTGTGTTTGATAACTGCACAAGATTATCTGTAAAACCTATCAATGCTGCTCCTCAACCGCAGGATTTAGCACACTTCTAATTTCCACATCTCCTTAGAAATCCTGTCTGAACCCTTCATTGCTATTTAATTTAAGGTATTTTCCCATCTAATGTTTTTCTAAAAGTGTTGATCTCAAATATTGAAGAGTGGTAAAATAAGAGTATCCACTAGGATAATCTGAATTTTAATAGTGTAATGACAGTATTTCCTAACCCAGGGGTTCTCAAACTTCATTGCACTGTGACCCCTTTCTGACAACAAGAATTATTACACAATCTTGAGGAAGGTGGGGGGTAACCAAGCCTGAGCCCACCCAAGCTCTGCCACGAGAGAGAGAGAGAGAGAGAGAGAGCGTGTGTCCGTCCAAACCCGAGGCTCAGGCTTCAGCCCTAGGTGGCGGGGCTCAGGCTTCAGCTTTGGCCCCAGACCCCAGCAAGTCTAATGTCAGCCCTGGCGACCCCATTAAAACAGGGTCCCGAGCCACAATTTGAGAACCACTGTCCTAACTCATCTGCATATAAACAGATGTTGTGCTAAGTAAAATAGTTATAACTTATTTGGTCCTATATATCAAATAAGACATTTACTATTTTCAGGCAAAGAAAAGCAGTTGTACTTACAATAACACGTTCCTTTAAGTGGATTTCCCTGGTATCGATTTTCTACCTCACACCTAAAAAGAATATATATTTTTTTTAATCAATGTTGGTTTTCAGTCTTATTTTCGCTTTTTTTTTTTTTTTGGCTTGAATCTCTACCCATTTAAAAACAATTACCGAACACAGCTTGAGCTCAGAAGATAACTGTATACAATTAAAAACAAAAAGGTGCAAGTCTGAAGCTGTAATGAGATACTGAAGAAACCATGGAAACTTGGAAGACCCAAGCAAGCAAGTAGAAGGCAATGAAACCGAAGTATGAAAATTACAGGAAGGAGAGGTTACTCATCTTGTGCAGTAATGGGAGTTCTTCAAGCTGTGTCCCCCTGCAGGTGCTTCACTTTAGGAGCGCATGTACCCCTGTGCCTCTGATTAGAGATTTTTGGGAGCAGTGCCCATTCTGCCCACACATGCGCCCTGCACATCCTTGTGCCCTGTCTCAAGGCTTCGCATGGCAGAGCAGGCAAACCGCTCTCAGTTCTTCTTCTATTGCAAAGTCTACACAGGCAGCTCCTAAACAGAGGGGAAAAGGGTGGGTAGTGGAGCACCCACTAGGGAATGCACCTTGAAGAATTCCAGTTATTGCACAACATGAGTAACTTCTCTTTCTTCAAATAGACTCCCTGTGGGCACTCCACTTTAGGTGACTCCCTATCAGTAACCCTTTGAGGAGGTGGAAGTTTTGGAACAAGGTCCATCACAGGAGAGAAAACAGTGTTGCCTATTGCCGCAACTGATCTGCAGCGTAAATTAGGGCGCAGTGGTTAGAAACCATGTACATCAAGGACAATGTTGCAGCCCTGCAGATTTAAGCAACGAGAACATGTCTGAGTAGAGATGCAGACAGTGATCTAGTAGAGCGCGCACTCACTCTTAGGGGAGATGTAACTGCAGGGAAACCATAACAGGCAATAATACATCCAGGAGATACATTTAGAAAGTTTCTGAGTAAAGATAGGTGCTCCATTAGACTAATCTGCAACGGAAACAAAGTTTGGAGGTCTTCCTGAATGGCCTAGTCCTGTCCAAGTGAAAAGCAAATGCTCTCTTAACAGCTAATGTATGAAAAGAAGGCTCTTGTGTAAACTGATGTAACTTAGGGGAAAAAACAAAAGATGAATAGTTGGTTGATATGAACTCCAGAAGACATCTTCGGTAAGAACTTTGGATGAGGTCGTAAATGTTCCTTCTCCTTGGAGAACAAAGTAAAAGGGAGGGTCTTCAATTAGAGCCCCCCGTTTCCCCATCCCTTTGAGTAGAAATGACAGCCACCAAGAAGGCTGTCTTCATAGACAGATATAAAAGTGAGCACATAGCTGTTTCATGAGATGGTTAAGAACCAGGCTGAAAACCCAAAGCAGCGTACGGGCTCTTATCTGTGGGAAAAGATATATAAATCCTTTTACGAATGTCACGGTGGTTGGATGAGTGAAAAACAATAAACCTTCTCCTGGCATGTGGAAAGCTGTTACTGCTGTTAAATGAACCTTGATGGAACTCCAAGTAAGGCCTCAATTCCAACAGGTAGTCCAAGATTGAGGAAAGATGACTGGACAGAAAACTGATGGCATTGGTTACACCAAAGGCTATAACGTCTCCATTTCTGAAGGTAAGTATGTCTATTAGATTTCTTTCTACAATTCAACAGTATCTTTGTACTTCTGATGAGCATAAGGTCTCTTGTCCTGCGAACCACTGAGGAACTAAGATTGGGGTGAAAGGTCTGACTCACATCCTGAGACAATATTGGAGGTTTTATCTGTAGCTTTCACAGAGGACGAGAGGTGAGTCTGAGGAGGTTCGGAAACCAAAGTTATAGTGGCCAAGTTTGGTGCAATCAAAATGACTTGGGCTTCGTCCTCTCTGTTCTTGATAAGGACCTTTAAGAGCAATGGAGTTGGAAGATCTGCATAGAGAAGACTCTTTGTCCGTATAATGAGGAAAGCATCTCCTAGAGATTGTTGATCAAGACCCCCTCTGGAACAGAATTTCCTTTCATTTTCTGTTGACTGCTGTGGCAAAAAAATTCATCTCTGGAAATCCGCAAGTCAAGAGTATTTTATTGAGCACTCCAAGAGTCCAACTCCTATTTGTAATTTAAGGACAAATGTCTGCTCAGATCATCGGCCATGGTGTTTTGTGTATCTGGGAGATAAGAAGCCCAGATGACTATCTGGCTATGAAACAGTTCCAAAGTTTTACCACTTAGAGGCAGAGTGAGAGGAACACACTCTGCCCTGACGATTGATTTAATACATACATGCTGTCTGTCATGATCTTGGTGAACTTGTTTTTGAGTAGGGGAAGAAAGTGGAGGAAAGCATTTTGACCACCCTTAATTCCAACAGATTGATGTGTAAGCGGTGTTCCCGTTGTGACCATTCTCCAGTCTGTGTGAGGACCCAAATGCGCTCCCCATTCCAAGAGGGGAGTGTCCAATGTTAATACGACTATAAGAGGGATTCTGCATAAACTTTGGATAAATTCCACCACCAGATGAGTGACTGTAGGACCTGAATGAGTACAGGTACTTGCTTGTTGAGACGGTTTGCGCTGTGTGTATGAACAATCCTGAGCCACCCCTGAAGACATCAAAGATGCAACCTGGCATTTTGTGCCACAAAACCACAAGCTGCCATGTGTCCCAGCAATTGCAGACATGTCCTTGTTGGAACTTGAGGGCTGAGCAACACTGTTTGTATAAGGTTATTTAGAGCAAAGAACTTGTCGGAGATAAACTCTGCCATTATACAATCCAGAAGTGACCTATAGAGAGAATTTGTTCTGTAGGGGTCAAGACTGATTCTGAGATTTAGCTGCAAGCCTAAACTTTGGAATAGCGAAGCTGTTGTTTGAACTGCGCCTCCTGATGTGACCGACCTTTGAGGAGCCTGCCATCTAGGTAGGAAAAGACAACAGAGGTAAAAAGCAACAAAGAGTCCTGTGGCACCTTATAGACTAACAGATGTACTGAAGCATAGGCTTTCGTGGGTGAATACCCACATGCGTCTGACAAAGTGGGTATTCACCCACGAAAGCCTATGCTTCAATACATCTGTTAGTCTATAAGGTGCTACAGGACTCTTTGTTGCTTTTTACAGATCCAGACTAACACGGCTACCCCTCTGATACTTGACACAACAGAGGTAGGCAGCTACGACCACCATGCTGTTTCAGAATACCCTTGGGGTGGATGACAGGCGAAACAGTAGGACCCAATACTGGTAATGACTGTGATTGAAAGTGAGATTCACCTGTCTCGCAAAAGTATTATGCGTTTTTAGATCAAAGGTCGCAAATCCATCTCCTATTTCCAGGGACAGAATTACAGCTGCTAGGGACATCATCTAGAATTTCAGAAGTCTGACATGCTTGTTCAATTGTCTAAGATCTAATATTGGTCTCCAAACCTTGTTTTTCTTGTGTATCAGAAAATATCTTGAATAGAACTCCTTTCCCCTGTGTTGAATTGAGATTGGCTCCATGGCTCCAAGACTTAGGAGTGATGACATCCCCTGTGTCAGCAATTGCTTGTGAGAGGAGACCCGGAAGGGGGGTGCAAGAGAGGAACAGAGGTAAATTGGGAAGTACAACTCGAAGTAATGGCTTCCAATATCCATTTGTCCAATGTTATAGCCTTGCATGCTTGAGGAAATAAGAGAGAGGCAGTGTTCAAACTGAGGAAACGGAGTTGTGTTGTGCAGATGATAAAACCTGGTCATTGGTTGGTCTGGACTCAGGCCCAAACAATCAAAACTGGCATTTGGATGACATTGAAGGCTAGGATGAAGAAGTCAAGGTAACTGAAGGCTTTTTCTTTGAAAAGCATGACCTCTGGTAGTGTAGGTGTCCAATGGAAGGCTGAAAATAGAGCAGGGCAGGATTTTGAGCTAACTGAGACCTGCTAAACTTCCTTTTATTTGCAGGTGTGTATATCCAAAGACTTAAGTATTGCCCTAGAGTCCTTTAGGGTATGAAGCAAATCGTCCATGGAATCTGTAAAAAGCTTCTGGCTATCGAAAGGTTCATCTTCCACAATCAATTTTCCTTCGCGCAGAAAACCAGACAACTGAAGCCAGGAAGGTCACCTCATCACTAATATAATGAAAACAGACCTCGCTGCCGTCTCTGCCACATCGTGTGAAGACCACAGTGAAGTTTTTGCCAACAGCTCACTCTTCTTTGTTATGGAGCTGAACTGTTATTGATGTTCCTGTGGTAAAAGATAAATAAAAGGTCTCCTCGGGCTAAGAATGAGGAGGAGAGATGCACTATAACAGGGAACCAGGTCTTCCATGTTCCCTGAGGGACTGAGGTGAGATTGCTGAAAACTGCTGGTGATCCATTGCCCATGGATCCCACGAAGGCCAATGACCGAGACCATAAGGCGTGTGGGGAAGAATTCAATGCTGGTCATCCCAAAAGTTGGATGGCAGGAGTTTGGTGTCCTGCCTCTGCAACAGGGAATAATGTTTCCTGGAATAAATTGGAGATCCTTGAAGTGAAAGCTCTGTGTTTGAGTCAGAATTCTCTTCCACCTTGTATCAGAGGTGATAACCACGCCTCATGGATAGTCAGAGATGGAGAAGAGATAAGTCTCCCAGAAACATGAGCAGTTGGTGAACCAGCCATCCTCATTACTGAGAGGCATCCAGAGGTTGCAAGGAGTGGAGACTCAGGCTCATTCGGTACCATCATGTTTTGCAAGTACTGGAATTCCTGTGGTACTGGCACAACCGTACTCAGTATCGGCACAGATGGTGTGGCAGAGGTCATCATGCGAGGCGCTGACGACAATACCAAAGGAGTCGAGGATTCCATTGAAGCTGGTCTCCTGGTAGTGGAAGTCTTTGGTACCAATCTCTTTACCGTTGAGGTATGGGACTTAGTTGAAGTCTTAACATGCTTCATGGTATCTGAAATACTCGGATCCTCACTAGCACTTCCCTGAGGGCCTGAGGTCTTTAGAGACTGGATCTGCTTTGATGAGGAACTCTGTTTTGCCCCTCTTATCCCCTTTCTTAAGCTTGGACTGCAAAGCTCTCAGTACTGGCAGTGAAAAGGGGAATAAATGTTCCAAGTATAAGGTACTAAACCTACAACTAAGAAGAACTAAGTATAAAAAAAAACACTAATAAAAGGGGGAAATAGGCACACAGCAAACAGGCGTGCGCTATACCTCAGTCTCTGATCGAAAGCAGCTGACAAGGAAGTGAGGACGGTTAGCCCCGGTAGAGGACATGAGGATGCGTAGGGCGCATGTGCAGGCAGAACAGGCACTGCAAGCAAAAACCTCTGATCAAAGATGCAGGGGTGCATGCACACACAAAGTGGAAAATACACAAGAACACTACTTGAAGAAATAACCTCTGCTTGAAATTAGTTTAATAGTTCTTCACACATGTACCTCATTAAACAACTCCAGCCAAATAAAGAATAGTCTTCATTTCTGCCATGCGAGGGCCTAATCCTGTTAACCTTTACTCACATGAGTAATCCTTCAAAAATAAACTTTGCATTGACATTATTTTCCTAAACATTGCAATGGAAACATTTCGATTAGGTTGTGTTTTCATATTTAATCGTATTTATTATATATTTATTCACTACCTGGAAAAATACCAAAACAAATTATTAAACAAACAATTTCTAAGCACCCAGAGGATAACAGGGCTGCAAGGAATAGTCAGCATGGTTTCATGCCAAACCAACCTAATTTCCTTGTTTGACAGGGCTACTGGCCCAATAGATAAGGAGGAAGCAGCAGACATTTTTTATTTTAGTAAGGCTTTTGACACAGTCTCATATGACATTCTCAGACAAACTAGGGATGTGCTCTAGATGGAATTATTAAAAGGTAGGTGCACAATTGGTTAAAAGACTATACTCAAAAGTATAGGACTGTCAAATTGGGGGGACATATCTAGTGGGGTCCTACAGGGGTCTGTCCTGGGTCCAGTACTAGTCAATATTTTTATTAATGACTTGGATAATGGAGCAAAGAGTATGCTTATAAAACTTGCTGATGACACTAATGTAGCACTTTGAAGGACAACTTTAGAATTCAAAACAAGCATGATATAGTGAAGAACTGGTCTGCAATCCACAAGATGAAATTGAATAAAGACAAGTGCAAAGTACACCTGTACCTCGATATAACGCGGTCATGAGGAGCCAAAAATCCCTACCGCGTTATAGGTGAAATCCTGTTATATCGGGGTAGCAGTGGCAGGGCTGCAGCGATTTAAAGAGCCTGGGGCTCCAGCCACGGGGATCCCCAGGCCCTTTAAATCGCCAGTGGAGCCCCGCTGCCACAGCCTCAGGGTAGCGGCGGCAGGGCTCCAGTGGTGATTTAAAGGGCCCTGGGCTCCTCGCAGCAGCTGGAGCCCTGGGCCCTTTAAATTGCCGGCGGAGCCCCACTGCCACAGCCCCGTGGTAGCAGCAGCAGGGCTCCAGCAGTGATTTAAAGAGCTCCTGGCTCCGGCCACTGCGAGGAGCCCGGGCCCTTTTAACTGCCGGCCAAGCTCTGCTGCCGCAGCCCCGGGGTACTGGTGGCAGGGCTCCGGCAGTGATTTAAAGGGCCCAGGGCTCCGCAGCAGCCAGAGCCCTGGACCCTTTAAAGCGCCACCGGAACCCCACTGCTACCGCGCTATATGCAAACCCGTGTTATATCGGGTCACATTATAGTGGGGTAATGGTGTAATTCATTTTGGAAGTAAACATCAAATGCATAACTACAAAATGAGGAATAACTGGCTAGGTGGTAGTACAGAAGAAATGGCTCTGGCGGTAGTACAGAAGGATCTGGGATTTGTAGGGAATCACAAATTAAATACGAGTCAGCAATGTGATATAGTTGCAAAAAAGACCATCATCATCCTGGGGTGCACTAACAAGGGTGTAGTGTGTAAGACATGGGAGGTAACTGTCCCACTCTACTTGGCACTGGTGAGGCCTCAGCTGGAGTACTGACCACTTCTGGGCACAGCATTTCAAGACAAAGTGGGAGGGTGAAATGGAGTATGTCCAGAGAAGAGCTATAAAAAATAATAAAAAGGTTTTAAAAACTAATTTATGAGGAAAGGTCAAAAAAATTAGGCATGTTTAGTCTTGAAAAAAGACAACTGAAAGTGTTCTTGAGTATGTTACGTGCTGGTATGAAAAGAGGACAGTGATCAATTGTTCTCCATGGCCACTGAAGAAAGGACAAGACACAGTGACCTGAATCTGCAGCAAGGGTCATTTAGGTTGGATATTAGGAAAAACTCTCTAACTCTAAGGATAGTTAAGCACCAGAATAGGCTTCCAAGGGAGGTTGGGGAATCCCCATCATTGGAAGTTTTTAAGAACAGGTTGGACAAACACCTGTCAGGGATGGTGTAGGTTTAGTTGGTCCTGCATCCGTGCAGGGGGCTGGACTTGATGACCTCTCAAGGCCCCTTCCAGCCCCATATTTCTATGATTACAGCAGTGCTTAAGAATGGGGGTCCCATTGTGCTAGGCACTGTACAAACACAACAGCAGACAATCTCTGCTCCATAGAGCTTAAAATCTAAACAGATAAGACAGATGCAGAGTAGGGTTGTGTAAAAACTTTTTCTACACTTATATTTTGTGACTGTTTACACCTCATTGTGATCCTTTAAAACAGAGTTTGTTCAAACCTCTTTCAAAATTTACCTCAGATTTATCTATATTTCCTATATATTGACTCTCCACCCCTGCAGAAACTGCTTAAACAGAGTGCCCTAAAAATGACGGTTCACATCTATTTAAAAAAATATATATATAGGGATACGTGCAGTGGTATGTAAATTCTGAAAGAAAAGAAAACCCTTACTTTTCATCTTTTAGAATCTGTATAATGTTCTCTCTCAGTTGATAAACTCTTAACATAGTAATCTTGAGAAAACCATTTTGCTCACTACCATAATATAAAAACTACTGCTGGTTTCATTAATGGTGAAGTTAATTAAATGTCAGCACTAGGAAATGTTTAATGCCATACTAAATACATAGATTTTTCGTTTAGAATTAATTTACGTACAGTCTTTGGATAGCAAATATTTATAAGAAACGGCAACTCACAGTTGACACTCATCTCCTTTAATTCCTTTGGTAGTACAGAAACACTTTCCTGTATTTGTATTACAGATAGAGGCATGACCATTACACTTGCAAGCTGTAAAGGAGATTTAAAAGAAAAAATAGTTTTGAGTAAAACAGTAGGGACAGATTTGTTTATAGTGATTACAACATTTAGGCAGAGAACTGAGATACGTTAAAGATGAACTACAAACCAACAATGTACTTGTGCCCATTTGCTTCTTTATGATGCTTAAATCCCTCAATATCAATTAGAAAGTTATCAGATTTTTGGTTTGTTTTATGTCTTTTGGGGGTGGGGTTAACATTAAAAATATCACCATATACAGGAATCACTGCGTGAAGTTCTTTGGTCTCTGTTATGCAAGAAGTCAGACTCAGTGATCACAATGGTCACTTCTGGCCTTACAAAAATAAAATAAAATCTATGAATCCTCAACTGCCCTATTTCTGCCGGAGGACACTTTGAAGAACTGGTGTACTAATGTGATGACATCACAAGGGAATGAAAACTCAAAAAGGGAGGAGCTGGTCAATGTTTACAATACCAAAAAACAATATTAATACCTATTTTTCTAAAACTCCTCACAAACATTTGAGAGAAAAGCTCTGTGTGAACAATTCAACACTTCTACCTCTTCTTTTGGGAGCTGAAGGTTTCTCCAGGAAAAACGAAGACTTGATATCCCTGGTATTTCCAATAGTAAACAAGCAGAAAAAACTCTGACATCTTTATTCATAAAGGAGTAGTAAAGGCACAAGACATTTTTTCTTTGCAGTTAATTTAATATAATTCATAGGTTCATAGATTCCAAGACTAGATAGAACCATTGTGATCATCTAGTCTGACCTCCTATATAACACAGGCCAGAGAACTTCCCCAAAAATACTTCTTAGGGCATATCTTTCAGAGAAACGTCCTATCATTGTCAGTGATAGAGAATCCACCCTGGTCCCTTGTAGATTGTTCTATTGCTTAATCACCCTCCCTGTTAAAACTGTATTCCTTATTTCCAGTCTGAATTTGTTTAGCTTTAACTTTCATCCACTGGCTCATGTTATATCTTTCTCTGCTAGATTGAAGAGTCCCATTAGTAAATATTTGTTCCCTATGTAGATACTTACAGATTATAATCAAGTCACCCCTTTACCGTCTCTTTGCTAAAATAAATTACGCTCCTTGAGTCTATTGCTATAAAGCATGCTTTCTAATCCTTCAATCACTCTCATGGTTCTTCACTGAACCCTTTCCAATTTATCAACATCCTTCTTGATGTTAGATGAAAATTAGATGAAAGGCTATCAACAGTTCCCTTCAACCGGTGCCTAGATTCCTTTTGTGAGCTGTTCAAGCAAAGGACTGAAAGGCAGACTCATCTCCTGTACCTTCGCAAGGAATACGTGTGAAAGGGAAATATACATGGCTTCTGAAGAAGTACTGAACTAAACACTTCCAGGAGTATAAAAGCAGTTTCTTCAGCCTCCTACTGTAAATTATTTGACCTTATCAGGGTGGCTTGATTCAAATTAGAGCAATTTAGATCACTGATTTAAATAAGCAAGCAGAAAACCTTGATTTAAATCACTGATTTTAATTGTGTTTTGCATTTGGACTTTTTAGTTATTTTTCAAAGGTTGATTCTCTTTAATTCAATAAAACAAGCTTAAATGTGCTGGATACATTAGAAAAAAATATCAAAGTGTATCAAAACTAACTGATTTATTAAACCAAAGAAGCATTATCTGTAATCAGTAAACTGAACTGATTATTTCTGGTTACCCTGTCCTTCAAGATTTCAGAAGTAGCTCTCCTCCTCTCACATCTAGCCATAGTTTGAAAGAGGATAAAAAACTTTCCTGCTTTTTCAACACCCAATTGGTTTCTTAACTTTGAATGAACTAGTCATTAAAGTGAACTAGTTGAATAAACTGAAAAGAAAATGTTCTCTCTGCACCTGAACAAAAGGGTACTGCTGTCCAACACTGATTTAGCACTTCAGCAAACTCTGGTTTCAGCTACTTAGCCAATGACTTCCGTCAATAGAGCAGTTTGATTTTCTTTAAAACGTGGCAGAAAACACGTACTGCTTATTATTTCTTGTATTTAATTTAAATGATAGATTATAATACATTTTGGCCTTAACACAGAATGACAAATTCCATTTTTTTAATTGTTTTTTTTTTAATTCCTGTATTTAAATTTAAAAAATCCAATTTGATTTAAAAACATGGATTTTATTTATTTTAAATAGTCAATTTTTATGCACTGTGGACCTCATAAAAGCCAAAACAACTTATGATCTATAGATTAGCACTCCCATAGAGCAGAGTTCCTCAGACTTTTTCCACAGTGCAGACTGCAAAATACAGAGATTATCTCAGGGACCACCTCCATTCTCATTCACTGTCATGAGAGCAAACTCCCTCCTCATTTATGACTTCATAACAGCTCAGTGGCAGCTACTGCACCCTTTGCATGGAAAAGGATTAATATAGTTTAGCTGTCTTCCAGTGCAATTTAGCAACTCACGGGGGCAAGTACAGCTCCCTGTCACCAACCAGCTGCCTGTGGACCACCAGCAACTGTTCCAGGCAGCATCATTTTAGAATCATCACCAGAGAGGAAATTTACTTGATCTCAGGGATAACAGTGCCTTCTATTTTATTCCAAATACCTTATTTATCAAGCACTAACATTTCTTCATGTGAAAGTTCCATCAGAAAATTCAAAAATACTGAATAAACTAGAGAAAGCTCCCTTACAACTATTTTTGTGTTTCTATTGGTTATATTTTCTGCCCTTAGTTAACACTCTGTTCTACACAGGACAACACTATTTTAAAAAGCAGCTGCTGAGGCGTGAATTAGCTAGCATTCTGTTATCTTTCTGATATTGCAAATGGCAAGGGGCCAATGAGAAAAGGGAAAAGAACTCTTTTGACCATAGCTCTATTAAACCTTAAAAACAGTAGTGTCCTAAAATAACCTGTCTTAGCAAAAAGGAAAAAGGAGAAGACCTCAGCTACCCCCACTTTTTGCTGCCACCATCCCACAATTTTTGTCAGTCTCTCAAATTCCAAGTATATCATCATTTTTAGGGTCTACAAAGCCTACATTATTCTGAGGCCTACAACTATTCCAAGACCTGATCACAGTTCTAGGCAGACCAATGCACAAGTCAGACACCAAGTCAGATACAAGAGCTCAATTAACAAAAGAGGGATTTTTCCAACTTCCATCCTCAGGAAAGTTGGAAACATCAACCCTGCCATCCCTCTGACATTAATGTTATCCCATTTGAGGGGGAATCTAACCCATGCTGCGCCATACTGCCAAAACCAACTGACTAAAATTGCAATCCTGTAAATCAAAACATATGTTAATCATACTATACAATCACAATTATCACCAATAGCTGGTGAACACACAACTATTTCCAAATATTTAAGCTCCCCCAAAAGCCGTGACTGAAACAGGGTGTTTAACAAACCAACCAATACAGACAGAATAAAGAGGAATTAATACCCAAATAATCCCAGAGGAGAAAAAAGGAGGCAGCGTAAAGGATTAAGATAACAGAAAACTGCTCCTGGTACACACCAACCAATCCAGTGCCTGTAACGAACTCTAGGAATTCACCAGTGGCAGCCTTTCCAAGAAAAAACAGCTACAACTGGCTAGCAATTGCTCTGGCATCCTGGGATGTAGCCTTGCCTCCCTGGTCTCCATCTATAATCCAGGCTAGCCCTCATTGATCAAACCCTTTTTTTCCACCTTCATAGTAAATATTAATAGAATGAGGGTAAACTAAAAACTTGGCCAAATACCTTATAGTACATTTTTTCTTCTGACATTACCTACTAGCTTTATAACTATGGATTAAATGTTAATTGCTATCCTATTAATACTTTAGCACAGCTTCTAGTTTTTTCCATACCTTTGAATAGAATTTGGCTTGGGATTTTATAAGGATACTAAGAGAAAGAAAGACATTCCACTCTCACTGCATATGAAAGGATTTGAGCATCTAACTCCCCTAAGTCCACTGAAAATCTCTGCTTCAGTGCTTTCCACCTTTGACAGATTTTCTTTAGCCAAGTCTCTAGTGGATGTCATTGAGTCTCTGGCTCTTCTCTTTTTATGTGTTATAGAAAACTCTGCTTGCGGGAGGTTCTCTGGAGGTATGGATGTGTGGGAGGATGCTAATCATAG
Source organism: Mauremys mutica (assembly GCF_020497125.1). NCBI lineage: Eukaryota > Metazoa > Chordata > Testudines > Geoemydidae > Mauremys > Mauremys mutica. Next base: position 137,009,765 of record NC_059076.1, on the reverse strand, counting down.
ACTGTGACAGGAAGCCTTCCCCTCGGTGCCTCTTTAAACTGCCTTATTCCTCAGGCTGTAGATCATTCAGTTCAGCAGTGGAATAATCAGAGTGTACAGCACAGAACTAGCTTTGTCCTGCTGATCAGAATAGCTTGGCCCGGGCCAGAGGTACATTAAGATCAGAGTTCCGAAAAAGATAGAGATGGCTGTGAGGTGGGAGGTGCAGAAGGTCCTGCACCTGCCCCGTTGGGAGAGAATCCTGAGGATGGCTATAAGGATGTTCAGGAAAGAGCTCATCATGGTCAGGAAGGACCCGACACTGACAATGCAGGCCAAAGCCAGGGCAACCACCTCATTGTTCCAGGTCTCAGCTCAGAAGAACTCCACCAATGGCACGATGTAGCAGGAGAAATGGCTGATGCGGTTGGCTTCATAGAAGCACAAGAGTCATACAACACATGAGCAACAACATAAACTGTTTCTGTATCATGCTCAGATAACAGACTGGACCCTCCCCCCACCCCTAAAAAAGCAACTTATTCTATGTGAAATTCTGTGTCACAGGCACACACTGTAATCCAGTAGTTAGAACTGAATGCTGGGAGTAAAAATTCATGTCTTCTATTGCCAGTTCACTCTCCAATTCATTGCATAGCTTGGGCCACTCATAACTCTGTACCTCAAGGCACCCTATGTAAAGTCAGTTTAAGAATACCAGCAATAATAATTCACATCGATGTTACGTTGTTTAATGTTGTATTAAGTATATAAAACCATGCTTACCATATTCCTAGACTGCCAATACCAGCACACAGCATGGGTTATATCCCTCATTCTGCCGCAGATTTCTTATGTGATGTTTGACAAGACTCTCCCATCGTGCACATGCACAGGACGACTGAATTAATGTTGCACAGACAGCCTTAATTCTGGCATTTCCTATTTTTTGAGAGCTTCGCTTTGCAACCTTAATGTTCTTTTAGTGTAGTTTGGGTATGTAATAAATGAAATACATAGTAGCTGATATATACAAAAAGGGATCTGATTTCCACTCAGATACTATGGTGATATGCAGCAGTAGAAAACCCCCAAGATTTGATTATACTATAGATTTAAGACTTCACTTACACTGGCATGTTCCTCCATTAGTAGGATCTCCATAGTAGCCGGATATACAAGTCTCACAGTGTTTGCCAGTTGTCAGGTTCTCACACTTTTCACAGATGCTTTCATTTACACATTTACTGTGCCCATTGCACTGGCAGGCTGAGGGAACAAAAAGATACTTGGTAGTTGTGCTCAAATATAGTGCTTCACACAGTGTCTGAAGAATCTCATCTGCATTTTGGGTTAGCAGCTTAATCAAGTTATGAATGGAACTACCTCATGCAAGTTCTGAATTGCAAAGAGACCGTGGTTCTCATGTTATGGGCCATGACATCTGAGATCATCACGAAGATGACTGTTTCAAATTTAAAATGTTAGAGAGATATAAAATAAATTTTGTAAACAAAAGTATACAACAGAGATACAGTTCTGACTGGACTGGAAGCAACAATAGGGAGAGGTCCATGGGGTTGGGGGGAGGCAGGCAGCCCACATATTTCTGGGATCCTCACTACATAACTCAACGCAAATGTGCTGCATAAGAAACTGGGCCTTGCTAACAGTCAACTGAATGTTTTATTTAGAAAACAAGAACTGCATTTCTTCTTATGTTCATTCATTCCTCCTATTTAAATATACTCAAAAGTGATTAATAGAAAGACTAAAATGCTGTAGTCTGACTGTGGACTCCTTCCTTTTCAAAATTAAATTTACATTCTTTGTGCATATTTCACTTTTTCTCTCTTCATTTAGTAATAGAAAATTAAGTTCTGCAATCATTTAAGAATTTGGTCTTTCACCTGGAGTCTAAGGCTATGTCTATATTACATAGCCTTTTAGCAGGGGTGAAAGTGGGCTGGTACGGTACGGTGTACCGGTAAGAAGCTGGTACTGGCCCATACGCAGCCGATGTTAAAGCACTGTCGCTGCCCCTTTTGCCTCCCCGTCGGCAGCGCTGCCGGTAGGGACCATACCAGTAGGGCCGCTGACGGGGTGGGTGGGGCAAAAGGGGCAGTGGCGTTAAAGCACTGCCGCGGCAAGGAACCCTCCTTAAAGCACTCTGCCCTTTCTTTCCCACCCACCCCTGTTGGCAGGGCCGCCGACGGGGGGGGGAAAAACTAGCAGCTGCCTTGGGGATGGCGATTTAAAAGGGCCCATGGCTCCTGGAGCCTCAGGGCCTTTTAAATCGCCGCCAGAGCCCTGAGCGGCACGAGTCAGGCAGCGCGGATGGGCTGGCTGGGGGAGGCTGACCCCCAGCCCTGGCCCTTCTGCCCGATGTCCTGCCCCTTCCAGGGGCTCGGAGTTGGGCCCCCGTACCGCTAAGAGTTTAATACCACTTTTTCCCCTGGCTTTTAGCAACACAAGTCACACAGCGTAGCCGCTGTTTGTCTGCTCTCATGCCGACAAAAAAGTTTTACTCCCAATGAGCAGCGTTCGCACTGTCGGCAGGAGTGACAACGCGCTGTTCACACTGACACTCGCTGCGGGGGGGGGGGGGGAGAACACCTCTGAAAGACAAAAGTTTTGTCATTCAATTGCCAGTGTAGACATAGCTTAAGTTTTACGACCTCTGAAGTGTTTCAATTATTAAAAACACTTTTGCACAGTTACCTGGACACTGGATAAAGGACCAGTTGTATTTGTTCTCTGCTGGACACATGCTGACATTAAGGATGGGTTCCAGGTAGTATTTTCCTGTTGTTGGTGGAGATGGCATCTTTACTGGACCTCTGTAGGAGCCTTCCATGCATTTCCCCTTTCCTGTGTTACTAGGGTCCGTACACCAACCACAGCCAGGCTGTTCCAAACAATGAGCACATGTGCAGTAGCCAGAACAGTTTGCAGCTTTGAAAATAAAGGTCAAATGGTAAAATAAACCACTAGATACCTCACAATACAAGGTAATATTTGAAATAATCTTCATTTGCCTTTTATTGATCTTAAGACTGATCCTTACAAGTTGGAATCAACATTTATTCTAATACATTTATAAACACGTCTTTTCATGAATTTCTATCACTGTACTTAATCCAACAATCTCAAAGTTTGCTTTTGAACTTTATTGCAGACTAAATAAACAAAAACAGAAAAGAAACAGCCTGTTATCCAAATTGGTACAGTAAGGCACAGAGTCTAAATCATTTAACCAGTTACAGAGAAAGCCATTAAACAGCAGAAAAATACCCAGTCCCTTTCTACAAATTAAACAGTGCACACTAAAATTCTGCTGAATGTTTTCAATGAACTATTTGAATTATAACCATCTTATTTACAATACAATATTTGAAAGATAAAATGCATGGTCTCCAACTGAAGAAAAGAGAAACATATAATTTGATTAACCAATGACCTGTTTCAAATCTTTACTGAGATGTACCCCACTTTATTTATACATGAACCATATACAGCTTAATATTACATGCGTCTATGTAAAATATAAACCTACATTAGAAAGAAGGGGTTATTCAAGGTAATTTGTCCTCAGTCTACTGTCTCCACAGAACCACTTGGTAGAAACTGAGTGCAACACGATGCAGACGCAAAACATTCTAAAGCAAACTTCACAGTTAGGGGCCATATGAAGATCACTCAAGCCCAGCGTTCTGCTGAGCTAGGGTGTAAATTCCACACACTCGTTAGCTATTCCTAAGTTCCTTGTTAATAAGTGAGACTGTTTTGGTGATGACATAGAAATTGTCTTATTTGCAGGATCAACCTCAATGTTGTGCTATTCTACTTCAATAAACAGTTTCATTCAATCACAAATTTGATCCTGAACAAATGAAGAAAGATTTTCTGTACTCGGAGGGGAGTATAATGTCTTTCTATCTTAACTACTGAATCCTTGGCAGTGTTTGCATTTTGACTTTAGAGGTAGAAAATACGCTTCTATTACTTTGCTCCATTCAATCACGTCTCCTATCACTTCCTTCTCAGGCATGTGGAGTAAAATACCAACTATCTGTTTATGAATTAATAATTCAAAACTAATCATTTTACAGTGTTTATAAGTAATTTTCATATTCACTGAAGAGAGAATGAAAAGAAACAACCTATTGCAAATACTGTAGAATGAAAAATAAGCCAGCTTCGTCCAGAACCATATCATCTGATTCCCTGACCAGCCTCCAGCAGTTTCTAGATCCTAGCAAACTCAGCCCCCTAATTTCCCTCTCAAATATTTAATGATAATTCATTCCCCCAACTACACCATTCTCTATTACCAATGACTTTGCCCAGACCCCTACTCCCACGAGGCTCCTACAAAATTCTATAGCCTCTTTATGGTTTCAAAATACACAAAATGAGAACCTTGCTCTTCTCCTCATTGCTCTTTAGCTTTTAGAATAGCGCTCCTTTCAATTCACAGATCAAATTAGAAATGAATACTTCTAAGTTGGCAAAAATATTTTACATATGTTTTGCTAATAGAAACATTTCAGAATGACACGTTGAAAAATTGAAAAAATTCCGATAAAAAATACTGGATGTGTTTTCTTCCTGAAAAAAAAATGAGTTTTCATAACCCCATTTGAGAGCTTACATTATTTACTGTTTAGGTTAGAGCCATACTTTAGGGCACAATCCTGCTCAACATCTTCCATGAAACATAGCATGTTCCAGGATTGGTCCTTACATTTGCAGAGCTCATCCAATCAGGGAATCTGTGATTTTTCTAACACTATGTAACTGAATTATGATCTTGTCACATTAAATTTGTTAGCAATTTATGCAAAGCCAAACTTTCTTAGACCATCTTTCCAGGTACAGAGGAAATTACTTACGTGGACAACTGCTCATGGTGTACCACTCCATACACTGGCCATAGGGGAAAGAGGCCACGTAAGCATTTGAATCCACGCACTGTTTCATGTTACTGCACCACATGCACTCAGAGCTGCCACTCGTGCACTCTCCACACGCCGTCCTCAAGGCACAGGGTGTGCGACATTGCTTGGCACTGTGGTTAGCTGGGCATTAAGAAACAACACTCAATGACATGGGAAAACAGATTACACAATACTCTAGTTTATGGTAGTAAATTACAGGCCCTTGCTCATTTGCACAATAAAAAAAATAGAGGTGAATCGCTCTTTGTCAACTAGTCAAATGTGGAAGTCCAGTGAATACTGGATTTATTTTTGGTTTGCTGGCAGCTCTGAAAAATTGAAAACAGCTTAGTTTCAGGGTGAAGCAAAAATAAAATATTTTCAAAATTTCTGATGAATCAAGAAGTCAAAAAAAAAATCGAGTTGGGTTGAAACAAAACATTTAGTTTTAACCTAACTTGAAATTTTTTTGTTCCAATTTCAGGTATTTTCATAAGTGCAAAAAAAGAACTAGATTCATAAAATGTGGTGCAGAGGGAAGATGACTTCTATTATAATCATTACCCTAGTGGTTAAGATACTTTCCTGGATTCAATTCCCCCTTCTGCTTGATGTGGAGAAGGTAACTTGAATTTGGGTCTCCCCACTGCAGGACAGGGTCCTGGCTATGGGATATTCTGGTATGGTGCTCTCTCAGGCCACGTCTATACTACCAGCTAAATTGGCACCGCTAAGTCTATGGGAGAGGGCTCTCCCGTCGACTCTGTACTTTATCTCCCTGAGAGGCAGAAGCTATGTCAACGGGAGAGTGTCTCCCGTTAACATAGCACGATGTAGATACCGCTGTAAGTCGATCTAAACTACATTGACTTCAGTTAAGTAACTGAACTAGTGTAACTTAGATTGACTTATAGCATTAGTGTAGACCAGCTCTCAGTCTCCCCCGTTGAACCTTTTCTACTTTGTGTAAATAATTAAATAGTCTCTGAAGCAGGGACTTAAACTCTGGTCTCTCACACCTTAGGCGAGAACCCTAAACACCAGTCAATATAGTCACTCTCACTCTCTTTCCCTGGTTCAGAGACTATTCCTTGTCTTTATGAATGACTACAAGTTGCCACTATGCATTTTGTGAATGAACTCTTCCTTTGCTTTTGTCAAAATGCCCAAAACTGAAACAAACATTTTGAGTCTGGTCAAAACAAAATGGCATTGCCAACATGTTTTGATAGTTTTTTGACCAAATCAAAAATATGTGATTAACTTGTGTCCAGTTTGTGAATAGTTTCGGGTTGGCCAAAACTGCATTTTTCAGTGATTAGTTTATTTGCCAAAAAAAAAAAAAAAAATTAGCCTAACTCTACTACTAATTGGAAAATCTCTCAAAATTTAGTTTGAGTATTTAATCAGCTACTTGTTGCTGAACTGAATCATTTCATCTGTAACATGGCCATGATGAGAAACTTTACAATTTGAGATCTACGCAGTAGGAAATATCAGTTACAGCAATTCATTTTTCAGTAATTATGAATTCTCTTCAGTGCAAATGCAGAGTAAAACTGAAAGGAAACAAGTTGAATGTTATTGCTGTTTACATCTTTATAGTGCTGCATATATGTTATCCATATAGTCCTCTTCACGCTTCTGTTAAGTTAATAGTGTCAGCATTTAACATGTGGAAGAGTGGGATAACGGTTAAGTAACTTGACCAATGCTACAGATCAAATCAGTATTAGAACCAGAATTCTAACTCAAGAATTTTTTGCTCCTAGTCCAGTGCTTAATCCACTAGACAACAATTTAGACCAACCATTCTCAGACCAAAAAAAGACAGACCAAGTTAAGTTTTAAACTAGTTATAGACTAGGTTAAAATATTGTGAGAATGTTTAGTTAGAAAATTAGTGACTCACAATTAAAGTTTCTGCAAACATCTTCATCTCTGACTTTATCCTGTACTAGCACAAAGCAGGACTTACATTAGTGTGGCTAATTTAGATATGTAATCAGCCAGCCTTTCTAAAAAATTAAAAAGGCGGCTCTAATTGTTATTCAAAATAACTATCTAGAATGGAGAGTTAATAGACCCAGCTGTTTTAAAGATATGCAGTTCCAAAAATGACAGAGGACACAAGAACATATGAACAGCCATACTGGGTCAGAACAAAGGTCCATCCAGCCCAGTATCCTGCCTACCGACAGTGGCCAATGCCAGGTGCCCCAGAGGGAGTGAACCTAACAGGTAATGATCAAGTGATCTCTCTCCTGCCATCCATCTCCATCCTCTGACGAACAGAGGTTAGGGGCACCATTCCTTACCCATCCTGGCTAATAGCCATTAATGGACTTAAACTCAATGAATTTATCTAGTTTTCTTTCTTTCTTTTTCCCCCCCGCCCCCAAAACTCTCATATTTCTAAAGTGTTTTGCTCGATTAACTTTAAACTTCGAAAAATATTATCCTCTGGCTAAACAACATGTACAAAAAAAATTTAGGTAGAGAATATTTTTTATTTTTTAGTAAGAAGATTGTTCCATACCATAATTAACCTGAATGTCACATACAAATATACAATTGGAAGAAAGAGTTAAAGCTAATTATTGCTCAACAGTCTCACTGTACTTCTGCTGTTTTTTTAAATGCCTGATTTTTGTACTGAATAACTAAACAAAACTATTGTTCAAACTGGTCTGTTTGGTTACTGAATGATTCAAACATTTAAAATTTAACTGGGAGATCTTATTTGTATTACTTAGACAATAAAATACTTCTGAACTAGTTCCCCATAAAAAAAGCCATTCATCAGCAGCATATTTACCAGGCCTTTCACAGATACTGCCATTAACGTGGTCGATACATGTTGCGGCCTTCAATCCCTGCTGGTAAGACTCAGCTAAATATCCACAAAATCCAGCACCACTTGGTTCCCCAGGCAGCCACTGGAGCAAGGTGTTTGTAAATGGAGACATGTCTTCCCAGCACCAGTATGACACATTGATCTTCCGCAGCCCAACCCAGGGGGTCAAAGTTTTGGCCTAGAGATAAAATAAATGTTCGATTGACTGAACACCATAATTTTACCACTTCACATAGTTAAGAAGCAGGACTTAAAAAACAAAAAAAAACCCCACTAATGTCATGCAGTGTATGTGAACCACTCTAGCAGATTTGGAGGTGCAAACATTAATTAAGGGCATACTGTTTTCTCAGTCCCACTGGACTTGCACAGCACATCAACTGGAAAATTAACATCCTTCAGGCATGTGCCTCATTTATCTAATTTAAAACACACTCCCTCCCATCTCCCAAACCACTCCACACAAACCTTTTTTCAGCTATTTAAAAACTAAGCACTAGAGAGGAAGCTAAATATTTTAATACATTTTAAACCTGAACAATTCTGAAGTTAACAAAAAGAGTTGGCCTGAGATGCTCATGAGTGTACTGTAAAAGGTGAGAAATAGAAACAGCAGTTTTCTGGGGTGATTGTTTTCATTGCTTAGATAAACTATTTGTAGCGGTTTTCTTTAAGTCACCGTTACGTTCTGTATAACAATTACTATCATTGGGAGGCCCACAAAGTAATCCACCTACTTCAAAACATTTTATCTTCGATTAACGTAAACCTGCAACACTTACTGAAGCACTGTGGGTACTCAGCACCTCTGAAAAATCAAGCCACATTTTTTCAGGGCAACTACAAATGAACAGACAAGCTGCAATCACTGGGCTCTTAATCAGTGAGCACTCTCCCTCAGAAAGTCATTACCAGAGTGAAAGCAGCACATCATTTAAAGGCAAAGTTCAAATACCAGATGCAGTGTAACTTTCTACCAAAGCTATTTTTAGAAATTACAAAACATGCTAAACCAATAAAACATACAAATATAAACGAAAACCAAAAGATTCCTTAAAAATCTGCACAGTTTTTTTTCTAAGACCCTCACCATTACTGACTCGCTAAGCAATAAAGTAACCAGAGGTAAGTGAACGACATCCCCTTTCTAAAAAAAAAAAAGTTCAAATGTTAGAGAGCTTATGGGAATGGCCATCAAGTTCATCAATTTATACAGCACTCATCACCATGGTATCTAAAAGCCTTGAGTTTTGAAAACCAGGTACTTATACAATATTCTATGTTTCTCCCCCTTGCCTCACAAATCTTGTATAGAAAGTACCTCATATAGGGTTGATAAAAATGGAGCACCCTAATGTCCTATAACTGTTGAACTGTTTCATTTTAAGATCACAGAGGGAGCAAAAGTAGGAAGAAGGAAAATGTTCTTGTTTCAATTTAACAATTCAATTTTTTAGATATTTGTATTCTACATATAAAGTATGTTTCTGCTCTAAAAAGTAACAACATAATATGACATTCCATGTTTATTACCTAATTTTTCCTGTTGACCATTTTTTCAGTTTACCAAAAAAAAATTAATGTCACTGACTGCTAGCCCTGCGCAGTCTTGGCTCTCAGAGCTTACATAAGTTCTTCTTCTGTATCATCAATAAAAATGGTTTTGCAGGCCAAATAAGGACCTAAATTACATCCGTGCATCACCACTACAACCTTAGCAACGCTTACGCAACCCCGCCATCCATGTCTTTTATACAAGTGTAATTGATTAGAAAAAAGTCAATTCTATTGATGTGCAAGTAGTAATACATTCTAAATCAGGGGTCGGCAACCTTTCAGAAGTGGTGTGCCAAGTCTTCATTTATTCACTCTAATTTAAGGTTTTGCATGCCAGTAATACATTTTAATGTTTGTAGAAGGTCTCTTTCTATGTCTATAATATATAACTAAACTATTGTTGTATGTAAAGTAAATAAGGTTTTTAAAATGTTTAAGAAGCTTCATTTAAAATTAAATTAAAATGCAGAGCCCTCCAGACCAGCCAGGACCTGGGCAATGTGAGTGCCACTGAAAATCAGCTCACGTGCCGCCTTCGGCACCGCGCCATAGGTTGCCTACCCCTGTTCTAAATCATTTTATTAGTTGTGTTGACTTTAACGTTAGCAGGGAAAAATGTCTGTCACTAGAGCAGCTCTAACTGAATATTTCACATGGGTCTGTTGAGTATCAAATCACTTTTCAGAACAGAACAACTTACGTGCTTTACACTAAATATATATAGTGCCCCAATGGAAGCTTTATTTACAGTCTAGGGTGCCATGTGCAGTTCACATGAGAACTACTCACCTTCATGTTGCAGTCATGTATCCCAAATCAGAAGTGTGTGTGAGATTTTATTATGCAATGATATCTGTGAGACACCCTGCATGTTATATTTATGTTACACATTTACATTCTCTACTGTTTCACTGCAAAGCTGCCATGGAATATGTTGAATTTAAAAAAAATCAGTCCCCTGAGTTAAGGGGCATATTTTGATTTTGGTACAAAACACACAGTACCACAGCAAGTACTCTTCCATATTCAGCACTCTACTACTCACAAGGTATTCAAGAGTAACACTCACCAAAGACTGCATTCTCTGCAGCTCTTTTAGAACAAATTCCACCTTCTTCTGGGTTGTGAAAGATGCCAGCAGAGCATTCTGAGTTCTGCACGCCAATTTAGCATTGTCATAGCTCTCTTTTGTGCTATTGATTTTCAAACACGAGTTGCCAACCAAATGCCAGTTTGCTCCACAGATATTTTCTATGAAAAAGTGAAACCAATTAATGATACACAACATCTTTCTCCCCCTATTCAAAAACCATCACTTGGAGATGGTGAATGTCCTCCAAAAGGGGCCCTCAGCATTGGAGCCTTATTCCCTTAGTCCAAAAGAGCTCGGTTTACCAACCTTCCTGCCATGGTAAAAGGCACATCTATTAACAAAGGCTTTTGAAGAAGGAGTAGCTTTGATGGGAACCAATCTTTTGGTAATAGGTAATAAAGTAATAATTGGAGATATACCAATCTCCTAGAACTGGAAGGGACCTTGAAAGGTCATCGAGTCCAGCCCTCTGCCTTCACTAGCAGGACCAATTTTTTTTTGCCCCCGATCCCTAAGTGGCCTCCTCAAGGATTGAACTCACAACCCTGGGTTTAGCAGGCCAATGCTCAAACCACTGAGCTATCCCTCCCCCGTACTGAGCTATCCCTCAGGAGTGGAGTTTTGTTTGGGGTATGCAGGGTAGCTACTAGTTTTAGTTGGATATTTGTCTCTAATTTATGTCAAATGCACCTTTAATATTTTTGTCAACCGAAAGAAATTAAATATTCAACTACTAAATTCTGGTAGAAGAGATGTGCCCCTGCCCTCGGAAACAGCCAAAACAGGAGGTAGGGTGCAGTACTGCCAATCCCAAGAATTAAATTTTGAGTTAAACTTACTGACCCCGCCCACCATCATGAAATTGGCTTTAAAAATCATTAAATAAAAATGAACAAATTCGGGGCTTTTTTAACTGCTTTCAGTTCTTCAAATTTTTAGGGTGCATTCAGGTCACTTTTTCAAGCCTCTCTCTATAACCATATGAGCTAGAAACTTATTTTGTTTTAAATAAAAGCCTTTGCTTGTCACCTGACTCCAAGCGCTTAGGACTAAAGAAAAATGCCAAACATTGAGAAAATCATGAAATTATGAAAGCTGGCAATTTTGGAGGTGGGATGGAAGAAACATTTCTCTTTCAGATTTTTTGATAAATAAAGTATTAATTCAAGGCAGTATACTCATTGTTCTACTTCATCCAGCTGTGGGAATATTCAGGATACTGAAGTACTAGGAAAAATAGAATTTAGTATTTTATAACATGCTCTTGATTCCCAAATGAATAATACAGTACCAATCTCACATTAGACAACAGATCATGGGAAAGCACATGGTTTTTGATAATTAAATTAACCTTGATTAAATTTGGGTCTTACTGGGATATAAAATCTTTTGAAACAATTACATAAGTAAAGAAATAGATAAAAGACGGACAAAAGCAGATCTAAAATATTTTGCTTGGAGTTTAAGTACAATCTCTTCATCTACTATATTACTACTGCTAGGGCTGTCAATTAATCACAATTAATGCATGTGATTAATGAAAAACAAATTAACTAGATAGAAAAATTGTCACAATTAATTGCAGTTTTAATCGCACTTAGAAAAAATAATAAAATACAAATTTAAATTTATTACAAATATTGTGGATGTTTTTCTACATTTTCAAATATATTGATTTCAATTACAACACAGAATACAAAGTGTACAGTGCTCACTTTAAATTATTTTTATTACAAATATTTGCACTGTAAAAAAGATAAACAAAACCTCATACAGTCCATTCAGTCCTACTGATTGTTCAGCCAATCGCTAAGACAAACAAGTTTGTTTACATTTACAATGCTGCCTGCTTCTTATTTACATCACCTGAAAGTAAGAATTGGCATTCGCCTGGCACTGTTTTAAGTGTTACAAGGTATTTACATGCCAGATACGCTAAACATTCGTACGCCCCTTCATGCTTGGACTTGTAGGCTCCAAAGTTTTATATTGTTTTGGTTTTGAGTGCAGTTACATTAAAAAAAAGGTCTACATTTGTAAGTTGTGTTTTCACAATAAAGAGATTGCAGTACAGTACTTGTATGAGGTGAACTGAAAAATAATTTCTTGTGTGTCTTTTTTACAGTACAAAGTGAGCATTGTATACTTTGTACTCTGTATTGTAAATGAAATCAATATATTTGAAAACATAGAAAAACATCAAAAAATAGCTATAATACATTTAAATTGGTGTTCTATTGTTTAACTGTGTGGTTAAAACTGATTAATCACAACTTTTTTTTAAATCTTGCAATTAATTGCAACTTTTTAAATCATTTGACAGCCCTAATTACCACTTCTAATAATATTACTAATACTAAGCTTCATACCTAATTTGGAATGAACAGACCAGAAATGCCAGTCTAAGATTTCAGCTGGATTTCAAAACAAATCTCACATAACATTAACATATACATAAAATTAATTGTTCCTTACAGAGAACAGTCCTTACCTCACCCTAATCTTAAAAACACACCACAGATTTTGAGGAGGAAAAATAAAGAATGTTTTTGGATTTAGGGATTTAGTATTTGTTTTTAAATATAATATATACGTACCAGGTAAGGCTATGCATTCTTGATTCCTGGGCTCCCACTGGCAGTTCTGATCCATGGCACAGCTTTTACAACTTGTCTTTTTGTTACAGTAATATGCAGGGTTATCCTTGGGGCATTTATCATATTCAGTAATGGGTACCTAAAACACACAGCATGTTTACATTTTTTTCTTTCATGTCTATTCACACTCACGAAGACCACCACTATAATTCTGTAGAAGAGGCAACAAATGTCTACAGAAGGACCAATATTTTCTAAAGATGTATCATTTTCAGAATTCCTTCCCCAAACTTGCATGCTAAGCCACCTCCATCACCATGCTCAAGTCCCTCTTAAATCAGTTGTGCCATCTTGCTTATAAGATGTGAGGAGGGAATCAAGGGTTTTTTGACCTTATGAATAGAATTATCAGGATGTGCACATGCCTTACCAAATAAAATCATACTGATGCCCTCATCTTTCCTTGCCCCTTCCCATTGTCTCTTTAGGATATGCACTACTTAGGTAGCTGAAGTATAATATGATCCAAAAGCCACTGAACCTCCTCAAGAAATTCAGATGTTTGTAGTTACAGTTATTTACACAGCAGAAACACATAAATAGAGGTAATTGTGACACAGATTAGTTTTCCTGATATTTGAAACTTTATGGCGAGATTAACATTTTTAGAGCGATATTTAAACACCTTTACCTGATCTTCTGTGCAGTTGTTATGCTTTAAGATACACTGGTCAGTGCACCATTGACAGTTATTTGTATTCGCTGTACAGCTATAGCAGTCTGTAATCTGATTACATTTTTCATGATCTACAACAATTAAAGAAAAAACCTGCATGACCAAAACCAAGCATTTCCTGACAGAGTTCTAAGAAACTGTTTACACACATGATATAACCAATGGCTGTGCCAACAGATTTCCCATAACCCACCAGAGCTATCAATTAAACTGGACTTCTTGATTTTACTTTAATTTAACTAAGTTGAAGGAAATTCCATTAATTTCTTCTGTCAATAATTTTAAGTTATTTTCAGGAAAGTGCACGTGCAATTAAATGCAGAAAGACACACAGATGTTGAGATTGCCCATGCAAGCCCAATAGATAGATGTCCATTTGTCATTTGCACATACAACAGGGCAATTTAGATGTGCAAATGCAGACACATTTTTCTGAAATCCTGGTTCTCAATTGGGAATTTCATATGAAGTTTAAATCTTCCAGTTCATCTTTTTCCTCGTTTATCTTCTCTGCTTATGCAGTACTTTGTTTATACACTAAACATCCCAAATTACTGTCCTTTTACGTCAATTGTTTTCACACAATTAAAGGATGCAATCTACTACAGAAGCACGTTTCAGAAAAAAAAATCAACTCTGGGAACTGACAGAGCACTGGCATAAACTACTACAGACTTGATAGTTGTTAGAAAATTTAATAAAAAGGAGTCCAGAATTAAATGTAGTTCAAAGAAATTGCTCAAAGATTGGTAACTTTATGAACTTCCTTTCCCCACTCCAGTTGAAAAAGTGATAGCAACAATCATCTGATGACACCTCCTCTCTTGATGAGCAAAAAGGAGTGCAGCATGGCCCTGTCCAATCTTTCCCAATGGTGCTTGTCAGAGTTGGTGGCTTTCAGAATGACAAATCTCAGGTCACTTTCTATGGAACAATGGTCCAAGCCTGGCTCCTACTGGGAAATTTAATAAAGGAGCAAAGATAATAGCAACAGTCTGAGTTGGGTAGATGTTTAAAGGAGAAAAACTGAGAGTTTTAACTGTCCACCCCCTAAACTGCCAAGCAATCATTTCAGCAGCACTCTGTGGCCCTCAAGCCATTTCTATCACTTTACCGTAGCATTTAATTTGTAAACTGTCCAGTTTTTATTAAAACAAAATTAAAGCCATGCTCTCACAGTAAGACACATGAGGCTGTTTATTAGAAGTCTACAGGTGCACCTTCTACACAAGGTATGTAGCCATACCTTGCTAATGCACATGCTGTTGACGTTTACTGCTAGAAGAAACAAATACTGAACATATTCAAATCATTTTTAGGACCACAGAGAACCACGCTTATCTTTTTGCTAACTCTTGGAAGGCTGAATATTTTCAAGAAATAACCTGAAGTTTATAACAGTGGTAGTGAAAAGATTTAGCATGCCCAATAGAGTAGGCGCAGTTGACTTGTTCATAATTATATCTGAAGTTCATATCATATAGAATCTTGGCCCACAGTTCCTGACTTTGGCTATTTAGTGAACAATATAATGTACAAAAATGAGGAGGAACAGAGAAGAATTGAAACAGTATAGAAAGAAAAAAGTGGAAGTCTATTCTATATACACTTTTATACCACACTCATCACCACTGTATCTCAGTACCTTCCAGTAGTAGTAGTGCATTAAGCTACGTGACTATACATCGGTCACGTGATGTTTGTTCTTTTATCCTCTCCTCAGATGGAGAAGCATGTGCAGTGGAGTATCTTGTTTTGGTGGTAGTGCATCTTTTTAACACAAATATACTCATTGCTGTGTGTCTATGCTGTAGAAGTGTAATGCATACATACCTGGTTTAGAAGGACATTCTTCGAAAACTTTTTGTTGTTGCTCTACTGTTGCTCTTTCCCATGGGACACACAGAGAAAAAGTGGTGTTCCACACACACCTGACTCCAGGACCTGCTCTTAAGCAAGACGTCTCATTGTCATAAGCTTCACAGC
Source organism: Mauremys mutica (assembly GCF_020497125.1). Taxonomy (NCBI): domain Eukaryota; kingdom Metazoa; phylum Chordata; order Testudines; family Geoemydidae; genus Mauremys; species Mauremys mutica. The sequence continues at coordinate 136,994,020 of NC_059076.1, read as the reverse complement.
TTTCTGGTGTATACCTCAGGATATCGCTCAGAAGGAGACTGTTGAACCCCCCAAATATATACACAGTGCTAAACATAAATAAGAAAATTGAAGTAAATATTATGTTCATATTTGTGTATCTATATTTGTAGACCATATATAGCTGTATTTCAGTACTACAGCTCTCGATAACTGCGCAGGGCACTTAGAGTATATGGATAGGTGCCCTTTTTTAGTAAATCCAACTAGATAAATAGATGTTGGTTAAAGAACACATTAAACAGAATGGTGTCTCAGATTTCCATTAGTTCAGTGAATCTCAATCCATGACTTTTGAGCCATAAACTGCATCAGATCATTCCTCAGTCTGGGATTGTTGTGATGTATATGTTGTAATATGTTATAGGCCATACAGACCTAGTATAAATGCTGTATGTGTACGTGAGCTGCGTGCTGGCAGCTGAAGCAAGGACTTAAGGTTATGAGAAATCAAGAATTGTCATGCAAAACAAAAACTTTGTCATGTCCGTAAGAGGAAATGGAATGTCTTGGATTATGGCGGCCTGCCCCCAACTGCTCTCCTGCAATTATGGATGAAAGGCTAAGTAAACAGACAAAGAGCTAATGACGCGACAGACTGGTCTATAAAAAAGGTTGTTTGCTGTAGCTGAAGTCGGAGTCAGACACTGACCCAGAGCCCTGAACAAGAAAAGGCATGTAATGTGGGGTTCCCCATGCCTTGTGCTCGGACTGAATTTCGACTGGCCATGAGGATTTCCTTCGGATCTTCAGACTCTGGTGTAGTATAAAAGGAGTGTGAATGTGGAGTGAGTGGGGTTTATATTGTAATCAATAAAAATATTTAGAGTATTATATACCAACACTGGTTTCAGAGTAGCAGCCGTGTTAGTCTGTATCTGCGAAAAGAACAGGAGAACTTGTGGCACCTTAGAGACTAATACATTTATTTGAGCATAAGCTTTCGTGGGCTACAGCCCACTTCATCAGATGCATCTGTGAACACTGTGTCCGGTATCTGCCTGCTCCCCCATCCCATAGGGAGGCCTCTATCAGAGCCTAACATTTGGTGAAGAATTGTGAGGAGGGGAGAGATATAAGGAGTGCCAGATTGTGAGACACTGCCTCACAGGCGACTCCTTATTTATGGAATTAAAAGTACACGTGGGGAGATACTGCGTGGAGTTTTGGGAACGTGCAACATTAAATATAAGTGAATGAGAGCGTGCGGGGAGATTCCCTGTTGGGTTATTGAGATTGCATATGAGACCTGCCCTTGGATGGAGGATGCAGTAGAACCTGACGTGATAATTGATAAATTAGAAAACATGTTTGAGACGTATGTACAGCTGTACAAGCCTAATGCCAGCAAGAAGCAGGCAGCTGTGATATGGTTGTTGTGGTGGGCTAAGAAAAAGGTGTACACCTCTACTCCGATATAACGCGACCCGATAAAACACGAATTCGGATATAACGCAGTAAAGCAGCGCTCCGGTGGGGGGGTGGAGGGGGGTGCACGCTCTGGCGGATCAAAGCAAGTTCAATATAATGCGGTAAGATTTTTTGGCTCCCGAGGACACCGTTATATCAGGGTAGAGGTGTAATTGAATACAAGAGGGAGGCATGTGCAGGGCTACAGACCCTGCAAGAAAGTTTTAAAATCTGCCAGGAAAGTTTTGAGAAGGAAGTAAGGCAAGCACAAGTCATGCAGACTCAGCTGGAACAGCTGGGAAAGGAAAATAGAGAACTGGAAAAGAGAACGATGGAATGGGGACACAGGCAAGGCTCTGCAGCATCAGAGCTGGGAACGGAATATTGGAGAACAGACTTTGCGAGCGTGTAGAGCAAGGGTGGGCAAACTTTTTGGCCTGAGGGTCACATTGGGGTTGCCAACTGTATGGAGCACTGGGTAGGGAAGGCTGTGACTCCCCAAACAGCCTGGCCCCCACCCCCACCCCCTCCCCATCTGCCTCCCTCAGAATCCCCGACCCATCCAATCCCTCTGTTCCTTGTCCCATGACCGCCCCCTTCGGGCACCCCCCGCCCCACCCAGCTCCCCTATCCAATCCCCCCTGCTCCCTGTCCCCTGACTGCCCCGACCCCTATCTACACCCCTGCCCCGACAGGCCCTCCTGGGACTCCCACGCCTATCCAACCACCACCTCCCCACACACACACACACCCCACCACCTTACTGGCTGGAGCCAGCCATGCTGTCCGGCAGGAGCTTGCAGCCGCACCACCCAGAGCATTGCGCTGGCGGGGGACAGTGGGAGAGAGGCCGGAGGCTAGCCTCCCCAGCCAGGAGCTCAGGGGCCAGGCAGGACGGTCCTGTGGGCCGGATGGGGCCCACGGGCCGTAGTTTGACCACCTCTGGTGTAGAGCTATGAATATGTTTGCTTGGAATTAATCCCAATAAACATTGCAGTGCCTGCACTTCGGATTTCTGATCTTGTGCTGTTTGTGTGGCAACAACCAGGGGAGAGGGTGAAGGAAAGGAGGCACTTAAGTCCACTTGTAAGAGGTTTAGAGTAAAGGCACCATTATGGGAGAGTGCCAGTATTTTTTCTACATTTGGTGCTACTCCAGTAAAGGCATCTGGAGGATTGTAAAGTAAAGTTAGGGGTGGTTAAAGACGACTTGGCACAACAGGGTTTGGAGTCAGAAGCAAAGTTAATAGACCACCTTAAGAGACAGGAGCTGCAACTTGGTCGGAGTGAAGAAAAGGGGAAAAAAAGGTTTTCATAGAATCATAGAATATCAGGGTTGGAAGGGACCTCAGGAGGTCATCTAGTCAAACCCCCTGCTCAAAGCAGGACCAATCCCCAACTAAATCATCCCCAATCCCCAAGTGAAGTGAAAAAGGGAGAGTGAATGGGTTAACCCCTGAAGGTGCTCAGAAACAATTAACTGCAACAGAGAATGAGAGCTATGGAGATATACCTATCTCATAGAACCGGAAGGGACCCTGAAAGGTCATTAAGTCCAGCCGCCTGCCTTCACTAGCAGGAGCAAGTATGGATTTTGCCCCAGCTCCCTCCAGGTGGCCCCCTCAAGGACTTAACTCACAACCCTGGAATTTGGGATTTAATGCAACTACCCTGGATGTGACTTATGAAAAAGAATTGGCTAATGTCCATGTGGGATGGAATGAGTCAGCAGCTCTCAAAATGTGGATGTATGATGCTATGGAAAATTCTTCCATAATGGTGAAATTAAGCTGTTTCAGGAAAATCGACAGGAGAATATACTTTTGCGGGTAGGTATTTTGTGTTTCTTAATCAAATACCAGTAAATAAAACAGCACCAAGAATCATGGTGGATGAACATCCATATAGAAGGGGGGAAGTAACTGAAGCCTCAACTATTGTGGACCAAACGATCTGGCTGGAGGGGTCGGAATTAAATGTGAGTGCACAACCTTCAGAGTGTACGCCATATGCCAAGCATGGCAACAACAATGGGTAGATGGAGCTAAAAGAAGTCAGAGGTATAGGAGAATATATTGTGGGTGGCATTGGTGCGGAGGTGGGGGTGCTGAATTTGTTTGATATTGAGACGTTACGAGGAAAAATGTCTTGGGTGAGACAATGCCATCACAAAGATCAAAATTATGCTGTGGCTCTTTGCAAATGAGCAGTCAAAGAGTCATTTTGTCAACTGATTAAAATAGAACACTATTTAGCTAAAGAATTGATTTTTCCAAACTCCTGAGGACAAGGATCACATCTATGTTTTTGGCACAATACCACCATATGTGTTACGATTATTTTTACACACCTGCACACACAATTTAGTTTTAATGACGACTAGTTAAGGGGTTCTCAAACTTCACTGCACCACAACCCCCTTCTGACAACAGAGTTACAAAATGACCCCGGGAGGGGGGCAGAGACTGGGCCCTCCCTCCCCCGGCTTGGGTGGGGGAAGACGGGGCCACAGCCCGAGCCCCACTGCTCAGGGCAGGGGTGAAGCTAAGACTTCAGCTTCAGCCTTGGGTCCCAGCAAGTCTAATAAAGGCCCTGGTGACCCCATTAAAATGGAGTTGCGACCCATTTTGGGATCCCAACCCACAGTTTGAGAACTGCTGGACTAGTTAATGCAGAATGTGAAAACTAATGGAACTGAATAGAATTTTGGTCCCAATTCACGAAAAAACTTAAGTATGCCCTTAAATGCAATTCACAAAAGTCATTGCATTGAAGGTATTTAGCTGCTATCTATTTTGTGTGAGATTTTCAAAGGCACGAAGGGCAGTTAGAAGCTCAACTCCCTTAAAAGCTACTGGGAATTACAGGCCTACCTCCCATTTGTGACTTAAATAAATCTCCCCTCTTTCATGTGTTTAAGAGAGGCATCCTCAGAGAGAGATGGCACTGGAACCAAAACCAGAGACTTAGCAAATCACACACTATGGATATTATTATAGCAAATGTAGCCAGCAAAATGGCATGGACCCCAACTGGATTTGTGCCTGAACAGCACACATTTTGTGGGTGGCAAAAAGAAAAGAGGCCAGATAGGAGGAAGGCTACAAGCAAGCAAGAAAAGGTAACCAAGATGTGGACAGAGGTCTTTTAAGTAGGAGCAGTGAAGAAAGAGTATATTTTTGGAGCTATTAAAGCTAATAAAAGCAGAGATGACAATGGAGATAGAGAAGGGAAGAGAAGGAGAAGTATTTGGAGGGAAGATGAAAAATTCAGTTTTGGACTGACTGAGTTCTAGAGATGAGATGGCAACAGTGTCTGGTCTAGTTGGAGAAGAGACTGAGTCAGGGCAGCTAAAAATAAGAAACTGGATGGAGTTAAGAGGTTATAGATTGGAAATCTTCAGCACAGAGATGCAAGTTGAAGCTATGACAGGAAGTAAGGTCACAGAACTTCAATTTGGTTTCCAGTTGAAGTTCTCAGTGACCTTACAAACACATACATATATGTCTGTATATGGGCTCATTTAAGTACACACTATGCAGATATAAAGTAAGACTTTTTTTTAATGTCTTCTGACCTGTCACTCAGCACAGCAGAATGTCCAAATCTGTTGACATCATGATGGAGATCAGGTCGAGGAAGTACTGACCAATGATCACAAGCTAGGATTAAGGAAAGCTCACTTCAGAAAAGTTCCTCTAGCATAATTAATAACTGACATTTACACAGCACATTCCTTCCTGAAAGATCCCAAAGGACAGTACTTCAATAGCTACACAGAAACCATTTCACCCCTCACCACAATGCAACCACCTCTACAGTTGAGTGGGGTAGCTGTTTAAAAGCACAAGGCACCACCCACTATACAACATTTCAAGACAAAGTGAATGCTGTATCCATTTGAAACCATCTTAGGACCAGGTACAGCCCTCCCCTTACACGGATCTCTGGAGGGCAGGAGTGCAATGAGCTTTCCCTATGCCCACATGCAGCCTGCATAAGGACTGGGGACAATAGCATTCCCTGTGCTTCAGGGAGTTAAGGGACTGCTCTTATCCCGACGTTCCCATGGGGCCCCCAAAGAGGAGGAGATGGTATGCAATGGCTCTTCCCCAACCTATGTACCCATCCATGCAGAAGGGGAGTAAGCTGTATTGCTGGAGAGCTAGCTGCTCCTGCTGGCCTCACTTTCAAGGACTTTGGTGGAATTATGGGTAACAGTTTGGGGGGGGGGGTTTGTTTTAATTACTGGAATTAATCACCAAACAACGAGATGCCCAGAACTGGACACAATACTCCAGTTGAGGCCTAATCAGCGCGGAATAGAGCAGAAGAATTACTTCTCGTGTCTTGCTTACAACACTCCTGCTAATACATCCCAGAATGACATTTGCTTTTTTTGCAACAGCATCTCACTGTTGACTCATATTTCACTTGTGGTCCACTATGACCCCCAGATCCCTTTCTGCAGTGCTCCTTCCTAGGCAGTCATTTCCCATTTTGTATGTGTGCAACTGATTGTTCCTTCCTAAGTGGAGTACTTAGCATTTGTCCTTATTGAATTTCATCCTGTTTACTTCAGATCATTTCTCCAGTTTGTCCAGTTCATTTTGAATTTTAATCCTATCCTCCAAAGCACTTGCAACCCCTCCCCGATTGGTACTGTCAGCAAACTTTATAAGTGTACTCTCTATGCCATTATCTAAATCATTGATGAAGATATTGAACAGAACTGGACCCAGAACTGATCCCTGTGGGACCCCACTCATTATGCCCTTCCAGCATGACTCTGAACCACTGATAACGACTCTCTGGGAATGGTTTTCAAACCGGTTTTGCACCCACCTTATAGTAGCTCCATCTAGGTTGCATTTCCCTAGTTTATTTATGAGAAGGTCATGCTGGACAGTATCAAAAGCCTTACTAAAATCAAGATATACCACATGTACCGCTTCTCTCCTATCCACAAGGCTTGTTATCCTGTCAAAGAACGCTATCAGGTTGGTTTGACACTATTTGTTCTTGACAAAAACATACTGACTGTTATTTATCACCTTATTATCTTCTAGCTGTTTGCAAATTGTTTGCTTAATTATTTGCTCCATTATCTTTCTGGGTACAGAAGTTAAGCTGACTGGTCTGTAATTCCCTGGGTTGTCCTTATTTCCCTTTTTATAGATGGGCACTATATTTGCCCTTTCCAGTCTTCTGGAATCACTCCCGTCTTCCATGACTTCTCAAAGATAATTGCTAATGGCTCAGATATCTCCTCAGTCAGCTCCTTGAGTATTCTAGGATGCATTTCGTCAGGCCCTGGTGACTTGAAGACATCTAATTTGTCCAAGTAATTTTTAATTGTTCTTTCCCTATTTTAGTCTCTTCTGATCCTACCTCATTTTCACTGGCATTCACTATGTTAGACATCCAATCACCACCAACCTTCTTGGTGAAAACCGAAACAAAGAAGTCATTAAGCACCTTTGCCATTTCCACATTTTCTGTTATTATTTTTCCCTCCCCATTGAGAAACGGGCCTACCCTGTCCTTGGTCTTCCTCTTGCTTCTAATGTATTTGTAAAATGTTTTCTTGTTACCCTTTATGTTTCTACCTAGTTTGATCTCGTTTTGTGCCTTGGCCTTTCTAATTTTGTCCCTCCATACTTGTGGTTATTTGTTTATATTCATCCTTTGTAATTTGACCTCGTTTCCACTTTTTGTAGGACTCTTTTTTGATTTTTAGATCACTGAAGATCTGCTGGTTAAGCCAGGGTGATCTCTTGCCATACTTCCTCTCTTTCCTACGCAGTGGGATAGTTTCCTCTTGCGCCCTTAATAATGTCTCTTTCAAAAACGGCCAACTGTCTTCTATAGTTTTTCTCTTAGACTTGCTTTTCATGGGATCTTACCTACCAACTCCCTGAATTTGCTCAAGTCTGCCTTCTTGAAATCCATGGTCTTTATTTTGCTGTTCTCCCTCCTACCATTCCTTAGAATCATGAACTCTATAATTTCATGATCACTTTCACCCAGGCTGCCTTACACTTTCAAATTCTCTACTGGTTCCTCCCTATTTGTCAAAATCAAATCTAGAACAGCCTCTCCCCTAGTAACTGTTTCCATCTTCTGAAATAAAAAATTGCCTCCAATACATTCCGAGAACTTATTGGATAATAAACTACATTTTTGAGTGCTGCTTATTTACTTTGGTTTCTCATATAATTTCTTTCTTTAGGCACTGTGAAGAAATCACACAAGAAACACAGAATCCACTAATCAGCCAAAGGAACAAAAGCAGAAAAAGTTTGGTTAATTGAAGTGCTATATGTTGGGCCAAGTAAAAGGGAATGCCGTGGAGGCTAATGGCCAAAAGACTGCACACTTTTTATCCCAGCTGGTGTAGGTAGAGCCTCTCTCATAGTGTGGCTTCTTCAGCATCAGAAGAGGAAGACACTGAAGTTTAACTGATCTACAATTAGTTAACATGTTTCATAAGGTTGAGAAACTGGAAATCTCTATGCAATTAATAGAGAAAAGTCAGTATGTTATTAGGGAAGAAAATCTAAAGAGCTCCAGACTGTTGACAAAGTCTTTAATATAAGGTAATGCCATGTTGCATCACAGGTTGAAGCAACTGGAAAATAAATCCACATCCTCCAACAGGTGTGCAAATCGACTTACAAGAGGGTGCAGTGAGAAATAACCCTATTATTTCTTTAGGGAAGTTATTTGAGGAACTATGGGGTAAGACATTTGATCTGGAACTACCCTTCCACAGAGAGTCATTGATTTACATTCTCCTTGTGCAATACCTAGACAAGAAGGTGTGGTGAGAAGAGAAATAGATAGGATTCTACTAGCTGCATTTAATGCTCTAGCAAATGGTTATTTCAAAATTGATTTTTTTTTTAAGTTATCTACTCAATTGTTACAGGATGTAACCTTTCCTGACATCATTCATAAGACTAGCACACATGGTTCAAGTTTGTAACGGAAGACTTCAGCAAAATTGGAGCATAATTTGCAATTTATATCCAGCAAGTTGTGAGTTATGAGAGGCCAACAAATATATTTTTCTAGATTATTAGGAGACTTGGAATGTTTTGCTTTCTAAGCTCCTTTCTCAATCTTTAACAGAAGAAACTAATGGGTTAGAAATTACTAAGAATTCTCTTCTTCCAACCTTAGATTTACAATGTATTGATTATCCAAACAGAATATATGTGCTGTCAAAATATACAGCTTTACTCAGTAATTGGTATCATAACTGAGTTTGATAGGGCAAACATTAGAGATTTATTTTTTTCCTCTTTTGGGTGGGGGAGGGAGAGTAATTGTATTCATGGCCTTACTGTAAATGATTTTTATGTTGACCTTTTAAAATGATAAATAGTTTAAAAACTTGCTTAAATCAAGAAGTCAAAATTCAGAATATTAACCTTATTGCAGAGAACCAGGAAGGGATTCTTTACTTCAGGGAATTTCAGTAGGTGAGATCTATCTTTTGCTGTATTTAATACCTAAGGGTATGTCTACACTGCAATTAAAAACCCACAGCTGGCCTGTGTCAGCTGACTCTGGCTCATGGGGCTTGGGATAAAGGGCTGTTTAACTGCAATGCAGATGTTCGGGCTTGGGCTGCTGCCCAAGCTCTACGACCTTCCCACTCTATAGGGTCCTAGAGCCCAGGCTCCAGCCCGAATATGTACACCTCAATTAAACACCCCCTTAGCCCGAGCCAGTTGGCACAGGCCAGGTGCAGGTGTTTAATTGCAGTGTACATATACCCTAAGATACAGCGATTTGAATTCCGTATGGTGCTTTCTCCTCAAATTTCAATTAGCTGGAAATGCATGTATTTTCTCTTTTTAAATAATTTCACCTCATTTTTATTGAGCATAGTTTCTGGACTAGGTATTTGCAAATAAATGCTGCCCTCTTCTGGCTACACAAAGTCACCAACATCTAATCCTTTGAAATAAAACCCAGTCCTTTGGCTTGGTTACTCAATAGCACTTGCAGAGACATATGGAGTGTACACATTAATCAAACAAGATTTATCTTGTTGTGATGCTTTATTTTCAGGAGACCCTGCTCCTAGACCTAAGCTCAACTAACTAAAGAATGTTGACTACATGGCAAGCTCTAGCAGCATCCAGTGTTTGTATTTGTCACGACATACTATGTTTCTGTTACATCACAAATACAGAGAGCCTATGAGATGTCAGATTAGTTCGCTGGATGAGATGTTAAAACTACATTCCTTATACTAGTGTGTGTTGTTTACCCAAGCTCAACATCCCCAAACACGTTCCAAAATGAGTAAACAAAAACAACTTATTTCAAACCACATATCTCCTACTCAAAAATGGGGTTTTAATATTCAAGGTTGTATGCAAGCTCCTACTGACTATATAACTGTTGCTGTACTCGCCTACAAAGTTGCTGCACTGCTAGTATCCAGTTCAATTGTTTTGAAATGTGTAGTAAACCAAGTTAAGTCGGTCTTTCCTGCTTATACATTCTCCTGCAGTATTCTTACAACAGAATTTGGTATCATATACACAGCATTTAAATTAGTCTTTTTAAAGACAGTTTTCTCTTTTCATCTCCAAGGAAAGGTTTTTGCTTGGGAACTTACCAAGATCATATGCCATAAAATCTGAAGAAAAGCACTTAGCACCATGGCTCATTGATGTGTCATTGTGTGTATTTCCTCCAAACACCAGCATGGTTCCACTCATTATCACAGCAGTGTGCAAATAGCGGAAAAATCTACTATCTTTAAGAATTGTCCTTCAGAAATGAAAAAAAAACAAAACTTTTTTTTAAAGAAACTAACCGCCACCTGAAAAAGACAAAGTAATTTCCAAACCCACTTTGGAGAGACATTTGTGGTGGCAATCCACTTAATTATTTTTCTAATATAATATGCAATGGCCTTTTCTTTCCAGTCTGCTCCTTGCCTCCTATAATTTGATTTCCTCTTCTCAACTACCCTCCCTCCCCCCGATTCTTGGGTCATATTCATCAGTGGCATTCTACTGAAACATCTTGTCCTGGACAAGGATGTAATACACCCATCTGCCACCTCCAGTCTTCACCAAAAATCAATATTTAGCATATGGCCAGCAACAGCCGTTGAGCCAGAAACTACCTGGGAGAATTTCATGATTGTCCTGGTGGTTACAAAACCCTAAACCAACCCAAAAGGGTCATTATTTAAATTGGATGCTGTCCCTCCTCAACCTAAGCCAAATATCTTGACTAAAACTTCTGAACTAGTAATATAGCCCTGCAGATTAATACATGTAAAACTGGATGCCTCATCCATGATTAAATCATGGACAGCATTAATTATATTAGCCACTGACCTTGCATCAAATCAACACGATTAACAGTACTGAGAGCTAAACAGAGCACTCTCTTCTGCGATTTCCCCAATGTTTTGAGAGAGTAAGGCCTTAAAAGGTTTGGGGCGGAATGTATAGCTGACTGAATATCAGTTTCCTGGCTCTGTGGGTTCATGCCACCAGAACCAGCAAAGTTGTTGTAGCTGGGATGCTGCTGTACATCAACACTGTGACTGTAGTACATGTGGAGGGAAAGATTTTCCCTACCTTTAAGTCACATTTCTACAACAAAGTACTCAACAATGCAGCCCAATGACCTGCTCTGATTTGGAATAGAGAGCTGAGTGCTGTGGTGCTTCCTGTATGGAAGGAGGTCCTGAGCACTGCTCTGTTCCTGGACGGAGGCCGGAATGCAAAAGCCTGTTGAGCAACCAGCCAAAAGCATGGGTGGGCTTTTGAAGCACCATTCCCCTTGAAGGGGAGGGAAGTGCTAAGAAAAAATGGGCTGTCAGAAGGCAGTTTAGGAGATCTTATGGGATGTACTACCAGTCCTGAAAAGGGAGCAACTGGAAGCCTAAACTTCTAGCTGGGCAGACAGGAGTGGGCTCACAGCCTGAAACCCAAGTCACAGAAAACAGTAGTATTCTACCTTCAGTTTAATTAACCAGATAATACTTCATCATTTTGCAAACATCCAGTACTCTAATACATTACATTCAGATGAGGTCAGAAGATGAAAAGATACTTACCACATCCGTGTATCAACTTCATATTTGTATAAGTCATCTGCTAGTCTATACTTGTTAGCACTGAACGCTTTGTAACCTCCATGGATATAGATTGATTTGGTGTTTGGATCGTAAACACTGCTATGACCATACCCTCCCTGCACCAAGGCTCCACTTGTTTGTAAAATATTCCATGTATTTGTCGCTAAGGAGAGAAAGAAACTTGTATGTGACAAAAGACATGTAATGTATAAGCACTGAAAACAGGTCAATAGATTTAGCTAGGAAATAGACTCTCCCTTAACTCAAAACCACTAGCACTGCATACTCCATAGCTACAGCCTCTCTCTGTCTTTTACTGTTTAAGAGGCAGTCTGAGTTACTCTTCAAAGAAAAAAAAAGTGCCTACTCAGTGGGTAAGTTAGTTGCCAAGAGGTACTGTGCTGTCAGATTCTTTTAATTAGACCACAGGCATTCTCCTCCTCCAGTCATTCATTAAACTTCAAAGACAAGCCAAGAGAGTGAAATAAGAAGCATTAAAATTATCTGTCACATTTCGGTGACATCAAATCACCAGTAAAGTTACTTGATTTGTTTTGATATCCAAAAGCACTCTTCTATAGATTTAAGGCAAGAAAGCACAGAGGCCAAACTCACTGGGATAGATTTTTTTAAAAGAATGGTGGCCTAACTATTGTGTTCTTCATAGCCATGCTTGAGAACCCAGGTGTGATTGATGGCCCTGGTCCCTCACTCCCTTGAATGGCAGGGCTTGGGAGCATAATGAAGTAATATCATCAGCCTGAGAGAAACATTTTACCCAACTAAATACCAAAACTTTTTTTTTCCCCCCCAATTAGGGAGCAATGCTGAGAGGCTCTGAATGAAATGCCACGCAGACTTACCAAGACAGGCAAATATGGGAAGAAACAAAGTAACTTCAGAGGTCTGACTGATATGCAAGGAACTTCTTCCCAAAAATTAAAGGAAATGAATGGTGTAGCCTTTGGAAACTTACGCACGTTGGTGTCTTTAAGAACTAAGAAGAAAACCATATCCGAGTTCCCACACCATAATTTCTTAAAGCAGCAGACTCTAGCTCTGAATACAAGTCTATCTCCCCAAAGGCATTTTTCCATGCAGGAAATATAAAACTGAGGATGAAGGAGACTCCCCTAACGAACCAAGATTGTCTCTTGATTTGTTTCTATCACAATCATTGCCTCTGTTTGACAACAGATTGGGTCACAGTCTCCTGATACGTGAACAACAACTACGTGTTTCCTAGATACCAAAATAAGTTTTGGACTGTTTTTATTTAAAGGAGAGGGTGGCACAGGGGGAAAAATGCCTCTTCCCAGCTTTAATACTAGGCAACAATCAGCGGTATAGAATTTTTGCCAAAGTAATACAGATAATTTGAATGACCCACGAGGGAGATTTTGTTATCCATATTTGCCATAGCTTCTGATGCCACCATTCAACATGGCAGTCTAGAAATCTTGTTTCCTTTTGCTCGCTTCTTAAGAAAGTCACAAATTCCTATCACCAGCTATTTCAGATACAGTAACTACATCCCAGCATGTCACCTAATGGCACTGCATGCCTAGATTAAACAAAAAAGTTCTCCAGGTAAATCAAAAAGTCAAACTAATTCCAGGACTGTGACATTAGAGATTTAAAGGAGGACTACTGAAAAACTCAGCAGCGGCTAACTACAAAATTTGGCCCCACCAAACGCTGGGTACTACTGCCTTAAAAATCGAGATAAAATTGCAATGAACTAAGGAAGTTAAAAAGTTATTTATGAAAATGAACTGGAAGAGCTAACATATATGAATACAATGTACAAAACAATAATATACTGCAAAAATTATGATTTGCTGTTTATAGTACGCTGATACTTATAGGCACCAATTGAGATCAGTGCTTTACTGTCTTGGACATTGTACATAAATACGGCAAGACACAGCTACCATCTGGGAGAGCTTACAGTCTAACTTTTATATCTGAACATCTCTAAAAGCTGATGAACTTCTGAGATACAAATAGCTTTTGGTGAACGTATGCATATGTGTGAAATACAATACATGAAATGTGAATCCAGTCACCCCCAAAGAGGATGATGCTACATAGCATTTTACCTGGGCTCTAGGTACTGAATGCAGCAATATATACACAAGAAGAAAGGCATCCCACTCACAAGAACAGAATTGTTTTAAATTCATTTCATAATGAATCTGACTCAATTATTCACATACCATGCATAATGAAAGCTGCTACAAAACAGAGTTTGTAGCTTTCTAAACTTCAAGAAAAAACCATGGAGAGTTTGAGGTTTCATTCTGCAGGCATGGTAGGGAGACACCGTGGTGGGGAGACACCAACACTTCCCACAGTCCAAAAAGGCTCTCCACAAGCCTTGCAAGAGAGTGTGGCATTCCTGGAATTTTAGTTACGTATCTACTTTGCTGTGTATTTTTAGAATGCTTTCAACAAAACTCAAAGTTACTTCATAATCAGTTAGACTTGCCTCATCATTCATTGCAATCCTGTCATATATCCTGGATAGCCACAAGGAGTACATGCCTTTCTAGTCCCTGTACAGATATTCAAGCATTTTGTACAAGACATTAGATTCAAGTTCTAAAAAATATACTGTAGAAAAAAAGGGAGGAACTTGAACATCAATAAGTTCAATATACTGTTTTTGCCGGGATCTGGTTAATGGTTGCAAACTGAACACTGAAATACAAGCAAGTGGCAAGATTGTACCTACCAAGGTTATATTCCTGCACATTGCTGATATAACCATACAGAGGGCAGTGCCCAAAGATGACGAGCATAACAGCACTGCCATCTCCCAGAGTGACGATGTGTGCTGAGTGGCCAACAACTGCATACTGCTCCTTGGCTTTTGGGATCACTTGAACCCATGACTCATTGTGTATATGGAATACCCAGAGTTGATTGGTCACATTCCCCATTGCATCTATTTTTCCTCCATACATATAGATTTTATTCTGGAAAAAAAAGTTGGTTTAATAAAGAAATGGTCAGCCTTTTTGGCATTAACACACCACACATACAAAAGAAACCAACTGCTATGGTTTATAGTTCCCCAACAAATGTCCACCACATATTTTGCAATGTATAGAAGATTTATACTAATAATTCCTGCTAATGCTAATGGAAAATTAAATGAAAGTCTCCTAAACATCGATGGAAGATCCAACCATTTCACTGATGTTAAACAAAAATTAAGAAAAATTATTTCTCATTATTTTTCCTTTTTAGTAGAAGGTAAATAAAAAACTATTTGAATCCTCCTCAGTCTCACTCTAGAAAAGCATTACAATAAGTGTACCTTTTTCTTGTTAACTATTAAGGAGTTATGGTAGAGTTTAACAAGGGCAATGCAAATCTAGGGCAACATCTGTCCATCTCCTCCTGGTCTTATTCAAATTATGTTCTCTGATGCACAACATACTTAGGGAGGAAAAAGTAAATTCCCTATGCTATCCTCCCTACCTCAAGAAATATAAAAATGAAAAGTATGTGATTTTAAAAGTCTATGACTACTAAGCAAGTGAAGAGCCTCAAATTATTTAAGCAGTTAGGATCTATCAAAAGATGACGAAGTCTGAAATTATGTTAATATACAAATGACACATCAAGCCGTATTCTTTGTGTATTTGTATTCAAAAAAATTCCAACACAATGTATATGCCACTAAATTTTTAACTGTCTAGTAGGATTGCCTTAAGGTTTTCTTTTCTTTTATCCCTTGGGCTGCCCTTGCCATTCAGCTAGGTAAGCAATGCTTCTCCCAAGCCATTATATACACAGAACTAAAACAACTGAAAGCAAGAATTAATTAGCACTAATAAATCTACCTACCTCATGTAACGCCAATGAATGACCATATCTGATCTCTACAGAGTTCACAATGCTGTTCAGTGGAAGCCACTCCTCAGAAACAAGGTCATACCTGTATAAATGAGAATTTATGATTCTTCTGTGTAATTTATATGTAAATTTACCTGTCCTTCTCAGGATTTGTTAGGAAAGATATATTAATAAAAAGTGTGAAGACACATCGTTACAAATTATATATAAAAAAAATCTTTTATGGATAAAAGTTAAACTGAAGCAGTATACTTTAAACAAATATACTTTTGTTTCTTTACCATACTTAGTGTTGCACTTCCCTATGCAAAACCAAGAGTGACAACATTCACAACGGAGCTATGCCAATTTATATCAACTGAGGATCTGCCCAAAGGTGTGTCAAAAATAGGTTCTACAAAAGCTCAAGGTAAATTCTAACATTCCTACAGGAAACAGTCAGTATTCATAGCATAGTATTTTTTAATTACACTTTCATCATTCAACCATAAAAACTCTCTCTAAACTTAATTTGGCACAGGAAATCAACGAGAAAGACCCCATCCAAAAAAAAGTTCATTGGCTTTACATCTAGGGAAGCAGCTATGTTTGCAATGCTTACATTTATGTAAAGAAAAAATCAGCTTTAAGATAAATCTTTAATGACATCTATCCGCATGTGCTTAGTGAGATGAAAAAACAAGGCAAGACTTTGAAAAAGTAGCTAGTGAAAATGAGGAAGGACTGCCTGGCAATGATATACGAACTTTCAAATAACCTTCAAGTATGGCTTAGAGAAACTGCTACTTATGGATCAAACACTGTCCCAAATTTTGAATGCATGACTCTCACTGAAGCTGACAGAAGCTATATGTATGCATTTTAGGGCAGAATTAGGCCCTATATCTTTTAGTTTGTAACACTATCTGGGTCAAGAGGTGGTTTAAAAGCTTTCCACAGAGAATATTAGTGTACCCTTAATGATAATTGTATAAATGATATAACAATATTCTTCACAACAGCGGGTGTCATCCTCATTTTACAGATGAGGGAACAGAGTTTAAATGACTTGCTCAAAGTCATACAGTGAGGCCGTTTTGAATTGGCCTGGTGACAAGAATAGATCCAGCATAGCCAAATCTCAGTCTGGTGCCCTATCCACTGGGATATGGTTCCTCTCTTTCTAAGTTCAAATATCCATTTCAATAGCCCATAGAGCTTCATTAAGCACTCACAACCTGAAATCCTGCAGGTTAAACAGCAGAAACTGTTTTATTAGAATGAGTTAATTCAGATGGTCTCTGAGAGGATGTAGACTCAGCCTCACTGAAGGTGAGGCAAGACAGAACTTGTAGGGCTTATGAATGAATATACAGAAAATAATAATAGTGAGACAGGATAGTGTTGCAGGAAGGATGGAGTAGGTCAGCAGTTACTGAACCCCACGACTCTGTATGAAGTTTTTTCAAAACTAGCTCCCATCAAACATTAGTAAACTCATGCTGACAAATCCTAGCTTTGGGTAGGGCATAGGTCTGGACACAGTTTGCAGGATGATGTTTTCTAAAATTAATTCTTGACATCTAATAATATCTTGTACTTGGAAAAGCAAAAATGATATCAAGGTATTTGAGTTTACTCACGCTAAAATCATATGGGAATCGGTATGATTGAACATGTAGCCTCCAACAACCCACATTACATTGCCATTGACAACAGCTTTGTGAGACGCTCTGGGAAGCTTCGGACTAGAGTATTCTTCACGAGTCCAGAATGACTGATTAGCTGGTACAGGGACTGCACAGCCAGGACCTTTTAATGAAATATAAGTTTAAAATGTTGAGAAACACTGTTACAAACATACATGTAAGGGACCATTTATGGATAAAATAAAGCTTCAAAGTAGGAAAGTAAGGACGCAGCTTGTAGCTGTGCCATATTGGGTGGCAGTTTCATTGCAGATTTCACAACCTAAGCCCAATACTTGTATGGCAGACCACAAAAACACTACTAAGATTCCTGAAGTTGGGAATTCAGTAAAGAGAAAGCTTCCCTCTCTGTCAGTACTCAACCAGTCCTCTAACACATTATTTGGAGTCATGGTGTACGTAAGATGCAGTGTACATAAGATCTGGGTCCTAATTACCCGTGGCCATTAAACATTCCATGGGTTTTTCCCCCCAGGAGTAGAACTGTTATCTTTGATGCTCTGGTAAATTTGGATATATCCCTGGTGCCCTAGATTTGGGTAATTTAATTTTGCTCATCTAAATTCCTTCTAAAGTTTCTGCTAATATACTAGTCACAATTCCTTCGCTAAACTAATTTGCAGTGTTGCTATGTGCTGTCAAACAGCTGCTGTGCTTAACCCTAGAGGTGACTATATTTCAGTACTATACACATTCACTTCTTAAAGTATTTGGGGATTTTTTTTTTTAATGTGACTGACTAATTTTTGCACTTAAAATATACTTATACAAAGAAAATCAATTTTATGTGAGAAACTGAAAATTCCAAGAGGTGAAATTATAGAGGTTTTTAAATTAAAAATGGAGCAAATCACCACACTTCAGTGTGGCAGTACCTGAACAGAATTAGAAACATACATGTTTCATTTATTTTTGAGACAAGTTAAATCCTACCTGAAGGCTCAACTTTGCCTTCAGATACAATCGTACATCCTTATATGTCTTCTAAGATCCATATTCACTTGCTCAAATGGACGGTAAGCAGATTTTTTTTTATTTTTTTTTAAGAGATACATGCTTATGTTTGAGAAAGGAGGACCAAGGCTCTGATGCATGCAGGTCAGAAAGGTACAGCTGGGAGAAGAATGGAATCAGAATGTCTGCTGAGTGAAAACATCTGCCAGACACTATAACAGGGGTGGACAAACTACAGCCCAAGGGCTGTATCCAGCCCTTCAGACGTTTTAATCTGGCCCTCGAGCTCCAGCCAGGGAGCTTCTTCTGGCTCCCTTCTGGCTTCTACGTGTAGGGGCAGCTAGGAGGCTCTGCGCGCTGTCCCCACCCAAGCAGTGCCCCCACAGCTCCCATTGGCCGGGAACGATGGCCAATAGGAGCTGCAGGGGTGGTGCCTGCAGACCGAGTAGCACGCAGAGCCACCTGGCTGCAAGTAGGAGACGGGAGTGAGGGGGAACATTCCGGTGCTTCCGGGAGCTACTTAAAGTAAGTGCCACCCAGAGCCTGCATCCCTGACCTCCTCCCACACCCCCACTCCCAGCCCCAGCCCTGATCCCCCTACTGCCTTCCAAACCCCTCGGTCCCAGGCCGGAGCACCCTCCTGCACCCCCAATCCCTCATTTCCACCCCAGAGCCCACACCCTCAGCCGGAGCCCTCACCCCCTCCCACACAACAACCCCCAGTTTCATGAGCATTCATAGTCTCCCTCTTACCCCCGCCCAAATACAATTTCTATACCCACATGTGGCCCTCAGGCCAAAAAGTTTGCCCACCCGTGCACTATAATCTCTGCAGCAAGCAATCCTGATTTAACTGCAAATGTTACACAAGCAAAAGCATCCCCCTCTCAGCAAAAAACCTATCAGGGCACTTACCTTGCCAGCCTGAATTGCACGAGCATCCTTTGGTCCCATTCATGTTGCACTGACCTCTTGCAGGATATCCACAATCCTCTGTGCAATAAGGAATATCACACGCCTCTCCTTTCCAGTGTTCAGAACATTCACATTGAACAGTGTTACTGCCGTTACTGTGTTTGCACTCTCCTCGGCCAGAACAATTATTGGGACACATGTCGAAACTGCAAACACGGGGAAAACAATGTTAGTCAGCAGCTCAATTGACTACCAAGCCACGCATCTTATTGCACAAAGAGGTGCTGAACAATGTTAATACAAAGGTATAAATGTCTGTTCTACATATCTATGCTGAGATAAGATATGGAGTTATGAGTCTATACTTGTTTTTGGTCTAGCTAATATTTTAAGTAGTAACATTAAGAGCAATTTCTGTAACTGAGTCCCAAATTAGGTGAGCTGATGAGGAAACACTATTGATTTGCTAAGTTCTTAGTGTTCAGCAGAAAAAGTGGTACTTTGCTTAGAGTCCCAAAGTAACTGACTGACAAGTTATGCTTTTCAGCTCTGAACCACCTTTGCAAAAAGTTTTGTTGATTTGGTACACAATTTAAAGAGCTGGCTGCTTAACAAGTTAAATCTACAGCAACGCTTCTAAAACAATCCATATACATGCCAGTTATTTATAATGAAAATAAATCACCCCACACCACAACAGTAAAGGATTTCATCAGCCCACATGAGGGCGTTGTAGTAACAATGTGATCTATCCAACAGAACTAGTCCCAATTACACTTTATTCTGGGACTCACTTAACAAATGCACCGCAGGGTGCACGTCAATAACCCAGCCATACACATCCCTTTGGATCGTGGTGCACACAGTACTCAAGTGGAATCAACTGTGGTAAAACTAGTCCTCCGGTATTTTTAAGCAATATCTCTGTTACAGATTCACATTCAGGGGCCTTATTCTTTCAAATCATGGACAGCCGATTTTTTTTTAACCACTGACTTTGCATTCAACAAAATGAATCAAAGATAGGGATCACTATCCAAAATCCAACTGCACCAAGACTAAATGAAATAAAATGATTTCACTCTCCTTTATAGTAAGGGTAAGAGTGAATTTCAAAGCTTGACTTTGAATTCAAACTCCAGCAATAATACTCTGAGCTGGTTAATACATCCAACTTTAAAAACCAACAGAAAATCCTTGCATCCTTTCTGTTAAGGACACATTAGGAGGAAGTCTCTCTCCCATAACACACAAAACAACCAAAAATCGAAATAGATTTTTTTAAAAAAAAATTAAAGAAAATTATCTGAAATGAGACTGAGCACGTAGAATTAAGAGAAATTTTAAAATACAGCTTAATATAGCAAGTTCATATCCACCTTCTTTTAAAGGAAGATAGATTAGTCATAAGTGAATTTATTCAGTGCATTTTTATGTTGGAGTCTCTCACCGTAGTCGATGTATGAGAGTCTGTTTGTTTCAGTGCATCTTGTACAAATGTAAACTCATGAGGGATCCACAGATGCGTCCACATCTCAGGCAGACATGGCCTCATATTTTTGTCACAGCCTGCTTTCTTCACTCACACTTCTCTTTGGCTTTTTTCAGTTCTGACATTGTTATTGTCACTATGTAGTACTGGCAGCTGCCAGTAGATGGTATCATGGTTTTTGGTATCAGAGTGACCAAAATTTTCTAAATTAGATGTCTAAAATAAGGCTGCTAAATACATTTTGGCATGACTTTGGAAAGTGCTGAGTACCCTCACCTCCCACTGCAGTCAGCAAGAGCTGCTGGATGCTCAGCACCTTTTGGAAAAAAACAGACCACTTATTTAGGTGCTTAACTAGGCACCCAGTTTTGAAAATCTTGGCCAACGGATTTAAGCCAAGGGCTCCCTAGCAGACAAAAATGTATGAAGTTGAAGGCGAGCCTGGGAAGACACGGATAGCTTGGCCATAGCTATAACATGTCCCCCTGAATAAGCAGCACTCCATCCACTCCCTTCTGACTTTTTTCCCCTATTTAAAACAGCCCAATATAGTTGGTTCGCATGACAAATGCATTTTACGGGTTGATCCACATTTAACATCCAGGGATCCTTAATATATTCCTGTGGTAGACAGTCATTTGTAACTGAATTTCTTCAACCAACCAACATTAAATGTTACAAAGAGCTAAAATTTCCTGCACATGAACACCAATTCACACCCACAGTAAAACAAATCCCACTCCATACAAAATCCTCATACACAACTACACTGAAATAAAATTCAGAGGCTGTTACACCCACAAAAGCAAGAGATTCAATTAAATGTCCAATACCTACGAGTATGTCTACCAGCATGTGTACACTAGCATCTTCTACTTATGTCTCTAAAGTGACCACTCTGAAAATAATTAGCCCATTAGGGAATAGCCTAAAGGTATTAAAAAAAAACAGCACTGAGCATAAAGTATACTGTAGCAAATGTTTACAAAGAACCTCTGCATAATGTTTCTTAAAAATATAAACAGGGAAAGCGAGGAAGTTTATTCATAGTCGTTAGACCCAGAGGGGTAGCTCTGCTAAGGCAGCCCAGTAACCAATGGGAACTGAGATGATCTGAAGCTTTTTAGAGATGCCCCCACACATTTCTCTTTATGATAGGTTTAGTCCAGTGGCCTGAGGGAAATTCTTGTGTGTATGCAGGAATGTGAGGAGAAAGGAATGTGAGGAGAAAGGAAAAAGGCTAAGAAGTCATATGCATAAAGGGGATAAATTCTATTGATTGCATGTGATTGTACAAAAATAGTCACTATTACTCATGTTGCATTTACCCAAGTTTACAATCCACATGTGAGATTAATGCTAGTGACAAAATATTAGACACCTTACACAAATTATGTGATTAATTTGCCTCTTGGCCTTCCAAATAAGCTATTTATTAACTTCATGTGTTAAACCATGCATTACAAAAAGTTCACATGAGTATATTTACCTTTTTAGAAAAGGTAATGAAGGATTAAAACTTAAATTAACTTCCAGTTTCATGTTTCAAGGGCAGCTGTCAGTACCAAGAGAAATAGAGAAGAGAAGTGATACATAGGACAAGAAAGGACGTCCGGAGTAATTAAACCCAGATCCCTGCTCTCTCAAGCAATGCCATCATGTCATCCCATTCATAAACATATCAAGCTTTGTCTTAAAACTAGTTAGGTTGTTTGCTCCCACTTCTCCTGTTAGACCGCTGTTCCAGAACCTCACTTCTCCAATGCTTAGAAACCTAATTTCCTGCCTAAAATTTATTCCTCACCAGTTTATCCCCACTTGTTCTTGTGCCAACATGGTCTTTCAGTTTAAATAGATCTTTTCTGCCTTGGTGTTACCCCACGGCCCATGTATTTATAGAGAGCAATCACAGCCCCTCTCAGCTTTTGCTTTACTATGTTGACCAAGCCAAGCTCTTTTAGCCTTCTCTCATACGATTGGTTCTCCATATCCCCGATAATCCTTCTCTGCAGCTGTTCCCATTTGAATTCATCTTTCTTGAACATGGTGCCCAGGACTGTACACAGCTGTCTAGGTATGGTCTTGCCAGTTCCTTGTACAGTGGAATTCATAATTCCCTGGCCTTACTGGAAATACCTCTCCTGATCCATCCTTGGAGTGCATTTAGACTGCTCTCTCAATATGCAACATTTACATTTCCTCAAAACCATTTGGAAG
The DNA here is from genome assembly GCF_020497125.1 of Mauremys mutica. Lineage (NCBI taxonomy): Eukaryota > Metazoa > Chordata > Testudines > Geoemydidae > Mauremys > Mauremys mutica. The sequence continues at coordinate 136,971,340 of NC_059076.1, read as the reverse complement.
AAGTATTACTTACTTATAGGTGATATTAAACCCTGTCAAATTATAGGCAGCATCACTAAAGAAATGCAGTAGGACATAGCCAGAAGTGGCTACAACTTCTGGGATTGTTTCATTGCCATCCTTCTCAGGAACAATAAGACCACTGAAAAAGAAAGACAAGGTACGACGTTAAATATACAGTCATGGGAGCATAACAATTACAGTAACTCTACTATGCACTACGTGTAAAAAATTTAATTCAAGACACAAGCCAGACGATTTCTTAAATTTTATCACTTTGAAGTATTACATATTTACAATAGTAACCAAAGACTTCCCTATAGAAATATCATCAGATTTAGTGTTTTGTTGAAGAAACTCCTTAAAAACATCTTGAGAAGAGGGTGTGGGGGGGAAATGATAAAGCCCTTAACTTCTTAAATATACCATGGATTTGTCCAAAGCAATTAACTTAGTCTCACATGACATTCTGATTTTAAAAAAAATTGTATTACATAAAATTAATAGGACACAATTAAATGGATTAAAAACTAACCATTGACAATTTTCAAAATGTGGTTGTTAATGGGAAGATAACAATGAGTGGGCCATTTCCAACAGGGATCAGTTCTTGGTTCAAACCTATTTAACATTTTTATCGACTCTGTAGATGATGATAAAATCTTTGCTGGTTTTGCAAATGACAAAGATTGGTGGGATAGTAAATAAAGAAGTCTGATTACTATTACAGAGTGATCTGAATCTCCTCTTTATATGGTCAGAATCTAACAAAATCTATTTTAATGCAGACTAATGGGAATAAAGAATGCAGGATGAGAGTGTCTTGGAAAGCAGTGACTCAGACTATGGGATCATTGTAAATCATCTCAACATGAGCTCTCAGTGCAATAGTGCGGCAAAAAACAGGTTGTAGTGTGATCTTTGGATGTATTAAAAGGGGGAAATTAAGTAGAAATAGGGAAGCAATTTTGCCTTTGTAGACACAACATTGACAGGACTGCTACTGGAGTGCCCTGACCGGTTCTGTTCTACACATGTCAAGAACAATGCTGAACTCTTCAGTATGTACAAGGAGAGCCACAAAAATGATCCAGGGGCTAGAAAATAAGCCTTATGATGAAAGAGTTAAATAGCTCAATTTATTTGGCTTATCGAAGAGAAAAGTGACAGGTGACTTCATCACTATGTTGCACTGTACACATGGAAAAGATATCTGATACCAGGGGCTTTCAACCTTGCTGAAAAGGCATAACAGGATTAAATGACTGAAAGCTGAAGTTCAGCCTTAAAATAAGATGCAATTTCCTAGCAATAAGGGTAATTAAACATTCTAACAGCTTACATGGGGAAATTCTGGTTACCTGCCAGAACAGGAGTTCTTGTCTTGTCTTCTTGTTTTTGTATCGTGTAATAGGAGTTCTTTGTGTTATAAAATCTATTGTCCATATATGTATTCCACTCGAGGTCTGCATGTGCTCCAGGCACCTGAGACAGAAGTTTTTTCATTAAAAGTGTCCACTGGTCCACACCTGTGCCCATCACCTCCTTGTGCTCGAAACAGAGGACATAAGGGATGGCACAGAATGAGTGCTTCTCCAGTTCTTCTCTACCACAAATCACCTTAGGAAAACATCCAAAGAAAAGGGGAAGGAGAGTGGGTAGTGGAATACACTTAGGGACCACATATCTCAAAAACTTCAGTTACTGTAAGGTAAGTAACCTCTTTTCCTCAGGTGATGGTCCCTATTATTCTACTTGACTTGACTTCTAAGCAGTACTCATTGAGGAGGAAGGTGCAAGGAATCCTGCTGTACCACAATTGCAGGACTGCTGTGCCAAAGGATGTGCCTGCTGAAAAAGTTTGTTCCAGGGCATAATGTCTACTAAGGTACACAGAACCCATATTGCTGCTCTACAGACCTCAAGAAGAGGAACACTGAGGTAGCCTGGTCTCTGGTTGGATGGGCTCTCACCTTGAGGGGGCGGTTGTCACAGCCAGCTCACAGCAAAGCACATTCAAAGACAGTGAGGAGATTGAGCAAAGGAGATGAATAGTCTAGGAGATTTCCCGAAGGGCTTTGTGCTCTGCAGGTAGAAAGCCAAGGCCTGATGAACATCCAGAGTATGGAGCTCTGTGTAAGGGGTGTTCATTCTCTTCCTTCCCCCACCCACACTGATGCTGGTTCCACCCTTTCAGTGGCTGGCTGTTTCAGTGCATTTTTGGGTCCCTGTGCCAATGAGCAAGATCCGTTCTCCTTTTGAGCTCCTGATACACCCATACTTCGGCGCAGAGTATTGTCGGACTTGGAGGGTGTAGGGGAAAGAGGTCTTCTTCCTAGATGAAAATTTGGAAGGGGATTTCTCCCATTTTTTGTGAGAATTCTTGCTCTTCTCCTGTTTGCTAGAGTCCTTAGCTCTGCCCTCTGTGATTCCAGAGCCAGGTAAAACCATGCTCAAAGGGGCACTTTTGGTAGCCTGCAACAGATGGACATGGAATCTGATGACCCAGGGTTGGACTAGGGTGTCATTGACCATTCCATCAGTAATCTCCTGAGCTGGAACTCTCGGGATTGATGGATTCAGAAGAGAAAGAAGAGGCAGATTTGCCCTGAGAGTGGATATGGGATTCCCCAAGGCAATGAAGGCTAGTGTCGTTTGAACTTGTGGAACTCCTTACCTGAGGAGGTTGTGAAGGCTAGGACTATAACAGCATTTAAAAGAGAACTGGATAAATTCATGGTGGTTAAGTCCATAAATGGCTATTAGCCAGGATGGGTAAGGAATGGTGTCCCTAGCCTCTGTTTGTCAGAGGATGGAGATGGATGGCAGGAGAGAGATCACTTGATCATTGCCTGTTAGGTTCACTCCCTCTGGGGCACCTGGCATTGGCCACTGTCGGTAGACAGATACTGGGTTAGATGGACCTTTGGTCTGACCCGGTACGGCCATTCTTATGTAAGCTGCTAACCAGAATGACCCTTGGGCAGGTGACTTGTAAAAGGCATGCGCTGGCTAGATTACATCTATGTCCAACCATTTTCTCAGTATTATGTGGAAAAGGGTAGTGTGCAGTCCGCTAAAAATCTGATTGTCATGATTACTGAGTGATGTTTACATGGGAAATAGTTCGTGGGAGATGTAAAATGTAGACTATTAGGTTGGAAAACTGTTGAAGAGAAACTAGTCATCTGAGATGAGGCAGGATCTCAGGGCTAACACATTCAACATTAAGAACAATGGACATCTGGGGAGACAGCACTTCACTTATTGTCTGTCTACATGGAGACTTACGCATTGACAAAGACACATGAACCTCAGGAGAGTTCTCTGAAGAGGGGGCCACCTGGACTACAAGACAATAGCCTGTAACTGTATGAGAACAGAAGACATGGCACAAGGCGTTATCCATTAGAGAGGAGAAACTCTTTCAGCAGAGGTGTCTTATGAAAGGTAGAGCTGCAAGGACTTCTCATTGGGTGAGAAATAACTTACTAGACAGGAAAATAACTTAATAAGTACAGACCATAGTTTGCATCTTATGTTTTTCTTTACCTGTAACCTCAGGCTTCCAGATCTTCATGCTTGCTTTTATTTGAATCTTTATCTCACGTTCTGTTAAACTGCAACTTGTATTTACTATAAACCTGTCTAAGTGCCTTGTGCTACGGACAGCATTGAACTCGGGTGAAACAGTGAACTGGGGAGCACTGCTTCCCAGGAGGCAGAGGATCAGTGTACATTGCTGGTGTTCAGAATATAAACAACTGGGGACTCAAGTGTAACAAGTGGAGTGTGTAAATAGAGAGCTTGCACAGAGAAAGAGTGGGGCTTTTGGAGCCTGGAGAGGAGTGCTTGTGTTGCCAACAACTTGCTGGGGAGAGTTTCGCCTGATGGTAGTGATTCACCCCAAACATCTAGGGTAACCCCACAAAGTGTCACACCACAGTTCCTGAATCCTGAAATCTTGGGCATATTACGTGACACCAAAGAGGAAGGGGGACAGAGAGGGGGACAGAGTCCCCAGGCCCATTCTAATGCTGTTCTAACAAAAATATATCTATTAGAGAACAACTGATTACAAGAAAAATGGATTTTGTAACAGGAATACCAGCAAAGCTATGGATACTGAGAAGTTACATCTAACAGCAGTAGATAGGAACCAGAGACGCAGGCAGTCCATGTACCCTTTAGGCCCTCAGTTTGAAGCATGAGGGGGTGAAAGGCGAAGGCATGGACCAATACACACTGTTGTTAAAAAAATCTTCTGGTCTCAGATGCACACAGTGCATGCAAACCTTGAGTGGAATACACACAGGGACCATCACTCGCAGAAGTAGTGGTGGTCACCACTGCCTGGAATCTTTAAAAGAGATTAGATATCTTTCTAAAAGATGGGCTTTAATCACGCTTTGGGAGATATTCTACATGTGCAGAGCATGGAGTGTAGCAAGGTGTCAGACTGCATGGTTGTAGCGGTCCCTTCTGACCTTGGAATCTGAATATATGAATTCCCCTTCTCATTCCCTGCCTTTATGGACCATGGGGATTACAGGCTTGCCTGCATTGCTCTCAGCATGCGCTTAACACTTGCAGCTCTGTCCTAAGACAATAACTAATAATACCACCTCACCCTTATCTTAGCGCTTTTCATAAGTAGTTCTCAAAGTGCTTTACAAATGAGATCAGTATCATTATGTATAATCAAATCTCATGCTTCAGGGCTTTTGCTGGTCATCTGTACAATTAGCCAGATGTACTCTGGGTTTTTTCCTCTTCCTGCTGAAACACTGATAGGCCACTGCGAGAGATGGGGTCTAGCTACAGTCTGACTAAAGTCATTGGGCTCAAAATAGGGGTACCTGGGTGAAATTTAGTGGCTGACACACACAGGACATCATACTGAATAATCTAATGGTCCCTTCTGGACTTAAATGCTATTTAAAACAAACAAAATCTATGAAATACACTATCCCCAACAAATAATTACAGATCTCCAAAGGCATAAGAATGTATACAAAACAGTGACTAAGGTGAAATCAGAATCTTTAGAAATGTGATGCATAAGGCCATTCAGCAAACAAGTCAGTATAATAATTTGCAAAATCATCATCTATTTTTAAATTTAGAAGGCCAAAAAAACCAACACATTGCTAACATAATAGATGAAAAATACATACTGTTTTGGTCTTTGTATAATCTTAACTATCACATGTTTGAACTGGTTCCATTTTTCCGTTGGGTTATCAGTGATTGGCAGGCATGAAAAAAGCTGGTCATCAAATGAACTGCTGAAACTGCACCTGATCGTTGGTGTGCTTGAGATTTGCTATGTTGAAGGTTGTTCTACTGAGCTTGGGGCACTTGTGCTGTGAATAGGACTATATGCAAGTTTACCACTGCTCTTACCAATCTGCTTTTGATATGGTCAGAGAGGATCTATGTGCTATTCTACATAAACTGGGCTGCCCAAGAGGGTCATACAAATCATCTGTCTGTTCCATGACTATATGACAGAGCAAGTGCTTGCCAGTGGTGACTTTTCTGACATGTTCTAAATCTCGAATGGAGTGACGCAAGGCTGCATACTTGCGCCAGTGCTATTCAACTTGTTCTTTGTCTGTGTCCTCAGCCATGCCACAAGGGACTTGGATCAGGGGATATAGATATAGATATATATCCGGTACCGGCATGATGGCTCCCTCCTTGATCTTCAGAGCCTCAATGCTAAGACCAAGATGCTGAAGAGACTTCTTATCCAGGTATTTTTTGCAGATGACTGCGCCTTGATGGCCTATAGACATGATGACCTTCAGGTCACCATTGACAGATTTTCTGAAGCATCTTTGGCCTCACCATCAGTCTTGGGAAGACACAGGTATTATTCCAACCAGCACCTCATTCCAATGCCCCAGTGCTAGCCATCTTCATCCAAGGCGCACAGCTCAAAAATGTGGATCAGTTTAAGTATTTGGGCAGCACCATCTTGAGTGACAATTCCCTTGATAAGGAAATTTCCTCCAGAATTAGTAAAGCCAGCCAGACCCTTGGCCAACTCTGAACAAAAGTCCTTAACCAAACACAACATTCGTCTCTCCACTAAAATGAAGACCTACAGTGCAGTGGTTCTAACATCTCTCCTGTATGGACTGAGAGGTGAACTCTCTATAGACATCACATTAAACAGCTTGAGCAATTTCAGATGCACTCCCTCTGCTCAATAATGAGAATTCACTAGCAAGACAGTGACCAATATTAAGATCCTTGAGAGAGCAAACACAACCAGCACTGAGGAAATGTTACTAAAAGCACAACTCAGCTGGACCGGACAAGTCATCAGAATGGAAGACCACCATCTACCAAAACAGATCTTCTATGGGGAGCTGAGTTGGGGCAAAAGAAAGAAGGGTCATCCGTATAAGTGCTTCAAAGTTAATCTGAAGAGCAGTCTCCAGTGGGCTGGCATCAATCCCAAAGAATTTGAGCAAATGGCTCAGAATAGGACTCTGGTGGTCTTGGACAAGATCAGCATGTAACAGATTTGAGTAGGATCGAGAAAATCCATCTCCAGGCTATACGTGAATGGCACCACAGAGCTGTATCATCAATCATCATAGATACAGACTTCATATGCCCGCAGCACAGACGACTCTGTGCATCGGGGTTCGAACTTTGGACTCGTGTGTAGCCATAGATGAGAACTCAGATAATATCGTCATCATCGTCAGCAATGGACTACCAATCTTAACTATGTAGAAAAAAATGGAGGTAGGAAAGCTTAAAGGAACCAACTCGGCTCTTGGAAAAACTATTTTCCTTATATCTGGCTGGAGTAATCTTCAAGATGTCTCAAAACAGAAATTCTACTCAAAGAAAATACTTCCCTCTTTCTCTCACTCCTCATCACTCTACCAAACAAAGAATTTGCATCATCTAAGGTCACCTAAGGTCTGAGGCAAAATTTTCAAAAGAGCCTAAGTGCAGTTTTCAGAAGAGATTTAGCTCCTAAGGGCCTAAGTCACTGGAAAAATAGGGCTTAGACTCTTGAAAATGTTACCTTCCTATACTAACCCATTATTGGGTTTGCTAAAAGAATCTTTGATATCTGAAGACAAGGGTGAAATTCTTTAAGTTTAACAATGAGAAAATAGTCAGTCCCCTTCCAATAAAGACACACCCAATATGCATATATCCATTTTTATCTTATATATTAAAGTGCTGTATTTAACACCTGTGTTTAATGAACATTCTGCTTTTCTGTTTCTAAGAGCAAAACTTTTCCCGCATCTCCATCAAACTTCCTCCCACCCTCAACCTCTATTCTATTTTCCAACAGGAATATTTTAACATATGGTAAAAATGAGAAAGTAAGCAATTTTTCAGTAATAGTGTGCTATGGCACTTTTGTAATTTTAAGTCTGATTTTGTAAGCAAGTAGTTTTTAAGTGAGGTGTCGGGGTACAGTCATCTGGAAAGGTTGAGAGCCAGTTAATATTTTAAAAGCGAAATCGAATTTAAATTAAAAATAGAAGAGTCAAATCTATGTGTAACGAATATTTGACAATATAGCTGCCTTAAAAGGCAGGCCAACCGTGATTATGTTAAACAATGTTTAGTATCACTCTAGAGTAAGCCAAAATTGGACTCAATATTCCAGCCAGGGGTCTCACCAGTGCCGAGCAGAGCAGTACAATTACCTTCAGTGTCTTACATACAACACTCCGGTTAACACACCCAAGGATAATATTAGCCTTTTTGGCAGCTGCATCACATTGACAACTCATTTAGTTTGTGGTTCACTATAACCCCCAGATACTTTTCCACAGTAGTACCACCTAGACAGTTATTCCCCATTTTGTACTTGTGCATTTGACTTTTTCTTCCTAAGTGAAGTACTCTGCACTTGTCTTTATTGACTTTCATCAGAATTCGGTAATGTAATGGGGATAATTGGAAAGATGTCAACCTTTAAAAAATGTGCTTTAATCTGGTCCACAATCTCCTGAAGGCCTTACTCTGCTCTAGACTAGCCTTTTTCAGAGGTTGTCATCCCTACGTTCTCTCAGAGGATCTCAGAGAACTTCACAATAGTCAGTTTCGACATACAGGTAAGGTAAGTAAAATTTCCCTATTTTATAGGTGCGGAAACTAATGCAGCAATTGTCTGAGTGGCAGAGTCAATGGCAGAGCTGACAGCAGTACCCAGAAGCCCTGTCTCCATTATATTCTCTCCCCACTGCGTGCTTCATTTTTAACTAGTCCCATTCTTGTGTGGTTTATTCTCCCTGCAGGATGCAGGCAGCACAGTGCATATACAAGAATCATGTTCTCTTGATACTTTACCTTCCAGTATAAAGGTCAATAGTCTAATAAGCGCTGCCTGCACACAGAAGAGAGTGGAACCGCTAAGAGACAACTTGAGAACTGTGACGGGACAGAGAAAAATACAAAGATACAAAGGACAACAGGAAAAGAAAAAGGACAAAAGTAACACAAAACTATGATAGAAAGGCTACCAGTACACTTATTCCCTGCACAGTGATGAAAGCAAGGGAGCACCATTTTATCTTAGTTTAACATAGACCAGGCAGGTCAGGTCCTTGAAACCATTAAAGGTCTGATCCTACGTTAAGAGCAATGAAGGTGGACACTTGCACTCATGCAGAGTGCCACAGGAGTCAATGATGCTTCATGCGGGAGCAGGGGCTTGTTCAAATGGTTCTTTTTGCTTAATCAGCACTTTAATATCTAGGTTACATTGTCCTTCTTCTAAACTATGCTAAGAAAACAGTATCAATCTTAGTTTAGCAAATATGTCCCATGAACAAGCTTAATAATGAATTCATGCCACTTCATATGCATTACTCCATTTGCATACCTGTGATTTATTACAGTTTGTCAAGTGAAACCAACTGTTGCAAGGGACAAATGTAAGAACAACAAATGCCTTGTTTTACCACTACAGTGGTGACTTATTAAAATATTTCCAGTGTGTTAAAGTAGTTATTCATGGACAGATGCCGTATGTTAATTTAACAGTGTTAACTCCTATGGTGCCAAAACTTATTTTTCAGTATGAATCCTATTGCTATAAATTAAATATCTGGCACCAAAAGCTTAAGCTCCTAACAATAAAATATCATATTCTTCTTCAATCCATCAAGTGACAATTTTCAGTTCAGAGTCCTTAATTTAAAAAGACCAGGGACATTTTCTACTCTCAAAACCTCTTCAGCTGTAAACAGAGATCCGCTTCATGCAAACTTCTGAAAGACATTTGATTAGATACTGCATGACATTTTGATTAAGAAACTAAAATGACAGAAAATCATCTTAGTGCACATTAAATGGATTAAAACTGGCTGATGGGTCTCAAAACATAATTGTACACAAGGAATGATCACTAAGTGTGTGTGTGTGTGTTTCTAGTAAGGTCCCACACAGACTGGTTCTTGGCTCTATGACATGTAATGTTTTATCAATAATCTTAAAGAAAACAAAATCACCACTGATTAAGTTGGAAGATGGCACACCTTGGAGTAAAATAATGAAGAGGACAGGCCACTACAGAGCTATATGGACCGTTTTGTAAGCTGAGCATAAGAAAACAATCCGTGTTGCAACATGGCCAGATGTTAGGCCATACATCTAGGAACAAAGAATGTATGACATATTTAAAGGATGAGGTACTCTATCATGGGAAGTAGTGATAACAGAAGAGATTTGGGAGTCATGGTAGATAATTGGTTGAACATGAGCTCCCACTGTGATGCTGTGGCTTAAAGGGCTGATGTGATTCTGCAAAGTATAACCAGAGGAAATACTGAAAAGAAGTACAGAGGTTATTTTACCTCTATAACTGGCACTGGGTTGAGACCGCTACTGGAATAGTTCTGGCATACACAAGTCAAGAAGATGTTGATAAATTGAAGAGGGTTCAAAGAAGAACCACAAGAATGATTACAGCACTGGAAAACATGCCTAACAGTGAAAGACTCTTGGATCTCAATCTATTCAGCTCATCAAAGAGAAGGTTAAAAGGGTAACTGGTCATAGTTTACAAGTACCTACATGAAGGAACAAATATTTGATAATAGAGGGCTCTTCAATCATTTGGGGGGAGGGATAGCTCAGTGGTTTGAGCATTGGCCTGCTAAACCCAGGGTTGTGAGTTCAATCCTTGAGGGGGCCACTTGGTGATCTAGGGCAAAAATTGGTCCTGCTAGTGAAGGCAGGGGGCTGGACTCAATGACCTTTCAAGGTCCCTTCCAGTTCTAGGAGATTGGAATATCTCCAATTATTATTATTATAATCTAGCAGACAAAGATAACAAGATCTGATAGCTAGAAATTGACGCCAGACATATTCAGGCTAGACATATTCAGACTAGAAATAAGGTGTGCATTTTTAACGGAAAGGATAATTAACATGGAGACAACCTGTCACGGGTAGTGGTGGACTCTCCATCACTAGAAATATTGTAATTAAGATAATTTTAACTCAATGATATGCTCTAGTTCAATCACCACCATTGTACTTTAGGCAGGAATTAAATTAACAGAAGTCCTGTGGCCTGTGTTATGCAGGAGGTCAGACTAGACGGTCCAGTGGTCTCTTCTGGCCTTAAAATTATGAACCTATGCCTCTCAAATGGAAGAGTCCATTAAATTTTATATCAAGGTTTATACACACACACACACGGAGAGCGTAGGTGTGAAGAGCAGGTCTTGCCTCTTTCTCTGAGAACTTCCAGGACCCTGGATACGAGAAATGAAGACATTTTGAGCAACCTAGCTCACTCCATTGCGAATTCTGGGTTTTCCCTGAAATACGTTCTCTAGAACTTTGAGTTGAAACAAATGTAAAAAAGCTTTTGTTCAGACATCTCTTCTCCAGCAAATATGTAACATCCCTTCCTCGATAAACAGAATTCAATGGATGTAGGCACTAATGTTCGGTAATAAGAAATGCAGCTTTTTTTAAAATGCTCAACTTTACTGTAAAAAGCGACACAGTCCTGTGGCACCTTATAGACTAACAGAAGTATCGGAGCATGAGCTTTCGTGGGTGAATACCCACTTAACCCACGAAAGCTTATGCTCCAATACTTCTGTTAGTCTATAAGGTGCCACAGGACTCTGTCGCTTTTTAAAGATCCCGACTAACACGGCTACCCCTCTGATACTTAACTTTACTTTAGTTAAGTTCCATCCAAAATATCAGATTTGGACTGAATGAGGCATAGACGTTCTCTGTGCATTTTATTCCACTGCCCATCACTATAGTATCTGAACAGCAGTGAACAGACCTATTTCTGGCACTGATTTGTTAAGTGTCACTAGCCATATAAACTTCTTGGTGCTTCAGTTATTCCATTTGCAAAATGTAAGCAATGATATCTGTCTTCATTATAGAGTGCTGTAAGGCACATATAACAAACACCAAGCTTATTCTTCTAGGCCATGGCACCTTTGGGTAGAAAGAGCAGGAAGAAAAGGCTCAGCATATGCTCAAGAAGTCAGAGACAAGGTTCTGACAGCACAATTCTAGCTTGGTTGCGATGAGATATTTCAATACACCAGTGAGCAGCTGCTCTTGCATGTGCAAGCAGATTTGTTATCTAATAGCTATGAGCAATTGAAAATGCACCACAGTAAATCTATACCAGCATATTCGAAGATACAGGTTTCTAATTAATGCTTATTACCCCACATAACAAATCTTAACTTAGCAAATAGGGAGTAGAATAGAAAAGGAAATGTGCAACACAGACTATTACTACTACTACATCTCGTGTTATAGTGTCCTGAAGCTCTAGTCAGATCAAGGCCCCATTGAGGTAAGCATTACATAAAAACATTGTGAGAGACATTCCCTGTCCCAAATGTATGAGTTTATTAAAGATCAGATACATCAAGTGGTTGTAACAAAGAAATGGAGGTAGAATAAGGAAACAGTGGAAAATATGGTTACGTAGACTAGCAGTGCCCACAAATTTTCAAGTCAAACAAACTGAGTGACTTAAAACCTGCATTAGGCACATTTTCTTATCCCTATTTCCTCATCCTCCCTACATTTGTTTTACACCCAACTTTTTGCATTTTGTCTAAGCTCTTTGAGGATAAAATCCGTCTCTTCCTATGTGTCTGTATTCCCCCTTTTGACTGGGACTCTGGATGCTATTGTAATACAAATAATACCACTCTCACATGTTTTGTGCATAATCGTTAACCCCTGTTGGCACCTGCTCATCCATTATCAGTTGGCAATTTACTCTAGGCATCATGGTAGAAGCATGTCTTGAGAAGGATAGAGTACATAGATCTTGCAGATTAGTTCAGGTAGGATGTAAAAAAATGTTTGTGGGAGAAACTGGTGGAGCACGGGCCGGGGGGAGGAGGACGACACAGATGTGTTCTATGAACATGCAAGCTGGAGGTTAAGTTGTGAAGCGTCTTAAAGGTACGAACAAGAAATTTTATCTGATGAGGAAGAAAGGGGAGCCAGCAGAGGGGCTCAATTAACAACATGCTCAGGATGACAAGTCAGGAAAATTATTTTAGCAGCTGTATTTTGAATGGTCAGAAAGACACAAGAGGAAGAGGTAAGAGCTTGGACACGTTTTAGCAATATGGAAAGGGGGGGGAGAAGGCTACATCTTAGAGGCGTTATGTAAGCAGCAGCAAGATTTGGGTAGCATTCACATTATTTAATACCAAATTTTGAAGGTTTAAAAGCATACACCCTGCAACCTTTAATTCCTACAAGTTCTCTGCCAGCATAGTCAATAAGGGAAAGAGGTGAAAAGCTAAAGAAAGTGATAACAATAAATATTAAAATTCAACCTAAGCAAAGAAAAGAGAGACATTATGGGCATAGTTCCTTAAAAATTCTAAACAGTTCTCTTGTGTTATGGTGCTAGGAGGAGAATTTTTGAACAGATGCCTTTTTTCACCCTTCATCAGGATTAGAGGCATCTGCTATTTCTTCAAAATCAGTTTAGAGAGCAAATCAGCTCTGTACTAATGAAGAGTGTAATTCAAATGCCAGCTAAAGCAGCAATTAAACAATAATTGAATATAATTTTTCTACCTCAAAAGCACCACTGCATTATGCTCAAATTTTCAGGCACAGACTTCCTGGTGATTTGCAACATGATTTTAAACTATGAATCACAAATTTTAATGCTATGAACTACCTATAACCTCATTCTAAAAACTAACTAATTTGGGGAAAATATATAAAAACTGGAAGCACATATCATGCTTATTCCACCTATTCAGCAATGTACCAAGAATCAGCTTGATAAGAGCTGATGACTGAAGTCAGGAAAATGAAATTGTTTTCCCAGCTCAGACTTTATCCAAATTGATGACCAAAGCCAAGTCACTTAAATTTTCTTTTTAAAGCCAAACATTTCCCCATATCTAAAATAGGAATGAGAATAATATGATATCCTAATTGTGCTTCCTCTTTTTGAGCCCTAAATACAGATGCAGTGTTTACAGCAAGGGTGGGCATCTGAGAATAGAAACTGTATGGTGGGCCATGAATACTCACAAAACTGGGGTTGGGGTGCAGGCTCCCGGGTGGGGCTGGGGATGAGGAGTTCAGGGTGCGGGGGAGGGGGGCGCACCAGGCTGGGTAGGGGTGGTAGGGTGTTTGGGGGGGGGAGGATTTTGGTTGGGGTGCAGGCTCTGGGGTGGGGATGGGGATGAGGAGTTTGGGGTGCAGGAGGGTGCTTTGTGCTGGGACCGAAGGGTTCGGAGGGCAGGAGGGGAATCAGGGCTGTGGCGAGGGGTGGGGCGCGGGGAGAGGCTCAGGGGTGCAGGCTCCAGTCAGCACTTACCTCAAGTGGCTCCCGGAAGCAGCGGCCATGTCCCCACTCCGGCTCCAATGTGGAGCCACGGCCAGGTGGCTCTGCACACTGCCCCTGCAGCTCCCATTGGCTGCAGTTCCCGGACAATGGGAGCTGCGGGGACGGCACTTGGCACGGGGGCAGTGTGCAGAGCAGGGCCATGCCGCTGCTTCCAAAAGCAGTGTTGAGCAGACCCCAACCCTGCTCCCCGGCTGGAGCACCGGAGCGGGACAAGCCCCAGACCCTGCTCCTGCCGGCTGCAGTTTGCCCACCCCTAGTTTACAGGAAGCATCCTTAAGGTATAACAGAAGGTTAATATTTACATTTTCAATTAAAGTAAAAAAAATAAACAAACACGTTTGTTTTTAGTAAGTTACAACCTTTTTTGTCTTTCCTTTCCCTGTCCATTGTCTCTACCTCATTCTTGTTCCCTTTTCTACGTACCGCATAGCAAGGCTGTCGTGTCTAGAGCAAATGCAATGTACTTTTGGAACATTACACGAAAACTGAAGTGTAAGTTAAGTATGATGGTAATTCTGGAAACGGTAGCACAGCTGGCCCATAGGAAAGGATTCAAGTCCAATGTGGGTATTACCAATTCATATGTATATTCTGGAATCTATTTCCCTCAGCTGAAGACGGCAAGAACATAAGGTGGTCTGTTGCTACAAGAGTAAACTATATTCTATTTAGTCTTTTTTCTGCACTTAAAACTACCCTCTTGGCACCAGTAGCCATAATGCCTTAGGTTACAACCAATACTGCCAAATCTCTCTACCTGTATTCATCTTTACAAGGTCCATCACTGTGGTATCCAAATGACTTCATGAGAAGTAAACAAGAATCTCTCTTCCAAAATTACTGGAAGAAACTAGCTTTACGTTTTGAGTTTTATTTAAACTATATAATTGAGGGTGTTGCTGATGTGTTTGTGAGGCATGTATGGCTATAGTTCTGCTTGGTTCCAGTCACACAGGCAAGACCCAAATTTATTATAACATAGTAAATTCACTATCAGGTGTAAGTCTGATATTTTAATGGCAGATTTTGTAGTTTACATAAGGCTTGCATAATGAATAACATCAAATTAAACATTTTTTATATTAAAAAAAATCAGGATTTCTGTATTTCCCTGTACATTGGCCAAACCGGACAGTCTCTACGTAAAAGAATGAACGGACACAAATCAGATGTTAAGAATTATAACATTCAAAAACCAGCTGGAGAACCCTTCAATCTCCCTTGTCACTTGATTACAGACCTAAAAGTCGCAATATTACAACAAAAAAACTTCAAAAACAGACTCCAGCGAAACACTGCTGAATTGGAATTAATTTGCAAATTGGACACCGTTAAATTAGGCTTGAATAAAGACTGGGAGTGGATGGGTCATTACACAAGGTAAAACTATTTCCCCATGTTTATTTTTCCCCCCTACGGTTCCTCACACCTTCTTGGCAACTGCTGGAAATGGGCCATTTTGATTACCACTACAAAAAGTTTTTTCCCCCCTCTTCTCCTGGTAATAGTTCACCTTAACTGATCATTCTCATTATAGTGTGTATGGTAACACCCATTGTTTCATGTTCTCTGTGTCTATACATATCTTCCTACTGTATTTTCCATTGAATGCATCTGATGAAGTAGGTTTTAACCCATGAAAGCTTATGCTCAAATTTCTTAGTCTCTAAGGTGCCACAAGTACTCCTGGTTTTTTTTGTTTGTTTGGTTTGGTTTGGTTTGTTTTTTTTACACACAAAATAAGGATTCAAGTGTACTACCATTAAATCCCCTGATCCATCCCTCAGCGAAATACTAACAGTTTTTACTATTGGTTGGCTATGGTTTGAGTAACAGTACACTCATCACCAGTACACACACACAGAGCTATATATTAATGATACTTAGATCTTTTTTTTTTTTTTGCCCTTGGGAAGCCAAATCTTCATTTAGGAGTCAAGTAAAACAATAGCATAATATACAATTAGCTTCTTACTGTGTGGTAGGACTTACCTAAAGGCTGCCACTAATGGAGCATAAACTGAGTCTCCATCATACACGTACAAATGGTCCCAACTGCATTCTGTAGCAAAGTGATTGAATCGAAGCCTCAAGACTGTATTTGGCCTAAACAAAAAACAAACCCTAAATTAACCATACAAAAAACCCACAACGGATAGCATCCCCAAACAACTGCCTTGATGTGAAGTTTCACTCTCAAAGTGACTCATTCACCTTACAGTAACTGTGATTTCTCAAGATGTGTTGTTCATTTAGAATCCACTCTGTGCACTCCATGCATGAGATTTGGCAAGCAATGTCCATTGGGTCCACACCTGTGCCCAGGATATCTTCACCACCCCACTCCAGCCCCCCAAAAGGCATTAAAGGCAGGCTGTTCCTATGTCAATAAAGAATTCTGTAGTTAGAGGCCTCTAAAAGCAGGAAAGGAGGGTGGGTCAGGATATCTTTGGTATCCATGATATCTACATATCTCAATTTCTGTAAGGCAAGTATTCAGTTATTAGACAATAACTTGAAAAAAAAAATATAGATTCCACTATTGGTGACTAACAAACATTTATCTGTTTGCATGGAATTGGATAAATATGGTATAACAACATATATAGAACAGCACCTCTACCTCGATATAACACTGTCCTCGAGAGCTAAAAAATCGTACAGCGTTATAGGTGAAACCGTGTTATATTGAACTTGATTTGATATGCCAGAGCCCGCAGCCCCGCCCCCCTGGAGCGCAGCTTTACCACGTTATATCCGAATTCTCATTATATTGGGGTGGTGTTATAACGGGGTAGAGGTGTACTTAAACAATGACTAGAGAGGACGAAAGAGTAGTGTCTTGCAAAGGTGTGTGCTGAGCTCTGAGTAGCTGCCAGATAGATTTCAGAAGTAGGGATGTTTTTGAAACAGGCAGCAGAGGCTGCCTGAGCTCTAATGGGACCAGGTGACTAACTCGGCTAACCCATAGCAAGTCCTCATACAGCTGGAGTCCCACTTAGATATTCTGAGAGAAGAATGACTGACCCTTAACCATTTCTGCAAAGGCCACAAACAGTGTAAGTGTGTTCCTGAATGGTTTTGGCCTGTCAATATAAAAAGGCAGTGCCCTTACTACAAGTGTGTGAAACTCAGCTTTCCGCACAGGGGGCGGGGCTGCGGGCTGAGTAAGGCTTGGGGAAGAAAACTGGGAGATGAACAGACTGGATCATATGGAACTTAAACAATTTTTGGAAGGAACTTGAGATGAGGTCTAATTGTGACACTATCCTTATGAAAACTATATAAGGGGGACATGCCATGTGGGCCTAAAACTTGCCTATCCTTTGAGCAACGGCCACTCCAAAAAGAAGTCTTCACTGGAAGGTGGTACAGGGAACAAGCTGCTAAAGGCTCAAAGGGGGGGAACCCCATCAATCTTGCTAATCCTCTACTGAGGCACAAAGAGGAAGGGGGTTCCTAAATTGGGGAGAAATAAACATCTACTGCAGCTGTCCTCAAACTGTGGGTTGGGACCCCAAAGTGGGTTGTGAAGGCTGGCTTAGACTTGCAGGGGCTCGAGGCCAAAGCCCGAGCCCCACCACCCAGGGCTAAAGGATATGGATAGAAATTTCATGCTCTAGTGAAAATATAACATTAGGGATCTATTATCGACCACCTGACCAGGACAGTAATAGCGATGATTAAATGCTAAGGGAAATTAGAGAGGCTATCAAAATTAAGAACACAATAATAGTGGGGGATTTCAATTATCCCCATATTGACTGGGAACATTTCACTTCAGGACGAAATGCAGAGATAAAATTTCTCGATACTTTAAATGACTGCTTCATGGAGCAGCTGGTACGGGAACCCACAAGGGGAGAGGCAACTCTAGATTTAATCCTGAGTGGAGCGCAGGAGCTGGTCCAGGAGGTAACTATAGCAGGACCGCTTGGAAATAGTGACCATAATACAATAGCATTCAACCTCCCTGTGGTGGGAAGAACACAACTGCCCAACACTGTGGCATTTAATTTCAAAAGGGGGAACTATACAAAAATGAGGGGGTTAGTTAGACAAAAGTTAAAAGGTACAGTGACTAAAGTGAAATCCCTGCAAGTTGTGTGGGCCCTTTTTAAAGACACCATAATAGAGGCCCAACTTCAATGTATACCCCAAATTAAGAAAAACAGTAAAAGAATTAAAAAAGAGCCACCGTGGCTTAACAACCATGTAAAAGAAGCAGTGAGAGATAAAAAGACTTCCTTTAAAAAGTGGAAGTCAAATCCTAGTGAGGCAAATAGAAAGGAGCACAAACACTGCCAACTTAAGTGCAAGAGTGTAATAAGAAAAGCCAAAGAGGAGTTTGAAGAACGGCTAGCCAAAAACTCCAAAGGTAACAACAAAATGTTTAAGTACATCAGAAGCAGGAAGCCTGCTAAACAACCAGTGGGGCCCCTTGATGATCAAAATACAAAAGGAGCGCTTAAAGACGATAAAGTCATTGCGGAGAAACTAAATGGATTCTTTGCTTCAGTCTTCACGGCTGAGGATGTTAGGGAGATTCCCAAACCTGAGCTGGCTTTTGTAGGTGACAGATCTGAGGAACTGTCACAGATTGAAGTGTCACTAGAGGAGGTTTTGGAATTAATTGATAAACTCAACATTAACAAGTCACCGGGACCAGATGGCATTCACCCAAGAGTTCTGAAAGAACTCAAATGTGAAGTTGCGGAACTATTAACTAAGGTTTGTAACCTGTCCTTTAAATCAGCTTCGGTACCCAATGACTGGAAGTTAGCTAATGTAACGCCAATATTTAAAAAGGGCTCTAGGGGTGATCCCGGCAATTACAGACCGGTAAGTCTAACGTCGGTACCGGGCAAATTAGTTGAAACAATAGTAAAGAATAAAATTGTCAGACACATAGAAAAACAAACTCTTGAGCAATAGTCAACATGGTTTCTGTAAAGGGAAATCGTGTCTTACTAATCTATTAGAATTCTTTGAAGGGGTCAAAAAACATGTGGACAAGGGGGATCCGGTGGACATAGTGTACTTGGATTTCCAGAAAGCCTTTGACAAGGTCCCTCACCAAAGGCTCTTACGTAAATTAAGCTGTCATGGGATAAAAGGGAAGATCCTTTCATGGATTGAGAACTGGTTAAAGGACAGGGAACAAAGGGTAGGAATTAATGGTAAATTCTCCGAATGGAGAGGGGTAACTAGTGGTGTTCCCCAAGGGTCAGTCCTAGGACCAATCCTATTCAATTTATTCATAAATGATCTGGAGAAAGGGGTAAACAGTGAGGTGGCCAAGTTTGCAGATGATACTAAACTTCTCAAGATAGTTAAGACCAAAGCAGATTGTGAAGAACTTCAAAAAGATCTCACAAAACTAAGTGATTGGGCAACAAAATGGCAAGTGAAATTTAATGTGGATAAATGTAAAGTAATGCACATTGGAAAAAATAACCCCAACTATACATACAACATGATGGGGACTAATTTAGCTACAACGAGTCAGGAAAAAGATCTTGGTGTCATCGTGGATAGTTCTCTGAAGATGTCCACGCAGTGTGCAGAGGCAATCAAAAAAGCAAACAGGATGTTAGGAATCATTAAAAAGGGGATAGAGAATAAGACTGAGAATATATTATTGCCCTTATATAAATCCATGGTACGCCCACATCTCGAATACTGTGTACAGATGTGGTCTCCTCACCTCAAAAAATATATTCTAGCACTAGAAAAGGTTCAGAAAAGGGCAACTAAAATGATTAGGGGTTTAGAGAGGGTCCCATACGAGGAAAGATTAAAGAGGCTAGGATTCTTCAGCTTGGAAAAGAGAAGACTAAGGGGGGACATGATAGAGGTATATAAAATCATGAGTGATGTTGAGAAAGTGGATAAGGAAAAGACGGTTACTCACCTGTAGTAACTGTTGTTCTTCGAGATGTGTTGCTCCAATCCATTCCAGTTAGGTGTGCGCGCCGCGCGTGCACAGCATCTCGGAACTTTTTTCCCTAGCAACCCCGGCGGGCCGGCTGGGCGCCCCCTAGAGTGGCGCCGCTATGGCGCTAAATATATACCCCAGCCGGCCCGTCCGCTCCTCAGTTCCTTCTTGCCGGCTACTCCGACAGTGGGGAAGGAGGGCGGGTCTGGAATGGATTGGAGCAACACATCTCGAAGAACAACAGTTACTACAGGTGAGTAACCGTCTTTTCTTCTTCGAGTGATTGCTCCAATGCATTCCAGTTAGGTGATTCCCAAGCCTTACCTAGGCGGTGGGGTCGGAGTGAGACATGGCGGAGTGTAATACCGCAGAGCCGAAGGCTGCGTCGTCTCGAGACTGCTGCACCAACGCGTAGTGGGAGGCGAAGGTGTGCACCGAAGACCAGGTGGCCGCTCGACAGATGTCCTGGATTGGGACGTTGGCCAGGAAGGCCAGAGATGAGGCGTGTGCCCTCGTCGAGTGTGCAGTGACACGGCCTGGTGGTACACGAGCCAGCTCGTAGCAGGTCCGGATACACGCAGTGACCCAGGAGGAAATCCGCTGGGAGGATATCGCATCTCCCTTCATGCGGTCAGCCACCGCGACGAACAGCTGGGGCGAACGCCGGAAGGACTTAGTCCGCTCAATGTAGAAGGCGAGCGCCCTACGGACGTCGAGCGTATGTAGCTGCTGTTCCCGAGGCGAGGCATGCGGCTTCGGGAAGAACACCGGGAGGAAGATCTCCTGATTGAGATGGAATGCTGACACCACCTTCGGGAGAAAGGTCGGATGAGGGCGCAGCTGTACCTTGTCCCCATGGAAGATCGTGTATGGCGGAGCAACCGTTAGAGCGCGAAGCTCAGAAACTCGCCTCGCTGAAGTAATGGCAACAAGGAAGGCTGTCTTCCACGAGAGGTAGAGCAGGGAGCACGTGGCCAGAGGCTCGAACGGAGGACCCATTAGTTTGGCCAACACGAGGTTCAAGTCCCAGGTCGGGGCAGGGCGCCGCACTGGCGGGTACAAGCGGTCCAGGCCCTTGAGGAAACGGGAAACCATCTGGTTCGAGAAGATGGACCGACCTTCCATGGAGGGACGAAAGGCGGATACCGCTGCTAGATGAACCCTCAAGGAGGAGACCGCCAGACCTTGCTCTTTAAGGTGCCAGAGGTAGTCCAGGATGGTAGGGACCGGTACCAGGAATGGATTAAGACCTCGGTGATCACACCAGAGTGCAAACCTCTTCCACTTCGCCAGGTAAGTGGAGCGAGTGGAAGGTTTTCTGCTCTCGAGCAGGACCTGTTGAACCGCTGCAGAACAGCCCCTCTCCGCGTGGGTCAGCCACTCAGGTACCAAGCTGTAAGATGGAGGGATTGCAGGTTCGGATGGTGGAGTCTGCCGAAGTCCTGGGTGATGAGGTCCGGCCACAACGGCAGGGGGATGGGCTCCCGAACGGAGAGCTCGAGCAGCAGGGTGTACCAGTGCTGCCTCGGCCAGGCTGGCGCCACTAGAATGATGTGGGCTCTGTCCCTCCGAAGCTTCAGGAGCACTCGGTGCACGAGCGGGAACGGAGGGAAGGCGTAGAGGAGGCGATCCGTCCAGTGATAAAGGAAGGCATCCGTCAGGGAGCCTGGGGAGCGACCTTGGAATGAGCAAAACCGGTGGCACTTCCTGTTCTCTTTGGAGGCGAAGAGGTCTACTTGGGGAAACCCCCACCTCCGGAAGATAGTGTGGACGACATCTGGACGGAGAGACCACTCGTGGGAGAGGAACGACCTGCTGAGACGGTCGGCCAGCGTGTTCTGCACTCCCGGAAGAAAGGATGCTTCCAGGTGAATTGAGTGGGTCACGCAGAAGTCCCACAGGAGCATCGCTTCCTTGCAGAGGGGGGAGGAGCGGGCTCCGCCTTGCTTGTTCACGTAGAACATCGCGGAGGTGTTGTCCGTGAATACTGTCACACAACGACCTTGGAGGCGGGCGCAGAAGGTGCGACAGGCCAGGCGGATGGCGCGTAGCTCGCGAACGTTGATGTGCAGTGTGAGCTCCTGGACCGACCACAGGCCCTGCGTGTGGAGATTGCCCAGGTGGGCCCCCCAACCGAGCGCTGAGGCGTCCGTGGTCAAAGTAGCGGACGGCCGAGGAGGGTGAAATGGGACTCCCGCACACACGACGTCCGGGTTGAGCCACCAGCGGAGGGACTCGAGGGTCGCCCTGGTGACCGTGACCACCATGTCGATGGGGTCTCGATGAGGGTGGTACACCGACGCGAGCCAAGACTGGAACGGGCGGAGGTGGAGCCGCGCGTATGCTGTGACATACGTGCACGAAGCCATGTGGCCCAGGAGGCGGAGGCAGGAGCGGACCGACGTGGTTGGGAAGGCGACGAGGTCCCGGATGATGGAGACCATCGTCTGGTGCCGAGCGCGAGGGAGGCAGGCTCTGGCCGTCGTGGAGTCGAGGACCGCTCCGATGAACTCCACCCGCTGCGTCGGAATCAAAGTGGACTTCTCTGTGTTGATGAGAAGACCGAGCCGCTGAAAGAGAGACAGGATCTCTGCCATGTTGCCCATCACAAGTTGCCGGGACTGGCCTCGAACCAGCCAGTCGTCAAGATACGGATAAACGTGCATCTGACGACGTCGGAGGGCTGCGGCGACCACCGCCATGCATTTGGTAAACACCCTCGGGGCGGTGGACAGTCCGAACGGTAGTGGGTGTCGTTGAGCACAAACCGAAGGTAACGACGATGTGGAGGATAGATCGCGACATGGAAGTAGGCGTCCTTCATGTCGAGGGCGGCAAACCAGTCTCCCGGATCCAGAGAGGGAATGATGGTCCCCAGAGTGACCATGCGAAACTTGGGCTTGAGCAGGTACTTGTTTAGCTCGCAAAGGTCCAGAATAGGACGTAGCCCGCCTTTCGCCTTGGGGATGAGAAAATAACGGGAGTAGAATCTCCTGCCCCGTCTGTCCTGAGGCACTGCTTCTATGGCACCCACGCTCAACAGAGTCTGGACCTCCCGTAAGAGGACTTGCTCGTGAGAGGGGTCCCTGAAGAGGGACAGGGAGGGTGGGTGGGAAGGCGGGGGCGAAGCAAATTGCAGGCGGTATCCCGACTGGACTGTTTGAAGCACCCAGTTGTCTGATGTTAAGCGGGACCACGCCGAAAAGAAATGGGAAAGGCGGTTGCAAAACAGAGGGGAAGGATCCGGTAGGGAGAGTGATGGGCCGTCCTCGAGCGTCCCATCAAAAGGCCTGTTTGGCCCCCTGAGGGGTCTTCGAAGCGGCCTGGCCCTGGTTGCGGCGGTTGCCAGATGGACGACGGCGATTTTGGGCCAGACGTCGGCTGTTGTAAGGGCGATACCGGGACTGGAAGGCCGGTCTGGAGGGCTGCGGACGGAATGGCCTACGCTGCGTCGCTGGCGTATGCATGCCTAATGTGCGTATCGCGATACGACCGTCCTTTAAAGACTGGATCCTAGAATCCGTCTTCTCAGAGAACAGCCCTTTAGTGTCAAAGGGAAGGTCCTGCAACGTATATTGGACCTCCGGCGGCAGGGTGGAAGACTGCAGCCAGGCGATACGCCGCATCGTGACTCCTGAGGCCAAGGTCCTCGCCCCCGAGTCCGCAGTGTCGAGGGCGGCTGAGATGGAGGATCTAGATGACCTCCTTCCCTCCTCCAGCATGGCCGTGAACTCCTGTCGGGAGGCTGACGGCAGGAGCTCGGTAAACTTCGCCAGGGACGTCAGGATGTCGAAGACGTACCTGGCGAGGAGTACCATCTGGTTGGCAATCCTCATTTGCAGGCCTCCTGCAGAATAGACCTTCCGGCCTAGCAGGTCCATACGTTTCGCGTCCTTCGATTTGGGCGCCGAAGCCGGTTGACCGTGCCGCTCCCTGTCATTAACCGACTAGACTACCAAGGAGTCCGGGGTCGGATGCATATACAGGTATTCATACCCCGTGGGAGGGACAGAGTACTTTCGCTCAACCCCACGGGCTGTAGGGGGCACGGACGCTGGCGTCTGCCAGATAGTGGTGGCGTTCTTCTGCACCGTCCGGACAAACGGAAGTGCAACTCGCACCGGCGTGTCCGCCTCGACCACGTTCGTGATAGGGTCCTCGTCCTCGCGTACCTCCTCTATGGGCAAGGCCATTGCCGTCGACACACGACGAAGGAGGTCCTGGTGAGCTCTCACGTCAATGGGTGGAGGTTCCTTAGTTGCTGCACCGGCCACCCGCCTCATCAGGCGAGGATGAGGAGGACAACCCTTGGACGACCGTCTCCGAAGAGGGGCCTGCCACCTGTCCGTCGGAGGGTGCGGGCTGCACATGGCCTTGGGATTCGGACGCTACAGCATCCGCCGCCGGTGGCGAAGGGGCCGGTCTGGATACCGTCGCCTCTGGGACTCTGCGCTCTGACGCGGGGGGCCTTGGTGGAAAAGGCACCCCCTGGGCCTCGTACTGGGCCCATGGAACCCAAAAGCCCCACGGTTGTGCCCCTTGAGGATGGTGCCGTGGGGTGGGCGGCAAGAGTCCGTATCCGTCCGCGCCAGAAGCGACCGACTCGGGTCGAGAAGGCCATGGCGGTGCCGAAGCGCTCGCAGAGTGTGGTGCCGAATGGGGCCGACCTTCCCCGGGAGGCAAAGAAGTGCGAGGTTGCTCCGGCCGGTACCGGGACGGCGACCGGGAGTGACGTCCGCCGCGGTGCCGGGAGCTCGACCGGTGCCGGGAGCTTGACCTTGTTTGAGAACGACGGTGCCACGAACGTCCGCGCGAGTCGCGGTGCCGGGAACGGTGCCGGGACGGCGATCTCTGATGGCGCCGACGCGATGGCGACCTGGATCTCGTGCGGCGTCGGGAGTACGACCGGCACCGCGATGACGAGCGGTACCGGGACTGCGACCGGCGTTGTGATGGCGACCGGTACCGCGAAGTCGAGCGGTGCCGAGATCGCGAGCGTCTGGATGGAGATCTGCCGCGGGACCGGGACCGGGAGCGTCGTCCATGCGGCCTGTCCAGGGACGGTGGCCGGGTCATTCTCGCCGGCTTCCCCGCCGACACGACAGCCCGCACCGGCGGTGCCGGGGGCCGGAGGCCTGGTGCCTCTATGAGCTTGATGAGCTCTCGCGCGGAGGCGAATGTCTCCGGGGTTGACGGCAGCCGGGGCTCGACCTCGGACGGTACCGGGGAGCGTGGCGGCGCCGGACTCGACGGCCCTTGCGGCGCCGGAGTCAAGGGTCCTGTGCGCGGCTTGTGTACGGGCACCGCAGGAGCTGCCAGGCGCGCAGCTGCTTGCGCCGAGGCCTCAGCGCTAGCCTGCGCTATTGCCTTCGCCAGTCTCTGCTTTCCTGTAGGCGAAAGCGAGCGGTGCCGCGACTTCTTAGCTGCTTTCTGCGTCGGCGGCGCCGCGGAGGTGGAGCGGCTCGGTGCCGCCGGTGCGCTTTGCACCGAGTCAGTTCGCGGTGCCGGCGCGGACGGTGCCGGTGGTCGAAGCGAGGCTTCCATTAGGATCTGCTTCAGGCGGATGTCCCGCTCCTTCCGGGTCCGCGGTTTAAAAGTTAAGCAGATCGAACACTTGTCCGTTCTATGCCCTTCGCCCAAGCAACGGAGACAGGCGTCGTGTGGGTCTCCGATGGGCATCGGCTTCTGGCACGCCGCGCAGGGCTTAAAGCCCGGTGCCTTGGGCATGAGCCCGCACCGGGTCAGGTAAAAGGGGAAACCCCCCCCTTTCACCTTATCTACACTAACTAACTATCTAAAACTGTAACTACTAAACTAACTATATACAAGAGAGATGTAAACGCTAGGGATTGTGGAGAACGAAGAGCCCTCCACAGTTCCAACTGGCCGTCACGGGCGGTAAGAAGGAACTGAGGAGCGGACGGGCCGGCTGGGGTATATATTTAGCGCCATAGCGGCGCCACTCTAGGGGGCGCCCAGCCGGCCCGCCGGGGTTGCTAGGGAAAAAAGTTCCGAGATGCTGTGCACGCGCGGCGCGCACACCTAACTGGAATGCATTGGAGCAATCACTCGAAGAAGAAAAGTTATTTACTTATTCCCATAATACAAGAACTAGGGGTCACCAAATGAAATTAATAGGCAGCAGGTTTAAAACAAATAAAAGGAAGTTCTTCTTCACGCAGCGCACAGTCAACTTGTGGAACTCCTTACCTGAGGAGGTTGTGAAGGCTAGGACTATAACAATGTTTAAAAGGGGACTGGATAAATTCATGGTGGCTAAGTCCATAAATGGCTATTAGCCAGAATGGGTAAGAATGGTGTCCCTAGCCTCTGTTCGTCAGAGGATGGAGATGGATGGCAGGAGAGAGATCACTTGATCATTGCCTGTTAGATTCACTCCCTCTGGGGCACCTGGCATTGGCCACTGTCGGTAGACAGATACTGGGCTAGATGGACCTTTGGTCTGACCCGGTACGGCCTCTCTTATGTTCTTATTCAGCCCTGGGTGGTGGGGGCTCAGGCTTTGGCTTTGTCTCACCCTCCGGGACACTGGGACTCAGGCGGGCTCAGGCTTCGGTCCCCGCTCCTGGGTTTGTGTAGTAATTTCTTGTTGTCAGAAGGGGGTCATGGTGCAATGAAGTTTGAGAACCCCTGATCTACTGTACGATGAGAAAACACAATGTGGCCCTGGATAGGAGGGTGGTGAAGTATTATAAAGTTACATGAATTGAAATGGTAGTTGAGTCATAATAAACATGGGTCCCTTATCTCTTCCTTCTTGGAGCTGAGACATACAGGCCTAGGGAATGTGGATCAGCCTGGGAGTCATTTAAAGAATGGAAAGCCTCATCTGTCTTTGAATTAAGAAATTCATTGTCCTCAAAGAGAAAGCCCTCAATTGTAGGGCTGCCAAGCGATTAAAAAGATTAATCTCAATTAATCACACGATCAAACTCACTGTTAAGCAATAATAGAATACCATTTATTTAAATATTTTTTCATGTTTTCTACATTTTCATATATATTGATTTCAATTACAACACAGAATACAAAGTGTACAAGTACTCACTTTATATTTATTTGAAATTACAAGTATTTGCACTGTAAAAAAACAGAATAAATAGTATTTTTCAATTCATCTAATACAAGTACTGTAATGCAATCTCTTTATCATGAATGTTGAATTTACAAATTTAGAATTATGTGCAAAAAAATCTGCATTTAAAAATAAAACAATGTAAAATTTTAGAGCCTGCAAGTCCACTGAGTCCTACTTCTTGTTCAGCCAATCACTCAGACAAACAAGTCTGTTTACATTTGCAGGAGATAATGCTGCCCACTTCTTGTTTACAATGTCACCTGAAAGTGAGAACAAGCGGTCTTGTGGCACTCTTGTAGCAGGTGTCACAAGATATTTACGTGTCAGGTGAGTGCAAGATTCACATGTACCTTCATGCTTCAACCACCATTCCAGAAGACGTGTCCATGCTGAGCAGAACCCGTTGTCAATAACAATCCAAAGCAGTGTGGACCAACGCATGTTCATTTTCATTATCCGAGTCAGATGCCACCAGCAGAAGGTTGATTTTCTTTTTTGGTGGTTCAGGTTCTGTAGTTTCCGCATCAGAGTGTTGCTCTTTTAAGACTTCTGAAAGCAAGCTCCACACCTTGTCCCTCTCAGATTTTGGAAGGCACTTCAGATTCTTAAACCTTAGGTTGAGTGCTGTAGGTATCTTTAGAAATCTCTCATTAGTACCTTGCTTGCGTTTTGTGAAATCTGCAGTGACAGTGTTCGTAAAATGAACAACATGTGCTGGGTTATCATCCGAGACTGCTATAACATGAAATATATGGCAGAATGCGGGTAAAACAGAGCAGGGAACATACAATTCTTCCCCAAGAAGTTCAGTCAGAAATTTAATTAACACTTATTTTTTTAAATGAGCGTTATCAACATGGAACCATGTCCTCTAGAATGGTGGCTGAAGCATGAAAGGGCATACGAATGTTTAGCATATCTGGCACGTAAATACCTTGCAATGCAGGCTACAAAAGTGTCATATAAATGCCTGTTCCCACTTTCTGGTGACATTGTAAATAAGAAGAGGGCAGCATTATCTCCTGTAAATATAAACAAACTTGTTTGTCCTAGCGATTGGCTGAACAAGAAGTAGGCCTGAGTGGACTTGTAGGCTCTGATGTTTAACATTGTTTTGTTTTTGAGTGCAGTCATGTAACAAAAAATAAAAATAAAAAAAAATCTACATTTGTAAATTGCACTTTCACTACAAAGAGATTGCACTACAGTACTTGTATAAGGCAAATTGAAAATTACTATTTCTTTCGTTTATCATTTTTACAGTGCAAATATTTGTAAGCAAAATATACACTTTGATTTCAATTACAACACAGAATACAATATATACGAAAAGGTAGAAAAACATCCAAAATATTTAATAAATTTCAACTGGTATTCTATTATTTAACAGTGCAGTTAAATGTGCAATTAATCGCAAATAATTTTTTAATTGTGATTAATTTTTTTGAGTTAATCGCGTGAATTAACTGCAATTAATCAACAGCCCTACTCAATTGTTATTTGGACCTCCATGGAAATCCCAAATGCTTGTAAACAGGATAATCTTCACATCTCAGATGTGACCATGGTGAGTAATGCTGTATTAGAGGCATCTAGTGCAGCTCACAGGAGATATCAGCTGCTCCTCATTTATTATAGATTTGAACTCTTTCCTAGACTCTAGAGAAAGTGTGACTGTAAATTGAGACAGCTTGTCGCAGGGCAAGTAACTGTATTTTGCTAGCAGTTCTGGGTAATTAGTTTCTCACATCTAGAGACTGGCTAGTAAGTAGACTTTATTGACCAAATAGACCCCACAAAGCTGGAGCTTTCTCCCTTTTGTGTTGATTTGGGAGGTCCTTGCTGTTTGAACTTCTCCTGGACAGCTGCTTCAAGAGATCCTGGCACTGGATGAGAACACAAGTACTCAAATCCCTTTGAAGGGTGGAATCTATGCTGGAGACTGCCACCAGTGCTTCGCCAGTTCCAACAGTCCCTGCTTTATAGGCATGGTGAGCCTACCGAACATGAAAAGGTAGGGAATGTTCAGCAGTCATATTTCCGGTCTGAATTTGTCTAGCTTCAACTTCCAGCTACTGGATCTTGTTATACACCTTTGTCTAGTAGACTCTAGAGCTCTCTTAACAGCACAGGATTCACTCTGGGCATGAGGTGAAGACAGACACCTGCACAGTTGATAGCTTTATAGAAACTTTTCAGAGTGGAACTGTACTTCAGAATTGCATACCTTACATTTGGCAAACCAGAGATAGTACAGACTCTCTCTGTAAGGATGTGTACTTGGTTTTTGGCAACATAATTCTCTACTATCTCCTTTCTGCCCAGCTTTAACCCCTCATTCACACTATCCTCTGATGCCAAGACTAAAATCAAGTGAGAAGGCGAAGCTGGAAGAGCTTTGTGTGCAGCTCAGCACTTCGACTAACACGGGTTCATTTTGTGCATCTCTGAGCACCAAAGATGTGGTATGACTGAGGAAGAAGATTTCTAGCTCACTCCTCATAAAATATATGTTTTCCTGGGAAAGCAACCGGATACATGCAAAGAAACGCTGCACATGAACTAAGATTAGCTATGTTGATATTTATCAGGGAATGGCAAATAGAACATTTTCTTTGGTAAAAATAAGTTAACGAGTAGAAAACTGGAGCCTGGTGATAGGAGATTAAAGCTTGTTATAAAAGAATTGCTGAGCTTTGGGAAATGTTAAGGAACATACCACAGAGACACAAACAGTCTAATCTTCCTACAAAACCAACGGAAACAAAGTGTACAGAGAACATAGGTAAAAATGTATTCTTTACTGTTTCAAGATCTTAGGGACCCTGATCCTGCAAAATGCTGAGTGACCTCAACTCCCAGAAATTTCAGCACAGGTGAATTCCATCACAAAACCTAGTCTTTATTCAGAAACCTGTCCATTTAGCCTCTTTCCAGAGTTCCACAGTTCTGCTTCAACCTCAGTTAAAGCTATGTCGTTTAATGCATGACAGCTGACAGTTCAAATGTTTAAAAACTAGACTGATTTTGCAGCTCTGGCGCTGGCACTTACCCACACACACCAAAAAAAATCGAAAAAACACACACATTTGTGATGGTTAAACCACTAATCGGATGACAGTCAGAAGCTAAACACTGTAAGTGTCACTCTTAAAATTACTGCAAAAGTCAGTAAAGCAATAAAAAATGATCAAAGTCACAGTGTAATGGTCATCAGAGGGCAAGCTTGAACCTGGGATCTCTGGAGCTAAATGCATGAGCCTCTACTGCATGAGCTAGAAGCCACATGGCTCTTAACTAAGGCTGTAGCAGACTCATTACTCTGTAAGTGGTCTCAGTGCCACTAGAGGAGAACAGATCACTACACCCAGGAGGTGTGGGGGTTACAACAGCAACAAGCAACCTTTGGCACGTGGTCCATCAGGAAAACCTGCTGGCAGGCCGGGATGGTTAGTTTACCTGCAGAGTCCGCAGGTTTGGCCAAATGCAGTTCCCACTAGCCACCATTCGCCATTCCAGGCCAATGGGGCTGCAGGACGTGGCAGCCAGCACATGCCTTGGCCCGCAGCACTTCCCGCAGCCCCCATTGGCATGAAACGGCGAACGGCGGCCAGTGGGCACTGCAATCAGCCAAACCTCCGGATGTTGCAGGTAAACAAACCATCTCGGCCCGCCGGCAGCTTTTCCTGATGACCTGCATGCCAAAGGTTGCTGATCCCTGATGTGTAAGGGTCCCAACTGCCTTTTCAGACTTTAAGACACCTTTGCAAGAAGGGCAACCATTCCTCTGATGTCATTGGGAACTAAGGAGTAAATATACATTTGGAAAGCAACAGAAGCTCAGCATTTATTTGAAAAAAAAAAATTTTCTTCATGCACAGGGTTTTTTAAAGTTAGAGCTCTCTGCTTTTGGCATTTTGAAAAAAAAAAGTTACAAATACAGTCTAGCCAACCATCTGAAATTCGGAAATCTGGAGAGTTTGCAACCATAATACTTAGGTCATTTTAACACAAAAACAAAATTCCATGTGTTTTGATCTTTTCAACTATCCAATTTTATAAAGCAGTCAAGCCCTTGAATTTCATCATTTAGAAAGGGCAATGTTGATTATTGTGAGAGTGTTCTTTCCCATAATAAGTGATAAAAGTGAGTGAAACCAAGGTCTAAATGTGTTCACTAATTGAATTGCACTTAAAATTATTGTAAATAATGCTCTCTAAATATTAAGGTGTTTGCTACTTACTTTCCTTCAATGAGCCATGTGCATTTTGTTTTGTATTTATAATGTCCAGGCCCATCTGTTACATATCCAGAAGATCCAGTTAGCCTGTAAATAAAAATTAGAAATGTAGGTTTCTAATGTGATTAAATACTTGAGTTTTTCCAAACATCTTAGGTTCAAAAAATACCCTGATTAAAGCACCCAGCTTTAGGTTTTCATTTATTGAATGGCCATTATTAAATAAATAAATAAATAAATAAAAACACCACACACACAAATGGATCAGACAATTGGGATTCTGCTACTGTACTCTTGGTCTGTACCCCTTCTCGTAACTAGCCAGAGTACCCACAAGTTGTGCCAGGAAGTTCAAAGTGGTGTTCTCATCTGGCTTCCTTCTCATATCAGCAACTCAGACAAATTGTATTTCTTTCATAACGGAAGATAGGTACAGGAAGAGAAATGTAGGGAGGATGTCAATAGAGCTTCCCTTAATACAGCAGACAGAAGTGATGAAACAAGGTACTTGTTTATAAGTATTGCAGTGAAAACAAATAGAAAATGAAAGATTTGTTTCAACAAAGTGCAAAGTTACTACAAAAGTAAAACTTTCAAAATACAAAGAAATATTACTTTCAAAAGCAGAGTCTGAAGGAATGAGGAGTACTTGTGGCACCTTAGACACTAACAAATTTGTTTGAGATAAGCTCAAATAAATGTGTTAGTCTCTAAGGTGCCACAAGTACTCCTAGAGTCTAAAGGGTAACTCATGGTCCAGTCTAGATTGAGCTTATGTTACAGACTCTTCTCCAAGACCTATGTGCTGAACTCCCCTTACTCTCCACTCCATTTTCTAATATAATAACCCTCTTTGTCACCGCCTGGCTCAATTATAACTCATTCTGCTTCGATAACCCACATTGCAGGCAATGGTCCCTGTTCCTGGTATAAGTTTATTTCTTAAAATGCTGCCTCTTCCAACAATCTGTTTCCCCTTAGACTACTCAAAATTATTTTCCACTGTTGAAATGCATCACTGCTGGACACAGATTGACTGGATGATTTTAGCCATTCCTTAGCAGATTCATTAAATCTAGCATTTGAAGTGTTGGTGTTAAAATAAAAACAAAACCCTACCTATGGAAGAATTCGAGAGTAATAGAGCATGCACCAGCTGTACTGGTGTGGAGTGAGTGATTGTGGCCATGGCTACACTTGCAAATTTGCAGCGCTACAGCAGGGTGTGAAAACACACCCTCTCCAGCGCTGCAAATTGCGGCGCTGCAAAGCGCCAGTGTGGTCAAAGCCCCAGCGCTGGGAGCGCGCGGCTCCCAGCGCTGTATGTTATTCCCCACAGGGAGGTGGAGTACGGACAGCGCTGGGAGAGCTGACGCTTTGACTACACTTAGCGCTTCAAAGTGTCCTCAATTAAACCGTATTTCCTTTTCTCCCTGGGAGTAATTATTTCCACTTTAGCATTTCAATTGGCCAGTTAAGACTCAGGCCTGTGTGTCACCTAAATGAGCATACTAATACTCCATTTCAAGCAACACAAATGCAAATTTTAAATGATATAAAATCCAATCTTACTAAAAGGTAAAGACAAAATTATTTGTAACAGCAGGTACCGAATATAACCTCACAAGTCAAGAAAAATTAGCAATTTCTATCATAACGTTAAAAAAACTAGGGCTGTCACGCAATTAAAAACATTAACTGCGTGATTAAAAACATTAACCATGATGAATCACGCTGTTAATAATAGAATACCATTTATTTAAATATTCTGCATGTTTTCTACATTTTCAAATATATTGATTTCAGTTACAACGCAGAATAAAGTGTACAGTGCTAACTTTATATTTATTTTTATTTACAAATATTTGCAATGTAAAAATTAAAGTAGTATTTTTCAATTCACCTAATACAAGTACTGTAATGCAATCTCTTTATCATGAAAGTTGAACTTACAAATGTAGAATTATGAACAAAAAATAACTGCACCAAAAATAACAAAACGTAAAACTTTAGAGCCTACAAGTCTACTCAGTCCTGCTTCTTGGTCAGCCAATTGCTCAGACAAACAAGGTTGGTTACATTTGCAGGAGATAATGCTCCCACTTCTCACTTTCAGGTGGCATTGTAAACAAGAACAGGTGTTTGCCTGGCACTGTTGTAGCCAGTGCCGCAAGATATTTACGTGCCAGATGCAGTAAAGATTCCTATGTCCCCTCATGCTTTGACCACCTTTCCATGCTGACGGCAAGTTCTGCTCAATAACTATCCAAAGCAGTGTGGACTGACATATGTTCATTTTCATCATCTGAGTCAGATTCCACCAGCAGGTTGATTTTCTTTTTTGGTGGTTTGGGTTCTGTAAGTTTCCACATCGGAGTGTTGCTCTTTTAAGACTTCTGAAAGCATGCTCCACACTTTGTCCCTCTCAGATTTTGGAAGGCACTTGAGATTTTTAAACCTTGGGTCAAGCGCTATAGCTGTCTTTAGAAATCTCACACTGTTATCTTCTTTGCGTTTTGTCAAATATGCAGTGAAAGTGTTCTTAAAATGAACAACATGTGCTGGGTCATCATCTGACACTGCTATGAAGCATACGGCAGAATGTGGGTAAAACAAAGCAGGAGACATACAATTCTCCCACGCTGAGAAGTTCAGTCAAAAATTTAATTAATGCATTTTTTTTTTTATCATCAGCATAGAAGCATGTCCTCCGGAATGATGGCCAAAGCACGAAGGGGTATATGAATGTTTAGCATATCTGGCATGTAAATACCATGCAATGCCGGCTACAAAAGTGCCTTGCAAACGCCTGTTCTCGCTGGTAGGTGACATCGTAAATAAGAAGCGGGCAGCATTATCTCCCGTAAACTTGTTTGTCTTAGCAATTGGCTGAACAAGAAGTAAGACTGAGTGGACTTGTAGGCTCTAAAGTTTGACATTGCTTTGTTTTGAGTGCAGTTATGTAACCGAAAAAAACCCCTACATTTGTAAGTAGCACTTTCACGATAGAAACTGTACTACAGTACATGTATGAGGTGAATTGAAAAAACTCTTATCATTTTTAGTGCAAATATTTGTAATAAAAAATAATATAAAGTGAGCACTGTACACTTTGTATTCTGTGCTGTAACTGAAATCAATATATTTGAAACTGTAGAAAAACCATCCACAAATAGTACACCAATTGAAATTAAATATGATTTAATAGTGCGATTAAAACCACAATTAATCTAAATTAATTTTTTTAAATGGAGATTAATTCTGAGTTAATCATGTGAGTTAACTGTGATTAATTGACAGCCCTAATAAAAACCTACCCTCAGGCTGCAGAAAATGCCATTACTCCAAGAAGCTGCACTTCTGGAGGGTATTGTCTTTGTATCTCATATCCTACCTCTGTTTCAGTTATTATATCAACTGAAAACTCTATTTTTTTAATTACACACTGATAATTCCCCACTATTTCATTTACCATGGAAGCAAGAGTCCTTCCCAGGAGATAAATGTGGAAAATTTCTCCAAATCCTGTCTCTCACCCTCCCTTTGGAAGAGAACTGAGTACTAAGCCATGACATCATTCACCCTCCTCCACATGTGGGTCATATTTACAAGCTCACCAGGCTTCTGGAACCCAAGGGCTTGTGAGATTTAAAACCACTACAAGTTACAGATTCCTTGCCTTTTTCCGCAGTTTAACTATTGACTGGTGCTGAGCAACATCCTTTCCCAAGGGAGGAGCAGCAGTGCATACGTGCAACGCATCCTGAGAGAGTCTGAGAATCCATTGGAATTTAGGGGAGAGTGTAAGATCAAGACCAAAACTATCTGGCCCAGTTTGACTGATACAGATAAAATGAGACCAAGTAGTCCTAGCGGTTCCTCACAGATGCATTATTAAAAGAGGAGTTCCAAAAGCCAGTGGAAATTTTTACAAGAGAATTTTGGCATTAAAAACATTGTGAAGTAGCAATCAACATGTTCCAGCAACATGTTCTGGCAACTGAGCAGCTACACGACACTCCACTGGAGAACATCCTTGTATTTTAAAGCAACATAGCAAGTTCTCAGAGAAGCATATTTTATTAGAGCTGGTCAGGAAAAAGTTAGACAGAACCATTTCCAGAGCATGCAGCTCCATCAAAATGAAAAATACTTTATGAAATCATGTTGATTTCATCAAAAATGGAAAGAAGTTCCAACTATGTCAAAATGCCCCATTTCAACATTTAAGAAAAAAATGTTTTCACTTTTCCTTTCTAAATGACTTGTTTTACATTTTTTTAAAATTGTATGCTATATATGATAAATAAAAGTCAAATGGAAGTGAAATGTTCCAATTTTATTGAAGCTAACTATTTTAATTGACCCCAAATGAATTTTTTGAAATTTTCTTTCACGGAGAAATTTCAAATTGTGGGTGTGTTTGTTCCTAATTGGAATGAAAACCAACGTGGAAGTCTTGATTGAATTTTCATTTTCCGCATAGCTCTACATTTTATACTTTCCAACTTAAAATATCTGGGCCCAAAACTTTTCAGTCTGAAGTTCAGCACCGAGTCCGTTTTGGGGCAACTAGAGCAGTGGCCCAATTTTCAGAGGTGTGCTAAGCTCCTGCAGATTCCGTGACCTTCAGTCAGGAGGCTTTGAGTATTGTTTGTTTTTTCAATTGTTCAGCATTTCTGAAAAGTCAGACTATTCATTTATATTTTTAAACATGGACTCCGGTACCTAATTCTAGGCACTAATATTTGAAAAATTTGGCCCTCTTTTCTAAACCTTAATCTTTTGAAAACAGTGTCAACGGGAGCCTGGGAATCAATGTTTTAAGTAAGCTAATGTTTCAACTCTGAAGGCACTTTGCCTGGAACTGATAATATGCAGACTTTGGAAGTGGAGTAAATCTCAGGAGCTAAAAACAATCAGCCATTACCCAGGAATCATTATGAACGACCTGCTCTGGAAACAATTACTCTGGCATTCACTATCAAAGGCAATATAAGATAATGTCTCAAACATTCCAGGAAACCCTGCATGCTCCAGTGTTGACAGAACTAAGACATATTTGAACAATACAAAAACAAAAATGAACTGTTTAAGTTTAAAAAAAATAACCCAAAACCTTTATCAACAAAGTTTACTTGGTAAAAACAAGATCTGAATACTAATCTGTAAATGATTTACACCCCTTGCTAACCTTTGGAACATATTTCATTAAACACAAATAAACCCACGTATACTAAGTATCATTACAGAGAGTTCAACACAAAAGCAAACGAAATTGAAGCTAAGTTGTCATAACAGCACTCTGGTATTACACAACACATGGTACTGTATGAACAACCCGCAAGTTAAGAAGAAATACCTGGCAAAAAGCAAGCTAAAGGCTGGAGTCTTATCCTTTAATTCAACAAAAACAAGCTGATAAGAGGTTAAA
Organism: Mauremys mutica; assembly: GCF_020497125.1. Lineage (NCBI taxonomy): Eukaryota > Metazoa > Chordata > Testudines > Geoemydidae > Mauremys > Mauremys mutica. Next base: position 136,934,752 of record NC_059076.1, on the reverse strand, counting down.
TTGAGTTCCCAATGAAAAACAAAAACCCTAGAATTTTTCTAATATTGGTCCTCTGTCTACACTACATAAAAATCTACCATATTTAAGCACTGTACTTGAGCCTGGCAGTGGCCCATCATTCCTTAAACATGGTTTGGTTTTCCCTATGTGAAAAAGATCGAAACATATGATCTAAGAGCAAGGTACTTAAAGTCTGGAAAAATTTGCAGCGTAGCTGGTGCCACCCCAACACCAGATGATATGACAACCAGAACCTTTATATGAGAGATCTTTTTACTAACGTACTATTGGGAATAAAAGTCACTTGAGCCCTATACTGTCACTGACTCTCATACAGCTTGACTCACTGACATAAATATTTCGTATATTTATAATGTTATCACCTAGATACTATGGATGGGCATCCTAGAAATGAACTAAAAATTGTACGCATATATTAATTCATAACTTTGAATGCTGTGTATTCTTACTGTTCTATCCGAAACCAGCAGTGCATTACATCATACTGTAAGAAGCTCTTCTAGACTGTCCAGGCTTTAACTGGCTCCAGCCGTTCTTGACTGGGACAAGTAGTTACTGTAATGTAAGGACAACAGGCAAACAAATGAAGGGAGTGAGTATAGAGAGGCTTAACACCTTCAGAGCTCTAAGAGGGACTTGGAGGACCTCCAGAGTGGAAAAAAGCTATAAACAATATCTGTTTTACAAATAAACCTCAGACTTTTTGGATTTAAAAAAAGAAACATCAAAAGCAATTAGTTAATTTTTAACATTAACGGATGGCAAAACTGTAATTTACAGTATTGAGGTAACATTTTCCAAAGCATTTAGGTGACTTAAAAGTCTAAGCATCATTGGCTTTCAGTGGGACTTAGGCTCTTAAGTACTTAAGTCACTTTTGAAAATCGTAGTCCTTAAGTTCCATTTTCTAAAGTACCTAACTAATTCATGCTCCACAGTTAGACATATACAAGCCAGGCACACTGTGGGTTTCATTTTTTTATAAATCAAAAGGAAGATGAAGCAGTACAAAAGGTCAACAGATTTTGCTGAAAAAAAGCTTACAACGTTTAATGTGAAATGTTTTATTATTTAAAAGCATTTTCTTTATTTAGCTCCTCCTGTGTGGTTCCAACAACCCACACAAAAGCAAAATCCTAATACAAGTAAACCAGAGAGTGAAACCTACCGATCAAGTTTCAATAGACCAACAGAATGAAAGGCAAAAACTGACCACAAATCAGAAAATCAGATTTAGCAACTTCAGCTCTCAAACTCAGATTTATTAATACTGGAAGGCTTTTTTTAAACACACAAATGATTGTATATTCACAGCATTACTCTGAAAACACAGACTGCAACCAGACTAATACATCCACTCAGTTACTTAAAATATCAAGTAGCCCGCTTTGCTAAGTGCATAAAGTTTAAAAAAAAACAAAAAACCACAGACTAAACAGTACTACAATAGAACTACCACTCAGTCACAAAGTGTTTATTAGCAGAGCAGAGCAACATTTGAGGTAAATTTAATGCTGGTGACAAACAGTAAAAAAGTACTTGCCTTCTATTTAATCTACAGAAATAGTACAACACAAACAGTGTAAAAGTCACCCTACCCTTCCTTCATTGGTCTTTCACCATCATGACTTAATAAGGGCCCATAAGGCCAACCCTAGGGGAAAGCAGATAATTCTATCCCTACGGCCCATCAAATCCTTGATGTCTCTAAAAGACCATCGACAACAATGCTCATTAGTGCTGGCTGTGATATGGACCCCTCTTCACTAGGACCTGGAATGAAATCATATATTAATTCCACATAAACCACTTACAGCCATTATTATAGATGAATTTAAACTGCTGATCTATAACTAAAAGGTTTCCTATCCTGTTTACTAGTCCCACAGCATCCATCCTAAATTAATTAATGTAGCTCTTATTTGATAATTGATTATTTTCTCAGAGAGTGAACACGTTGCTTGAAGTGGAAAGGCCCGCGCATACGGTTCGACGTAAGTACGTTTTTGTTTAAACTGTAGACAAAGAATAGCTGCCAAAAAATCACGAGAGAGAAATAGACAAATTAACCTGTGCATCTATCTACCTTACAATTGTCTAACTCCTATAAAAGCTAAGTCTCTTTTCCTTACCAATTGCAAAGGTCATTGGTACACCCGAGCGCCAAACCTTAGCTAGGCAGGACAGCCAGCAGGAGTGTCCCTTCAAACACAGACCTCTTACAAATAGAGTTGGTACTTGTGAAAACTGTGGTTATGTTCATGAAAATTTTAAGCTTCCAATGCGGAAGACAAGGGTGAACTTTTCATTTGCATGTTAAAGAAACTACCTAAGATGGTATTACATGGATTCTTTTGTGCAACAGTTCATTGAAAAATATGCACAGATACAGGTTTATCTAGTTATCAGGGAGCAAAAGGAAATCTGGAGGATAATACCATCTGTATTGAAAGGTTGGAAGTTTCAACATCCTAAGGATATGTCTACACTGCAATGTAAGCCTGGGCTCAGACTCAGGCTTGAGCCCAATCCCCCACACTGCCTACAAACAACTTGTGCTAACCCTGGGCTTGAACCCAGGGTCCCAGGACCTCACAGGGATGGAGAGTCCAAACCCGAGGCAACTCAGGACCCAGGGTTCAAGCCCAGGGGTAGATGTTCAGGCTCAGGCTGGAGCCTGGGCTCTAAGACCCCAAAAGATAGGAGGGTGCCAGAGCTCAGGCTGCAGCCCGAGCCTGAACTTCTACACCCCAATTAAACAGTCCTTTAGCCCAAGCCCCACAAGCCCAAGGCAGCGGGCCAGAAGGGTGTCTAACTGCAGTGTATACATACCCCTAGACTTAATTAACCCTCTCCAATAAGTGGCGGTAGCTATGTCGGTGGGAGAGCTTCTCCTGCCGACATAAGTGCTGTCCACACTGGTGCTTAGGCTGGCGTAACTTATGTTGCTCGGGAGGGGGGGGGGAGGTGCAATCTAAGTTATACCAACATAAGCGGCAGCGTAACCATAGCCTGAACATTAGTCCTCTGGTTACAATGAGTTTGGTAAATTTTATAAGCCCCGTCTAGAGCAAGAGTTCAGTTAGCAATGACAAATTTTTTCACAAAGGGTTGTTTTGAATAATTTCAAGATACAATTTGCACCTGTCAATCTACTAAACTGAATCAGTGCTTCTAGCAGTCATTCCCTTTTCACTTTTTTTCCCCCTCAACCTCCGTTCTATTTCAAAGCTCATTGTGATTCATACTCAGTTGCCAACAGCAAGCAAGGTTTGCCTACTGATACTTCAGCAGTTTCCCAAAATTAGAAACATACAATTAGCCAAAAATGTATCTTAAATACATGTGCGAGAGTTTAAATTACAGTATTCTGCACCTGTGTACCTTGTAAATATGGCATCATAATTATAATTTTTAAAACCACACAAATGTTTCAAGATTTATAGTCACATCAATATTCCTCCCCAGTTTGAAAGAACTTTTACTCTGATTGGAGTAATATCTTGAAGACTTACATTTAAATACAGATAAGAGGGCTGGGCTAATGGCCTAATTGTGTATCCGCTTTGTTATGTGATTGAAGAGGGTTTGTTTTCCAGACATGTATTCCTCCCTCCCGGACAGTAGGAGTTGATAGTATTTCAGAGGCATATGGTCGGCTTCTGGGAACAAAGTGTACCATTTTGCTCTGTGACCATGCAGATATTTAATGCCCCAGGACAATGAATTACATCATGGAATTAAGAGATCATCAAAACCTCTGACTTCCAAACAGACATGTTGGCCTCCCTCTCTGTTGACCTCATCTCTCCTCCCACGGCTACAAACATGAAACAACTCCTTAAATTCTTCACAATCTACACATCTGGAAACTGGCCAAATTTGAACCCACAGCACCAAATTGCTTCTCTCCCCACATCCTAGTTCTATCCTATTCTGGATTCCTCCCCACTGATGATTCCCACTCCAAAGGTGGGGGACAAGAATTGGTAGCAGGGAAGCAGGTTGATCAGGGAAGTTCAGGCCAAAGATCTACCAGTTTTTCAGGCCAAAGGGGGGCTACTGGAATCAAGACTTCTACAAGTAAGCATCATAACCTGCCCCACATTCCCTTCACCTCACAGATGTTTTAAGGAAGCTGATGTTTCAACTGTGCCCAACGTTCAAAACCCTCAGCCAATTTCCCAGTGCCATCCACCTGGGAAATAGTTTCCTGCAGGTTAAGGAACTACTACAGCCCAAGATTAAAGTTTTGTTCAGCTTTCAGCTGAAAGAATGAAGGACTTGCACCTTGAATGTAGAGCATTCAAGTAACAGATAAGCAAGGGATGCCTCAAGTTCCAGCTGGGATGTGATGAAGCTCCCAGGGGAAGATGAGTATATAACAGCCAAGTAGATTCTAAAACTTTTTCAGCTACACTGACAAACAGATGCTCTTCTGTAGATTAACAAATCAATATCTACAGATCGGTTCCAAATTGCAATGTACATTTTAGGTAACTTGTGAAAATTGATTGTTTGTATCGATTTGATGCTACAGAAGAACACCTTGAGTGCTCAGAAAAGATTTCAAATAAAAAAGTAGAATCTGACACTACCCAAATACTTCCTACCGACTCTGATAACAGAGTTTAACAAGTATCAGAAAGCAAACTCTAAAGAAGTTTTCAAATTACATTTAATAATGAAATAGGTCTTTACACAAAAAAATTGATTGACTAATATTTTTGGGAGACAAGCTCAAACTAACGTAGGCAGGGTCCATTTATTTAAATCAATGCAATTAAAATCAGTGATTTAATCATGATTTAAATAAATCAATTTAAATCTTGTTTTGCATTTGTGCTTTTGAGTTATTTTCTTAAGGAAAGGTTGAGTCTCATTGGTTGACGTAGTATGGTATTTTTTGCAAACAAGTTTGGGACACACTACATCTATGCACATTTAATCAATTATACTGTTAATTTTTACATTTTCTTTTATATTATTAGAAAATAGTGAATGATATTTCTTATTTACTAGATAATAATTAATGGTTTACTCACAATTTATGTCAAGCTGTGTTTGGATGGAAATTGGACTTCAATTAAAAATGCACAAAAACAGCACTTAAAATAATTGTTTTTATTAGTTAAATAAAGCTACTTTAAATGTGCTGGATACAGAAGAAAAAAGTTCATCAAAACATGTTTTGCATTTATAATTAACTGATTTATTAAATAAAACAAAAGGTGTCTGTAGTTAGCAAATTAACCTTATTGTTGCTCATCAGCATGTCCTTCAAGATTGTAGAACTAGATCTCATCCTCTTACATCTTGTTTCTATTCATAGATTGGAAGAGGTCAACAAGCTTTCCTGCTTCCTCAACTCCCAACCAGTTTCTCAATTTTGAATGAACTTGCTGAATAAACTAAAATGAAAAATATATATATATATTCTCTGTGCCTGCAGACGAGCCTACTGCTGTCAAAAATTGGTCACGTAAGTGCCGTCCGGCCAGAGCCCGCACCCCTCACCTCCTCTCACACCCCAACCCCCTGCCCCAGCCCTAAGCCCCCTCCTGCACTCCCAACCCCCTCACCCCCACCCCCACCCCAGAGCCCGCACCCCCAGCCAGATCCCTCACCCCCTCCCGCACCTAATCCCCTAACCCCAGCCCAAAGCCTCCTTCTGCATTCCAAACCCCTTGACCCCAGCCCGGAGCCCCCATCTGCACGCCAAACCCCTCATCCCCAGCCTAACACCAGAGCCCGCACCCCCAGCCAGAGCCGTTACCCTCTCCGGCACCTCAACCCCTGCTCCAGCCAGGAGCTCCTTCCCACATCCTGAACTCATTTCTGGCTGCACCTCCAGCTGGAGCCCTCATCCCCTCCCGCACACCAAACCCCTGCCCCAGCCCGGTGAAAGTGAGTGAGGGTTGGGGACAGCAAGCAACAGAGGGAAGGAGTATGGAGTGAGCGGGGGCGGGGCGCCTCGGAGAAGGGGCAGGACGAGGGTGTTCGGGTTTGTGCAATTAGAAAGTTGGCAACCCTAGGTACCAGGTGCTTAGCCAGTGATTTCCACCAGTTCAGTGGTCTGACTTTCTAGAAATCTTTGACAGCAAATATGGACTATTTGAATATTACTGATGTAATTTAAATGTTTTTAATAGAATATAGCAAGTTTAGGCCTTAATGTACGTTGACATGATTTAAAATTTAATTTTAAATAGCTTTTTAAAAGAAAAATGAATTTAAAATAAGAAATCTGATGTTTTAAATTGTAATTATTTAAATGTTCTAGTCCCATAAACATATTGCCCAATGCTTAGACTCCACTAAAGCCCTCTCTCCTGCTGGAACTGCTCTAAACTCTTCTTCTGGAACCACTGGCCCCTTCAAGTGGTAGCCAGCAGCTCCTCACCTCTTCTTGCTCTAGTGGAGCAGTAGTCCTTAGCAGAAGCAGTTAGTCTGGTTTAGCCTTGTTTCCAGCTGTTTTTCCAGACATCCAGGCTCTTCCAAGGCTTGTAGAGCAGCTGGAAACAAGCAGCAGCCATCTCTCCATGACCGAAGCAGGCAGCATTTAACTTCAGATTGGGAGGAATCCAAATGAGGTAACTAGATAGAAAGACTTTTTTCTGCTCTATCTTCAAGTCCTATTCAGCAGTAGGAACTCAGTGTATTTGCATATTTACAGTTTGTACAGCACTGTGTTCATTTAATGGCACATTATAAATATCAAGAATGTTAGGCTTTTTCATTTAGGCATTTGCACATTCAAGCCAGCTGTTTCTCCTAACCCACAAACTGTTTTGATAAAATTATAAATTTCCTGATGACCCACAATATGACAGTGAGACAGGAGAATGATTGCTGACTTTCTGTTCCAGAACACTAGGACTGCGATTTTCCCCTGACTACTCATCTTTAGTTAAAAAGAAAAGCTATTTTGCAGATCTACGGAGAAATTATGGGAACTAAACATTAAGTATTCCTTAATATCTGGCAAGCCTTATTGATTGGTTAGGCCAAATGCATACATTTAGCTCCCTTGAAGAAGCAAGTGTCTTCTTTGTTAAACAGAACAAAACCAAAGATTAAATAGAGAATCCCGATGACTACAATTTAGAAAGGACTACACTCATATGCTGTTCAAAATTCACATTTTTATTCTTATGGGTAAGAAGTCTCATTTTTCTAACGTTTTTGTTGCCACAAACATGCTGTAGTTATCTAATGTCATAACTAGGACCCTACCAAATTCACAGCCATGAAAAACACATCACTGACCATGAAATCTGATCTTTTATGTGCTTTTACCCTATATTATACAGATTTCACAGGAGAGACCAGTTTCTTAAATTGGGGGACCTGACCCAAAAGGGAGTTACAGGGGGTCACAATTTTAGGGGGGGGTGTCACGGTACTACCACCCTTACTTCTGCGCTGCCTTCAGAGCTGGGTGGCCAGAGAGCAGCGGCTGTTTTCCAGGCACCCAGCTCTGAAGGCTAAGGGCGGCAATACCATACCATACCACCCTTACTTCTGCACTGCTGCCTTCAGAGCTGGACGACTGGAGAGTGGCGGCTGCTGACTGAGGGCCCAGCTCTGCAGGCAGCAGCACAGAAGTAAAGGTGGCAATACCATCCCATGCCATCCTTACTTCTGTGCTGCTGCTGGCAGCAGCTCTGCCTTCAGAGCTGGGCCCCCGGCCAGCAACCACCACTCTCCAGCTGCCCAGTTCTGAAGGCAGCCGCCACCACCAGCAGCGCAGAAATAAGGGTATCAGTACTGCAACCCCCTCTGCAATAACCTTGCAACCCTCCCACAACTCCTTTTTGGGTCAGCACTCCTAACATTGCAGCACCATGACACTTCAGATTTAAATAGCCAAAATTATGAAATTTACTATTTGAAAATCCTATGACTATGAAATTGACTGAATTGGATCATGAATTTGATAGGGCCCTAGTCATAACCAATTGATCCCAAGATTAGAGAGACAAGGGGGATGAGGTCATATATTTTATTGGACCAGCGTCTCTTGGTGAGAGACAAGCTTTCAAGCTTACACAGAACTCTTCATTAGGTCTTCTTCAAAGCTCTGTGTAGCTTGAAAGTCTGTCTCTCTCATTAACAGAAGTTGGTCCAACAAAACATATTACCTCACTCACCCTGTGCCTCTAACATTTATCTAGTCAGGCTTGTAAACACCTCTTGCTGGGCACCTATCTTATGGTCTGGGCATTTATTTTTAATTAAAATCTACAATACCAAATAATATGAAAGACTAATCCTCCCACATGGATAAATGATCAGTTTCTCTGAATATAAAATAAACTCAACTCCTCAATTATGAGGCACACCTCTTTCAAGAAAGCCTGGGAAAACAAAAAGACATGCTCTCTTTTGATCCACCAGCACTCAGATTGGAGCAAGTTTCAAAGTTAGGGGACCCTCATTGAGCATACTTGCCAACAACCACCTACCATTTATAGCAAGGGAGTTTAGAATGCCCTCACTACACGTAACAGCAGTATTGTCCAGGGAGAAAGGCACTCTCTCAGGTAACCAGTGTCCAAACTATTATATTTTATTTTTTTTGTAATAAACTTCAATAGCCTGTCATATTTTAGAATAATCTGCAAGTGCATTTATTTTCAGCTATCAAAATCCACAAATTTCTTTGCTAGAGTGTTCTGGAAAAAAAGAGACTCACTAAAAAAAACCCTCATCTCACACTAAACTGAAGTTGCAGTTTTTCAGGATATTTCAGAAAGTGCTGTAAATCTGGTGAGGATTCACTACTCATATATAAAGCAGAGATTACGTTTTCATCAGTGTTACCTTAACTGTGGATCCACTATGGAATCTTCACAATACAGGAAGTGTTAGTGTTTACAAGGAGCTGTGAGTGTTTGTGAAATAGCTCAGACAGTGCAGTGGAGGCCATGGGCAACAGCCTATTGATTTCTAAGGGCATGTCTACGCTGCATAGAAAAAAACCCTGTTCCAAGTCTCTGAACCCCAATCAGTTGACTTGGGCTATGGGACTAAAAAATACAGACAAGACATTCCCCAGGTTTCACAGCCCAGGCTCCACACCCAACCCAAATGTCTATGTTAGCCCCGCAGCCCAAATTACAAAACTCAGTAGTGCTACAGGTTTTTCTTTGCAGTGTACACATACCCCAAGTGGAGGTGAGCTGTAAACATACATATTTAATTTCCTTCGTCATAGTAATCCAGTTTCCCATGTATAGTTATTTTTCTACCTTGCTGAAAAGACCCTTATGAACATTAACAAGAGAGCACAGAAACTCTTATAAATCAAATTTAAAGGAGATTTTTAAGGGACAAACTATTTAAAGCATGCTCTACTCAATTTAAAAACATACTGAGTTGACCTTATCCCTTTAAATGCAGCAGTCAGTTCAAGCAAACTAAACCAAAGCTCCTGCAGATCAGCAAAAGGATAGTTGTCTGAGAGAAGACTTAGTTGTAATATCCGCCTGCTACATGTACCTTTCCCACCTCCTCAAAGATGATTTAATAGGAGTTATTCTTGGACATAATTGTGAGATAACTCAAATCCCATCTGTTCCCACCAAATTAACAAAAAACACTTGCTCAACACCACTCACACATCATCAGAAAGTTTAAAAGTAAACAGCCTTGGAGTTAAAGGAAATTCTGCAGGATGTACTGATCTTGCCAGTTGCTCTCAATATAACCTCTCTCAGGGCAGGGGAGGAACCAACAAGCCATATTTGACACCTGAAAATCATGACCTTTGATTGATATGGCCTATTCAGATCATAAGTAGGAAAAAAAAAAAGGTTCATTGACAAAGTGTATTTTGTTTTAACATCACAATTTTGCTCAGTTACCATATTTTTATTAAAATATTTTTTCCTTGTTCTGTCCTCCCAATTTGTATCTGCTTCATTCAGTTTTACTTAATTATGACTACAGATGCTGCTGTGTGGCATTTTAGTTATTAAGAAAGGTCAGCAATAAAATATAATAAGGCTAGAAACGCAATACACCCTACCATGAGCACCTCTAGTAGCCCCTTACTTTCACACAGAATGTGATTTATTTTTATTTTATTTTTTTAAATCAGGCAGCAAGAGTTGGGAGGGTGGGGAGTGAGAGCAGGGACGAAGAACAGAGGAGTCAATAGCATCCTTGGTGTAAGTGGGAAGAAGTGGAGGAGTAAAAGGCAACAAGCCTGGGTGGTAGGGAGGTTAGAGATATAGGGGAGAGCAGGAGGGCATCAAGGCAGCAGGAAAAAAAGAAACTATAATGAATCTTATTTTCCTTTGCCTCCTCTTGTCCCAGAACGGATGGAGGGTGAACTCCCTCAGGCCTGTAAAGTGCTTGGAGATCCTCAGCTGAGTGATGCTCTAGATTAAGGATAGGGCATTCAGTTTCAAGGGTAGAGGCTGTGTTCCTGCCTTCCCAATACTTGACTGCAACAGACAAAACTGCTGGTTCCTTAGCAATCACATACATTTTGGATTGAAGGGCGTGGTGCCACTCATCTGACCAATTCCAAAATTTCAGGGGCTGTTCTATGTATCTAGGGAAGAACCTACTGATTTTGGTGAAAACTGGAAACGCCTGAATTCCATTGATGTAAGTGAGAGAAGAAGGACCACCGAATGCCCATTGGGTGCAGCAGGCAGAGGAGTGTCTCTGGTGCCCCCTGCTGCTGCCTACACATCACAGACAGCAGCTTTATAGGATGGTCTCTCACTAGGTATACAGCTCAGCCTACATAAGCAACAATGCATCGGAGCCGCTATAGTTTGTCATCATTTCAATTATCTGACAGGTACCTCAAATGTTCATATAGAGCCTCTTGTTCCTTGTTAATTTACAAATCTAAATAAATAAAAATAATAAATTCCATCATTGAAGAAAAGATCACACGTAGTATGACAACACACTGGTCACCAGACATAAAATTGTCAGCACTTGGATGTGTTTCTTCAGTAGTTATTTCCCCATGTTGCTGACATAAGTAAACATGAACTTGCTTTAGTGCCTTTTCTAACCTCAAATGTAATCAGGTAAGTTTCATAGTGCAATGTACTTGAATAATGTTGGGTGTGTAACAGTTGAGTTTCCCTTCTGGCTTTACAAACCTAATTTAACTCTATTCCCTTGCATGGATAAGACTTTGTAAAGCCTTGCATCCAAGGATCTCAGAGCACTTTACAAAGGTATGTGTCTTGTTCCCATTTTACAAATGGGAAATGAAGACATGGTCCCATGAAGTTTCCTCTGCAACCTCAAAAATCAACATTTCCTTTCTTTAAGGATCACTTTAACAATGCAAAAGGCCATGGAGCACACAGGCACATCCCAGTCCCCTGAGTCCTTTACTGTAGTTGCAGACCTCAAGACTAGGAACAAGTATATGACCTATACAGGAAGCCAGATATTAGGTTTCCTGCCTCTCATGAGGGGCAGACAGGCAGGAAAAACTCAGGATCAGGGAAGGACCTGCAACACCACCCTACAGAGTAGCCAGGAACGGCTAACCAGAACATACTATCCCTCCCACTTCCCCTCCAGCTAACAGAAAGCAGGAAAGTCTTTGTTAAGTGTCTTGTATTACTTTGAGCCTCTTGCATCTTCCATTATTTAATAAACCTACCCTGAAGAAAGAAACATGAAATTCAGCTCAAGCACTTAGGCTTTATTTGCACTGCCCTGGGCTCGTGAATCCGCCAACTAGCATACAGTCAAGATATCCTACTAATTAGGATCCTATTTTAGGGAGTGACTCCAAAGTCAAGGTTCTCCAACCACCTAACATTAACTTCATGGATTTGAAATCTAAACTGAACATAGATTACCATACTACAGTGCTTGGAGCATCCAGCAACCCACAGACTACAAAACGGCATTCCTAATGAAAACATCTCAATATAAAATTTCAACTAGAAAATTAACCCAAGTAAAATCACTTGACTAACCATAGTGGAACGTTACCGGGGAAAAAACAGCTGTACTACATACAACAGCATAATGGTAGCACAATATATGCACTAAGGACTAGTAGCAACGTTACTATACCTACAGGATTTAAAACATATGTGATTAAGCATATCAGAAGCTGCATACTAAAAGCTATACTGAAAGAAGTTCAACTTGCCAGGTCAGGCACTCAGAAGTTAGGAATTGGCAAAACTTGACAATCAATGGGAGGAGGAGGCTGCTCAGCATCTTTGAAAGTCAAGCCGCTTATTTAGATACTTAAACAAGGATTGAAAAGCCTAACTTTAGCTACCCACTTCTGAAAGCCTTTGCCAGAATGCTTTTAATATAAAATCCAGAAATGCTTCATTACCTGCATAAATACAGAACTACTGAAAAAGAGCCACCACCTCTTGGGTGAAAGGCGGCAGCAGTGTCACACTGCACAATAGTACGAAGAGAAGCTTCAGCAAAGTGTCTCTGGACAAACCCTTACTCTTAACATCCAAACAGGGTAGACAGGACATCTGTTTTTAAAAGCCTCATTTGAAACACAAATTGAGTGTGATGAATCTTACTGTAGCTTCTGAACTTGTAGTCCAAGAGTCTAGTTACTACCTGGATTGCAAATTTAATGCCCAGAGGATAGACAACACTATGGTGTTGATACTCTCTGGCAGTATAAACAACAGGCAAGCCACCACACGAGTTTTTTTCTAATGCTGTTTGGTTAGGTAAAAATTGGATCCATAAAGTACTCTTAATCCAACTCTAGACTGGACCCCAAACATTTTTGTATGAGAACTTATCCTAAGCACTCTGAAGACAGAACGAATTCCACAAGAATAATACTGTAGCACATCAACAGTGTTTGTATTTAACATAAGCAAACATGCATTAGCAACACAACCCTTGACCCTCTCACCTAGACCCTGCCATTGACTTGCTGAATGATTTTGGGTGATTTTCTTCATCTGTACATAAGACTTTATTCACATGAGTAGTGACTATTCACGTGCCTAAATTAACTATGTGCACATACGTGACTGCAGCATCAGGGACTAATATTGTGGGAAATGGGGGATTCCAAGTAAAGATTCTCTTTGTGACATAAAATCTTTGTCTCTTCCAAATGACATTGCTTCAGTGCTAACAAGGAAAAGTTTAGAGACTTTCCGTACAATAACTTTATACATGAGACAAAATTTGCACAACCAGGAGCCTATAGTTAGGTTCCTAAGCTCATATTTCAGCACCTAAAGCATGAGATTTTCAAAAGCACCTAAGTGATTTAAACATACCAAGTCCTACCGACTTCAAAATCAAATAAGATGAGTGAAGCATTTCAACTTTCTTGACGTGCGGAAGTTCAATACATCACGTGATGTTGTATGCAAATATAGTACAGGCCATTTGCTTATCAATTCTGAATCAGAGTTTGCGTTGTTCTCATATCAAGGATGTTAATGAGACCCTGGGCTTACCTTTCAGTACAGATGAACATTTCTTAGAACAAAAAAAGACTATATAAAACCGGAAATTCTACTAACAATTACAAAACTTGCCTTTTAGCAATTTAAGACTATAATATGGTAAAAAGTAAAGAACTAGCAACTGTAAATAGAAATAAAACCAATTTAACTTTAAAAAAAAATCAGTAAAAGTCCCAATGATTTTAAATCATTATTTTTATCCACCCTGCAATGAAGATTTGAACAGACATCTCAAGTGATGAAAGCCCAGTACACAATCCAATTTCACTACATCACAATTCTAGTAAGATCCTGACCTCAACAAATTTTACACACAAGTTTAGACAGACACAAGATGGTCAAGTGTCTTACTTGAGGCACAGTGAGTCACGGGCTGACCCAAATTAGACCAGCACTACACTTTGAAGTCAAAATGAATGGCTTTTCCAATTCTTTAATCACAAGACCATAATTGCATGCTAGCCAAAATACACACTCAGTATTCTGAAAATTGGTTAATATCTAGTACTCTCATAGCACTGTTCCAACATTACCTATTCCTCACAGAGATAAAAAAGTCAGCGCTAGTCACACAGTATCCAGCACCTAATAATGACTGCATACATAATGACCAATGCTATATTTTAATAGCAGTTCTTCAGTACTTGTTTCCAACAGCAACTAAGGAGAAATCTTCATTAATGGGAAACACCACAGATATACAAGAACTTCCCCATGAAAAATTAAATTTGAAATTATTTGGCTAAATGTGAAGCTTACTTCATACATGTTTAAGTATATTTTATACACCAGGTGAGGATTATGCAAGGAAAGAAAAAAGTGAGCAGACTTAAAATCTGACTTTATTGAAAAAAAAACACGTCCTAAATCATAACCATGATACTAATTATAAGAACCGCCTCTCTAAGAGATTCACAAAAACACCTATATGCTTTCTTGTGTAAGTGTTTCAATTAGCAAAATGGACACTGAGTTAAAAGTTCAAACACACAAATGAAAAAAGCAGATTCTATAGGATAGAATAAAGCCTTATTTCAAAATATATTACAACCAGGTAAAAGCTTATAGCAGAGCAAGCAAGTTTCCACTGAAGGTTGTTACTTCATAACTCAAGAATATGGATTTTCTGACTCAGAAATCCATTCATAGTTGTAGAGTCAACTGGAACTTACATGTTCTGCAATAGGTCAGGTGGACTGCTGGTGGTGTTCACACACTGACACGACTGCTTGGGTTGCTACAGATGGCATTTTGTTTCTCAATCATAATGGCTATTTTCCAAAAGCTTCAATGTCCTGTTTATTATTAGTTACCAATTTGTTGCCATCCTCCAACTCCTCCATGACAACATGCCCATAATGGTTATCAGCAGTGGATGCGAAAGAGACCTCTTCCTAGTCAAGCAAGGCTGTGTCATCACTCCAACCTTTTTCCTCCATCTTCCTTGCTGCCATCATTCTTCTCATCGCTGACAAGCTCCCCTCCGGATCTGACATCCAATACAGAATGGACGGCAAACTCTTTAACCTCAATTGCTTCCAATCCAAGACAAAGACCATCATTAAATCAGTCACTGAACTCCAATATGCGAACAATTGTGCCTTGTGCATCCACTTGGAAGATCTCCAAAAAAACAGTCAAAATCTTCTCTGATGCCTACAACCAAGTAGGCCTCACACTCAACACCAAGAAAACTAAAGCGCTCCACAAACAGGCTTCAAACCACCAGTAGCCTGTTTCCACAATCAAGATCAACAATGAGACTTTGAGCACGTTCCCCCACCTCGGCAACTTTCCCTGAGATAAAACAGTTTTAAATAAATTCAGACACAGAAGTGTCTGCAAACAAGTAAAAGGATTCTAAAGCCGGAAACAGAACATACCCAGAATATTACCACACAAAATACCTTCACCCACAGACATTACAGTGATGCAAGAGTATTCAGGACCGGGAATGAGTGATTTTTAAGAGATGATCAAGTCACTTAGTTTGGCTTCATATCTAAAAGCAAAAATTAGAAACATGTGACCTAGAGAAAAATCTTATGAGGATAAACAATGAGGAGTCCTTGTGGCACCGGAGAGACTAACAAATTTATTTAGGCATAAGCTTTCATGGGCTAGAAACCACTTCATCAGATGCATGGAGTGGAACATACAGTAGGGAGATATAAATACACAGCATATGAAAAGATGGGAGTTGCCTTACCAAGTGGGGGAGTCAGTGCTAATGAGCCAATTCAATTAAAGTAGAAGTGGGCTATTCTCAACAGTTGACAAGAAGGGGAGGAAATCACTTTTGTAGTGCTAATGAGGCCAATATAAAGAAGATGGCCCATTTCAAACAGTTGACAAGAAGGTGTGAGTCTCAGCAGGGGGAAATTAGTTTTTGTAGTGACCCATCCACTCCCAGTCTTTATTCAGGTCTAATTTGATGGTGTCCAGTTTGCAAATTAATTCCAGTTCTGCAGTGTCTCAGAGTCTGTTTTTGAAGTTTTTTTGCTGAAGAATTACCACTTTTAAGTTTACATGATTTCAATTCAAGTCCCATTTTAAAAAGCGATTAGCAAAGAGGAGAATCGCTACCAGAAGTGCAAACGGTTCACTGGATGTATTCATTTATTTCTACCAATTTTAATGTGGTTAAAACAAATCAGATAATTTTTTTAGGAATAAATTCAACTGCAGATTAGTGTAAGAGCAACTTGTGCCAAAGTCAGAATCATGTCCTGTTATAAATCATTACCTCATCAAAAGCCAATCAGGATTCTATATTTCCTATCAGAAGCTCTTATTTTATTGGCTATGGTACCTTACGCTGTTCTCAGAGTGTATGGGAATTTTGAAACTATATGTATCTGTCTGCATCCTAATGAACAGTTTCTCTCCAACAAAGATAACAGGCCTGACTTTGTATACTGGAGTAAATATGGATAGCCAACTGCTAGCCAGAATTTATTACATTAGTTATTTTTAATTTTTTCATGTGAATTAAATACTTATGGCCACACTGAAGACTGAGTCTGGGAACAAAGAATAAGGCCATTCTGACAGGATTGGGGATGCTATCCTGGGAAGCAGTGACTCAAACGTTTAGGAGTCATGGCAGATAATCAGCTGCACATGAGCTTTCAGTGTGATGCTGTGGCCAAAATAACTAATGCGATCCTGAGATGCATGAACAGAAGAATCGAGTAGGAGTCAAGATTCACAGATTCTAGGGCTGGAAGGGACCTCAAGAGGTCATCAAGTCCAGTCCCCTGCCCTCGTGGCAGGACCAAATACTGTCTAGACCATCCCAGATAGACATTTATCTAACCTACTCTTAAATATCTCCAGAGATGGAAATTCCACACCTCCCTACGCAGTTTATTTCAGTGTTTAACCACCCTGGCAGTTAGGAACTTTTTCCTAATGTCCAACCTAAACCTCCCTTGCTGCAGTTTAAGCACATTGCTTCTTGCTCTATCCTTAGAGGTTAAGGTGAACAAGTTTTCTCCCTCCTCCTCATGACACCCTTTTAGATACCTGAAAACTGCTATCATGTCCCCTCTCAGTCTTCTCTTTTCCAAACTAAACAAACCCAATTCTTTCAGCCTTCCTTCATAGGTCATGTTCTCTAGACCTTTAATCATTCTTGTTGCTCTTCTCTGGACCCTCTCCAAATCTTTCTTGAAATGCAGTGCACAGAACTGGACACAATACTCCAGTTGAGGCCTAACCAGCACAGAGTAGAGCGGAAGAATGACTTCTCGTGTCTTGCTCACAACACACCTAAATCATGTTTGCTTTTTTTGCAACAGCATCATACTGTTGACTCATATTTAGCTTGTGGTCCACTATAATCGCTAGATCCCTTTCTGCCGTACTCCTTCCTAGACAGTCTCTTGCCATTCTGTATGTGTGAAACTGATTGTTCCTTCCTAAGGGGAGCACTTTGCATTTGTCTTTATTAAACTTCATCATGTTTACCTCAGACCATTTCTCCAATCTGTCCAGATCATTTTGAATTATGACCCTGTCCTCCAAAGCAGTTGCAGTCCCTCCCAATTTGGTATCATCTGCAAACTTAATAAGCGTACTTTCTATGCCAACATCTAAGTCGTTGATGAAGATACTGAACACAGCCGGTCCCAAAACAGACCCCTGTGAAACCCCTCTTGTTATAACTTACCAGCAGGATTGGGAACCATTAGTAACTACTCTCTTAGTACGGTTATCCAGCCAGTTATGCACCCACCTTATAGTAGCCCCATCTAAGTTGTATTTGCCTAGTTTATTGATAAGAATATCATGCGAGACCATATCAAATGCCTTACTAAAGTCTAGGTATACCACATCCACCGCTTCTCCCTCATCCACAAGACTCATCATTCTATCAAAGAAAGCTATCAGATTGGTTTGACACAATTTGTTCTTTACAAATCCATGCTGGCTATTCCCTATCACCTTACCACCTTCCAAGTGTTTGCAGATGATTTCCTTAATAACTTGCTCCACTATCTTCCCTGGCACAGAAGTTAAACTAACTGGTCTGTAGTTACCTGGGTTGTTTTTATTTCCCTTTTTAAAGATGGGCACTATATTTGCCCTTTTCCCGTCTTCTAGAATCTCTCCTGTCTCCCATGATTTTCCACAGATAATAGCTAGAGGCTCAGATACCTCCTTTATTAGCTCCTTGAGTATTCTAGGATGCATTTCATCAGGCCCTGGTGACTTGCAGGCATCTAACTTTTCTAAGTGATTTTTAACTTGTTCTTTTTTTATTTTATCTTCCAAACCTACCCCCTTCCCATTAGCATTCCACTATGGTAGGCATTCCTTCAGGACTTCTCGGTGAAGTCCGAAACAAAGAAGTGATTGAGCGTCTCCGCCGTTTCCAAGTTTCCTTTTACTATTTCTCCCTCCTCACTGAGCAGTGGACCTACCCTGTCCCTGGGTCTTCCTCTTGCTTCTAATGTATTGATAAAAAGTCTTCTTGTTTCCCTTTATTCCTGTAGCTAGTTTGAGCTCATTTTGTGCCTTTGGCTTTCTAATCTTGCCCCTGCATTCCTGTGTTGTTTGCCTATATTCATCCTTTGTCATTTGTCCTAGTTTCCATTTTTTATATATGACTCCTTTTTATTTTTTAGATCATGCAAGATCTCGTGGTTAAGCCAAGATGGCCTTTTGCCACATTTTCTATCTTTCCTACCCTGCGGAATAGCTTGCTTTTGGGCCCTTAATAGTGTCCCTTTGAAAAACTGCCAACTCTCCTCAGTTGTTTCTCCCCTCAGTCTTGATTCCCATGGGACCTTACCTATCAGCTCTCTGAGCTTACCAAAAATCTGCCTTCCTGAAATCCATTGTCTCTATTTTGCTGTACTCCCTTCTACCCTTCCTTAGAATTGTGAACTCTATGATTTCATTATCACTTTCACCCAAGCTGCCTTCCACTTTCAAATTCTCAACGAGTTCCTCCCTATTTGTTAAAATAAAATCTACAACTGCTTCCCCCCAGTAGCTTTTTCAACCTTCTGAAATAAAAAGTTGTCTGCAATGCAGTCCAAAAACTTATTGGATAGTCTGTGCCCCGCTATGTTATTTTCCCAACATATACCTGGATAGCTGAAGTCCCCTATCACCACCAAATCTTGGGCTTTGGATGATTTTGTTATTTGTTTTAAAAAAGCCTCATCCACTTCTTCCACCTGGTTAGGTGGCCTGTAGTCGACTCCTAGCATGACATTACCCTTGTTTTTTACCCCTTATAGCCTAACCCAGAGACTCTCAACACTTCCGTCCAAGTGTGTACATTATTAACATATAAAGCAACACCTCCTCCCTTTTTCCCATCTATCCTTCCTGAGCAAGCTGTACTAATGCATACCAACATTCCAATCCTGTGTATTATCCCACCAAGTGTCAGTGATGCCAACAATGTCATAGTTGTATTTATTTATTGGCACTTCCAGTTCTTCCTGACTACCCATACTTCTTGCATTTGTATATAGGCATCTAAGATACGGATGTATAGCACTATAAGATGTTCTATATGCCTATACAACGTTCTATTAACTCTGCATTTGGCATTTGTGCAACCACTGCTTGAATACTGTGTCCACTTCTGATGCCCACAATTCAAGAAGGATGTGGATAAATTGGAAAGGGTTCGGAGAAGAGCCACAAGAGTGATTAAAGGATAAGAAAACATGCTTTATAGTGAGAAACTTAAGGATCTCAATCTAGTTAGCTTAAAGAGAAAGCTAAGGGGTGATTTGATTATAATCTAAGTACCCACACGGGGAACAAATATTTAATAATGGGCTCTTTAGCAAAGAAAGGTATAACACAATCCAGTGGCTGGAAGTTGAACCTAGACAAATTCAGACTGGAAATAAGGCATATATTTTTAACAGTGACAGTAATTAGTCAATGGAACAATTTACCAAGGGTCGAGGTGGATTCTCTATCACTGAATTTTAAAATCAAGATTGGATGTTTTTCTAAAAAGATATGTTTTAGGAGTTATTTTGGGAAAAGTTTTATGGCCTGTGCTATACAGCAGGTCAGGCTAGATGATTATAATGGTCACTTCTGGCCTTAGAATCTTAGTCTTTTATCCATGTAACAGGACAGCCTGGGCATCAGCAGTGCAAACTTGAGCTATAGTGTCCTTCAGCTATAGTGCCTTATCAACCTGCATAAGCATGACATGGGAGGATTACCTTTACGGTATGACACTACAGTCCATTCAGTTCTTGACCTCACTGTTTGAAGTTAGTTGTCGAAATGGCTTTGTGAAGTGGACAGCAGTGTTTTGGTATTATTCCAAAATAACCCAAATGCATACATACCACACATTTCAAACGTGACAAAACAGCCTACAGACCTAGATTGGAATCTGCAAACCAGCTGTTAAGTGTGTCCTGTCTTTTGCAAATATAGAGCCATCCAGCTCTCCTATCAGAACTTTAAAATATTTTAACATGATCAACTAGTTTAAACACAGTTGGCATGTATTACCTTTAAATTTTAAGTCCATCTCATGCACAATTTCTGCTTTCTAGTTCATAGGCCACTGAAAAACTGACTTCTTTACCACCTAAGAAATAACCAAGACAAAAAAAAATAAAAAACAAAAAACTTGTTTTACAGTGGAGTTAAGGGAGTACATACCCCTTATTCCCCACCTTACTCTTTGCACTAGAGTCCCAGCAAATTAAGATTATCTGATCCACATTCAGCATAGAAGACATGGGGAGTGAAGAATTCCTTCCCACAGTTGTATCCTGCTATTCCCCAGACCTACTGGAGGAGACCAAACCATGTGTCCTTTAAGGTACTCTACAGCTTTTAGGGTCAGTCCACAAGAAAGGAGATGGGGGACTATGGGTAGCAGGGTGCTTAAGGAGCAACAGAGCAAGAGACCTTCTCCCTTCCCCACCTGTGCAACTCCTGAACTCTGAAAAAGGGCAGCCCCCTTTCTGTGAACCTCGTAGTCGCCATAGGAATGGAGTACTGCTCCAACAGACTTCAGGAAGTTCCCAAAGGACAAGGGAGAGAGACTGAGGATAAAGATGATGGTTTGACAGGGCAACCACATGAGGAAAGCGCAATGAAATGGGTATTTGAATCAGATAGTTTGTACTTATTTTTTAATGCAACTGACAAAACCTTAAGTTTTTGCTCCAGTACCTGATATACCGAAAGGGCACCAACCTACATGAAGTTAAATAAAAGACACCTAGAACACGTGGCAAATACCATTGTACTTTGCTCCAGCTAACAGCAAAACAAGTGACATTATAATGTGGACAGAAAAGTCAGTATCTTCTTAGATTCCAAACACTAACAGTACAGAGCTTTTGCAGTGTTATTCTACACATGCAAACCTTTACTACTATATTTCAGTCAAGAGACCCTCAATCCCACTTACCTTCAAATGCTGTCAAATGGCAGTTAATTTTCATATTGGAACCAGCCCATTTCTTACTAGGCGTAGCAGTAATGGTCGTGTTAGCCTAGCAATCAGAATCCTCTAACTACTCAGTCTTTGTTATGCGCCATTTTGTGTTTACACCTAAATCACATCTGAATTTTTTTTTTTTTTAAAAACAGGATTTGCAGTTAGTTTTAGAGAAAGTTTATTTAACAAGGTCATGGACAAAGGGGTCTCTCAGGACCCTTTGCCTTTTCTCACCAACTTATTCACTCATGACTAAGTACCCTCCAATTATGATTTTGAAATAGCCTTGTTTGATACTTACCAACTCTAGTAGCTAACAGGTAAGGCAGGGAAGTCAGGCATCATATTTTCCATGAAAGATTTTCATACATAAAACAAGATTTAGGATGTGCCATACTGTAAAATGGGCCCTAACTCTTGCATTTGAGGAAAACATAAGATCAGACTTTCAACAATGAACTTCTGTAGCAAAATCAAGGCTTCTGGTTTTCCTATCACTTTCCATTTTGCAAAGATGATAATTATCGTCGCAAAATGAGATTTTTATTATTTGTGATGCACAGACCTAGTGGTGAGAGAAGTGAACTGAAAGTCATACAGTTGGTTCTTCTTTCATGAATAGGGCCCTATCAATTTCACGGCCGTGAAAAATGTGTGACAGACAATGAAATAAGCCCTTCCCTGTGAAATCTGATCTCCCTCTTGCTGCTCAGAGTGCCATCTGTCATGGGGCTCCTACCTAGCTGGGCTGGGGAGGAGAGGACTTGTCCCTCCCCTGCATAATCGATCGCTCTCGGGGGAGATCAGGACCACCTTGGAGTGCCTCCCTTGCTGCAAGAAGGTCCAGCCCCAGAGGTTCCTGCAGCTGGAGGAAGCTTGTGGAGGTGGGTCCGATATTCCCCTGCTCCTAGAAGAGCCCCAGCCAGAGAGCTCCTAGCTGTGAGTCCCTGCTGGACCACGGAGAGACAGAACTTGTCCTTCCCTTGCATGGCAGCTCTAGGAGGGGAGGGAAGGGAAGGGGAGGAGATGAGACCCAAGTACAAGTACCTTTTGGGTTGGGACCCCCCATGGTTACAACACGGGAAATTTCAGATGTAAACAATGGAAAATGAAATTGACCAATTTTAAAACCATCTGGCCATGAAACTGATCAAAATGGACTGTGAATTTAGTAGGGCCCTCATGAGCCAGCAAAACGAGTATAGTACTCACCTACTTCACAGCGGGGTTACATTAATAAGTTCATAAAGAGCTTTGAGATACATAGCATCCTTCATCTAAAAATATAACACGATCCAATGGCTGGAAGTTGAAGCTAGACAAATTCAGACTGGAAATAAGGAATACATTTTTAACAGTGACAGTATTTTCATGATTAACTATTTTGAAGACTACACTAGCTTCTAGCATTTTCCTTGTAAACCTCCAGTTTTATCCTATTCTGAGGAGCTTTTCTCCATTGCATTAAATGCACCAAAATGACATGATGTGCAACTTCCATGTCAAGAATTTCAAAGCAGCAGAAACTTTGAACAGCTTAATATGTTTTCAGTGCCACAACACTAGATGTTTCAAGTGTTTATGGCATGAATTCATAAAAGTCATTCCCTTGTATTAAGTTAAAAGAAGCAGTGGGAAACAAAGATACATTCTAGTGGATTAGCTATAAAATATCTGTCTTAGAAACTACACACACACACAGGGAAATAGAATAGGGGAAATCAGCCAGCAGGCATTCTGGTTTTACCCAAAATCAGAGACCACATCATAATTTATAACTGAGCCAAGGCTAAAAGGCCAAAAAAAACAAAATGACAAAATGATTCATCATTTTCTTATTTTTCCTGGACCACACTATTTATCACCATTTACTATCTATCAGTGAATTTATCAGAAGTATTAGAAGGCAAAGAGTAGACATGAAGTTAATAGCCTGTCCTGATCTTGATTTCATTTATACCATATCATAACTTTCTGTCAATAGTAAGATTAGAAGTTAACTGACCATCCACATCAGTTGGATTTTATCACTTTCAGCAAGCATTAAACCTTTTTTGTAAGCCTCAATAAAGTTGGTATTGAGAATGATTTAGAAATACGTATTACATGTTAACGGTACTTCTATAGGAAAATATTGTTCTAACAGTAGCCAAAAGTTTCAGGATAATCGTTGTAATACAAAATAAGCACTTTATACTTTTCCATTTTCAAATTACTATGTAAATATTAATCATAATACACCTGATAAAAGTATATGAATAACTTGTCCCTAATTTGTAGATGGAGAAACTAAGTCAGTGAGGATCAACGATTTGCCCAAGTTGTGTTGTCATCAAATCTTTACGACATTTGCATTTTCCTACATCCTACCTTTGTGTTTTCTTTTTCAATGATGACATCCAATTCTTAAGGCAAAATAATCATGAAATTATACAAACCTAAATATCATATAAATTTGCACATCATAATTTGGCCAAAACTGTAGTGATGCTGGCCACACAAGAAAGACATTTCAAGGCACTAGCAGGGGTACCATCCTCGCTTCCATTGCAGGTATAATGAAGTTACTTCCCTGTAACTGGAGGTTCTTCAAGATGTGTGGTCCCTATTCACTGACGGTTATGGCACATGCGCCATGAGTTTGGAGCCAGAGCTTTTCAAAGTAGTCCTGTTCAGCAATCCGCGTGTGTGCCCTGCACTGCCTCGTGGTTTTGCCCAAGGTGATAAAGGCCGCAGGGGGCTGCCATCGTCTCCCGTTCCTTTTCTACCGCAGATCTACTGTTAGATCCATAGCAGAGGGGAAGGATGGTAGATTTGGAATCTCAAATAGCCTCCAGTTAGAGGTAAGTAACTTGTTTTCTTCTTTAAGTGATGGTCCCTATTGTATTCTACTGAGGCTGAATAACAAGCAGTACTTATGTGGGAGGATGGTGTGAAGAGACAGTGGAAGGGAGGACTGCTGTACCGAACGAAGCATCCATCGTGGAATCAAGCATCAAAGCATAGTGTGTGGGAAAGGTGTGTACCAAACTCCACATGGCCACCTTCCATATGTCTATGAGGGACATATTGTGAAGCCCAGCTGTCGTTGATGATTGCACTCTTGTAGATGTGCCCAAATCCCTTTAGATGGGGAACGCCCCAATAACTGATAGCAGTGCATAATGCCCTCAAAAACCCATCTGGAATTTCTCTAGGTGGAAATGGCTAGGCCTCTGATTCTCTCTGCTACAAAAAGCCCAGGAGATTTTCAAAATGTTTTTTTCGCTCAAGATAAAAAGCCATGGCCCCCTGAACATCTAACAGGTGAAGCCTCTGTTCTTCATTGGAGGTGTGAGGCTTGGGAAAGAAGGTAGGTAAGTGTATGGGTTGACTAAGGTGGAACTGGGAAACCACCTTGGGTAGGAACTTGGGGAGAAAGTGTAAAGAGACCTAGAAAAATTTGTTACTCTAGGGAGAGAATGACAGTCACAAGCATGATCATGTGGAAGCTTGGTTTGGAAATCAAAGATCCAATATTATCTCCATACTCCATTCTTTTTGGGAACTAGGAAGCAGCTCATGTAGAACCCTGTTCCCTGACACAGCTGCCCTCCAAAAGAGGGAGTCTACCTCTGGTTGGAAGAGGTCATCAAGTGGGTGGCCCATGCATGTGGACCAAGGAGGAGGGCAAGATGGGGCTCTCTCTGTAAACTGGACACTACTGTGCTAATAAGCGATGGTCACATAACCACCACCCTATACCGGAAAGCTACTGACCGCTATACTTACCTACATGCCTCCAGCTTCCATCCAGAACACACCACATGATCCATTGTCTATAGCCAAGCTCTAAGATACAACCGCATTTTCTCCAGTCCCTCAGACAGAGAAACATCTACAAGGTCTCTATCAAGCATTCTTAAAACTACAATACCCACCTGCTGAAGTGAAAAAAACAGCTTGACAGAGCCAGAAGAGTACCCAGAAGCCACCTACTACAGGACAGGCCCAACAAAGAAAACAACAGAACGCCACTGGTCATCACCTTCAGCCCCCAACTAAAACCTCTCCAGCGCATTATCAAAGATCTACAACCTATCCTGAAAGATGATCCCTCACTCTCACAGATCTTGGGAGACAGACCAGTCCTCGCTTACAGACAGCCCCCCAACCTGAAGCAAATACTCACCAGCAACCGCACATCACACAACAAACATACTAACCCAGGAACCTATCCTTGCAACAAAGCCCGATGCCACCTCTGTCCCCATATCTATTCAAGTGACACCATCATAGGACCTAATCACATCAGCCATGCCATCAGGGGCTCATTCACCTGCACATCTACCAATGTGATATATGCCATCATGTGCCAGCAATGCCTCTCTGCCATGTACATTGGCCAAACTGGGCAGTCTCTACGCAAAAGAATAAATGGACAAATCTGACATCAGGAATCATAACATTCAAAAACCAGTAGTAGAACACTTCAACCTCTCTGGTCACTCAGTAACAGACTTAAAGGTTGCAATTTTGCAACAGAAAAGCTTCAAAAACAGACCCCAACGAAAAACTGCTGAACTTGAATTAATATGCAAACTAGATACCATTAACTTAGGCTTGAATAGAGACTGGGAATTGCTGAGTCATTACACAGATTGAATCTATTTCCCCCATGTTAAGTATCCTCACACCTCTTGTCAACTGTCTGAAATGGACCATCTTGATTATCACAGTTTTTTTTTCCTCCTGCTAATTGCTCATCTTAATTAATTAGCCTCTTCGAGCTGATATGGCTACTTCCACCTTTTCATGTTGTGTGTGTGTGTGTGTGTGTGTGTGTGTGTGTGTGTATATATATATATATCCATCCTTACTATATGTTCCATTCTATGCATCTGAAGAAGTGGGCTGTAGCCCATGAAAGCTTATGCTCAAATAAATTTGTTAGTCTCTAAGGTGCCACAAGTTCTCCTGTTCTTTTTGCGAACACAGACTAACATGTCTGCTACTCTGAAATCTGTAAACGTTATGACTTAGCTGATCTGGATAATATCTGGGGCCCACTTGTCCATGGTTATGGCTTTCCATGCTAGTAGAAAGAGTTTGAGACAGGCTCCCAAGGGGGTAGGCAGAGTGGGCACTGGTGTATGGAATGACTGACAGCTCTCTGAGGACACTCAGAAATACCGCTTACATGACGTTTGGGTGTGTTGCATAGATGATGGGGCAGTGGGTGTAGGCAGACGGGGTCTATGAACCTTAGGGTGTTTTTGAGGAGGCTCATAGATACATTCGTGGTACAGCTGCGGGTCCCTGTACCGATGTGATTAGGGCAGGCAATAGAATTTCCTCTCGGGTGATGGTGTGTAGATATCCAAAGATCTTAAAGTGGCTCTAGAGTCCTTTAGGGAGTGAAGGACTCTTCAGTCTTCTGACTGAAGAGATGTGATTTGTCAAGGATAGGGTCCTTCTATAGTCTTCTGCACCTCTCTGGGGACACCACAGGAGTGTAACCAGGATTCCCTCCTCATTACAATCCCCATTGCCAAGACATAAGAAGCCATGTCTGCGGAGTCCCTGCAGCCTGAAATTGGTTATCCTCTTGCAAGGGTAGCTTGTCTGTGAACACAGCCAACCGCTCATAGTCAATAAAATCATATTAGGCCATCAGGGTTATGAAATACTAAATTGGATCCCCGCCAAGGAGCTCTTTCTGCCCATGAGGTCTAGCCTCTCACCCGCTCTATCACATGGGGTAGTGTGAGCTGTTATTGCTTGGAATGCTCTGATGCCACCTGGATGACCAATAAGTTTAGTGGAGGATGAGAGAATAGAAACTCAACCTTTTGGGGGGACAGTACCTCTTCTCAGCCCCTTTCAGGGTGGGTGCACAAATGGCCAGGGTGCACCATACAGTGCATGCCAGCTGGAGGATGGCATCGTTGATTGGTAGGGCCACCCTCGTTGGTACCAAAGTGTGGAAGATGTCAAGCAGCTGGTGTTGACTGTCCTGTACTTCTTCTAATGGGATCTCTAGGGCATTGGCTATTCTCCGCAGCAGCACCTGGGACTGGCGAGAGTTGTCCAGGGGGAAAGGAGGGAATTGAAGAGGTTGGCACATCTGGAGAAGATGAAGGATGCCTCTCCAATCCATCGGTACCATCATAATCAGGCTAATCGGTGAGTGGCGAAGTGGGGGTGTCCTCCTGAACTGAGCAGGACTGTTCAGAAGGCAAACATTGTGGCCACAAGCTCCAGTATGGCCAACCTGATTGACCCTACTGTTGTGTGGTACCAGATCCCAACTCTGCAGGGAAGGCAAGATTGGGAACTGCCACAGTGCCGTCGGAGCCTTCCAGCATCATGCTTCTGGAACAGGAGCAGTGGACCATGTCGGACATCGATGTCTTCCAAATCAGAGGAGTTAGAAATCTCGCCAAATGATGGTGCTGTTGGAACTGCTGGAATGGGAGGAAGCAGGAACATAGCGGGGAAAGGATCCCTGTGAGCTGATGATCGGATCAGGGCTTCTGGAGACGGCAGCCCCTCTAGTGCAAACAATTCATGGGGACCAGGAGTGCTTCCGAGTCTCTCAGAGGTCAACGGTATCTGTTCCGCTGGAGAAGTCAGTATCGGTAACTGCATCTGTCTGGAAACTGACGGTTCCTGGGGTACCAGCAGAGCCAGAGCAGGCCAAGTCACGGGATTCATGATTGGTACCCACCGGATTCGGCGATCAGTGCAAATATTTCTCAGTTTTGAGAGTGTAGGAACGCATGATTCCTTCATCTACAGAACTCGTGGACGGTGCCAACTCCTTAGATTTGGAGGAAGACTTACTGCCATACTTATGTGTATGCTGCCTTGGTGCATGGCTAGGCCCCAGCACAAGGTTCTTAGCATTGTTACTGGCGAAGCCTGATGGATGTTCTGCGGTAGGGGAAGAGCTCTTCACCTATTCAGGCCAATTTACAGGGGGGTTCCCCAGCCAGGTTCTGATGCCAGTCCCAGGGCAGCCTCCATAAGGTGTTTCCTGAGGCAGAGAGTCTGGTTTTCTTCAGTACGGGCACAGAAGGAGAGGCAGATATTGACCTGGACACGATGTGGGCTTCCCCAAAGCAGTACAAACAGCACTGGTGCTCGTCGCTAAAGAAAAACAAGCAGGGGCAGGAAGCACAGGTTTTTAACAGTACTAAAAGTACTTTTGTAAACTTTTGGAAAATGCATCAAGGACGATAAGACAGTAGAAGCTCCACTTGGACCATGTGGCAGCGAGAAGGAACTGGAGATGCCTTTATTACCTCAGGAGAAACCCCGCGGCAGTGCAGGGTGCATGCGCAGACTGCCGAACAGTACTACTTGCAAAAGCTCCAGCTCTGGGCACGTGCATACCCCTCAGTGGAATACAATAGGGACCATCACTAGAAGAACCTCACAACTCAAACTGGTACAAAGTTTAGGCGTCTTGTTTACTTTACAATTAAGCTGAAATGACCGGATGCCATACGAGTCAAAACACACCAATTTACATGTTCAGTTTGCTGGCAAATTTGCTCTTCTCCCTCCGAGAATTAGGCAACAGCAAGCCACATACATCTCACCTTCAATGTGCCTTATTGTAACACACTGAACATGGAAGAACTACAGAGACTCCAACTTGTACAGTATGCAACCACCTGCTTCCTCAGCAAGCATATCAACACCACTCGTGTCAGTTCCTGATCTTCAGAGACAGTGACGAATTAGAACCTTGCTACATCTGCCAACTACATCTCTATCCACTACCTGACAAGACAGATGCACAACTCTGTGACAACACAGTTTAAAAAAAAAATTTGCACAAGAGTCTCTATCTTAAAAAAAATTATCAGAACTTATGACTTACCACATGCCATGTTTATTGGTTTTAATCTTGATCTCTTCTTTCTCTGTCCCCTTTCTTGCTCTCTTCACCTTAAAAAATTATAAACTCTTGAGGGCAGAAACTGTCTCTTTTTTGACTATCTAAAGCACCATGCAAAGTAATGGAGTTATAAAAATGTACTACAAGGAACTACAGACTACATGTACCATAAAATCTCCTTTTCCAGCACAATTCAAATCTTTAACTCTTGGAAATCAGGCACATTTAACTTCGTTATCTGTATTTATGTAACATGTATAATCTGAATTACACAGTGGGATGCATCAGACCCAATATTTTATTTGCCATCTCAAAAGTCTTGCTGGGTTTAGATTACCAGTAATTTAAAAAAAAAAAAAAGGGGGGGGGGGGGAAGGGCATATAATCCAAGGTAAAAATCAAGCTTTTAGGGGGAGGGGAATAATATTTTTTTTAACGTAATACAAGTTTATTGAACCTTTATACCTAAATTTGTAACATGAATAAAAAACAACATTCAATAAACATTTTGAAAACTGGCAGTAACGTCAGAATGGATTTTTTCATTCCCTCCTATACAATACTGATTTTATAAAATATCTGTTTCCTAAATAAAGGCATACTTAAAAAGCCAAATAAAGGTCAACTAAATCAGACATGTTTAAAAGCCTATTTCCAGCCCCAAAACAGAGGAAACTGGCTTTAGAGATTCTTTGCAACATGAAATGACAAGGAACAGAAACTGACTGTTTACATTAGGGCTGTCAAGCGATTAAACAATAAAAAGAATACCATTTATTTACATATTTTGTATGTTTTCTACATTTTCAAATATATTGATTTCAATTACAACACAGAATACAAAGTGTACAGTGCTCACTTTAAATTTATTTTGGATTACAAATATTTGCGCTGAAAAAAACAAGAAATAGTATTTTTCAATTCACCTAATACACATACTGTAGTGCAATCTCTTTATCATGAAAGTTGAATTTACATATGTAGAATTATGTACCAAAAAAAACATTAAAAATAAACCAATATAAAATTTTAGAGCCTGCAAGTCCACTCAGTCCTACTTCTTGTTCAGCCAATCGCTCAAACAAGTTTGTTGACATTTGTGGGAGATAATGCTGCCCGCTTCTTGTTTACAATGCCACCTGAAAGTGAGAACAGGCATTCTTGTGGCACTGTTGTAGCCGGTGTCGCAAGATATTTACGTGCTAGATGAGTGCAAGATTCACATGTCCCTTCATGCTTCAACCACCATTCCAGGGGACATGCGTCCACGCTGATGATGGGTTCTGCTCGATAACAAACCAAAGCAGTGCGGACCGACGCATGTTCATTTTCATTATCTGACTGAGATGCCACTAGCAGAAGGGTGCTTTTTATTTGTTGGTAGTTCGGGTTCTGTAGTTTCTGCATCAGAGAGTGTTGCTTTCTGAAAGCATGCTCCACACCTAGTCCCTCTCAGATTTTGAAAGGCACTTCAGATTCTTAAATCTTGGGTCGAGTGCTTTAGCTATCTTTAGAAATCTCACATTAGTACTTTCTTTGCGTTTTGTCAAATCTGCAATGAAAGTGTTCTTAAAATGAACAACATGTGCTGGGTCATCATCCAAGACTGCTGTAACATAAAATATATGGCAGAATGCAGATAGAGCAGGGGCAATACAATTCTCCCTCCGAGGAGTTCACTAACACATTTAACTTAATTAACACTTTGTTTCTTTTTTAAACAAGCATCATCAGCATGGAAGCATGTGCTCTGGAATGGTGGCTGAAGCATGAAAGGGCATACGAATGTTTAGCACAGCTGGCACATAAATATCTTACAATTACTGTTCTCACTTTCTGGTGACATTGTAAATAAGAAGAGGGCAGCATTATCTCCTGTAAATGTAAACAAACTCGTTTGTCTTAGCAACTCGATGAACAAGAAGTAGAACCGAGTGGTCATGTAGGCTCTGAAGTTTTACATTGTTTTGTTTTTGAGTGCAATCATGTAACAAAAATCTACATTTGTAAACTGCACTTTCACTACAAAGAGATTGCACTACAGTATTTGTATGAGTTGAATTGAAAAATACTATTTATCATTTATACAGTGCAAATATTTGTAAACAAAAATATCAACTTTGATTTCAATAACAGAATACAATGTACATATGAAAATGTAGAAAAACAGCCAAAATATTTATTAAATTTCAAATGGTATTCTATTGTTTAACAGTGCGATTAAAACTGCGATCAATCATGATTAATTTTTTTAATCACAATTAATTTTGAGTTAATCACGTGTGTTAACTGCGATTAATCAACAGCCCTAGTTTAAATGTAAATGACTCTCTCTGCTACAAGATATGTATTTGAAAAGAGTGAATCAATCAGGTTACAAAAATGCACTCAAATGCGGTCAGGCAAGCAAAAAGCAGCTATAAATAAATACAGCTAAAAGTACAGCATACCCTGTTCAACCGACTTAGTTCCAAATTTTAAAAATTTGCAAGCCACTGACTATTAAAAAAAATCATATGTTGACCCCTAATCCAAACATAAGGTGTTGGAAAGTTTTAATCAGCAGCAGCCTCAAAAACCATTCTTTCTTGATGTACCATTTAAATTCAGCATCTTCCTTCCACTGGACCGGCATGTTTTACGTCTGATCACACTTGGAGGTAGGCACACATGGTACACTTGAATAAGATGACAGTGAAGCCTGTAATACGTCTTTAGGGAAAACTGCTGCATGCTGACCCTTGTCATTATATTTTGTCTTACAATACTAACATGTATGGTCAGTATTAAAAGTTATAAAATACTTTTCATTTAATTTAAGACTTGCAATAACAAAAAAAGTTTTTCTTGGCATCATGTCCAATAATAGCACACAAGATTAAATATAGGAGGTAAAGGTTGAAATTTCATATATTGAGCCCTGGAGTCAGGTCTGATAAAGTTAGCAATAAAATTAATTTGGCATTCCTAAAATACCAATAGAGCACCTGTCTACTAATCAATCACTATACAAAGCAGCCCAGGACTTCAGTAGAGAGCTTGCTATACGTCATCATAGAACGGCCTGGGCAAAGCTGTCTCAGAAAGCTTGCTTTAGCATGACTCAAACATACATGGTTCCACCCAAAAATATTCATCCTTGAGCTCCACAAACTCTGAATTCACACACGTTGTACAACCAAACACCTCAGTTATAGGTCTTATTCCAGAAGCCCACAAATGAGTCAGCTGCTTATTTAGATTAAAATAATTGATGGAAATAAGCATGACATAGCACTGAATGAAACTGTTTGAATATTACAAGACCACAAAAGAGGGGGCACTGAAAGTATAGTAATATGCATACAAAGACTGAAAAAATAAGATCCATTCAACAGTTTTTGAAGTTTTTTTGTTGGAGTATTGTGACTTTGAGGCCTGTAACTGAGTGACCAGGGAGGCTGAAGTGTGCTCTGACTGGTTTTTGAATGTTTTGCAAAAGAATAAATGGACACAAAACTGTAGAATTGGAATTAATTTGCAAATTGGACACCTTTAAATTAGGCTTGAATAAAAGACTGGGAGTGGATGGGTCATTACACAAAGTAAAAACTATTTCTCCATGCTAATTTTTCCCCTCTACTGTTACTCACACCTTCTTGTCAACTGTTGGAAATGGGCCATCCGGATTACCACTACAAAAGTTTTTTTTTCCTCCTGCTGATAGTAGCCCACCTTAATTGATCACTCTCATTATAGTTAGTATGGCAACACGCATTTTTTCATGTTTTGTGTGCGCGTGTGTGTACACACACACACACACACACACACCTGCCTACTGTACTTTCCATTCCATGCATCCGATGAAGTGGGTTTTAGCCCACAAAAGCTTATGCTCAAATAAATTAGTTAGTCTAAGGTGTCACAAGTACTTCTCCTTCTTTTTGCTGATACAGACTAACACGGCTACCACTCTGAAACCGTTCTGTTTCAGTTTCCCACTGAAATCCTAATTTATTCTCTTTTTAAAAAAATAAATACAAAACAAGTTTGGAACTCTGTAAAGCTCACGTGTTTTGTACTTACATTTATAAAACAATTTTACAAAACAAAGTGTCCATTTGTTTTTTCCAGTGTTCTTAAAGTCTCCTTAAAGATAAATCACTTTGTGCAGAGTCGTAGGTATTCAGTTTCAGCCTCAAGCAAATACTCAATAACAAAAAAATTTCATTAAAGGAGAGTTAAGAGTGCTTAGCAGTGCCTCCAGAATATGAAAATTAGCTACCAAAAACAGAAGCCTCTCAACACCAGAAAATATACTCAGATAAACAAGACACAAACATTAGAAAGCCAGGAAGTGTAGAGTTACAGTCATGCCTCCCACACCACACATGTACACAACCTTACAATGCATCCATGGAAATGGCAATAGACATTAGGAACCTTACTCATTCCAACAAAACCTGTCATTCTCTCAGTGCCTACCACCTCAAATCATGACTCCTGTTTGTGACATTCACTAAACATGCCTGCCTCAGGGGGTCTGCATGTCATGCACCAAGCCTGCCTATTTTCAGTTCCTAAACCCAGTCTCAGCATGTGATGCTCGTGACATGCACTGAACAAGAATTTTCGTTTTGTTTGTTTTTTTAAAGGGGAGAGAGGGGGCAGGGTGTATCTAAGGAACCCGTTACTTAAAATGATTTTATATTTTCTTCAGACAATCTCATACCCTCAATTAGAAAACCCATTTTCAAGCCAATCCAACTCTGCATGTGGATTTTAGAGCACACTAAAGATTCAAAATAGCACATGGGGGGGGAGGTGTCTATACTTCAGGAACTCTTATCAAAACAATCTCAAAGGTGCACCACAAACTCTACCCCAAGCCCTCAGGTGGTATAACAATTTTCAAACCCATCTGACTGCCTATGAATTTTAGAATACTGAAAATTTGCCTTTAAACAGAAATGCTGCTCAGTAGAGTATTGCAAAACTTCACACTATATTTTTCACATGATCTATACTAAAACCTGTCTTCAATGTACGTATGTCTCAGCATAATGGATGTTTTCTTTAAAGCATGGTCTTAGCCTGGGGGTGGGTGGCATTCTCGCATTCAGTATTCACTGACTCAAATTTCCATACCAAAATGGCTTAGTTTGCAAGTAAAATAAGTGTATTCTAACTACCAAACCCTACACATCCAACACTCAAACTGAGGGTATGTCTGCACTACAGAATAGCTATGTCGGCATAACTCCAGAGTAAAGATGCAGCCTACGCTGACAGGAGTTTTTCCCCAACACTGTGGGAACAGCACCTTCGCAAATCAAGTTTGCTTCCACCAACACAGCTTTGTTCAATGGACATAGCTGCAGCCACAAACCTGATGACATAGCTGTGTTGACCAAACTTTTAAATGTACACAAACCCTGAGTTCTGTCCCTCTTGAACAGCACCAATATTTGAGATTCTGCAAACCAAATTATGCCATTAACTACATCTGTACAATTCCATGGTCTTCAGACATCTGGGCAAACTCATGTCATAATTTGGCCTATGGAATTATTCTCGTAAAGATGCACAAGATGGAAAGAATCTAATTTGACTTTCAAACCCCAGGCTGTGTGAGGCTTTTATGTTTTTAACTGACATCTTTTTACTTGCAGATTTAATACATTTGTTATGGAAATTGGTGAGAGAATTAATATAAAACCTCATTATGCCATTTTTACAAAGTCATTTTTAGAGCAGAAATGCACTTAATATTGCTAAGCTACTTCTTCATGGAAGTCTTCTATATGGAATTTAAACTTGGAGACTAAGATTTGAAAGTTTAGCAAGACAAGTACAAATACATTGAAATCCAACTTGATTAAACTGAGATGAAAATGTATTTCTAGGTGTCAAGTATTGAATTATATTAAGTAGTAATACTGCATTTAACGTTTGGCATCAACAATAAGTTTGACATTGTATACGACACACTTTCGAACAAGACCTGTCCTAAGAATCTTGTAATTTAAGTGACAGAAGAAAGGCCATAATAAGAAATCCACACTTGGGAATTGCAGATTTTGAGAATTTTCTTTTCAATTAGGCAGGGCGAGCTGGAGGGGATTACGAACTCAACCTGTAGACACTGAGGAATTGATGATGGATGCAGGAGTGACAGTAGTGGCATTCTTAAATAGATTGTAAGGTAATTTCATGCAGATCAGTCCGCATGGAAAAAAATGCAAGAAGAAAGAAGCAGAAGATGAAAACGAAGCATCACTGACAGTGATGTAGTCACTGAAATAGGAATTTTGAATTAAATTACTTTATATGCAGCAGCACATTTTCACAATTACTGTAATATTCTGTATTTGCTGCTTGCCAAGTCCAGCTTTCAAGACAGTCCAAGGGGTACAAAGCAATACCTTAATACATAATTAGATAGGGGCAAAATATTATTAAAATTATTCTAGACCTGCCCCTTAGATTCATTTCAAAGGTTTGTGATGACTTGTTCCTCTATCACCCGACCCCTCCTCTGTCAAGTCCCAAGTCTCAATCCTAATTCCTAACTTCTTTTTTAATGTATTAATGGCTTGAGTTTAAGACACCTTGAAGAAGTGATTTTTGAGAATGGATTTAAAGACAAGAGGCAGGCAAAATGGCATACAGGATTGAGAAGGAAGTTCTAGACATAGAAAACACAGACATACAGCTGGTCAAAAGAGCAACAAAAGAAGGATGTCTCCATAGCACCCTGCTATTATGAGAAAGGGAGCTTAAAAAAAAAAAGTTAACCTGCCCATGCAACTATTTAACCAGCAGGCCTCATTACCCTCAATATGCAGCACATTTTCAGAGCAATTTGTCACAGCCAAATTATGTGAAGATCACAGTTTTACCTTTATTGCTCGTAATTTGCAGAGCTTAGTGAAATAAACCAGGAGAGTAAAATTTGTCACACATACTGCATGTGGTAACATTTCGCTTCAACTGAATGCAAGTGAACAGCATCATTGGTCTCGATCGTCTCAAAACTTAAATTAAAGACTGCTCCTGTGAAGACAGCATTCACTTCAGTAGTTTAAGTGATATTTCAGAGGAAGTCATTTAGGTTGATGGTAAATTGCCTAGAATGTTTAAGAATCCCATTTGGATACAGTCCTCACCAGAAAAGATGAGCTCATGTAAGTCGATAATAGATGTGGCAATAGGAGATGTGGAATAATGAAAAAATCCAGAGGCAACTGACTCAGAAGGCTGATGCATGATACTGACACAGAAATTAGTAGAAGAGACCCAAAAAAAAAATCAGAAATTACTTTAGCCTTGACCAGTGGAGACAAGGCGACTTTTATAAATAAGTATTTCCCTTCAGCATCCGGTGCTCATCTGTGGCTATGGAGTTATGCATTAAACCCCCATTCACTTGGCTTCATTGATCTCCCACTGCAACAGTCTTTACAATCAGTCTTTCTTTTCAGCACTGGTATGTTCTTGGATTTGGCAGAGGAAGTAGGAAATCTCCAGTTGTGTTGTTCACACCACAGAGCTCTTAACTCTCAGAGAAACTTAGGAGGAAGGAGGCTGTTGGATGCTGCTCTCCTCAATGGTCTTCAGTTGAGCCCATGGGTGTTTGACAACTCAGATAATTACACTGGAACAGTTCAGAGGTTTGACATAAAAGAAGCAGAAAGACCCAGACTGAGTTACATTATCTCACCACAAGAGGTACACTTATGTCTTCCACTTAACCTTCTCTGACTTTTCAGCCATTGCTCATTTGCCATAAGGTGGAAAGTTTGAACTGAGGGGAAAAACAGAGTTTTAGGACAATTATGAAAAAACATAGCGGCAAGCGACATATTTGTGCTAGTCATTTTGTGCAAGACAGATGAAAGTGAGGAAGCTTACATTAGCATAGGAACAACCAAGGGAAAACTCCATACTTTCATGTGTCAATCTTTCCTGTTAAATGTGACCTATACAAAATCTCAGAGACTGCCTGTAGAGCAGTGGTGAGCAACCTGTGGCCCATCAGGATAATCTGATTGCGGGCCGCGAGACATTTTGCTGATGCTGACTGTCACTGGGAGCTGCGGCAGCCAGCACATCCCTGCGGCCCACTGCTTCCTGCAGCTCCCATTAGCCAGGAACAGCAAACCACGGCCACTGGGAGCTGCGGAGGGCCGTGCCTGCGGATGGTCAATGTCAGCAAAATGTCTCATGGCCCGCAATCAGATTACCCTGATGGGCCCACCTTAGCCTGGGTGAACAATGGTTTTAAATTGGGTTGGAATATTAGCATGAACAAGAGACCCAAAGCACTGAACCGAAAACAAAGAAATAATGAGAAAAAAAAAGTTGTTTTGTTAAATTTGTAGTGACCCTTCAAAATACCAGTGTTATCTTATTTAAGGTTTGGCTAAAGTAACAGAAATAAAACATGGTTAATTGGGTACTATGAGCAGTAAATAATTGGCTATAATTGAACTCCTTCATCTGGCTTAGCTAAGGTCTGATAATTGGTAATGCCATCACACTTGTTTGTTAAATGCAATAAAAAATAAACTCCTGAGGTTCATTGCTAATACCTGTCTGACCAAGTTGGACAACTCCTGGCTTTAGCCCGTTTGTAAGTATCTTGATCAACTACTTACAAATGTTTTGTTATTGTTTGCATCTAGTAAATTGCTCATTATTTTGGCATGTTTAGAAGAATTGTATAAATACCATTTGATGTTTGGATATATTAAAGGAATTTAAAGTTAAATTAGTATCTTGGTAATATCCTGCATAAATAACAATAATTCCAACATTGCCCTTGTCCATTCAGAGAACATTGGTGAAGATGAAACAATTTTAATTAAGGGTGAAAGTGTCAGCTAAGATTTTCTGCCTTAAAAGGGACACAGTCAATTTAAAAATTACAATTCTGCTGGAAAAATGGTACATTCTAAAGTTAAAACTATAGCCTAAGATGTCTATAACTGAAAGAGATTGGAGAAAAAATGTTTAATTTTCAATGTAATGTAAACCTAGTGGTTCCCCTTGTATTGTCACTGTCCACTGTTTGTGTGGGTCTTTCATAGAACAAGGAAGGTTTCAGAGTAGCAGCCGTGTTAGTCTGTATCTGTAAAAAGAACAGGAGTACTTGTGGCACCTTAGAGACTAACAAATTTATTTGAGCATAAGCTTTCATGGGCTACAGCCCACTTCATCGGATGCATAGAATGGAACATATACAAAGAGTGTACACACACACACAAGCTCTAAGAGGCTAATTAATTAAGACGACCTGTTAGCAGGAAAAAAAAACTTTTGTAGTGATAATCAAGATGGTCAATTACAGACAGTTGACAAGAGGTGTAAAGGTAGTTCTCATAAGGAAATAGATTCAAGTTGTGTAATGACTCAGCCATTCCCAGTGTCTATTCAAGCCAGAGTTAATGATATCTAATTTGCAAATCAATTCAAGCTCAGTAGTTTCTCCTTGGAGTCTGTTTTTGAAGTCTTTCTGTTGCAAAATTGCCACCTTCAGGTCTGTTACTGAGTGGCCAGAGAGGTTGAAGTGTTCTCCTACTGGTTTTTGAATGTTATGATTCCTGATGTCAGATTTGTGTCCGTTTATTCTTTTGCATAGAGACTGTCCAGTGTGGCCAATGTACATGGCAGAGGGGCATTACTGGCACATGATGGCATATATCACATTGGTAGATGTGCTAGTGAACGTGCCCCTGATGCCGTGGCTGATGTTATTAGGTCCAGGAAGGTTTTCTTTTTTTTTCTTTTTTTAAATATATAGTGTTAATATGATAGTAAAAACAAACAAAATGGTATGCAATCAGGGCAGCTGCAGTACCTGAAATTACTTTTTAACTCTTTAAAAAAAAATTGACTAGATTTCAAGTTGCCAATGTATCTTTAACTGTTGCTTGAGGGTTTTTATTTTGTTTTGACAATAGTTCTAACAATACTGTATCACTCAGCATTTTGGCGACTGAATATATTTTGCTTGTTTGTGTTTTTCCAAAAGTTCCATTTTATTTTTAAAAGTGAAAATTGTGATAGTACTTTGCTAGCTAATGGCTCACTCAGCTAGTGATTTACCCACATTTTTCAACCAGAAAATTCTATTTTACAATTGTATTCTTTGGTCATGTAAGTACATTACATACTCTATAATAATCAACAGTAATCTATAACTACTTTCTATTAAGCAACTTAAAAAAATGATAGTATTCTTGTTAAACTATGCTAGTTCTTAAAGTGTGGTTTTGTGGGGCTAAGCACTATTGAACAGTTTCTACCTGACCTCAGAAGTAGCTGTTATTTCAGTGGTAGATGGAGTGTCCCCTATACATGCAGTGTGCAATTTTTGTAAGAGTTAGGTATGCAATTGCACATGCAAAAGCATTTGGCCTTTTATGTACACAACTACAATCATACATCTAGCTGTCCATCTGCGTGCACGAGTATCTTATTTTCATTCAAGTAATGTTTTGAAAAGACAAAATCAATAATGAAGATATCTGTAGTCAAAACCAGCAACTGCCTCCGAGTTCAGTTTCAGTGGCTTTCTTGGTGTAGATGTATTAGGACTGAAGACCAATTAATTATGAAACGTGTTTAACAAGGAATGCTGCTACATGACCACAAATCAGGTGGTTGCTAAAAGCTTCAGTGGCACAATCAGATTGCCAATAATGGATATAAACTGAATATCAAGCCAGACCATCTGAAGGAACTAGCTATGGACTGAGCCAGATGGTGCTTGATTTGCAAGGAGGTTACATTCCTTTTGGATTTGCCATGATGGTGATGAATGTTTTGAAAGTCAAACCCAGAACTTTGGGAACTTTTTGTATGAAAAGTACTGTATAGAATGGTGTTAATCTAGCCTACATCACCCTAACTATCCTTCACCATGTACAACCAGACCAGTGCCACCAAGGATGAAGAACAGCTGGCTGAAGCCAAACCCAAGCAAGACAGAGGTTATGCTTATGGGCAGAAGAAAGCATCCTGAAGAGTTCACAACCATGGCACAATCTCTTTTTGGTGGGTACGCACTCACAACTGGTCAATTCCCTCCATAATTTAGGAATGCTCCTGGATTCCTTGCTGAGGCTAAGTGCTCACATGATAAAATTATTAATCACAGATGCTACTGTCTCTGGCTGGGTAGGTGAGACTATCCCATCCTAGCAGATTATGACCTGACTGCAGCTACATTGTTATAGTCCAGACAGGAGGTGACAAAGGTAACATTCCTAAGGGCTGATGGCTCCACATCCAGTTAACTCTATACAGTACAGAATGTCTTCTCAGCAACAAAGGCTATCTCAAACACATGAAGTCTGTCCTCTGCTCTCTAGACTGGCTTACCACAGAAATTAACCTCAATATTCAAGGTCTCAGTCCTTGTCTTCAACTTGGTCAATGACCTAGGCCCAGCACATCTCTGATCATCTCTTCGCTAAGAACCACTGTTGACCATTCTGCTCCTCAGACAGAGTGTAATTTTCTACAAGGGTAAAAAGCTCAATTGTGCAAGAAACAGAGCCTCCTTGGAAGCTAGTAAGAGACTATGGAATGAACTCCCACAGGAACTAAGAATCGTCACCACCTTCCTTGCACACTTTTCTGACCTTGCCTTCTCTAAAATGCTGAGCAGATGTGGACATTTTAAAAAAAAAATACCCTACTAAAACAAAACACTACACTACACACAAAATCTGAGGAAAGACTCAGAAAGAGAGGGAGAATATAACCTGCACAAGAGTTGTTAGCCACATCATTTAATGTATTACAGAAAGGTGTTCAGATGCTACTGCGATGAAGAACCTACACTGAAAAGAAAAAGCAGATCAGAAGCCAACAACTTAAAGCTAAGGCATTCATTCTTCCATTAAAAAATATGTAACTAACCTTTATGTATCATTAACATCTGTGAGAGAAGTTTAGTAGGTCAATGAACCAAAATTTGTACTAGACATCAAACTAGGTGTTGCAACACAAGCATAAAGGAATCATGGCCAGATCCACATTAATTGTTAACATCTAGATAGGAACAGAGTTACTCATGTGTGTTAGTCATGAAATTCAAATACACAGGGAAGTCTGCCTCCATTCAAGAATGGTCTCCGTAAAAAGAAAACCTGAGCAACATCCTAGAACGAGTTGCACACAAAGTGACCTAAATATCAAATGATGATTTCAGGATCAAACTGGACTCTGTCAACCAGAGGGTGCAGACAACATTCAGGTCATGCAACTGACTTAGCAAGAACTTTAAGAACCAAGCTATTGATTTCAAGAGCTGGCATGGCCCAGGGTTATGTTCCTCACAAATACTTCACAGCTGGCACATCAAGGGAACTAGGATCCAACCACACAGGGGTTTTTTGTGTTTGTTTTTTTTTGTTTTTGTTTTTTTACAGAACACTCAATGTTGTTCATCTACGTAAGCTGGATTTCCTTCACACACATCCAGTTGCCCTCAATCCCCGAGATAGCTTTCAGACAGAGGAAGAATCACCCTTGGCCAAAAGGACCAAGTACCTAGCATTTGCTTTCTCACCCCAACAGCTGGCTTTAACAAAGAAACTGGACACCTCATTCAAACACGATTTTGCTTCCCCATCAGAGATGCCACTGCCTAGAAAAGCCAAAACCCACAAAACATACTCCACAGTCCCCTCATCTCCTCCAGAACTCACCGTACCCACAGGAGCTTAGCCCTTGACACAATCATGACCAATAATCCCTTCGTTACCAAGACTGGACCTACCCAGAGAAGCCAGAGCCCTCATACCCACATCCATCCCACCAACCCGGTGTGGGCAAACTTTTTGGCCGAGGACCACATCTGGGTATCGAAATTGTATGGCAGGCCATGAATGCTCACAAAATTGGGGGTGCAGGAGGGGATGAGGGCTCAGGCTGGGGGTGTGGGCTCAGGGTTGGCGCTGAGAATGACGGGTTGTGAGTGCAGGAGAGTGCTCCAGGCTGGGACTGAGGGGTTTGGAGGGGGATCAGGGGTGGTGCAGGAGGTTGGGGCACAGGAGGAGGTCAGGGTGCAGGCTTTGGGGGGGGGGTGCTTACCTCAAGCAGCTCCCAGAAACAGCAGCATGTCCTCCCTCCACTTTCTATGTGGAGGCACAGCCAGGAACCTCTGTGTGCTGCCCTGTCCGCAGGCACCACCCCTGCAGCTCCCACTGGCCATGGTTCTCAACCAATGGGAGATGCGGGGATGGCACTTGAGGCAGGGGCAGTATGCGGAGCCTCCTGGATGCCCATATGCATAGGAGCAGGAGGGGAGACATGTAGCTACTTCTGGGATCCGCACGGAGTGGGGCAAGCCCCCAACCCCACTTCCCGGCTGGAGCGGGGCAAGTCTCCGAGCCCACTCCCCAGCGGGAGTTTGAGGCCAGGATTAAAACACCTGGAGTGCCGGATGTAGCCCACAGTTTGCCCACCCCTGCACTAACCCCTTACGCTTTGATGTGGAGCTACCCAGAAACCTGCGTCCCTCGCACACATCCCCCTGCTGCCCTCCTCCCCCTGGGGCTGCCGGAGGGGGGGAGGGGACCAAGCCTCTTCTCGCAGCCACCGCAGCGATCCCCAGGGCGAAACAGGCCAGGCCCCTTCTCCCACATTACGGCACCCACCCGCCCACCGCTCCCCGCTGGCGGCTCACCTGAAGCGGCCCCCGCAGTGCTGGCACTGGTCCCCCACCCAGCCGGCCTGGCACTC
This sequence comes from Mauremys mutica, assembly GCF_020497125.1. Lineage (NCBI taxonomy): Eukaryota > Metazoa > Chordata > Testudines > Geoemydidae > Mauremys > Mauremys mutica. Next base: position 136,891,695 of record NC_059076.1, on the reverse strand, counting down.
GCACTGCCCGCTGCCCGGCTGGCAGCGCCCGCCATTGGCGCACGGCTTATCGCACTCCTTCCCCTCGGCCGCCGCCGCCTCGGGCCCCGGCACCAGCAGCAGCAGCAGCAGCACCAGGAGAAGCTGAGCCGGGGGCCGCCCCCAGAAGCGCCGCGGCCGGCCGCCCTGCGAGCCCAGTCTCCCTGCCGCCGGCTGCCTCCGGCTGCTCCGCTCCATCTGCCGCCGCCGCCGACTTGGGAGAGGTGAGAGCTTCGGACCCCTTGTCTCCCTAAGCCTCCCGGGTGGGCTGAGCGACCGGACGGTGGCCGGCGAGGGAGCTGCGGGCTTCCGATACGGTGGCCGATGAGGAAGGAGGCTGCTCAGTAGCGCCGCTCGCACTCGCTCTCCCGACTCTCAGCGGCAGGACTGAGGCGCCCGTCGGGCCGCGGCCGATGACGTCATCACCCGCACGCCGTGCACTGACATATCGCTCTCCCGAGCGGACGGGGACTACCATCGAGAGCGGGCAGCGGCGGCCAGAGCGGCGCGGGGTGGGGCCCGTCTCCTGCTGCAGTGCCATAGAGGAGGGGCGCCCAGCAGCCAGCGATGGGGCCCTGCGGAGGCGCCTGGCGTTCACCGGCTAGGGTGACCAGCTGTCCCGATTTTATAGGGACAGCCCCGATATTTGGGGCTTTATCTTATATAGGCTCCTATTGCCCCCCGCTCTCTGTCCCGATTTCTCACACTTGCTGTCTGGTCACCCTCTCACCGGCTCAGCAGCAAGGGGGACATGACGAGGCAGAGGTCAGATTAATGCAGGAGCACAGGTGCCCTGGGTGACTGGCTGTTAGTTAAACCAGAGCCTTGCCAAGGTAGTGCTAGGCTGGGGGGTCTTCACCCAGACCCCACCACGCGCCCAAGCCCGGAGCCAGCAGGCACTGGGAGCAAAAACGAGCCTGGATTTCGCTGGCTCTTTCAAACTGCTGGCTCAGTCCTGGGGGGATGTTTGCAGGGCAGCACGTTATCCCATTCATACAATTCTTCTTTCTTCCGAGTAGCTGAAGAAATCCTAAGGACTCTCTCACAAAGCCCGTCACAAAGTGCAAGATGGAAGAAACAAGTGTCCACACAAGAAAGCCCTGGCTCAGTGATGAGATGAGATGGAGCCTGCAATAGGAGAAAAATATTTATTTCTGTTGCAATATTCATAGCGTCTAAGACCACTGTGATCATCTAGTCTGATCACCTGGATAACACAGACCATAGAACTTCCCAAAAATAATTGCTAGTGACGGAGAATCCACCATGACCCTTGGTAAATTGTTGCAATGGTTAATTACCTTTGCTGGTAAAAAACATTACTATTTATTTCCTATCTGAGTTTGTCTAGCTTTAACTTCCAGCCATTGGCTCATGTTGCATTTTTCTCTGCTAGAGTGAAGAGGCCATTATTAAATATTTGATCCTTATGTAGATACTTATTCACTATAATCAAGTCACCCCTTAGCCTTCTGTTTATTAAGCTAAATAGATAGGGGTCCTTAAATCTATCACTATAAGGCATGTTTTCTAATCCTTTAATCATTCCTGTGGCTCTTCTCTGAACCTTTTCCAATTTATCAATTTACTAGTTAAAGTCTTCATTGCACACAGCACTGTACAAAATAAGACATCCCAAGCCCCACTGAGTTTACAATCTAGGATTTAAAGAATAAACAACAGGTGAATAAACAGTTAATGGGTGGAACAAGAAGTATAAGGGAAGAGAAAAATGTGGGTATTTGCATTGATAGTGCTCACCACTAATGACTAAAGACATAGCAGTATGTTAGTTTTACATTGAAAGTCTCAAATTTCATACCTCAGTTACTACTGTGTAGACAAAAAGTTTGCAGTATCACAATGCTCAATGTATTCCAGAGAATCTGTAAGTGGGAAGGGAAGTTGAATTCCCATAGCTACATTTGGGAGTAGTTAAAACAGATATTACTCAAGAAACGGGTATGCTGTGGGCTTTCTTGAATAAAAAAGCAGTTGCAGTTGAGAATCTTCACCATTATTTAGGGGCTGGTCCAGGAGCGCAAAAGAGTGAGAAAAAGCAAGTAGAACAATATCATCATTATAGCTGTGATTGACCTGAGTTATCTGAGTGAGATGACAAATGCCTTTCTAAACAGACTAGTCAAAATGAGGTTGTTATTTGCAATGGGAAGAAGATGAAACAGAGCTCAAATTAAAGGTTTTGTTAGAAATAAGTAAAACCTCGATTATGGGTTTAGAGAAGTATGTGAAGTACTTAAAGTGACAAGAGGCTAAATTTCACTGAAGTTACTGGGTCAAATTCATCCCTGGTGGCTCTCCATTGATCTGTTTAATAGCAGTGAAGTTACATTAAGGGTAAATTTAATCCATTGTTTTAAATTTGGAAAGAGGTGCATGGTAAGGCTGAAGATTAAATTATTTTATTAAGTGGGAAATCAAAAGTGAACGTTTTGGAAGCACTGTAAAAGGGAGAGGTTGAAATAAGGTGCAACAGTGCAAAGAATTATGTTTTTGAGAGTTGGGTAAAAATTTAATTGAAGCTGATGGGTGTAACTGTCACCCTTCATTTAAAATAGCTGTAAGAAACCAGTGAGTTTCTTTATGGACCCAGAAATCTGAAACAATAGCAGCCACCACCTAAAACACAAGTATGTCACCACCCAGAACAAAGGTACATGTGGGCAGAGAGGGTTTGCTGTGTGTGGTTTTGAGTAGAGGTGTATGAGAAAGAGACAGAGAGAAGAAAGAAAAACACTATAGAAACACAAAGAGGAGGAGCATAAAGCTAGACATAACCTGAACAAAAACTGAGAGTATGGCTGTGAAAAAAGCCTACAGAGAGAGCTTTTGGGCTGAGTGCTGGTTGAAAGATGCTCAGGGCTGGGAGCAAAGACACTATTTCCTGTTGTTTGATTCCTGCTGTGTTAAGGGAAACAGGATTTTGCACATTCTTTGTAAATAAACAAGATTGTATCAAAGATACCTGATTCCGTCATCAATTTCTCCTAATGGAAACACTGCACAGGGCTCTGAACTTTGGCTGACTGGTCAGGTAAAAAATCTAAAATAAAATAGTCAATCAATTACTATATTTAATCCAGACAGATAATTTGTATTTAGAAGTAACAAAAAAAAAAAAAGCTTGATGGTTTCAATGTGGTTTCTGAATGGGTTACTGAAGAGAATGAAAGGTATTGATTAGAAACACCAGAAAGTAAATCTAAAGATGTATGTAAATGGAAAATCTAGTCAGTCAAAGCACTTACCCGACACAGTCATGGTTATTAAATCCTTTACCTTCCATGCCTGAGAAAGTGGCAGAGCCTGTCATCAGAATGAAAATTTGTGTCAGAGATCTTGCTAGTTCTAGCATCTGCTAAAGAGATCCTGCCTTCAGACTCTGCTCTGACTCGCCAGGTCTGGGCTTGCCTACAATTGTCATAGATGATAATACTTTTGTTTCTGCCAAAACACATGGATGTTGTCCAAGAGAATAAAATCAATTACAACACAGTAATATAATAAAATACCATCAACTTAAAATAAAACATCACAACAAATAAGGCATGAGTGATGTCTCTCCATCTCTGACTTTCCCATATGTCTAGGTATTTCTCTCTAGTATAATGGATTTCTCACTCAAGTGTTTTTCTTACAGTGAAAATTCCATTGGATTTGACAATAAAAAGATATGTCTTAAACGGGGTAACTAGAATACTTTGCATGTTGGAATATAATGGATTTGTTTTTATCAAGTAAACTTTGAATCTCTCAAGTTACACTGTAAAAGTTAAGAAGAGTTCAAATCTACAGATTCACTTTGAGTTGAAAAGTAAGACAAAGAAGTTTTCATAGTGAGACAGACTTCTACTCCATCAAAGACAGTATCCTTCCTCTGAAAGGCCAATCTTGGATGCTTCAGAGAGAGTTGTAACAATCACAAGCTTTAACTGCTTGATACTATACCACCAGAAGAAATTCCTTCCTGTCCCTAATTGGTAAACAAATTGTGCCCTGAAGCATGATAGTTGCTAGCCCTCTGCATACACAATCTCAGCAATGAGGATTTTTTAAAGTTTCTTTGCTAATTTAATTTTAAATTTAGTTGGTTCAATTTTTACATGACAGGACAGGAATTTCTAAAAAAATTAAAAGTTCCCAGTTTCATACAATTTTGGTAAACAGTTTACCTACAAACATATATGGAATAGAATGGGAGGGATTAAGTAAATCCAGAGTCTGGACTGAGCTATTTTTTTTTCTGAGGAGAGATATTTACTAATAGACGTATTGAACTGTTTAAAACACGCTTGTTTGGCAATAGGTACAGAAGGACTATGCTGTTGCTATAAACCACATTCAGTGTGATTATTACATTTAGGAATGGGAGAGCCCAAGATATCAGGCATTAGAACAGCATACTCCTCAGTTATCCTCACATATCTCTATACAGAATTTTAAATCAGTAACTGGTTATTACATGGACATTTCCCCAGACTATTAAACTCAATTGCTTCTGTGAACAAGCATCACCAACAATATGCTTATAATGATGAACTACACTAACTCTTTTTCTCACTCTCTAGAGACTTTAAGCCCTTATGAAGCTGATCACTGTATCTATATTTGCAATTAAATGTCACCTCTTTATTCAGGGTGCAGGTCAAGTTACTTCTCCTCCTGAGATGCACAAGAACAAGATAGCCTGAGACTATGTTGCTGTAAAAATAGACACTTGGGGTGAAATTATGGCCCCCTCGAAGTCAACAACAAAACTCTTGCTGACTTTAACAGGGCCAGTATTTCACCCACAGGGGCTGAGTCGCAGCTGAACTGAATATCAGGGAGAGAAGCAAACAGTGGAAATGCTTTGGGAAGCTGACTCCCAGTCTGTCTAATCTGTCCTCTGTATGTATATATATCTTCCTACTGTATTTTCCACTGTATGCATCCGATTAAGTGGGTTTTAGCCCATGAAAGCTTATGCTCAAATAAATGTGTTAGTCTCTAAGGTGCCACAAGTACTCCTCATTCTTTTTGCTGATACAGACTAACATGGCTACCGCTCTGAAACTTGTCTAACTTGTGTGTCAGTCACCATGGTGTCTGGGTGTCAAGATCACAAGAAATTGTAACTACTGCATGCTCACCACTGTGTTAATGAATCTTTCCCTCCTTTGAGAGAGGAATGGTTTTGCAACGACCCTTTCCTTGTTGTGTCCTCTTATCTCTCCCATGGAAACAAAACAAATATAACTCCCTTCTCAAGTTATTAGACATTGGGACCAGCTACCGCTGACTGGTGTGTCACCTAACTTCAGTAGCTTTTCATTCCTTGTCAGCAACCCATTCAGAGCAGCTTTTCTGCTCAGTTGCAAGGAGCCATCTCCTGACTCTCACCCTCAACTGCCATGGAACCTTGTGCTCCCAGAATTCCAGCCCTTCTGTTAAAGGGGCCTCCAACAGTCATGCCCAACTGCCATGGAACCCTCTGCTCTGAGCATTCTGTCCCTTCTGGTAATAGTCACACCCAACTGCCATGGAACCTTCTGCTCTGAGCATTCTATCCCTTCTGGTAATGGTCACACCCAACTGCCATGGAACCTTCTGCTCTGAGCATTCTGTCCCTTCTGGTAATAGTCACACCCAACTGCCATGGAACCTTGGGCTCTGAGCATTCTGTCCCTTCTAATAACGGTCACACCCGACTGCCACAGAATATTCTGATTCCAACATTCTGTCCTGTTTCCGATAAAGACATATTACTCAGAAACATCCTTCTGCTGTTTGAATAACAGGAGACAGATAGCACCCCATATGTGTCTTGCTATATGTGCAGAAGTTCCTTCTGCTCCTAGAACCTCAGCATAGCTGTAGGAATACATTCATGGCAACGGCCAGATGCCATATTTGTGGCAAAGCTTTTGTCATATGGCTGTAGGACTGTCTGACCACTTTAAGGCGGTTCCTTGCTCCACCAGCCAAAGTCTCACCCCTTCCAGGATGCAGAAGGTAGCAAGAAAGGAGATGCTGTTGCCCAAACAACAGCCTGAGTCACATGTATCTTGACTGGGGTGAGTAATGAGGATATTATATGGCTTAATTTGAAGGATAATTCTGATACTCTTGCTCACTTTGAGTAGTCCTATTGGGCTCATACTCATGTGAGTAAGTATTTTATGAGTAAGAATGAGAGAATCAGACCTTAAAACTGGAGGCTCACTGGGACATGGATATTATCATCTTAGTCATCATGGATTCCAGTTTCTCACCAAAACTAGGGCTCATGCTCAATGATAGCAATATTCTCATCCTCTCTACTAGATTGAGGCCCCCACTAGAGATGGAGCTAAACAAAAACCCAGGATCCAAGCAGCAACCTCACTCCCCCTAAAGCCACCACCAGATTTTGGACTTGAATCTGAACTCTGCAGTATCAGGCCTCTCCTAGTCCGTAAACAATATTTACTTGAAATACCCAGTTAGCTTTGAAGGACAAGTACTGGTCAACCATTAAGGCGGCAGGTTTGTCAGAGTGGGGAAAAAGTAACAGATAGCATGATTTTCCTATTGTCTGTGACTTTTTTATGTCTGTGATGCATGACACAGTGGCAGCTCCTGTGTCCCATGGGGCTGGACCTGGCATCCTGCTCTTGGCATTGCGTCCAGGTGTGCGGGGTCACCGCATGGCTCAGGTTTGGCCCAGCTGCCTCTGTGTCATGCTGGGGGTGGGCAGGCCAAACCTGAGCAGCACTGTGATCTGGAACACCCAGAGTGGGGAACAGGACCCAGCTCTGCCAGGCACAAGAGACCCTGCTGCCCAGAGTGAGTGAGGGGGCAGGCTTCCTCTCCATCCATACTGGCCTCTCCTCTGCACGGGGTCTAGGAATAGGGTTGTGGTACTAAGGTGGAGGGTGACAGATATTCTAGGCTTCAGAGTGACAGGCAGACAGGTTATTTTCCTCCAAAGTTTTGTTTCAGTAGTTTGACGAAGAGCTTTGGGATTTTTCTCAGCATTAAGATTTCTTGCAAACAGTTCACTGTTGCTCTAGTTTTGTCTCTGTTGTAGTATGTAATACACCGTCTTGGCACTAATTCTGCTCTCTCTCACTCTGGTATAAATCAGGGGCATATCCACTGAAGTCAGTGGAATTGCATCAGTGTAAAACCAATGGGAGTGAAATCAGAATCCCCTATTTTCTATTTATCTACATGGAAACCTCATTGCAAGTATATTTGACAACACACTGGTCTCTCATTACAGTGAACTTATGCATAACCCAAGATATTGCAAGAGGTCTCATTTGACCTTATCTTTCCTTTCTTTAATTGTGAGTATAATTGTCAAAGAGTCTTAGAAAATATAATTAATGAGAAATACACATATAACTATGAAATTACTTTAATTAATCAAATGTCAGTGAAATTTACAGACATAATAATAATAATGAATAGCTGAAAAATAATAAAGCACCTTCTATTCAACAGGATTTTAAAATACTTTGGATTCACCCTGAAATGCAGTCATCTCTGGGGTTGAAGGTAATAACTGGTGCATATCAGCACTATGCAAGTTAGGTCAATAAGTGAAGAATATCATACTTCTTCAGAACTGCAGTGGAAATTGTAGGTAGACAGAATATAATTACCAAAATGAAATGTAGTTAAACAAACCTATTCTTGCATGAATTTCAGTAGGATCTCTAACAATCACAAGTTGTTAGGACCTTAGTTTTATATCTTATTCAGAAGATAGTGCCTTCAATAGTACGATGCTCCTAACACCACAATGAGGTATTGGATCAATTATGATCGAAAAGGAAGAATACCAGTGGCTGAGGGCTAGTCCACACTTACCGTCCGGGTCGACGCGGTGAGTTCGACTTCTCGGAGTTCGAACTATCGCGTCTGATCTAGATGCGATAGTTCGAACTCCGGAAGCGCCGCGGTCGACTCCGGTACTCCACCACTGCAAACGGCGGTGGCGGAGTCGACCTTGGAGCCGTGGAGTTCGACCCCGCCGCGTCCGAACGGGTGAGTAGTTCGAATTAGGGTACTTCAAATTCAGCTACGCTATTCACGTAGCTGAATTTGCGTACCCTAATTCGAACCCCCTTTTTAGTGTGGACCAGGCCTGAGTCACCAACACTACTTCCTACAGCACCTGTGTTTTCTTTGTAGGTTTCCCATCTATGTATTGACCAAGCCTGACCCTCCTTATCTTGTGGGCACCAAAATTTGCAGGAATTCAGCAGCAGTGACACTGGCAGAATTCAATCAGTTTGAGCTCTACACAGACTATACTAAAGTCAAGGCCTAAATGTTCACAGGTGTCCACTAATTCTGAATGCCTTCAATTTTGGGTGTCCATCTTCAGCCCCCTGGGGCCAGATTTTCAGAGGTGTGGGCCCATGCAACTTCATTTGGCTTCCACAGGGAGCTGTGAGTGCTCTGAAGATCAGTCCCTAATTCTCACAAATTGGGCACCTAAAAAGCAAAGGTATATAAAAGTAGCAAATACTTAACAATTTATATGCCTTCCCAGAGATGATACAGAAAGTCAATAGCAGAGCTGTGAATGGAACCCTGGAGTAAAGAATGCCAGTCCTGTGCTATAACCATTACTCACCAACTCTTCCACATTCTGAAAAAGACTTGCCTCTGTTTTTAAGAGTCTTATTATTCTGCAAAGAGTTAAAAGTAAATGGATTATGCTACTCAGTAACAAAAAGTCAACTCAATGGGCTGCAACTGATGAATATTCTCAGAGAAATACCACAAAGCGAACAAGAAGTACTTATAATAATCTTGAATTCCGGTATTGCAAGAATAAAGGCTTTGTCTGTGAGCCACACTTCCTTAAATTCTAATTGTCCAATTCTAAGTTGTTGGGTTTTTTGGCAAGCATGTGCTTTATACATCATGCTGTCTTCTGCTAGAACAGACTGTGAAGTCCCAACTGCAATAAGTAATTTTCAGACTATTAGCTAACAATCAGAAGTTAGATAACCCCTGAAGAAAGCCTAAATTGCATTAAAAAGCACCTTCTTTCCCATCTCTCCCCCCCCAAAAAAGATTCAGTGAAAGATAATGAAAGGCATTCAGATTCATTAGAATCACAGAATCATAGAATATCAGGGTTGGAAGGGACCTCAGGAGGTCATCTAGTCCAACCCCCTGCTCAAAGCAAGACCAATCCCCAACTGAATCATCCCAGCTAGGGCTTTGTCAAGCCTGACCTTAAAAACCTCTCAGGAAGGAGATTCCACCACCTCCCTAGGTAACCCATTCCAGTGCTTCACCATCTACCGAGTGAAAAAGTTTTTCCCAATATCCAACCTAAACCTCCCCCACTGCAACTTGAGACCATTACTCCTTGTTCTGTCATAAGGTACCACTGAGAACAGTCTAGATCCAACCTCTTTGGAACCCCCTTTCAGGTAGTTGAAAGCAGCTATCAAATCCCCCCTCATTCTTCTCTTCTGCAGACTAAATAATCCCAGTTCCCTCAGCCTCCCCTCATAAGTCATGTGCTCCAGCCCCCTAATCATTTTTGTTTCCAATGCAATGTGGACAAGCATGTTTCATTTACAGTCTTCAGTAAATTTGCTGTGAAGAGGTGTGCTGCTGCAAATATGCAGGACACTCAACAAAAGAACAAAAGGAATCAGGGCAGCTGTTCAGGAATTATTTAAAAGAGAGGTTACATATTGGCAACCGAGTTTATAGAGGCCTTTGCAGAGGATCATGTCTCTTAAGGCTGACACAAACTGCTTTGTTACTCAATGATGGAGATAGGTCAGCAGTGATTTTAACATTCAAAGCACATCTACGCTGCAGCCACAAGTGTGATTTGCAGCTTGTGTAGATGTACCCAGGCTAGCTGTACTCTAGCTATCTTGCTAAAAATAGAAGCGAGGACATGGCAGCATGGGCTTCAGCATGGACTATACAAGCCCATCTGACCCCGCCCCCCAGGATATGTACTTGTTTGTTCAGTTGGCACTGAAGCCTGTGCATAGTGTCCTCACTGCTATTTCTGGTGAACTATCTAGAATGCAGTTCATGCGGGTATGTCTACATCAGATGCAAATCACACCCCTTGGGGTATGTCTACACTGCAGCTGGGTGCCTGCTTCCCAGCACAGGTAGCCAGACCCATACTAGCTCTGCTCAAGCCAGCAAACTGAAAATAGCAGTGGAGCCAGGGTAACATGAGCAGCAGCTGGGGCTAACCACTGGATTACAAACCCACCGAGGCCCCCTGGATATATATTGAGCTGACACCCGTGTTATCCCAGCTACACTACTATTTTAGCATACTGGCTCGAGCACAGCCAGTGCGTGTCTATCTGCCCAAGCTGGGAAGCATGTTCCCACCTGTAGTGTAGACGTACCCTATGAAACCAATCCCATACATTACTTTACCGTCATAAGGAGTGCAAGATTGGGTCTTAACTAGTGGACCTCTACTCCTCCCTCTTACCCATGTACGCATAACACCAATCCTTTCTGGTGTTTGGGAGGACGTCTGCTTGTTATTTAAAACTGGTAAGGAACTTCATACTGGTGCAAGATGATGGCCTATTTAACCTCCGCTGAGGCTGAAGTTAGCTGTTCTGGGCATGAACAAAAAAGCAGTAGCAATGGGAATTTACTCTGTCCACACTGCCCCACCAAAGGACCTCAGTCCTGTTTGGGAGGACCATCTCAACTGAGAAGGTAGCTTATGATTCCTGTGCATTCAGCCTCTGCTGAGGCTCCCAACAACGGTGCTAGCTAGTGCCAGGCATTGTAATATCGACACCTGCCCACTGGAAACTAGACTAAGACCAACAATCTAGTTCATTCGGTAGTCACCCCTTTGGAAGACCTATTTTACAACACAAGAGCGCATCTTGCTAAAAATCCAGCCTATATACTTAACTGTTCTCACAACGGACTCCTAAGTGCTGTTGACAAATTCTATAGTCTCATGGCTTTCACCGCATTTTGTTTCAGCTAATAAACTCCCTCCACCTTTCCATGTTGTTAACAATGGTGCCATGTGGGAGTATAAATAGCAGCCCTCACAAGCTGTCTCATGTGGCCTAAAACAGAACTAAGAGTAAATACTGGGGACTGCCCCTGGATCTGGAGAAACTTTGGGGCAAAAAGACATTGTCCCCCAGGAAAGAATGCCTAGGTCCTTACTTTAGGTAGTGAGGACAGAAGAAGAAACAGTTCAGTATTTGGGTTATCTTTGGCTTTTCCCTTGGTCATAATACATATGTGTAATTTCAATGCAACTAAAATTCATTTTTGTATTAACCCTTTCATAGTTCTACTCCTTGGATTGTTTTCTCCCACTTGCACATATACCGGAGGTTGATGTTGTTACAGGAGTGTTCTGTATCTATATATATGTAAATAGATAAGGTGCCAGTCGATGACAATCAAGAATATGTAAAGGGATTCTGACTTTCAGTTTTAACTCATAAAACAGTTTTAACTCATAAAACACCGATAAAACTCCCCCAACATAAAAATGAAATAAAATCAAATCAGTGTTTATCCACTAAGCACTGGTAATAGTTACTTGCATCAAATGGCTTATCTACGTGGAGCAGTAATGCAGACTATGGGGATGTAATTTCTAAAGCACATTAATTGGTCCATGCTGGCGTGCATTAAAGATTCCCTTGTGAGCTTTAACATAGTGCTGTTTGAAACAGTATTACGTTAAAGTGCACTAGAGAACATTACAAAGAGAATACTCATTACAGTTTAGACTACTGTAATGAGTAATGTATATAATAACATTACTCCTTACAGTGTATAGAACGCTTAAGCTGCAACAAACTTTGATTTTTGGACATCTACATAAAACTCCCAAATTATTTAAAAATACCCCCCCAATGAAATTAATTAAAAAAAAAAAAAACAAACAAACAAACCAAAAAAACCCACCCAAACCTAGAAAGCCCTAAATATGCAGCATAGTTCTTTCTTGAGTTTTGTAGGCCCAATAAAACTTGTGCACCTTAAATGGATCCTTGTGTGTAGTTTTTTACATCAACTCTTAACACATGTTAATAATTCATGGTACTGGAAAGACCTCTTGGGTTTGGAATTATTGGTTCATAGATCTTTGAAATTACATTTCTGTAAGTCCCTCACTCCAGTTCTACACTTCTTTTATTTAAAATCACAGGTTGAAGTGAGAGAATTGTAATCCGTCTACTTTAAAACATGGATGAAATCATATTGTTTTAAATCATGTTAACAATGGACTCTGAGCTGGGAACTGTGTCTGCAGAACCAATTTAAAGCGCGATTTGAAACCCTTTCAGGCTAACTTGGTTTAAGCACAGTTTGGCCTCTTGGGTCTGGGTCCTGCAAAGAATTACACATCTTCTTGAAATTTAGAATGTCAGTAACAATGTTGACTTCAGTGGGACTATTTACATGCATGCTTAAACTTAAACCCATGCCTAAATCTTTGCATGATTGACACCCCATTGTGAGTGGGGCCATTCTGTGTTTAAACAGAATATAGTGAACCTTGTTTCCAGATTCAGTCAATAAGTTTTGTCCCTGCCCACAATGACAGGTCAACCCATTTAAAAACCATGTTTGAAACCAGTTCAGTAAACACAGCTTGAGATGCAGTGTGATCAGTGCCAATAAAATGCACACAGGAAATAATTTTGCAAAGTATAATATTATATATCATAAAGTCCAAGATAAGTATAGTACTGTAAATAGTATGTGATGAGGAGTTGGCTGAGTCACACTGGAAAGTATGAAGTTCCTGAAAGACTATTATATACAAAGCAAAAAAAAAAAAAAAAGCTGTACACTGTTTTACAAACATAGGTCACCATACAGACATTGATAAAGCCCCAGAACAATAATTAAAAAGGGAAACACAAAAATCTCTGAACCATCAAAGTATTAATAGTTAATATTGTTAAACTCTAGTACAGTTACAAATATAGATGCTTTGCAATATTTAATACTTGTAGCAAAGGACTATCCCCATTTTACGGGTGGAGAAACTGCAATACAGAGGGTGAGATCCTCAGCTGGTATAAATCACCATAGCTCCATTAGTTTCTATGGAGCTACACCGATTTTCGCCAGCTGAATATCTGGTCTTCTAGAGTACCACACAGGTGGAATTAGATGCCAGGAATTCCTGATTCCCAGTCCTGTGCTCAGTCACTAAATCATGCTGCTCCTTGTCCCACATGTAAAACATCTGCTGCTTATGGAAGCTCCTGTTGGAGTTCATCTAATACTGAGCTTTATATACTGCTTTGCTTCCATTCTCTGTTACAGGGCCAGACCCTGGAAAGCAGCGTGCAAACCAAACAAACAGGATATACAATCAGCCAACCATTATTTATTATCGTCAGATTATTGTCTACAGGCCCAGCTGATATTAGGTGCCTCGTTGCCCTGGGTGCTGTATATACACATAGTGAAAAACAGCCCCTGCCTTGAAGAGTTTATGTAATCCATACACCTCCTGGGTGTGGTGCTCTGACGCATGTACTGGCACCGAGACTCAGGGCCGTCCCCAGCTATTTGGATGCCCTACGTAGCCCTCCTGAGGGGGGGCTGTGTGGGGCCTCAGGCCTCCCCCTCCTCCCCAAGGTCTGGGAGGCAGGAGCTGTGGGGGGCCACTTTTGGGATTAGCGGGGGGGCCTTGAGCAGCCCACTCCGCTTCCCTCGCCCCAGTCCCAGCCATATTGCTCAGGGGAGGGGGTTCGGGGGATGGGATCCCCTTCCCCCCACTCACCAGTAGCAGCGAGAAGTGCAGCAGCCTGGCCCCAGCCCACTCTACTCTGCCAACTCCCAGCTGCGGCGCTCCGCTTCCCACCACTGGTGAGAGCCAGAGGTGGTCCATTCCCCAACCTGAGCGACACGGCTGGGGCTGGAGCAAGGGAAGTGGAGTGGGCTGGGGCCACGTCTCTCCGCTTCCTGCCGCCGGTGAGTGCAGGGGCGATCCTTTCCCTGCACTCACCGGCGGCAGGAAGCAGAGCACTGCGGCTGGGAGCTGGCGGAGTAGAGTGGGCTGGGACCGGGTTACTCCGCTTCCCACCGCTGCCAGTGAGTGCAGGGTCGCTGAGGGAAGACGTGGAATGGGGGCAGGCCGGGGGTGGAGCAGGGGGAAGGGTAACAGGCAGGGCGGAGGGAGTTGTCTGGGGCCCCACACCTCCCTAGGGACGGCCCTGCCCCTTGCAGGGGGGGCCGGCCGAGGGATAGGGCTAGTCTCCGGGGCTGGTGCTGCCACGTATGCAGCATGCAGCTGCCTAAGGCACCATGATATTTGGGGCAATTTGGTGCCCCAAATTTCATGATGCCCTACGCAACTGCGTATGCTGCGTATGCCTAAGGACGACCCTGCCGAGACCATTTAGAGATTAATGAGTCTGCTATAACCTTAGCTAACAGCCATGTGGCTTTTAACTTATGCAGTAGAGGCTCATGCATTTAGCTCCAGAAGTCCCAGGTTCAATCCCACCTGCTGACGACCAGGTCTGTTGGCGTTATGCTTACAATCTGAATAGGCAGAACGGGAAAGTAGAGGCACAGATAGGCAAGCTGATTTGCCAGAGGTCAATGAGCCTTTATTTCTTGATTCCTAGTCTAGTGTGTTATCCACTGTACCACACTGCCTCGCTACATATGAGTGAAATGCATAGGACTGGGGCAGGGGCCGCTCCAGGCCTCAGCATGCCGCGGGGGGCGTTCTGCCGGTCGCTGCGAGGGCGGCAAGCAGGCTGCCTTCGGTGGCTTGCCTGCGGAGGGTCCGCTGGTCCCGCAGCTTCGCAGGACCTTCCGCGGGACCAGCAGACACTCCGCAGGCAAGCCGCCAAAGGCAGCCTGCCTGCCGTGCTTGGGGCGGCAAAATGCCTAGAGCCGCCTCTGGACTGGGGGCTGGAATTCTCAACTACAACAAGCAGCAGACATTCTTGGGTATGTGGGGATAATAGCAGATGTGACCCAGTGCAAGTCTTGACTGTGTGAGCCTTGTGGGCTTAGATTCATAGGCAGGGCTGGCTTCAGAGTTTTTGCCATGCCAAGCGGCGGGGGTGGGGTGGCGTGGAGAACGCAATTGGTGGCACTTTGGTGGCAGCTCTACCGCTGCCGCTTCATTCTTCAGCGGCAATTTGGCAGCAGGTCCTTCCCTCCGAGAGGGACTGAGGCACCCACTGCTGAATTGCTGCTGAAGAGCTGGACGTGCCACCCCTTACCGTTGGCCGCCCCAAGCACCTGCTTGCTGCACTGGTGCCTGGAGCAGGCCCTGTTCATAGGGTATGTCTACACAGCAATTAAACACCCATGCCTGACCCGTGTCAGTTGACTTGGGCTGCAGGGCTGTAAAATTGCAGTGTAGATGTTCAAGCCTGGGAAGGAGCCCAGGCTCGGGGACCCTCCCAAGTTGCAAGCATGAGCCCTGTAAGCCTGAGTCAGCTGACCCAGGGGGAATGGATCAGCATTCATGTCCTGCTCCCCATCAGTACCTGGCCCGGGGAAGCTAATGATCCAATCAGTGGACCAAATTTGGTGATGAATCCTGGTCACATGCCACCTGAGACGAGTTGCAAATAGTTAAGAAGCTGACCCAGGCCAGCCACATGTGTTTAATTGCTGTGTAGACATACCCATAGAGTTTAAGGACAGAAAGGACCTTTAGATCATCTAGTCTGACTTTCTAGAAATCCTTAAATTTCAGCCAGTTACCCTGTACTGTGCCTGCATGTAGACTCTTTGTCCACCACACGCCATTAATGTGTCTGTTCATCCCTCCGTGTTTCAGTGTGCTGCCATGGATCATTGCTCTGTAGCACACTGTGGGTTGCATTTCCACTGCAATTTGATCCTGGTGCAGCTGTTCAGAGGCACGTAGGAGTTGGCTCCAAAAGACTATTGCTACAGAATCCCTTGGGTTTCCTGCAAGGAAACATTGTCTCATTATAATCTAAATATTTTTTTAAATAAAAATGTAAAATCGATTGTGATTTATTCAAGAAATATAAAAGGGGTTAGTGTGCCGTTTCTTTGCTTTGAACTTCTCTTGCAGAGTTCCTGTGTGAGAGATGCTGGATTGAGTAAAGGCAGCATGGGATGAGCAACTGGGGGTGGATCCAAGAAAGGTTACGGTCAAAGGAAAAAGTGGGGGCCCTGCTTGAAAGGGTAAAGTTCTAATGTTTTCAACAGAGGAGTAAAAAAAAAAACCTGTCAGGAAATTAGCATGATGGCGAGTGGGCTGTGACAACATGTGGTTGGTGGGTGGGGTAGGTCTGTAAATACTTTACTAGCAGAGGGAGCTGGCCTGCTGGTGAGTCATGGGTAGCCTTGTACCAAAAGAAGATATTGCTATTTTGGAGGTAGAGAAAACCGTTAGTGCACAGCAGTTCCAGGAGGTTTTATAAAGAAGTGTCTTATGTATGTCTGTATGTGGTAGCTGTAGCCACATTAGTTGCATTTGAGAAGGTAGATGGACAAAAGAGAGAGTTCTCAAGTGACTATTGTTTCCCAAGAGGTGTCATCATACCACAGTGATGAGTGCTTCATAAATAACCTCAGACAGATACATCTTGGGATCTGTGAACAAGCTTATGTTCAGTATTTTTAGATTTGTATGATAGTTGAATACTACTAATAATACCCACCTCCGAGACGAGGGAAACAGCTCAATTACAAAGACAGTAGCTATGTCCGGTATATATTTTCAAACTGCAGACAGCCATCTGTGATAATAAGCTGTTATGATTAAGTGCTCATTACTCCGGGAATGCCAGTGAAATTCACTGCTCTGCAGAACAGGATGTTAGTGGTGCAAAGGACCTGTGCTGGCCCTCTGCAAAGACATGAATGCCACCCTAATTCCTCCCCCTTGGACGTCTGCCCTCCAATAACATCGTAAGATCACATGCTATTTTTCAGATAACAATGTAGCATAAATTTTTCTACAAGCTTAGATACACACATGTTCCATTTTTGTATATATCCACTAATTTCACTGTCATAATGGCCCAGTGTATTATAACTGAGACAGGACCAAGTACTCCTCTAGGTTGTGGGCCTGATCCAGAGCTCTTGGATGTCAATGAAAAGGCTCCTGTAGATAGCAACTGTGAAAAATCAGGACGGGGGTGGGAGGTAATAGGCATCTATATAAGACAAAGCCAGAAATATCAGGACTGTCCCTCTAAAATCGGGACATCTGGTCACCCTATCTGTAGACCACCATGAGAATTTGGTTAGGCCCTATAAAGGCTGCATTTTAATAGTGGTATAATGCACTGCTTAAATGATGCCTCTTCCCAGGGAACTCCAAGAGGCAGACTGCCCCTTTGAGGCTGTGCAGATTACATGTCCTCAGTGCAAGACCATACCCACAAGGCATTATCTAGGCCGACATTAGTATCTCAAATGTTGCTTCTCAGAACAATCTAGAGTTATATTGCCAGTGCATATTTTTAAGGACTTGTTGCACTGTGGGTCCCAGTTGAGCAGAGAACTTAAACACCTGATAACTTGCATCACATGAGTCTTCCCACTGAATGCAATGAGACAATAAATGTGCATCAGTGCTCTGCTGGACTGGAATCTCAATCTCTTATGAAGTGTAAATATTTGGAAATTCTCCTGTGACAACTCCTCAAATTGCCTTAGAAAAACTGCAGTATGCTAACAGCTGGGTTTTCTTTAACATGCCATTAATCTGTCTTTCTTAATGAGAATCTGCCAACTGAATTTGTACTCTAATGCTACAGATTTAAAAGTGACCAACACATTTCTAATGGGAATATACAAATAAATGGAAAATAGATTTTTTTCCCATAGTCTAACATAAAAATATATGTATATATCCTAGTCCAAATTATTTAATTGAATCTATTATTGATTATATATTTTTTGTATTACACTAGCAACTGCAGACCTCAGTTAAAGACCAGGGCCCTGTCACAGGGTAGCTGGCCCATTAAGTGAAACTGGGCTCAGCTTTCCAATGCCAGTCCAGGTCCTCCCAGCTGAGCTAATTAAGAGGGTGGGGGCAGTACGTGGGGGCTATCAAAGGTCAGTCAGGACACAGCACAGTCTGAGTTGATCAGGAGAAAGGCAGCAGGGAAGAGCTGCTAGCAGGGCTGGATTAACCTTTTGTGGGCCCCCCATGGTGGCAATGGATCATGGTGTGAGGAGGTCCATCCCCAGAGTGAGCAGCCAGCCAATGGCAGTGGGGCATGGCATGGCAGGGGCGGCCCTGGGTGGAGAGGAGCTATCGGCAAGCCGGCCCAGAGGAGCAAGTAATGGGCAGAGAGGATCCAGCAGACTGGCACGGTCTCAGGGCATAGTGGAAGCAGAGCAGGCCGGGACCCCTTCTGAGTGTGGGCCTGGCTCCATGGCACCATTGGCGCATTTGTAAACCCGGTACTGGCTGCCAGAGACAGAAAGTGGTTCCTGGGAGAAAGTTGAAGGCAGGAGCAGGGGCAGCTCTAGGAATTCCGCCGCCCCAAGCAGGGCAGCGCGCTGCGGGGCACGCTCTGGCGGTCGCCAGTCCCGCGGCTCCGAGGGACCTCTTGCAGACGTGCCTGCGGAGGGTCCGCTGGTCCCGCGGCTCTGGTGGACCTCCCGCAGGCATGACTGCGGATGCTCCACCGGAGCTGCGGGACCAGCGGACCCTCCGCAGTCATGCCTGCGGGAAGTCCGCTGGAGCCGCCTGCTGCCCTCCTGGCAAAATGCTGCCCCAAGTGCGCGCTTGGGTCTGGAGCCGGCCCTGGGCAGGAGAGCAGAAAGAGCACTCTGCTGGCTGGTATTCCCAAGTCAGAGAGCCAAGGCAAGAGGTAATAATTGGAGATATACCAATCTCCTAGAACTGGAAGGGACCTTGAAAGGTCATCAAGTCCAGCCCCCTACCTTCACTAGCAGGACCAATTTTTGCTCCAGATCCCTAAGTGGCCCCCTCAAGGATTGAACTCACAACTTTGAGTTTAGCAGGCCAAGGCTCAAACCACTGAGCTATCCCTCCCTGCCACCCAGAGGGCTGAAGGTGGCAGTGGCAGCAGCAGTGGGAGGTGTCTGCTGGCTCCAAGCTGGAGCCAAGAGCCAGGGAGTGCTGAAGGAAGATGGAGCAGTGGAGGGCTGCACCCAAAAGGAAGGGCTGGGGTAGCTGTCCTGACAGAGGAAGACAAACAAAGAGCACGAGTGGTGGAAGATGCTGGAATGTGGTGTATCAATGGACAAGAGGAGATGTGATTTTTAAGGACTACTTGCACAGGGGGGATGAATGGACTATTTGAGACTTATGTTTTAGACTCTTTGCACAAAGTTTTTGTAATAAGCCGGCTTCAAGGAGGGACATTATTGAAGCAAGAGAGCTTGAAATGGAATCCTTTGGATTACGCAAGAGGGAAACTGAGGTGAGGTACCACTTTCAGGGATGCCATGGGGGGGTACCTGGGAGTAAGCCATTTGTTTACTGCCCCCTTTGTGCTAGGTGCTGCACAGACATAGACCAAACAAGAGAGTCCCTGCCCCAGAGAGTTCACAATCTGCATGTCAGACAGGACACAACTGGTGGATGCAATGGACAAACGGGCTGGAAGGAGGAGGAAGAACTAAAACAATGGTTTTCAATCTTTTTTTCATTTGCAGACTCCTAAAAAATTTCGAATGGAGGCGTGGACCCCTTTGGAAATTTTAGATATAGTCTGCAGACCCGCAAGGGTCCATGGACCACAGGTTGAAAACCACTGTTCTATGGTAACAACAACCCTTAGACACAGTCTGTAGACCCACTGGAGACTGCAGACCACAGGTTGAAAACCATTACTCTAAAACAAACAAAATTTATCAGAAGCCCAAGCTTGCCACTGGCCTAACCAGTGCCAATTGGGAGAGATTGCAACAGAAGTAGGTTTAAAGGAGAGATTTAAGAGGATAAGATGGCAACTTTACAAATTTTTACGAGGAGTCTTCCCATGAGAGGGAGAAGCAGGCAAGCAAGTGATTGTGTCTGCCATCATCGACAGAGCGATGGCAGGGATTAAGACAGCTCAGTAAGCCAGTAGTTTTGACAGAGATGGCAGAGCTAAACGATGAGAGGCCTGAACGGCAAAGACAAGGCGCTTGTGTCTGATGCCGTATAGGAGGGGGAGCCAGTGGCGGGGTACGAGGAAGCATTTGGAGCAGAAAGCCAGAAAGATGACCCTAGCAGCAGTGTTTTGAATAAAGTAGCAGCATAACTACAACAAGATGTATTAAAGAACCACTCCTAGGACCAGATTCTCTCCCTTCTAACCCCAGAAACTTTAGCTTTAGAGATTTTCATAAAAAGCTCTCCTGGGTATTTTTTATAATAGGCCATATGCATTTTTTTATTCATTGTAACTTCTCCCAAAACCCCCCCACCATTTGTGGGCAAATCTAGCCCCAGAAAAATCATTCACCTTTGGGCCGAGACCAAACCTGGAAAATTTTAGCTCAAAAAGTGCCATTTTCAGAGTTACGAGTGACTGACAACAGCGGGTTGGGAACAGAAGTAACCCTGGAATAGTAGTGATGGCAGCTTGTGACCAGCATCTTAGTATAATTAAGTAAGAAAAAATAACCTACCATTAAATGATCTTATTATAGTCTCAATAATGACCTCAAACCTGGATATTCACTATGAACAGTTGAAACAAGAGAGCTTCTCCACTACGCGATTATCTCCAGGAAATGCCTTGGACCTCAATTGTTACTTAAACAAACAACTAATGACATAGCTTAATATGAATGTCATATGAGAATGTCAGAGGAGAGGGTGTGGGAGAGGGGGAGTATTTTTACAAAAGTATCCAGAGTTTTTAAATTTCCCCATCACATGAGCCACTCCTGACAGCATGACAGGGGACGCTTGCTCATTTTGGACAGTGACATGCTACCCAAAGAGGGGTGGCTTAACTTGGCTGGAGAGCCAGGTACAAACAGGGCCCAAGGGAGGAGAAAACAGTGTGTTGTGTTAACCGCCTCAACTGGCTGCACTGTATCCTGGAAGGCAGAGAAAAAAGTGGCGTTGGAGAAAAGGAAGTGGGTGTATGTCTGAGCCTTGAATCCTTTCCAGTGCTTTGCTGTGAAGCACCCGTCCTGTGCTTTAGATGTCCCTGCCAATATTGAAATTAACCTAATAAATGCAAAACGGGGATAATTAGTGACCTTCTTTGTAAAAATGCTTTAAGAGCTACTGATAAAAAGTCCTGTATGAGCTGCCAAATTCCAATACTGGACACCAGTAAGCCAAAAATGTATTCCCACCTTATACTGCAATTAACTACTCTGTCCTCAGCCCTCCCTTCTCAAGCTGAGCAATCACACAGCAATCAAGAACAGGGCAGGGGCTGCAAGCTAGCTGCAGATGAGGAGGGAAAGCAATTAATGCAATGTGCAGTTCTAGAAGCTATAAACAATCTCAGAGGACCCCCAAATTGTGACTCATACTGGAAAATGGCAGCACTACATCCCCAATAGAAAGTGCAAGCAGAATCCCTCTGTCATAGTTATGGGGTTAGCTGCACCTCTCTTCCCTTTCTGGTGTAAATGCACCCCCTTGGGTCTCGGGCCTAAGGCCTTTTCCTGGCTTGAGGTGGAATTCTGCATTTCTCCCCCTCTTAGGTTGGACCCTGGGCTACAGTACTGTGTATCAATTGTTCTTACCCTGCACGTCTGACTGAGTTTGGACACCTGTGGCTCTTATGTTGTGGAATCTGTAACCAGTGCTGTATAGTGACCAGACAGACTTCTTAAAATAAAACTAGTGCTTACTTAGCAGGAGGAACAAAGTGGGAGAGAGATTTTAAAACAATAAAAAGCCTACATGTCTGTGTGTCTTAGCTAGGATCCTACCATCCTGTGATGACTACCTGGGCAGACCTAGTTGCTCCAGGCACCCCCAGAAGGCTTTGTATCCAAGTCTCATTTCTTTCTGATTCCTCTCTTGCTCTGTCTTGCTCTGAGAGAGTTCCCGCCTTTTAATCCTGCCTGAATTTTTTGTTCTCCAGTGTTTGGTGGGCCGGGTCAAACCAGTGTCATGGGCTGGTAGGAGACTAAAGCCAGAATCAGCAAAGCTAACAGTTCTGGCATTGTCCCGTAACAGGACAGCCTGCCCATTTTAAAGGCCAGGTGGCCTGGGGCCAGTCAGCCCTGTTCAGTTACTCTTGCCCTGTTCACATGTGCAGGGCGTCCGATATAAGAGGAAGGAAGCCCAGCAGCAGGGAACTGGCTGGAGAGGAGAAGGCTGTGAGGAGAGCACATGGCAGGCAGAGGGCAATGGAAGACTCCAAGTAGGAAGTCCTGGAGTGGCTCCTCAGGGAAGAGCAAGAGCAACTCAAAGAGCCCAGAAGGGGCTGTGAGGAGAGATGGAAAGGAACCTGGGAAGGGCAAAAGCTGAGCTCAGTGGGGAAAAGAGTGCTTGAATTAGAGGAGAGAAGACAGAGCCTGGGGGAAGGAGGGGTTGGGCCCAGTTTGAGCCGGAGGCAAAGACTTTGTGGTTGGTTTGTTTTTGGACTAGGATACCCTGGAAGCGGTGGGCTTTTGTTAATGACTTAGCTGGAAGGCCAAGCCACTGCAGCCAATCATCAAAGCTGCCCAAAAAGTGTTGGTAGCTGGATGGAGCTGCAGACGACCAAGGGGAAAGTGAGGTGAAGCTGGTGCAATGCCCCACTGTGTTGTGAAGGAGTGTCAGACAGTGAGTTCTGTCACGTGTACCTTAACAACTCTTACGCGTATGCTAAGAGACCGTTTATTGTACCGTTCTCCTTCCTGCTGTATCCAGTGAGACCCCTATTGAGTTAAACCAATATATTCACACAGTAAACACCATCCCAATGACCAAGCCAACACACAGTGTTCATAAATAGCACAGGCAGCTCCAGACCTGTCACACCTTCTACCATCCTCTAGACATGTTCTTCCCCACCATCTCCTTCTTTCTTCCCCCACTCCTACATGCCTAGAATTTCTTCAGTGGGTAGATACAATTACTGGGTCAGAGCCTTGGGCCTAGCCAAAGAGCCCCCAGTGCAACTTGTAGTGATGTAGGAGCTGCAGAGGTGACACAAGATACCCTTTTGCTCCCAGATCCTGGGCTGTCAGTGTGCAGCCCAGTCCCCTGGTGCAAATCAGAGCAGCCTGAGGTCTGCTCTCACTTGTGCTGATGGCCAATAGCCCCAAGGGCTATTACAGCTGAGTGGGATTGCCAAAGCCCAGGGAGACGTAACCTGTGCAGTGGGAACCATTTGGTGGCTGGCCAAGATCTGCCCCATTGTGTCTGACAACTAAAATTCCCCACACTTAAGCCAGCAGCCGGCAAGCTCAGTTTCACTTTGCCTCTGCTAGAAGAGGGGCTTTACCTCGAGCATGTATAAATCAAGCACCTGAATAACTGGGAACAATGGGTCTGCAGTAAGAAACCACCCTCCAGAAAGCATAACCTGCCCCTCACGCCACAGGGACTGGCAAAACCACTTCTCTCCGGAAGTGAAAATCTGCTCAGCTTAAGGGTTTGCTCACATGGGGAAGAGAGTGTGCAGTAAGCTAGGTTGTGAATTTAAAGCATGCTAGCTACTCTGCCCTAACTCCTTGCCTTGGCACTCTTACCACGCACTTAGGCGACATCTACTATAGGCGTGCTTCCCCTGCCCGTGTGTACACAGTCTCTTTGAGCTAGCACAAGTAGGTAGCTGAGCCGTGCCTAGTACAAACCTGCCAGAAACCATGCCTACACTGCCACTCCCTGTCCTACCGTGGCTATGCTGCTCTTTATGCTCATGCTAGCTTGACGAGAGCTCGCACGAGTGCGTCTACGCGAGCAGGAGCACTGCACCCCTAGCTTGTAGTGTAGACGAAGTGTAAGAGCATCCTTGTGCATTAAGCATCCCTTCCAAAGTGCAGGAAGCTGCTGCAGACAAAGGCACTCTCAGTGCACAGTAAGAGTATCCAAACAGAATTAGGGGAGTGTAGCTAGTGAACACTAGTGGGTGACTTTGCCCTATGTAGACAAGCCCTGAGTTGCAGCCTCTCGGGCTAAGCAGGGCAGAGATACAGTCAACTCCGTTTTTTTATTTCTGTAGGCTAAGGTGCCAGTCATGTAGAATCAGTGCGGGAAGGGGAAAGGATGCAATAGAAGGAAGAATCCACCTAAAGCATAGGGAGTCATGCTGTTTTCTATCTGGGTCAAGGCCTCTTCTCCTGCTGCTTTTCTTCCTCCCTAGCCCTTCCGTGGTAGCTGATTGGCTCTGGCCTCAGCTCCGTTAATATGGACGGGTAACATACAAACATCACCCCAGAAATGAGAGAGAAACGTCAAGGCTTTAAATCTAGCTCTGAAACTTTGTCACTTTTTTTGATCTCCAGCTGGAAGCATCCCATCTATTTTTGGTGCCGTGGCTCTCATGCCATCTGCTACACTGTGCTTAGAAATGCTCTATCTTGTCTGTTTCAACAGCAAGTCTCTCTGTTGCTTTATTTCGCAGGGGCAGCACTAAAGGTCATCCTACAATGACTGCATTGGCCTCTGCTTCAGAATAGAAGCTAATCAGTCATGAAAATGCCCCTCCATGCTATCCTGGAAGAATTGACCCTAATGATGAGGCATTCCCTATTGCAGCTGGGCAAAAGCGAAGGAGGCTTTCAGAACGCTCCCCACCCCAACTCTTCAGAACACCCCCACTAGTGTTTGCACAGCATAGTGCTTCCTGTTAACCCTTTCTTTCCCTTGCCATAGTGGACTGTCTCCGAAATACTGTATCAATACAAGGCCTAGTTATTTATTTAATTAATCACAGCTTTAGGAGACCTACACTTTAGCCTCAATCCAGGGCCGGCTCCAGGCACCAGCATTCCAAGCTGGTGCTTGGGGCGGCAGTCTGCAAGGGGCAGCAGTCCCTTTTGTTTTGCCTCCAAGCAGCGCGCCGAATTGCTGCCCCAGGCGGCGGGAACAGTCCGTGCGCCATTAGGGCGGCAGGCGCATTTCCGCGGCGAGGGCAATTCGGCAGCAGCTTCTATGTTTAGCTGTCCGGAGCGGCTTTAGCTAAACATAGAAGCTGCCGCCGAATTGCCGCCGCCACGGAAACGCGCCTGCTGCCCTAAGGGCACACGGACTGCCCCCGCCGTGGCGGCAATTCGGCACGCTGCTTGGGGTGGCGAAAACTGTAGAGCCGGCCCTGCCTCAATCTTGTTTGTCTTACCTGAGCCTGAATGCTTGCAAATCCATTCCCCCCTTGCTCCAAGTAGGTTGACCAGACAGCAAATATGAAAAATTGGGACAGTATGTGGGGTAATAGGTGCCCATATAAGAAAAAGCCCTGAATATCGGGACTGTCCCTATAAAATCAGGACATCCCACTTCATATTCAGTGGCTCCAGCATGGAGGCTATCTTAGACAATGGAAATAATATCCCAGATGATACATGTAAGCAACAGAGAGGAAAGAAATAACTATGATAGCAAACAACGCTGAAGTACAACCCACGCCAATCAGCTCCTACCTCAGCTGTGTTTTCTGGAGCTTCAAACCATCAGCATCAGGAATAACAACTAACACAGCAATAAGAGGAAGCCAAATGAACTCGGCGTGACTTGGTGAATAGGAATCTTCCAAATTCCTGGGCAAATTGTCAGTTTCAGAACAGTTGCTAGTAATGGGGGTGGATGGATACAACATGGTTGAGCTTTAATTAAGAGGTTAAAATGTCACTGAGTGGAATTGTATGGTCTGCTTTACCTCAGTACTCTTTCTCTCTCTCCCCGCCTCCTTTCCATGGCTGTAGTAATAGGGGCCAGTAAGGTATATTCAGAATATTGAAGACTTCAGTCTCAGGAGAGGGTGTTAATGTGCTTTCTTTATCCACAGACTCACTAACAGAGGCAGTTCAAGCTTCATCCTATTCACTGTCCCTTCCAATGTGCCTTCATACTGACGTGCCTGGATGAGAAGGGAGGTCAGTCTGTACTTCCCATTCAATCCTTGGTCCTCTGCTTAGATGACTAGAAAAGGGAATCAGTCAGTGATAACGGTGGCTTTGTGATGCACCTTCCTTCCAGATGACAAAGCCCTGGCTAGGATGATTTAGTTGGTGTTGGTCCTGCTTTGAGTGGGGAGTTGGGCTAGATGACCTCCTGAGGTCTCTTCCAACCCTAATATTCTATGATTCTATGATGTCATGGTATCCTCTTGCATTGAAGATACCCCTCCAGGAGAGGGGACCCCAGTTATTAAGATGAGCCAGGTAATAATAATGAGGAATTAGATTATTGAAAATATATAGTTAGGTTTGTTATGACTGGGAGAACTGCATGGTGACTTGCCTGCCGGGTGCAAAGGTTGCAGACCTCTCGAAACATCTAGACAGACTTATATGCAGTACTGGGGAGGAGCCAGTGGCTGGGGTACATGTAGGTACCAAAGACATAGGGAAAGATAGGAGAGAGGTCCTGGAGGCCTAATTTAGGCTGCTAGGTAGAGATTAAAGACCAGGACCTCCATGGTAGCAGTCTCGGAAATATTTCCAGTTCCACATGCAGGGCCAGGTAGATAGGCAAAATTGCAGAGTCTCAATGCGACGATGAGACAATGGTGTTGGGATGAGGGATTTAGGTTTATCAGGAACAGGAGAATTTTTGGGGAGGGGGAGCCTATATAGGAAGGATGGGCTCCACCTACACCAAAAACAGAACCAGATTGCTGGCATGTAAAATTAAAAAGGACACACAGGAGATTTTAAACTAAGGGCTGGGGAAAGCCAACAGGTGCGGAGGAGCACACAATTCAGACAGAGACATCCCGTAGGGGAGGCTCTATTAAGGGGATTCTCTATATCCTAGTAAATGGGAGAGGATAGAAGTTGATGAAGTATAGATAGGAACTGAAGAGAACCAGCCAAATAAAAGAGTCCCATTCAATTACATCACATGAAGGCAGACAACTAAATATTGACAAATTTTATAAGCGCTTGTATACAAATTCTAAAAGTCTAAATACTAAGATGGGTGAACTTGAGTGTCGGGTATTAAATGAGGATATTGATATAACAGGCATCACAGAAACTTGGTGGAACGATGATAATCAATGGGACATGGTAATATGAGGGCACAAAATATAGGATCGGCAGAGTAGGTCATACTGGTGAGAGAGTGGCACTATATCTGAAAGAAAGCGTAGAGTCAAATACAGTACAAATCTTAAATGAACCAAACGGTACTATAGAATCTCCAGGGGCAGAAATCCCATGCTTTTATTCCTACTGCTATACTCTGATTATTCACTACTGACCGCCTGACCAGGATGGTGACAATGACTGTGAAATGCTCAGGGAGATTAGAGTGGATACAAAGACAAAAAACTCAGTAATAATGGAGGATTTCAACTATCCCCATATTGACTGGGAACATGTTACCTCAGGCCAGCAAGCAGAGGTAAAATTTCTAAACACCATTAATGACGGCTTCTTGGAGCCGTTAGTCCTGGAACTCACCAGAGGAGAAGCAGTTCTTGATTTAGTCCTAAGTGGAGCACAGGATCTGGTTCAAAAGGTGAATATAGCTAAATAGCTTGGTAACAGAGACCAGAATGTAGTTAAATTTAACATCCGGGCGGGGGGGGGGTGGGAATACTGAAGAAACTCACCACAATAGCATTTAACTTCAAAAAGGGGATCTACACACACATGAGGAAGCTACTGTACTTAAATAGAAATTAAAAGGAAAAGTCCCAGGGGTGAAACACCTGAAATCTCCATGGAAAGTATTTAAAAACACCATAACAGAGGCTCAAACTAAATGTATAGCCCAAATCAAACAAAACAGTCAGAGGACCCTGCCCTCCCAAAAAGCCACCATGGATAAACAACAGAGTAAAATAGGCAGTTAGAGGCAAAGAGCCACCCTTTAAAAGCTGGAAGTCAGATTGGAGTGATCATTGTTAAGTTCTGTTCAATATGCAGTGGCAGTCAAAAAAGCTAGCAACGTTAGGAACTATCAGGAAAGGGATAAACAATAAGACAGAAAATATCATAATGTCACTATATAACTTCGTGGTATTCCTGCACCTTGAATACTGTGTGCCATTCTGGTCACTCCATCTCAAAAAAAGATACATTAGAACCGAAAAAGGTACAGAGAAGGGCAACAAAAATGATAGGGCCAGGGCCGGCTCTACAGTTTTCGCTGCCCCAAGCAGCGCGCCGAATTGCTGCCGTGGGCGGTGGGGGCAGTCCGTGTGTCCTTAGGGCGGCAGGCGTGTTTCCGCGGTGGCGGCAATTCGGCGGCAGCTTCTATGTTTAGCTGAAGCCGCCCCGGACAGCTAAACATAGAAGCTGCCGCCGAATTGGCGCTGCTGCGGAAACGCACCTGCCGCCCTAACGGTGCACAGACTGTCCCTGCCGCCCGCGGCGGCATTTCAGCGCGCTGCTTGGGGGCAAAACAACAGGGACTGCCGCCCCTTGCAGAATGCCGCCCCAAGCACCAGCTTGGAATGCTGGTGCCTGGAGCTGGCCCTGGATAGGGCTATGGAACACTTTCCATACCAGGAGCGATTAAAAAGCCTGGGCCTGTTCAGTTTAGAAACGAGGTGACTAAGGGATAGAAGTCTATAAAATCACTAATGGTGTGGAGAAAGTGATTAGGAAAGTGTTGTTTACCCCTTCACATAACACAAGAACCAGGGGTCACCCGCTGAAATTAATAGGCAGCAGGTTTCCAACCAACATAAGGAAGTACTTCTTCACACAATTAACAGTCATATGTGGAACTCGTTGCCAGGGAATGTCATGAAGGTCAGAAGTATAATAACTAGGTTTAAAAAAAATTAGATAAATGTATGGAGGCTAGGTCCAACCGTGGCTGTTACCCAAGATGGTCAGTGGCAGAACCCCATGCTCTGGAAGTCCCTAAGCCTCTGAATGCCAGAAGCTGGGCCTGCACGACAGGTGGATCACTCAATAATTGCCCTGTTCTGTTCATTCCCCCAGAAGCGTCTGGTACTAACCCCTGTTGGAAGACAGGACACTGGGCTAGATGGACTATTGGTTGGACCCAGCATGGCCATTCTTGTGTTCTTACACCTGTCCACTAGGAATTGGACGGAGACTGCTAAACACCTAGCACATAGTTAATAGCCATAAGAAGGTAATGACTCTCAGTCACTGCCTAGCTGAAGTGAATTTTAACCTGTAACTAACAGGAGAGAGGCAACTTAGTCAATTATCAACCGCTATAGTGAAAAACCTACTGCAGTTTTCTTTAGCAATTTATCCAAAGGACATATCAAGGCTTCTATTCCCAGCTCTTCTATAGTCAAGTCCATTACTTGGTCTATACTTAACCTTACAGAGTCACAATTGACATCTTCAGTCATTTAGAGTTGTACAAATGAGCAATATAAATGAATATCACCAACAGATGAGGAATCTGCAACGTTCTCCCTCTCATCTGGTTTATTTTAACAGTGTTTTACATTTTAGGCAGTTCAATGTCTTACAAATGTACTTGTGACCTGGATATAAAGAGCAGAGTCTATGACTTTCCATAGCTTTAATCTTACATCGCTCATTGTCTTTAACGTTCCATCTTGCACAGCCTGCCATCACCTAACATTTGACATTGCCAGTTAGCCCTCTCTCTTTCCTTCTAATCTCTGCTACGTGTGTTCTCCATTACAGTCAAACTTACCCCTTGCCTATCTCTCTTGTAACCTGGTAGCCATTTTCAGCTCCTTCCCCTTTGCCCACATCCAACCTATGTCACTTCTTACACAACATTTTGAAGTCTGCCTCTTCCCTTCTCTCTTTTTCATTCACAACCTAAGACTAGTTTTCCTCCCTGAAAGAACACCATCATATTATCCTGACTAAATGTGTTCCTGGCATGTCACCGCCTGTTTATCACATATTGGGTCATCTGGTTTTGTTTACTGTTAAGAAGAGTTAGGGGAAACCATGTGCTAAGTCAACTATGTTAATTAATGGATGATGTTACTCTTAGGGAAAGGAGACAGAAAACCTACTTGACGTGTTTACAGCAATATGCCGTTATAAATTGTACATCACAGCATCTCTCTGTATGTGCAGTCATGTCTCACGTATTCTAGGTCTTAAAGTTCAAACAAGAGTCAAAAGCTGTGTTTCAAATCCCCTGTGTAACTCCACATGCTTTCCGAATGCAACACACCAGCAGAACTGTTGATGCTACGGAAGAATGGACAGCTGTTTATGATTACAGAACCTTCATTTTCCAAATGGTGTCTCTTAGATGGTTAAATGTCTCTGGTAGCAAATTTATGTCAAAGCACAAGGATGAAATCCTGGCCGCAGTGAGGCCTTTGACTTCAGCAAGCCCAGGCTTTTACACAGGATGATTTATCTATTGAATTCAGGAAGGGTTACTCCCCACAGCCACCCATAAATACAACATTGCCCAAACTGAGAGTGCATGGTGGAGTACTTTCCTCTCAAGCATTAGATATGACCCAGAGACAGGATACCTAACAGGCAGGATACCACCCTACTCAAAAGGTCCTATACAGTCTAATAAAAATCTATATTCTTTCTATAGGTTTTTAAACCATTTAACATAATTTAATAAAGATGTATATCCCTGCTCTAGGATGGTTCCAGAAAACCATGGAAAGATTGTACCTTCTTAGATTATAAATCTTCAAGGCAAGGATTGTCTCTCTGTTCTGTGTTTGTACAGCACCTAGCACATTGTGGTTTGGGCCTCTAGGCACTACCCCAGTTCAAATAATAAATAAGAATAAAGGATGTCTATTAGAATGGATAAGATTTTAAATTAATTCCTGTAGAACCCTAGTAGATTCATCCCTGATAAATCCTATAGGAGTTTTACATAAGGTCAGTTCTCGGGAACGATTAATTAGTTGTGCTAATAATCCAACCTGTTATCTGGCAAGTTGGAAATGGCGATTTTCCTTATTGAATCTGAAGGGGAATGAAAGTCTTCAGACCTGAAATGGCTTCTGGAAAGAACATGGAAGAGGCAAAGGTTCATCATGATGGACTCTCCTGGCTAGAGCTGTCTGGTATTTTAAGGTCCAATTTTTAAACCTATAGGCTTTAATGGATGTTTAAATCCTATGTTTGGAATCTCAGACCAACCCATTAGTTGACATAAATGCCAGTTTATGCACCTAGATGCTAATTTGACTGTCCAAATATGAGATTGAGAGACAATTAGGAGCCCACATTTGGAAAATGTGCTTCCTCATGTGGCCTACAGAAATGACTGAATGTAACATTTATGTTCACATTGTTGTGAACTGTTCTTTTTTTGGGTCTGTGTGCTTACCCACTGGTTGTGTGATTAGGATCATGAAATGAAATCAGAGCCCTAAAGTGACAGTAATAAATTGGTATGTCATGAGCATGTAATTCTGGCCCAGCTTCTGATCTCATTTACACTGGTGTAAATCAGGAGTAACTCCATAGGGAAGCAGGAGCAGAGGAAATCCTAAGCATCATGGAGTCTCCTTTCATTCAGATTGTAATAGGTATGTAGGGCTGGAAAGGACCTTGAAAAGTCATCAAGTCCAGCCCTCTGCACTGCGGCAGGACCAAGTAAACCTAGATCATCCTTGACAGGTGTTTGTCCAACCTGTTCTTACAAACCTCCAGTGACGGGGATTCCACAATTTTCATTGAAGGCCTATTCCAGCGCTTAACTGCCCTTATAGTTGGAAAGTTTCCCCTCATATCTAACCTAAATCTCCTTTGCTGCACATTAAGCCCATTTCTTCTTGTATTATCTCCAGTGGGACATAGAGAACAATTGATCACCATCCTCTTCGTAACAGACTTTAACATATTTGAAGACTTATCAAGTCCCCACCTCAGCCTTCTTTTCTCAAGACTAAACATCCTCCTTTTTCTTAAACCTTTCCTCACAGGTCAGGTTTTCTAAACCTTTTAGCATTTTTGAGGCTGTCCTCTGGATTATCTCCAATTTGTCCGCATCTTTCCTAAGTGTGGCACTCAGAATTGGACATAATACTCCAGCTGAGCCTCACGAGTGCCAAGTAGACTGGGACAGCTAGCTCCCTTGTCTTACATACAACACTCCTGCAAATACACCCCAGGTTGATATTCGCCTTTTTCACAACGGCATCACATTGTTGACATATTCAATTTGTGATCCACTATAACACCCAGATCCTTTTCAGCAGAACTACCACCTAGCCAGCTATTCCCCATTTTGTAATTTTGCGTTTGATTTTTCCTTCCTAAGTGAAATACTTTGCATTTGTCCTTACTGAATTTCAGCTTGTTGAATTCAGACCAATTCTCCAATTTATCAAGGTAATTTTGAATTCTAATCCTGTCTTCCAAAGTGCTTGCAACCCCTCTCAGCTTGGTGTCCTCAGCAAATTTTATAAGCATACTTTCGACTCCATTATCCAAGTTATCAGTGAAAACAGGGGCTAGTTCTGGACTGACCCCTCTGGGACCCCACTAGATACATCCCCTCAGTTTAACAGCGAATCACTGATAACTACTCTTTGCGTAGTTTTTCAACCAGTTGCACCCATTTTATAATAATTTAATCTAGACCACATTTCCCTAGCTTGCTAATGAGTATGTAATAGAATCATAGAATATCAGGGTTGGAAGAGACCTCAGGAGGTCAACTAGTCCAACCCCCTGCTCAAAGCAGGACCAAACCCAACTAAATCATCCCAGCCAGGGCTTTGTCAAGCCGGGCCTTAAAAACCTCTAAGGATGGAGATTCCACCACCTCCCTAGGGAACCCATTCCAGTGCTTCACCACCCTCCTAGTGAAATAGGGTTTCCTAATATCCAACGTAGACCTCCCCCACTGCAACTTGAGACCATTGCTCCTTGTTCTGTCATCTGCCACCGCTGAGAACAGCTGAGCTCCATCCTCTTTGGAACCCCCTGTCAGGTAGTTGAAGGCTGCTATCAAATCCCCCCTCACTCTTTTCTGCAGACTAAACAACACCAGTTCCCTCAGCCTCTACTCGTAAGTGCCCCAGCTCCCTGATCATTTTCATTGCCCTCCGCGGGACTCTCTCTAATTTGTCCACATCCTTTCTGTAGTGGGGGGCCCAAAACTGGATGCAATACTCCAGATATGGCCTCAGCAGTGCCAAATAGAGGGGAATAATCACTTCCCTTGATTTGCTGGCAATGCTCCTACTAATACAGCCCAATACGTCGTTGGCATATTGGTGGGAAATCAGTCACGTGGTACTGTGTCCATCCTACAGCAAAAAAACTTTAGGACCAGACTTCAAAGAGAAACTGCTGAGCTCCAGTTCATCTGCAAATTTGACACCATCAGCTCAGGACTAAACAAAGACTGTGAATGGCTTGCCAATTACAGAACCAGTTTCTCCTCCCTTGGTTTTCACACCTCAACTGCTAGAACAGGGCCTCATCCACCCTGATTGATCTAACCTCGTTATCTCTAGCTTGCTTCTTGCTTGCTTATATATACCTGCCCCAGGAAATTTCCACCACTTGCATCCGAAGAAGTGGGTATTCACCCACGAAAGCTCATGCTGCAAAACGTCTGTTAGTCTATAAGGTGCCACAGGATTCTTTGCTGCTTCTACAGAACCAGACTAACACGGCTACCCCTCTGATACTTGTGTCAACAGCCTTACTAAAGTCAAAATATATCACATCACCTGCTTTCCCCTCATCCACTAGACCAGTAACCCTGTCAAAAATGGAAATTAAGTCAGCTTCTTATTATTTGTTCTTGACAAATCCATGCTGGCTGTTCCTTATAACCCTATTATTCTCTAGGTGCTTACAAATTGATTGTTTAATATTTTGTTCCAGTAACTTGCCAGGTTTTGAAGATAGGCTGACTGATCTATAATTCCCTAGGTCCTTTCCCCTTTTTTTAATGACAGGTACTATGTTTGCTCTTCTCCAGTCTTCTGGCACCTCACCTGTCCTCCATCAGTTCTCAAAGAGTTCTAAGTTCTAAGAGTGCTAAGAGTTCTGAGCTTGCTTCAGCTAGTTCCTTAAATACCATAAGGTGAATTTCATCAGGCTCTGTGGACTTGAATACAACCAATTTATCTAAATATTCTTTAACCTGCTCTTTCCCTATTTTGGCTTGCATTCCTTCCCCCTTAATGTTGCTAATGTTAATTGTGCTGAGTATCTAATCACAGTTAACCTTTTCAGTGAAGATTGAGGCAAAATCTTAGTCCTAGTACTATAATTAAAAACAAATGGAGGAAAAATTCCTCTCTAGAAAATACTGGATATATCATACAATGGTTATAAAATGGCTTTTTTTTTTTCCAAAACTTTCGGTGAAACCATCAGTGATTTTAAAGAGGGACTCCTTGATGAAAGAGCTATAATTATTGTGGTGGTGTTGTCAGATCATCTTCTGCCAGCATAAGATGGTTCCCTATGGAATATTGTCAAGTGCTTTCTAGCTCGGTATAAGCAACTTTTAATGACCCATGTGATCAGGTTCCCTTGGGAGAGCTATTCAACATTGTAATTCATCATATTCAAGCATAAAATATTAATATTTAACAGTCATTTCTTAGCACATAAAGGATAAAGGCAACAGGTTATAGACAGTTTGTGTAGGTGTTGCTATCTGCCTTGTATGGAACTGTGGCATTGGGGACAGGGCAAAGGGAGGCTAGGAGCATGGCCAGTGAGCCTGCAAATCAGACAACTCTCCACTCTGATAGGGGGTTGGGAGCAGTAGCAGTGGAAGCTATTAAGCATTGCTGGCATTCCGCATCCTGATGGGGAGGTTTCTGTCCCCAGCTGCCATGGAGCACCTCTGGCACAAAGCTTGTTGAACTGGACTTCGTACAGAGAGGCTGGTTTTGCTCCTGTGGCTGCTGAGCTGCTCCAAGGTACCACGATATAATAAAGTGGACTTGCTCCTGTAAAGCAGATTTGCTCCAGGCATCTGCCCTCTAAGCAGTTCTTGAGCTTGACTTTCTGAACCATAACGTGTGTCTGACGAAGTGGGTATTCACCCACGAAAGCTTATGCTCCAATACATCTGTTAGTCTTTAAGGTGTCGCAGGACTCATTGTTGCTTTGAACCATAACTGTACATGTTATTTCAAACTGGCTTGCATGGGATAAGGGAGGTTTTTATGTGTTATCCCATTCCTTTCTCCCCCTCCCTAACCCAGAAAGTGCAGTACTGGTGCTGTGTAAGGTAAACTAGTCTCTTTAGGTTTAAAAAAAAAATCAGGTTCCTGAATTTGCTTGGTATGTGGCTGCTAGAGAGGATAGTGATTACTCCCCTGGAGATTCTCTTGTTACTTTGCTATTTATTGTATTGCTGGGAGCATGATTTTTATAGTGCCTTGCGGTTATGTAGAGGTTGGTTTAAACTAGAAGGAACACATTTGGTTTGAGCTCCGTGGAGACACATACACCACTCTTTTGAACTATATTTTATTGAAGTCCCCTGGTTTCTTGAGACTTTCATAAATAAGTTATTTTTTCCCCACTAGCCTCTTAGTTGTAAAATTAATGGCACCATCCCTCTGTTCATGGAAATGTTGATACTTTTTAGTGTTGCACTGTGATTTCCTTGGCCATGAAAGAAACCCTCAGATTTGGCATTCTACAGAACCCCTATCTCTGATGAATCTGAGAGTTTCAATGATTTAAGAGTGGCTCCCAGTAGGAACAGACTATGATGGTGTCAGTGAAAAAATGCCTTGAATATAGGGTGACTAGATGACCCAATTTTATAGGGACAGTCCCGATTTTTGGGTCTTTTTCTTATATAGGCTCCTATTACCCCCCATCCCGTGTCCCGATTTTTCACATTTGCTGTTTGGTCACCCTACTTGAATAGTAATATTAGTTCTAGTGCATGCTACCGCCCAGAAGCCATTAATGGCTGGGAACTCTACTTGTGTGCGTATCAAGGTGCAATCTTGTCCCAATACATCCTGCAAGCACTGAGCACCAACTCTACATCGTGGTAGGGGGTCCAGTGTGATCTACATATAACTTCTTGTTGTATGAGCGGGTGCCAGGTCAAATGGGGTTTCTGTAACATGGTCACATCAGGGATCATCAGTCAGATGATATTGTAATAAGCTGGTTATTCTTTCTGGTTTTCTTGTCATCTCAGATAAAACAAGATACTGCGATTAGATCTCAGCTCACACTGTTAGTAACGCAGAGTTTGCTTTCCCACAGCAGTATTGGCACCACCATGCTGACAGTAGAAAGCATCATGTGCACATCAGCAATCCGATGTGACTTGAGCACACACCCGAGGCAGATCTACTGAGAAAGAAGCAGACAGTTCCATTCATAGTCATATTTGACCACAGCCACACAACAAACAGACCCACTATTGTTCATGTAGATGCCCTGGCACCCTTGGTTAGTATGCTGGACAAGAAGCAAGAAGGGCTTTGTGAAGCCTTCAGAAAAGGACATTATGAGCTGGAGTTGCATGGGTGGGAGGTGCCAATGCAGAGTATGGGAGCACAAGTCACTAGGTGACATTCTTACCTCAGAGTCATGTCCGAGCCCGTGGAGGGGGCACTGCTGGAGCTGCCATTGTTCAGGGCTGATGTAAAACTGCAGCTCCTACCACTCATGGGCTTTGTAGTAACCCCAGAGATGAGTGAGTGATCTACATAGTCTTTAAAATGTCTGCCGATCCTTCAGAACCATGGAACTATGGAAATGTAAGCTGTTGTCATTATAACCAACGTAGCAGCCTGTTGGTTCAGAGCAGCAAGAGGACATGTTCTTAACTTGCTCTTGGCTGGAAGAAGCTGTATAATCATACTAGAGAGACAGAGTCAAAACCAAAGCCTGGGATACAAACCCCTCTCAAACATGGGCAGGTGGGTTCCAGGGTCCAGTGTCAAAGCTGAATTTCACAGCTTGTCTCACTTTGCATAATGGGCTGAAGCCCAAGAGCCAAACAACTCTGAACTTCAGAGGGTTTTGACGCTTGGATTTAAACTTTGTGGCATGGGACAATCTCAAGCCCAGTCTTACCTGTGTAGATGAAGCCATAAGGCTGCTTTCCTTTTGTTCACAAACCTCAAGGTTAATGACAGACACTCCCTGGTGAAACACCCATTGGAGATAAATGGGTGGCTGTGCCACAGTGAAGTACCATAATTCCTGTGCTACACCCCATTTGAATTTTTTAGAAGGCTGCTAGCATCCTGGTTCCTCTGCTGTGCAGTCATAGCCCAGTGCTGATTGGGACACAGGCAGTGCCCCTCTATAAGAGTAGCACTTACCACTGGTATCCCAGGGGAACAGCTGTATTAGCTGATTGTGCCTGTATCATGGGGCTATTTTTAGCCCTCGGTGAGAGCTCTCTAGTGGACTAATAGCAGCACTGTCCTGGAAGCCAAGGGGCAGAGGGAACAATGCTTGGCTTTGCAGGAAGTATTGGCCCAGGCCCAGAGGGAGACCACTGTGAGGCTACAACAGGGATACCATAGAGACCCAGAGTTCAGCAGGGGACCAGGGGAACTCAGGTTAAAATACCCAGTCTGCTAACTAGCACAGAGGCCCAGACAGAGTTGCCCCAGTAAGGAGATGTGAAAGGGATAGAGAACAGGACTCTAGGATAGGGAAGGGAGTCACACAGGCAGGCTTTGTGAGCTCCCCTCCTAAGAGAGGATGACCTGGTGAAATGACTGAAGGCAGCAGAAAAGGAGCCGCAGGATTTCAAGTTCAAGAATGAACAGCTGACCGAAGATCTCCAGTTCACCGAGGAGGAAAAAGAGCACTTGCTCCATACAGTGTATGAGATTCAGTTAGAGGCCTGGCGTAACGAGACCCCAAAGCCCAGGAAGCAAAAAGGAGGCAAGGGACCCAAACATGTTCTCCGGTAAGAAAGACCTAGGAGAATAGACTCTGGGAAACCAGGGGAAAGCCTGGGTAGAAGCTCTGCAGACAGTGAGGTCTGGGGGAGAGCTCCCCGATTAAAAGGGGCAAGGACTAATACAGACTCTTAAGGGGAAGAGACCTGAGAAAAGGACCCTGATAGGTGGGGCACAGATAATAACACAGACAAAGACAATAACGAATAGTCCTCCAGTCGGAGAGGTCTGGGAGGGAGAAGACCCTGCTAATGTGGGTCAAAACAGGGTAAAAAGAGAGAGTACCCCAATCCTATCTGGATGGGTAGAGGTGTGATGGGGTGGACTAGGCCCAGAAGCCCCCTGCTCGAGGACTCAGGGTCTTGCAACACTTGCCCCAGAAAAGGAGCAGTGGAGAGATCATCCAAGCAGGCTAGAGTGGTTGCAGGGGAAGCAGCCAATCAGAGAGGCTGCAGGAGCATCCAATCAGGGCTCAGGAGGGCCCTATAAAAAGGAGCTAACTGGCCAGAGACAGGAAGTTCCTTGCTAGAGCTAGAGGAGTGCGGGTGGTGCTCCTGGTTAGTCAAAGGTAACTGCAGCATAACGGACATCTCAGTGCTAGTAGTGACCCAGGGAGCAAGGAAGAGCTGCTGGCTACTGGGCTTGAACTGTGAAGGCATCTGTGAAGGCTAGGGCTGCAGGGAAGTGGCCCAGGGAGCTGAAGGCAGTTTTGCTAAAGGGATGTGGTGGTGCACGGTTCCTATTCTTAGGGTCCCTGGTCTAGAACCCAGAGTAGTGGATGGGCCCAGGTCCCCTCCATAGGCCACTGGGGAAGGGCCTACAGCTGGACAGCAGTAAATCCCCAGAAGGGGACTGAACTGTCAGGAAGCCCAGCTGGAGAGCTGGGGCCAGAACAGACTAAAAGGGCTAACCCATTGCCTGCAGGGAGGAAGCCCTGATACCGGGGCTGGGATTGGTTTAAAGACTGCAAACACACCTGACCAGAAAGGGGCACTTGCAAGAGGTGGGTGCCATGTTGTTATAGGGCCATATAAGTGAGGTTTATATCATAATATTTTTATATATTACATACCAAAAGCCTCCATTAAAGCTCCAAAATCCAGCTCCCAAATTAGGAAACGCCCAAATTAAGGTGGCCCATACAGCCTCTGCTTCGCTCCCTTGTGCACAGGCTGAAGACCCCTGCCTCATTAATGTTCTCCTGCTGCTCCCTTTGCTGCATATAACTTAGGGAAATTCCTATTATGTATAGTAACCCGCCACCCCAGGTTTGCACGTGCACACACACATATGCAGGTGTTGTGGGAATATCTGTCTTAAGTGTTTATACAGATGGAACACTGCATTGTGTCTGCCCCAGCTGCAGGCTCCCCTGGTCCCTCCCTTGTAGCTACTACTCCCTTCTTTCCCTGCTGATGGCTCTCCCGATTCTCCCACTCTGTCTCTACCACTAGCTCTTATTCCTCTGGCTCCGCATGCTGGCCCTCCCTGGTCCTCTCACTGCTCCACACTTCCCCAGTGGCTGGTAGTGGGGCTGGGATATCAGGACTCCAGAGGCTCCTGCCATGAGGGATGCTGCTGCAAATGGCTGCACCCATTCTAACCAAATAATCTTTTCAGTGCATGACCTGGGGCAGAAGATTAAAGAATAAATAAAAAGCGGCACAGTTGAGTTAGTGAGTCCAACCAGTGCTATCTCCCCCGCATCATCATGGATTGGGAGTTTGACATGGATCTGAATAAACAACTGTGCCTACCAATCAATAGGGAGGCTATTTGTGGAAATGAATCAATTCAGCACAGTCTGCCTGTAAAACATAATTTAAGCCCCATCAGCATCATTTTGGAAAGCACTGAAATGTAAAGGGCAGAGGCTTGATTCCGACGCGGCTCCTCTCTGGAGTTCTCGACACACACACACACACACAGCACTGAGGGATTCACCTTTTCAAAGCGCTGAACCAAAGCTAGCTAGTTCACTCTCGCTAGCCAGGAGCCGGGTGTAACGCTACCTGCAGAAGTTGACTTTTGGTATATGACAGCAGGATATTAACCTTTGTAACCAGACCCAGGTCAGGTGACTGGAGTCTGGAAATAAAATTCATTCTCTTCCCACTCTTATTCCAATAGGGAAGCATTTCTAGCCAGAAAGGACCAGTGCTCAGTAGATATTTTATAGATGATGAAACTGCAGCAGAGAGATGCGGGCCCCCATCTATAAAAGTGGCCCATGTGTGCTCCCTGCAGCAGTTGGTGCATGAGCCTGACGTTCAGCTTATGCAGTCAGTGTTTATCTTTGCTACAGGATTCCCATAATATAATCATCACAAACCTCTTCCTGCTCTCAGAAAGGAGAGAGAATTCTACTTCTACGGATACATCTGTCATTTGCATGTAACTGTAAGGGGCTCCCATACTTTAGTGTCCTGGTGGGGGGGGGGGGATGGGACAGAAAACTGCAGAGAGGAGCATGTCTTTGCGGCAATTAAACACCCATGGCTGACCCCAGGTCAGCTGACTCAGGCTTGCAGGAATCGGTAACATTGGGCTAGGGCTGGAGCTCTGGGACCCCACAAAGGGAGTGGTGTCCCAGAACCCGGGCTCCTGCCTGAGCCCAAACATTTCAACTGCAGCTTTTAGCCCTGCAGCTTTTAGCCCTGCGAGCCTGAGCCAGACCAGCTGTGACTGTGCCACAGGTCTTTTATTCCAGTGCAGCTGCACCACCGGAGACTCCAGCAGGTAGGAACAGAAGCAGCCAAAGCAGGGACTGGTGCACTCAGCAGGGCGGGGCAAAGGGGTAAAACGGGGCCCAGCTGGGGTCATCCCTTCCCCAGCATCCCCCTGGACCTAGAACTGCAGCGAGGAGACCTCATCCCCAATTCTGGGTGCATGATGACCCAAGTGGTGCCCCCCACACCTCTGCAATGTGGCCTTGGTGTGTGTGTCGGGGAGGGACTACAGAGAGGAGCCAGCCAGAGACTCCAGCCAGTAGGAAGAGCAGCAGTAAAGCCAGATACCTTTGTCACTTTTGCAGTCCCTGCTACAACCTTTCCCATCTCCCTCCTCCCTCTCCATCTCTTCTCCAGTCCACACCTGGCCCTCCCATCCTCTTCTCTCCTGGTCTGTCCCCCTCAGCCCTTTTTCCTTCCCTTTCCTCATAGCTGATCCCCTCCTAACCAAACCCACCTGTCATGGGGTGCTCTGCTCACTGCTGGGTGGCACCCTCTTCTGGCAATTCTGGGGATTAGCTCCACCCACTTCAGTGCCTCCTTTCTTGTCTTCCACTGTTACAGCTCTCCTCCCGCTCATGGAGTCGCAGGACGGCTGCTTTGTGACTCAGCCTTCGGGCCAGGTCACACTGTGAGTTCCCCTCCTAGGGGAGTCTTTCCTAGTCTCTTTGCACAAGCAGCATCAGGCAGTCCTCACACCCGCTGCCCTGACTATGTCACTACCGCAGTGATTCAGGCAGTTCTTCCTGCTCGCTGCCCCCAGCAATTCCACTCTGCAGAGAATGGCAGGGGAACCCAGGCCCACGCTGTACTCTGGGTTCCAGTCCCGTGCCCTATAGAGAGCAGTGAAGGTCTGGGACTCCACCAACTTTCTGCTCTCTTCCCTGGACAACTTCCTGCCAAGCTTCTTTAGGCTTCTCTTTCACCAGCATTCCTAATCTGACCCCTCTCTCTTAGGCCTACTAGTACCTATATCCTATATCTCCCTTACCTCAGCAAGACAGGCTGCAGACTTCCTGACTACTGTCCCCCTTGAGTCAGCCGACATCTTCCCGCTTTGCAGTTTAATTGTCTGTTTGTGCCTGCCTGGCCTAATTCACCTCTTTCAGGGCTGGTGTAGGGAGCACTCTCCATCACACCACCCAAACAAAAACTCGTGGCACTACCATGACGCTTGCTGCCATCACGTTGGTGGTGTGTGATTCCCTTTCCCCCACCCTATGTCTGTCTCCCCTATTTAGACGGTCAGCTCTTGGGAACAGGGACCATCTACTACTTCCTTTGTGCAGCACCTAGCATAATACGTCTCCAATCTTGGTTGGCCCTTAGGCATGCAATAAACATTAATAATAAATGCTCAGGTTCATAGATAATATGCAAGATTAGTTCCAATTTTGGTGGAAGACCAGGGCACCACAAATGAAGCTGCTTTGATGTGGGGGTGGCAGCGCTAGCCTCTCTCACTTTTTCCTTGTTCTGGGCACTCTGAGATTTTGAGCAAAAGACAGCTCTGTGACTCAGCATGCTGTGAAAAAATATTGTTCAGATAATGCACATCATTTGGTTTCCTTTTCTGCTGCTTAGAGAGGTCATAGCTAGTCAATATACAGCCAAAATGGACTAGCTGCCTGGAAGTCTGGAGACTTTGGTTAAGGCATTTAAAAAATTAAATGTTTCCTCAGTGCATCACTCTTAAAATAAGATGATTCTAACTCGGGAAACATACTAAAAGTGGGGGGGGAGGGGGATTTGCTTTGGCTGCAAGTCAGAATCCTTGTCTCCTATAACTGGGTAATAATCTAATGTGTTTATACTGTCATGTTTATAACATTAGGAAAAATGACAGTGCTAAACAAACAGACTGTAATCCTTACATCTAGTTGTAACCAGCTGCCTTTAAATAGCTTCTGCAATAAACACTGACCTTTTTTGGCACCTGCCAGCACCAGAGGCAGTAACTCTCATTGGAATGTGGATGATTTGATTTTTCTTCCATTGAAAATAGTTTCTCAGTTTTACCCCTGATCTTTTCCTAACAAGGATTCTTTGCCCTGTGGACCTTAGTGTAATCAGGATCCTATAGATTCAGCTCTATTAGCAAACCTGCTTACAACATAGTTGTCTTCTAATGTGCGTCAAGGCATAGTTCCATCCTGAAGTGTGGATGGGGTGTAGAGTTCTAACCGTTTCTTCAACTCATCCTAATACCTTTGACTTTAATGGTTTCTAACTAGATTTGTCCAAGGCTTTAGCAAATGGCTAATACATATTTTGACTCCGTCTGCATTGCAAGATGGATCTATGTTTCAACATATCAAGGTATGGCCATGTTGCAATTGGTTCTTTCTTCATTGTGGATCCTG
Source organism: Mauremys mutica (assembly GCF_020497125.1). Taxonomy (NCBI): domain Eukaryota; kingdom Metazoa; phylum Chordata; order Testudines; family Geoemydidae; genus Mauremys; species Mauremys mutica. The sequence continues at coordinate 136,848,699 of NC_059076.1, read as the reverse complement.
TCTACACTACAAAAAATCTAGCTTTCAGGAAGCAGACCACCAGTAGTGGGTGGTATCTTAACCAATTCCCTTGCCTTCTTGTACAAGGTTGTCTATGTGGGGGAAATGACTCTTCCTTGTCCCTGCCATGATGAAGTCAGGTCCTGAAGCATGAAGCTAGATTGTGCTGAGTCTAGTGGGCATAACCACAACTGCTATTAATAAAATAAGAGCATGACTCTAATACCCTGAGATAACATAATCCATAGTGTAACTATCTATGGCAGAGGCATTATGTCACAGGACAGAGGATGCATTCCTATATTCCCTCTCTGTGCCTCTAGGGAGACCGCTTGTAGGACCCAATTCCCCTCCTTTAGGATATGAGTAAATTCTAATGAAGTCAATGGTATTTAGGCTAATTATTATCCAACAAGTGGGGGCATTTTAATACAGACAGACAAACTGGACAAAGCTCAGAGAACAGCTACAAAAATGGCCCTGGAAATTGGAAAGAATGATCTACAGCATGAGGGGAAATTAAGAGGTAACTTTGCCTGGATAGGATAAATAATGACGAAGGAGAATATGATAAACATTTACAAACATATGAAGGAGGAAGGAGAATTATCTAGGCAGTCACAGGGGAGATAGGGCTGGGAATACTGTGATTGCATTAGGAAGGGGAAACTTTAAGCTTAAAATGGAGAAATGCTTGTAAGCCAGGGTCTGAATGAGCTTTCTCCATCATCTATTGATGAATTGGGGGAAAAGACTTAAGGAGAACACCATATTTGCATAGACACATTTATTTTGCCTAGGTAATCAGCACAGACCTGCTATGCCAAAGTTTCAGCTTTGTCTATTTGGGGTTAAAATTCACGTTAATTTTGGATGCAGAGGTAATGAGATGTTGTCATCCTTACTGTCAGGGCCGGCTCTAACATTTCTGCTGCCCCAAGCAAAAAAACAGAGCGCCGACCGACCCCTCCCCGAGTGTTGCGTCGCACCGCCCAAGTCCCCGACCCCCCGAGCGTCGTGTCGCACCGCCCAAGTCCCCGCCCCCCAAGCGTCGCGTCGCACCGCCCAAGTCCCCGCCCCCCCGAGCGTCGCGTTGCGCCGCCCAAGTCCCCGACCCCCGAGCGTCGCATCGCGCCGCCCAAGTCCCCGACCCCCGAGCGTCGCGTCGCACCGCCCAAGTCCCCGCCCCCCGAGCATCGCGTCGCGCCGCCCAAGTCTCCGCCCCCCCCCCCAGCGCCGCCTGGCCAAACCAAAAACAACAAAAACAAACCCCCATCGCCGCCCCCTCCCAAGGTGCCACCCCAAGCACGTGCTTGGTAGGCTGGTGCCTGGAGCCAGCCCTGCTCAAACCCCAATGGTATTGAGCCAAAGGTGTGGCATAGCAAAAATGATTGTAAATGGACACTTGCAATGAATTTGTTGTTATTGCTAATGGTAATTTTTGTATCTAATATGCTGCTATTACCAAGAACTGTAAAAATGAACAATATGCCTAATCTTTTGGCAAGAGATTATAAAAGGCTGATGCCTCAACTCCATCTAAACATAGCACTGATGACCGATCCCTGCTGTGGATGTACTCCAGAGACTTGATTTGAACCTCCACTTCTGCCAGTTCAGCCAGCCCCAGAGAGAGACAGCCATATTGGAAGGGCGCTGAAGATCTCTTCCCCGAGGGCTGATGTTCGCAGGCCTGCTTTGGCTACCTGCAGCAAGCAGATAACTGCCAGGAGAAGGATCCCAGCCTATTCAAAGAACAGAGTGCTTGCTGCTTGGTCAGCTCAGGAGGGTGTGAGGCCATAAATGCCAAATAAGCAGCGCATGCTTTCAATGCATAGGATTAGTGGCCCGTGTACCTTTCAGTACTGAAGAAATCTGTATGTTAGATACTGTTATTTTTCTTTGACTGGTATGTGCTGTATTGCTGTAATGATAAGAGCATGTTTCGATTTATGAGGTGTCTTAGTTAACCCACAGATTGTCGTCTTATCAACAGAAGGATTTTTTTTTTGTTTAGTCTGAGCAGCTTTACTACACTGTGGTGTCTTTCCTCCACATCGGAGCAACTCAGGCTACTGGCATCCCCAACTGTCCCAATTTGCATATTTGTGGTGGTCTCCACAGGTGGGAGTTCCGCTGTCAGAACAGACTGAACCTGCTCACTGTCCCTGCAATACAATGGAATTATTACGGTTACGGGTGTAATCAAAGTTTGGTGTGTTACACTCAGGCCAGGCCCTTGTCTCTGGCTCTTTAACGGAGCCCTGACTCTGCTCTCCCAGGAGCCCCTCTCTGCCTGAACACCGGTTGCTCGTACAGGCCCAGCTCACTAGGTGACATCTACCCTGTCTTTCCATCCAGACTCCATGGAAGACTGGAGAACTGAGCAGGATTATGACATCACAGGTATCAAGGAGGCTGAACAGCTGTAACATAAGAATGGCCACACTGGGTCAGACCAAAGGTCCATCTAGCCCAGTGTAGCAGGGTGGACCCTGCTCCGGGGTTTTAAGGGGTTTAAAATGTGGCCTGACAGAGCTGAGCTGATTGGGGAAGTGGCTACAGCTGGGGGCCACACCCCAAACTGAGTAGCAGGGCCTTATAAAAGGCAGGGAAGCTAGGAGCCCAGACAGTCTCTCTTCTGCCTTCAGAGAGAGATGGGCCTAGCTGCTGGGAAAGAGAGACCAGGCACCTGAGTGCAGCAGGGCTGGGGAAGGCTGAGGAGCCGGGGAGCTCCAGCCTAGAAAGCCCCAGGCTGCGGCCTAGGAGTGGGCCGATAGGTACTGTGGGTTGCAGAGGGCGGCCCAGGGGTAGGACAAAGCAGTAGGTCCAAACCCTCCTTGCCAGGGATGAGTTGGCTGAGACTGCAGTCTGCCCAGAGTGTGGGGCTAGACAATGACTGGCAGTAGCTATACACTGAGGCAAGGTAGGGATAAAGGGTGAGGGTTCCCTAAGGAGGGGAGACCCAGAGAGACGGGGGTTATTGTCAGGGGGCAGCACCCCAGAGAAAGGGGCACCGGGTCTAGGAAGGGACACGGGGGCCAGATGAACAGGTGGATCACTGGCCTGCAGAGGGCGCTCCGGCGCTGGACGGAGCTAATTCCATGAGTCACCAGCAGGAGGCGCCGCAGGGGTGAGTACTGCCCTGTTACACCCAGTATCTGGTCTTCCGACAGTGGCCAATGCCAGGTGTTTCAGAGGGAATGACCAGAACAGGGAATCATCAAGTGATCCATCCCCTGTCATCCATTTCCAATTTCTGGTAAAAAGAACCTAGAGACCCTCAGAGCATGGTGGGGCATCCCTGCCCATCTTGGCTAATAGGCATTGATGGACCTATCTTTCATGAAATTATCTAGTTCTTTTTTGAATCCTCTTATAGTCTTGGCCTTCCCAGCATGCTTTGGCAAGGAGTTGACTGTGCATTGTGTGAAGAAATACTTCCTTTTGTTTCTTTTCGACCTGCTGCCTATTCATTTCATGTGGTGACCCCTAGTTCTTCTGTTCTGAGAAGGAGTAAATAACACTTCCTTATTTACTTTTTCCACACAAATCATGATTTTGTAGACCTCTATCATATCCCCTGTAGTTGTCTTTTCTAAGATGAAAAGTCCCAGTCTTATTAATCTCTCCTCCTATGCAAGCTGTTCCACACCCCTAATCATTTTTGTTGCCCTTTTCTGAACCTTTTCCAATTCCAAGTATCTTTTTTGAGATGGGGAGATCACATCTGCATGCAGTATTCCTACGCTTTGTTTCCTATGGTTCTGCCAGTTACTGATCCATGAGAGGACCCTTCCTCTTATCCCATGACAGCTTACTTTGCTTAAGAGCCTTTGCTGAGGGACCTTGTCAAAGGCTTTCTGAAAATCCCAGTATGTCAGTGCACTGCAAGGCCTTCAATGGCTTTTAAACTTTCCCATGGGGACATCGGAGACATGGTCCAGTTAACTTGTGTTCAGGCCTAACAAGAACTCAGATGCAACCTGCTGTGAGAAACTCATTTTAACAAGGATGCCCCTGTACCAGCACAGACCACAGGTCAAAATGTGTAACTTCAATAACAATAGTATTGGAAGAGCCCAAAATAACCCTTACAGGAATGTATTGACTATGACCCCTTACTTCAAATGCACTGTGGCCTAGTGGATAGAGAACTAGATGGAACTCAGGAGACTTAAGTGCTAGTCCTGGCTCTGCTATTGTCTTCCTGTGTGACCTTAGGCAAGTCACTGCTCTTCTCTGTGCCTCAATTTCCCATGTCGAAAAGGGGGCTAATGCTACAGACCTCCTTTGTAATGTGCTTTGAGATCTACTGATTGAACATGTTAGATAAGAGGTAGGGCTCTTTATTATCTTATGATATAGGGTGCTTTTCTTAAAGCGCCCACTGCTGGAGTCAAGTGATTTATCTGAGAATCTCTGCTCTTTATTTTATTTTATTTGTTAGCCAATTTTAAGCCCTCGTGGTTGCAAAGAGAAGCTGGAGAACATGAATTGAGTGCACCCTAGCGGCTCAGATACCAGAAGGCAAATGAAGAGGTCCCCAGATGAATGTTTTTTGGAGATCTCATTATTTTGAAGCTGTAGCAGGGTGGACCTCTGCTCTGGCCCTGAAGGGGTTAAAAACAGCCCTGGGAAGGGGCTGTGGCTGGAGAAAGCAGCTTTTAAGCTGGGCTGATTGGGAAGTGGCTGCAGCTGGGCCACGCCCCAATCAGGCCCAGCTGGCCCCTATAAGAGGCTGTGAGCCAGAAGCCCAAGAGGGGAGTCTCTCTCTGCCTTCAGAGAGAGAAGGGCCTAGCTGCAGAGAGCTAGAGACTGGATACCTGAGTGAAGCAGGGCTGGGGAAAGGCTGAGGAGCTGGGGCGCTCCAGCCTGGAAAGCCCCAGGCTGCGGCCTAGCAGAGGGCTAACAGGTACTGGGGGTTGCAGAGGACAGCCCAGGGGTAGGCCAAAGCAGCAGGTCCAAACCCTCCTTGCCAGTGATGAGTTGGCTGATGCTGCAGTCTGCCCCAGGACGAGGGGCTAGACAATGACTGGCAGTAGCCATACACTGAGGCAAGGTAGGGATAGAGGGAGGGGGTTCCCTGAGAAGGGGAAGCCCTGAAAGAAAAGGGGTTACTGCCAGGGGGCAGCACCCCCATGTAAAAGAGCACCGGGTCCAGGAAGGAACACGGGGGGCCTGAGGACAGGCGGATCACCAGCCTGCAGAGGGCGCTCCAGCGATGGAATGAGCTAATTCCCGGAATCACCAGCAGGAGGCGCCACAGGGGTGAGTCGGCCCGTTACAGAAACCAATCTCATGATTTTGGTGGGGCCCAGCTCATGGTGTTGGAATGCTTGGGCTGGCGATACCATGAATGTTTTTCTGCACTGGTAGCACTAGAGAATCACTTCAGGGCTGCTTCTCACTTCAGGCTGGGAGATTCTGCCTCAGTCACAAGGGTTTTAGGAGTTCCCACAAGTAGGGAAAAAATGTCCCTTGCCTAAGGGCTTGAGAGTCATAGAGCTCGGAAAAGACCCAGGGTTTTCCTGGGAAACCTGATGCCCTCTCTCCTGGCTTATTCTGAGCTCAGCCCACTTGGGCGGTTGCCCCATCCCATCTCCTGATCTAAGTACAGCATTGACACCTCACAGACTAGAGGGAGATTGCAGGAGGGCAGCCCCATTGTGACCTAGAGATGACATCAGCGCCTGCCTGATGCCAGAGCAGCAACCTGCCCTCAGGTGTAGCCTGGGTACTTGTTGCTGCTTTGAGAGTGCCTGTGTTGAGAGTGTCTTAGTGCCTGAACCTGGGGAAATGAGTTCACTCCTCCTCTGTCTGCTCTCTGTAGTCTTTTATGCTGTGCTGAGGCTCGCCAGATCTGAGGTAAGTGAGACTCCTAGAGAGATAGAAAAGCTGGATTGATGCCAGCTGAATGCAGGAACCAAACATAAGTATTTTTCAATCAGCAGGCTCGGATCAAACTGATATGGGAATCAATCAATAAAGAATTAAAGGACGGGAATATATTTAAAGCAGGTTAACAATGTTTTATGGAAAATGGGCCATGTCAAACATAGATGTGACAAACTTAGACTTGTGTAAGGTGCTGTTTTTCATAGATTCCAAGGCAAGATTGGCCCATTGGGATCTTCTAGTCTGACCCTCCTGTCTAATGCAGGCCAAAGAACTTCCACACAATAATGCCTACTGCATACCTTTTATTAAAATGTCCAATCTTGATTTTAAAAATTGCCAGTGATGGAGAATCAATCCACCATGACCTTGGTCAATTGTTCCAATGGTTAATTCCTCTCACTGTTAAAAATGGATGCCTTCTTTCCAGTCTGAATTTGTCTAGTTTCAACTTCCAGCCATTGGACATGTTAGACCTTTCTCTGCTAGATTGAAGAGCCCATTTGTAATTGTTTTTCCCCAGGTAGGTATTTATAGACTTTTCCTCAAACCACCCTTAACCTCTTTAAGTGACATTGACTGAGCTCCTAAAGTCTATCACTACAAGGCATGTTTTCTAATCCTTTAATCATTCTTATGGCTCTTCTCTGAACCCTCTGCAATTTAGCAACATCCTTCCTGAATGTTAGACACCAGAACTGGACACAGGATTCCAGCAGTGGTTGCACCAGTGCCAAATACAGAGGTAAAATAACCTCTCTCCTCCAACTTGAGATTCCCCTGTTTATGCATACAAGTACCGCAGGACATTTGGATTAAAAATCATCACTATACAATATCAATGGAGCACAGGTTAAAGGGATTGAGAACAGGCTAATGGCTAACTGACAGATCTTAAAAAGTAACTGTCAAAGGGCTCCTCGAATGAGGGTTTTTCTAATGGGGCTCTGCAGGGATCAGTACTAGGTCTGAGGCTATTCAACATTTTTTCAATGACTTGGAAGTAAATACAAAATTGCTGCTGATAAAAATGTACTGATGACACAAAGATTGGCAGAACGGTAAATAACGATGAGGACAGGGCAGTCATACAGAGAGTTCTGGAGAGTTGGTTTGGCAAATGGGGCCCATTCAAACAAAATGCATGTTCACACAGCCCAACACAGAGTTATACATCTGGGAACAAGGAGGGCCTATTCAGCTTTGGATTTAACGATCTTTAGTTTTGTATCATCTGCAAATCTGGCCACTTCACTGTTCCCCCCTTTTCTAGATCATTTATGCATATGTTGAACAACTCTGGTCCCAGTACAGATCCTTGGGGGACCTTGCTATTTATCTCTCTTCATAAACTCACCATTTATTCCTACCTTTGGTTTCCTATCTTTAAACCAGTTACTGGTCCATGTGAAGACCTTCCCTCTTATCCCATGACAACTTACTTTGCTTAAGAACCTTTGAGGGAACTTGTTAAAGCTTTCTGAAAGTTCAGGTACACTATATCCACTGGATAGCCCTTGTCCACATGCTTCTTCACCCCTGTGACATTACACCCCATATTCTTCATAGAAATATTGTTCTATGAATATGGCATAACTAAGGTATGTTTTATGCAAGATGGGTCATGTGAGATATCATTGGAAAGGTTCTGATTTACTGAATGGGACTGTCCTATCTGTATGGATGTATCATTTCTGTATCTGAAGTTAGGAATATGGGCTCTGTATCAATTACAAAAGTGCTTGCACTGGGGGAATGCCCCCAAACAGTGGGCAATCAGCCTGGATGGGCCATTAGGAAGGACAATAGGACTTGGAAGATACTAATCTTCCTCCTTCCTGAGAAGTTTCCTGGGATGCTGCTTTGATACTGCAGCGTCATGTGATCATGTCACCTCATAGAATCATAGAAGGCCAGGGTTGGAAGGGACGTCAGGAGGTATCTAGTCCAATCCCCTGCTCAAAGCAGGACCAATTCCCAAGTAAATCATCCCAGCCAGGGCTTTGTCAAGCCTGCCCTTAAAAACCTCTAAGGAAGGAGATTCCACCACCTCCCTAGGTAACCCATTCCAGTGCTTCACCACCCTCCTAGTGAAAAAGTTTTTTCCTAATATCCAACCTAAACCTCCCCCACTGCAACTTGAGACCATTGCTCCTTGTTCTGTCATCTGCCACCACTGAGAACAGTCTAGATCCATCCTCTTTGGAACCCCCTTTCAGGTAGTTGAAAGCGGCTATCAAATCCCGCCCCCCATTCTTCTCTTCTGCGGACTAAACAATCTCAGTTCCCTCAGATGGACATCATTTGGGACTGGCGGTATTTTTCCACTAGGAGGGAGTGAGGGGTCAAACTGGGAGACAAAGGATTCCTGTCATAGCCAAATCCTATTTAAGGCTTGGAAGGGAGTTAATCTAGGCTCTTCTCCACCACCTCCCTACCCCAAAAAGGAAGACTGCTGAAAACACCTGGAGAAATAAAGGAACTAAACTGTGGGGGAGGGGGACAGGGGCTGAGCCCAGGCGAGAAAGATCTAGCCTGTGAAGGGAATACCTGGCTAGTTAAGCTGCAAGCAGTGCGGTTTACCTTCAAGAAACTTTGCAGCTCCCAGGCAAGTGGGCTGAACTCATGCCAAACTGTTGTTGTTGTTGTTTTTTGGTGTAAAAGAGCTGCCGTTTAAGGATGATATTGGGGTTATATCAGCACTTGTTTGGGTGCATTTGCATAACCCATTCATGGCTTCACCACTCAGGAGTAGCATGGCCATCCCAAATGCATGCAGATAAAACCCCGATAGCATGCATTCCCTAAATATGTATCTAGCAAACACTGTTGTCCAGAGGTCGGATTTCTCCCCCAAGGTCTGAATTCCGTGCATGGTATCTGGGGTTAGTTGCATACCCTGCAATCCTAAAACCTGCAGAGTTTTGTCATCTCTGCAGGAGAGAGAACTTTGCAGGCTCTCTCCTTCAATGCTTATAAACTCTGCAGGCTCCGGGTACCAGCAATCCCTGTTTCTCCAACCCCTGGATTGTTCCAGTGACCCCTGTTATGGGTTGTGCTGTGTGCCCTACATTGTCTGCATCAGAGGAAAGCACAATGCCTACCCATGAGGCCTCATAGTGCAATACTCTTCCACAAAGAAAAACTTCCCCCTGGCCCCACATGGCAATCACCTCTGGCTAATTGTTCTCTCAGGTTTATTGAGGAGTTCTCTTCTAACCCTGCTGCTTTCTCTCTGTGTGGCAGGCTCTTCGGAGGAAGAGGAGACACCGAAAGAAAAAGCAGAAACAAAAAGGTAAGCAGCCCTTGACCCCACAGCTGCGGTGGCAGACTCAGGCCCCATGCAAAGCAGAGAAATAGGGTCTATTCCCTCACCTGCCTCCCCTCTTCCTGCGAAGGCACAGTCGTGCCCAGAGTCGTGCAGAGGCACTGGCTGGGGCTCCGTTCACAGGCTGCCTCTGAAATCTGGGGCAATAGGCTGCTAGGAAGCAGAGGGTGCCCAAGCAGCTCAATGTCTCCTTTATGTCTCACTTCTGGCAGCTTTTAGGTGCTGTGAGGAAGAGCTGGAGGAGGCTGGTGCATCCCTAGAGACATGGTAAGCAATGCCCCCCTCCATGAATCTGCAGTGGGTCAGTCCTCTCCTTTAGCGTCATGCAATTCATCCCCACCCGAGTAATCCCTCCCCTGCCCCGACCTATGTACCACGTAAGGAACTCTTCTCCTTTAGACTCCTGCAATTCATTCCCACCCAGCAGAAGTTGCCATCTCTACTCCACCCCCACGCATCATACCGTGGGTCATTCCCTTCCTCGAGCATCATACGGTTCATTTAACCGGGGGCAGTGGTGGTGGAGGGGTAGATTGTGTCGACTGGACTGGACCATCCTCCCCTCCCAAGAGGGCGAGAAAATGTTTTCTGGGAGCAGCCCCGTGCACCCCGGGGAGGTGAGGTGGACAGATCGGGAGGAAGGCTGGCCTTTCTGGTACAGTGAGTAGGGTGAAAGGGATCCAGCAGCACTTGTGTAACGGCCCCTTCTCCAGTCCCCCAGCAGGATTTGAACCCTGGACCTTCAGCTCTGCAGCATAAAACACCCCTTAGAGCTGAAGAGGTAGCTGTATTAGTTGGCAGCTATAGTAGGCTGTTATCCTATATGTTGATTAGCTTCTGTGGGCGGGACATGACACACACGCTGCCAGTAGGATACACTCTCACCTCCTCAGCACTAGACAGGGCTCACCTAACAATCCAGCTAACCCCAAACCAGAACATCCAAGGCCCGGGTATTGCAGGGGAGGAGGCTGCCTCAGTGGAGAATGGGACAGGGAGCGTTCTGGTGCCTCCCCTCTGGGTAAAAGAGGGCCTGAGGGCAGGGCCTGCACTCAGATATCTGCTCTCTCTGTTCCACAGCTACCCTGTGTACCTGGAGAAGTTCGGTTTGGCTCAGCGCCTCAGGCTGGTTGAGAGGAGGCTACAGCACGTGGCCAGATACCTGGATGAAGTTCTGATACCGTAAGGCAACTGACCAGGGGGCACCAGACTGAGGGTTGGTTGGGAGGGGAGAGTGAATGTAGAGAGGAGGCAGCAGGGAAAACCAGACACTCCAGGATCCTAAAATAACAGGGAAAAAGTCACTAAGAGGCTTTAGCTTCCAAGGTGAGATACCAGCAAAAGTGAGGTGAAGGATTATCAGAAATTAAATGCAGAGACAACAAGTTGGGGTTGTGAGTAGGATCAAATCCTTCTGTACGGCAATATCTGCCAGCAGGCGACTGTCTAGAACCTGCCCGTGCTGTGTTTGAAGGAAAAAGCAATCAAATGACACCCTGTGTGGGGTGTCCACCCCACATAGCACTGGAAGGGGCTCAGGTGGCCAGGCAGGCCCATGAACTCCACAGGGTGCACCTGCAGGAAGAGCCAGGGAGCAGGGAATTGATTCCAAGCAGGCTCAGCTGGCAGGAACAGATGGGGCCTATAAAGCCAGGAAGCTGGCAAGAGACAGGGGCTGCGGCTGGGAAAGGGCAGCCCCTCCCTGGGAAGAGGGGCAGTGTTTGGAGCTGGTGCACCCAGAGCAAGGAGGGGAACCAGGAGTGGTAGGAAGCAGTCCAGGCTGGGAGAGGAAAGCCCAGAACTGCTGGGTTGAGGGTCCCTGGCCTGGAGCCCAGTGTGAAGTGTGGGCCCAGGTTTCCCTACCAGCCCCCGAGGGCATGGCATGGACCGGGGGGGCAGTGAACAGGAAAACTGTCTGGGTCATTGTGGGAGTGACAGTGACCACATGCGACAATTGGAAGGGGCATTGACACCGAGAGCTAATCCCATCCCCAGAGTAGGCACCAGACAAGCAGGGAGTGGGACACCACGTGATACACCCTAAACACGAGTCATCAGCCAGGACTTTCAGGACCATAGCACAGACCTCCACCACCGGAGAAACTCCATTAACTGGGAGCAATAGTAAGTTGTTAGTCTCTAGGGTATCAGCCATTAGAACAGGACAGTTTTCCAGTGGGTTAGAATGTAAGAACATAAGAACAGCCAGACTGGGTCAGACAAAGGTTCATCTAGCCCAGTATCCTGTCTTCCAAAACTGGCCAATGTCAGTGCAGCAGAGGGAATGGCCAGAACAGGGAATCATCAAATGATCCATCCCCTGTCGCCCATTCCCAGCTTCAGACAAACAGAGACTAGGACACCATCCCTGCCCACCTTAGCTAATAGCCATTGATGAATTTATCTAATTCCTTTTATAGTCTTGACCTTCACAATATCCTCTGGCAAGGGTTACACCCACATGCTCACATCTTCCTCCCCCCAAACCAATTGTTAGCTAATCTTTCTATTAAAATAGCAGTAGATCCCCGATCATGCTGAAGGCCCCATTGTGCTAGGTGCTGCACATGTGCGTGTGACGAAGGGGTTATCGTTCTAGATAAAATGAGTGCCAGCTCCCCCTCTCAGTCCTTCGTTACCCAGCTGATGTCCTTGTGTCGGGGTGTGGTGTGCAATGCATGCCTAGGCACTGCCCCATTGCACTACTGTTGGAAGGTTGTGCCCAAGCCCTGCCTTTGCTCAGCAGGGCCATGTCCCATCTGTCCCTGTCTGCTCTCTCCCACAGGCCGCATGTGTCGACAGCTACGATGAGCCAGTTCTCCTATTCCTCTAGGGAATCCACCACCTCTGCCCTCTGGAGTCCCAGCTCCTTTTCCCTGACAGAAGCCGCCATGATTCAGTCAGAGCCCCTCTGCCACACGGGGGAGATCATGCCTGACGGGGGCTGGGAAGGATCCGCTCATCCCATCCAAGCCCAGCCTCTCACCAGGCCTCCTGCCCACAGCAGACGAGACCAGGGAGAGCAGACCATGGGTCTGGACCAGACGTCAGTCCGTGGCTTACACTTCAACATCCGCCAGAAGCATCTGCAGAGTCAACTGGGGGCTCCTACCCCATACACAGAGTCACTGGCCAAGATGATCCCTAACGTCCCTGCTCTGCGCCCACTGGACAGAGACCCCAGGGTGAAGTTCAACATGAGCAGGGTCCCTTTCCTAAGCTGTGAAGTCCTGGAGGAACTGGACTGTCACGTGCACACAAAGAGACTCCAGCATGAGCAGGGCTTACCCCTCACCCCCCAGAAACCCCACACAGCTCTTCTGCCTCCAGCTCCACAAACCCCCATCCTGGGGGAGCCATTGCTGGGTGAGCAGGACACCAAGCAGCAATTGATATTAGACACAGATCGGCCCAAATGTGGATTTCCAGCAAAGGTCCCGGAGCCCCTCAGATCCAACACCAGCCCTCAGCGTGCACAGGCGATCCAGGAGCCATGTGTCTGCCCCTCTGAACCCCTGCCTCAAAAGGCCCACAGGATCATGGCATCCCCTGATGCCAACCTGGCCAGGCTTGTGCCCACGGTGGTGGTCAAGCTGCAGGAACACATTGCTCAGAAATGCTCAGAGATCCAAATGGAGGCGTTCCCAAAGATGGTGAGAGAGTCGCACAGAGATGCTCCCCTCGTGAGAGAGACGGCAACAGCAGAGAAGACGCTCACAGCCACACTCCACCTCTATAGGAGCGAGTTGAGAAAGCCCCTTACCAGTGTGAGCGGCACCAAAGGGACTGAAGAGAAGCTGGAGCTGCACATGGAGAGGAAGGTTCTCTTGGGAGAAGGCTCTTGTCTGGGGCCAGGGGCACAGGCAGGTGAGGGCAGGGCAGATCATCCCAGGACCCAAAGCCACCAGGTTGCCCCAGAGGCCCCAGGCTCTGAGCAGCTAACAAGATCCACCCTTGACTCTCTCATTGCTGGGCAGGCTGCACACGACCTGCAGCTGAAGCACCTGATGGAAATGTTGAGCAGCTCCCGCCCCTTGGTGGGCCAGGTCTCAGTCTGCCAGCGGTGCCGTAAGACATATCCAGGAAAGATGAAGGGTAAGAAAACTCAGGAGGAGACATCTGCTGAGCTGCATGGTCTTCGAGACATCATGGATCCACATGGGCTCGATGGAACTGTGAATTCAAAGCTCTTCAGGGATCAGCTGCCAATTAGAGTCTGCAAGAAATGCAGTAAGCTTCGACGGAAGAGACCAGCTGGCTCTGCAGGTGCTGACTTGCCCGGAAGATCCCATGGAATTCCACAGCGATGGACTCCAGGAGAATCCTCAGCATCATCCAACCACAAAAAGATGCCAGTGGTGTGGCTCCTTCCAGCAGACAGGAGAAAGACGCAGGATGGAATGGGGAAAACGGCTCCCAGTAAGCAACCAAAGATGGTGTCCATTGCTACAAGTACAACAGGGCTTTCGCAAGCTGGGGAGAAAACAACTGGGAGTCCTGACGGTTCTCCCCCAAAGTCACCAAAGGCCTCTAGAGCTAGGACACCATCCCCTTCAAGGAGCAAAGTTCCAATTCTCAAACGGATGTTAATGTGCCTCAAACAAACCTGCACTAAGCTTCAAAACAAAGTGAAGTCCCAAATGTCCAAGGACTCTCGTTCAAGAACACCTGATGCTAAATTTACAAAGCCACCCCTTGGGAAGGCAAGGGCCTCCAAGGGTGTCTGGTAGTAGTATAAGGGCCCTACCATCAATAAAACACTAACCCCTCCCCTTGACCCCTCAAAACCCGCTCCTTGACCCCTTAAGCCCCAACCACCTGTCACTGGAAGTCCCACCCATGGCGGACACATGACTGGAAGCAAAGTGTGTCATGTGACCCCTCTAAGAACTCCTCCCACTGCCCTCTACCAATCAGGATGGGTTTCACCCCAGTAGGCCTGCCCCGAGAGGAGATTTGACCAATCAGGGGGTGTTCCGGGCCGGGGTGACCCATCCAGAAGTGGTTCGTGTGACCCCTCTAAGAACTCCTCCCACTGCCCTCTACCAATCGCGATGGGTTTTGGCTGTATAGGACAGCCCTGAGAGCAGGTTTGACCAATTGGGGGTGTTCCAGGGCAGGGTGACCCCCCCAGGAGCGGGTCCTGTGACCCCTCTAAGAACTCCTCCCAGTGCCCTCTGCAATCAGAGTGCAGTACTATCACCCCATAAGTCCCAGCACCGAGGCAGAAGAGGCCCTCTTTTACCCAGAACGCGTGCTTTAGAGATCATGGAGACATGGACTACTTCACCACCCCCGTGAGAACGTCAGACTTTGTTTTAGCCCCGAGGGCCTTTGGACTTGTGTGGGAAAAGTGCTACATCAGCGAGAGTTGTGACGAGGGCCCTTTGACTTGGCCGTTGATGGATACGCTGGAACCCGAAACCCAAACCCTCGTGAGGCACCCCAATGAGCGTGACCGCCTCTCATTGTCCGCTCCCCTAGAGGAGGAAGGCGAACACAGCTCGGGGGAGTCACCGGAGGACAAGGTGAATGGAAAAGACATCACTCAGGTAAATGAATGATTAAGAAAAGACGGCTGATGATGGGGTGTAATGGGTTAGGAACCGCGTGGTTGCGTAAATCTAAAAACAAGCAGTGGGGGGCTTACACTGTTTCTTTTCTGAAAATCTCTCAACAGCTCGACGATGCCTTTATCAAAGCCTTTGAGAACCAACCACACAAACAACTCCAGTTCCTCAGCGGCCACCACCACACCAAGCCCTGAGAACTGTGTGTGCAAAAATGCCCATATTCACAAACCCAGAGCACGTGCTCTAGGGGTTGTGAATAAAAAACCAAGGACTGACAAACCATTCTCCCAACACCATAAGCTCGTCACAGCTTCCCCATAGTCTAGTGTTTGGGAAAAGTATGATGCTTCATTCAGAAAACTGATGAAGATTTGGGGAAAATATGATGCTTTGTTCAGAATACTGGTGGCTGCTATATTCTCAGGGGGTCTAAAAGAAAGGAGGGCTGGAAAGACCCTACTTATAAAGCTCAAAATGCCGTTAGCCTTCTTGGCAACAAGGGCACACTGTTGACTCATATCCAGCTTCTCGTCCACTGTAACCCCTAGGTCCTTTTCTGCAGAACTGCTGCCTAGCCACTTGGTCCCTAGTCTGTAACAATGCATGGGATTCTTCCGTCCTAAGTGCAGGACTCTGCACTTGTCCTTGTTGAACCTCATCAGGTTTCTTTTGGCCCAGTCCTCTAATTTGTCTAGGTCCCTCTGTGTCCTATCCCTATCCTCCAGTGTATCTACCACTCCTCCCAGTTTACTGTCATCTGCAAACTTGCTGAGGGTGCAGTCCACGCCATCCTCCAGATCATTAATGAAGGTATTGAACAAAACCGGCCCCAGGACCGACCCTTGGGGCACTTCGCTTGAAACTGGCTGCCAACTAGACATGGAGCCATTGATCACTACCCGTTGAGCCCGACGATCTAGCCAGCTTTCTATCCACCTTATAGTCCAATCATCCAGCCCATACTTCTTTAACTTGCTGGCAAGAATACTGTGGGAGACCGTATCAAAAGCTTTGCTAAAGTCAAGGAATAACACGTCCACAGCTTTCCCCTCATCCACAGAGCCAGTTATCTCCTCATAGAAGGCAATTAGGTTAGTCAGGCATGACTTGCCCTCGGTGAATCCATGCTGACTGTTCCTGATCACTTTCCTCTAAGTGCTTCAGAATTGATTCCTTGAGGACCTGCTCCATGATTTTTCCAGGGACTGAGGTGAGGCTGACTGGCCTGTAGTTCCTCGGATCCTCCTCCTTCCCTTTTTTAAAGATGGGCACTACAGTAGCCTTTTTCCAGTCATCTCGGACCTCCCCCGATTGCCATGAGTTTTCAAAGAGAATGGCCAATGGCTCTGCAATCACATCCGCCAACTCCTTTAGCACCCTCGGATGCAACGCATCCGTCCCCATGGATTTGTGCTCATCCTGCTTTTCTAAATAGTCCCGAACCACTTCTTTCTCCACAGAGGGCTGGTCACCTTCTCCCCATACTGTGCTGCCCAGTGCAGCAGTCTGGGAGCTGACCTTGTTCGTGAAGACAGAGGCAAAAAAATCATTGAGTACATTAGAGGATGTGGAAAAAGCTGTCACTAGGTTGCCTCCCTCATTCAGTAAGGGGCCCACACTTTCCTTGACTTTCTTCTTGTTGCTAACATACCTGAAGAAACCCTTCTTGTTACTTTTAACATCTCTCGCTAGCTGCAACTCCAAGTGTGATTTGGCCTTCCTGATTTCACTCCTGCATGCCTGAACAATATTTTTATACTCCTCCCTGGCCATTTGTCCAATTTTCCACTTCTTGTAAGCTTCTTTTTTTGCCTTTAAGATCAGCAAGGATTTCACTGTTAAGCCAAGCTGGTCGCCTGCCATATTTACTATTCTTCCTACACATCGGGATGTTTTTTTCCTGCAACCTCAATAAGGATTCTTTAAAATACAGCCAGCTCTCCTGGACTCCTTTCCCCCTCATGTTATTTTCCCAGGGGATCCTGCCCATCAGCTCCCTGAGGGAGTCAAAGTCTGCTTTTCTGAAGTCCAGGGTCTGTATTCTGCCACTCTCCTTTCTTCCTTGTGTCAGGATCCTGAACTCGACCATCTCATGGTCACTGCCTCTCTGGTTTTACTGCAGTTTCATACCGGAGCTCTGAGCAGTCATACTGCTCTCTGACATACAACGCAACTCCCCCACCTTTTCTGCCCTGCCTGTCCTTCCTGATCAGTTTATATCTATCCATGACAGTACTCCAGTCATGTGAGTTATCCCACCAAGTCTCTGTTATTCCAATCACATCATAGCTCCTTGACTGTGCCAGGACTTCCAGTTCTCCCTGCTTGTTTCCCATGCTTCTTGCATTTGCATATAGGCACTTAAGATAACTCACTGATTGTCCTGCTTTCTCAGTCTGAAACAGGAGTCTTCTCCTCTTGCACTCTCCTGCTCGGGCTTCCTCCCGGTATCCCATTTCCCCACTTACCTCAGGGCTTTGGTCTCCTTCCCCCGGTGAACCTAGTTTAAAGCCCTCCTCACTAAGGTAGCCATCCTGCTTGCAAGATGCTCTTCCCTCTCTTCGTTAGGTGGAGCCTGTCTCTGCCTAGCACTCCTCCTTCTTGGAACACCATCCCGTGGTCGAAGAATCCAAAGCCTTCTCTCCAACACCACCTGCGTAGCCATTCATTGACTTCCACAATTCGACGATCCCTACCCAGGCCTTTTCCCTGCACAGGGAGGATAGACGAGAACACCACTTGCGTCTCAAACTCCTTTATCCTTCTTCCTAGAGCCACGTAGTCTGCAGTGATCCGCTCAAGGTCATTCTTGGCAGTATCATTGGTGCCCAAGTGGAGAAGCAGGAAGGGGTAGCGTCTGAGGGCTTGATGAGTCTCGGCAGTCTCTCCGTCACATCGTGAATCCTAGCCCCTGGCAAGCAGCAGAGCTCTCGGTTTTCTTGGTCGGGGCGGCAGATAGATGACTCATTCCTCCTGAGGAGGGAGTCCCCAACCACCACCACCACCCTTCTCCTTCTCTTGGGAGCAGTGGTTGTGGAACCCCCATCCCTAGGACAGTGCATCTCGTGCCTTCCAATTGGTGGAGTCTCCTTCTGCTCCCTTCTCTCAGATGTATCATTGTGACGGTGCTGCCCGTGGGAGCCAGCTGAGGTCACTCAATCAGGGTGAACTGGAAACCAAACCGGGCAGACAAACCCCAAATGCTGGTGGTTATTCCAATACTTAGATTTACCAACCAGCACAAAACAGCTTCTGTAGTACCTTACTGGTTACTCAGAAGTCCAAACCACGCAGTTCCCTTAAAGTGCCCAGCCTTAGGCCTCCATCCAGACACACCTGTCAGATATGCTGATGATTCCTGAAAATCTTATCTCATCATATAAAAGAAAAGGTTCTTCCAATCCCAAAGGATCAGCCACACACCCAGGTCCAATTATAACTTAGATTTTACCCAAAATACACGCTACAGCCAATTCTTATTAACTAAGCTAAAATTTATTTTAAAAGAAAAGAGAGAGAGTGTTGGTTAAAAGATCAAGATACAGACAGACTTGAATTCAACTCTTGAGGTTCAGATACATAGCAGAGATTAGCTTGTAGTGGCCAAAAGTCCTTTTAGAAATAGTCCATAGGTTATAGTCCAATGTCCGTATTCAGGGACAGCAAAAAAACTTTAGGACCAGACTTCAAAGAGAAACTGCTGAGCTCCAGTTCATCTGCAAATTTGACACCATCAGCTCAGGACTAAACAAAGACTGTGAATGGCTTGCCAATTACAGAACCAGTTTCTCCTCCCTTGGTTTTCACACCTCAACTGCTAGAACAGGGCCTCATCCACCCTGATTGATCTAACCTCGTTATCTCTAGCTTGCTTCTTGCTTGCTTATATATACCTGCCCCTGGAAATTTCCACCACTTGCATCTGAAGAAGTGGGCATTCACCCACGAAAGCTCATGCTGCAAAACGTCTGTTAGTCTATAAGGTGCCACAGGATTCTTTGCTGCGTATTCAGGGTGACTCCAGTCAGTGACTGGGGATCTCAGTCCTTGTGGCTTAAGGTTTCCCCCTCTTGAAACCCAAAGCAGATCTGAGATGAAGCAGGATCGTGTCCCAGGGTTTTTATACATTTCCAGCAGCTTTTTGGCCTGAGAAAACAATAGGCTTACCTCTCCTTCTCCCAAACATCCTGGCAATTAGCACAGGGTAATTTATCCATTAAACAGTTCAGATACAGCTTACCACAACCTTCAAAGAGACACATAGACAATAATACTATTTCACGCAACTATCTTCCTAAATGTTAATATTCCTTTTTTGATCTTTGAATTCAAACTATAGCAATAGACAAGACTTGTTTGCTTACATTACAAGCCCTGAACAAACATCTCCCCTTTCTTCCTTCTAAGAGCTTCTTCAGCTGTTGCAGCAACTCACAGAAGCCCGCAAGATGAAAGCCTCAGTGGGCTCTCCCTAGGCAAACTCCCTCTGTTCGCCGCTCAGCTGCTTCGCTGCTGACTGCCTTTTTATAGCAGTCAGGCCCACTGAAGGCCCACCTGGAACAAAGCCCTCCCAATTCACACCGTTCAAACAAACAATCAAACAATGAAGCACACGGTCCAACTGACAAACTGTCCCCTGCAACAGACACTCAGATACTCACCAACACAGCCCCCCAGTGCAGCACTTAGCGGACCTTCTCTCGGACAGATCCCAGGCAAATGCCCTCTGTTAGCCTCTGCTGTTCGCAGCTCAGCTGGTTCGCTGCTGACTGCCTTTTTATAGCAGTCGGGCCCACTCAAGTCCCACCTGGAACAAAGCCTCCCAATTCACACTGTTCAAACAAACAATCAAGCACACGGTCCAACTGACAAACCCTAAACGCCAAATGGCTAAACTGTTTTTAAATTCTCTGTGGGGTAAATTTGACCAAAGAACAAACCTACCCAACAGCTGCATGGTGAGAGACCCTGATGAACACTTTCAGTACCTGAAAGTGGGTATTCACCCACGAAAGCTCATGCTCCGTCTGTTAGTCTATCAGGTGCCACAGGACTCTTTGCTGCTTTTACAGATCCAGACTAACACGGCTACCCCTCTGATACTCTTTCAGTACCTGTTTTCCCCCAGTTACGAGGTTTCATCCTGCGAGTTTAGCGACGATGAAACCGTGTGTGTGTCTTGGAAGCTCGCAAAAGACCAGTACTCTGTCTCTGGCAATACCAACGTCTTCATAGCCTGTTTCACCACCGCTTATGTCCGCTTAGAACTATACAACCTCCTAGACAGGTTGCAAGAGCGGTGCCTGTACCATGACACTGACTCGTGATATTTGTGAAAAGGGAGGGTGACTGGAATCCCCCTCTGGGGGATTATTTAGGGGACCTCACAAGCAATTATTTTTATTAAAAAAAAATAATAATCTGTGTCCTTTTTTCTGAATTGGTCATTTTTATTTTTTGAAAACAAACCCCAAACATCAATTGTCTTTAATCCCCTCACCTGGGGGGCTTTATTGGGCAATAGGGCTATGAAAATCATTGCAAAATACACGGCTGGGCTTGTTGAAGCACGTGTTGAGCGAGGCTAGGCATGCCCAAGGAATATCTCATCGGTAAATGTCTGTTCATAACCTTTTGAAAAGCTCCTTTGGTTTTAAATAGTCTCACACGGTCGCCTTTTCTAAAAGAGGCAACAACCGGTTTTATTTTAAAACCATCTCTGTAAACCGTTTTCCACACCTTCAGAGCATTTGAAGGGCTAACATCAGTGGGTCTGGTACGTAGAGTTCTGTGAAAACTCTGGTTGTAACTCTTTATAAACTCAGGTAACACGTCCATGTAGCAAAAGGTGATATGGGCTGTAAAATATCTCCACATCCTCTACAACCCCTGCTTTGACTTCCTTATTAGTAACAAACTGGTGAACTCCATGCCGCTTTAACAATCTGCTTAAAGGTTTGTTGAAAAATTCTTTCCCCCGATCAGTTTGTAATTTTTGAGGCATGCGACCTTTGCTGAAAATAGCTTTAAAGGCCTTGGATACCTCACCACGCGTCTGGTCTTTTAGGCCTAAGGCCCAGGCAGATTTGGATAGAATGTCTATCACTGTTAAGATGGACTTAAAACCGATGTTGCATTTGGAGAACCGATGCATCTTCACCGAATCTGCCTGCCATTGTGCATCCACATCTGACCCAATGGTCTTGTTTCTTTTAAAACGTATTCGAGCTGGTTTATGTAAAGTGTAAGCGTTTTACGAGGCTTTTTGGCCACTTGAAAAAGAAGGGTCACCCGCCGAAGCTCCCAACTTCCCCGGGGGTGTAATATATTTTCTTTAACAGAGCTGCCGGTGTAGACATGACTGTTACTGGCACCGTCTTTTACTAACACAAATATGAAAGGGGGACACATTCATATTGACATATTTAAAAACGTTTTATTAATCGCATGGTTTAACACGAACATTTACAGCCGCCTGCCTGTAAAAACGGACACCACTACCCCTGCCGTAAGGGAGTCTGAGCTGGTTCATTCTTCCATTTTGTCCTTTTCCGGATTTTCCTCTTGAGATCTGTGTCTCAGACATGAGCAAAAACAGCTGATGCATGATATATTTACTCCCACGGGGCTACCGATCTGTAAGTTCTCAAAGGCCTCTAGAAAGACATCGAGCTGTTGAGAGATTTTCAGAAAAAGAAACAGTGTAAGCCCCCCACTGCTTGTTTTTAGATTTACGCAACCCCACGGTTCCTAACCCATTACACCCCATCATCAACCATCACTTCTTATTCATTCATTTACCTGAGCGACATCTTTTCCGTTCACCTTGTCCTCCAGTGACTCCCCCGAGCTGCATTCGCCTTCCCCCTCTAGCAGTGATGAGCTGCCAAAATCATAACAACCGGTTCCCTCCTCACCCCAGGAGGAATCATGCCCCCCCCGCCGACTCCTGCCCCAACCAACCCCCCGCGTTCCTTGATGCCCCCGCCGGGACCCCTGCCCCATCCACCCCCCTTCCCTGTACCCTGAGTACCCTCCGCCGCCCCATCCAACCCCTCCTCTCATTCCTGATGGACCCCCAGGACCCCTGCCCCATCCAACCACCCCTTCTCTCTGTCCCCTGACTGCCCCTGGAACCCTTGCCCCTGACTGCCTCCCACCGCCCCATCCAACCCCTGATCCTTTCTGACTGCCCCACCGGGACCCTGGGCCCCGTTCAATCCCCCTGT
This sequence comes from Mauremys mutica, assembly GCF_020497125.1. Classification (NCBI taxonomy): domain Eukaryota; kingdom Metazoa; phylum Chordata; order Testudines; family Geoemydidae; genus Mauremys; species Mauremys mutica. Next base: position 136,826,671 of record NC_059076.1, on the reverse strand, counting down.
TCCCTGCCCTCTGACCCCCCCACCCCCAAACTCCCCTACCCTCTCTCCAACACCCCCTCCCTGCCCCCTTACCGTGCTGCCTGGATGTGGCTGGGCCGGGACAGGAGTCGCGCGGCCGGAGCCGGAGGATGCGGCGGGAGCCCGGCGGCCGGAGCCAGGTGGCTGGCCGGGTGGAGCCAGGGAGGGCTGCAGCCAGAGCTGGAGCCGGGCAGCCGGGGCCGCCGCCACGCCCAGACCCGCGCTGCCGGAGCCCGGCCCCCTGGCAAAACAGCAGGGGCGGCTGGAGCCACGGGGCCAGGCCGGGCCGGAGGTGGGGGGCCGTGTCCAGAGCCGGGCATCCCGGTAGGTGGGGGCACGGCAGGGCCGGGGGTGGGTTCGGGGGGGGGTCGGGGACGCGGGGCCGGGGACGGTCGCGGCCGGGGACGGGGGGGGGGGACGCGGGGCCGTGCCGCAGCCGGTGAGGGTCGGGCGGAGACCCGGGGACGGGGGTGGGGGGGATGGGGAGGGTTGGGCGGGGGGCCGGAGGGGGCCGGGGGGCCGGGCAGGGTCACGGCCGGGAACGCGGGGGGGGGGGGACGTGGCTGGGGAGGGTCGGGCGGGGACCCGGGGACTGGGGTGGGGGGGCCGGGGATGGTCGGGCGGGGACCCGGGGACGGGGGGGACAGGTGGCCGGGCAGGGTCGCGGCCGGGAACGCAGGGCCGGGAACAACGCGGGGGAGGGGATGCGGGGGGGGTCGTTGCGGGGACGGGGCGGGGCGGGGACCCGGGGACGGGGGTGGGGGCGGGGCCGGGTGGCCGGGCAGGGTTGCGGCCGGGAACGCGGGGGGGCGGGACGCGGCCGTGGCCGGGGAGGGTCGGGCGGGGAGGGGGGGGGCGCGGCCGGGTGGCCGGGGTGGTCGGGGACGCGGAGCCGGAGCCGGGTGGCCGGGGAGGGTCGCGGACGGGGAGGCGGGGGCAGCTGGAGACCGGCCAGGGCACACGGCCCCCCCTAGTTTCCTACCTCAGCGTCGTCTTCCTGGGCCGGGGAAGCCTGCTTGCTTCTCAGCCCTCCCAGGCTTCCCGCGCGAAGAGCTGATTCGCGGGAAGCTGTGGGGGAGGAGAAGCAAGGAGGAGCATTCATGGCAGGAGGTGGAGGCAGAGCTGAGGTGAGCTGGGGCGGGCAGCAGGGAGCGCTTGTTAAATTTAAATGCCCTTTTAGAACCAGTTTGTCCCACGGGGAACAACCGGTTCTAAAGGGGGCTTCTAAATTTAACAACCGGTTTGCGCGATCCGGTGCGAACCGGCTGCAGCTCACCACTGCCCTCTAGGGGGGCAGACAATGAGAGGTAGTCACACTCATTGGGGTGCTTCACGAGGGTCTGGGTTTCGGGTTCCGGTGTATCCATCAATGGCTGAGTCAAAGGGCCCTCGGCGCAACTCTTGCTGATGTAGCGCTTCCTCCACACAAGTCCAAAGGCCTCGGGGCTAAAACAAAGTCTGACGTTCTCACGGGGGTGGTGAAGGAGTCCATGTCTCCATGATCTCTAGAGCACGCGTTCTGGGTAAAAGAGGGCCTCTTCTGCCCCGGCGCTGGGACTTATGGGGTGATGCTGCTGCACTCTGATTGGCAGAGGGCGCTGGGAGGAATTCTTAGAGGTGTCACACGACCCTCTTTTGGGTGGGTCACCCCAACCCAGAACACCCCCGATTGGTCAAACCTGCTCTCGGGGTGCTCCTATGTGGCTGAAACCCATTGCGATTGGTAGAGGGCAGTGGGAGGAGTTCTTAGAGAGGTCACATGAACCACTTCCGGATGGGTCACCCCGCCCCAGAACACCCCTGATTGGTCAAATCTCCTCTCAGGGCGGGCCTACAGGGGCAAAGCCCATCCTGATTGGTAGAGGGCAGTGGGAGGAGTTCTTAGAGGGGTCACATGACACACTTTGCTTCCGGTCATGTGTCCGCCTCGACCCCGGAAGTAATATCCCCCATGGGTGGGACTTCCGGTGACAGATGGTAGGGGCTTAAGGGGTCAAGGGGCAGGGTTTAGGGGCCAAAGGGCAGGGTTAGGGTTTGATTGATGGAAGGGCCATTATACTCCCTCCGGTTCCCATGCTACTGAATCCCACCCTGCCAGCAGGCCCACTAACAGAAGGGCCCACAAATTCCACCATCTCCCTACCATCCAGTGGGCCTGGTAAGCATGGGCCAAAGTGGCTGAGAACAATGGCGTGTTGTCCTGGGACACAGAGACTGACGTATAAGAGACTCTCCTTGGGGTGTGACGTTTAACCCCGGATTCCAAGATGAAAGCGGGGCCTGGGGCTTGGACGAGACTGATGGTGTGAACAGCTCACTGGATTTGTTACTTGACCTCCTCTGGTTCAAGAATCAATCCTTCCTTGGCAGATGCATGGCCAAAGTCTCTTCCTTACAGATGTTTTGGCTACATGTGTGAATAAAAGCCAACAATCCATGGAGGAGGAGAACAGCAAACCCTCTAAGTTTTCAGAAGCTGACCTGGTGTTAGACATCGAAGGGAGGCAGCAGTGGGGTAAAATGCCCCAGAGATGTTTATACTAGCGGATGGAAAGCAGGGGACTCCATGAGGCGCTTGGTTTGCACAGGGCTCAGAAGAGAAACTTCCTAGGTGATAAGGGGCAGGGCTTTCCTGGGGTGATGGAAAGATGGAGTTTGGCATTTCCAAGTTGGCAGACACAAGACCCGAGGAAGGGGCTGGGGCAGGAAGGAAGTGAGGCCCTTGACCCAAAGAGCGAAAGAAGGCGAGATCTGCCACAGACCCGAGGGGAGTGCCATCCAAATGGAGTATGTGTGTTGCCGGCCCAGAGGGCCCGAGGGGGCAACAGCGGGGTTCGTTGCCCGGTGTGCGTCGCACTAATTAACACACCAGGGTGGAGAAGCAAACCAAGTTTATTCAAGATCTTGAAAAGGCGCTAGGAGAAGCAATATCTCAAATCAAGCGCACTGATAAAAGCAAGTTCCCCTTTTTATATTCCAAGTTGTCTGTACTGGCCTTTGTTTCTCCCTGTCTCCCCCTTCCTCCCTCCCCTTGCAGCAGATACATTAAGCAATAAATTGTAGCTTGTTAGAAACCTTCCCATTCGCATGTTTATCTCTGGCCTTTACGACACAGACGCATGCAGACTTTCCCCCCCCTTCTCCCCCGTATCACTACCGCTTTTTGCTGTTTCGAGCTGTACTGCAGCTGCGAGCTAAGAAAGCTGACAGTTACAAATTTTTGCTTTTTGGCTGTTAGCAGTTTCGGCTGGTTAAAGTTCACAACATGGAAGAACTTTGGTTCACTCAGGCCTAGAGCAAGAAGACTTCATCGACACTTGTGGTCTTTCATCCTCCCGAGTTACCTAGATTTATGCCTAGTGACACCAACAACTGTGACCCCCATTTCCCCTCTCTACAGCACGCCATCCAAGAGCTGAGATGTCATGGGGCTGGGGTGTCGGAGCAGGGGAGGAAGTTGCTAATAATTAAAGGAGGCTTTAGTATAATGAATGGCCACAGCCAAGCTGTGGAAAACAGATCGCAGGACCTGAGGCTTGGATAGTTGAGGTGCCCTGCAACTTAAACCCCAGTCCACTGCGCCTGCATTCCACATATTAGCTGAGCTTCCTGGGCTCGAGTACCTGCAGCCCAGGAACAGAGCAAGGCCGAGGTCTTGGAGAGCAGAACGTGGGCCATCTTCCGAGTGGCTGGAGAGAAGGTTCTGCTAACCCCCTTCGAGAGGCAGGTACTGTTACAGCAGGACTCTCCGGCCTTAAAGGGACAGCAGCCTCAAGCACAAGCAACCCATTGGCTAGCCATCCCCAGCATCACTGGGCAGAGGGAGAGGCTGGATGGGGTGGCACCAGGGCCAGCTCTAACATTTCTGCCACCCCAAGCAAAAAAAAAGAGCGCTGCCCGACCCCTCCCCAAGCGTTGCATCGCACCGCCCAAGTCCCCGCCCCCCCGTGTGTTGCGCCGCCCAAGTCCCCGCCCCCCGAACGTTGCATCGCGCCGCCCAAGTCCCCGCACCCCCAGTGTCGCATCGCACCGCCCAAGTCCCCGCCCCCCAGCGTCGCATCGCACCGCCCAAGTCCCCGCTCCCCAGCGTCGCATCGCACAGCCTAAGTCCCCGCCCCCCAGCGTCGCATCGCACCGCCCAAGTCCCCGCCCCCCAGCATCGCATCGCACCGCCCAAGTCCCCGCCCCCCAGCATCCCTTCGCACCGCCCTAGTCCCCGCCCCCCAGCGTCGCATCGCACCGCCCAAGTCCCCGCTCCCCTGCTTCCCGTCGCACCGCCCAAGTCCCCGCCCCCCAGCGTCGCATCGCACAGCCCAAGTCCCCGCCCCCCAGCATCGCATCGCACCGCCCAAGTCCCCGCCCCCCAGCACCCTGTCGCACCGCCCAAGTCCCCGCACCCCAGCGTCGCATCGCACAGCCCAAGTCCACGCCCCCCACCGTCGCTTCGCTCCGCCCAAGTCCCCCCCCCCCAGCCTCGCATCGCACCGCCCAAGTCCCCGCCCCCCAGCACCCCGTCGCACCGCCCAAGTCCCCGCCTCTCCAGCGTCGCATCACACTGCCCAAGTCCCCGCCCCCCCAGCGTTGCATCGCACCGCCCAAGTCCCCGCTCCCCAGCGTTGCATCGCACCGCCCAAGTCCCCGCCCCCCAGCACCCAGTCGCACCGCCCAAGGCCCCGCCCCCCAGCACCCCGTCGCACCGCCCAAGTCCCCGCCTCTCCAGCGTCGCATCGCACTGCCCAAGTCCCCGCCCCCCCAGCGTCGCATCGCACCGCCCAAGTCCCCGCTCCCCAGCGTTGCATCGCACCGACCAAGTCCCCGCCCCCCAGCACCCAGTCGCACCGCCCAAGGCCCCGCCCCCCAGCACCCCGTCGCACCGCCCAAGTCCCCGCCTCTCCAGCGTCGCATCGCACTGCCCAAGTCCCCGCCCCCTCAGCGTCGCATCGCACCGCCCAAGTCCCCGCTCCCCAGCGTTGCATCGCACCGCCCAAGTCCCCGCCCCCCAGCACCCAGTCGCACCGCCCAAGTCCCCGCCCCCCAGCACCCCGTCGCACCGCCCAAGTCCCCGCCCCCCCAGCACCCCGTCGCACCGCCCAAGTCCCCACCCCCACAGCGGCGCCCAAGTCCCCGCCCCCCCCAGCGCTGCCTGGCCAAACCAAAAACAACAAAAACAAACCCCGATCACCTCCCCCTCCCAAGGTGCCGCCCCAAGCATGTGCTTGGTAGGCTGGTGCCTGGAGCTGGCCCTGCTTACTGTATAACTAAAGGGAAGCTGAGCTGTACTTAATATGTCCTAACTGAGGGAGTCACCCTAACTGTAACCTCACTTGCTAAGCAGGGAATAATAATGCCCAATTCAAATGAGAGTGAGGGTGTGAGCAGGTGCTTTTATGTACTGGTGTAGATTCTGTTTAAAGAATCCTAAATGCTATTTGACCTTCTTTTTCCAGTGTTTAAAGACAGTGGTCAGAAGACTCAGTTAAGGTTCCTTGTTTCTGCTCATTGATCACTAGAGCTGCAATCACTAGGTAGCTGGTCTAGGGTGCTCACCTTTAGACCTGGTGTAAGGATGGTATTGCAGTGAAAGATAATGCAGAGAGGTTTCCTGATGCCTAGAGAAATCACTGAGAGTTGAAATTGTGCAGATCTGGGCTCAGTGGAGGAACCTCAGAACACAGCATCATAGCTAGAGGCAGAGGCAGTGCAAGCAGTAGCAGAGATGGCAGTAAGCAGTGGCAGAGGGAACAGCAGCAATGGTGAGAAAGGGCAGCAGTGGAATCTTTGGTCACCCCCATCCCCTGCCTTTTAGCAGCTGGAGGTGAACACATCCCTGGATTCTGGGACTTTGCTGACCTCTGACAACCAGTTGTGAGAGGGTGCAGTGGAGGGGGAAAAGGGAGCGGCATGTTAACGGGACTTTAGCACTGAACTGTCACAGTGCAAGGTGGGAAACTGAAGCCCAAGACTACGGCCCAAGATACTGTGGGGAGTTTGTTTACTTATTGTTGCATACTTCTGAATCATAGATGGAGTGTTTTCCCAAATTAATGTTGTGTTCTTCCTTGTAAGAAAAGCTTTCTTTTTATACACCGCTATCTTCTGTTGATCTACACAGTGCTTGTGAGGGGGGGAGTATTGCCTCCTAAAGGCACCCAGAGGTGGTGTTTAGTTTTCCAGAATTCTGGACACGGTGCTTGAGTCAAGTCTGTTTTGTAATGTTAAGAGGAACCCCTAGATATTGAATCTGGCCCTTGTTGCAGACACTACCTGGCAGCAGGGTTACACTAGCACATGTATTAGGCAGCAGAATAATCTCCCAAGGGGAAAGGTCCCTTCCATTGTGTGGGAGTTTAAATCTGGATCAGACAAAATCCTAGAAAATGTCCTGTGGGGATAATCCTGCAGAGGGGTTGGGGGAATCTCACATTTTTCTTTCTGTAGTTTCTGTGATTTTCACACCTCGTCAGAGAGTTGTAAAACTGGCTTTGTAACTGATGAGAAGGTGCAAGATTAATTGCTTTGAAAGCACAAAAGGAGCAGAAAATGCTGAAGGCACTGGGATTGAGCATGCGGTGTATTCCTAAAAGGCTTTAATAATTTATTATCAGCAGCTGTATAAAGTTATTTTTCCCCTCTTCCACAACTGCTCTTTAAGGACAACTGAAGGCAGCTACGTTTCTACTCAAGAAGTGCAAATCAAAGCACTTGGTGAATTCTTCTAAGCAGGATCATAGTTTATTAACTAGAATACATTGTTTGGCATTTAAAAAAAGTAAAAGGACTTTTATTGAATGTAGGGCTTATGAAAGCTGCCCTGGAAATTAAAGAATTGTGTTAACCCAGGGCCTGATTAAGGAAAGTACCCCTGTTCAGGAAAGCATTTAAGTACATGCTTAAATCTCATTGAAATCAATGGGATTTAAGTGCATGCTTAAACATAAGCATGTGGTTAAATGTTTTTGCTGAAGCGGGGCCACACAGAGCGGGTATGGAATTAGTAGCATCCATACAGGCTTCCTTTGTGCCGTGTAGACAAATGTGTTTCAAGCCCGAGAAAGACCATTTTTTAATTATTATTTGTATTGTGGTGATGCCACGGAGCCCCAGTTATAGGCCAGGAAACCATTGTGCTAGATGCCGAACAAACACAGAACAAATAGATAGATCATAAGCTCTTTGAGGACAGGGACAAAATAAGCCACATCTATAGATGAGGGTAGTTCAGGGTCGCTGGCTCACTACGTCCCTGGCCTCTCTTGCTTTGTTATTATCTAGGCATTATTCATAACTAAACTCATTCACCCCTTGAATTCAACATGCAGAGATTTTTAAGACTAAATTAAAATCTTGACAACAATCTAGTTTCATCAGCTGGCCCAAACCTGGTTTAAAATGTACGGACAAATCATCAGCTGATTTAAATCCACGTAGCTCCAGTAAAGCCACATGAACTGTGCATCTGAGGATCTGGTCCAGAGAGACTAATCAATACTTTAGATTGGGACTGCAGCAGCTCAGAGAAGCCAGAGATTATATGAATAATGTATAAAACCAGCCAGGACACAAAGGAAGTGACTGACTGTGTTTCTTGGTGGAAGGCACAGGGCAGGGTTTGTTTTTTTTATAATGAAGGAAAGATGAGCCTGAGCACGTGTGAGACAGCTGAGCTGCTTGTTCAGATTCATTTGGAATCTGTAGCTGTGGTGGAGAATGTGGTCAATCGCAATTTGCCACTATGAAAAACATCTCTGCAATCTGCTGAGATGGCTGTCATAAATGACTGGAGTTTACTCAGTCAAGGGGCAAGGCCAAGCCATATTATACTGTTGCATGACACAAGTGAATTGAAATTTTCCTTTCATGTACAGAAAGCTAAGGATAAATACATACAAAACAACTTGCTAGCCCTGGTCTGCAGGACCCACAAGTCACTCAATAATTATTCATAGAATCTAGAGGTGGAGAAAAAGACATTACTGGTCATCTACTGAGGATTACAGTGGATGAGAAGCTGGATATGAGCAGCAGTGTGCCCTTATTGCCAAGAAGGCTAATGGTATATTGAGCTGCATTAGTAGGAGCATTGCCAGCAGATCAAGGGATGTGATTATTCCCCTCGATTTGGCACTGATGAGGCCACATCTGGAGTATTGTGTCCAGTTTTGGGCCCCCCACTACAGAAAGGATGTGGACAAATTAGAGAGAGTCCAGCGGAGGGCAATGAAAATGATCAGAGAGCTGGGGCACTTATGAGTAGAGGCTGAGGGAACTGGTCTTGTTTAGTCTGCAGAGAAGAATGAGGGGGGATTTGATAGCAGCCTTCAACTACCTGACAGGGGGTTCCAAAGAGGATGGAGCTCGGCTGTTCTCAGTGGTGGCAGATGACAGAACAGGGAGCAATGGTCTCAAGTTGCAGTGGGGGAGGTCTAGATTGGATATTAGGAAACACTTTCACTAGGAGGGTGGTGAAGCACTGGAATCAGGGCCAGCTCCAGACCCCAGCGCGCCAAGCAGGCGCGTGGGGCGGCATTGTCCCGGTAGGGCGGCATTTGGCTCCGGCGGACCTTCCGCAGTCATGCCTGCGGGAGGTCCACCGGAGCCCCGGGCTCCGCTTGAGCTCCCGCAGGCATGACTGCAGCGGGTGTGGTGGTCCCGCGGCTCGGATGGAGCTCCGCAGGCATGCCTGCGGATGCTCCACCGGAGCCGCGGAACCAGCACACCCGCCGCAGACACTTCTGCCCCGGCCGCGGGACCGGGGAAGGGCGGCGAGCGCGCCGCCCTGCTTGGGGCGGTGTAATTTCTAGAGCCGCCCCTGACTGGAGTGGGTTACCTAGGGAGGTGGTGGAATCTTCATCTTTATAGGTTTTTAAGGCCTGGTTTGACAAAGCCTTGGCTGGGATGATTTAGTTGATGTTGGTCCTGCATTGAGCAGGGGATTGGACTAGATGACTGTAGCAGGGTGGACCCTGCTCCTGCTTTGAGGGGTTTAAAAGTGGCCTGGCAGGGCTTGAGAGCGGCTGCTCTCAAGGCTGGGCTGAGTGAGAAAGTGGCTGCAGGTGAAGCCATGCCCCAAACTGAGCCACAGCTGGCCCCTATAAAAGGCCAGGGAAGCCAGAAACAGGCAGTCTTCCTCTGCCTGAAGAGGAAGAAGGGTCTGGCTGCAGGGGCTATAGGCAAGGTACCTAGGGTGAAGCAGGGCTGGGGAAAGGCTGAGGAGCTGGGGAGCTCCAGCCTAGAAAGCCCCAGGCTGCGGCCTAGCGAAGGGCCAACTGGTACTGGGGGTTGCAGAGGGCAGCCCAGGGGTAGGCCAAGGCAGCAGGTCCAAACCCTCCATGCCTGTGATGAGTAGGCTGATACTGCAGTCTGCCCCAGGGTGTGGGGCTAGACAATGACTGGCAGTAGCCAATACTGAGGCAAGGTGGGGATATTGGGTGGGGGTTCCCCAAGGAGGGGAGACCCAGAGAGAAAGCGGTTACTGCCAGGGGGCAGCACCCCCATGTAAAAGGGCACCGGGTCCAGGGAGGGACACGGGGGGCCTGAGGACAGGTGGATCACCAGCCTGCAGAGGGCACTCCGAACACTGGACTGAGCTAATTCCCGGAGTCACCAGCAGGAGGTGCCGCAGGGGTGAGTCCCGACCCGTTACAATGACCTTCTGAGGTCTCTTCCAATCCCAATCTTCTATGACAGTGGCTCCCAGACTTGTTCCGCCGCTTGTGCAGGGAAAGCCCCTGGTGGGCCGGGCCGGTTTGTTTACCTGCTGTGTCCGCAGGTTCGGCTGATCGTGGCTCCCAGTGGTTGCGGTTCGCTGCTCCAAGCCAATGGGAGCTGCTGGAAATGGCAGCCAGTACCTCCCTCAGCCCACACCACTTCCAGCAGCTCCCATTGGCCTGGAGCGGTGAACCACAGCCACTGGGAGCCGCGATCAGCTGAACCTGCGGACGCGGCAGATAAACAAACCAGCCCAGCTGCTAGGGGCTTTCCCTGCACAAGCAGCAGAACAAATTTAGGAACCACTGTTCTCCATTCCCCTCTCGCTGTTTTCCTTAGTCTATTAAAGTTCCTTGTTCAGTGTTAGGAGAAAGTGGCACCTTCTGTGATTCCTCATCATTGTCATGTGACGACAAATAGTCCCATTGGTCTCAGTGAAACTGCCTGCAAGACAGGGCCGGCGCTTCCATTAGGCGACCCTAGGCGGTTGCCTAGGGCGCCAGGATTCGGGGGGTGGCATTTTGTGCGCTCCCCACAGGAGCTTCCAGTTCCGCTCCCGTCGCGCCGCCGAAGAAGGACATTCTGCCGACGTGCCACGGAAAACAGCGGCAGGCAATTGAGCAGCTCAATGACTACCGCTGTCGCCTGCAGCATTTCGGCGGAGGGTCCTTCTTTGGCGGGGCGATGGGAGTGGAACCAGAAACTCCCACGTGCCCCATGGCGAGTGCACAAAATGCCACCCCCCCGAATTCTGCCTAGGGTGCCAGAAACCCTGGCGCCGCTCCTGCTGAAAGAATGAGGACTGTGGGCACGAGCAAGGGTTTTCAGGATCATGTCCACAATCTCTTTCCAATCTGTAAAGATAATTATATATTACAGGCCACCGGTGGTCTTGGCTTCATCTTCTAAATTCACTTTAGGGGAGATTTTTAAAGGTATTTAGGGGTTCTGCTAATGTTGCAATGCCTAAGTCTCCTTTTCAAAAGTGACAAAGGCACTTAGGATCCTAAATCCTATTGGATTGGCTAAAGCTTGTTTGGTCTTCACTATTTCATGGAAGAAATTCTGGTCTATGGTGGTCAGATTGCTGGTCACATCATCAATCCGTTTTACTGGTCTTGCCTGGGTCTGTTGCAGCTCTGCTTCCCAATCTGTCCAGACTCTTTGTAGTTGCTGCTCCAACAGAGCCTGCTTCCGCCAGCAAGTCATCTCCAAGCCCTTTCACACAAACCTCCAACTGCTGCTTTAATTCCTTTCATAAAGCCCCCAGCTCCTGTTTTAGGTCTTGCAAAATCTCCTGGCCCTTTTTCATTTCTGCAAGCACCTCTATTATTTGTTCCCTCTTGGTTCAACAGGAATACTAGCTCACAATCTCTCCCCTTGGAAATTGCATCCAGCTCCTGACACCAATGTTGTTCCTTGTTGAGCTGAGCAGCTAGTCAATTTTGGGGTCCCTGGGATGTTCCAGTTGGAAGCAGAAATTGAGAGAGCGTCTCTGTGTGTGTCTCTCTCCTTTTAATGGAATCTTGTTTTATTTACAAGGAATGTACAAAACCCTGCTTCATGCCACACAGGAGGAACCAGGAACAAAAGGAACAATTTCTTAGCCTGCAGCCCCATGCCTCATTAGCCAAATTCATTGTCATCTCTACCCATATCTGTAATGTTCTTTCAAATCGGTGGGAAGAAGGGTTATATAGTATCAGCCAGATCTTCTCCAACTGTAAAACAGTGTAACTCTGCTGAACTACATCCATTTTTACCAGCAGAGGATCTGGTTCTATAAGTTCTCAATATCATTACATTTTCCCTATGTAAATAAGCTGGTGTTCTCGTACAGGGCCGTCCTTAGGATTTATGGGGCCCTATGCAGTATTATTAAACTGGTGTCCCTATGGCCGATGGCAGCCCGGGCTCGCATGTGTATTTTAGATAAGGGTGGTCTTTTGAAGAATTTATTTTAAAAACTGTATGTCTGAAGATCCAAGATTTAAGGGTAAAGATGAATACTCAGATTGTGCATCTAAAAATCTATGCAAGGATTTTTTTAGAGATGTTGTTTTATAATCTTCAGCCACAGGTGCCAACTTTCCTTGGCGCCGGTGGAAGCTCGTGCCCCCCTCTGCCCCTGCCTCCTCCCTGCCCCCATTGGACCCCTCCCCAAATCCCTGCCCCAGCCCCACCTCTTCTCCGAGCGCACCACATTCCTCCTCCTCCTCCTCCCCCCTCCTTCCCACCGTTTGACACGCAAAACAGCTGTTTTGTGGCACAAGCTCTGGGAGGGAGGGGGGAGAAGCAGGACTCGGTGGCGTGCTCAGGGGAGGAGGCGGAGGTGAGCTGGGGTGGGGGGGGCAAGTCAGGGAGCTGCCGGTGGGTGCAGAGCACCCACAGAGTCAGCGCCTATGTCTTCAGCAACACACTAATGAAATATTTTTAAAGCAAATTTTAAACTAACATGTTATTAATAAATATTACAGTCATGCATAACTGTTTTTGTCAGTACATTCAGAAACTGACAGTATATACCTGGGGGTTGGCAAATGCCTGTTGAAGAGCCATTTAAGTGGTAATGAAGCCATTTAACAGTTTCAGTGTTGTGCTAATCAGGCTGGAAGGCTTTTTCACTTTTAAATACTAGATCCCCTCTGGGGGAAGACTCACCACACTGCAGCAGCCAGCTGTGGTGGGAGCCTGCAGGAAGGGTCAGATTAGAACAGGGATAGGAAGAGGCAGGAAGGTGGACACTAACACCTACAGGTGCCCTACGTATGCTGCATATGCCTAAGGACAGCCCTGTTCTTGTAACACCAACAGACACTGGTCAATGGCAGATGGGATCAAACCTGGGACTTCTGCAGCTAAATGCATGAGCTAAAAACCACATGGCTGTTAGTGAAGGCTGTAGCAAACTCATTAATCTCTAAGTGGTCTAGATGGGACAGAACGCCACACCACAGAGGCATGTGGGTTACATACTTCTCCTAGCAGAGGAAGCACATCCTGAGCTTCAGAGACTTCCTAGTTGATATCCCGGATGAGCCCCCACTTGTAACACCAACAAACCCCAGTCATCAGTGGGGTGGGGTGGGATTGAATCTGGGATCTCTGGAGCTAAATGCATGAGCCTCTACTGCATGAACTAAACCCCACATGGCTGTTAGCTGAGGCTGTAGCAGACTCATTAATCTCTAAGTAATCTTGGTGCCACTAGAGGAGACAGAGCACCACACCTCTGAGGTGTGTGGGTTACATTCTCTTGTTGAAATACAGCCTTGGAGCTGCTCATTGTGCCAAGCTGGTCTCTTGTTTTCCACCAAAATAACATTCATAATGCAAATCTTGTAGTTGATGCTTGTTCTCAAGTTCTCCTGAGTTCTTTGACGTTTCCAGGCATTTTTCTTCACTACCGATAATATCATTCAACACATTGTCATCTTGTGGTCAAGACCAATCACAGGGCAAAGAAAAGACCTTGGCATTAAATATTTAATTGCCAGGGAGCACAAGATATTAACAGGAACTGTTGATAGTAAACATTGTCTTAGTGTTTGGGAACACTGCATTACTTGTTTCCACAGAGGGTATGGATGTCATGGTGACATCTCTCTAGCCTGCAAACAGATGCCTAATAATAGTATAAATTAAGCCCTGAAGAAGGAATCTTTTGGGTCCTAAGAGTTTGCATATTCTAGAACATTCTGGCTGAACAGGTATCTTATGTCTATATTACACTGAGTATTCCTGAAAGTCTGAATGTGAAGTCTCATTTAAATCCTTGTTGATTGAACTATGGCATGGAAAGCTCAGTTCTGCTATCTTGTTAGAAAGAAGGCATAAACCAATTTAGTTTGTTTAATCCAGTTCTCTAGTAGTTTTTCCCCACCTCTGGAACTTCATCTCCATTTTGTCTCCAAGATAGAAGCAGTCCCCCTCTTGAAATCTTGCTTTAACACCTTCCTTTTCTCTTTAGTTTATGGACGCATTCCATGAAGAGAGGTGATTTAGGAAGGACACAGTACAATATTGCCACTGGGCACCTGTGGACATATTGTCTTTTCATACTGGCGTACCGTACATTGGGACTTAATACCAGGGAAGTCAATGGAGGCAGGTTAAGAATAAGTTAGACAAACATCAGTTAGGGATAGCCTAGGTATGCTTGATCCTACTTCAGCACAAGGTTGTGGACTACATGACCTCTTGAGGTCCCTTCCAGCTCTACATTTCTGTGAGACATCAGTCTCTTGCTTACCTCTAGTGCAGTGATCTCAGCCTTAATTCAGCAATTGTGCAATCAAACAGACAGCTAATGTTAAGCATGTACTTTGCTGAACAGGGATGGACTGTTAAATACATTGATAGATTCCAAGGCCAGAAGGGACCATTGTGATCATCTAGTCTGATCTCTTATATAGCACAGACCAGAGAACTTTCCCCCAAATAATTCCTACAGCAGATCTTTTAGAAAAACATCCACTCTTGATTTAAAAATTGTCAATGATGGAGAATTCACAATGAACCTTGGTAAGTTGTTCCAATGGTTAATTACTCTCATTGTTTAAAATGTATGCCATATTTCCGGTCTGAACTGGTCTAGTTTCAACTTCCAGCCATTGGGTCATGTTAAACCTTACTCTGCTACAAAGAAGAGCCTATTGTTAAATATTTGTTCTCCATGCAAGTACTTACTAACTGTAATCAAGTCACCCCTTAACCGTCTCTTTATTAGTTAGAATCCAGGATCTCAAATCTATTTATCACTATAAGGCAGGTTTTCTAATCCTTTTAATTCTTCTTGTGGCTCTTCTCTGAGCCCTCTCCAATTTATCAACATCCTTCTTGAATTGTGGACACCAGCACTGGACACAGCATTCCAGCAGCAGTTGCACCAGTGCCAAATACAGGGGTAAGATAACTTATTTACCCTACTTGAGATCCCCCTCTTTATGCACCCAAGGATCACATTAGCTCCTTTGGCTACATCAGCACACTGAGAGCTCATGTGCAGCTCACCATGACCCCGCAATTTTTTTCTGAGTCACAGCTTTCCAGGATAGAGTCCCCTATCCTGGGAAGCTATGTCCTACATTCTTTGTTCCTAGATGTATACATTTACCCACATTGAAATGCATATTGTTTGCTTGCCTTCAGCTTACCAAATGATCCAGATCGCTCTGTAATAGTGATCTGTGCTCTTCATTATTTATCACATCCCCAATTTTTGTGTCCTCTGCAAACGTTCAGTGATGACTTGGTTTTATTTCATTGATAAAATTGTTAAATAATGTAGGACTAAAGACCAGTCCCTGCAAGTCCCCACTAGAAACACACCCGATCAATGATGATTTTCCCCATTCACAGGTCATCCTGTTTACCTTTTCTAAAGATTGGCACAACATTAGCTTTCTTCCAGTCTTTTCGAACACTGGGGAAGTACCAGGACTTATTGAAAATCAACATTAACCAGAGCCCAGCCAGCTCTTTTAAAACTCTTAAAAATTACCCAGACTTGCCCATTTAAAAATATCTAACTTTAGTAGCTGTTGTTTTAACGTCCTTCTGAGACACTAGTGGAATGAAAAGAGTGTTATATCAGTAACACATTTCTTTCCCAAATATAGAATAGAAATATTTATGAAACACTTCTGTCTGCATTATTATTGATAATTCTACCACTTTTATCTAGTAATGGACCAACACTACTGTTAGGATTCTTTTTGTTCCTGGTATACTAAAAAAAACACCCC
Organism: Mauremys mutica; assembly: GCF_020497125.1. Lineage (NCBI taxonomy): Eukaryota > Metazoa > Chordata > Testudines > Geoemydidae > Mauremys > Mauremys mutica. The sequence continues at coordinate 136,811,198 of NC_059076.1, read as the reverse complement.
TCTTTCTTGTCTATAATTCTGCAGGCCATAGATTTCTCCTTGTGTCCCTTTGCTTTCTTTATCAATTTTCTACAATTATTAGCTTCTGATTTATATTCATGACTGTCAACTTCCCCTTCCTTGCATTATGTATTTTTATAGCTGCCTTCACTTCCCCTATACATCAAGCCATTTTTTAAAAAAACAATATGGCTTAAAAATTTAAAGCGACCCCTGCCCCATGCTGCGGAGGAAGGCGAAAAACCTCCAGGGCCACTGCCAATCTACCCTGGAGGAAAATTCCTTCCTGACCCCAAATATGGTGATGAGCTGAACCCTGAGCATGCGGGCAAGACTCTCCAGCCAGACACTCAGGAAAAAGACTTTCAATATCCCAACATTGACCCTCGGTACTAATTACCAGTGGTCGCATGTTATTGACCTATTGACTAAATCACGTTATCCTATCAAACCATTCCCTCCATAAACTTATCAAGCTTAATCTTAAAGCCAGAGAGGTCCTTCGCCCCCATTGTTTCCCTCGGTAGCCTGTTCCAGAATTTCACTCCCCTGATGGTTAGAAACCTTTGTCTAATTTCAAGCCTAAACTTCCCGACTGCCAATTTATATCCATTTGTTCTCGTGTCCACATTAGCACTGAGCTGAAATAACTCCTCTCCCTCCCTGGTATTTATCCCTCTGATATATTTAAAGAGTGCAATCATATCTCCTCTCAACCTTCTTTTGGTTAAGGAAAACAAACCGAGCTCCTCAAGTCTCCTTTCATACGACAGGCTTTCCATTCCTCTGATCATTCTAGTGGCCCTTCTTTGTACCCGTTCCAGTTTGAATTCATCTTTCTTAACTTTTGCAGTTACATTTGATATATGCTGCATAGGCTCACAGTAGTTTTTGCAGAGTGTCTTCTCCTCCTCACAAGGAGGAGGGGGTGCCAAGCACCCATGTGGGGAGCAGGTTGGGAGGAGACCAGTACTCGCCTCCCTGAGGCCTGGCCGTGCAGCAGTTAGTCTCAGCCAGCTGCCTGCCCATCTCATGCCTGCGCTAGGTAGTTGCAGCAGGCACCCACCGTGGTCACATTCTCCCATGCAGGTGCGCTGTGCCAGTCCCTAGGAATCTGCGAGCAAGGAGCCAAAAAATCTGGGTAGAAATTGGAAAAATCCGAATACTCGTTTTTTCAAAAGCAGGGCATTTTCCAGAGGTTTTTGGTAAAAACTGAAAATGAAGGACCTTAATACCATGTTCATACTTAGTCACTCACAGCCAGGTGAGTATTTCTTTATAGCCTTCAAAATGCTTTGTTCAGGTCTCTGGTCAGATAAGCATAAGTCTATTATTAATATTCTGGTAGTATGCAGATGCCACAAATGAGATCAGCACCCATGGTGCTGGGTGCTGTACAAAAGTGTGGTAAAAGGCAGACCCTGCCTGGAAGAGCTGACCATCTAAAAGAACAAGACAAAGGGTGGGGGAAAGGAAATATCACTATCCCCATTGTACAGATGGGAAGATTGGACAAGTCAGTCTTTCTGTGCCCTAAGTCACACAAGGAGCATGTAAGGATGAGATCAGGGACTGTCACCAGAGGTCATGAGTCCCTCCCCAGGTCTTTAACCCCAAGACCAGCCATCCTCCTGACTCTAGCATTAGGTTTCCAGCATGAATACTTGCAAGTACAAATTTGACATTTGCTTTCTATAAATACGCTGCAATGTTGGCTTAAAATCCATTCTTTTGGTGAGCATCCCAGCCAGCGTGTTCACTTCCTACCATACTTGCCAGGGAGATTAATTTGTATTTTTCAAACAAATATATGGATATTCTTAGTCACTGTACACTGACCTCCTCTATTTGTAAAATGGGTATAAAGATAGTTTCTCCCTTCCCATCTTTTGTGCATTGCTTGTCTCCTAGGCTTAGACTGTAGCTCTTACTTAATCTGTGTGTGCACGGCGCTTTAACACAATGGGCCCCCAATTCTGACTGGGACCTCTGGGTGCTCACTGCAATAGACACAGGTAATAATAATAACCTACTAGTTAACCTCCTCAAAGCATTGCACAAACGTTAAGTGCTGAGTCTGATAAATAAGGTCTTGCTGCCTTCTGCACTGACTGAATTATACACATGACATAACAGAAGGCGGCACTGCTTGGCCATTTTTGCTCTCTGAGGTACTTCACTTGCTGTCTTTGGGGAATGTTGATCTATTTTTAAATTGCTTAAGGGCTAACGCTCTTCTTTTTGACAGCAAATGCCTCCAGGGAAGATGCTGAGCACCTAGGAAAGAAAAGCAAAGGAGAAATGCACAGGAAATGCACTGTAGCATGTGCACATACATCCTCTTTATCCGTCCTGCCTAGGGTATCTTTCCCTTAATCATTTATTGCCCTTGGGTTCAGAGGCAATTTCCTTTAATGGAAAATATAAGAGACTACCTCTATAACTCAGTAAAGGGCAAGAGAACTGGAGTAAGAGGCCTAAAGGGGAGTTTATACTGGAACCATGAACAGAACAAATGGAGTGGCAAAGTAAATCAGTGATAGGGTGGAAAAGCAAATGAGTAAGGAAGCTCTCTGAGGCAGGTTATGTCACTGCACTCTAGAAAAACCTGCTCCTATTGAAGCCAATAGTAAAGATGCCCTTGATTTTTAAGGGGCATGGGATTGGGTTGTTAGAAAACTGTATAATGAATTGTGTTAGTCTTATTTATTAAATAACATTCTATATATAATATAAGATGATATGAAGGAATTTTTGCTTTTTGAATGTGTCTGCTGATGCAGCATTTCAGAACTTAGCTGAAACAGCTTCATGAAACCTGGTTTGTGTGTCTTTGTCAAATCTTTGGTCTGTCTAAGTAGCGAGGTAAAACAGAGTGTCATGATGGAATTAAGTATCAGAGGGGTAGCTGTGTTAGTCTGGATCCGTAAAAAGTAATGGAGAGTCCTGTGGCACCTTTAAAATTAACAGATGTATTGAAGCATAAGCTTTCATGGGTGAATACCCACCTCATCAGACGCATGTAATGGAAATTTCCATTACATGTGTCTGACAAAGTGGGTATTCACCCACGAAAGCTTATACTCCAATACATCTGTTAGTCTTAAAGGTGCCACAGGACTCTCCATTACTTTTTATGATGGAATTGTTAACTTCATGTCCCTCCCACCCCTTCCTAACAAAACAAATGAAAAAGTAAAAACCTAAGACCCCAAGAAACAGACCAGTAAGATAAGAACTGGATAGAGCCAAAGGCGTGGACAGCAGAGAATAGTTGACAGAAGTAGACAAATTGTTGTTTATCCTGCTAAAACATATTGGTTTAGGTTATTGTGGTTTATGCATGGGAATGTTTTAATTGGGTAGGTAGACAGATGAGGTAACTTGGTAAACTGAGTCTGTGTAAAGTTACAGACCACGGGACAAAAGACAGTGATTGACAATAGAAGAGGTGGAGAAGACAAAGAGGAAAAATATAGGAGAAACCAGAGATTGAAATGAGTCTTCCTGTCCTCTGGAGAGGTAACTTGATCAAGGATCTTTCTTGTCTTATCTGGTTTTGCATAGCTATGCATTCCATAGCTGATAACATCTTAAAACACACAGAATAAAGCTAATTATCTTGGTTTTTTAGCCAACAGGGTCATAAAACCTGTATAATCTTCTACCTTATGATTCTCTTCTGCTCAAAACAAAGCAGTAAGTACACAGTAACTGCCTGCTACCACCTCCTCCTGGCCCTGGGTAAAACGGCCATCTATAAAACCAGGGAGAGGTCGGCCGATGGAGACTCCTGTGACTGTGGGGCCTGTTTCCGATCCTCTCTCCGTTCACGTATCCAGGCAGAGTTCCTCTGGGCAGCGTCCACTGGCTCCCTTGACGCCTTTGAGGAGCAGCGGGCGCTGTCTGGGGTTCTCTGCTCGGTGTCCCCATCAGGCTCCCTTCTTTTGACCCTTTGACAGCACTCCTGTGCCTGTTATTTCATTACTTGTCCCCCCAAATCAGTTGGTTTCCAGGTCTTGTAGATCCTCCCCTTAGGCTAGTGGGGGGGAAAGCCCGCCCACTTCCCAGAACCCAATAGGTACAGGATACATTTCTTAGAGTATTTCCTTTTGAGATAAGCTCAAGCAGCTTTTGTTGTGGAGTATTTGAAAACAGAAGGAAAATAGATGTATTTCAGTGAAATTGGTATATTCCCACCCGTTCTCATAGTCCAGGTGGAGAGACTAATACCATTGATTTAGACAGGCATTTTTATCACTCATTTTTTCCATAGGGATCATGGATTCAAGAGACAGCTGGATTGTATGCCACTTACTCTAGCACTTATCTTTTGTCTTGCAAAACTGATCTACTAATTTACCTAGCACTGTTATGGAACTGAAGCAAAACAATCGTTGCAAACACTAAGCCAAACTCTCCCCTGTAGTTAAATTCTGCCAAAGCTATAGAATCCAGGGTTTCACTGACGTAGCTGAGGGCAGCATCTGGCCCTTTGTTCTTAGAAGATAACGTACAAATGGAAATCAGCTGAAATTAAAAAGCTTTTCCTAGACGTGTACTATAGGAGCAGCTGGTAGTGTCAGTAGTGCAATGCTAAATGTATTATGTTCAGCCACTAGAGGGTGACATGTGCAACATACTTTACTTCAGCTCATAGCGGCCGTTCCTGGCTGTGCATTAAAGTGAGCACATCTCTGGTATATCTCGCTGGGAGGGAAGCTCTGCAGCCATTCCATATCTGGTACAGAAGCGTGACCTGCTAGTAGCAACCTCGCAATATACTGAGTACTAGGTGTCTATGACATCGTATCAGAAGAAAACTGGTGCCAGAGGAGAACAGAAACACAAAACAGCAAGAAAAAGTTGCAGGATTGATTTCATCAATGTGTCACTCTTCAGTGCCCCAGCAAACTTCAGTTGACACCTTTAGAATGGAAGCAAGATTTTGCATTGCTACAAAACTCCACCAAGAAACCAGAGATATTCAGGTATCAATTTTAATTTATGCTAAGGGGAAGCAAGCAGAGTCTATCTTGCAATCTTTTATCTTTACTGAAGGCCATCGCAAAGATGACTTTGAAAGAGTTTGGGTTATGTTTGATGCATACTTTATACCTCAGCAATGTAGTTTGTGAAAGCATATTTTCACCTGACAATTCAGGAACCAAGAGAAAATGCTGAATGATTCATAATAGCTTTGCATGCACTGGCTGCAAATTGTGATTTTTTGCGGGGACTGCAAAGCATGAAAATATCAGTGACAGGCTGGTTATTGGGTTAACAGACAAGAACCGCACAGCAGCTATAATTAATGACAGACTTAAATCTACCCACAGCTATACAGATAGCAAAGCAGTCTGAACTAGTCAAACAGCAGAACCAAAGGCAGGAGAAACTTGAAAACCTGAAACTAGTTTAGAAGCTATAAACAGACATACGAGTGCTAAAAATCATTAGTCTCAAGGCTTTTACGGTATGAGAATATTTCAGGCAAACTACACAGCCTTTCAGAATAAATGTTCAAGATGTGGTAAAAATTCATAGCCCAACAGATGTATGTTTAGCCAAAGGGACAAGGTGTAATAAGTGCACAGAATATGGAATATTTTTTCAGCTATTTGGTATACCAAGGCAGTCAGGGAGTTGAGTAATCTTACAGACAAGAGCCATTGTTGCTGGCATTTATCAAGTGAAATGACAGTGCCTGTCTGAATATTCACAGAAAGACTATTGACTTTGAAATAGACAGACTCATTAGCAGATGTCACAGTCCTCTCAGAAGGGACTTTCTTCCCAGAGCTGAAATCACCTGACATAGCCTTGCCGAACCCTACAGGTATTCTGAACTGCATGGGCCAGTTCACCATAGAAACAACTTACATGCTGCATGCAAAGTTTTTCTCATTGTATGTGATCAAAGTACTAAAGATCAATAACAATCACAGTCAGAATTTAACTACAGGGGAGAATTTGGCTTAGTATTTGCCATCATTGTTTTGCTTCAGTTCCATAACAGTGCTAGGTAAATTAGTAGATCAGTTTTGCAAGACAAAAGTCGGAGTGTGGCAGCCTTAATGGTCCTAGTGAGAAAGGTGGAAGAACTTGAGAATAGTTGAGGATACTGGACTTTTGAAAGAGATCCTGTACAATGCTGAACCATATAGTGCACATACACCTCACAGGTGTTCTTTTCTGCCCCCTGGATGAGGCGATCTTCAATAATATAGATCGCCTAAAGAACTGCCCCAGCTTTGGTCCCCCTCAACAACAGAGTGAAATTAACAAGGATGCCAGAAATAGCCCCGAATCCCAGTTCAGACCATGGAGTGAACAGCTAAATTTAAACTGTTCCTATGCAGGCATTAGGCTACCCAGGGAGGCTTCTCCCTCAGCCAGTCCCCCTGCTCCCTGCTACAAGCTCAAGGGGAGCCGCTGCAGCCCCTAGTGGGGGTGGTTGGGGGAACGTGGAGTCTAGTCATGTCCGGCAGCCTGGCTGGAGGAGGAGGGAGGACAAGGAGAAAAATGTGACAGTGAGTTTTCAGTTTTTCAGGCTTATTCCAATAGTAACGTTTTATTACAGACAGTACTGGTAGTAGTAATAGTAGCTTTATTTTCTATATCTAAGTCATGCAACGGGAAGGATCCATGAAGTATGTAGAAGAGGTGGGTTGCTTGGGTTTGGACTGTACGGGTAACTTACTTCCACCCCTGGCCACGCCCCTTCTGACTGAGGCCCTGCCCCTTCTGAGTGGGACCAGTACGGGTAAGAGCTGTATTTTACTTTCACCCCTGGTCTTCACTGAAGTTTTGTTGTGCTCTTCCATTGAAGTTCTAAGCCTAATCAGTCAATCCAGATGTAAGCCTCCCTGTATTCAGACCTACATACAATTATAATAACCTTTGTACAAAACATACCTTGTGAGGTATCATTTGAAAACTAATAACTCACTCATCATTAATATTCTTGGAATTATGACTAAAGTGTGTTAAACCAGGCATGCTGGGGGAGATGCTAAACAGCTCTGCTGAGACAAAGGAATGTGTATTTGATTCTCTGACCTTCCCAACCTTCAGGCAAAAAACCAACGAAGGTCCATATTTACATATAAGCTGTACACTGTGCCACCAAGGCAGCAAGGGGAGGAATTGACAGGAAACAGAACAATTTGCATTTCAGCAAACACCAGTAGGAGAAAGAATATGAAGCTTCCTTCACCAGACTCCATGTTACCTTCTTCACAGCTTGAATAAACTTTACTTTGAGGGGTAACCCTCAGGCCTTGTCTACACTACAAGACTATTTCGAATCAACTTAGTTCGAATTTGTGGATTCGACCTTATGAAGTCGAATTTGTGTATCCATACTAAATACACTAATTCGAATTTCTGAGTCCACATTCACGGGGCCAGCGTCGACTTTGGAAGCGGTGCACTGTGGGAAGCTATCCCACAGTTCCCGCAGTCCCCGCTGCCCATTGGAATGCTGGGTAGAGCCCCCAATGCCTGCTGGGGGGAGAAATGTGTCGAGGGTGGTTTTGGGTAAGTGTCGTCATTGAACCGTCAATCACAACCTCCCTCCCTCCCTCCTTGAAAGCGCCTGCGGGCAATCTGTTCGTGCACTTTTCTGGTCAGTGACAGCGCGGACGCCACAGCACTGCAAGCATGGAGCCCGCTGCGATCATCGCCGTTTTCTCCTCCTCGCACTTTATCGTCCACCTCTTCCACAGTCAGCTGCTGAGAAATTGGGCTACTTTTCAATGGTGCTGCAAGCACTGGGGGACCATAGGGGACGTTTTACAAACATCAACGTCGGGTGGCCGGGCAAGGTTCATGATGCGTGTGTTTTCAGGAACTGTGGGCTGCTCAGACGCCTGCAGGAAGGTAGTTTCTTCCCGGACCACGAAATAACTGTTGTGGATGTGCAGATGCCTATAGTCATCCTCGGGGACCCAGCCTGCCCGCTAATGCACTTGCTCATGAAGCCCTATACAGGCGCCTGGGACAGCGACAAGGAACTCTTCAAATACCAGCGAGCAGCGAGCAGCGTGACCTGTGACTGTTCAGTTTCTTTACAGAGAAGCTGAACCTGCCCCTGTTTCTTTACCCAGTTACTGTTGACTCTCCTCTTCGGTTACATACCCCGTTCACCCCGTTACCCCCACTTCCAGCACACGTGTAAAAATAAAATACATGTCCCATTATTACTTAACAAAGGTTTCTTTATTCATGACTTTTCGTGAAAGGGTTGAAACTGGGACGCAGACTGTGCTGGGTAGGGTGTGCGGTGATGTAAAGACCGCCTCTAAACTCAAGGAATGACAGGCTCCTGCTCCTAGAGCGGTCCGCAGTGCCGGAATGCTTCTTTCAACGGAGCCTGCCATCCCTCTTTATGTAATTCTGTGTGCGGGCGGATATGTGACCTTGTCGTGGAGGAGGACGGATACAGATTCCTCAGCTGCGTGACTCAGCGGTCCAGGACAAGGACCGCTGTATAAGATCTGTAACCGCCCTCCCCCGCTGCAAAGTCACATCTCCCCCGCCCACACAGATCCTGGAAACCACCTCCCATACCGACCAGGGTGCCTACTGACTGCACCGTGTGTGTGACCCGCTGCTGATCCTGCCCCCGTGTCTGTACCCTGGGAAAGGTGACTGTCCTATGCAATTAACCACCCCCTTCCCCACGCCCCCCATTCAAACACAGTCTTCTTTGAAAAAACATAACGGAAACAGTAATTAACAGCAAAGCATTTTTATTAATTAAGTAGACAGTTAGGGGATGGGACTGGGATTGGGACTACTGTGAGTCTGGAAGTGAAGGACTTCGGCAAATGTAGGGTATGAGAGCTTTTGGGTACTTGAGCACTATGCTGTGATGCAGTGACAGTATTCACGTCCCCGGCCACCCCTCCTCCTGATTATTTTCGGTGAGGGGGGTATGGGACTTTGTGGCGGGGGAGTGCGGTTGCAGATACACTGCAGGGTGTCTCTGTCCTCCTGCGGTCCTGCAGAACATCCACAAGGCGCCTGAGCGTGTCCGTTTGCTCCCTCACTAGTCCAAGCAGCGTTTCAGTCGCCTGCTTGTCTTCCTCACGCCACCTCTCCTCCCGTTCGCTGTGTGAGCGCTGGCACAGAGAGACGGTCTCCCTCCACTGGCTCTGCTGGTCCGCCTCGGCTAGGTAGCAGCCCATACGTTCCTCGAACATCTTGTCCCTTGTCTTTTTCTTTCGCCGCCTAATCTTTGCCAGCCTCTGCGAGGGGGATGCTGTGGCAGGTCTGGAGACAGTGGAAGCTGTGAGATGGGAAACAGGGAGTGAATTCCTTGCAAAGATACATTTTTGCGAACAATTAACTGAGTCTAGGCTGTCTCTGTGAATTCTGGGTTGAGACCCCTGTGCCTGCTGGGGCACAAATCATTTTCGCGGTGGATTCTGGGTAAATGTCGCCAGTCATTACTTCCTCCGGGAAAGCAACGGCAGACAATCATTTCAAGCCCGTTTTCCCAGAATTGCCCTGGCATACGCCATAGCGTGGCAACCATGGACACTGTTTTGCCTTTTGTGTATGTCACCGTATGTGTACTAGATGCCGCTGACAAAGGCGGGCCAGCAGCGCTACACAGCAGCATGCTTTTGCTTTTGCATGACAGCAGAGATGGTTACCAGCCATATTGTACCATCTACCATACCATAAATTGGTAATAAGATGGTAATAAGATGGGCATGGTTACCTGTCCTTTTGCACTGCACCATTTGGTGCTGTCATAAGTGCCCCTGGCCGAGCAGCCAGGGGCGCAAAAGCAAAAATTGGGAATGACTCCCTGAGTCAATCCCTCCTTTTTGGTATCTAAAAATAGAATCAGTCCTGCCTAGATTATGGGCAAGTGTACTAGAGAACCACTGTATCATAGAACCAGAGAGCACAGCTGCTCTGTGTCCGATCCTGCATAAATTTGGAGCTATATGCTATTCACAGGGGGTGCTCCTGCAACAACACCACCTGTTCATTCCGGCCTTCCCACAGCCTTCCTGGGCTACCATACCATTGTCCCACCACTTGTGTGATGAAGTAATAAAGAATGCAGGAATAAGACACAGTGACTTGTTTGTGAGAAATGAGTGGAAGGAAGCCTCCAGCTGCAATGATAGTCCAGGCAGGACATTAATTACTGTGGATGAAGGAGCCCATCATCCCTCTGCTAGTCCAGGGGCAATTCAATCTTTTCTTTACACAGGAAGGGTGGGGGCTGATGGAGCTCAGCCCCCTGTTGCAATGATGAGGACGGTTACCAGCCATACTGCACCATCTACCATGAAAAATTAGGGCCAGGCGCCCTTGATCGACCTCACAGATGCTAGTACGCATGGTTACCAGTCCTTTTGCACTGCCCCATGTGCCAATAGGCTGATGATGAGGACGGATACCAGTCTTTTTGTACCATCAGCCATCCATAGCGTGGGGGGAGCAAGGATGTTGGTGTTGAGTGCTGCACCATCGCGTCTATCTGCAGCATTCAGTAAAGATAGGGTGACATGTAAAAGAGTCAACAGAGAATGCAAATACTTTTCGGAGACAGCAGGAACTGTGGGATACCTTGCGTCCTCATTCCCCCCTCCCTCCATGAGCGTCCATTTGATTCTTTGGCTTTCCGTTATGCTCGTCACGCAGCTGCGTGCTGAGTCTGTGCTATGCCGTCTGTCCGTAGATTTTTTAAAAATACTTTGGACCAGGCGTAAAATTACAGTAATTACCCTAATTAGATGCAGGAGTCTCCAAGCGAGATCACCCTGAGGACGGTCACTGAAGGAGATAGAGAGCGCATGCTGCGTGAAAGCCAGCACAAACCAGGGCCCGATGCAGCCGTGCTCGGGGAGGCAGTGCTCCCTGAGTACCTCATGAAAGCCTTGCGCGGAATAGTGTGCTACCACGGAGCACCCAATAAGGCAGCTCTCCCCAGGAACCTCCTGCTGATGCTTTTCGATTAACGCAAGGAGAGCTTCGTGGAGATCTCCAAGGATGATTTCTGTTCTATCCCCATATATAGAGAGCCCTCCTTTTCACACAGTTAAGATTCCTGTTATATTAAGAATAAAAGTTAACATGGTTAAAGCACTTACCGACTGCTCCTTCCCCTGATTCAGGATCCGGGTTCATGGCCGGGGAGGGTTGGTAGGGAATCTCCATGACGGTGATGAATAGATCCTGGCTGTCGGGGAAACCAGCGTTGTAAGCGCTCTCGCCTGCCTCGTCCTCCACAAACCCTTCCTCATCTTCCCCGTCCGCGAACATTGCCGAGGAACTGTCCGTCGACACTGTCCCATCGTCAGAGTCCACGGTCACTGGTGGGGCAGTGGTGGCAGGCTCCGTAGCGTCCGTTTGCCGCTTTGATTTTTTGGTAGCCTTGTCTGGGATCCTTGATTTTCACGCGGCGCTGCGTTGCATCCCGCCTGTATCCTCTGTCTCTCATGGCTTTGGAGACCTTTTCGTAGGTCTTTGCATTCCGTGTTTTGGAGCGCAGCTCCGAAAGCACAGACTCCTCGCCCCACACACCAATCAGATCGAAGAGTTCCCAGTCAGTCTATGCTGGGTCCCTCTTTCTATTCACAGATAACATGAACTCCTCTGCTGGAGAGCTCTGCATCGTTGCAGGTGCTGCGGAGCTCGCCCCGATGTCCAGCCAGGACGTCAGATTCAAAGTGCCCAGACAGGAAAATGAATTCAAATTTTCCCGGGTCATTTCCTGTGTGGCTGGTCAGAGAATCCAAGCTCCGACTGCTGCCCAGAGCGTCAACAGAGTGGTGCACTGTGGGATAGCTCCCGGAGCTACTAAGTTCGATTTGCATCCACACCTAGCCTAATTCGAGCTAGCCATGTCGAATTTAGCGTTACTCCACCTGTCGGGGTGGAGTACCGAATTCGAACTAAAGAGCCCTCTAGTTCGAATTAAATGGCTTCCTGGTGTGGACGGTTGAGCGGTTAGTTCGAATTAACGCTGCTAAATTCGAATTAAAGTCCTAGTGTAGACCAGGCCTAAAATCTAAAGGTTTATTTACGAAGGGGAAAAAGGTAGAGATGAGAGGTAGAATTGGTTAAATGGAATCAATTACATACAGTAATGGCAAAGTTCTTAGTTCAGGCTTGCAGCAGTGATGGAGTAAACTGCAGGTTCAAATTAAGTCTCTGGAATACATCCCCTGCTGGGATGGGTCAGTCAGTCCCTTGTGTAGAGCTTCAGTTTGTAGCAAAGTCCCTCCAGAGGTCAGAAGCAGGATTGAAGACCAGATGGAGATGATGCATCAGCCTTATATAGACTTTTCCAGGTGTAAGAATCTCTTTGTCCTCACTGGGGAAAATTACAGCAAAATGGAGTCTGCAGTCACATGGACAAGTCTCTGAATACTTTGCTGAGTCACAAGGCGTGTCTGCCTTCTCTCCATGGGTCAATTGTGTAGCTGATGGTCCTTAATGAGCCATCAAGCCAGCTAGGCAGGGCTAACACCAGCTTGTCTGGGATATTTCCCAGAAGCAGAGCATAATACAAAATACAGACAGTACAGAGCCAATACTTATAACTTCAACTACAAAATTATACACAGACATACAGACAGCATAATCATAACCAGCAACCCAGAACCTGGTCTTAGACACCTTATATGACCCCCTTTACTTAAGATTTGGTGCCACTACAGGACCTTGGTTGCAACCCATGTTCTATATGGTCCCAATTTATATCAATAACGTCACAAAGGGTTTAAAAGATATTTTTGTATCTGAATCTACTGCTGTTTGTTGACCTGAATCTCTTCAGCATTTTTGATGAGTTGAGTCAGGCATATTGATTTCTCTAGTTCCTTTTGTCAGTGCTTCTCTTCTTAATAGGCAATGACTCAGCTACTTGTTTACATGAGCAGAATGTATTATGGCAGGGCTGGGGGGTGCGTGCGGGGAATTAAAGAAACCATGTTTAAGTTGAGAACTCCAGTGCATTAAGGTTGTTGCATCACTTTGAGAATCTTGAGAATGTTGAAACAGCTTTTCTTTCCAACCACTGTCCTACAGGGAAATACAAACATTAACCATCTTATTGCTGCCTCACACCCAGGTACAGGGGACAGGAAGAAAGGGAGAAACAGCTCTTCACTGCTGCTCCAGGGCTGCTACAAAGATCCTTGCTACATTCTACCGCCACAGAATGGCTGCTGCAGAGTCCTTCAAAGAAAACGTAATTGCTCCAGGTCACCGTGTGCTTCACGTGCTGCTGAGTCAATACTGAGCCAGTGCCTCACTAGGGTGATGGGGAAAGTTATGCTGAAGGAAGCATCTTTTTTTGGTAAGGTGTAGAAGTGAAGTCCTACTCAGCTGAGATCATTAAATATAATCCCAGGCACCAGTTCATGAGAGTGGAGGTGTTAAGCCCAGTGTTCCAGACCATTCTGAACATTCTTTGTAACCAAATTCACCCAGCAGTGTCAATTACATAAGAAATTCATCTTCACTGCTGGTCCTAAATGATTGTGTAGTGTTCCTGTGCAGTTAAATTCCTGTTCTGTTTCACCCCCGAGATGGCTGCATTTCAGCAGCAAGTACAATGATAGATATCTGTGCATCAGTTTTTACAGTATCTCATGAGACTTTGGGATGAAAGCTGCTATATAAATGCAAGCTATAATAACTAACCTCTGCAGAAAATGTGCTTAGAGTTTTTCTTGTATAATACAAGGAGTAGAAAGGACATTGCTAGCCCTCTAGTTACATTTTATATTGTTCAAAATTCAAAATACCCAAGTTCCTCTCCAAGGGTAAAATTCCCTGGGGAGGATGGGAAAGGGGAGTTGAGAGATTTACGTGGTGCTAGGCCTTTTGAAAGGGCCTTCTGCACAGGGAAAGATTTCACCCTAAGCTGTTATATGCTAAAGATCACTTTCTCATCATATTTACAGATAGGTGCTGTTATGGCTTCTGCGTGTCTTGTTTTCTCCAGGAAACTGCCTGCTGCTATTGCCAAAAGCTAAAGCAGAGCAGAAATAACTTACTCAGTGGGAACCCCTCCTCCCCAGAAGTCGGCCTTGTGAGGAGCTGCCTAGAGGAGGTACAAATTTACAGTGGGAGCCACGATGCACTTCAAACAAATGGATCTTTTTAAATGGCTGGGGGAATAAGATTGCTAATTCATTCAGAACTCCAGGGAGGCTCATCATTCCATAGGCATGGGAAGTAAGGGTGTGGAGGGGATGCTGCAGCACCCCCAGGTTTTATGCAGGGCCACTGGCTCCGTGGCCGGGACCCTGCTCCTGGCCTTCCACCTCACCTCCCCCAGCCTTGCGCCCAGGGCTTGGGTCCCAGCCACTGGCTCCACACCCTGCACTCCACTCCCCAACCCCACACCTGGGGCTTGGTCCTAGCCACCAGCCCCGCTCCCTGGCCCCACTGCCGGTCACAGAGCTCTGCTCCTGGCCCTGCATGACAGCTGCTGCAGGGAGCCCCAGGCCCTTTAAATCGCCAGCCTGGGGAAGCCGGTCTGGTCCAGCACGGTGTACCGGACCATACCGGCTTGCTTTCACCTCTGCCCATAACATTACTGTATGGAGTTATGAGGCTGAAAATGTATCCTCATGGCTTAAAACAAGCCTAGACAAAAGCAGAGGGGCAATTCACACCTCATCAGGGCAAGTATGGGACAAACCCAGCCCAGCCTCACAGGAACAAAGGGCACTGGCCTCGGCAGCAATGTTAGACTTTATAATAGGAGATAGACCAATCTCCTAGAACTGGAAGGGACCCCAAAAGGTCATCAAGTCCAGCCCCCTGCCTTCACTAGCAGGACCAAGTACTGATTTTTGCCCCAGTTCCCTAAGTGGCCCTCTCAAGAATTGAACTCACAACACTGGGTTTAGCAGGCCAATGCTCAAACCACTGAGCTATCCCTCTCAAGGGAGTCACCACTCTTCCTTTGATCAGTTTGGGACTGTGATGAGGTAATGCTCACCTGACTCTGAAAGCGGGGGGGGGAGGGAAGAAAGGACATGATAAAAGGGAGACACATTTGCCACGCTCTCTCTCTTTTCCACCTACATCTACAGACACCACCAAGTGACTGACGCGCTTATCAAAGGGGAGAGCCTGGCTGAAAGGCAAACAGCCAGCCTGTGGTGAGAAGCATCTAAGTTTGTAAGGGCATTGAAAGTGTTAAGATCAGCTTAGAATGCGTTTTGCTTTCATTTCATTTGACCAAATCTGACTTGTGTTTTGACTTATAATCACTTAAAATCTGTTTGTTTATTCTACCTGAAGCAGTGTTTGGTTTGAAATATGTCAGAGAATCCCGTTGGGATAACAAGCCTGGTACATATCAATTTCTTTGTTAAATTGACGAATTTATACAAGCTTGCAGCATCCAGTGGGCATAACTGGATACTGCAAGATGGAGGTTCCTAGGGTTATGTCTGGGTCCAGAGATATTGGCTAGTGTCCTTTGGTTACAAGTAGCTGGGAGCAGCTTACATGGCAGAAGTGGGAGTTCTCACAGCAGAGCAGGGTAAGACTGGCTCTGAGTCAAGGATTGGAATGACTGAGCAGATCACCGGTCCAGCTAACACCATCAGGAAAAGTCACAGGGGCATTGAATAAAACAATCCTGCCCCAGACACAGGAATAGGGATTTATCTGTCTGACTGGCTTGATAACAGACAGAGAACAATGAAAATACATTTACACACAAAGTAAACAAAGAAATTAAGCTAACAAATAGCAGGGGAAACAGCTAGATAAGCACAGCGGGAGACACACTGAAGTCTGAACCCTCAGGTCTTCCTGGCTCTTGAGGCAAAGACAATGGACTGTGGGAAATATAAGGGGAGCAAAAAAGACATTCTAGTTACACCTCTACCCTGATATAACGTGACCCGATATAACACGAATTCGGATACAACGCGGTAAAGCAGTGCTCCAATACATCTGTTAGTCTATAAGGTGCCACAGGACTCTGTTGCTTTTTACAGATCCAGACTAACATGGCTACCCCTCTGATACTTAAATCTATCTTGTTTATTAATAAATGTATTCTTAGCTTTACTATAAACCAGGACAGTGCTGTTATATTGAAGAAAAGGGTGAGGCCTTAGCTAAGCTAACCAACGTGTGTGTGTGTGTGTGTGTGTGTGTGTACGCACAGTCTCTTTGGAGGAAGTGAACATAATCATTTCTGTGAGTGTCCAGAGAGGGGGATTGGATGCTCCAGGGAGATGTCTCTGGGGCACTGATGTTCACCTACAAGGCACAGTTCAGACTGGCAGAGTCTTGAGAAGTTTGATGGTGAAGTGGACAGATGGGTGTGGCAGAAGAAATGCCTCCTTTGATTAGCTGCCTGCCCCACTTGTTTGCCGCCTGGGGAAGAGATGCCAATTAAAGCTGCTGCAGGAATCAAGCCAAGGTCTCTCCACCACCCCTCGCCTCTTGGGACCCGACCCTGTTCTCATAGCAGGAAGGAGGGAGCAGACAGCGCCCCCCAGCTCAGAGCAACTCCACTCCCTCCTCCCTTTCTGTGAGCAACAGGATGGCTCCTCTGCTACTTCCTTCCCCCCACAGCACCTGGCCTGGAAAGGGGAGGAGAGGAGGGTGAAGAGCCCAGAGTGGAAGAGGCAGAGGGGACCCCACAGCAGCCCCCCAGGCTTGGGAGAGGGAGGTGAGGCTAGGTGGGGGAAGGGGGCCATGTCGCAGGGTGATGACTCACCAGCGTGGAACCTCCTGCTGGTTGTCCAGGGAATTAGCTCTTCCAGCCTAGAGTGCTCTCTGCCATCTGATGTCTCGCCTGCCTCTGGCCCCCATGTCACTCCCGGACCCTGGTGCCCTTTGCCCAGGGGTTCTGCCCACCACAGCACCCCCTCACTCGGTCTCCCCTCCCAGGGGAACCCCCAGCCCCCTATCCCCACCTTGCCTCAGTGGCTAATGCCAGTCTCCATCTAGCCCCTGCTCCCTGGGGCAGACAGCAGTCTGTAAACCACTCATCATCGGCAAGGGGGGCGCTGGACCAGCTGCCTCTGCCTATTCCTGGGGTGCCCCTCTGCAGCCCTAGTACCCTTTTATGGGCCCTTAGCTTGGCCTGCAGCCTGGGGCCTTGCTAGGCTGGAGCTCCCCAGCTCCCTCTGCCCTTCCCCAGCACTGCTCCACCCTAGGTACCCTCCTCAGCTTCCCAGGCAGCCAGCTCCTTCTCTCTGTGAAGCTAAAGAGTGTCTGTCTCAGTCTCTGGCCCTCAGCTCTCTTTATAGGGCCAGCTGTGGTCTGAGTGGGGCATGGCCCAACCTGTGGCTGCTTCCCCCAATCAGCCCAGCTTTTCCCCTGCCACAGCCCTCTCCCAGGGCTGTTTTAAGCCCTTCAGGGCAGAAGCGGGGTGACCACCCCACGACAGGCCTGAACTGATGTGTGGGCAGAATTGCCCTGGAGGCTGATGGGGGCAGGGCCAGAACTGGTGCAAGTGCCAGTGGCAGAGGATTGATTCAGAGATTAATGGGGGGCACGGGGCAGCATTCATTGCTGGGAAGATGTGGCAGGGTGAGAACTTCTGTAAGGGGGTCCCTCCAAAGTAACCTTACCCACTAAAGCTGGGAGAGTTGGTGACACCAATTGTCCCACATGCCCTAGGGATGGGGGAGGGTGTGATGCTGCACTCTACATGATTTTATAAATGTTAATGAGTGAATATAATGTAACTGGAATATGCTTCATGCAAAACATCTCTTGTAAGGTATCATTACAAAGCTTATAATTTACTGATCCTATCTGTAGAAATGTATCACTCTTGTATCAAACTAGAAATATGAAATGTAACTCTGAGGTCCTACTGTAGTTATGCAAAGTGGGGGCCATTAATAGTGGTTTGGAATCTTGATGGCTCCCATCAACCAGGACAACTGACCGTGGATGGCTCTGTTTGCAGACAAGCCTTCTTGTGAGTCAGGCGGGGAGGAATGAAGGCTTGAAGTCTTACAGTGACATGTGATCATGTCACCTGAACTGGAATCCATCTTTAACCTGGTGTCTTTCCATTGAGAAGGAGGGGGTGGGAACCCAGAGAGGGACAAAGGATTCCTATCTTATGCAAAGGATACATAAAGGGGTGAAACAGAACAAAGGAGAGTCATAATGAGGAATCCCCTAGCTACCACCTGAGCTGGAACAAGAGCTGTACCAGGGAAAGAATTGTGCCCAGGCCTGGAAGGGGTCTAGTCAGCAGGGGCGGCTCTAGCATTTCCGCCGCCCCAAGCAGGGCAGCACGCCGTGGGAGGCGCTCGAGCAGTCGCCGTCCCGCCGCTGCGGTGGACCTCCCGCAGGCACGCCTGCGGCTGCTCCACCGGAGCCGCGGGACCAGCGGCCCCGCCGCGGGACCAGCGGCCCCTCCGCGGGCACGTCTATGGGAGGTCTACCAGAGCCACGGTCCCAGCAGACCTTCCGCAGGGATGCCTGCGGGAGGTCCGCCGGAGCTGCCTGCCGCCCTCCCGCTGGGACGCCACCCCAAGCGCGCGCTTGGCACGCTGGGGTCTGGAGCTGGCCCTGCTAGTCAGAGCAAAAAAATTACTGAAGCATCTCTGAAGGGTGAGATTATCAGTATTCAGTTTGATTAGACACAGATTTACATGTTTTGTTTTATTTTGCTCAGTGACTTACTTTGTTCTGTCTGTTACTACTTGGAACCACTTAAATCCTACTTTCTGTATTGAATAAAATCACTTTTTACTTATTAATTAACTCAGAGTATGTGTTAATACCTGGGTGGGTAAACAGCTGTGCATCTCTCTTTATCAGTGTTATAGAGGGCAAACAATTTAGAGTTTACCCTGCATAAGCTTTATACAGGGTAAAATGGATTTATTTGGGTTTAGACCCCATTGGGAGTTGGGTATCTGTGTTAAAGACAGGAACACTTCCGTTAGCTGCTTTCAGCTAAGCCTGCAGCTGTTAGGGGAGGTAGTCCAGACCTGGGTCTGAGTTTGCAGCAGGCTAGCGAGTCTGGCTCAAACCAGGCAGGGCACTGAAGTCCTAAGCTGATGGGGCAGAAGTAGTCTTGGCACATCAGTTGGGAGCTCCCAAGGGGGGGTTCTGTGATTCAACCCATCACAGAGGGGTGTTCAAAAAATCATAAGATCTTTTAAATAAAGTGTATATTGTGTTTCTTTGGTCTTGTGATTTCTGAGGTTGTCACTCATGGTTTCTGAACCTTTGAGGTTGCCAGTACTCAGGGCCGCCCAGAGGATTCCGGGGGCCCGGGGTCTTCGGCGGCGGGGGGCCCTTCCGTTCCGGGACCCGCCGCCAAAGTGCCCCGAAGACCCGCGGCGGGAGCCCCCCGCCGCCGAATTACCGCCGAAGCGGGACCGCCGCCGAAGCGCAGCCCGGTCTTCGGCGGTAATTCGGTGGCGGGGGGGGGGGTCCCCGCCGTGGGCCTTTCGGGCACTTAGGCGGCGGGTCCCGGACCAGAAGGGGCCCCCCGCCGCCGAAGACCGGGCTGCGCTTCGGCGGCAGCGGCGGCGGGTCCCGCTCCCACCCTCCGCCCCCAGTCCCGGTCCCGCTCCTCGCCCCCGCCCCGGCCTCTTACCAAGCACGTCTCCGGCGGGGCCTGAGCTCCGTCCCGCTCAGAGCCGCGTGGTGAGGGGGCGGGGCTGTGAGCTCCACGCCGAGCGGAGGCAGCTGCCCCGCCCCCTCCCCACGGCGCTCTGAGCGGGGCGGGGCTCAGGCCCCGTTGGAGCTCCCAGCCCCGCCCCCTCACCACGCGGCTCTGAGCGGGACGGAGCTCAGGCCCCGCCAGAGACGTGCTCGGTAAGAGGCTGGGGCTGGGGCCGGGACCGTCTCTGAGCGGGGCGGGGCTCAGGGGCCCCGCCGGAGACGCTGAGGCTCCAGGAGAGGGGCGGAGGCGGGAGCCTCCGCTCTTCTCTTGGGGGCCCCTGCGGAGCCCAGGGCCCGGGGCAAATTGCCCCCTTTGCACCCCCCTCTGGGTGGCCCTGCCAGTACTATATCTGGGCCTGGTAGGAGGTTTAATTTTGCTATAATGTGGAAGCATGATATTAATCTACATGATCTGTTTATACAGACTGGATCTTTTGGGTATGTAACAAACAAGCCTGGAAACGCAGAACAAAATGCCCTTGGCTCCTTGTATGTAATAAACATTCTGCTGCAGTTTCTACAAGTCTATAATGGGGCAGCCTCCTCCCATGCGCCCCCTCGTAGCCAGGGATGGCCCTGGCGCACCCTGCCTGTTTCCTGCCCCCAGGGCCCCTTAAGAACTGCACATAGTCTCTCTCACATCTAAAACCCTCCCTGCCTGAGGCCGGTTTAATAATCGAAGCCATTTGAGACCAATCCTCAGGGTCTCAAAATAAAGTCCATCACCGCAACATAAGAGTTTGTACTCAACAGCGATGTCTTCTATTGCACCTGGAGCTCTTCTGTCCCCTGTTGCCACCACTCCCCGTTCTTTCTAGCTGGAGCTCAGTCTTCTGGTTTCTAGGCATCAACCATTCTCCCAGCCAGGCTTTCCTCAAGCCTCCTGCTCCTTCCAGCACTTTCTCTTTGCCACAGATTCCTCTAACTGGTTCCTGTTCCCCTCTGGCTCTTTATAAGGAACATCTGTCCTCTACCCTATCAAGGCTGCTAATAAGGCACAGCTGGGCTGGTGCAGTTCCCTCTTAAAGGGCCCAGGCTGCCCTGTGACAAAGACATTGTATGTTCCTGATCCTGCAATGGCAGGGAAGACCTTTGCTGGCAGGGAGCCCCCCGTCCCCCAATCCAGGCAGATGTAGTGGGTCCTTCTGCATGAGGCTTACAGTACTGCAGGATCAGTCCTTAAATGATCGCATTAATTTCCTTGCAAGAGCAGTTTAATTTCAATTTTAGAGCTACATTTCTGAATGTTAGTATAAGCTTTATAGTCCTGTTACCTTGATGCTTGTATTTCAGTATCATTTCAGGGGTTTGTGAAAGTTGCTCCATGCTGAATCTTTGCAAATAAGGTCTTAGCTAAAGAGCATTTTTTCCCATCCATTTATGTACTTTTTTAACTGGAACTTTGTTTCCTGATTACAGAAAGCCCAAAGTTTGCTAGTTTCATATGCTATGTTAATGCTCAAAACTGCCTTTGATTTCCAAGTGGTTTTAGACAAGCAGTTGTTCTGTTATGGTCTGAGTGCAATGATTTATTTGAAATGTTTCAAGGGGATGTTGAACTGTGGATGTCATTCTGGTGTATGAAGAGTAATCCATCAGGGGAGGCATGTCAAAGACTTTTCTGGTTCTCTAAATGTGTCTATACAACAGACCACAACAGCTTCAAAGAATCTGCTCTGGCTTGTATGTTAAAAGGCTAGCTAGATTGTGAAAAGCAGACAGTGGGGACTCTGTTTTTCCAAGCATAGGCAATAGTTGAGCTCTTTATTGCCCAAGCTGAAGCTCTGAGCCGTTCTCGTGCAGTGGGCCCTCTCTCAGTGACTGTCAGGGGATATTCAGTGGGTTAGAAGATTGCTACCATGTTTTGAATGGTGAGGGTTTGGGTGTCATCAGAGCTACTGAATCAGTCTAGCTTGGAAAGAAATCAAAGTGCTGTGAGGCAGTATACGGCTTGCTGTTCTGAAGCCAACTGAATGCTTCTGGACTACCTCAACACAGCACAGTGAACTGAATAGTTTTCTGTTTTAAACATAAAGGGGGGAGGGGTTAAAAGGCACAAATAGGAGTTACATATCCAACTCCCATTGTTCTTCAAAGAGTGGGAGCTGCCTAACTGCCTTGGGAAAACTCCCCTTAAAAGACCCAGAGTATATTCAAAGTACACTAGCATCATGGAGGTATTTGGCTTAGGGTTTTTGTTTTTGTTTGTTTGACACTTTGTTTTTAATGGGAGAATTTACAAAATCATCTTTTGCAGACCCCTGTCAGCGTAGAAATGTAACAATGATTCGAAATGAAAGATTATTTTGTGTCCATGGGATATTTACCCAGATAATAGTTCAACAAATCTATTAATCTAAAAAAAAAAAAAAAGCCTCACTAAATTAGGGATTAAATACACTTTAGAGTGACCAGATGTCCCAATTTGATAGGGACAGTCCTGATATTTGGGGCTTTGTCTTTATATAGACACCTATTACCCCCCACCCCATGTCCCAGTTTTTCACACTTGCTAGCTGGTCACCCTACACTAAAGTTAACCTTCCAGAGGGCTGTAAAATGCCCCCAAATACACCAGACAATTGGTTTAGATTTCACCAAAGACGACGTTCTATTCTAGCTGTAGGTCCCAAATAGCAACAGAACTATTACTGGGGATTGTGCAGTCTGTTTTATTTAATATGTATTTTTTTTATTTCTGAGGCTGTCTACACTAAGCCATTCCAGCGGCAAAGCTACGGTCAGTCAGTGGACCTTGAATGGGACCAAAGGATGCTCGTGCTACTTGGGGAGGCAGGATAAGTGTCACGAGGGAAGTGTGGTGGTGTAGCAGGAAGGGCTGCTGCTTCCTGTGTGATTTCTGCCCTTAAATCAGCAGTTTTTGGTAGCCAGCTCTAGCAATTGTAGTGCCTAGCAGATACTTGCATTCAGTAAAGACGTTTCAGTTATACTCTGCTCCCAACTCTACCACTATTCTCTACTGAATCCCTTCCTTCTCTTTGGTATGTTGGCAGATAGCACTTCCCTCTCTTTCTAGGGCCTCCTTGCAGTCCCTGAGGGTTGTTTTTGTTCTTTCACCGACTAGAACCCCAAGCGACAGCAGCTGAAGCCCCCAGGGCAGGGGTGGGCAAACATTTTGGCCCCAGGGCCACATCGGGGTTGCGAAAATGTAGGGAGGGCTGTGCTTCCCCAAACAGTCTGGCCCCCACCTCCTATCCGCCCCCTCCCACTTCCCACCCCCTGACTGCCCCCCTCAGAACCTCCAACCCATCCAACCCCCCCTGCTCCTTGTCCCCTGACCCTGCCCCCTCCCAAGACTCCTCACTCCTAACCACCCCCTGAGACCCCAACCCCTATCCAACCTCCCTATTCCCTGTCCCCTGGCCCCTATCTACACCCCTGCCCCCTGACAGGCCCCCTGGGACTCCCACACCCTATTCAACCCCCCTGTTCCATGTCCCCTGACTGCCCCCCTCAGAACCTCCAACCCATCCAACCCCCCCTGCTCCTTGTCCCCTGACCCCGCCCCCTCCCAAGACTCCCCACTCCTAACCACCCCCTGAGACCCCAAACCCTATCCAACCTCCCTATTCCCTGTCCCCTGGCCCCTATCTACACCCCTGCCCCCTGACAGGCCCCCTGGGACTCCCACACCCTATTCAACCCCCCTGTTCCATGTCCCCTGACTGCCCCCCCAGAACCTCCACCCCATCCAACTGCCCCCCTGTTCCCCATCCCCTGACTGCCCCCCAGGACCCGCTGCCCCTTATCCAACCACCCCCGCCACTCCCTGCCCCCTTACCATGCTGGAACCAGCCACACCGCCACGCTGCCCGGCAGGAGCTCGCCGCCTGGCGGAACCAGCCATGCAGTCACACTACCCAGCAGGAGTGGTGGGCCGGAGCGGTGGGCCAGAGCGCTGGCGGCATGGCTGTGGTGGAGGGGGGGACAGCGAGGGAGGGGCCGGGGACTAGCATCCCCGGCCAAGAGCTCAAGGGCTGGGCAGGATGGTCTTGAGGGTCGGATGTGGCCCACAGGCCATAGTTTGCTCACCTCTGCCCCAGCGGCTGCAGATTGCATTAGTACAGTCATTTCCCACTGGCCAGAAGCCCGGATGGATCATGCCGGCAACACCAGCTCGGCTTGAATCCCGAACGCACAGAAGACAACCCTTGAAGGGTGAAATCTCAGCCCAATTGAAGTCAATGGCAAAACTCCCATTGAGTTTAGTGGGGCCAGGATTTCACCTTCAGCAAGCATTTTATCTGTAACTTGTCTGTTACGTTGCTGACACAGTGGGGTTATTTTATATTTTACTGCAAAATGCTTTTTTCCTGACAAGTTCCGGTTGTGCAATCCCTGCACCAGCTAATCGGTCATTTTGGACTTGTGAGGAATACTCCAATAAAGCTTCCCAGAGCAGCCTACAAAACCCGCAGTCGCTGGCAATGTAGCGTGGGTTGTTGGAAGCTCCATGGTCAATCTGATTGATTCTGAGTGCCACACGATGGAAAAGTCGAGTGGAGGCGAGAAAGCTGATGCCCTAGTTGCCATTATGGAGGATAATGCTATGACAGGATCTGTTTGTGGGACAGGGCGGATCTAGGGATTTTGCTGCCCCAAGCACGGCAGGCAGGCTGCCTCCAGTGGTTTGCCTGCGGAGGGTCCGCTGATCCCTGCGGGAGGTCCACCGAAGCCGCGGGACCAGCGGACCCTCTGCAGGCAAGCTGCGGAAGGCAGCCTGCCTGCTGTCCTCGCGGCGCTGGCAGAGTGCCCCCCGCAGCATGCCGCCCCAAGCACGCGCTTGGCGTGCTGGGGCCTGGAGCCGCCCCTGTCATGGGAGAACAGTGACTGAGGGAAGTGGAATCACCAGAAACATACATAACTTCAATTTCTGTGTGGCTTAGTGTTGTGGCATGACATACTGTTTGAAATAAATGTTGTAAGCAAGAGACTCCAAGGTGTTGACCTTGATATATCTGGAGCAATGGAACAACTGGACAAAGCAAAGTCATACCTACAGTCTTACTGGTCAGATGAGGGATTTCAAAACATTCTGAAGAATGCACAGAAGTTGGCAGAGGAACTTCATACTGAAGCTATTTTCCCACCCATTCAAGAATACAAGAGTCACCAAAGAAGAAGACATTTTGATTACGAGGCACGGGATAATCCGATAAGAGACCCAAAACAACAATTCAAAGTTGAATTCTTTTTAACCAGGTGCTAGATTGTGCAATACAGTCAGCTGAATGTTTCATGCAGCTCAAGGAACTCAGCAGTATATTTGGGATGTTATATGATATTCCAAAACTCCTCGCTATACCTGAAGAAGACCTACACCAGCAATGCAGGGCACTAGAGACAGTGACACATGATATGTGCAATATTGATGCGAGTGATTTAGGTGATGAACAGAAAGCCCTTTCAAGATACATTTCAGCAGGATCAACTCCAAAGGCTATTCTGGAATATAGGTGCACAAATAAGATGACCACCCTCTTTCCAAATGCTTTTGTTGCTCTGTGCATACTTCTAACACTTCCTGTAATAGTTGCCAGTGGAGAATGCAGCTTCTCCAAGCTGAAGTTAATAAAAACACATCTACGCTCCACAATGACACAGGAGAGGCTGGCTAGCCTTGCAACCATCTCAATAGAGCATAAGCTGGCCCAGACTGTGGACCTTCAACAGGAAGCAGTTCAAATCTTTGCAACCAAGAAGGCACGGGAAGCACCACTTTGATTATTCAAACAGATTAAAATGCCAGTGTTTACTATGCAGACAAGAAAAGTTACATTTGCTGTTCAGGCATTTGAAAGTTAAGTATTACTTAAAATTTTTGAACATGGCATTTTAAGTTGTTTGTTCTCCTTTATTGGGGTAGGTAGCAGAGCAGTACCATGAGAGGAGTAGAACAGGAAGAAGGCAGAATTGAGACCTTTCAAAGTTTTGGCCCAAGCGAGGGGCATGGGGGCGTCATCTGAGCTCCCTGCTTCAGGTGCCAAAATGTTGTGGGCCAGCCCTGGTGATTCTCCTTTTCCATACTGCCTGGGTATGAGAAGGGAGCACTGAACACAACAAAGACAGTCTCCCTGTTCTCAGTTCTGGTGCACAGCATGACTATGGTCCCTGACATCCAGGTGGAGAAGTTGTAGTGTGACCCTGAGCTGGAACACATTCAATGAGCTGATTTGGGGTGGGCATGCTCAGTGTGATTGGCATGGAGCATGGTGATAAATCTCTAATAAACACTTCCAATTTCCTGTTTGGCAATAGCACTTACATAGTACCCCGAGCAATGGTTCGCATTTACTCTAGTACTTTCCATGCAGGATATTTTTTGACACCTAAAAAAACACTTTTTGATTTGATTCTTCATTTTACTTAAAGAAAATCAACCAGGGTGTAATAATGAAAACATGTATCTAAAATAAAGTGCTTAAGGGCAGATTGTGGTAGGGACGGGGGTGGTTCTTCAGCCTTGGTTAATCAGGAGTAGAATGTTGAATACAGTCATTGTTTTATGTATATCAGACTGACAGTATGCCTCCAATGCTTATAATACAGGTATGACTTTGTTATTGGGGAGTGTCTTCCTTTGAAAAGTACCGTGAACTCCTTAGATATCTGATATGATCATTCTTTGGCAATGCACAAGGTAAATAGTTCACTTGCAAAGTAATCATTTTTAGGGTAGTCCAGGGAATAAAAGGAGGAAAGGAAAGATATGATAAAACAGGAACTGTTTCTCTTGTATGTTTGTGTGTCTCAGGCAGACCGGGTCTGCCCTGGAATATAAATTGTACATGACTTGAATTTTTGACCTAAGAACATCAATAAAACCAAAGGTCAAATTCCATTCTGCTATGTCATCTGGAGTAGCTAATTGATGTCCTGTATGCTGCTTTTCCTCCTATAGTCCCACTCTCCTTTCATCCTCTCAGCTCATAAATGACACTCCCGTTATACTACTGTGTTACTGCTTGCACTCAAAATGACACTCCTGCACTTTTAGGATCAAATTCTCCTCTGAGGCTAGGTCTTCATGGCAGAGTTAACTCCCTTTGAGTTAGCCTAGCCTGAGTGAGAGCAGACACACTGTGAAATAACATTTCAGCAGCACAGAGTGATTAGATTAGGAGCTGATGAGCTGGGCTGTGGCCTATACTCCCTGATGGGCCCGGCAACTCAACTTAAAACACACTCAAGTTAAGGGTTTGTGTGTGGACAGAACTTAAGTTAGGGCCAACACTTGAGTTAACTCTGTAGTGAAGACAAGTCCTGAGATACTCCAGATTTATGCTGGTGTAACTCCAATGAAGTTTATCTAAGTACCGATATGACTCCCCTCACCATAGTATCTGAACAGATTTCAAATGGGTGTGGATCTCTTCTTTTTTTCATGCATCTTTCAGTTTGCAATAATAGATGTTAACAGCATAAATAATCTGTGTAATCAACCCAAAGGACACAGCCTATGGTGCTAGGAAACTCTAAAAAAGATGTTACTAAGATTTGGTGTATTCCTCTAGTGTATGTGGTTTGCTCGTGGCCCAAAAGACTGGCCATTTAAAAAAACAAAACTAACTTTTTCCAGGATAAAATCTACATGCCTGGAGGAAAAACAGATGCAGCTGGGAATGTGACCAAACAGCTGTAGGCATTCCAAAGACACAATGAGTCAAAGAGCTGGTATGCTCATCAGCTTTGGCCACTGCCCTCTGTGTGGGTATATCAGCAAAGTGTAGGAATATAATGTTGATCGGTACAGTCTTATCACTGGTTCTGTGAGGATTCACAGCTCTGGAAGCCAAATCTGCTGGCTGTGCTACACTGCCACCCAACAGCTCTGGTGAAATGGGGAACAGCAGCCTATCAGCCCTATGGGTTCAAGCACCATCAAATGCCCTGCCCGTGGTGGTCTTGATTGGCCCAGGCACTACCCTGATTGATTGGCCCAGGCACACTATTTTAGGCCTAGGGTAGAGATCCCCAAGGTGGAGGAACGTCCGGGGTGTGTGTATGACTTGGGTCCTAGGGGGGCCACACTGAAATTGCTTGATCAGGGCAAACTCCAAAGAATGGGGCAGATAATCCCTCCAAAACTGGTGGTTATTTCTAATAACTAGATTTACCAAGCCAGCAACAACAACGAGGAGTCTGGTGGCAGCTTAAAGACTAACAGATTTATTTGGGCATAAGCTTTCGTGGGTAAAAAACCCAGTTCTTCAGATGTAAGCCAGCAACAAAACAGCTTCTACAATACCTTACTGGTTACCCAGAAGCCAAAAAACACAGTTCCCTTAAAGCAACCCAGCCTTGAGCTCCCACTCAGCCAGCCAAGTCAAATATGATGAGAATTACTGAAAATCTTGTTCACCATATAAAAAGTTCTACCAATCGCAAAGGATCAGACACATTGCTCACCAGGTCAATGACTATTTCAGATATTACCCAAATACACACTTACAGCCAATTCTTATTAACTAAACTATGATTCATGTGGGTTATAGTCATTAATGCTTGTATTTTTCCTTTTTTATATGGAGGTTGTTCCGTTAATGGAAATTGTATATTTAATGCTCCTCCTCTCCAGTATAAGCCATCAGACTCACAAAGGCTTGCGTCTGAAATTCCAGATCTTTTAACTCCTTTATGTTATGAAGCCTCTATAAGCAGGTGAATCAGAGTTGGGGTGAGGGGGAAATCTACTTTTAGACCCTGAGGGCTAGATTGTGACTCTGACTACATGCCTGCACAGAGGAGTGAATGCCCATTATGCCCATGTGGCCTCCTGTGATGGGGTGTAGTTGTCCTGCACTGGACAGGGAAGGGTTAACTGCCTCCTCACCCCTGCTGGGCATGCTCCAAGAGGAGCACCAGTATAAAAGGGAGCAGCTCAGCTCAGTCAGGGCTGACTGCTGAGGAGGGAGGATATCTGTTGCCATCTCCAGTCTGGGAGCTACTGGAGCCCCAGATTGCGAAAGCCAGACCTACCGAGACCCAGGCTGATACCTGAGGACACCTGAGGGAGAGTGGAGCTGCAGAAAGCTGTACGGACTGAGGAACCTGGAGATTCCTGGACTGCTGTATTGAGAGACAGGGTAGGAAGTAGTCCAGGGGAACTATACATTGATCTGGTTGTGGAACCAAGTGATAAAACAGCGTGTTTCAGTAGGATCCCTGCTGATTCAGTGACAAGTACGCTTGCCGCTGACAGGGCCTTGGGCTCAGATCTGGTGAAGTACGGAGGCCCTGGGTCCCCTTACCCTGGCCACGCCCCCACCCCCCAGGTCCCTGAGAGGTGGCTCATCCCCCCCCCCCAGCCTTTAAACTTTGCTTACATTGACTCTGGTCACTAGGCAGCACAGCCGTGAAAGGGAAGGCAGCTATATTGACTCTGGCCACTGGGCAAGACTACTCTGAGGCTAAGGGCAGATAGGAGGACTTAGCTGTGGGGCAGTAATGTCCTTGCCCCACCACAAGAGGGGGACAAGGTGTACTCACTTTGTGACACCTCTCCAGAGCTCAAATGTGGGTATGCAGGGGGAAAAAAACCAACGTTGACAGTTAGGATAGGCCAAGAAAGATTTTAAAGCTTGCCTGGAAGCAAGACTCCCATGATGCTTTGCAGTTAAGCTACAGCTAACTTTAGAGAGTTGGGTTTTACTGAGCAGTAACCCTTAGCATTTTTTTAAAACTGTAGTAGGAGATAGCTTAGCAATGTATTAACCATCAGATATGAAACCAATAAATGGTCTAAAAAAAGACACAAATAATGATTAACCAACAAGGGTTGAGACAGTTGGCAAGTTAAATGGAACAAGGAACTTTGGAAATAGCCCGAGAAGTGTGTGCCAAAGAGAGGAAATAGATAAGGACCAGAATAATATACAATAATAATAATATACAAGAAGGGTGACAAGGATATAACTGCCTGTAAGTCACTGGAGGAGTAAGAACGTCTGGACACAGGCTGTCAGAGAACTATGGGGGAAATCTACCACAGCTGTTGATAATTGTATGCCCCCCTGCAGATGTGCTGCCTTTACTAACTATTAAATCAATAAATCCAATCAAAGCTGACTTATCTAGGATTTGTTATTTGCCTGCAGTGCATTACTACCCTCTCCCTGGAGTGATGGGAGAGTAAGAGGCAGTGTCTCAGTGCCTCCCAGGGCTGCTCTGGAGTGGGGGCAACTGGGGAAAAAAAATCAAAATTTTAACCATTTGTGTCACTTCATCTACTTGTTCCTTAATGACCCCAAAATAACTGGCCTGATAATGTCCTGTGCTGACTCCCATGGAGTCATCAGAGAGGATTGTCTGGTCACACACAACTGGAGTGGGGAGCGTGGAATGCAGGAACGGTCATCCCACAGCTACACGGCTTTTCCTCGCCAATCCCGTGGAAACCCCTCTGTAAGTGCTGTGCCTTCAGGAGGAGGCAGGGATAGGGAGAGCTGCTGTCGTTGCCCTCACCCCCTTCAGAAGCACATGGCATGAGATGACGCTGACCTGGGAGCTACATAGGAGCAAGACTTGTGAGGGAACCATGCCACCATGGGCAGAGGGTTGGCTTAAGGAGTTTTTCAATGGATGAACCTCATTTCTGGGGGCACCTCAGCTTCTATGGGTTTGGAGAACCAAACCTCCTGTCTGTTGATTCAGTGTGTGTGCGCGTGTGGGCCCCTGCATTTGTGTACAGAGGAGCAATGGTTAAATGTATCCGTAACTGGTTAAAAGATAGGCAACAAAGGGTAGGAATAAATGGCCAGTTTTCACAGTGGAGAGAGTAGTGTCCCCAACAGATTCAGATTTGGACCTGTGCTGTTCAACATATTCACAAATGATCTGGTAAACGGGGTAAAGAGTGAGGTGGCAAAATTTGCAGATGATACGGTTACTCACGATAGTTAAATCCAAAGCAAACTGTGCAGAATTGCAAAGGGATCTCACAAAACTGGATGATAGCAACAAAATGACAGATGAAATTCAATGTTAAGTGCAAAGTAATGCAAATGGGAAAACATAATCCCAACTCTACATACAAAATGAAGGGGTCTAAATTAGCTGTTATTACTCAAGAAAGATCATGGAGTCATTGTGGATTGGTCTTTGAAAACATCCACTCAACGTGCAGCGGGAGTCAAAAAAGCTAAATGAATGATTAGGAAAGGGATATATAAGAAGACAGAAAATATCATAATACCATTATATAAATCCATGGTTCGCCCACACCTTGAACACTTTGTGCAGTTTTAGTCATCCCATCTCAAAAAAGATATATTAGAATTGGAAAAAGTACAGAGAAAGGCAACAACAATGATTAAGGGTATGGAACAGCTTCTGTATGAGGAGAGATTAAAAAGAGTGGGATGTTTCAACTTGGAAAAGAGACGACTATGAGGGGATATGATAGAGGTCTATAAAATCATGAATAAGGAAGTGTTATTTACTCCTTCACATGACACGAGAACCAGGGGTCACTCAATTAAATTAATAGGCAACAGGCTTAAAACAAACAAAAGGTACTTTACACAACACACAGTCAAGCTGTGGAACTTGTTGCCTGGGGATGTTGTGAAGGCCAAAATAATGGGGGGTCAAAAAAACTAGATAAATTCATGGAGGCTAGTTCCATCAATGGTTATTATGGTCCCTTCTGACCTTAAGTCTATGAGTCTGAGTCTATGGTCAGGGATGCAACCCCATACTCTGGGTGTCCCTAGCCTCTGATTTGCAGAGGCTAGAAGTGGACAGCAGGGGCTGGATTACTCAATGATTACCTGCTCTGGTCATTCCCTTGGCACTGGTCACTGTCAGAAGACAGGATACTGGGCTAGATGGACCTTTGGTCTGACCCAGTATGGCCATTCTTATTTTCTTATGAGCAAACTTTGCCCCTGGTATACGGCACTTTGCATTTTAACTCAAAGAGCTTCTGCCTAAGTTTCCTGCTGTCTAAGTGGATTTTTTTTTCCTGCATAGAAGATGCCATTGGCTGTGGGTGGTGCATAGCATAGGCTGGAGAAGGCTGTGCCTCGCCAAACAGCCCCACGTGGCTCTGCCCAGGTTCCTTCCCAAGGCCCCCTCCGGCTACTTGCCACTAGTTGCCCCAGCGCAGGCAGGCTGTCTCCTCTTCTGGGATGCCTGGTGGGTGGGGCTGGGGCTAGGGATGGTAGGGCCTAACCGCAAGGTGGCAAGTACTTAGGGCACTCTGGTGGTAGTGGGGCAACCCGGCTTCATTAGGCTGTTGAGTGACCATAGGCAAGTCATTTAGTCTCTCTGTGCCACAGTGTCCCCATCTGTAAAATGGGATAATACAATTTCCCTGTCTTGCAGGAGTGTTGTGAGGGTACAGTCTATTAGCAATTGTGAAGCACTCGGATACTCTGGAGATGAGGGCTCTATAAATAGAGCAGTAGTGAGTTACAAATACAAAAATGCTTGTTGGAGGAGAGGGGGATCTCATTTCCTCTTCCTGCTAAGTTGGCTTTGATTTCAGGTGACGGCTCTGGGAACTGTTTCAATGGGACTGTGTTACCGACGCCTCAGCTGTAATCCAGTGTTTGACAATGATTTTCTCTGTGTTTTTGAACCAGTTATTTAATCTCTCTCCGTTATCATTTCCCCTTGGGAATAAATGAGGATCATACTCGCCGCTCTCACAAGGTGCTATGGGATTAATGAGTGAATGTCCGTGCCACACTTTGAACAGAGGTAACGGTTATTATATTGCCCATATATTAAGGAAGTGTAACATCATCGAGTGATCTCTACGGCTCCGTAGTCGATCAGCAGCTACAACTGTGTCATACTGCAGCTTTATTAATTGTATCTCAGGTCTAATATTTCTTTCATAATATGCCCACACTTGGCTTCCTCCTTAACATGTTTCGGTTTGCTTTGATCAGGAAAAAGCAGGCCATCTTGGGAGAGGGTGGGTTGCCATGGCCTTTAAGGAAATTGTGTTTTGTTGTGCTAGGAGCTGCTTCTCATTGGGCCTTCATGCTAAGGCTGGGTACTTTCAGAAACAGTCCTGATTAAGGGTGTCTGGGTCAAAGACACAGAATTAAATTATTAAAAAAGAAAGAAAGCGACTGAAAGGGAAATGTAAAATGAGGCCCAGTGCACATCTCAATAGAAAACATTAATTATATGAGGTGCATCTGCAAATCAGTATCCGTTTTGTTTTCATCAGCTGGCAGAGTCTCTCTCAAAGACAGCTTTTCTTTTCTGAAGGACTGTTCTTAAGCACAGTGACTTTCCTGGTTACTGGCACACTGCTGTGATAATGCGAGGGACTGTGCTGGTGTTTGGAGGGAATATGCACAATAACATATCAAGGAGCCAGGGTGCTAATTGCTGCTCTTCATATTCTCTGGCATTTGATATTGGTAAGTTCCCATACGCGTGGCAAAAAAACCCCAAACAAACAAAAATCATGGAGATTCAAACAATTGTCTTTAAAAAAAAAAAAGACTAATTTACATACATTGGGACAAAATCTGCTTTTCAGTTACATGTGTGTAAGCTGAAAGATACGCTGAGTCAACATTAATTTGAGTGCAGTTACACTAGATCTACACATGTGTAATGGACAATATACCGGTAACACTTGGCCTACTACAGAGTGTGTGTGAGAGAGAGACAGAGCGTTTTCCCACAGGAGGGGGCCTGAAGGGGAGCAAACCTCAGGGTTAACCTCATGGCATGATTTGGGGATAACTCTGAATAAGGTGGTACACCTACATGTATGATCTTCCATAGACACCCCCGGCCCTAGATAGCTATTGACTTTGAGAAAATACTGTTCATTACTGCCAGTCAAAATGCTTTATATATTAGAGTATTTTGAGTTGCTGAGAACAGTGGGAGTTGGGTACTCAGCACTCGTAACCAGATAGGCTCCTAAATCCATATTTAGGCACCTAACTTTAAGCTCCTATTGTTGAAAATCTTGGACACTTTACTTATGTTCAATTCCCTTTGTAGCTTCATTCGGATATGATATTGTTCATTTTCCGTCTTGAAATGTTGTATCAAGTCGCTGTGTGTTGTTTAACAAACACCTTGTTCCACCCTAAGGGTGGCTGCATTTTGATGATTGTGTGGAATAATTCCATATGGATGACCCAGCTCTTGATGTGAAATGGCCAAAAGCTGTATGTGCTCACCTGAATGTAGCTTCAGTTTATACAGAACTTGGACTTTTGTTTTTAAAGAAAGTGGTTCTGGTTTTTATGGTTGTGAAGAAAAATCCTTCCAAACGTGCGTGAATGCAGGGCTGGTTTATGAACTCTGAAGAGCCTATAATCTCAACAAAGGCTCTGAAAAAGCATGTAACATACAAAGCAGCTGGATGGTGAATTTAGCCATGTATCTTTTTGGGACCATTCTTTTTGCATCGCCCACTTAAAGTTATCCACCTGTGACCCAGTTTCCAGTACTGTTGGCTCCTTCAGTGTCTCCCTTTCATTAATCATCCCAGCCTTGTGGCTCAATGTGAGATAGCTGGAGCAAAGCAACCTGACAGAGTCTACCTGATGCTGCAGAGGTCCAAAGTATCTCTGGGGTGCTATTGGGTTGGAGTTAGGAGCAATGGAGGCTGCAGAAATGTCCCTGAGAGCCTAATTTGGCTTGTAGAAACCTCATCAGTGTGGCAATGATTCCTGAGGAGGAAAAAACCCAGTCCGATTCTCAGTACCGCAGGGGAATTTGCAGGGCTGGGCACTAGGGATGGGGCAGCAGGGGGACATTTCTACTTGCAAACTGAGAACATTTGATCTCAAGTCGCTGAGACAAACAAACAGGAAAATCCATGCTACCTCTTTTACAGAGAGCTTTTCACAGCAGAGCTGAATTTTACATGGTAGACGCTAGGGAAGAACTATTCATTCATTTACTAGAATAATTCTTTATACAATGTCTCTGGAGAGCTGTTGGCTATATCCATTAGCAACTGCATGGACCAGTTTGTGCTCAGAGCCCTTCAGGGAATTGTCTCCTATTGGTCACGTAGGTGTCTTTTTAATCTTAAAGACTTGTAGGTGATGAAAAACGTGATCAGATTACAGACGGCTGTAACTGTCCAGCAAACACAAACAACTGGCAACGGTGCACTGACCGGTGTGTGTCTGCATTGAAGGCCTGGTAAATGATTTTAAGTTTCCAAGAAATCCTTCTTCTAGTTTACCCTCTTTGTGGTAGGATAATGTTAATTTTACCATGCCAAGGTTATCGGTACCAATGTTTTCTTCGTAATTTTGTTTTTATCTTATGTTTTCTTTTTAAAAAAAATCAGTGAAGATTTAGGACCAGATTCAGCCCCCCTTACTCATAAATATACCTTACTCTCTGAGTAGCCCCGGTGTATGTGTGGATGTCTTTGCCATGCGACTTCGTTATATAGTTAATGTAATTACTGTGGCATTATATGAAATAACTTCACTCTAAGACATCACAATTTTTGTGAAACCTTTTTGAACCCATTCTAATCTTGTTTGTGTACTTGTTAAACACTAAAAAAACAGGAGTACTTGTGGCACCTTAAAGACTAACAAATTTATTGTAGCATGAGCTTTCGTGAGCTAAAGCTGTGCACACTCAAGTGGACCAAGTTCATCCTTGGTGTATCCAGGGAAGCCAATGGAGTTATACCATGGGCTACACTCTTGCCCAATCTATTTTCTCCCCTGTAGAGTTGTACTGGTCCTTGCTGCGAATGTTTTGAACAGACACGTAAGGAATGTACTGCGTGTTTTAGGTTCCCAGAACCTCATATACTGATTGCCCCAAGGATAACCCCTGTGATAAAAAGACAAGTTCTACAAGCTGTGTCATGGGCCACAACTGCCAATGGGAGTCCAGGCACCAAGAGTGCATAGTTTTACCTGGCATGTGTAAATAAACAAAATTAATCCTTTGATTTTATTATATGTATTGCAGTAGCAGGTAGGAGCTGCACCAGAACTCTCCTTGTACAAATACAGAACTAAAAACTTTTACCATGCACTCCCAGAGAAGGGGGAGAGTATTTATTGAAGGAATAATTACGGTATGTAGTGTTAATGACACTGGTTTTAGGTTATGCTATATGTATTTGGACTGGGATCCAGTTGGACACAGCAAATACATTTTTTAAAAAAAGTAATCCATTTCCAGTCTGATACATATCTGGCCTTTGCCAGAGAATGTTGTGAAGGCCAAGACTATAACAGGGTTCAAAAAAGAACTAGATAAGTTCATGGAGGATAGGTCCATCATGGGTAGGATGGGCAGGAATGGTGTCCCCAGCCTCTGTTTGCCAGAAACTGGGAATGAGCAACAGGGTATGGATCAATTGATGATTCCCTGTTCTGTTCATTCCCTCTGGGGCACCTGGCATTGGCCACTGTCGGAAGACAGGAGACTGGGCTAGATGGACCTTTGGTCTGACCCAGTATGGCCATTCTTATGTTCTTATATATTTATTCTGTTCCTTAAATTAAAGTGCTTGTTTCCTGGAGACAGACTCAAATGAAACAGTCCTTGTCCCTTATGAGATATGTTGCTTCCATTAATTAGCTTGGTCAGATGAGACTGGAACTATGAGGGCTTGTCTACACTAGAAGAACTATCCACTTGTGCCAGCTACAGGGGCTGCTGCAATGGCAGTGGAGATAGTTTAGCTGTGTGTGTGTGGACAAGGACAAATGAGGTTATGCACTGTTACAGCTCCATTCATTGCTGACACCTGTTCTCCATTCATTGCTGACACCAGTCCATTTCCTTGTAGAGGCAACACTTACTCAGAGGGGTATACAAGCCTGCAAATGACGAATACCACATGACAGTGTCTCTATTGGTATGTTCTCAATTCACCCATGATAGAGGGGTTATTATATTTCCATAGCAGCAAGGAGCCCACATCAGACCAGGACCCCGTAGAGCTAGGCAGTGTGTGCACACAGTCCCTGCCACAAAGAGCTTACAATCTACGCTATTAAGGATATAGACAGATGAGGTATTAGTGGCCAATGTGACAACACTAGGCAGTGGGATAGGTAGTGATCTCTGCCCACGAGCAGAGATCAGTGTGTGCCATGCTGACCAATACTGTAAGGGCACATTGTCGACAATTACTCTGACATTTCTTCCTTTACATTCTTAGGTTATGATATGCTGAATAAATTACAAGATGAGTATGGAGCACACCCAGCACATGCTGATAAAGTTGGCTTGAGTTTGGCACATTACCTTTGTAGATAGCCTAAATTGGTGATTATGTCTTATGCCCCAAAGAACTTACCATGTAAACAAAACAGACTCTGAGTATACCCACTCTCTCTCTTCCCTCACATACAAACAACACACTCCACCCCAACCTCCTTAATTGAAAAGCATGTTGAAGCCACTTGAAGGCTGGGATAGCTGCCCATAATCCACCGCTCCCAATGCCACTGCAAATGCCGCAAATGTGGCCATGCCAGGGTGCTTGCAGCTGTCAGTGTGGACAGATTGCAGCGCTTTCCCTAGTGCGCTCTCCGAAGGCTGGTTTAACCCAAAGCGCTCTACAGCTGCAAGTGTAGCCAAGCCCTGAGACTCCTAGAAGAGGAAATGACTGTGTGTGTGTGGGATAGTTATGCTGAAAGGTGCTAATGGTTGCTGTTAAGGGGGAGCTTAGACCCAAAGACAATCACAGATCTCATTAAAGTCAATGGGTGTGCCAAGCACGCTCTTGCAGACTCCATGGAAGGAGCAATTAAGCCCCTTTATATAGTAAAGACAGTGGCAAACAATGGAAGCTACCACTCAAGGCCCTAGGCCACATGGCAAACGAGTGCTAAACCGTGTGAACTGAGGGGTTTCCCTGATCAAAACCAGAGGGGCTAGGATATCCATTTAACAGGCTGTGTGTGTTAGGCCTGGTCTACACTGGGGAGGGGTCGGGGGGTCGATGTAAGATACACAACTTCAGCTACGAGAATACCGTAGCTGAAGTCGACGTATCTTATTTCGACTTACCTCCCGTCCTCAGGGTGCGGGATCGATGGCCGCAGCTCCCCCATCGACTCCGCTACCGCCGCTTGCTCTGGTGGAGTTCCGGAGTCGACGGGAGCGTGTTCAAGTATCAATCGCTACCCGCCGATATGGCAGATAGTCTGGACGTACCCTTAGAGGCAGATAGCCAGCAGGAGTTGTGAGCGTCACCATGAGTGGAGACAGAGCTTTCTGGGCACAGAACTCGCCAGAGTAGCAGAAATGGGGATTTCTTAGCAAGGAAACTGCCCGCTGCTCTTTGTTCCTACTATGTTTGGGGAAACAGCACTTTGTGCCTGGTTTTTGTAAATAAAGTTACATCAACAATACACCTGACACACACAACTGATTTCTCATCCTAATGGAAACAACCCAGCAAGGCCCTGAATGCTGGCCAGCCCCTGGGGCCAAAGAGGTAACTATATATTTTATTTTTTATATATATGGCTTCTGTTTTTCAGTGTTTATTTTTTTAGCAATTTTTGAGTTCTATGTAGATGTCCAAAAATTTGTTATAGCTCATTTATCATACTGCTGTTTCAAATATCATTATGTTAAAGTTCACTAGGGAACATTTAGTGCACAGCAGCATGGTCTAGAGGGACCAATTAATGTGCAACACATTGGCGTGCTTTAGAAATCAGACTCCCATAGTCCACATTACTGCTCCATGTAGACAAGTCCTTAGATACAAGGCAGGGAGTAAGGACATTACCTAGATAAACAAGCTTTACAGGGAAAGGGATGAAGTAACCACTTCCTGTGTTTTTCCAGAGTTTACTGAAACATTGATTTCTTTTCTTTACATTTTTTTTTTAAATCAGGGCTGTTTTATCTCTGTGTATCAGTTAAAACTGAAAAACCAGAATCCTTAAATATATATCAAAGCATCAATCATGGATCCATAGTTAAGAATGAGTTGAGTTTTGCCCTTAAACTAGGGATTCAACTTCTTTGTAATGCATGAAGAATATAGCCTATTCCACACAATTACAGAATGAATTTATCAGGATTTACAAGTAAATCCATTAGTCTATAACTTAAAATTCATTTTAGAACTGGGTTCATGGGGTATCAGATTGTTTTTTCTCCTCCCTCCCCCAAAATTGTCATGATAATGAATTAACACAAACTCTTCAAAATTTCCATATAGTTAGAACTCATGGACATCTTGTGCATAGGTAAACTGTTAAAAAAAAATTAGGATCAATGGTAATTTTTTAGCTGTGATCACCTCGATTGATCGGTCCTCCAGCCATCATATAAATTGCACTGATCAAAACGTGTCTTCCATTCTTCTCTTATCCTGGCCTTCCTTCTCCATGTGTGACTATGCCTTTTCAAAATAAAATCTTCCCATCTCTTTGGAGATTGGCCAAGTGGTCATTTCAGTTCCCGTGGGTACCACTCGGCGACAGCTGCAGTCCATCGATTGTCAGTGAGCCTCGCTATATGCCTGGCCCATCGCATTTTACTGTACCTGCTTTCAACAACTACATCCTGCACTCCACTCTTCTGTCTGATCACTTATTGGGGACTTGGTCGCGGATTGAAATCCCCAAAATTCTTCTTTCCATCGCCCTCTCCATGACAGGCAGTTGTTGCTCCTCTATCATCATCAGCCCCAATGTTTCGCTGCTGTACAGCATTGCTGGCAGTACTGTTGAGGTGAAGAGGTTGGCGCATGTTGCCTGGTTGATTTTTTTTTTCCTTGGAGGACATGCTTGATAGAACTGAGTGCACACCAACCTGCTTTCTTTCTTTGAAAGAGTTTGCCTTCCCGATCATGGCGCATGTTAATTTCTTGGCCCAAATAAACATATTTCTCAACTTCTTCCATTTGTTCTCCCTTGACTATTATTCGGGCTTTTGGAAAGGCATCAGACTGCATACATTTTGTTTCAGAGCGGTTCATTTTCAGTCCGACTTAGCTGCTTTTTGTGTTGAGTTCTTGCAGAATTTTCTGTAGTATGAAAGTGTTTTCAGCAATCAACACGATATCGTCTGCCAATCTGAGGTGGTTTAACTGCTCTCCATTGATGTTAATTCCACCCTTCCAGTTCATCTGCCTCATTACCATTTTGAGGCAGGCTGTGAAGAGTTTTACTGTTCATTACTAAAAAAGTTTTCTATTTGGAGCAGCAATGTGGACGTCCGGGGTGTGATTTCTAAAGAACACTAATATGTTGCACATTAATTGGTCCAGCTAGACCCTGCTGGTGTGCAGAATATCATCTGCTTCAAAGAATTCCATGTAGAATTGCCCTTTTCCAAAATGGCTGCCATCTTCCATCATTCTCAATACGACTGAGGCCACAGTGTGCCCTTAGCAAAGATGGCCACACCTTCCATTCAAAACTCTGACTTCAGAGAGCATCAAAATAGGCCCTTAAGTGTACAGTATATAATTACTGATACGGGACATTGTGCTGCTGCCTATCTCCTTTGGTAAAGAGACCAAATGAAGTGGTCCGGTTTGCATTGCCTGATGAAATAATGGAACTAAGCTTCTAAGGGTCTTTCTACTACTAGGGCCTGATCCAAAGCTCACTGAAGTCAATGGGAATCTTACCACCGACTTCACTGGGCTTTAGATCAGGATTTTACCCCTCACACTGGCCTTCTCTTTTCAGTGTGGGTGATCAGTAAAGAATGATTCACCTCCATTTTTATTTCTATTCTGCAAATGAGCAAGGGCCAGAAACATATTTCTTACCAAGGTAGCATCAAGTTTTGTGGTTTCCTGTATCTGTCTTGTTTCTTAGTGCCCGGCATGTGGTGAATACACAAGCGGCAGCTCTGAATGCATGTGGTGCAGTTGTGATGCTGTGTAAAAAGGAAGGTGGCCGTCTACACTATGTTAAACAATTGTGATAAATCATGTACAAAGTATGCCTGGTAAGATACCTTTGGAAAAGCTGTAATGTGGAACAGTGCTATCTTGAGGAAAGCGTGTGCCATCATTAGGTATGAAGTTACAAAATTTTATTGTATGCTTGTTATTAAACATGTGTTCCTGAGTAGTACCCACAAGACAGATTTACATCAAGACTAGCCAGCCATGTGTTTATGGGCCACTAAGGAGAAATCAATCAACTCTTCCAATGAGTCCCTTCCGCTGATGCCTCAGAGCATATGGACAATGGATACTCCATGACTTCAAAAAAACAGACTCCAAAGAGAAACTGCTGAACTTGAATTAATATGCAAATTAGATACAATTAACTTAGGTTTAAACAGAGACTGGGAATGGTTGGGTCATTACACTAATTGAATCTATTTCCCTATGTTAAGTTCTCCTCACACCTTCTATGGGTCATCTCAATTATCACTTCAAAAGTTTTTTTTCTCCTGCTGATGATAGCTCATCTCAATTGATTAGACTCTTCCTATTGGTATGCATACTTCCACCTTTTCATGTTCTCTGTATGTATAAATATCTCCTGTCTGTGTGTTCACTTCTATGCATCCGAAGAAGTGAGCTGTAGCCCACAAAAGCTTATGCTGAAATAAATTTGTTAGTCTTTAAGGTGCCACAAGTACTCCTGTTCTTTTTGCGGATACAGACTAACACGGCTGCTACTCTGAAACCCATGACTCAGCAAGGCACATAGCCCATGTGATGCACAGCTCCATGTTCGAGCCATTACTTTCCCATGCACATGGACTGGGGGTATAAACTGGAGTTAGTGACATCGCCTTCTTGCCTCAGTCCTGCCCCACATCTCTGGGCTGCATTTTCTAACAAGGGGAGCTTTGAACAATGGACCGAGGACCCTCATCTTGTGGGTGAACCAGAGAGACGTATTGCAAGCTAGCAGATGTAACATCACTGCTATGTTCTTGATCTACAGACTCTGAAATCAATTGTAATGTATGATTCACTTTAACCTTTACATAATTCTCCTCTTTTTTTATATTAATAACCCTTTAGTTTACTAGGGGATTGGTTATCCGTGTGGTTCTTTGGGGAGATCCTGGAGTACATATTGACATGGGGTGAGTGGCTGACTCTCTGGCAGGGCCGGCTCCAGGGTTTTTGCTGCCCCAAGCAGCAAAAAGAAAAAAGGGAAAAAAAAAAAGCCGCGATCACGATCTGCGGCACTGCTGCTGCCGCTTCAGTCTTCGGCGGCAATTCGGCGGCTGGTCCTTCGCTCCAAGAGGGGGTGAGGGACCCGCCGCCAAAGAGCTGGACGCGCCGCCCTTCTCCGTTGGCCGCCCCAAGCACCTGCTTGCTGGGCTGGTGCCTGGAGCCAGCCCTGCTCTCTGGAGCTGGAATAACCCAATGTGTGATGAATTGTGGGTTTAATAGCCTTTTGTCAAAAAGTCTGGTTTGTCGGGGTGGTGCAGGAGGGGCTATAGGGCCTGAGGGGGAATGTCTGTGGCTTCATAATAACTAGAATAGTACTTTGGAAGCACACACATTACTGGCTTGATAAAGTTTTATGATAGAATATAACAGTTTGGGGGTATGAGCCTTGTTCTCTGGCAGTCTGACCTGAGATTGGCACTCTTAGCTGTGTCGCATACCAGGCAGTGTGACTTCAGTAATACAAAACGGCGTGTGGCCTCAAACACCTATGTGGCCTCCTTCCCACAGGGCCAGTATGGAGTGGTACACTATGAACCATTGTCCAGGTGGCTTATTGCCTCTGCATCTACGAAAATGGTCTCCAAAAACCTGTAATCGCTTAGGCTGCTGATCATGGATAATCTTCGGCTGCATAGCTGGTCCTTTAACAAAATGAGGGAAATGTATTAATAGGTGTGTTCATTCCTTTGCAGGGGATGGGGAAGGATATCTCATTAACATTTATTTACAATCCTCAAAAGTGAGCAAACATGAGATTATATTTAGCCCTAACCTAACACTGGTCTATAGTATTGGCATCTACACTGTTATGCGGTTAGTACTTCATGCTCACAGCAGTTCAACTGGCCACATCTCGGCACAGAGGTGGCACATGCAGGCTGCTCAGCATCGCTAAGGAAGAGCATCAGAGAATTTTAGGGCTCAGTTCTCTCTCTGCCATCGGAATAGAGACTATTTCACTCTCTGATGCTCTTCCTTAGCGATAA
The DNA here is from genome assembly GCF_020497125.1 of Mauremys mutica. Taxonomy (NCBI): domain Eukaryota; kingdom Metazoa; phylum Chordata; order Testudines; family Geoemydidae; genus Mauremys; species Mauremys mutica. The sequence goes on along the minus strand of NC_059076.1, from coordinate 136,768,436 downwards.
CCGAGTCAGTGCCCCCTCTGTCCAGATGGAGACATGGCATGTGAGCTCACTCTGCCTGGCAGGGCTGTTAGTCTATTTACAGTACCCAGAACCTTGAGAACTCTCTCTGCTCTTATTTCCGTCAGGGGGATGGTAGGGGGACCCAGGCCTGCCCACTCCACTGGGTTCCAGCTCAGGGCCCTCAAGGTAGATAAGCTGGATCAGGGTTTGTCAACTCCAGCTGTGCCCTGATCATCTTCCTACGTTTCCCTGGGTTTCTGCAGGCTCTTCAGCCTGTTGGTCTGGTCTTCTCTTTCTAGGGTACTGTCCCTGAGCGTCTCTTCTGCTGCTTGCAGGCAGGAGATCCCTTGTCCAGCCTGCTCACTCCTGCAGTAGCCACCTCACCAGGCTGCTTCCCAGCCCTTCTATCCTCCCAGCTGCAGCGAGGCTGCCAATCAGCAGTGGCCGCAGTGCCTGTGTTAACCCTTTGGTTGCAGGGCCGGCCTGGGGTACATACACCCCATGACAGTAAGTTACAATTATACCCTTTGCAATGAATTCAGATGTTTAAGTAATTTATCAGAAACAAACAAAGCAAAACCTTCATTATGCTAAACTTGTGGGGGAGTGTGTATGAGTTTGGAGGGGTGGGGGTGTGTGTCAGTAGCACACGTGGGTTCAATGCCCAGCCACTGACTATCTAATACAGCTTGGTCAAGTCAATTAGGGCTTGATCCTGAAAGGTGCTCAGGGCTCACATTTGAGCCAGCAAAGCATTTAACCATGTGCTTAATGTTAAACACCAGAGTGTTTCCACTTAAGTCCCACTTCCTCTACCAGTACCTTGGTTTCCTCAGCTGAAAATGGGGATAATACAGCTAATCTATCCAGCATGTGTATTGTGAAGCTAAAATTCCCTACTGTCTGGAAAGTGCTTGGAGAGTCTCAGATGGTTGGTACCAGCCTGGAAACGGTTACTGTTTATTTATGAACTGCAAAGCCATGAAATAAACTGCTTTTATTTTGCACTGTTGACCTCTCAGAGACACTCTGCCACTTAGAAGTAGTCCCTGTGGGAGCTACATTAATAGGCTAAAGATCAGAGCCATATCAAGGCTTCTCTGTGACCCAGGAGGGAAACAGCACAAGGCAGCGGTGTCACTTACCTCCCAGGTAAGCCCTCAAAACAGAGTTCCAGAGGGACTTAGTGGTGCATAGGACTCATGCTGGCCTGCTGCCCAGGGGTGAGTTTCAGCCCAGCTGCGGAAAATGGCTGGTATTTAACTTTGAAATGCAGACAAGGGGGCCAGTTCTGTGTGGCTTTGTAATGGGAGATGGCACAGTGAAGAGGCATTGGGCAGGGAGAAGTGAATGTAGCCTGAGGCCTTGGCACTGGGGGAGCGGGACGAGAGTGGGGACACAATTTGCATCCTCTCTAGCTCTGGCCCGAGCCCTCCTCACTCCTGTCCCCAGCCTTCCTCACTTTCAGGTCCGGGGAAGTGTGGTTGGGGCTCTGGAGAAGGCTGGGGCCATGCCCCAGAACCAGGAGGAGATGATACCAGCATGTGGAGCACTCCCCCACGTGTGGCGCTCAGGGGGAGACGGTCGGGCCCTGTGTCATTGCGAGACACACAGTTAACACAGGGAAAGCAGTGGACAGACTGTTTCCTCACTGGCTTTGCACCTTTATTGTGTATTTGCTGCCTCCTGGTGCCTACAGAGTAACAAGTTATCAGCATTTTCCCTGCACGCCCTGCTCTAGCTGAAGCCTTGGAAATACAAGAGGTGTTTAATTTTCTGAAATGGACTGACTCCTCTGCATGGGGTGTCCTCAAGCTAGTCAGCAAACTCTTCTGTAGTCAGATCCCACCTGAAGACCTGAGAGGAAAGTCAGCCATGCTATTTATTTTATGTCCCATTTCTTTATTTTTAAATAGATATATTTTCCAAATGACCCCACCATGCTGTGCAAATGCCTTGGAGTAACTGCCTGAATTTGGTGCTGAAACCCCCTATCCTCATTCTCCCAGCCCCAGCCTGCTGTTTTGTTGCCCCTGCACTTTCCACCATATCTGAACTTACGCCCCAATCCTTAAGCACATCCATCACTTTACTCATGGGAATGTGCTTAAGCGTTTGCAGGACGGGGGTCTTACACTGCAAACTCTTTGGGGCAGGAACATTGCCCTGTCTGCACCCTGAAGCATCTACAACACCCACAAGTGTCGTAAAATTATAACTTTTAATTGATTCTTTTTTTTCCTTAATTTTGCTCCCAATACAATAACATCAAATGTCATGGACCAGACCTTCGGCGTCTGTAAATGACATGGACTTCTGTGGCCTTCATTGAAGGTGTACTCACATATCTTCTAGAGCAGGGGTCGGCAACCTTTCAGAAGTGGGGTGCCAAGTCTTCGTTTATTCACTCTAATTTAAGGTTTCACGTCCCAGTAATACATTTTAACGTTTTTAGAAGGTCTCTCTCTATAAGTCTATAATATATAACTAAACTATTATTGCATGTAAAGTAAATAATAGTGCAGTGAGGTGAGTGGGGCCGGCAGCTGGTATCCCAGGCCGGCAGCAGGCTGAGTGGGGCCGGTGGCCAGGACCCAGGCTGGTAGGGGGCCGGCAGCCGGAACCCCAAACTGTTAGCAGGCTGAGTGGGGTCTGTGTACAGAACCCCAGACCATCAGTGGGCTGAGTGGCTGAATGTTTTTTGCATCCCTCTGAATGTTGTGTGTCACCTGACATACATGCAGTTTCAGATTTTTTCCAGTGTATACCGTAGTGAAACAAACTAGTGAATGTTTTACACTGCTGTGCTTTGCAGAAATCTTGAACTATTTATAATCTTAAATTAGAAAGTGATAGGAGCATCCATTCCATTGCCAGTAACCCTCCAGGTTTATTTTCCAAATTAATGTGTTTTCCCAAGTGCCCAAATATCTATTAAGGGCTTGGCTGAGATAATAAGATGCTGCTGCTAATGTGAAAGTCTCTTTGATTTGCCTGCATCGGACATGCTGGGCAAGGCTCCACCCAATGCAATATGGTACCTGAAGACATTAGACATACTGAAATTTATCAGTTGCATTGGAAATTATGGTTTGTCTCTTTCTATTCCCAGAATGAGTGGTCTGGGATCCTGATTTAAACTCCATACCTAACAAATGAGCAAGAAACTAATAGTTTTACATCCAATAACTTCACATTTGGACACTGCCACTAACAATGATGTGAAATTTCAGCTTTGTTTCTATACTTCCTACGATTAGGTGGATTATCATGAGACTTTAATAATCAAAATGAACAATACATTTATTGAGCAATGAAATACTGTCTTTTATTGTGCGTATGTACAGAGAGAAATATTCTACCCCAGCTGTACTGCAAGTAATTCTGCAGGATCTCTTGGTCCATGTTTCTGGTTCATGATGGGATATTGAGCAAAATCCATTTGCTTTCAGGTGTCAGGCAAGAACTTACTTTTTGATACCAATTGTTCCTATGGAGGTGCTCACTATGTTGTGGTGTTCAAATCAGGTCCTTTATTTGCTCTTCAGATGAGCAAGAACCGTTCACATTGTAGCAACATAAAGCATTGTGGCTAACCATAGAGCTGTCCTAAGTCTTGGAATTGTTTCAGCTACCCGCTGTCAAACCAATCTCTGCATCACTTCAGCTCCTGAGGTGTAAATTAGTTATGCCTGATACAAATCCAGATAAATTAGGAGGGTGTGTTTGATTGGACCCTGAGAGTGGGTTTTGTAGATTTCCATACAGAGAGAGTTGGAGACGTAATTAATAATCTCAGAGAGCATATAAAGCTAGCTAAAATAAAGGGGATTTGCAGGGGGGCCTCCAGTTGACACCCACTTTGGCCCTTCACTAGCAGTGTGGAACACGTTACCATGGGGTAACTGTGGCACCTAGGTGTGTAATTCCTCTTGGAATAACATAATCCTGGTTTTGTAAAGACAACAGACGGTTTGTAGCATTATCCTGGGACTTCCTGTTCCAAATAAATTCCTTGGAAGCTTTATCTGATTCTTTCTTTTGAGTGAAATGCATGGGCAATATGTACAAAACAGCTATAGATGCCTTGACAAGGAACTCGTTTTTAAGGGGAATGTGCTTTTAGGTAATATAAGCTTAAGTCCTTGCCATCTCTTCAGATCTTCTAAAATAGCTTTCAGTGCTGGCCTGTATTATTGCTGATTAGGTTACCCAGCCTCCACAGTGTTTTTAATCCTCTTTTGGCCACTGTACTTGGAAATTTGATTAGATCATGGGGGTGCAATCCTGGGCCCAATGAAGACAATGCAAGTCTTCTCAATGATTTGACTAGGACCAGGATTTTCTTTGGCTTGAGGGGAGGAACTTAAATTTTAGTTATTCACCCTTAAACCTGCTGGGTATTAAATCTTTTGCCCGTCACATTAAATTCCACTCCATTTCATACAACAACGGGCTGTAGTAACATGCACACCTATAGCACTTTCAATTCACCACCCTCAAAGAGCGTGATAAGGGGTGGGTACACTTCCTTGTTCCCAGCTGACAGATGGGGTAATGGAAGCAGAGTGATTTTGTGGCTTACCCCAGGTCACATGCACACCTGTGGAAAGTTAGGAATGGGATGGAGCTTGGCTCATTTAACACAGCTGCCCTCATTTTATCACAGGCACCGGTTAATTTTATGCTTTTTTGTAGAATCATAGAAATGCAGGGCTGGAAGGGACTGTAGCAAAGCACCGTCACAGCACCTCCTGTTGGTCATCCAGGAATTAGCTCATCCCAGCCTCAAAGCGCCTTCTGCTGGCTGGTGTCTCCCTACCAGTTCCTGCTTCCTGGTCAATCTCCACCACTTATAGCACTTCTGACCCCACATCCCTCACTGTCCTGCTGGGCCCCTTCTCCTGGGTACTGCCTGTGACAGTACCCTCACACTTGGGCTCCTCCCTTCCCCAGGGAACCCCACTTCCCTAAGGCCACCTCACCTCAGTGACCCACTGCCAGTCTTCATCGAGCCCCTTCCCTCAGTGCAGTCTGAAATGGCCACTCATCAGCCAGGGGGTTGGACCTGCTGCCTCTTCCTTCCTTGGCTGCTTCCCCACAGCCCAGTACTTCCTCTGGCCCTGACAGCAAGGCCCCTGCCTGGGGGTTTGTCTTCTGGGCCCCAGATTGTGCCCCCCTCAAGAGCAAGATGATCTACGCCAGCTCCAAGGATGCCATCAAGAAGAAACTCACAGGTATCAAGCACGAGTTGCAAGCAACCTGTTACGAGGAGGTGAAGGACCGCTGCACCTTGGCCCAGAAGCTCGGTGGCAACGCCGTCGTCAGCTTGGAAGGGAAGCCCTTGTGAGCCGCTCCCAGTGCCAGTTTATACCGGAGCTTCCATGTTAATCAGTCCTGTGCTACCTTTTTTTGGGGGGGTGGGGGTGGGAGGGACATGGGGGGTGGGTGGGATAATTCCTTAGATAATGTTCCGATTCTTTGCCTCCTAAGTCTCCTTCTCCAGTTTGCACGATCAGAGTCCCCAAGACACTCCACGGCCCAGCCATGACCGCTGTGCGGGGCACCTGCCAAACCCACTGCCTCCTCGGTTACCTGGAACTTCCGCCTTGGAGACCAAAGGGACCATTCCCTGGGCACTGTAGCTTCTCCTCAAGGTCCGGGGCTACTCCACCATCAGAAGGGACCATGCATTGAGCTCTCTAGCTTGATGTCTAGAGACTCCAAGAAGGGCCCATTCTTGGAGTGCTGGAGCTCAGTGTGTAGGTGTTGGGACTGCTCCACCATTCATGGGGATCATCTGCTGAGCTCTGTCTAGTTCTGGGACCATTCCCCGTTTCCATTCCAGTAACGTCTCCTTCAAAGGTTGATCAGGGACCAAGTGGCTTCATTGTTACGTTGCCCTCTCCTGACAGCCCAGCTCAAATCCTCCATAGGGCTGAGGTCTTGATGGCCAGTCCACTGCTGGCTAGGGTGTTCCCAAAAGGGGGGTTTGCCAGGCTGGAGCACCCCCAGCACCTCCTGCCCTTCCCCAGCAGTGCGCTGTCCAAGGTACCCTTTTGTCTTTCAGGCAGCCAGTCCATCTCCAAGGCTGGAGAGAGATTGACTACCCCTTGTGGTCTGGCCCCTTTTATACCAGCTTGGACAACTCTGATTGGCTGCCTCCTGCCTTTTCCTGATTGGCTCTCAGCCCTTTCCAAGGGCTGGCTTTTAACACTTTCTGAACCAGAGTGGGGTGACCGCCCTGCTACAGGGACCTTGAGAGCTCATCTAGTCCAGCCCCTGCACTAAGGCAGGACTAAGTAAACCTAGATCATTCCAGATAACTTTTTTTAAACCAGTTCTAACCAGGACCTCACTAGATACATCCACCCAGTTTAACAGGGCACAATTGATACCTTCTCTTTTTCAGCCAGTTATGTGCCCAGTTTTAAAGTAATTTCATCTAGATCACATGTCCCTAGCTTGTTTGTCTTTCTACTTCTTTGATGGTCAAAAGAACAGGAGTACTTGTGGCACCTGAGAGACTAACAAATTTATTAGAGCATAAGCTTTGGTGGGCTACAGCCCACTTAAACTTAGGCTTATGTTCAAATAAATTTGATAGGCTCTAAGTTGCCACAAGTACTCCTGCTCTTTTTGTAGATACAGACTAACACGGCTGCTACTGTGAAACCTGTCATTATTTGATGGTAAAGTTACTTTGAATACCTAGAGCCGTGCTTCTTCCATAGGGCAAGTAAGAGGTTAAAATGGAGATGATGGGTGAAATCCTGACCCTGTTGAAGTCAATGAGAGTTTTGAAATTTCACCTCAGGAAAGGAAGGATGGCCTGTGTGGTGTCTTCACTGCAGAAAGAGGGCGTGTTTTTAAATCAATGTAGCTAGCGCAATGTAAAATTCCCATGGTGACAAGAGGCAGGCAACTTTTATCTTGATGTTGACCTTGACTAGCTACACTTTACCTCCCACCTGGGGTTTACATCGACTAGCTACGTGGAGGTAAAAAATGACAGTGCCCTGTTTCCACTGGTATCTTACTTTGAGATAGCCATGGCAATGTAAAACCCCATCCTTTTTGCAGTGAAAGCAAAGCCTGGGACTCTGGAGAGCAGGGTGCAATCCCTCGCTCTGCCAAAGACTTCCTTTGTAATCTACCGTGTGTGTTAGGTCTCTGTGCATCAGGGATAATAGCACTTCCTTATCTCTCAGGAGTAGTGTGAGAATAAATATACTGATGAGTGTGAGGTACTTAGATGCTATGGTAACAGAAGCTAGATGAGTAAACATGACCCATATCTTGTTCCTCTTTCTCCAGACAACATGGGATATCTAGATCTTTACAAGACTGCTGAGATGCTGTATGGAATCTGGGGGACACTAGAGGATATTCTGAATATTAATATTGTAGAATTGTAATGACATATGCCAGATATGCCATGTAAGGTATCTGCAAAAATGTTATCTGGCTAGTTATATTATAATCTCATGTATGTGTTTCTATCACCTTTGTATTATGAGTTATAGATATGCATGTCTGTATTTCAAACTTGTGTTATGCTTCTGGGTGTCACCCCCAGACAGTTTGGGCATCAGCTCTACCTAGCCTGCTTGATGGCCCATTAAGGACCCTCAGCTATACTACTGACCCACTGAGAGAAGGCAGATACACCTTGTGACTCAGCAAGACATGCAGGGGCATGCCTATGGACAGAACTCGAATGCCTCCAAGCCACGTGCTGGGCAGCTTTTTGTTTAAAACAAAGGAAGCACAGGCCATATGGCAAAAGACTATAGAAGGCAGCTACATCTTCTCCATTTGTCTTCAGTCCTGCTTCTTACCCCTGGAGGAACTTTGCTACAAACTGAAGCTCTGAACAAAGGACTGAATGACCCATCCAAGCTGTGGATGTGTTCCAGAGGGTCTTTCAAGCCATCAAACTCACCAATACTGCTAGGAACTTGATATGTGGACTTTGAAGTCTTTGTATGCAACTGCTTTACCATTTAACATTTCTTCTTGTTCTTTCCTTTTTCTTTGTAATAAACCTTTAGTTTTAGACACTAAAGGATTGGCTGGCAGCGTGATATTTTGGGTAAGATCCAAACCAATACTGACCTGGTGATGTGGGTGACCCTTTGGGGTCAGAAGAACATTTTGTATATGTGAGCAGAGTTTTTAAATAACTTCTCACTGTACTGGACCTAGGGGCTGACTGGGAGTCAGAACTGGAATGCTATAAAGGGGGCTGTGATATTTCTTTTTTTGCTTCTTGATAACCAGTGTGGTTGAGGAGAATAACTTCAGTGTTACTCCCAAGACTGGTGGGTATCTGCTGTCTCTTTTTCAGCCTGCCCTGACCTTGGATTTTCCAGTGAGGGCTGCCCCAGGTACCACGTATCAGAACTGCATTTTCCACTCCAAATCAGCTCAAAGCTCTCCAGAGCAGTCAATGCCAATCCCTCTCCCTCCCCCTTGAATGCATGTGATGTGTACATACCATTGGGTGGTCAGGCCATTGGAATGTGTATTGCCACATCCGTGTACTGACTGCACTAAAACCACAGGTCCTGCATTTGTGCCCTTGTATCAAACCAATAAAAGGAACCACAATAAGTTGCTGTTTGATGGTTTGCCAGAGAGCTTCACTGAAGGGCTGTGCTTAAAAGGACAATTCTGCCAGACACTGTTTTAAGTAGTCCCTCTCATCTTGGTTCCTGCAATGGCCTCCGGGGTCCCCTGAGTTGGGGGACACCTCGCTACCGCCTGTCCTTAACGTGAGGGAGTCTTGTCTGTGCTGGCCAGCGGTCAGCTCTCTGGCATCACCAGCCACGGGCAGCACTCCCCTCTCAGCCCACACAAGCTCTGTGGGTTAGTGATAAATACACTCTATCCCTGAGTCCTCTGAGCTTCCCCCTGCAGTGCCCAGCCCCAATCCACTGGGCACTCATTGAATTCCAGAGCCTCTGGGTCCAAAGGAACAGGGCACCCCAGCTTGTCAGTCACACAATAGGATGGAGCTCTGCTTAATGCAGGACACTTAGACATTAAACAGGTTACGTTTATTTAACAAAGAACAGAGATTCAAATGATAGCAAACAGAAGTATTAGAAACAAAGGGTTACCATATAAATAAAATCATAACACATATTCTAGAGCCTAAAAATAACTAACAAGGTGCCTTCTAGTTCAGTGAGGTACAGCTTCCTCAGAATCCTTCTCACAGTGTTTCTCAAGCAGGATGGCTGAGACCCTCCTTGCATGAGACCAACCTCGCCGGTAGCCTGTCTCCCCCAAAGAAGGATGCCATGATGTCTTTTTGCATGCCGAGGTATGTTAGAATAGTCCTTTATTCCCTATGTGTAAATTCTCCCTCTGTTCACTTCTTCCTGTTAATTTCTTCTCTTGAAATCCCCGCAATCTCTTCATTAGCATTTGACTCTATATGCAAATAGACTTCCATTATAAGACATACAATGGTCGGCCATGGAAATACGTGTCTTCCACTTCCCATCTGGCGGAACCAGGCTTAAGGCATGTTACTTCTGGGAGATCTGCCTGTAGCATCAAGGTTTGAAGAACATAATTTCTAGTATATACACACACACACACCCCTCATATTATCCACATATACATTTCACAAAGATTATGATGACTCGTGTGACACAGGCTCTCAGCAGACAGCTTACATGGCACTCTTTGGACTAGTATCTAAATGCCAGACCCAGGGGATCCCTGTAACCATTATGCACCCTTGTGCTCTCTGCCAAGTGGCATCAAGAAGCCCTTAGGTCACAGTTGCCACTCCTAGCCACAGCTGTGAATTGCTGCTTAGCTTCACAGCACTGTGCCTCCTTCTTTTTAAGATCAAGCTCATGGTGACAAACTCAGGATAAAACAGAACGGTAGGACAGACATACAGGCCAAAGACAAGGTCAAGGAAGACTCCCCAGTCCCTCCTTCCTGAGGTTGTCACGATTTTATGTTGTGCATCACTCTTTATTGTGTGGGCAAGGTTCTGGGGAACAGCCAGAGCTTTCCTCCTCCATTTTGTTCATGTCATTTGAGGACTAAACCTAGTTCTGGGATATTTTAACTTATAACTATTGCCTTTAAACACAACCCTTGCATTTTTTGAATGCTTATAACTGAATGAGTCTGAATTTCAGTAGGGAAAGAGAGAACATGACCCTTCTATTTACCTTATTGCTATGTTTTGAGCCTGATTGATTTAGTTTTTTAAACATTGTTATTTTACAGTTCAGGAGAGAAGCTCACATTAAGCATCATTTTGTACCACTGAACATCAGATGTTCCCTGGCTTTTGTTTTATTATTCCTGCTTCATTTTTCACAGCGAAATTTAAGAGCATCTAGTTCTGTGTTGTGCATGAATGTTTAAAAAAAGCACAGGGTCTAGGAACATGAAGCCGTGGTGAGCATTTCCTCAGATGTTATCACACCAATTATCATGGGTAATTGAATTCCTACTTCCTTTTCATTTCTGATCTCATTTTTATACAGTTCCCTGATCTGTATAAAACATTTCCTGATTCATCTTCTTATCCAGCTGGACTGAAAATAGTTTCCAATCATTGTCCTTGGATCTTTCACTTGAATCCAGACTGTCTCTGTTGTGATAGATGAGCGACAGGCTATTTCTTCTTCTAGCGACAATGAATACCTGGGTATTTTTAATACAGCATCTTAGCCAGTTTCCTGGCTCCGTTGCAAGAACAGATAAGCTCTCTTTGTCTGTAGTTCCATTTTAAATGTCCTCGTTTTCCTGTGCAAAACAGATTTCCTTACTTAAAAAAAAGCTTTTTCCTTTGTCTCCTGTGGAACAAAGCACTCAGAACACATTATTTAAATAGTAATGGTTAAATCCAGCCCAGGTGAAAATGCATTGGTTTCACTGGGTTTACACAAGGAAGGAATTTGACCCTACGTGTCTAATCACTGTCTGAATTAACAAAAAAGGGTTTATTTGGAATATACGGACTGGTGCAGCTGCAGCAATTATCTCTTCACTAGTCAGAAAGACGACAAAATTTCCAGATCTAAAAAATGAACAATACAGATGAGATGCATATCTGTTATTTATTGTTCAGTTAATGGTTCCTAATTCATTCTCAAAGGTGATTTTCTGCAGCTCCCTTATGTTTTATGCAAACTATGTAATGTTACTTGCAACTCAAACGGAAGAAGACAGGGTTGTCAGGAGGCCAGACATGTAAACATATACATGTTAGCTTATGCAAGGTTTCTTGTTTTTCAGTAAAAGCAGCAAAGAGTCTTTGCATGTCATCCGACAAAGTGGTATTCACCCACGAAAGCTCATGCTAACAAATCGTCTGTTAGTCTATAAGGTGCCACAAGACTCTTTGCTGCTTTTACAGATCCAGACTAATACGGCTCCCCCTCTGATACTTGTTTTTCAGTAGTTCGCCATTTACATGACTCCATCTAAACACAATAGGCTCAGTACTGCAACTCTTATCTTCATGAATAGTTTGGTTTACGTCAAATCAAGACCCCTGTTCTAATCCTGCCTCTGATCTGCTGCTATGTTAACCTTGAGCAAGTCACTTCCCCTCTGTGCACTCTATCCCCTTCTATCTTTTGTTTTTGTTCAGGTTGTGAGCTCTTTGGAGCAGGCTCTGTCTCTAACTACGTGCTTGTACAGCACCTAACACAATGGAACCCTGATCTCAACGGCAGCCTCTAAGTGCTACTGCAGTACAAATAATAGTGGAAATGTCTTAACTTTTATTTCCCAAATAAAGCAATGTGAGGCTGTTGCAGATCAAAACCCTAAGCTGTGACTTTTCCTCAGTTGCTGTTTATTGACCTGCATCTTATCAGCACAATGGCAGAGTTGAGTCAGGCAGATTGATTTCTTTAGTTCCTTTGGGCAATGCTTCTTTTCCTAACAGGCAGTGACTCAGCCAGTTTGCACCATGGGGTTGTTACATGCAGAAGGGCAGGAAGGAGGGAGGGGCAGGAATCAAAGAAACAATGTTTTGGCCAGGGGAGAGCCAAGAGTTATATTTTTCTGCTAAACTTTATTTTGTTACCTAGTGCTTCCAGTCCCATCACCACCACCTTGCCCTGTTTGCTGGGGGTGGGATGGTTTCACCTGTTGTGCCTTCTCTCTTACATAGTCCTTGCCCCAGAAAGCTTACATCTGCCTCCTTTGATTACTTGACTGTACAGCACCTAGCGAAATGGGTCTCTGATCCTTGATTGGGATTCCTAGGAGCTGTAACAGTAAGACTGCAGTACTGGTCACACTGAAAGTTGTCACTCATTCTTCAGATTAGCTTTTTTCCAGTTATCTCTAAATAATTAATAATTCCCCTAGGCAATTAATAACCTTGTAAGCATTCCAGTGCTGCCTGGGTTTGTGGACAAGATGCTTTTCCAGTGCTTCCCTATGTTGCAGGTTCATCCCTGCTGAACAATATTAGCAAAACAGTTGCTGCGTTTCCCCCATCAGGAGTGTCTGCAATAGAACTTTCCAAAGAAAGCCCAGGAGCGGCAGGAACTGGTATGCTTGGTTCAGTAGAGGAGTCTGTCCCAATCCAATGACTGTGAATGGTGCAAAGGAGAGAGTAGTGCTGGCGGGTGCTATCTTTCAGCTTAGATGTGTAACCCAGGTCCCATGGCGATTAAACAAATCACGACTACTTGACTGATGACATCAACCATCCATGGCATTTTTCATGTATAAGCTGTGGTGCTCTGGCCAAATTCCAGCTCAGGTAAGTCCTTTCTGCCTGTCTACACTACCCGCCGGATAGCGATCAATCCATTGGGGATCAATTTATCTCGTCTAGTCTAGACACGATAAATTGACCCCCGAGCCCTCTCCCGTCAACTGTTGTACTCCAGCACCGCGAGAGGCGCAGGGAGAGTCGACGGGGAAGCGGCAGCAGTTGCCTCACCTTGGTGAAGACACCACGGTAAGTCGATCTAAGTACGTCAACTTCAGCTACGTTATTCACGTGATTTCCCCCCGCCCCCACATAGACTAGGGCTCAATCTCCTCCTTTGATATCATTGGGATGTGGTGGTGCCATCCATCACTTTCTGAACCAAGCAGTTATAATGTTGCCGTGATCTGTTAGTGATGTGCTGTATTGTCCCTTCTATATGCTTGAGCTGAACTTCAAAACAGCCCAGAGAAGAAAGCGCCCCAGGATATCCCTTCCCAGGTTTTATCTGATCCCTGGGCAATTTACTCCCACTCTGGGTTTCACAATGCACATTTTATTCACCTATTTGGCACTTAGACACTATAGCGTATAGAATAAACTACGATATTTAATAAAGTCTCCATGGAGCATCTATAAACTTGGCACATAACAGCATTTTCCACTCCAGACAGAGCCGCATTTAAGTGGTGGGTGAAAAAAATCCTTATGTATGTTTTGTGAGAGCACTTGCGGGTCGAAATGTGCTATATGAAAGACAGGTATAATAGCAGCACACTGTAATCTTCCTTTAAAGAAGGCTGGATAGGTTAACGAGCAGAAGAGAATGTGATGTCAAACTGCCACTCATCTTAATGCACAGGAAAAGCTAAGACGGGGAGAGACCTTTGCTTAAATTACAGTTCAGCTCCAGGGTTTGTTTGAATTACCTGGCTGACTGTTTAAGAGCACTTTGTTTATAATATTTCCAGATGACAGATGAGGTTATCCAAATAGCCAAATTGCTGCTGTTATGTATCATGCCTGACTTCCAGGAAAGCTAGGGAAGACAGTAGGAACAAAGGCTGGAGAGATTGTATTCAGTGGGGAAAATTTCCCAGAAAAGAAACTGCCTGAGTAGCCTTGTAACATGTTGCCTGGAGGGACCAAAAAACCCACCCCCCACACCGGCTCCCTGCTGTAGGTCAAAGAAAATGATCTTTTATGTTGCAGGGGAAAGAAATAGTGCATGTGCCTCTAGTGTGGTGTGATTATCAGCCTTCTCATACATGATATTGATGCACCTCTGAGGCTTTGGAGCTTACCATACAGTGTACAGACAAGAATTGCCTGCAGCTAACTTCTTAGCAAATCACCCTGGCTTTCTGGTGCTTGCGTCATTCTGAACCTGAAGGGTTAGTCATGTTCATAATAATGGGACTGTAACAGGGTCACACTCACTTCTCAAGAGCACCCCCATCTCAGTGCTTGTGCCTGCCCATTCTCTCAGCTTGTGGTGGGTCTTCAGTGACTCAGCCTTCTGGCCAAGTCACATGCAGTCTGCAAACAAGAAAGCAAACCCCTTCCAGGGTACAAGTCCAACAGGGGCCTCTCTCAGTCCCCTCTAACATCTCTATCAAGTTGTCCCTGCTCTGGCATAGAACACTGCCCCAGGGCTCCCTCCCTGGAGGCAATGTCTTCGCCCTCTCAGGGCCTTTCTGGCTACAGCTGGGCCACTACAGTTCTTTCCCAGTGGCGGCAGGGGGTCGGGAGGGGAGAGACGACAGGGACGGGCCTAGTCCAGGGACCCTATAGATAGCAGCTGTCTGACACATCCTTTTAAATAAACTCTGTTGCTGCTACAATTCACTGAGCCACTTCCCTGTGGCTCCAGCACATTCTTTACCCTTACCCCAGGACCTTGTCCTGGTTGAGTCCCAGCAGCCAGCCCAGAGCACTATCCACTCTCCTCCAGCTCTCACAAGGAACTGAACTCACGCTGGCCCTGCAGCTCCTCTTATACTAGCCTGCTGAGCCCTGATTGGCTGCTTCGCACACAGCTGCTCTAGGCAGCGTGGAGGACCTCTCTATTGCCCTTTTCTGGGGTGAGGTGTGGCAGGGCACAAGGCTGCCAGCAGGGGGCCTCAGGGCCTAGCCCACCCCATCACAGGGACACCATTCTGTTCCCACCTTAAAGAGGTTATTCCAGGGCGTGGCTAGTTGGGAGAACTGACATTTAAAGCAAATTTGACCTATTTTCCAATGTGATCATGCTGGATCTCCCAGCATCCCCCGGGTATTTCCATGAGGCCTCCCATCCGAGGTCACACAGCAAGTCTGTGGCAGAGGCAGGAGGAGATCAAAGTAGTTTTGACACCCCAACCGTTGCTGTAATCACCAGAGAATAGGACTGATGTTTTCTGGGACTGATTAGAAAGAGGTTTTCATTAAAAAAAAAAATTGGATTGTGCTTGAGAATATTTAAGAATTTCTGATCACACAGGCACCAGCTTTTTCCTTTGCCCAGGGGTGCTCAACCCCCGCTCCGCCCCAGACCCTGCCCCCACTCCACCCCTTCCCCCCAAGGCCCCACCCCGCATCTTCCTGCCCCCACCCGCTTCTTCCTGCTCAGTTCCTCCCCTGAGCCCGCTGCCTCTCCACTCCTCCCCTTCCCTCCCAGTGCCTCCTGCATGCCGTGGAACAGCTGATCTGTGTTGGGCAGGAGGTGCTGGGGGAGGTGGAGCTGGCTTCCGGTGGGTGCTAAGCACCCACTAATTTTTTTCCATGGGCGCTCGGTGTCTATGTCTGACCATCTCTAAAACTGCTTACTGTACCCTATAGTCTAAAGCCATCAGACTCTAAAGCAAACTGCAGTTTTGGCCTGTTTCTCATTCACACTAAGGCCTGTCAGTGTAAAGTGACCTTAAAAGGGGAGTAAATTCTATTTACACTTTTACTTTAAGGCCTCTTTCAGTGCCAGCATTGTGCAAAGGGGCCTTATTGTAAACAGGGCTCAGGTCCTTTATTTTTATATAGCATCCTTGAGATGGTACCAACAAAACACTTTACAGTGGGAATCAGTCAGGAGCTATATTAAAAAAGACAAGGTTTAAAAAAAAGATCTTTGAAGGGGGGAAGGGACTTGATGGTTCTGAGGGAAGGTGGGGGTCAGAGATGGAGGAGGCAGAATATGTGAAAGATCAACTCTGTTACAGAGAGTAGAGCTGGTCAGGAATTCGTCAGTGAGATATTTTTCTTATCAAAACTAGGAGAGAGACCAGAATAGCTGGGTGATCAGGGCACTCATTTGAGATGTGGGAGATCTACGTTCAAGTCCTTGCCATGCCTGATTGAGAGCAGGGACTGAGAAGCTGGGTGTCCCAGGGGAGTGCCCTAACCACTAGGCTATTGATGGCCTCACTTTTCCCCAAACATATTTGACATGTCTAGGTATGTTCTGCATTGGAATGGAAACAATTGGCAATCCCTCTACAGTTTTCATGAAATGGAAATCTTGTTTTCACTTGGGTTGGGAAGAGGAGGAGGCCCTCACTGAAAGTGCAGTAAATAGGCAGGGACGTAAATGGATGTGAGGTTGCCGAGGAACAAAGCTGTGAAAGGTTTGATTAAATGGGGGAGGAGAGGGACCTTTGAACTGGATTTGCAAAGAATAGGAAGCCACTGAAGATGTTAGGGTTGGAGGTGTGATATGAGTCTGTTTCCTGGTGTAGTCTTCCCTTACCAGAGCTGCTTGGAACATTTTTCCTTGTAACAAAATTTTAATGAAAAATGCAGTTTTGTGTGAATGTTTTTCCACCTTTCAACCAGCTCAAGTCCGCAGCATCTCAGAATGCAAGTTACAGTAAGGATTTGGAACACCAGAGAAGACAGGAAAATTCGAAATAAAGAGATATTGTGGCAGTCTTCTGGAAATGGCAGTAAAGGAAATGGTCATAGACAAGGAAGACGTGGGAAGAAAAGCAATTATTTGGGATGAGCAAGATCTCATTCCTCTGGAGCAAAATAAATGCCTATCTTAAGGGAAGAATTGCAATAGCAGAATCAGAGATTGATGCAAGAAGGTGGCCTCAGTCTGTACCTTCAGCCTTTGAAGAATTTGATAGTAGGAAGTTATAGTCTCTCTAGGACTTGAGTCAATACAGACACAGAGATTGCAGAGCAAGCTGAAGAGCTGTAGAGTTGGGTGTTGTCTTCACTGCAGACATAACTCAGGTTCTGTGATGCTTCCCAGGTGTACCCAGGATTAGGAGGCACCTTGCTACCACCCACCCTTAGCATGAGGAAGAGGTTCCTGATTCACAGGTTCAGTCACAGGTTTTGTCCTTATTGTGCTCCCCATCCACAAGCCTCCTGGTGAGGTGGCCATCGCGCCATAAAGTATAAGGCAGACTACGTGGTAGTTTATCCTGTGTATTGTGCCCCACTTCAGCATGGACTCATATGTGGAGCTGGGACGAGTTTACATTGGGAACTCCCTCCCCTCCCACACACCCATCTGACACCCAGCCCAAAGAGGGGTTAATCCAACCTCAGATAGCACATCCGCATTGAATCACAGGCACTCTTCCCTGATCAGGAAGAACAAGAGCGTGGAAGGGCACCATAAAGAAGAACCAGGGGTGGACACAACATCTCCACTGGGAAAGGTGAGCGCAGCCATCTTTGTTGTTGTTATAAAAGTGAGACGGGGTATGCGCTAGCCAGGAAAGGGTTAATGAGCTGCTGTGGGCTCAGTCGGCCCCACCCCCACCCCACCAGACCTGCAGCAGGTATCTGACTTGGAGGGAGGAGCTAAAAGGGGAGAGCCCAGCTCATTTGGGGGCTGATTGGGACGGAGAGCAGAGTGCCAGTTCTCACTGTGCGAGCGGATTGGCTGGGAACAGGAATTCCCAGAGGGACTGCCATCTGCCAGAGCCTCCCTGAATGCAGGTAGGCCTGATACGGGTCTGTTGTTTGCTACCCACGCCTGGCTTGTTGCTACTGGTTAAGATGATGGCAGGTGGTGCTCTGCCTAAAGGGGTGACAGCCAAATAAACACCCTTTTTGTTTTGTGGCACCTGACCAAAGTCCTGGCCCTGGTTTGTCCCAAGCCCAGGAGCAACCCAGGTCACAGAAGGATAGTATAAAATTTTTGTGTGAGTCTCACCCAGTAATCCTAGCCCCCATTTCAGGTGAGGGTGGGTGCCACACCATGATGCTCATCCAATCCCCATGTTCGTCCCTCTCTCCAGACCATGCTGCTTAAAAAGGTGGACAGCAAAGGGACAAAAACCCCTCAATCCTAGCAGTTTGCAATGGCTGAATGCAGTAGCGTTTTTTTTAATGGAAAAGCATTAAAGCAAAAGTAAAAAGCTTTTTGTCTGTAGCTAGCCTGGGTAAAATGTAACGGAATCCTTACAGGAATGACCATCCAAAATCCCCTTCATGTTAAGGCACTTTCCCCACTAGTGCAGAAGCTGGTTTATTGCTGATCTTATTTTGGTCCATTCCTGGACAGTAATAATAAAATATTTTGCTCAGGAAATATTCCAGGCAGTCTGGCAAACCTCCCTCTGCCACCATTTTAACTGGCAATTTCTGTCCAGCACGTATCAGGTCATCTGTCACAAGAAGCAGAAAGACTTCTTTTGCATATGCGGATGGCATCCACCCTGAGGTCTGGAACAACCCGACCTTCTTCTACTTTGGAATCTGAAGCAGCCCAACATCTTGTAAAGGATGCAGCAGCCTGAAATGGGCTTAACATAATCACCGTTGCTGCTCTGTCTCCTAGCACCCACCTCTCTTTTCCAAAAAGAACATCTGAGGGAGAGTTGGAAGGTAAAATCAACTCACCATTTCTTTACCTGGGAAAACTTCTTTACAAAGCTTCACGGAGGCAGAAGTTTGAGCACGAGCAAAGAGAACGGCCTTTTCTTGAGATAAACATTGATGCTTTTTAGCTGTGGCTATGCATAGTGAGTGAGAAATTCTAGGGAGTCATGGACAATCACAACCTTTTTTCCTTTTCTCTATCATGACCAAGTGAGACAGTAATGGTCCCTTGCAGCCTTAAACTCTATGAAACTGTTAGACTCCTCCAGAGAGAGGAGGACAACTAGGAAACTACTCAGTGTCCGTGAAAGACTTCAGAATCTGAGGTCAAAGCAGCGGGGGATCAGAAATGGCTTAATTGTGGAGGTGCAAAAGGAATGCTCCATTTGATTGAAAAAGCATGCGGAGTTGGAGGGGAAGTGATGGACGGTGGCTAAGGAGTGTGAGGAGAAGTGAAAGAGGACAAGCACCCAAGAAGAAGTTGTTGGCTCAGTATCTAGGCCATGATCTTGAGATGAGGGAGTGAGACAGTGAGTTCCACAGGGACATGTTTGAGTCACTACTAAGGCTCATGACCCAGTAGTAGTGGTGGTGGTGAATCTATGGGGCACATGCACTTGGTGTTTGCCTTGATGTTACCATGTCTTATAACGTATGGACAACAATGCATCCGGGGCCAGTCAATGACTACAGAACTGTACGCCATCAGCAGTATCTGCTGCACTTTACACCTGCTCCAATGTGGGGAAAAGAGACCAAATACACTGATTTGTCTTTAGTGACATGGTGTCATATCTTGATTTGTCTTGTGCTTGTACACACTGAACCATGTGGGGAAAGAAGCAATGGACTTAAATGGAGGTTTAGGCTGGACATTAGGAAAAGCTTCCTGTCAGGGTGGTTAAGCACTGTAATAAATTGCCCAGGGGGGTTGTGGAATCTCCATCTTTGGAGATTTTTAAGAGCAGGTTAGACCAACAGCTGTCAGGGATGGTCTAGATAATACTTAGTCCTGCCATACATGCAGGAGACTGGATTAGATGACCTCTTGAGGTCCCTTCCAGTCCTATGATTCTGTGATTCTTTGTTAGGGCACTCACTGACTCATAGTCAATGAACTTCAATAAAAGTAAAGAGAAGGAATCTTTAATGCTTGCATAAACATTATATTTGATCTCCAGACAACAGCCCAATGCACCTAACCTGTCCAGGGCCACCCGGGAGGGGAGGGGGACAAGTGGGGCAATTTGCCCCAGGCCCCGCAGGGGCCCCCACGAGAGTTTTTGGGGCCCCTGGAGTGGGGTCCTTCACTTGCTCCGGGGGCCCCAGAAAACTCTTGTGGGGCCTGGGCCCCCGGAGCCTCTTCTGCTCCAGGTCATTGGCAGCAATTTGGCGGTGGGGGGGTCCTTCCACTCTGGGACCTGCTGCCGAAGTGCCGGGTCTTCGTTGGCAATTTGGTGGCGGGGCCCCCCCCCCGCCGAAGACCCCAGGCCCCCTGAATCCTCTGGGCAGCCCTGAACCTGTCGTACCACCCTATTAATCAGCCCCAGTTTACACACCATGCACACGAAGCATCCCTTATGGCGTTTGTTTGTAATAGACCCTGTGCCAGTAGGAGATGCATATGGTGTTTGTGTGTAAACAGACCCCGAAGTTATAATTGCGGGCCATCCATTCCATCTCAAAGTACTCCCCCTTATCCTCACATATTGTGAAGCACACAACATGCCCCAGTCACATGTCTGGCATTAAAGACGCTACAATCCAAATGAGTCAGCAAGTAGCTCCAGTTTGTATTCAGTCAGGCAAAGGCATGTTCCACCTCCATCCTGCATCTGCCCAGTGTGTAGCTAAACTGCATCTTGTCTGGTTGGCATATACCAGATAAGCTTTCATCAACCAGGGCAGCAGAAGATATGCTGGGCTGTCTAAATTCACAGTTGACATGGACACCCCATTGACAACTCTCACGTTAGGGCGGAACAAAATATTAACTTGACCATATTGAAACAGACCAATCCTCCAGCACACGTTGGCATCATGTACCCTGCCAGTCCAACCAATGGAAGTGTCTATGAATAAGCTATGCTCCAAAAGGGCCTGCATAACAATGCAGTAGTATCCTTTCCTGTTAATGTGCTTGCTTGCTTGAAATGTCAGGCATAGGATGGGTATAGATATATGTGTATCCCATCAGTCACATCTGCACAGCTTGGGAACTCCATCCATTCAAACTTTGCAATTATGTCAGAGATATTTCTAGTTGTTCCAGTCCTGGGGGCCAGCACAGCATTAATTGCTTTGCACACACCTCCATGACCATTCTGCCAGCCATGGATTTGTCTACCCCAAACTGATTACCAACAGATCTCTAACACTCTGCAGTTGCCAGCTTCCACAGGCTGACAGCAACACACTTCTGGATCATTATTGGCTCTCTCAACTGGTTGCTCTGCTTCACCACGGCTGGGGCATACTCCTCACAGCTCCAGGAATGTGGCTTTTCTTATGTGAAAGTTCTGGGGCCACTGCTTGCCAGCCCGTTTCCATCACAATGTGGTCCCACCACTATGTGCTTCTGGTCCTGGTCCACAGCTAGCAGCCTGCACAATGGGGGGAATCTGTCATGAGAAACAGCATCTGCTTGGTCCATGCCTCCATCTTCTGCCCCCATTTTTTTGTTGTGCTGCTACTTGTAAGCCGCTGCCTCTGTCTTCTCCAGGTCAAAAGCAGTCGCTGAAACATCTGCCACCATTTCTTGGCAACAGCCTCTGAAGTTGCACAAAAAAGAAACATTTCCATAAAAAGCAGCGGTTGTCGGTTATTAGGACAAGCCGGATCCATACCTTTGGCACACAGCCGCACACCACCAGCTCCACTTGGGTCCTGCCAGCACATGAATTACCCAGGACCAGACAGTTTCCTCCTGCAGTCCCCAGAGTGGGAAGCAAGTGTTTCCCCACAGCATCCTGCAATGGGAGCATAGAGCACGGCAGTGAGATGTGGCACTATGAATCTAATGACAGGCGCTGTAAGTACCTAGGTGGCTGGAACTGGGGCCGTTCTGGGCTGCTGACACCTCTGCATCACCACAGGAGGCTTATGCTAGTTGTCCCCAGGGGTTGTCCCTTGTGATGCTAGGCTCAGCAGGGAGTACTGCTCAGCAAGGACTGAGTGGTGGCCCCTCACAGGGCACTGGATGGCTGATACCAGTGTGTAAACCAGGAAGCCATGAAGGGGAACTTTCTGAGCAACAGCACAGGCTGCCTGCTCCAGTCCCAGCTTGCAATAGACCCTAGACTCTGGCTTCTGACCCTGGTTTGTCCTCAACTTTGCTATTCGATTGCTGCCCATAACCTAGCACTCAATCCCAGGCTCCTGGTAACCTGACCCTGTCTGCCTCCTGATGCCTGACTCTTGGTTTGCCCTCTGCTCTGTCTCAGACTCTGACCTGGCCTGACTCCTGCTCTGACCAGTAGGTCAGATTGCCCACTTCCCAGTATGACATTCACCCAGACAGTTACGATGTTTATCCTGACTAGATACAACACCTGGGCAGACCTGGCGTGTGACAGCACATGCTTATTTGACAACGTGGTCATGCAGTAGTGAGTTAGTGTGATTGGGCTCTGTTTGGCTAGGGGCTAGGAGGAAGACTGATCCCCAACTTCCTACTAACAGGTCCCTCTCATTGTAAGAACCAAGTGGTTCAGGAGCCAGCTGCAGACCCACTCCTTCCCATTGGAGGGGAGGAGTGTCATTCCAGAACAAGGGCAGGGGATTGGTGCTGCAGGCCAGCTGGTTAGCTCTGGGCTAATCAGCCGGCACTTGGGCAGAGCTGGAAAGAATGCTGATAGGACAGCATGCTGTCCGCCTGCAGTTTTGTTTTGGCTGCAGCTAGAAAGGGCAGAGAGTAATGCAACCGAGAGCTGTGGCAGATGATTATTTTCTGTCCTGCATGAGGCAAAACCCCACATCAGTAAATCTTACATTGGCATGCAGACTTAAAAAGCATTAACTTTTAAACTCTTGGTTCATGCTGTGAGCAAGTAAATGAGGTTGTGGTGTAAATTTTATTCCAAGGATTTAGATTAAAATAATACCACAGCACATTATGATATCCTCTTTCACCTAGTTACGTGATAATGACAGGACTAACAGGACTGGAAGTTTAGCGTTTAATGTATCTCTAAAAGTGTTAGGAATACCATGCTTTGTGTGTCTAACCCCAAAGTGCTGGGCAGAGCTGGTTGGAAAAATGTCGACAAAACTAGTTTCAATCAGGGAATGCAATTTAGTCAAAATCCAAACCTCCTGTTTCAACAGTTTCAGAACAAAAAGTTTTTTTTTCCTGTCAAAATGACTTTAATTTTTTTAAATTTTGTATTATATTACATATTGTATGCCATAATAAAAAACTTTTCATGTCAAAACCAGAACATTTCAATTTTCTCAAAATGAAATGTTTCAATTAATCTAAAATGATTTTTTTCCTCCAGAATTTTCTTTCACAGAGAATTTTGACTTTTTCAGGACTTGTTCCAAATTGGAATGAAAACAAACTTCAGGATCTTGAAATCCTTTGCAAAACTGAATGTCTGTCCTTTGCCCAGCCTTAGTGATGGGTTATGCTTCCTCTTCTGCTTCATACTAGACTTTTTTTTCCCAAGTACTTTAATCCCACTGTGATCTCTTTAGCTCATCACTTAAAGCCAAACAACCATAAATCAGAGTAGTACAAGGGAAACTAAATTCTACACAGAAACATTCTACCGGATGCTGTCTTCGGTATTATTTGGTATCTTAGGTCGATTTACCTGGCCGTGAGGACGGCGGCGAGTCGACTGCTGGCGCTCCCCCGTTGACTCCATTTCCACCTCTCGCTGCGGTGGAGTTCCGGAGTCGATGGCAGTGCGATCGGGGATCAATTTTATCGCATCTACACTAGACGCGATAAATCGATCCCCGATAGATCGATCACTTAATTTGCACTAGTAGAGCATTTGGCCTATAATATTTACCCCATTGTTTTCATATTCGATTTAGGAATGAACTTGCTTTGTCACTTTTCTTCACTTTGTGTCTGCTCTTTATAACTTGACAGAACAATAATTTAAGGAGGCTGAGAAGCAGGTTAATAAAACCGTCCTCAAACAACATAGAGGGATTAAGGTGATGATCTTTATCCTCGAGAACTTGTACAAACAAAATAGAAATGACTTATTGCCATCATAATTCATTCTTTAATTTTCTCTCTAGAAGTCCAACACCAGAAACCTTTGTTACAGTCCTATTTTTTTCCCTCCAGTGTTATTTATGATACTATATTAAATTTTCATCAACAGCTGCATATGCAAAAGGCTTTTTTTCATCTGATGTGAACACAACTGCTTCTTTTGAGATGCTGTGTGGAATATAGAAACCATTAAAACTTTTATGAATACATAGGAATCCCGTAATTTTGAAGTTGTAGGGAGAAAAATTCTTGTGAAGCACAGTAGCTGATTCACTTGGATATTTTCTTTTTAACAAAAAAAATTGCATGCTCCTGTGTCACTTCATTTTAAAATGAATCTGTTTCACAGGAGTTCACTAAAGCTCTGACCATGTGAAAACAGCTTACTTTTTTCCTGCAATATAAACAGGATGGATTTTTAAAAATAATTTCTATAAAATAATTACGATAAGCTTGTAGGGAATTGAAACTTGATCTTCTGAATGTCGGAGTGATAATATTAATATTGATTTTACTGTGTTGCTCCATCATTGCAAAAAGAATAAACATGAACCTAGAATATTTTAGGAACAGGAAATAACAATGTTGCCCAGAAACAACATTTTGATTAATTCTTCTTTAATTTAGCGCCTATGGGAAGGTATCATTTCCCTTTTTTATTTTCATTCCCACTCCCAACACTCACCTGTAACCTCTATGTACACTCTCCCCTGTGATCTCCAACCTCACCTCCTAAACCATGAATTCTACCTGTGCTTAACCACCACCTAGAGCAGCATTTCTCAAATGCGGCCACAGTGGCTGCATGCAGCCACCAGAGGCTTTTCTTGCGGCCACAGCCACCTGGGCGGTAATTGGCAGAGGGTGCCAAGATTAGCTCCTCCCCTGGGTCTGCAAACCACTGAGCAGCATGTACAGCAGGCATCCTCTTTTCCCAACAAGACCTGCCCCCCCTCTCCCCGGAGCCACAAACCTCAGAAGAGCAGACAGCTGGTGTCAGTTCTCCACCTTCCCATGGGTAGTGGGGCTCAGGTTTCTGGCTTCAGCCCTGGGGTGGCAGGCAGCAAGCTTCGGCCATGTGAGGGCAGGCTCCGGCCACTGGATTTCAGGCTCACCACCCCCTTCATCGTCTCTGGCCCCCACTGCCTCCCCCAGCCCATGACCCATCCACCCCATCACTCCTGGCCCCCAATGCTTCCCTCCCCACCTCCCCATGTAAGGCTTAATTTGTCCCCTGGCTTGCCAGGGCTGAGTAAGTCTGCTGTGAAAAGTGATATATGTATGTTTGTTAATATCACTTTTCACTGCCGCCCAGCTAGCTAACAAGTCTGTTGCTGTGAAAAGTCATATTAACATACAAATATCACTTGTCACAGAAGCAGACTTATTAGCTAGCAATTCTATTAAAAAACCCCAAACAAACAGAAACCGAAAAAGCAAAAGGAACAACAACAAAAAAGGCAAGAATATGCAAAACATCTTATTTGTGTTTCTATTCTGTTTAGGTCCAATAAATAGAGACAACTATACATTCTTGTTATTATTGAGTCTGCAAAAAAACCCTACATAAACAAATTACAACGATTTGGACAGGTACATGTGCATATTTATTTGTTTTTCCTAACACAAATTACATTTTTTGGAAAAATTGTCATATCAGCCACCAGCAAGAGTTGGTGGCCACATTATAAGACCACCAAAAATTCTGTTGCAAGAACTCCTGAAGAGGGCATAGCTTTTTCTGAGCTGAGCCCATTGTGGGTAGTTTACAATTTGTCTCAGTAATAACTAATAATAAATTCCATCTCTGTTTATAGACAGACATAATTTTTCAGTTATAACTCTTCTGTTATGTCACTGGTGCAGAATCAGTTACATTTCAGTGGTAGGTAGATTGATATTATGTATTGTGGGAGATGGTCTTGTGGGACCATCAGGACTGGACATCAGGACTCCTGGTTTCTATTCCTGGCTTTGCTTCTGACTCATGGTGGACAAGTCACCTATGTGCCCTGCCTCAGTTTCTCTACCTGGGATGGTGATATTTTCTTGTATCACAAAGAGGCTGCAACGGGACTTTTTCATGTCTCTAAAACACATGGAGGTCTTTGGATGGATTTTGCTATAGAAGGGCAAAGTATTCAATATGACAGTGAAAGGTGCTAAGATAAATCGATTTCAGGGGAGACCAAAGAACCACACAAGGTCCAAACGTGTTCTCGTAAGTCCTAAAGTAAGGCTTAAGGCCCACCCTTAGTGTAAGTGCAAGGTGATCAAAGAGTGATCAGCTTCCAGCTGTCACTGCTGCTAAATTCAAACAATCCATTCATTTAACAAAGAAGATACATGTACAAGCCAATATTGTGGGGTTTGTGCATTTATTTTAATAAGGTGCAGCCCACAGCCTCCTGGCAAGCTGCCAGCATGGGGCTGAAAAGTTTAGGTGTCTCTAGAGTGTGTAAAGGAACATAGGATCTTACAGTAGGTAAGGCAGCATATACATGAAGGCTATTTTTAGCCCATCTGTTTTTCCATAAACAAATATTTAACAAGGACGACAACAACAACAAAATTCTGTGCAGGTGCAATGGGAGAGTTTATTTTTAAAAGCCTGGCTGCAAACCTAGCATTTTCCAAAGGTAAAAAAGCCAAGTACAGTCAGGCAATCTGAGCCAAAGGCTCATCTCCACTAGGTCAAGGGGACAGAGATTTTATACTTAACCCAGATTTTATAGATTAATGTTGGATGAGAACTAGGTCAGGAAGAACCACTGAGCAGCACGTACAGCAAGCATCCTCTTTTCCCAACAAGTCAACTTTTTTCTTTTTCTTCTTTAAAGATTGTTGTACATTTAATACAGAGTTTGTAGCCTTACAGTTTAGAGGATCCCAAACAATAGTGCAACACCAAACCTCAGAAAAAGTTAATTATCTTCCCCTCGAGTGTCACTTCTGGATGGGGTCTGAGTCATGTCCTGGATCCCTTCCACACCAGTCATACTCCAGTAAATTTGACATCTTTCCTGCTTTTTCTGGGATCTTCCCAATTTTGTCATGGTGATCCTGACTCCTACAAGCACCGGAGAAATCTGGAAAAAGTGCCAATCCTACACAGCTGCTGGAGGAGAGTTTCAGGGAGAAACATTTTGTTTTTAGTTTTTGCTGCCTGCTTTTCATCTTTACGGTTTTTATTAAAGTGGGAATGGATCTTTCATCTGTGGGGTTGGTTGACTTGCCTGAGACAGTCTCAGGTTTTTGCTTGTTCCATTTGTGTTGGTGATGGAGTCTACAGTCTCTCTTGAGTATGCATGTGTGTTCATGTGACTCTTGTAGGTCTTGGTGGCTCTGAGCAGAGGGAGAGATGTGTGCGGATTCTTCTGTGGTTGTATTGGAATTTCCTGTTTGGGGCAGACACTTATAGTTAGTGCTGGAGTGACTCCCTCTTGGGGGATATAGGCTCTCTCCTGAGCTTAAAGGTGTATGAAGAACTGTCCTTAGCATTTTTAAGTGGGCCTGTGAAATAATTTTCTCGCTCCCCCAGTGCAACTAATTCATGTCCAAAAAATGTTGACCACCAGGCACTGCATGGGGTTGAGATTTTTTGGGAAGATTTAATGAAATGATTCTTTGGGATGTATCCAAACTTTAACTGCCTCTACAAAAAGGGTGTATATAGGGGAAGATCTTCAAGTTCCCCCATCAGCCTCTTACTGGAAGAGGCACAAAGCCTAGCTGGGAATGGGTGACAGGGGATGGATCACTTGATGATTCCCTGTTCTGTTCATTCCCTCTGGGGCACCTAGCATTGGCCACTGTTGGAAGACAGGAGACTGGGCTAGATGGACCTTTGGTCTGACCCAGTATGGCTTTCTTATGTTTTTATGCTTATATCAGAGTCTGTGCAAAGCTGCCAACAGTTAACATTTTTTTGCAAGGTACAAATTAGTTGGTGCCTAGCAACTTCCAGGTCTCCAACTCACCAGAGAGTTGTAGGTCCTTTAATATATTAACTCTTTACACAGCACTTTGCAAACATCAACATCATTAAATTGAATACCACTGAGACGTAAATGGTGTTCTCTTCATTTCACACATGGGGAAAATAAGACAGACGTTAAGCTCCAGTAAGAAGCGCTCACTAATTCCGGTGACTTTATGTCCGCTTGTATGTTGATGTCACTGTGTATTGACAGAGTGTTTTTTCTAATGGTACATGACATGGGGAAGAGAATAGGGACAATGAAATATATCTGAAAGGAGTCAGTATCCCCAAGCAGGTCATATCCAGAACAAAGCTGAGTATCTGCATGTGTGTGCAGAGTATGAAACTGTAAAGAGGAACATTTCTCCACCACACCCCCTAATAGAGAATGTCAGGAATGGAAAGGGAATGGGCTGGACCAATCTGTTTGTACAGATTCTGGGTAGAGTTGGGGAACCAATGGCATGGTCTCCTTTTTCCTCTAGACAGAAGGGAGAGTTGAAAGTGGCAGGATTTTCTCTTTACCTCTCCGCTAATCTGTAGGGAAGGAAGAACTAGTAGGAGGCAACGATCTTCCCCAGGAGAGGGAGAATAGGGGAATTTGCTTGGCAGTTTTAGCCTGCATGATTAGTATGGCATATACCTCTGTGAGCTAGCTGGGTGATGTCAAGGCATGAGGTCTTTTATTATTATTATCTAGTATTTGTGTTACACAAGTGCCTAGTGGTCCAGGTCAGGACTCAGGTACCGTTTTGCTGGATACTGTAAATAAGAGTCCCTGTTCCAGAAATGACATGATGCAACAATCAGAAGAAAAAGACAATAGGGGATGATGGGACGACATGGCAACAGTCGAACTAGCATGCTTTGCATAAAACCAATAACCTCTTCTCTGCACCACCAGGCCTCTTTATCAGCTGTTTGTGCTTTCATGATATCATGACAGAGTAAGTCCTTAAGGAGTGATTTGAAGGAGGGCAGGGTAGTGTTTTTATGGATTTTGGCAGGGACCTTTTCCCATGCAAAATGGGCATCAGAGGAGAAAGCGGATTAATGGGCAATAAAGGCTGGCATAGTGAAGGTAGGGTTTAATGTTGCACTCGTATACTAGACCTGATAGGTAGAGGCCATAGTTAAGTGGTTTTGGGTGGGAGGGATAGCTCAGTGGTTTGAACATTGGCCTGCTAAACCCAGGGTTGTGAGCTCAATCCGTGAGGGGGCCACGTAGGGATCTGGGGCAAAAATCAGTACTTGGTCCTGCTAGTGAAGGCAGGGGGCTGGACTCAATGACCTTTCAGGGTCCCTTCCAGTTCTATGACATAGCTATATCTCCATATATAGTTAAGGGCCTTAAAGGTGAGATAAGACACTTGTATTTGATGCAACGGTAAAGGGGCAGTGAACAGAAGCACAGACCAGTGATGTAGAAGAGCAGCCAAGCAGGAAGATTGTCCTAGTAAGCAGTGCTTTGAATGCAGTTCTGAGGGGGCTGGTTTTGGAGTGGTCAAGGCTAGAGAGGAAGATGATTACAGTAGTTGAGGTGCAGGGTGGGCCTAGACTAGACAGTTGCAGTCTAGACACACAGAAAAGGTCAGATATTTGAGACATAATGTAGGAAAAGGCAGCCAGGCTTAGACATAGTCTAGGTATGTGGGTTGAGAGAGGGGCCAAGTCAGGTTACAGGCCTGTGGCATTGGGATTATGTTGGTGTGATGTCCATGGTGACAGAGAAAGGAGGCAGAAGCAAGGATTTAGGACAGGGAGATCAAAATCTCAGTTAGGCCATGTTGAGCTTGGTCAGTCAAGAAACCAGGTCAGAAAGACAGGAGACTGAGATAGGCCATGAGCAGGGAGGTAAGGTTTGTGACTTGTCAGCATAAAGATGGAAGCCAAAGCCTTCCTTGTGGATTAGAGCACCTAGGAATAGGGTGTAGATGGAGAGAAGGGTTTTTGTCTTTGTGAGGTTAGTGGCTGAGCATCTGGGTCTTGTGTGGAAACAGTTCAGGCACTGGCTTCTGTGACTGCTCTTGCTCAGCACCTTTAGCTTGCTGGGCTAAAACCAAGGCACAGGTCTTTGGGAGGATTATTGGCTCAGCATTTCTAAATTGCTGGGATGATCTCTAGGTAAAAGCACTTGTCACTCAGGGTACGTCTACACTACGGGACTATTCCGAATTTGCATAAACCGGTTTTGTAAAACAGATTTTATAAAATCGAGTGAGCGCGGCCACACTAAACACATTAAATCGGTGGTGTGCGTCCATGGTCCGAGGCTAGCGTCGATTTCTGGAGCGTTGCACTGTGGGTAGCTATCCCGTAGCTATCCCATAGTTCCCGCAGCCTCCCCCGCCCCTTGGCATTTCCGGGTTGAGATCCCAGTGCCTGATGGGGCAAAAATCATTGTCGCGGGTGGTTCTGGGTACAGCCTCACCCCTCCCTCCCTGAGCAGCAGACAACCGTTTCGCGCCTTTTTTGCTTGGTGAACTGTGCAGACGCCATAGCACAGCAAGCATGGACCCTGCTCAGCTCAATACCGCAATCGTGAATGTTTTAAACACCTCGCGCACTCTCGTGCAGTCTATGGTGAAACAGGACCTTCAATCCGAGGCGAGGAGGAGGCGGATACGGCAGCGCGGCGATGACAGTGATGAGGACATAGACACAGAATTCTCTCAAACCGCGGGCCCCTGCGCTTTGGAGATCCTGATGGTAATGGGGCAGATTCTATCCATTGAACGCCGATTTTGGGCCCGGGAAACAAGCACTGACTGGTGGGACCGCATTGTGTTGCAGGTGTGGGACGATTCCCAGTGGCTGCGAAACTTTCGCATGCGTAAGGGCACTTTCATGGAACTTTGTGACTTGCTTGCCCCTGCCTTGAAACGCCATAATACCAAGATGAGAGCAGCCCTCACAGTAGAGAAGCGAGTGGCGATAGCCCTGTGGAAGCTTGCAACGCCAGACAGCTACCGGTCAGTCGGGAATCAATTTGGAGTTGGAAAATCTACTGTGGGGGCTGCTGTGATGCAAGTAGCCAAAGCAATCACTAAGCTGCTGCTACGAAAGGTTGTGACTCTGGGAAACGTGCAGGCCATAGTGGATGGCTTTGCTGCACTGGGATTCCCTAACTGTGGGGGGGCGATAGATGGAACCCATATCCCTATCTTGGCACCGCAGCGCCAGGGCACCCAGTACATAAACCGGAAGGGGTACTTTTCAATGGTGCTGCAAGCACTGGTAGATCACAAGGGACGTTTCACAAACATCCACGTGGGATGGCCAGGGAGGGTTCATGACGCTCGCGTCTTCAGAAGCACTACTCTGTTTAAACTGCTGCAGCAAGGGAATTACTTCCCAGACCAGAAAATAACAGTTGGGGATGTTGAAATGCCTGTCGTTATCCTGGGGGACCCAGCCTACCCCTTGATGCCATGGCTCATGAAGCCATACACAGGCAGCCTGGACAGTGGTCAGGATCTGTTCAATTACAGGCTGAGCAAGTGCAGAATGGTGGTGGAATGTGCATTTGGCCGTTTAAAGGCGCGCTGGCGGACATTACTGACTCGCTCAGACCTCAGCCAAACCAATGTCCCCTATGTTATTACTGCTTGCTGTATTCTCCACAATCTCTGTGAGAGTAAGGGGGAGACGTTTATGGCGGGGTGGGAGGCTGAGGCAAATCACCTGGCCGCTGATTACGCGCAGCCAGACACCAGGGAGATTAGAAGAGCACACCAGGAAGCGGTGCGCATCAGAGAAGCTTTGAAAACGAGCTTCATCAATGGCCAGGGTACAGTGTGACTGCTGTGTTTGTTGATGAACACCCAACCCCCTTGATTGACTCAGTCCCTGTAAGCAACTCCACCTCCCCCTTCGAGTACAGCTTACTTATGCAAATAAAGTCACTCTCATTTAAAAAGCATGAATTCTTTATTGATTCATTATAAAAGAGGGAGAGAAGTAAGGGTGTGGTTTGGGAGGAGGATAGGAGGGATGGAGAAGGCCATTAAAAAAAATTCACAGTAACGACATCCTTCTGGTTGGGCTGTCCACGGGGGTGGAGTGGGCGGGTGCACGGAGCCTCCCCCCACGCGTTCTTACACGTCTGGGTGAGGAGGATGTGGAACATGGTGAGGGTTGAGGGTGGTTATACAGGGGCTGCAGCGGCACTCTGTGATCCTGCTGCCGTTCCTGAAGCTCCACAAGACGCCGGAGCATGTCAGTTTGATCACGCAGCAGCCCCAGAGTTGCATCCCGCCACCGCTGATCTTCCTGCCGCCACTGCTGATTTTCCTGCCGGTCTTCCTGCCGCCACCTCTCATCTCGGTTGTCCCTCCTGTCCTCACGTTCATCCCTCCTGTCCTCACGTTCACTGGCCTCTTTCCTGTAATTTGATACCACGTCCTTCCACTCATTCAGATGAGCTCTTTCATTGCGTGTAACTTCCATAATATCCGAGAACATCTCATCTCGTGTCTTCTTTTTCCTCCGCCTTATCTGTGCTAGCCTTTGGGATGGAGGAGGGATGGTTGAAAAATTTGCAGCTGCATGAGGGAGATAAATATTTAGAAAGATACATTTTACAGAACAATGGTTATACTCTTTCACAGTGAACAGCACTATTCACCTAGCACATGTGATTTCCCTACAAGGTCGCATTTTTCATCTTAATAGTGAGTGCTTGCAGCTCTGGAGTTACAGATCTCACAGACACAGGTCCAGGCATCAGAATTCAGCTTGCATGCGGCCATGGTAAGCCACTGTCTTTCGGCTTCTGTAGTGATTTACCCCCTCCCCCCCAACGCATGGCTAATACCACGCTAGCTCCCTGCTAATCAACAACCTTCCCACCCCCCCTTCCACTGCGTGGCTGGTAGCTTGGGGAAGATCGCCGGTGACCAAACACAGAAAAGATCATCGGCATTTCACTCCTCCCCTCCCCCCGCTTCGCTACGTGCAGGAAAGTTTTTTTTTTAAGCTGCTGCAGTCCACGAACCCAGTAGAAAAATGGCCACCCCCCTTACTTAAATTCCTGATTTTTAACCAGGTTATCCTGAACGATATCACTTTGCTGAGGATAACAGAACAAGATAAAGAGCGGATGCTTCTTGAATGCCAGCAGTCACCGGGACCATACGCTGCTATGCTTTGCCACGCAATGATACCTGATTACTTGCTACATGCATGGCGTGGTAAAGTGTCCTACCATGGTGGGCGGAACAAGGCTGCTTTGCCCAGAAACCTTCTGCAAAGGCTTCTGGAGTACCTACAGGAGCGCTTCATCGAGATGTCCCTGGAGGATTTCCTCTCAATCCCCGGACATGTTAACAAACTTTTCTAAGTAACTATACTGTCTGCGAATGCATCCCAAGTCCTCAGGGCAAATCAATCATTAAAAAAGGCTTGCTTAAAAAACAATGTTTGCTATTTGCAAAGGTACACTCACCAGAGCTCCCTTCCATGGCGTCATTGTCTGGGATAGTGGCTTGTGAGGGCTGGGAGGACGGTAATTCCGTCAGGGTGATAAAAAGCTCCTGGCTGCTGGGGCTCACGGAGTGCTGTGTGCTCTCTGCTAGGTCTTCCTCCTCTTCTTCATCTTCATCTTCCCCATCTGCATAATCCTCAGCCATGGCAGAGATTACAACCCCCACCTCGGAATCCACGATCGGGGTGGGATACTTGTGGCGCAGCCCCCTAAAATTGCATGCAGCTCAGCATAGAAGCGGCATGTTTTTCGACCTGCCCCGGACCTTCCGTTTGCTTCTTTGGTTTTCTGGTAGGCTTGTCTGAGCTCCTTAACTTTCACTCTGCACTGCACTGAGTCCCTGCTGTGGCCTTTATCCGTCATAGCCTTAGAAATTCTTTCAAATACTTTTTCATTTCGTCTTTTGGAACACAGTTCTGTTAGCACTGAATCCTCTCCCCAGATAGCGATCAGATCCAGTACCTCCCGTGCAGTCCATGCTGGGGCTCTTTTACGATTCTCAGGAGACTGCATTGTTAACTGTGCTGATGAGCTGTGCGTGGTCACCTGTGCTCTCCACGCTGGGGAAGCAGGAAATGAATTTCAAAACTTCGCGGGGCTTTTCCTGTCTACCTGGCCAGTGCATCCGAGTTCAGAATGCTGTCCAGAGCGGTCACTGGTGCACTGTGGGATACCGCCCGGAGGCCAATACCGTCGATCAGCGGCCACACTAACCCTAATCCGATATGATAATACCGATACTAGCGTTACTCCTCTCGTTAGGGAGGAGTACAGAAACCGGTTTAAAGAGCCATTAAAATCGATATAAGGTGCCTCCTAGTGTGGACGGTTGTGGCGTTAAATCGGTTTTACGCTCCTAAAACCGATTTAAACGCCTAGTGTAGACCAGGCTTCAGACTGCTGTACTGCTGTCAGGGGCAGGCTACTGTGAGGTCAGTGGCTCACATGAGGTCAGTGGGTCAGCATCTTTAACTTGCTGGGCTGAAGTGAAGACTTGGGCCCCTTGTGAGGTCACTAGTTGAGCACCTCTAGCTTGCTTAGCTGATGTCAAGGCCCAGGGACTAATCCACTGTGAGAGTACTGCCTCAGCCAGCATCTGTTACTTGCTGGCTTGATTTCTAGGCATGGGCCCCTCTGCCATGTGGCCAGCTGAGCACCCATTGTTTGATGTTAAAGCGCAGGTCTTTATGAGCTCCCTAGCACAGATCTTTGCAGTTGTAACTGGCTTACTGGAGCCAGTGGATATTGACCCCCTACCACACATGACAGTGTGGAGGATTTCAACATCCCTGATTTCTCTGAGACACTGTTTGCTTCTAGGAAAATGTGGAAGGATTGCAACTACTTCCTCCACTTCTCTGCTACAATGAGCGACTCAGGTGCCTTTTTTTTCTGGCCAAAAGTTTCATTTTTCATCAATGCTCATAGACTTTAAGGTCAGAAGGGACCATATACAGAGTCAATACAAACAAAAATTTATTTACTGACAATTAAGGTTGCACCAGGACATGCCCTAACTACTCCAAACCTTTAAAGCATAGAACTAAGGAATTACAGGGGGCTGGGAATGGATTGGGGAGTGGTGAGGGGGGCTGGAGCTGGGCTGGGTGGTGGTTTGTGGGCTGAAGGAGGTGACAGGGTTCTGCGGGTGAGGCTGATTTAGTGGGGCTGGGAGCAGGATTGGGGGGGCTGAGGCTGAGGGACATGACAGGAATCTGGGAGCAGGACTGGGGGTGGTTTGGGGGAGCTGGGGGTGTTTTGGGGGATGCTGGGGGTGGGGCTGAGGGAGGTGATGGGGACCTGGGGGGTGTTTTGAGGGGCTGAGGGAGGTGATGGGGAGATGGGGTGGAGGGAGGTGACGGGGGCAAGGCAATGGGGGTGTTTTGGGGGGGCTGAAGGAGATGATGGGGAGCTGGGGGGTGTTTTGGGGGGCTGAGGGAGGTGACGGGACAAGACAATGGGGATGTTTTGAGGGGCTGAGGGAGGTGATGGGGAGATGGGGCGGGGCTAGGGGGTTGTGTGGGGGGCGTAGGGAGGTGATGGGCGGCGGGGCAATGAGGGTGTTTTGGAGGCCTGAAGGAGATGATGGGGAGCTGGGGGGTGTTTTGGGCGGGCTGAGGGAGGTGATGGGGAGATGGGGCAGGACAATGGGAATGTTTTGAGGGGCTGAGGGAGGTGACGGGGAGCTGGGGCGGGGCTATGGGGGTGTTTTGGAGGCCTGAAGGAGATGATGGGGAGCTGGGGGGTGTTTTGGGGGGGCTGAGGGAGGTGACGGCGGCGGGGCTAGGGGGTGTTTGGGGGGCTGAAGGAGATGATGGGGAGCTGGGGGGTGTTTTGGGGGGGCTGAGGGAGGTGACGGGGGCGGGGCTAGGGGGTGTTTTGGGGGGCGGAGGGAGGTGACGGGGGCGGGGCTAGGGGGTGTTTTGGGGGGCTGAGGAAGGTGACGGGGGCGGGGCTAGGGGGTGTTTTGGGGGGCTGAGGAAGGTGACGGGGAGCTGGGGCGGGGCTAGGGGGTTTTGCGGGGGGAGCTGCCAGGTTTGTGTGTCCCCCTCACCCTGGCTGTTGCCGGGCGGTACCATTGTCAGTAGCGGGGGTGTACGTGTCTCGGTTACTCCGCAAGGCAGGGCCGCGCCGGGGAGGAGGCGGTGGCGGTATCGGGGAGACCTCGTTCCTGCTCGGGGTCTCCTCAATCCGGGCTGCGGGCGGAGAGCAGACGTGCGATCCCCCCCCGCGAGCGGGCGGGGTGGTGCGGTCCGACTCTCGCCCCGCCTCCTCGCAGACTCCTGGGGCGAGGCGGCCCCAGCCCGGCTCCGCGCAGCGCCCCCTGCGCTCCGCACCCTCCCCGCGCGCACAATGGCGCTGGCGCCCAGGCCGTCGCTGCTGCTTCCCCCGCCCTCCGCCGCTCTGCGGAGGGGCCGCTCCAGGCCCCGCGGCGGCGCCGAGTCCGTCGTGAGGTAACGGCCTCGCCTGGGGTCTGAGCCGTGGGGGTGGGGCGCTGAGGGGGCGGGGCAGGGGTGTTGGGGGGTTCGGGGCATCTGCCTCGGGGGGATGTGGGGCGTGGGGCGGTGGCGTGGGAGGACCGGGGGGGGCAGAGGCATGGGGGGGCTGGAACCGGGTGGGGGCAGAGGCATGGGGGGGCAGGAACCTGGGGGGCCTGTGGAGTGGGGGTGGTTAGGTGGGACTGGTGGGGCCATTATAGGCCTGGGGGTGGTTAGGTGGAACGAGGGGGGATGTCGTAGGGGCTTGGGGTGTGGGGTTGGGGGAGGGGATTAGGAGGGCAGGGTGGCCCGTGAGAAGGGGGGGCCTTGGGGTTGGTGTAGCGGGATGGGCGATAAGGGTGGTGGGCATGGTGGGGGGGGTTGAAATGGGGTGCGGACAGCGAGAACATGGGTGTGCGCTGGGGAGGGGTGCTGGTTCCCCTGGCTTTGTAGGCATTAGGTTTGCGACCTGCTGTTGTTGGGTTGCTAGGGCTCTGCCCATTTTTCTTTCCCGATTCCAGTTGCCTGGCTGAGAGAGAGCACGTGGGTGTGTTAAAACAGAGCTGTTATTATAAAGTGTTTGATTATAAAGCACCATGAACAGGATGAGGTGCCTGAGGCCCTGAATAATTAAAACTGCAATATATGGCAGTAGTTAACTGCATAAAGTAGATAATAGAGTAACAGGCATCCAGCATATGCCACGTCCAAAATGCCACCACAAAATGTTTTGCAGAGATGTGAAAATTTAAAATGGCTAAATGTGTATTTTTTTGTAACGTCTTCCTCTTTTTCTAAACAAATGCGTAAAGTAGCCAAAAATAGGACTGTCGGTCTTTAAGGGTATATGCCTGTGTGTTAAATCCTCCAAGGCTAGCTCAGAGAATGGTGGTCTTTCTGTTTGTTTGCAGTGTATTAAGAAAACTGTTGTGTGAAGGTTAAATTCTTCTTCCTGGTGTAGTGGGAAATTGAATTAGGCATGAGATATGGGGAGGAGAAAGGGGAATCTTATTCTTTGAAACTGCTTGTCCTTCAGCTGTTGGTGTTGTTTTAAAATTAATACTGCTTCATTTTTGTTTGAAAATGGAAAGTATATATTGTAAATTTTGAAATAACATGGTGTTCTTTTGAGTCCATATGGTTTAATTTTCATTTACTAAAAGAGAAAATGGTTTCTGTTGAAGCTTCTCTGCTCAGGGGAACAAATGACCTTGGAATATGTGATCCTGTTTCAGTGCTGCCTGGAGAATTTCTGATTCCTTAGAAACATCTGTGAGTCTTGAGCTCCCCTAGCATATCCAGCCAGCGTCTGTAACTCCTCCCACTAACATGCCAAATGTCATCTGCTAATTTTTTTTGGCATTCCGTTTCACTTCATGCACTGTAACTGTTTCAATTCAAATGGGGAGGAAAAAAGTCTGTTTGCAATGAATACTCCCAGACTGCCAATAAGAATTGGGGTAGTTAATAGAAGTGACTTAAAAATAAAACAAAACAGTTCTGCTCCCCTAAACTCAAATGGAAAATTATTAGAGTATGTCATCAGGGAGAAACATCCCAAGATAACTTTTCTTGGATCTCTTCCATGTGCTTCAGAATTTCTGGACTTCTGTAGGGTGCTTGGGAAATTGGCATTCATAACTGAAATCCTGGGCACTGTATCAGGAAAAGGGAATAAATAATCTTAAATTGTCTTGAATAAAACTTACTGAACACTTAACTGCTAAAAGAAGTCTTCCAAGAAGTGTGTCGTTTCAAAAATTGATGTATTGCTTGGTTCTTAATGAGATTTTGTTTTTGTGAAGGATAGAACGAGATTTAATTTAAAAAAATGCATGTGTTTTCACATAAATATGAAAGATAACATTGGGTAAAAAATAATCTCAGCTAACAATAGAAGTTAAATTTATTTGTTATAGAATTATAAATATCTATCCACCCTTGTGTAACCATTGCAGAGCTATATACTTTATTTTACACACAAGGATAACACTGGTGATTTGTACTTTGTAATACAAGTTACTACTTCAGAGGAAGGAAAAATGTAAAGTCACTATCTATTAAAGTGCTTCCATTTTGATCTTCAATAAGCCTGTCATGGTGTTCCATTGACAGGTGAAATATTTAGACGAGAGATAGAGGTACTATTAAAGCAAAATTCTAAATAGGTCTCGTAGCTTTCTTATATGGAAATCTTAGATAAGCGTTCAGTGGAAAATCCTCATGTTCAGTGCCCTTCATATAATACCTTTTTGAATATTCATTGAGGCGTACACTGACGTGTTTTTGCAGAAATTTTTCTGAGGCTGTGTGTTGAGGGTAGAGGGGTTAAGGGAATTGTCTCCAAATTTCTTGATGCTGAGGACATATTCCTGCTGAAGGTTTACATTGTGCATTGGTATAATTGTGCTGTTCTTTATGTATATTATGGAGGACAATATATATGTTGCATATGACACTCTCATTTTGAAAACACATTGAAAGGGGTATGTTTCACTTTGAAAAGTTTTATGACTTTTTAAGTGGGTTGCCTCTCAAAAGTATTTGAAACCATTGTCCTGTGGACTAGAGATGGTTAATGTAACTAGTGGACTAACAAAATTAGCTGAGCACTTCTTCCAGAGATGTAGAACGTTCAGGCAGGAGGGAAGCATGGTAGTGGATATGTTTGTTTTCAGCTAAGGCCTGGTCTATGTGCAGATTTTTGTACTAGTGCTTGATTAGAGGTGTTTTGTTTTAACTGAAATTGTTGCACCGGTACAACTCATAGTATGCATGCTGTTATACTGGTATAAAGGTGCCTTGCCCAGATATAGCTTATTCCCATATGGAGGGAGAATAAACTATACATCTCTATAAGCAATTTCATACAGGTGGTATTGTGTCCACAAAAGGGGTGTGGTTTTTTTGTTTTTGTTTTTTTTTGGTTAATTGCCTTAACTATACTGGGGTAGTTAGTTCTGGGGGAATTCTGCGCCACTGCATATGTGTAGAATTTATGTCCCCTGCAGATTTCTTTGTTTACCTGTAGAAAAATGACTTTCTGGTGGGGAAGCAAAGGGAAGCCACAAGAGCGGTCATGCGACCCTCCCCAGCAGTGTGTTTTGGGTGCCCAGGGCAGCCAGCAGAGAGGTAAATCACTGGGGGGCATGGGGTGGGACTGAGGAAGACCCAGCTCATGGCTCCTACCCTGTGCCAGTCTCAGTTGCTATTCCTGGCTGTGCTGGGGAGGGTGGGACTTCCTCTTCCCCTGCATGGCATCTGGGGCTGGATCAGACAACCTCTCCCCGATTTCTCTCCCAGCTGCAGGAAGCTCTGCAAACTTCCCCCTGCTTCCTGCACCCATCGCTCCTCAGCTGCAGGGGGAGGAATCACTGTACAGGAAGCTACTCCCCCATCCGCCCAACCCCCGTGCATCCAGATGCCTTCATACCCAGACCCTCCCACCGAGTCTCATCCCCCCCCCTGCACTCAGAACCCCTCCAATGAGCCCCACTCCCCCTGCACCTGGACCACCCTGGTGAGCCACCTGCATCCCCACCCCACCAAGCCCCAAACAGCTTCAGCTGGATCCCTACTCCACTCCCCTAGCATTTGGACCCCTGCTGAGCTCTATTCTCCGCCCCCCCCCGAGTCCCAACCACCTTCACCTGGACACTACCCACCCACATACCCTCTCCTCTTGGTCCAATTCACCCACACACGCGGCCCTCCACTCTGGTTTTTCCATGCATCAGTTGGCAAAAACAGTCTTGGTTCATTGGCTGATACTTCTGCTAGCAAATGACACATGGTTCATCAGAATGAGAGTATTGATTGGTGTTTGAGGGCTGCAGTAGGAGGAGCCAGAGAGATTGCATTTTTTTTCAGCTGGCAATCTACTGTTGGACCACTGGCTGAGTACCAGCAAGAGAGCTCCGTGAGTTTAGTGAAAGGTATTGAACCCATATATTAACAGATGTTCAGATAAGTGGCGATTTTTTTTGAATGATCCACATTATTTTCTTAACCCATTTCTTCAGTGTGCTTCCTTTGCACGGCTTTGTCTCCATCTCGCACCTTCCCTTCATTAGTATAATTATGTTCAGGGTTTAATACTGGGGTAGTTAATAGGCAGACAGTGGGCCAAATCTAGACTGCCAGATGCTTTTGAATGGACCCCAAAATCTTTTATATTTTTTTTATTATTTTCTTCTCTGGAATCTGGACCTTGACTATACCTTGACCAAGAAATTTGGACCTTGACAAAAAATAGATTATCCCTGCTTTA
This sequence comes from Mauremys mutica, assembly GCF_020497125.1. Taxonomy (NCBI): domain Eukaryota; kingdom Metazoa; phylum Chordata; order Testudines; family Geoemydidae; genus Mauremys; species Mauremys mutica. Next base: position 136,727,956 of record NC_059076.1, on the reverse strand, counting down.
GTATATTGTATCTTCCCTTAATTATCACCCGTTTATGTAAGAAAAAAAGTTTAATGTAAAGAATGCATTGTTTTGGTACATGATGAAAAACCATGCATATAAGCCAATACTGCATTTGTTCAGAACAACAGTGCTGGGCTGCTGAAAGGTGCTATCCCTTTGTGTTCAGTGACCATTCACAAATATAGTATATTGCCCAAACTGTAGAAGTAGCATCACAAACTTAGTTGCTATTTATTTTGCTTCAAATGACATGTACGCTACTGTTCAGCCTTCAGAAGTCATTTTCCATTACCATTTGACTTTTGCTGTTGTAACAGATAAAGACATGGCTTTGTCTCTGTAATCACTGACTGAATTAATTATCCTAGGAGCAAGAGAAACTTCACCAAGAATCACTGCAGAAACAACATTTGTGTGTGTGAGAGAAATAATATTTTACATTCCCTGTGTACAAACTATAAGAATAATTTGTTTTGCCTGGCCAGTGGCTGCTCTGTAAATTGGTTTCAGTAGTCCTACCGTAGCACTTCAGTGTAGACACTCATGGTAGAAGAGCAACCTTTCTGGTTGTAATACTCACTTGGCATATGCTATCTTGTTATCTGCACCTGGGGAAAAGCTTCACGTGTACTTAAATCCTTCCATTATTATTGAGATTCTTGATTGTAGTAAAAACAAGCACCTGTTAGAATATGTCTGCCTGACATTTGTATTAGTAGCTCCAACTCTTGATTTGCCCACGCCCAACACATGTGCTGGACACTGTATTCGATATCTGTAGTCCACCTTCACAAAGCAATAACAATGACTTTGCTAACAGCAAGTGCAGCTTTTGCATGGGCAAACTGCCACTAACATTGGGCCAAAGTCCTCAAAGTAATAACTCAGTTACTTTCAGGTCTGCAGATGTACCACGTCCTACTAATGTGGGTAGTTTTGGACCAGATGGTGCAACCTAATTCTAACCTACAGGCGTTGACACTCTTGTGTTCTCTGGGCCCCAGTTAAGGAGAAGGTTGGGGGTGGGGGACATTCCATTCTTTGAGCAGCCAGGTGTCATCCTTTATCAGTACTTCGGATATCAAAAGTGATAAACAGACTTTTGATGGAGGCATTTGTTTTGGTAGTCACTGTGTTGTTAGGAATTATGTGGCTGCTAAACTGACTCTGAGAAGTCTTTGACAGTGTGGGGTTGCAATATGGGAGATATTCCTAAGTCCCTGCTTCTACAACTGAGAGGCTATTGTCTTACATATACTAACAAACTTCAACTGTAATTCACCATGAGTGCATCTCTATCGATGGTATTAGCGGTAGAAGCTGTGGTGTAGACAGGGCTCAAAAGAATTTTACCCACATATCTAAATGGGAAAGCCAGGCCTGAACTCTGTTTGTGCTCCAGGTTCAATGGTTACAGCTGCTGCTCTTCTGGTGAATTAGAGAAGCAAAGCTGTCTAGTGTAAATGCAAGTACACAAACATGACCTCAGCATAGGGGGATGTGCTAAATCAGTGGTTCTCAGCCTTTCCAGACTACTGTACCCCTTTCAGGAGACTGAGGTCCGAGCCCCGCTGCCCACCTCATGGGGCCCCCTGTAGTGTGGGCCCCCAGGTAGTTGCCCTGATTACCACCCTCTTAATGCCAGCTCTGCAATTGTGACCCTTCTAAACCCATCCTGTGACCCCCTCCTCCCCTCGGGGCCTCACAACCCCCATGTTGAGAAATTCTGATCTAGATGAGTTGACATACCCCCAGAAGACTTTGTCATAACCATGGTTGAGAGCTACTGGGCTAGATGCCATTTTGAGGTAGGCCCTTCCAACCCTGTAGGTCTATTGTAAAACAGAATTCTGAGTGCTGGTGCATTTACTCTTAGAACAGTAGTGGTGGTCAGATGTGCTGAATTGCCGAGGGGGCCCCAAGCAACTTTTTTTTTTTTGGGCTGAAAACTTCATTAAACACTTGGAATAGGTGGTATAGACAGAGCTGGAGTAGCAAATATTACAAAGTGCAAGGAAAATATGAATCTAACAGACTTAAATCTCATGAACACAAAAAGCAAAAAAATGAATGGAATGTGGTCCTCTAAAACTGTGGTTTCCAAACTTGTTCCGTTGCTTGTTCAGGGAAAGCCCCAGGCGGGCTGGGCCGGTTTGTTTACCTGCCATGTCTGCAGGTTCGGCTGATCACGGCTCCCAGTGTCCATGGTTCGCTGCTCCAGGCCAATGGGGGCTACGGGAAACGGTGCAGCTCTGCAGAATGAGTAAGACATTGGATACTGAACTCTTAATGTGGCGTGTAATGTATTAAAGCTGGAAAGTTTCAATTTCATCTGCTTTGTGTGACAGGCAGAATTATTATTATTATTTATTTTTTGGAGCTCATTAGGAAAATAAACTATATACAAAGTTCGGAGAAAATATTGCCATTTACTTTTTCACTCACAAAGGTGCAGCATGAGCCTGAGAGAAGCTGAATACTTACAACTCCTTTTGAAGTTTGTGAGTTTTGAGGGTATTTGGCTCTTTCATGGTCAGGCCCTTGTAACTCTGAAAACCAAAAACTTTGATTACTGAGTCCCAGGGTGGATTGATTTAAATAAAAATGAATTACCTAATTTATTTTAATCTTGTTTCCATTTGTACTTTTTTAGTATTTTTCTTAAAGGTTAATTCTCATTGATTGGTAACCATTAAAACCTATCGATTTGCAAGTAAATATAGCTTTGCAGAAAATTTGATGTTTTCCTAACCAGGAGGATAGACTATTTATTTAAGCAATTATAGCTTAACATAGATTTATTAAGGTCTTTGCATGTTTTACTATGTTAGAAAATGTTGAATGATGCATTTCTTATTTATTAGCTGATACATTTTTTACTTATACTTTTTGTCAAGCTGCATTTGAATGGACATTGGAATGCAGTGAAAAATACACAAGTATTTTAGAATTGTTTTTAATTAGTTAGGTACAATTGCCTTAAATGTTCTGGATATATATGGATTTTTTTTATCAAAACATGCTTTTTGCATTTAAAACTAACTCCCTTTTTAAACCAAGGAGGGAAGTAGTGAATTTCTGATCAGTCACCTTTAAGTTTTTAGAACTAGTAGATCTCATCCTCTCACCCCTAGTTTTTATTCATACATTGGAAAAAGAAAACATGCTTTCCTGCTTTTTCAACCCCAGTCAGTTTCTTGAACTAGTCTTTGAACTGAACTAATTTCAATAAACTGAAATGAGGAAAATAAATACATTAAAATAAATTAATGGAGATATACCTATCTCGTAGAACTGGAAGGGACCCTGAAGGGTCATGGAGTCCAGCCCCCTGCCTTCACTAGCAGGACCAAGTACTGATTTTGCCCCAGATCCCTAAGTGGCCCCCTTAAGGATTGAACTCGCAACCCTGGGTTTAGCAGGGCAATGCTCAAGCCACTGAGCTATCCCTCCTCTGCCAATATATTTTCTTGACACTGCAGAAGTGACTATTGCTGTCCAAAAACTGACTGGGTACATCCACAAATTCTGATTCCAGGTGTTTAGCTAGTGAATTCTAGTTTACTGGTTTGACTTTCTTTTAAATTTCAGCAGCCAACATGTACTGATTGAATATTTTTGTTATTTAATTTACATGACTTTACATTTTATAAGAAGTTTAGGCCTCATATAAATGTTGTCGTCATCTTTAAATTTTAAATAGGTTTATTTTTAAAACTAAATGTGTGTACATATAAAAAACTTAAACAAGAATCCATATAAAAATCATCAATTTTTATCCTCACTGCTGAGTTTGAAACGGTCATTGTTTGAGGTTAGAACAGTGGTATATATCCAGACCACTGCTACTTGCTAGTCTGTCTGAAAGTGAACATTTTATTCCCAAGTGAACATTTGTCGTATTGCATGTTTTATTCCCAAGTGAACATTTGTCGTATTGCAAAATTGCCAACAATTCGTACAGATTTAACATAATTGGCTATTTATATTTGAGTCAGGACTATGGCTACAATGGCAATAACAGCAGGCCAGGATACATTTTGTTGGCAACTGCTGAGGAGTGACGTTTGTTTTAAAAACAATAGGAGAGCCCTTTGGACTCAGTTTTTAAAAATGGTTGTTGTGCAGTGTGTGAGTAGGAAACACATCATTTAATAAACCTCTTATTCCCAGACTGACAGCAAATATCTGTTTAAGCTCCTGAAGATAAATCTTTTAGTTGCTTGCAGATTTTGAATAATTGTGCTGTGGATCTTTTGGTTTCTTCAGTTCACTGACATCTATGAAATTAAGCTTCACCATGTGTTAGGCATTCTCAAACATTTCTGTGGGAGGAGTGTAACATTTGCCAATGTGAAACAAAGCATACGCAAAGCAACACTTCAGTACAGCAATGGAACTACATCCGTTACATCTGCTGAATAATATCGTTTACCCACTTACCACAGCTGTGGTTATGGCTCAGACATATGGCAAACTAGTCTACAACCCTCAACAGGGAATCCATTTTAATGGCACTCTATTTCTGCCCGTTTCATCAGTAATATCGGACTGGGAAACAACAGGAAAAGGAAGTCTGTGTGTAGTGCACCGAATAAATTAGATGTAGGAATACAGGATGCAATTAAGAGTAATAAGGAAGGTGGCTGTTTTTCCCACAATGTGGGGGTGGGTTTTTCCCACAATGCTGCACTGGTATTGGGTTTCAGTAGTCCTACCGTAGCACTTCAGTGTAGACACTCATTACAGTGAGAGGAGGAGCTCTCCAGTGGCTGTAGTTAGTTCACCTCCCCATGCGGTGGTAGCTAAATCAATGGAAGAATTCTTCTGTTGACCTAGTGTTGTCTACAGCAGGAGTTAGGTCGGCTTAACTGTGGGCTTGGCTACACTGGAGAGTTGCAGCGCTGGTGGAGGCTTTACAGCGCTGCAACTTAGTAACTGTCCACACCTGCAAGGCACATCCAGAGCTGCAACTCTCTGCCTGCAGCGCTGGCTGTACACCTGGTCTGCTTGGCGTATAACGAGTGCAGCGCTGGCAATGCAGTGCTGCTCGTCAAGTGTGGCCACACAACAGTGCTGTTGTTGGCCTCCAGGGTATTAGGAGATATCCCAGAATGCTTTTAACTAAATTACTCTCTTTGTTTTGCTATGATGCCTCTCTTTGTTTTGTTGTGAATTCGGGGCTCCGGGAGCTGCTTATCTAAAAAACAAACACAGCTCTTGTTTGCTGTGATCAATCTGTAACTGACTGTGAACAATCAATTGAGATAACCCACTACCTTGCTGTGAATGAGGCAGGAGGGGGATGAATGTTTGTTTGAGGAGAGAAACAGCGGGGGGGAGGAGAAAGGGAGTCCATTGGAGCAGCTGCTTATCTAGTCTGCAGGCTATTTGCAGTTAAGAGTGAATGAGGGGTCGAGGAAATGTTCAGCTCCCTGCCTTGCAAAATCTGACACACAGTGTCGGCTCCAAAAATCCACTCACGCTCTCTCCCCCGCTCCCTGTCACACTCCACCCCACCCCCCTCTTTTGAAAAGCACGTTGCTGCCACTTGAATGCTGGGATAGCTGCCCATAATGCACCGCTCTCAACAGCGCTGCAAATGCTGCAAATGTGGCCACACTGCAGCGCTGGTAGCTGTGAGTGTGGCCACACACCAGCGCTTTCCCTACACAGCTGTACGAAGACAGCTGTAACTCCCAGCGCTGTACAGCTGTAAGTGTAGCCATACCCTTTGTGGCTCAGGCCAAGTTTCAGTCAGACTAAATCAATCCAAATGTGCCCCAAAATGCTTAACTGATGCAGAGATGGATGGAGAGGTGAGCAGATATTCTGAAAAACTGACAGTTCTCAATTATATTGTCTTCTGGTGATTCTGCTCAGTAGCAATGTCCCTTTCTCCAGTCACCAATGTCTCAGTGGATCTATAATTTGTTCTGTAGTAGAGATTACAAGAGCTTTGGTATTCTTATTAAATAACTATTTTTCTAAAATGTTAAAAGTATTCATTCAGAGATAGACATATGAGCATAACATGGTTCACCAGTTTTGATATTGGAAATAATTTCTTTGAAGGTGACATGCAAATGGAAAAAAAAACTAGGTTTGTGGCCTTTTTTTTTGGTGTCTTTATGATGTAACGAATGCCTGAAAGGTTTTCTTCTGAAGTGTGTTTTTTTAAATTAGAAACTCCAGTTTAGTTTGGCATGGAATATTCTGGTAACTGGAGAACTAGTTACATTATGATATTACAAGACTCAAGAGAACAGAAGTTGAGCATTTGAAGGTAAAGTGATTTTGAGTCTCCTTTTGGGAGAAATGAAATCTTTTAATATTCAACAGCTCTTAAGTAATGTGTGAGAGTTCACAGCTACAATTTCTGAGGTCCCCATCTCCAGCAAGACAAGACAGCTGCTACCTGGCCCAGAGTGGGGCAGCAGGGCCAAGAATCCCTAGACAGCTTTCCCCCTGCTTCCGGCTGGGAGGAGGGAGGCGAGAAGCCTCAGGTGGCTTCCCTGACTGCTCTTAGCCCTGAAATTGACAAGACAGCCTGGCTCTTGTCCTCCCCCCCAGGAGAGCTGCCCAGGCTTCTGGCCCCAGTGAGGGGTAGCTGCACTCTAACTCCCTGCTTTCTTGTCAGTTTCACAGCTCCTGCCCTGAAGTTGAGAAGACAGCCAGCAGTGCAGTGTCTATACAGACACTGAGGACAGGTCTACACTTGCCATTTAAAGTGGAAAAAGTCCCTTTTTTGTGCAAAAACCACGGGAGTGTCTACACTTGCCAATGACTCTTTTCGGTGAAACTCAGAAGTTTCACCGCAAAAAGAAAACCACCTCCACAAGAGGCATGCAGCTCTTACCAGTGATGCTTTTGCGACGATGTGCAAGTGAAGACATGTTCTCCCAGTTTACACGACTTTCAGCCTCCGGAGGATATCCCACAATGCCTAGGTGACCACTCTGGCTAGCAGCTCTCCTGCTCTGATGCCAGGTAAACAGACATCCACCCCTCCCCCTGTAAAGCCCGGGGAACTTTGAAACTCCCCTTCCAGTTCTCTTGACAAGTGCTCACTTATCTGGCCAGGTGACAATGCCTGCTTCACAGAGCAAATGGACCCCTGCTTGGAGCAATCCTGAGCTGCTGGAGCTTATCAGTGGTTGGGGAGAAGAGGCTGTGCAGGGATCCAGGATGCCCCACGATCACCCTTTCCACAAGACCCATCGTCAAAATGGAGAGCGCTGCACTGTGGAATAGCTGCCCTAGAGCGCTGCGATGGAAGTGCTGCTAATGTAAACACTCTGACGACTTAGGAATTAAGTGAGTACACAAACCCAGGGCTTTGGAGTGGAGCCCGGAGCTGGAGCGCTGAGCAGCTCTGGAGCAGTGGAGCTGAAGGTTTTTGCCTGGAGCTGGGGCAGAGCTGGAGCACAGCTCCAAAGCCCTGCACAAACCAGTGAATTACTTTCACCGGTTCCCTATCACAACCGATGAAACTCGCAGCACAGAAACTCTGCAAGTGTAGACATACCCTTTGTCTCCCTAACCACACCAACATAACTGCACCTCCACAAGAGGCGTAGGGCTTATTTCGGTGTAATAGGGCATTTACATTGGTGGGAGCAATGCTGTAGTGTACACACTGACATAATTAGGTCGACGTAACTGTGTAGTGTAGATCAGCCTTCATTCATAATCTACCTTGTCTGTGCTATTCACTATACTTTTACCATGTCCCTTCTTATTTTTCTCCTTTTTAAGATAAACTATCCAAATCTTTTCAGACTTTAGCAGTGGTAGGGATGCTAGTGTAGAGCTGCTGCAGATATTTTTACCAACATTGACTAATTCTGCTCAGAACAGGTCTAGATGACATGATTGAAAAATGCTGCTAGCTGATCTATGCTAACCCTCCTACTGTTGCTAGTGCTGTTGGAACTGCACTGATGCTAGGTAAACAGGAAGACACTAAGTTGCCTACCAGTGTTGCCATGGTAGTAAAATTCCAAAGTTGCAGACAGCAGTTTTGGGGGGGAAAGGAGGTGACTCGGATCACTATGGTTCTTGACGTTTTGTAAAACTATTGTCATAACATAGCTGTTTAATTGTTAGGAGAAATACTTATTTTCTCTGTGTGCAGCTTTGTAAGCAGGTACTTTCTTGAGGTGTAGTCGGTGAACACTTTTTTTTTTCTTCCTGAAAGGTACATCTTGGGAGAAACGCATTTTTATAACTTAAGCCAGATTTAATATGGCTAAGGAGTCCACTTCAGCTACTAAGCACTTGAAAATAGTACTAATAGTTTTGTATATTTTTTGGGTCAGTGAAAGCAATCACATCTGTCCTTAAATATTAGTAACTTATACTTGTCAGACTCTAGCCTCTCACATCAGTTCAGGGAAAACTTTAATGCAGGTGTGGGCAAACTTTTTGGCCTGAAGGCTGCATCAGGTTTTGGAAATTATATGGAGGGCTGGTTAGGGGAGGGGGTTGTGGCCCAGCCCTTACCCCCTATCCGCCTCCCCCCGGCACTCCTGCCCCATCCAACCCCCCCGTTCCCTGATGGCCCCCCTGGGACCCCTGCTCCCCCCCCAGCTCCCTGTCCCCTGCTGCCCCATCCAATCCCTCCTCTCATTCCTGACTGCCCCCCGGGGACCCTTGCCCCATCTAACCACCCCTTCTCCCTGTCCCATGACTGCCTCCGGGACCCCTGTCCCTGACTGCCCCCTGCCACTCCATCCAACCCCTCCTCTCATTCCTGATACCCCCCCCCAACCTCTGCCCTCATTCAACCCCCCTGGTTCCCCACCATTTTACTGCCCCGCCCCCTGTCCACACCCCCGCCCCTGACTAGCACCCCAAACTCCCCTGCCCTCTATGCAACCCCCCCCTGCTCCCTGCCCCCTTACCATGCTGCCTGGAGCACTGGTGGCTGGCGGCGCTACAGCTGCGCCGCTCGGCTGGAGCCAGCCATGCCGTCACCACCGCACAGCACAGAGCACCAGGTTAGGCCAGGCTCTGCAGCTGCGCTGCCCCGGAAGCTCGCAGCCCCGCCGCCCAGAGCATTGCACTGGTGGCGGGGTGAGCTGAGGCTGCGGGGAAGGGGAAACAGCAGCGGATGGGTCAGGGGGTAGTGTCCTGGGCCAGGAGCTCAGGGGCCGGGCAGGAGGGTCCTGCGGGCCAGATGTGGCCCATGGGCTGTAGTTTGACCACCTCTGCTTTAATGAGTAGTTGCTACATGAATGATAGCACTGTAGAAGTAAATAAGAGGAGACATATATTTCTTTTTGTTTAATATTAAAAGTTTTCCTTTTATTGAAGGCATTTATTGTCACTTGAACATGGAGAAATAAACTGTGCTTTGTGCTTGTGACAGTGTTCTTGATTTCTGATGGTGTTTCTGTCTATAATCCTTTTGACTCTAAAAATCTACATTCAGCTAATACATAATTTCAGTTCCTTGTATTGTTGCCAACTCTTTAAAAGGAAGAGCTTACTAAAGTTAAATGTGAATTTTTCCTGAACAAGGAGTGAAATAATTTTTGCCCTGGGGAATAAATTAGCTATTGGATCTAAACATGTAAAAATCAGAAGACTGTGTCAAGGGTGTCATCAATAGCTTTTATTCTCCTTTTCCCATTACCTTTCTTTATAATCATCCGTTTGATATTTTGAAACTCAAACCTATTTCTTTATCAGCAAAACAACCCTATAACAATGAGTATGTGTAAAAAACATAGAAATAAAATTATGGGGACTGGAGTTCACTTTTTGTTTTGTTTGATATGAGAGCTTTAAACTTAAAAGAAATGAGGGGTGTGACAGGTTGGATCACAGAAACCCCCTTGGGAACTGCCAACTGATGTGCCAAGACTACTTCTGCTCCTGCTTTCCCTGCCAGCTTGAGACTCCAGCACCCTGTCTTGCTGAGCCAGACATGCCAGTCTGCTCCAACACAGACCCAGGGTCTGAATCACATGCCCCAAAGCTGCAGACTTAACTGAAAGCAACTTGAGAAGTGTTCCAGTCTTTAATACTCAGATGCCCAACTCCCAATGGGGTCCAAACCCCAAATAAATCCGTTTTACCCTGTATAAAGCTTATACAGGGTAAACTCATAAATTGTCCACCCTCTATAACACTGATAGAGATGCACAGCTGTTTGCCTCCCTCCCCCCCAGGTATTAATACATACTCTGGGTTAAATAAGTAAAAAGTGATTTTATTAAATACAGAAAGTAGGATTTAAGTGGTTCCAACTAGTAACAGACAGAACAAAGTGAATTATCAAGTAAAATAAAATAGAACATGCAAGTCTATGTCTAATACAGTAATAAACCTGAATACAAATAAAATCTCACCCTCAAAGATGTTCCAGTAAGCTTCCTTTTACAGACTAGTCTCCTTCTAGTCTGGGTCCAGCAATCGCTCACACCCCCAGTAATTAGTGTCCTTTGTTCCTGTTTCTTTCAGGTATCCTTGGGAGTAGAGAGGCTTTCCCTTTAGCCAGCTGAAGACAAAATGGAGGGGTCTCCCAGGGGTTTAAATAGACTTTCTCTTGTGAGTGGAGACCCCCTCCTCTGTCCTATGCAAAGTCCAGCTCCAAGATGGAGTTTTGGAGTCACCTGGGCAAGTCGCATGTCCATGCATGACTCAGTTTTTACAGGCAGCAGCCATTGTTTACATGCTACCCTGAATGTGCTCAGGTAGACTTATGTGGATTGGAGCCTTCCAAGATTCATTGTCCTTTACGTGTTTCTTGATTGGGCACTTAATTTGCACATTCCTTTCTCAAGAAACTGACCAAATGCTTTACTAAGGCTACTTAGAAATCAAGCAAGTATACAGCCAATATTCATAACTTCAAATACAATGACACATGCGTACAAATAAGATGAATAGATTCAGTAGATCACAACCTTTACAGAGATATATTACATGGTATATGTAGCATAAAACGTATTCCAGTTATGTAATATATATACATTCATAAGCATATTTCCATAAAGCCTTATGGGGTACACCGTCACAAGGGGATTCATGTCAAATTTCATGTCCTTACCTAATAGATTTATAATTTTTTTTTTTTAAAAGGAAGACCAACCCTTGGTCAGCCCAATCTTGAGTCCTTTTAAGCACTGTCTCTAAGGATTGGCTCTCTTTCTCTTGCAGTTGCAGCCGTCTTCGACAAATCCAAAGTATCCTGACACAGAGCAGCAAATCTCAACCTGATGGAATCCTCTGCATTTTAGGTTAGTTTTCTGAACTGTTAAAGTGAGTAAACAACATGTTAAAGAAATGCACGGACTAGACCGTTAAGAGCCATGAAAACGATTGTGAATAGAGAAATATGGCAGGATGGAAAGTTTAGAACCATGGGCCGAAAACTACAAAATGAGATGCATCATAGATAGTAATACTAGTTCACGTTTTTCCATTTTGGTATCTTTTTTTCTAAATTCCTTACTGTGCTGACAAACTTAGACAGAAAAGGATATCTGCTACCTTTCCCAAATCAATGGATTTTTTTTTTGCTTTACGGGTAAATTATTTAAAATACAGATTTAGTGACAAGCAACCTCTGAGAAACCAGGGAAGCAGTGATTATTTAATGGTGTCAGTAGCACATAAATGAGACATGAGTTTGCAATGCCTTATGGCACTAAAAAAATTAATATAAAACAGAGGTGTATACACAAAGGCATCATTTTACAGAACTGTAATAGCCCCATTCTATATGCCTAGGGTGTGATCCTGCCTGTAATGTTGCAGTTTTAAGTATCTAATTACTAGCAAGATATTGACAAATTGGAGGGAATTCCATGAACAATGATTGGGGTAGCTGGAGGGCATGACTGTGAGGTTAAAAATTTTATATAAAACTTGGCTAAGCAATGGCAAAGGAGGGGAAATGGCAATATACAAATATTTGAAGAGGGGAGGAATTACTTAGTGTACCCCAAGAGACGTTAAAACTCATAATACTGGGATTAAATTGAGAAATGGATACAATGGAAAGCTTGCTGACAGTGTGCTTGCTGTGGAATAGTCTGCCAGGGAAACTGATGGAAGACCATTGATCAGTTGGCACTTTGAAAACTAGACTGGATAGAAAACTTAATAAATGTACAGGAGGTACTAATTCTGCCTTGGCAGAAGGTGGATTAGGTAACATTCTGGATTTCTTCCATATGTAGAATATCAGTATTAATTATAATAGTTGAAGAAATCTTTTGAGTTTTGGCTCAAGATGAAACAACTTTTTGCCCGCTTGCTAAAGGAATTTCTCCAAGATGAGAGACTGTGCCAGTATTTTAATTTTAAACTCAAAAACATTTTGCATTTAAGTGATGCAGTAAAAAATAAAATTACTTAACTCAATTTAGACTAGCATCAGAGACAAAAATGAAAGATTGTTTTTAAATGATGCATCTGACACAGCAGCCCTCCATTTGCACCATAGTATTCCTTGACATCTGTTGCTTTCAATTTGAACTCCTGCTGCTGTCCTTACTTTCAAAGCAGCAGCGGAAGGCAAGAAGGAAAGAAGCAGCTTTAAAGAAATGCTATGCCTGTTGCTAGAAGCAGCAAGTAATGTTTGTCTCATTCTGTAGTTTACTTTGTTCACTGTGAACGTATTGATCTGTCAGAATAAGGGAATCTTGATGTGAAATATTTGAAACCATACAGAAAATCAGCATACCATGCATAATTATTTCCAGTATGGAAAATTGTGGCATTTATTGTTGGTTAATACGAAGCACAAACATCATACTTTGTTTTGGGGTCACAGAAGGGACCACTATTATCGTCTACTTTGACCTGCACAAAACAGGTCACAGAATTTCACCCTGCATCAAGGCCATAAATTTGGTTGCGCTAGACCATATATTTCAGAAAGACAGCCAGTCTTGATTTATATACTCTTCAAGTGACAAGAGAATTCTCCAGTTCCTTAAGTTATTCACCCCACGGTTTAAAAAATTGCACCTTATTTCTAATGTGCATTTTTCTAACTTCTTTTTCAGCCACTGGATCTTATGTTCTGTTTCTTAGATTAAAGAGACCTACATTATAAATCTTTTCCTGTTCAGATACTTCCTTAGGCATAAAGTATCATAATATAAGTTGACATATTCTCCCTTCTCAGAAAGATATTGCATCAGCATGAACTACAGATTTGTGCTAAAGTTTAAAAACTTCTTAGTAAGATTCAAAAAGAAGGGTGGGTGGTAGAGGGTTCAGTGGCAATTAAAAATATATTTAAAGCTGAATTTTTAAAAACATGCATCTTTAAGATCCAGTGATATTTGAATGGTAGAATTGCTGGGTTCTTTGCAGGCAGTGAATGACATCACAACTACCATAAACAGATGTGAATGAACAGGTACATGTTGTTTAACTCCTGTTCTAATAATGTTTTTTCTGGAAGTTGTAATCTGCCTGGTTCTCTCAGAAGTTGCAGCTCAGATTTCTTGACAGCTTAGAAGTGATAATTGGGGTTTAGCTAATTTTAGTTAATCAGAAATTACATTTTTAAAATGGCTATGTAATTTTTTCTTTTAGGATCTTAACTTAAAAAAAAATGCTTGAAATTCACCTTTAGGTTGAGCTGTTTTTTGAGGACACGTATTTAACTGTACAACATGTATTTTGAAAATTTTACCTAGATTCACAGCTACAAGGGCAGTAAAAACTGGTATGGTCTAGTTTGACCACATTCTTAACACATGCCACAAGATTTGACCCAGTAATTCCTACAGTGGGAGGAATTATTTTCCTCTACTGCATATCTGAAATCACTGTACTATTGTCTACACCATTGTGAATAAGTTTCAGTATAATGACATTTTGTTTTGGATAGCTTTGCAAATTTGCAAACTACAAAGCTAAATAAAAATAATGGCAGAGGGTGAGAGAAGACACAGTATATGGGCAAATAGAAAAGATGTTTTGCTAGGTGATATTTCAGATGCTTGTTCCTGGTGACAAGAGATGTAGAAGAGAAGGCTCTTGCTCCAAAAGAGATGACTGTGGAGGGACAGAAAGGAAGCCAGCCCTGGATGTGGGAGTTTAGTGAGCGTAGGTGCAAGGCAAGCTACAGCAAGTGCAGGGGAAAGAAATGGAAGGTTTTGCACACAAGGAGAGCTATCCCAAACTGGATTTCAAAATAAGTAGGCAGAGCCAGTTGGGCCATCTGAGGCGAGATAAGTGCTGTGGTTGCACTCCTCTCTACTTGTAAGAAAGAAGGGAGGCAGTGTGATTTTTGTACATGCTGGAATCTGGACAGCTGGGCCACAGAAGGGGGTATAATAGTAAAGGCAAGAAATGATGAATATATGTCTGAAGACTATGGTAGAAATGTTGTGGAGACAATGGAGTCTGCTGGTGTGGGTGGTAAACTTACACTTGGTAAGGTGCATTTAACTATAGTTGACCTCTGGCTACAGCTCTTGTTGGAAGGGGGTATTTTTTTTTTCTTTTCAAATGGAAGCAGGTATACTCCAAAGTTGTGCTGGTAGCACTTTTTTTCTTTTCTTTTTTCTCTCCATTTCCAGTTCACTTTTCCTCTTCCTCCTAATGTGTGGGTTTTTTTGTTTTTTGTCTTATGCTTCTCTACTTTATAGCCATTTATTTAGATGGAATCTGCGTGGATACCACATTGCCCTGATGACACCAAACAGCAGCTGGAAAATTGAGGAAGATTGTGCAAGCCTTATCAGTTAGCATTGTTGTCATGGGTTACCATTGTTGTGCATTAGCTCTGCTCAGATAGCAATTAATCTTAACTATGTGAGATTCTGATTCTTCTATTTTGATTTTGGATGAGTCGGAGAGGAGGAGGGAGAGAAAAGATTGGATTTCTACCATCTGGGATTTGAATTCCAAGACTGTGTGATGATACCTATATTTTTCTTTAAGTGTGTCACGGACCGCAGAACATGCTATGCGTTGTACTATCTAGTATCATGATTGCACCCTTCCTTCTGATAGACTCTGGACCTTCACTTTACTTGAGGCACTCATAGACTTGGTCCCTAGGCTTCAGTGCCCATTTCATTGTGTCTCCTTTAGCAGGGCCGGTTTGGCTTAGTTCTCTGCAGGAATCCTCTCTTGGGTGCTTTGTAACCAGAAAACCTATGCAGAGAAACTGTTCAGCCGTCTCAAAACAAAGTATGTATTAGTCAACAGGATACAGTAGTCACAGAAATGGGTTACAAATAAAGAAGGCCTATGTGCATGAATCTTACTCTGGGAGCGTGCAGTAGCTAACAAGAGACTCTGGAGGGCTGAGACATTAGGTCCACAGGCTAAAGGCTGGATTGTGGGATCCTCTCTGTGAAGAGGGATGTCAGACATGGGGTCTGCCCCGAGGCGTGACCTAAAGCTAACAGTAACCAGTCACTACTCAGACCCAGGAGGTTCAGCAGTTGGATCCAAATACAGCAGCCTGGTGATCATCCCTCAGGGGATGGGTTTCAGAGTAGCAGCCGTGTTAGCCTATATCTGCTAAAAGAACAGGAGTACTTGTGGCACCTTAGAGACTAACAAATTTATTTCAGTATAAGCTTTCGTGGGCTACAGCTCACTTCTTCAGATGCATAGAATGGAACACACAGACAGAAGATATTTATACATACAGAGAACATGAAAAGGTGGAAGTATGCATACCAACTGGAAGAGTCCAATCAATTGAGATGAGCTATCGTCAGCAGGGGATGCTTAGCCAGAGTTGCAAAGAGTCTTGTGGCACCTTATAGACTAACAGATGTTTTGGAGCATGAGCTTTCATGGGTGAATACCCACTTCGTCGAATGCATCTGTTAGTCTGTAAGGTGCCACAAGACTCTTTGCTGCTTTTACAGATCCAGACTAACATGGCTACCCCTCTGATACTTAGCCAGAGTTGTAAAGGGACTTCTGTGTTGTAGGCTTATTATGGGACTATTACACCATTATACTGTTTTGTTCCTGTTTCTAGTGCAGTCATGTGTCTGTTATTAATGACCAGTTTAGATTCTGATTCAGCTCTGAACACAACCTGGATGTCCTTGTTTTCTTGAATATTGTTGTGCTGAGCGCTCATTTGGTTACTGCTAATAGATCTAGATTTGTCGGCAGCGACTGAATTGTATTCTAACAACCTGTGTGAAAGCTCGAATTTCTTATTTATGTCAGAAGTCACATAGTTGCCCTAATAGATTCGGTGTCTATTAGCACATCCGGATGTTAACGGTGACTAGATCCTATACAATTTTAACTGTGGGGAAATTCTGATTCATTAGGTTCTAATTAAATGTTTATAGATAGATAGTTTTATCTGAATGTTCTCATCTGTAAGAAATCAGTGGGTTATTTTCTTTATTTTAACAAAAAAGCTGCCAGTACAAATTTATGACAAGCTTGGATTTTAAGGATACTACATCAAGAATTTCCTCCTTGTTCCTCTAACACTTAAGTATTGTGTATAATTATGTTTACACTGATAAATACTTCAGCTAACCTGTTAACCTTTTAAGAATTGAGGTGGCTGTGAACACTTAACTTGTAGACACAAGCATTACTCTACAGTGTCACTATTTTTATGTATGCAGTTGTGGTTTTCATAAATTTGATTAGTGTTTTCAGTGGTAATAAATGTTAGACATTTCCTTCATCGGTTGTAATGAAAATCTACACCAGGTTTAGAAAGGGTAGACTTGTAGTGTCTTTAATGCTTTTCTTTCTTTCTTCATGCTAGGTCTTCTGTACTATTTATTTTTAAGATGTTAGTGCTGGATATTTTGGTGACTTTTTCTCAGAAGCCTTTCACATGCCAAATGTTTTGTGAGGCTATCTGTAGATAAATTCTGTCATACCTCAGCAGCTGCTTTTTGGTGCCTCGGGGATTGTAGTCTAATCCTTGTGAGCCAATGTTTAATCATGCAGTCTAAAGCAGAAGAATTAGGTAACAGTTTATTAGGAAAGTTCCATCAAGAGCATATTAATTAGAATGAATGTTGTATGTTTTTAGCTAGATGTGTAAAGTCCTGCTACTTGACAGTGCTGCAGAAAGGTAAAGGGTTCACTTGCAGAGCAGTGTGTGGATTTAAGTCAGTGATGTGCTGCTTATGTGGTGTTCATTGGTCTGGAAAAAGGCTTTGATAGAGTTTCAAGAGAAGTCATCTAGTGGGATATGAGGGAGAAAATGGTACCAAAACTTTGTGCGGCTTTTTCAAGCCACATATATAAGTGCAACATCAATAGTTAGAATGTCTACTGGTTAAACAGAGGAACTGTCTGCAAAGGTGGGAGTGCATCAGGGATCAGTATTAAGTCATTATCTTGTTTATCTTTGACCTGGATACTGTCACAAGGAACATACAGAAGGGCACTTTGGTGCATGTTAAATAGAACAGTATAAACAAGTCATTGTCTGTATGAAATTTTAGTATATACTGACTTTGCTAGTGCTTTTTATGTAGCGTGTTGTAAAACTAGGTAAATATCTAGACAAGTTGACATTTTATGTAGCATGTTGTAAAACTAGGCAAATATCTAGATAAGTTGACATACCCTTGGGAGCCTTCTGTGTATGCGCAGGGGTACACAGACCTCTGGTTGTGAACCATTGATCTAATTTGTATTAACATTTTTTAAAGTTATTTTCTCAAGTCATGACCAAGGAAAGAGATGATAAACTTTTATATTACAATGCACTGTGCTAGAAATGTTTCTACTTTGTACCCGAAAAACAAATTGTGTTTATTGATAGTATATTGCAGTATTCCTCTTGTGTAACCTGAAGAGAAGGTTGGGATAAACTTTTAAAGAGGGATATGCTTTCTTGGAAGTTGTGTATCTTTTCAGAAATTTCTCTCTGTCAGGAATGAGTTGGCAGTATCCAAAGAGGGTGAACTCCAGCTCCAGGAAAGTCACCCCAAATCTTGAAGAGGGCAGTGGAATATTAGCAAGTGGCTCCTGGGAACTTCTTTCAGCACAGCAGTGATTTAGGTGCATAGTTCGTATTTACAGTAACAGTCTTAATTTTCTGATGATGCTCTGAAATGAGCCTCACAGGGACCAATTGGCATAACAGGAGTAATAAACAAGATATTTATATATAACAGTAATGCCCAGAGGCGCCAGTCATGACCAGGACCCCCACTGGGCTAGATCATGTATTAAAACCTGGTCCTTAGCCTCTCCCTCCCAGTTTACAATTTGAAGCCGCCTTCATACAGAGTGTGTGCACAATTGTATGCTCAGTGGACCTACCTAAATCTATCTTACCCCTCAATTTTTCAGAGAAGTGATTTATGAAGAGTTGGGATAAAGGGATACAATTTGTGGGTGTATGTGTATATATACATATGTATAGCTAGTCCAGTCTCCTGTGCTGAGGCAGGACTAAGTAAACACGTGATAGGTGCCCAACCTATTTTTAAAAACCTCCAGTGATGGGGATTCCACAACCTCTTTTGGAAGACTATTCCAGAATTTAATTACCCTTAGAGTTAGTTCTTTCAATCTCCATGGCTGAGATGACGCCCGTTATATCTTGTCCTGCCTTCAGTGGACATGGAGAACAATTGATCACTGCCGTCTTTATAACAGCCTTTAATGTAGATGAAGGCTGTTATCAGGTCCCCCCTCAGTCATCTTTTCTCAAGGCTAACATGCCCAGTTCTTTTTAACCTTTCCTCATAATTGAGGTTTTCTAAACCTTTTATAAGTTTTGTTGCTCTCTTCTGGATTCCCTTCAATTTGACCACATATTCTTAAAATATGGCACCCAGAATTGAACTAAGTACTCAACTGAGGCTTTATCGCTGCTGAGTAGAGTGGACAGTTACTTCCCATGTCATACATATGACACTTCTGTTAATACAGCCCAGAATATTAGCCTATTTTTTTTGTTTTGTGTTTTTGCAACTTTGTAGTATTGTTGACTTGTATTCAGTTTGTGATCCACTATAATGCTCTGATTCTTTTCAGCAGTACTACCACCTAGCCAGTTATTCCCCATTTTGTAGTTGTGCATTTGATTTTTCTTTCCTAAGTGAAGTACTTTGCACTTGCCTTTGGAGAACTGGCCTGACGTCAACAAGATGAAGTTCAATAATTTGTCGAGGTTGTTTTGAATTCTAACCTTGCCCTTCAAGGTGCTAGTAACTCCCCTCAGCTTGGTATCATCCTTCACATTTTATAAGCATACTCTCCACTCCATTATACATCATTTAATGAATATATTGAATAGTACCAGACCCAGGACTGATCTCCTGCGGGACCCCACTAGATGAAACCTATTTGTTTGACAGTGAACCATTGATAACTGCTCTTTGAGTACAGTCTTTCAACCAGCTGTACACCCACCCGTATTTTCCTAGGTTGCTTATGAGAAAGTCATATGGGACTGTGTCAAAAGCTTTATTCAAATCAATATATATCATGTCTACTTCTTTCTCCTCTCCACCTTCCCCCCCCCCCCCCCCGGCCAGTAATCCTGTCAAAGAAGGATATTAGGTTGGTTTGGCATGATTTGTTCTTGACAGATCCATACACTATTACTTGTAACCCAGTATGGGTTTACAAATTGTTAAATAATTTGTTCCATATCTTTCCAATATCCAAGTTAGTCTGACTTGTCTGTAATTCCTTGCATCCCTTTTGTTCCCCTTTTTAAAGATAAGTACCGTTTGCCCTTCTGCAGTTCTTTGGACCTCACCCATCCTCCATGCATTCTCAAAGAGAATTGCTAATGGTTCTGAGATTATTTTAGCTAGTTCCTTAAGTACCTGAGGATGAATTCATCAGGCCCTGTCGACTTGAATGCATCTAACTTATCTAAATAGTCTTTTAACTATTCTTTCCCTATTTTGGCTTGTTCCCTTGTTAATATTAATTGTTGAGTATCTAGTCACCATTAACTTTTTTTAGTGAAGATGGAAACAAAATAGATATTAGGTAATAAGGTAATAATTGGAGATATACCAATCTCCTAGAACTGGAAGGGACCTTGAAAGGTCATTGAGTCCAGCCCCTGCCTTCACTAGCAGGACCAATTTTTTCCCCAGATCCCTAAGTGGCCCTCTCAAGGATTGAACTCACAACCCTGGGTTTAGCAGGCCAATGCTCACACCACTGAGCTATCTCTCCCCCCAAGCATTAAACCCCTCAGACTCCGTAATGTCACTGTTACTAGCTGTCCTTCCCCTTAAGTAGAGCACCTAGACTTTCCTTCATCTTTTTTTTTGTTCTCCTTTATTTATAGAACCCTTTCTTATTGCCTTATACATCCGGTGCCATTTTGCACTGTATCCTTTCTGATTTTGTCCCTCATGCTAGTGTTATTCTTTTGTACTCCTCCTTAGTAATTTCTGTTTCTCCACTTTTAGGATTCCTTTATTTAATTTCAGGTAATTAAAGAGCTCCTGATATTGGCCTCTTATTGTTCTTTCTGTCTTTCCTTTGTGTCTGAATAGTTGGCAGTTGTGGATTTAATATTGTCCCTTTGAGAAACTGACAGCTCTTCTGAACTTCCTTTTTCCCATGGGACCTTACCTCTTACCCGTTCTCTGAATTGGTTAAAGCTTGCTTTTTTGATGTTCATTGTCCTTATTCTGTTGCATACTCCTTCCTTTCCTTAGAACCACAAAATCTATTGTTTCATGATGGCTTTCACCCAAATTGCCTTCCACCTTCAGATTTGCAACCAATTCCTCTGTGATGGTCAGAATCAAGTCTAAAATGGATGTCCCTCTGATTACTTCCTCCACTTTCTGAAACAAAAACTTGTCCCCCTATACTTTCCAAGAACTTATTGGGCATCATCTTCCTACATTTGTCACTCAACCGCAGTGCACTTCATTGGTATCCACCTTGGTTTCTTCCTTTTGGCCTTTTAGCCGTTTGTGTGAAAAGAGAAAGGAAGGCAAAGGAGAATTCTAACACAATGAACACGGGATATTGACATATGGAAGGGAAGAAGGTGGACATCAGGACAGTCACATGGGTGCTAAAGTTGAAGGCAAGCCAGGCTCTTATGCTGTTTAATCTGATATTTCCTCATATGTTGAAGGTGAGATTCAGAGTCAAATGCAGTGCAATTACAATAGTACAAGTATATGTGCTGACCTCAGTAGTGCCCAAGGAAGAAATTGATGAATTTTATAATGACCTACAGAAAGATATACAAGTAGTTTTAAAGACGATATATGTTGGGGTGGTGGAAGATGTTAATGCAGAAGTATGATTAGATGGGATATTGGCCTGGAGACATAGGCATATTTGGGTGCTGGGAAGAAAATTAAAAAGGAGAGATGCTACTAAATTTCTGCCCGAGTTACAACCTGGTGATAAGAAATATGCTATTTCAGCACAGTTCAGAGAAAGTGGACTTGGATATCATTTGATAGGCAAATGAAGAACCTGGTAAACCTGATACTTGTGAATTGCAAATAGAAATTGTGGTGGTGGTTGTGCAGATGATTTGTAGCTGTTATTGGATCAGCTTCATATGTAGATTTGATTTTTTTATCTTGCTCATTTATTAATTCTGCCCACCCAGCACACTCTCACACACTCTCTCTCTCTCTCTTCCCCCCCTCCCCAAAGAAAAACAAAACAAAAAATGAAAAAAAAAAGGTTCTCCTATCTTGTCTCTTAATCCCCATCTTAGATCTTGGACTTAATGTGGAGGGTTGCATCATAAGGGAACAAATACCTTTGATAACTCTAAGAATCTTTGGCATTTCTAATGTAATCTAGCATTGGGATATTGGGGCAGGACCCTCATGGCCCTTTATGCCAGCTCTCTGGAATTGGGTGGGGACCTGGCTCAACTTTGGAGTCCTCCTTATGTGGAAGTTGGGGAGAACAGCAATGAATATTGTATGAAAAAAATAATGCAATATGAATCCTGAGGCTTTAATCTTGGGAAAATCAGTACATTCACAATGCTCATGCACGTGGGAATGACAGTGTGACTTGTGCTATGTGACCACACAATGTTTTACTGTGTGTAGTAATACAGAATGTTACAGGCATCTCTGGTTATGAAAAGCGCAGTTCTTTAATATTGCAAGTGTAGAATGATCTAGTAATGAAAGACCGTACTGTGAATGCTCAAGGGAAGTGTTAAAATTCCCCATCATAATGTTAATTTTGGAATCTGACTTCACTGTGGTGAAATTCTCAGACTTACTACCAGATCAGCATAGATTTCTTTGCTTACAATTCCTTTTTTGAAAAAATAAAGATATTAATGTTGTTTGTTTTTAAATCAGAGGTATAGGGGAAACTCACTTTGTTCCGCTCCCGTAACAACTGTTGCTAGATGGAATGTTATCTTCTGTCAAGCAGAGTTCTTGCTCATTATGGTGTCAAGTTCCCATAATCATTTTCTAGTACCTGTGATTTCCATTAACTATTTATCTTACCAACTAGTATCTATATGATAGCATATACATAAATGCATTCTGAGAACTATAGCTGGAGTGCTAGAAAGCTATAGTTGAGATTACTTAGTGGTTCCTATTCTAAATCCTGTGTGCTCAGTCACTTAAAACATTCCAAAGCTTTTACCCTTTTAGTTGATATTTTCTAGGTTTGATCTCAGCCCAATGATGAATTTTTAATTTTTGTAATGTTTAAGTAAAAATAGTTCATCACTTTTTAAGTAGGAGAACGAGGAGTGAAGTAGAATATGTTTTCTGCCATTAGTTATGCATGGATGTATATAGACAAGATGCTGCATGTGTATCCAAAGCTGTAGGAGGGGCTACGGTTATAGTTGTATACACAATCTTAATTTTGTCACTTTCTGACTTTTGAGTACTTAATTGTGCAACTTCAGTGTTTTTCTTATATATTTCAAAGTAAAGTTTATATATGCTACAGGGGCAGATGTATGGACAGACAAATCATAGGGAAGAAACAAAGTGATTTAAAATACTTTTTGCAACTAGTGTCCCTGACATAATTTTTACCCTTAACGCACTTAACACTGCCTTCACCAAACAAAGATCCTCCACTAGAGAAGTAGATCGCATCATGCAATGGGCTACCCAAATACCCTGAAAGAACCTGCTTCAATATAGGGAAGAAAACCTCTGACGGCCCCTAGTTGTCACCTGTCATCCCCCACTGGAACTCATACAGAATATCACCAAACAATTACAACCCACAGTTGATAGGGACAATATCCTGAAATAAATTTTTCCTGAGCTCCCTCTTCTGGCTTTCAAACAACCCTCCACCCTCGCCAAACTCCTCATCAGAAGCAAGCTCCCCACAGACCATGACACACCAACTCAAAGTGGCATCAGACACTGCCATAACAGATGCAGAACCATATCTCCGCTGTTACGATGATCAGTATTCCCCATAACAAATTTTTCAAGATCCCAGGATCCTACACATGCCTATCACAACATGTGGTGTACCTCATCCAGTGCATTGAATGCCCCCAACAACTGTGGGGGTGAAACAAGACAATCACTATGCTCTTGAACACACTCTCAGAAAATTGATAAAAGTCAAAAGCAGCCTATTGCCTGTGGGCAAACACTTTTTGCAAAGCAGTCACATATGTGACCCACTGTTCCTCATCATCAAAGGAGGCCTGCACAACACCTAAAAATGAGCCTGGGAGCTTAAATCCATAACACTGCTAAACTGTAAAAATCATGGACTCAACAGAGATACTGGATGTATGACTTATTGTGCGTAGTCCATTGGTTCGATGATGATGTTTTCACACTATCTCTTTTTGTGGATTTTGGAGTGACTCTGAAGTCCAGAGTGTGATGTGCATGTTCGTGAGCAGATTGGGCAGACAATCATTGGTGAATGTCTTGGTAGCTATAGCAGTAATATGACGCTTTTCTCTTGCTGCTGCTAATCGATTATTTCTGTCCCCTTCAAAGGCTTGAAAAGCTCTGAGTGTGTAGCCAGACTGATCTATTTAACGCAGCCTTCTCAAGATCATTCGATTTATTGCATCAAAGCATATGCCGTTCTTGATGCTGTCCTTGTAGTGTTGTCTGGGGTGGCCTTGATTCTGGTGTCCTTGTGCCAGTTCTCCATAGAAAATTTTTCTGGGGAGTCAATGTTCAGGCATCCTAATGACATGTCCAACTAAGTGTAGTTGGGCTTTTATCAGCATGGCCTCGATGCTTGTGGCATTTGACTTTTGGAGAACCTACAGGTTCGTAATTCTGTCCTGCCAGCGGATCCCCATAATGGTGTGGAGAGATCGCATATGGAAGGCTTCTAGCTGTTTGATATGCCATTTGTATTGTGTCCAGGTCTCACAGCTGTAGAGGAGAGATGTGAGCACAAAAGAATTATGAAGTTATTTTTTGTTGTTGAGAGGGTTATGTTGTGGGATTTCAGGACTTTGTTACCTAAATTTCCTAATAACTGAGACGCTTTCTGTATCCTGTTCATGATCTCTTTGCCAAGAGATCTGTGTGGGAGATGTAGCTGCCAAGATAGGTAAAACTGTCAACTTTCTTTAGTTGGAGTCCACTAATGGATATGCTAGGGGATATGGCAGAGAGCGGTGAAGATGATTGGTGCAACACCAGAGTTTTTTTTGCCAGGCTGATTGTGAGGCCAAACAATTTTGATGCTTCAGCGAAGTGATCTACGATGCACTGGAGATCTCACTCTGTGTGTGCTAGGAGGCCCCAATCATCTGCAAAGATTGCTTCTCTTATTAGTAGTTCTGTTACTTTTGCTTTAAGCCTTGTAAGATTGAAGACTGAGCCATCGTTTCTGTATCTGACGTATATACCTCTATTGAGCCCATCTGGAGCATGGTTGAGAACTTGGGTGAAGAAGAGTTGAATAGTACAGGGGCAAGGACACAGCCTTGTTTGACTCCATTTGAATGGGAAAGGAGTCAGTGAGATCTCCATTAAAAAGTACCTAACCTTGCATCCACTCATGAAATAAACGAATGATCTTTGCAAGTTTTGGTGGGCAACCAAGTTTGCTGAGGATTATCCATAATCCTTCTGTATGGACTGTATCAAATGCTTTTGTTAGATTGATGAAAACACTGAACAGATTTGTTTTGTTCGATACACTTTTCTTGTATTTGCCTGATACTGAAAGTCCATGTCTTTGGTGCTACGACCAGCTCTGAATCCACACTGAATCTCAGGTAGATTCGCTTCCGAGACAGATGAAATCAGTTGGTTCAGGAGGACATGAGCAAAGATTTTGCCAAAGACAGATATGAGAGAGATCCCATGCTAGTTATCACATACCATTATGCTGCCTTTATTTTTAAATATAGGAATAATTGTGGCATCTTTGAAGTCTTGTGGCATTTCTTCACTGTCCCAGATGTCAGTAAGGATCTTCTAGAGTGTATTCCATCTCTGCCCGAGGACTTCTCTGAGCTCATCAAACTGATTGCCTTTTCTATTTCTTCAGGTGAGGGTGGTGAGTCAATATGGTGCTGAATAGGCTTTTGAGGTATCTGATTAATAAGCACTTTTTTCAGTTGAGAATGGACTGTTCAGTAATAGGTTGAACATTTCAGCCAATCTCTGTTCCATGCCCTGTTTGTTTTTGATGACTCTCCTGCCATCAGCCATCATGAGTGAACCTGTGCCCACCTTTGAACGTCCATAGACTAGCTTCAAGGAATCAAAGAACTTTTTGTTTCATTTGTTTCTGCATACATTTGAGTGTCTTCTGCTACCTTCTCCCACCATTTATCTTGTATCAAGCATAGTTGTCTTTGTTCCTTGCTTTGCAGATGTTTAAATCTCTCTCTCTCTCTCTCTGAGGTGGACTGAATATAATTTTGCCATATTTGGAAAGCCTCATTTTTTTTTTCTTTCAAGAGTAGAATCATAGAATGGGAGGGGACCTGTAGTCCAGTCCCCTGCACTCGTGGCAGGGCTAGTTATCTAGACCATTCCTGACAGATGTTTGTCTAATCTGCTCTTAAAAATCTCCAATGATGGAGATTCCACAACCTCCCTAGGCAATTTATTCCAGTGCTTAACCATCCTGACAGGACATTTTTCCTAATGTCCAGCCTAAGTCTCCCTTGCTGTAACCTCAGAGGTTAAGAAAAACAATTTTTCTTCCTCCTCCTTGTAACAGCCTTTTACTTGTTTGAAAACTGTTACCATGTCCCTTCTGTCTTCTCTTTTCCAGACTAAACAAACCCAATTTTTTTCAATCTTCCCTCATAGGTCATGTTTTCTAGACCTTTAATCATTTTTGATGCTCTTCTTTGGACTCTCTCCAGTTTGTCCATATCCTTCCTGAAGTGTGGTGCCCAGAACTGGACACAATACTCCAGCTGAGCCCTAATTAGAGTGGTGTAGAGTGGAAGAATTACTTCTCATGTCTTGCTTACAACACTCCTGTTAGTATTGTGATTTTCACCAAACCAGTCACAGTGACCCCTTTTCTTCCATCCAATGACTTATTACAACAATCTGTATCCCACTAACCCACCTTTGTCCTATGACTGTAGAAGTACTAATTGCTCACTTCATCTTAGAAGTTTTCCCTGCAACATGTGTTTACCTCACGGGTAGTCAGTAGGTGGACTGCAAGCCAAATCTGGGCTGTCAGATGCTTTTGAATGGCCCCTGACATATTTTTATTTATTTATTTATTTAATTATCATTATTGTTTTTTATTATTTTTTCTGGAGTCTGGACCTTGACTACAGCTTGACCAAGAAATTTGGACCTTAACAAAAAATAAAATTGACGACCCATGTTTTATTCTTTTTGTTAAATAATCTGACCTGAAGAAGAGCTCTGTGTAGCTCAAAAACTTGTCTTTCACAAACAGAAATTGGTTTAATCAAAGATGTTGTTTTATCCACCTTGTGTCTCGTGCTTTTTAAAACCTTCGACCACAACCTGCTGCATTTGCAACTTTGAGAGTCCTATAATTTATTAATTTCAGAGATTGGTAATATTCTACATCTGCTTCTGTATATCATTTGATATATATCATTAACTTTAACATATTACAAACAACTGAGCAGTATCCAATTGTAACATCAGAGATTTCAGTTGCTGTAAAGCTTATCCGCAGCAAAAGTTTCAAGTTCTGCAGAAGGTACATAGACTTTGTACAATACTTACCTTAGCTGGTGCATCCTGATCCAGAACAGATGTCCGGAGAACTGTAACTTATTTCTTAAAAACTGAATATGATGGTGTTTTCAACTTTGTGTGTTATCTCATAAGCACAATTTAGTAACTTCAACAGTTTTTAATTCTGCAGAAGTGCCAGTAAAAAATGTTCTCCAGACGTGTTGTGAATACTGCAGACTTAAAAATTGTAGTCATGCTGCTTTGACAGTAGCCAAAATAATTCCTTGACTCCTTGATTATACAGAATTGCTGTTCTTAATTGTATAGTGTTTGGTTATGATTACTATATTCTTTAATCATATTTGGGAAAGTGTAAATCCTCAAATTACCTTGGAAGAATTCTTATTTAGTCTGCTCTAGGGCTGCTTCCACATAATTTCTCCCTTCTTCCCTCATCACTTGTTAGATGAGTGTGGTTCTAGTATTAGTGAGTGTCTGTGCCTAGCTTTTACTATTTAGATTTAATCTAAACTGTCACCATAACAATTAGAGTGCTGTTGCCATTCATGGTATCACATGCACAAGAATAAGACCAGTCAAAGTTAATAGTCCAGAGGGAGCTCTGCCACTTCATACTGTAGCTGCTCATACGTTTGTTCTTTTGCAGGAATCGATAGCAGATACAATGAAGGCTGTAGGGAGCTGGCCAACTACCTTCTCTTTGGTTTGTATAACCAGAATAACAACGACTTTGAGAAAACTGGGTTTCCTGAAGAAGTTCTTGATGGTGAGTAATATGTTAATCATTGTATTTGCACGCTTGCTTGTCAATGTCTAGGACCCTACAAAATTCACAGCTATGAAAAAGGAGCCATGGACTGTGAAATCTGGTCTCCCCCTGTGTGTTTTACTCCATAGTATACAGAATTCAAGGGGGAGACCAGCCTTTCTCAAACTGGAGGTCCTGGCCCAAAAGAGTTGCGGAGGGGCGGGCCACAGGGTTATTTTAGGGGGGTGTATGCAGTATTGCCACCCTTACTTCTGCGCTGCTGCCTTCATAGCTGGGCGGCCGGAGTGCAGTGGCTGTTGGCCGGGCGCCCAGGTCTGAAGGCAGCGCCCCGCCAGCAGCAGCGCAGAAGTAAGGGTTGGCAATACCATACCATGCCATCCTTACTTCTGCACTGCTGCTGGCGGCAGCTCTGCCTTCAGAGCTGGACTTCCAGCCAGCAGCTGCCGCTCTGGAGCTGCCCAGCTCTCAAGGCAGTGCCACCGCTCCCACCATACAATAACCTTGCTATCCCCTCCCCTGCCCAACTCCTTTTTGGGTCAGGAACTCTACAATTACAACACCATGCCATTTCAGATTTAAATAGCTGATATCATGAAATTTACAATTTTTAAAATCCCATGACTGTGGAATTGACCAAAATGGACTGAGTTTAATAGGGCCCTATCAATGTCCATTTCTTGAAAAATGAGGTACATAGTTACCCTTGGAGTTTTATGTACAGTTTAAAAAAATTAATGATAATTCCTGTGGGTGTATATTGGTAAACCAATATAAACTCTAATCATATACAAATTATAGAGTTAATGGAATTGAAAGGGTATTGACTGAACTGGGTACCAAAATTAACATGAAATCTCAGGTGCTTACGTTTTTAAAATATTCTTTGGACTAATATGTTGGGTTGAGAGGAGGAGGTGAAGCAAATAAAAGTAAGGAATTCTTCTGTGAAGTATCTAACTTCTACACTTAGGCCATAAGGTGGCTTTGCATATTGGCAACCTGTTTTCATATCAAGAGATAAAAAAAATCTTTTATGCTGAAAAGGTACATCAGTTTTCTGTCCCCCATTTTTCTTTTTGAGTGATCTCTATAATGCAGTATGACCCTTCAAGAGTAATTTCATACTAGAACAAATATGTCTGTTTATACAATATTATGTAAAGTGCTCAACATTATGACATATTTTTTCAAAGCACGTGGTGAGACAAGCCTGCAGATAAGAGGTTAGAATAGTCATAATTGTGTTGCTGAGAAAGAAAGTAATATGCTTTTGGGTGTTGTGTGTGGTTTTTTTTTTCCTTCCAAAAATGTGTAGCTGTATTAAGTGAAAGTGGGATTGATCTAGTAACATTTTCCATCATGTATTTGTTATGCTTTGCAGATATTTTTGATTTGAGTGCTTGTAGGAAAAAATTTCCTGTTCAATTCCTTAGATTTCTGTGTAGATACAATTTAGATTTCTAGTTAAGTTTGTAGCTATGAAGTTAATGTAGTAATCTCTTGTTTTGGTTATTGCAGATGTAATCATATTAATAAAACCTGATAGTGTCCATCTGTACTGTAACCCTGTGAACTACAGTTATCTTTTGCCATATGTGGCATACTGGAGAAACTTGCACTTCCATTGCCTGACTGAAAATGAGGTAAGTGAAGGCAGAATAAGTACACTGAGAACTGCATGTATGTAACATTTCACTAGTGACTGAGACTCAAAGGTTTACATTTACATTTTTTGCAAAGTTGTCTCTTTGATAAACTGCAGCTGCCTTTTGACCCTAATGAGAAGCACTACATTTTTGTTTATATTCTTATGTTAAGTTACACAGAAATAATATATTACTGAACACTGTGCTGTTTTAGAGGAACAAATCAAACAAAGCTGAGGAATAGGGTTTTTTTTCCTGGTTCTTCCTCCCTTGACAGTGCCATTGATTTGACAGAAATTGGTGGTCATGTCACAAGAAAAGAATATTTGTGGCATAAGCAAAATATAGAGTCTGAATTAAGTACCACAGTGAACACTGAAATACCCAAGAGTAGCTTTTAAATTACTAAAGTTCTTTTTATATTAGTCCAAGTACTTACAAGTGCAAGTAATTTAGAAGAGGAGTGGAAATATAAATCAGAATCTGTGAAAAGCTTGGTTTAGTTTAACCATTTAAAGAAAATATATTTTGTTTGTTTCAAGAGACTACGCCTTCCCTACTTAAGTAAATGACAGTTTTTCCACTAACTTTAATAGGAACAGCTTTGGGCCATGTCTTGTGATCATAATAAATTAAGCGTCACTTTAAGCACTATCCATTTCAAATTCTGGTAGATTTAGCAAGAAATTGATTTATCTTAAATTTCCACTCCTTCACTTGGATCCTTTGTATCTCCATGAAGTGTTGGTTCATATGCACTAGTGTGCTGGACAGCCTGGTACTTAACTGCTGAGACTGTCCCCTGGAACTGACCTGGACTGAGCTACTTTCAACTGTGAACATGTGCCGTAATACCTGGCAATATATATCAACAGCCTCCCCATGGACGCTTGTTGTGGAGCCTATCATGTGCTGATCTAGGTACTCAGAATAGTTGGCATGTCCCCCACTCCCACCCCGCAAACATATCCAACGGAAAGGGAAGATCTTGGCCCACATTGGGTCCAGAGTCTCTTTGCCCTGACAAAGATCGCTCTTATCCCCCTCTCCTAAATTATTGTGCTGAAATCCCCTGGTGGAAAGAGGATTGACATGTGGGGCTGGGAGCAGATTGGGGAAGAATGAATGGGAAGTGGTGGGCATCAGCTTCTAGCTGCTGCCCTTTGTGAAGTTTCTAGGAGAAGGGAAGAGAAGCTTTTTATCCCCTGCGTAGGCTATTTCCTCTCCTCCCCTGTACCTGCATGAAAGTGTGTGTAAAGGGTGGGAGGTGCAGTGGGTGGGTTATCTGTCTAGAGGATGGATCAGTAGAGCTTGTGGAAAGGACAAACAGAAGGACAGGAACAAGAGGATAGAGGGAAAAGGAAGATTTGAAAGAGAAACTTTTGTGGAGGAAGCACTAATTGAAATGTTACGTTGATAGTCTCATTACTAAAGTCGCCATAAATTTAACCTTTTTTTTCTCTTCTGTAGCTTTTGAGGTGACTCAACTATATTTTTAACTAAAAAAATGTTATTCTCATTGATCACAACCTAACTGATCTCTGTCACGGAAGTCTGATGTGACTACTGATACTATCAGCTGCTTTCTTTTTCCAGGGCTACAGGGGAGCAAATGGGCATAGTGGGAACTGCAAAATTATCAATCTAACAACTTGGGCTGCAGTTTCATTCCAGAGGGCTGTAGTTTGTCAAAGAGGAATTCCAGTCTGACGGAACTGGGGAAGCCCAGGAGATTTAGCTGTTTGCCTCAACTGCAAGAGGTGGCTGGATAGTGTGGGGTAAGAGGAATTTGGGGTAGAGGAGTATGGGTAAAGGGGGAGGCACAGAAGCTGGCTGTGGAGCAGAGCTGGAGAACAGGTTGAGTAGTGGAGGTTCTCAATACTTGCAGTTGGTGGAGAGAAGCAGGGCCACTGTATGTCCTGTCTTCACTCCCCAACCCCTACTTAATACATGTATTTAGATTTATAACAAAAGAAATATAAAAGCTATGAGGTATATTTTGTATACTACTCTAGCAGTGTTTGATAGAAACTTTAGAATAGAAACATCCAACTAAAATAAGCAGCTTGCTCACAAGCCAAAACATCTGTAACAAAATTTAAATGTTGACCTTCATCAGACTTGCCGGGTGCCTGGAAAGTCAACACACCCAGGCTATTACAAACCATGAGTTGCAGTAGGTACCAAAGCTGAGGGCCCCGCGCTAATTAGTAGTAATCATTAATCATGCACAACATCATAAATGTGCTGTTCAATTAGAAATATTTTAATATGTTTAAGAAGATAAAGTGGGATTGAAAAATCTGCTTACTTTGCTATTCTCTGATTAGATTCATTGTGTGTGGTCTGCTCTGGCTAAGTATTAATGAAATCTCATGATGCTGATTCAAATTGCTGATTATGAACAGGAAGATGAGCCAAATGCCCTAATATATTTGAAGTGTATAATGAAATAAACTGAAAATTCTGAGGTTCCTTGTACTGTAAAGATGCTGATTTCTGGGTTACTGCCTATAAATGTCAACAAGTGTGATGGACTTTTTTTTAAGTGCCATTTCTTCAAATGTATATGGGACTGCCAGTTTCCTAGAGAACTTGGGGCTGTTCATAGGAGCTGTGAAATCTTGTCATCCTTCAGACAGCATTTTAGATTGATTGTTTCTGACAAATGATAGCCTGTGGCTGTTTGTTAAAGCGTTTAGTTTTCCTACAATGGCATACCAAAGAAATACCTATTTTTAGCTAAGCATTTATAACAATAATAACGGCAAAGCTTTAAAAAGGAACAAGTCACATGGGGCTTGTGCAGCTCTTATAGAACCTTGCAAAATTTAGTGTTCTCCGATCTTTCCGCTTGGTCACAATGTTTTTTAAGTGACTGTACTGAACAGTGATGGAAAAGAAGTGCCATTGAAAACATGTCTTATAAATAGTGATATAGCATAATAAAGAGACTTATTTTAAATTCATATTTATCATGTTTCAGAAGTATACTGACTATATACTACATATGTGATGGAATATATTTACAATTGTACTGAAAAGCCTTAATGAGCGACCTTCCAGTGTCCCCTTGGAAATCAGGAAAGCTAGTTCTGAAGGCATTTTAAAATCTAATTTGAGTAACTGATAAAGTCACTTGGGAACAGGTTTTGAACTGAAAGAGTACGCTCCAACTCCCTCATAACTCTAAAGCAAGGGTTCTCTCAACAGATCTTTTTTGGGCGGCCTCACAGTGTGGCCATCACTTCTTGCTGGTGGCTGCTCTGACAATTTTTCCTAAAATACTTAATTAAGTTCAGGAAAAACAAATAAATATGCACATGTACATGTCCAAATCATTGAAATTTATTTATGTAGATTTTTTTGCAGACTCAGTAATACAAATAATGAACATTCGTCTCTATTCTTTACTGAACCCAAACAGATTAGAAACAAATGAGGTGCTTTGTATGTTCTTATCTTTTGCTTTTTTGGTTGCTTGCTAGCTAGTAGGTCTATTTCTGTGAAAAGTGATATTTGTATGTTTATCACTTTTCACAGTAGTAGACTTGCTCCCTGTTTGGGAGGCAGTGTAAAGTGATATTAACCAAACCTACAAATAATCACTTTTCACAACAGACTGACTCAGCCCTGGCAAGCCAGGGGACAAATTAAGCCCTGGATGGGAAGGTGGGTAGAGAGGGAGCAGAGACTGGGGCAATGGATGGGGGGGCTGGGGAGGCAGCCAG
This sequence comes from Mauremys mutica, assembly GCF_020497125.1. NCBI lineage: Eukaryota > Metazoa > Chordata > Testudines > Geoemydidae > Mauremys > Mauremys mutica. The sequence continues at coordinate 136,694,724 of NC_059076.1, read as the reverse complement.
GGCCAGGGGTGATGGGGGATGGAGATGGAGGGTTAGGGGAGGCAGTGGGAGGTGAGCCCAGGGCTAGCAACTGTCACTGCATACCTGGGACTGAAGCCCAGTGGCCTGAGCCCAGGCCCAGTGCCCACCGCCACACAGCTGGGGGATGGAGCATGCGGACGAAACCTGGGGCCAGAGGACACAGCAGAGGCCAGGGGCGATTGGTGGGCGGGGGAATGTGAGCCCAGGGCTGGCACTTGCTGCTGCGTGGCTGGAGGCCGGAGCCTGATCCCGAGGCCCTACGGGTGGAGCCCCAAACCTGCAGCTATAGGATGGAGCCTGCCGCTATGCAGCCAAAGCCTGGACCCAGAGCCTGCCACCCCAGATCTGAAGCCTGAGTCCCACTCCTCCCGGGAAGTTGGGGAACTCTCACTGGCTGCCTGCTCCTCTGGCATTTGTGGCTCCAGAGGGGGGCATTGCCCAATCCGTTCTGGCAGATCCGGGGAGGGGCCATTGCTTTGTGCCTACCCCTAGTCACCATCCAGGAGATTTGAGAAACACTGCCCTAAAGTGTTAGAAATAGTAAGTCTCTTAATCCTCCAATCATGCTATTATACGCATATATAGTAGAGGGATCAGGAAGACAAGATTTTCTAGTGGCCAGAGCAGGGGAGTAGTGTTAAGAATTCTAGGTGCCATTCCCAGTTCTGCCACTCACTTGCTGTGTGACTTGGGGCAAATCGTTTCACCTCTCTGTTCCACTTTCATCATATGTAAAATGGTGATAACTGTTTTTCTCTCCGTAATCTTCTGTGGTAAATAACTAGTAAAGAGTCTTGAGATTCTCCAATGAAAAGAATACCTTGCACTTAGAGCTCTTTCATTATTATCTGCATGTTTCCATGCAAAAATGCCTGTTGGTCTTAACTGTCCATATTGTAGTAGGTTGTGGGGAGAGAGGCTTTCTTGGAAATTGAGCGTGAAGTATTCGTGCTTTCTCCTGCATAGCTGTGTAAAAACATGTTCCCTTTTGTACTTCAGTTTTGCAAACAGTTCCCTTTTGGCCTTCATATGTTCATACTATTATGGCTAAAATCCCCAGAGCATAGTGATTAAATAAATAGCTTTAGAGAACCTTTGTTACTGTATGTAATAGTGTAATGTATGATCAGCATTGGTTATGCAAAATGGCAGTTATCTTTTTTGAAAATGTATTTTAACTGTAAAGATCTCCAGCCAGAAAATGTTAGGTTTAATAAAACTAATTTTTAAATTATTCCTGTCAGTATGAAGATGAAGAAGCTGCAGAGGAGTTTAAAATTTCCAGCTTTGTAGACATGGTTCGAGATTGTAGTCGAATCGGCATTCCTTACAGCTCCCAAGGTGGGTTAATACTGTATTTCTTCATTGTTTTGGTGAATTATTTGATCATTTGTTTGTCAGAATAGAAGTATGACATTGTAACAACAATAAGTTAAAATACCTCTGGAGACTTCTTTTTATTGCAAGTGAGCCTGATAGTTTATCCATCTCTTTTTACTGTATTACTTTATATCAGGTTTTGGATTTCTTAGAATCTGAAACTTAAATTACTGAGGTTTTTATTTTCTGTTCAGAGAACATAGTGTGTGTGCGCTCTCCATAGTGAATGCTCATAGCCTGAGGCAAAGAAATAATTTGCATGCTGGGAAAAGTGTTTGGCTAAGTATAGAAGTTCTCTGTTCTGATGGGGGCTTCAGATAAATACACTTTTGTGTAAGGAAATAATACACTTTTTTTTATTCAAACTTCCTGTTTTAGAACAGAATAAATTGGACAGCATGATTTCCTGTATGATCTGTTGCCAGACTTGCAAGCTGAATATTTTAATTTTATATTTCTTCATAAATGTGTTCAGGAATGGAAACAGCATACAGTATATGCTGCAAAAATACTGCAATGCACTTGCTGTGTAATTGTTGATTTTTTTTTTTAAAAGAGAGCAATATGCTGTTGCAGCAAAAGCTTTGAGCTATGCATTTACCATAAGTCTGGCTTTCTGTTGATGGCTGGTAACCACTGTTGATAGTTATGGTTGCATTCCATTTTCATGTCTAACTCTCCTTTATTTTGGTGCTCATAACTCACATTTCTTTTGTATGAACACTTTTCTTGCTTGGTCTTGACAAAAGGTGAAATTTATTTGCAAATTTGTGCAAAATCAGTTCAGGCAGTATTGTGTTACGTGAATGTAGAAAATGTACCTCTCCTATAATATATTTTCTGATAAGAAAATTTGCTCTCATAACTGAAATAGCAGAAGCTAGTAACTTTTAAACTGGTTTCTTAAATAATCATCCATCCTTAGAAGTGGAAGATGCAATAGTTTTCAAGTCATAAATATATGAAGAACCATTGTCCTGGTCTGAGTTAAGGATGCACTTTTTCTTGCAGAGTTCCTAAATTCTGCTGGTCGGTAGTCACTCTCCGATTCAAGCAGTGTATAAGCTCTGCTGATAAACTTATGCACTCATCGAGCTCAATAGCTTTAATTTTTTTTATTTATAAAAACATAGGGAATTTTAGATGGAAAAAAAATTGCATAAAGCAACATTTAGCATATGCAGCTGCTTGAGAGGAAGTTCAGAAAGTTAAGCTTTACTTCCTCTGTGGTATTTTGGGCATTTTATGATACAATGTATCACTTACAGCAGGGGTTCTTAACCTTTTTCTTGTTGAGTCCTCACCAATATGCTATAAAAGCTCCATGCCCCACCAGTACCCAACAACTGTTTTTCTGCATATAAAAGCCAGGGCCGGCGTTGTGGGGGTAGCAAGCAGGGTAAGTGCCTGGGGCCCTATGCCACGGGGGCCTCACAAAGCTAAGTTGCTCAGGCTTCGGCTTCAGCCCAACATGGCAGGATTCAAGGCCGTGGGCTTCAGCCCTGCACAGCGGCGCTTTGGCTTTCTGCCATGGTGCCCAGAGAGCCTAACATTGGTCCTGCTTGGCGGACCCCCTGAAATCTGCTCATGGCCCCCCGGGGGCCCCGGCCCCCTGGTTGAGAACCGCTGACTTTTATATTTCTGGTTTCCTTTGCTTATTTACAGTTTGCTTCATAGGCCTAAAATTCTACAAAAGCATTTCAGTGTGAGTAGTCCTGTTAAGCTGAATGGGACTGCTCATGAGTGTCAAGTTAGCCATCTGTCTGAAGTGTTTTGTGGGACTTGGGCCCCAGTCTTTATCATAACTTGTAGAAGACACACAGCATAGTCTAACCAGTGTCCTGGGGAAAACATTTACCAGTCTGGAAATTCGGTAACGCTGAACATTGTTTCTCAACTTTGCCAGGTTAACTTTTTCATACAATTTATTTTTAGTCCACCTTCCCTCCAACCCACCCCCCCCAAGAGTATATTGGACTATTTTCCACAAGTAGAATACTGCTGTACATAAACTATTTTGCTTCTTAATTGCATATACAGTCTATATTGTAGATTTTACAGCTAGTTCTATATTCTTCCTTTTGTATCGAAGATCAACAGGTTGTTTTCTTTGGCTTTCAGTTGAACTTTGCTTTTTTGTAACAAGCACAGTGAAATATTTAAACTACAGTAACAGCTGTGTTATCTGGCCCTGTACCAGCTGGAAGGCTCTATAAACCAGCATTTCTAATCTTCATAGGAAGTCCGGTTGGCGCAGGGCCAGCAGGCTCCCTACCTGGCTCTGCGTGGCTCCCCGAAAGCAGTGACATGTCCCTCCTGTTCCTAGGTGGAGGAATGGCCACAAGGGATTTAGCGTGCTTGAGGGGTTGTGGGGTTGAGGTGTGGGAGGGGGTGCAGGTTGCAGGCCCTGGGAGGGAGTTTGGGTGCGAGAGGGGGTTCGGAGCAGGGGTTCGGGGCACAGGAGGGGGCTCGGGGTGCTGGATCTGGGGGGCACTCATGTCTGGCAGCTCCCCACAAGTGGCGACTTGTCCTGGGTGCTCCTAGGTGGAGGTGCGGCAGGTGGCTCTCTGAGCTGCCTCCACCCGCAGGCGCTGCCCCTGCAGCTCCCATTGGCCGCAGTTCCCAGCCAATGGGAGCTGTGGAGTTCAAAGTCCCTCCCTCCCTCCCTCTTAGTTTTTCACTTACTGGCACCCCTCATACCTCCAGCATGCCTGATAAAAAAGCTTTTATGGTGTGTGTGTGTGTGTGTGTGTGTGTGTGTGTGTGTATGTATATATATATATATATAAAGGAATATTTCAAGTCATTTGGTAGACCGTCAGAACAACTTTGGCACATTGTAGAAAGGTGAGATATATTAAACGGATGCTTTTATTATAGTCACTTAACATTTTTTGTGAAATATTTGATTCCTATAGGTCATCTACAGATATTTGATATGTTCATTGTAGAAAAGTGGCCAGTAGTGCAGGCCTTTGCACTGGAGGGGATCGGTGGCGATGGCTTTTTTACCATGAAATATGAGGTATGTATTAAGCAAGTACTTCAGTTTATCATCGTTAAGGCTAAGTTTTTGTCACAGATATTTTTAGTAAAAGTCAGACACAGGTCATAGGCAAGAAAGTAAAATTCACGGAAGTTGTGATCTGTCCATGACTTTTACTAAAAATATCCCTGACAAAATGGGGATCTGTGGGTCCCTACACTTCTGAAGCGGGCAGCTGCACAGGGGCCTAGGAACTGCCTGCAGCAGCTGAGGGCTGCAGGGTATCCCTGCTGCCTGCAGCTCCGGGGGTCCTCCACAGCCGTCCACGGGGTCCAGGATCTGTGGGTTACACCTGCTGCCTGCAGCTGTGGGGGCTTGCAGCAGCTGGGAGCTGTAGGGTTCCCCCGTCACCCGCAGGGGCCAGGAGCTGTGGGGGAGTTTCCTCGGTGGCAGCTTGGAGTTCTGGGGCTGACAGAGGTGGCGGAGATACCCCGTAGCTCCCTGTCCCCACAGGTGGCGGAGGACCCTGCAGCTCCCGACCACTGCAGGCTGAAGTCATGAAGGTTGCTGGAAGTCATGGATTCCATGACTTCTAAGACCTCCATGACTAAATCATAGCCTTAGTTATCGTTACCTAAACATAGAATTCTCTCCTCCAGTCTCTTCCTCTCAAACAAAATTATCTAGGTATGAAGTGGGCAGTATTCAGTTGTGGACTAGTGACATGTTTGCAGTCTATTACCTTATGAACTAAGTGTACTAGAAACTGGTGCTTTTTTCTGCTGGAGAGCTCTGAATCTCCCTTTCTAGTGGTGTAGAGCATTTGTTTTGAGCCCTGCTAGGTGGTAAGATACAGATCTGAAGAAAATAAAACATTTTAGATCATTGTTAAGTGTACTTATGGCCCATCACCTGAGGAAAGGAGGAGTGACAGTAACTTCTTATTTGGATGAGTTGTTGGTTCAGCTGTTCTGGCTGGCAGGTTCTCTCTCCTAAGTCAGGTTTTTGTGAGGCAGCATGGCTCACTGGATCAGGCACCAGACTGGTGATTCCAATCCCAGTTCTGTCACTGACTTGCCATTTCACTTTGGGCAAGTGTAGTAGCCCTGTGTGCTCCTTTTTTGTAAAATTGAGATAATAAAAGCTACCTACTTTGTCTACAGAGGAGAGCGCTATATAAGTACCATTTAAAAAAATTTTGTTTACTTCATTTCACCTTCCTGGAACACGTCCATTGCTATGCAGACATCTCTGGTTCTCTGCTGTCCCAGTTCTGTTACTTTACTGTCTAAATATTCCTGCCTTGTCTCTAGGCATGGGTGCTCTTCATCTAGGCTCCTCTATGGAGGATCACTTGGTACACATACCTTTTTTTTTTTCTTTTTTCTGCCTTGATTAATTACTACTTTTAGTGATGTTACTCATCTGTCTGTCTTTGGCCCATCTGTGCTACAGATCTGCCTTTCTTTTCCTCAGCTGCGTTCATGTACTTCATTGCTTTGACTCTTCTTCTGAAATCCTCACCCATGTTTTCATTTCCTCGTACCATCTTGTGCTGTGAACCTGTCAGATCTCAAAAGGTGTGAACATGGTCTGAATAGATAGGTGCTCTAATGGAGGCTTGACTAGAGCAGTGATACTCAGACAGGCTCCCGAGCTGCAAGAGGCTCTTCGATGTGTTTCCTGTGGCTTTTGCAGTAGATATTAAAACACCATGATTTAATTAACCAATGAATTCACATGACTGTAGCTCTTTGGGTAATGTTGATAGCTAATTTGGCTCATGAACCACTGAGCTCTGAGTGTCACTGGACTAGATGATAATGATCCTTTTTGGTCTTAAAATCTATGGGTGAGACCTTGGCTCCACTGATGTCAATGGGAGTTTTGCCACTGACTTCATTGGGACTAGGATTTTACCCTATGAATCTAGGGGAGACCTCTAAGGGTATGTCTACACTGCAGTACAAATCTTCCAGCTGTCCTGGGTCAGCTGGTTTGGGCACGTGGGACTTGTGCTGTGGGGCTATAAAATTGCAGTGTAAACGTTTGGGCTTGGGCTGAAACCTGGGCTCTGGGACCACAAAGATACTTCAGGGTATTACATGCTGCATAAGCAAAGTCGTTGCCTATTCCCTGTCTGTATTTTGTTTGAGTTTTAGGTCTTCAAACTAGTGGTATATTGATGCTTTTAACACAATAATGCAGCCACACATGCCCCATTCTCTTCAGTTCAAAATTATCCTCATTAGAATATTTAAAAACATATTTAATACTTAAAGTAGTTATTCTGTTCTTTTTCAAAACCAACTAAGACTTTTAATCAATATTTCACAAAATATTTAAAGATTAATAATCACCTCTTAATATTTTGTGATGATACAATGGTGGCACATGTTCACAGTGCTATTATGCACAGAATTCCATTAATGCACTTAGCTGTAAATGATGAACGAATGGAAACCATGTCTTAGAAGGCAATCTGTTGCCAGATTCAGTGAAGAGCAATTGCTTTATATAGTCATTTCAGTCATATAAAACTTTCAGTGTTGCATTTTTGAAAACTCTTTGAAATATTTCAAAATCTAGAAAGCACTTAAAATGTCAGTGTCTCTTTGAATATTTTTGAATGATTATAGCTCCATATGTATGTTTACCTATAGAGGAAAATGTTTTAGTGTTAGTGCCAGTTAACGTGTAACTTGCTTTAGCTTGGTACCGTCTGCCTTTCTGACCATTCACTCATACCAGGGAGTTGCCTTTTCTGCAGTTCTAGCCATTTGGAGCTGCTTTCTTGTATTGCTCTACCATATTGAGACTCAATCTTTTTTAAAATCTTAACTGCAAATTTGTCTTTTTTTCCCTTGGCTATACTTGTTAATATCTCTCTTCTCTGCTCTTAATTAACTCTATTATATTTAACTCTGAAAAGCCTTTTAGGATACAGTTTCTGTGAAAAAGCACATAAGACCTAAATATCAGTTACATACTGTCACTTAATGTAAAGGATATGAATCTTATAGGTTGGGTTATCCAGAGTTTTTAAATCTTATCCAGTCTTGAATCTGAAATGCTTATGCCATTGGTTGAGTGTTTCAGATTCATACAAACTGTTGTAGCAGGCTGAAGGCCAGACTTGCAAAACTGCTCCGCACCCAGCAGCTAAGTGCTTGAGTGCTGCATAGATCTGTGCATGTCACATTACTTACAGTATTTTCACAGTAAAAAGATATATATTAAAATGTTTTACAGTTAATGGATGTCAGCATGGATCTATGGAAAACATACAGCAAAATGGATCCCGTTTCCCTGGAGGACTTGCTTTTTGAGGTAACGCAGCTGAAATGCTTTGAACTAACTGATGACAAGTCTTAGATGAAAAGTGTCAATTTATGTTAGTGTATAACAAAAAACTGGTTTGACTAGATCAGCCAGAGTGTAGGCTCCCTATACTGTGAGCGTGCTGCAGTTTTCTCTTTGGAAGTTTATGTAACTTCTGTGGAATTAAAGACACTGTATTCTTTACCTTATCAAGTCTACAGAGAGAATCCCCACAATTGCATGAGTTGGCTGTATTCTTTGCAGGCCACAGCACTATGTATTATGTATGTTCTTGACACCAGTCCTTCAGTGCATGTTAAAAGAATAGTGCGTTGCAGAAGAAGCATTGTGTTAACAAAAGAATAATTTTCTTATCATAAACCTAATTGGTTCGTATTGATTTATAACTACTTAATAGTTTAAAAACAGATCAACAGTGACACACAGTGGCCGCAAGCAATTTTTACAATACGTTTTTATGCATTTCCCAGTGAACTTGTTTTCTAATGAGGTAGTCTGATTTTAAATGCCTAAATCAATTTGAAGTTGGAGGACTATATGCTTCTAGAATAGTAGTGCCTTTGGTAGTTAAAGTTTAGTTGACATAAACATCAATTTGCGAGGCTTAGTATTGCCTCTGCTAAATCCAATTTGAATGCAATTTGAGCTGGATTATAAACAAGTGTATATAATTGTTTTGTCTTATCTTCTCCTGTTTTAGTGCTGTTTACCAAAAACTGACATCAGTCTCAGACTCTCAGGCAGTTGATACACTTTTTTTTGTTGCTGGTCTTGATGGATAGCTCTACAATCATAAATGTGGACAAGATATTCAGGATTAATTGTAGCTAACTTTGTGTCTTATATTTACTTTTGTGCATTTTTAGAAATTGGTGTGCTATTAAAAATTACCATATTGTCAGTTTAATTCTGTCATGCATAGAACAGAAACAGCAATCATAGAGACCTTAGTGACTTCCTTATGTTGCTCAGACAGCATCCTCTATGATGATGAAGCCTGACCTCTTGTAGGGTTGAGAGTGTACAGTAATTCTTACGTTCTCAGTTCTCATCTTGGTTTATTGTTACTCTTGACACCAGAGTGTGAGGTATTAGCTGAGATTTTTGTTTTGTCATGTGAATACCTGTCATTTAAAGGTTGTGTGGTTTGCTGGTTTGATGTTTGCAGTAGCACTTTGGGAATCCAGAGATCAGGGCTCCATTGTGCTAGGCTGCGTAAAAACATGAGAGAGCTGATCCATGGCCCAAAGTGCTTAAAATATCATTAACTAAGTGGTTGGACTGAGACAATCTCACTTCACATGTCATTGGACTGCCATCAGATGTCAGTATGCCTTTATTATCATTCTCCTGGAGTCCATTTGAACCAGTGACCTAGAGATGAATCTTTTACCAATCTCTTAAGGTATCCAGTTGTCCAGTAGTTAATTTCCATAATGGTGGTTGAAATGACATAGTGTCGTCCTTAGTTTGAATAGGAGTCTGTCTTGAAACACATGATCAGCTAGCTTATAAATCCCAATGAAATAAACAGGATGTTAACACTTTTAATTGCGTATCTATCAAATCTTATTTACATATTGTAAGATGCTTTATTTCTGTCTTTAGAAGTGAAGCAACTGATGCATTTAAAAGACGTTTTGGAACGGACACACAAATTTCAAAGATTTATATTTAAGGTGCCCAGTTTCAAGCAGTCCTGTTTCTCTCCCGTTCCCTCCTCCTCCCCCCCCCCCATTTCAAAGGCTTGCTGTGAGGCTGCCCATTCTTGTTGTGGTTCTTCTTCTTCTTCTTCTTCTTCTTTAAAAATATGGAAGATGCACGGTGGGGTTTTCAGAAATGCTTGGACTTGGCCTGACTCTGCTTCCATTGAAGTCAATGGTGAAAATCCAGCTGACTTCAGTGGGAGCAGAGTTTGGTCCACATGGTGAGTTTTTGGAAATTCCTGCCATTGTTTGTTTTAACTATAATAAAACTTTGACTCAAGAAGTCTGACAACTCTGCTTGGTATTAAAACAGTGAATTATGACGTATAGCATGGGGCATATCATCTTGTCCTGAATAAACTAATGAAAGTACTTCTCAACTATGTTATTATAGGAAGCTAAAATAACCTATGTGAAAAGCTTTTCATTTTGCTCATTCTTGCTGAACAGAGGTTTTCTTGCAGCTTATGGCTTCAAAGTATAGAATTAATGAAGATCAGTCTGTAGTCGTAAATAAACAATTTTGTTTAGACATTAAATGTCCACATTAAAGTGTGTGTAAGACTGTAAATGTTACTGCTCTATCTAATTTGTATGGCTTACTATTGTTAGCACTGCATTAATGAAGCTGTAAGTGAATAGGCTGTATTGTCTTGTGCATAGCCTGTTGCTAAATTTATAATGTGGACATAAAAATATAATTTTGACTCATACCATTTTAAAAAAGACCAAACAGTCTAAACCCTCTCACTTCAATAATCCTTCCTTTCCCCCCATTTCTTCTAGGTTCATGCTTAGGAAAACTATGGAAGCCATTCCACATAATACATACTGTGCAATAATTGTAGATCCCACACTAAACTTTGTTGTAATTCTGATACACTATGTACCCATCCCAAATATCTACTTCATCTGCATGATACAATTTGGTTTTCTCTATTCTTTTTCTGACATTTTAATTTCAATCTTAATTCTCACTGCCTTAATTTGTGTGCCGATTAATTTCCATTCTGTACCTGACATCTAGCATACTTGATATACATACTTGCTGTCTCCAGCCAGGTTGTTTAGGGATAGAGGGGTGAAAACACATGGGGCAGAATTTATCTTGAATAATTAGAATAATTTCCAGTTATAAGAAATCACTTTTTCCCTCCTCTCTATCTATAGTTACTGTCTTTGTTTGATGTTAAAAGTACAAATCCGTATTGGAGCAATGTACAGATTCCTTATGTTTAAAATGTATTAGGCAGTACTTCATTTTTGATCCTGTTCATATTTACACATTTGCCTCTTCAGTTTTTGAGTATCTCTTCAAATAGCTTTTACCTAGTAATCTGAAAACTCAGTTTGACAGTCTCAAAATAAATGGCTTAATTTTTAGACTGAAATTACTTATTGGACAGAAGATTTTTTTTTTCAATGAAAGTTGAATTTTCCAGTTTATATTAAGCTTTGACTGACACAACTAAATTTCAAGGTCTGAAGTGGTCATAAAACAAGATTTTACATAATTGGACTGTTAAAAGTGTTGTAACATAGTTGATTTCATCATTTAACATCTGTAATTTACTGCCCTGCTGACATGACACTAGCTGAACAGAATAACACATATTGCTTTTTTCCCTTCTCAGGATTTAATGACTTTCGAGCACCAGTGGACCAGCTTTTTTGCTAATTTCGACACTGAAATTCCTTTCATCCTGGAGCTGTCAGAATCTCAAGCGGGGGAGGTATGTTTACTTGATTAAACCCTTTGAAATGCAAATACAAGGAGGAATTCATGTGGCACCTTAGAGACTAACTAAGATGCCACAAGGACTCCTCCTCGTTTTTGCTGATACAAACTAACAGGGCTACCACACTGAAACCTGAAATGAAAATGTCACTAATGCTGATTCATTATTACTGCCTTGCCGTTATATTTGATAGGGTTTGTTTTCTTCCCTTTTCCCCCTTTTTCATCTTTATGGTTATAAGCAAACTTGCCTATTGCGGTGTGTAAGCTTGTGAATACTCTTCTTTCCTAAATTGTACAGTTCAGGCTGTGTTTCCTGTTTAACATGACAGTACAGTATAATAAAAATGCTGCATCTGTGTAGCAGGGCAATTTAACTTTTCAGCTAAACTCAGTTGAGTTTTGCACTGATAATGGACCTTATTTGTATGGCATGTCTGTCTAATAGATTCAGATTTATGTATGAATTTCATTTCAGTTTGGTGGTAAGAGTTCATACAAAGCAACAAACAAGAAAAACAGAGACTGCAAATTTCAGACCTGTTTTAACATAATCCATGATATGACTTAAATGGGAAATGTGGAGGTGCTACTATGCATTCCACCCCTGTGACCTGTTACTGGTTCCAGTTGAGTTTAATAATTGTAATTATGTAATCAAGATATGCAACTTCTTGTTGGGTTTTTTTTTTAAATGGTATATAATGTAGTTCATTTTTTAGTGCTTGTCTACACTATGGGTGCTACAGTGGCCCAGCTCTGGTGCTGTAGCTGTGCCACTATAGTGCCATAGTACAGATAATTCCTATAGCAACGGAATGGGTGTTTTCTTCATTGTAAGTAAAGCACCTTCCCAAGCAGTGATAGCTAGATTTACGGAAGCACTATTCTGTCAACCTAATTGCGTTTAATTGAGGGTGAGGTTGTCATAGTTACGGTGCTCAGGGAGTGAGTTTTTCAGACCCTTGAGCAAGGTAGCTATGTTGATCTGTCAGCCAGGCCTTAGTGATAGCATTAGCATCTCTCATTTAAACCTGGCAGTCTGTTTCTTTTTACTGTTGGAATAGCAAAGTTGTTTTTTCTTTTTGTAGCCATTCAGAAGTTACTTCAGTCATGGAATGATTTCAAGCCATATAACAGACAACAGGTAATGTCATTTATCTTACACATGACATCTTCACAGGAACATCAATCAGTGTACTATATTTATATAATGTTACTTTATATCTGATGCATTAAGACCTAGTGTAATGTCATTTGGGACCATGAATACATCTTTATATCATATCCTATTTAGGATTGATATGGCGTTATCTTTAGGTATGAAATATATTTTTAGTAATACCACTTATGTATAGCCTCTTCTCCTGAAGGATCCCCAAACTCTTTGTAAATTGTCATCCATGTGACTGTATTGTGTACAGAACAAGCATTCAGGCTTCTAATTACCCACGTTGCCTATTCTGTGTTATTTAGGATGATATACTTGATTCATTACCATGCTTTCTAAGCATCGTGTGCCCAGAATGGCCAAGTTAGAACATTTGGCCCCATATTTTCATAATAGTATTAAAAAAAAAAGTTGCTGAGTGACATATTGGGTTTTGTAAACGATTAACAGGCAAAACACCTTAAAAGCAAGGAAATAAGTAGATAAGAAAAACCCAAATCTTACACTAGCCACATAAGAATAATTTAAGGATAAAATGCTTGTTTCATCCCAGCACAAAAGTATTAATTTTGACAGAATTAATTCTGTCACAGCAATCTCTCTATATACCATTTAAGGAAAAGAAATATTATGGAAGTAGAAACTTATAAATGTGCAAATTAATGACACATACCGAACCTTAGTTGAAATGTAAAATCCAGATACATGGCTAATAATACTTTGTAGTTGTGACTAGTGTCCCTAGGGGAGTCAACTGAGGTCACTCAATTAGGGTGAACTGCAAAGAATAAGGCAGACAATCCCCAAAGCTGGTGAATATTCCAATACTTAAATTCACCAGGCCAGCACAAAACACCCTCTATAATACCTCACTGGTTACCCAGAAGCCAGCAACACAGTTCCCTTATAGTAACTCAACCTCAGGCCTCCAGCCAGATACCCAAGTCAAATATGATGAAGATTACTGAAAATATTATTCATCATATAAAAAAGTTCTACCAATCCGAAAGGATTGGACACATTACCTCCCAGGTTAATGAATATTTCAGATCTTACCCAAATATTTACAGCCAGTTCTTATTAACTAAACTAAAATTTATTAAAAAAGAAAAGAGCGAGTGTATTGGTTAAAAGATCAGTATACATACAGACATGAGTACAGTTCTTGAGATTCAGATTCATAGCAGAGATGGTGAGCTTTGTAGTTGCAAAGAGTTGTTTCAGAAATAGTTCATAGGTTATAGTCCAATGTTTATATTCAGGGTGGTCCAGTCAGGACTGAGATCTCAGTCCTTATGGCTTAGGCTTCCCCTGCATGAAACCTCAAGCATATTTGAGATAAAAAGGATTGGGGCCCAAGGGTCTTTTTATACCGTTTTCTAGCAGCCACTTGACCATGCAATCCTGGGTGAACAATAGTCTTTTTATGTAACCTTCTATTTCCCAAACCTTATCGGTAATTAACTACATGGATTAACATGAGAGACTGCCTAATAGATAAATTATCACAAACTTTGAGACACATAGACAATGACATCATTGCATTCAAGATTCATCTAAATGTTAATATTCCCTTTTGATCTCTGAATCAATAGCTTTAGGAACTGTCTGTTTACATAGCTAATTATTAAATAAGATATATGTAGAAGCAGCAAAGAATCCTGTGGCACCTTATAGATTAACAGACGTTTTGCAGCATGAGCTTTCGTGGGCGAATACCCACTTCTTCGGATGCAAGCAGTGGAAATTTCCACTGCTTGCATCCGAAGAAGTGGGTATTCACCCACAAAAGCTCATGCTGCAAAACGTCTGTTAATCTATAAGGTGCCACAGGATTCTTTGCTGCTTCTACAGAACCAGACTAACACGGCTACCCCTCTGCTACAAGATATATGTAAACAGACACAATTAGTATCACCTTTAATTCTCTAACAATACAGGCTTGCACTTCAAAGTTCTAGCCTGTCTAGCAGGGAATGGCCCTAATTACCATTCACATAGTTTCTAACATGTCTTTAATGATTGGCTTTGGGTCATTTAGCCTGCAAGTTGCTTAACCCTTTTGGCCATATGTCACAATTTGTATAAGATTTGTTGCAATTATTATATAACAATGGTAGCCACAATGATTTGCATGGTCATATTTTAATTAGATAACGTGTCAGTGCTCTCAGAATATTTCATAGTCACTGCATCTCAGAGCACATTAAAATGGTAAGGATTGCTAGTCTGATAATACTGTTGGCCAGGTACAGAGATTTGAACCAGCTTGTATCAGAAAAACATTGTTTTAATGGATAAGCTCTAAGTCTGACATATAAGGGTACATTTGTGATTTCCCCAGGGCCCAGCTACTCTATTCTTGCTGGATCCTTGTGTAAATAAATATTTGTAGCCTGGAACAAACATTAGGGGAATATACAGAACAGACTTAGTAAAGGTGTTAACCAGCTCAGTAATTGGTAAATACCAAGGTAAGAATCCTAACCAAACACACAGGGTGTAGACACTCTCTTAGAGTTGGTTTCTCACTTACAGCAAATGAACTTATGCACATTCTCTAGGCAGGGATCGTCTTGGTGGGATATGCAGGAGATGTCACTTCATCAGCTCCCGAAGTTTCCTTTCACTTTGGAAAAGTAACATTAGCCAATTTGGAGTTTGAAGTTGAAAATAGTCTGTCACATCTTCCCCTCCTGTTTCCTTGCTTAAGTGTGTTGTTTTCAAATAACGTCAATAGCTGATAGATTTTTATCATTCCTCCCTCTGAAAACTTAAGTTAAAATTTGCACAAACTTATGTTAAAATTAGTTTCAAAGTCTGAGATAATGTGGTTTGTGTGTTAAATTGAGATAAAGAAACATTAGATACCTCAAAATATAAAAGCACTGTTTTAGTCTTTTATCTCAAAATACTTAATTCACTCAATTTTCAGAATACGTTACTTAATGAGATGTAACTCCAAGTATTTGAAAAATGGAAGGGATTTTTTATTTTTTTTTGGTGGAGAGTTAGAGAGATTTGATTATCTTCCTAATGGAACTGTGGTTGTCATCTGTCACTTATTAAACATGTACTTACTGATCTCAGGAGAACTGTTGTCATCCTTTTGTTCCAAAAGCAGAGCATTTTACTGCTTGAGCTAAGGAAAGATCTGTTAGCTGTCATCTAAAGAACTACCCTTCGGTTCTTCCTTACCTGCTGCTATCCAGTGGAGTTCAAGGTACCCTCTCACATAGTGTCAGGGCTTTCCATAGTGATTAAGCTCTTTGAAAAGTTTGGAGACAGCTGTCAAGCTTTTTTGAACTACAGGTATCCAGAGAAACATTAGACAGGAGTCAGAATTGCAAATAGGAAATATTTAGACTCCAAGTTTCTTAATATCCTTGAGGTAGACTTGGAAGATGTTTTCATAAATATTTTGTTACCTAATCTTCTCTTTTATTAACTCATTATCCCTTTTGTTTGGTTCTTTCTTTCTTTGTTTCTAACAGTAGAGGATTTCCATTGATTCTCAATGTAGACTATACAACTAATTATAATTTCATTGCTATACTCTGTTTTAATGGGGGAATTCCAATAAATAACTTATGAAAACTCTTAAAATATAATCAAGGCCTCAAGTATTTTACAAGTGTAGCAATAATAATTACATTTTTCTCTTTAGCCCTAGCAGACAGCCTTTTGTGCTGTTTGGTAATCACTCGAGTAAAGAGAACCTGAACTCTGGTAACTTTAATTTTCCATCCGAGGGACATCTGGTTCGAAATACAGGCCTTGGTGGAAGTACTGCTAAGCACATGGTGAGCTTTTTAATAACTTTTTTCCCTCAGCATATGTTTTTGCTTTGCTAAATTGTTTTTCTTTGTATTACAACATGCTTATTGGTGATCAGTCAAACATCCAACATGTGTGAAGTAGAAATATATATTCTGAAAGGTTCAAGTAAAGCAGTCAGACCTTTAATGGAAAGGGAGGAAACAGGAAATTGAAGTTGCTATGGGACAAATCTTACAGCCCCTCTTGGAAGCCAAACTTCCATTGACTTAAATGGTGTTCCACTCATGGGGTGCACATGATTGGGCCCAATATGAAAGGAGACGAGAAAAAGAGGACTGTGCATAGTTGAAAAGATGGGGTATAGTATCCTTGGCATATATTCTGACTGATTCTAGGCTGCAAATAAAAATACTATCTAAAGATGCATAATTTTTCTAACTTTTTTCTTCAGTAACTGAAATATGAGTTATGATTCAACCATAAAACTCTTGGTTAATATTTCTAAAAATATAATGTATTAACACTTGTAGTAATTTTTTTAATAACTTGTTAACTCATTAATTGTACTCTTCATATTTACAAAACCATTGTCTCCAAACTTCATTACATTTTTAAACAACCAGACAAACCTCAAAATCTTTGTAAACCTTTCAACTGTTAGATTGTTACTAAAATGAACTTTTAAAACATTTACTTGTTTCCATTTTCAAGTAAAAGTTGAGTTTAAAACATGTCATGAGCTTGATGGCTCATTGCGCTACCATGCAGGGGATGCATTTTGGGAAGCGACCCCAGGGAATACAGATCCTCAGGCTGGCTGGGCTGGGTGCATCAAGAAGGTAACTCAAAGCGAAGGAGGAGAAGTAGTGTGCAGGTTGCATTGTTTAGTTCTCCCTAGTAGCCAGTTGAGGAAGGCTTTGAGCTTGTCTGTAACTGCTTGCACAGTTGCTACTGCAAAAGATGTAGACTGTAGTTTAGTAGGTACAGGTAATTATGGAGCAATGGCCTGGTAATGATTTTATGACTCCACATGGGCTAGAGCAGCATTTAATGAGTTACTACCTTATGGATGAGCATGGGGTTGGCCCATTCCACTGGTTAGGTAAACAAGAAAAGATTTAATGTTACAATGTAATTACATTTCATTCTCAGTTTCCTACCCTCTCATATTATTCCCACATGGATACCAGTCATACTATTTTTATTTTCACATACATGAATGGGATTCCTGTTAGGACCACCTGTTGTCTGTCAGAGCCAGATGCGATTGCTTTCTGATATGGTGTCAGTGAGACTCAGAGGGCTAAAGGAGGCAGTACCTCTAACATGGCATTGCTCTGCTATGTTAGCTAGTAGGATGCACTGAAAATAGCATTAAATAACAGGTAAAGGGCAGCGTGGCAGAACTGGAGGCACACTAATGAAAAGGAGTAATTCATATACAAACCTGAAAACACATTCTTAATTCACATGGGGAATTCAGAACTCATTTTGTTTTCAAGGCCTTTTTGAACCATGCTTATCAAGTCAAATATTGAAATATACCTTTAAAAGGCTTAGATAACTTTTTAAAAACAACCGGTCCTGGTTCATGCATGTTCAGTAGCATTTCAGTAGCTAGAAAATTAAGGCAGATTTTAATTAGCCATCTATTTAGAGTTGTTAATGTTTATACCGTTATTTATTGACTAAGACCCACTTACATCTTATTAATACTGACAACTAGGTTGTACAGTGTGTATCTCCCAAGGGACCTCTGGCTTGTTCAAGGACCTATATTTTTGGAACAACTCACATTCCTTACCTGGGTAAGTCTCTCAACAGTTTCTCAGCGTATTTAAATAACATCTCCTGATTATTTGTAATAATTTAGCAGCAGGTTTATTGCTTGTAGAGAGGTTGAGAGCATATACTACTTGATTCCCATAGCTGTAGATACTCTGTAGAGCAGTAGCCCATGCAAAGAATCCTACCTGACATGGTTACCATGACCATGTCCCTCCACCTTCACCTTTCACTAAAATCTGTCCGCAGTTTTCAAGGAATTCTCCAAAAGTAGGTTTTTGGAAATAAGGCAAAAATAGAGCTTAAACTCTATTTAGTTTGAAAGGTAGTTTGAAAATACCTTGGAAAAAGTCACAAAAAGTAGGGGAGAGGAAATCTTTCAAAGCCTGGGGATGCATGGTGAGAGTAGAATTGAGTGAACCTGGTGGAAGTTTTCTGCTTTAGGTAAAATCCACTCCATTCAAGTCAGTGTGGGGGCCTTGTGTCTTAGCTGCTTCAGTTCAAAGTCACATATTTAATTTGGTTAATGTTGAGTGTGAGTTTAAATCCACTAAAGAAAAAAAGTAAGAAGTTCAAGCTCGAATGTGCTATATGATTGTCACCACTATAATGTCAAAACATTACCTGCCATACCTGAGGTACAAGTTACTGCCTGGTTTAAGTATTGGAACATAACTGCAGTATCTCAGCTACCTCCGTTTGGTAACTATTGACACATGACTTTTAAAGATTGCTTCATTAAATTGTACCATATTGGAGTATTATGTACTTATATTTTTAAGTTTCAGATTTGTGATATTCATTGTCTTATCTTGATCCCCATAGCATTTTAAAAATATATACAAATAGGGCCTGATGGTGCTCCCTTTGAAGTTTGCATAACTCCCATTGATTTCAAGGGGGA
Source organism: Mauremys mutica (assembly GCF_020497125.1). Lineage (NCBI taxonomy): Eukaryota > Metazoa > Chordata > Testudines > Geoemydidae > Mauremys > Mauremys mutica. The sequence continues at coordinate 136,675,911 of NC_059076.1, read as the reverse complement.
AGATTCAAGTTTCCCAATGTTAAAATTTTCAAAATTTGTATGGAATCCATATATTTTGGCAATAGGGGTCTGATGAACTTTTAAATATCCTCCAGCACCTGGATCATGGTTTATAAAATACAACAATAAATGTAAGAAATATTGCTTTGGGGAGTACATAAATCTTAATAATAAATTGAGAGTGTAGTCATCTCAAATAATCTGTTCCAAGCTATTAGCAAATATTAAAAACAATCAGTTGCACACCTAGTAAATTTCAAAATATTATGAGATATTGCTTTAGTTACTGTAGGAAGTTTGTAAAGAACATCATGTTGACTGTGCATTAGTGTTTTACAGGTTACAAGAAAGTGTTAAACTTGTCTGTTACAGAAGTTAAGAAATCAAAAGGAATTCAAGGTGGTAATTACATGGCAAAATTGCAACTCTTCTTTTGTCAAGATGATTTTACAGGGAAGATGAGAGAAAAGAGTTCATACTGTTCTCTTTAGTCCTTTGTCTCTGGGCTTGGCTACACTTACAGATGTGCAGCGCTGGGAGTTACAACTGTGTTCGTACAGCTGTGTAGGGAAAGCGCTGGTGTGTGGCCACATTTGCAGCATTTGCAGCGCTGTTGGGAGTGGTGCATTATGGGCAGCTATCCCAGCGTTCAAATGGCAGCAACGTGCTTTTCAAAAGAGGGGGGTGGGGTGGAGTGTGACAGGGAGCGGGGGAGAGAGTGAGTGGATTTTTGGAGCCCACACTGTGTGTCAGCTCCCTGCCTTGCAAAATCTGAACATTTCCTCGACCCCTCATTCACTCTTAACTGCAAATAGCCTGCAGACCAGATAAGCAGCTGCTCCAATGGACTCCCTTCCCCCCCACCCCCACCCCCCCGCTGTTTCTCTCCCCAAGCAAACACTAAGCTGTAGACATTCATCCCCCTGCCTGCCTCATTCACAGCAAGGTAGTGGGTTATCTCAATTGATTTGTTCACAGTCAGTTACAGATTGATCACAACAGACGAGCTGTGTTTGTTTTTTAGATAAGCAGCTCCCCGAGTTCACAACAAAACAAAGAGAGGCATCATAATAAAACAAAGAGTAATTTAGTTAAAAGCATTCTGGGATATCTCCTAATACCCTGGAGGCCAATAACAGCGCTGGTGTTTGGCCACACTTGATGAGCAGCGCTGCATCACCAGCGCTGCACTCGTTATACCCCAAGCAGACCAGGTGTACAGCCAGCGCTGCAGCCAGGGAGTTGCAGCGCTGGATGTGCCTTGCAGGTGTGGACAGTTACTAAGTTGCAGCGCTGTAAAGCCTCCACCAGCGCTGCAATTCTCCAGTGTAACCAAGTCCTCTGTCTTTTGTTGTCTGAATAGTCTACCCAAGCAATGGTTGCAACAATATTATCATCGTAATAAAAACATTATATATTTTGTTCCTAGCTATAAGATTATATTAAATAGATTTCGTCAAATGCCAGTGTATTATGTGCAGTTAAGATTTAATCTAATTTCATCTGTTAATAATTAGCTGTTTAAAATACTCTCTAAAAAAAAGAAAAAACCCTCAACACACACATTCCAGTACATTTGCTTAAAAAAAGATTCTCGTAATGAAACATTTATAGCTGCTTAATAAATAACAGTATTCTAAGATCTTGATATTAAATATTACACCTGTGTGTAATTTTCAACCAGATCAATTTACCATACAGCCAGTCTTCCCTAGAGAAACTTTGCTGGCAGTAGCTCAGGAAGACCATTTAACCAAGATAATTCCAATGAGAAGCAAATGACTTAATAGTAGCTGAAAGCCCATGCTGTCTCACGCCTGGAGCAGTGGTGATTGGGTGCATTACCTTGTATACCACAAAGATGTGGGGATCCTTGGCATGGCATAGATACATGCCTAACTGTGATGTACATTGCACAGGAGTAATTCATAAGTCAAAATGGCTGAGAACTTAATTGGGTGGAGACAGACAGCAAATCCTAGTGATGACTGAACCTGCTGATGATCTGAACAAAAAATAAAGAAGTGCTCTTGGCTGTGCTTGAGGCTGTTTGCATTATTTCATGCTGACCCAACAGATATTCTAGGCTTCAGCATGACAATACTGGAGTCGTCTTATGTAGATAGGCTGTTAATTTGTCACTTGTGATGTAATTCAGTAGTTGGTGTTATTAACTTAAAAAAGCCTGTTGGTCCTTCAAAAATAAAAAAAATTGCATCTTTTTCAAGATCAAATGACTTCAGATTTTGCCAAATGTATTTGCAAAAAAAGTTCTTCCCTATGTAGTCTCATCTATATTGCCTTCCCCCCTTATCTTATACACACAAGTTAAGTGAGGACATAGAGGAAATTCATTTATCAAAAGAAGGTTTACGTCCTTTCTTCTCATTGAAGTTTATGCTTAAAAGCAGTAATATAAGATCTAACAGCCTCCCCAATATAAACCATAGCATAAGGGCATTTCAGTAGATTAATATTTAAAGGTGTTAATGGTTGGTGTGCATCTGTATTTAAAATGACTTGCGTTAAATAATGTTCAAGGAGCTCTTAAATCAAACATGCTTGAGAGACCATTAATGAAATTGTTTTATATTTCTTTTTATAGTCAGCAACAATATACATACAACTACCATAAACATTCACCTTTGTTATTTAGAATTGATTTTATTGTAGTTCATACTTGAGAAGTCTTTTCAGATGAGACCTTTTTTCTTGTGTAATGTTTGTAGAAAGTGTGGATTGAGTATACTACTACACCGTCCTTTCTTCTCTCCCCCAACATCCTTTTTTGTAATTTTAAAATTAGCGAAGCTCTTCAGTTCCTACCCTTTTTTTCTCCGTGAGCATCACCTAGCACACATTGGTGCACATGCAAGTAAAACAAATGAAAACGATTGATATGTTACTATCTTGCTGCCTTTTTGCTTTAGGTGTATGTATAGCCTATATATAGCCTTGCCAGTAATGTTAAACTTTAACTGAAGCAGTTGAACTGTCATTTTTTACAAACTTAAACAGAGTAAATGTGGTTATTCATAGTATTTTGCAGCTCCTTAGGTGTGCAACTATATTTTTGATACTTTTCATGAGTTATAAAAGGAAACTCCATCCCTTTGTCTTTTACCAATGGAGGGCTTAAAGTAGTCACTAGAGCCCTGCAAATCTGTGGCTATCCGCTTTATATCCGTGGACCATTTCTGTGGATACCAGTGCAGATGCGGATACAAATTTTGTATCCACACAGGGCTCTGATAATAAGGGTGGGTGGGTGGGCAGCTGTGAGGAACCATGGCGCGGATCCTCCGCCTGTCCTGGTCGGCAGGGGGAGGGGCAGGGAAAGGGGCTAGGGGCTTCTCTGGCCCCATGTCCAGGGCAGGTGGAGGGTCCACCGTGGCTCCCCACAGCTGCCTGCCCGGCTCTTACTATAGCTGGGCTGCGGCTTGGAGCCCACCCCGTGGCCGGAACGGGTCAGGGAGAGCCGCGCGGGCAGCTGTGGGGAGCCTGGATCCCTTCACCTGCCCTGGGCAGGGGGCTGCTTGGGCCCTCCACCCAGGGCAGGTAGAGGGTCCACCACAGCTGCCAGCGCATCTCTTCCTGACCGAGGTCAGGGGGAGTGGGGGCTGTGCCTCGGAGCCTCAGTCTGCCCCCGGCGTAGAGCCCTGCAAATCTGCGGATATCTGTGGATGTGGATATCTGCAGATAATTTTTGCAGATCGCGGATCAGATGTGAATACACATTTGTGTATCCGCGCAGGGCTCTAGTAGTCACTATTCAAAAGGATTAGGCTCTGCTGCACTGCTTTTTAGTTTAATGGAAGCCAAACTGAACATGTAATCCCCAATCCTGAAAACATTTAAGCATGTGAATAGTCCCATTGAAGTTAATAGGACTACCCATATATGAAAAGTCAAGCATGTGTGTGTGCAGGATTGGCCCTCCTCACCAAGGTTTTAAAACCTGGGTGCCTAAATTTAACTCCTAAATTACCATAGAGAAACTGCTACATTACTATATTTAGGGGATTGGCGTAATTTTCAAAGATACTGATCACCTGCAGCTCTCATTGATTTCAGTGAGACTTGTAGATCCTCAGCACTTTTGCAAAATAGGCTGCTTATATTGAGGTGCCTCAGTATAGTAATTTGGGAGTTTCTGGTAAATTAGAAGTTTAACTTTAGGCTCCCAGGTTTGAAATGTTTGGCTTTACCATGGTACTGCACATACTGGTACAAGTTGAAGCCAGAAATTTGCTCTGTTTTTTTGTGGGTTTTTTTAACAAAACCTACCTATCAAAGCAAGATCTCAAACAAAATTACCAGCCACAGTTTATATATCAATTTATATTAAACAAGAAATAAAGATGACTCTGCAACTAAAATGCAAATACCAATTGTTTAGCCTTTTGAATTCATAATTCTGCTTTTTTAAAGTAGATGCCCTTTGCATTAAATACATTGCATAACCTCATGTCATAGTATTTAAAACTAACTTGAAATATTTTATTTTCATACAGGAAATGACAATGAGATGCACGAGAAAACTAAACAAGTGTAAGCTATCCATTTTTACTTTTTCCCCCCCTGCTTCTCCCTCCAATTCTACTTAATGACAATAGGTCCCAAACCCTTATTTAGATGGGGATGGTTGCTGATAATTACAGTACAGGGTTTTTTTAGTGTTTTTTTGTTTGTTTGTTTTTTAACAGAGCTCTATGTATATGTAGGAGGGAGAGGCTTTGTTAACCAGGTGCTCGAAAGATGAGAAATCTGGAAACTGATATGGAGTATAGGGACTGTTGTTTGATGTGATATCACTGCAGCACCAAAACAGTGTTTTAAATAAAACAAAATAATTTTAGGTCTTATACCTTAGTTCCTCCTGTGTTACTGATACATGGGACAGTCCAGTTTCTCCACTGATTATGGTCCCTTGCTAGTTGTGGTTCGTCTTGGAGTTTGTGCATTCAGTATCTTGTGTCACTATCTTCTGCCAGTTCTTCCTTAGCCTTCCTTGCCTTCTGTTTCCGCTCTCAAATATCCAATTAAGTGCTTGCTTACAATGTCTCCTATTTGTATTTGGTGGAAAAAACAGATGATATAGTTAGATCATATGGTAACAGTCTTTTCATTACTCTAGTATCTCAGGAGGATGTTAAACAGAAGCTACTAAAGTTAGATATTTTACGATCAGCAGGCTTGGATAACTTGGTTATCCAACTCGGACATGCATCCGACGAAGTGGGTATTCATCCACGAAAGCTCATGCTCCAAAACGTCTGTTAGTCTATAAGGTGCCACAGGATTCTTTGCTGCTTTTACAGATCCAGACTAACACAGCTACTCCTCTGATACTTGCTTCCAAGAGTTTTTTTTAAAAAGCTGACCGGACCATTAATAGTTGGTTTTCAGTAAGTCAGGAACACACGGTATGTTGCAGAAGACTGGAAGAAAGCCAATGTTGTGTCAGTATTTAAAAAGGGTAAATGGGATGAAATAGGAGTATGAGACCATCCAGGTGGGCTCAGTGGATGATCCTGATGAGGATGCATGCTGGTGTCTCCTGGAGTCAGAGGCATGGTCCCAGTGCCTATGGTGACTTTGCCAGTCTCTTGTACCCAGTAGCACAGTCTCTGGGTCCCCCGCAGGTTCAAGCTCTTAATACAGTACATGTCCTATTGTGCCATGTTCATAAAGCTTGACCTCAAAAGTTGGATGTTTATCCTATGGCTCTCTCTTTATGTAGAAAAGCAGCATTTGACTCAGTTTTTGATAAAGGCTCACGGATTAAGCATATTTATTTTTTCTTTAAATGTTTTAAGAGGTCATAATAAGTTTGGGCCTTAACATATTTTGTATTAAATTTGGATTTCATTGCAAGCAGGTTTATTTTTAAAAAGAAAAACTTATAATTTAAATAACAATAAAAAATCTGGTTTTAAAATATCCAACTTTTTTAACTTTAAAAAACTGACTTTCATCCCCCCCAAGTGCAAATAAAATGTCATGAAAATAAATCAACTAGGCACAATATTAGAGATTTTAAGAGGTGTCTACTCTTTTTAAAGTAAGGCATTGAGTGGGTCTTGTCCTGTAAAAGATTTCTGGATTGTTATGAGAAAAGACAAACTTTGGCTATAGCAATTCATGTTATGTTTGTATTTGTCGTTTCAGTAGGCTGTTGTCCCAAATATATGCTGCTGTTGTGGAGGCTGTCCTTGCTGGTATTGCATGCTATGCCAAAACTTCCAATGCAACCAAGGTAATTTAAAATGCTTGTCCTGTATTTTGTAGCAGCAATTAACTTGTTGGCATTGTCTTCAGAATGTTACATTCATCTGGCTTTAAGGAATACCTTCTGAATAAAATCCCACCATTTCTATTTTCCTTTTTGGCTTGTATATACATTACAGTAAAGTTCATATAGTCTTTAATTTTGTCTAAACTGGGTTATTTGACATCAATTGCAAGTTACTTTTCATTGGTAAGGTGGCCTCCAGCAGGAGTCTCTGAAATGTCCATTTTAATTAGTGCTGTTTCAAAGTTTTACACATACAAGATGTGTGTCTGACCTTGTGAAGTTTATTAGTAATCTGGGCACTCAGTAGTTTGGCTCAACTATGGTATTGTACCTCTACTGCCCAGGGTATGGTTTCTGTTCAACATCTGCGTGCACATCTAGTTAATGGGAATTCTGTAAGCATATATATAATTTATTTTATTTTGTTTTGTTTATTTGTTTGTTTTATTTGCAGGCAAAAGAAACCGCAGAAGAAATTCTTATGTCTATGCTTGATTCCTTTCATCTAACACAATTTAAAACTGCATTACGGTATGTAACTTTGAATATTTATTAGCTTTTCTGCTCATATTGTCTTAACTCAGTTGTTTTCTTTGGGGAAAAGTTTCACTTAAAACATATTTCTTGTTTTTAAATTTGATTACTAAATTGCAGATTTAAATTGAATTGGTAGAATAATAATTTAATTTTTCTTCCTCTACACATTCTCCTAGCCACTTGAAAAGTTATTTTAGCCTTAAAACGGTGATCAGTTTCTTTGCATGTAGTTTAGCATGTAAAAACGATGAGATTCAAGCATGAGCTACATTTACAGCAGTGTGTAGGGTATGGACACTACATGCCCAGCTAGGATGTGTATAAAAAGCAGTATACGGTGAGGCACAGCTTAATAGAGTAGAGCATAGCGCCCTCCACGTCTGAACCCTAGGGAGTGTAGATCGCTCTCTACATGCCCAAACAGCACCTCCCGTGTCTACGCTGCTGTTTTTAACAGCATAGTGTCCTGCAATTTCTCCCCTGCTGGAGTCTTTCTCCACCACAGTGAAAGACTCTAGGAACAGAGAGAGGTTGCCGGAGCCTTCCCCCTGCGCCTTCCCCCGCCGGAGCCTTTCACTGCCGCACGTAGCTACACATTCCCTACATGCTACTGCAAGTATAGACATGCATAGTCATGAGCAGATCTCTAGGAATAAAAAAACATTTTAACTGGATACTCTTTCTTTATTTTTTTTTGTACACAGCTCCAAAATAGCTTTTCAGATTCAGGCTGTGAATAATCATGGAAGGTCAGTATTATCTTGTGTTTCATATGGGAAATCAGTAATTTTAATGCTAGTCAGCAACACAAAACACATTAGAGAAGACATTATGATCTTTAAGTTTGTTATAGCAAATGAGGGCAACCATTAAATGCCTTAGCATTTGTATACGGAGGCAATTTAATAGCTTGTTATCCTTCTGTGTGTATTTATATTTTTATGGAATCTTAGTAGCACTTTAAAAATGAAACAGCTGGGTAGAGCATCTTTATTATCTCTGTTAATATATAGGAGCAGCAGGCGCACATTAAGAGTTTTCATTTAAAAATAAATTTGTTTGAAGTAAGTTTTTTCTTCTCTAACTTATGGCATCTTACATTTTGCCTCATTGTCTAAAACCAAATTTTACCTGATTGACTAAAATGCCCTAGAGGGATAGAACACTACTTTCAAGTAGAAATAGTTATTTTGGATGGGTATTGTAAACTCATTTAAATGATCTAGACTTTAAATATTGAAATATTATTCTATTTTAGAATTATTCCATTGGATAATGAGGATAGCCTCTACTTAGTTAAAACCGTAAGTAGAACTATTCTGTGTTGTGCAGTAACGTCCAATGATGGGTATTTCTAAATGTTGTTGTAATCTCTACGATGGTGAACTACTATATATAAATATAAAGATCCCTTTATTAAAAAATCACTTAAGATCTCAAAAGATGCAGTAAGGGATTAGATACTTATTTTTGTAAGATTTTTGAGTTCAGTAAACAGCGACAAATCTCTGCTGTCTTTGGTAGATGGCTTTTGGATGCAAGAACTGGTTATCTCCTGATGTGGTTTGGGAGCTTGGCCCAATAGATAGGGCAGGGAAATTGGGCTTAGGAGACCTGAATTTGATTCCTTTGGCTGAACTAGAGTTCTTATCCTTGCTGTACTTGTGTGGCCTTGAACAAGACATTTAACTTTTGTTTTAATTTCCCAATATGTAAATAGGGATGATACTTATCTCTTTGAAGAGCTTTAAGGTCTATGCATGAAACTTGTTTCATTAGTGCTAAGTATTTAAATGCTGAAAGACTCTTTTATAACAAGAATCAATGGCTGGAAATTAAAGCCAGATTAATGAAAATTAGAAATAAGGCACACATTTTTAACAGTGATGGTTACTGACCATTGAATAAATGACCAAGGGAAGTAGTGGATTCTTCATTTTAGTGTCTTCAGATCTAGAAAGACATCCCGTCTTGAAGATATACTTTAGCCAAACACAAGCTTTAAAAAGCTTCATTAGAGGTAACTGGGGTGAAATTTAATGGTCTGTGTTATACAATGGTCATAGTACATGATCCAGTGGTCTCTTCTGGCTTTAAAATCTGCATATCAGTGTTTCCCAGAGTGAGGCTTTTTTTTGGCATTGGAGATGAAAGAAAATTGGGCATGATTCCTGCACTCTCCACCCTCCACTAAAAAAGGAAGACACTGGGGAGTAAGTGCAAAAAAGGGTAGACTTTTAAAACCTGAATGCAAACAAATGAAGGGGGGGGAGGGGAAGATAAGAAGGAAAGTAGAACAAACAAGTGAATAGGGTTGGAAGAAAACAAAAAAGTAGAAAGGTGTGGGTTAAGGTACAAGGGAACCTAGGTCTAATACACAAATCCTTAAAAAGGTTGGAAATTACTTAGCATGAATCTGGCTTTTAAAAAAAACAAACAAATATTTTTGACATTTAGGACCATCTTTGGGTGAGAGCCTTTGCAGTAATTTATTTCTTCTTCAGTCTCTGCACGTTTACTCTTGTGGGATTGCACATCCTGGTGGTGAGCTAGTTAGTTGTGAGAATGTGCGATCCACAAGCATGAATGCACAGACACAACTGGGAAGTAACCTCTGTCTTGGTGACCTAAGTATTAAAGAACAGTAACAACCAAGATTTTCAAAAGATGCAGTAGTAACACTGAAGTCCAGATTCCTTACTTAATGTGGACATATGGCAACCGTGGCAACTTAAATCTTGGATCTGTTTTTTCTCTCTCTCTTCCTGCAAAACTGAAAATTCAGCCATAGTGTGTACAGTTATGTATGAACTGCTTGCCCTGCACGGCTGGCTGTCTTGAGCTACTCCCCCTCTCTGCTTGTTTCCCTGGGCAGTGGGTTGGAGCGGGCCTGGAGAGCTTTCCTGGAGAAACCTGGGGAATTTGAGAGAGCAGCCATGAAGCTCTGGCTTCAGAATTAAAGTATTTACGTAGCAGAAGTTCCACAGTTCAGATCCTGTGAACCTTATACTCCAACCTAGTTCACAGTTGTGGTGCTCATCTTATTTTAAAGAATTCCCAAACAAAAACTCTGTTAGTGTATAGTTAAGGATTTAAGTACCTTTTGAAACCACACAAGCTTAAAAATCACTCAAGAAACCCAAATGCTAAAAAATATTGAAATCACAAGCTAAGGTAACATAAACAGTTATGCTTTTTATAGATACATGCATAAACTGTAGACTTATTTGTGTTTGTTCTATACCTAAGGTATAGAAGTTTTAACTTCATTATTTTTCTTGGGTTTAAGTTCATTATTATACAGTTTGATATGCGACTGTTATAACACTAGAAAAAAACAGCTTCCTGTAGAATCAGTTTAGTATTTTATCATGTGATTAATGTGGCTGCTCTTTAATTGATGTCCTTGTTTATCTCTTGGTCCTAAAGTCTCTTAGCTGTCAGCTTTTATGCCTCCATTTTTCCATATCTGCATAAATAGAGTCGATGCATTGAGGCTTGGTATAATATTTTATGGGATGAGACATTTCATTGTTCCTCCTTTGTAAGTGTTGTATTTGATAAACAGGGTAGTAGAGTTAAGTTTGATCTAAAGAGATGTTTTCTCTTGAGCAATAATCTCACTAAAATGTTCCAATAAAAAAAAATGCGAACTCTGAACAGTTCTTGTTCATTTCCACTGTAATCTAACATAGTTTTTATGTTAGTACTGGTTAGTTTATACTTGAGATTAAGAATTAGGTAGTATATTTAGGAGTGAGGAGATTACATTTTCAGAGTGAAGCTGATTCAGACACAATTCAGTTTTGAGCTGTGAGATTTGAGAGATTATGATTTGAGGTAACACATTCTAGTTACATTAGTTAAAATCCCTGGGTTCTCCATTTCTCTTTGTGTGTGCAAGTATATCATCTCAAGCAGCTAAAATTTGAAGTCTGTCTTTTTGATTCTAACAACATTTTAGATAAAAATTGAAAAATTATAAAAGGATCTCCTACTTCTCCTCCCTACCCCCTCCCCATTTGCTACAGGCGGCTATGACAATATATGACATTCCAGATTTACTAGGAGGAAGGGGATGCTTGGGATCTGTTGTCTTCTCAGAATCATTTCTGGCATCACAAATATTTATAAAGGAAAAAGGTAACTGTTTCAAGCTCTTGAATGCACACTACTATCTCTTAATGTTGTTTTTATCAATTCATAATATAATTAAATGGAGTAGTAAAGTAACTTCTTGTATGTTATCACTGCTATTTTGAAGATTTTAGTAAGTAAGGACCTAACTAGAATTTTAATTTGCTAGTAGTCTAAGGAATCCAGTTAATTTTAAGGGAGAAGATTGCATTCATTTTTTCTCTGCAGCTAATCTAAGGGTCCTGTTTGTTTCCGCTATCAGCTTCATAGGATTGCTAGACAAAAGAATCTCATGCATAATTGCCTTCTCAGCTTTTCAGTCTTATTGATCTTGTGTTATAAAAAACGACAGATAGAAGCACCTGATTTACCTTCCTAGTGTGATGGACCTTGAGCAACAAGATCCTCCACAAGAGGACCTTGCGCAGGATCCCTTAGTCCCGGGGGAATCTTCCTCATCCTCACCCGATAAGGCAGTGGCGGGGACTACGGTTTTGGGCCCTCCTCCTATGGACCTCCGTGCCCACCAGGAACTGCTCTGCAGAGTGGCGCGCAATATGGACCTCCAGGTACAGGAGGTGGTGGAGGTAGAGGACCCTGTGGTAGACATTCTGTCCGTGGAGGCACAGTCCAGAAGTGCCCTCCCTGTCATACGAACCATACAGGCCAATGCCAAGACAATCTGGCAATCACCAGCCTTTATTCCACCTATGGCCAAGGAGGTGGAAAGGAAGTACTTTGTCCCTTCAAAGGACTACGAGTACCTCTATATGCACCCCGAACTGTGCTCCCTTGTCGTGGCTTTGGTCAACGAGAAGGAGCGGCACGGTCAGCAGGCCTCGGCACCTAAATCAAAGGACGCTAGACGCCTAGACTTGTTTGGGCGCAAGGTGTACTCGGCCGGAGGCTTGCAGCTCAGGGTGGCCAACCAGCAGGCACTCCTGACCCAATATGACTATAATTCATGGCACTCTATGGAGAAATTCAAGGAGTCTGAAGGACTCGAGAATTATCATGCGCTCTTTGGAAACGCATACCCCAGTAACACAGAGAAGGCCCTTCAGACCACAACCTCAGAGGCCATACCTTCCCCCTCAGCCAAGACAGGACTTGTTTAGAAGACGAGGCCGAGGTGGTAAAAGGAACCAAACTGGACACCAAGCCAGCCAAGGCCAGGGCCTTCCCAAGCCATCAGCAGGGCCTAAGCAGAACTTCTGAAGGTGCACCCGAGGATGGAGCACCAGTCTCCATTCAGGATCTCTCCCAGCCTTTCCAAAGTAGTCTATCCCATTTCCTCCATGCATGGTCCTACATAACATCAGACCGTTGGGTCCTATGCATGGTGGGAAGGGGATACTCCATCCAATTTGCCCTCCCCCCCAATCCTCCTTCCCCGTCCCTCTTCAGGGACCCTTCTCACGAGCACCTCCTTCTACAGGAGGTCCAATCACTCCTGGCTTTGGGAGCGATAGAGGAGGTTCCGGGAGAGTCAAGGAGCAAAGGCTTTTATTCCCGTTACTGCCTAATCCCCAACGCCAAAGGTGGGCTTCGGCCCATCCTGGATCTACGTGGACTCAACAAATTTATGGTAAAGTTGAAGTTCTGCATGGCCTCATTAGGGACCATTATTCCTTCCCTAGATCCTGGAGACTGGTACGCCGCCCTCGACATGAAGGATGCGTACTTCACATAGCGATCTACCCAGCACAGAGATGCTTCCTTGGCTTTGTGGTCAATGAACAGCACTTTCAATTCACTGTCCTTCCTTTTGGCCTATCCACGGCCCCCAGGGTGTTTACCAAATGCATGGCTGTGGTGGCTGCCTCCCTTCATCGACAACGGGTCCAAGTGTTCCCATATCTCGACGACTGGCTTATTCGGGGTCGCTCCAGGGATCAGGTTCAGTCTCATGTTCAGCTCACCACGAACATGTTCTATCGGCTGGGCTTCCGGCTCCATGTCGTGAAATCCACTCTGTTACCAATGCAGAGGATAGAATTCATAGGAGCAGTATTAGACTCAGGCCTGGCCCGGGCAGTTCTGCTGGAAGCACGCTTCCAATCCCTGGTGAGCATCGTCCACAGCGTGCAAAGCTTCCCGACCTTGACCGTGAAAACATGCCTATGCCTCCTGGGACATTTGTGATCAGGCACGCCAGGCTGCAACTACGTCCACTCCAAGCCTGGCTATCAACAGTATACTGCCCACGTCGGGACAACTTGAGCAAGGTGATTACCATCCTGCCAAGGGTATTAGCCTCTCTAGGCTGGTGGCTGGACCCCAGATCAATGTGCGAAGGGGTGCCATTTTATGCCCTGCAGCCCTCAGTGTCCCTAGTCACAGATGTGTCATCCGTGGGATGGGGAGCCCACCTTGGGAACCTCTGTACACAGGGGCTATGGTCGGCAGAAGAGTTATCCCTGCACATCAACGTACAGGAACTCAGAGCAGTGCGCCTGGCGTGTCAAGCATTCCGAGAGTGCATTCAGGGCCGTTGTGTTGCAGTCCTCACAGACAACACTATGGCCATGTTTTACATCAACAAGCAAGGGGGAGCCCGGTCGTCCCCCCTCTGTCAGGAGGCCACTCATCTGTGGGAATTCTGCATAGCCCACTTGATCCATCTGGTGGCGTCGTTTCTCCCAGGGGTCCACAACACCTTAGCGGACCACCTCAGCAGATCATTCCAGGCTCACGAGTGGTCGGTTTGCCCGGACGTCATCCCCTCTATCTTCCTGAAGTGGGGCTTTCCTCAATAGACCTATTCGTCTCTCACGAGAATCGGAAATGCTAGATGTTCTGCTCTCTCCAAGTGGACTCTCCAGGTTCCCTGTCGGACACCTTCCTAATTCAGTGGAAAGAACACCTGTGCTGCGCCTTTCCTCCATTCTCGCTAGTCCACAGGGTCCTAATCAAGCTGTGCAGGGACAGAGCCCATCTGATTCTGGTCGCCCTGGCGTGGCCCAGACAGCCCTGTATATCACTCTCATAGAGCTGTCGGTGGACACCCCGATTCCACTCCCGCTGTGGCCAGACCTGATCACTCAGGATCACGGTTGACTCTGTCATCCTGACCTGCAATCTCTCCACCTCACAGTGTGTATGCTGCATGGCTAAATCAGTCTGAGCTGTGCTGTTCTCACTCAGTCCAGCAGATCCTTTTGGGTAGCAGGAAGCCCTCTACCTCCACATACTTAGCCAAGTGGAAGCGGTTTCCTGCTGGTGTGCCCGGAATCATACGACCCACCCTACAGGTGTCAGTACCTATCATCTTGGACTACCTCCTGTCTTTAAAGCAGCAGGGGTTGGCAATATCGTCCATCAGGGTGCACCTGGCAGCTATTTCGGCTTTCCACCCGGGCGAAAACGGGCATTTGGTCTTCTCCAATCCCATGGTCAGCAGGTTTCTCAAAGGGTTGGCGTGCCTGTTCCCATGAATTCGACAACCGGTCCCTACGTGGGATCGTAACCTGATCCTATCCAGATTCATGGGTGCCCCATTGGAACCGATGGCCACCTACTCGCTCCTGTACCTTTCCTAGAAGTCAGCCTTCCTCATAGCTATCACCTCGGCGAGGCATATGTCTGAGCTCAGGGCACTCACATCGGAACCACTGTATACGGTGTTCCACAAGGACAAGGTACAGCTGCAACCCCACCTGGCCTTCCTCCCTAAGGTGGTGTCTGCCTTCCATGTCACCCAGGGCATATTCCTCCCTGCCTTCTACCCGAGGCTTCACACCTCTCGACGGGAGCAACAGCTGCACTCCCTAGACGTTCGCAGGGCCCTGGCCTTCTACGTTGAGTGAACGAAACCCTTCAGGAAAACATCACAGCTGTTCGTAGCGGTGGCAGAGCAGATGAGGGGCTTCCAGTCTCCTCCCAACGCATCTCGTCTTGTATCACATCATGCATCTGTGCGTGCTGTTACTTGGCTGGTGTCCCATCTACGCACCTTACCACCCACTCCACGCGGGCTCAGGCTTCATCCTCTGCTTTCCTGGCACATGTGCCCATTCAGGAGATATGTAGGGCAGCGACTTGGTCATACCCCTTCGCCACCCACTATGCGATAGTGCAGCAGTCCAGAGGTGATGCTGCATTTGGTTCAGTGGTCCTTCACTCCGCGACATCTCACTCCGACCCCACCGCCTAGATAAGGCTTGGGAGTCACCTAATTGGAATTGTTATGAGCAAGCACTCAAAGAAGAAAAGATGTTACTCACCTTTGTAACTGTTGTTCTTCGAGATACGTTGTTCATATCCTGCCCTCCTTCCCCTCTGCCAGCAAGAAGGAACTGAGGGGGCGCTGGGTCGGCCAGGGCGCATATCCGGCGCCATAAAGGCACCACTACAGGGGGCTCTTCAGCCGACCCACCGAGTGTTGCTAGGGTAAAAATCTTCCGACGATCGTGCACGCGGCGCGCGCACACCTAATTGGAATGGACATGAGCAACACATCTCAAAGAACAACAGTTACAAAGGTGAGTAACTGTCTTTTCTAACCAAGTGTATCATCTTATTTTGCCATGTGAGGAGGGTTTTGTCTGATTCTTGTGGATTGCTAACTGTTTAAAAAAAAAAATCAACCCCCCCACCCTAATACCAATATTATGTATGCAGAAGTATTCTGTTTAATCTTGGTCAGGACTGTTTTTCCCCGAAGCTGAACTCCATTTTTTCTTACTTTCCCAGCTCCACAAGAGGAGAAAGGGGGAAAATGTAAAACATGTTTAGCCAAGGCAGTAGTGGGAATCAGAGGGAGAAAATAAATAGCTGAAGGGTTGAGGGGCTTTGGCAAAAAGGGAGAGGCAAATAGGAATCCTAGAGAGGAATGAGGACTGATAATCAATGTGTTCTGCAGTATTTCTGAGGGATGGGTGATTGTACTGAATAGGCTGGGAACCCTGTCATGTAAGGAACATCAGTCATTTAGAGAATCAGTATTTTATAAGTAAACTAATAGCAACTTGAAATCGTCATTGCTGCTAGTGGAGACTAATCGGAAAATAGGATGGTTTGATAAGCTATGTAAATAGTTCAGAAGGAATAATCTATTTTATTTTTTACATTTGCTTTCCTACAGATGGCAGTATTAATACAGAAACCAGCTACATCATTCTTACTGCAGCTATCCCAAGATATGTTTCTTGGCTGGTTAGTATAGTGCAACTTAAGTATTTCATACCCTGTAAGTTTTGTAAATGCATTCCACTAGAATAAAAAATAGGTAAATATAAAAGTAGAAAGTGTGTGTGAATACTCTAACTCCATTTATTGGTAAGTAACACTCCTTTTAAAGAATCTGAAAATGGCTTATGCTTGAAGATATTTAGTCATTCTATCAATCTTAAATGTAAAAGTAAGTAACTGCTATATGGTTTATCCAAGCTGACAGGTCTGATTTTTGAGAAGTGAAATAATTGTTGGGCATTTTATAGCACTTGGATAGCTGACGTGACTTCTTGTCAGTGTAGAACTGCTTCTACAGAATTGGAGGTCTGAGGCCAGATCCTCAGTTCGTGTAGCTCCTGTGAAGTCAGTGGAGCTATGCTGATTTACATCAGCTGAGGATCTGATCCCTGGGGAAGAGTCTACTAAAAATTATCTGAGGGTGGAGTCTCCTTTCTCCAGCCACTTTGGCCTTTAGAGGCTGCTTTAACTGGAGCAGTCCTTTGGATGTCAGTTATGCCATGGGCTGTTTTGGCCCCCACAGCCATGCAGAACTGGAAAGGTGCAGAGGTGGCTTAAAGCACAGAATCTGGTCCCCCACCTTTGAATATCATTAGTCACCCAGTGCTGTCACTAAATCTGTATAAAGGGCATTTGTTTCCCATGAATGTTGAGCAGCATTTTTATTATTAAAGCAAGTTTAAAATCAGATCATTAATCCACTGTGAATATAAATGGAAAATGCAATTTGATTTTGCCTGCAGGTAGAAGATAATGAAGTGAAACTGTCTGAAAAGGCACAGCAAATAGTGAAGGTATGTAATGATATAGTGCTAAAACTAACTGCTAATCCAAGGTAAACTTATTTAGTCAAAACATAAAGGTAATGTTTTCAAGATCTGATAATCACAAATAACTAGGGCTGTCAAGCAATACAAAAAATTAATCTCAATTAATTGCACTGTTAATAATAGAATACCGTTTATTTAAATATTTTTGGATGTTTTCTACATTTTCAAATATATTGATTTCAATTACAGCACAGAATACAAAGTGTACAATGCTAACTTTATATTTATTTTTTATTACAAGTGTTTGCACTGTAAAAAGACACAAGAAATAGTATTTTTCAATTCAGCTAATACAAGTAGTGTAATGCAATCTCTTTATCATGAAAGTTGAACTTGCAAATATAGAACTATGTACAAAATACTGCATTCAAAAGTAAAACAACGTACAATTTTAGAGCTTGCAAGTCCACTCAGTCCTACTTCTTGTTCAACCAATTGCTCAGACAAACGTTTGTAAGTTGCACTTCCAGGAGAAAAAGATTGTACTACAGTACTTGTATGAGGTGAATTGAAAAATACTATTTCTTCTGCTTCATTTTTACACTGCAAATATTTGTAATCAAAATATACACTTTTATTTCAGTTACAAAACAGAATATGATATATATGAAAATGTAGAAAAAATCCAAAATATTTAATAAATTTCAGTTGGTAGTCTCTTGTTTAACAGTGCGATTAAAACTGCGATTTATTGACAGCCCTACAAATAACATATACTCCTATAATGGACTATGCATAATGCATTTTTTTATTCGTCTTTCTGTATATAAGGAAGTTTGTTCTTTTTCTTCTCCTTCTCTCCCCCCCCCCCCCCTTCAAACTGCATTGTACAAAAATAACAGTTTACAACAGTGAATATCAGGGCTTTGGAGCTATGCTCCGGCTCCGTTCCAGCTCCAGGCAAAAACCTGCAGCTCCACTGCTCTGGAGCTGCTCCGGGCGCCGCTCCAAAGCCCTGGTGAATGACAGAAACTCAGTTTTAGGTTTTCTTTACTGCAAACAAGCAGCTAAAAACTAACATCAAAAAGAGTTCTATTAATCAGTCGTCTTTGGAATCTTGGTTTTAAATAATGTTACCCCCTGAGTTCAGTTATCAAAAATATGTATTGAAAAGATCAATATTACTATACATATATTTTTTAATTTATAGCAGGCTATATGCCTAAAATAAATAACTATATATAGAGGAAGTAATGAAAAAGATTGTATAGCATCTGGAAATATCTAAAAAATCTTGAGTTTTTCCATCTGTGGTTTTAATTTTGTAGTTGCCATAACCTTTCAATATAAGTATATTTTTGTGATTTATGTTCCTAGTAAACTGTATAACATACTTTTAGTTCAGTAGACTGATAATATAAAAACTAAAAGCCCATGTTCTGTGAATGTGAAAAATAATTTAATAGGTTTTACTTTACAAACCAGTGAGGGAAGGGAGCACTTTTTAAAATGATACTCCAGATCTTTGTTGTGCCATTAAAAGCCACCTTATCTTCGGATATGCAAAGATTAGGTGCAATACTTACAAAGTTAATCAGAAAGGGTCTAATGCACTGATCTAGCTTTTCTCAATTTAAACCTTTACCATTTACTTGTTTTTGCTGTATCTGTTATTTCTGTAATTCAGTCCTTTAATGGTCTGACAAGAACTCTAAAAGTATTTATAAATTAGGTTTTAAATATTTTTATTAAAAGTACTTATTTTTATTCAGAACTGTATTTACAGAACAGAATTTGGTTTTATATATTGCATTTTTTGTAATCCAGGTACTTAAACAACAAATAGTAATCTAGTGACTGTGTAGACAAATGGAGTAGCTATTTTGCATTCAGCAGTAGCTGTCTCATAAGTTTGAATGCCAGCAACTGTTTAATGAAAGAGAAAATATTGGCCACAAAACTAGACATCTTCTATAGCTGAATACTATCTTTTAACTTGCATTTGTAGAGTCACCAGAGAAGTGCAAAAGGGACTTCTCTTTTTTGAGGGATGGTATATTTTAATGCAAACCCATCCTCTTACTGCATAATGTAAATCTAGTATGTAAAACGGGATAAAACTTGGTCAGGTTCAGAATGAATAGTCACCATCACCAATACAGTCTATAATGTTACAGTAAAACATTTTGCTTTCTTTTTAGGAAGATGAATCCTTCCTAGGCACTTTCCTCACAGGAGGTGATGGAGCATATATTTATTCTAGCAGTTCACAGGCCATGCCTGAGGAAGGTGAGTTTTTTGTTTTCTTTTGTAAGTGTTAAAGAACAGTTTATCATTCTAAGGGCATGTCTACACTTACCTCCGGAGCAATCGATCCAGCGGGGGTCGATTTATCTCATCTAGCGAACTAGGCTTTTCCTTGGGTTGACAAGCTACGCATGAGGCAGATTTTATATACGTGTGTGTGTGTGTATGTATGTATGTGTGTGTGTGTGTGTATATATATATATATATAAATACTTATGCTTGGCTTTAAACTCCAAGTCTTCTGCTTCCTTGTTCCTACTGAAACTTTTGCTTCTCTGGAGCTTCTGTCCCTCATCCTAACCCTTCCCCAGTGTAATCCTTACTGCTTTGAAGAAACTTTGGCTGCTGCATTTCCATTGAAACCACAGAGAAATCTTTTATGTTCCTGGTCTCTCTCTGCTCCAGCTAAAAACATCCCTTCTTGGTATCACATGTGATTCTTGCCATCTGTCACTGAAGAAACAGCAGACTGTCTTTTGCTTTCTTTTCCCTGCAAAAAATAAACTGATGAACCAAGAGACTCAATGTCTATATTTTCAACTGAAACAAATTCAGAATAACGCTGTTATTACTGTGAGGACTTTTCCTTTTTTTCCTGGCATTATATTGATATTCTCTGCTTCATTTGTTTCTTTTCATATTTTAAGTCTGGAAGCTCACAAAGCAGTATGTTCATAAGCAGCAAACTATAATTTATATATTAAGATATTTAAGGCAAATTCACTTTGTCCTTCTGTCCAGAGAAGAGAAATTTTATTATGGTGCCAAAATACGAGATAAAGATGCTGGAGAATTTACATCTTCTCCAGTGTTTAGCAGAAGTTGAAAACTTGGTTAGGGAAAAAAAAGTCCTGCAGCAGTCTAGTAATATCTATTCAGCATCTTATTTAGTAGTAGATATAGAGTTAAGGTGAAAATAGCATGATGTGCCATGTGCTTAATAATTTTCAGATTGCAAGTTTAAGTTTAGGCTGACTACACCTGACTACAAGGTGGAGAAATGTATTAAGCCACTGATAGCAGTGTTGTGCAAAATGAGCTTTAGGTCTCTTCATAGTGTGGGACGAGAATAATAGTGGTTTTGGGTTGGGTTTTTTTAAACTGTTTAGCAATGTCTGCCAAATGGCATTTTCTTCTATTTTGTGAGATCTGTTAGATTAAATCTTTTTTGATCTCTCTGTATGGTAGTCACATGCATAAGAGGAATGCTAGAGAGCATTTATTCATAGAAAATATAAACACAAACTTCAAAACCAGTATTCTCTCCCATTAATTGTAATATTTTAAGTTAAATAGTCAATTGTGTTCACAAAAACAATGCTGATATATCTATTTAACTACCTAGCAGTACTATGAATGTCCTACTTTGAAACCTGCTCATTTGTTTTGTTTTAGTGTTTTCTTTTGGGAATATAATGCTAAAGATTTTGTAGCCATAAACGTCTGTTTTGTTCTCTTTCAAGAGAGAAGGCTATTGTTTCATTATATCATAATTTGGTAGACTGTGTGTGTGATGTATATCCTATTTAATCCTCTCTCTCAGTTCGCTCTCTGACTTTTGTCTTAATTTAGTCTCCCCCTTCCATAGAGAAATAGATAATTTTTCCTACTCCTCTTGAACATTCTTTTACTTCTCTTCCTTTTCTTCTTCTTCCTCATATGTGCTTTTCTTCTACAGTGCTGCCCTGCTCCCCTGGATGGAATGGCTGTTAGTAGTGGCTCTGGTCCCATTGGTAGTTCCTGATCTCTTTTTAGCAAGAGCAGTTTTGCTTATGTCAGCTTGTGGTTCCTTTCCTTCTCTTATTTAACAGCTGAGCTCCTTCTTTAGAACTTTTTTATTTAGCTGTTGTGATAACTAGGCTGTCTCTTCCTCCCTTTCCAGCTGCTTCCACAGGCCATCCAGGTTTTCTTAAGAGCCTGGATGCCTGTAAAATCAGCTGGAAACTAGGGGGGAGACAGTACTGTGACCTACTGACTGTTACTGGATCACCAGCAAGTTGGAAAATTGCTGACCAAAATGATAGATTTTATTCTGCATATGAAGATAAGTGAGTCTGTAAATAATGTAAAGGAACTGGATTTTATAATTTTTGATAATCTCCACATATGCAGATAATATCTACTAACAGCAAAAGTGATGTTTGGGATTGGTGAAAGAAAAATAGAACTTGCTTCCTGCCATTTATTATGCTGAAATATGAATTATATAAAGTGACACTGGCCAGATAAACATGTCCAAAGTTCAGAGGGGTAGCTGTGTTAGTCTGGATCTGTAAAAGTAGCAAAGAAAGCTCATGCTCCAATACGTCTGTTAGTCTATAAGGTGAAACACCAGTTGCATCATGTTGTACTACTTGAATATGACTTTATTGAAAAAAGTGTCAATAGATATTGCTAAATAGTGGCATGTTGCATACATTAATAATCTTTCCTTTTTCAATTATAGGTAAATTGTACTTCTTTTCAGATGGCATTCTGTTTTCCCATCCCCATCACGGGAGCATTACTGTTTCAAAGAATCATATGGATTCCATTAAGTTCTATGATGGGGTAAGTGCTTCAGTGGTTTGCAGTTATTGTCATAGATAGTCTTCAATTTATTTTTTACAGGGGTATTTATGAAGACCTGTGTATACTCGTTCATTAGCCTGTTAGTTTATAAGCTGACCCCCCCAAAAATGGATAGGTAAAAATAGCAAAAACTGTATGACCCTTTCATAAGCCAACCCTGTATTTCAGGGATTGGAAAACTTTGGCTCCCGGCCTGTCAGGGTAAGCCACTGGTGGGTTGGGACGTTTTGTTTACTTGGAGCATCTGCAGGCATCGAGCCCCTCAGCCATTGGCTGGGAATGGAGAACCGCAGCCACAGGGAGCTGAGGAGCTCCATGCCTGCAGACGCTCCAAGTAAGCAAAATAACAATGTATTAGATATTCAACTCAATGATTCCATAGAGTTTAAAATCATCACATTTTGGTGTAGACCCACTTATAAGCCGACCCCCCACTCTTTGATGCATCACTTTTTTACCAAAAATATATATGAACGAGTATATATGGTTATTAGCAAAAACATGTTTGAATCTTTATGATAGTGTTTGCAAGATGTGCAGAATATTGTTGACCTTCAGTAGAATGCCCTCTAGATGCTTCTTGGACTCCAGGATACAAATTCCTGTTCTTTGTATTAGTTTTACTGCACTTTCATGATGGCTGAACTGTAAGTAGGACAAGATTTTAGGATGGGAATTTCATCATGGATATCTTTGTAGTTTGGCCTGCTAGCTTTATTTTATGCAGTGGAAAGGGTTGTTTTTTAACTTTTAATCATTTCACACTATTTTTAAAAAACTAACAACTGTAAATGAAAACAAAAAATGTATTTTACTCGTTTATAATCTAGCAAACTTCTTTTAACCAGGTTTTTAATTTGTTTCATAGCTCCAGTCACATGGTTTGTTTGTACATGAAGAGCTGCAGCTATACCAAACATTTTTAACCTTCAGTCAAATGTTCCTAGCAGTGTACCACTTATCATTTAAAAGGTCATGAGGCATGTCTTTATCTACTGTTGCAGACATTGTGTAACTGACAATGTGAAAGGGATGACTGGTTTACCTTTCCCAGGGAGAGAAAAGTGAGGAAGAAAAGCATGCAGCATAGGTGTTCTACATTATTATATACATTCCAGTTAGTTACAGTAAACCACATGAACCATTTGTGATGGGTTGGACCTCATGGGAAGCCACCTGATATGCTGAGATACCACTGAGTCTACCTGTTTTGCCAGCATGGGCCCCCTTTAATCTGTTTTGCTGAACCAGGCTCTTAAAAACCTCCAACACACACACAGGCAAGGTCACACCCAGCTGCAGGTCAGCTCTGGGAAGACTCAGTTTAAGGGACTTGTTTCAGCACTCCGACGTCCACCTCCCTTGGCGTGCAGACCCAAAGATATCTTATGAAATTCGTCCCCACCCTCAGTGTGGAGAGAGGTGTGCACACTTCTTGCGTCTCCCTCTCCCCCCCCCGTTAGAAATTACACAAACTGGGTTTAATAATAAACAAAACAAATTTTATTAACTTTAAAAGACAGATTTTAAGTGGTAAAAGGGGTAACAAACAGAACAAGGTAGATTACTAAGCAAATGAAATCAAACACACAAACTAAGCTAGTTTCACTAAAGAAATTGGTTACAAATAGTATTTCTCACCCTAGATATTGTTGCAGGTAGTTTGCAAAGTTTCTGTGTTTCAGAGTTCCAGTTATATTCCCTTTCAAATTGGACCCTTGCCTCAGTCTGGACTCCCCTCTTGCCTTCCCTTTGGCAGTCTTTCTTCTTGGACAGACAGACCATGGAGAGGAGGAGTGTTGTTTGCCTTCCTCCCCACCCTTAAATACGATTTACATAAGGCAGGACCCCTTTGTTTCCCAAACTTGACACTCTCTCCCCCCCCCCTTCCCTTACAGTGGAAAGTTACAAGAAGTCCCAGGTAATGTTTTAGTATGAGGTGACAAGACCACCTGACCCTGTAGTATCATAGCATCCATGAGTCAGTGGCAGTATGGAGCATCCACAGGAAGGCCAAGGTTTTACAATTCATTGTCCTCGTCAGGGGCGGCTCTAGCAATTTCGCCGCCCCAAGCACAGCGGCACGCCGCGGGGAGCGCTCTGCCGGTCCCGTGGCTCCAGTGGACCTCCTGCAGACGTGCCTGTGGATGCTTCACCGAAGCTGCGGGACCAGCAGACCCTCCGCAGGCACGCCTGCGGGAGGTCCACCGGAGCCACCTGCCGCCCTCCTGGTGACCGGCAGAGCGCCCCCCGCGGCATGCCGCCCCAAGCATGCGCTTGGCGTGCTGGGGCCTGGAGCCGCCCCTGGTCCTCGTTGATGGGCCATCCACCCTGTCTGGCTTTTCCATTGTACGTGATGTGTTAGCAGTGGGCATCACTCAAAGTAGCATAGCTGAAATACAGATACATAGTCAATATTCTTAACTTCGGATACAGAAATGATACAGCATACAAATTGTATAATCACATTCAGTAAATCATAACCTTTCCAATGAGATCTCAAATGAGCCATCTTTCATCAAGTACATCTTTTATGTCATATTCAGATCATAAGCATATTTTCATAAAGAATATGGAATGATACGTCACGCCATTATTTTAGTAGACATTGGCTTTTGCCACTTTCTGACCAGATTGTTAGTCCATTACATGATGATGATTTGCCATGTTAAATATATGCTGTTTCTGATGTATTGCTGTGATGTGACTTCTGAGAATTAAGAATTGGGTTAGTGTGGACAGCTCCATTTAAAAGTAGACAAATCTGTTTTATCTACAGTCATTTCTTGCTTTCATAGTTTATTACTGAGCGTGGGAATGTGAGATTACTTTGTGTGAGCACAAAGTTTCGTATGTGCTCTAAAAAGAAAAGCAGCTGTTTTTCTTCAGTCTCAAATACTTTAAGTAGCAGTACAGGGACTTCCAGAGAGCATTGTGTAGATAGGATTTCATAAAGTTAAAAAAAGTAAAATACAAGAAAGGCGTGTGCTTGAAGTTGAAAAGCACAACAGTAGAGACCCTTACCGTAGCTGCCTTTTCTTTAATACCATACTGACCGACTCTTTGTAGTTGTATAAGCTATTTTAACACTGACCTTCCTTCTATTGTTTGATTCAAGACACTCACTTTTATAAAACCCTGGCTATTTATGGGGCCTGGCTATCATTTTTGAACTGTTGCCAGGTTTGTGTGCAAAGCAAAACCTTGAAGGAGAATTTTATTGTTTAACTGACTTGGCATGAAGCAAGAGTGGAGAGCTAAAAATATTAAAACATGACAGGAGGATAAGGGGATTGTTAGTGTACTGTTTTTGGAAGGTAGAGTGTAACAATAACGTAGATGAAGAGGAAAGGATAATCATTTGCACTTCCAAGCGAGAAAGTATTACAAACAAGAGAGAGACTTCAAAGTAACATGCATATCTTATAAAATTATAAAATACAGATTTTCTATTTTTTTTGTTTCATCTTTTAATTATAACTAATCCTAGTAACATTGTCAACCAAACAAACGTGGGTTTGGAAATTGATTTGTGACTCCCACTCTTATGGCTGCTGAGTTGACATTCCGCTTAATTTCCAGTGAGTTAGCATGGGCTGAGCGTTGTCCTTTTTAAATCTTGATGCTTTTCTCTGAAGAAAGCCATGTGTTCTCCATTCTAGTCAGAGGAAGATTACTACTATGGGCAGGTCTACACTACGGGGGAAAATCGATATAAGATACCCAACTTCAGCTACGTGAATAACCTAGCTGAAGTCGAAGTATCTTATATCGAATTCCCCATGTCGACTCCGCTACCGCCGTTCGGGTTGGTGGAGTTATGAAGTCGACATGAGCGCATTCGGGGATCGATATATCGCGTCTAGATGAAATTTCTAGTAAATTCTGTAAATGCAGAAACATCTAGTTGCAGCACAAGTTTTAGATACTGTTCAATCACTTGGCATTGTATTTTAAAGGTAACTTCTTCAGTTTAAGCTTTGATAGTTCAAATGCCGCTGATCTCTAATGGTGCTGTGTCCAGAATTTTAATGTCTAGCTTGATTTCATCAACATAAATAAAGCCTGGGTAGGACTAACTTCTCATCAATTCTGATACTTGGTAGTTTTAGTTGTTCTTGAAGGCACAGTCTAGGATATATTTTAAGGCTTTTTGTGACCTTTTGAATAGCAGTTTCCTGGCTAGTGAGGTTTATTATCTTCCTTTAGAAAAGAAATCTTCTTGGTGTACTGCCATATATTATGCTTTGAAAGCTTCTGTAAAGCTTGATTCTGTTTATTGCATTGTTAAGCAAATATAGTTACATAAAACACAAATGGCTTGGGAAATTTACAGTGTTCAACAAATGTTCAGCTAACAGCAAAGTAGCTGTTACCTTTTCTGGTTAAAATAATTTGCCTCTTGATGTGGGATTCCAAACTGTTGCTGCTGACTTGAGGCTTACATATGGTCCCATTTTACACAATTGGATTGTTCCACGTTCACTGATGCTGTGGAGCTGCCATTGTGGTAGAGGTGCAGTGCCCCAGAAGCGATGGGTACCATGACCCAGTTCAAATGGGAGCATGATACACAAACTCACTTCCAGGTCAAGCTCCATGGGTTTTGAAGTCCAGGTCTAAACGTTCCTTACGACAGAGAGGTAGGTAGATAGAGGTGGGGAGAATGAAGTAGTTTCTGAGCCTTGTTGTGCTATAGTATGCAAGGTGATTTTTAGGGAAAAAGAAAAAAAGGGAATGTGGTCGTTGTTGGCATCCAGGATGGATTTCATAAAAATCCTTATTGACTTTCTCTCTCCCTTCAGTAGTCTGAGAGTTCAGTAGCCGGGGTAGGAATTCTGCTTGTTGATGGCTATGCTGAAAGACTTCCCCAGATTGAGGCATTCATATTTAAGTATTGATCAGCTTAAAATTTGATTCCTTCTCAATTATCATTAGTAGGATACTGCAAAATAAAACTGGGATTTTTTGTCTACTGGCTGTCCGAGGCAAGATCTACAACAATACTAAACTTCCCTCTCCAATCACACCACCAATCCTCCCAGGATGCAGTGTTTGTGATCCAGAATATGCACACACAAAACTTTGTTATGCTGCACCTGTGGTATTTTATTGTATTTAGCAAGGAGGCTAGGAGTCAAATTTTTTTTGAAAAGAGAACACTACCAATGTTCTGCATGAATTTAGAGTGATAGAACTTTACTTTCTACTTTTGTACGTAGAGATAAAACTCTCTTCATTACAGGATACTGAGGCATCATTAATGTTTTTAAAAGCATTTTGAGATTTGTTGAATGCAAATACAACATAATTTTATTAAATCAAAATGAGGTTGAAATTGACAAGAATCCCATTTTAATGAGTTTTAGGGAACAGGAATCTTATCAGTTTCAATCTTCTGTTGGCTTACAAGAATAGAATTTTGGCAGTAGGAATGCTAGACTTATTTATTTGAACTTTAAATTCTGTAGGGGACTTTATGAGAGAACATGGCACTTGCAACATACTTACATGCTGCATCTCTACTGGCAAACGTTGTAGCCATACTTCACTACTGGTACAGTCCCTCTCATGGTAGTAATTGTGAAATCTGTGATGTAAGGGAAGCTTTCCTAACTTACCGCTATGCTATCCATTTTAACCTTCAATGTTACATATTTTGCCTTTTCTACTACCAGAGGAGGTGTGCCAGCAGAGAACTCTGGGGAACTACTAGTGTAGAGGAAAATAGGATATGGATGGTTGTGGGTTGCCTAAACCTCAAAGCCACAGTTGAAGGCTTCAAGAGGGAAATTTAACTCGTAAAGGGTGCAGAGATTTTTTTGAAAGGCAACTCTGGTCTTTTTTTTTTTTTTTTTTTAAATCCAGCTGACCAATCTTGACGGCCCTTTTCAAATTTATGTTAACTCTTTAATACCACAGGAGAGAGAATTTGTGTTATGACTGGGTATCTGAAAACCTGATCACTGATTATAGTGGGTCCTTCTCCTACGTTTCTGTAATGGAACTCTTTTGGCATAGCCTTTGCAGGCTTGAAAGGATGCACCGTAAATGTGACTATAAAATGCTATAGATTGGAGAAGTAATACATGTAAATATAACAAAATTATATAACTGTTTTTGTTTTGAGTTATCAAAGCTGTTTATTGTTAAAACTTCCTTTAATTTCTTTCCTAGGATTCTACCAGTGTTGTGGCAGCTCTTTTTATAGACTTCAAAAGTTCCTTGCTTGCTCATCTACCAGTTCAGTTCCATACCCCAAGCAACTTCTTGATGATTGGACTTTTCCCAAAATCAAAGATCTATAAAGCTTTTTATTCACAGGTAAAGTAAATAAACACTATCTTGCTTTAAGTAGAACATTATGGGTATTTTTGTTACATCTGATGTAAGGATAATGGAGGCTGTTTTAGGAATCAAGATAATCGGGTGGTTAGAGCAAGGGAGTTGTGCTCCTAATATGGGATGAGTCACTGAGATTCACCGTGGGATCTTAGGCAAGCCAGTTGACTTTCGTATGCCTCAGTCAATGCAGCTATTAAGTAAAATCAGCACCTGACTGAAGATCAAATCAGATTCTGGATTTAAGATACGCTCTCAAAGCTCAACTTCTCAAAGTCTTAATATGACAATTCAGAGGGTCGCAGTTTTTTGAAGGTGACCATCTATTGTAATCATCTTTCTGTTAATAATGTGAACTACAGCAACTCTTCCATCCCTCCCCCTTACCTTAAGCTTCTGGAACTTAATTTATAGGCATGATTCCCTGGGTCATCTAGTCAGGGGTGGCTCCAGGCACCAGCACGCCAAGCGCGTGCTTGGGGCGGCAAGCCACTGGGGGCGCTCTGCCGTTTGCCGCGAGGGCAGCAGGCAGGCTGCCTTCGGCGGCTTGCCTGCGGAGGGTCCGCTGGTCCCGTGGCTTCGGCGGACCTCCCGCTGGTGTGCCGCCAAAGGCAGCCTGCCTGCCGTGCTTGGGGGCGGCAAAATGCCTAGAGTCGCCCCTGCATCTAGTCCAGGTCCTGGGGCATGGGCTATATGAGGCTTGTATCTAGCTGCTAATCACCAGCCCCTTTTCTCCCAACAATATGAGAGAAATGTGACTCTGCGCTTGATTCCTCAAATCTTGTGTGAGAGAAAATCTTTCTTAACTTTTTTAGATGTTCCTAATGATAACTTTCTAATTATGATTGTGATTAGCATATTACCCCATAGTCACTGTTAAAATTATCACTTGAATTCTCTTCTGGCCAATGAGTTTGGGTTGTAGAGTATAAAGATCGTAATAGTCATATTTCAGGTATGGCGCTGCTGTATTTATTTTGCTACAGTAATTATACCTAGTTTTTTAACTATCTAAATTAATCATGATGTCAAATCTATCTACTGAGTTAAAGATAATTTTAACGACACACAGAAGATATTTTTATGAATATTTGAGACCAGTGCACTGTCTTCTCTGAAGATGTAACGATAGCTTGCTTTTTAACGTAGTGCTCTATATCTTCCCAATGTCCCCTTCCACTGCCTCCTGTCTCTTAAACTGTTGGTTTAATTTGTGATATTCCCAATCCCCAGCAACCCAGAAATCATGAGTTGTCTTGTTTCTCTGGTTCCAGATTAGTAGTTGAACTAGTTACTAGCGAAATCATGTTAGTTGGTTAAACTTATATTTATAGGAATACTGAAGAAGAGAAGCTCTCCTTATGAAAGAGGAGTCATAAATCCTGAAAAGTTTTGAAGATCCTTTTAAATTTGATCATTAGAATAGAAAAACTTAACTAGATGATTCAAGTAGGGGGAAAATGTATATGTTTGAATAGCTTGTTCTTATCATTCTGTAATAGCGTCCTCTGGAAGTATACTGTACCAAGTGAGTTCTTCTACTGCAGTGGTCCCCAACCTTTTTGTAGCCAGTAGCACATTCATGTTTTCAGAAGAGTGTGGCGGGCACCAACAATTTGTCAAGGCTTATTTTGTATTTGTACATTAAATAATACGAAAAACATCATATTTAATATTACATTATATGAATCCATAAGATAAAGGTAATTGTACATGTAAAAGGTATTAATTAAATTATTCGTCAGTTACTCTTTCACCTTACCATGTGGATTTGCTCTTTTTTATCTACTGGTAAGAAAAATTAAGGAGTTTTTACAAAATAAATATCATACAGTTTTCATCTTATTTATTTTAAAAAAGTAAAACATTGTTGAACTGCTGGTCCAAATATATTTATTATTCTTACTTTAACATAGATAGCCAGTTATGGTTAATTAAAAATATTCTTTGTATTGTTACTTGTATCTGGATTTCAATAAACAAACAAACAAGTATGAAAAAAAGTTAAACACAAGTTAATCATACACGCTCATCAGCACTTAATGGAAAATAGTTATCATTAATTCACGTTGTTTTTCTAATAAAGTCAGTGTGATTTTTGGCACTGCATTTCTTCAGCCAGTTTTTCGTAGTTGGGAGAGTAGAATGATATTCCCGTTCATAAGCAATCATCAAGATGAGCATCTGTAAGCCAAGATCTGTATTTTGATTTTATGACGTTCATTGTTGAAAACAGAACTTCGCACAGATAAGTGGAACTGAAATTAGATTTTATTTTGTATGCTACATTTTTTAAGGTAGGAAACTTTTTTCGGTCAACCAGATTCCAAAAGTTTTTGTCTGTTGTGCAGGATTTTAGAAGAATATCATTTTGAAGGTCCAAAATCTCCAGTTCCACATCTTCTGTTCTTACTTGACTGAGACTCGCAATTGATGTAGCCATTTCTGTTACCTCTATTTGGCAAGTAAAAGGATTCACAAGAAAGGCAACTACAGGCTCAATGATGGTGAACTGCTGAAATCTCTTTTCAAATTGTTCCAGAAGTGTTTGAATGTGGATAACAAATGGTGATCAGTTAAAATCACTGTTGCATACCATTTTCTTCATACTTGGGAAATGTTCGAGAGACTTCGTCTTCATATGTGATATCCACAAGATCAGTTTCGCTTTGAATGATTTTACAGAACCTATCGTTTGAGCCACATGTTTGTCTTTTCCCTGGAGTTCAAGATTTAAAATGTTCCATTTGTCAGTGATGTCGGCAAGAAAAGCCAAGTCCATTAACTAGCTGGAGTCTTCTAGTTGCTCGAAGTTCTGATTTATGGACTTCAGAAATTCTTTGATCTCTTCTATTAGGCTTAAAAAACATGCAAGAACTTTACCTTTGCTCAGCCATCGTACTTCTGTGTGCAAGATAAGATCAGATTGTTTATCATCATCATCTTCCAACAGGGCTTTAAAAAGTCGGTGTTGCAAAGGTTTCGCTTAAATAGAGTTAATTATTTTAATAACGACATTTATGAAGTGTTGAAAAGAGAGAACTTTGAGTCACAAAGCTTCTTGGTGGATAATGCAATGATAAGACAAAGTTAGGAAAGGATTCATTCTTCTTACGGAGTGCAAAGAATCCATTGGCGCTGCCTATCATTGCTGGTGCCCCATCAGTGGTGATTGCAGACAGCTTGTGTAGTGGCATACTAATTGATGATGCATATGATTTGAATAAATTATAGATGTCCTCACCCTTTGTTCACCCTTTCATAGGCAATACTTTTAGTAACTCTTCTTTTACGGTGACATCACTAAATACCATCCTCACCATAACTGCCAACTGCACTGTATCCGATATATCTGTCGACTCATCGAATTGCAGTTGAAAACCAGTCACATATTTCCAAGTTATCCTTTAGCTGAGATTGCATGTCGCTTGAAATTGCACGTCTCCTCCTCATAACTGTGTTGTCTGATAACTGCAAGTCTTGTATTGCTGACAAAATCTCACCCTTGTTAGGAAATCCTTGAAACAGGCAATCAGCACCTGTCAAAAATGTTTCCTTCAACAATTCACCATCTTGATAGGGTTTTTTCTTCTTCTTTGCGAGCAGATGAGCAATTTTAAAGGAAGCAATAGTAGCTCTTTTAGACTTTACCACTTGTCTAGTGAAAACAGATTGCTGAGCAGAAAGGTTTGATTTGAGTTGATTAATTTTCTTCTTTCTCAACTCAGATTTAAGTGGATGGCTAATGTCAAAAGAGCCGTGATTAGTTTGGAAACGGCATTCGACATTATGTTTTTTCGGCACTGCAACTGCACCCCCGCACAATAAGCAAACATTTTCCTTTATTTTCAATAAAACAATAGGATTCTTACCACTCTGGGTTGAAATAATATGTATGTTGTCTCTTATTTGAACCACTCATTTTGGAGCAAAATGTTAAAAAAAATAATGAATTGCAAAGCACAAGAAAACAGCAGTATCAGTTCAGGAAGAATACTCACATACAGGGCCGACTCCAGGCACCAGTGGAGCAAGCAGGTGCCTGTGGCAGCATATGCTACGGAGCATCATTTGGTCCATTCTGCAGAGGTGGCGCGTTTGTTTATTTTTTTTGGTGGCAGTTATGGGCAGTGCAGCGAGAAGCCTGAGAGAAGCTGCGAGGACAGAGATCACTGGCACCTGCAACCCTGTAGTACTCTGTCCCCAGCAGGCGCGGGGCCCTGGCTTCTCTCCCCTGCTGGGCACTAGGCAGGCGCACATAAATGGCCCGGCGGGCACCAGGGCGCCCGCAGGCACCGTATTGGGGACCACTGTTCTACTGTTATCACTTACATTAAGAGGCCCTGATGCTTGAAATTGGAGTGGTTTGTTGCATATTTCTGGTTATACACTTATGGATCATGATCCTAGGAGGTCTTTAAAGAAGATAAAAGCTTCACTTGTTTAGATTTAGTACTGCCAAGTACCCCTTCAATTGATAGTCTCACCCACAAAGTAGATTGTACTAGAAAGTGTGGAGAAGGCTGTGTTTCATAAGGGGCATTTTCTATTCATTACATACTTAGGTGCCGAGTCTGGCAGAACAATCTGAGGATTTTAAGTAGGCCATTGAAATTCTCTAGTAGGACATTAACACTTTGAAAAAAGAGTAATATGTTGTCTTCAATAATAATGTCATAGGTTTGAATTTTATTGTATGAATTAGGATTTCAAAGTAAAAAAGCATCAAGTGCTGCGATGCCGAATTGTTGTTGGAAGATTGTCCTCTTGTCTCATCTTTTTATGTCTCAGCAATTTATACTGAAAAGTGTGACTGTAGGTGTTGCCTTTACTTATAAAGAGGATGGAAAGACCTTAAAATCTTCTGTAAGGTCTGCTCCTGATTCCTCTAAATCTGACTTCTGGGCACACAGTGCCATTCATAGTAGCATGACTTAGATGAATAAGATTTAAGCCATTGTCTCAAAAAGTTAAATCAGCATCTCGCTAAAAGTAAAATCAGGTCAACGTTACAAAACACTTGACTTTGAAGGCAATTATACATAAATCAAAATAATTTCTTACATTTTCCTTGGGATTGAAGAAACTTGTGGGAAGTGTTGAAAACAACTTTAGTCTCATGGTCTGCTATGATTTAAAGGTTGAAGTTATTACTTCTGTTTGCACCATTTTGTCCTATTGGACCAAACCAGTCCAGTGTGTTATGTACCATATTTGAATTACCACTGGAAGCAAAGGAAATGTGGAGCTTCCTCCTTCTGTTTCAGGAGTTTAATGTGATTATTCTGTCATAACAGCGCATATGTTTGAGATTTTGACTGATAAAAAACAAGTTTAGAGCTCTGCAACTGTTTAAATACCCCTTTTGCTCACTGCAATTCAGTGTTATCCAGGCAGTAGGCATTGAGTCCTGTGTCTTTTATCAGTGCAGAAGCCATTAATGTGAACTCTTCTGGCTTTTCATACCACTGTCCATTTTAGAGTCCCTTCTAGTTTAAGGAAGCAGAAGAAGCCTATATTCACAGAGAGAGATCTGATGGAATGGTATGGATGTCCTATTTCTGCACATCTCTTGCGATGCTATAGACTCTAGAGGACTATAGGGTTCCCTCCTTTTATACTAGGAACTGCGTTCTTAGAAAGAAGGCTTAGGCACTCTTATTCTTTTGAAAGTTGCAGGACTTCTACATGCCTAAAGGAAGTGTGTACATATCCAATTCCTGTCTTGCTGCAAGAAGTTGGGTTGTAAATACTTGGTGCTCATTAGCAATGAAAGTAGAAGTATGACATGACTTGTGTAATTATATTGTGTTTTAACTGTGAATGGTGCTGCATTAGGTGAGAGACTGTTTCACATGGAAGCATGATAGAGCTCTATCATAGAACCATTTCTCAACTTCCTTGAGATATGCATTATTCATTGGCATAGTTTAGCAGCATTGGGGTTGAAAAGGAGCTAGCAGTTGATGGCTGAAGGTATCTTTACTTCATTATGCTGGTACATCGGTTGTGGGACTGGCTTAAAATCTTGAAAATAGGGGTTGCAAGTCACATTCATCCTCATTTCTCTTAGTAATGTGGATCATTGAAGACATAACTCTCAGAACTTCAATTTCAGGTAAACTTTTCTGGTTTGTCTATTTTATATTTCACACAGTTTAGCATCCGCAAGTAATGTCACAGCCCAGTTTGTTTGCCATTTGGTATAGTTTGTCCATTCTTTTTGCCTGGTCTCCGTCCCAGGGTGGTGATAGTGGGATGCTTATTGTAAATCTCAGCTCTGCATCAGGAAGCTACCTGAAATCTGTATCCATTATTTTCCTGTACATGCATAAGTACTGTTGAACATTTATTTGGCAGTTCCCTGATTTTGTTTTGTGTGCCCTACATGGGGTAAACATCTTTCCTTCCAAATATGTATGATTGTGGCTTCTCCTACCACTCAGCTTTTTCAGTCATGGGATGGCTGGAGGTGGTTGTTCAGTGAGGGGCTTTTCTGTTTTAAAGAAAAGAAGCATTCTGAGTTGGCATTATAGATGACTTAATTTCCTGTATGAAAGAAAAATACTTTAAAAAGACTCTTTGGTTAATATACTAACATTTCAAATGTGTGAAAACCAAATTAATTCAATGTTTTGAGGCCTGTTTTTTTGTTTTTGTTTAAGGTTTTCTCCTCATGGCAACAAACAAACTCAGGAATATCTTTAAAGGTGGTGCAGGCAGATTTCCTATCTGTAGAACAAAAGAGATTGTAAGTTCATGTTGCTCATCTTCTTGAATTCATGTGTAATAATATAAGCTAAGATCAAAGCATAGTGTCTGTTCTCTTTAACATTCAGCCAAGCGATGTGATCTCTCAAGCACTGTAGAATGTTTTACAGCTGATTCACTTGAAGAACCAGAATGATGATGAAATATTAGGTGTTTTAGAGAGTATAAAATTGTTGTTTTAACTTCGCGCTAATTTTTTACCAGAATTTACTACTTGGATATGTGGATTAAAAATGAGGAAATTGGAGGGTTTGTTTTGAATTAAACAAATTAGTGTGCTTATTTTAGACACTCCAATATGCAGAAGCTATGTAATGCCTTGTCCTATCCTGCTGGAGAAAGATGGAGCCAACTAAAAATGGCCGCTAGCCTCCCAGAACTAGAGAGGTGAGTTGATCTTTTTGTAATTTCAAGAGATCACGTTTCCAAGAATTATTACAAAGATGATGTCATATTTTAAGACCTATTGTTTCTCTAACCTCTTCTTAATAAATAATTCTTATGAGATGCAAATATTAATACAGTCTAAATATTTTTCCCTCTCTGGGAGATCTCTATTAAGTTCAATATCCAGTAACATGCTTCACTCTAGTCAAGTTACAGCTATTCATGTGGAAGGGAAAAATCCACATTGTCTTGATTAGAAGATAATACAACTTCACTTTTAAAAGGTTTCTGCAACACTTTGCGGTCAGCAGTATAAGTCGTGAGCCAGTAATGAGAGCACACCTTCCTATTTTGTTACAACAGTCGGAAAGCATTCCTGTTAGCAAAGCAGAAAATGATAAGGTAAGATAGCGCCAAAACAAATCCCTTAAAACCAACTTTTTAAAAAATGGATAAGAAAAAAGTTGATAAAATACTGTACTTGCACCTTCACTTCTCTTGTCTGTAAAATGTAAACAAGTCTTGCTTTGCACTGCGTTTATTCATTAGCTTCGCATTACATGCAGCTCTTTCAAAAGTTGGTTGTCCAGTCAGATTCGATTAACTGTAAAATATAAAAGACATGTACGTGACATAGCTAAATAACTAACTACATAACCAGCGTTATATTTATAGCTGTTGTGCTCCCTTCTCTCTTAGTCTTCGCACTGTTTGTTGCTTTCAGTGGTGGTGTTTTGTATTTAGGATTTAAGTTTCTAGAAGCAGGGAACTTGTTTTATCTGTTTGTGAGGTGTCCAGTGTACTTTTGAGCATTTGAAGAAAAATAATGATGACAGTAATAATCATAAATATGCTTTTTACTTTTACTTTAGGTGGTTATCACTATTATAACAGGGCTTCCGGGCTGTCACTCCAGTGATCTGTGCGCTTTCCTGGTCACTTTTAACAAGGAGTATGGAAGGTTAGTGTAGTTTTGGTTCTACTTTCTACAGCAGTCATCAAAAAAAGAAAAAAGCTGGTTGATTTTTCCATTTTTGTACCGAGCAGTTCCTGTAATATTCAGGAAGGATGTGAAGTGATTAGGTTGCTAGCCACGGATTTGAGAGACTTAGATTCAATTTGCTGCTCTGCCACAGACTGCATGACCATGAGCGTTTCACTTTGTCTCTGTTCCCCATCCTGACAATGGAAATAATTGCACTTTGTTACCTCCCAAGAGTGTTGTGAGGACTTGTGCAGTAAAAATCCTGAGGGACTTAGATTCCAAAGTAATGGCCGGCGGGGGGGGGTGTGTGTGTGTGTGTGCGCGTCATATAAGTATTTTAGGTAGTTAGATGATATTCTACATTAAGAATGGGAATACCACAGATACCACAAGAAAGTTAATTCAAATGGCCAGTTGTGACTACTGTATGTCCATTTGTTTCAGTTCTCCAAGACTGTTCAATTCATCTGCAGGATTAGC
The DNA here is from genome assembly GCF_020497125.1 of Mauremys mutica. Classification (NCBI taxonomy): domain Eukaryota; kingdom Metazoa; phylum Chordata; order Testudines; family Geoemydidae; genus Mauremys; species Mauremys mutica. Next base: position 136,639,133 of record NC_059076.1, on the reverse strand, counting down.
AGTATCTCCAAAAGGGGCAGATGAAACATTAGATGTTAGGCTAAAGTGACTGGTCACTTGGTGATTTACTTTGTCAGCACTTTGAGAGAACAGGTAGAGAGATTTCATTGCTTGTTTCCTCTGGTGGTGAGTCTTAAAGCAAATATAACTCATCTTTTGTGTAAGAGGTGAGACTATATTTGAAATCTAGCTAAAATATTGTTTTTAAATGTAGAATCTGCTTTAAAAATGTTTTTGTTTTTGCGGTCTTTTGCCAGACAGAGAGAATATGTATAACTTCTACCAGCATATGGAGATAGGAAAGAATCATTTTAGAATTTTATCTTGCTTGAGTACTCAGCTCTGTATAAGATCAAACCAACAAACCCCTTTTTCTTTCCTCAAAAATCTTACAATTTAAAAATCTGGAATGTAGTCTCCGTAGTAAGGCGGCTCGAGCAAGTATCAAGACCTGGCTGGATGGGAATTTAGCACTTCTAAATTTTCAAGTAATTCCCTCTTCTGAGCCAAATGTAAAAATAAATGGTGGGGTTTTCTGTGTGGCTTGTTTGGGGCCTTTAAATAAAAAGTTTGCATACAAAAAAATAAAGCTCCCATTGTCAGCCCCGAGTGGGGAGACTCCTGCTGTCAACTGAAACCTTATTAAAAAGTCTGTTTGGCCCACACAAGGTTGGCGTAGGTTTATATGGCCCTCCTTTGTAATAAGATTGGGCATCAATGGAATAAGTGGCACTGGTACTTTAAGTAAAATTTAGTTAATAGTTAATATATGTTTTTATTTTTTTCACAAAATGCAAAAACTAAAAATTGTCTGTTTTTCTGTGGCAAAGGGATTTTTAGGATCCCTGCTCGTGATCACTCAATTTTATTACTAACACACAAATCAAAATTACTCTGGCACATTGTTTTGAAGATGCTATTTGACCTTCTTTCATATCAAAGAAGCCATTGACAGCAATTTAGAAACGGTAGGCTGATGCTGAAAAGACAAGCCCAAGTGAGTTTCTCCTTTGTTTCTGTATAGGACCAGAAATAGGGAATTTGTGTGTACTGGTCACAAATTTATTTTCAATGACCGTGGAGTCAAAAGGAAAAGAACAGAAATAACATGTATAAAGAAAAAACAGAATTGAATTGATATCTCACTCAGTTTGATTATTCCAGGTGGGTTGTTTATCGGCAAACAATGGATAGCCCTGAATGTTTCAGTGCTGCCCACTTTCAGCGTTACCTTTCAAGTGTTCTCGAGTCCCAGCAGAACCGCAGCGCACGTCAGTCCAGTTACAGTAGAAAGAAAATGAGGCTGTTGGTGGTCTTGCAAGGGTAAGTGTTTCAAATGTTAGACAAGCAGTTTCTACAATAGATTCTTTTCTTCTATTCTCATAAGTATTTCAAGGATCCCCATTACTGCTTAGTAGTTCTGTCAAACACAATAAGATTGATCTTCAAGAGAGTACACCTCTCTCAGTTCTGCTCTTTAGATCTCCTAGGTTAAGCTATTTTGTAACTTGTAATTTCTGCCTGCCTTCACGGGAAGAAGGTATTCGTAAAATGATGAGTCTTGGGTCATATTCTGACAACAGTCAGGCGTGGCTTTGGCCTTACCACCTCCAGTAACCTATTCAAGTGTCTGGAGCCCTCAATAGAGAATACTTTACCTCTGGCCCTCACAGATTTCATCTTGAGTACTGATGATAGTGTGTTTCTAGTGCAGCACTGCTTTTTTAGTGGGTCATGATAGCGAGGCACTCATCCTCCAGAAACTGATGAGAATGCGTTATCTTGGTATCCCACACCCTCTCCTTAATCCCACTTCACATATGGTGGCCAACTAAAGGTACTGATCTCAATTTTGAAAGCCCTTGATTTTTTGGGGACCTGAGGTAAATCTTATGAACTACTTTTAGAACTGCAGGTGGAAGTTACTGTAGCCGCTATAGCATCTTTTAGTTTCTGGATCAACAAGTGTTGTATTTACTGTATGCAAGTGTCACAAAATACGTACTTCTCTGTGTTATCCAGTAGATATCATTTATTGTAGAGAAGAAAACAATAAGGTACAGCAAAAATGTACAACAGCTTTGTGAATCATGCAGAAAAGCTTATTAGCTGAGCAAACATCCTACTTTTCACAATTAGTTTTATATTTGAAGGTTAAGATACTGAAAATGTTTTGAAAAATATCAATAGGGTGGAGTACCATCCCATTCCTCTCCAAGGGAAGACCTATTGTGTGGAAAATCACTTAAAAGCCGTAAAGGTTTTTGCTAGACTTTAATTTTGAGTGTCTTGAAAATATTTAATTTCAGGAAGTAAGATGTAATTTAATTCTTTGAATACCACAATTAGATCTTTCTTTGGAAAAGCATTGTAAAGATATTCTGAACAAGCCGTGCAGAAGGATTTCTAATAAATAATTTCAGGGTTTTGTGATCTAAATAAGCCATTCATTATTTTTTTTTCCTCAGTGTGAACATAAAAGTAAAATTTCTGTGAGTGAGATTTTAAACACAAAAATAGATAAATGTTAACTGTAAGAACTGTTATTCTTCCCTTTGCATGTGTAGCAGCTGATAGATAGATATATAGATATAGATATAGATATGTGTTGTAATTTGTTATAGTATCTTAATATACCAAGTGAGGCGAAGGGCTTGTCTACATGAACATTTTGTTCTCTGCAAGCTGGTGTGTGAATCTACCCCACACTAGCCTGCTGTGTACTAACTGTCCATGTGTACCATGCTGATGAAACACACTGACAGTTCATTAGTGTGTTTTGATCTACCCTGCTTTGAAACAGGAGTACATTAAAGTGCGTTAATGAATAGATAGCGCATATCAGCAGGGTCCATATGTACCGTTAGTGCACAGCAGGCTAGCGTGTGGTAGATTCATACACCAGTTTGAAGCAAACTAAATGTTCATGTAGACAAACCTGAGTTATATTTGTTATGAGAACCATAATTTAGGATTTCATGTCTCTTGCATTTAAAAAAATCTCAACCTTTAACTTACATTTGCGTAACTCAAGAAACAAATAAATCTACAAACGTTTGTTTTTATTTCATTAGTTCTTATTCAGGTAAATACGCATGTGAACATGCAACAGTTTTTGCTGTTGAATGTTCTCATAGACTTTAAGGTCAGAAGGGACCATTATGATCATCTAGTCTGACCTCCTGCACAATGCAGGCCGCAGAAACTCACCCACCCACTCCTGTAATAACTCCCTAACCTATGTCTGAATTATTGAAGTCCTCAAATCGTGGTTTAAAGACCTTAAGGTGCAGAGAATCCTCCAGAAAGTGTCCCATGCCCCACGCTGCAGAGGAAAGCGAAAAACCCCCAGGGCCTCTGCCAATCTGCCCTGGAGGAAAATTCCTTCCCGACCCCAAATATGGCGATCAGTTAAACCCTGAGCATATGGGCAAGACTCACCAGCCAGCACCCAGGAAAGAATTCTCTGTAGTAACTCAGATCCCACCCCATCTAACATCCCATCACAGACCATTGGGCATATTTACCTGCTAATAATCAAAAATCAATTAATTGCCAGAATTAGGCTATCCCATCATACCATCCCCTCCATAAACTTATCAAGCTTAGTCTTGAAGCCAGATATGTCTTTTGCCCCCACTACTCCCCTTGGAAGCTATTCCAGAACTTCACTCCTCTAATGGTTAGAAACCTTCGTCTAATTTCAAGTCTAAACTTCCTAATGTCCAGTTTATATCCATTTGTTCTTGTGTCCACATTGGTACTAAGCTTAAATAATTCCTCTCCCTTCTTGATATTTTTCCCTCTGATAAATTTATAGAGAGCAATCATATCTCCCCTTAGCCTTCTTTTGGTTAGGCTAAACAAGCCAAGCTCTTTCAGTCTCCTTTCATAAGACAGGTTTTCAATTCCTGGGATCATCCTAGTAGCCCGTCTCTGTGCCTGTTCCAGTTTGAATTCATCCTTCTTAAACATGGGACACCAGAACTGCACACAGTATTCCAGATGAGGTCTCACCAGTGCCTTGTATAATGGTACTAACACCTCCTTATCTTTACTGGAAATACCTTGCCTGATGCATCCCAAGACCGCATTAGCTTTTTTCACAACCATATCACATTGGCGGCTCATAGTCATCCTGTGATCAACCAATACTTCCAACTGATGCATCACCAGTTTATAACCAGAATTCTTGTTATTAATCCCTAAATGCATGACCTTGCACTTTTCACTATTAAATTTCATCCTATTACTGTTACTCCAGTTTACAAGGTCATCCAGATCTTCCTGTATGACATCCCGGTCCTTCTCTGTGTTAGCAATACCTCCCAGCTGTGTGTCATCAGCAAACTTTATGAGCACAGTCCAACTTTTTGTGCCAAGGTCAGTAATAAAAAGATTAAATAAGATTGATCCCAAAATCAATCCCTGAGGAACTCCACTAGTAACCTCCTTCCAGCCTGACAGTTCACCTTTCAGTATGACCCATTGTAGTCTCCCCTTTAACCAGTTCCTTATCCACCTTTCAATTTTCATATTGATCCCCATCTTTTCCAATTTAATAATTCCCCATGTGGAATCGTATCAAATGTCTTACTGAAATCAAGGTAAATTAGGTCCAAAACCAAATCTAAAATGGCATCCCCTCATACTCTCTCTGATCCAGAGCAGATTGTGCCCTGCAGAGCATGCAAACTCTGAAACTCTGGTTTAGAACTGGTGGTGAAGAACAAAACCATATTCAGTTAAAACTGTTGGGGAAATTTTAAGTAGGCCTTGGTCAGGTTCAATTTCACGTAAACGTGCCTAGTCTTGTGGGGGAAAAGCTATTAGATCTTTAATGAACATGAGTGGATAAAATCTGTTTTATATATATCATCTGAAAGATGACCACTTCAACAGCACACATTAGCAGCATGGTGGGAGGTGGTCAGTCTTGAATCAGAAGGAAGGGTGCTGTTTGTTCTATCATTGGCACCACACTTGGCAGCATATTCAGGTATTTGCTCCCAGCATAATTAAGTCTTGTCCACCTTGTTGCTGCCAGGAGTGTAACAGTAAATTGTCTTCAGTGATAAATGTTCTAATCCTTTAAAGAAATGTGTGCTTCGTTTGGATTAAATATGTATGATTACTCAGCGTTCCCATCAGATAACTTACATGTATGATTAAACTGAATCAGTTTTTTTCCATCTTGGTTGGAAGTAAATATTCATTTCTAACTCAGATAATACAGTAGTAGGTACCATTATAGGAGTCTAGGTCATAGTATTTTGGCTTTTCAAGTGTACAATATTTGAAAAGGGTACTGTTGGGTAAACTCATGTACATTGGTCACCACTAAACTCTTTACTATTTTGTTTTGTCTAGTTTCCATTATTGGGAAAATTAAGATAGAGTTCATTGTAAAGATTCTCATGCTGATTGTTTTGTAGTTTAAGAGAACTAATTCTTCCTTAATATATGCCTATAAATTACCTTGGTGCCAAATTCTTTACTGTTACTAATATATTTTATTCTGTTTTGGCTGTGGTCACTGTTTGCTTTTCACCATTGATAGTAAAATAGAATAGTTAGGTAAACTTTGCTTTATAGCATAGGTAAATTGTCTGGGTTTAGGTTTAAATTTCTAAAATCACATCTTGCCAAAAGTCTCAAGCTGAATCTACACTAGAGAATTCTAAAAAGTTTGCAGCGTGGACTGGTAGATCTTAGACTTCCCACATTTTGTTGGGAGCTGAACTCTGGGCATCGACTGGTACAGAGAAACCCAATTGTTAATATAATTTGAGGACTTTTTTTAATGCCAGTAAAATAAAGGATAAGATATAATTTGCCTAAAAGTAAATACTTTTCATAAACTCAATTTAGTTAATTTCATTTTGTTTGTTCTCATGCACTAGTACAATGTTGAGTTACAAACACAGCGGAGAAATATTTCAATTCAAGTGGAATGTTTAAGTTGGAATTCTTCTTAAAGAAATGTCAGAGAAACATTTCTGTTGGCACTGGGTTTTGTACTTCCTTTCTTTACAAAACATACAATTTGGACTTCAATAACATTTATTGTTTCCTCTGAATCTTCAGTTAACATGCACATCATTTGCAGAAGGCATAATGTGAATTTCTTCCTATCTTGTTGTTTCTGTGCCTCTTGAAAGCAGTTTACACTTATTCAGTGTTAAGTTTATAATAGTGCTTTGTGCAGTAGCTGTCAGTAATTTCTGATGGCACTTCTGTTTTCTTTGTGTAAGTAAATGTCTGAATGCCTAAATTTCTTGCATACTGAATTGTGTAACAAACATTTTCTTAGAACTCTAGTAATTTCTTTTGATTAGTTGTTGACATGGTTCTTGTATTTCTGTCACTTCACACTTCACTTTGTTCTCTTTGCAGATATACAGATGTTATTGATGTTGTACAGGCACTGCAGACTCACCCTGACCCTGATGTGAAGTCCTCTTTCATCATAGGAACAATTTCTACTTGCGTCGAACCACTTAGCTGCTATATGGAACATAGGTACAGTTTAAAATCTGAATTGTTTTGTGTATTTTTCATATGTATTTATAGTTTGGGTCTGTTCTATCATCTTGTGAGACTGATTCGACCATATTATGCTGTGTTGCTTGTGCACAACTGAGCTGGCTTATTGTGTTGTAACTTCATTAAATGTTCTCGTTTTGAGTTTATATCATTTTAACAGAGCTTTTAAGTGCAGCTTGACTTATTTATTTAATGTGGGATTGTCATCCATTGGAAAAGCAAAATTTTGTTCTCAAAAGGTTTAACTTGGAAAAAGAAATTAATGTTGGCATCTGTGGATTATGTAGGAACAAACAAAAAGAGAAACAGTTTATAGCTGATTTTTACAAAGCACATAAATCATTGCAGTGATTCTTCAGTGAAACTTTCTTATCCTTCATATTGCCAGATAATAAGAAACTTTTATTTCAGTTTGGGTACCTGATTAAGAAAACAAAAAGTAGTAATTAAAGTCAGCTATCAAATGAAGACACTACACATTCAAGATGTGAATACTGTAAATAGCAAATTACACTTCATAAACTCTTCCTATGTGCCCAACCGAAACTGCAGAGATGACAAAATCTTGATCCTTTGTTAAAATGCTTTTCAAGGGATGTGGAACAGAGCTGATTTTAAGACTTTGTGGCCCTAGATATAAACACTACACACCATTTTTACAGCTATTTATGATCTCAGTAAGCAGATTGGTGGATTCAAGCACATGAATTCTGTCTCTTTGAGTAAATACCAAGTGCCTCCGCCATAATCTTTCAATTTGACATAGATAATGTTAACCACAAATGAAGGTTATTACTATAAATATTTCATTAGGAGTATGATGAAAGAATTGCAGGTTATCTCCTGAAGTGAAGTAGCTGTTGATGGCAAAGACATAGCCCATGTAGTGTCTATTTCTGTCTCACTTTGAAGCTTCCTTCTATAAGAGCTTGCAAAAGTACAGAATCAGACAGACCTAAAATGGCTTTATGCTGCAATCAGTCTTTCTGAGTATGGAAGCTCTGAGGGTTCCAGAAGAGTAGATTGTGTCTTGCTGTCCGATTTGAACCTTTTATATTTACAGAAAGAACCTCTTGTCCTCCCAAGTTTAATTACTGTAGGTATCCAATTAATTCAAGCTCTAGGGCTAAGTTATCTACAGTGCCTGATAATGGAGGGCTTTTTTTTGTTCCAGAATTACTCCTCTACTTGAGCTCATTACAGGTTTGATAAAGTTGATAAATGGTGTCACTACTGTGATTGTTGATATAATGCCAGAAGTACATATGGTACTGTTGCAAAGGGTAAAATAGACCAGATATGAATTCTGCCCTAAAAAGCTTGTGTTGAGTTCTAAAGGTCCAACCCAGAAGTACAACAATAACTCATGTTTAACACTATACCTTTTCAAAGTATATACCAATCTTTTACTAATTAACTCAGTGTAATACCAGATAAACCAAACAGACTGAAAATAATCCCTGAAACAAGAAAGATTCATAAAATAGATTTGTTTTCCAAAAGTGCTTAGAAGCAGGGAGAGCACTTAGTAAACATGACTTGGAAGGCTATTCCAGGCCATGGGATAGCATAAAAGAAGGCTTGAAGATGGGACAGGGTGGTGATGCCATGTTAAGTCTAATAGTAGGCATTGTTCAAACGATTGGAAGTCTTCAAACTTGACACAAGGATTATGCTTGTCTTAGGGCTCGATTTAGATTATTGATTAGATGTCAGGTACCAGGCTCAATCAGTTTATTAATGAAAGATAAATCAGTGCTATACAGAAAAGGTTAATACTTCATTCAATCCTGGGAGCAGGTTTGCAACTCTCACTTGCTGTTCCAAAGTGTTTATAAAAACTACCTGCTTTCATATATTAGCTATTTACCACAAACGGAAATACCTAATTATTACAGGCCTTTCTTATCTGACCTAGTTTTTTCCTCCTGTTTTTCAGGGTATACCCCCAATTACTTCTAGCACCTTATCTAGTGAAAAACACCTGTAATGATTATTCCAATTATCCTAGCACATTTTTTGTATTTGGCATCACTTCTGAAAGGTTCTGCATACGAAACAAGAGTTACATGTGGTTCAGTTGCTAATAAGCTTTCACAGTGAAGCTTCTGGGAAATGAAAAGCATGCTGGAATGTGGTTTATAGTTAGTATAAATGCAAAGAATAGAAGCCTTCTAGAAATAGATGGTATTGGGTAACTGTTGGTAGAGAGCATCTGTTTGTACCGTGATTTTTAACATTAAGATTTCTTCTTTTGTTTTCCAGATTCCTTTTCCCTAAATTCCTGGATCAGTGTTCACAAGGTAAATAAACTTTTGTTTCTTTAGGAAATGATGCAGAACAAAACCTATCAATACTTGGGCTTTAAACGTTGCCTAGACTAGTGATTTCTGACTTTTTCAACCTGAGGGCCAAACGTGTATTTTGCAAAACATCAAGAGGGCCAGTATCAATACTTTGAGGTACATTCTTTGTCCTCCACAGCTGCCTTCGATGCCTCTCTCTCCACAACAGCTTGGGAGGGAGGAATGGCTGGAGCAAAAGGCATTCCAACTATCTGCAGATGCAGTGTGGTCCCTAGGGGGCTGTTGTCAGCTGGCACAATGTACAGCAGCCTCCTGACTGCAGTAACCTGGGCTCTGACAGAGAATCAGCAAGCTAAAACTAGCTGTTAGTTCTTGGTTTCTACTAATGTCCTCCTCTCCTGGACCTCAGCGTAGGGAAGGGGAGTCGTCCTTTCCTGGGCACCCCTTAGGCCCAGGCAGAGTCAGCCATGCTCTTGTAGCCTGGTGCAACTTCAAGCTAGTCTCTTTTACCTCCTTTGTGATGCAGCAGGTGGGGGGCAGTGGGGAAGCAGATCAGAGCTCATGTCAGCGGTGCAGTGGAAGGTGTCCTCCTACTTGCTTCCTTCTTCCCACCCTGAGCCCCTTTCCACCAACTTCCTGTCACAAACAGGAATGATTCAGATGCTTTGGTTTAAAAGTCCATGAGCCATGCTCTGCTTTAAGTTCTCTCTAAGCTGCGCGGCTGCTCAGCTGCCTATTAAGGCCCACACAGAGGTCAGGGCTTGGGCGGGAAGAGATTCCCCTCCCTGCCACCCCAGCACAGACCTGCCACCGCCTGGGGAGAGGCGCCCCTCCCTTGGCCAGGGCCAGGCCCGCTGGAGCTGCTGAGGCTGGAGAGAGGTCCCTCTGCCCCAGAACCAAGCTGCTGCGGGGAGTCCTTTCTCCCTATCGCAGCCCCAGGGCAACCTGCACCCCAAACCCCTCATCCCTGGTCCCACCCCAGAGCCCACCCCACACCCCAACCCTCTTGCCCCAGCCCCGAGCCCTCTCCCACACTCCAAACCCCTCGGCCCCACCCCTACCACATGAATTCTGTTATGTGCACCAATATCAAAGGGTATGTCTACCCTACAAGAGTAGTTCGATTTAACTTAAGTCGAATTTGTGGATTCGACCGTATGAAGTCGAATTTGTTTATCCACACTAAGGACACTAATTCGACTTTGTGAGTCCACACTAACGGGGCAAGCGTCGACATTGGAAGCGGTGCATTCTGGGCAGCTATCCCACAGTTCCCGCAGTCCCCGCTTCCCATTGGAATGCTGGGTAGAGCCCCCAATGCCTGCTGGGGGAAAAATGTGTCGAGGGTGGTTTTGGGTAACTGTCATCATTCAACCGTCACTCCCGCCCTCCCTCCCTGAAAGCGCCGGCGGGAAATCTGTTTGCGCACTTTTCTGGTCAGTGACAGCGCAGACGCCACAGCACTGCGAGCATGGAGCCCACTGCGATCATCGCTGCACTTATGGCCGTTGTCAACTCCTCGCACCTTATCGTCCACCTCTTCCACAGTCAGCTGCTGAGAAATCGGGCGAGGAGGCTCCGGCAGCGCGGTGAGGACATGACGTGTCAGAGTGGCACAGACCTCTCACAAAGCACGGGACCCCGCGCCGCGAACATCATGGTGGCAATGGGTCACGTTCATGCTATGGGACGGCGATTCTGGGCCCGGGAAACAAGCACGGACTGGTGGGACCGCATAGTGCTGCAGGTCTGGGATGAATCACACTGGCTGCGAAACTTCAGGATGCGTAAGGGCACTTTCCTTGAACTGTGTGACTTGCTGTCCCCTGCCCTGAAGCGCCAGGACACCCGGATGCGAGCAGCCCTGAGTGTGCAGAAGCGAGTGGCCATAGCCCTCTGGAAACTTGCAACGCCAGACAGCTACCGGTCAGTAGCGAACCACTTTGGCGTGGGCAAATCTACCGTGGGGGTTGCTGTGATGCAAGTAGCCCACGCAATCGTTGACCTACTGCTGTCAAAGGTAGTGACCCTGGGAAACGTCCAGGTCGTCATAGATGGCTTCGCTGCGATGGGATTCCCAAACTGCGGTGGGGCTATAGATGGCACTCACATCCCTATCCTGGGACCGGCCCACCAGGCCAGCCAGTATATTAACCGAAAGGGCTACTTTTCAATGGTGCTGCAAGCACTGGTGGACCATAGGGGACGTTTTACCAACATCTACGTCGGGTGGCCGGGCAAGGTTCATGACGCGCGTGTTTTCAGGAACTCTTGTCTGTTTAGACGCCTGCAGGAAGGTAGTTTCTTCCCGGACCACAAAATAACTGTTGGGGATGTGGAGATGCCTACAGTGATCCTCGGGGACCCAGCCTACCCGCTAATGCCCTGGCTCATGAAGCCCTATACAGGCGCCCTGGACAGTGACAAGGAGCTCTTCAACTACTGGCTGAGCAAGTGCAGAATGGTGGTGGAGTGTGCTTTCGGACGTCTCAAGGGGAGATGGAGGAGCTTACTGACTCGCTCAGATCTCAGCGAAACCAATATCCCCATTGTTATTGCAGCTTGCTGTGTGCTCCACAATCTCTGTGAGAGCAAGGGGAGACTTTTATGGCGGGATGGGAGGTTGAGGCAAATCGCCTGGCTGCTGATTACGCTCAGCCAGACACCCGTGCGATTAGAAGAGCCCAGCGGGAAGCGCTGTGCATCCGGGAGGCTTTGAAAGCTAGGTTCCTCAGAGAGCAGGGTAACCTATGACTGTCCAGTCTCTTTACAGAGAAGCTGAACCTGCCCCTGTTTCAGTTACTATTGACTTTTTTCAGCGGTTACATACCCCGTTCACCAGGTTTCCCCCCTTCCAACAGACGTTTAAAAATAAAGTTATTGGAACATTTTTAATTAACAAAGTTTTCTTTACTAACGAATTCGCGTTAAAGGGTTCAAACAAGGACGCAGACTGTGGTGGGTACGGTGTGCAGTGATGTACAGACCGCTTCTACACTCGAGGAATGACAGGCTCCTGCTCCTACAGCGGTCTCTGGGGGGAGGACGGTTACAGGAGGGTGTGCAGGAAGGGGTGGGTTTGCAGGAAGGGGTGACGGGTGTGTGGGAAGGGTGAGTAGATGTAGGCGGATGATGGCTCTGGCTGGGGCTCAGGGCATCGGAGAGGTTCATGGCTAGGGTGGAAGGGCATGGTAAGGGCAGCCTGCCTTGCCATTTGTGGATGCCAGGCGCTCGGACCCTGGGGCAGCATACACCTCCCAGACTGACCTGGGGCAGCAGACACCTCCCAGAGTGACCCGGGTGCCTAGTGACTGCACTCTGTGTGTGACCTGCTGTTGATCCTGCCCCCATGTCTGTACCCTGGTAATGGTGGCTGTCTTATGCAATTAACAAACCCCTATCTCCCCTTCACAAAAAATCTTCTGCAAAGAAACATGACGGAAACAGTAATGAACAGCAAACTATTTTTAATACTCAACTACACAGTTGGGGGATGAAACTGGGATTTGGGATCGGGTGAGCCAGGAAGGCAAGCAATTCTCATACTTTAGGGAATGAGAGCTGTTTGTTACATGAGCGCTCTGCTGGGGTGGAGTGACAGTTTTCACGGCCCCTAGCGCCCCTCCTTCTTGTGATTTTGGGTGAGGGGGAGACAGGACTTTGTGGCGGGGGAGGGCGGTTGCAGATACAGTTCAGGGGGGCTCTCTGCTCCTGCCTGCGGTCCTGCAGAACATCCACAAGGCGCCGGAGCGTGTCCGTTTGCTCCCTCATTAGTCCAAGCAGCGTTTGAGTCGCCTGCTGGTCTTCCTGCCGCCACCTGTCCTCCCGTTCGCTGTGTGAGCGCTGCTGCTGAGAGAGGGTCTCCCTCCACTGGCTCTGCTGGGCCGCCTCGGCTCTGGAGCAGGCCATCAGTTCAGCGAACATCTCGTCCCGAGTCTTTTTCTTTCGCCGCCTAATCTGCGCCAGCCTCTGTGAGGGGGATGCCGGGGCAGTTCGGGAAAGAGCCGCAGCTGTGTGATGGGAAAAAGGAAGTGATTTCCTTGCAAAGATACATGTTTGCGAACACTGAACACAGTCTAGTCTGTTTCTGTGAACAAGACCATACATGGCACCTATCTCATGCGCTCTCAGGACAAGTTCGAATTTTCGGCATTCGCTTTCATTGCCTGGGGTCTTGCACTGGAGATCAGACAAGCGGGGCAGGACAGCAGAATCCGTGTAGCAGCCAGGCCTGGTAAGCCGTAAACTTTAGGCTGCTTAATAGTTAATGGATAGCAGTGCCCTCCTGCTGCAGGCAATCTGGAAAGCATAAAGTCTGACCCTGTTCCAGCCCCTCGCGGCTGTCCCCGGGAAAGATCCCTGTATGCTTTCCCTCTGCAGCCTCCACCACGTGACTGTTAAACGATGGTCATTGTTATGCAAAGGAAAAGTGAAGCATTCCCAATAGTAACATTACACTAATTCCCCTAATTAGATGCAGCAGTCGCAGAGCGAGATCACCCTGAGGCGGGTCACTAAGAGAGACAGAGAGCGCATGCTGCGTGAATCCCTGCACAGACCAGGGCCCTATGCTGCCATGCTCGTAGAGGCAATGCTCCCACTGTACCTGAGGATAGCCTGGCACGGAAGAGTGTGCTTCCACGGAGCACCCAATAAGGCAGGGGTCCCCAACCTTTTTAGGTCCAGGGACCGGTTTCGTTTGCCGGACCCTCCGCAGGCGTGCCTGCGGGAGGTCCAGCTGAGCCACGGGACAAGCGCTCCCTCCGCAGTCGTGCCTGCGGGAGGTCCGCTGCTCCCGGGGCTCAGCTGGAGCTTCCGCAGGCACGCCTGCGGGAGGTCCACCGGCTCCAGTGGAGCTTCCGCAGGCGTGCCTGCGGAAGCTCCAGCTGAGCCCCAGGAGCAGCGGACCTCCCGCAGGCACGACTGCGGAGGGAGCGCTCGTCCCGCGGCTCAGCTGGACCTCCCGCAGGCATGCCTGCGGAAGCTCCACTGGGTCGGTTCGCGGCCCGGTTTCTAAGAGGCCGCGGACCGGTACTGGGCCGCGGACCGGGGGTTGGGGACCCCTGCAATAAGGCACCTCTCCCCAGGAACCTCCTGCGGAGGCTTTTCGAGTACCTCTACGAGAGCTTCGTGGAACTCTCCCAAGAGGATTTCTGTTCTATCCCTATATGTATTGACCTTCTTTTCATATAGTTTTTATTCCTGTTTTTTAAAAAATAAATGTTTACATGTTTATAGCACTTACCGACTGATCCTTCCCCTGATTCAAAGTCCGGGTTAACGGCCGGAGAGGGTTGGTAGGGGATCTCTGTGAGGCTGATGAAGAGATCCTGGCTGTCGGGGAAAGCAGTATTGTAACCGCTGTCGCCTGCCTCGTCCTCCACAAACCCTTCCTCATCTTCCCCATCCGCGAACATCGCCGAGAAACTGCCCCTCGACACTATCCCATCCTCAGAGTCCACGGTCACTGGTGGGGCAGTGGTGGCAGACCCACTGAGAATGGCATGCAGTGCCTCGTAGAAGCGGCATGTCTGGGGCTGGGCTCCAGAGCGTCCGTTTGCCGCTTTGATTTTTTGGTAGCCTTGTCTCAGGTCCTTGATTTTCACGCGGCACTGCGTTGCATCCCGGCTGTATCCTCTGAGTGCCATGGCTTTGGAGACCTTCTCGTAGGTCTTTGCATTCCGTTTTTTGGAGCGCAGCTCCGAAAGCACAGACTCATCGCCCCACACAGCGATCAGATCCAAGACTTCCCGGCCAGTCCATGCTGGGGCCCTCTTTCTACTCTGAGATTGCATGGACCCCTCTGCTGGAGAGCTCTGCATCGTTGCCGGTGCTGCTGAGCTCGCCCCGATTTCCAACCAGGAATTGAGATTCAAAATGGCCAGACAGGAAGAGGAATTCAAATTTTCCCGGGGCTTTTCCTGTATGGCTGATCAGAACATCTGAGCTCGGACTGCTGTCCAGAGCGTCAACACAGTGGTGCACTGTGGGATAGCTCCCGGAGCTACTAAGGTCAATTTCCGTCCACACATAGGCTAACTCGACATAGCCATGTCTAATTTAGCGCTACTCCCCTCGTCGGGATGGAGTACCAAATTCGAACTAAAGAGCCCTCTAGGTCGAACTAATTAGCTTCCTGGTGTGGACGGTTGCACGGTTAAATCGAATTAACGCTGCTAAATTCGACAAACTCCTAGTGTAGACCAGGCCAAAGTGATGTCACACATCACCTTCATAGTGGTGCACATAACAAAATTCATTCTGCATATGGATGTAAAAAAATTAGAAGGAACACTGCTCGAGGATCACCTTTTTTATTCATAATCAAAGGGCGTGTCTTCACTACCGGGGTAAGTCAACCTAAGGTATGCACCTCCAGCTACTTGAATAACATAGCTTGGGTCAACGTAGCTTAGGTTAATAATAATAATAATAAGAGATATACCAATCTCCTAGAACTGGAAGGGACCTTGAAAGGTCATCAAGTCCAGCCCCCTGCCTTCACTAGCAGGACCAATTTTTGCCCCAGATCCCTAAGTGGCCCCCTCAAGGATTGAACACTCAACCCTGGGTTTAGCAGGCCAATGCTCAAACCACTGAGCTATCCCTCCCGGTGTCTTCATTGCGCTGCGTCAACGGGAGATGCTCTCCAGTCAACTTACCTCAACCTTCTCAGGGCGCTGGAGTACTGGGGTCAACTGGAGAGCGCTCTGCCATTGATTTAGTGGGTCTTCACTCGGCTCGCTAAATCGATACCTGCTGCATTGATTTCAGCAGTGTCAATCTCCTTCCTAATGCCCTTGAGAGCCACAGGTTAGGCACTGCTACTTTAGACATCACAGAAAAATCTATAATAATTTTCAGTCAGTCCATGTCCTTTTGCATTGGACTCAAAGAACTGAGTAAAAATGTGTACAGTATGAATATTGACTTATGGAAGTCATCTGCATAAAGGTAAGTATTGAAATTTCATTAAAATCTACAACAGTTATTACTTTTTCTCACTACTGAAAGAGCTTGTGAAAGTAGATTGTTGTCCAGTAGCTGTAGCTAAATAAGAAATATTCTGCTTTAATACAGTATTAGCCTTTGGTTCTACTCTGAAAAGTGATTAAAAATGGCACCACGTTCAAAAGATCTGTTTTGTGGCTGTGTTCCGTTACATCTTCTTGCTTTGAAACAAAAACATGTGTTTACTACTATTTTCTCTGGTCACAGTGGGAAGTCAGAACAGCTGTGGGTATGAGCTGGGTTCTGTCCCTTCTCATGCCTTGTCAAGCAAATTGTTATTTAAGTTCCAAATGGAAGATCTTTTTTGCCAGCCTGCAAATTCAACCTGAGATCTGAAAGTCAATCTCTATTTCTTTTTAACTTTTTGTTTTTAATCCTTGCCTATTTTCTCATTCTTTTCAATCCTGATGGTAGTTTTGTCTGTAATGCTGGTTTGAGGTGCACACCTATTGTGCTGTGTCACTTACACACATTAGTAAGTTAAATATATGGTTGATTTGTTTTCAATCAAAATTATGAACTACCAATGTAAAGCAGCAATATGCAAGTTATCCTTTTGGTGGCGCCAATTAAATGGGGAAATTTTTTTAAAAGAAAATATCCAACATGTGCTCTTACGAACAAACCTATGGTGGTTGTTGGGTCTACATCTTACCTTTCAGGTCATTTGTGTGAGCCACATAGTAACTTGTAAGTGTTTCTCTTTTCCCCCCACACACCACCACCTTGGCTCCTAGAAGATACTGCAATATAAATGTTTAATAATTCAGAATAATTAAATCTGTTGATTGTTCCACATAACTTGCTCAAAATGCTATCAGCTTTAGATTTCCTCATTTTTAATAAGCTTTCCTTATTGGGATGAGATGCAAACAAATAAAAATTACGGTCGATAAACTGAGTGTCAATTGCTTGACCATACTTTGATTCGTTATGAAATATATTCAAGAGGTAAAATAACCAACGTCAGTCAGGTTTATTGCTTTAAACCAATAATAATATTGCATAGGGAAAAGGTTCTATCTATGATACCAGTCTCCAGGAAACTCTCATGCAGCGACATTATATTCACTTTATACTGATGGAGTGCTCCCAAAGTTGCATGTTTCAGCTGGTGTTATTTTTATGATGATTTTTTTTTTTTTTACAGATTACACAGCTCTTTATATGTCACTAAATGCCAACCCATTAGTTTGTCCCAGTTCCTTAACTAGTTGTTCAGTTCCTTCTTTATCTTTGTTTTGGATATTAGCATTCCAGGTACTGATCTGTGACGGTACTTCACTAGCTTGTACTAAAACATAGGAAACTGGTCAAAATCAAGATAAATTTGTTCTATCTGCTTAGGCCAGATATTTACTTCAGCAAATTAAGTGTTATGGGATACTTAGCATAAAGTGAACAGGATTATGGTATAGCCAGTTTAGGCTGTTTCACTGTTAATATATTTGTGCTTGATGTTATTGGTGCTTAATGCAGGGGTGGGCAAACTATTTGGCCCGAGGGCCACATCTGGGTATGGAAATAGTATGGTGGGCCACGAATGCTCATTAAATTGGTGGTTGGGGTGCAGGAGGGGCTGAGGGCTCCGGCTGGGGGTGCAGGCTCTGGGGTGGGGCTGGGAATGAGGGGTTGGGGGTGCAGGAGGGTGCTCTGGGCTGGGACAAAGGGGTTCAGTGGGTGGGAGGGGGGATCAAGGTAGGGGCAGGGATTTGGAGGGGGGCAGGCTCCAGGTGGCACTTAGCTCAAGCAAAGCAGTTCCCGGAAGCAGCGGCATGTCCCCCTTCTGCCTCCTACATGGAGGCACAGCCAGGCGGCTTGGGGAGCTGCCCCGTCTGCAGGTGCCCCCCTGCAGCTCCCATTGGCCATGGTTTCTGACCTATGGGAGCTGCAGAGCCCCTTGGCTGACCCTATGCATAGGAGCCGGAGAGGGGACATACCGCTGCTTCCAGGAGCCACGCAGAGCCACAGCTCATGTGGAGTGGGGCAAGCCTCGGAGCCCACTCCTCGGCAGGAGCTCGAGGGCTGGATTAAAACATCTGAAGGGCTCCTGGGCCATAGTTTGCCTACCTCTGGCTTAATGCATTCTTACATAAATACACTGCTCCGTATATACCTGGAAAAACGTTTTTGCTATATCACTTTACCAGCATATGTTTGTTGTTGTTCTCCATCATTGTAGACATTATTTGAGTGAACTGTTCCCCAATTTCCTCATGCAGGACTGGTGAGCAATGTGGTCTTCACAAGTCATACTACAGAGCAGAGACACCCACTCCTTGTACAACTTCAGAGCCTCATACGAGCAGCAAATCCTGCTGTTTCGTTTATCTTGGCAGAAAATGGCCTCGTAACTAGGTAATACTAGCTTCCAGTTCTTTATGATTTTCAAGTTGCTGTTCTAAAAATGGGGAACTCTTACAAGAAAAGCTGATCCTCTTTGACTTTCACCTATGAACAGAAAGTTGACTTAGTGTGTAAACCAGAAAAATGCTTATTTTTCTTAGTCATTACTTCCCTGATATTCTGTTCTTAGAATTTTAACATTTGAAGAATGTCATCTACACTTCAACCAGATGTTCTGATACAGCATGATTCACTAAGGATTTAAGTGTCAAAGGAAGACATTAAATGGCCATAAGCTAGAAATAATACAGTATGATTTAGGAAAAGTTAAGGTTTAAAATGGATGTATCTTTTCATTTGCAGAATAATTTTCATCTTAGGTTTTTCTTTATATAGCAATCAGGTAAAACTCTCTTTCTACAGATTGTAGGTTTATACTAATATTTGTTCCATTAGAGCTCAATTGTGCAACCTCTACACACACTGAGTAGCATGGATGAGTAAATCCACTCAATTTGAATGGGACCAAACTCAATGAGTAAGTCCTACTCGACATCAATAAAAGTTGAATTGAGGATCCTATGAAGTTCTTATAAGGGCTTTTTTGCTGTGTTATATATTTTATTTAGTATATTTACTTGTATTCTAGTTGCAAATAAAAATTAGTTGAGTAGAGAACTCCTGTTTTTTTTGTTTTTTTACAAAAACTTTTAATGTCTGGAAAATTGAGAATATTTTCATGTACCATAAATAGTAAAATATAATTATTTTATTGCAATCTGACTAGCACATTCTAATTTATGTAAATAGTTTACAGATAAATAACCATTGTTACTATGTTCTGTAAATTAAAAATCTCAACCTTATCTTTTTAATAGGAATGAGGATATTGAGCTAATTCTCTCTGAAAGCAGTTTTTCAAATCCTCCGATGATGAGAGCTCGCTATTTGATGTATCCTGGCTGGCAAGTATCGTAATTGAGAAATAATAAAAAAGCATTTTTAATTAACATGAAGGATTTTAAAAGCCCCACTAGCTTATATTTTCAAGACAGTTCATACATGTGGACCAATCACTTTGTAAATGTCTTTTTTTTAAGAGCTTGCAAGTAGTCTTTTTAGATCCACTAGGGCCATCTTTTGCCTACTTAAGATCCTCTTCTGTTTCCTTTTAAATGGGTGGTAAAATTGCTATTAATTTCCATGAGAGCAAAAGCTAGCCCTGTGAGAATGAGGAGTAGGGCAGTACTGACTTGAAGTAAAATCAGTCTAACAGCTGTTCAGCCTAAATGAAATGATCTAGTGGTATCGTTTCAGTTACTAGCAGACAGTTATCCCCAGTGGAATATCTGCATTCTTGATTGGCAGCCTCGGCAGAGGCCGAGGACAGAAAATTAATGGAAACAGAACTCCGTTCTAACACCTAGTGATATCTTCTACTGTTCAGGCTTGCAACACATTGCTGGGGATGGTATGTTGTTGCTGCCGTCTGTGCTGTATCTGTGTGGCAAATAGAGGACTTCGTTCTCCAGATCTGCCAACCTGGCACCAATCCCAAATCCTGACTTATTCAATTTTCTAGTTACATTTCGAGCATTAGAGGCATAGTGTGCAGCACTTCAGCCAACATATCCTGTCAGTCCAGAACAGTTTCTGTGCTTCTTGTTCAGAATTAATTACACCTTGACTCCAAACTGGGTTTGAGAGAGGCTTCTTAAGTAAACCAGCATGGAGTTATATAAGGGTAAGCCTTCTTGTAGATCACACATCACTCCAAAGGGAAGAGGATTGGGTTGGAGAAGAAACTGTTTCAAACCTCTTGATGCTGGCATTCTCTCTCTTAATGTAGTGCTCCTAGGGGAAAAAAGTGCTAACAGCAGGAACTTCATTGAAGTGGTTCCTGATATCAATCGTGATACAAAATTACATATATAATTCTTACCTTGTGTACAGTTTGTATTTCTCGTCTTACATGCAATGAGTTTAGTATTTCTCTTCATGAAAGCTCCTCTGTTGTTAAAATAACTAATATTCTTCATTTTTTAGAAACCTGTTAGATAAAAAGCAGATAAAGCATGATAATAGACATTTTCAGGAACTTTGATTGCTCACATGAAGACTGGGGAAACAAAATCAAAAATATCTTTGGCAAATAAAGTTGATTTCCCTTTTTTTGTTAAAAAGGTATGATGGTAAGTTTGGAGCTGGTTCTGTCTTCCCACCAATGGTTCAGATCTGTGTGTGGTTTAGCCGTCCTCTGGAAAAAACACGATTTGTGACCAAATGTAAAGGTAAAAATGGTTTTTGGTGACTTTTAGATTTAAAATATTGTGGGTGTTTAGTTAATGTAGGGAAACCCTGTGCTATGCTAATCATGAATAATGTGAATTTTTATTTAGAATGTAATTCCTCGTCTTTAAAGTACTTCATATCTATGTATTTTGACTTCCTCGTCTATTCTGGAAACTTAAAAAGACTCATGACCTTGTTTAAATAAGTGTAATCTTTTAATATTAAATCTAACATTTAGTATGCAGTCAAACCGCTTGAGGGTAATTATCCCATAGACTTCGATACTTAAAAGCTTTTTCTAAGTTGAAATAAACATTTTACTTTTGTTGTCTTGTGTTAAAGGATAGCAACCTTGTGACTTATATATAATCATTCTTTGCAATGATTACAAAATCAGACTGCTGTTAGAGTGAATGTTCTTTTAGAGTAGAAATAATGTCACTTTAAAAATTGTTTTTCTGAGAATCTTCTTTCTCTCCACACTAAGAGTCAATTATGTGGGAGGGATACTTTATTATAATACCCTTTGAGCATATATCCTTTTCTCCCCCATAGGGAAGAGAAGTTGCGAATAGGGTGGGCTTCAAGGGATGTAGAATAGCAAATAGTATGAAGTGGGTTATTTAGAGATTGGGACTCTAACCTTCTACCGCTAGCCAAGGTGAACTATGCTGATTGAGCTGCACCAGGGAAGAGAAAAATAAGTTGAATAACCTGTTTTTATTTTTATTTCATACAGCAATTAAGTCATCAGTTAAGTCAAGTCCTTTTTCTGGAAACATATACCACATTTTGGGCAAAGTTAAGTTTTCAGGTAACTGTAGTAAACTTCATATGCATGGTCTTGAGATTACACTACTTGTTTTCACGTACTCCGCGAATACCAAAATATATCATTTGTAGTTGTTTGGTTCGTAAAGGAACCATACGCATCTATGCACATATGCTAACTGTTAAAATAATTGAAATAAGTCAGCTGTATCAGCCCAGTGTTTAAAGAAAATGTCTTCTCTTTTTGGTAGATTCTGATAAGATGATAGAAGTCTGTCATAATACAGCATCTAATTCGTTAAGCCTTGTGCCTGTTCAGGAGGGGCCTACTCCTCCTGATTCAAGAAATGATAACAGAGATCGCAGCGGTCAGCAGGAGTGCTTCCTTGTGTTCATTGGCTGCTCTCTGAAGGAAGAGGAAATAAAAGACTGGCTCAGACAAACTGCAAAGCAGGTTTGTGGACACACAACTGTTGGGATTTCTTTCTATGTTGCTTGGTTTAAAAATCCAAAGAGAAATGTGAGTGTTTTAATATTCTTACTGTTAAAGTAGACTGGAAACTGTGTCCTGCATAGCGCACCAATGATTGTGCCATTAGAAATGATCTTTTCAACAAGATGGCTGAAAAGGCTCACCGGTGCCACCTGTAATTCAAACTTTATTTTTAAAACATGTCACAGCATATTCAGGGTGAGAACTGTTTGCTGCAGAATACTCCGTAGCAAATTGAGTATGCGAGTATGTCCAGATAAATCCAAGAGGACTTGGACTTGAGACGTGGTCGTCCTTCATATAGGTAGAGTCCAGAGCAGTCTAAGCTCAGGCAGAAAATTCAGTGTGTGGAACCTGCACTTGGGTGTAATGATAATGAGCAGCAGTGACCACTGTAGTTAGTGTATAACTGTTTACATTCCTCTCTCTTGTTCTCGATTGCTCAGATATTGATCTTTTGGGCTTACATTTTCCAGGCTTGGTCTGTGCTTGACAGGGAAGATTTTTTTAAAAAAGGTTTTGAGCAAAAACTATTCAGCTATTTTTCATCATGAAACAATTTTTTTGGTGGGAGAGGTTGTGTTCTCATCCTGTTTTAAAAACATTTTGCAAACTGCTGTGGAAAGAAAGTTTAAATATATCATGGAAATAACCTGTGTTCAGGTGAAACCTGGTTTTGATTTACATTGCCTTGAAAATCATACGTTCAGGTTTTTTTGCTAAGTTTGTAAAGTGAGCTGTTAAGTCCAAAATGTGTATGTGTGTGGCTAACATAGCCACATCGTGAAGCGTAAAGTGTTGGGGGCATGCACGTTGTAAGATGGACATGAGTGTCTTGTTTCTGAGATACTATAAGGACTGCAGTCAGTGCACCTGTAGGCTTTTTAGATGCTGTGACCAGTCTGAGCTCCTGAGGAGTATGGGAAAAGATGTTGTTACGGTGCTTTCCAATCAAATAGTTCCAAAGTCTGGCGAGTGAATCTCTTTGAATTCTTCTTTTTTAACGAAAACTCCATACAAAAACTGAGAACATCAAGTTTGCACAGTTCAGCACTTGAGTCAGGAACTATTAAAATTATGGTTGCACACATTGCATTAACTCTAGCTCCTTGTCCATACACATTTTGGTACAATCTCTAATTAGATGCTCATGATTTCTCTGCCAAAAAAAATAAATTGTAGTTTATTGTAACTATAAATTCACATGTGTAGCATCTTGGAATGCAGTGTAGGCTGAGAAGTTGACTTTCCAGAAATCAGAGGGGAGTTCTTATCAGAGCCAGAATTAGAACTCAAGTTTCTGGCATCCAGCCCTGTTTTCATGCCATGCTACTTCTATTCCTCCAGTGTGGGGCGTGTTTTCTTTTTAAGTTGGAAATGTACATGCTGTATGTACACAAATGTTATTTCTAAATCATGCTGCTTCTTACATGCCAATGGCATTTGTCCGTTCTGAGACTAAGTTCATGGAAGATTGGATGTTTTTAAAAATAAGTAAATTTCTCCAAGGATGAAAAACACTCCCCTTTTTCAACTAACTCAGCAGTGATTGAGCTGAATTTAATCAGACCTTGAAAATCATGATCTTTGGACTGAGAACCAACATGAGAGATTTTAACTCAACCAGTAACGCGCTCAAAAATGTACAAATCTCTGTAAATGAGGTTTATAATGAAAGTGCCTTCTCATCCTCTACAACATCAAAAGTAGAGACTGATTCAGGTGTTTTAAATAATTTAGTATTTCAGGTTCTGCATATTACCTAAAGAATTGAGGTATAAACCTCTATATTAAGTCTAAAAACTTGATTGCTCTGCCTCTTATGTCCATTTTTTTTGTTTTTTACAATAGCTTATTTAACTAGTTTAGTTAAAATACCTTCAGAATTTTTGTTCTATTCTGTTAACTAAATCACATTTATATAAGATTCTTGAGTTTTTTATACTTGTATTTATAAAAATTGAATCTAGAGTTCCTTAAGTAAGCAATGCAATTCAATAACCATGTCTACTTATTAGCATTGATACACATTTTTTAAAAATATCTTGTGTTAGGATTAAGCACAATTATCTGTGGTTACATATTGCTACCTTTTTCATATTTGTGGTAGTTGTACTTTTCTGGTTGCTTGTTTTTTTTGTTTTGTTTGGTACCTTAATTATAACATAGTGTGGTGTTGCCATGAGCATTAAATGTATTATTGGTATCTGAATCTATGTATAGAAACCTCAGAGGAAAGCCCTGAAAACCAGAGGAATGCTGACTCTGCAGGAGATCAAAAACATTCATGTAAGTACAAGCCATTAGCATCAAGGCTTCGTTCTGACCCTCACTTCCTTAAGTACCCATTTATATGATAGAAGACTATAGCAAGAACTGTGTTCTAAGTTTCTGACTTGATGCATGCAAAACTATTTTCCCTGATGCTGTTAAGCTTCCAGATAAGTGGTGGGAGTGCTGTGTAATTGCATTCGTTTCCAAATAACCCAATTCCATAATAGAGTTTTGGAAGTGGGCGCATGGGGCTATCACATCATAGCAATAATCACATTTTCAGACTAATGATGGATGTATTTCCATTAATTCTTGGTAGCTATATCGATACATACTGTTTGTTCATCTCTGCTGTCCTCTGCATGTGAGAGGGAAAAATAAACTCATTTAAGATGGTTCTTTCTGTGGACTCTCTATTAGTGTGCCCTTGCAGCTGCTACTGTTAAGCTGTCCTTTGCTGGTCTTGCTGCTGGTACAGCCTGTTTTTAGACAAACCAGGAGTATTTACAAGTTGCTCTGTGGCTTCCTGTTGGAATAGAAGGTGATTAAACACTAAAACCTCCTGTATGAAATGTGGAGTTTGTCAAGGAAGCATCTGGTCATTTCACAGGACTGAAAAAAGATCCTTATAATCATAAGCACTTAGTGCCTCAATCTTAGATGTTTGCTCTTTAGTATATATCTTGAAGTAGTAATGCATCTGGAATAGAACCATATATCTCTAGTCAATAAAAAGCAGGAAAGAAAATAGATTTCAGGATCTGATATGGGAAACTAATAGTATTTGTATTTACATGGCAAGCTTTTCAGCATTTTTGAGCCTATACTCTTCTTGCATTTTAATGAAAGTTTATTTTGATCTGTCCTCACAACAAATATATGAATAGTTGCAGGAGATCTTTGTGGAGAGTCAGTTTGGGAAATGGCACAGGGTGCAAAGTTGTTAAAGGCACAGCCTAATGACTACATGCAAGTTATTTCAAAATATATCAATTTTAAATTGAATTAAACAAATGGTTTGATAAAAGCTTCACGTTACCGAGGTCTGTATATGTTTCAAAATTAATTTGAAACGCAGTGAAGTCTATGCAACAGGCCACTTTTGGTAATCTGTCAGAAGAGACCATCCAAAAGCAACCCCAAAACTACCTTTATTATAAGGTCACCTCCAAGAAGCCACCTCTTTCTTAGTTCTTTAAGTAGTTAAGACATATTTTAATGTATTTTTAAAACATTCTCTGTTCTTCAAATAAGGACAATTACAATACGTTATAGTACCATGACTCAGTGACTCCATTCCTCACCCCACTTTTCACAGAATCATAGACTTTAAGGTCAGAAGGGACCATTATGATCATCTAGTCTAACCTCCTGCGCAAAGCAGGCCACAGAATCTCATAAACCTGTGTCTGAGCCATTGAAGTCCTCAAATCATGGTTTAAAGACTTCAAGGTGCAGAGAACCTTCCAGCAAGTGACCTGTGCGCCATGCTGCATAGGAAGGCGAAAACCCCCCAGGGCTTCTGCCAATCTGCCCTGGAGGAAAATTCCTTCCCGACCCCAAATATGGCGATCAGCTAAAGGATTAGAGGGTAATGTAATTGATGCAAATCAACATGGGTTTATGGAAAATAGGTTCTGTCTAACTTGATCTTTTGTTTGAGATTACAAGTTTGATTGTGAAAGATCATAGTATTGACATAATATACTGAGGCTTCTGTAAAGCTTTGACAGACATGACATTTCGATTAAAAACCTAGAATGACCTAGAACTAACGTGGCACATATTAAATGGGTTAAAAGCTGGCTAACTGTTAGGTCTCAATGTAATTGTAAATGGGGAAAAGTCATCCAGCAGATATGGTTCCAGGGAGGTGCTGCAGGGATCAGTTCTTGGCTCTGCTTTATTAGTGATGTGGAAGAAAACATAGGCACACTGATAAAGTTTGCAGATGATACAGATTTGGGGTAGTGGTAAATAATGAAGAGGACAGGTCACTGATACGGAGCTATCTGGATTGCGTGGTAAACTGGGCACAAGAAAACAATATGCATTTTAATATGGCTAAATGTAAATATATACACATCAAGTAACAAAGAATGTAGGCCATACTTGCACAATGGGGGACTCTACACTGGGAAACAGTAACTCTGAAAAATATCTAGGGGTCATAAAGGATAATCAGCTGAACATGTGCTCCCAATGTGATGTGGCCAAAAGAGCTAATGTGATCCTGGGATATATAAATAGGGGAATCTCAAGTGGAAGTAAAGAGGTTATTTTACCTCTGTATTTGGCACTGGTACACCTGTGTTTGGTATTTGCAGTTTTGGTGTCCACAATACAGAAGGTCGTAGATAATTTGGAGAGGGTTCAAAAAAGAGCCACAAGAATGATTCAAGGATTTAAAAATATGCTTTATAGTGATAGACGCAAAGAGCTCAATCTATTTAGCTTAACAAAGAGATGGCTAGGGTGACTTCAGTACAATCTATAAGTATCTACATGGGGAACAGATATTTAATAGGGTCTTAAATCTAGCAGAGAAACGTATACATTGATCCAATGGCTGAAAGATTTACCAAGGCTCATGATGGATTCTCCGTCACTGACAATTTTTAAATCAATTGGATGTTTTTCTAAAATATGTGCACTAGGAATAATTTTGGGGAAGTTTTGTGGCCTGTTATACACAAGGTCAGACTAGATGATCACGGTGGTCCCTTCTGGCCTTGGAAACTATTAATGTATTCTAGATTGAGATGAACAGGGCCAGTCCGTGTCTCTTGAGTGGTTTATCTGCAGGCACAAGAAGATTGCCCTGTATCAGTTAACATTAACGGCTTGTTCAGACTAGGGTAAAAGGCATATTTTTAAATTATATTAGCTAAAACAGGGCAGGGCTAACTTGCCCTTTCCAAACTAGCGTTACATTGTTTAGGCTAACAAGTTTTAAGAGTATATACCATTTATCCTAGTCTAGACACGCCCTTAGGGTCCTCTTTTACAGCCAAGAGGACAATAAATGTTTTGGGTTTTTTTCCTCAATTTTCCTAGTAGAAAATTAAATTATAAGGTAACCGCTAAAGATACTGCAATCGTGTTAGTATTTAAGCCTGTTTTGCAAAGTGTCTACCTCGTTTAAACAAAAGGTCAAGCACTTTTGTACTGGGTTGGTAAGTTTCTGGAAAGAGGCATCCCCCTTCTGTTTAACTGCATAGACTTACATACCCATGTTTTAGACTGTTGAAATGTCTAATGATCCAATATTTGCCTTTGAATGCAGATGAAGCGCCACCTGGATCCACTTCCAGCTGGTTACTTTTACAATGGAACTCAGTTTGTGAATTTCTTTGGGGACAAGATGGATTACCATCCACGTATCCTTTAATATGTATTTAAATTCATGAGTATTTTTGTAGGAAGTATGCTGTAGATTTAGACACAGCTGACATGGAATATTGGGGCAGAGCATTATCCTTAGAAGAGCCAACTGACTAGCTGGTGATCATGCACAGTGAAAGGTTTTGATGTTTTAAATCAGCATATGACCATTTGCCATATCAGGCTTTAACATTAATAGATCACTCCTACAGTCACAGTGTAAGAAGCTGAATTGAACAAACCAAAGGTCATTAGATCATATAGAAGATCAAGTACAGTATAATCCTGATTTTTCAAAAACCCTGTTATCTGAAACCCTTCTCTCTCTCCATTCTCTGTATTAGGATAATGTGGAGGTTCAGATGATAGAGCAGAGACCCCCGGCCCTGGTGGAGGCCACCCTGTTGCTGAATGGCCATTGCAGCAGCTCAGGAAGCCTTGTGCAGCCCTTCTGTCATGGGACTGAGTGATAGGAGCCATGATAGCAGAGCTGCAAGGGCCCCTGCACTGCTGCAGGGCTGGTAACACCTGATCCCTGCATTTGCAAGGTCCTGGTGGGGCAGATCGGCGCAATGGCCAGAAGTCTCCACTTTGCCCCATCAGGGCCTCAGCCTTCCTCTCCTCCCCACCCCACCCCCACCCCTTGCACTTGCAACTGTTAAGAGGGTAGTCCCGGTGTCATGAGAGTGAGTGAGCTACAGAGGGCTCCCTGCACTGCCACTTCTGCCCTCTCGATTATCCAAACAAAATGTGTCCTCTATGGTTTTCAGATAATCGGAAGCATACTATGCAAAAAAAACCAAACCCTTCAGTTTAAACCAAATAATCCCTTAACTACCTTTCAATATAATGTGTCACAAAAAGAATGTATACTTAGAGAAACCCCCCCAAAAAGACCACAAGATCTCGCTACAAAAATATCTCATTCTTGTTCCTTGGATGTTGAAGTTTCATTAATGTAAAAAACCTTCTAGCCTGATTGATATGGAAAAACCTGACATGCATACCAACTAATCACTGTATCTTCAGAGTGCGCACGTACATAAAATCAGAAGCATGTGTGTGATGACCCTCCAGTATTACATGTGAATTAAAATATGGCTGCACTTGCTTCATTCTCTAGACAGTATTTGGTCCTGCCATGAGGGCAAGGGACTGGACTCGATGGCCTCTCGAGGTCCTTTCCAGTCCTAGAGTCTGTGAATCTATGAATTATTTAAAAACCCTTGCTTGGGTTCTGCACCCTTTACTTGATATGAGCAACCAGCTATGGCAAGCATACACTGAACTCTGAAATTAGCTATCTTTACTTTCTTAGATCAGCAGAATTGGTTCCTTGTCAGGACAAAATAAAATATTTGAAGCTCAATGGGGCTTTTTTTAGTTTTTCCTGAATCACTGATTATTTTTTTACCTAAATTGGTTTGGTGTATTGGATTTTCTCTCAATATTTGGCAATAACTCCAGAGTCATATTAACAGACCCCCACTGTAGAATTCTTCATGTGTCCGTCACATTTTCTAATATTTTTGTCCTAAGATTCTCTCTAAACTATTATTTATTATTATTTATTTGTATTATTGTAGTGCCCAGGAACATTTGCATTAGGTGCTGAACAAAGAGACCATCTCAGTCACAAACAACTTACCTCAAGTCTGCTTTTATGTTCTCAATTTTGTTTTTATTATTTCTTGATCTTCAGTAACTGATTGTAATTTACTTATAAATCTGCAGGTGGATACTTCAGTTCTTCTTTGAGCAAGAGGGCCCACTTGTCCTTCCACAACTTCTGTGGCACTTAATTTTAATTCTTAAAACATCAGACCTCTCTTCCCTTCTTGGATACATTCCCTAACCATGGTCATTTGGTAGAAAAGTTAATGGAAAACAAAGCAGCACATATGCTAAACCTTGTCCATGAATATTAATCTAGATATTTCTGCTGGTGGGATTTTGTGACTTTTTTTCTTATTGAAACCTACTTAATCAAATTCACGTAATTCTGGTGTGCAAGGTCAAATAACAGATGAGACTATCCCAAATAATGTACCACAGCATCAACCACCCTTTCATAGCCATAAAAACAGTCTAATAACAGGAATAATACCCTCTTTCTCATTTACTGTCTCCTTCTAAATGAAATCCAGTACAAATGGAACATACTTCCAGGGTCTAGATACTGTGCGATGGGTCTACATTTTTTTAGAGTAAATTTAAAAGCCAGATTGAAAGAGCAGCTGGTGATAGGAATCCTGATTTTTTTTTTTAACAGAACTTTACCCGGGGACATCAGATTGAAGCTTGGGATGATTTTAGAGAGGCAACGGTTGGGGCAGAGACTGGATATCCTGGAGATATCCTTACTGTCACTTACCTGACCTGCTGGTGTTTTCCTATTGAGATTAAGAAAGTTACCTATGTAACTCTTACAGCCTCTTTGAAGAAGAGTACTGATAGTTTGTTCTGACTCCAGGATATGCTAATACATTGCATTATTGCCCACAGAGGAAAATTCATCCTATTAATATGCAGAGCTAACTAGTTGAATTGCTTACTTAGTCCAACCTGTTCTGATTCTAATGCACGTTTTTATGTCGATGAATACTTTTCCTTAGTATTTCGACATCAGTAATGGACCAGTTCATGAACGACTACTTGGAAGAAGCTAACAGAGAAATTGAAAAGTACAACAGAGAGCTAGAAGAACAAGAATATCATGACCTCTTTGAGCAGAAGACATAAGCATGCATGTTTGTGGTATTAAATGCACATAAACATTGTGGATTTCTAAACTGTCATCTGTCTATCAGTAACTGAAAAATGCTGACAGCCTTGCTGGTTAACAAGAAAATGAAAAGTCAAATGTTAGTTTTTAGCAGTTTTAAAATGAAACTTAATTCCTGTAAAGCTGGCATTTTAATCTGGTAACTACTTAGTTGTTTGTACAGTCTTGTTCACATCCACTTCACCTTAATTCCAGATCATAAAAAGCATCACCTGGAATTTCTCTGATTAGCAGTGGAAATATTACATGTTCAAAACAAAACTGTATGTCCTAATAGCCCTGTTTATGAGCAGTGAAATTGGTCTGTGATACAGATAATCGAAAACCTGGAGCTTATTTCTTTCAATGTCCATAAATGAAAAAGTGGCCAACGCTTGTTACACCCTGAAGTATTTCGGTATGAGAGCTTGAGTGTGTTCCTAAAGCGAGAAATGGGGGAACACTTGCAAAGCTCTGATCACCTGATCTTGCTGCTGCTCTCACTGGCTCATTTTCTCCAGTGATACTATCGTTATCATGCAGAATGCATTACAGGCAGAGTGGTGTAACCTATGACCTGACACTGCTTGAGAGTAAAAGGGTTATCTTGTACCTTTTCCTGTAGCCCCAACATCTGAGCAAATCTGGGGATGAGCGAGGTATCTTTTGGCTGAAGAGATGAGCTATTCATCTACTCAATATGTTTTCAAAGGTAAAAAAGAACAGTACAGAAATACAGAACAGTACTTGAAGTACTTTATCTGTCAAGCTTTTAGGAGAATCTATGTGCCATAGCCTTCCACAGAATTGAAACGCTGGGTTTGATTTTTTGGTTCCGATCTGTTTTTTCAAGCTGATATTATAGTGAGAATGATGGCACCTTGTCCTCTAAATTAAACAAGAACTATTTTGAATATGACTACATAGAACGCTGGCCAAGACTCTGAGGTGGCTAACCTGCAGGCTACTGACCAACATTATTGTAGGGCTTGTTACCTTGAAAAACAGATTATTGTAGCTCACTGTGCATTTGGAAATTAGTTTTGTGGAAACCAACCGCGGCTGAACATTTTACTTGCATACTCCTTTCCCTCAGGAACAGATAAGGATCAGCTTTTAGTGCATCTGTGACCTTTCTGTTGATCAGATGTATTTGATGCAATAAGAATTTATTGAAGGAATAATTTCGTATAGTATGCTTATAATGATGAAGCATAACTGGTGTTCATAAGCTCTTATGTTAAGAAAGGAAAACTAGATTGAACTCCTACAGTCAAGTGCAAGTCTACATAGAAATTTGATGCCTTAGGAAATAAGTTCTTTAAATTTGGAATCTTAAATGGCTGAAATTTCAGTTAGACCATAAAAATTGGAACACTTTATCTAAAGTTTTAGTATATGTCACTACTAGCTAACCTCAGCGAGCTGCCTGTACTGTGATCATTAGGGTATACAGATTCCGTAAGAAAGTACAGATTTTGAATTCCAGGTGGTGCAGATTAGGATTTAAATGTTTGTAAGGCGGCTGCTTCGTTTTTTCATGCTAGATGTTAAAAGCTTTCAGAATTTAGACATTATCTTGCACACCACAGGACTTGAATAGGATAGAAGTGTTTTCCTTACAAAGCACAGTAAAAGCCAGCAGTTTAGTTCCAATTTTTGTATGCTTTCTGGGGCAACCCGTATTACAGGTATAGAGCATCATAATAAGGCTCGAGAATTATCTATGCATGGCTACACTTTAGTATTTTAATATACTTAGTGCCTGGTAGGTAAACGTAGCTAACAGTTGATTTCTGGGGTGTTGTCAGTGTTTAGAAACTAAGTAAAATTGGCTATGGAAACTGCGTATTAAGACGGGGTTATGAAAATATAAAATTCTGTAGGTAATATTGCAAAAGGGGCATTTAGAAAATAGAAGAATTCTTTGCCAATATAACTTAGGGTAAACACTGTGTGCTCCTTTTTAGCATAAATTGTCTAATCTGCAAAAGCCATATATCTAGAATAGCTGTATGACTATGTAACGTCAGACGTAAAATACCAGGAGCTGAGACAAATGGCACTTTGTTGACACTTTGTCTCAACTTGGAAATCCGTAACGGAGTAGGTTTTAAGTGCAATTGATAGATGAAGATACTGTAGTTTTATACTCTGCTGAATTCTCTTTAAGAACTCTAATTTGTGCAGCTCTGGAAAATAAATATTGATGGGCTGATTCATCTAGGTTTAGTATAATAAGCTAATTAAAACCGAGATGCCCTGTTGTGACCAAAACAGGAAATAATAAACTTATTAAATTGAATTTATTGCTGCACAAATCAAGCTGTTTTTAAAGCCTGAATCAGAAGAGTTCACCACAACAAAGGCATAGATAGTATAGATATGATATGCTGTACTGCATGCTGAGTGGTAACAATAACTGTGTAATATGATGAAGACCTTTCACCATACTGGTACTATTTCAATTAATATATTTTGGTATTGAAATAATTTGATTACCTCAGCTTTTAATGTTTAACTGTGATTTTTAAAAAATTACCGAAATAGTGAAACTGTGACAAGGATATCCTTTAAACATAGCAGTGCCTTGCATATGGCGCCCATTGATGCACTAAGCAAATTATGGGAGTGGACGTCATGGGTTGTATTGCTTGCACCCTTTTTTAAAGGAGAAACGGTTTTGGTGAAAGGACTTATAATTAACCTAGTGAAGAATATTAGCACATATGGTTAAATCGTTTTTTAAAAAAACTCTTTGAGGACTTTGATGCTGCTGATGTTTTATAGCAGTTGCTGATTAATTTTGCTTCCAACATTCAGCACCCCCCCCCTTTTTTTAAGGGGGGGAAATCATAATTTTTGTATTCCTGTCAGAGATGTATATACCATGCTGAACCCTAACTGCAGGGGAATCTGGTTTATATTTTTTTGAGATAAGAATTGGGTTAATCCTAAATATCTAGTTTTTGAAATTTTTAGCTACTGTAAAACAAGAAAAAGCACCATCTCTCGATAAGCTGCAAATGTTCAAATAAGTAAAAAGTGCCATTATACTATCTTTTTACTGTATAATGAAAATGGAGAAGAGTAACTTTTGTGTCCAGGCATTTCTGGTATTGTGATGAAGTGCTAAGAGTCCTCAAAGGGTTTATATGCTTTGCTGACCTTAACGTTAGCAGCTTGTGTTTTTTCTCACAGAGAATGAGTGTTGGTCAGAAGTTGCTGAAGTTATGGGGGGGTGAAAAATGTGACAAACTTAGCAAGGGAACACTTGCCACTTGAATTGAGCTGTGACCTAGGATTATTTCTTTGTAAAGCTGTGGAATTTGGTATTCCAGGTTTTACGCATTTGTGTTGTTATTTAGCAAAAATGATTGCAGGGAGGATTTAAGTTGCAATTAAAAGTTCCCTAATAAGTTTTATATTGAGATTTTTCTGAATTTGCACAGATATAAGCTCTGGAATACCTGGTTTGGTATTCTTAAAAGGGAAAATTGTAACTAGTATAGTAAATCGTAAACTGTGAGTTGTTAGAACAACGTTGTTAATCTAATTTTAGATTGTTAAAAATGTACCTCAAAAGGCTAGTGAGAAATTGCTTCATTTTTACACAATTGTCAAATACTAATAACAAATCTCACTTTACAATGTGCCAAAATTCACTTTTATACTAGTTTTCAATGCTTTAATATTTGCAACTTAAGTTAAAACTTATATTTACAAACACTACTGTAACTTCAGTTAAACTGAATTGTGTGATTGAAGCTTTTTTGCTTATTATTGTATTTATTACACAACTCGATTCCGTAAATATATAAAATTACCTATCCATTTATTTTTGTATTGTTTTACATGTTTATACCTGCAGTTTGTGTGATTTTTTTACAACTGTAATTCCGATGTCATGCTAAGAACCAATAAAGTATATCCATCTGTTGTCTTTCATTTGATTCCTTGACAAACTGAACAAGTTCAAGGTTATTTAAACTGTATTTTTTGAGGCTTTCAGCAGTCACTTTTTAAATTAAGGCTACATATAATTATGCATGTTAGACAGTTAACTCTAAACAGGAAACAAAATGCCATGAGATCACTTGTAACTAAGCTCCCTGTGTACACTTAAAATTGTCATATAGCTGATCTCTGTCAAGCAAAACAATATAAAGCTGCTGGTTTAATATCAGACCATATGGTAAGCCTCTGAGCTAGTTGGGTAAAGCTCAAGCAAATGATTTTTATCGTGCCTACTCAAGGCTTATGTTTAACCAGTTGCACACTTGTAAAAATAATTATGGCCATTTATTCTTTGAAAGCAAGAAATGTATTGCAAGTCTCAAGAGCAAAATTGATTTTACTGTTTTTTGAAGCAAATTCACTTATTAACTAATGTTCATCTCAGAATGTTAATAGCGGACTTAGTTGTAGTGAAAGTGTTTACATTTTTATGCACATACCGGATAAGGGCTAAATCCCGTTCCTTTTATTCATGTAAGTAAAAGGAAGGACCACTTTTTGAGCAACTGATTTTATGTAAAAGAAGGCTTGTCATAACGTGTTTTTGATCATTTTGGTGGATAATGTCGGTGATTGTTTATTCTTTAGTATTTTTTTCTATTTGTATCTATTTAAATTTTCACAGTTGCAGGAAACTGGGGAGGGCTCGCACAATTATTTTATGACCATAGATACTGAGATTCAATAACTCTAACTCTTCAAACACAATTGTCAGCATCACATGTCAAAATATACAAAGTAAGTATCCTTAAATCAAACTCTAATGATTTCTCAAGCAGCATTTTTCTTTTTTGCCTTTCTTTGATTATCAATGGAAATATTTTTTCATCTGTGTGTAATGAAATCGACATTTATCGACATCTACTGATTAAAAATGTAATCCTTCCAAACCTATGTAAAAGAAATTGAATTTGACATTTCCT
This sequence comes from Mauremys mutica, assembly GCF_020497125.1. Lineage (NCBI taxonomy): Eukaryota > Metazoa > Chordata > Testudines > Geoemydidae > Mauremys > Mauremys mutica. Next base: position 136,604,006 of record NC_059076.1, on the reverse strand, counting down.
TTAAGTTCAAAACTGTTTTATATATTCAGCAGTATCTTTATTCCATATGCTCAGTATCTTTTCCAGCAACTTTATTTCATATTTGATATTAATCATTAATTTTATGCAGTATTTTTTTAATTGTTTTAATTTGATGCTTATGAGTCGTCATGCTCTAGGAATTATTTTGGGGAAGTTCTGATTTCTTATACAGAAGGTCTGACTAGATCGTAGTGGTACCTTCTAGCCTGGGAATATACGAGGTATTGATAGCACTAGCTATAGGGTGTGCTTTGGAAGAGTTAGCTGTGCTTCCCATCTGGATCTGTAGTATGCTCATCCTGCTCTTCTTTATATGGCTCCTCAGATGACCAACAGAGCTAAGGAAAAGGCCGTTTTCATTGTTAACCTGAGAGAGACAGACTACTTTTTGCATTCAGTCCTCCAGAACTGAAAAACCACTCTGCTTCTCCCTCTTAAGAGAAAAAAAAGCTGCCCTCCCTCCCTCTCCCCGCCTGCGTTTAAAAGTTTTATACCTTTTCTTTCCCCGCTTTTTATACATAATGCTGAACTACTACATAGAAAGAGAAGCTGAGCCTGAATATCTGAACACCTCTATCCCATATGAGGGAAATTGTGAGCCGTATGTGAAAAAGCTCACCAAAAAAGTGTGTTTTGGGCACATCTTTTTGTAAACAATGAAAAGAACATATGCATGTCCAACAGTACTAGACTGAAAACAACTAGCTTCCTCACCTCAGCTCTGGATACCCAGTCTCTGCCCTGTCTATCGTTAGGGTTACAGCCATGCTAAACTTATACACACGCGCGCACACACACAAATTGCAGAGAACAACTGGATGGGAGAGCAAGCTATAAAGGAACAAAACAAACCCAAGCACTGTAAAAAAACTAGTGAAGAGAGACACATCTCAAACCAATTAGACTGGGAAAAGCTAGTGTTTTTAAATGAAAACCAGCTGCTCATTCTTTAAAAATAATAATCCCATTGACCGGCTGGATTACAGTATTGTTTCCTTACCAAATGATATTCTTCATTTGTCGTTTTCTTAACCTAATTTTTTATTTTTTACTAAAATCTTTCATGTCCACCTCTTTAAAATGAACACTGATCCCTGGTGGATGTACAGCATGTTACATTCTTCTTCAAGTGATTGCTCATGTGTATTCCACAGTAGGTGTGCGTGCTGGCCATGTGCACCGGTGCCAGAAGTTTTTCCCCTAGCACTACCCATAGGGGAGCACCCCAGCGACCCCTGGAGTGGCACCTCCATGGTGTGGTATAAGGGGCGCTGCGCGCTCCCCCAACCCTCAGTTCCTTCTTGCTGCCAGTGAAGGTGCGTCGGAACTGCTCTGCTCCAGCTTTGCTGCTGCTCTTCCCCAGAACTCTTGTTTGTTCAGTGTATGATACCTGTAGTTAGTAGTTTGATTAGGTTTGGTTTAGTTTAGTTATTGTGCCCGGGCCGGGGCATGCCCCGTGCCCCGGGTTTTAAGTTGTGCGACACTTGTAGGTGACAGATGCCACTGAGTGATCCGCACATGGACCGTTTACGTTGTTTGGGTGAAACCCATCTCAGCGATCGCTTAAAGATTTGCAAGTCGTTCAAGCCTTGCATTATGTGATCGTCTCCCAGACCACGGAAGATGCTGGGTTTGGCAGGGCTATGCTCTGTCCTGAGAGTTTGTGAACTCCTTCCCACCTCCAACAGATTTGGCTTGGAATCACCTGTTATGGAATACACATGAGCAATCACTTGAAGAAGAAAAGACGGTTACCTTTTCCGTAACTGGTGTTCTTCGAGATGTGTTGCTCATGTCCATTCCATATCCCGCATTCCTTCCCGTCTGTCAGAGTTGTCTGGCAAGAAGGAACTGAGGGTTGGGGGAGCGCACGGCACCCCTTATACAGGGCCATGGAGGCGCCACTCCAGGGGTCACGAGGGGCACTCCCCTACGGGTACTGCTAGGGGAAAAACTTCAGACACCGGTGCATGTGGCAAGCCCACACACCTACTGTGGAATGGACATGAGCAACACATCTTGAAGAACACCAGTTACGGAAAAGGTAACTGTCATTCAAATCAAGTCACTGATGGTAATTTATGCTAACGTACTTACCTTGGTATCTCCCTATCTTCTAGGGAGTTGGGTAATATTTGCAGAGGTTCCTAACACTGCTTAGCCGTCAGTAAAACATTAAGCCTGCCAAATGACCTCGATTTGGAATTTCTTAGGCTGCACATCTACATATGAATGGTGCTTTATTAGCTTCTTGAATTACTAGTGGAATTGAAATGACACATTCACAACAGGAACTGTATGAAAATGGAACGCTTGTTTAACTGAATCGCCCTGCGTGCCCATTGTGCACATTCTGAGAGGTGCTCATAAGATAGCCCTATTGAATTGCTTAAAATAAACCTTCATACTAGTTGGCTCCCTAGGTAGGAAAGAAAACTCCCAACAGCAAGACCCAGGGGATATCAATAGCATTATTTCTCTGGTACAGACAAAAAGACCTGGACTGTTCGTCTCAGTTACCCATTCATGGCTAGGAAATCATTAGGCACACAATGCATTGTATAGATCGCTGCGAAAGCCCCCAGCTCAATAAGACAGGAAATTTGTAATGGTTAAAATTGAGCCTTTGGTTAACCCCTCCACAAACCTTCCATTTTTCTGTGTTATCAAAGTTAGCTCAATATTTGTTTTATATACATCCTGTTCCGGACTTTGACTCCTTCCACAGAGTGCACCTTCCTGCCTTCTATTATCTGATTTATTACAGAATCATTTTTCTTTATAAGATTTCGCTCCGCCCACTTTAACTCTTTATCTTGTCAACTTGAAAGCTGGGGCTTTCAATGGAGTGGGAATCAGTGTGTCCTCCCCCCCCCCCCCAATGTCGTGTTGGCTTCTAAATAGTCATTTGGGAGCTTATCTGCCTGCCCTGCATCCGTATCTCTGCGGAGCCTGGCACCAACCCTACACGACGCGGCTCAACTCATAGCAGGTTTGGTTTTCCTTTAATTCAAGAGCTTGACAAATATAAGGATGTTTGAAAAGCAAAGGCAGATGCACTGTGATTACTGTCTGCTGTGCCTTGTGAAGGCATCACTTGGGTCACTGCACATAAAACAGCCTTGCAGAATTGTCATCCAACTGCGTCAGCCCAGCTCCACTCAGCAGGATGATGGGGGTGGGGGGAAGCTAATGACTTGCTCATCCAGAAAAATGAAACAAAACTTGCCCCAGGCAAGTAGAATTTTGCCAAACGTGACCCAATTGTTAACGTTTTCCGTGTTAATGGCACTGTGGTGTTCTTCAGGTCTGTGTATTTTGCCTAGGAGTATCCCCCCTTCATGGACCAGGAACCCACTGTGCTAGGTATGGCACAAACATGGAACAAAAAGATGGTCTCTGCACCAAAGAGCTTGCCGTCTAAATAAAGGTATGAGCGATTTGTTTAGCCTTTCATTGCATAGTCCTTTCTGTGCACATCACACGGTTCTAGTCCACGCAATCTGGCGAGACAGCCTTCAAACAGTCTGTCTACCTCAGCACTGCCCTTGTTACAGCTTCCCTCAGAACGGCCCTGTGAAGTCCTCCTTATATTATTGCCATTTTACAGCGGGGAAAACTGAGTCAGAGGTGAAGTGATGTACACAAGGACCCCCAGGGAGTCAGTGGCAGAGTTTGGGTTAGACTGAAGGACAGGTGCAATTAGTGGGTATATAACACTACCACTCTGTTCGGTAGCACTCTACACTTCCCTTTACATCAGTATAAATAACTGCACAAAGGTGCAGAGCAATGGAGAATCAGACCTTCTGTATACAAACCCACCTTTCTGGGGATAGATTTGCTGTGATTTAGGATTGAACTGGGAGCTGGTTCCTTCAGCCAGCCTCCACAGGCAAAGGCAAGCAGCTCTGGAAATCAATTTCTCCACCCAGACCCCCTGTGCCTAGCATCCATGCTGGTCCCACCATCTGACCCATGGCCATATGAAGATCATGGGATGGCAGACCTGCCAGGACTTCTGGGAGTGGGGGGTTTCCTGACAGGCAATTCTGAGCACTCTGCTGTTTTTCCTGATTGCTCAGGAGTGGGAAGGGAATTTCATATACAACTGGAGACCTGCCATCGTGTTAGCAGCACTAAACACCCAGCACTAAAATATTTAAAAATTCCCTTCCTTTTCCCAGACACTGCTCAAAATTTAACCTCCTGCTCCTGCCCCTGGAGTCACTTGGGCAAACCCTGGTAGCCCCATTGTCTTCAGAGGCTCTGCCTGGGCATGAGGGTCTGCCCAGGAGGGTCCGGGTGCAACAGTGGGGTCTGAGACTCCTGAAAGATGGATTTGCAAATAAAGCCAGTTGGGAATTTTTTGACAAAACCTTTCTAAATCAGAAAATGCCAATTTGTGCAAATGGAAACATTTCATGGGAATGTATCCGTTTTGACGGGAAGCTTTCTCAGTCCATGCTGGAATTTCTGGTCAACATGAGAGAAACACCCCCTCAACCTTCACCATGGCCAACAGCCTGGTAGTCATGGCACCCATCCAGGAGGTGGGAAACTCAGGTTCAAGGCTCTGGCCTGAATCAGAAGGAGACCCAAGTTCTAGTCCCTGCTCTAACACCTGAGGTGTAGGCCACTGTTGTGAAGATTTTTTAAAGGTCTCTTGGGTTTGTCCTGATACACAATGGGACATTTTTTATTTTTGAAATCTCAACCTTTTTTTTGCAGGCTGAGTAGACGGTTTCCTGCTCTGCTCTATCTACAATCAAACATTTTACCCTGGTTTGCCAGTTTTTCCATCTTACTCACATTTGAACCCTGCCCTGAGCTCTTTGCGGGGGCTCCCTGGGACTTTCCCAGTTTTCCCTGAGGGCAAAGAGCAAACACAGCAGCAGCAAAAAAATAAATAAATCAGTGAGGTATTTATTTGGATCTCTACCCTTTGCAGTGTACAGCTGTTAGCAGTCCCTATGCACCGGTACAAAATCATGGGCTTAGCCCCCCCTCCCCCCCCCCATTGACCACCTTGGGAGAGGTGATTAAATGCAGAGGTGATCTAACACAGTGGTTCTCAACCAGGGGTCCAAGGCCCCCTTGGGGACCATGAGCAGGTTTCAGGAGAACCGCTGAGCAGGACCAGCGTTAGACTCGCTGTGGCCTCGGATAGAAAGCTCAAGTCCCACTGCATGGGGCTGAAGCCTGGGGCCCTGAGCAGGGCCGCTTGGGGGGTGGGGGGGAGGGGAAGAGGGGCAATTTGCCCCAGGCCCCGCAGAGGCCCCCACAAGAATGCACCGGGCCCACCTCTGCCTTCCCCCGTCCCCCGGCGCCTCAGCGCGCCGCGTCCAGGAGCAGCCCTGGACAGAGTTAAGCGGCCTGGCTAGGGCAGGGCCTGAGCTCCTCCCCACTCAGCTGCATGGTAAGGGGGCGGGGCTGCGAGCTCCAGTCCCGCCGGAGCCAGGCTGCTGCAGCGCTGTCCGGGGCCAGGGCAGCTCCTGGACGCAGGGCACTGAGGCGCTGAGAGAGAGGAGAGACGGGGGTAACCCAGGAGCGGCCCTAATGCAGGAAGTTATCTACTCCTCTGGGGGGCGTAACCAGGCAGGCTTTCTCCCCAGCCCACAAAGCACTCACTGCCCTGCCCACGGCTCTTTTCATCCGTTTTATGATCCCAAACTTAAGCAAAACAAACAGTTCCTCAGCTCAGCCTGGGCTATTGCTTACTCCCAGTGGATTTTCCCCATTATGTCGCAGGGTCTCACTGCCTCCCCTCCCAGGGGACTCTGGCAGTTGGGCTGCTTCTGGTTCCTATTTCTGACTCACAAAATCGCTTCCCCCAAGCCCAGCTGCCCTCTTTTAAATCTGGGTTAGATGATTGGCACAGGTGTGCTGGCCCTGCTCCCTCAGTGTCACCCTGTGATGGGGGTTGTTGGAGCCCAACTGAAAGCGGGGACTCGAACTCTTCCGGTGGCTGAATCGATGCAAACTTCTGTTTTTACAGTTGCTCCTGAAGTCCCCATGTGAGGTATGGGGCCCGTTTGTGCTGAGCACTATACAGAATAAGCGAGTGCTCATCCTTCAGAGCTTCCAGTCTAAGCACACACAGGAGGTTTTAATCTAGAACCAGAGGGTTAGAAAGAACCACCAGGATCATCTTGTCTAGCCCCCTGCCAACATGCAGGAGTTGTGTCTAAACCAGTGGTTCTCAACCGGGGATATGTGTACCCCTGGGGTATGCAGAGGTTTTCCATCAACTCATCTAGATATTTGCCTAGTTTTACAACAGGCTACATAAAAAGCACTAGTGAAATCAGTACAAACTAAAATTTCAGACAAACAATGACTTGCTTATACTGCTCTATATATTATACACTGAAATGTATGTACAATATTTATATTCAAATTGATTTATTGTCATAAACAGATAGTTAAGGGTTAATGTCTCTCTTACCTGTAAAGGGTTAAGAAGCTCAGTAAACCTGGCTGACACCTGACCAGAGGACCAATAAGGGGACAAGATACTTTCAAATCTTGGTGGAGGGAAGTCTGTTTTGGGGGTTGTTCGCTGTTGGGACTAAGAGGGACCAGACGTCAATCCAGGCTCTCCAAATCTCTCTGAATCAGTCTCTCATGTTTCAAACTTGTAAGTAGCACAGGCAAGGCGTGTTAGTCTTATGTTTGTTTTCTCAACCTGTAAATGTTCCTTTTTGCTGAAAGGATTTTACCTCTCTTTGCTGTAACTTTGAACCTAAGGCTAGAGGGGTTTTCTCTGGGCTATATAAATCTGATTACCCTGTAAAGTATTTTCCATCCTGATTTTTACAGAGATAATTTTTACCTTTCTTTAATTAAAAGCTTTCTTTTTAAGAACCTGATTGATTTTTTTCCTTGTGTTAAGATCCAAGGGGTTTGGATCTGTGTTCACCAGAAAATTGGTGAAGTCCCTCAAGGCAGCCCAGGGAGGGGAAGGTTTTGGGGGGACAGGGAGTGCGCCACACACTGAATTTCTGGCTGGTGGCAGAGTTACCAGATCTAAGCTAGGAATTAAGCTTAGAAGGGTCCAGGCAGGTCCCCACATCTGTACCCTAAAGTTCAGAGTGGGGGAGGAAACCTTGACAATTGTATATATGGTAAAAATAAGAGAGTCAGCAATTTTTCAGTACTAGTGTGCTGGGACACTTTTATATCTGATTTTGTAAGCCAGTAGTTTTTAAGTAAGGTGAAACTTGGGTGTACACAAGACAAATCAGACTCCTGGAAGGGGTACAGTAGTCTGCAAACGTTGAGAGCCACTGGTCTAAACCAACCAACACAGATAAGCCAATGAAGGACCTTCCCCAACGTCCTTCAGTTTACCCACATTTTGCCGCGGGAGAACTGGATCGCAGTGAGATTTAAATGATTTGCTGAGGGTCATGTGGGAAGCATGTGGTGGAGCCAGGAACTGAACTCAGTCATCCTGAGTGCCAGCTCACTGCCTTAACCACAAAACCATCACTGCTTTCTAGTAAGAGAAGAGACTGTATGCAAATGGCCAGTGAAGGGGTTGTTTTTTCGTGGTGGAAGTTGGTGGCAGAGATGGGATGTAGCTGCGTTAGGCTTTTACAATGCCGGATGGGTGCCGGTGGGACAAGAATTGCTCAGCATTCCCCACCCCAATGTGGGTTGTGTGTTTTTTGTTTTTGTTTTTTTTTAAATATACATTTTAGATTCTTTTCTCTTGTCTTCCAGTTTTGAGCCTTCGGGTCACATTCCCATGTTTTCCCTTCAACCGCAAACACTAGAAAAAATTTTAAATGGAAGCCGAGATTAAATAAGGTTTTCTAACGACAGCAGAGGTTATCATGTGATTGGGTGGCTCCAGGAGCTGGGGATCCACATAAAATATCCAGTATTATGAGAGTTAGCAACACTGCTGCTTCACGCGGGAGGTCCACCCTGACCCATTTCCCCAATACCGAATAGCAGACTTGGCTTCCTGAATGTCTGCCCTTAGTTTTCCCATTAAACATAAAAGAAGGCTGCCTACTTGTGCTATCTCCTCGGGAAGCAACGGGTTCCCTAGAGCTCACTTGCTCTCTGGCTGTAGGGTGGAGTGGTAAGGGCTGATGAGCAGTTCTAGAAAGGGGCTTTGCAGGTGCTGGAGGTAGCTTGCTCCACTCCATTATGCAAGAATGGAGAACGAAAAAGGGGGAAAATCTCATTATGGGTTTGTCCGCACAGCAAGTTGGCAAGCCAGGGTGTGAATCCACGGGGTGCTTACGTGTCATGTTACCCTGCTACAGTGTGCTCTGATGAACTCTGTTTCAAACATCAAACCACGCTACGGAACTTCTAGCAGGGGCCACATAGGACGGGACTGCGCAGCCAACTAGCAGTCTATAGGGTCACACCTTGGCTTGCCATGCACTAATGTTCTGCGTAAGCAAACCCTGAAACAGCTTGAGGTGGTGCTCCCTACCCCACTCCGCTTCACAAAAAAATAAACAAGTACTGGACAAAAGTTGTATTGATGTGACTAGCTGCAGGTGGATGTTCTCGGTAGGTGCTGTTGTGGTAGCCAGTCGTGCCTGTAACTATGTAACAGGGTCTCTTGGCATTTCGCAATCCTTATTCCCTGGTGTTCGTGACCATCTATTCTGGCTGGAGCCTTGCAGTTCAAAATCTTCAGTGTGATAAGAACAAAAAATAAGCTCTAATTCCCCACCACACACACACACACACGCGATCTGAAAGGGATGGGTGTCTTCTCCAAGGTGCTTTATTTTGTAAAGTTCGGTGGCTGCAAAATAAAAGCCTTATCTGTGAGGTCCCTAGCGTGTGTGGATTTAAAACAAACGCTTAACGTTGTCGAGCATGGGGGTGTTGTGTTTGCATGAGAGAGAAGGGTAGATGCCGCAGGAAGTTTGCGCGTACTGGCAAATCAAGCATCAACACAAACAGTAGCCTTTTAAAATGTGTGTGTGAACTTGCGCTCTCTTTTTATGCCTCTCCTCCTTCAAGTGGGCTCTGCATATTCCCGTGGGTGCGATCAAAGTGTCTGGGCCGTGAGTTTCCAGAACCTTCTGGAAAGCAATTAGATCCACTAACCCCCTCTCTTCTCCTCAAATCTGGAGGGTTCCTTGGGAGGGTGACCAGATAGCAACTGTGAAAAAACAGGACGGGTGTGGGAGGTAATAGGCACCTATATAAGAAAAAGTCCCAAAAAACAGGACTGTCCCTTTAAAAACTGGACATCTGGTCACCCTATTCCTTGGGAATAAAAGCAGGACTGGTCCTAACCATCCCTCAGTTCCTTTCTAACCACCGAACGTGCTGCAAGCTTGGCGCTCGCGCGGTGTCTTCAATGCTTTCCTTGGGTTTTTTGATAGATTGGTAGATTCCAGGGCCAGACGAGACTCGTGTGATCATCTAGTCTGACTACCTGTCACACAGGCCAGGGGACTTCCCTAAAATAATTCCTAGAGCGTCTCTTTCAGGAAAAACATCCAGTCTTGATTTTAAAATTGCCAGTGATGGAGAATCCACCTCGACCCTTGGCAAATGGTTCCAGTGGTTAATGACCTTCCCTGTCAAAGATTTACACCTTATTTCCTGTCTGAGTTTGTCTGGCTTCCCCTTCCAGCCATTGGATCATGTTAGACTTTTCTCTGGTAGACTGAAGAACCCATTATGAAATATTTATTCCCCACGTAAGTACTGGGACAGGGTCAGGCCAGACAGCTACAGGAGAATGCTGGAAGGCAGATATATTAGCTCTAGAATAAGCAGGTCCCTTTACCCTTGATAACTGAACAGGGTTTACTCTAGATTATTTAGGACACCTGGGACCAATCAAGAGTCTGCCAGAACCTGTTAAGAGTCTCCCCTCCAGCCAGATAGGGGCACGTGCTAGGAGCTGTGGGCACAAGGCAAGCTACTGGAGAACTGGGCGGTGCTGACGCTGACAAGCACCTGGAGGGAAACCCCACAGGTACAGAAGTGAAGGGCAGGGAAAACCCTGCCCAACAGGGCAAACAGCCCTTTCGGGCCCCGGGGGTCTGAGGGAAGAGACTGAACTGGGTGCCTGGTCTGTAGCCACCACACCCAGAGGGGCTACCAGAGGCTCTCCTCCTCCACCCTCCATCAAGGAGGCTGGGAGGAACCCTGCTCAGGTGAGGTGTGGACAGCAAGCCCAGGGGCGTGGGCGAAAACTCTGAGGCAGAGAGGAATACCCCAGCCCGCCGCTAAGCGGAAGTGGGGAACCCACCAAAGTGGAGATGGAGGCTCTGTCTCTGTACTTCCAGACTGTAATCAAGTCACCTCTTAACCCTCTCTTTGTTAAGCTAAATAGATTGAGCTCCTTGGGTCTGTCACTACAAGGTAGGTTTCTAACCATTCTTCTGAGTCTTCTCGGAACCCTCTTGACCTGTGGGCACCAGAACTGGGCACAGTATTCAAGCAGCAGCCGTACCAGCGCCAGATGTGGAGGTAAAATAACCTCTCTGCTCCTACTTGAGATTCCTCTGTTTTCTTTTTGCTTCTCTTCTGCCCTTCTGAGGCAAATTTTGTCCTCAGTCAGATTTTTCTTTCAAAAGACGAGAAGAGATTCTCACCCAGCACAGGCTTTGTCGGGACCCGCAGGAGCCACCAGCTGGAGCACCTCACACACCCCAATGGACTGGGCCTATCAACTAAGCTGGCACCAAATAAGCGGGGCGTTGGCTTTGGCGAGTGCCCTGCAGGAGTGGGAGAGTGGCTTCACTCGCTCCTGCTCGTGGGAGAGCTTGTCAGGCGCAGTGTTTGTGTTGCAGGATCGCAGGATGGCTGTGAGGGGAAAGGAGGGAATGAGCTCCAAGGGACAGCACCAGGTGAAACAATAGCTGACAATAGCCATTGCTGGGATCCGACCCCAGTCTCTGCTGAAGGCTCTATCCAGCACTTCGAACCTTCTAGGCTCTGATCCACCCTTCCCAGAGCGAGCTGATTTTGTGTGGGTGTGAGACAGGGACAATGGGAGGGTAATGAATGGGTGAGTACGCGAGCGTGATCCTGCTCCCACAGAAACAGATTGAGGTGGGGCATAGGGCTGGGTCTTGGGAAACCTGGTTCCATGCCCAGCTCTGGCATGGACTAGGTGTTTGATCCTTGGCACGCCACGTAACTTCTATGCCTTGTTTTCTGGAAAGTGCCGTGATTGCCAAGTAATGATTCTCATTAGTTATTAAACTCCATGGTGAGACTCCCTTGATTCCATTGGGACTACCCATGTAAGTGCAGTGTGTGTGTGCGCGCTTATGGGATCGGGGTCTTCTTTGTGGGGGATAGAAGGGGCGGAGCACAGGATCAGCTGTGCATGTAGTAGCAGCAGCAAAGGCTATAATTTCGCATAGCACCTGGGTTTGGGACAACCAGAGGCAGAATGGGGCTGTAAGAAACCCTGTAAATATTACTCTTGAAATGAACCTAGCACGTAAAAAGGCCTCAAAAGGCAGGAAGGAAGGGGGCAGTGACTGGGCATCCAACAGGGCGTGACCTGCCCCTTGATAAATACATTTAATTAAATGAAAAATTCCAAGATTATTTTTTTTTTACTTAATATCTTTAAGCTGGCAGAGGGCTACGCTTGCCAGAGAGCTGTGATTGTGGCAGCAAGGGTGTGGCTGATTTAGTTTTTAGTCCTTGAGTTTAAAACTAAACAAAACCAAAAAGTTACCATTGCAAAAGCACCACAGTGAACAATAACAAAGCCAAATATTTTCCCTTTCTCTAGCGCCTTCCACGGCTGGATCTCAGAGCATCTTACAATAAATAAGCCCTCATTACAACACTCCTGCGAGGTAGGTTAGCCCAATTTAAAGAGACCGACTGAGGCACGCAGCAAGTAAATGTTGTGCTCAAGGTCACACAGGGTGTGAATGGCAGAGCCCATGAATTAGACCCCACAAGTGAAATCTTGCGTCATTGAAATCAATGGGAGATTTGCCATTGACTTCACTGAGCCAAGATTTCACCCCAGATCCCTAGATTCTTGCCATGTAACTCAAGGCTTTTCTATTCTAGCTCCTACCGCACCAATTGCTATGGTATGTGAGTGTCCATCTCCATGGCATCTTTCCCTACCTGCTCTCCTTTCTAGTGGGAATAAGAGACTATCGTTCCCTTGTGGTGTGAGTGGCTTGCTTAAGATGACAGTTGTGAAAAGTAGGTCAGCAGAGTAGCTCCGCTAGGCCCAGGATGTTCTTATAGAATAGAATACCATGGTTGGAAGGGACCTCAGGAGGTCATCTAGTCCAACCCCCTGCAGGACCAATCCCCAGACTGATTTTTGCCCCAGTTGCCTAAATGGCCCCCTCAGGGATTGAACTCACAACCCTGGGTTTAGCAGGCCAATGCTCAAATCACTGAGCTATTCTTGTAGCACTACATTATGTGTAAATGAAATGTTTGTACTTCACGGTCCAAGAGACACAGACACGGTTTTCATCTTGAGGCCAAAAGACCAAAAACATCAAGACACTTTGATCACAGCCTTTGATAGGCCGAGAGACGACTTACGCTTGATCTTTGCTTTGAGGAGCTAAGAAGCTATTGTATTAGGCCACTAGGTGGTGCTATGTGCAAAATACCTTATTTAAGCTAACCTCAGCCATACCGGGCAGAGCATTAAAGGATCTTACAGTGAACGCATCTGGTGTGCACCTTGCTCAGAGCTCTGTAGCCAGTCCCTATCGGCTACCTCATTGGGTTGTGCAAAAATTCCCTGTGCAAGACTGCCAGCTAGCCAGCAGCTGCTGCCAACCCCCCCATTCTGTGCACATGGTGTACCCCTTTAGCCTGCTGAACCAGTGTGACTACAGACACAGTTGCTGCAGAAGGGGATGTGCTACCCTATTGCATGTGAATGGGACACTCTCAGGGCCACCGCTGCAGTGATGACTCTGTAGACCGTTCTCTTTCCAGATTCCATTCAGGATCTTCGACTGCCTTTCCCGCAGCTCTGAGAGTTGCTCCCCTGCCTGCCTTATGAGCAGACATTAAGGTCCTGCCCCGTTTGTTACTAAGGAGCCAGCTTGTTCTGTGTGTCTGCTCCCCACCACCACTAGCAGCAGGGGAGGGAAACTGAGCCGTCACTTCCTCTCTGTGTTCCATTCCCCGAGAAGGCCGAGATGTTGCAAATTATAAGGCCACATGTGGATACCTAGCGGGCGGCTGGAGAGAAGGTGCTAGGAGTCACTGGCTGGTGCAAGAAGCATGGCCTTCTCCCTCCATGAGGTTCCAACTCAGTGCTGCCGAGCTCTGCACTGGAAATGCAGAACTGCCTTGGCAGGGTGGGCTGAGCAGCCAGGGTACAGGCAGCTGGGAAGCGCTTGGAGGGGGGGACAAATGTTTCCTTCCTCCATGTGGGCAGAACAACTAGGTGCGCCCGCCTCACCTTGTGGAGGGACTTTAACTGCTGTTTCCCACCTTTGCAAACCTTGACAGCAGCCAGAAACTCGCCCAACTAGCCGCTATGCCAGCCAGCAATGCGGGGGGAAGCTGAAGGCTGCCACTAACTCATGATACTGCAAACTGTCGTCATTAAGCTCCAGAGTTGTCAGTCCCATTGAGATGAATGAGTTCACACCTCTCCCAGTTTTTGTTTGTCACCCTGCAGACCATGCTCAGTTCATTCATCTGTCGTTTCCTTTATATCCATAATGGCTAGAACTTCAGTTGTTTTTAAGGAAAGTTTCGATTGTGCAGAAATGAGTCGGTTCTCCGGCAAGTGGCATAGCTGAGTCCCGCCCCCCAGCACAGTGCATGCTTGAAAGCTGTTCCCCCACTCTGTCAGCTCTTTGTTCAGGGAGGATGTTGCAATTATCTGCAGCCAGTCTGCCATGGCGAAGCTTAGAGAGACAAGGTGGGGGAGGTAATATCTTTTATTGACCCAACTTCTGTTGGTGAGAGAGAGAGAAGCTTTCGAGCCACCCGGCGCTCTTCGGCTTCTCCCTGAAGAAGACGTTTGTGTGGCTTGAAAGCTTGTCTCTTTGCCCCCAACTGAAGCTGGTCCTGTAAAAGATATGACCTCCTCCGCCTTCTCTTTAATATCCTGGGACCGACACCACAGCTCCGCTGCGTGAACCGTGCCCTGACATTTTGAGCACAATGCTACCCCTGTTAAAGAGCTGCCTGGGGCCTGGATCACAGCATTGGTAGCTGTGTGCCTAAATCCCCAGCCAGTCCTTTGAAACTGCTGCTGCCTGGGCCTCTCCTGTAGACTTTTTAAATCATTAACTAGGCCATTAATCTGTACTAGCACTCAGCATGCAAAACAGTGAGGAGAAATCAATCCTCTATTTAAAAGTTAGTGTCTTTTCCAACCTATGTAAACAGTCCCCCTCTCCATGGCTCTAGAGATAGAGTCCGATGGGTATGGGCTCCATACCAACACAATGAGATTATTTCTGAGCAGGATTTTTGGCGTTCTCCAGAAAACCACGTCCATGCTTTGGCAGAGTGACTTGTCTGTAGCTGTAATGCTATGTTTGTTAGGCAATCAAGTGATTCTGGCTGTTTTGCCTCCCGCAGCTAGTACAGTTGTAGAAGTGGCTTTTTTCCGCCTTTAAATAAATAATCCTTACGTTTCTAAAAAATTTTTAAAGGAATTGAAAAGGGAAGGACGCGGATTAGGGAGCGCTCTGTGTGTGTGTGTGTGTGTATGAATATAAACACACACCCACGTGGAGATGCTATAAGGTGGGTGCATAACTGGTTGGAAAGCTGTTCGCAGACAGTAGCTATCAGCGCTTCACAGTCCAGCGGAAGGGCATATCGAGTTGGGTCCCGCAGGCATCAGTTCTGGGTCCAGTTCTGTTCAATATCTTCATCAATGATTGAGGGTGGAGGGATAGCTCAGTGGTTTGAGCATTGGCCTGCTAAACCCAGAGTTGTGAATTCAATCCTTGAGGGGGCCATTTAGAGATCTGGGACAAAAATCCGTCTGGGGATTGGTCCTGCTTTGAGCAGGGGGTTGGACTAGATCCCCTCCTGAGGTCCCTTCCAGCCCTGGCATTCTATGATTCTATAATGGCACAGAGAGTACGCTGACAAAGTTTGTGGATACCACCAAGTTGGGAGGAGCTGCAAGTGCTTTGGAGCAGCAGTTCTCAACCAGGGGTCTGGGGCCTCCTGGGGGACCACAAGCAGCTTTCAGGGGGCCCACCAAGCAGGGCAGGCATTACGCTCACTGGGGCTCAGGGCAGAAAGCCGAAGCCCTGCCCCACAAGGCTGAAGCCCAGGGCCCTGAGCCCCAGCACCCGCAGCTGAAGACAAAGTCCTGAGCACCTTAGTTTTATGAGGCCCCAGACAATTGCCCTGCTTGCTACCCCCTAATGCCAGCCCGGGCTTTTATATGCAAAAACCCCGTTGTTGTGGCACAGGTGGGCTGTGGAGTTTTATAGCATGTTGTGGGGGTGGGGAGAGGGCTCAGAAAGCAAAAGGTTGAGAGCCCCTGCTTTGGAGGCTAGGACTGAATTCAAAGTGATCTGGACAAACTGGAGAAATGGTTTGAAGCAAATAGGATGAAATTCAACAAGGACAAATGCCAAGTGCTCCACTTAGGAAGGAACAATCTGTTGCACACATGCAAAATAGGAAATGACTGCCTAGGAAGGAGTGCTGTGGAAAGGGATCTGGGGGTCATAGTGGATCACAAGCTAAACCTGAGACAACAGTGTAATGCTGTTGCCAGGGCCGGCTCCAGGCACCAGCATTCCAAGCTGGTGCTTGGGGCGGCATTCTGCAAGGGGCGGCAGTCCCTGTTGTTTTGCCCCCAAGCAGCGCGCTGAAATGCCGCTGCGGGCGGCGGGGACAGTCCGTGCGCCCTGAGGGCGGCAGGCGCGTTTCCGCGGTGAGGGCAATTCGGCGGCAGCTTCTATGTTTAGCTGTCCGGGGCAGCTTCAGCTAAACATAGAAGCTGCTGCCGAATTGCCGCCGCCGCCGCGGAAACACTCCTGCCGCCCTCAGGGCACACGGACTGCCCCTGCCGCCCGTGGCAGCAATTCGGCGCGCTGCTTGGGGCGGCGAAAACTGTAGAGCCGGCCCTGGCTGTTGCAAAAAAAAAAAAAAAAAGCGAACGTCATTCTGGGATGTATTAGCAGGAGTGTTGTAAGCAAGACACAGGAAATAATTCTCCCACTCTGCTCCGTGCTGATACAGCCTCAACTGGAGTATTATGTCCAGTTCTGGGCACCACATTTCAGGAAAGATGTGGACAAGTTGAAGAAAGATCAGAGAAGAACAACAAAAATGATTAAAGGTCTAGAAAACATGACCTATGAGGGAAGATGGAAAAAATCGGGTTTGTTTAGTCTGGAAAAGAGAAGACTGAGAATTACAGGTTGTGGTGCCAACACCTGCCCACATGTCATTCACTCATGAGAGTCTCAGAGAGATCATGAAGAAAGCATGTATTCCACAAGATGAAACAGATTCCCCACTGTCAGTTATCCTGGCTATAGTTGAGTCAGATTCCAGAGTAGTCTATTATAAGCTGACAGGTGGTTTCATAATGACAGATCCTCCGGATGATACTGGAGACATGGACAATAAACAGTGCAGAAAGAAAAGAAGGAAGCTTTTGAGATGACTTTAAGAGAAAGACGAACTGTTTCTTGGCCCCTTATTTTCAAATCTAAACAAATTCAGTAATTTGTGTATGTAAATTAAAAGGTATACAATGGCTTAACTGCTGCTTTGCAAATCTTCACTTGCTCTGGAGAACTGAGATTTCTGCAGCATGCTTCAAAATAAAATGGTTTAAAAAAAATTGGGGGGAGGGATAGCTCAGTGGTTTGAGCATTGGCCTGCTAAACCTAGGTTTATGAGTTCAATCCTTGAGGGGGCAATTTGGGGCAAAAATCTGTCTGGGGATTGGTTCTGCTTTGAGCAGGGAGTTGGACTAGATCAGGCCTGCACAACATGCGGCCCGCGTGGGCTCACTGTGCAGCCCGTGAGGGGTGAGTAGGCAAACAGCAGGTGAAGGAGGTGGGTGGGCAGTGGCAGGGGGTGAGGAGGCAAGCTGGGGGGTGGGGAGTGGCGGGGGCTGAGGAGGCGAGCGGCAGTCCAGGTCTTTGGAGGCATTTTGGCAGCAGGAGGTCCGCTCCGCGTCTTCTGGGGCACTGAAGGACCCCTGCTGCCCAAGACCCAGAGTGGACCCCCCCCATCACCGGATGAGTAAAAAAAAAAATTTAAAAAGGCACCTAAGGTGCAGGGCCCGATTCTGGGGAATCGGTGGAATCGACCTAAAGCCAGCCCTGATTACAAAGTTGGGGGAAGATCTTATTCTACTTCTAGCAAAAAGGCATTTTTCTTTTACCTTAATTATACTATCTTAGGGGCCCGCTGTAACATATTACCATGGTTCAATACCACTGTTTCGGTGGGGCAGCGCTGGGGAAGGAGGGTTTATTTCCGCGGGATGGGTGGTGCTGGGGTGTGTATGTGTGTGTGGAGTATTTCAGGGGGGATGGGTGGCACTGAGGGGGTGTTGTTTCAGGGGGGGCTTGGTGGCACTGGGGTGGGGGTCGGCAGGGCTGGGGGGGGTCGGCCCTCAGTTGTTTTCTTTGGAATAATATGGCCCTCGCCGCTTTATGAGTTGTGTAAGCCTGGATTAGATGACCTCCTAAGGTCCCTTCCAACTCTGATATTCCATGATTCAATGACATAACAGTTTTCAAGTACATAAAAGGTTGTTACAAGGAGGGAGGAAAAAAATTTCTATTTAATCTCTGAGGCTAGGACAAGAGGCAATGGGCTTAAATTGCAGCAAGGGAGGTTTAGGTTGGACATTAGGAAAAACTTTCTGTCAGGGTGGTTAAGCACTGGAATAAATTGCCTAGAGAGGTTGTGGAATCTGTATCCTGGGAGATTTTTAAGAACAGGTTAGACAAACACCTGCCAGGCATAGTCTAGATAATAAATCCTGCCTTGAGTGCAGAGGACTGGACTAGATGCCCTCCCAAGGTCCCTTCCAGTCCTACGATTCTATGAATGGGGATGCAGCTGGGGTTTGTAGAGGTGGGGGATGGCGGGTGGAGGGGGGAGAGAGGGAAGAGATGTATGCATTGCTAGGGATACCTTCTCCGTATTCCTGTCTAGGAGACTCTGGAATAACCCAAGTGATGACTGGCCTCTTCCCAACAACCTCTTGAGCCCAGTGTATGCTGGGAAAGGACTTTGGATTCTGTTCTGTTCTAAACAAGTTGTTAGCCCACACAAAACACTGTAGTATCATCCTTACTGAAAGGCACTGATTAAGCAGCATGACTAACAGGGTCAAGAGTTGTTTGCAATGTTGTAGCCATGTTGGTCCCAGGATATTAGAGAGACAAGGTGGGTGAGGTCAGATATTTCATTGGACCAATGCCTGTTTATGGAAGAGACAAGCTTTCAAGCTACACAGAGCTTCTCTTTAGCTCCGGGAAAGGTACTCAGAAGTCTCAGCTGAATGGGAGATGGAACAGATTGTTTAGCATAAGTCATTAACACACATTGTGAGAGACCATTCAATGTGAAGAGGCCCATTAACGCCTCTCCAGTCATAGGACAAACAAAGGGGGAGGAGGGAGTTAGTGAGATACCGAGTGTAAATAAACAACAAGTCCAGTGTCTTTATTAAGACCAATGTTTTTTAGTGTTTAGCAAAGTTATGAATTTAAACTCTCAGCCTCGCCTTTTGAAGGTGCTGTGCAGGTTTCCTTTGAGGATCAGGACTGAGTGGTCAGATATGGAGTGATTGCTTTGTGAGAAATGTTTGTCCATGAGTGATAGGGTGTTTGTCTTTTATCATTTTTCTGTGTGAGTTCATTTGAGAGTGTAGTCATTGTCTGGTTGCACCCAGAGAGTTGTTTTCTGGGCATTCAGTGCACTGGATGATGAGGTACACCACAGTGTTGTGATAGACCCAGGCCAGTTGGGTACAGCAGAATAGCAGAAGGCAGATATACTGGCCACTGGGTTAACAGTTTTCTGTTCCCTGACTGACCAGAGCAGGGGCTGCTCCAGGCTAATGAGAACACCTGACTCTAATTAACCTGTAAAGAGTCAGGTGAGGCCATTCAGTTAATGTGACCACCTGACTCTAATTAAGGCCCTGCTGATACTATAAAAAGGGCTCACTCCAGTCAGGCAGGGGAGAGCCAGGGAGCCAGAGGAGAGGAAGTGCGGCTGAAGGGCTGGTTAATGAAGACACTCTCAAGCCATTGGTAAGGGAGCCCTCAGGTAAGGGTGAGGAAGGGAGAAGCAGGAGAGCTGTGGGGAACTGGCCCAGGGAAATGTAGCAGCTCTGGCAGTGAAAGGTTGGCTGCCAACAGCTGCTACCATTAGGGTCCCTGGGCCGGAACCCGGCGTAGAGGGCGGGCCCGGGTTCCCCCCAACCCACCACTACAGGAACATCTCCTGGGAGGGGAAGTCAGGCCCCTGTTAGGACAGGAGGCTAAACTGTTCTGAAATAAGCTCCCAGGGACAACAGAGACTGTGGGAGTTCTCTCACCAACCTCCTTGCAGGCTTATGATGAAAAGGGCTCAGTAGACTAACCCTGGCCCTAGAGAGAGAAGGGCTACGTGGAGGGTCATAGTGAGCCACTGAGGCTAGCATAAACCACCTAGAAGCTCAGGACCCACGGGAGCAAGGTCAGAGCTCTGCCACAGCATGTGTAGGACCCAGGGACCCTGGCAGGTGTGTTGTGGGGGATATTGATCATCGTAGCAGTGGGGATATGGCTGCAGGTTTTGCACCTGCTGTTTTGAGGTGGTTTGTCCTGGCCTGTGGGGAGCTTGCTTCTGATGATGTGGTTTGGGTGTTGTTTGAACACCAGAAGAGGGTGTTCGGGAAAGATTTTTCAGGATGTGGTCCCCATTATAATTCTTTGTTGCTATCCCATATGGGTTCCAGAGTGGAAGGGTTGTAGGTGACAAGTACGGGTGTGCAGTCAGAGGGTTTTTTTCTGTATTGTAGCAGGTTTTCTCAGAGTATTTGGGTGGCTCATTCTATGATGTTCTTTGCTGTACCTCATCCAGTGCCCTACGTTTCCCCAATGACAACTCTAGAGGTGAAACCAGGCCACTGAATGAACTCTCTCAGAAGAAAGGACAAAAAGACCTTATCACCCACGGCTGAGCACTTTTCACAAAGCAATCGCTGCATAGCTGACCTCTCAGTCCTCATGCTCAAAGGAAACCTGCCCAGCGCCTTCAAAAGACAAGCCTGGGAGCTTAAATTCATAACTTTGCTAGACACTAAAAATCATGGTCTTAATAAAGACACTGGATGTATGGCTTATTACAGCAACCTGTAACCCACTAACCCCCCTTCTTGTCCTATGACTGCAGAGGTGTTAATGGGCCACTTAGCACATACTGTGAGAGACAGTTCAGTGTGAACCACTTATACTAATCAATGTGTTCCACCTTGTATTTAGTTGTGACACTCCCTTTCCCAGAGCTCTGTGTAGTTTGAAAGCTTGTGCCCCTCTCACCAACAGACACCATCAAATAAAAGATATTACCTCACCCACCTTGTGTCTCTAATGGTCAAAAGTGGCTCCTCCTCTCCCTAGAGAAAACTGCGTGCAGTGTCACGTGTGTCTTGGTTTGGTAGCGTTTATTTTTAATATGCAAATGTTGCTCAGTGCGTGTTTAGAGAAGGCAGATCATATCATAACTATATTTCTATGAATAATATGGGGTGTAACATCACAGGAAGATTCTTTGAATAGGGCATAAAGATGTTTTATGCAAGATGGATCATGTGAGGTATCATTGAAAAGGTTATGATCTACTGCATGTGTTTATCCAATTTGAATGCAGGTATGATTTCTGTATCTGAAATTTAGAATGCTCCCTAAAAGTGTGTGTGTGGTGGAAGGCGGCGGGGGGCACTGGCACCTGAACCATGGCCAGGCCCCTTATGCTGCCTCTTTCTCCAAGGCCCCAACTCCACACTGCCTCCCCCCACAAGACCCTACCCCCTGCTCACTCCTCTCCACCCCTCCCCCCATTGATTGTCCTTATGGCCATTAAAAGTGAGAGGCCCATTCCCTGCCCCCCCCCCCATTCCAGCACCCCTGCTTTTAGTCACTGGTAGGTGACTTCCAGTCTGGAAGCAGGGAGTAGGTAGGTGACAAAAAAACACAGACCAGGAGGAATTGCGGGAAGGCACTGAAGCGTGGCTTAGCCATGCATCCACACTGTCGACTGGTTGTGTTAGGCATATATAACTAGGTTACTCGGGTGTGGATTTTTCATACACCTGAGTGATGTCATTATACTGACCTAACCCCAAGCGTAGACAGCGCTATGTTGACAGGCTTCTCCCATCAACCTAGCTTCTGCCTCTTGGGGAGGTGAATTAACTACGCTGATGGGAGACGCTCTCCCATTGGCACCATAGTGTCTTCACTAAAGGGCTACAGCAGGCCAGCTGCACTGGTGTACGTGAAGACAAGCCCTGGGCAACTGAAGTGTAAACATCACTTGGGTTTAGCCTATGAGCCAGGACGGGCCAGCTAGCTTCAGTTTAAAGCACCACCACATTTGCGTGAGAATTTTTCATGTGAAGATGGGAGTGAGGCTGGGGGAACACCCAGGTTAGAACCGGAGTTAACTCAGCAGTCAAGAGAAGCGCTCAGTGCTGGGTGGGTCCCATGTAATGCCTTTGTGATCCTTAAAGCTCAGACTTACTTCACTGTTGCGTCTTGGCATTGATTGAGGGAGGTTCCAGTAACCTGGGACCTAACCCAAGGCACGTTGTGTCCAGGTTCTATTATATCTCTGACTTATTATCCTCTCCACACACACATTGCTGCCTTGGGACATTAGTTTTGCTGGAAATTTGCCATATTTACTCTGAAGGCAAATGAGAAGTTTTCCGCAAACCTGAACTGCCTCATGTCTGTATCTCTATCGAACCAGGCGGGACAAGTCATGTTATTTCAGGGACGCACTGAATGACCAATTGTTAAATTTTGCTTTTAAGGCTTGAGGGTGCCACAGTTGCAGCAAGTTCAACTTAACGCTGGTCTTGTTTATGGTCAGCACTCGAAGGGTTAAGCAACAACGGTGACAGATTTCTGCTCTCAAAATCTGAGGGGATGCATGTTCCAGGCTGAAATCCAGCCTGACCCTCTGGCCTGAGGCAAACGCTGTCCTGCTAGAGTGCTGGGCCATCATGCTGGCTTCTTTTTTTTATTTTAATTAAATTTGTTTTGCTTTTGTGTCTTTTAAGTCAGAGCCTTCCCATTAATTAAACATTGTAATTAGTCCAAATTGCCGTTAGTTTCCTCTTGGTTTTTATAAAAGAAAAGAGAGTTCAAATGGTCTCCTTTTAAAGAAACAGAAAAGCAAAATGCAGCTGCTGATTCTGTGCATGGCAGATGCTGGATTGCTGCCTTTCTGGCTGTCGAAGGGATTTGTCAGCCTGGTATCTGTCTGTCCACTCACCCACCCCAGTAGTACCTAAGCACCATTGCTGTAGTGTAAGCCCAGCATTGAAGGTGGATTTCTGGTTTCCTATTAATAACTTTTTTGTCAGTTGTGTAGCTCAAGGCTGCTTAATACTGTACACGTTCCTTTGACATCATCACTTGTCTTTGTCGAGGCTGTACAAGAACATCAAATGATATCAGACCCTCCAGACCCTGATTCCATTCCGAAAGCACCGATTTCGCTGCCTGTGTCCTGCCGGGAGCTCGAAGGGTACTGCTGAGCTCCTATGGCTCATGCTGCAATGGCGCTGTGAGATCCCTAGCGGCTGAACCTTCCTTTCAGTATTGGAGGGAATTTCCAGTTGGTGCCGTCTGGAAGCAGCCATGTCATTTTGCAGTGGGGCCCCCGAGGCCAGGGGCAGAATGGAGGCAGAATGCCCTTGTCACAGTTCAAGGCAATTGCATCTGTATTCCCCCTCTGTGGTCCACTCAGGGCACCCAGTCTAGATTCCTCAACAGTCACGTGTCTTGGCAGAGACCCACATCTCTGTTGGTGGAGACTCGCATCTTTTCCAGCTTGCATTAGAAGCTGCCTTTTAAATAGCTGGAAAACCTGTGCCACTGGAGCCCCATCTCCCTTAGTGGTTTTCGGGACAGCAGCTGTTTTCAAATCGCTGCTCAGCATGTCATTTTAGCAGGATAATGTTTTCAGGGGAGCGTTTGACTGGACAAGTGTGGAGCGGGGAAAAATAGTTACATCCTCTTTGTATTTAGTCATTTGGCCAGATCCTAAAACCCTCTTTGAGCAGTCGTGCTTTGACTAGGAAAGATTTCCCCCTTATTTTACAATACAAGTTGTACTAGAATTTGGATATTGTAAACTGTCGTGGTGTATTAAAGGTGCGTTAAAGCTATCGCTTTAAGAGTAAGGGGTTTCCTCGTCCTGCTTACAGGCTAGGGTACTCTTGGCTTTTGTGCAGCTAGTCTGCAGAAAGCCAGCCTACAGCAAGGTGTAGGGTGAATTGTGTCTCTCTTTTAGGGAGCAGCCTGCTTTTCTCTCTCCCTGTTTTTGGGGCTAATTTTGTGTTATTTTTCTGAATTCTTAAAAATTAAGGTAGTGTTATAATGTAACCTTCCAGCAAGAGAATTTTATGTTTGTGCCTAACTTCTCTGTATGTGTGGCCTGAAACATCATAATAGTTGTCATTTCAAAGAGCTCCTGGAGGAAGAGGAGCAGCAGCAGCTGTCCACCATGAGCCTACGGGATCAATCCAAAAGGAATGAACAAAGGCAGCTTAGTGCAACTCCCTCGCCCCCACAGCAGCGGTTCCCATACTGCAAGTCACAACCCCAAGTAGGGTTGTGGCAATCCCGACTGCGTGGAGGATACCACAAATGCCACCTTCCATGCAGCATGACCTCGCACGCAGCGCACGTATGCGAGGTCACACTACGCGGGGGGTGCCATTTTGTAAAGCATTTTTAAATGGCATCTCCAGGCTGTCGGGGGTCATGACCCTCTGAAAATGGGGTCATGCAGGGAAAGCCAGGGAGGCATTGCCTTAATGGCTGGCAGTGCTGAAGGCAGCGGACAGATGAGCCAGTATTGGTGCGGATGGAAGTATTTAACTGTGGCCGCGTGCTTGGGGATGAGCAAGCCATAAATGCAGGCAGCCATTGCCCCCGCTTGCTTCAGCCCTACAGTTTCTATACAGCACGTCTGTCCCCTGCTGGATCCTGCCCGTGGAGGCCCGAAGGAATTCCACATACAGCTCAGGCTTTGTTCAGGCCACATTCTGGCCCCTTCAACCTCCAGCGGTGTCTGCTGAGCCCTGCACGATGTAGCAGACAACCTGCAGCCACACGGCGCCCTTGATCCCTTGCTAGTGACTTTGGCCAGCAAACCTTAAGAGGGCCGGGGCTCAGCTGCACCCTGTGCCTGTCTCAGCCACCTTCCCGGGTGAAGGAAACAGGTCCTGGGGTCACAGGGTAGAAGACTGCGGCTCAGAGCCAGGCCTGCTGGGATATAAAGGACGTCCTGTGGACAGGGAGGGGGCTAGAGACAAGAAGGGATCTGAGAGAGGCAAGGGGAAAGCCCCTGGGGCCGGCAGCCTGCACTGGGCTGGGGAACTGCTGTTTGGGGCGTTACTCACTTGTTTTCTGTCTAACCAGTAAATTATGCCCTGAGGCAAGGGCCTGAAATGGACTCTGGCATGGCACCGGTTCCTCGTTGGGCTGGTGAGAGAGCCCACTGCCTTACAGGGTCTTGTGGTTACATCCCTGGACTGGGACTCGGGCGACCCAGTTCAGCGTCTGACTCTGCTACCACCTGCCTGTGTGGCCTTGGGCAAGTCATTACGTTTTTCTGTGCCTCTTTAAAACAGGAATCGTCCGTCCTTTGTCGTCACGATTTAGACCGTAACCCACTGCGGCAGGGAATGCCCCTCCGTGTGTTTATTGCCCACAGTGCTGGGTGCTGTACAGTCCATAACAACTTGAGGGCTGAGGCCTGGTGGGAGCATCTGAATCAGGCGGCTCAGGCAGTGTTGCCCAGAGCGGGGCTTTCTCACCTGTGAACTCACTTGTCGCCCAGATGTTTGCCAAATGCAATGTGGAGAGCGGTTTACAGCTGTAAAGAGCTTGGTTCTCTGGTGGCATTGACGGGAAATGCACAGGGCCCTGCTCTGTGGGAGGAGGGCTGGAGGGTACGTTGTACAATGGCTGGTTCAGCCGAGGTCGGAAAATCAAACCAGGCGCAGGAAACGTTCCATAGGGGGTTATTGGCTGGGCAGGCAGCAGTTACTGGTAACATTGTACCTTGTGTTCGGAGGGCTCTGGGACTAGACCACAGGCGCCGATGCTATTGCAAGTTGAGGCTGGGTTTAATGATTTTATCCATCGATAAAGCCCTTCCCAGACGCTGGTGGAGGCAGCTCATCTCTCCAGCAGACGAGTGAGAGGACAGTTATTTCCCTGACACGGACTTCTTATGTCTCCAGTTTCCCAAACAGCAGGTAAAGTAAATGCGATGGGGGAAACCAGGGCTAAGGCCTTGTGCTAACTCCACACGGGCCCATGACAATGAGGCTGAATCAAAAGCCAGTTTCTGCTGCCCGGGCTTCTCAAACTGTCCCTCTCCCCTGTTCCCATCTGAACAGGATGCAGCTGGGACCCTTCTCCAATCTAGCAGTACGGCAAGAGTAGGGGTGCTTGTGCCACGTGCTGACACCTCTCTGATCTCCCTGGGGATCCTGGCTCCAGATCTGAGAACCCCTGACATAACAGAACACCACAGGGACTGGAGCTCAGCTGGCTGGGAAATGGCTCTTCCAAGGTAAAATAAAATCAAGTAGGAGAGAGAGAACGAAGCCAGTAAGCACAACTGTTGCCTACCTCTGTTTGACATGTCCTTTGGTATTAGACCCCAGAAATGACTCTCATCAGTCATTGGCAGGGCATATAAAAAGAATGAACTGATCAAATCTAGCAAATATCTGTCAATATTCAAGTCATCCTTAATTAAGGAGCTGCGACTGTGCCACCATTATATAAGTTAAAGCAGTACCAGCATCTTTTCTTTCCACCTTTAAAATTCCACCTGTCCATAGAGTGGGTTCTGTTGAACATCACGGAGTTCCTGTAAAAGAGACTCGCCCTCTTCCTACAGGAAAAGTGGAAATTTAAGACTCCAGTGCTGTTAAAACAAACCCACCTCCTAAACTATATTGAAAGTGTGTGGGTAAAAGTGAGACCTGAGTGTGGAAGTCAGCCATGTGCATAGGCTCCGACTCCATGGGTGCTCGGGGACTGGAGCACCCCCGGGGAAAAAAAAAAAAAGCGGGTGCTCAGCACCCACCAGCCACAGCTGTTTGCCACCACTGCCACCGATCAGCTGTTTGATGGCACCCCAATAGGCTAATTCAGGGAGCCACCAAACAGCTGTTTGGCCGCACTGCCCAACAGCTGATCAGTGGCTCGGGGAAGGACTTGGGGAAGTCTGGAGGGGATGAGTGGGTGGGGTCCTTGGGGAGGAGCTGGAGCATGGGCAGGAAGAGACGGGGTGAGGGTGGGGCCTTGGGTGAAGGGGCGGAGTAGGGTGGGGCCTCAAGGCAGAGTGGGGGTGGAGCGCCCCCCGGGGAAAACTAGAAGTCAACGCCTATGACGTGCCCTCATTCTCTAAATTGTACCTGGAAAATGGAGTCGAACGCCTAGATTCATAGGGTTTAAGGCTAGAAGGGACCATTACATCGTCTTGTCTGAGCTCCTGTGTAGCGCAGGCCATGACATTTCACCCAGTTACATCTGTACTGATCCCAGTCACTTGTGTTTGGCCAAAACGTCTTCCAGAAAAGCAGCCAGGCTTGATTTGAAGCCATCCAGAGATGGTGAATCCACCACTTGCCTTGGCAGCCTGTTCCAATGGCTAATCACCCTCGCTGTTAAAAATGTGGGTCTTCTTTTTA
The DNA here is from genome assembly GCF_020497125.1 of Mauremys mutica. Lineage (NCBI taxonomy): Eukaryota > Metazoa > Chordata > Testudines > Geoemydidae > Mauremys > Mauremys mutica. The sequence goes on along the minus strand of NC_059076.1, from coordinate 136,577,080 downwards.
ATTGGAAATTATCTGGCTTCATCTTCCAGCCATTGGATCTTCTGCTTTTCTCTGCTAGGTTAAAGAGCCCGTTAGTACCCATATTAATTCCTGTGAAGATACTTAGCCATTGTAATCAAGTCACTTCTCAAGCATCTTTCTGATACGCCAAACTGACTGAGATCTATACTTCTCACGCGCAGGCATATTCTCCAGCTCTTGAATCATTTTGCAGCCCTTTTCTGTAACCTCTCCAATTTTTACCACAGCATTGCCCTGAAAGCTCATGTTGTTCCTTGTTCTCTATGACCGCTAAATCCTTTTCAAAGTGGTGCTTTCCAGGATACAATCCCCCATCCTGCGGCTATGGCCTGCATTCCCTGCTTTTAGATGTATGAACTTGCACTTAGTTGTATTAAAATGCATTTTGTTTGGATGGGCTCAACTCACCAAATGATCCTGATCACATTATGACGGTGCTGTCCGCCTCATTATTTACCATTCAGCTTTTTGAGATCTGTCCGTGAGTCCATTCTTAAGCTATTTAACACAGGGCTGGGCAAACTTTTTGGCCTGAGGGCCACATGGGGCTTCTGAAACTGTAGGGAAGGCTGTGCCTCCCCAAACAGCCTGGCCTCCATCCTCTGGCTGCCCCCCTCAGAACCCTCGACCCATCCAACGCCCCCTGCTCCTTGTCCTCTGACCGCCTCCTCCCAGGGCTCCACACTCCTAACCACCCCCGTCCAATTCCCCCCGTCCCCTGCCTGCCCCGACCGCTATCCGCACCCCTGCCCCCTGACAGGCCCTTTGGGACTCCCACACCTATCCCACCGCCCCTTGTTCCCCATCCCCTGACCGCCCCCGGGACCCTCTGTCCCTTGTCCAACCCCTCCGCACCCTACACCCTTACCATGCTGCTCAGAGCACCAGGACTGGCAGCCGCGCCGCCTGGCCGGTGCCAGCCACGCCGCCGTGCAGTCTAGAGCACCGGGGCAGGCCGGCAGCTCTCGCAGCCGCGCTGCCCAGCAGCAGCTCGCAGCCCCCCACCCAGAGCACTGGCAGCATGGCAAGCTGAGGCTGCGGGATGGCGGGGAGGGGCCAGGGGACTAGCCTCCCCAGCCGGAAGCTCAAGGGTTGGGCGGGATGGTCCCGCAGGCCAGATGTGGCCTGTGGGCCATAGTTTGCCCACCTCTGATTTAACATGTGCTTTATTGATTCTGTATAATACTATTTTTTGAATCCGAATGCCGTGCAGTACTAAGCCAAACACCTTACCGAAGTCTGACCTCTCAGTCCTCGTCTTGAAAGGAAGCATGCACAATACCTTCGGAAGATGAGATGGGAAACAAAAACTTATGGACTCAGTAGAGACACTGGTTTTATGTCTGTAATCCATTAAGGGCTTGTCTACACTTGAAATGCTACAGCTCCAGTGCTGCAGCCGTGCCGTTGTACTGCTTCAGTGTAGACAGTGCTTCCGTCAGCGTAGGTGATCCGTCTGAGAGGCGGTAGCTAGGTCGATGGAAGAATTCTTCCATTGACCTAGCGTTGTCTACACTGAGGGTAAGCTTGGCTTAACTGTGTTAATCAAGGTGTGGATTTTTCACACCCCTGAGCAGTGTAGATTGGTTGACCCAAATTTTTGTGTAGACCAGGCCTAACTCTTGTCCTAGGACTGCTAAGGTGTTAAACGCCAAGTTCATTTGAAATGGTTTCTTGCAATGTGTTTAACAATCTGTTCCACCTTGTATTTAGCTGTAAATAACTCTGAGTACCTTTCCCAGTCCTGAAGAACAGCTCTATGGGGCTCAAAAGCTTGTCTCTTCTGCCAAGAGAAGTTGGTCCAATAAAAGATATTAGCTCATCCACCTTCTCTTGTATTTTACATCTACACAGTTAACTTTATCAGTCAAACTTGTAATTTCATCAACGAATGAAATCGAGAGTGTTTTGACAAGACTTAATTTCCATAAAATCACCTTGATTAATCGATCAGCAATTGTTGGTATGCAATGCTGAATCAGTTCCTACAGTTCTAAGCACCAGGGAGCAACTCTCAGTTGTTAGAAGTTCATCTGGGCTAAACTGTAGCAACAACCAAAGTACCCCAGGTTGGGCTGTTGTCAGGTTTTATAAGCTAAGCAGGACTGGGCCTAGTCAAAGCTTGGATAGGAGACTCCTTAAGAAACTCCCCTGGGGCATTGCTGATTAAATATGTGGCATTATCCAATAACACCTTGCCTGCTTCTTTTGGTGAGTGCTGTTTCTGGGAGATGCTGCATCTGCATTCCCAGCGCAGTAACCTAGGGCAGGCCTATACTTAAAACACTGCATTGATGCCGCTGCGTTTAAGGGAAGATGCTCCTACGCTGACAGGAGAGACTTCCCTGAGAGGAGATAGCTGTGTCGGCGGGAGAAGCTCTCCTGGCAACATCGTGCTGTCTACATGGGGGGTTAGGTCGATCTATCTACGCTGCTTAGGGGTATGGAAAAATCCACCCCCCTACGCGACGCAGTTATATCAACATAGGTCTGTAGTGTAGACCAGACTCTCGTTCCTGGAAATTCTATCACTTTTCCTTCAGGACTTGCGGGAATGTCATAATCTGGTTGTGACACCCAGGGGTAAATGTGGTTAAGGAAGAGTCGACTATACCATACGGGAAGAAGATGTGGTCGCCTGCTTATCTCACCTGTCATGATTATCTCACTGTTAACTTGTGCTCCTCCTGTTAATTGCATCCACCTTGTATCTCTCATCTGACTGTAAGGTCTTTGGGGCAGGGTCCATCTCCATTACGTACAGTGTTGAGCACAATGTGGCCCTTACCTCTATGTGGCTTCTAGCTGCTACTGCAATATAAATATGTTGTGCCTTCGTGCAGGGTGGGATGGAGGGAAAATGTCCCTTCCTAGGGCAACACACACTCAAGAGTGAAATCCAGCTGTCCCTAGTTACTAAGCTTTTATTGAAGATAAACCAAATGGTGGATTTCTGCAAGCTACTTTCCTACGTAAGTCTTGAGAGGTTGACAGCCATGCGTGATAAGGGAACACAGCAGAGCTAGCAGTGTCAAGTTTCTGTTATCAGTTCAGCCCATTGGGCCCATCTCACATCGAATAGTTCAGCTGTTAGTTTAACACAGCCTGGAAGTTCTTCCATTTCTCTCTTCTTCTTGTCAACCACCTTTCTGTAGCTATTTGGTTTTGTAGCCATAGTGATGAAACACATGCGTTGGCTGCTGTTGCGAGAATGCTAAAGAGGCGTCTGTGTTTGGTTAATTTTGCAAATTGGTTTATTATCTTACATCATAGTCACTGGAATTTGGGAGACATATTTGCATAGTGCTTACCTTAATGGGAACCTGCTCTCAATCGGGTCTCTGCTCTCTACCATTATGCCAATGATAACTATTTGTTCTCATCCCAGGGGATTGTTCCATAGATCATGGCACTCCCTCAAGCATTTGGCTGTGAATTTTGTGTCCCTGGTTTTGCAGAGTTTATGTGCAAAAATACCTGATCATCATTCTCCCCTGGTATTCTCTTCACAAGGGAGTGAACTTCCGCTGCTTGTAGCAGCAGCTGCCATTGTATCCACCCAGTCCTCTGCAGAGATTTTCTGAATCGTCTTTTCCACTTCACCTCACGTTGTCAAAATTGCCATACGGTTTGGGGTGGGAGTTGGGGGAGGGGAGTGTATCTGTTGGTTTGTTTTTACCAGAGATTTGATTATGCTGATATTTCCTTACATAGTCACTTCCTAGGGATTCATAGATTCCAAGGCCAGAAGGGACGATTTTGATTGTTTCGTCCAGCGGTTCTCAAACTGTGGGTCGGGACCCCGTTTTAATGGGGTCGCCAGGGCTGGCTTAGACTTGCTGCGGCCTGGGGCTGAAGCCCGAGCCCCACCGCCTGGGGCCGAAGCGGAAGCCCAAGGACTTCAGCCCTGGCCCCTGGGGCTCAGGTTACAGGGCCCCTGCCTGGGGCCGAAGCTCTTGAGCTTTGGCTTCCCACCCCCCCAGGGCAGAGGGGTCTCGGGCAGGATCAGGCTTCACTCCCCCTCCTGCGGTCATGTAATAAATGTTTGTTGTCAGGAGGGGGTCGTGGTGCAATGAAGTCTGAGAACCTCCTGGTCCAGTCTGGCCTCCTGCATAGCACAGAGAACTTCTCCAAACACCCCCCCCCCCATCCAAAAGATCTCCCATGGGAACGCCAAATAAAATCCCCGTCTTTCAGATTTATGTGGCTCTCGCAGTATGTGCAAGAGTTTAGCTCTGTTGGAACAGATGCAATTTCTTACATATTTGAATCTTGCTAGTCTCTCGCCCCTCCCCCAGTCTTCTGTGGAATAAAGTACAACATCTGGGCTATTATAAATGGGGTCAGTTTTGAAATATCCTTTGCAAGCGCTAGATGTTTCCCCATTTCTCTTGCCATGTTTTTAAAAGATTTTGACAACCCATGGATTTTTGTTGGTGGGGGGGAGGGTAGACGAGGGGGGGATATTTCCTTATTTGGTTGACCAGTAAATAGTCATTATTTTAGTAGTATTTGGACACCAGGTAACTCTAAATTCCAAAATATCTGCCTCATGGGTATCTGCAAATCCTTGTTATGGAGGTCCAGAGGGTTGTCCCTGGAGATGAAGAGTGGTCTTGTGTTTAAGACATTCAGCTGGGACTCAGAAGCTCTGGGATCAGTTCCTGGCTCTGCTGCAGTGTGTAATTTGGGGCAAGTCACATTGGGTCTGTCTACACTGCAACTAGACACCTGTGGCAGGCCTGTGCCAGCTGCCTTTGGCTTCGGGCTAAGGGGCTGTTTAACTGTGGTGTAGACATAAGGCTTCGTGCTGCAGCTTGAACTCTGGGATCATCCCACCTTGCAGGGTTCCCGAGTCTGGGCTCCAGCCCGAGCCGAACAGCTACACTGCAATTCCACAGCTCCTTAGCCTGAGTCAGCTGGCACTGGCCAGCCATGGGTTTTTAACTGCAGTGTAGACATGCCCTTAATCTCTCTGTGCCTCAGTTCCCTACCTGTACCACTGGGGTAGTAATACTTCCTCTGTCTGCCTTGTCTATTTGCTTTGTACTGTCCATGGGGTAGGAACTCTCTATGCTAATTATAATGGTTAGGCTGTTTCATGTGCTGAGACGGCGGCTTGTCATGCTGACCGCTATTGTCACATTATTTCCTGGTGCTCCCGTGTCGATCTGTCTGTATCCAGCTGTTGTCTCGTACATGGATTATAAACTTTTCGGTGCAGGGACTGTCTTTTTGTTCCGTGTTTTGTACAGCGCATAGACCAATGGGTCCTGCTCCATGACTGGTGCTCCTAGGTGCAACAGAGATAATGTGGATGCACACGGTCTAGAACAATGGAGCCCCGACCTCAGGTGAGGAGCTCTAGGTGCTACGGTAAATAATATATAATAATTTGTTACGATATGTTGAAGTGGAAAAGAAAAAAAATGAACCTGGTGCTAGGGACTCCGGCAATTGAAAGCAGCAAAGATTTCTCAGCAGTGTGTATCCATCCCTTAAACTGTCTATCATGTGAAGAACTGGCAGCTTGGGAGCTTTATTTCATTTGTGTGGTCACCTTATGTCTCATGCTCCCAACATGATCTCATGGCATAGAAAGCCACGTCGCTGGACAGGGTTGCACTTTTGGGCTGTGAGTCATTCTGAGAGAGCCAATCCACAGACTCTTGCTCCGTATTTTCTACCCTGCAGCCCGTTAACACAATCATTCTGAGGGAAATAGATTAAATTACATCTGCCAAAAAACTCGGATCAGAGTGATTCAGTGTTTCAGGTTGTATTAATGTTTAAATAAAGAAGGAAATAGAAGCCAGTAAAAGCACCCAGAATCTCATAGACGTCTCCTTCACACCTCCTCAGTCTGCATTTCAAACCTATGACATGCATATTTGAATGTGTGCAGCGTCGTTGTAGCTGTGTTGGTCCCAGGATATTAGAGAGACGAGGTGGGCAAGGTAATATTTTTATTGGACCAGTTTCTGTTGGTAAAAGAGACAAGTTTTTGAGCTACCCAGAGCTCTTCTTCAGGCCTGGGAAAGGTAACCAGAGTGTCACAGCTAAAGACAAGGTGGAATAGATTGTTTAGCATAAGGAGTTAACACGTTCTAAGAAACAATTTAGGTGAAGTGGCCAGTTAACATCCCTGTTGTCATAAGACAAAAATAGGGGGTGAGTGGGTTACAGATTGTTATAATGAGTCATAAATTCAGTGTCTTTATTAAGCCCAGGATATTTAGTGTCTAGCAAAGTTATGAATTTAAGCTCCTAGGCTCATCTTTTGAAGGTTTGTGCAGGTTTGCTTTGAGGATGAGGACTGAGAGGTTAGATGTGGAGTGATTGCTTTGAGTGTTCGCCCACAGGTGATGTAGTATTTTTGTTTATTACTTTTCTGTGAGTTCATTGGAGAGTGTAGTGAGTGTCTGGTCTCACCCACACAATTGTTATTGGGGCATTTAATGCGCTGGATGAGGTATGTTGTGATAGGCATGTGTAGGACCCACAGATCTTGAAAGCGATGTTGTGAGGGGTGTTGATCATCCTAGTAGTGGAGATATGCTACAAGTTTTGCATCTGTTCTGGTAGGGTCCGGGGCCACTTTGAGTTGGTACGTCTTGGTCTGTGTGGAGCTTGTGTCTTATGATAAACTTGGAGAGGTTATTTGAAGGTATTTTGTTCCCCAAAAGAATACAGTCAAATCCTGCTCAACATGCTCATTGCTACAGTACTCATATAGTGCCTGACCCAAAGATATTAGGGGATCTCTGATTCAATGGGTATTTTATAAATTCATAGAGTTTAAGGCCACAAGGGATTGTTAGATCATCTACTCTGATTGCCTGGATATCAGTGGCCACTAAGTTTCACCCAGTCACACTCTACACTGAGCCCAGAAACTTGGGTTAGACCAAAGCATTTCAGTCCTCAGGAGACTAAACTGTTGTGTGCCACTGGCAGAGAACAGGAGAGGCCGAGGTGCTACCAATGGCAGGGAACCGACTAAGTGAAACATACCCAGATTATCACAACAGGTGAACCACACCCAGGCTGCAAAAGAAGGTAAACCGCCAAGTTCTCTGCCATTTTGCCGGGGGCAGGGAGATTCCTCCCCAACCCCAATCTGGTGATAAGTTTGACCCTGAGCATATGAGCAATGCACATCAGCCCAGACATCTAGAAAGAAGATTCTCTATGCCACTTCAGTCCACAGCCCCCTCTGCTGGCTGCTCTATATAGGAGGTTAAGCACTTACTATTGTTACCAGCTAGTGGAGTTACTCCTTTAGCTTACACCCCCTTTATTTTTAGCACTGAAAGTCCTGGGTTCAGTTCCTGCTAGTGACCCAAAGTTTGGACTTTAAATCAAAAAGAGGAGCATGTCTAAGGCCACGTCTACACTACCCGCCAGATTGGCGGGTAGTAATCGGTCTATCGGGGATCGATTTATCACGTCTCGTCTAGATGCGATAAATCGATCCCCGAATCGACGCCCGTACTCCACCTCGGCAGGAGTAAGTGGAGTCGACGGGGGAGCTGCGGCAGTCGACTTGCCACTGTGAGGACAGCCAGGTAAGTCGAACTAAGATGGCGTAGCTGAAGTTGCATATCTTAGATCGATTCCCCCTCCCCCCGGTGTGGACCAGCCCTGAGATGGCACTGTGACAAGCCTGGAGTTGGGGATAATATAGTTGTCTTTCCCTATCATACTTATTATAAGATTGGTTCTTTTGGACACCCCTGTGACTGATTTGGCTCACTCGTGTGCATACGGAATCTTGCTAGGGACTTCTTGAACTAAAATCATAGAAATGTAGGGCTGGAAAGGACTTTGAGAGGCCAGTCCCCTTCACTGGAGCAGGACCAAGTACACCTACACCATCCCGGACAGGTGCTTGTCTAACCAATTCTTAAAAACCTCCAATGACGGGGATTCCACAACCTCCGTTATCTCAGCCTTTAACTACTCATCGAGTTAGAAAGTTTTCCCTAATATCCAACCTAAATCTCTCTTGCTGCAGTTTAAGCCCATTACTTCTTGTTCTACATTCAGGGGACATGGAGAACAATTGATCACCATCCTTTTGATAACAGCCCTTAACATATTTGAAGACCGTCAGTCTTCTTTTCTCGAGACTAAACATGCCCCTTTTTTTCAACCTTTCCTCAGAGGTCAGGTTTTCTAACGCTTTAGCATTTTTGTTGCTCTCCTTTGCTCTCTCTCCAATTTGTCCACATCTTCCTTAAGGTGTAGCACCCATAACTGGACTCACTACCCCAGCTGAGGCCTCATTAGTGCCAAGAAGAGCAGGACAATTCCCTCTCGTGTCTTGCATTACGACACTCCTATTAAGAAACCCCACAATGACATTAATCTTTAGCACAGCTGCATCACATTGCTGAGACGTATTCAATTTGTGATCTGCCCTAACCCCGGATCCTTTTCAGCAGTACTACTGCCTCGCCAGTTATTCACCTTTTGGTAGTTGTGCGTTTGATTTTTCCTTCTGAAGTAGAGCACTTTGTACTTGTCTTTACTGAATTTCATCTTGTTGATTTCCGACTGATTCTCCACTTTGTCGAGGTTGTTTTGACTTCTAATCCTGTCTTCAAAGTTCTTGCAACCACTTCCAGGTTGGCGTCGCCTTCGTATGTTGAAAGAGTGGGCTCCACTCCCTTTTCCCAGTCATTAACGAAAACATTGAATAGAAATGGCAGAGAACAATGCGTGTTTCTTAACTGCAAGTACATATTGTAATTTACAGTTGCGTAACATGATCCTAGTGCGGGGGTGGGGACCGCTGTAGCGGTGAGGATTTGATCTCTTGCTGACTGGCTTTTATTTTTTCATGTGGGGTGGCGTTTGCTCTTGCTTTGTTATTTTTAGGCGAGTAGTGTTTATAAGCTTTGTCAAAGCACCTAGAGCCTTGGGCAAGTGCTTTGAGGTGTCTAAATCTAAATAAAAACAAAATGAAGAAGAGGTGTATGCAATGCCTACATCTACTTAGAGAGGCAGTATGGTCCCATTGATGTCAATGGGAGTTGGGCACATATTTGCTTTCTGAAAACCCCACTAGGTGTCTGTATGTATCTTTAGGTGTCTCGATATCTTTAAAAATCTGGCCTTTTATTCTCTTTGTGCCTCAGCTCCCCACCTGCGTAATGGGTATAATAGCAAATCTCTTAAGGCTTGTCTGGCCTGAAAGTCTAATTAAACTGCCGTAGTTATACTACTCTCGTGCCCCGTGTGGCCACTCTTATTCCAGAATAAGGCTTCCTTTGAGCAGCTGTGCTTAAACCTACAGAATGGGGGAGCTGTCTCCTGGAAATCAGCGACTCTGAAAGGATTTAGGGGTTATAGTGGACGAGCCATGAAACGTGAGATCCCAGGACAATGCTGTGGCAAAAAGGGCCAGTGAGATTCTTGGCTGTATAACCAGGAATAGGAGTATTCTGTACCTGGCATTGGTGAGACCGGTTCTGGAGTGGCTCCTGACTGTGAATGCCAATCTCAGGGGCAGACTGTTACAAACCCCAATGTGGGTTCTCTGGTTAGATGTCATCAGCTAAGTATCAAACGTGAGCTCCTCAAACACTGGAACTGCCTTAACATGGAGTCACAGACAGCCCCCTTGGGCACCTCTCTTGCTGACCAGCCAAGCCAGTCTTTGTGATAGATGGTCCCTTACACCAAAAAAATCACAACAATATTCAGGGGGCAGAGGGATAGCTCAGTGGTTTGAGCATTGGCCTGCTAAACCCAGGGTTGTGAGTTTAATCCTTGAGGAGGCCACTTAGGGATCTGGGGCAAAAATTGGTCCTGCTAGTGAAGGCAGGGGGCTGGACTCAATGACCTTAGAATCGTAGATTATTAGGGTTGGAAGGGAACTCAGGAGATCATCTAGTCCAACCACCTGCTCAAAGCAGGACCAATCCCCAAATGGCCCCCTCAAGGATTGAACTCTCAACCCTGGGTTTAGCAGGCCAATGCTCAAACCACTGAGATATCCCTCCCCCTTCCAGTTCTAGGAGATAGGATATCTCCATTTATTTATTTAATTTAGGTTACTCCCAGTTCCAAAGGACCAGTCACTTAACCCACATCAATTGCACCTTAACTCTCACACCAAAGACAATGCTTGTAGCCAATCTGATGATAAACTAACTAAAGGTTTATTAACTAGGGGAAAGAAATAAGAATTATTTTCAAGGTTAGAGCCAGTCAACATACACACACAACTGTTACTGTCTTAGGCTACATCTACACTGCAGAGTTTGGTTGCAAAAAGTTATGCCGTTTTAATTAATGCGCTGTTGCATGTCCACACTATGCTCCTTGTACCAGTGGAGCGCGTCCACACTAGCAGCTCTTGCATCGACTCAGAGAGCAGCGGGAAGGGTGTGCAGTCCCTCATGGGGCAGGCACAGCATCACACGATGCAAGTTTTTCAATCCCATTGTTCTCTGGGCATCCCACTAGATTGCCAGCTGCTTTTTAACTGAAGTGTATGTGGAGGAGGGAAGGAGTGTGGGTGACAGGTTGTGTGTATATGTGTGTGTGTGTTGGGGCAATGTGTGAGAGAGTGGGAGGGTGTGTGAGAGAGGCAGTGTGTGTGGTGGGGGACTGTGTGTGTCGACACGCTGTCTTGTAAATTCAGACAGCTGCCGGAAGCAACCTGTCCTGGGGGAGGGGAGCACCCTTGACATCAGCCTCTGGCTCTGCACAGCACAGCAGTCTCTCTCTCTCTCTCTCTCTCTCACACACACACACACACACACACACACACACACACACACACACACACTCTCTCTCTCTCTCTCTCTCTCTGTCCCTGCCTGCCTCTGTGTTCGTAGTGTGGGAGAGAGCAGGAGCGTTCCATGTTAATGGTTTGCTCCTGGTTGCTTGGAGCCGAGCAGCAGGCTCAGCTGTCAGAATGGCGCTTTGAAAGGGGCAGGGCGCAGGCCTGCAAGGCAACTGTGTTCAAATCAGTGCACAGAACGGTCACGGCAGGCATTGTGGGATACTGGGGGAGGCCAGTTCTGGTGGCATAATGAGCGGGAGTGTCTACATTGATACTTTGTTTTAACTTTTCTGCAAAAGACTTTATGCCTCTTGTCAAGGTGGTTTTATTTTGTCATTGAAACTGAAGAGTTTTGTCACTAAAGTGGCATTGCGGTGTGTCCAAAGCTGCCTTTTTGAGACAAAATTCTGCAGTGTAGACAAGGCCTTAGATTCCAAAAATTGATAGAAGCTGCTGTAATGTGCAAGCTGTGTGAGTCCTTTAAACATCCAGGGATCCCTTGCTTATGCTTAGAAGTCTCGCCTTCTCCCTGAAGTCCAAGCAGCACAAGGATAATAATTTTTTCTTGACTGGGATTTTTATTCCCTTTCCCCAGAGCTCAAGCCAATGGGATGAGCGTTTGTGCACATCTCCTCTTCATGGATGTGGCGGGAGCAATCAACAGAATCTTTTGTCCACTGATGGTCCCCAATGGCTTGTCTGATGTCTATAGGCCTTCTTTTGTTGGGCAGGAGATGACATCTCTTGTGGTAAACTAATATTTCACACTTGGTAATGCTTCTCTCATGACTGCAGGGGTTTTCAGTTTCATTGCAAACACTTTTATAGTTATATAGAAAACATTTAAATAGTACCTTATGACATGGGGTACAAAGACTATAAATGAGATTAATTCATGCAGCAACTTACAAGCATTTCAAAGTCTAAATACATTTTTTATAAATCGAATGCCATTTTAACAACACTGAGACACGGGTCAGACAGTCTGGATTCCAGCTATACTTTTGTCAGTGTTCAGAGGCCCACGGGCCTTCGCATGAGCAGGCACCTGGTCTGCCAACATCACAAATCTGTCCACGTTTTAAAGAGGACATTGAAAAATTGGAGAGGATACAGAAAAGAGCCACAAAAATGACCGGAAGGTTAGAGAAAATGCCTTTTGGTGAGAGACTTTGTGCTCAGTGTGTTTGGTTTATCAAAAAGGAGCTTGAGAAATGGTTTGATTAGTGTCAAAGTACCTTCACAGGGAGAAAATACCAGGGACGAAAGAGCTCTCTAGTCAAGCAGAGAAAGGCAGCACAAGAACTGGCTGGAAGTTGAAGCCAGACAAATTCAAACTAGAAATTAGGCACACCTTTTTAACCGTGTGGGTGAATCGCCACTGAAACAGACTACCACAGGAAGTGGTGAATTCCCCATCTATGACGACCGGATGCCTTTCAGGAAGATGTGCTTTAGCCAACCCCAAGACGTGCTTTAGTCAAACTTACCAGTTACTGAGCTCAATGCTGGGCTGCCTGGGTGAAGTGGAATGGCCTGTGCTCTCCAGGAGGTCAGGTTAAATGATCTAATGGTCCCTTCTGGCCTTAGTCTACAAAATTGACAAAAGCAGGAGGGAAAACAGAGGCACGGGAAGATGAAGGGACTTGCTCCGGGTCACACACCAGTTAAATGGGAGAGCTGGAACCAGAAACCAGCCTACGTGACTCACAGGGCAGCACTCTAAGCTCGAGGCTATGTCGCCTCTTGAGCCATCTCTGCCTGGGTAGATCTGCTTGCAGGATTGGGGCCTATGAGATCATTTCTTTTCCTGACTAGATACCCCTTTTTTCTGTTGCCCTTTTGGTCCAGTTCTGTACTCCCCTCTAACCATCCAATTTTAAGCGCTTTTAAATAATCTTTGTGAGAGAGACAGGGATTAGAGCAGAAGGGGGAGCCTTTCATGTGAAGCGTAATACCATGCAGGCTTGGTGCACAAAGGAGATGACAGATCTCCTTTATACAGAGGCGTGCAGGAACATGACACACATCAGATGTCCTCGGTGACTCAGAGATTTTTAAGGCCAGAAAGGACCGTTATGCTCACCTTGTCTGGCCTGTTTGGGCAGCTCATTTCCCTCTTCTTCAATTGATTGGGGGAGTGAGGGGGGGAAATATTGGCCCTAATCCACAGCTGGTATAAAGTGACACCACTTACAAGCCCCCCGAACTGAGAGTCAGTGGGGTTGTGCATAAGTGTGAGCAGCGTCTGTGTAATGAATCCCCATGTGCATCTTGGGAGACGTACTTTTTTGACAGACACTTGTCATCACAGCCACACCACCTTCCTTGCCAGCTGCTCTGTGCCTCTAGCCTGTTGGCACTGTGTACGCTGCCCAGGCAGATCCAGCTCGGTTCGCAATTAGCCTTGTAGCATGTTCCTTGGCAGGATTTTCTCCCTATTATTACAGGACGTTTGTGCTTTCCCAATTAGTTCTTCAGCTCCTGTAAAACGGGACCTTTGGCCTTCACCAATGTACCAGCTCAGATGTTTGATTATTTTCCATGCCCCGGAAAAGCCGGCTGAAGTTAAGTAAAAGCCATTTTTATCCAACTTCTTCAGTAAATGAAACAGAATATGCTGCCTCTGAATAACAGTGGACAGTGCCCCCTGTCTGTTTCTTTAAAAGCATCCCGAAATAACCCTAGAACTCATGCAAAGGGATTGCAGCCAGAATTTCCATTTAAAACATCAGTGCAGAGTGGGTGTGGAGATGGTTTCACTGGATGTTGTGCAGAGACCCACTACATCGCTCTTGCCCTCTCTAGTCCTCCAGCAATAACAGTAGCTTCTAAAAGAGGGTCATTTCCTATGTTCCAAACAAGGTGAAAATGCCTAGCTAAACTGTTTTAAAGATTCCTTCTGGAGGTGCAGCTGGATATAGTTGCCAGCTCTTCCTATCCAAAACTGTCACATAATATTGTTGTGCAACATTACATTGTCTGGCACCACGCCAGAGGTGGCTGCATTTTGGTGGTTGGTGATGTAATTACTGTGTCCATGTGTTTATAAATGATACACATGTTCTGGAAGAATATGAGACTAGTAGAATCCATTCTGTTATATGTAGCAAGCTGCCGGTGCAGTGTTCTTAGCTCTGCCACAAGGGTGTCTGTTAGCATGTGTCAGTTGCTTCTCTGACCAGGCTGTTTAATTTCTATGATGTATTTAGGCCAAGGAACTGCTTTCCTGACTGCTGTACCCCCTCCCAGCTCTCATTCCAAATCCTCAGCGCACACACATGTACAGAACACTTACACATCGTGCTGGCTAGTGAAGGACTAGTAGACTCCATTCTTCAGATCCTGGAAGAAATTTTAAAGCAGCAGTTAAAAATGACACACATTCTCCCTTAATAGTATGGACTCCATCAGGAAATGATTAACTTCCTTTATACATATTTATGTTTTTAAAAATATTGCTACCACCTGATGCTTTTGGCTCCAGGTTTTGTTGTTGTAGTTTGTTGTTTGTTTTTGTTTTGCTCTTAAGAGGACGAAAACCCTGTTAATTCCCAAGATCTTGAAGAAATGTCAAATAAAACATGCTGAACAATTATTCAATCTGGTAATAAGCAGTAAAACAATCTTTCTGGAGAGGCATTGAACAAAGGTTTCCCCTGATACATGTAGACTATTAGGAGTCTTCAGTGCTCTGGTTCTAATTAAATTGCTGCATCATCTGTAAGCATCTAAGGATATCTTGCGGGAAGTGATGTGCAATGTACAATTCTGCAACTCCACCTGATGTGCAGGTACTTTGGACTTATTTCTGTCTCTTATCAGAGCCCCTCAATTTTGAGAGCTTCTTGATTGCTTCCATCACTCTCCTGATCATTTCCAGCTTCCCTGTATCTCTGGACCATTTACCCTGAAGACCCCTCGGCACCGGGGGAGCTGCCTTCCACATCGAACAACAGGATGACATCCATGCTGGTGGAATGCTGGCTGAACTTCACTGCCAGCTTGAGCATCGTCCCAGCGAGCCCCGTGTACACCTCCCCCTCCCAGATCTTGCTGCGAGTTGGCTGCAGTTCAGTCCTGGATTGCCCGACCACGAGAGCTCTGTAGGCTTTTGGCAGCTTGACTCTGAACCTGATCCAGCTTCGTTCCTGGAGCACTCCCGTCCTGGGCTGTAGCAAGATGCAGCCTCTCCTCCATGTGCTGTACACTCGGGGGAACGGAAGCCACCGTGGCTCGGAAAAGCAGCGGACAACGTAGTCGCAGACATGAGCAAAGTCCTTGTGGTCCTGGTTCCTGCTGAAGAGCCCTACTTTGTAGAGGCCCGATTCAGGAAGCAGGATACAGATGCTGACCTTGTTTCCCAGATGGGTGAGCAGGACATATCTTTCCATGGGGTACTTGATGTTCGTGACTTTGTCCTTACTCAGGATGGCGGCCACTTCGGTGTCCGCCCGGGTGTGGAATGTGATGTTGCACTTACCCTGGTTGGTGTTGATGATGGGGGCAGGGTGGCTGGGGTTAGAAAAGCCCCTACAGCCGGTGCTGATCCCTGTCCCACAGTGCATGCTGAGGCCAGAGGGGAAGAGCTCGTTCTGGTTGATGGAACCAGAGCAACGAATGAGGAAATTGGCTGCATTTTTGAACAGGTCACCTCCTAAATCTTTCACAAACACCGAGAGCCTGTAGTAACCCAGAAAAGGACACAGCACGTGGCAACTCAGCTTCTCCTCCTCTGCTTGAGAGGCCAGGCACTTCGTGCTCAGGGAAGTGTCTAGATCTTTATTCACCAGCTGGTACGTGGCCAGCAAGGGTCTAGATGTCTGTAGCGTCAACAGCAAAGTTCCTGTTGGAACAACAATCAGGTCCTCTCCGCAGTTGCACTCCTCAATCCCAAAAGCTTTCCCCTTTGGATGGAGGCCCCAGAAATGAAAGGGGTTTTCAGGCAGTTCTTTCTTATGGGACTCCAGGCACTTGATCTGATAGGAACACACCCAGCTATAGGGGTTCTGAGCGTCCGACGGGCGCGCAAAGACCATCAGTTCAAACAAGCCCTCAGTAGGGGGGAAAGCTTTGAGAGTCATGCTCTTCTCGGACACCGTCAGCATCCCGTGAGTCGTGCCTAACACTTCTTGGCTAACGTCGCCACAGAGCTTGGAAAGATGGTAGCTAAATTCTGCTGGATGTGTGCTCCTCAGAGACACTGTTGCTTCCCCGTGTTCTGTAGGAAGGGGAAGGAGTGAAACACTTAAGATCACAGTTCAGTGTGAGCATCCTAGTAAACTTAATTCTCAGCCCAAAGCCTCTCTCTTTAGTAACATCAGTCAAACCCAGGTTCGCAGACAAAATAGGAAGCAGGCTGGATATATACCACTGGACTGGGAGTCAGGAAATCTGGGTTCTACACCCAGCCCTTACTGAGCAGCTGAGTGGCCAGAGGTGAGTCACTTCTCCTCTTAATGCCCCGTTTCCACACCAGTTAGATGGGAGGGACGAAATCCCCTCTCCCTTGTAAAGCACTTCAAGGTCTACACATGGAAAGTGCTTTTAGCATTATGATTAGGTTGCTTTCCTGAGTGCCCGTTGTTAATGGGAGCAGTTCCCTGAACTTATTAGACTTACGTGACAAACCCCGTGTCCCATCCAGAGCATTATTTTTACAATAGCTCTCCCACTGGTTGCAGGAATTGGAGGTGCAGATCTGACGTGCTGCTATCATAGCAGCTGGGAAGCTCAGAGGATTTCAGCACAGCTGGGAGAAAATCCTACAGCAGTCAGCCAGACTGTCATCAGACAAGCCCACCCCCACTTTTTTTTGGGGGGGGGGGAGTCACCTTAAATAGAAAAATCCGGTGCGCTGTTGTCTGGGAGGCAGCTCTCAACCAGCAGGAGGGGAAATGCAGGGGTTTCACAGACCGTACCTAATGAATGACCTGGGTAAGGTTTGTTCTGATTATACAGCTTAGAGCTCAGCTGCACAGCACAGAGGAGTTGTGCAAACTTGTTAGATTTACACCTCTGCATCCCTTACTTTTCCTTTTCTGAGTCTTTCTTGTTTGGCTTTTTAACTTTCTTTTGTCACGGATACGTGTGCATATCTTGTATTTTAAAGCAGAGGCAGAATATCTTTTAAAAGAAAACATTATTAATGCGAGAAAGATCTTTAGGAGGATGGATAGTGTGTGTGTTTGTACAGCACCTAGCGCCATGGAGTACTGGTCCATGCTGGGGCTCCAAGGTGCTACTGCAATACAACATACAATTATAGCTACCCAGGCAGCTGGGATATGTGTGAGGTGCCTGAAACATCTTGGATACTTTCCTTGAACACAGGAACAGGGTTAAGCAGCAAAGTTGTGTGTGAATGTTCCTTTTGGTTGGGGGGGTGGGGGGTAGGGTATAGAGTATTCCCAGCTGCTGGCATTTTTACATATGCCCATGGGCAGCCTCAGTTTTCTGTGGAAACACTGTGCCTGCCTGATGCACTAGACTAGACCACTAAGAACATCCTGCCTGTTGCATGATGCGATCTACTTTTCTGATGGAGTGTCCATGTTTGGTGAAGGTGGTTTTAAGTCTGTTAAAGAGCATGAACAAATGGATATAAACTGGGCACTAGGAAGTTTAGACTTGAAATTAGACGAAGGTTTCTAACCATTAGAGGAGTGAAGTTCTGGAACAGCCTTCCAAGGGGAGTAGTGGGGGCAAAAGACATATCTGGCTTTAAGACTAAGCTTGATAAGTTTATGGAGGGGATGGTATGATGAGATAGCCTAATTTTGGCAATTAATTTAGCAATTGATCTTTGATTATCAGCAGGTAAGTATGCCCAGTGGTCTGTGATGGGATGTTAGATGGGTTGGGATCTGAGTTACTATAGAGAATTCTTTCCTGGGTGCTGGCTGGTGAGTCTTGCCCACATGCTCAGGGTTTAACTGATCACCATATTTGGGGTCGGGAAGGAATTTTCCTCCAGAGCAGATTGGCAGAGGCCCTGGAGGTTTTTCGCCTTCTTCTGCAGCATGGGGCACGGGTCACTTGCTGGAGGATTCTCTGCAGCTTGAGGTCTTCAAACTACAATTTGAGGACTTCAATAACTCAGACATAGGTTAGGGGTTTGTTATAAAAGTGGATGGGTGAGATTCTGTGGCCTGCATTGTGCAGGAGGTCAGACTAGATGATCATAATGGTCCCTTCTGACCTTAAAGTCTATGAATCTATGAGTCTATGTTCTGTGGTATATAAGGGCCTGGCTGTAGATAACCGATTTCTCAGTGTGTTTGGGGTGGTTACTGGATCTGAGAAGTAGATTGGATCATGCAATGGGCCACCCAATATCCAGTGTGAAACTTCTTCAATACAGGGGGAAAAAAAAACCCCAACTGTACACCCCTAGCTGTTACTTATCACTTCCAACTGGAACACACGTGGTGGTGTATGATGAAACAATTATAAGCGATACTCAATGGGGACCACATCCTGAAAGAAATCTTTCCCATTCCCTCGCTTCCGGTCTTCAAACAACCCCCCAACCTCACCAAGATCATCATCAGAAGCAAGCTCCCCACAGACTAGGATGCACCAATTCAAAACGGCACCAGACCCTGCCAGAACAATGGATGCAAAACCTGCAAACATATCTCCACTGCTACGATGATAAATGCCACCCCACAACAACAACACCTGGATCCTACATATGCCTATCACAACAACGGTGTACCTTATCCAGTGCAGTAAATGCCGCAATAACAACTGTGTGGGTGAAACCGGTCAATCACTATGCGCTCAAATGAACTCTCACAGAAAAGTGATAAACAAAAACAAAAAGCCCACATCACCTGTGGGCAAACATTTGCCACAAAGTGATCACTCCATATCTGACACCTGCACAGTCCTTTCAAAGGATGAGCCTGGGAATTTAAATTCATAATTTTGCTAGACATGAAAATTATCATGGGCTTAAGATATAAATCTCGTGTCTTTATTATCACAATCTGTAACCCATTAACCCCCCTTTTTTGCTCCATGACTGCAGGGTTGTTAATGGGCCATATCACCTTGAATGGCCCCTTAGAATGCATGTTAACTACTTATGCTAAACAATCTGTTCCTCCTTATGTTTAGCTGTGACACTCTGAGTACAGTTCCCAGACCAGAGGAAGAGCTCTGTGTAAGCTTGAAAGCTTGTCTTTCACCAAGAGAAGTCGGTCCAATAAAAGATATTACCTCACCCACCTTGTCTCTCTAATATCTTAGGCCCAACATGGCTACAACAGCACTCTTTTCTAGCCGGTCATTTCCCATTCTGTATTTGTTCTGTTGATTATTCCTTCCTAAGTGTAGTACTTTGCATTTGTGCTTATTGAATTTCATCCTATTTATTTCAGACCATTTTGCCAGTTTAAGATCATTGTGAATTCTAAGCCTGTCCTCCAAATTGCTTGCAACCCTTCCCAGCTTGGTATCATCCTCAAACTTTAAGTGTATTCTCTATGCTACTATCCAAATCGTTTATTGAACAGAATCAGACCCAGGACAGATTCCTGCAGGACCCTACTCAGTGCCCTTCCAGCTTGTTTGTGAGCCACTGATAAGTTCTCGCTGTTAACGATTTTCCAACCAGATATGCACCCACCTTATAGCAGGTTCATCTAAGCTATATTTCCCTAGTTTGCTTATGAGAAGTTCATGTGAGACTGTATCAAAAGCCTTAATAAAGTTGAGTTATATCACATCATCTGCTCCCCACCCCTCAACCACAATGTTTGTTATGCTGTGAAAGAAGGATATTAGGTTGGTTTGACGTGATTTGTTCTTGACAAATCCATGTTGACTGTTACTTATCACCTTATCTTCTAGGTGCTTACAAACTTATTTGCTCCATTATCTTTCTGGGTACCAATGTTAAGCTGACCAGGCACAGGATGACTATGAGCCGCCAATGTGATATGGCCATGAAAAATGCTAATGCGGTCTTGGGATGCATCAGGTGAGGTATTTCCAGTAGAGATAAGGAGGTGTTACTACCATTATACAAGGCACTGGTGAGACCTCATCCGGAATACTGTGTGCAGTTCTGGTCTCCCATGTTTAAGAAGGATGACTTCAAACTGGAACAGGTACAGAGAAGGGCTACTAGGTTTTCCATTCCTCGGATCATCCTATCTTATGAAAGGAGACTCAAAGAGCTTGGCTTGTTTAGTCTAACCAAAAGAAGGCTGAGGGGAGATATGATTGCTCTTTATAAATATATCAGAGGGATAAATATTAGGGAGGGAGAGGAATTATTTAAGCTTAGTACCAATGTGGACACAAGAAAAAATGGATATAAACTGGAGACTAGGAAGTTTAGACTTGAAATTAGATGAAGGTTTCTAACCATCAGAGGAGTGAAGTTCTGGAACAGCCTTCCAAGGGGAGCAGTGGAGGCAAAAGACTTATCAAGCTTAGTCTTGAAGCCAGATATGCTTATGGAGGGGATGGTATAATGAGATTGATCTTTGACTACTAGTGGTAAATATGCCCAGTGGCCTGTGATGGGACGTTAGATGGGGTGGGATCTGAGTTACTACAGAGAATTCTTTCCTGGTGTCTGGCTGGTGAGTCTTGCCCACATACTCAGAGTTTAGCTGATCACCATATTTGGGATTGGGAAGGAATTTTCCTCCAGGACAGATTGGCAGAGGCCCTGGGGGGTTTTCGCCTTCCTCTGCAGCGTGGGGCAAGGGTCACTTGCAGGAAGAGTCTCTGTACCTTGAAAGTCTTTAAACCATGACTTGAGGACTTCAATGACTCAAACACAGGTTTGTTACAGGAGTGGGTGGGTGAGATTCTGTGGCCTGCATTGTGCAGGAGGTCAGACTAGATGATCATAAGGGTCCCTTCTGACCTTAAAGTCTATGAGTCTATGATTATATAATTCCCTGGGTTGTCCTTATTCCTCTTTTTGTAGGCTGGCACTCTGTCTGCCCTTTCCCTTTCCTCTGGGATTTCTCCCATCCTCCATGAGTTCTTAAAGATAATAGCTTGGAGATCTCTTCAGAGCATTTCTTAAATATTCTAAAATGTATTTTGTCAGGCCCAGCTGACTTGAAGATATCTAACTTGTCTAAGTAATTCTCAGCATGTTCTTTCTCTATTTCAGCCCCAGAGCTTATCCCATTTACATTGATGTAAGTTGTCTGATCACTGCTAACCTTTTTGGTGAAAACTAAAACAATAAAGGCATTTAACGCTTTGGCCATGGCTGTAGGATAAGAGGACCCGTTTTCTTGGTTTGGAAGTGTGGGATGATGGGGTCTGGATGTCCCTGATGTTTAGAAGTTTGCGGGTTCCATAAGTTAATTCAAGCTGCACTCATTTGAATTTGCTGACGTAAGAGTCCTTCTCAGAGTCCTTCCAGCAACTGGCAAGTCACCTCACTCCATCGGCAGTTATTTACCCCTGTGCAGTTAAACACTAACATCCTGGTTTAATCTCATTTTGCACCCCCCTCTCTGCATAGGTGTAAATTATGAGACAAGACGAAAGGCTGTAGAGAATCAAGGCTATTAAGTCTCTAACTCCTGAAGGCTACCAGAGTGCTATACAGCCAGGTGCTGAAACACATGCTTATGTTCCATTGGCCTCAAAGGGATTTAAGCATGTTTATAAAGTTAAGCAGATGCTGCAGTGCTTTGCTGAATGCAGTCCCGTGTACACATGGATTATTCAACCCACTGTTAAATGCAGCTGCCATCAGAATTTACTACAGCTTTTAAGTTAGTGAAACGTAAGTAAGAAATTGTTGATGTTCAAAGCATTCAAACAATATAAATATAACATAGTGTAGGAGATCTGCCCTAGGTTCAGAAGCTTTTCATATGAAAGGAAGCTTTTTGCTATCAAGAAAATTAATGGAAATTTTTAGTGCAAATCCTGAGTTCTGGTATTTGTCACAACTACCCACCATATGTGTGAAAAGTGTGAAGTGGCTGGCTTTTGTTTTTTGTTTTTTGTTTTTTTTTGCCTTGATTTGTTAAAGTTGTGACTTGGCTCATGCAGTAAGTACAAACAATAATCCTCTGGCAAGTCTCCATCGGAGACCTTACTG
Organism: Mauremys mutica; assembly: GCF_020497125.1. Taxonomy (NCBI): domain Eukaryota; kingdom Metazoa; phylum Chordata; order Testudines; family Geoemydidae; genus Mauremys; species Mauremys mutica. The sequence continues at coordinate 136,555,169 of NC_059076.1, read as the reverse complement.
ATGACAGAATTTATTAACTGCAGTTTTGCTTGTTATTAAATTCGGCCAACGTCAGTTTCCTAAGCTGCTGCCCTGGCTGGCTGAATCATATTAGGATCTTTAAACAGACAGAAAGAAAAGAACATTGTATTCAACCAAGCCAAAGATGGTGAGATATAGAGAACAACACATTCTGCTTTGGGAGGGAAACTCTAAAAGATAATTAAAGGATACATTTGAACATATCTGGGGAATACTGAATTTATTCCATTGGTGTTCTGAAGATTCCTTTATATAGCAGAAGGCAGGTGAAACCACAGATGAGTTCCAATGCGGTTTCTGCATATATGTAGTTTAATTCCCTATCCTACCATAGGAGGGGGGAATTCTTTTGATAGGCCAGAGCCTAATAACATGCCTAGACCACTGCCCGCAGCTGGAATACCAGTTGTTATACGCATTGCTGAAAGCAGTTAGAAAGGCCATTTGTGTAACTTTAGCACAACTAACACACACAGAGGGAAGTGAGTGACCATGAGGTGTAAACATGATCCTGTACCCTCCTGACTCGAGCTTTTTGCTGAAGAATACAGTAGTGCAAGATGGAAAGTCAGCCAACAGTAACTATTGCTATGTGAAATACAGCTGGTTAACTGATGGAAAATTCTCTGCCTGACAGGCTGGAAAACTCCACACTTAACTTAGTTTCTGCTCAGCAGTTTTTCTGATGACTAACCTATGTAATACTAGCAGTTGGGGTATTAAAGGAGGAAGAGATCTGAGGTCAGTGGACACATGAACACTTGGAAAGCTTGGCTGTTTCTTGGACACCTCTCAAGTTCTCCTGCAGACGGAAGGCTGGCCATTGGAAGTCTACAGACTTCCACCCGAGACCTCCTCAAATCCTTGGGTAAACATTAATCTGGGGTTAATGCAGGGTGCTCTACTAACCTGTTGCGATGTGTGTAAATGCTGGAGACTAAATAAAGCAGAAGCTTTGAGTGAACGCACTTTTGTTTGCCTGCTTGCATCAACTATCGGCCAGATGGGCCGTGTCCCAATTGATTTATTTCCTGCCACCACCTCACAAATAAGGTTGCCAACGCTCCTGGATTGGCCGTGAGTCTCCCAGAATAGGGCTCGATCTCCTGGAGGCTACTGAAGCCAATCCGGGAGATTTTAGGACACTAAAAGTGCGGTGGCACAGCAGGGCTAAGGCAGGCTCCCTACCTGCCCTGGCTCTGTGCTGCTTCTGGAAGCAGCGACATGTCCGGCAGCAGCTCCTAGGAGGAGGCGCAGCCAGGGGGACTCTGTGTGCTGCCCGTCCCTGAGCGCTGACTCCACAGCTCTCATTGGCTGGGACCGGGGAACTGTGGTCAATGGGAGCTGCAGGGGTGGTGCTTGCAGGCAGGGGCAACGTGAAGAGCCACCTGACCACCCGTGAGCCTAGCAGCTGCTACCGGACATGCTGCTGCTTCCAGGAGCTGCCTGAGATAAGCACCGCCCGGCCGGAGCCTACACCCCAAACCCCTCCCGCACCCCAACCCCCGCCACAGCTCTGAGCCTCCTCCCACACCCCAATCCCCTGCCACAGCCCTGAGCCTCCTCCTGCACCCCAATCCCCCGTCCCAACCCTAAGCCCCCTCCCACACCCAAACTCCCTCCCAGAGCCCACACCCCAACCCCCCTGCCCCAGGTCAGAACCCCCTCCCACACCCAAACTCCCTCCCAGAGCCCACACCCCGAACACCATCCTGCACCCCTGCCCCAGCCCTGAGCTCCCTCCCAGAGCCCACAACACAAACCCCCTGCCCTGAACCCCTGCCCCGGGTGGGAACCCCCTCCCACACTCAAACTCCCTCCCAGAGCCCATACCCCAAGCCATCTGCCCCAACCCTGAGCACCCTCCCACACCCAAACTCCCTCCCGGAGCCTGCACCCCAACCCCCTGTCCCAGGCTCAGCCCAGAGCCTCTCTCACACTCCAAACCCCGTGGCTCCAACACTCTGCCCCAACCCAGTGAAAGTGAGTGATGGTGGGGGGAGAGTGAGCGATGGAGGGAGGGGGGCTGGAGTGAGTGGGGGTGGGGTAGGGGCCAGGGCAAGGGTATTTGTGCTTGTGTGATTAGACAGGTGGCAACCCTACTCACAAAGAGTAAAGTTACCAAGAGATTTGGGTTCAGCAAAACCCAGGGTAACACTACAGATGTTCAGTGTGTGTGTTGGATTGCTCAAGAAAACACCCCCCATAAAGTGCAGGCATGTTTTTAATTTCTCAAAATGTTGTTTAAAAAAATTCTTTCTCTGCTATTGTATCTAAGGCATCTGCCACTTAACTGACTTAGTACAGGAAAAGGTTAAATTCACAGGGCCAAATTCTGTTCTGTTACTCCTGGTGCAAAATAACACGAGGAATTAAAAGGACATGATATATAAAGGGTGGATGCTCAGTATTTTCTGAGTGTCAGGTGCCTTCAAGGTATCTCAAGCTGGGTACCCAAATATGGAGGCAAACTAATAGTGACATGTGACAATATTGGCCATGGGTGTTGAAACTAATAGGGAGAAATGGGCAGCTTTTGTAGTACACACCTCATACGCTTTTGCACTGACATCGTTTTAGACTCTTAAGAATAATTTTTCAGACACTAGCCTCCATTTTTTTATACTTATAACTTTGCAGGTGCATAAAATGGAGACCTCTTTAAGGTGTGCCTCACAATTTGGTTTTTAAACGTATTCATGATGCAGGGCTGGTTGCTCAGCATAATTTTAGTACTTAAATTACTAGAGTTGGTCACCCACCCCATTTGTATCCTTATAAAAAACAGGTTTAAAATGTTCTGATGTTTAATGGAAAAAATATGAAATTAAAAAATGAAGTTTCTACTTCAAAATGAAGTTTTGATTTCAGCTCAATTTTTTGAATGCTAACAGGATTTTGACATTTTTACTTCCCCCCCTTTCTCTTCCTTTTCTCTCACTGAAGCCAATAGAATGATATTTAGGAGCTCTCCCCATCTCCCCCCCACACACACTTTTTCATTTTCCACTCTAATTTTTCCAAACTTATCTAACTTTGGAGAAATTAGAAAGCGGAAAAAGTAAATTCTGCCACTCTGCGACCTTTAACAATGCACTCAACTTTTGAAACTTTGCCAATTAGCAAAGTTAGCATTTAATTTTTCTAACTTTTTCAACAATGAAGACCTTTCTAAAAGTTAGAGTGGGAAAAGGGCGGGGGATGACAAAAAAAGGAAATAGTTTTCTTTCCCTGGGGATTTTTACTTAACTTCCTTCATTCTGTTGCAGTCAGTGGTGGTAAAGTTGGGAGAAAGGAAAAATCAAAAGGTTGCAATTTTCCAATTTGAAAATATTTTTTTCAAAAACCAAACCAAACAAAATTTTCAATTTGATATAAAATAAAACTTTTTCTTTTCCTTTTGTTTTGACATTTCCCCATTGAAAACTTACAACATTTAATAAAAAACACTGTTTTCCTGTGAAAAACTTTGTTTTCGGTGAAACTCCATTTTTCAGCAGGAAAATGTTTCAGTAGAGAAATTTTGACTAGCTCTGTAAATTATATGCCGCATGGTGAAAATCTGGGAGAGTTTTGTAACCATGCTTTTCTTCCTGACTTTATATAAACCTTAACTAGAGTTAACTTGGCGGTCCACTGTACACATCGATTTGTATTAACACAAGGACGTCTTCAAAGTGTCTCAGAAAGCTGGATTCTGCCTATTCCTATGCATGCTGGGCCTGGTTGCATGGTATTGAATTACTTAACATGAGTAGAGGTGGTAGAATTTAATTGAACCCAACTGTTAGTCAAATGTTAGTCCATGATTATGAAATTATGTAATTATGTAAATACTTACAATGGAAAGAATGGATAACTCATGCTTGGGTTCCGTATGCATATGTATAATACATATCTATGCATAGGTTAATTTTATATTTGAACAATGCATCACTCAAGTAGGGAAGGGAGCCTGTCTGGTGGTTTGAGCAGGAGACTGAAACGCAAAAATTCTGGTTTCTGGTCCCATCTTTGCCACTGACTGGCTGTTTGGCCTTGGCCAAACACTTATGGGGGATTGTAACACATGCTTACCCCACGGGGATGTTGTGAGGCTTCATTACTTGTAAAGCACTGTGGGGGTCAGGGGGAGGAGGGCTATAGCTTCCATCTTTGATTCAACACTATCAGCAAAGCCTAGACCTCCTGACGTATGGCGTGACTTGGATTTCCGGGTAAATGACTCCTCTTGATCAAAAGCTTTACGCTGTGTTTTGTTAGCAATCCACTGGTTCTTCAGAACAGTTTCTTAAGCTCTGTAATAATTTCTAAGATTACTTTTCCCTAGAAGCCTTCCCTGCTGATAAACTAAATGGCAGAAAAACCTGACTGACTGCCAAGGACGATGGCCATTGGAAAAGCTAACTAGCTACACAAAGGATTCTCAGGCAGGTAAAGGTCATATTGTATCTGACCCAGAAAGTTATAAAACTACCACTGATTGGGCAAAAACCCTTCTTCCTCAAGAAATAGTACAGGAATGTTTCAATCATGCTTTATATTGTAATCTCGCTGCATCAGCAGTGTTAGAAGAAAGAAAACTCATGTCCCACTTTTTTGTTACGCTGCTGCCTATAGCAGAGTGCTTTGTGAACACTGAAATGATGTTTCAGAGATCTTAAAGCTACCTACAAACAGTTAAGTAGAATGTATTGTACTGTGAGATAGGGAAGTAGTATTGTACCTACTTTAGAGATGGGGAAACTGAGGCACAGAAGGGATTAAATGACATGCCCAGGTTAAGTACAATTCAGGAATCTTCACTCCTAGTTCTCCAGTCACTGTACCACACAATGCTTCTGATTCAGAAAACACTTAAGCGCTTGCTTAAGACCCATTGGCTTCAATGTGACGTATGCATGTGCTTAAAGTTAGGGACATGCTTGGGCCCCGTTCCTGAATTGGGGCCCCTATCTGCAAAAAGCTATCACCTTATAATCAGGATCCAGGAGTCAATGGCTGTAAACGGAGGTCCTTGCTTTGCATTTACCTGTTTTGAGAAGGGAGAGGTTTGGAGAGAGAAGAGAAAGCTGCAGTTTGAAAAACTCCGATGTTTTAAAAACTCTCTGTTCAAAGTCTTCTAGCGAGACATGCGGCTGCACAAGCTGCCATTCTGGCTCATCAGGCCAGTGGGTCTCAATGAAATCCTCAGGGTCGGGTAGAAAGAAGAAGTCATCGTACCTGCAAGAAAGAAGAAGTCATCAAACCAGGCCACAACATGAGGACACTGCAAACGTTTGTATCCCAGACCCCTCCTTCAGCACTGAAGTCTGAGGATACAGCACCATGGACTTGAGCAGAGTTGGATCTGCTTAAACAAGGGGTGAATGTGGCCTCAGGTTTAGTGCACAGACATGTAATGTTATTTGGAACATGTGCAGGATCATGCTGCTTCCTGGGCTTAAATTCAGAATCCAGGGCTTTGGCCTTTCATCTCCTCATCATTCTGAACCCATTTCCTCCAGAAGCTCTCTACAGTGGCCCCACTAGAATCTGTGACCTTTGGCCTCAGCTGCAGATTGTCTTTCACACCCATCTGGTATGTTAACTCTGAAAAATCTTTGCAGGCCTAATAAAATCTTTATTTTACCTTGGCTAAGTATAATACCATGGAATCATCCATGTGAGAGTCACCTATGGACTCATGAAGTCTTCTTGTTCAGTTCCCTGAGACAGTACAGTAGGGACTGGAAGGGTGAGGGCTATGATATTTTCTTCCATAGTCTATAAGATCTCACTGTCCGGAATTTTTTTCCCATATCTCCTTGAACTACCCTAAACAATTCCTCTCCATTTAGGGTTTTATCATCCTTCGAGTATTGAAGCAGCTATCTTAATCCTCCTGCTTAATTGAAAAGAAAAAACAACTCGACTGAATGCATTCAGCCAGCAAATTGGACCGCAAATCAAACACAATAAAACAGATATCACGATCTTTAATATTGCCTCACCATCACCAGTACGGATAGAGTACTGGTATACTCCAATGTAGCCAGCATGGTGGAACAAGCCAGGACACCCAGAACAAAATCAGTAAAGCCAGGAACACCTTCAAGAGCTTAAATACAGTCTGGAAATCATCAAAAACAACACCAAAACCAAACTCAAGATTTATCAGAGCTGCGTACTTTCAACATTACTTGATAGTGCAGAATGCTGGGGAATGAGAAAGTATGAAATGTCCAAACTGTCTTCATTCCATACAACCTGCCTTAGAAAAACTCTCCGTATCTTTTGGCCCAGAACAATTTCAAACCAAGATCTATTGACACAGCGCAGCCAAGGGGATCTGAGTACCATAACTGCTAGGAAGCTCTGGAGATGGATCGGTCATGTGCTTCGGATGGAAACTGATTCCATCACCAGAGTAGCAACAAGATGGACACCTGAAGGCAAGTGAAAATGAGGCCACCCGAAAACAACATGGCGAAGAGCTGTGGAAGCCGAGCTGAAAAACCTGGGGCACAACTGGGGAACCATTGGAAGACTTGCAAGAAGCAGACAGGAGTGGAGGAACTTGTCACTGCCCTAAACGCCAGAGGCATAATAGGAACATCATGATGATAATGATCAATTGTTGTCACTCAACCACGCTGTATGTGGTTTTGTTCCTTTAATTTTTCCTCACAAACCAGTTCTTCTGGCTGCTGAGTCATTTGTGTTGCTGCTTTCTCAACACAAGTTTTGTCTGTATCTTTCTAGTACTAAGAACATGGGATTGGAAGGGACCTCCTGGGCCACTGAGTCCTGGGCTACGCAGGCAACCCCTTCACATTATCTCATTCATAAATTTACCAAGCTCCATCTTAAACCACTTAGATTTCTTGCTCATATTTCTCCTTTTGGGGGCTGCTCCAGAACCTCACTCTTCTGATGGTTAGAAACCTTTTTCTGACTTGCAGCCTAAATTTTTTCATGGATAATTATACCCATATTGAGAAGCCTAATGCTGAAAGCAGTATGCATAGATTCCAAGGCCAAAAGAGACCATTTATGATCATCCATTCTGACCTCCCGCACAATACAGGGCATTGAATTTTATCCAGTGATACCTACAACAAGCCCCACTACTTATGGTTGAGCTTGATCAGATATTTTAGTAAGTCATCCCATCTTGGTTATAAGTCATTCCAATGGTTAATTGTCCTCGCTGTTAAAAATGTGCACCTGATTTCTGGTTTGAATTTGGAAGTTGAAGCTAGATGGCCATTGGATCTGGTTATGCCTTTGTAGAAGGAGAAGCAGATAAACAAATAACACCTGTACTTCAGCCACCTTGACTCATTCTACTGTGACTTGAGAGACACAGCAGTAGATTGGGAATCAGTATTAAAGAGCAGAGTGGGCTTAGCGCTCAGGTTAGGGTCTGATCCTGTGTTTTGCTGAGGGCCCTCTACTTCCATTGACTTCAACATGAGCTGAGGGCACTCGGCACCATACAGAATAGGTTCATCAGGACTTAACCAACTGGACCAATGCCTACTGCTTTCAGTGAGCTTTGGACTAGACCCAGAGGAAGCAGTTATTTGCCTGTTTCCCTGAGACAATAGCTGTCTATTCCATTCTTTCCCTCTCCATTCTTCAAAAACAACCCAAACAAGCGGATACTTTTAAAACATTGTTCCAAGTAAAATAATTGCCAATTAGTAATGGCACAATGCCTTCATTATGCAGCATTTGAGTAAAAAAAGTCAAGTTTCTAACATCTAATGGAATATTATTAAAAAATTTGATAAATAATTTTGACTCAATCATTATTTACTTAGTCAGAATGGGCTGAGAAACCTCCAGTAATTCTGTCTAGAGCCTCATAATAATAAAATGGCTGTGGAACCAGAGATTAATTACTTAAATGCTGACATATTTTTAATCAAAAACTAATGGTGGGAGAAAAGGTGATATTTGACTATTCTTTGAAAAATCTGTATTTACAAAACACATGACTTTTAAAACTGCATTTTCAATAAAAACATGCATTCTGGTGCTAACTCTTCAGATTTTCACCTGTCAGATGCCCAATATTGTGTTTCAAAATGTGTGTGTGTGTGTGTGTGTGTATACACACACACACACACACACACACACAATGTGCATGCTCCCACCTCTGGCTTGATCCAAATCTCATTGAAGTCAATGTGGCAACTCCCTTTGATTTCAATAGGCCTTGGCTCAAATCTCTAAGTATTTAGGTCCATGAGACACTGCAACCATGGGGTGCAAATCCATGCATGCAACATCTGTTTTAGGAGAGCTCTTTGTGGGTGGAAGGAGGAAACTGGGTTCATCTACTTTAGTGGCTTAGAGATGGATTCCAAAATGAATCCACCTCTATATGCCATCCCAGACCGTCCCCATTTAGGGTTTGATTCTTCTTCTGTTCAGATCAGTTGCAAAACGTCCATTGTTTTGAATGCCATGGGATCTAGTTCATGATTCTCTTTGCAGAATGGTGTGGGAAGTTATGTGGGCAGGGTGAGGCAGGGATAGCATCCAGAAATACTGATTCCCAATTTCCTGCTGTAACCCACAGATCACCATAGAATGAGCCCGGGTGGCTGATGAATTGGAGTTACTGATTTACATTTATTAAAGTGTCTCTCCAGTGTTCTAGCCCATGGGATCTCAACCATGGGAGCCTGGTGATCCTGGGGGGTGGGGTCTGTGTTCAGGTTTCAGGGATTTGCAGTTACCAACCCTTTCTTGAGGACTAGATGAGAGGGAGGGTGGGGACTCTGGACCTTTTTTCTGCTGTAACATGGAGTCACAGTACAGAGAGGCTGAGAACGGCTAATTTAGTCACATCAGAAATAAGTGGATTTCTTTATGTTTGGAAATGAGAAACGAGAGGTTGTGGAGGGGTCGGTGTCTCACCTGGGTATAAACAATTTCTTCTCCGCATCCACAGTGCCTGCACCCCAGCATGCATCCAGCAGGTACCACTGCCCTTCCAGCTGAACTGCATTCCACATGTGGTTGGATTTCTTTTGTTGGCGTTTTTGCCCTTGTTGGTATCCAGTACCTCTCCCATAGCCCGACACTTCAACGCAGCTCAAACCTGCCTCCCTGTAAGGATGGAAACATTCATGGTAGGAAAACACAGATTAGGCTGGAAACCCCTCAGAGTTGGTGCTTAATTAACTGCTGGGCACTCAGATGACGTGATAGCTCAGACTTCTGTAATCTCCTTTCCAGGATGTTTATGGTCATGTTCTTGCTGTTGAGCTCAGGGCACCTCCATTGCTTTAATAGCCTCTTAGTGGAGCTTGCTGGCTGTGAAGATCAGCAATGCCCTTCCCAATTCTTTCTTTGTTCTTTGCCTGAATCACGGTTCATTCAAACAGAATGGCTTTTATTTTGGAATAAGAGAGTGACAAAAACAAGAAAGAACAAAAGTCAAGGCTCCAGGAGAGAGCAGGGCATCCTGTGAACGGTTGCAACGTAGCATGGAAATAAATACGTAACACATTTTGCCCAGGAGTGCCAGCCATTCTCACAGTGTTGTTGGGTTAATTTATACCTGCACATTTCTTGGCATAAATTGGCATAACCAGAGCACACTCCTCTTCCAGTCTGCAGGACCTGTTCTGGGGTATGGATCTTCGGAGATAACCCTAAGAAGCCATCCACATCATATCCTAAGAGGAGGAAATGAAACCACAACCATTATCCAGAGGCGTTGGCAACTCCCCAAATAAAAGAAGAATTGGTAAAACCTTGGACCAATCCTCAGCTGGTGTAAATTGGGGTACCACCAGCAAATTTTCTGGTGAAGCAGGGGAATCCCAAACCCTAGATTAGTTCCTAATGACCATCCTCCTCAATCTAGACAAATCACCCTACTATGAGTCAAGCTGAATAAAAAACGTACTCACGGATATTGTGACACAACCACATCCATATTGCTCGCATGGTCTCCAGCTTGCTTCGGGCCTCGTCAGTAATCAGCTGAACAATGGTCTGGACTGACGACAAAGCTGGCTTTGATTTTATCTGGCAAGGACAGGATTTTATGGGAGCAACTTGAATGTATATTACGAGATATAAGTACTGGTCCCTTTGCATCCTCCCATGGTGTGAAAGGGTCAAAATATGGCTAGAACTTGCTAGCTGGGAATCCACACAGCATGAGTGAGTCACCACATGGCATGGAACAGCCCCAAGGTTGCTCTCAACTATACTTGGGCCGGACCTGGCTAGGAACAGATCCCAGAAATGGGGATCTGCAAGCAGTTCCTAGGCAGTACCTGCTCCTGATCATGCCTGTGGATACCGGGCACAGCTGAGAATCTAGGCCATGGTTTCTAGGTGCTAGGTAACCAGGGCCAGTGGCTCCACTTGACCACTCTGGATTGAGTGACTGGGTTCCCTCCTCCCAACCCCCCACAAACCCTTGTGTGTAAGTAGCCCCGCTGAGGTCAATGGCACGGATCCCAGCTCCTTGATTTGGCTTTGAGTTTAAAGTTCAAGGGGTCCTTGTTGGGTCTCTTGCGGAGAGAAGCTCGTTCTGGGGAGCTGTCAGCTAGGCTGGCATGTGGGGAGAGGTGGAGGCAGTTCCTGACCCCCAGGGAAGACCTGTGCCACTGAATGTGGTGGTCCACACGGGCAGAACGCACTGGACCCACGCACATCTGCAATGTACTATTGTCAGCATTCACAATAATAATTCCGGAGAGGAGAAAATGACAAAGTGCACCAGATTGCAGTACATTCCGTATTTTAAATAAGCAGGTGGGTGGTTTGTACAGCTCTCTATTCCCAGAGGTGCCTTTAGTGGTTTTTTTTAACTGTTGCCTCCACCTCTCCCAAGCTCCGTTTTAGCATATGAGGTAATCTCCATGGTCCTGAAGCCAAGCTTGCATGGAGACAAAATTAATTTCCTCCAAATCCCAGGCGATGTTAGCCTGCGGCTGGGTATGAATGACAGGTTTCTCCAGAACAGGGAGAGCAATTACTTTCAGCGCCGAGTAAATAATTGAACTTTTGCCTTCTTTCTATTTAACCTTTGGTGCATAAGTAACAAAAGATCGTCAGTTAGACTGTTGGATCTTTGACACGTTATGGTGGTCTTGAGGCTAACCTGGTGGTGTTTAGTGTAGGTAATAGAGCGTAATTATAATTTGTTTGTGTGCCAATCCCTGGACCTCTTACACAGTCAAACATGTATCATTGCGCAACTGCAGTTAAACTTTAAACCTTCTAGAGCACCATTCTCTACACCTCATGTGGTGAGATGTGCCAGGGAACTGGCTTGAATCTTACACCCAGTTTAGCATTTATTGGCTTCTGGTTGTCTGCCCAGTGGTTGGCCTGGAAAGAGGACCCAGTAGAATGCTTCATGGTTGAGAATGAGCAGGACTCAGGTGTATTGGATAGAAAAGGGATTCTTTATTACAGCTGCTGGACACAGACAGACCCTGTGGTTGTCTCTGGCGCTCTCGCTCTCTCTCTCTTTTCTGGACAAGACAGACACTGGCTCTCAAGCCCCAACTACCTAAGCACAACTTTTTGCTGCCTCATTTTGTCACATAGGATTTCCTTAAGCTCTGGCCCAGACTTAACAGTCATGGCATGAACTACTAAATACAGTATGAACCTGACTACACGTCTCTAATGGAGACTCTTCTTGGCTCGAGTCAAGATTTCCAGATGTGGCTGGTTTTGGGTGCCTCATCTGACACCTTAAAAGGGACCTGGTTTTTAGAGTACTCGGTGTTTTCTGGATAATAGGTCTGTCTGAGGTGTCTCAGGTTGGGCACCTATTGACCTGTAACACCAACCTGATTTTAGGGTGCACACTTAAATTATAGCCTGTGTTAATGCATATTACATTACAGCTCTACTAATTTTACTATCTTAACACATTTTAACAAGGAAAGCAAATGTAAAAAGATTTCTTCAAGGCTTTGCAAAGCATGAGGCCTAGATAGTTAGCCTGAAGTGCGTGACCTAGGGTTATAACAGTTGGCAATATGCATCTTGTGATAAACAAGTAAACCACAAACGGGCAGCTTAAGCTTGAAATAACACTTCTAGGGGATTGATTTTTTTTTTTTTGGTACATGTAACCACAGAGAAACCACATTCATGTATTAAAACTATTGGAAATGAAGTGACGCTGTGATTTTTGTCTCAACTCATAAGGCAAAAAGCAGGCTTATCATTAGCCAAAGCATTAAAAGGCTGGTTTCTCATTAACAATATCTATATAGACTTTGGAGGAAGCTTGTGCCTACAGTACCTACCTGCTCGCTCACATGCAGAACATGAGCATCTATGTGGCTGAAAACCTTTGAGTCTGGGAAAAGGTCTCCCCTTTTCTTTCTCTGGGTCACGCTGGACCATGCCTGCCTCTCTCCTCTCAGGCCATCCATCCCTTCTCTGGAAACAGCTAGCGGAGAACAACCCTTCTCAGGTGGCTTATGGATGGTAGATTTCTTCAGGGTCACCTTGCTGCCATTGTCAATTTTGTTTGCCCCAAACAGGAAAGTACGCTTGATGGGGGAATCCTTGGGGGCGTTGGCTATTCTCTTTGTTGCCATGGTTTCCTTCGGAGTGGTCTCCCCATTCTGCCGGCTCTCCTTGGCAACCCTTTGGTGGCGCTTCTCTGAGGCATCAGAGGGGCACCCCCGGGCCACATTGCCATTATAGAAGTCTGACATTTGACTCTTTCTAGCAGCAGCTGACATGATATCTGGGGACGGGGCCAGTTTTTCACTGTGGTTCCTACCCTGAGGTTGCCTCGCAGGGCCTTGGATGGGGTGGCTTTCATGGCAGTTGGCATTACTTGAGGAAGAGCAAATGGTGGAAATTGATTTGCTCACTTTGACACCCTGGGGTTTGGACGTCTTGCCACGGTCGCAGTCCATCTTCATTTGCGCAGATGGTCCAGTGGAGTCTGTGAGGGAAAGGTAGAAACTCCTGTTCAAAGGAAACATTTACTCTGCCTCCCCTTCCTTCAGAGCCTGTGTGTTGTAAGTAGAGTGACTCTGTATCTGATGGTTTGGAGCTGCAACCCACAGCACTGAAGGTTCCCGCTGGTAATGGAAGAGCAAAGGTAGAATCACCCATGTACATTCTATTGCAAAGCCATTTCCAGGCACAGGATATTTTTTAAGGATGTCAAAACCAGGGAAATTTAGCTGGGAAGGAAGAGTCAAAGGGAAATTGATAGAGGTATTTAAGCTTATTGGGTGTTGTGTCTCCCGTACAGGGCTGAGATCTATTCCTGGTTCTGACAGTGTCTCTGTATGCATTTGTGGGCATAATTGTGTCTGTTTCCCCACTGTAATATTAGAATAATAATTTTGTACATCCCCCTGTGTCGGTTCTGGGGCTGAGCCACGCCAGTACTCCATGCAATTAACACTTGAGTGCCTGAAATGGGTATTTTGGCACTCAAGTGTGAAAATTAGCCCATAAAAGTTAATTTGTTGCCTTCAGTTTCATTAAGCTGCTTGGTACCTGTAGAACAGCATTACCTCTTGCGCCATCACATTTTGGTTTAATATGTTGGTTTTGTTTTCTGTTACTGCTTAAGGCTGGTAGGGGAAAAGGGGTGTGGGTTGTGGAGTGGAATGAAAGGCCTGACCCTAGACTTACAGGATAGGTGGGTTATCCCATAAACAGGGAAGCACTCCCAGAACTTGTTCCTTCCCAGTGGTGCCAGGGGAAAAAAATTTCAGCAAAACATGCAGGTTGACACCAAAATATTTTGCGAATTCATGTCAGTTTTGCCAAATTTGTTTGTGAGGAAAAGAAAAATTCTGAAACAAAGTCTGACACTTTTGAAATGGAACATTTTGATTTTTCCATTCTTTTCCTTTCAAAACATCTTTCCATTTTATTAAAATAGTCAAAAACCTTTTAAAATTGTCAAAATAGAAACGAAACGTTTTGTTTGGTTTCATTTTGACAAAACTGAATCAACCCCACATTATTTTTTCCAGCTCTTCAATTCACCAAAAATGCTGAAAAATTTCATTTTCAGTTTGACCCAAAACAATTTTTTTGTGTGGCTTTGACAGTGAACTGAAAAATCCACTATTTCCCCAGCTCCACTTCCCTCCATGACTGGAGAAGGCTGCAAAGTGCTTGTTTTTATTAGGTTGGGTTTGCTTCTGTTTTTTAATAAATAAAATGACTGTGAATTGCAAATAGCATGTCGTGCTGTGAACCACTTACAGAGCGGCCCAGAAATGTCACACGCTGGATCCCTCCGGCTCCTTGCATGCGGAGGCAGAGTGGATATTCAGCAACTACTCTAACTCTTGCCTGACTCTTCCAGTGAAGCTACACGTCAGTCATCTCTGTGCTACCCGGCTGTCTGCTTTAAAGGGGCGATTCTTTTCCCCTGCATGCCGAGGCAGCTCCATTGGTGGTGATGGAGGTGGCTGGCCATCACCGCAAGACTTGCAAAGAAGGTCTTGCATGTGAGACAAACTTGGTGCAGCTCCTGCTGGCTTGGCTAAGGAGAGACTTCCCCTTAGCTCCGCTGGGAGAGAATCAGGTTGCTCCCTGTCTGGATTTCGGCTGCTCTGATATGCAGGGCGCACGCAGACTGCATCCCACCACCAGATGGGAGACACCAGTAATGAGTGACAACCTGTCCTAGGTGTTAGTGCAATACAAATAATAATCTAATACCCTCCTGGAGGATACAACACTGTCCCTTATACTTGATTTACCTGTGCATGAACTGGGCCAAGGGCAGAAAATGTGAGCTCCCAGAGGAGTCCAAACGGGTGTGATTTACACCTTCTTTCAGCCCTTTCAATGCGCATATCTCAGCAATTAAGAATCCCCTTACATGTTAGTAGGGTATTTCCCCACCATCTTCATAGTAGCTGCCAATTTATTAGCTAGTCACCCTCTTCCCTATGGAAGTGCTTTATAGTAACGGTTCCATGTGTGATCCTCTGAGGAGCTCTCTATGACACAACCTCTCATAGAGGGTTTGCCAAGGGCAGAACCATTCACCTTATGGGTTGACTCCACAGCCTGAAGACACCACCTGTTCTCTATTTACCTGAGGATTCTAAAGCTGGCTGCAACCCAGCTTCTAAACGTACACAGGCACATTTTTCATGCCCACCTGTTTGCATGTACAAGTCGCCCATTTCTAGTGGGAACGCAAGCAGCTAGTGGTGCAGTCTGTATGCACGGATACCAGCTAGCGCCTGGAAATACAGGTTTGGCGTGCTGGTTGATGAGTGAGAAAGAGAGCCCACTTCTGAAGCCTTGGCCTGGGCTAGCCAGCAGGTACCGTGTCAATCGCCAGCTGTCAACTTGGCAACAAAATCACAGCAAAATAAGCCCAGTTTTTCTCACCTTGCTCTCTCTTGACTTCTTCCCGCAAGGTAGAGGCGGCAGTGTGGTTTGGTGGGTAAAGCACTGGCCTAGGACTGGGTTCTAATCCCAGCTCTGCTGCATGATCTTGGCTTGTCTGGTTAGACTGTAAGCTCCTTAGAGCAAGGTCTGTCTTTCTCTCTCACTATGCATTTGTGCAGTGCTTGGAACAATGGAGCCCTGATCTTGGGTTGGGACCTTTTAGGTGCTATGGTAATACAAATAATAAATAACTAGGTGCTGAGCATCCTTACCTCTCATTGAGACCAGGTGGCACTGAGGACACTCCACATTTCACAGGATCAGTCCCCCTGAGAAGAGGGAATTAGAATTATATGAGTAACACTCTTGTTCTTATCTACTTTGTATAGTCCCTAGGCTGACCTGGGAGACACTGGAATTGTGAAATGATATCATTCTGTACTTGCACAGCCTGCAAGCCAGTAGCAAGGATTGCAGGGATTCCTTCCTGTTAGGTGGATTATGCCTTGCACCAGCTTTGTCACTGGTTCCCAACAGGGCCGGCCGGAAAACAAGAATTCTGTTTTGCCAGAAATGTGAAGATTTCAGAGTTTGGTTTTGTTCAGATGCAGAACAAAAATGAGACCCTTTTAAAAAAAAAAATGTGAAAAAACCATGAGAGAGACTGACAGATCACCTAGTGTTGCGAAATTTTTCAGACAGAACTTTTTCACCCAAAAAAGGCAGATTCAGATTGATTGAAACATTTCACAAATTTGAATCAAATGTAGCTAATTGTTTCAATTAAAAAGAGAGAGCGAGAAGCGATTTCAATTGAGCCTTTTTAAATTATTGTTGCCAAATGCTTTGTTTCAAATTTTACTTCACTTTTTTATTTTTAAAGTTTAAAAAAAACAACAGGTTTTGTTTTGACCCAATTTTTTTTTCAAGTCTTCAGTTTAGCCACTGAACCAAAAATTCAGTAGCTACAGACAGACCATCCCATCCCACAATAGCCCAGCAAGTACCCTAACCCTCTCGCGCTCTGTCACTGTCTCTCTGTTTTGAACAGAAATTCTATCCTGGACCCAAGAAGCCTCCCAACAAAAGTTTTTTCCCCAGCCGATACATTTCTGCAAAAAGTTTTGGTTTCAATACATTCGCATTTTCTGACCAAAATAAAAAAAAAAGTTGAGTTGAAAAATTCCAGGCCAGCTCTAGTTCCCAGAAGCGGGACAAGCTGCTGGTTTTGATTCTTCAGCATGGTTCCTGGTGAATGTAGTGTCCCGGTGCCCCCAATGTGCTGCATGAAAAGCGTTTGTTCCAGCGAGCATGTAGCAAGGAGAACGTGCTGCATGCAAGAAACCGTTCTCACTGGTGGGACCATTTATGTTAGTGGCTGTGGGAGAGTGACATGCAACCTGCTTCTTGACGAGTGACCTGCTGTAGCCCCGTTGCCTTTGGCAGGCAGGCAGCCTCCAGGATCGCCTCTTTCTACATCCACTGTGCAGCTGCACATTAAACCAGGCACTGCAAATGGTCTTTCTTCTGCTCCAGCTGGGGATGGAATAAAACTGAAATACTGGTATGAATATGAACTGCGTTGTGAGAGACGTGCCCTCATCTCTGGAGATAAGGGTGGGTGCTAAGGGGACGGGCTGCTATTCGAATTTGAAAAATAACTCCGGCAAACCTCCTCCCCTTCAATAGGGAGGAAACACCATCTGCGTTATCTTTTGGCTCACAGCCAGGGGCTCAGTCCTGACGCTCAGGCAATAGCCTTGCTTGTAGGTAAAGGAATCGCAGAGCTAGAATGGTTTTGCAATTTGCTCTCCAATGTGGAGAGACACCGGTGTCCATCTCCCAAAGACTCACCACCCCAAGCAGCACTAGCTGGCTTCCTTACAGGCAGCCCTCCCAGGAGGCTGGAAACGGCTGAGACTCTTGCCCCAGAAATCAAGACCAAACCATGTTCCTGGGGCCATGTTGGGAAAACTTGCACTGCTGCTGCTCGTGCTGTACCTGAGCTGGAGGTTAACAGGACCTTGGGGGAACAGCTGTATCGCTGGGGGAGAAAGGAGACGACCTACAGATCTTTTCCATTTCTTTGACTCAGTTCCCAGGACAATCAGTCCGATGCCTGGAAAGTCTCTTAAAGAGAACCTGTAACAACCCTCTCGCAGCTAGGGGGCAACTCGATGTATTTGCTGTTTGTGGTAGGGGGCGGCTCTGTGTCACCAAATGGGTCATAGCTGAGACAGCTGATACATGTACATAGCCAAAGGAAAAACCTTCAGACACTCCCATAGCTCAAGCAAGGAGGCAGAGCCCCTGCCATCTCCCGATAGCTGTCTGCCTGTGAGCTCTGGGATGGGGCAGTGTAGCGGGGTGGTCATCCCGCTCCTGCCCGGAGAGGTTAAAAACAGCCCTGCAGAGGGCTGTAGCTGGGGAAAGGCTGATTGGAGAAGGGCCTGGCTGCTGGGACGCTGACCCAAGTCCCTAAAGGGGAGCAGGGCTGGGGAAAGGCCAGACGAGCTGCAGGCCTTGTTAAGGGCCGAAAAGGTACTGGGGTTGCAGGGGGGCAGCCCAAGGCAGCAGGTCCAAACCCTCCTTGCCAATGATGAGTGGCTGATACTGCAGCCTGCCCCAGGGAGTGGGGGCTAGATGGTGACAAAGACTGAGGCAAGGTGGGGATAGGAGGTTGGGGGTCCCCCAGGGAGGGGAGACTCAGAGAGACCACGGGGTACTGCAGGAGACAGAACCCTGGCAGAAGGGGTACCGGGGGCCGGGAGGGACATGGAGGCCAGCGGCTTCCGAGACACTGGCCTGCTGAGGGCGCTCCTGGGTCGAAGAGCTAATTCCCAGGAGGACCGACAGGAGGCGCCATGCCGGTGAGTCTCACCCCGTTACAGGCAGGCCATTGGCCAGTCCGTGAGCAGAAGAGAGACCCACAGGGATGCAGAGCACTTGAGGTTAGTGTGTGGAGTGATAGGTCAGTGAAGAAACCAGCTGAAATGTGAAATATCAAGCAGCAGCCAGCCGCGCCCGGTGCCGTGGGAATTAGTGTGTGTCCAAATGACAGCACCAGCTAACATAGCTTAGTGAATACCGAAGAATGCATCCGAAGAAGTGGGTATTCACCCACGAAAGCTCATGCTGCAAAACGTCTGTTAGTCTATAAGGTGCCACAGGACTCTTTGCTGCTTTTACAGATCCAGACTAACACGGCTACCCCTCTGATACATAGCTTAGAAAACAAATATAGAACAGTGCCTGAAAGCCCAGCCTGGCGCTCGGTCAATGACCGTGAACAAGTCTGGCCTCTGCCCGTTTTTCTTCAAATATAATGTGCTAAATAGTCACATTCTGCTCCTTGAGGGTGGGTGAGCGTGCTGCAGTCATAGGTGGAAGCCGAGGTTTAGCAATAGTTGGTTTGACTTACCTCCCAAGTCTCTAGCTGCTACGTGTCTGTGTCTCGCTGCGGTCTGCCAAGGTCAGATAAATGCTGGTGGTTCACAGATCCCTTTTATATGCTTATTATCAGGCCTGGGCTGTTCTCATCTGCACCTTGCCAGTGCCAACTGAACTAAAAATACTACAAAGAATTGGAGAACACGGCGGGCACTTTGCAGGGTGCAAGCACTCCAGAGGGCCTGAGAGTTCTGCAGAATAATTGGCCGGAGCGTATTTATATCCATATTTATATAGAAAGCGATTCTAGTGGGAGAGATAAGCTACTTTTTCATAGCAGCAGCCAGCACCTGCAAAGGCCGCGTTTGTCTTCTCTCCCCAGCCAGCTCTTTAGAATCACTAATGGGAGAAACAAGTGGGTTGTGGAGGGGGAACATTCTGGGAGAAAACAAGAAAATGAATGTCAGGTATCAGAGGGGTCGCCGTGTTAGTCTGGTTCTGTAGAAGCAGCAAAGAATCCTGTGGCACCTTATAGCCTAACAGACGATGAATGGGAGTTTTGTTTGTCTCGAGGTGGTTTGAAAATGAGGATCGTGCTGCTTTCTCCCACCCCTACCCTCCTCCACAGCCTCTCTTTGCAAATCCTATATTTCCTTTGAGTCCCGTTTTCATAGCAATCTCCATTCACTCTGGGAGGGACCTAGTTTCATAGAATCATAGACTATCAGGGTTGGAAGGGACCTCAGGAGGTCATCTAGTCCAACCCCCTGCTCAAAGCAGGACCAACCCCAACTAAATCATCCCAGCCAGGGCTTTGTCAAGCAGGGTTTTAAAAACCTCTAAGGAAGGAGATTTCCCCACCTCCCTAGGGAACCCGTTCCAGTGCTTCACCACCCTACTAGCGAAATAGTGTTTCCTAATATCCAACCTAAACCTTCCCTACTGCAACTTGAGACCATTACTCCTTGTTCTGTCATCTGCCATCACTGAGAACAGTCTAGCTCCATCCTCTTTGGAACCCCCCTTCAGGTAGCTGAAACAGCTATCAAATCCCCCCTCACTCTTCTCTTCTGCAGACTAAATAACCCCAGTTCCCTCAGCCTCTCCTCGTAAGTCATGTGCTCCAGTCCCCTAAACATTTTTGTTGCCCTCCGCTGGACTCTTTCTAATTTGTCCACGTCTTCACTCCATCTGTAAATATCCTGCATCATCTTGATCAGAGCTGTGGTCAAACAATGGGAAAATCTTAGTGGCCAGCTGCATGGGAAAAATGTCATTGGAAGAATATTTTCCAGCCCTTTATTGCAGAACTTGGCAGAAAAGGAGAAAAATTGTTTTGGAATTGATGAGAGAAATGCGTCAAAGAAGCTTCTATGGCTATTAGTCAATCAGTTCTGCTCTGGATTTCCTGTGTAATGAAATCACGGTTTACTGAGGCGGCAGGTTGTTGTGTGTTTCCCTTCCTACTTATGTAGGTTCTGATGCTGCCCTCGGATGCATGTGGCAAGAGGGGGGAAGCTTTGCACTCACACGCACCTTGGAGCAGAATGCACATAAAATTATTAGTGCTGTGACTTTGTATTTGCAGAAAGTCAGTAAAAAGGAAACTTTCACAGTTAGCAGATCGTTGCACCAAGGATTTAGCGAGGGAAGGTTGCTGGACCCATGGGAGACGGCTAAATAAGCAATGGCTATATGATGGGGTGTCCACCCCACACAAGCCCTGAGTGGGGCCAGACAGGATTAATTAACCTTAGATGCTGCAGCTGGAGGGGACCCAGGGCTTGATAAGGTCTAATGGCAGATTAAACCCAGCTGGGGAAGGAGCTTGGCTAAGAGTATGAGCCAGGAAGTGAGAGCAGAAAGAGGCCACAGGGATGAGGTCTGCAGTCAGGGCCAGCTTTATGACCTGTGGGGCCTGATTGGAATACTCGGTGGCGGTCTGGGACTTCAGTGGCGGGGGGTCCGCTCTGGGTCTTCTGCGGCACCGAAGGACCCCCTGCCACCGAAATGCCGCCGAAGACCCCCGGAGCAGGGCACCCTTAGGTGCGGGGCCCGATTCTGGGGAATCGGCGTAAAGCCGGCCCTGTCTGCAGTCACTCCCTAGAGGAAAAGAGAGCTGGCCAGGAATAAGAAGGAGAATCCTGGGGTCCTGTCCTGGACCGGGGAGTCTGGCAAGAGGCTGATAATGGTGAAGTAACCATGGGGAGCAGAGGAATCTCCAGGGGTAAATCCAGAGACAGGCAAGGAGATAGAAAGCTGGGTTAGGAAGAAGGCCAAGGAAATAACAACAGGGACTGAGACTGAGCAGACCTAGGTTGCTAGTCACAGGGTTCCTGGGCTGGAACACAGAGTAGGGATGCACCCAGGTTCCCCTACCAGCCACTGGGAAGTGGCACAGGACCTGGAGACCAGCTGAGATAGCATCTGGACAGCTCGTCCAGTGGGACGTTGTTACCCTGGAAAAAGGGGATTATATAGTGACCTGGCTGGAGGGCCAAATGGTGAAAAGGGAGGACCCTGAGTTATGAAGAGAGGGGCCACAGTGCAAACAATGCACAAAAGGGGGCGCCAGAGGAGGCCAAAGCTAATTCCCAGACCCAACCACAAGGAGGCGCACCTGAGTGAGTGGAACTCCTTCAGAAGCTAAAACACACTTTCAATCCCTCTAAACATTAACGACCTTAGCACAGACCCCTAGACACTGCAGAAATCCAGACGGCTCTGCATGGGGTCTATGCTAATTGAACTGGGGAGGGGGCTATAAAGGGAATAAATCTTAGAGCATCTTCTTCATCCCTCTGCCAGCACAAAATCATTCCCTAGCAGTAATTCTCCATTGTTTTGTCCAGCCAGGTCTCCCAGGCTCTGCTTGCAGAGAAAAGCAAACCACTGCAGTCAGAGTTACTGTTGATGTGATCTGAATGTACCGTATGTGTACTAATGAAATGGGCATAGTGAAAGGAGGATTCTAACCGGCTTACAAGTGCCCACCCATGCGGGCATCCCATGAAACTGGCTGGGTCAAATGTTGATTTCACTTCTGAAAACTCACTAGGAACATAGGAACTGCCAGACCGGATCAGAGCTGTGATCCATCTAGTCTAGTGTCCTGCCTCTGACAGTGACCAGCAGCAAATGTGTCCTACAAGAACCATGCAGTAGGCACGTTAAACTCCTCCAAGGGGGGAAATAGGTGGCGTGGTAATTTCCTGTGCTCATTTATTTTAATTGTGAAATCCTTCCAGCCTCTCTTGGCTCCTGAAGTGCGTAGCTGCTTTTTCACAAAGCCCTCGGCAAGAAGCCAGAAATGAAGGGAGAATTGCTCACGCTTCGATATTGGCTGCCGGCTGCCTTTCCATTCCAATTCCCTGGAAAGCAAAGTTGAATCCAAGAAATGAGGCCAGGGAGAATATTTTTAAATAGTCCATTTAAATGCCTTTACCTGGACTAGAGTTGTACTTTCCAAATTAAGTGTACATGTAACTTCCCCAGAATGATAAATCTGAAGGCCAGGAGGGTCTATCATAACTATCTAGTCTGACCTCCAAGCAGAGCGCGCAGAGAATTCCACCTGATGGTTCTTTCGACAAGCCTAGCGTGTTGTGATTGTACTAGAGCATATCTTTTAGCAGGCATCCAGTTTCCAATTAAAGACGCCCAGTGGTAGTAACTGTCCTGCAGCCTTTTGTAAACTGTGCAAGTAGTTAAGCTATCCTTACTGGTAAACACTTGTACCTGCTTTCCAATTTGCCTTCTTCTGTCTTCAACATCCAGCCATTGGACCTTGCTCCTTTCTTGTCTGCTAGATTAATCAGCCCTTTTGTGTGGATTGCAAGGTCTTTGGAGCAGGGACCATTTTTGTTCTATTTGTACAGATCCTAGCACAAATGGGCCCTGGTCCATGACTGGGGCTCGTTGATGTGACTGCAATACAGATGATAATCATAGCATTGGATAGCGTCTTGCTGTGCAGGTAGTTTTATTCTGAGCTGCAGTGTTCTTAGAAAATATCAGAGGGGTAGCCGTGTTAGTCTGGTTCTGTAAAAGCAGCAAAGAATCCTGTGGCACCTTATAGACTAACAGACGTTTTGCAGCATGAGCTTTCATGGGTGAATACCCACTTCTTGCATCCGAAGAAGTGGGTATTCACCCACGAAAGCTCATGCTGCAAAATGTCTGTTAGTCTATAAGGTGCCACAGGATTCTTAGAAAATATGCAGCACACTGGGCATGTGGGTTGATCACTGAATTAAACATTTGTGCAGGTGGGGAAAGTAATGGGGTCATGGTTTTCTAAAGGAATCCTACGGCCATAATCCTGATTTGCCCATGGAACAGCTTGTTATGTAGAGTTCATATGGAACCTTCTCCTTTTCCACTGAGATCCCACAGCATGCGCTGGATAGCTGTGCATCTCTACAAATGTTTCCTCTATTTTTCCTTTTCCCATCTCCCTCCTCCCACTTTGCCCCATATCCTGGTGATGAATTTCTAACAGAAGCATGACATTTTGATTAAAGAACTAGAAAGATATAAAATTATCAGGGCACCCATTACAAGGATTTAAAGCTGGCTAACTGATAGGTCTCAAAAGGTAATTGTAAACGGAATCATCATCAAGTGGGTATGTTTCCAGTTGGGTCCTGCAGGGATCAGTTCTTGGCCTTACGCTATTAAACATTTTTATTCATAACCTGGAAGAATGGCACAAAGAATGGCACAAAAATTGGGGGAGTGGTAAATAATGAAGAGGACAGGACACTGATGCAGAGTGATCCAGATCTCCTGTTGAACTGGCCACAAGCAAATGATACGAGTTTTAATATGGCTGAATGTATACATTTAGGAACAAAGAATGTGTGCCATATCGGCAAGATGGGGGGTCTCCATCCTAGGAAGTAGTGACTCTGAAAAAGATTTGGGGGTGGTAGCGGATGATCAGCTCAACATGAGCTCCCAGTGCAACTCTGTGGCTAAAGGGATTGTAGTAGGAAGACAGCCCGAGACATAAGCCCTTGTATCAGAGGCCTGGTATGAGGCCTGAGGCCTGGGCTAAAGTAGTAGTCAAAGCTTTACTGATGCAAAGCAAAGACAAGCTGTGAGCAAGAGGCAGGACATTCCTAAGACGTGCTAGGCACAAAGTACTCACGCAAACACATCCCGATATCAAGGATGGTACAAAAACATTCCCCAAGGATTACAGGAACATGCTGACCTCTCCTAAAAGATAAGGTCAGGATGACAGTATGTAATAGAGATGTTTTGATCAAACCAACATGTACAAGGTGATGGATGATAACTAACCACGTCAGGGGGCAGCAACTAACTATGTCAGAGAAGCAGTACGTAACTTGTTTGTATCAGGGTATAAAGATGTATCTCAGAGGGAGTCTCTTTGTCGAGCCTAGGGAGGAACGGAAAGTTCCACCGTTCCCTGAACTGATCCATTGTTATGGGCATACATGTATTAGTGGTCTGGTAGAGTCTGTGGGATACTAGTACCGTGCTTCATTGACAATAAACCTGGCTGTGTGTTCTTGTCCCTTAACGGATCTTGTGGTCATTGGGTGGTTCGCTCAAGGTCTGCTGGCTGTCTGTGCAGCACTGGACAGCGCACAAGGAGAATACAGAACACACACAGTGCCGAACATCTAACGACAGGGCTAATGTGATCCTTGGATTAATAAACAGGAGAACATTGAGTAGGAGTACAGAGGTTCTTTGGCACTGGTGTGATCACTGCTGGAATGCTGTGTCCAGTTCTGGTGCCCACAATTCTAGAAGGATGTTGATCCATTGGAGAAGGTTCAGAGAAGAGCCACAAGAATGACTAAAGATTAGAAAACCCTGCCTTACAGGGATAGACTCGAAGAGCTCAATCTATTTAGCTTAACAAAGAGAAGGTTAGGGGTGACTTGGTTACAGTCTGTAACTATCTACACAGGGAACAAGTATTTAATAATGGACTCCTCAGTCTAGCAGAGAAAGGTATAACACAATTGTAGCAAAGAGGCGTGGCCTCCCTCAGAGATTGACAGTGAGGGAGAACCAGATGCCCCCGGGTGGGCAGAACCAGGAAAGCCATGCCCTGCATGCCGGAAGCAGAGGGGGTGAGACAGGAACAGAAAGTATAAAAGGCAGACCCTGTAGCTCAGTTGGGCTGAAGCCGCCAAGGGAGGCAGACGCTTCCACCCTGCTGCTGGAGCCAGAGCCAGGTGAGGACTTCTGCTGTCCCCAGGACTTGTCCGGACTGCCCGAGCTACCACATACACCTGATGCTGAGGAGTGGCTGGGATTACCGCTTGCACTGCGCCCAGGGGAGACGGATGACAACCCAGAGATCCAGGTACACCCAGAGGGATGGGTAGGAAGTGGCCTAGGGACAGCCAGCTATGGTCCGGCTGCGTTGCTGCCTGAGACCGGTTCAGTGTGTTACCGCTAGATCCCCGCTGACCCAGTGGCAGATCACTCTGCCACTGTTAGGGGCCTGGACTGGGATGTGGGGGAGTCGGGTGGGCCTGTATCCCTCTACCCCCTGCCACCCCTGGGGTGGAAGCCTCTCCACCTTTGTCCAGGAGGCCTGTGGGAGTCTGTCTGCTGGGCCCCCCCCAGACTGTGTTGGATGCTTGCCCCTGCCTGAGGGCTGGAGCCCTAGATTGCTGGTAGCCCCCCTGCTTACAGGCCAGGGTCCCCAGATTGTTCACTGATCTGCCCTGCCTAAAGGCTGGGGCCCTGTGCTTGGTACCCCGCCCAAGCTGAGGGCCTGGTTTCCCAGACTATACCTGGCTTTATGCTCCCTGAAGGCTGGGCTTTTAGACTGTTCGGTTCCCTGCCTTGTCTGAGGGCTTGGGCCCCTGGATCATTCACTACTCTGCCCTGCTGGGGGGATCAAGCCCTGAGACTGCTAAATTCCCCTTTGTCTCAGACTGTTATTCCAGGGGCGTGACAGCAAAGAGATGTGGCCTCTCAGTTTCATTATATTTTGCATTAAAATAAAACAATATTAAAATCTGGAATAAAACCTTGGGCATGGGGGTAAATCTATGTGCAATCCCCCCCCAACAAACTGTAAGTGAATGTTACGTACAACGAGAGGATGGCTGGTCTGGTAGAAAAGGTACTGGATTGTCACTCTGGGGACCCGGCTTCCATTCCTAGCTTCAACACATTCTTGATGGATGATCTTGGGCAAGTCGCTTCCCCTCTCTGCCTTATGGCAGGTGGGGGATTTGTAGGGCTGGGAGAGGGTTCCCAGCCAAGTACCTCTGCACAAACACCAACCCTCCCTCCAAGGGGAGGGGGTCAGAGTTAACCCCTGAAACAAGCACCATCCTTAACTATAGAACAACGTTTCTGTCTAACCCAGATAAAGCCAGGAGTAAACCTAGGTCAGGATCTATAGCAGGGGTTATGCAATCTCTCATGCCCCCGATGCAACATACAGCACCCTCCCCTCCCCCATGCTTGGCTTAGAGACACGCTGACTCTCTGCCCCATGCCAGTGCAATCCCCTCCCTGCCTTTGGGTCAGCCCAGCCTGTGTGTGCGCTCCAAGGTGGACGTGTAGTGTGAGCTCAGAATGGTGGGTCCTGTTGCGCGGTCTCAGCTCTCCTGCCAGCTCATGAGTCCCCTTTTCCAAGCAGCTGGCTCTCCTCCAAGCAGCACTGAACGTAAGAACAGACCAAATGTCCATCTAGCCCAGTCTCCTGTCTTCCGACAGTGGCCAATGCCAGGTGCCCCAGAGGGAATGAATAGAACAGGGGATCAACAAGTGATCCATCCCCTGTCGCTCATTCCCAGATTCTGGCAAACAGAGGCTAGGGACACTATCCCTGCCTATCCTGGCTAATAAGCCATTGATGGACCTATCCCCCATGACTTTATCTAGTTCTTTTTTGAACCTTGTTATAGTCTTGGCCTTCACAACATCCTCTGGCAAAGAGTTCCACAGGTTGACAGTGCATTGTGTGAAGAAGGTACTTCCTTTTGTTTGTTTTAAACCTGCTGCCTATTGATTTCATTTGGTGGCCCTAATGCTTGTGTTATGAGAAGTAAATAACACTTTCTTATTTACTCTCTCTACATATCCCCCTGAATCATCTCTTTTCCAACCTGAAAAGTCCCAGTCTTATTAATCTCTCCTCATATGGAAGCTGTTCCATACCCCTAATCATTTTTGTTGCTCTTTTCTGTACCTTTTCCAATTCCAATGTATCTTTTTTTGAGAGGGGGTGACCAGAGCTGCAGATAGTGCTCAAGATGTGGGCGTACCATGGATTTATATAGACGCAGCATGATATTTTCTGTCTTATCATCTATCCCTTGCTTAATGACTCCCAACATTCTGTTCACTTTTTTGACTGCCGCTGCACATTGAGTGGATGTTTTCAGAGAACTATCCACAACGACGCCAAAATCTTTCTTGAGTAGATACAGCTAATTTAGACCCCATCATTTTATATGTATAGTTTCTGTCTCTGCCCTAGCTCAGCGCTCCTGCTTCCTGCACCTGTGTCTCTTTTGTTTCCTCTCTGAATTTTCCTGGGCTCATCCCTTGTCCCACCCTCATCTGCTCATTGGCTCAAACCCTCCCAGGGGTCGCAGTTAATTCTGTTTGTTAGCTACAGAAAGATAGATTTTAAGTGACTACAAGTAGTGACACGCACAAGTCAGAATTGGTTACAGGAAAATAAAAGGTAACACACAAAGCAAAGGTGTCTCTCACCACGTGTTCCAGCAGTCTTACCAACTGAATCGCTTTCAGTGAGGGTCTCTCCCCAGTACAATGCTGCTTCCTTTGTTCTTCAGGTGCTGATGATGCCATGGGTAAAGAGCAAGGGAGAGATGAATTGGGGTGTCTGCTCTCTTCTCTTAATGCTTTTTTCTTGTGCAGGAACCATCTCTACCTAATGTTCAGGAGACAAAGCCCATGTGGGCAGGAACCTTAAACTGCTTCTTTGTCAAAATGTAGATCTTTTGCTCACACTTTCTCTCCTGCCGAAGAGAGGCCACTCAATCAGGTGATGGTCCCTTGGATTCTGTTGTCACCTGGCTGAGGCATTGGCTAGCCGTTTGTCTCTTGTTTGGGGCTGCCCTGCAGAACTTGTCGGAACACATCCCTGTAATATCACACAGTGGAATCTTATAACTTTACATACAATGTTGCCGCAGATATTTTACCTGGACAATAATGATCAGCAAACCGTGAGTGTTCAAACGATACCTTACATGGTATGCTTTGTACAAAATTTAACATAATCAATGTAAAAGGGGTGAACATAGGGGTCAGTGCCGTCCCTAGCGGGGGTGCAGGGCCCGGGACATAGGTGCTGAGTTTCTAATTTGCCGGGGATGCTCCCCCCCGGCTCCACTCAGCTCTAGCCCCCACTCCACCCCTTACCCCAAGACCCCACCCCGCTTCTTCCCACCGCTGCTCTGTCCGGCCTTTTTCCGCCCCCTCCCGAGAACGCGCTGTGCCCTCACTCCTCTCCCCTCCCCCCTGCATCTCCGCAAAACATCTGATCCGGCAGGGGCAGGGGAGGTGCTGATCGGCGGGGCCCACCGGAGGGCACTGGGGGGAGGGGGAGGTTCTGGTAGGGGGGCTGCCGGTGGCCGCTGCTCATCTCCTCGCCTGCCTCCTCACCCCCTCCCTCTTGCCTGCCACTCGTCCCCTTTTGCCTCCTCACCCCGCTCGCCTCACCTCCCCACCTGCCTCCTCACAATTTTATCCAAGCACGGGGTCCCCCAAATGCGGGACCCAGAATGGTCACCCTGATTTGCTGTACTCAAGGGATGGCTCGGATAAGGGTACAGACTGTCACATTCACCCTCTGTGGCTATGACCAAACACTGAGACCATCATCCTGTGTAAGACTAAGACTGGCATAGGGGGCAAGGATTATACTGTCCAGGTGGAGCCATCTTCTGGCACCTGTGCAAACCTGACCATGGTGACCCACAGCCTAATCATTGTCAGGGAAATCAGTCAGAGTCCTGCCAGTCAGAGTCCTGCACCACACCTATCAGTTCCTAAGGCTGTACCACAATCAGGCCATTGCATGGGTACTCTGCCTTGACTGGGAAGATGTGGCAATGCCAGGAGTGCTTCCATTGCCTGGCAAAGCAGCGTTAGAGAAGGCCTAGGAGAGTCCTGGCTCCAGGAGAAAGACATGAGCACTACGTAGATTACCACAGAACAGAGGGAGCATCTGGCCCAGCTGATTTGGAAACATTCTGCCACTTTCTCCAAGCAGCCAACCTACTTTAGGTGTAAAAGTGCTAGTCTCTAAGGTGCCATGAGGACTCCTTGTTGTTTTTGCTGATACAGACTAACACGGCTACCACTCTGAAACCTGTCACCATACTTTAGGTGTGCGACCCACAGCCAGTATCAGATCACCACCAACCACGCCCCGACCTGAGAGAGGTCCCTGCCGGTCCGACCTGCCTTATACCAACCAATGAAAGATGCTCAATGAAATGAAGGAAGGCAGATGTTATTGGAGTAAGCTGCAGCCCCCATTGTCCTGGTAATGAAAAAAAGACTGGAAACTCTGCTTCTGTGTGGACTATTGGAAACTCAACCAAAAAAAAAAAAATCAAATACTGCGAGACTCATGCTAAAATTGCAAGAGTTGGCCACCCTCCACCCTTTGTCTGACTTAATTATTTAGACTTCAAGCTCTTCGGGGAAGGGACTTTCTCTTACTATATGTTTGTCCAGCACAATGGGGCCATCCTCTTGGTTGAGGCCTTAGATGCCACAATCATACAAATATGAAAGGTTTCTTGAGGAAAATGTTACTCTAGATTCAACCTAGCATGCGTACTGCATTTATTTCCAGTTGCTATGGCGCTAGGGTAATTTTCCTTGAACAATAGAGTAAATAATACATCGAAGGTACCTGTCACTAAGTGTCCCCATCTTGTGCATCTTCTTCCTTGATGAATATTTCAGCGGCATTCTTTTTGTTAACAGGCTTCTCTTTCATACTGAGGAAGCACACGTTGTTTTTGACAATTCCACTTCATTATACTTTTTTTTTCTTTATAGGTGACTACATGAAATTGAAACAAGTTGGTGCCTTTTTTGATCAAATGCATGAAAGTACCACAGGGACTGTACATTCTGCTTCATAAACTGGGGTGAGAATTGCACAAACAGTGGCAAAGGGCTCGATGTGTATCCCTACCTGACCATCCCTACCC
Source organism: Mauremys mutica (assembly GCF_020497125.1). Taxonomy (NCBI): domain Eukaryota; kingdom Metazoa; phylum Chordata; order Testudines; family Geoemydidae; genus Mauremys; species Mauremys mutica. The sequence continues at coordinate 136,525,179 of NC_059076.1, read as the reverse complement.
GAAGCTTTCTTGCATAACACAAATCCAAAATTGGAATCTTTGTTGAGACTTGAAAAAAATTTGGCTGACTTCATTATATTATGCTGGGGGTTGGGCAATTACATTGCTTTATTGAGGCTGTTGTGCATTGTGGCTGCTTTCCATTCAGGCGAAATTGGGAAACAATTAAATATCCCTTTGTTTAGTGACAGCTGAAACTATGTGAAGCCACCGCCCAAGCACTAGACCTCATGCAAATGTGGGCAATGGGTGTGCATGCAGTCAAAGGAGTTTTTGGGGGGGGCTCTAACAAACACAGGGGAGGGGGACTGATTTGATTGCATGTGTGTGTGTCTGTGCGCACACAGAAGAAAGAAGCAGACAGGGAAGGCATCAAAAAAGCCAATGAAAGAAGCAAGGGAAGCACTGGCAGCATTGCCAAGAGAGAGAGTGAGCATGCTTTTTGGGCAGAGTGCTGGATGAAAAAAGGGTTGGAACTGTAACCAGGGAAACTGCCTCCTGTTTGATTTCTTTCTGTGTTCAGAGAAACAGGGCTTTCTTTGTAAATAAACAGGATTGTAGCAAAGAAATACCTGACTCTTACCAATTTCTCCTTATGGAAACAACCTTCAGAATCTCAAATATTGGCTAACATCTCAGTCCCATGGGGTAATAATTATTTTCATCTGTATTTCCAGAGTTCAGACAGGAGTAGAAGCATAAGAAAACGTGAGAGAGCCTGATCTCATCATATCCCTGGCTTGCACAGAAGCAGGAGGTCCTGGAAATCTGTTACGGCATCCTGTGCTGCAGAGATTTCCAACTCTGGAGAAGCTTTTGAATAGCATCTGAACTAAACCTCTAAGCCTTTGGGGGCTTGCCCCTTTAGGCAAAGCATTGGTCCACATATTGAATATGGGAGCAGGAAAATATTTTGTTTTGAGTTATCGGTGGCCCTCCAGATGTACCATGCAACTATAGTAAGGTAGCAGTGAAATGAACTGGCTGGTGTAGCTGCCAGAGGCTCTGTCAGTGTGATGTTCTACATTGGCCATGATGAACAGCAGCACGGTGACATCCTAGAAGTCCTGGTGGCCCCCAGATTTAGCATCATGTGTATCCATTACAGTCTGCTTTAGGGATGCCCATTGTGTGTGTCTCTTCTGCATCCACTCTGGCTCCTGGTTCCTTTTTTAGTCCACCTAAGTTCAAGTCTGAATAAGGTGTTTTCCCCTGGAACATGCACTCTTCAGGCTGCCTAGTGACACATGTTTCTAGCACCCTCTTGTTGCCATTTGTTCTCACTTTTCCCAGTTTTGTAAATATAAAATGTGTGGGAAGAGCAAAATATGTGTTTTGCTGTTTTCAAGACTAGTATTTTAATTTGAGATCTAGTTTTAAAATGTACAGTCCCTGCCCTTACTACTTGGTTTGAGAAAGGGGTGGCCTGGATTAGCAGAGCACTACTAAGCAGGTGATGGGTGGAGTCCATGGAACTATACCACCTGTGAAGGAGACACAATCCTCAACGCTTAGGGAATTAGTGGGGAGACAAAACAAGGAAGTGTGGGGGCAAAGGAAGTGGCTGGGATCATAGAATCATTGAAGATCAGGGTTGGAAGAGACCTCAGGAGGTCATCTAGTCCAACCCCCTGCTCAAAGCAGGACCAACCCCAACTAAATCATCCCAGCCAGGGCTTTGTCAAGGAAAACCTCTAAGGAAGGAGATTCCACCACCTCCCTAGGGAGCCCATTCCAGTGCTTCACCACCCTCCTAGTGAAATAGTTTTTCCTCATATCCAACCTAAACCTCCCCCACTGCAACTTGAGACCATTGCTCCTTGTTCTGTCATCTGCCACCACTGAGAATAGCCGAGCTCCATCCTCACTGGAACCCCCCTTCAGGTAGTTGAAGGCTGCTATAAAATCCCCCCTCTCTCTTCTCTTCTGCAGACTAAATAAGCCCAGTTCCCTCAGCCTCTCTTTATAAGTCATGTGCCCCAGCCCTCTAATAATTTTTGTTGCCCTCTGCTGGGCTCTCTAATTTGTCCACATTCTTTTTGTTGTGGGGGGCCCAAAACCGGACACCATACTCCAGATGTGGCCTCACCAGTGCCAAATAGAGGGGAATAATCATCTCTTGATCTGCTGGCAATGCTCCTACTAATAGCCTTCTTGGCAACAAGGGCACACTGCTGACTCATATCCAGCTTCTCATCCACTGTAATCCCCAGGTCCTTTTCTGCAGAACTGCTGCTTAGCCAGTTGGTCCCCAGCCTGTAGCAGTGCAGGGGATTCTTCCGGCCTAAGTGCAGGACTCTGCACTTGTCCTTGTTGAACCTCATCAGATTTCTTTTGTCTAGGTCACTCTGGATCCTATCCCTACCCTCCAGTGTATCTACCTCTCCCCCCAGCTTAGTGTCATCCACAAACTTGCTGAGGGTGCAATCCATCCCATCATCCAGGTCATTAATGAAGATATTGAACAAAACCGGCCCCAGGACAGACCCTTGCAGCACTCCCCTTGATACTGGCTGCCAACTAGACATTGAGCCATTGATCACTACTGTTGAGCCTGACGATCTAGCCAGCTTTCTATTCACCTTATAGTCTATTCATCCAGTCCATACTTCTTTAACTTGCTGGCAAGAATATTAAAAAAAAAAAAATGGGTGGGAGACCGTATCATAAGCTTCGCTAAAGTCAAGATATATCACATTCTAGCAGGGTGGTTACCCCACTCCTGCCCTGAAGGGCTTAAAACAGCCCTGGGAGAGGGCTGTGGCAGGGGAAAGGCTGGGCTGATTGGAAAGCAGCCACAGCTGTGGCTGGCTTAACGAGGGCCCAGCTGGCCCTTATGAGAAGGATCTGAGCCGGAGTCCCAGAAGGAGTCTCTCTCTCCAGGCTGGGAGAGAGCAGGGCCTGGCTGCCTGCAGAAAGGGTGCTGGAAGTGGAGCAGGGTTGGGGAGAGCCAGAGGAGCAGGAGAGCTCCAGGCTGGCAACTCCCCAGGCTGCAGGGCCTGGTCCAAGGCCCATACATGTACGGGAAGCAGAGGAAGGCAGCAGGTCCGAACCCCCTTGCCTATGATGAGTGGCTTTTACACTGCAGTCTGCCCCGGGGAGCGGGGCCTTAGTGATGACTGGCAGTAGCCCAGAGTGAGGCAAGGTGGAGATTAGAGGATTGGGGGTTTCCCAGAAAGGGGAGACCCATAGAGACTGGTGGGTGTATTGCCAGGGGGCAGCCCCCGGGTAAAGGGGCACTGGGTCCAGGAGGGACACAGGGGCCAGCGGCAGAGGGACACCGGCCTGCAGAAGGCACTCTGAGGGCTGGAGAGCTAATTCCCTGAGGTGACCAGCAGAAGGCGCCACAGGGGTGAGTCTCGCACCATTTACACACGTCCACCACTTTCCCCATATCCACTGAGCCAGTTATCTCATCATAGAAGGCAATCAGGTTGGTCAGGCATGAATTGCCCTTGGTGAATCCATGTTAACTTTTCCTGATCACCTTCCTCTCCTCCAAGTGCTTCAAAATGGATTCCTTGAGGACCTGTTCCATGATTTTTCCAGGGACTGAAGTGAGGTCTGTAGTTCCCTGGGTTCTCTTTCTTCCATTTTTTAAATATGGGCACTATATTTGCCTTTTTCCAATGATCTGGGACCTCCCATGATCGCCACGAGTTTTCCAGGGTAATGTGCTAAAATGGTTTGAGTCCTTCCTGGAGGGGAACCTTGATCTTCACCACTAGTCCCCTTGCTTGTGGGGTTCCACAAGGATCCACTCTTTCTCTGGTCCTTTTCAACATCTACATGCAGTTACTAGGTGAACAGGTTAGATGACATGGCCTCGAGTGCTAGCAATATGCAGATGGTACATGGCTCTACCTATCCTTCACCATATACCACCACACTAGTACCATCAAGATGGCCCAGAGCTTGGTTGAGATCAGCTCATGGATGAAGAACAGCTGCTGAAGCTGAACCCCAGCAAGGCAGAAGTGATGCTGGTGGGCAGAGGAAAGCATTATGAACAGCTTGCATCCATGATGCAGTCGTCTTTGATGGAAGGTTCACACCTGCAGTTGGTCAATTCAGTAGGTAGTGTAGGAGTGCTCTTGCATTGGAGATGCTGAGCTCCAGCATAGCAGCATCCACAAATATAATTTTCTACTACCTCCAGCTGGCCAGGAAACTTCATCTCATCATGGTGTATGAAGACCCGGCTTCAATTATTCATGCCTTTGTCACATCTTGGCTGGACTATAGCAATGCAATGTACCTGGGTATGAAACCTGCAATACTTATGGAACTTCAGCCAGTACTAAAGGCTGAAGCATGTCTCCTCAGCAACACAGGCTACCATGAGTACGAGACCTGTCATGCTCTCTCTGCTGGCTTCCCATAAAGTTCAAGGTCTCTGTTCTTATTTTCAAGGCACTAAATGGCCTGGACCTGGGCCTGGGATACCTAAAAGATCCTAAATCTATAGATCATAGTCAACAACTTCACTCCTCTGGCACGATGGAATGCACTCTGTAATAAAAGTGCAGGGGAGAGAGCTTTCTTGGGGGCTGGTCTGAGACTGTGGCATGAACACCCCCAGGAACTAAAGACCATCCCAAACATCACCCCATTTTGCTCCAACAGTACGCTACATTTCTTTAATCCACCATCTTCCATATAAACACTAAGCTACAGATAAACCAAAAAATCTCAAAACAAAAAATGCAAGAACTGGAAGGTGTTCAAATACTGCGGTACGGTGCAAGAATCTGTACAGAATAGAATTCTCCTATCAGTTTTGTGGGATTTTGCTTTCTTCCGCTACATCCTGATGCGTTACGTTGATGCACTTCTGTTCCATTTTGACAACCCGTGATTCTGACTCATGGGGCATTACTGAATGGGCTGCACCATTGCAGATGCTGCTTATCAGACCAAAAATCAGTTTGCTCTTTCATTTCTCACAAGTACATCCTAACCCAGCCTGATTCAGTCACATTGGCCTTTTCATGCTGTTGAAAGCTCCTTTTATTTTCTGGGAGACTTGTAGCTACGCTGATTTAAGTTGAGGAGGGGTAGCTGTTCAGTGTGATCTTGTTTTCCTTTGAATCAAAAACCAGTCTGGTTTTTCTTTGAAGCTTTCTTCTTCTGTTCTCCTTAAGTTCAGAACCAATTTGATTTTTCTGCTTTTATGGTTAAGCTTTGTTCCTTAAGTCCTTGCAAGCAGCCCGTGCATGTTTTTTAGCACAATCAATGGAAAGAATTTAGGTGGAGCTGGATCAGGACAGGAATGTGCAATTGTGAGCACTAGGACTATTTTCTATAGGCTAATTCTTGTTCCTCATCTAGCAAACAACCCTGTGAGCTTGTCTCAGCCTTCATCATAGACCCATCTACTCCACTCTAGTCAGAGGGAGTTCAAGTGTGGGCGGCCTGTACCATCAGGCTCTGTGTGTTCTGGTGAGAGCTGGTCTCTTCTGCAGGAAATTCCAGTGTTTTCAGAAAACGTTTTATTCCAGTTTGGAATGAAAATCAGAAATTTCTAAATTTCCAACAACTTTTTTTTTTTTAAATGTTACATTTCATTTAGAAAAAGCTCCTAGGGTTTTGCAGGCTCCGTGGTAGCCTGATTGGCATGCTGCCATGAAACCGGGACACCTGGGCAGCCTGGCTCTGCTGACTATCTCGATATATAGAGATATATAAAAAGAAAGTTAGAGGCTGTCAAGCAATTAAAAAAATTAATCGTGATTAATTGTGCGATTAAAAACATTTATTGTGATTAATCACACTGTTAAACAATAACAGAATACCATTTATTTAAATATTTGTGGCTGTTTCCACATTTTCAAATATGTTGATTTCAATTACAACACAGATTACAAAGTGTACAGTGCTCACTTTCTATTTTTATTATAAATATTTGCACTGTACAAATAAAAGAGAGAGTATTTTTCAATTCACTTTAATACAGGTACTGGAGTGCAATCCCTTTATCATGGAAGTTGAACTAACAAATGTAGAATTACGTATGAAAAATAACTGCACTCAAAAATAAGACAATGTAAAACTTTAGAGCCTACAAGTCCACTCAGACTTACTTCTTGTTCAGCCAGTCACTCAGACAGACAGGTTGGTTTACATTTGCAGGAGATAATGCTGCCTGCTTCTTGTTTACAATGTCACCTGAAAGTAAGAACAGGCGTTCGCATGGCACTGTTGTAGCTGGCATTGCAAGATACTTACATGCCAGATGCAATATGTCCCTTCATGCTTCAACCACCATTCCAGATGACATGCGTCCATGCTGATGATAGGTTCTGTTTGATAACGATCCAAAGAAGTGCAGACCGATGCCTGTTCATTTTCATCATCTCTGTCAGATACAACCAGCAGAGTTGGTTTTCTTTTTTGGTGGTTCGGGTTCTGTAGTTTCTGCGTCAGAGTGTTGCTCTTTTAAAATTTCTGAAAGCAGGGCTGGTTCTGGAGCATGGAATGCTGCTGGTACCCACTCTGTACCCTGCTACTGGGCCTGGGCTGGTCCATTTCCCAAGTTCTTCTGAGCTGGGCATGAGGCAAGGGCCTTATCTATCAGCTCAGGGAGAGCGTGTCATGCTTAGGGAGCTGCCTGGAAGAAGGCACAGAAGTGATCTCATGGGAGGCTGACAGGTGAGCAGACAAGGATGGGAACAATGGCAGGGTGTGTGTGAATCTCAACAAGGCAGGATGGGAGGGGACGGCAGGGTCATGTAGAACACTGAAGGTGGTGGCAGGCAGGGCCGGCTCCAGGCACCAGCTTAGCAAGCAGGTGCTTGGGGCGGCCGCTCCGGAACGGGGCGGCACGTTCAGGTATTCGGCGGCAATTTGGCGGAGGGTCCCTCACTCCCGCTTGGAGCGAAGGACCTCCCGCTGAATTGCCGCAGATCACGATCGTGGCTTTTGGGGGGGGGAGGGGAGGCTGCTTGGGGTGGCAAAACCCCTGGAGCTGGCCCTGGTGACAGGAAGCGTAAATCTATATTGGTAGCTGCATTTTGTATGGCTTGAAGGGAGACAATGTATGCATTTGGGAGGCTAAAGGGGTGGATGTCACAGTAATTGAGGCAAGATAGAATGAGGGCCTGAATGAGAGACCTGACTATGTGGATGAAAAGAAAAAGGTAGATCTTGTAGCTCCACTAAAACCTGCTGCCTCTAAGAGTACTGCAGACACGTACCACCCAATAACTGCAATTGCCATGTGGTCTTGTGTCTTGCCGTGTGCCTGCCATCCAGGACTCAACCGATATCAGCTGTTGCATTCCAAATTCTTTTCTGAAGCATTTACTCCTGTGGCAGTTTCTGCCTTCTTGTTCTACAGGTGAAGAATCCCAACACCCGCATATGCAAGTGTTAGAATCTGTCTTCCGTATGGTCAGGCGTTTGTGCAGAAAAAAATGCATGTATGTGCACTGGCAAAGTAGTGTGTGTAATCCACTGATTAGAGGCCCCTTCTCTACATCCAATTCTTAGAGGATGTGAATCTGTTACAGCCCCAGCCTTGGAACGCTGGCTCCTAGCTCAAGCTGTAACAGGTCAGGAGGTCTCTGGTTTAATCCCTGATGCGTCAACCAAGAAGGCAGCCCATAGCACATACGTAGTAACCCCCATCTTGGTCACCACTGGGGACTGAATCCAGGACCTCTTGATCTAACTCATGAGTCTGTACAGCTTGAACTAAAGGAGCAACTTTCTAGCTGGTAGTTGTAGCAGACTCTGATTCCATGTGGGAACATGGGGTGGAGGGTCAGGGGATCCATAACGCACTAATGGTGAATTATGCATACATGCAAATAGAGGCCAGAAGTCTGAATATCAGGTGCATAGTAACTAGGAATGAAATTAATTTCCTGACGGATACTGATTTATGCAATACCACAACCTCTATTGCTTGGGAATCAGAGAACAGTTGCAGGCTGTCTGCTCTCCTACCACACTTATTTTGATCTCCCCTTTTCTTGTTTCGCTTTTTAGTATCAGCCTGTGGTCCTGCGTGTGGAAATCCTCACTCAAATTGCTTAGTTAAGCATTCAATAGCTCTTCTTGGTATAGTGTCCACCCCCTTTTTTTGTCATCTGCATTTCACAGCTGTAATGAGGAAGAGAACCAGAGTGTGCCACAGCCTATATTTGTTCTGTGAGAGAATCTGCCAACTCATCATATATCTTCCTAATGTGTGGTTGAATCATCACCATCACCAACAATGCTCGGAGGAAACTTTCTCCTGCTGTGCATATCTGCCATGCTCTCTGGGTTTGGAGATGTCTTTTCTCCAGTATGTAGACTAACTATGGTATATTTTACGTAGGCGAGACTATTTCTAAGGCTGTAAAAACAGCTGAGTTGAGCACTGGTTAAACACTGTTGTTAGTGTTTGTATTATGGTAGCGACAAAAGACCTCAAAGGCGATTAGCCCCATTGTGCTTGGCTCTGTACAAACTCTTAAGCCTGTTTTACACTTAAAAGTTTTGCTGGTAAAGCTGTATCTGTTAGGAGTGTGGGGAAAAATCACCCCCTGGACGGATATAGCTGTGCCTGCAAAACCCTTGTGTAGATGCAGTTATACCAACATGAGTCCTTTTTGCCAGAATAAACTCTCTCCCCACTAGGAGGCCTCACCCATACAACTACACCAGCAAACCCCTTCTAGTGTCTTGTAAGATGGACTCCCTGCCCCTTAAATTGTAAGCTCTTAATAGACAAAACAGACAATGGACAGGAGGGGAAACTTGCCCAAGGCCATGCAGCAGGTCAGTAACACGCTGGGAATAGCTCCAAGGCCTTTTGACTCCCAGTCCTGTGCTCTTGCTACTGGACCACATGGCCCAGCTGGGTGACACAGTCTGTGTGGATGAGAGACGTACGGGCCAGCTCCGCGGCTGGTGTGAGCTGACGTAGCAGAGGCATGTCCTGCTGTCTGAGGCTAGTGTTGCTCTGTTTCTGGTCAGGTTAGGGCCTTCATCACTGGCAATTTTATAAATTAAGATTGGATGTTTTACTAAATTATCTACTCTAGGAATTATTTGGGGGAAGTTATCTGATCTGTGTTAAACAAGAGGATAGCCTAGATGATCACAATGGTCCTTTCTGGCCTTGAAATCTTTTAATGAAACCAGAGACCAGGATAAGTTATTCCTTAAGCACCTGTTTCTAATGTGTAGAGAGGAAAACTGTGTTGTTATGGGAGACTTCAGTATGCGAGATATAGTCTGGCAGTCTCTTACAACCAAGAGTCAAACATTAGAGATTCTAAAAATAATAGATAATTTTCTATCAAAAGAGATATTGCACCCATCATCAAGTAAGTCTCTTTTGAACTTCCTTATGACAGATAAAGATGAAGTAATCTCTGGACTGTAAATTGGTGGTTGCCTAGGGACCAGTGATCATGACCTGATTACATTCAACATGGAGGAACAGAGGCCAGTTTCAACTACTAATATATATATTAGGTGCTTCAAAGGGTATAATTACCCAGAACTGAGGAAAGTTATAAGCAAATATGACTGGTAGGAAAAATATATACAGAAAAATGTGACTGGTACTGGGCGCTCTTTAAGAAGATTTTATTAAATGGTCAAAAAGCTATGATTCCATAATCAAGAAATAGAAGGGTTTTAGTTAAAAGGTCATACTGGTTCAGTTGTTAAATGAAGACAGAAATAAAAAAGCAACATATAACAAATGGAAAAAAAGGACAAATAAAAATCAATATAAATTAGAAGTTATGAAGTGCAGATAATTGATAAGGGAAGCTAAAAATATCGGGAAAATCATGGCTGTCAGACTAGGACAAAAAAGAATTTTTAAATTTATTAGGAACAAAATAAATTCTAGCAATGGTATAGGCATGTTACTAGATGGAGATAGTCAAATTGTTAATTACGTCGATATTGCAGAAGTGTCCAAAATATTTCTGTTCTGTATTTGAAAAGAAGCGGGATGATGTACTCATAGTATATAAAGATGATGAAGTACTTACCAGTCCATTTGTAGCCAAGGAGGATGTTAAACAACAAGTACTAGGGATAACACAAGAGATATTAAGTATCAGAGGGGTAGCCGTGTTAGTCTGGTTCTGTAGAAGCAGCAAAGAATCCTGTGGCACCTTATAGACTAACAGACGTTTTGCAGCATGAGCTTTCGTGGGTGAATACCCACTTCTTCTTGCATCCGAAGAAGTGGGTATTCACCCACGAAAGCTCATGCTGCAAAACGTCTGTTAGTTTATAAGGTGCCACAGAATTCTTTGCTGCTTCTACAAGAGATATTGCACCCAGTCAGGAGGCCCAGATAACTTGAACCCAAGAGTCATAAAAGAGCTGACTGAGATCATCTCTGGCCCACTGATATTAATTTTTAATTAACACAGAATTGGAATTCAATTGACTTGTACCATCAACTACTTGGAAAATTCCAGGAGACTCGAAGAGTGCTAATGTTGTGTCAATATTCAAAAAAGGGCAATTGGGATGATCCAGGTAACTCTAGGCTGGATGCCCTGACATCAATCCCAGGCAAAATAATGGAAAACCTGTTATAGAATTCAATGAATAGACAACATGGTTTTTATGGAAAATAGTTCCTGTCAAACAAATCTAATTTCATTCATTGAGATTACAGCTTTAGTTGATAAAGGTAACTGCATAGATTTAATACGATTACACTTTTGTAAGGCATTTCACGTAGTACCACACAACATTCTGACTAAAAAATTTGCACTGCCTAATATCAGTAAAACACATTAAATGGATTAAGAACTGGCAGATCTGGGTTCTATTGGGCTTGTGCAATGATTGGAAAATAAATTTAAAATCACTGCTGATTAAAAATTGCAGCTGACACAAAGACTGGTGGAATGGCAGATAATGATGAGGACAGGACAAAATGTGTTCTAATATGGCCAAAGGCAAAATTACACATCTAGGAATGAGGAATGTAGGCCACACCTACCGAATGAGGGATTGTAGCCTGGACAGCAGGAATCTACCTGGGAATGTTAACATGGTGACTCTTGTGGTCTTGGGGCAGCAGAAATGAGCTGTGTCATCTCAGAAGGTAGGACTCAGAGACCTCAAGAGGCCCCTAGTCCTTCCCCCCTGCACTGAGGCAGGATCAAATGTACCTAGAGCATCTACGACAGATGTTTGTCCAACCTGTTCTTAAAATCCTCCAGTGACAGAGATTCCACAACCTTCCTTGTCCCAGTGCTTCCCCATCCTTAGTTAGAAAATGTTTCCTAATATCTAACCTAAATCTCCGTTACGGCAAACTAATCATAGAACTGGAATGGACTTCAAGAGGTCATCTAGCCCAGTCCGCTGCACTCAAGGCAGGACTAAGTATTATCTAGACAATTCCTGAGAGGTGTTTGTCTAACCTGCTCTTTAACATCTCCAGTGATGGAGATCCTACAACCTCTCTAGGCAATTTATTCCAATTTATAACCACTCTGTAATTTAAAACCACTCTGACAGGAAGTTTTTCCTAATGTCCAACCTAAACTGCCCTTGCTGCAATTTAAGCCCATTGCTTCTTGTCCTGTCCTCAGAGGTTAAGAAGAACAATTTTTTGCTCTCCTTGTAACAACCTTTTATGTACTTGAAAATTGTTATCATGTCCCCTCCCAGCCTTCTCTCCTCCAGACTAAACAAACCCAGTTTTTTCAATCTTCCCTCCTAGGTCATGTTTTCTAGACCTTTAATCATTTTTGTTTCTCTTCTCTGCACTTTCTCCAATTGGTCCACATCTTTCCTAAAATGTGACACCCAGAACTGGACACAATACTCCAGATGAAGCCTAATCAGCACAGGGTAGAGTGGAGGAATTACTTCTCGTGTCTTGCTTATAATACTCCTGCTCATACATCCTAGAATGATGTTTGCTTTTTTTTGCAACAGCTTTACACTGTTGACTCATATTTGGCTTGTGATCTACTATGACCCCCAGATCCCTTTCTGCAGTGCTCCTTCCTAGGCAGTCACTTCCCATTTTGTATGTGTGCGACTGATTGTTCCTTCCCAAGAGGAGTACTTTGCATTTGTCCTTATTGAATTTCATCCTATTTGCTTAAGACCATCTCTCCAGTTTGTCCAGATCATTTTGAATTTTAATCCTATCCTCCAAAGCACTTGCAACCCCTCCCAGCTTGGTATTGTCCACAAACTTTGTGTGTTCTCTCTGTGCCATTATCTCAATCATTGATGAAGATATTGAACAGAACCAGACCCAGAACCGATCCCTTTGGGACCCCACTCGTTATGTCCTTCCAGTATGACTGTGAACCACTGATAACTACTCTCTGGGAATGATTTGCCAACCATTTATGCACTCACCTTATAGTAGCTCCACCTAGGTTGTATTTCCCTAGTTTGTTTATGAGAAGGTGATGCAAGACAGTATCAGAAGATACTTGACCATGCCTGATGTAGTCTACAATATTCTGTTAATATGCTTGTGATTCCACAATATTAAGTGGAAGCAGGAGAGTTATGCTGCAGAATTGAGACTTGCAATCATCTTGGGAGATCTGAAATGCCTCAGATGTGGGCAGAAGGATGGCCTGGTGATTAAAGGAGTGGAATGGGATTCAAATTACGTTCAGAAAGTCACGTCCCCTCTCTGTGCCTCAGTTTCCCATATGTAAAATGGAGATAACACTCCCTTCATCTATTTAGATTGTAAACTCTTTGGTGTAAGGGCTGTCATCTGTTACTGTACATGCACAGTGCCTACCACAATGGAGCTCCAATCTCAGCTGAGCTCTCTAGATGCAATTTTATTACAAATTATAGTTTTATTAATATTTTTTTCAGTTAAAAGAAAAAAGTAGACATGGCGCCCAGGACTGCATCAGTTCTAAAAGCAGCAATAACCAAAATCAAAATCAAGAATGTGTTTCATGCTCGAAACTTCCTAACCTCGGAAAAACTGTCCGCATTGCAGTTTTATTGGATTTGTGCTATCCCCTTAGGTCCTCTGCTCCCAGCGTGAGCTCATCAGCGCAGCTCAGTTTTCCTTTTTATGAAGGTATCTTCTCTCAGTCCCGAGCTGCAGACTGAAGACGCTTACACGGAGAGACAGAGGCATGGAACCCAAGAGGAGACAATAGAAGCCAAGGGCGAAGAGACAGGAGGCGAGCATCAAGCCTGCAAGACGAACGAAATGGATCCAAATGAGAGAGGCGCATTGGATGACTTGTGGAGTGGTCTGGCCCTGGAGATCAAACACAGACGCAGTCCTCTCAAGTTGAAATGAATTGCGTTGGGGTTTGAATTACGGTCACAATGATGATTGTTTTCCAAAACGATCCCTTGCTTTACTGCTCTCGCTAGCTGAGCCACCTTGTTTGTCGCACGCAACAAAATGCTGGATTGATTTGCTGCTGCTTTTTCCAGTCCAGTCTTCTCCTGCTTGGCAGTAGGTTGGCACCTGCCCTTTCCTGGGTTAGTCCCTTTGCAATGGCCAGGCAAAGCTGTAACTCACTGCCCCTATTTTAGAACGGTCACGGCAGCCAAAGTTGGAGTCTTTTGCAACCATCGTGCGTGTGTGGGGTCTCCGCAGTGCTATGGTCCCAAACTCTATCTTCAAACGGTCCCGGCTCGTCTGCCAGGTGCCCCCGGGCTCAGGCAAGTGCTGTAGCTGCCTCCGCTGCTTATGGTTCTAGCAGCTGATGGGGGCCGCCACACTCCTCTCAAGGTTACCCTGACAATGTGACCCATTTCTCCCTGACTGCCCTTCTACCTGGCCACCTCTCTCCCTCCCCAGCCCAAGGAGAAAAGCAGCAGCAGGTTCCCCCTTAGCAGATTCCCCCCAGCACACTGTCCACCGAGGCCCCATGGCTACTCAGCAGATTCATCGCATGGTTTCTCGGCGAGTCCCTCTAAGAAGGGCAGGACAAGGGAGACTCCCTGAAGCATGGCTCCCTCCCCTGCCTTCCTTTATAAGAGCCCATTTACAGCCTGGCCTCTCCTTGATGTTAACCCAGAAAGTGTTCCCCCGCCGACCAATGGGCCCGAGAGGCACCTTAAGCCAAGGTCTCCAATAGGAATGGGAGGGGTGGAGGACTTACCCCTTTCTCTGCATCACATTGTGGCGCCCTCACTTACATTGATTAGTACCAGGCCTGCGTGCCGAGTAAGGGGCCGGATGATCAGCTGGTGTAAATTGATATAGCTCCCTTGGCTCCATTAGCTGAGGAGCTGGTGGTAGGTTCTAGCCCTCTGTTATGTGTTAACTTCCTAACCTAACTGGGGCCATTTGAATGCTAAAATGATTGAGATCAGGCAATTTCTTTATCTTTGTTTTTTTTGTAGATTCTAAGGCCAGAAGGGTCCACTGTAATCATCTAGGCTGATCCCCTGTATAACACGGGCCATAGAACCTCTCTGAATTAATTCCCATTTGAGCCACTCATTTAGAAAAACATCCAATCTCGATTTAAAGGTGTCCAGTGATGGAGAGTCCACCACAACCCTGGCGGTAAGTTGATCCAATGATTAATTACTCTCTCTGTTAAAAATGTGTGCCTTATTTCTCAACTGATTTTGCCACACTTCAGCTTCCAGATGCTGGATCTTGTTGTTCCTGCATTTGTTGGACTGAAGAGCTCTTTATTATCGACATTTTGCTTCCCAAGAAAACACCAAGGAAATTAAATGTAAAAAAACAAACCCTGTCAATGTCAGTGCATCTTAAGGCTGAGATTTTTCAAAGGAGCATGTGGGAGGAATTAAGCACCCAAATCCCATGGGATTTCAGTGGGATCTGCACACCTAATTCCCAAAGGTTCCTTTGAAAATCCCAGTCTAGTTTGGGAGCCTTGAACTTCAATGACAGGTTTCAAAGTAGCAGCCGTGTTAGCCTGTATCCGCAAAAAGAACAGGAGTCCTTGTGGCACCTTAGAGACTAGCAAATTTATTTCAGCATAAGCTTTCGTGGGCTACAGCTCACTTCTTCGGATGCATAGAATGGAACACACAGACAGGAGATATTTATACATACAGAGAACATGAAAAGGTGGAAGTATGCATGCCAACAGGAAGAGTCTAATCAATTGAGATGAGCTATAGTCAGCAGGAGAAAAAAAGCTCATCTCAATTGATTAGACTCTTCCTGTTGGCATGCATACTTCCACCTTTTCATGTTCTCTGTATGTATAAATATCTCCTGTCTGTGTGTTCCATTCTATGCATCCGAAGAAGTGAGCTGTAGCCCACGAAAGCTTATGCTGAAATAAATTTGTTAGTCTCTAAGGTGCCACAAGTACTCTTGAACTTCAATGAATTTAATTTATTTTTTTGCATTTCCTACTTGAATATATTTATAGTTTGCTATACAACGAGTTACTTGTGTAGATCTCCTACCACTGAGAGAATAATATACTTAGTCATTTCTGTATGTCTATGTTTTTCTTCCCTTTTTAATTTAAAGCCTGCTGTTAAGAATTAAAAATGACTTCTTGGAATATAGTTATTTGCTTGGAAGCAATAAAACTCCATTAGCCTTCAGATTCTATACTGGCTTCCAGTTTTTTATCACCACTCTGACTACTGTCCAGAGCCTTGGAGTTTATTATGGATCTCTTTGCATTTCATTTGTGGTTGTCTGGACTCTTAGTGATTAATTCTGTGTGCTTCCATCTCCTTAATAATGCCAGGGGCCTCACTGACTCCTCTGATCCAGGACCCGCTCACAGATGAACAGAACAGTCATCATCATCCTCTGTCTTTTTCATTCATCCACTCGTGGTTGTCATCTCATCAGCCTCCTTGGAGCGAGGTGTAAGAAGCCAGGGATAAACAAATGAAACAAGACAGAAACTCTGACGGGAAGTGAGCGATGAAGAGCGGGGAGGATTGGTTTACGCTTGGATGGAGGGATCTACCATTAAAAAAACGAACCGAACCAAGGGGAGTTACACAGCATTTGAGCTTGCCCAGGACATGGTTTGGCCTACGGCTGTCCTTAGTTTGAACAAGGTGGGCTATCGCTGGAGTTGAAATGTTTGATACCGACATCCCTTCACTGTGTCCATGTCCTTATGGACGTGCCAGCGATTCTTGAGGAGGGAGCAATTGTTGCAGCCGTGTGCAAAAATAGTCAGCTAAAGTACAAAGCACAGAATAGCCCAGAAAAGCCAGCACGTTATTTGTTCTTGAATGATTATCTTAGTGTGAATGACCAAACCACCACAACCCCGCTATGGTACCGAGATTTGGGTATCCCCATCACGGCCAGATCAGCAGATGACATGAATCAGAGTAGCTCCAGTGGGTGAACTCCCAGTTTGCCCCAGCTGGGGCCCTGGCCCAGTATTGCTGCTGCATTTTATTACATATAATCCAACCTCCAGCCTGCAGAATTAGCAGAAGTGAAAGTTCGCTCCCAAAGATCAGGTCGATGGCAAGCCAGAGGCAAGAGGAAAGGTAGGAGATTCTGATGACAAAGGGAAGGGACATGTGAGCAGAGAGGTAAGTGAAACAGAGCAATAAGGTAATGTATCTCCTCAGTTGTATTATAGTGGTATCAGTAGCAGACTAATAGCCGTATGGTTCCATATAAAAGATGGAATACAGTTTATAGTGTCTGCTATGAAGATGTAACTGTTATTCCTTTTGGCAAGTCAATTCCTTTTTATACCTCATGTCTCCACCTGCAACAGGGCTTCAGACTCCCCCCACCAATAACAGTCTAATTTTAAAAGTCAAGCAAATCTGTGCCTGCATGTTGGGTCTTTTGCTCTTTAGCCAACAAATACAAATATGCAGAAACCACGTGGGCTCAGCGGGGTGCCAAAGAACAGTGCTTACTTAACTGTACACAAACATACTAGGCCTTGCTTGGTGATAAAGCTCAGTGGTTCATGAGCCAAATTCGCAATCAACCTTACCCAAAAGAGGCACAGTGGTGTGAAATCATAGTAAAAGCAACCTGATTGGTTAATAATTAAATCACACAGTGTTTTAATATCATGTGTTGCAAAGAGCCGCAGGAGATGCATTAAAGAGCCACTTGCACTCCCGAGCCTCGATCTGAGTATCACTGGCCTAGCTATATACACATGGCTGCTCTAGCTACTTTCTGGCAGCTTCTAAAACTTAGAACACAGTGAGCACCACTAGAGGGCTCACAAACTATGTAAAGGGATACAACCCTATTCCTATAAACTACCCTGCAAAACTGATACGTCAGGCCAACAAGGAGCTTGCTTCTGATCTCACTAATGTTGCTGTAAATCAGGCATAACGACATTGAAGTCAATGCCCAGCTAGAGTTAAATCAATCAGGCCTCAAATTCCTGGCCCGTGGTAATAAAAACACCTGTGCCCATCAGCATTTAGATGATTGTTTACTTCTGATTCACATCTCGAGCGCCTGTACAATCTACTGCAAATGGTGGCCCCTTCTGTTGAGAAGGGGGCGGGGCCTGGCCTGTGGGCAGGACATGAGGAGAACCACCACATTTTGTTTTCCAATCTGAGCCCGGGTTTGTGAGGGTGATGACTGGAATAGTATAGAATCACTGACCCCATCGAGCATCATATTATGTCAGAGGATCTATGTAATGTGCCTGATTCCTTCAGCCTTTCTGTTACATTATGACATAAAACATACATAAGGGCTATAGAATTCTTCCCTAGCAAATAGCATGGGCTCTCCAGACTATGCCATGCTTGTGCAGACCACCAAGCACTAATTCTGCAATCTCTTCCTCTCGTACCAGCAAACATCCAATTAAAATGTGCAGTTACCATGGTTTCTTCAGCACCAACCCAGGTAGCTTATCTGTGAAGCAGAGTTTCATGAAGTGTATTTTCTCATTAGAAAATTTATTCATGAGGTGGCTGCTCCTTCAAAATGTTCCATCCAGTCCAGTGTTTTGCCTGTTTATTCCGTGAGTGTTCTCACTCAGTGCACGCACAAATGTCCTGAAACGGAAGGGCCTGTGAAGAACTTGATGTGACAGATTTTTTAGCTGACACTAAGCAAACAGAGATGAGGGCTGGGGACGAGGAATGTCCATTACTGGGCGGGGTGGTGATCTGTATAAACACAAGAAGCTCCTGCAGAAAAAGATGGGTTTTATTGCATTCTCTTTCAATTCATTCCTCCTCCCCTCCCCCTCACGCCCATGTAAAAGTAAATTTCAGACTCTTTTACAATCCAACATGGATTTTTAGGGTCAGAGTTTAAAATGAATATACAGGTTAGGAACTCTTATGATTTGCTCATCGGAAGTTTCAAAGCTCTTCTTTTGCAGCCAGTAACAGATTATAACCCTGGAGACAACTGGGTCAGACTTGTTCATTAGGGTAAGATTTCAATTTGAAATTCAAACATATAGCACCAGGCACTGTGCTACAAGGCCACTAGGTTGTGAGACAAGATGTAGAAATGAGGCTTCCTAGCTACCAAATCCAGACTGTCTGTCTGTCTCTGTCTGTCTGTCTATATGAGCTTTGATCACATCTGAGCTCTCCTGTTCTGTGATTTCATTTCCAATTCTCGCCCTTCCCCCATTTGCTGCACTTTCCAGCTCTCTCTCCTCACCATGTTCCCCCCTCTTTGCAATTATTTCCAGCCTTCCCTTCCTCCCCTGATTTTCTTTTCCTGTTCTTAATTTTACTAGACCGCTGAGGCAGGCCAGTGAAGTGTATTGTACTAGACAACTGAGTGGGCCAGAAAAAGAGGCTGAGGTGTTTCTGAATAAATAGCAAACAGCTCTCACCTCCACCAGCTAGCTATGGTCAGGGTCTTGTGAATTCAATGATTCGACTGCGGCAGATTTTACCTCTTCCCAATGACTGTATTCCAGAATCTCAGCTTTCATTTAAAAAAAAAATCCCAGTGCTTATGGCTGCTGGAAGAACCTTGAAAATGTGACCCAATTGCAAGCGGCTGCAATGATGCCTTCCTGAGTCTGCAGAGAGTCTGAAACAATAGGTCTGTGTGGTGTGAATTACCCCCTTTGTCTGCAGCCATAGAATGTGGCATTTTCCCAAGATGCCCTAGAATCCAGCGTTCTTGCTGAGGGATTTGCCATTTTGCTATAGCCTGGCATTTTGTTTTCTGTCTCCCTTCTCTCCCAGGACCTGCCTACCACTGCCTCTTGCTCTCCTGCTTTCCCAGCAAGGGGAAGTTAGTTGGGTTATGAGGCATGCTCCTCACACTGCTGCATGGAGCCAGAGCTGGAGTCCATCTTGCAGCCATGGAGTGGGGAGATAGGTAGTCAGAAGCCAAGGCTTGTGAGTTGGGTTGCCTGCAGAACAGTGCAGCATTCAGGTCCCAGAGAGATGCTCATCTCTCGAGCAAGGGCTCGTTCACCTGCACATCTACCAATGTGATATATGCCATCATGTGCCAGCAATGCTTCTCTGCCATGTGCATTGGCCAAACCAGACAGTCTCTACGCAAAAGAATAAATGGACACAAATCTGACAGCAGGAATCATAACATTAAAAAACCAATAGGAGAACACTTCAACCTCTCTGGTCACTCAATAACAGACCTAAAAGTGGCAATTCTTCAATAAAAAAACAAAAACAGACTCCAACGTGAAACTGCACAACTGGAATTAATTTGCAAACTGGGCACAATCAGATTAGGCCTGAATAAAGACTGGGAGTGGTTGGGTCATTACAAAACCTAAACCTAATTTCCCCAATACTAATTTCCCCCTACTGTTACTCACACCTTCTTGTCAACTGTTATGTACCACTACATACGTTATTTTTCCTCCCTTGGTATCCTGCTGCTAATTGAATTGTCTCGTTAGACTGACCTCACACTTGGTAAGGCAACTCCCATCCTTTCATGTATTTATACCTGCTCCTGTATGTTCCACTCCATGCATCTGATGAAGTGGGTTCTAGCCCACGAAAGCTTATGCCCAAATAAATTTGTTAGTCTCTAAGGTGCCACAAGGACTCCTCATTGTTTTTGCTTTTAGCGGGACATGCGTAACATGCTCTACAAGTGTATTACAATGGCACCACTGTGTAGCACTGTGGTCTGGCACATCTAAGGAGCCCCACACCAACCTTGTCTGATTTTCCTGTGCAGAGTTGGTGTGGGCCCTTTCCAGGTTCCCCAGGGCTTACAGCAACTGGCAGGGAAAAAATGCACCATACCAAACAAGTAGAAGACTTTTGCTCAGTCCTCCTTCAAAGGCCTCTGCTGAGCCCTTGTCAAAACGGCTTCGACTACATGGCTGAGATCCTTTCCCTTATCACTTCTCTCATGTGGATGCACTCTCTGGTAAATCTGGCTCATGCAGTCTCAACACATGAGATCTTCTGCTTCCCCCAGGTTAGGCTGGAACAGTGTTTCACCACCGGTGCAAACCTCAAAGCAAAGCAAACCCACTCACCCCATAGCTAGGGCTGTATTGTTCCAAGGCCAAGCCATGGAGGGCTGCCTTTGTGCCATTCATTACGGAGAGATACTCAGATCATACCAAGTTACACATTGTGGGCAGGGGACTGTGGCTTCATTGTAACGCTGTGGTGTGTCTCCACTCAGATCACACACTGAAGTGCCTGGAGGGGCTATAAGGGTAATTTGGCTCTCAGAAGGACGGACAGGGTCAGGTGTCTCCCTTCTGGCCAATGCGTGGAATAATGTAGAGAGGCTGTGGGTAGCATAGCAACAAGAAAGCTATTGCTGAGACTGAAAGGGCAAGGAAGTGGTGGCTAGAGGTAGGTAGGAGATATTGCAAAGACTAGTATTAGTTCAGCATAGAGAAGAGGATGGTTTTATGATATAACTACTAGGAAAAATGGATGTGTCCCCCAAGCTTCTACGTTTTTACTCTGGTTTCCTCCAATAATTTTATACGCAGTTGAAGGTTTGTAGTGAAAACTATTCCATGGTTCCTCTTTTACATCATCTCAAAATACTGTTTTTTTATATAAGCGGTAGGAGGAGGGACGGTGAGCAGGTTAACTCTGGAATGTGAGAGTGTCTTCACAAAAGCATGTAGCCAGCCTGTGGAATTCACCACCGCAGGGAATTGTGAAACCAGGCAGCTGAATAATTTTACAAGCATTCAGAACGTTTGCAGTTATGCACCCTAGGATTAGGGCAATCAGAACTCCCTCCTCAAGGCATAAACTTAACCTCTGCAGGGACCAGAAAAGAATTCCGCCTGCCCTGTATAGCAATGCACTGTTGGCTAATAATGGTACAATGGGGGAATCACCTTTCTTTGGAGCATCTGGCGTTGGCCGCTGCTAGTGGCAAGGTGCTAAATTTGATGGATCAATGGTCTGATCAAAGTTGGCAATTCCTACATTGAGCTGGAGGGTGGGTCACTGCAACGCAGAGTTTCTGAGGATGCTGACGGGGTGAAGGACAGGGTAAAATGGCAGGACTCTGGAGAAAGGGAATGTTTTTAGCGAGAGTAACACATGAGGCACAAGTCATGGACTTTTGGCCCATGTGTGTTTCAATGAGAGCATACTGAACAAAGAATTTAATTCCTAAATATATACTGAATCTGCCTTAAGATCAATGTGTCATGCTGGTCTTCAAACAGGAACTATGAGAGCAGCAAACTGGTTCGAAAAAGAAAACAAAATGTTGCGGTGTGTAAGGCCTGGGATGGAAAATAAAGATGAAAATGTGAAGGTGCCATTCTATAAAGCACCTGCTCTGGTACACTGCACGTAGTCCTCATAAAGAACATACAAAAGTAGATGGGGGTTCAGGGATGGGTGACGAGATTAAGTAAAAACACCGAAAGACTTAGGCTGTGAAGAGAGATTGCAAAGACTGGGAGTGCTTAGTTTAAAAAGGAGATAAACAAGGAGGGACATGATAGAGGGATACAGAATAATACCTGGGCAAGAAGAAATAAATTGAGTACTCCTATTTACTTTCTCATAGTACAAGGAGGGGCTAGCAGCTGAGGTGCCAGACTGGACCCAAGACATCTGGCCTCCACCACAGACTCCGCTGTAAAATGTGGGTATTAATGCTTCTTTTGTCTGCCTGGGCTATTTAGATTGTAAGCTCTTCACGGGGTAGCCCATCCCTTGCTATGTGTAGGTACAGCACCTAGACACTCCGTAATATAGCAACAGTAAAAAAAAAAAAAAAAAAAAGAACAAGGAGCAATGGAATGCGACTGGAAGGCAGCAAATCTAAATCTGATCAAAAATACTTTTTTACACAATGTACAATTGAACAGTGGAACTCATTGCCACAAGATCTTACTGAGGCCAGGAGCTTAGCAGGATTCCAAAAAGGATTGTGTATAATTTAGACAGGAGGAAGAAAAATAAGGGATATAGAGACTGTCATGATCAGGGCATAAGCCATTCACTAACAAAAGAGTGTCAAGAAG
Source organism: Mauremys mutica (assembly GCF_020497125.1). NCBI lineage: Eukaryota > Metazoa > Chordata > Testudines > Geoemydidae > Mauremys > Mauremys mutica. The sequence goes on along the minus strand of NC_059076.1, from coordinate 136,502,812 downwards.
AAACAAAATACCATGTGGGCAGATTATTCCATAATGTCATAATGTTTTGTACTTTCCTCTGAAGCACATGTTACAGACCATTGTTGGAGACAAGTTTTGGGCTAGATGGACCCCATGCCTAATCCAGTCCAGCAATTCCTACATTCTCCTAACTGACAAACACTCTTCCCATCCACATTTTCTTATTGCTATAGAGCAACATCAAAGTATTTCTTAATAGGGGAAATACATGGCCAAATCTGTCACATTAAAGGCAGAATATTTTTGAATGCTTACTTTTCATGCCCTGTGCCTCGGCTAATCTTAGTTCAGGCACAGGATGTATTAGCATTGTTGCCATGGTAAATAATATACATACACCATGGTTTAGTACAAATCTTCAGACACTTTAATGCCGGAGGACTGTAATTTTGCTTTGGATTCTGGCAAATAGACTCTGAGAACTGAACAGTAACTGATTAAAGTAATTCAGCGGTGGTCTCCCTGCGTCTCTTGTCTCTGCTATAGCAACATCTAGAATTATTTGAAGGGGTCAACAAGCATGTGGACCAAGAGGATCCAGTGGACAGAGTGTACTTAGATTTTCAGAAAGCCTTTGACAAGGTCCCTCATTGAAGGCTCTTATGCAAAGTAAGCTGCCATGGGATAAGAGGGAAGGTTCTCTCATGGATTGGTAACTGGTTAAAAGATAGGAAACAAAGAGTAGGAATAAATGGTCAGTTTTCAGAATGGAGAGAGGGAAATAGTGGTGTCCCCCAGGGGTCTGTACTGGAACCAGTCCTATTTAACATATTCATAAACGATCTGGGAAAAGGGGTAAGCAGTGAGGTGGCAAAATTTGCAGATGATAAAAAATTACTCAAGATAGTCAAGTCCCAGGCAGACTGTGAAGAGCTACAAAAGGATCTCACAAAACTGGGTGACTGGGCAACAAAATGGCAGATGAAATTTAATGTTGATAAATGCAAAGTAATGCACATTGGAAAGCATAATCCCAACTATACATATAAAATGATGGGGTCTAAGTTAGCTGTTACCACTCAAGAAAGAGATCTTGGAATCACTGTGGATAGTTCTCTGAAAACATCCACACAAAGTGCAGCGGCAGTCAAAAAAGTGAACAGAATGCAGGGAATAATTAAGAAATGGATAGATAATAGGACAGAAAATATCATGTTGCCTCTATATAAATCCATGGTACGCCCACATCTTGAATACTCTGTGCAGATGTGGTCACCCCATCTCAAAACAGATATATTGGAATTGGAAAAGGTTCAGAAAAGGACAACGAAAATGATTAGGGGCATGGAACGGCTTCTGTATGAGGACAGATTAATAAGACTGGGACTTTTCAGCTCGGAAAAGAGGCGACTAAGGGGGGATATGATTGAGGTCTATAACATCATGACTGGTGTAGAGGAGGTAGATAAGGAAGTGTTGTTTACTACTTCTCATAACACAAGCACTAGGGGTCAACAAATGAAATTAATGGGCAGCAGGTTTAAAACAAATAAAAGGAGTATTTCTTCACACAACGCACAGGGATGGTGTCCCTAGCCTCTGCTTGCCAGAAGCTGGGAATGGGTGACAGGGGATGGATCACTTGATGATTACTTGTTCTGTTCATTCCCTCTGGGGCACCTGGCACTGGCCGCTGTCGGAAGACATGATACTGGGCTAGATGGACCTTTGGTCTGACCCAGTATGGCCGTTCTTATGTTCTTAACAAGACCTAAGAATGGCCTATCTGGGTCAGACCAATGGTCCATCTAGCCCAGTGGTTCTCAAACTTATTTGATTGGGCCCTCCTTCTTTGTGTCTGTAGTCACTTATGCTTCCCCCACCCATCCCACAAGTACATATACCATTACCCAGCTCTGAAGGCAGAGCAGAGAACAGCGGCTGCTGGCCGGGTGCCCAGCTCTGGGGGAAGGAGAGCCCAAGCCCGCGTGGTGGGGCTCCGGCTGTCGACCGCAGTGGTGGGGCTCTATCTGTCCCCTCTATCCCTGCCTCCTGTGTGTGCACAGCCCTTGTGTATAAGCCCCAGCCACAGCTCTGACAGCTCTTCAAAACCAAAAAAAGCATGTCTTCCCCCTCCCCCGACACATTCCCGCGCCTCCCTTGTGAGGCCTGCCCCACAGTCTGGGAACTGCTGATCTAGCCCAGTGACTTGTCTCCAGCAGGGGCCAGTGCCACTGTCAGTTCAGAGAGGATCGACAGACTAGGGCAATTATCCAAAGTCCTCAGCCAGCCCTACACAAGCCAGAACAATAGGAAATCCACTAGTTTGCTTCTTAAGTATCTCTAAACTGAAATTGGATTCTAGACATGCTAGCAAGGTGTTGGCTGGGGATGAGGGCTTAGTAAGAACCAACGGGGCTAGTGCATTCAGGGTATCTCTCCGTGATTATTTACTGAGTGCTGACAGTGTTTAGATCCCCACATGACACGGGAGGAGGCCCAGTCCCTGGTGCTGACAGTTTAAATAGCTACACGTGCAGTGCCAGAGTAAATGTTTCACGTGCTGAGTGTGCGGCGGATTCAGTGGGTGCCAGGCAGTGAACTCCTTCATAGATGCTTTGAAAAATGTAGCCCTCCAACCGATGCGTCGTACTAATTTGCATCCTCGCTGGCAGACTCTCCAGCAAAGATAAAGATAAGGTGATTGACTAAGGCTGAACTGACCCCAGGGGTTCTTGTGCGAGACAGTGGCGAGCTAGTGGCTAAGGTCCTGGATTGGGCATCAGGTTATGTTTTCAGCTCTGTCATTGACCAGCTGGGTGATGTTAGGCAAATCACATCTCTCTGTGTCTCTGTTTTTCCTTTGGGCAGGTCCTTTCTCTCACAGCCCGTCCCTCCAGCACCCAGCAAAATGGGACCCCAATTTCAGATGGGGGTTTTTAGGGGCTACTGGAATACAAGTGAGGACATGTTTAGGCCCAAGGATTGGGAAGCTTGTTTTGCTGCTTGTTCCTGCTGCATCTGTTAAATCTCCAGGGCTTTCGTGCCAGCACCTTTCACTAGCTAAATTCCCTTTGAAATTAAAAGGCATGCCAAATAATACTAATACTAATCCCCCTGGGACTCCGTTTGGAAGGTGTCTCCTTTATCTGCACTAACCCTGGTGCACGTGCAAGCCAGGGAGAGCTAATGAGCTGTGGGGATACCAGAAAACCCTCAAGAATACGCAGCCTGAAGAAGGAATTGCCCAGGCTACCAAGCGGCCTATTAGATACAGGTTGTGCCATTGAGGCACTGAGCTGAGATGGGTGCAGAGCAGCATGGCATCCTCCAGTCGGAGTAGGCCTGCTGCACCATGCTATAGAAAGGGGGTAAATTGGTCTCCCATCTGCAGCCACCCAGCTCTGCTCCCTGCCCCTTCTCACCCAGGGGTGTCCTGGCATTCAGGACATAGCTGCAACTGCTGGATCCTTGCACCCGCCACTTGCACACACATGCAAAGAACAGCCACAATCGGCTCCTTAACCCCTAGGGTGGACCAGAAGGGATGCACAGGAGTCTTCATCAAACCTTTCCATTTTTAGTTGGATTAGACTCAGCTGTGTGTTCCGCTCTAGCCCAGTGGGTTGGGCAGCTGATTACATGGCAACAGGGTCCAATGCATTCATGCGTGTGATTGAAATGTTGCCTGTTTGCTGAATTCAGCAGCCATGCCCTAGGTAGCCTCCAGGGATTGGGAATGGAAAGCAAGCTGATTCTTTTTATCGCCTGGCTTTAAATAGAGACATTTTCTGTCTCCACTCAGAGCACCACAAAGGGTCAATCCACCTACTTCCCTCAGCTAACTTGAACACAGACGAGTGAGTCCCGGAAAGGAAAGAGAGGCAGTGATTTGCAAAGAACACAGAGCTATCGTCTTTATTAGGCTTTTTTGGAAGGCTCACATTTTTACAGAGCTACCAGAGTGACTCATTTAGAAAAGGCGGTGTACAAGATTTGCATGCAGATCTGTCAGATAGTCACGCAGGGGATCACTTCTCTCCCTGCATCCTGGGCTTGTCAAAAGCTGACAGGTTCTTTACGTTGACGAAAGAACAGCAGCGGGTCTCCAAAAACGTCAAGCCAGCAGTTTCTCAATGAGATTTCTCACTCATTCTGGACATAGAAGACGCACAGTATCACCTAGCCAAACGGGGGAGGGGTTGCTTGTGATGTCTGCTTTTCATTCCTTCCCGCAGCTTAGACAACTGAGAAAATTATTGAATTCCTGATCTTCCCCCATCTCCAAATCTTACGGTCACAACAGGGGTTTAGTTGACACTCATTCTTCCTCGGAGTCCTGTTCCTTTTTAATAAAACCAGGGGATTTAACCTTCTTATAGGCTTCTGTGGTGCACCACCTGCTCTTAAGTAAAACTCCTCCTCTCTAAGGCTGGGGATGAACTTGTAAAGCAATAATCAAATGCTAATTCTTTACATTTATCTATCGCTGAGCATCTCACAGCTCTTTGTTTATTAGGCCCTGATTCTATGAAGGGCTGAGCACCTTGAATGGGAATTGATGACATTCAGCGCCTTACTGGACGGGGTGCTTAATGAATTAAGCGTCACATCACCCCTGTCAAGCACGTGGATGGTGTTGGGCTGGATTCTCCACTTCGCTAACACTACTTTTTGTAGCATAAGTGGCGCAAGTAGCCTTAATGAAGCCAGAGGTGGTCAGTGGAGGATTCCCCCTGGGCAGGTGTGACAGAATGTACTCCTGTATTCACAGCCCTACACACTAGTGAAGTAATCTTTGTACAAAGTATGTCTTGTAAGGTATCATTAGAAAATTCATAATTTGCTGATCAGTGTCATCCTGATGATACATGTGTGGCAACATTGCATGTGAAGTTATAAGATCCCAATGTATGGTGTTATTAATACAAGTTCCAAACACAATAGATCTGTCTCAAACAAAAGAATGTGTACTCTGCTTAATTTGCATTTAAGTAGTAAACTGAGTCATCAAGCAGGAAGGGAAACAAAGGAAACTCAAACAGGTGAGAAAAAAACAGCAGGGAACATCCTTCCCCACAGACCTTTTGTCTCCTGGTACCCAGCTGGAAATGTTTTCAAGAGGGGGATCGAAAGGATAAAAAGGAGGGACAAACACCCCCAGGAACCACCAGCTTCCCATGGCCAATCGATTCACTGCACCTGAGCATCTGGCGGTCCAGATTTGGCCCTTGATCCACCTATTGACTACACCTGTTTAGATCTGTTCTGGTGAGGCTCTAATTGGTTGAGGATCCAGGAGCCACACCCATTTTCCTACAGTGACCTTCAGGCAGGGTGGGAGGGACTTTGACCCACAGAGTCTGGGAGGTTTCCTGGCAGTCAGGGTCATTGGGGCCTAATTCATAGGCTGTTCCTTGTATTTGTTCACAGTGGTGATGCTTTTGCCCTGCGTAAGGCCCAAATAGACCAAGGCACCTGTCTGGGATTGCAAGATCCTGACCACTGCTTTCAGATCTCCTTACATCACAATCCACGCCCTCCATCCTTGCTCTGAGGCTTGAGAGAGCCATAAAATTTGGGTATAAAAAGATACACTCCCAGTTCCAATCTGCCCTTTTATTTTAAAGGAGGTCTACAGTCAACTGGCTCTCAGGAGGGAGAATATTTCTTGGGGAATAACCCTTTGACTATTTAGAGCATGCCCCATCCACGAATCCTAAAGCACTTTCCATCTCACCATTGAGAGATAGTCTAGAGATAATTATCCATATAGCATATATTTCATACCGGGGCTGAGGCCTGAGAGAGCCTAAGCAATTCCCCTGATGTAGAGAGACGGGAGAGCTGGCAATATGTATCAATACGCCTAATCCCTTCTTCTACCAGCTGGCAGCCCTATCTCTTCACTCTTTGTTAATTACACACCACCTGAGATCTGCAGCTTTATTATTCAGTCTCTCCTCAGGCCCTGGCACCACTTGCAATTGATTTCATCTCTTGCTTCTAGCCGTGCAGTTCATTCCCTACACAGAGATTATTGTGTGCCCCTCCATCTCCCGAGCCATGACGGCTGCTCTCGGGTTTGTGGCTTGGACTCGGAATGTCTCGGAGAAGATTAATGAAGCTGGCAAGATCTTTCCCTACAATTGTGCAGAGAACTCCTGCCTCCTTTACTAGCATTGCTTTAAAGTCACCCATGCACGATGAAACCCGGCCAGCAAGGGAAGGTTGTCAGGGGCTGTGGATAGTGAAAGGCCAAGGATTCCCATGAAGCGGCAGGTGGGTTGCTTTAGATGGCCCTTGAGGCAGGTTTTCATTATGTGGAAAGCATGTATCTCAGCAGGGGGGCATAGCGCCTGTATTTACGGCGTCGGCAGCTTTCAATAGCAGTCTATTTTTAATGAAGCCAGGCTGGAACCTGGTGCCTGAGACTTTGGTTTTAGGCAGATTTCTAAAGGGAAGAGTTACTCAGATTGCTTGATTGGAAATTAATTATCGAAGCAATCAAGTTCAAGTCAAGTAATCGCATGCAGACGGCCGCAGGAATCAGATCATTCTTGGCATGGGAACCACATTCATTTACTTTTGTTGTGTTTCCATTGGGAAGGATTCCTAACTTTGGAATGAGCGTAAGGCATCGGACTGAAAAAAGGCATTCTTTATGGAGAGTCTTATGGAAACAAAATCAGTATTAGCCTGACTTACTGTCTCTCTCTTTCAAAATATTTCCAAGTCCTTATGAGCTGAGAGCTGATTTATTCACTGAAGCTCTACCCACAAAGAGGCTCTGTATGAGGCCTGTGTCTATTATACATCATCAGGACAAAGTATTGCAGTTCTACTGAGCTAAAACTCCCATTGATTTCGATGGGAGTTTTGTCTGAGGAGGAATTGCTCCATTTGACCCACTATACCTATCTAACTTTGAATGGTCACTGTCAAGCAAGGTAGACCCCAAATCTGACCTACCATAGTATTCACAGTCTTTAAGTATTTACACGGAGAACAAATATTTAAGAACGGGCTTCCGTCTATCCGAGAAAGGTAGAACATGATCCAATGGCTGGAAGTTGAAGCCAGACAAATTCAGAGACGTACATTTTTGACAGTGAGGGGAATTAATCACCGGAACAATTTGCATATACAGTGGTGGATTCTCCATTACTGATAATTTTACAATCAAGACTGGATGTTTTTCTAAAAGCTCTGCTCTAGGAATCATTTTGGGAGTTCTCTGGCCTGTGTTATATAGAACAGATGGGATGATTGTAGTGGTCCCGTCTGGCCTTGGAATCTATGAATTCTTATTATGGGATAGGCTAAAGTAACCTGAAAATAGCTTTTTTAACACAGAAATGGCCAGACTGGATCAGACCAGTGGCCCGTTTAGTTTATTGTCCTCACTCTGATAGTGCTTCTGGGGAAGGTGCAAGAACCCCATAGAAGCAGAAGTGGGAAATCTGCCCCCACATTAGGTTTTATTCTGGTCTCTACTGGTTAGAGATTGGATGAAGCCTTGAAACATAGGGTTTAATATCCTTTCCAACATTTTTGTTATCATTCATTAGGATAATTCTGGTATTCTTGAGGTCTATATAAAGGTCAAATCCCTTTTTAAATCGTGCTAAATTCTTGACCTCAACAACTTCCTGTGGCAATGAGTCCCACAGTCTACACGTTGCATGAAAAATATTGGGTTTGGTTGTTGGTTGATTGGTTATTTATTTATTTTGCTGCTTTATGAAGTATAATGTGGGCCCAAAAGGAGTTTTGGGGACAAAAAAGTTTGGTGTTTTTACATTCGAAATTCAGGCCCTGACTCTATGATGACTGGAGAACTAGTGGAATGATGACATCATAAGAGGCAGTAGAATGAAAGTTAAGCAGTTAACACAGGAAGAAATTTTCAGTCAAGAATGCTTAAAATTCTTGTTTATTCTTTGTTAACAGGTATTTAATGTTAATAATTAATTAATATGAAAAAGGAGGCCCTGTTTGAAAGAGTCCTCACGGTCTCAATTAAGGCATTATACTCAGTTATTTAGATTCTTACCTTCCATTGAAAACAGTGGAAGTTAGGAGGCTAAATACCTTGGAGAATCTGGGCCTAAAAGCTAACAATAAACATCCTTTATATCTCCTAGTGGTTCTCCAGCAAAGTGAGGAAAGACCTGACTTAAGTTTCTGATATTTCTAATCTAAAAAACGAAGCAAAAAAATACTATTTAAAAATCCTTTCTGGATTACACAACATGAAGGATGGGAGTGTGGGGGAAAAAAAGCACAAGCCCAACTTAAAAAAAATCCTACGCAGGCCATATTAAAAAAGAATTTTTCCATTACTAAGAAAACAGTAGCCACTCTGTATCCTAAGAAGCCAGATGAATGGAGTGAGCATTGGGTAATATTCTGCCCTCCAGTACACATGCCCAGCTCCTGCTGAAATCAATGGGAGTTCGGGATGTGGATAGGTGGGCAGAATTTGACGCAAGATTTGAAGTCGTGTGTTCCAGCTTCTGGCTTTGCAGCAGCCATCTTCCCGAAGCCATACTGGCATTTTGGCTGAGGAAGAGGATGCAATCAAATTTAATTAATTGTGTATTTAAAAGGGGCCATGTTAATTTCAGCTCCCTGGAGGAAAACACTGGTGTTTGCCACGCAGAACTCAGTGAAATTAGATATGATTTGTGTTTGCAGAGTGCCTAGCACAATGGAACCAGAGCCCCTGATTGGGGTGCCAGGTGGTACCATAACACACATAATAAACAATAATGATGATGAGACAAAAAGCCTTTATTTTTCAGCTTCTTCTACCATAGGATACTAGTACACATAATGAATAACATCAAACATCATTTAAATCTCTTTCTAGAAAGAGGCCAGCAGCATCTTTTTACACTCATCAAAATAATTCTATATGGCTTTCTCTTGTTTGAAATTAGCCAAGGTAATTTTATAGATATTTAGGTCACTTTATAGTGGCAGGCACGGTATTTAGCAACTCGGGAGTTTTACTAATGTAGGTGTCCTTGTCTGAGTCCATGAAACTCAACCAATTTTTCTTTGTAGACAAATTTATCCTTGAATGGAAGATGAAAGCTGAAGTTTCAAGGATCAGTTCTGGTTTGCTCTAGGCGATGAATTTACAGGCTCATTTGGGCGTCACAGGAGGATACGTCTTCTCTGTTGCATGTAGGATTAGCACGCACTGTGATGTGGAGTGGATAGTCCATTTTGGGGATGGAAATGCTCTAATTGATTTAGCACTGCTATTCAATGGAAAATTAATGTCCTACTTAGCTGGAGCCAGGTGTCAATGCTAACATTCAATCTGTCAGCTGCCTTAGACACTGCTGATCACAAAGTGTTGCTGACTTATCTGTGGCTTCAGGCAGGGGAAGATGGGCTGCCTTGGTTTGGTGTCATTCTTAGCTAGCTGAGAAGTCCCAAAGGCTTATGTTGGGCAGAAAATGCTCATCAGCCCTAAGTGTTCCATATGGTTGACCCTCTAGGTCAATGGGTACATGGAGCCATTGCAGGGCTGTGATGGGGCATACAGACCCCACACTGGCCCTGAAGGGGTTAAAAGCCAATACTGGTCCCAGGTGTTCCTGCACCCCCAGATCTGTTGAGCACGCTCCAACTGGAGGAGCAGGTTAAAAGGATGTCAGAAGCCCAGGCACAGGGTGATGGACAGGCTGCAGGAGAGCAGAATTCTTTTCTAGGAAGCCAGACACAAGAGTGAGCCTGAGAGGGGACCATAGAGTGGGTCTGGCCCTCAGGCCGAGCCTTCTCTAGACAGCCTCACTTTGAGAACTCACAAGTCTGACTGGGCCCTGCTCCTTTGGACTTTTTTGTTGTAAGGTGATTGGACTATAGGGGCCACGCCCCAAACTGAAAGGATCTATAGGTAGGAAGTAGCCTAGGGAAGCAACTTTGACTCATTGCAGAGAGGAACCCACTGGTGTTGCTTCCCACAGGGCCCTGGGCTGGTACCCATTGAAGAGGGAGGGCTCAGGTCCCCCTATCACACCCTTAAGGGCCTAGACCCAAATGCAGGTGGAAAGCCAAAGATCCCTGGCTTAAGGTCAGGAACCAGGTATCTGTACCACCCTGACAAGGAGGCAAGGGGCCAGAAGTCTGACCAAACACTGACCACTAGGCTTCCCATCCCTCCAAGCTCCCTATCACATGTGGTGAAGAATGCAGGCAGCATAGTGTCCCAGTCCTGAAAGTAGGCCAGAGAAGAGGGAGGACAACGCAAAACAAGAGGAGCAGAAATGGATTTCAAGAAGTTGCTGAAATGGGTCCTGGAAAACCAACAGCAGAATCAGCTGTTCCAGCAGCTTTCCACCCTGCAGCAGCAGCAGCTGATTAAAGAAATGGTGGCACAGCAGCAGTGGCTCAACCAGCAGATGATGATGCTCCAAGAAGTCTGGGGAAGCAGTGAGTTTCACCACAGGATGGGGAGGTACTGCCCCCCAATGCCATCCATCCTGGGCCCCACAGACAACCCAGAGGCATTTCTCTCGGTGCCTAAGTGGGTGGGGCACTCACAGACTGGCATGCCCCATTCATTGCCCTTCTCTCAAGAAACTCCTAGTAAGGTAGACGTCTCCCCGATCTAATTATTAATTGATGAAGGGGAAAAGTTTGTCATACATCTGAATTATTACAGCCATTGCCCTGTGTCCCACTGATCCCAAAACATACCCCAAGGACCTGACTCAATATATTATTTGGTGTAGAAGAAGTGTCTAAGATTCAGATTTTCAAATAGGCCTTAAGTAGTGAGGTGCCCAGTTATCATAGAATATCAGGGTTGGAAGGGACGTCAGGAGGTCATCTAGTCCAACCTCCTGCTCAAAGCAGGACCAATCTCCAGACAAATTTTTGCCACAGATCCCTAAATGGCCCCCTTAAGAATTGAGCTCAAAACCCTGGGTTTAACAGGCCAACGCTCAAACCACTGAGCTATCCCTCCCTGATAGTCAGTGGGAGTTGGGTGCCTGGCATCCTTAGGCCCATTTGAAAATCCTAGTCTATGGCTTTCACTTATCCTTTCATTCTGGCTGGCCTCTTTGCTCCAATGACATCAATGGGAGTTTTGCTATTGAATTCAATGGAAGCAGAATCAAGGCACAATATATTCCTATCCCTTCCTCCCTTATAGCAGCAGCTATGTCTGCTGCACTTACCATTTCTCCCAATCATGGAGTAACTTCTTTTGAGACTGCTCCGTTGTCCTGGAAATTGCCAAGACAGAATGGAAAATTATGGTGAGACTCTGGTCTGACGGTCCTAAAATCACTCTTGAAACTGAGGTCTGGTCTACACTACGGGGGCGGGGGTCGAACTAAGGTACGCGACTTCAGCTACGCGAATAGCGTAGCTGAAGTCGAACTACCTTAGTTCGACTGACTTACCCGTCCAGACGCGGCGGGGTCGAACTCCGCGGCTCCAAGGTCAACTCCGCCACCGCCATTCGCGGTGGTGGAGTTCCAGAGTCGACCGGAGCGCGTGGGGAGTTCGAACTATCGCGTCTTGATTAGACGCGATAGACCGAACTCCGAGAAGTCGAACTCACCGCATCGACCCACGCGGTAAGTATGGACCTACCCTGAGTATCATGCTGTGCAGTAAGATGACGATCCTGGACAGTCTATGATAACCATTGTATTTATGGATCAGGCTTAGGACTAGAATACTTGGTAGCAAGGGAGAAAAAAATCAGTGGCATATTTTTTCTGAGGTTAAGAAACTCCAGTCTACCGTAAGCTCTGAATGCCGTGAGCACTCGGCTGGGAAAGGGCACTCTGCCATTAATAGTTGTTAATAGTTTACTGAATCCAGGAATCCCACATAATATCGGTGGTTGGCTGCTGCCATTCCACTGAGTTAACCACTGGGAAAGGAGGACATTGGCCTAACCACAAAGATTTAATGACAATTCTTCTGCCACCGTGAGGAGATTGTGCCAAAAATAGGTCACGATCATGAAGACCCTTCCTTAAAAATCCACGGTATAATCACATTGAAAGTATTACGAGTGTTAAAATACAGTTTGGAGGAATTGGGTCAACTCTCCAGACTCCCATTTCTTTGTAGAGTTCTTAAGAAGGATATTCCATTACAAGGACTAGCTTACTTGAGAAATTCCAGTCGAGCACAGAGACTGTCCCTTTGAAGTCTTTGAATGAATTTAGATTAGACTCTGACTCCACCCACTTATCATGTACTTGCACGTCAGACAGGAAGCTACTGGTTACATTGCCTGACATCTTTAAAATGTGTTGATTCTGAGCAACTCCTGTCATGCTATTAAGGGGCATTTCAAACTGCTATTAATAGCTAGGAAATTGATGCTTATTATTTTAGTTTTCTTCCCAGGATCATTTCTCCTGAACTGAGTGAATCCATATGCATCTTCCCTCCACCCACACACTTCTTAGATGGCATCTGTAGTGACTACCTCTCTCTTCTCTGGGTTAGCATCTGAGGTTTGATCCACCCAATCAGTGTAATCTTTGTAAGCAGCCTCTGTGTTTGTCTGAACATCTGTACTTGTTCCCTGGAGGGTCCATCTCTCCAAAGGAGAGCTATGATATGTAACCTAACCCAGGGGAGAATTGACACTGTATAGGACATAGGTTCCCAATCTGTGGGGCATGCCCTCCTTGAGGAGCATGGAGGAACATTTGCGGTGTGTGCCTGGGGCCTGGGCCAGCCCCCATGGCAGGTGGAGAGGGAGCGCCACTCAGCTGTGCTCCTGGCCCCGGCCCCATGGTGGGGATCCACTCCTGGCCGCTGGCCCCACACGCAAGGTTCTGGCCGCCAGCGCTGCACCTGGGGATCCGCTCCAGGCTGCCAGCCCTGTGCCTGGGGATCTGCTCTCAGTCACAGCTGATGGCCGAGGCTCCACTCCTGCTCCCAGATGTGGCCCCAGCCTCAGCCCCTTTGCCCCTGTCCGTGTCTCCCCCTCCCAGAGCCATGGACCCACGAGGTCAAAAATGTGGGGACCACTGGTATAGGAGATCATACTTAGATTGTAAGTTCTTTGGAGCAGGGACTTTCTTTTTGTTCTGTTTGTACAGAGCCCAGCACAATGGGGTCCTGGGCCATGACTGGAGCTTCTAGGTGATATGCTAATACAAAGTATGAATAATTCTCCCAGGAACCACAGATGAATTATTGTTTTTTTTTATTTAACATTTGTATATAGTGCCAAAGGTGCAGGTTTAATTTAAAAAAAAAATGAGACATTGCTCCTGCCCTGAAGAGCTTAAAATTCAGTATGACAAGACATGAGGCTGGGGAAGATGACATCAGTCAAAGCAGAAGGTGTAAGGATCTACACGTCTAGAACCTGGCTTGCTACTGCTACAGATCTTGTCTTTCGCATCGCCTTGCTCCTCACTCCTGCCTTCATTCCTGGACTGAGTTGACTTTGGTACCTGTCTCCTGACTTGGCTTGGTAACTAGTCCCGATTCCTACCTTTGACCCCATCCCAGCTTGACCGTGGTGCCTATTTCCTGATTTGGCTTGGTCACTTGTCTCAACTCCTGCCTTTGACCGCGGCTCAGCGGATGCTTCTGGCCTGGCTGCCTACACCCTAGCCATTACCGGGAGGGAGGAATATGCTGAACAGGGTTATGCAGTTGATAGTTTGGCACAGTTCACATGCCTCATGCTAGTTCTTTTTTTAAAAATTAACCAGAAGTAGAGCAAACAGTACCATTGCCTTTCCTATGATCTGTAGTGTGGTGTTCTGTCATTTGCTCTGAAGAGCCTACATGAACTAAACTAATAACAGTTATCAGACTGTTCTTGCGCCTTTGGGCTTTTGTGAACCTCCTGTAGGAGCACTTTACAGTATTCTGTGCATATGTGTGTGTGGATGTAGGCCACCACCACTGAAATCCAGCTCTGTGGCAGACAATTTTAGTCAACGGATGCATCAACACCAAACACAAAGAGTAGTAATATCTTATTACTTATTAGGCCTGATCGGAAAATGGGATTTTTTTTCCAACTGAAAATTTTAATTCTTTTCAATGAAAATTTGAAAACTAAAATCTTTCGACTTGAAAATTCCAAAATATGATTCGGATATGATCCCACGGTGCCTGATGGAAGTTGTAGTTTAGATGCTTCATGCCCCATTCTCTTCTGTAGGCTTGTCAACCCGGTCAGAGCAATCTCTCAGGGTGCATCATAGTCTAAAGGGTCTGGCTGCACCTCTCTGGTGCATCATGGAAGTTCTTGACTGTGGTGCATCATGGGAGATGTAGTCCATCTGGGGGGGTCCAGCCCATAGAGGAGAATAAGGTCATGAGCCCCCTGAATTACAGTTTCTAAGGGGAACTGCAGTGGCACTTACAAATCAAATTCTTTGAGTTTGGGGTGTTCACGTTTCATCAAAAAACAAAATTTTTCCACAGAAAAGAGATACTTTGCATGAAAAAATGTCATTTAATCAAAAAAGTTGTGTGTTGAAAAATGGCTTAGATGGATGACTTTCAACTGGCATTACTAATAATGAACAGCTTTATTTGTGGATACAGCTGGTTTCTTTAACTCAATGCACAAAGCTGTTATGGCCCTGAAAATGCATAGATGTTCATAGACCTGTAGTTACTGCCTTATAATTGTGTCTCAGTGCAATCTTTGTCTTCCTGTCAGGTTGCTCCCAGGGGCAGAAATCCTCTTGAGCTGTAATCTTTGTATCCTTTGGTCACCAAGGCAACAGCAGCAACCACTTTAGGAATCTGAACAGACATAGCTTTAGCTGTATCTGTTTGAATCCTGTAACATTTTGTAAACCGTCTTGAATCTACTTCTATTCTCTATGATGTTCCCACTCATTTTTTAATTGCCTGCTACTCTATGGCTAGGCTAAGGGGAGTGAGATTTTTTCCTTTCTAGACCCTGATGGGAAATTTATCAGAAAGTGATTTAACCTTTTTCTGGTGCATTTGAATCCCCAGAGTTTTAATTATTCACTTGACAGTATCGGAACTGCCTGAGTGCGCCAGACCAATGGTCCATCCAATATCTTGCCTCTGATATTGACCACTACCAGCTGCTTCAGAGAAAGGTGCAAGTAACCTTATCATGGACAATGAAGGAGTAACCTGCACATGGGGGAAGTTTCATCCAAACCCCGAGCAGTTGCTAGTTATGCCTTGCAGCATGAGCACTTGTATTCTTGTTAATCCTAACTAAATTTAAATCTATATTGGAACTTCTTCTAAAAGATGCACTCAAGTTCAAACAGGGATTAATTCGGGGAAATCTTATGGTCTGTATTATTCAGATCAGACTAGATGACCACAATGGTGCCTTCTGGCTTGATAATCTGTCTAGTGTAACTCTGGCTGCTCTCTTTATCATAGAATCACAGAATATCAGGGTTGGAAGGGACCTCAGGAGGTATCTAGTTCAACCCCCTGCTCAAAGCAGGACCAATTCCCAACTAAATCATCCCAGCCAGGGCTTTGTCAAGCCGGGCCTTAAAAACCTCTAGGGAAGGAGATTCCACCACCTCCCTAGGTAACCCATTCCAGTGCTTCACCACCCTCCTAGTGAAAAAGGTTTTCCTAATATCCAACCTAAACCTTCCCCACTGCAACTTGAGACCATTACTCCTTGTTCTGTCATCTGCTACCACTGAGAACAGTCTAAATCCATCCTCTTTGGAACCCCCCTTCAGGTAGTTGAAAGCAGCTATCAAATCCCCCCTCGTTCTTCTCTTCTGCAGACTAAACAATCCCAGTTCCCTCAGCCTCTCTTCATAAGTCGTGCTCCAGCCCCCTAATCATTTTTTTTGCCCTCCACTGGACTCTTTCCAATTTTTCCACATCCTTCTTGTAGTGTTGGGCCCAAAACTGGACACAGTACTCCAGATGAGGCCTCATCAATGCCGAATAGAGGGGAATGATCACGTCCCTCAATCCAATCTGCTGGCATTGCCCCTACTTATACAAGATAAATGTCTAATCCTTTCTTTTTTTTTTTAAATCAGTTATTTCTAGGCCCTAATAATAGCCAGTGGCCAGGAGTTCCACATCTTAATTGAACATTGTGGGTTGTTGTTGGGTTTTTTTTCCAAAGAGTTCCCTCTATCAATTTTAAACATCGCCTTTAAATTTTACTGGGAGTCCCCTTTCTTTGGTAATAAAAGCTAAGTAGGAATTACTAGCTTTATTTTATATGTCTCTATCATGTTACCTCTTATTCATCTCCCCTCTAAGCTATGCAAGTCCCCTCAGGTTGGGGAAAGCCTTTGCATCTCTGATTTGAAATCCTTTCACCACTAGTCAGAAAATTCACCTGCTTCATTAAGAGGATGAATCCAGAACTAGAGGAAATATTTGATGGGTGCTTTTTCAAGTGCTTTTTGTATTTTCAGAGCTGTTCTTCCTCTCTTTTCACTGAAGTTCTAGAAAAGTGAGAAGGCAAACTACCCCTTAGAGCAGGGGTCGGCAACCTGCGGCATACGTGCCAAAGGTGGCACGCGGGCTGATTTTTAGTGGCATGCTGCTGCCAACCGGTGTCCCAGCTGCCGGCCCCGCTCAGCCTGCTGCTGGACTGGATTATGGAACCCCAGACTGGCAGCGGGATGAGCGGCTCATCCCGCTGCCGGTCTGGGGTCCCGGCTGCTGGTCCCTTACCAGCTGGGGTCCTGGCCGCTGGTCCCACTCAGCCTGATGCCGGCCTGGATGGACGGAACCTGGCCGGCAGCGGGCTGAGCGGGGCTGGCAGCTGGGACCCTGGCTGGCAGGGGCCAGTGGATGAAATCCCAGACTGGCAGCGGGCTGAGCGGCTTAGCCCACTGCCGGTCTGGGGTTCTGTCTGCTGCCCACGCTGCCGGTCTGGCATGCGAAACCTTTTACTGGCACGCAAAACCTTAAATGAATGAAGACTTGGCACACCACTTCTCAAAGGTTGCCGACCCCTGCCTTAGAGGAAGATGGAAATTCAAACTACTGTTTTACTTTGTTGCTTACAAATAGAGTTGGTAGATAAATTCTAGGCAGAGCAGTTTTCTGTTGAAAAATGCAGTTTTGTCAAAAATCAAAAGGCTAGCCAGGAATGTGTCAATTTTCATGAGAAAAAATCTAAAATTGTTTTGACGTTCTCATTTTGTTTTGATAGGCTGAACATTTTTTTTGACAAATTGCGATTCATCTTGTTTCAACTTTTATTTTAACATAAGTCAAAATGAAATCAGTCAAAATAATAAAGTCAAAATGAACATTTCTACCTTATCAAAAGACACAGTTCTACGTTATTGAAATGAAACATTTCAACATTATTGAAAGGAAACTATCTGATGATCCCAGATCTGAAATTTTCTTGAACTTTCAGGTCACAGGAAATTTTAAAATTTTGTCTTTTTTATTTGATTTATAATAAAAAAAAGTTTTATTATTATTGAAATGTTGGAATTTCCTTTGGAATGGAAATTCTGGTTTCCAGCCAACTCTACTCACAAGCAAGGGCCTACTCTTAGTAATGTCCCAATCAGTGCATAAGAAGAGGGTCTTGTGGCTAAAGCAGAAGACTAGGATTCTAGGTCTGTGTGTTTTTAAGGGGTTTTTTTTGGTTTTTCTCCTGGCTCTGACACAAACTTCCTGTCTGATCTAGGGAAAGTCATCTTGTGATGGGAGCCCTGGGATGCATCCTGAAACTGTGGGAGCACCTTGTCACCAGGAATCTCATGAACTTCACACATCTCCTCAAAAGTGGTAACGTATTCCAGGATATCACCCATCTCCTTGTATGCAGGACATAGTTAGTCCCAGTTGTGGATTCTTGGGTGAGGGGAATCGTTGGGGCTTGGAGGATTCTGGTTCTGCTTGTCTGCCAGATTCAGTTGATGTTTCTACTCTCTCTTTCCTCAGCTTCTTTGGCTCGTGCTGCTGCCTCTGTCTGCTTCAGTTCCAAGACCCTCTGATGTGCTAACTCCTTGGCTTGCTTCTGAGCCCTTATTTCCAGTTCTTTTAGTTCCAGGGCCCTTTTATATGCAGCTTTGTCTTTGACCTTTTCTGCCTCTTTTAGCCCCGAGGTTTGTTGGTGCACTTTTTCCTTTTCTGTTACTTGTAGTTTTACGGCGCTAACCTTGTAACTGCACCACTCTCTCTCATTGTTATGCCTTTCTGTTCCTATTTCCCTTTCCTGAAATGAGGAGACAAAATAACAAAAGTCTAACCTTTTCTTGA
This sequence comes from Mauremys mutica, assembly GCF_020497125.1. Classification (NCBI taxonomy): domain Eukaryota; kingdom Metazoa; phylum Chordata; order Testudines; family Geoemydidae; genus Mauremys; species Mauremys mutica. The sequence goes on along the minus strand of NC_059076.1, from coordinate 136,484,623 downwards.
CTGTTTCAAGCCTCTGCACTTAAAATCTCACTTAAAATCTCTACACCAGTGCAAATCTTGCTCAGAAAAAGCTATGCATTTCACAGCTCTCTGTGCTACTGTGATGGGACAATCTGGAACTGTGGGATTGCTGTGCTCCCTTAACTCTCCAGCCTGGGCTGTCTCTCATAATGCTATGCCAGTGACAAGCAGCAAACCCCTCCACACACTGTGATCACTCAGCCATCAGCGTGTGGAGTCTCACCCCCAGCTAAATTGCATGAATGCTCCCTGAGCCACTCATGAATTATGCAGAGAGAGGCACCAGCAAATCACCCCAGCTTGGCACCCCAGAAATATACTGTCTTACACTGCTCAAGGGTCCCTTGGAGAGTGCAAGCTCATCAATTAGTTCACGACTCCAACAAAGGGTAGAGATCTGCAACAGCCCCTGTTAACCTGAGCTGAGATTCTCTAAGCACTTCAACCAAATCCACACTGTTTTAGGTAAAACATAAAACAGATTTATTCATGACAGAAGGCGATTATAAGTAGCAGGCATACAGATCAAGGTTGGTTACATAAGAAATTAAAATAAAATCTCAGTCTAAATTCCACAGACTATACAAGATTTGAATCAAGCAGTTTCTCACCCCTTTGGATGTTTCAGGCAGTTTACAGTTCTTATTACACAGGCTGGATTTCCTTCTCAGCCTGGACCCAATCGCCTCAGTTCAGTCTTTGTCTTCCAAAACTACCTTAAAGGTGTTGAGATGCGGGAGGAGAGAGGCCAAGTGGTGATGTCATCGACCCTCGTTTATACTTTCTCTCCATTTGTTAGAAAGAGCCTTGCTGTAATGTGGGGATTAGGCAGCCCATTGCATACATACCCTCTCTGAGGAGTCTCTGGGAGAGTGGATTCTTCTTGTTGGGCCATCAACACATATCTGGCTGGTCTTAACGTAAATCTGTCTTGTCAGTGCAGTTGCTCCTTGGTTGCCACTGAAAGGCCAGCTATGGGCATTCCCCACTTACCACATAGTTCAGTAACAAACCTATAGCAATGCTTCGTAACCTCACAGACAGTGATAGTTAAGGACACAAGTCTGTCAGAGAGGTCACAGATTCCGTCACTTTCCAGGACCTCCGGGCAGTGTTCCCTCTAATTTTTCCCATGCATGTGTGGAATGAATTTTGTTATGTGCACCAATATGGAGGTGATGTGACCTCCATATTGGTGCACATAACAAAATGCATGTGGTGGGAGTGGGGCCAAGGGGTTCGGAGTGTGGGAGGAGGCTCAGGGCTGGGGCAGAGGGTTGGGGTACGGGGGGATGAGGGCTCTGGTTGGGAGTGCGGGCTCTGGGGTGGGGCCAGGGACAAGGGGCTCAGGGTGCAGGAGAGGGGTCATGGCTGAGGCAGAGGGTTGGGATGTGTGCGCTGGGGGTGAGGGCTCAGGTGTGGGGTCGGGGATGAGGGGCTCAGGGCAGGGGGTGCAGGCTCTGGGGTGGGGCCAGGAAGGAGGGGCTCAGGGTGCGGGAGAGGGATCATGGCTGGGGCAGAGGGTTGGGATGTGTGCGGGCGGGGGGCGGTGAGGGCTTAGGTGTGGGGTTGGGGATGAGGGGCTCAGGGCAGGGGGGCAGGCTCTGGGGTGGGGCCAGGAAGGAGGGGTTTGGGGTGCAGTCTGCCCCAGGGCTACAGTGGGGAGAGAGGACTCCCCCTCAGCTCTCTCTCCCTGAAGCAGTACCTAGGCTCGGGGGGGGGAGAGGCATCTCTCCCTGTCATGGCATCTCTGAGGTTGAGGCCGCGTGGAGGCACCTCTCCCCCAGCTGTGGCAGGTCCGGGGTTGGGTTGGGGTCATGGGAGAGGTGCCTCTTTCCCAGCTGCGGCAGATCCGGGGCTGGGGGAGAGGCATCTCTCCCCGCCATAGCCATGAGCACCTGCGCGGCGCTTAATAGGCTGCTGTCCGGCCGTGCAGCTTAGAGGTGAACTTAGCCTCTGGGACTTCTTCTGGGGCAGGGCTGGAGCAGCTGCCACTGGAAAAGCTGACTGGTGGCCAGTGAACAGCTGACCGACAGCCAGCCCCAGACCACACAGCAGCAGCTATTGAAACAGCTGGCCAACGGTCAGCCCCAGGGCCCCTGAAACAGCGGATGGGAGGTGGCGGCGCTAGAAAGCTGACCAGTGGCCAGCCCTGTGGACACAGGAACAAGTGACCAGCAGTCAGTCCTGGAGCTTCTGAAGCAGCAGCCCCCAAGATCACTGGAACTCCAGGGTGGCATCAAAGCAGCTGACCTGGGGTCAGCCCTAGGGCTGCCGAACAGTTGATGGTGGCTCTCTGTCAGAGCAGTGGGCCCCTGCCTGCAAGAATACCGGCCAGGATTGGATCATCCCCCTGGCGCTGGAGCAGCTGCAAGTCCCAGCAGTGCTCTGTTTCTCTCCCCACCTCCAAGTATTTTTAGTAAAACTCAGGGACAGGTAAATTTTTAGTTTAGTAAAAATCAGCTTCCGTGAATTTTTGTTTATTGCCAACAACCTGTCCCTGACTTTTACTAAAAATACCCATGACAGAATCTTAACCTTAATGACAGTACATACAATTCAACAGGCTAGTAATGTTCAACAGATCATGACTTCTCAGATGGTGCCTCACAAGGCATACTTTGTACAAAACATAGCATAATCCTATCACAGTGGTAAATGTGGGAGTTCCAGGGTGCTATTTTGAAGTACAGCATGTCACACACCTACTCTGTGTTTCAGTTCCCCATCTTCAGTGTTGCTGACTCTTGTAGGTTTATCACAAATCTTGTTAAAGTGACTGTTTTTCTGAAAGCCCCAGCTCTTGGAGTCATGTTATTAAGTGAGACTCTCAGCTTACTATTTTGTTTAAAGCTGGAAAACAAAAATCTTATGGCTCAAAACCAGAAGGCAAATAAAAAAGAATCATAAAATGTATTATTTTAAAAAATTCTCATCATTTTAAAGCCAATCTCACGACTTCTTGTGGTCAGTCTCATGATTTTTGGACATGTGGGGTTGGCTGTACTGAACCCATGAAATGGAGATAATGATCCTTCCTTTCTCCTATGCTTTGTGTCTTGTCTACACAGACTGTAAGCTCTTGGGGAACGTGTCTGTCTCTTACCGGGTGTTTGTACAGCACCCAATACAATGGGGTCTTGATTTCAAATGGTTGTCTAAGTAGCACTGTAATATTAATAATGTGAGTGAGAACATCAGTGTCTGACTTTATCCAGAAAACTCATATCTGTTTCAATGCTCCATGGAGGATATTGCTAGATGTATCTGAACTGGAGAAAATTATTGGGATCACATTCACCACAGATATTCCTGTCTTCATGGCAGAGAGTGCTGATTCCAACTTAGCCTGGATGAGGTTCTGGTTTGCCAGAAGGGTGGCTTTTCACCAACATACCTGAATAATGGGTGCTTGAGAAGCTTTCGCTGAGCGGGGGATGGAAACAACCTTTCCCTGAGATTTCAGCCTGGATTCAGACATCTTTGCTGTTGTATATCCAGGGAGCATGAATAAAATAAACACAGATGGTCAGAGGAAGTCAATGGAGCTATGCTGAACACCTGGCCAATAGCCTGTATTCTCACTCATGTATGGAAGTGAACACAAGTATACTGCCCTTTTCTCTTCTCAACCTAATGGGGGATGGATGATGTGGTTCTTGGGAGTCTTTAAACCATGATCTGAGGATTTCAGTAGCTCAGCCAGAGGTAGGGATCTATTACAGGAGTGGGTGGGTGAGGTTCTGTGGCCTGCAACGTGCAGGTCAGACTAGATGATCATGATGGTCCCTCCTGGCCTTAAAGTCTATGAGACCACAAACCACCACAAGCCTTTGAGCTTTTCCTTTCATCAGTCCAGATCACGTATGATATTCCAGAAGCACGTTCAAATTTTGCTCTGGATAAAAAGAAGTAACTTGAAGAAAGTCTTATACCCCCATGGACAGTTACTAAGACAATTTATAGTCCTATTTATCCATGAATTTGCTTTCTGTGGCTTAGGTTTGCTGGGTTCTACCTCCTTGCTCGCTCTGGAGGATGGTGACCAATCCACCTCTAAGGCTCCAGACTGCTCCCTCTCCAGTTTGAGTCATTCTGATTAGAAAGGAATCTCTTAATCTACTCCACCCTCCTGTCCATAAGGTACATTATTCTGGCATGCCGAGGGCTCTGAAAAACTCAGCTGTGTGGGCATCTGCTCTGTCTTGATAAGTCAGAGAAAGCAAACTGGCCAGCAAATGGGAATATAATTTGTTTTTCTGCAACACCACTGATACTACAAAGTGAGAGATGGCAAAGAACTATGGGCCAGATTCAGCTGGAGTTGTGTTCATGTCAGGACTGCTGAATTTGGCCCAATTAGATTATTTAGTCCAATGTTTCTCCATCTTTGCAGGTTGGTGACCCCTTCTTTGAAGTCAATGTTTTTCATGATCCCTTTACATTTACTGGAAGAGTAACACTGTATCAATAATAATGATAAAACCGTATCATTGATTATTTGGGTGGATATTTGGAGAGGTTGCCCGAGAACACTTAACCTAGAAAGGTCACAGTGTGTGGGGAGTGGGGAAGCAGGATTTTCTTTGCGTTAGATTGTAATAATAATTTTAACAACTCATGACCCCTTGACTGTCTTTTGTGACCCCCGAGGGTTGTAATCCGCTGAGTGAGAGGCACTGATGGTGTTCATGCTCAAGAGTTTTCTCTACAATATATTCCAGGGGGTAATCCAGCCTACCTTTAAATGTCACATGCAATATAGGTCTCTCCCCTCAGGGCTTGTCTACACTACAGGTATATGCTGGTATAACTTATGTCGCTGAGGGGTGTGAACAAGCCATCCCCTGAACGATGTGAGTTACACGGACCTAAGCGCTGGTGTGAACAGCACTATGTCAGCAGGAGAGCTACTTCTGCCCACATTGCTACCTCCGCTCGTGGAGGTGGTTTTATTATGCTGACAGGAACGTTCTCTCGGCATAGCGCGTCTCCACCACATGCGCCACAGTGGCGCAACTGCATCGGTGCAGCGCTTCTAGTGTAAACTAGCCCTTCGACTGTCTCACAGATAAGTTCCCCAAAGGAAAGGTGATGCTCAGAAGCTGTGCCCACAAGTGCTGATGTTCTGATATCTTTTGCTTTGTGCTAGAGAGGAACCAGGTACACTGAGTAAACAATTCCTCCTTTTCACAGTCCCACAATGAAAGCTCGAATAACAAAACCAAACCACCACTTCTAGCTCCTTTGCGGTGTTTGTTTCCAAAGTTCTTTCAGCAGCCAGAGATGAAAGGGATGACATGGATTAAAATACAAAGGTTGGCAAGGACGTCGTTGCTTAGAGCAAAATGCAAATCTGAGTGACGTGACAAAAGTTCTGGTATGAGACCGAAAAGCAAACAAAACCTGCAAATAAAGCGTAGCCTCGGGAAAATCTGAGAGATGTGCAGTGCTGTGTTTTCTATGGCACTGGCAACTGGTCTACTAGGCAGCACTCCCACAAGTGCAATGCACACAACCCACTGAAATGAACTTAACAGGGAATTAAAGCATAAGGCCATTTATCTCCTGTATCACCAGCCTCAAGATCTCATACTGGGCTGGAGTCTGAACCTATATTCATGCAGAGTCATTTTTTAATCCCCTCTCCTAGTCTCATGCTTTCACAGCTGTGGCCATCAGCGGAACTCAAGATAGATCCCACTTTTTAATGAAACAAGGGAATTCTGTGTGTGGGCTCTGGGATTCTGAATCTTACTTCCACCTTTAGTCCAAAATACAGAGCCAACCAGAGGGGGGAGCAAGTGGGGCAATTTGCCCCAGGCCCCGCAGGAGCTCCCACGAGACTATAGTATTCTATAGTATTACAACTTTTTTTTATGTAAGGGGCCTCCGAAATTGCTTTGCCCCAGACCCCCTGAATCCTCTGGGTGGCCCTGCCAAAATAGCCTCAATATGGTGACCTTCCAGAGAAGCTGCAAAAGACACCTGTTTGATCCGAATCTTGGAGAGGGGTGAGGATGTACTCCTTGGAATAATGGAAATGGGTTTGTTTGAATGACTGTGTGACACCAATGTCGCTGCATGAGACATAGTGGGCACTGAACCTGGAAACCCCCTGGAACTTAATGCATGAGCCTGTACTGCCTGAACTAAAGACCCACCTCTTTTAGTCAAGTCGAGTAGGCTCATCTTTCTGCAGGTGGCCTAGCCACCACCAGAGGGGATCAGAGCACCTCACTAGCATGGCTTACAATTGTTTTCATGCTGCTGTTGTAATACTAATGGTGTGTTAGGGCCCCGTGTAGACCTCTGTTTTATTACTATTTAAACTGAAGCAAATTAATAAGTGCTCAGGCTGATTAAAGAATGCAGAACTGGGCCCAAGGTAAGCAGGGTTAGACTGCGGAAGTGTTTGGATGGGAGACCTCGAGGGGAAGTAGAAGGTGGGGGATAATGATTCAATAGTCAGCACTCTTACCGCCTGAGTTTTGAACTGATGGTCCAGCGTGGTGCTAGGGGGCGCTGTGCTGCATTGAAGATGAAATGTAAATCAGTTCTTGACCAAGGTTCCCCATAACTGCGTATAGGCATGGCCACACCCCCAGCAGACTCTGCACAGATACGTGCTTGCTGTGCAGGGGGGAGTCTGGCAATTGAGCTCTGGGGTTCTCTCTTCTCCCAGGCAGTTCTGGGGGTGCAGCCAATTTGGAGTGGGGAAGCAACTCCTAGAGCTCCCCTTCCTTGGCTGCATCTGGTGCTGCTGATCGGGGGGCGGGGAGGGGCTCTGTGGTGCCCCCGTCCATGGCTGCTGACATGAGAGGAGAAGGGATTCCAAGACTCGCTCTTTCTTTCACTACATACAACATTTTGCAGCTCTCATCCGCAAATGACTGCATTACACTGATGACTCTCAAATCTCCTCCTCTGCTAAAGACCTGGCTCCCTCCATCCAGTCCTACCTCTTGGGTGTCTCTTTGGGGACATTCAACCACCAACTTGAGTTCAGCATGGCCCAGACCAAGCTTTTGATCTTAGATCCACCATCCAAAGCTTTCACCTCTCCCTCACCATGGGTATAACCACCATCCTCCCAGTGACTGAAGCCTGTCAGCTGGGCATCATCTTTGACCTCACCCTTTCTCTTGACCCACATCTAGGCTGTGTCCTCCACCATTACTGCTTCTACCTCTAATAGTTCAAAGGCTCAGTATTGTCTGTCGGCCCAGATGGCCAAGGCTCTTGTTCAGACCCTCATAACCTTGTACCTCAACTATTGTAGTCTGCTGCTCTCTGGCTTGGACACCAGCCATCTACTCTCTCAAGTCCATTCGAAATGATGCTGCCAGAATCAGCTTTCTGGCTCATCAATTTGAGCTCATCATCTCTTTTTATAGCCTTCCACTGGTCGATGGTTCCAGTTGCTGGTTACCCTCACTGCTAACATTTACTCCTTATTCCCAGTCTGAATGGGTCTAGCTTCAACTTCCAACCCTGGGGTCGATTAGACCTTCCTCTACTAGACTGAAGCTCCCTCTGTTGTCAAATATGTGTTCCTTCTGTGGGCACTTGTAGCTGTGAGCATCACGCCTTACCCTTGATCCCCATGATCAGGCAGGCTAAGATTTAGTCACGGGTATTTTTGGTAAAAGTCATGGTCCCTGACCTGTTCATGACTTTTACAAAAAATACCCTGACTAAATATCTACTTCTTGGGCCCCGGTGCTCCAGGGGGCTGTGTGCGGTGCGTCAGTCTGGTCTGTGAGAGTGAGGGATCGTTTTCCAGGATAGGTTGTAGATTGTTGATAATGTGCTGGCGAGATTTTAGCTGGGGGCTGTATGTGATGGCCAGTGCTGTTCTGTTATTTTCCTTGTTGGGCCTGTCTTGTAGTAGGTGATTTCTGGGTACCCATCTCGCTCTGTCAATCTGTTTCCTCACTTCCCGGGTAGTTATTGTAGTTTTAAGAATGCTTGATAAAGATCTTGTAGGTCTTTGTCTCTGAGGAATTGGAGCAAATTCGGTTGTATCTTAGGACTTGGCTGTAGACAATGGATTGTGTGATGTGTCCTGGATGGAAGCTGGAGGCATGCAGGTAAGTATAGCGGTCAGTAGGTTTCTGGTATAGGGTGGGGTGTGTGTGTGTGAGAGAGAGAGAGAGTTTTTAAGGCACTCACCAGAAGCTCAGACCACAGCAGTTGCCAGCAGCTCTCCTGCTCCTGAGCCCCACTCTGCGGAGACAGGGTGTATTGACACGGGGGAGGCAGGGGTAGAGGGACACCCTGACATCAGCATTTCCCCTCCCGCTCTGCACAGCAAGCAGGAGGGTCCCAGGAGCAGCTGGCGAGGGGCTCCAAGGCAGAGGGCAGGAGCAATGCGGCCGCAGAGCAGTGGGGGGAAGAGGCACCTGAACACACACGGCCGTGCACAGCTCTTCTAATCAGTGCGCAGCACTTGATTCACTCCTGTGCGGCCGCGCAGCTTAGAGGGAACACAGATCTTCACCAGGAGCTCTTGCACTGATTTCACTGACGGTGTGGGTGTAGCGAGGTGGTCTGGTTCCCCGCCGCCCTGGAGAGGGACAAGCCCCTCTGGATGCCAAGGTGGGTGGAGCCAGTGGAGCTTGTGCCCGCCCCCCAGAGGTCAGGGCGCAGGATAAGAAGTATAAAAGCCCAACCCCAGAGCTCAATAGAGCCCCGGCCGCCGGAGAAGCCAGACGCCTGTGGCCTAGCTCCCGGTTGGGAGGCTCCTGCTGTTGGCGACCGACCCGAGGACAGGCCAGACCAGCTGAGGCCTGATGCCGACCAGACCCCAGAGAAGCTGTTAAGCCTGCCTGTGGCAAGCTACCCAGAGGAGCTGCCAAGCCTGCCGCTCGCCGGGTACCCTGAGGAGCCCAGGGTGCTTGATTCCTTGGAAGACTCCGTCCAGACGCAGGTGCCTGGGGGGAGGCGGGGGTAGGAAGTAGCCTGGAGGCAGCCGATCCTAGTCTGGCAGCAGCACACCCACAGCCCATGTCAGTGTGTTGCGGTCAGGATCCCCACTGACGCAGCAGCGGGTCTTCTGCCGCTGGTAGGGCCCCGGGCTGGGACACAGTGGAATGGGTGGGCCTGCGTCCCCCCTGCCACCCAACTCGTGGGTGGCCGTCTCCCCCTCTCCCAGGTCCTTCGGAGCCAGGGCCTGAGCCTCCTTAACTCATTTGTCTGCGCAGCCCCTGCCTGAGCCACAGACTCTCGACTGCCCCGCCCTGACCCAGGGCCTGGGCCTGCTAATATTGAACTGTTTGCTCAGCCCCTGCCTGAGCTGCTGACTGTTTGCTGCACAGCCAGGCTAGTTCCCCGACACACCTGACCGAAGCAGCGAGGCGGTCTGGCTCCCCGCAGCCTCGGAGGGGGGCGAGCCCCGGCCGAAACCTCTACAGGGGCCATTGACAGCCAGAGCCCCACCGCTGGGGGCTGACAACCGGAACAGTCAACATGGTGTGTACACTGATATGTGTCAACCTAACTACATTGACCTATGTATCCAAGGGCTATGGAGGGGAAGTTATTAGGTCGGTGTAGTGAGTGACTTACTTTGGCAGAAGCAATATGGTAGTGCAGATGCTCACAGAGTTAGGTCGACGTAAGCTGATTTACATTGACCTAATTCAGTAGTGTAGACCAGGTCTAAGACTAAGGAGAGCATGCTAAGCCAGTGATCATGCACCAAACTGAGGTGCTCCAGTTGGTAGAAAGTGCCTCATGGAAAACATAGTTTGGGGTAGCTCAGTAACTGGGCCAGATGCCCTAGGGCTCTGGGTCAGGACCAGGTGGAGTGGGTGGGCCTGGGTCCCCCTACCTTGCCTCCCCTCCCCCCCCCCAACTCCTCTGTAGTGACTTAACCTCTGTGTGATCCATTAAAATAAATTGGGGGGGGGTTATTGAGGCCACAGCCCAGGCCCCCACTGGGACAACTAGGCCAGCAGAAACAGTATGGCCCTGGCTTGATTACTAGGCCTGCTGGTCATCAGACCTTCCCACTACATCCTCCTCCTCTTCTGTCAATGATGCCAGAGTTGGTTGCCCTCTTCTCTCCCAGTATCTCCGATCTTTCTCCTAGGCCAGCCCCCTTGCATGAAAAAAGCTGCCCCCTCTCACAATTCATAAAGCTGCCCCCTTTATCCCCTTTTTAAATCTCTCCTTAAAACCTGCTTCTGCAGTGATACCGACACATCACTCCCGTGTGGCATTGGCTAGGCTAATGAGGAGCTGGGACTTCCACTTTTCTGCTAGATTCTGCTTGTTTGATTCTTTCCTCCTTCCAACCTTTCCTACCCCATCTGCCTGTCTTAGCCACCTGTTGCATCCTGAGTGACATCAGATTGTGAGCTCTCTGGGAGAGGGAATCTCTTCTTTTGTTCTTTGTCCAAACAGCCCCTACCACAACAGGGTCCTGGTATTTGATTGGGCTTCCTAAGTGGGTGTTTAATACCAATAACAGATGCCATTGCACATACCACAGCTGTCTGCATCACTCTATTGTTTTAGTAAAATTCCATCCTGGGTTAAGAATATTCTCTCGACCTCATGTCCACAGGATACAGCCTTCTTCACTTTGCACCCTTCAATCTTCATTCCGTACCAGTGGCATTGTTCACTATGTGCAGCCACGGATGTGTGCTACTGCTAGAGCCCAGCAAACAGCTGTCATGTTGCACATAATCCTCACACCACTCCCGTGTCATGGAGGTGGTTTGATCCCCATTTTACAGAGTGGGAAACTGAGGTGATGAAATGACTTGCCCAAGCCTGAACTGTCAGAGCTGGAAGTAGAACGGGGGAGCTCCTAGCTCCCTGTGCTCAGACCTCTCTGTCAACAAAAGCCGAGCAGAGGAAGGAGCGATAAACAACCAGTTTCTGAAAGCAAAGGGGGTAAAAGCCAACAGCAGCTGCTTTAGATCTGTGGTAATGCCAGCTGCTATTGCACAAAACGAAGGTTTCTGATCTTTACTGGTGCTCCCATCCCATTTCTGAGCAACATTTAACTTATTTATTTCTATCTGCATTCATAAAAATGTGTCCGCCGCCCAGGCCTCTGGGCACATTTGCATCAGGGGAGCCATCACTCAGGCTCAGCAAATGGCAGCATCAAAGACAGTCGTTGGATTAACCTCTCCCAATGTGATACCACAATAAAGAATAAAGATTCAAAACAGTCTCCCTAGCCAACAGACGGATGCAGCCAAGTTCCCTGTCATGTCCCAGACGTCTGTGGCTGAGTAAAACAGATGGGTCTCACACCAAGCCCTGAGGATCAGCAACTCTGGGCCCAAACAGACCAGCACGGGGAGAAAATTTCAGCTTAATTAACCCTTTGTCAAGCATGCCTGGCCCCTCAGCTGCTCTCATCTGTCAGCAATGCACATAAGGAGGGAGAAAGCCAGGACAGGGAAAATTTAAAGCATTAAACACTCCCTGATGGTTTGAGTTTCACAAATTCCTCGGGGAAAGCACTTGCCCTGATTCAAATGCAACTCTCTCTCCTCTCATTCCTACAACAAAGGCAGACTTCATATTCTAAAAAACCCAAAGTTGGGGTCTCCCATCCGTAAGTGGAATTTATCTCTTTGCCTGTTGTGTGTGAGGGAGCTGCATATGGTAACATAGAGTATGTCTACACTGCAGTGTAAACCCAAGATTCAAACTCAGCCTCAAGCCCAACCTCCCTTCCGTCCTCACGCATCGTGCTAACCCAGGACTCAGACCGAGGGTCCCAGGTTCCCACATGAGTGGAGGGTCTGAGCCTGAGTCAAGCTGGGACCCAGGGTTCAAGCCCTATTGCTTTGCAGTTTAGACACAACCCCATTGAGCTCATGTTCTGGGTGTCCGCCAAAAGCATTCTGCAGTCTCACAGGCTGACTTCCATTGTCCTCTGGACAGTCAAATTTGGTGGACAGTCAGGTTTCCTCACACTACAACACGAACAAAGGGCTAGAGTGGCCACATGTTGAGAGGCATCTAGGAAGTCTTGGATATGGGTGGTTGGACTCAGGCCCTTCCAATGCAGTATAGATGCGGGACCCCTCCAGGTTGGGACTCAGGGTTCAACAATTCCTAGCCTGGGTTGCAAATGAGTGTAGACACTCAAGCCTAGGTTAACAGACCCATGATCTGCTAGCTCAAGTGCTACTAATCCCCAGCTTACATTGCAGTGTAGACATACTCAGGGAATCTAAGCACGTTCATGGTTAGAGTGTTTAGGATCAGAGGTAGCTTAACTCCATTAGATGCATGAAGGAACTGGCTGATTTTCATAGAAGAGGACTGAAGCTATCTCAGCAGTGTCCATATATGTTGAGCCTCCTAATTCATTCCACCTCTGATGACTGAAGGAGCTACTACTTATGCATGATATTACAAGCGTGGTTTAGATTGTTGGATATGTACAGTAGGTTAAAAGTGATCTATAAAGAAACAAATGGGGTGTCCCACCAACACTTCCCCTGTTTTTGTGCTGCTTTATGGTGTAGAAAGAAAGACAGTTTGTATTGGGGGTTTTTTTCTGCCCTGCCTGTTTAGCCTTTAGAAATATCAGGAATATATATTAGTTTATGCAGCATCGCTACCTCTACATGGTGTCTAGATCTGATGTGGAATGTGAGCTTTCCAATGTTAACCAATGTTAAATTTTTAACAAAAATGTCTTTCTCCTAAGTGTTCTTCACTCTTGAGTTAAAGAGGAGCTAACGAAGACAAAGAGCTATAAATAGAATAAAAAGTTACCGCTTACCTTACTCAGTCAGGTTTCATTTCCATGGTGTGTGTGACGTCATAATCATACCAGCTCTCCAGTTGTCCACAGGAACTTCTGGGAAAAATAAGGCAAACAAGATCTGAATGTCTAAAGTAAAAAAACACACAAAAAAGTAACAAAAATTATTAACTTTCAGATCTTCTTTATAAATCATAAAGAAGATTACAACCTTTTTTTCCCAATAGCTAAAGGGTTAACGACCTCACCAAGCTGAAGCTTCTGCAAAGTTCATTTGTTCCTACTAGCTAGAAGACCCTAGGAACAATAAATTATGAGATATTGTTGCAACTATTATTCCAGCCTGCACCAGCTTTCAATTAATCAGTCAAGGGATAGCTTGAGAGCTGCTATTGAGCAGCATGCTGACCTATTAGGCTGATGTTTTGCTTTGGAATCTCTTTTCTTTGTTTTTGCAGAAGCTTAGCATTTGACTAAGGAAATCCAAGCAGGTACTCCAGAATTCTTCAATACACAACAGGTTTTACAGATCAAGAAGAGAAACATAAGACCAAACTAATTATGCAGAAAGGTATTCAACACTACCAGGATCACTTTAGCATCAAAGTCTCCAGAGAAACCTACAAAGGAGACATGGAGGTTCAAACAAGATCCTGTAGTGGAATAATTTTGTGGCAATCAAAGATAAGTGGAAAGTTGTGGTTTCTATACAGTACTTACAGAGTTGTTTGCTATTAAAAATGTATGGCTAGACCAAAACATGTATTCTGTTTATGCACTGAAAATATTCTTCAAGAACAGCTCATGCATGTAGAAAGATTGTCCCTGAAATGTTGCCAAAGTCCTTTGCAGCTTCGTTTGCTTGCTGGCTTGAATGAGTGTCACTTGAACAAGATAAAGGCTCCTCCTAACACCGGTGATATTATCTTCCGTGCATGTGTCTTTAAATGTTCAGAACAGTATGTGACTAGGTTGCAAGTACGTTAAGATCTCACCTACATGTCTCTGTGCTTCACCAGACTCCACTCTGGATTTAGAAAATAAAGGAAAGCACAGTTTAGTCTTTCATATGAGTCCTAGCCAAATGTTTTGGCGAGGAGGTTTGTCTAGTGCTTTCCACAAGTGCTCGTCCCTGCCCTAACTCTCGTCATATTGACGTCAATAGGAGTTTTAATGGGTGCAGAGTTAGACCAACGCTGACTGTGCTTGAAAAGAATATTGGATTGAGATCCAAGACACCCGGGTTTCTTTCCAAGCTCTAAACCTGTATAGCCTAGGAGGAATATCTGTGCAGTAGTTGACCCAAAATGAATCATAGAATATCAGGATTGCAAGGGACCTCAGGAGGTCATCTAGTCCAACCCCCTGCTCAAAGCAGGGCCAATTCCCAACTAAATCATCCTAGCAAGGGCTTTGTCAAGCCTGACCTCAAAAACCTCTAAGGAAGGAGATTCCACCACCTCCCTAGGTAACCCATTCCAGTGCTTCACCACCCTCATAGGGAAAAAGTTTTTCCTAATATCCAACCTAAACCTCCCCCACTGCAACTTGAGACCATTACTCCTTGTTCTGTCATCTGCCACTACTGAGAACAGTCTAGATCCAACCTCTTTGGAACCCCTTTTCAGGTAGTTCCAAGCAGCTATCAAATCCCCGCCCCCCATTCTTCTCTTCTGCAGACTAAACAACCCGAGTTCCCTCAGCCTCTCCTCATAAGTCATGTGCTTCAGCCCCCTAATCATTTTTGTTGCCCTCCGCTGGACTCTTTCCAATTTTTCCACATCCTTCTTGTAGTGTGAGGCCCAAAACTGGACACAGTACTCCAGATGAGGCCTCACCAATGTCGAATAGAGGGGAATGATCATGTCCCTTGATATGCTGGCAATTCCCCTACTTATACAGCCCAAAATGCCATTAGCCTTCTTGGCAATAAGGGCACACTGTCGACTCATATCCAGCTTCTCATCCACTGTAACCCCAAAGTCCTTTTCTGCAGAACTGCTGCCCAGCCATTTGGTCCCTGGTCTGTAACCGTGAATGGGATTCTTCCGTCCTAAGTGCAGGACTCTGCACTTGTCCTTGTTGAACCTCATCAGGTTTCTTTTGGCCCAATCCTCTAATTTGTTTAGGTCCCTCTGTATCCTATCCCTACCCTCCAGTGTATCTACCACTCCTCCCAGTTTAGTGTCATCTGCAAACTAGCTGAGGGTGCAGTCCACGCCATCCTCCAGATCATTAATGAAGATATTGAACAAAACCAGCCCCAGGACCGATCCTTGGGGCACATCTCTTGAAACCAGCTGCCAACTAGACATGGAGCCATTGATCACTTTGGATGAAAAGTGTTACATGAGAGATAGGCATTATTAACAGTCTGGGGTCGTGAGGCCCTTTCATTGATGAGTTATATGGCAAATGTGAGCTAGATTTCATGGCATTGCTTTATTCTTCCCTCTTAGCTAAGGTGGCCGGCTCAAACTAGACATGGAGCCATTGATCACTACCCGTTGAGCCCGACAATCTAGCCAGCTTTCTATCCACCTTATAGTCCATTCATCCAGCCCATACTTCTTTAACTTGCTGGCAAGAATACTGTGGAAGACTGTATCAAAAGCTTTGCTAAAGTCAAGGAATAACACATCCACTGCTTTCCCTTCGTCCACAGATATGTCTACACTAGAGAGTTTATAGCGGCACAGTTGTACCGATGCAGCTGTGTTGGTGTAAGATCTCTCGTGCAGCCACTCTTTGATGACAGGAGAGTGCTGGCCAGTCGACATTAATTAAACCACCCCCAAGGAGCAGAAGCAGCTATCTCATTAGGAGAAACTCTCCCACCAACATAGCAATGTGCATACTACCACTTTTGGTGGTGTAACTTATGTCAATGGTGGGGGAGGGGTATTTTCTTCAGGTCTGGGAAAGGAACTCAAGAGTGT
Organism: Mauremys mutica; assembly: GCF_020497125.1. Taxonomy (NCBI): domain Eukaryota; kingdom Metazoa; phylum Chordata; order Testudines; family Geoemydidae; genus Mauremys; species Mauremys mutica. The sequence goes on along the minus strand of NC_059076.1, from coordinate 136,468,915 downwards.
CGCCGCTAAATACCAGGTGCAACAGATTGTTTAGCATAAGGAGTTAGCACATATTGTGGGAGACCATTCAAGATGAAGGGGCCAGTTAACACTGCTGCAGTGATCGGACAATAAAGGGGGGGTTAGTGGGTAACAGTGTTTCATAAATCCAGTGATTTATGGGTAGATTGTGATTTGTGTGAACACTGGGAAACTGAAGAACATTAAAATCAAGTGGTGAAATGTGCAGCCTGTTGCACTATACTAACCATCATGGGCTTGATTCAACCCAGCGGGCACAGGAAGGTAAAACTGGGACAACTAATCCCATCAGAGGGATTCCACTCTGGGAAGAGCAGGCTTTGTTTGCATGTCTGTTCTCCCATGGATGAAAGAAGGCTTCAAGTTGCATATAGTGCGCCATGAGGAACACACACACATGCTGCTACTGCTGCGGAGGGGATATGCTGAGTCAGCTCATTCTGCTGAGCACCTTAATTGTGTAGCACTGGCTGTCTGTGGGGCCCACAACAGAGAAGGAAAGAGGGTGCAGACACTGTTCCATCAGAGCCCTTCACCAGGTAGACTTTCCTCCATCAGTGCTGAATCTAGACTAGCATTGTTCTATCAAGCATCTCCCGTAGCAGCACCTCCATTGCACCTACCATGGGGTCATCAGATCAAACAGGTCTAAACACATTCGTGGGAAAGAACAGAGGGTAACTGTTTCACTTTGGACTAAGGTAGGACCATCTCTCTCTGCTTCATTGGCCAGGTTACGTACTGCCCACCTGAATCTTTTCCCAATGGCATGAACATTCTCTACATCAAAGCATTAATAAATCCTATCATTAGTTGTTGATAATGCCTAAACAGAGAAGAGCTGGAAGGGACCTCCAAGAGGTCATCTAGTCCTGTCCCCTGCACTGAGGCAGGATTAAGTATTATCTAGACTATCCTTGACAGGTGTTTGTCTTATCTGTTCTTAAAAACCTCCAGTGACCGTCCTAGGTCACCTGTTCCAGTGCTTAACAATCCTCATGGTTAGTTTGCCCTAATATCTAACCTAAATCTCCATTGCTTCAAACTAAGCCGATTCCTTCTTGTCTTACCCTCAGTGGACATGGAGAACAATCAATCACCGTCCTCTTTATAACAACCTTTGATATAGTTGAAGACTGTTTCCATGTTGCCCATCAGCCGTCTCTTCTCTAGACTAAACACACAATTCTTTCAACCTTTCCTCACAGGTCAAGTTTTTTCAACCTCTTATTTTTGTTTCTTTCCTCCTGACACCCTCTCATTTGTTCACATTTTTTGTCCCAAAACTGGACACAGTGCTCCTGGTGAGGCTTCAGCTATGTTGAGTAAAGCAGGACAATTGCCTTCTGTGTACCTAACTTACAACACTCCTGTTAATACATCCCAGGACATTTGCCTTTTTCACAACAGCATCACCCTGGTGACTTATATTCCACAGTGTTTCATTCGTCCTGCTAGAAATTTCACCAACAGTCCAACTCAAGGACACCGGAATGGGGTGTGTGTGTGTGTCAGGGAGCCATGGCCCCATCAGTTTTAAAAGTAGGAGGGCTATGCAAGCGATGTGGGGAAGGGAGCAGAGAGGAGTGAGTGGCAGGCTGGGTCTTGGGGGGGAACTGGTAAAGCAGGAGCAGGAAGAGGCGGAGCGGAGCGGAAACTTGTGGCAGAGCAGAGAAGGACCGGGGTGGGGCCACAGGGAAGGGGCGAAGCATAGGTAGAGCCATAGGCCGGGTGCCGGTCCCTGTCCCCCCTTCTCGGGAGCTTCCAGTACTTCTGGTCCAACTGTATTTAGATGTTGTTGGATAACCAAAGCTGGGGCAGGCCTGGGCTCTAGGGACAGCAGATCATGCTGTCATGCAAAGGATCTGAGTCTCTCACTCCCATGACTGGCAGGCACTGAGCACATAGCTGCACGCTTGGCCCCAAGGGAAGGGAGCGCTCTGTGTCACTCCCAAGTGACCTACTTATGGCTGAGGGTCAGGGGAATGCTATTAAGCAGCTCCAGATGCAGCCCATGTCCAGCTCTCCTTATCGGGACAGTCACTGCAGTGAAGAGCATTTGGAAGTAGAAGTGAAGAAAAGCAGGGGGAAATAAAGGATCCCTGAAGTGCCACCCAAGAACTGTTCAGAATCAAGCGATTCAGCCAGAACAGGGGAGGGAAAGAGAGTAGAAGGGGTGCAAGGCCTGGTTCTTTTCTCGTTAACACTGATGTGCATTAGGCCTCATGCAATGGAAGCCAATGGAGTTACACAGATATACAATCTCTAGGACCAAGGCCACAGGCCCAGTTTGTTGCGTGAGTCTCAATGGCTGCAGAGTCTCGGCTGCAGTGACGAACCGAGACACCGGAAAGGTGGTTCCTTACCATCAGAGCCAGTGTCTCTTGGGTACAGTCTAATTACATTCGCTCTTTTCTTCAGGCCTGGGGAAGCGACACGTGTTTGGTGACAAATTACATAAACCTGCGGCTGCAAACATTTGCAAGTTCTGACAATTTGCAGTATCACTGGAATCGCTTGATTTCTCAGGATGCCAAGCAACAGCTGTGCCCTGCAAATGAATGAGAAGAAGCTGAATAGCAAGAGCGTGCGACCTTGGCAACCCCGGCTGTTCAGTGTCTCCTAATGTCATCACTAATGTATTAGCAAATCAAAGGTAAATGTACTTGTGAGACGGCAAATGCTATTTATTAAGATGTGTGCCTTGTAACTCCCTTCATTAGGTTTCTATTCCCTGCTGTCGTCAAGGCTGCAGAGGCTTCCGAGAGTCCTGCTGTGTTATACCAAAGAGGTGGTGGACACGTCCGGGAAGACAGCACTGTAGCTGAAAGGAGAATGCTGCATTATGGCCCTGGGGTTTGCTGTGCTGGGGTTAAGGTGGTATCAGCAGCTGTGACAAAGTTCCTCCTCTATCTTGCAGCTGTCTAGAGTGCCTCCGGGAACAGCTGTGCGACAGCTACACCTCCCTGGGCTACTTCCCCATGGCCTCCTCCCAACACCTTCTTTATCCTCACCACAGGACCTTCCTCCTGGTGTCTGATAACGCTTGTACTCCTCAGTCCTCCAGCAATATGCCTTCCCACTCTCAGCTCCTAGTGCCTCTTGCTCCCAGCTCCTCGCATGCACGCTACAAACTGAAGTGAGGTCCTTTTAAAACTCAGGTGCCCTGATTAGCCAGCCTGTCCTAATTGATTCTAGCAGTTTCTTCTTAATTGGCTCCAGGTGTCCTAATTAGCCTGCCTGTCTTAATTGGTCCCAGCAAGTTCCTGCTTGTTCTAGAACTGCCCCTGTTACCTTACCCAGGGAACAGGGATCTACTTAATCTGGGACTAATACATCTGCCTTTGAACACTCTCCTGTATCCATCTGGCTTGACCCTGTCACACAGCACTTTCATCGTCGTATTGTTATAACTCTTCATTTCTCAAGCCCCATTGATATATTGTCTGGATAGATGACTCATGGGAGGGACACAGAGGCGGGGCACCAGCTAAAGGGAGGGGCATATGACATCCCCATGTGACCCTCCATGTGACTCCTCCCCCCATCCCCGGGCTCCTGCACTCTCCCCATCCCACATTACGCAGGGGAGCTCTGTCCTCCTGCTGCGCCAGATACCGATTTCAGGAGAAAGGAGCAGAACATGGGGCTGCCGCTCCCAGGAGCCAGCGCCCTGTGCCGACAGCTCCTCCTGCACGGCTGTACTGCCCCCACCCTGCCCCCAGCCCTGTCCTCTGGCGTGGCTGTATCGCCCCCAGCCCTGTCTTCTGGCGCAGCTGTATCACCCCCAGCCCTGCCCTCCAGCATGGCTGTACCGCCCCCAGCCCTGTCCTCCGGCACGGCTGTACCGCCCCCAGCCCTGCCCCCAGCCCTGTCCTCCGGCACGGCTGTACCGTCCCCAGCCCTGTCCTCCGGCACGGCTGTACCGCCCCCAGCCCTGCCCCCAGGCCTGTCCTCCGGCACGGCTGTACCACCCCCAGCCCTGTCCTCCGGCACGGCTGTACTCCCCCCAGCCCCGCCCCCAGCCCTGTTCTCCAGCATGGCTGTACTGCCCCCAGTCCTGTCCTCTGGCATGGCTGTACCGCCCCCAGCCCTGTCCTCCGGCACGGCTGTATCACCCCCAGCCCTGTCCTCTGGCGCAGCTGTATCGCCCCCAGCCCTGCCCCCAGCCCTGCCCTCCAGCACGGCTGTACCGCTCCCAGCCCTGTCCTCCAGCATGGCTGTACCGCCCCCAGCCCCATCCTCCAGCACGGCTGTACTGCCCCCACCCTGCCCCCAGCCCTGTCCTCCAGCACGGCTGTACCGCCCCCAGCCCTGTCCTCCAGCACGGCTGTACCGCCCCCAGCCCTGTCCTCTGGCACGGCTGTACCGCCCCTAGCCCTGCCCCCAGCCCTGTCCTCCAGCATGGCTGTACTGCCCCCAGTCCTGTCCTCCGGCACGGCTGTACTACCCCCAGCCCCGCCCCCAGCCCTGTCCTCTGGCGCGGCTGTATCACCCTCAGCCCTGCCCTCCAGCATGGCTGTACCGCCCCCAGCCCTGTCCTCCGGCACGGCTGTACCGCCCCCAGTCCTGCCCCCAGCCCTGTCCTCCGGCACAGCTGTACCACCCCCAGCCCTGTCCTCCGGCACGGCTGTACTCCCCCCAGCCCCGCCCCCAGCCCTGTTCTCCAGCATGGCTGTACTGCCCCCAGTCCTGTCCTCTGGCGTGGCTGTACCGCCCCCAGCCCTGTCCTCCGGCACAGCTGTATCACCCCCAGCCCTGTCCTCTGGCGCAGCTGTATCGCCCCCAGCCCTGCCCCCAGCCCTGTCCTCCAGCATGGCTGTACTCCCCCCAGCCCTGTCCTCTCGCACGGCTGTACCGCTCCCAGCCCTGTCCTCCAGCATGGCTGTACCACCCCCAGCCCCGTCCTCCGGCACGGCTGTACCGCCCCCAGCCCTGTCCTCTGGCGCAGCTGTATCGCCCCCACACTGCCCCCAGCCCTGTCCTCCAGCACGGCTGTACTCCCCCCAGCCCTGTCCTCTCGCACGGCTGTACCGCTCCCAGCCCTGTCCTCCAGCATGGCTGTACCACCCCCAGCCCCGTCCTCCGGCACGGCTGTACTGCCCCCACCCTGCCCCCAGCCCTGTCCTCCAGCATGGCTGTACCGCCCCCAGCCCTGTCCTCTGGCGCAGCTGTATCGCCCCCACCCTGCCCCCAGCCCTGTCCTCCAGCATGGCTGTACTCCCCCCAGCCCTGTCCTCCAGCATGGCTGTACCGCCCCCAGCCCCGTCCTCCGGCACGGCTGTACCGCCCCCAGCCCTGCCCTCCAGCATGGCTGTACTGCCCCCAGCCCTGTCCTCCAGCACGGCTGTACCGCCCCCAGCCCTGTCCTCTGGCACGGCTGTACCGCCCCCAGCCCTGCCCCCAGCCCTGTCCTCCAGCATGGCTGTACTGCCCCCAGTCCTGTCCTCCGGCACGGCTGTACCGCCCCCAGCCCTGTCCTCTGGCACGGCTGTACCGCCCCCAGCCCTGCCCCCAGCCCTGTCCTCCAGCATGGCTGTACTCCCCCCAGCCCTGTCCTCTCGCACGGCTGTACCGCCCCCAGCCCCGTCCTCGGGCACGGCTGTACTGCCCCCTCCCTGCCCCCAGCCCTGTCCTCCAGCATGGCTGTACCGCCCCCAGCCCTGTCCTCTGGCACGGCTGTACCGCCCCCAGCCCTGCCCCCAGCCCTGTCCTCCAGCATGGCTGTACTGCCCCCAGTCCTGTCCTCCGGCACGGCTGTACTCCCCCCAGCCCCGCCCCCAGCCCTGTCCTCTCGCATGGCTGTACTCCCCCCAGCCCCGCCCCCAGCCCTGTCCTCCAGCATGGCTGTACTGCCCCCAGCCCTGTCCTCTGGCGCGGCTGTACCGCCCCCAGCCCTGTCCTCTGGCATGGCTGTACTGCCCCCAGCCCCGCCCCTAGCCCCATCCTCCGGCATGGCTGTACTGACCCTAGACCCGCCCCCAGCCCTGTCCTCCAGCATGGCTGTACCGCCCCCAGCCCTGTCCTCTGGCCGGGATGTACAGACCCCAGACAGGAGACGCAGCTGCATGGAAGGGCTAGGGGGTGGGGGCTGGCGGCAGTACAGCTATGCCGCAGGAGCTGCCGGTGTGGGGGCCACCCGGCAGCCCCATGTTCTGCTCCTGTGGTTCCTTATGGTTCATTGCTGTGGTTCCCTGTTGAATGTGCCCCCTCCAGGTGCTCATCTCCTTACTAATGTATAGAGCAGGGGTTGGCAACCTACAGCACATGTGCCAAAGGTGGCAGGCGAGCTGATTTTTGATGGCATGCAGCGATGGGCTGAGCGGCTCAGCCCACCACTGCTTTGGGGTTCTGGCTGCTGCCCCATTGCCACCCGGGGTCCCGGCGACCGGCCCCACTCAGCACTCAACCCGCTGTCGGCCTGGAGTTCCATTCACTCAGCTGGTAGGTGGGCTGAGCAGGTCTAAATTCAACGAAATAGGAAAACAAGAGCAACTAATGACAAAGTGCAAGAACCTAGAGCAGTGGTCCCCAACCTTTTTCGTCTGGCGGTCACCAGACAAAGGACCGTGGCGGTGGACGAGCATCCACCGAAATGCCACAGCATTTCAGCGGTGACGCCTCTGGATGACACTGCTTATCGGCAGCAAGCAGTGTCATCCAGAGGCGTTGCCGCCAAAATGCCGCCAAATTTCGGTGGCATTTCGGCGGATGCTTGTCCGCCGGCCAGTACGCAGGTGCACTGAGAGGCCTCTGCGGGCGCCATGGCACCCGCGGGCACTGCATTGGGGACCCCTGACCTAGAGAGCCTCCTGAAGCATGGCGATCATTTTGATTTAAAAGGACTTGAACAATATGAAGAATTGAGTACACTGTCCTCAATGTTGCCACATGCAAAATCGATAATGGATATTGTACAGTTTACTCATACCAGCAAACTTGTTGACATATATCCTAATGTGTACATTGCCACTTGTATTCTACTGACAATTCCTGTAACAGTAGCATCAGGAGAACAGAGTTTCTCAAAACTAAAGCTCATTAAAAACGATCTCCGCTCTACATGGAGTCAGGAACACTTGACTGGTCTTGCTATTCTTGCAATCAAACAAGACATCACTTTGTCTTTGTCATACGATGACATTTTTACTGATTTTGCAGCCAAAAAAGCCAGAAAGATTGCTTTTAATTAAAAACAAATCCTTGTTTCAATACCTCTTCATAGAAATTTCCAATAAAATGTTGACAAATTAAAAAAATTATATTATTTGCATCATTCTGTCAAATCAGAATTTTTTCTATAGTGCTACTTCTTTAGTGCTAGTCCATCAGCATTACAGTGTGCTTCATTAACTTAAACTGGTTTTAATAACATGCATGTGGCAAGTTTTCCAATAGCTTATGTTTGTGTTGCTAAGAGCAAGACAGGCACGGGGAACCAGTTTAATAATCCCGCCTAGGGCACCATAAATCCTAAGGATGGCCCTGCCACCAGCCGACAGGTAGCACTGTTCTTGCTAGCCTCTTGACCACCTTGCTTAGAAGATGGTTTGGTGCCCTCCAAATAGCTAAGATAGACAAAAGGTCCGGATTGGCTGCCCTCCATTAATCCACTGAACTCAGGCAGCAACAGTGGTGGGTTCTCTCTACCCCTCTCTTCCCCCTGCAGAGTGGCTAATGGCACTCACAGCAGTAGCCCCATGCAGCCTCTGTGCTCAGGTGAGCACTAGAGTCATGGCTTTGCTTTGCACCTGGCCAGGTGTGCCGGGGGAGAGGGGACAGGGGCTGCCCGCTTGCACTGCCCCCTTTGTGTGTCAGCCTATAGGCTGGGCACAGTCATTCCCAATGTGATTTCCGTGAAGCAGGAGATGTACCAATCGCTTTAATTGGCTAACTTTATTTTCACACCAATAGAGGGAGCGGGGGAAAAACAAACCAAAACAAAAAATCCTGAATCTGCATTAACTTGTTTGACTCTTAATCAAATAGTCAATTAGCTCTAAATTGGAATCCTCAATGTCCGACCGCCAGGGGCTTCCAAAGTTTCCCCCCCTCCCTGTCCCTGATACTTCTTCCAGTCTTCTGTCCCAGGGATTATAATAGCTATAAGTGGGAGGAATGGATATTTGGATCCAATCCTCCAAAGCGATCTGCCTACATGGGCCCTATGTCTGTGCCCACTTGGAGTCAGACTCTGCACAGGGGTTTGTTCAGGTGGATCCCTTTGCAGGTTCAGCACTGCTGAGGAGGGAGTTTGGGGATCCTGTGGGTGGGCTGGCAGAGGACCATCAGTCTCCCTTCATATGGGCCATCTGCTCTCATCCTGAAGAAGCACCCGTCACTAGAATGGTAGAAGCTCAGAGGAGAAACATTCCTAAGGAGATTTACTGAAAACAGTCTTCCGACGAGGCTCTCCATTAAAGACTACGAAGGTCAGTTAGAACTAATCAATGGCACTGACATTTCTGCCTTTTAAACTGCCTTGCAGAAGAAATTCCTTATCTCCGATTCTTTCTCTGCCGCGTGTATTCCCCCTTTACACCACAATTAAACCAACCCACAGACACAAGGGAGCAGAATATCCAAGTGCATTAGAGTAACATTAACAACAAGGCTGAGTCTCCGTTGGCTGTGTGCAGTGTATGTGCTGCTATCCGCCACAGTGAAAAGCGCACTGCATCCACGCTGCGATGTGCTGCTACGTGGGTCAGTGAAAGGCTCTGGCGGGGGCGGGGAGGCATGAGGAAAGGCTCCAGCTGCTCCCTGCTACCAGAGCCTTTCACTGCAGTGAGGAAACGCCATGGCATGGAGAGGCAGCGGGGAAAGGCTAAAGCCTGGTCTACACTACGCGTTTAAACCGGTTTTAGGAGCGTAAAACCGATTTAACGCCACAACCGTCCACACTAGGAGGCACCTTATATCGATTTTAATGGCTCTTTAAACCGGTTTCTGTACTCCTCGTGATCGCTGTAAGGGCAGGCAAAACTGTTCTATCAGCGCTCCGTTACAGAAGACGAAATTCAAAATCATTTTTTAAATATCTCCAGACAGACGCCATAGCAGGGACTCAGCGCACTGCTGCGTGGCAAGCGTAACGGAAAGCCAAAGAATCAAATGGACGCTCATGGACTGGAGGACTCAAGCTATCCCACAGTTCCTGCAGTCTCTGAAAAGCATTTGCATTCTTGGCTGAGCTCCAAATGCTTCTAGGGTCAAAAACAGTGTCCGCGGTGGGTCAGGGCATAGCTAGGCAATTTACGCACCCCCAGAAGTGAAAGGGAAAACAATCCTGTCTTGACTCTTTTACATGTCACCCTATCTTTACTGAATGCTGCAGATAGACTGCAGGAGCATCTCCTGTGAATAGCATACAGCTCATAATTTCTGCAGGATCTGACACAGAGCAGCTGTGCTCTCTGTGATACAGTGGTTCTCTAGTACACTTGCCCATATTCTAGGCAGGACTGATTCTATTTTTAGATACCAAAAAGGAGTCGATTTTATAAAATCTGTTTTACAAAACCGGTTTATGCAAATTCGGAATAGTCCCGTAGTGTAGACGTACCCTTTGTCTTTCCCCGCGGCCTGAGCATTTCCCTGCAGAGGAGAAGGGCCCCAGCATCAGGACGACACCACACTGCTAAAAATAGCAGGGAGGCACATCTTGGGTAAGTAGAAATTGTACCGTCTATGTACTCTGGATACATACCTGCCCCCAACAGGCGTGTCTTTACTGGCTTAATCTTACTGTGCCTCTACGTCCACACTGGCCCCATGCTAGGGGCACTATGAGTTACACGGAGACTAAAATCCTGCTGTGTGGATGCATCCCTAGAGAGAACCAAACAAGCCAGTCTGAGATTAGGTAGCTTCATGCTTTTGTTTCAGCCCTGTTGTTGTTCATTACAGGACGGTGATCCTGTCAAGATGGCCACAGAACAATGGATGATCTTACAGTTCCTTAGTTACAGCTCAAGGCTTGCAGTGTTTCAGAGGCTGCTGCGTGGGAGGGAAGCCAGAGACGACACTGTGAGTCATGCTGGGAACATGTTCTCTTGTTGTTCTCAAGAAGTGATCTTTGCCCGGCAGGAAGGAAATTCAAGCCCATGAAAGCGGTCAAGTAGGTGTCTGAAGAAGTTCAGGGAAGACTGGCAGCAAAGGCTGTGGTCCTGCTTTTTAAACCTCCCCACATATTGGAACTGAATCGGAGGTTATGCCTCCAGGAGTTAGTTTGGAGTAAATATAATCTGGAGTAATACAAGGGTTAATGTGTAAAGTGGAATGAGTAAGTTTCCTTTACACTTGGTTAGACTCCTTTAGATCTTCTTATACCCAACTGCTATTGTGTAAGGAAGTCAGACTATTTCTTCTGTGCCCCCACCCCATCACCTGGATCCAGCTGGGAACAAGAGAATAGGGCACAGGCTGTTGATTATAGCAGAACGCTCACCCCACTGACCAGTACTGTCATTACCTCTAAACCCCATCAGGAGGGAGGCTGAGTTGGTGCCTGGCATCTGATGTGGCCTTGGGCTAGAATTCCTTCTCCTCCCCCATCCTGCTGGGATCACCACCTGGGGCTGCTGAGCACCAACCCCTGCTACGTGGGCTGGAATTTGCCTGAGGGTGAATAAAGCAACCCGTTTGCTAAGTCCTTGCCACTTGTGTGCACCCGCAACTCGGCCCCCAGCACACCTGGGAAGGCTTATTAAAGAGACTGAGAAAGTAATGAGGAAATTGGTCAGTCTGAACAATTCAAGGTGTCGTCTTGCCCTGTGACAAAAGGGAAAACGTTCAGCTGAAATTGGATCACAAGGAAGAGCGGTCCTTCAATATTGATTGCAGCCAATCTTGACCTCTCGACCTTTGGCTCGTTTAACGTGCCACGCCTCCACCGAGGTGGTGCCTTTTGATCTCCCTTCCGCTGGTGCAAACCCAGAGTAACAGCAGTGACGTCAAAGGAGTAGCTTCAGATTTACACCGGGGGAACCAATTCTGGTCCAAAAAGCAGATTGCTCAAATTGCACCCAGGTCAGCAGGGACTGCAAGTTACCACATCGGATGTCTCTTTGTCAGTGTAACAGGGTGGCCTGCTCCCTAGGGGCCCGAGGCAGCCAGCCCTCGTCAATTGTCAGGCTCAGCTGGGAAGGGAGTAGGTGATGATTATAAAGACCAGCAAGTGGCTCAGCTGAGCGGGGAACTGCAGTAATCCCTGTTATATTCAGCCTCCGCAAGGAACGTGATAGACACAGAGGGAGCTCAAAGAAACAGACTTTATTGTTCCAGCAGCAAAACTGAAACTAACACCAAAGTGAGGCGTTGCTCCACCATTTCAAGCGACAGAACATCACAGCCCCTGCCACCGCGGGTGCTCAACCCCTGCTCAGCCCCACTGCACCCCTTCCCCCAAGTCCCACCCCTGCCTGCCCCTGTTCCATCCCAGGCCCCGCCCCATCCTGTCCCCTCCCCCGAGGGCACCCCGTCCCCACCCCTCCAGCGTAGGGTGACCACAGGTCTCGTTTTGGCCAGGACAGTCCCCTTTTTTAAGCCCTGTCCTGGCCGTCCCAATTTTGGGGGGGGCAAGACTGAGAATTTTTCCCATTCCTCTTGCCAACTTGATCAGTTGGCAAGTTGGAACGTTCGGGGGGGCGAGCGGCGATGCCAATCCTGCTTGGGACGGGGAGGGCTCAGGTATGGCGGGGCAGGCAGGGCTCGAACAACCAGTGACAGCCTTGCACAGGGGGCAGGCAGGGTTTGAGCAGTAACCCCAGCCTCACAAAGGGAGTAGGCAGGGCTCGGACAAGCAGCTTAGGTCAGCCTTGCGGAGTGTCACCCCAGCATCTCCTGCATGCCGTGGGACAGCTGATCACGATGGGCGGGAGGCACTGGGAAGGAGGGGGAGACATTGATCAGCAGGGCCGCCAGCAGGCGGAAGGTGCTTTGGGGGAGAGGGGAGCTGTCTGCTGGTGATTGCAAAGCACCTGCTAATTTTTTTTTTCTGGCGCACCCACGGAGTCGGTGCCTACGGTCCCTGCAGAAGGAAGACTCCAGGTGGGGAGCCCTGGGCATCACGGTTGAGTACGAAGCCCTAGCTGGAGCTTTTGCTGGCCTTTTGTGAGTTTGTGGCCATTTGGACAATGAACGGACCCCAGAACCAAGGGCTAAAGACTAATTTGAGGTGGCTGTAAATGGCCCAGGCTAGTGAGAAAGTCAGCACCCGTGAAATGATTCAGTTCAGTCCCTAATGGACGGGCAAGCACATCTCAAAAATCAAAAACACAACAGAGCAAGGGCTCCGAGAGCCCGGAAAGCCAGTTTTGCTGGCAGTATCTGCAGAGAGGCCAAGGTCTGACGGAGTGTAAGGATCTCACTGTGTTCTTTTCTACAGGGCATTTAGTTCTCCAAGGCTGTCATTCCCCAGCAGGCAATTCATTCACAACATTTACAGAAAGGATAACACCTACCAAGCTCCATCTACTTAGCTCAATTTGTGTTTCATTAGGTGGGGGGTGAAAAAAAACCAAAACCTGAGTGAAGACAAAGGGTCACTCAGTGGTTAATGTGAGCTTGGGAATGCTCCGTGCAGCTGTTTATCATTTTGTTCTTTGTGTTACACGAGAAAACAACCTGATTATGTGACCTGAGAAAATACTTCAGTTCTTTTAAACTTGCTGTACCTGTGTGTTCCTCATGTTACTGCACAAATGAAGGCTCATTTTCCCTAGGATGGGGCCTGCTCCAAACCTCATTTAAAGTCACTGGAAAGACGCCCTTTGAATGGACTTTGGATCAGGCCTTTAAGCAGCATGTGAGAAGCCTACTGTTAGCAGCTAATGTTTCCTACCAAGTCCTCGGAGTGCAGGTTGGATCTGTTTGTTTCTTCCTTCTATCCCCTCTGGGCCTGTGCTTGCTTTTGTTTGACCTGGCAGGCCATCAGATTGATGAATGGGATTTCACAAATAAATCACGAGGACGAGAAGAGCATAAAGATTCATTAACGGAGTTCTTCCCTGAGCTATAATGTTACACAACCAGGCACCGGAGCAAAATGTAATGTTACTATCGTGTGAACAAGGGATACTTGGCATCAAGCAAAAAATGCTGAAGGACTTCTAAACCTCATGTCGTTAGGTGCCTAATTACAAAGCTAGTTAGTTGCCTAATTCCCATTGATTTCAGGATCTGGGCCTGTTAGACATCAGCAAGGCGGTATTAACCTTGATACCTGAAAGGTTCTTAAGTTTGACACATCGACCCTCTCCCAGGTAGGGACGTGTTGGCAGTTGTAAGATTTGCTTTTGCTTTATAAATTCCTCTTTTCATCAACTAAAAGAAGATATTGCTTCTTAATAGGCAGCAGGTTTAAAACAAATAAAAGGAAGTTCTTCTTCACGCAGCGCACAGTCAACTTGTGGAACTCCTTACCTGAGGAGGTTGTGAAGGCTAGGACTATAACAATGTTTAAAAGGGGACTGGATAAATTCATGGTGGCTAAGTCCATAAATGGCTGTTAGCCAGGATGGGTAAGGAATGGTGTCCCTAGCCTCTGTTCATCAGAGGATGGAGATGGATGGCAGGAGAGAGATCACTTGATCATTGCCTGTTAGGTTCACTCCCTCTGGGGCACCTGGCATTGGCCACTGTCGGTAGACAGATACTGGGCTAGATGGACCTTTGGTCTGACCCGGTACGGCCTTTCTTATGTTCTTATGTTCTGATGTTTTAAACAACATGCAATAATATGTATGAGCAATGTTAATGCAAGCTTCAGCGTGAGGAATCAAGCACTCAGATGTTAGAAACTGCAAAGTTAGGGCTGCAAATTCAACCTTAACTCTGCCTCCTTTATGCTTCAGCCTCAGCATGGAGGTGCAGGAATGGGGTGGGAGTCTGGAGGCGGGTAGGAGAAAAGGTGGCTTTTAGGAACATTTGCATGCTTTGTACTCGCAGGCTGTCCCGAGGCAGCCTTGGCCCTCCATGTAAATTAGAACATCTGCAGGGCTGCTCTAACTTGTGCTTTGTCGGCAACTATCCCAATGGTTAATTTATCAGAAGAGGATTGTCTCCACCTCTTCTATACCACTTTTCTTCTTAAGCCCCCGGTCCTGCAGACACTTAGGCAGGTGAGTAGTCTCACTGAGTTCAATGGAACTAGTTGTGCAAAAAGTTATTCCTCTACTGAGAGTTTGCTAGAGTGAGGGTTGGGATTGTAAATGCTTTGGAGGAAGGGCCCATGTCTCCCCAGATATTTGTGCACAGCTGGTTACAATGGAGGCCCCAGTCCCAGCTGGACACCTTTGGGAGCTATGAAAATATAAAAGTTAAATTTGAATAACTCAGCAGAATGTAAACATGAGTAAAATCACTCCCTTTTGAAGATAGTACAGAGACTTGACATTACATAGCACCTATTTTATATTTTGCTCAGAAAGCAATCTCCTGCCCATTGATCAGTGTGCAGCATCCTGCCAGAATTAGGTGAAACGCAAGGCTTTGCAATCCATCCTCAACTTACAATTAACACCATGCAACACCCCTGCTGGTTCCACACTACTTCCTTCGTTGCATGACACTTCGCTGGCAATATCTTTTGGGTTACAGCTCATGTGACAAGCCCATCAACCACACTACAGTTAAGGAATTCTCCACTACTTTCAATTTTTAAATCCAGACTGGATGTTTTTCTAAAATCTCTGCTCTAGGAATTATTTGGGGGACGTTCTCTGACCTGTGTTACACAGGAGGTCAGATTAGATGATCACAACAGTCCCTTTTGGCCAGAGCCGTGGCAAGGAATTTTTGCACCCGAGGCAAGGGCTGGCTCCAGGCTCTTCGGCGGCAATTCGGCAGTGGGTCCCTGAGTCCCTATCGGAGGGAAGGACTTGCTGCTGAATTGCCGCCGAAGAATGAATGAAGCGGCCGTGGCAATTCAGCGGCAGGTCCTTCCCTCCAACAGGGACTCAGGGACCCGCTGCCAAATTGCCACCGAAGAAGCAGTGGCGGTAGAGCTGCCACCGAAGCACTGCTGATCGCGGTAGAGCTGTGCCCCTCCACTTTGCAAACCTGAGGCAGTGCCTCACTCGCCTCCCCCTTGTTACAGCCCTGCTTTTGGCCTTCAAATCTATGAGTCATGGGTCTTTTTCTCTTCTTAGTATATATGTGCCTGAAATTATAAACTTAAATCCAGGCATGTAATAAGGGAGACAGGTTACCCTAATTAAATGTTAATGTCAAAATTACATATAGTGTTATATCACCCTGCTAGAGGAACTGTTGATAAACAATGGGGTGAGAAGAAGATGTTGACTTCACAGCCTCTTCAGAGAGAGCGAGAGTGAGAGAGAGAGAGAGCGAGCGCTGAATGTGGCAGTCTTGCCATGTGAGAAGTGTCTGCTGGGGTTAAATTGAAAATACCAAATCTATTTAATTTATGGGCAAAGATTTGAATTTAGATCTCCACCTGAAAGCCTGGTGCATGTATCCACTACCCCATCTGGACCGCTACTGAAAACAAAGCTTATTGAAATATGGAGTACACGTTAGAAGGTTATGGAATAAACAGTTCCGCTAGCCACAAATATTTTGGCATCCCTTGCATCATTTAGACCGTTTCCCAGATGTAAGACTTACAGCAGTATAAGGGGGAAAGAGAGCGAGAATTATGCTTGTTAACATCCAAAAAGTCAGGGACTCCACGTATGCATCTGTCTCGCTGCCTGGAGTGTCTCCTGACTGAAAGTGCTAACCTCAGGGCAGACTGTCAAAAGCAGACCAGACACCCCAAACTGGTGGTGTAAATTTCACCAACTCAGCAACAAATGTGAACTCCTGGATCACTGTAAGAGTCTTAGCATTGAGTCTCAGACAGTGTCCTTGAGCATTCAAGTCTATCTTGCCACCAGGCAAGCTGGACTTAGTGATAAATGGTCACTTACACCAAAAATCACAACATATTCATGTTAGTCCCAAGAGACCAGTCAATTTGTACCTTAGTTCTCACACCAAAGAAACACTTGTAGCCAGTCCTACAGTAAACTAATTAAAGCTATATTAACTAGGGAAAAGAAAAGAGAGAATTGTTTACAGGTTAAAGCAGGCAACAGATATATACAAATGAGCTCAGGCTATGGTTGCAAAAGGTGATAGAGATGTCGTAATTTGTCAGCACTGAATGTCTTTTTAGGGCTAACCCAGGCTGATGCTGGCGATTTCCGTCTCATCGGTTCTTAGCTCCAGCTCTTGTAAGAGTTCAAACAGCAAAGAGATGAAAAATCTTGATGTCAGCTATCTTTATTTTTCTCTTCCAGAAGTCAGTGTGATGGAACGTGCTTTCTCGCACGTAGCCCCTTCATGGCTATAAGAGGGCCTTAAACCAGCCTTTTTGTTGTGATGTACCCCAATGCGCCACTTAGTCTTGATAGTTCTGGAAGAGCAGGGGAGCCCCTTTTCCTGCCTAGGTTCACAAGTTCAGAACAGGCATTTTTACAATGAAAGCAAAGCTTGCGTTTTACCTTATTGCGCAGGATACAGACATTACAAGTCAGATTAATGCATGCAGCAATTTACAAGCATTTCATGGAGACTAAACAGATTCTTACTGGTGTAACACCTACCTTGCACAATATTAGCACAGAAGTCTGGTTTCCACCTATGAAATTGTCACTGCCCAGCTGTCTCCTATAGACTTGGCAAAAGCTGGCACTTGGTTTACCAGCGTCACAGCCTCCCACACTCCATGCCGATTGCTGAGCAGTGATCTATGCCATGTGAGCGCTTCAGCATTCATTTTGTTGTTGCTTGTTTTACCTTCTTTATGATTATTTAGGTATGGACGCTCAGCTGACTAAATAGAGCTGAAATTACTAACAACCCAACCTTCAAGATCCTATTGGCCCAGGCACAAGCCCACCTTGAACTGAGTGTGTTAGAAATGCAGAACAAGCGGGCACCCCTCACATGTCTTAACATGTGCATGCAGTGTGCATCTGTGACTCAACAGTGATATGCTTGATTGTATCATGTGGGGAAAGCTACCATTCACCTGCCTCTGCAGCGTGGGGCATGGGTCACTTGCAGCTTTAAACTAGTGTAATTCTCTGTAACTTTAAGTCTTTAAACCATGATCTGAGGACTTCAGGAACACAGTAAGAGGTTAGGGGTCTATTACAGGAGTGGGTGGGTGAGGGTCTGTGACCTGTGACGTGCAGGAGGTCAGACTAAATGATCACGATGGTTCCTTCTGGCCTGAAAGTCTGATTCCATCATCACGTTTCTTTTGACACTTGTCCACACATACTGTCCTGAGAAATAAAAATAAATATCATAAAGAAAACAATCCTCATGATATAAATGGGGTGATTTCCAAAGGCCAACTACCATTGAAAGCCAATGGGACTTGGGCACTTGACTTTTATCCGAGCACCTGAAAAACTTCCCCAAAAGATATCAGGAGAAAAATAAGCAAATGACTATTCAGATCTCTTCCATTTTGGGCACACAGGGACTTTTTTACCATCACCTTTTACCTTGTGCAATCATTTACACCAGTGCAAATGGGTATAAAAATCTGACCATTGTGGTTTGGTAGCATTTTACACTAGAGCTGGTTGAAAATTTTCTGCCGAAGTGTTTTTCTGGAAAATGTAGTTTCTACAAAATTGAAATTTGCTACAGGAAAGTGTCTGGGTTGTCAAATTTTTTTATTTGGAACATTCAGTTTTGCTGACCTGAACTGAAACATTTTGGCTTCTGCAACACCTCATGGGAGTTTGGGCGCCTCTTATCCCAGTTATCCTGTATGGACTGGGCTTCCTCGTAGGGTTTCATCTCCCACGATGCACCATGGTGTCACCTCTGGTTGAACTGACAGGGTGCATTATGGGAATCAGTTGACCATGATACGTAATGGGAGATGTAATCCAGCTGGGAACCCATACAGGAGAATGGAAACATGGGGTACTCAAACTACATCTTTCAGATGGCACTACAACAACTCACGAGGACACCGATTAATGTCAAACCAAGCCAAAATAAAATGTTTCTATTTGGAAATGGTGAAACATTTCATTTTGATTGGGAATGTTAAAATGAAATGTTTTAAATATAATTTTTTTAGCTTTCCATTCCATGAGAAATTTCAATATTTCCATTTTTTTTCCAATTCAGGACCAGAACAAATCTTGAAATATTGGAATTTTCCACAAGATGGGAACCATTTACAAATGAGTTACAAACATGCTGCATGTACTCATAGACTGTCTTCCTGGTGACTCCTACAAACTCTTCCCACCTGCAACCTGTGCTCCTCCCTCAAGTTCCATGCAGGCTGTTACACTAATAAAGGATATACCCAAGGTGAAAGTGTGATCCTGAACCAATACATTTTCACATTGCAGCTACACAATGACCACAAGTCATTACCAAATGATTGCTATTCAGTGACTTAAGTGAAATGAGCTGGCAGTGTCAGTGCATATCCCAGAAACCACCATAGTTGACACTAATTGGTAATCTCAGCAGAGTCCAAGGACTGAATGAACCAGCATCTGATATATCTTTTTCTTCCTAAAGGTGATGTTTTTAAAGCAGATTTGAAGCATATTAATTCTGTGTGTATTTGTACTATGATTACCTTTCCTATATTGGTCTGGGCTCAATCCTTCTCAACTCACTAATTCACAACACTGTTGCAGATCAATGTGCAATATTATGCGTAAGTAACACAAGCAAGATCTGGCCATTTGTGGTTAGATGACTACAGACCTCAGGACCATTAATCAGGCAACTTTGTGAACATTAAATTCATGAAAAATCTTCACCCAGGATAACATTCTTGCTTCCTGCAACTGACTGGTATGAGAGTTGGAGAAATGTGTACCTGGGGCTGTTCCCACAGTTCGCAATCACGCTGAGAAGGTAGAATCCAGAAGTGGATCCAAATCCAAACTTTCCCAAAGTTTGAGGGAGTTCAGGTCCAGTGTTCCAGTTCAGGCCCACCTCCAAACCTTCCATCCATCCTACAAGATGCTACAAGATATCAGTACAGTATAGAACTAACTCCCACAAAGGGATTATCAGCTCACCTATAGAATCATATAACCGTAGGTCTGGAAGGGACCTTGAGAAGTCATATAGTCCAGTCCTCTGCACTCATGGCAGGACTAAGTATTATCTAGAACATCCCTTACGGGTGTTTGTCTAACCTGCTCTCAAAAATCTCCAACAATGGAGATTTCACAACCTCCCAAGCAATTTATTCCAGCGCTTAACTACCCTGACAGTCACTTACCAATTCCCTCTTTAAAAAGCATATCCTATCACTCAGAATCCTTGACTTCTAGGAACACCTGAACACAGAGGCGATATAGTACTTGGTAATAAATGTAATTGAAAACGTTGAATCTGGCAAACTTTATTCCTATTTACCAAACCTTATAATGTGACATTGACTGTTATATGTGTGACTTCTGACTCTGCTATCAGCGCTTCATATCCCGATGTAGATGTTATATGACGCAATAGTAATAAATGCACATTTCTCCTTAAATACTCCAAGATGACACCCATCTTCAGTCACCTGGACAGATTCACTGGTTCTAGCTCAAGGAGCTTTAACCAGAAGAAGAAACAGAAATGAGTTTCTCCTTGACAATATAGAAAGTATATTATTTTCCTGCTCATATATCTCAACAAAGGCAGCTGAACTGACTTTACCCAAACTTTCAATAAAAATAATAAGTCCTTCACCTGTAGACTAAAACCCAACATGGAAAATTTCAACCCAAAGAGAATATACTTGATGTTCGTAAAGCACCTGAAGAGAGCGGGGCTAGAATGGAAACTGGAACTCAACTTTGTCTACACTGATTGCCATTATCGTTTCTCCTCAGTTTCCATACAGTGGTATCTGAGGTACCACAATATTTCCCCGATGCAGCACTTGCATCAGCAAACAGCTGCAATGTCTCAGATATCACAGTGAGTAAATGCTGGCTCTCTGGTGTCAACTAATATATAATGCAAAACACATTATTTTGAACTGGCTAGAGCAAGAAGTTGGGTTTCAAGAATCCCAGCCTCTGCCACTGATTCACTATGTGATCTTGGGGAAGACACAACTGCTCGATGGCTTAGTGATCCACTTAATAAAATGGTGGTTATAATGCTTTCCTGGTCCAGCAGAGGTTTTGGCTAACGTAGGCTAGTCCTTACCTGTTCTGACACCACGCTGCACCCCAGAAGCGGCCAGCAGCAAGTCCGGATCCTAGGCAGGGGTGCCATGGGGCTCTGCGTGCTGCCCCCACCCCGAGCTCCGGCTCCATGAGCTGGGGGCGAGGGCGGTGCCTGCAGACACAAGCTGCACGGAGCTGCTTGCATACCTCTGCCTAGGAGCCAGACCTGCTGCTGGCCACTTCTGGGACTTAATGGGCAGCAGGTTTAAAACAAATAAAAGGAAGTTCTTCTTCACACAGCGCACAGTCAACCTGTGGAACTCCTTGCCTGGGGAGGTTGTGAAGGCTAGGACTGTAACAGGGTTTAAAAGAGAACTAGATAAATTCATGGAGATTAAGTCCATTGATGGCTATTAGCCAGGATGGGTAAGGAATGGTGTCCCTAGCCTCTGTTTGTCAGAGGGTGGAGATGGATGGCAGGAGAGAGATCACTTGATCATTGCCTGTTAGGTTCACTCCCTCTGGGGCACCTGGCTTTGGCCACTGTCGGTAGACAAGATACGGGCTGGATGGACCTTTGGTCTGACCCAGTGTGGCTGTTCTTATGTGGTACCAGGACAGGCAGTAAGCCTGCCTTAGAACCCGTGCTGTGCCACTGCGCGAGGTAAGCCTGTGCCCCAATCCCTTGCCCCAGCCCTGAGCACCCCAAAAACTAAAGCCCCTTCCTGAACCCCAAACCCCTCATCCCTGGGCCCAGCCCAGAGCCTGCGCCCTCAGCCCAGAGCCCTGACCCCCCCCCGCACTCCTGCCCAGCTCAGAGTCCCCTCCCACACCCTGAACCCCTC
The DNA here is from genome assembly GCF_020497125.1 of Mauremys mutica. Classification (NCBI taxonomy): domain Eukaryota; kingdom Metazoa; phylum Chordata; order Testudines; family Geoemydidae; genus Mauremys; species Mauremys mutica. The sequence goes on along the minus strand of NC_059076.1, from coordinate 136,447,878 downwards.
ATTCCCAGCCCCGCCCTGCAGCCATGACCCCCGCACCCCATCCCTCTGCCCCAGCCCTCACCCCCTTTCACACCCCAAACCCCTCATCCCCAGCTCCGTTGGGTCGCAGGCATCAGCAATTTTCTTCAACTGGGTCACCAGAAAAAAAGTTTGAAAACCACTGAGCTAGATGGTCCCTTCTGGTCTTGGAATCTATGGTCTTGTTTGCCAGAAGCTGGGAATGGGTGACAGGGAATGGATCACTTGATGATTCCCTGTTCTGTTCATTCCCTCTGGGGCACCTAGCATTGGCCACTGTCGGAAGACAGGAGACTGGGCTAGATGGACTTTTGGTCTGACCCAGTATGGCCGTTCTTATGTTCTTTTGAATCAAGAGCAAATGATGAATGGTGAATTATTTTTATTTAAATAAGTCTTTGGGGGCATTTTCTCTCCTTAGGATTCAGGATTGTGGCATCAAACTACCCCTTTGAGGCCACTGAAGTCTCTATAATAACAATACAGACTGGCTTATATTTCTTTTATTTATATGGCTTTGGCCTGTTTTTAATCAGGGGACCCTACCAAAGAAGATGCACTGCACAGAACGGTGTTTTGACACTGTGAAGGGGCAGTTGCTCTGGGGAAACGGCTGGAGCGTGGTGTTTGTGGGTATTGTAGGCAGCCCAAGACCTAAAATGTTCCTCTGCAGAAATGTTCAGTAAGTACAAAAGTGTATCCCAGAAACTGAATGCAGCTTGCAAACACTGCCCCATTACAAAGGTTCTTTCTCACAAGCAGCCCCTGAAAATCCCCAAAACACAACCCCATTTTAGGCGTGTTCACAACCTCACTCATTCCTAGCTTAATCATGCTTCTGATTCCCTCATCCAGCCCCTTCAGTAACTAGCTCCCAGGAGAAACCTTTGAGAAACAGCTTCTTTCTGACCCAAGGATGAACCTTTTCTACCTAGAGACAGAACCCAGCAGCACACAGGTGGGCTGTGCCTTCTCACAGCTCCACCTCTCCCAGAGCTAACAGGATCACCTGTACCCAGCTCTTCTCTCAGCTCAGAACCAACCACTCTCTCATGAGGGGTTGGTTTGTTTTTCAAACTCCTGGAAGATTCCAGGAGGCAACAGTTAAACCAGCACCAGGGGTAGGTTGGTAGCGCTGTTAGAGCAGGTGGGTTCTGCACAGTTCTCCTCAGCTTTGGACTCAAAGCTGAGCTGCAGGCTTGTGAGCAGGGGAGCCTTAAGTAAAGCAATGAGCCCTGAGGAAAAGCTGGTAGCACCTTAAGGGGAGAGTGGAAGACATGGGTTGTTCCCTTCACACACCCACCACTAGTGATAGGTAAAGCAGCTTCCCCCCATGTACCTTCCTCTCACCCAGAGACAGGATGATCTTCCAAGGCACATTGCAGGGGTGTTTATAGGTGGGAACACTCCCTCCCCCCCTCATTTCCCACAAGTCTAAGGGTCAAAGAAGGGAGGAAAAGGCAGCTTTGGTCCTTCTGCTGTATCCTGTCCTCTTAAAAGATGAAAGCTGAGTCAAAGAGAACTGAGAGTGAGGGAAATCTTCTCTCCATAGAAGAAGGTAAGAATTGAATTGCTCATGTTTTGCTGGCTTCTCAATTAACTGCAGCTGCTCGAAGAGCAGGGAGATATTAAAGACACTACAGTGAAAGCCTCTGGTTCATGTGCAATGGGTGGTCAAAAAGGAAAACAAAATAATAGGTTGTAGATGGAGTGGGATAGAGACTAAAACTGAAAATATGATGCTAGTTTTCAAATTGGTGGTTTATCCCTACTCGGAATGTTGTGGTCAGTTCAGGTTGCCTTCCCTCCCTGCCACCCAGCGTTCAGATTCAGAGACAGACGGCCAAATGACTAGCGTTAGTGAGGGACTTCCATACAAAGAGAGCATGAAAAGAGAAGGGCTATTAGTTAGAAAGGCAAAGTGGTAGATGTGTACACAGTAATGACAACAGGGGGTCATTCAGTGAAATTCAAAGGCATCACATCTTAAACTGAACAAAGGAAATAGCTTTTGCCTAATGGGCCTGTGGACCTTGGGGCCAGGTGGCATCAGTTAGGAGAAGAGCTTAGTCAATTGCTTAGTGGAATGCTTTGTAAGAGCAATGAGAGAGGATATTTTTTTTAAAAATGTAGAACCTTCATTTTTGAGGGCAGAAGCCAACTACTAACTAATGGATGAGGAGCAGTTGCTTCCCAACACCCATGGGCAAGTTATTCTGTAATTATCTACCACAGAGTTGCTTGCACCTCCCTGTGATTCATCTGGTCCTGGTTGCTGTCAGATACAGGGTCAAGGATTGGATGGATTACTGGTCTGACCTGTTATGGCCAATTGGTATGTTGTAAAATGAGCACCCATCACGGAAAAGGGGTTGCAGCTGGTCTGAAGCAGAGCGTGAACAGTAACTGGGTGTGATGGGGTAGACTTAGCTGAATTCTGAGCTGGGACTTTAGCTACTTAGGGCCAATTTTTCTCCCTTGCTGAGGGGGGAAATCAGGCAAGAGCAGCAGAGGCTACCAGCTTATTGCTGAGGGGAATGGGGCCAGGAGTCTTTCCTGCCACCCACATAAACACAGGTAATGGTGGCCTAATTTCCCTAGAAAGGGCTCAAGGACTGAGTAATAGAGGCTTATCATGGAGGGAACTGGGTCATGAGATACTGGTTCTATTGCGGTGACTTGGAAATCCTTGAAGGTGCATCTTTCATAGACTTATATCTGCCACTCTTTCCCCTCTCCCCCACCCAGCCATAGCCCTTCCCTGGGATCACTTGTCTCCAAGGTGGCTGTAAGCAGGCTGTGAGATTTCCCTTCAGTCCCTGCTTCCAGCTGCTGGGGGATGCTGGGGCAGTGGGATTGGGGGCAACTGGGCTGCCAGCACTGTAGGGCTGGAAGGGACCTTGAGAGGTCATCGAGTCCAGCCCCTTATGCTGAAGCAGGACTGAGTAAACCTAAATCATCCCTGATAGTGTTTGCTAAACCTGTTCTTAAAAGCCTCCAGTGATGGGGTTCCACAACCTCCCTTGGAAGCCTGTTCCAGAGCTTAACTACCCTTACTTTTGGAAAGTTTTTCCTAATGTCTAACCTAAATCTCCCTGAGCTAATGAAGCCCATTATATCATGTCCTTCCTTCGGTGGAGATTGAGAACAATTGATCTTCATTCCGTTTTATAACAGCCCTTAATGTATCTGAAGACTGTTGTCAGGTCCCCACTCAGTCATCTTTTCTCAAGACTAAACATACCCATTTTTTTAAAGCTTTTCTCAGAGGTCAGGTTTTCTAAACCGTTTATTATTTTTGTTGCTCTCCTTTGGATCCTGTCCAATTTATCTACATCTTTGTTATAGCATGGTGCCCAGAATTGGACACCGCTCTCCAGCTGAGGCCTCACAAGTGCCAAGTACAGCAGGACAATTACCCTCCTGTGTCTTACACACAACACTCCTGTTAATACGCCCCAGAAGGTTAATGGCATTTTTTTGCAACTGCATCACATTGTTGACTCCTATTTCATTTATGATCCACTGTTACCCCCCCAGATCCTTTTCAGCGGTACTACCACCTAGTATTCCACTTGTACTGGATTGACTATGCCACTTTCCACTGTAGAAGTGAGATGCACTCTCATCATAGTCTAATCCCGGGCTTCTCTTAAGCAGACTGACGCTGGTACCAAATTTAGTTCCACTGTGTGGGCTAGAAAGCTTTTCTGCCATTACAAGATGACCAAGTTTATTTTCACTTTACCTTAAAGCCCTTACTTGAACCCAGGTCTTCAGGAGTGAAAGACTTGAACTAGGTTGATTTGCCCGTCATCAGGAGGCTTTTGAATGAATTGCCTGGGATTGTTCGGGGTTATACATGTGCTATCCTTTGTTCCAAGAAATGTTTAGGGTGATGCAAGAAAGCATATAACCATTAAAATAGTTTACACCATGTCCTGTTCTCTTGCTAGGAGAGCATGTTCAAATGAAATGATTAAGCCAAGAGAAAGATAAGATGCCCAGGCTGCCCTCTTCAAAGCACGATTTTATATATATAATATAAAATCTATACCCTAGCATAACAGGCACTTGAGTTTCATCCTTTTAAGCTTTACACTAATTTTAAGTAAAGTTCACCCAGAACTTGAGCAAAAGACCTCAGATATCCCCCTACACGTCTCAAATGAAACTAGAGGCCATTTGAATGTGGCAAATGTAAGTCGGGCTAAAATATTTATCATAACTTACTCTCTTGCAAAGCTTAGTATTACAGAATTACAAATTAAAAAATATACACACATCAGAAAATTTGAAATTTTTCTTTGAACATGATGCTTTAATTTTACAATTCACAAAAATCTAATTTAAATAACGGAGGCTATGTCTACACTACAGTTTATGTTGCTCGGGGGGGTGAATAAATCACCCCCTGAGCGACATAAGTTAAAACGTCATAAGCGCTGGGGTGGACAGCACTAAATTGGTGGGAGAGCGTCTCCACTGACATAGCTTCTGCCGCTTGCAGGGGCTAGAATAGTTAAGCTGACATGGGTGCAACTGTGCCACTGTAAACTCTCTAGTGTAGACATGGCCTGAGCCCTGGTTATACATCCAAATAAGCTGTTGTGCTACGTGTCTTCTTGCTATTTGCATCTGTGTAACTTGTCAATGGGAGCTACAGATATACACTGAAACTAGACCCGTTAAGACTGAAAATCAGCAGTCTGCAGCTTCTATAATTAACTTTAATACAAAATGGAATTGAGAAATGCATTGATCTTCTCTAGTAACTAACAAGGAACCACTCTACACTGTTAGTTTATTTTTGCTAGTCTGAACTAAAACTGAACTAAACAGATATTGAAAAGTTAAAAATTCCTGTTTGTTTTTATTCCTAGTACCAATACCATGATTTACAGGGAAATATACCTGCTGTAATGAAAAAAAGAAAGAGACACAAAGCTACACCAGATACAAGACCTCAGGAATGTACTCTAAATGAAACTCCATTGCATTAATCAATAAGTGCAAACTGTGGCTATGACAGTCCTCAGCAAGAAGGGTTTCCTGTCTAAGCGGCAGTAACTCTTCTGACTGTGGATTATTGTTCCTTCTGTGCCAGATTTTACAGTTCCTCTAATACATCTGGGAGAACTGTCTCAAAGTAATCTGCAACTTTCTTGACAACTCCCCACTCTCTGTCTCCTGCTAAGAACTGTAGCCTGTTGCATACGGGATAAGAAAACAGTTACTCTCAGTAAATAGTTGTGTATTCTTCGTCGTCATATACATATAATATACCCACTCTTTTTCTTGTTCAGTTTTTAGAATCTTTGGCAAGCCACTGCTTCCACCTCCAGATCCCTGGAGTGTTCCCATGTCATTACCCGGTATGTGAAACAGGCTAAAAGGGGGACGATACCTTACTTTATGTATTGCACAAAGTAATTATACATCTTCCTTAATCCATAAGAATCTACAACATCAGTCTAAGGAACTCATGCAGCCCATAGTATCTAAGCACTTCAAAATCTTTAATGTACATATCCTCACAACACCTCTCAAGTAGGGTGGTGCTATTATGCATGATTTGCAGATGGGGAACAGACACAGAAACTCAAATCACACCAGCGTGCAGGGACTTAGTCAAAGTTTCCCATGCCCCAGGCTCATGTCCTAACCATTGGACTGTCCTTTCTTGCTATAACAGCCAAACATCAGTATGTGTTTTCTTTCTGAAGGCTATTATTGAGGTCCCATCCTGTTCAGCTACAACTCTTCTGCAACTCTTTGAACACAAACTGTATTCTCCAGTCAAATTGCAAAAAAGGAAAAATTGAAGAGCAGGGGGGTGGGAAACCTTTCATAGTCTTGTGAAGTCAGTTGGAGCAAAGTTGCTTTATACCAGCTGAGATCTGACTGAGTGGCTTTAATTTAAAATTTACAAGAAAAATGCTCTATGGTGCAGAACTAGGCGTCATAAAGATCCTTTTCAATGTGGGTCTTGCTTAGAAGTGTGGCCAGGTCTCTTAAGAGTTAATTACTCTTCTGAACCTTGAGGATGCTGTGGTGTTTCCTAGAATGTGGGTCCTTGCCATCCCCACAACTCCTCTCTGATCTTTTGCTTTCCTACAAAGGCATTCAAAGGAGTGGGTCTTTTTTTAACTGCTTGGCGTTTGCCAATTACATTCTCTCTGGGCCTTGTGTTTTACACATTGCTCAGACTTTGGCTTTAATGAAATACATAGATTGCGTTTGTCAGTCCTGCAGGTCTGTTATTACATTTCTCTTGTGTTTGTGTAGAGAGGCGAATGAATGCGAATTACCGTAAGATTAGGATGACCTCAATACTTCCATATGGCAGAGGCATGGATGTCTTCCCAAATAAGTGGTAGTTAAGACTTTATCACACCCAACACAGTCGCTCCTGCTACAAAACATATCTTGACTCCAGTACATTATTCATTTCTGTTCTTCTAGGATCTGATCCAAAGCCTATTGAAACCAATGGAAAGACTCCAACACAGAACAGGGGGCTTTGGGTTCATTTCTATGCTTCCTCCTTTTCGAAGCACTCTTTTACTATAGCGCCAATGTCCTTGGTATGTATAGTGTGTGGTATGCTTAGTGTCACACTCATAAGTGCTGCGTATTCTTATGAGAGCTGGTTGGGAATTTTCCATCCAAATGATTTTTCAACAGGAAAAGCAATTTCCACAAAATAAAAATTATCCTGTAGAAAATTAGATTGTTGCCAAAAATTGTAGATTTTTCTATTGGGAGAAAATCAAAACATCTTGTTTCGGGTGAGCTCAATCTGAGTTGAAATATTTTGCTTGATTGAACTGCTGTGAAATATTTGGTTTTGCATCAGTCCAACATTAAACTGTTTCCCCTAATGTGGCATATTGCCTCATGGGAGATGTACTTTGGGTCTGATGTTCCCTTTCCCCATAGTTCTTGTGCTGATGTTCTGGTTTAAAGTTAAGTTTCCTAATTTATTTATTTGTAATTGAGTCTTTGATTTTCTGCATGAAATATCCACTCAGAAGTGTGTGATTGTCACTTAACACCCAATACTGTCAAATGCAGAAAGTAAATAAACTTGGAAAAACTATTTTTCTGTAATCTTTCAGTTATTCTAATTTTGTAACAAAAAAAACCATGCGTTTTTTTTTAAGTTGATCATTTAAGTTCCAAATGTAGTGTTTTTTTTACAAGACTTCTCATGAAAAGAGTTGATTTCTTGTTTAAAATTTTCTAGTGTGCAGAAAGGGGAAAGGAAAATGGGGAAGGATTTAAATATCCCACAATAGTGCTGGAAACCTGGATGTGACAAATGTGTTACTTATCTGTATTCTTTTATAGCACCCAGTGTGCTATAAAGGCACCTTGCATCCCTAAAACCAACAACTGATGAAAATATGATTCCACTGTCAAACTGCTACCTCGGGATTTAGTAGGTACAATGATCTGCTAGTGGCTTCTCATTAATTAAAAATAGTTTAACTAAAAGCCTGGCTGAAGAAGATCCTCTATGCTGTTTTCCAAAGTGTGCCAAACCTCATTCAATCCTGTTAATTTATTAGAACCAGAAAGTGAAATTGACGGCTTCAGTTGCGCTCTCCAAGCAGAGCACAATATCAAAAGTCAGCACAGAAAAGTAAACTCTGTGTTTTAAAAATTCTTCCAGTTCTACAGTGTTAATAAAACAGGCAAGGAGTTCTTAAATACGGCTTATCTTGATAATGGACAGTGTCTTATGCCACAAAAAGTACATGCAAATGATGTTTATAGACTGTTCAAGAGCAAGGAGTTTATGAATTAGGCTGACATTTTGCTACCTAGTCCACCTCACTTACTGACTGTAGCAGATAATGTAGCACTAAAGGTATTAAAAAGGACTTACTGTTTGGAAAGCTCCTGGAGTATCTAGTTTCAGTGTAATAGGCTAAGGATGGATTATCATTTGTTACAGGGAGGCAAAACTCTCATGTTTAACCATCTTTGATTATGTCAATATACTTACAGGTGGGATTGTGAGGGCAATATTTCTTTCTCTACGTTAGAATGGCTAGCTCCGGGTGCTTTGCAGTCTGAGACGTGCATTCTGTGCTCCAGGAGAGGCAGAATAGGCCAGACTTATGCCAAAGACCTGCGGTTTACAAGGCGGTACTGACACCCCGGTTCTTGGTAGGAGTGGACACAATTGCACTTCAGAGCCTTCAGCCTGTTCTCTCACAGAGGTTCCAGAGGATAGTATTGGCCAACTGCTCTCCTGCACTGTGAGTTATTTTATGTGGGGCCTACAAGGTTTTTTGCTTCCCACGGTTGTTCCACTAGCCTCCTATGTACAATTAAGGCTTGATCCTGCCAGGCACTCTGTTCTCATCCAGGAAAGCGTGTGGGCACGTAAACATAATTACGGCCAGGCTGGGTCAGACCAATGGTCCATCTACCCCAATATCCTGTCCTCTGATAGTGATCAGTGCCAGCTACTGCAGAGGGAGGGAAAAGAACAGGGCAATTATTGAGTGATCTGTCCCTTATATCCCAGCCCCAGCTTCTAGCAGTCAGAGGCTTAGGGACACCCAGCGCATGGGGTTGTCCCCCTGCCCATCTTGGCTAATAGGTCAATCGATGGTTATCCTCCATGAACTTCTCTAATTCTTCTTTGAACCCAGTTATAATTTTAGCCTTCACAACATCCCCTGGCAACGAGTTCCACAGCTCGACTGCGTTGGGTGAAGAAGTACTTCCTGATGCTTGTCTTAAACCTGCTGCCTCTTAATTTCATTGGGTGACCCCTGGTTCTTGTGTTATGTGAAGGAACAAATAACACCTCCCCCATTCACTTTCTCCACAACACGCTTGATTAGCTTCAAGCATGTGACTAGCCCCATTGACATCAATGAAGCTATTCATGTGCATGAAGTTAAGCTGCGCTTAAAAGTGCTTTGCTGGGCAGGAACAGAATGCCTGGCACCTGGCAGGACTGAGCCCGTAGTGAGGAGATGTGAGCCAAAGGGTGCTCCGTTTGCTGATCGCCTCCAGCTTTATAGCTCTGTCATTGGATTTGCACAGTGCAGTGGAAGGCATTTCCCAGCGACTGGGCTTGACTAAGGAATAGATGAAAGTGAGCTGGCTGAAGCTCACTCCTGGATGATTGAAGTGATGATGACGGATTAAGGGGCAGGTAAGTGGAGGAGTTAGCCAGGGCTGAGTTGGCTCCAGGTCTCTCCTCTGCTTTGCAGGAGTATAGCTAATATTTGTGAGCAAGGTCTAAGGGGCTCTGCTTACATCCCCAGCCGCTTCTCGATGATCAAATAGTAGCATGTCTAAGATTGCTGTTCTGTTTTCTTCATCTGCATCATGTCAGGTGGTCATGGCCTTTCCTTTTGGATGCAGAACTTGGTGCCATGCTGCCTTTTTGTCACCTCTCTACTGGACAACTGCATGGTGCTCATGTAGGGTTACATACTAAATCCATTTGAAACCAACACCAGTGTAGAACATGTCAACCTGCTTGGTAAGAGCTTTTTGCCATGGGTCTGTTAGGCCCTTGTGTCACGGAGTCCCCAGCAATGCTCTGGAACTGCTCCCTGCAAAGCCAGTCAGGACTCTGGGGAACCTCCTCTCCCTTGGAGCAGACTGTCTTCAGGACAAGAAGCTCACACGGCTTCACCTTCCTGGGTCTGACCTTGGAGCATTCAGCATATGCCCCTCCATGCGCTTTCCACAGCAAGTCCACCCCGGCGGGGTCCTGGGGAAGCCAGAGGGTCCTGCACCCCCACTTCGCAGTCAGACGTGACTCTTAGCCAGGCAGTAAAACAGAGGTTTATTAGATGACAGGAACACGATCTAAAACAAAGCTTGTAGGTACAGAGAACAGGACCCCTCAGCCGGGTCCATTCTGGGGCCCAGTGAGCCAGACAACCCCATTTGCCTTCACTTCCCGTCCCCAGCCAGCTCCCAACTGAAACCCTCTCCAGCCCCTCCTTTCTGGCCTTTGTCTCTTTCTTGAGCTAGGCAGTCACCTGATCTTTTTCACCTTTAGCCATCCCCTTGCAGGGGGGAAGGGCCCCAGTCATTTGTTGCCAGGAGACAGTGTGTCAGCCATTTAGATACGCTGGAGACTTAAGAAATGCATAGGGGAAACTGAGGCACCCACACAGTATTCAGAGGAAACATTAAGAACAGTCTCACTTTGTCACACCATGCTCCCGGATCTGCATGGCTGTTAATTGGGCACTGGGCTTACACTGCTATTTTTCACTCTTAAAAAGCCCTAAATGACCTGGAACTGCTTACCTGAGAGACCGTATGTCTCCCTATGTCATCCTCCTGCAGTTGAGATCATGGGGGCATTTCAGCTGGATCTTCTATAAAGGGCAAGGGACTGCTGGAGGAGCATTCTAAGTGGCCCCTTTGCTTTGGAATGCCCCATCTCCGTTAGCCTGAAGTAGCCCAGATCTATTGACCTTCTGGCCACCCTGCGAAGCCCTTCTGTTTGAGTGGGCATCTGTGGAGTTCTGAAGCTGTTGAGTGTAGCTGATTTCTGAGTGGTAGGAAGGTGTTTTGGGGGTGGAGTGTTAAACCATAGTCTCTTGGCTGGTGAGATGTGCGTGGGAGAAGTGCTGTTGCAGTTCTATTGCATAATTCCTGTGGCATTGTGTTAGACGTATGTCAGAGCTTTAGATTGGCGCCTCTTGGTGTGAGGCTTCTTTGCAGTCTTGACATACGCTAAATCAGGTGTGACTGCAGCATGTGTAGACATACCCAAGATATCTGTGCTGTAGTGAGCTCGAATAATAGCTGTGAAGCCAGGACCACATGGACTAGCTGTTTGAGTACATACCCAGGGTCCTGGGTGGGCTTAGACAGCTCGTGTTGCCACAGCTTTACTGCCATTGTTAGCTCAAAGCTAACTTAGCTATGTCTACATGTGCTGCAGTCATGCCTGCCTGCTGTGTAGACAGACCCTCAGAAAGAAAATTACATGTGGTACTTGCAGCATCTTCCAGCAAGAGCTGATGGAGCTTGAATAATTTTTCTCTGTCTTCAGAATTCTGTGCAGCTTTTGAAATACCCACCGGGCATTTGGAACGAATGAGAATACATTCCCAGAACAAAAAAAATTGCATCACTGTTCCCATAAAGAGATGTTAAGACCAATGCTTCCAGATGTCACACATTGGTTCTGTCTCTGTTTAACTATAGGAACACTTATTTAACAATTTGCAATTAAAAATGTATAAAATGAAACACAAATCTGCACTTGATTACACCAAATGAGTGTGTTTAATGAGACAAATGCTGACATGGGTTTGTTAATACTCGTGGCAGTATCTGTTGGAACAATGGTTAGATTAATAACATAATTGACATGGTGACTAACACAAATAGGAAATGGTGCGTATGTGTCCATCCATCCCCATCTGCCCCCAGAGTACCTCCTAACCAGCCTCATATCCCTATTTCTACAGAGCATTTCCAGAGTGTGTGGTTGTGATGCAGAGGCCTTTGGGGGTTCAGCAACTCTGTGTCAGGAACTCTTGCCAGGCCTGACATGCCACATCTAACACACAGTTGTCATTGAGAGAGATCCAAAAGGTGGCATGTAATATATCACTGCAAAACCAATCACTCACTGATCGTTGATATTCTTGTGAGATGTATGTACAAAGCTATGGATATTTGCTAGTGTAACCTTCTTGGGTGGGCTAGAGTTTACTTCACCATAGGCGCCAACGTCTGCTGGCCCTGGTGGGTGCTTGATTTCCCCCCGCCCTGACTCCAGCCCTGCCCCGCCCCCATTCCAACCTCTTCCCCAAATCCCCGCCCCGGGCCCACCTCCTCCCCTCAGCCACATTCCTGCTCTTCCCCACTCCCTCCCGGAGCTTGTTACACGGTGAGACTGATTTTCAGCGGCAAGCGCAGGGAGGAGAAGCGGGGACGTGGGCATGCGGTGTGCTCAGGGGAGGGGGCGGAGGTGAGGTGGTGGGGCAGGAAGCTTGGCTGCTGGTGAGTACAGAGCACCCAGCAATTTTTCCCCGTGGGTGTTCCAGCCCCGGAGCACCCATGGAGTCGGCACCTATATACTTCACTGCCCTTCTCCGGTGCCTAAAAAACCCAGCTCCCACAGAAAAGTAGCTGGAGACCCAGAGTTAAATAACTTTTATAAAATCTTATGATAAAGAAACAAACAATCCTAATTTTTACAGCGTGACGTGGCTATTTTGTAATCCACAGACATTACCTTCAGTTATACATAAACAAAGAAAACAAATTAAAATCTGAACAGTTTAGTCCCCACAGAAACACAGTGAGAAGAAACCAAGAGTTGCCAAAGCCTTAAGCTGAGTTCACCTAAGTCTCAGAGTCTTTGATCACCAAATCTCTACAGTCTGCTGAGTCTAAAACAACATCTTCCCTCCCCTTGTTTATTCCCCAGCTGCAATCCAGGCAGACTCTTCCTGTGCTGAAATCACTGCTAGCCAGTCAGCGAACTGATTAACCCACCACTCAGTTACGTGTATAGATTTAAAGAAAACCCTGTGACAAGAAAACACAAAACTGAGAATAGCCAAATAGAAACGACTCTTTCCCCATTGCTACATTTAAAGAAAAGTCGGTGACTAGACAACGTCACTAGAACAGTTTGGCTAAAATCAAAACCACATTCAAAGCCCACAGTTAAAACAGAAGAAGTTATTTTCCCCTCCCGATTTCCCCTGGCTATAATGAGCATTGCTCAGGCTTCCGGTTAGAGGGTTGACAGTATCACTAACCTGCTGCAAAATGCTTCAGCGTTGGGGACACCAGCCTGCTGCCTGCTCCTGGGGCTAAGACAGGCTCCCTACCTGGCCTAGCTCCACACAGCCCCTGGAAGTGGCCTCCAGGTCCCTGCGGCTCCTAGGGAGGCTCCACACGCTGCCCCCACTTGAGTGCCGGCTCTGCAGCTCCTATTGTCGAGGTGTGAGGACAGCGTGCGGCACCTCCCTAGCCACCCATGCGCCACGGGGCTGCAGGGACGTGGTGGCTGCTTCCTGGGAGCTGCGGTAAGTGCTGCTGGGACCCCACACCCCCTCCTGCACCCCAACTGCCAGCCCCATCCCAGAGCCCCCTCCTGCACCCCAAACCCCTCATCCCTGGCCCCACTCCAGAGCCCTCACCCCTTCCTGCACCCTAACCCCCTGGCCTAGCCTGGTGAAAGTGAGTGAGGCTGGGGGCGGGGAGCAAGTGACAGAGGAAGGGAGGATGGAGTGAGCAGGGGGTGGGGCAGGGGTGTTTTGTTTTGTGCAGTTAAAAAGTTGGCAACCCTAGGCACAGCCTAATAATTAATAATAACTGGAGATATACCAACCTCCTAGAACTGGAAGGGACCTTGGGTCATCGAGTCCAGCCCCCTGCCTTCACTAGCAGGACCAAGTTTTGCCCTAGATCCCTAAGTGGCCCCCTCAAGGACTGAACTCACAACCTGGGTTTAGCAGGCCAATGCTCAAACCACTGAGCTATCCCTCCCTGCCTATGAAGCCATGTTTACATAAAGAGTAAATGAAATCATCAACTTCTGGGTGGGGAAAGCATCCTGCAGGGGTCTGAAGCTCAGATGATAAGTAATTGAGTCACCTGATTGTACACAATATTACTCTATACACTTATATAATACAGCAAGATCTTTTATGAAAGCTAATGACACACTGGTGATTAATACCATTGTGATATGTCTGCATTAATGCTATATGAGGAATTATGAATACTTCTGATATTATGCTTTAAAGTCTGTGACCAAACAGAGGGAGAAACAGGTTTTCTCCCCCGACAGAAGGGAAGGCAGCTAGCTGCCTGTCTCCACTGAAACTAAACAAGGCATGACCAAAAACAATGGAAGCGCTATTTACATATGAATCAGCAGGGGGATGGGACATCCGCAGGAAAGGAAGAACAGCATGAGGTCATCCTGAGCCGGGGGACAAAACAGTGAGTTTGTGACGATATAAGGATAGAGGAGAAGCCATCTTAGCATCCATTATTGTTTAGGGTTGCCAACTTTCTAATTGCACAAAACTGAACACCCTGGCCCCGCCCCTTCCCCAATGCCCCGCCCCTTCTCTGAGGCCCGTCCCCCTCCCTTCGTCACTTGCTCTCACCCACCCTCACTCACGTTCACTGGGCTGGGGTTGAGATGCGGGAGGGGGTGAGGCCTCTAGCTGGGGATGCAGGCTCTGGGGTGGGGCCAGAAATGAGGGGTTCATGGTGCAGAAGGGGGCTCTGGGGTGGGGCAGGGGATTGGGGTGTGGGAGGGGGGTTGTGGTGCAGGTTCCAGGAGGGGGTTTGGGTGCGGGAGGGGGCTCTGGGGTGGGGCAGGGGGTTGTGGTGCAGGCTCCAGGAGGGGGTCTGGGTGCGGGAGGGGGCTCTGGAGTGGGGCAGGGGGTTGGGGTGTGTGAGGGGATGCGGGGTGCAGGCTCTGGGAGGGTGTTTGGGTGCGGCAGGGGGTTCTGACCTGAGATGGAGTGCAGGGTCTGGGAAGGAGTTTGGCTGGGGGAGGGGATTTTTGACCTGGGACAAGGGATTGGGGTGTGGGATCTGACCGGGGGTGCTTAGCTCAGGTGGCTCCCTGCCTGTCCTGGCCTTGCACCTCTCCTGGAAGCGGCTGCCATGTCCGGCCCCTTGGTGGAGGGACCAGGAGGCTCTGCGTGGTGTGCACTGCCTATGCCCACAGGCACCACCTCTGCAGCTCTCACTGGCCACAATCCTGGCCAGTGGGAGCTGCAGAGTTGGCATTAAAGGCAGGAGCAGCGTGCAGGGCTTCCCTGATTGCCCCTGTGCCTAGGGGCTGCAGGTACATGCTGGCTGCTCCTAGGAGCTGTGCACTGCCAGGGCAGGTAAGGAGTCTGCCTTAGCCCCGCTGCACTGCCAACCAGACTTTTAAAGGCCCGGTCAGCAGTGCTGACCGGAACTGCCAGGGTCCCTTTTCAATCGGGTATTCCGGTCAAAAACCAGATGCCTGGCTAACCTAATCACTGGACAGAGTCAAGGGGGCAGAGCTTTTACAAGCTGAGAAAAATGGAGTATTCAATTAAGGGTGTTGAAGTCTCTAGGAAACAAATATAAATGGAAAAAAATCTGCTCAAGCAAAGATCTTTACCTAGAAAGACCACGGCAGAGGGCTTTGGGGAAATTCAGGACTAGGGTGTGTTGGGAGTCATTTGGCTAGTGGAGACCAGTGTGATACTGTGAAACAAGCAGGCTGCTGGAGAAAGAGCTGCTGATCCAGGCCTGCTCAAGGCACAGTGCATGCTTGTAGGGTGGTTGGGAGCATTCAGGAAGGGAGCTGCAGAGCACTCTAAGGCACTCAGGATTACAGGACACAGTGGTGAGACCAGGAGCGGTGCCAGGGTTTCTGGCGCCCTAGGCAGAAATCGGGGGGCGGCATTTTGTTCGCTCCCCACGGGGCGCATGGGAGCTTCTGGTTCCACTCCCATCGCACCGCCGAAGAAGGACCCTCCACCAAAATGCCTCAGGCGACAGCGGCAGTCATTGAGCTGTTCAATTGCCTGCCTCTGTTTTCCGTGGCACATCGGCAGAAGGTCCTTCTTCGGCGGCGCGACGGGAGTGGAACCGGAAGCTCCCGTGCGCCCCATGGGGAATGCACAAAATGCCGCCCCCCGAATCCTGGGGCCCTAGGCGACTGCCTAGGGTTGCCTAATGGAAGCGCCGGCCCTGGGTGAGACAGCTTCTTGTTGATCTGAATTGCACACTCAAACATGATACTTGTCCAGGGGGAGATAATGTCTGGGAGGAAGCTGCTTCCTTCTCTGAGAAGAGTGAGATATGTACAGAGAGAGGACCCTCTGACTGTGGCTCTCAGTGGTAGCAGGAGAGGGATGATTAGGCCTCTTGTTACCACAATACTGTATGAGAACTTCTAGTTTCCTTTATTTACGTGTCAGATATTTTGCAATTTCTGTTACCTTTATCTAAATAATCCAAACGGTATAGGATTCTAGATTTCAAGGCCAGAAGACACCATTGTGATCATCTAGTCTGACCTCCTGCATAACACAGGCCAGAGAACTTCCCCAAAATAATTCTTAGAACAGATCTTTTAGAAAAACATCTAATCTTGCTTGAAAAATTGTCGGTGATGAGAATCCACCATGACCCTTGGTAAATTGTTCCAATGGTTAATTACTCTCACTTAAAAATGTGCACTTTATTTCCTGTCTGAATTTGTCTACCTTCAACTTCCAGCCATTGGATCATATTATACCATCTGCTAGATTGAAGAAACCATTATTAAATATTTGTTCACCATGTACTTCTAGACTGTGGTAAAGTCACCTCTTAACTTTCTCCTTGTTAAACCATGTAGATGGAGCTCCTTGAGTCTATCCTGAGGATATGTGGAATACTCTCAGTAAAATCAAAACATTCTGAGACTGGATTAAATCTTGTTATGGGCTGAGTTAAAGCCTTGTGTGAGGTTGATGCTTGTAAGAGCACACTTCAGTTAGCATAATTAAGTAAATCACAAAACCTGTACGTAAGAGAAAAAGGATTCTGTGACCCCACTCAGGAGTTTTAGACTAGGTTGAGGGGCTTTTGATGAGTATTGTTGTGACTAAAGTGTGTGTGTGTGTGTGAGAGAGAGAATGAGAATGAACCGAGACAAAGCAAGAAAGCTCACATGTTGCTGCGTGGCTAACACATTTTTCTTTCGTTTCTGGTTCCTCTTGTGTTCAGAGAAGCAGAACCTTGTACATCCCTTGTAAATAAACAAGATTGCATCAAAGAAAATAACAGACTCCATCAATTTGTACTCCCAACTGGAACATCCTCAGGGCCCTGAACTTTGATTAGCCACTCACATCAGAAAAGAGCAACAATGAAAGATTCATCCATTTATTTATTTATAGTATCCTGTCAAACATAGAGTAACTATCTCTTTCCCCCAACCCTTATAATGTTCTTACTAGTGCTGGGTCAAAACTGCAGATTTGGCAATACAGAAATGCTTTGTGAATTGTTTGCGTCTTGGATGGAGGGGAGGATGTATAAAGTAAATAATATAAACAAGTCAAAACATTTCATTTGACGTTTCAGAACAGTATTTTAGTTTGAAACAACTTTCTGTTTTTGAAATTTCCTTTCAGTTAACTTAAAAATAAAAACCTTTATAAATGGTGAAAACTGAACGGAAATCTCTCATTTTGGGTAGGAAAAACATTTCATTTTGACAAGGTTGAGATGTGTTTTGTGTTTGTTTTGTTTTTGTTTTTTGGGTTTTTTTTCCAACAGGAAACCAAAAAAATTGGTTATTCATCCTGTTCTAGGTCTTGTATTCCACAGAGTGTTTTTTTGTTTTTGTTTTTGGTTTTTAAAAACAATCCCTTCAGCAAACTATTGTGTGTGTTTTTGTTTTGTGGGTGTTTTTTGTTAAAGAAAGGAGGGGAAGGCAATTGGTGCTGATATTTTCCTATTGCCCATCTCTAATCTAGGGGCATGAGTCTCTTCCTGCTTACGCCT
The DNA here is from genome assembly GCF_020497125.1 of Mauremys mutica. Lineage (NCBI taxonomy): Eukaryota > Metazoa > Chordata > Testudines > Geoemydidae > Mauremys > Mauremys mutica. The sequence goes on along the minus strand of NC_059076.1, from coordinate 136,430,343 downwards.
ATGCAAACCAGAAGTAATTTCCTTGAGTTATGCTTTTATAAAGCCAGCATAAATGGGCAGAGAACGAGGCTGCCCTCACATTACATTTGATGGCCATCTTAATCTAGCTGAATTCTAGAGTGCTGTGGAAAGGATGTAGTTCCATTGATACTTCAAAGTGAAATACAATCCTACAGGGATGTTCATAAACTGAAAGCTGTATCTAATCACATATGCTTTTGCACTCCAAATTTGGTAGGTTTTGAGGTTCTAATTTTTAGGAGCAGAGACTAGGAGGCAGTTTCATGGCCAGATCCTCAGCTGCGAATAAATCAGTGTAGCTTTGCTGATCAATGGAACAAGGTAACTGAAAGCTACAGGATTTTTTCTTCAATGGAGCTACACTAACTTATCCGAGCTGAGGATCTGGCCCTCAGCCTTTTATTGACATTGCATCTTTTTGAAATGTGGTGTATACTTCCCATTGTACATGTGTTTTACAGGGTTTGGATCAGCACGCTATTTCTGCAGGTTCTGGTGTCATAAACTGAGATGTCCTTTATTTTAGTTCTTGGATAGTACTAAACTCTTTGGGTACCTTTTTGTTACCTAAAACTGACACATGTTAAGACTTCAGAGAACATGTTAAACCTTTTCACACCAGTATATTGTACGTTGAGCTGACTTTGAGTTAAGGTAAAATGTAACTTGTTGATCTTAGCAAGGCAAGGTTGTCTATTGCAGAGGTTCTCAAACTGTGGTCCATGGACCACCAGTGGTCTGCGAGCTCCATTCAGGTGGTCTGCGGATAGTTCCCTCTAAGGTGCGCGCCTGGGCGGCTGCACATGAGAGAATGAAGCTCTACCCACTTAATTAGTGGAGCCGCGCAGGCGTGGCTTCACTAATTAGGTGCCTGGACCCTGGAGGAGATGCACATGTAAGGTGAGGTGGTGGCCTTGAGGGTAATAGGGTACAGGTGGGAGGGGGCAGTGGGGTGAGAAGAGAGGGTGGGGCAAAAATGGGACGGGCAGGGCTGCAGCAGCCAGAGAAAGAGGCGACATTCCCCAGCTCCAGGGCTGTGGCTGCTTGGGAGAGACCCCCCACCTTCTTCCCAGCCACAGCTCTGAGGCTGCTGTGGTGGGGGAGAGACCGCCCCCCTCCTTCCCAGCCCTAGTGCAGAGTCAACAGTGCAGCGACAGCAGCCGACTCACCACAGTGAGTAGATCTAAGTACATTGACTTCAGCTATGTCATTCACGTAGCTGAATTTGTGTAACTTAGATCGATTTTCCCCCCACCCACCCACCCACCAGTGTAGACCAGGCCTAAAGCAAAATAAGGCAGATTTAAACACAACTGCACCTATTTAACAAACACCTTTTTTAATTAAAGAGCACACCTTCACTTTGTTTTACTGATGTGATGTACTGTTATGCTACATTTAAAATCAATATGGTTTTAACCCATACCCTTTGATTTTCTGGTCAGCGAAAGCAAAACCCTCCCATGGTTAACCTCCTTGAGCTTGAGAACTAGATTGTTCTAGTTCTTTCCAGCTTTACGTTGTAGCATCAAGGTTCAAATTTCCAAATGTTCAAGATCAATTGTTGTTTACAGTGGTGGTGTAGCCATGTTGGTCCCAAGATAAGAGAGAGACAAGGTAGGTGATGTAATAGCTTTTATTGGACCAACTTCTGTGGATGAGAGAGACAAGCTTTCGAGAAAGCTTTTCTCTTTAGACCAACTTCTGTTGGCAAATAAGGTGTATTATCTCACCCATCTTGTCTCTCTAAAGTTCACGTGGACGCTTATTCTATACTGAATCCAGCTTTCTATTTTAAACTAATATCCAGTCTGAATTGTTGGGAGTTCCTGCTTCTTTTCTAGTCATGTAAACATTTTATGGAGTGAATATAAAGTCAATAAACATTTCCTGTTTAAAGGCTGATTTGTTGCCTAATGAAAGATGTTTATACTCCAGATCTCATCACACTCAGTGCATTTCTTGAGGTTTTCAGTCAGTGTTACACCTAGCAGGAAACCCAGAGAATTCATTAAAAGTGAAAACACTCAAGTCCTGATTTTAATAATAGTTTATAGACTATCATGTATTTAAATTGCACTGAAATTTGATTTGAAGGTCCGTTGTTGTTGTTGAAATACACACAGAGGGAAAATGGATTGCAGCAAAACTACTCTCCACCTTTGTGTTTACACTGCAGACTATTTCATAACCCTTTTGCTGCTATTCAGTGTAACGAATATACTTTGAGTAATTGCTATGTAAACCGATAGCAGAGGCTGTATTGGAGATGGAGGGCTGAGAAGTATGTTCGTTCTTGCTTAGTATTTGTGTGTATATGTCACTGTTATTGATTCCGTACATAATCAATGTGAATCTTAATACTGTGGAACATGATACAGGTGCGCCATTTTTCCTTTGCGATAACTGAAAGAAGCTAGCAGGGATCTGTTGCTATTTTTGTTAATCAGATGAAGACAAAAAATATGAAACTCAAAGGTAATTTGCAAAAGCACAGCAAATAGTAAAATCCTGAGGCATGTTCACAACTTGCAATACCTGTTGGAATCAATGTCAATTGCAGATCATCAGCATCCCAATATTTGTCCAATAAAGCTTATGGCCCCCATTCAGATGTGACTCTAGGAGAAGTCTAGATAGGCATAACTCATAGCTTCTGCCTTGGTCTCTCCTGATATGTACATTACACCTATTTACCAATGTGAGGGAGGCTGGCTTGCATTGCTTCTGGGTTTGGCTCTATATAACTGCCTTTGCCTATCTTTTTTGCTAGTTACTTTCATTTGAGCCATTTGATATAGATTAAAAAAAAGAGTGATCTTTGGAGAGACTTCAGAACTTGTGCATGAGGTTATATAGTGATCAGAGGGGCCAAGGAAAGAGAGATGGATGATTGCACCAGAGGTAAATGATAGTTATCACTGGTACTGAAGTGGAACAGTATTTGGATTAAACTAGGGCAGAATTTTTTGACCAAAGCTTTTTTTTCAGTCAACAATGCAGATTCAGACACAGATATTTTGTGAATTTTTGTCAGACTTGTTCATAATAAAGAAAAAATTCCAAAATAACCAAAACTTTGACATTTTCAAAAGCAATCACTTCAACTTTCCAATCTGAAATGTATTTTTTTTATTTTGAAATATCCATTAATTTTTTTGTAAAAATTCAAAAATTATTGCAAAATGACCAATCAAAACAAAACATCTAGTTCAACTGGATGGTTTTTTTTTGACTTCTCAAAATTGCCAACAAACCGAAAAATCAGTTATTTGCCCAACTGTACCTATATATTTTTCTGTCCTGGGAGCCAAAAATACACAAGAATGTGTAATTCAAAGATAACACACCAGACAATCCAGAAGAGGTTTCTCAATAATTGTTGGATTACAACTGAGAGAAAATTCTACTGCTGCCTTTCCCAGGAAGGAAAAAGGATAGAAATGATCTTCCCCAGGCTCAATACATTCCACATGCATGTAGGGCGGGAGGAAAAATGGCAACAATCCAGGTGGACATCTCCTTGCTTTCATATACCAACAATCCTATAGAAGAAGTGACTCCACTTCCCAAAAAGCTTCCAGTCGAAGGGCATGTCTACACTACAGCGGCACAGCTGCAGCTACCCTGCTATAGTGCTGTAGTGTGGATGCTTTCCACATCCACAGAAGGGGTTTTGAGAGGTGCTAACTAGGTTGATGTTTACACCAGCAGTTAGGTCAACCTAACTCCAGGCGTGAACATGCTCAAACCCCTGAGCAAGATAACTGAGTCAATCTAATCTTTAAGTATAGACCAGGCCTAAGTATATAAGACAAGAGTCAACAGACAGGGAAAGCACAAGGAAATGGATGAGGCAGGATGACCTTTCTCACTCCCAGCCCTGCAGATTCTATTTGTGCTTTGAAAAGCAATTTGGTCTTTGTGTCTCAGTAATAATTCAGTAATGTGAACTTGATTGAAATCTTTGCACAAAGCAGTAGAGAATCCATCTAACTGTTCGGTAACTATGTTTTGGTTCACAGGAATGACAGTTAAAAAATTCAACTCTTGTTAGTAGGGCTTTGTGTGGATAGAAACTTTGTCATGGCTGAGGGTGGCCATGAGGCTCCTTGAAGAGGAGAACCAGAGTGGCTAGCTCGGATTTTCTGCAGCATTATTTGGTCAGTGGCCGCTGGGTAGGTGGGAGGGTGAAAGTGAGGGGAAATAAGTTAGAAAAATAGGTGATTTGAAAAAGTGAGCGAAATGGAAAAGAAAACAGGGGAGCAGATAAAGGCTATAATGTGAGGAAGGGATTTAAGTGGGGAGAGAAGTAACAGGAGGCACTGAAAATGACCTGGGAAAATATATGCCATGATCTGAAATGGGAAAGAAACAGTGGAAAGAAGCTGAATAAAATCAAGGATTTAGTCTTTGGGCTAGTTTCTGAGCTCTGATTTTGTATCGGTAATATGAAATGGAGGGGTGCACGCGCGCCTTTCTCCTTCAAAAGGCAACATTAGTAGTAAGCACTGCTACTGCATAATTTATATAGCATCCTAGGGGTGTATGGCAGTAGATTTGTTTCCTCTGCATGGACTAGCTTGCTAAATCCTTTGTACAGGCAATGGTTTACGACTTCCCCACAGAAGCTTAAGCCCCAAGAATGTCACAATGTAGATCTCCGGAGAACAGCGATTACACTTAACTAATCTCTAAGTTTTCAAATGTCTCTGAGGGAAGCGGGGTTCAAAAATGCATGTAATAGTCAAATGTCGCTTTATAATATTTAATTAATTGTATTGGCTGCAAGGTGAATGGCCGTTTGCTGTAGACTTGCCTTCCTGGGACGCACTGAATGGAAAGAATGGTCTCTGATGAAAAGTGATCATTAATAGCTCTGATCTTCTCTCAGATGTGGTGCTTTCACTGCCTGTGATTGCTCCTAATGGTCTATTATTACTTTATCATAGTGTCTTTGTTAAAACAGGTTAGCTTATCTTTTGATAAATGTTTTTCTTTCAGAGTTTTTAAAAATTCTATTAGCAACCTTTGGAGAAATAACTCTTGCCTAAGATCACACTACTGTGTGTATATAACAAAGGCTTTATAATCAAAGTGGCATGAATTATTCTTCTTAGCCATCCCATATATAAATTAAATATATTCACCTGTTTCTAGGCTGGGTTAAGTTTGCAAATCTACATTTTTGTAGAAGCCAGACAATGCAAAAGTTAAGACTCGCATGTTCAGTGTGGTCCAGTTTAAGCTACTCTATATAATTTCTATTACGTAATAATACCATATGCAAAACCAGAGACTGATATTTTTCTGAATGCTTGCAAGCATTTTTTTAAAATCATTTTTTCCCAACTGGAGTTGAGGTTTCCACATAAAGCCCCAGCTCTGGGAGTCATGTTAAGAAAACGCCAAATATTGCAAGATGTGCGGAGTTCTCACCCTTGGGTCTCAGAAGACAACAAGCTGAGGACTCCCTTCACTCACAAACTCTTCACCTCCTGAGGCACTGGCAGTTGGCCATAAGCCCCACCTCAGGGTTCCATTCCAACTGCCACTACCGCGGCGCCTTCCAGAAACTTCTCAGCTGGCTCTTTTCTGAGCACCATCTGTGAAAGGAATTCCTCACAGGAGCACATTATGCCCCAGACTTAATTTACTGCTGCTCCAGCCACTCTTGAGAGAGAATAGTTCCACAGTGTCCTTTAACAATCTGCCCATCTTCATTCCATATTAGGCTAGTGATCAGTGGACCTGAGTTTCTGCTCTCAGATAATAGGTAGCTTCTCCCCTCAGTGTTGTTCCTCTGGCTTTGTCCTGACATGGTTTTTCCCCTGTTCTCCAGATGACTGGAGCGAGACAAGAGCCCTAAGAGCTCATGGAAGATTTTTGCTTGAGGTGTATGACTTGTCCTGCTGCAGGTGGAAGTGGCCATTCCTAGCTGGTCTCAGTGATTGGGCTTTTCAAAGATGCCTTGTCTCAGGGCCGCTTCTTCCCAGAAACCTGGCAGTAACATTTTTAAGGATTCTATAGTCCTGGCCTAAGCATTGTTTGCGTACCGATCCAATAGAGGCCTGACTTTTTGGTTTGAAAAAAAAAAAAAGATTTAACTGGCACAGTCCTTAGTGTGGATGAGTTATATTGGTATACGGGCGCTTATTCCTGTATAACTTTATTCCCATAGATTTAGGGGAATAAACTATACTGGGATAAAGCACCATTTTAGCAATTATAACTTCATCCACACTAGAGTTGTGCTGCTTTGACTATATTCCATAGGGCAGTGGTTCTCAACGTGGGTCCAGGGCCTACTGGCGGGCCGCAAGCAGGTTTCAGGGGTCTGCCAAAATAAACCAGAGAGCAGGACCGTTGTGAGACGCACTGGGGCCTTGGGCTGAAGCTGAAGCCCAAGCCCCACTGCCCTGGGCTGAAACCAAAGCTCAAGCAACTTAGCTCTGTGGGGCCCCTGTAGCGTGAGGCCCCAGGCAATTGCCTTTCTTGCTACCCCCTAATGCCAGCCCTGGCTTTTAATCTATTGGATATGCAGAAAAAGAGTTATTGCTGCACTGGTGGGCCGTGGAGTTTTTATAGCGTGTTGTGGGGGTCTCCGAAAGAGAGAGGTTGAAAACGCCTGCTCTAGGGGAATGTGATTCTGTGAGACTGATGTATAATCCTCTGAATGCACTGCATCAACTTGGCTACTCACTGTCATAGGCGAGTTCGGACCTGAGAATTGATCTTTAGTTCAGATGGTAACAGATTTAACAACCTTTTGAATCCGCTGAATATAATCCATGCTCTTCAAGATGCAGGTGCAGAGGGTTTGTTGTGATATTTGGCATGCTGCCAGCACCCTCTCCTGTGGTAATAATAATCGTGACTAAGTGGATTTAAATAACCCTGTTAATCACTTGGTTTTGGTGACCTCCTATTGAAATGGGAAAATTTAATCTTTGGAATGCAAAATGTAATGACATGTTGTGAAACACTGGCAGTGTGTATGGATTGGTCGACAGTGAGGATGATGATGGCTATCATATGTCTCTTTCAAAGAAGGTATTTATATGATGTCTAATTTCTTTTCCCTATCATCTTTGACAAGACCACCAATGTCTACAGAAGTCTTCAGATGAGAAGACCCAGTGAGATGGGGATTAGATTTCACTAGAATTCTATCTAGTTGTTTTTGCCGGCACCTCTTTGCAAGTCACAATATGAATCCAGAAGAAACCAGTCATTATTGATTATTTTCTAGTTATTTTTCTAGTCTGAGTGTGGCTACCCTTTTTATGTTAGCTTCTGGTGTGGGGTTTTCCACTCACCATGGTAACCTTCAGTTCTCTTGAATTCAACCTCTTGAATCATAGCAGTTGTCAAAGAGTCTTCCGTTTTTATGTAAAACTTCCATTCTATACTTTCCTTTGGCCTGCCATTTCACAACCAATGCTTTCAGTTACGATGTCTTCCTGCCTGATCGGGCGTCATCCCCCTGAGATTTTTCACTCTGTCAAAGTGGTACCCCTGTAAGTAACTTCCCCTTCTTTAGAGATACCATTCATACATGTAATTCTGCTTCGCTAAACATATCCTCATACTTCCCCTAAGAGGTTCAGGTTTCTATTCTTATGTGGTGGTGGAATTAATTATTTATATTATGGTAGTATGCAGAGGCCCCAAGTGAGATTGGGTCCTGTATGCTAAGCACTGTATATGCATGTGGTAAGAGATAATCGAGATAAATTCTACAGGGTAGAGATTATACTCAGGACTGACAAAGGGTGAGAAGAGAAAAATCCAGTAAGTTCTCTTGCTAACACTAGCTCAGTTCCACAGGTAAGACATGGTGTAGATGGGTCACTGTTTCAAGCAGTATGTCTCTTAGACCTCCTCAGAGCAAGGTTTGATGGTGTGGTGCTAAAAACAGTGGTGACAATCCAGTCTAGGGATCCTGATATTGCTAACATTGGTGGAGTTCAGCCTAGATTAGCAATGGGTGGAAATCTTTGGAAAAACTTTCCCTGTCTAGGATAGAGCCAATGTTGCTTTCAACATCACAAGATGAGGCGACAACATGGTGAAGGGGTTAGTTGCTGCTGCTGCTATGTGGCAGGAGATCTTTTCTCTGCAAAGCTGAGTTAGCCTGGCAGCAATACACCTGTTTGCACTGTGGATGGCGACAGTTTGGCAACTGAAAAAGACATATATCTTTTTTTAATGGAAGATTAACACTTTGGAAAATGCAGCAGAAATTAAGGGAGCTCTACAATGCCAAGATCTGCAATATATATTATAACTATGCTAGCAAAACAATTTTCCTGATGTTCATGGGATAGCACTTTGTCTTTGGAGGATTGCACTCGGATGTGTCATCAATCATTTATAGTCTTCCTTGTGCAAACTGTTCCAGCAGTCCCTGGCTGGCTGGACAGGAGAAGGTACAGTATGATACCAAAGATGGCTCTATTTATTTAAAAACCTTAGCTCCTCAGGGAACACAACTGACTCGTAGTTATCAGAGTCCAGCTGTTCTTGAGTCATCTGTGTATTTGGAGTGATGGGGATGGGGGGCAGTGTGTCAATAATCTTTTTTATAACATGATTCAGATAGTGACCTTTACAGAGTGAAATAATCACCTGTAATATACTTTTTCCTAGTGCAGTTACATGAATCCAATGAACTAGCCTCTCTTTCTGACACGATTGTACCTCTTTGGCACGTCTCACCTGTGATGTAGCTCCCTTGTGCAGCTTCTGAATATTTCTCAGGTGTCCATCTGTAACAGGTGCAACTAACCCCGTGTCCCCTTTCTGGTGTCTCTGAGAGCACCCCTCCTTCAGGTGTTGGGCCTCCTGCCCTTACCTGTCTCGGGGTGGAACCTCACAAGTCTTCTACTCAGACAGGGACCCAAATACACTACTCTGGGTACCAACCACTTATCCTGCAAGTCCAGCTGGATTTCAGGCATCCTAGGAACCTGTGATCAATGACTCAGGGACTAACAGCCTCCTGAAAACATACTAGTTTAAGTTAGCAATTGGAACAAAGCATTAGAGAAGAGGGATTTTAAAACAACAAACAGCCTGCACATGCATTTGGTCTTCTCTAATCTCATGCATCCTTTCAAGCTTAGATAGAGAAGCTTTTCTTTTTAGTTACAGAAACAGAACTAAACTCACGTTCTCCTTATGTTCATCCCGGATCTTCCTGTGGGTCTCTCTGGTTATCTGCCTGACTCATCCTGTTCAAACTGGTTTGGGTGCTCCTGAGCGTTTATTTAAGCTTTTCTCCAGGACAATGTGGGCTAGTCAGTTGTTTTTTAATATTTAAGTTGACGTTAGGACTACAGCTCCTGGAGTTTTATTATGCAATAGCTTTAAGGAAAACCTCAAATATCACAAGAATCAGCAAAACTATGAAAATAAAAGCTATGGGTAGGGTTTGCGGGGGGGTTTCCTTATGGATAATCCCCAGTTGTAGAATTTGTAGGCCAAATATACTCCTATAACTTTGCAACCCTATTGCCTTCAATTACATCTGTGTGGTCACATTACCCTCTATGGGATCACACAGAAATAACTGAGGGCAACATTTGGACCTGCACTTGGACCTTCATTTAAAATTCTGTTGCTGATGCAGGGAAAGGAACAGAATCACTGTCTCCCAGCCGTGTGGCTCAGCAGTGTTAGGAGTCAGAGAGTGACAAGTCTGTGGTTAAATTATTCTGCTATGATTATCCTAAATACATGTGGGAGGGAGCAGCTCTGAATCAGGCAGCGCTATATCTACATGGTTGCTTCTCTGAGTTTCCTTCCTTTAGTTAATACATCTTCTAGATTACTAATCGAAACTGGTACACTAATGAAATACGTGGATGGTAGGATGATTTGCATGTACTGGTTCCGGGCCAGACAAATAACCCTGCCTAGAGAGATTAGAAATATGGGCTGAATATAACAGCATTTGAGGGGAAATGCAAAATAATACACACAGGAAAAATAATCCAGAAGACACATTTTCAATGCGAGGGAGAAACATGACCAGCCGTATTCTTGAAAGAGCTGAGGCAATAAAACATTAGTTCGTGATATGATACAGCTGAAGAAAAGGCCAGTACAATTCTAGGCTCCATAAAAGCATCACAGAGAGAAAGGAATAATTATTTCTGGTCCATTGGCTCAATTTTCAAATACAGGCGTCTAAATATTTGATTGAGGACCCTAATATTAGACATCCATGTTTGAAAATTGGAATTGATATGACACTGGTGCTATTGCACTTGTATCATTGTCCAGCTCTGCCTGCAATGGCACCTGTGTAATGATACTGAGGACAGTGGGGTGGTAACAGTGTAGTTTTGACAGACTGAGTTCAATTCTGGGCACTAAATCACCAAAAAGATTTAAGGAAGTTCAGAAAAGATAAGTGAAAAAGATCCGGTTCACTCAAAGGATTGATTATCAGGAAAGATTAAAGAACTAAACACGTGTCTTTGCTCAAAAACAAAGGTGGCGAGAAGGGAAAATGTGTGAAACTTACAAATATTTGAATACTGAAAACTCCAGGAATGAGGAGGAATTATTTAGCCTAACACATGGGTGTAGAACGAGGTGCATTAGGAGGAAACCAAGAAAGGGAGAAATTCATTTTGACAGTGAGATTCTGGCAGTGGAATAGGATCCCATGAATTAAGATCTCCAAAAATAAACTTTCATGAGCGATTGTTGGGAAATAGGCACCAAAATCCATGGGAGTTCCTTCAACAATATATCCCCCAGAATATACAAAGCAATAGAGAATATTTCATAGGGACTATTTCAGCAATTGTGGGAAGATGAGCTGGACGGATTTGGTTCTGTAAGCCTTTCCCATCTCTAACGTGTATGATTTTGTGATCTTTGGTAGAAGGAAAGAGTCTGGCATTTCTGCCTTATTTCATAAAAAGATAAACATAGTATTTTGCTTGTATGTTGTCCCTGGTAAATTCCTGGCTCCACTGAAGTCCTGCAGGCAATGGTGATACTGGGCGGTAAGGGTCTGATTCCTCATCTACTCACCATTTCTCAGACTCCAGCAAGTCTCATTTTGATGCAAATGTATATGGAACATTATGTATGTTACTCGTGATTCTGAAGTTCTTGTCAAGTCTGATTTTCCCACTCTGGTACTTTGAGTGCAGAAGGTGGAGGCCTGCAAGGATTCTAACAATTAATACTGGCCACTCCAGGCTTGTATTAAACTCCCGTTTACAGCTTCTCTCTGACCTTGGATGGGTAGATGCTGCCATCACCCAAGTGCAAAACCCTTTTGAGAACCCAGGAAGGCCCACTTGGGAATTCCTTCCTGTGGGGCACCCTCAAGCCATTTCACTCCACACCCGCCCAGAGAAGAGTTGAGAAAGAAATAAAGGAAATCAGCTGTTGCCACCAGCTAATTAAACAACATGTGCACAAACCTCTTAAGAGACACAACTCCAATCCTGTTCTTAAAGGTAAATTTTATTTAAAAAAAAATAGGAAAAACCCTCAAGCTATTTAAAAAGAGCAAATACAAAAATTAGGAATCAAGAATAGCTTTCTTGAGGTCCAGCTCAAAGGTTACAAGCAAAATAAAAGCACCTAGGGTTAGCACAGAGTAGTCCACGAGCCATAAAGAAATAAGAGAGAAATCTAATCACATCTTCCTAGACATTTCCTGCTCTACTTACTTATCTGGGGTTTCAAATGAGTAGTTTCTAGGTATGATCTGATGATTTTTCATACCTGGCCCAAACTCTTACGGCATCGTTCCAGCTCTCCAGGAGAACAACACAGACAAAGGGGAAGTTTTTTCCCCAATTTTAAAAAGTTCCTATTGGCTCTTTTGGTCAGGTGCCCACTCCCTTCCTTTTACCTATGCAGGAAGACTTTTTAACCCTTTACAGTAAAGCAAGTAGTGAACAACTACTAAGAGGGAGTTTATAGCTAGCTGGCTGGCTGGGTGTCCATAAAAGGGAGTCCCCCCCTTCATTTATCACAGTTCCCTTTAATAAACTTGTCTGAGAATACTGTGTCTGCCATACTGTGGCAATATTCCTCTCAAAATCCAGAAAAAATGGAATGCAGGGCTTGGGAATTATAGCAGTCCCACCTTGACCCCAAATCAGTATTGCAAGGAAACTAATATTTGTTGGTCAAGGAAAATGAGATCTTACACTGACATCAACAGAATTTGTCTGTTGGGATGTAACTGGATACCTTTTTGAATACTGCATCTAATCAAGCCCAAAATTTCAAGGATGTTCTAGAAGGGAAGGGAAGGCAGTTAGAGTGTGTGTGTCTGTAATATAAGCAAATGTAAGAAAGGAGATGTTGACAGTAATTTAATATAAATCAAAAGCTAGGAATTGTAGAAAATGGATAAGGGAAGCAAAAGGACATGGGGGAGGCGGGGGACATGGCCAGGAGACTTAAGGACAACAAGAAGGAATTTAAGTATATTGGGAACTGTTGTCAGTTCATTATTAGATGGTCATGGTACAATTGTCAATAATAATAATGCAGAAAAGGCAGAAGTGTTCAATAAATATTTTGGCCCTGTATTTAGGGAGGAAAACAGATGATAATCATACATGATCCTGAAACATTTTCCATTCCTGTACGTACTAAGCAGGGAGTTAAATAGCAGCTACTGAAGTTAGATATTTTAAAATCAGCTGGTCCAGATGACTTGTATCCAAGAGTTTTTTAAATGAGATAGCTGAGAAACTTGCTGGACCATTAATATTGGTTTTCAATAACTCTTGGAACAGAGGGGAAGTTCCAAGAGGCTGGAAGAAAGCTTATGTTGTTCCAATAGTTAAAAAGTGTAAATGGGGTGACTCAGATAATTATAGGCCTATCAACCTGACATCAGTCCTGGACAAAATAATGGAATGGCTGATCTAGGACTCTATTAATAAAGAATTAAAGAAGGGTAATAAAATTAATGCCAATGAACATGGGCTTATGGGAAAATAGATCATGTCAAACTAACTTGGGGTGTTTGTTTGAGATTACAAATTTGATTGATAAGTCTTGATGTAATATACTTTTACAGCAGTCTACAACATTTGACTTGGTATCACATGATACTTTGATTAAGAAACTAGAATGACTCAAAATGATTATGGCATCCACTGAATGGATTAAAAATAGGCCAACAGGTCTCAAAATATAATTGTAAGTGGGGAATCATCATCAAGCAGGTGTGTTTCTAGTGGTGTCTTACAAGTATTAGTTCTTGGCCTACATAATTTAATAATTTATCAATGACATGGAAGAAAACATAAAATCATCACTGATAAAGTTTGCAGATGACAAAGATTGCGGGAGTGATAAATAATGAGGAGGCAGGCCATTGATACAGCATTATCTGAATTGCTTGTTAAACTGGTCATAAGCAAATGTATGCATTTTAAAACAACTAAATGTAAAGGAATACATCTAGGAACAAAGAAGTAGACCATTTTTCCATGGGGGTGGGGGGAAGAAACCTCTATCCTGGGAAGCAATGACTTGGAAAAAGATTTGGGGGTTATGGTGGATCATCAGCTATACTTGAGCACTCCATGAGACACTGTGGCCAAAAGGGCTAAGATGATCCTTGGACATATGAATGTGGGAATATCAAGTAGGAATCGGGAGGTTATATTACCTATGATTTTGGCACTGGTGCTGCTGCTACTGGAATACCGCGTCCAGTTCTGGTGTCCAGAATTCAGGAAAGATGTCTGGGAAACTGGAATGGGTTCAGTGAAGAGCTCCAAGAATGATTAACGGATTAGAAAACCTGCTTAGTAGTGATTTAAATACATTGAGCTCCTTGAGTCTAGCTTACCAAAGAGAAGGTTACGGCTGATTTGATTATCGTCTGTCAGTCTCTACATAGGGAATGGAGATTTGCTAATGGTCTCTTCAGTCTATCAGACAAAAGTCTGACAAGATCCAATGGCTGGAAGTTGAAACAAGGTAAATTTTTATCAGTGAGAGTAATTAACCATTGCAGCTATTAACAAATGCTTGTTTGTGGTGAGTTCTCTGTCATGGGGTGATTTTAAAATCAAGATTGGGTGGTTTTCTTATGCTCTAGTGCAGACAGGAATTAATTCCGGGAAGTGTTGTACTGAAGGCCCGGCTACATGATCAGTGTGGTCCCCTCTGATCCCTATTGATTTTGGCGAAGGGAGAAATGAGGGACACATGGAGCCTCTTGCATCTGCTTAGCAGATGGACAAGCTTCAACCAGCGTTGTAATTGTCTGTAGATCGACTAACCAGTTAATGGCTGCCATTATCCGCTTCCAGCACAGCAATACCCCCTAAATCTTGGCTCTGCCCATCCTCTCAATACAATTTAAAATGTTGACACCTTGGATGACTTATTTCTCCTCTGTCTGGGAGAGGAGTGTGTGGGGGGAGGGGTTGGTGGGGAAGAACGGGAGAGCTGAGAGGCACTAATGGTATGTCTACACTGCAGCTGGGAACAAGCCTCTTAGCTTAGGTCGGTAGACCTGTGTTAATGGAGCTCATGCTAGAAATAGCTGTGTGAACGTAGCAGCACTGGCCGAGGCTTGGGCTAGCTGTCTGAACTCGCACCCGCCCCTCGCCCTGGCTCTGAGTTTGGATAGCTAGCCTGAGATTCCTCCACTACCGCAATGTCCACGCAGCCATGTCTAGCACTCGTGCTAGCATGGATCACGCTAGTGTCCGTCAGTGCAGGGTGAGAGGCTAGCTCCCTGCTGCAATGAAGACATACCCACAGAGTCCCTGGCAGGAAGGGAGAGGGGAAAGCGAGCGACATTCAGGGGCCCTGGTTTGGGATTGGGAGCGTGGCACACAAGGAGCTTTCAGGGGTGAGTGAAGCGAGGGCGGATGGAAAGGTACAAGATGCCCCTGGTGTATGCAATGAGCTCAGCCGACAGAAATGACAGTGTGTGGCCCTTAATCATATAAATATGTCTGAGTTTGGGGGGGTGTCTCTTGACCGCCTCTGGAGCAGCGATTCTAAAAGACTCACACCCTTCTTCTGTACTGCAAACAGGACTGCAGCCTCCTGGAAACATGTAAATGTCTCCTTTTGGGAAACATTTTTTTTTAAATGTAATTTTTATATGGTAAAAAAATCAGCCGCCGCCAAAGGGTATAAACTATACATACAAATCCAATGTAATGACCCACTTAGCATTTAATGCATAGCTCTCCGAGAATGAGAGTGCATTA
The DNA here is from genome assembly GCF_020497125.1 of Mauremys mutica. NCBI lineage: Eukaryota > Metazoa > Chordata > Testudines > Geoemydidae > Mauremys > Mauremys mutica. Next base: position 136,415,089 of record NC_059076.1, on the reverse strand, counting down.
TTAGAAGTGGAAAACAAGAAGCTTCAGCTGATAGACAACAAAAGCTACTTCTTGGCATCAATGCTTTAAGCTTAATCACAGTCAAGAGGAAAAAATGACTTTACAGTAAGCATTTCTTTAGATTCCATAAGTAATTGTGCTGCTGTTGTGGTGGTATTAAAGGATTTTATATGTGTAGCCAAGCAATGAGGCAAAAGAGGTTGGTTGTTTCCTAGAGTAACTTCCTGGAGTTTTTAGGTATGGATAACTTCAGCCATGCTTTATTTTTTATCTTCACTGATTGATCGTATTTTATTCGCTGATGTTAGGACATTGGAATGATGATGATAAACAGATTTCCTTTCAACTATGTGCATATCTAAAAATCATATGATTTAAATTGCGTTATGTATATTTCATTATGTGCTCACTTAATGTTTGAGCTGGTTGTGTAAGTTTGTTTAGGTTTGATTACTTGGGAAAACCAATTTCTTCTTCACTTGAAATGTATTAGAAGTGTAAATCCAATTTTAGGCATGTCTGTATAAAACTTGAGCCGGAATAGTCACATGATGCTGATGACACTGTCAGTAGAGTTGGTCGGAATTTTTGGTCCAAAAAAAAAAATCCCATTTGACAAAGTCACAGCCAAAGCTTTGAGGGAAAAGCTTGAGGTTTTTGGCAAATTTCTTTACTCAAAACTTTGAAGAAAAAGTTTCAAAATTGCCAAGTTATGATGTTTTGACACTTTCAAAATGAAAAATTCCAGTTTCTTGGTTCAAAATGACTTTTTTTTTTTAATTTGAGCCAATTTATAGTGAGGTGGGAGGGGGAACAGACAGCATTGTGTGAAAAATTAGGATGGGGGCCATAGGGGCAATAGGCACCTATATAAGACACACCCTGAATATCAGGACTGTCCCTATAAAATCAGGACATCTGGTCACCCTAGTGGGTGTGGGTGTGAAACGCACATGCAGAGTCCACTCAAAATGTGTAGATTGATCAGAACCAAATGTTATCAATTCATGAAAATGTTATGTTTTGGTTTCTTTTTCCCCCTTATGATTTGGAATGTGAATTTTTTATTTATTTTATTTATTATTATTCGGCGCTAGTAGCCAATTTTATTTGTTACATGAAAACGCAGTTATTTTGTTATCCTTACATCTTCAAAGGCCTTAGAACTTCTGGTATGCATCTCCTGCTTCTTAAACATGATTTTGAGTGACCTAGAGTAAAATAAGAATTCTGTCGTCTCTTATGCCTCACATCCCTGACCAGACTGCTAGTGACCGTTATCCACAGTGACCAAAAATCTGAGATAATGGTGCCTACTTGTACAGAAACCACTTTCACATTCTGTAAGGTGCCACAGGACTCTTTGTCGCTTTTTACAGATCCAGACTAACAGGGCTCCCCCTCTGATACTTTCACATTCTACTGCATGTTCACAACCCACAGGGGTAGTGTTATCAATTAGCATCACTTTCGTATCTCTGAATTGTAGGTCTGGTGGTGGCTCTCATTTAAAATGTTGAGAATGAGAGTTTAGTCCTTGATAGTCATGTGCTTAACTTTTGTGTGAGGTAAGCTGTGATGGGGACCATTGACTGCTTGTGCCACCTAGTTCTCAGGCTGGGGTGGGGCAGGTTGCCTTGTAACTTCAGGGTCTTCCCCAACTAAATTCTGTGCCAAGAGAGAACCTTGTATTGTTGTCCCCTCTTTAAGCATTGGTAGGGGAGCCAGAGCTCGCTCTCTCTCCCACTGAGTCCTGGACTGGATCCCAGTGTAGGCAGCAGAGCCCTGCCCCTTGGGGTGCTATGCAGCTACCTCCCTGGATCACTTCCTACCAGTGCCCTCTCTTCCCCCGGGGTAAAGGCAAGAACTGAACACAAACATAAAGTTTCCGACCTTCAAAAGTCACCAGTCCCTCCTTTGCAGGCTTGGTCAGGTCAGCATCGCAACGTGTCGGGCAGCAAGAGTTCCTATGTTGCCCTTTCCCAGAGTTCAGTGCACAGGTCAGCTACTCCCCTGTCTGCCCACCACTGAGCTACTCTGCTTCCCTTAAGTTCTCGCTCCTGTCAGCCTTTGCAGGGGTGGTGGTATGGAGAGGCTTGGGCCCAGAGCAATTCCTTAACCACTTCTTCTCCAGTGTGAGGTTTGCATACCTCCATCACAGAAGTGTGTAGTTGCTGACTGGCTGGGGAAAAAAAAACTGATTTGGTCTGGAACATGGCATTGTTCTCCTTCAGCCTCTAATCCACTGTTGAGATAAACCCCTTATTCCACTTCTATCATTTAAAAATGGCTTAGGTGAAATCCAGCTGGGGTGTTTGCATTACCGAATAACTTAACAGTAGGTGGAAAACTTGCTCTCTCTTCATAGTCTAACACGAAATGAGGAGGGGGCTGGCAAGGTTTCTACATACATGAGCTTATGTAAATGTTTTAATGCAAATCTCGGCATTCTGATATGCGGATTTAGGGCAGACCTTGGAGGATTTTAGTTCTATAATTTTTTTTTGCCAGAGGGCTGCTCACATGTATTTCATATACAGTAACTTTAAAGGGAAGTGGTATCTGTGTGCTTCAGTCCAATACTGTGAAATTTCAGAAGCTGAAAAGCACATCGGTATTAATAGGATAGAGTGGAAATTTTTATAAATCTGTTGGGAGTCATGGGTGCTTGAGGAGGGAGTAAAGAACAGAGGCACAGAGATGTGACTTTGACTTTTGATGCAAGTGCTGTGATACAGTGATGGCAATTTTGAATGACTGATCTTGTGTCAGTTTTATGATGCAAATTGCTTGGATGACTGAAAGAACTTACAGCACCCTTCAATCACAAACAATCACATGCAGCCTGTTTTCCTCCCTGGAGGTCTGTGCACCACTTTATGTGCATGTACTTCTGCAGGAGGAGCCAATTTGCATTGCTTGGCCTTTATAGAGTGGCAGGTGACCTGCAGTGTAGATCAATGTACTGTGTTGGTATTTGATTATGTGCTTCTGCTTGGTAGAAGGTTTGAAGCAATTGCATTATGTCTTGGCTGGGGAGGGAGGGGTGAGTAGTTTTGAACAATTGGCAGGGTGCTCAGAGCCTGTGTGCAGATATATATATATATTTTTTTTTAATTCAGATTGAAAGACAATATGTTCTCATGTCCTTAATTTGTTGTATCCTTCGTTATTGTTCGTTCTTTATTCCCCCGCACCCTCAGGTGCACATCTACCAATTTCCACCATTTATTTCAGTCTTGCATTGTTATTACTCACTATTAAGTCCTCAAGACTAGTAGCACATGAGGTCCAGGGGAACAGAATATTTGATCAACTTTGACTCCCTCCAATCTCTGTATATAAACTGTAGCCAATTCGTCCATTTTATTATCCGTTTAGTGTTATGGTCAACTCATGCTATTTCATATATACTCAATGTATGCTAAATAGATTTAAACTGTACGATTAAGTATAGATTGACAAGTATTTAGGAGTGATGAGTGTGCATTGCAAGGCCTACAGGCTGAGGATTTATAGCGCAGGGGTAATTGTAACTTATTGCTTTAATAAAATGTGTAGTACAAATACGACTTTACTTGTGATTGTGTCTGTGTTGCATCCTCAGACTTCATGTGTATCTAGAGTCTCCAAATTTTGAGAAAAGAGTGAAATTCACCTCTCACGCTGTCGAGCTTGAAACTGTAGCAACAGGAGCTGAACCCATTGTAGTTTAATACAAAATCGCTGAATTCAATGTAAATAAAAACAGGCTACAAAACCTGTTATGCCCCTGAAGGTGTCTCTCTACTTGAAAAATCTTTGAGCCTATTGACCAAGTCTAAAACAGTTTCTACATCAGCTCTTGGAAATGTCTCTCCTACAGAGACGAAAGGCAGCTACTTGCATTCTTTTTACTCTTATTCACGGCCTTAATCTCGCCAAAGCTAGAGATGAGGCCCAGTTCTGGACAGAAGTTCTGCAAACTTCATTTACCCAGCTCTCCACTGACCAGAAGCCCTGGAATAGGGTGGGCCATGGGGCCAGGCCTGTCCACTTTTCAGCAGCCCCCCCAAAGACTCATTCCCACCCTGCCCCATCCCACCCCCAGCCAGGCCAGCAGCTGGGGCCCAGTCGGGGAGCCTGGGGAGATGTAGGGCGCTGTGCCGCGGACCCTCCACCTGCCCAGGAGGATGAGAGGTTTGAGAGCAGCCCCCGGTCCATGTCCCTGCGCCACAACGCCCCTCTCTTTCTCCCCCCCCCCCATCCAGGACAGGAGGGTCCGTCCCCACAGCTATCCGTGGATCTTACCTTGACCCAGCTCTGGCTGGTAGGCCACCGCCCGGCCATGTGCAGACAGCTGTGGGCAGCTGTGCTGTAGACCCTCTACCTGCCCTGGACGGGGGGCCCACAGGGTGGGGACACAGGCTGGGGGCTGCTTTCAACCCCCCCACTCCAGGCAGGTGGAGGGTCCGCAGTGCAGCTCCCCACAGCTACCCACGTGGCTCTTACCATGGCTGGGCTGTGGCCACCCAGCCGGAGCCACGTCCAGGTAAGAGCCGTGAGCAGCTGTGGGGAACCACGGACCCCCCTGGTCTGACTGGGGGCCTGTGGGGTGGGGCCTCAGGAAGAAGAGGAGAGGTGGGCAGCCCTGCCCTCCCCCACTTTTTGGCAGGCCATGCCGGCCTTGCCAATGACCCGCCTTCTTTGGGGCACGGCCTCCCGGGGGGGGGCAATTTGCCCCAGGCCCCACAGGAGCCCCTGGAGCGGGGTCCTTCACTCATTCCGGGGGCCCCAGAAAACTCTCGCGGGGCCTGGGCCCCCAGAGCTTCTTCCGCTACAGGTCTTCGGCGGTGGGGGGTTCCTTACGCTCCTGGGCAGAAGGACCCCCCACCACCGAATTACCATCAAAGACCCGGCACTTCGGCGGCGGGTCCCGCTTTGGCGGTAATTCGGCGGCGGGGGCTCCCGCCTTGGGTCTTCGGGGTGCTTCGGCGGCGGGTCCCGGAGCTGAAGGACCCCCTGCCGCCAAATTACCGCCGAAGCGGGGGCCCCCCATCACCAAAGACGCCAGGCCCCCTGAATCCTCTGGGCGGCCCTGCTTTGGGGTAATATTTCTGCTAGTTAATGCCCCAAGAAGGGGATCTAGTCTGAAAACACGTAAATGGAAACTAGCCCTTTTTCTCCATTAACTCCTGATTCTTTTGAGTAGCTTGTCAGTATAGAGTCACTTGCCCGCTCTGTTGTCCTCATGTGGAGTATTTGACGTGAAATTTGATTGTGGCTGGGAAGGAAGGGATTTGGAGCTGTAGCTTGTACTAAACCTTAGTGGGCAACTGGAGCGTAGGCCCGATAATCCCTGGGTTCTGACTTTGGTGCCAGGGTATATGTACAGTGTGGCGTATGCTGACAATCTACTTGAGGGATTTTTAACTGATGCTGATATGCTGCAATTAAGTCTTCTAAAAAAATAAATTTAGAGAAAACAGTATTCCTGGCTTTTACTTGTTATGCAGATCACATGACTGCGGTGTGAATTGTGCCAGTCATGTGGGTGTTTTTGTTTTTTAACTTCACAACACATCCACAGGAAGATCATGGGACCATAAACTCCTTGTTGGCCCAGTTTGGAACTCAGCAGCAGGATAAACACAAAATTGCATCAACCACCCTGACCAGGTTATCAACTAGCTGACTAATATTTTTTCTTGTGCAGTGTGCTTTTTCACAGGCAAAACCGTAGGCTTTTTCTTCTAATGAGCAATGGATGATCACAGGGAGGAGTATATGAAGGAAGTTTTATTTCATGTGTGAATTTCTGAAGACCCTTCAGTGCTGAGTTGATAGGGGCTTCTTACCATGTGTTTAAATACACACCAGAGTTTGAAAGTGGCAGGACTTAAGTGGTTTTTAAACTAGATGAGAAGAGGGATCAGTGGGACCTTTCATTTAACTTCATCTGCCACATGCTTAAGAAGATTTTTTGCAACAAAAAATCAAAGTACTATGTACAGGACATGGGCGGTGGGTATCCTAGGAAACAGCCAGGTGTGGCCCCAACCACAATCCACCCCTAGGCCACCACCTCCTGCTTCTTCTGTGGCACCCTGTATGTGGTGGCACCCCATGTGTGGTGGCCCTGGCTTGGGCTAGGGCTGTGCCATGTGCCCTCCCGGTGCTTGGAGGTGAGGGGGAGACTGGGGGCACTACCCTGGTGGTGGGGGCCAGCGGCCGCTGTACAAGGGCTCTGGGCTCCGGTGTGGGGCACGGAAAGGGGCAGAGCTCTCAGGTGGAAGGGGCGGGGCTGGGGCTAGCCTCCCCCAGCCGGCAATTCATGTGTCGCCCATGGTACAGGAGCGCAAGACACACCTGGGGAATGAACCAGAAGTGATGTAGATGATGGAGAAGTCTGACCTAATGAGTCTAAGTGAAGTTCAGTGGCCTGATGTTCACAAGTGGAATGTCAACACTGATCACTACAATATAGGTAGGGGAGGGAAAGAGGAGAGGAGGAAGTGGAGCATGCTCTGAAAATTATTTACAAAACCAATGGAATAAAATTTTCCATAATTGAGGCTAGTGGCAAAATATTTTGGGAACTGATATAAGAAATGGAAAAACAAAGGAACAAGGGCTGTAGGTAATTGCTATATACGTCCCAGGATTGAAAGGGAATGGACACTTCCTAAGCTAGCTGTTCAAGTTGGAAACCATTAGAAAATTATATTTGACTACTTGGGCATCTCTGACAAATACAGATAGGCCTGGGTCACTGCAGAGGTGCTTAAATTACACTCTCAGTAGTAGTAGTAATTATCTGTAGTGCTTGGGAGCCCCAGTCATGGACCAGGATCCCATGGTGCCAGGTGCTGTACAAAGACTGAACGAAATCACAGTCCCTACCCCAAACAGCTTACAATCTAAATATAAAACAGGAGACAGTGGGTGAATATAGACAGACTGATGGGGGGAATACAAGCGAAAAATGAGACATTAGTCCTCATGATAGGCTGTGGTCTCCACACACCAGCAGCCTAGCTGTTAATTTTTTTGTAGGCATCGCAGCAAAGGAGAGTTTTAAGGAGGGATTTGAAGGAAACCAAAGCAGCTTTGCAGATGTTCATAGAGAATACCTCCCAAGTGTAATGGACAGCAGCCATATATCCATGTAGGGGACAGATGTTTGGTGGGGTGCCACTGGGACTGATGTTAATCTGGGTTTTCTTGAACATATTTTTCTGGAAGAATAAGTAAATGGCATGTTAACTAACTCGTACCACCACAACCGAAGTGAACTCAGTAAAAAGTTAATTAATATCATGCTTTTAAATCTGGTTAAGCAAGGCTCAAAGGCTGGTGTTTCAGACAACAATTTTAGTCCTTTGCATGTCTTCTACATAATTCTACGCAAATATGCAACTTTACCAATGTTCTTGTTGTAAAGTCAAGCACTCAAAAGATAGAAAATGCCAAATTTTAGGATGCCTGTGCATATGTACTATGATAATGACGTGATCACAAGCTCCTCTCAATCCCCTTACTCCTCCGCTATCTTTGTGTGCAACTTCCTAGCTTTTAAAAAAAGCAAACTGGAAAAAAAGCAAAGCTTTTTAAAAAAGCAAACTGTGGTATTGTATTGATGATCACATGGTTCCTTAGCAGGGTTGGAACCTTTATACCCACTGCACAGACTTCTGACATTTTGAGCTACTGAAGTAACTGATAGCAGTAGTAGGTTGCTACTTTTAACACGTCTTATCCCCCCCTCTAGTTCTGATCCACATAGTCAGTGGCTTTCACATATTTGTGACAGCCAAGGAATGGGCAGGTCTCATGGGGATGGCCAAAGGCGAATCCCTGACACAAAGGTCACTCCTGCCAAAGTTCAAATCCCTGCTCCAAATCATGGGAGCCCTGGAGCTTTTCAGAGAGAGAGTCCCCAGAATTTTTTTTAACATGGACAAAACATTTTTCCCTAGGCTTATTCTCAGAAATGGCAGAAGCTTTTGGCTAAAATGTTCCAAAACAATTCATCCTGAGACAGACACTTGGCATGAGAAACTTCAGCTTGAATGGTTAAAGTTTTTGACAAACTTTTATAAGCAAATGAAAATGCATTTATGTAGTGGGAAGTGTCGGGCAACATTAATATTGTTTCAAAATCAGTAGTTTGTGGGATGAATATTTTAGGCTTCTTTTCAGTAGAAAATATTGTAATGAGCTGGGTGAAACCTTTTGTTATGGGATTGAGATTGATAGGTGTGAACTCACCCTTCAATTAACATAACTGTAAGCATAAGCCCCACCTAAGGTCAAAGGAAAGTGTGAAGACAGAACACAAAGAAACTGAAGGCCTGTCTGCACTGGCAGAGTTTCAGCACAGCTCAGAGAGGACTGAAGGGAAACCACTGTTGTGTGTTCACCCTGCCAGCTGCCTGCGCAATAGCGTATTCATACTTGTGGCACTTGCAACAGTATTCGGAGCAGTGCACTCTGGGCAGCTATCCCACAAAGCATCTCTTCCTCTTCTGCCGTTAAGAGTTGCGGGACGGCGGAGGGGGTCATGGGGCATCCTGTCCCAATGCCCCGTGATGCATTGCTTTGCATCCCAGTAATCTCTGTGCTTCTGTCTGCATTTGGCGCCATCTTTCAATGGTTTATGTATTGCATGCCCTGCCTCTTCAGGCTGCAGGAATGGATCCTGAACGGTTGGCCAGTAAGCTGCTTGCTCTGACCAACACATCACAAGTGGCAGTGGAGTTATTCCTTAAACTACAAAGGCAAGAGAAGTGCGACATTGATCTCACCACACATAGTTGTTATGATTGCTTGTGGTGTTCACAGAGGTGCTGACCACAGTGGAATGCCACTTCTGGGCTCGGGAAACAAGCACTGAGTGGTGGGATCACATCATCATGCATCTCTGGGATGACTAGCAGTGGCTGCAGAACTTTTGGATGAGGAAAGCCACATTCATGGCACTGTGTGACGAACTTGCACCAGCCATTCTGCACAAGGACACGAGAATGAGAGCTGCCCTGTCATTGGAGCAGCGCATGGTGATTGCACTGTAGAAACTGGCTACTCTAGACTGCTACCAATCAGTCACTAACCAGTTCAGAATGGGAAAGTCAACCGTTGGACTCGTATTAACAGAAATGTGCAGGGCCATTAATCGCATCCTGCTCCGAAAGACCGTGACTCTAGGCAATATGCGTGACGTTGTGGATAGCTTTGCACAAATGGGCTTCCCTAACTGCAGATGGGTGATAGATGGCATGAATATTCCAATTCTGGCACCAGACCACCTACCCACCGAGTACATTTATCGGAAGGGGTGTTTCTCAGTGGTTCTCCAGGCGCTTGTGGATCACCGTTGACGTTTCACGGACACTAATTCAGGCTGGTCCAGAAAGGTGCATGATGCGTGCATCTTTCAGAACACTGGCCTATTCAGGAATCTACAAGCAGGGACTTTCTTCCTGGACCAGAAGATCGCCGTAGAGGAATTCAAAATGCCTATTGTGATCCTGGGAGACCCCGCCTACCTCTAATGCTGTGGCTTATGAAGCCATACACAGGGCAACTTGACAGCAGCAAGGAGCGGTTCAACAGGCTAAGCAAGTGCAGAATGACTGTTTGACTGTGCGTTTGGCCTTTTAAAAGCCCGCTGGTGCCGTGCTGCCTTTATGGAAAGCTGGACCTGGCCAATGACAATATTCCTATGCTCATAGCCACGTGCTGTGCACTCCATAATATTTGTGAAGGGAAGGATGAAAGCTTCACTCAGGGCTGGACCGCAGAGGCTCCGCGCCTGGAGGCTGAATTTGAACAGCCAGAGACCAGGGCTATTAGAGGGATGCAGTGTGGGGCCATAAGGATCAGGGATGCCTTGAGGCAGTACTTTGAAGCTGAAAGCCACTAATATTTGTTGCTATGCTCCGGAGTGCAGTGTTTGTAATGCAAGGAGGTGATTGGTGCCAATGATGCAATATGTGGGTTTCACATAATTGTATGTTGCTTTGCAGGGCTCTTTTTGCTTTCAATTAATAGACTAAAGATTGCTTTCAAACCAAAACAATTCTTTCCTTAAAAGACAACAACTGGAGGAGAGAGTCAAACAAACAAACAAAAATAGTAGTGAGGGGGAAGGGAAGGTCCCAGGCAGAGGAGAGAGGGTCCAGGGATGGCTAAAGATTTGTGCATGTCCAGAGATCGTATCCAACCTTGTCCTTTGGAGTACAGTGCAGCAGGTACTGTACTTCAGCAGGGCTAAACTACAGATGGATGGGTGTTGAGTGCCGCGGGTAGTGGGAGTCTGCAGTGCTGGACTGTGAGCGGGGAAGAGTGGAATGTCACGGGTAGAGACTGGAACCAGGAGGTTGATAAGAATGTGTTGGCGGTGTCTGGGGGAGCATTGGAAAGAGTGTTTTTTGCAACAGTGGCTGCAGGGGAGAGTGGGCGTGGAGCTGCTTGGTTTGAAGAGCTAGTATCATCTGGAGCTAGTATCTCCTTGGTGCTCCATAATGTTTAAGAGCCACTCTGTGGTGCTGCATTCTCCTTTCAGTCCCTCTTCTCGCTGTCCTGCCGCTCCTTCCATTCCTGTTTCTCGGCAGCGGAGTGCATCAGAACCTCACACAGAAAGTCCTCCTTAGATCTTGGCCGTTTTCTAATTCTGTACAGCCATTCAGCCGCCGATAACAGAGAGGGAGGCTGAGCTCCCAAAGTCATCCCTGTGACGTTTAAATGCAACATTTTACAGAAGCAGCATTGTTTGCAACACAGAGACCAAGGATTCAGTGCTTTAAAACACAGCCAGAACTCACACACCTGTCACTAACTGGCTAACCCCAGGCAAGAACACATGAGCCACAAGACCCCCAGAATGGTGAGTAGCTGTGGGGGAAATCAGCAGGGTCCAGGGAGGGTGTACATTGGGCATGTGCTCTTGGGGGGAGCCAGCACTGTAGGGGGGGCCTGATGATCATTCCTGTCCCCACACTTTCCACAGGATGTGATCATTATAGAAGATATCTCACTGCTGAGGGCAAGCAGGGAATCAAGGGAGAGTCTTCTCCAAGACTGCGGCTTCCACCCTGGCCCTCATGCGACTCACCTGTGTGCAGCAATGATCCCCTCCCTCCCCCCCCCAGTAACAGCAGAGTGGCGCGGGAAAGTTACCATTAATGGGGGAAGAAACAAAGCAGCTCTGCCAAGGAACCTGCGGGAGCAGATTGCCCAGTATCTCCATGAGAGTTTCCTGGAGATCTGAGGGAGATTCCCATGAAGTGAAGGAGTCAATCAACAGCCTGTTCCGCCGCTCAGACTAGGCATGTGATGAGAGACAAGCCTGCTTTCTGCAACCCTCTTTTCCCCCAACAACTCGCTTCAGCGATTTGATTCCCAAAATCAGATCCGCTTACCAGGGGCCTCCTCTCCTGTTTGCGCTTTGCCAACATCTGACAGCTGTGACTGGCTAGCCTCCTCTGGGGTAAAAAAGAGCTCCTGACTGCATGCATCTCTGACCTCTGAGTCATCCTCTGCCTCTGGGTCCCCCTCCACATCCTCGTCCAAGGTTTCCTCCTCCTGGCTCGGTCCACTTTTGACTGGCCCAAAGTATCCACAGTGGCCTTTGCCGTGGAGGTGGGGTCGCCGCTGAGTATCGCGTCCATCTCTTTGTAGAGCCAGCAGCTCGTGGGTGCAGCACTGGAACGGTGGTTTGCCTCCTGTGCCTTGTGGTAGGTGTTCCACCACGCCTTCACTTTGACCCTACACAGCAGTGTGTCCCAGTCATGGCTCCTTTCTGTCCTGCATCGTGAAATCTGCCCATAGGTATCATCATTCCTATGGCTGGTGCATAGCTGGGACTGGACAGCCTCCTCTCCCCAAATGCTGATGAGGTCCAGCGGCTTGGCACTACTCCAAGAGGGGGATTGCCTGATGCATGAAGCAGGCGTGGCCACCTGGAAAGATATGCTGAGACCCCGGCACGCATCACTGAGCAAACAGGAAGGGGACTTTCAAAATTCCAAAGGACTTTACAGGGTGGGGCTCATGGTTGGTCACCTGAGGGCCGGGCAGTTGAGTTGAAACTGATGACCAGAGAGGTGAGGATGGGCATTGTGGGACACTTCTGGAGGCCAATCGTAGCGCTGTAATTGCCACAGTGTCTATACTGCCACCGCAGCGCTGTACCCTGGCACAAAACAGCTCTCGGGGTGGTTTTTATACAGCGCTGCAACTGTGCAGTTTCTGCACACTAAGTGGCTTGGCAGTGTGTACACCTTGGGAATTACAGCGCAGAAAGCTGCTTTCCTGCGTAGAAACTTGCCAGTGTAAACAGGGCCTGACCACCACAAAAACAAAACAAACAAAAAAAACCTGATAGAGGGGCAGCCTAAAGGAGAAGCTGAAAACACTGTAACTGACCCTGGAAGAAACCTGGGAAGAGGGTTTTGGGTCGGGGTGCTCTTGGTGCTGTGAGCACATGAAGCTGTTTCCTGCTATTTGATTCCTTCTGTGTTCAGAGAGACAGAACTTTTGTTTATTTACAAAGAAATGTACAAATTGCATCAAAGAAATGCCTGACTCCCACCGATTTCTGCTCCAACTGGTGCACCCACAGGGCCCCAAACTTTGACTAGCCACTCAGGTTCAAAAGGGGCAACAATATCTTGCAGATATTGAGTCCTACTGAATTTGCTAAGAACTTGACAAATTCAAATCTCCCCGGATTTCTATCATCCCAGAATTTTAGCTTTGTTGCATCTTTCGAGGTTGCATCATCTGTGTTTAAATAGTACATTATTCTTGACTCTACCACGATAGTAGAAAAGACTAATAGGGACTGTATTAAAAATACACTTATAACAACACATACTTCAAGGGTCATGGGTCACGTGATCCTCCCATAGATACACAATCAGACCCTGAAAGAACATTGTCTGCCTGAGAATTTCCTCTGACACACCACCCTGCTGAAACAGCAGGACAGCAGTCATGTTTCATTTTTCAAAGAGCAGTATTCAGCCAAGTTTGTAATTAGGACAATGAGCAGTGCATATCTGTAAAACAGCATGTCTTTTAAGGGTTGATTTATTTTTAAAAGCGGATATGATTCCAATACATTTTATTCCCCATTTCACTTACTCTTCCTATTGAATCTCGAAGGATAAATGTGGTGTTGACATACCGAAATCCTTAAATGGAAGCCTAAAGTTGGCTGGTTTACTTCTTCAAATCTATTCTCCTTATCGGCACTACATCAGTGTCTTTTAATTGCTGAGATTTGCTGTTTGGCACCGTGTTACTATCTGGGATTATTTTAGGTTATATTGATTTGACCTGCTAAAGCAAGAAGCATCCTGTAAAGAGATTTCCCTTTGAAGTCTATTTCATTTGAAAGGTTGGGATCATTTCTCTAGTCTGGCATCCATGTAAACACTACACAGTAGTCACTTTTCAGTTGGGCCATAATGGTCTATAAATCTTTGGAAGGGATGCAAACTCTACAGGACTACTATCAGGTAGTCTCTGCTCCAAATTTAGGAGTGTTACATAGCGGCTAGAGCAGGACACTGGATTCAAGATTTGAGTTCTTTCAACTCTGCTGTCTGTCTCTATTTTTCCCAGTCACATAATGGACATAATTCTGAGACAGCTTTACTGTGAATTCATGGGTTCCATTGAACCCACAGAAAATGCACCTGTGCCACTTTGGGTCTTGTAACCTGGCACAGGGGATAACAGCTCCACTCAGCTTTGACCCAGGCGCTCCTGTCAAAGTGGTTGAGCCAAACCTGAGCAGTGCTGCAACCTCATGCTCCAGGATGCTGTGCCTGGAGCTGGTCCCAGACCCATGGGACAGGAGCCACCGCTGCGGGATGAGCGTGGAGCAGGCTTGCTTTTCTGCCTTCCACCTCACTGGGGTGGGGATTAGGGTTGTGGCGCTGGGACATCCCACAGTTTGGGGACCACTGTGCTAGACAGTCCATTTAAGACATTAGATCACTTGAACTTACAAGATTCTTGACCCCTCAAAAGAGAGGGGCGTTCCTTTTCTCCTTTCTCTGCTTTCTTTTCAAGTTGGGCACACACCTCTGGTATTCCGGATGTTGCAAGGTGGTATCTTATGGAGATGACACAGGTAGTTGCATTATGCCACGTTTCTTTTATAAATTATATAGAATTCCATGTTACTGAAAGACTAGATGTCTTGCTATAGGCAAGTTAGAAAAATATTTTGTTTTAAATCCCGCTTTGTCTGCTCAGCCTATGTTTTCTGTTTCACTGTTTTAAGTTTATCTGCTCCTTCCTTGCCTGAAGTGTTCATTCTTGTCTGTGACATCAAACTAGATTGCCATGGAAACAATTGTGAGGTCACACACTATTACTTCAGGTAGGGAATATGCAACAAAGTAAAAATCATAAGTACTCATAATAAGCACCTTAAAGAACTAGTCTCTCTTTTTATAGGCTTCAATCTTCCTGGCCACTCGATTACAGACCTAAAAGTCACAATATTACAACAAAAAACTTTAAAACCAGACTCCAAGGAGAGACTGCTGAATTGGAATTAATTTGCGAACTGGACACCTTTAAATTAGGCTTGAATAAAGACTGGGAATGGATGGGCCATTACACAAAGTAAAACTATTTCCCCATGCTTATCTCTCCTCCCTTCCCTCCCCACCAGAGTTCCTCACATCTCCTTGTCAATTGCTGGAAATGGGCCATTTTCATTATCACTACAAACAGTTTTTTCTCTCCTGCTGATAATAGCTCACCTTAACTGATCACTCTCCTTATAGTGTGTATGGTAACACCCATTGTTTCATGTTCTGTGTGTGTGTGTATCTATATATTTATATATCTTCCTACTGTATTTTCCACTACATGCATCCGATGAAGTGGGCTGTAGCCCACGAAAACTTATGCTCAAATGTGTTAGTCTCTAAGGTGCCACAAGTTCTCCTGTTCTTTTTGCAGATACAGACTAACACGGCTGCTACTCTGAAACCTGTTTTTGTTGAGAAGACTTAAATGTACAGGTCAAGGGGAGGAAAGGTCTTAAAGTAGATGTTCATACTACAGGAAGCTTGGAAAAGGAGAACTTTTTGTACCAAAAAGCAACTTGCCCATTGTTTCAAGGTATCTTTGCTACTGAAATTTTTTTGTGCTTTTCTTAAAATGACTTTCTGGCTTACGGTCCTTTGTAATAGCACTTAAATATCACTTTACATGGTCTGCTCAGTGCTTTCACATTACATTAATCTGTGCTGCCTCTTGTAGTGAAATCATATTTATGTCCATTGGCAGCAAGTGATTGTGATGGCACAAATACAGCATTATGATTTCACTGCGCATCAAATAGGGGAAAGCGGCCCATGACACGTGGAGAACTACGCAGCCTAAGTGTATAACACAGACACAAAATAGAGGGAACAATAAAAATGTCAGCGGACGCTTGAAATGCTGTGGCCCTAATTCTTTGAAATAGTAAGGTTTCTCTGAACCTAGTTTTTGAGAATCGGAGTAACTAATCTTCAGTGATATTGAGCTAGCGTGGGTATGTCTGATGTGTAAAATGAGTGACAAGCATATTGCAACCTATGAATGCAAGGAAAACTGCATTATGAGGAAGGAAAACACTTCTTTATGAATGCATACTGTTAATTAGCAAATGAGATCATTTTTTCTAATTGTTTTCATTACTGTATTGGACATAATATGTTGGTCAGCTATATGGAAGTTTGCCCAGGGTAAAAATTACTTTAAATGAACAAAGATCCTGGTCAACATTTTTTTTCAAATAGTTTTTTTTTGTTTTGTTTTGTTTTTTAAATGAAAGGAATTTTAGTGAGAATTTCAGTTTTCACCAACACTTTTCATTTAATTTTGGTGGGGGAAAAAAATCACTTTTATCCCGCAGAGGGAAAAAGTGTGGAAGGCAATAAGTGGCTTTTTTCCACAGAAATGAATTTTTTTACCTTTACTCAAAATTTTGTTTTTTTTAAAAACTTTCAGTGAAAAATCTTGTTAAAATTATATTAGAACTTGAGATACAATGACTTCTGGTGGTTGATTTTTTTTTTATATCCCTGTATTTATATGTGATGAAAATCTGACTTCTAGGGGAAATAAAACTTTCGTCTCTTAAAAATAAATAAATAAAAAACCTGAACCAAAAAGCTTTTATGCAGAATGGGAGCTTTTAATTAAGTTGGGAAAACGGTGAAACAGAGTGCTAACTGATCTTGGAACACTTCCAAGAGAGTACCTGCAATATCAGAATGAAAACTGAGCCAGTGCAACCACTGCTGGAATACTGTGTCCAGTTCTGCTGTCCACAATTCAAGAAGCATGTTGATAAATTGGAGAGGGTTCAGAGAAGAGCCGTGAGAATGATTGACTATAAAGGATTAGAAAACCTGCCTTGTAAGCATGGACTCAGAGTTCAGCCTATTTAGCTCAACAAAGAGGAGGGTAAAGGTGAGTTGATCACAGTCTATAAGAACCTACATGGGGAATAAATACTTAATAATGGGCTCTTCGGTCCAACAGAGAAAGGTATAACCTGATCCAATGACTGGAAGTTGAAGCTAGACAAATTCAGACTGGAAATAAGGTGTAAATTTTTAACAATGAGAGTAATTAACCATTGGAACAATTTTACATAGAGTTGTATATTCTCCATCACTGGCAATTTTCCAATCAAGACTAGATGTTCTTCTAAACTATCTGCTGTTAGGAATTATTTTGGGGACGTTCCATAGCCTGTTATACAGGGAGGTCAGCCAAGATGATCACAGTGGTCCCTCCTGGCCTTGGAATCTATGAACTACTGTCTCTCAGCATCCATGCATGCTCTGAGTGAGTGTACAGCTGACAGGGCAGTACCCTTAGCCATTAGTTCACTAGGATAAAGAGATCAAAAATTTGAATTTGTACTTTAGGGCAACAGGATTTCTCAATAGGCTTGTGTGTGTGTGTGTGTGTGTGTGTATTTTATATAATATATATATAAAAATACTGGATCTTAACTTTCCTTTTTCTGTGTTTGGAAGTCAGAATTAACACTAGGTCCTACCTTACTTCAACAGTCCTACCTCCCTGGGCTTATGATCTTATCAATTCTCCCAAGTTATCAGGGTCTGGATGGGCCAGTAGGTGAAAGGGAGAACTAGAAGCCTCAGGCCCCAATCCTGCAAAGACATAAGCTCATGTTCCACTCAGCATTGTGTGAGAAGACATTGAAGTCAATGGGCTGCTCACAATGCATGAGGTTATGCACATGCGTAAGTCCCAGCGGGATTTGAATGCTAGTTTGCCCCATGGAAGGAATATCAGCAATTCACTTTTCCCACTGATTCCTTACTGAACCAATGCCCCCAACCCAAAGCGTATGTCCACACAGCAAAGAAAAACCTGCGGCTGGCCCGTGCCAGGCAGCTTGGACTCTCGGGGCTGAGGCTGCAGGGCTATTTCATTGCTGGGTAAACTTCTGGGCTCAGGTTGGAGCCTGAGCTGTGGGACCCTCCCACCTTGCAGGGAGTTAGATCCTGGGCTCCAGCCCAAGCCTGGACATCTTTACAGCCTTGAAACAGCCCGCAAGCCTAAGTTTGCTGGCACAGGCCAGCTACAGGTTTTTCTTTGCTGTGAAAACCTACCCAAAGTTGTGAGACACTGTGCTGCTAGAGGTGCTGGAAAAACGATTTCCCAGCCAGATGTGGTTATTAAAGACACTGCAGCACATCTTGTCAGAGCAGGAATATTAACTCCAGATCCTGGCCAAATTCTAATTGAACGCTGACATTCTGCCTGCCTAAATGTTCTGAGGTTCAGTTATATATTGTCTGCTTGATGCCTTAAACTGTTGTGTGACTATTTCTGTGTGCTGTTCAATTTTGTCTTGTTCTAGAACAGCGGTGATTACCATATACAGTAGTTTCTTCACTCTCAAAGTGCGGTGTTAGATTTATTAGTGGGGGTTTGTGTTGAATTCTTGTAAGGCGCCTTACATTGTTCCATATGTCATGTCGATTACTCATTACTGACACTATTAAATAGTACAATCTTGCTATTAACACCATTATTGTAATGCTGGTAAAAATGCTGTCAGATGTATTTGTGTAAGACATTGAAGTGCCTGGCCATGCCAGTCTTATTCTTTAGTTAAAATCTAATTTTGATAGGCTCTAAAGAAAAATGTTCACATTTATTCTTAAAAGTATCCCGTTGTCATTTGATTCTTTGATCGTTCTGCTTCGGAGATGAGCGAAAGCAATGACTAGAAATTACAAGTTTTGGACAACTTGTCAAAAGGGCAGACTGGCTATGCATTTAAATGTGCACCTGCGGAGAAGGATGTGGCTTGGAAAGGAATGCATGCTTACTAGATCGCTGGGGGATGAATCGCTTGAGTCGCTGTCTGTAGCGTGAAATATGAATTTGAAGTGGATTTAATAATGTTGCTGGAATAGCTTCTGCGACCATAGGCAGATGTCAATGTAAATTATTGTAGAAGCCACTCTTTCATTTATTTAAAAATATGCATTTGAAAAATAGTCTTAGAAGGACTGATGGGTCTGAGGAAGCTACTTAATTATATAAACCCTGATAGTTCTTATGAAGTTTTCTAAATTGCAGCTCCCCCCCGACCCCATTCTAATTTTGGCTACATTTCAAGGGTTTTTTTAATATAAAAGAATTGAGATGATGGTGGCACGTTAGGGAAGTCACTAAAAGAAATCATGGAAGTAATATCTGCGCTTTCAACTATGCAGGTTTGCCTGCCATTTGGTAATCAGTTTTACAATCTGGGCACCCTTATCTGAGCTTTGGCCGCTTCTTGGATGTCCAGCGGTTACTAACACTGCTGTCTTCGTCGGCTCCATGTATGATAGTGCAACTTTTCTCTTGTTGTAGACCTCACTACAGTGATCCATGCTTTGGTCACGTAGGGTCTGGATTATGGCAGTGTGTGCTCTACACGAGGCTACACCTGCACATCATTTGGAAACTTCTGTTAGCGCAGAACGCATCCGTACATTTGCCTAGCAAGGAAACACATCAGTGCTCCAGTTACATACTGATTTCTGGGTGCAACTCGAGGTGCTGGTATTGGTTTTTATTAAGGGCTTGTCATGTTTTGACAGTAGGTGAATAGGGTGTAATTCTACACACCATCTATCTATGCAAAAATCTAATCATCTTGTTCTCTGCCACATGCCTTCAGTTCTCTCAGAACATAGAACTCCAGCTCCATTTAGGAAAACTTGAACTTACCTAAAAAATTTTCCCTCTCCTTCATGAAATTAGGTCCACAGATCTGTTACAATGGGAACGCAGCCTGTTCATAGCTTGGGCACAGAACCAGCCCTGTCAGTCACTGGCAGTCAGGAAATGTCCCATCCCTGGAGTTCCCACCTGTTGAGACACCTTCTAAAGCCAGGATAATTTCATTCTAATATCTTTTAATAAGAGATTTTTAAAGCCTTGGTTAACAAAGACACAAGCTTCTCATAATGCAGAGAATGGGGATGAAGTCCCCTAATGAAATAAACCTGAATCTTTGGATGTCAATTTTCATCTCTGATTCCGGGTGATCCCTTTGTTGACAGGGTAGAATCTGTGGAACTTATTTCTTCAGAAAGGGAAACTTTTCAGGTAAGTTTTTTTTTTTCTAGTCCACTGTGATAGGGTACACAAGTTGGTTACAATGGGAGTTGTTGTTTTTTTTTTTACAGCAGTGTGCCTTCCAGGGTGGGAAGCAGGGTCATCTTTTAACTATAGACATCCAAAATTAAGGTCATTGATACACACTTAATCTTCCCCTTACTAGGGCAATGCATCATGGAGGTGACTTCTGCTGAAAACGGTGGCATTAGGTAAAGCTTAGAAGACTGATCTGTAGAACTAGGTCACACATGCACAATGAGGCCCCATGAAAATCATGAAATTGGCTTAAAAATCATGAGGTTTCTTCTCCACAACCACCATGAAGGCAAAAAAAACGGGAGGGATATTCAGGAGGCGGGGCTTTCCCCCACTGCTAACGATTGACAGGTCAAGCAGGCTGATCTGTGGACTGCACAATGAAGAAATTAATGCTGTTAGAGACAGAGCCCGATCTTGGGATGACTTGCACCCTATACAATTCTATTAACTTCAAAAATCCAGAATCTGGCCCATATAAACTACAGTGATTCCCCTTATGCTTGCCAATTGCTAACAGAAGTAAACATTACTTCAGTGTTGGCAGTAATTACCTACAGCAAGTGTAGGAATTATTCTGATACCAAGGTAACTGAGGGACCTAATAATTCTGTTGCTGAGGTAACAATTATCTGGGAGGTAATAGGCAAGTTTCTAAAGGTGACCACTATAAACAGTTTTGCGTGTCGCTGTCAGTTTAAAGAATGCCGTCTTTTAAATTCTGTCCAACAGCCTTTTTACTGCCTGGAGTTAGATGCTGCAGCTTGGAAAAGGAGAAAGCAGTCCACTGACTAAGCATCTCCTCCCCTCCCATCTTCTTCCTCCCTCGCTGTGAAAAGAAAAGACCAGTTTGTTAGCAATGTTATCAAGAGGAAGCAGATGAATTGTTCTGCAAGTTAAAAGTATCTGACGAAAAACAATGAAAATCGGTCTCTAGGGCTTCTGATGGAACTGCTAGACCGTCCCCTATTTTTGCAGCACTTCAAGATATTCTGTGCTTCTAGTTTCATTCAGAAAGAAACTATAGATACTACCATGTGGGGGCCCTTGCGCAATTATCTGCACGGCTTGGAGAATCATTGTAAACCCTTCCAGATCTTTTTGCAGCACCAAGGTTTGAGTGATGAGATGGGACCCGGAGGTGCTATTAAAATACAAGTAACATTCTTGAGAGCATTGCGTCCTCAGTGAAGCCTGTCTGAAACGATCACTCAAGGAACCAAGAAAAAAGGTCTAATAAAGGATGGTCGCTTTTTTTTTTTTAAATTCAAGGTAGCTGAGGCTGTTATTGGAACAGTTCAGAGGAGCCCAGAGTCTAACACAATGGGGCTCTGATTCTGGATTGGGCTTCCCAGGCACTATCTTAATACAAAAAATAAAAATAATTTTATATCCAGTATGATTTAGTCTTATCTGCTTATAAAATATTTGAGGTATTTGTATCTTCCCTGTGTTTCAAGTATCTTGTACTTGCAAAACTACAATTAAAAACATATTTGTAATACTTTTACAGTACCTATATTCTCGCTGCATGTAAAATACAATAATTCCAAAGAGCAAATAAGCCAATAAAAAGTTAGATTCAGCTTGTCCCTCAAGAATATCCGTATCCATCTGGGTCTTCAACAATGTCATACATACCCCTTCCTTCCCCTCCGCCTTCTAAAAGCCTGGGAAAACACATCAGCCCTGCAGTTTGCCCTGAAGGTGGTCAAATTCAGACTCTGTCAATCCAGGGCAGGAAGCTTATTCCAGATCCAGACTTTGGCTGTGTGACCTTGTAAGTTCTGTCCCTTTCTTGTTCCCTCCTGCTTTTGCTGGTGCTTCATCTGTTGTTGTAGAGATGATGTGGATGAGGAATATTCTCTGTTTCCCCCACTTGAAAAATGAGCTGGGATAGGGGAGATAGCAGCATATGTCCCATTGACCTTCCTTCACTGACTGGAGAGGTAGAGGATATGTGATGGTGGTGGCTCAATGTTGTGTATCCTTGCTTTTGAGGGTTTCAGGTATGGAGTGTGGGTGGGTGGGAACTAGAGCTGGTCAGCAATTTTCCAGGTAAATAGAACCATTTTTATTGGAAACTGAAGTGTTTAAAGGAAACCTTTTGGTTTTGATGAACTTCCGCCACCACACAAGCACAGGGATCCAGCATCAGAAACCTGCCTGGTTTCCCCCCCAAGCTCATCCAGCAGGCTGCTAGAGAGGCTTACAGAGCCATCGTGAGGACTTCCTCAGAGATGGGGATCCCAGCACTTCCCAGCCAGAAGCCTGGGAGCTCCAGCTGGAGCCGGCATACTGAGGAATTCTAGGCTCTGTGGCGGGGGTCTCCCCGGACTCTAGGGGACTCCCAGAGCTGCTCTCCAGAGGCAGGGCAGGGTGAGGTGTTCCTGGGACTCAGGGTAGCCAGACACTCCGTTGCATTTCGGAAAATTTGAGCAGAGGCACTTTAGATTTTTTTCCAGAATGAAAAATCTACAGAATTTCCTTCCCATGGGAAACTTCGAATTTTTGAGTTTCGTTCCAAATCAGCACAAAAAACTTTTGTCACAATTTCCCATGAAACAGAAATTCTGAGCATCAAAGTTACGACAGGCTCTAGTAGCAACTGTAGCTGCTTCACCAACTCAGATTGTACTGCCTTAATTTCCTATGGGTTTTTTAATGTGTAATTGAGAATCAGACTGGACAAGAGGTGGGAAGACATAGACTTATGAGGAGTTAGAAGTGCAGCTCCTGACAGAGGATATTTCATGCCTGCAAATCCTTATGTTCCAGAAATGGCCTATGAGCTCTCCCATGCCTTCGCTGTTGCTGGATAAAGTCTGACAGGACAGCATAGCTCCTAACAATGAAGGTTTTGTGTGTGCCCAACACAACACGTTCAGCTCTAACGTGACCAGCAGCTAAAAATTTCCCAAAGTCCAACATTAAATATTTGGATTAAAAAAACAGAACAACCCCCCCTTCCCTGATAGGATCTGTTCACCAGCTCTACTTCTGTGTGTAAATAGACCATAGTTTTGAGAGATACCTGTCAATAACTTAAAGTAGAACTGCCAATGAAGAATTTTTGCCAGAATCCCTATTTAGAATGAGAAACCAGACAAAAAACCCACACAGATAATTCAGAGTGCATGGAAGTCCTGAAACATCAATTGTCCGCCTGCTTTGGGAGAAAAACAGCACATTACGGCCCATTTTAGAATGCATCCCTATCTATAGAGATGCTAGCAGTAGCCTCCATAATAAGGCCCCTTAGTCAAAGACCGTACTTTCCATCTGATTGGAGAGAAGGTGCAAGGAGTGGTTGTGACAAACAATAGGAAGGCAGGAGGGAGGAAGTATGAAGATAAAAGTTGTAGGAATATGTGCTTATAGAGGCCAGTGATCTGCATCACTTCCTAGTTCCAAGTTGTTTAATTTGTTACCTCTGTTGAATATAAGTCAATATGAGCAATATCTGCTGGCCCTCTCATATGATAGAACTGGCTGGGTCATCTCCTAAAACCCTGTGGCTCTAGTAACAATGTATTCTTCTGAATAACTTGATTTATGTTTCTTTTATTATGATCCCTTTTTCTTCTGGGGAAAATACATTTTGTCTGCTTCTTGTGTGGCTGGAAATGCCTCTGAGGTGCATATGTACATTTAGAGGGTATTTATACGGAGGTGGTGGCTCTTTCTTTTGAAAGATCTAAAATGTTCCCATTCAAATTACCCAACTTCAAGACATCAGAACAAGAACATGAATCATATCAGAACAGGAGTCTGATCATAAACAAGAACATACGTATTATGTACTCTGCTGCCTTTTGCTTTCTCATCGTTCTGTTACAAAAATCATTTATGACAGCAGAAAGAAATATACTCCACTGAGTGCCTCTTCTTGTTTTGGGGAAAAAGTTAATTGCATCATGCAAAGAGAGACTATTTTACCATATAGCAATTGTATAAGTTAATGACAAGAATTTTGTTGTCCTCTTTCACTGACATTACAGAGTAACGCTTTCATTTTTAAAAAACGATTAGTTAGAGAGTCTGCTGCTGTATACTGGTTTGGTTTTTGATGGAGACAAAATACATTCCTAATGAAGTATTGTCTTGTCTCTTACAAACCGCATCTAACCATAGATACCTGCAGAAGCTGGTCACTCACTGCTGAAGTGCTGCTACGTCTGAGGTGGAACACAGCAGCTCCTTCTCTTGAGTCCTCTTTGACTGCTGTTACTGCTGCTGAGGACAAGGGCTCAGTGTGAGGCATAGAGTGGTTCCTGCAATGGCTCCAGGGTGGGAGTGAAGAGGAACAATGGTCAGCGGGGTGGGGTAGCCTATAGAGGCATAAGAACATCCACTGTTGAGTCCTTTCTCTGGAGTAAATATTTGGAAATGAGTTCGGAAACATACATGCAGGCCACCAGTGGGAGTTAGGAAAGGCAGTTACAGGTAGCTCTGTTCCCACCTCATAACAGGAAGAGAAAAGGGAAGGGTGAAGCTTGGGGGACTTGTCTCCCATAAGCACAAAGCAGGTGGTTACCAGCTTTAATCTCCAATCATGGCTGGATGCATTGCTGCAGGAAGCATGCGGAAGGAGAGAAGCAGCAGAGGCCTTTCCTCCCCTCACCCCTCCCTTCCTGTAGAATAGTAACCAGGAGTCCCTACTCCTTGTCCAAAGTTAATCAATTCCCCTCCCACCTTGCCCACAGATGCTGAGCATCCAGAGCTCCCACTGACTGGAATTGTTTATATGCTTAAACATCAGTTTAGGTGCCTTACTTATACACTGAAATCTATAAATGTGGCTTACGTGCTTTCTCTTTTTACAGATCCTGATTTGCTTCCAGGGTCCATAGCTTCAGTCTTTGCTATTTGGCTCCTATGTTCATGTTCGTTCAATACTTTTTGGAAGTGTTTACTGGTGCTGGGAATGTTGTGAAATTCATTAATAGCTACGGGCAGGCTAGTATGTAATAGATAACTACAGCAATTCTTAGAAGAAATCTCTCTCATCCTTAAGCCAAAATTTGATCTCGTCCATTGTTGTTTGTGGTGGTGGTGTAGCTGGATTGGTTGCAGGCGATGAGAGACACAAGGTGGGTGAGGTAATCTCTCTCATTGGACCAACTTCTGTTGGTGATAGAGACAAGCCTTCGAGCTCCAAAGAAGAGTTCTGTTTAAGCTCAAAAGCTTGTCTCTTTCACCAGCAGAAGTTGGTCCAATGAAGGATATTCTCATCCACCTGGTCTCGCTCAATAGGTCAAGACATTTACAGTTTTCTCCCTCTCTGCTTGCCAATGTGATCACTATCACTTGTTGTTTGGGATAGAAGGCCATGTGTTGGCAGTGGCACCTATCCACTGGCTCTAGTCTTCCACTGAACCAGACTTGTAGTTACTTGCAGCTTGTTTCTCCTTCAGGTATCAAGAACAGCCAAGAGAGGGAGGATGGGATTGTGGTCTGGGACTTGGGAGATCTAGGTTTTATTCCTGGCTCTGCTAAAGGTTCCCTGTCTTATGTTGGGCAAGTTATTTAATCTCTATGTTCCCCAGTTTCTCTTACTTCTCCTTCTCTTCGTCCCCTCCCACCCCCCAGTGACATTGTGAAACACTTTGAGAACCTCAGGAGAAAGGTGCTACAGATGTGCAAAGCATCTTTTGAAAGACCTCATGGTCTCCTTATTGGTGGGTTAACACAACCATGCAAGAGTCCCTGAAATAATGACACTGGCATGAGCTCAGTTTAAGAACAGAACATCACCTTATTACTCTTGCTGCTAGTACAAGCAGCTTTCCCCTCTCCCCAAGTTAGGAAGCACAAATTCTTCAGTTGCCTCTTGGGGTTGCTTCCTGAGATGGGTGTCTTTTCTGTCTGGGAGAAACATACCCTTTAAGGGTTACCTTTTTGGTGTGTGTGCGCGCGCGCTTGCACACACACACACACACACACACCGAGCCAAATAACTCTGTTACAGTATCACATTAACACCTTGTAGAAGCCACACACACACATACACACAAACACACACACTGAGCCAAATAACTCTGTTACAGGATCACATTAACACCTTGTAGAAGCCATAAGCATAATGCTTTCTGGAGTGCATGTCATCAGGTCCTGGTTGTGAGTGACTGTATGGGGGGTCATGGAATGTCCAAAAGTCTCCCTCCCGCTTACCCCCGAAACAAACCCCCAATAAACGGTCTGCGAGCACTGCAGATTTCAGATAATGGATGTAGAGACAGATGTTCCTCCTAGGAAATACACTTGGAAACTGCTGGCTGTGTCCTCCCATTCAGGTCAGGAGTTCCCCAGAAGACTAACTCAGTTCACAAGAACTGCCCAAGTGTAAATTAGCTTGTCTGTTTTATAGCACAAGACAATCGTTAAGAGCGTGTTATTAAAGCACAAAGTGAGATTAGTCTCTGGATGGATATGGGGGCATGTTGGTGGAGATAGGTGTGCCGGAGATCTCTTCTTTCTTTTTCCTCGCTCACCCTTCCTCACCTAACTGGGATGGATCACTTGATGATTACCTGTTCTGTTCATTCTTTCTGGGGCACCTGGCATTGGACACTATCAAAAGACGGGATACTGGGCTAGATGGACCATTGTTCTGACCCAGTATTGCCGTTCTTATGTCTACATATCTAAATCACCTTCATCTCTCTGCTATGGAAGTCTCTAGAACTGAAAGGAAAGGGGCATGCAGGGATCTGTGAATAATGAACAGAGTTCACATCCTGTTTCCTGATAGGTGGAGCTATAATGCTGAGTGGATTGCCAAGTGTGATGGGAGAAGAACCCATACAGGTGAGGGAATTACCACTAAGTAACCTGCCTTCCCTCAAATGTCAATAATCCCGGGAACATTACTCCCTCGTTAAACTTCTCAGTTCCATTCATCATCTATTGCCCTAGGCTGTACCTCCCTGATCTATCTAAACTGCTTTGCACTGGGTGAACAGACCTGGATAGTGCACTCCAAGGGTGGAGTAACTAGTGCTTTATAAAAGGGCTGCACAGTATTTTAGGATTTATAGTCCTCTTGATACCAGCCAGCATCCTGATGTTAGTTGCTACTGGTGTGGTGCTCTGCTCTTGTTTGATAAGTCGGCTGCGTGCATGTTCCCTCTGTGCGCTGCCCCGGCTCTGCGCAGATAGCAGACACAGCAAACCCCGAGAGAACCCCCAAAGACCACAGGCTCTAGTAAGGAACGAAGGAACCCGAGCCAGGTTTATTGTCAAATGAAGCACAGTAATAGTTTCCAGCAGACTCTACAGGACATACTACGAATATGTGCCCCCTGACAATGGACACAGCTCAGTCAGTGGCAGGACTTTCCACTGCCCGCTAGGCTGGCCAAAGATGCGCACTCCGGGACCTACTTTTATACGGTTACAGGACAGATTACTCATCCTTACTGACGTATTGAGGTACAGCCCCTTGGCTCATTAGGGTGCTGTCTCTCCTTTGATCATATTGTTCCAGACAAACAGATCTTACCATCATGCTGTCCTGTCTTTAAGATGCACCTGCCTGTTCCTTGTTATATCTATGGAGTGTCCTGATATCATCTTGGCACAAGTTCCTCTTCTCACTACTTCTGTGAGTGAGGCCTGCCTCCAGCTTTTGCTTAGCAGTGCCTGGAAGTATTTTGGTTCAGGCTTCAGGCCTCAGACTAGGCCTCTGACACAAGAGTTTGTTTCAGGGCCTCATCTTACTACACATCCTACTAACCTTTTTGCTGCTGTGGCTCACTGAGTGATGATTTTAACATTGGCACTAACAGTACACCCGTATCATTTTTCTCTACAGCATTAACTTATTCTATACTTCTCTGCCCGAGTACTGTTTCTGCCCACAGGCGTTATTTGACTGAGTCACATTAAATTTTGCATTTCGCTTGTCAGTCTATTTGCCTAATAGACGGAGAGTATCTTGAAAAATACGTCTGTCCCTCAGTGTCTTGACTACTTCTGATTCAGCATTGTCTGCAAATTGAATGATTTTTTTTTTCATAATAGCCTAACATTTCTGCTCTGTACAGGTGGTCTTGGCCACTGAGATGCAATCTGGAAGTGGGTTGTGCTGGGGTGCCCCCTGGGCCATACCCAACAGGCTGAGCTGCCAAATCCCGTGGTCACTGGAGTCAGGGCAGGTGCACCCCTCTCCTTCGTGCCCACTGCTGAGTCAGTCCCTGCTGCCTGCCAAGTGCTTTGCTCCTGGAGGGGAAAGCCAAACTTCAGGAGGTCGTGTAGCAAGCTCTGCAGCCCTTTGGAGCTGTGCTACCCTGTAGCTGAGCACTGTGTGACGGGAGAGAGCACCTCAGGCAGCCACTACCAGCCTACAGACCTGATGCATTGACCCAAACCCAGCACCCCTACTGAGGACCCACCATTCACAGCACCCTCAGTGACCTATTTATTTATTTTTTATTTTTTTTTAATTTATTTTACCTCCATCCCTATAGGCCCAACTAAACCCAGCACCTTCACTACCCACCATTCACAACCCCCCTCCTTGCACTTAAATATCATCTGGGGTTTCTTTCTTTCCAGGACCCCCTTTGACTGTGGGATCTGGATCTGGGTGGGGGAGTCAAGCCAAGAAACCATGAATAATTAATGCATCCTGGGTAGGAGTAGATTGAGCATGGTTGACATTCATTAGAATCCTGGTCTAATCCAGAGCCCTGTGGGACTCCACTCCTTGCTAATGTCCATGAAGAATACCATATTTAAAGCCTGCTTTTTGCTTTCTGGCTACTAATCAATTCATTATCCACATTAATGGTGAACTAGGTAACTTGGGGAATGGGTACAATAATCCATCAGCTGAAACTCCTCAAAGCTTTCTGATTAGCCATATTGGCACTGTCGGTGCTCGTGTTTTGCTCTGTGGATTGAGGACTTCACTTTCCAGTGGCATTAGCTCGGTGTCTCTAGTAAGCAATAAAACTAGAACCAGCCCAATGGATCAATACACTGACTGGCTTCTAACGTCGGGAGACTTGGGCAATGCTAGGCTAGGTTATGAGTGAAAATTGATGTAGAGATTTCAGCTAAATCATGCGTAGGTATTTGTCCATGTTATCACAGCTTGTACTAGTTTGCTGATCACGATAAGTTATGTCACTGTGTGGCTGATAGGTCAGGAACTGAAGCGGTAAGAAAACTTAGGATAGAGGTGTATGGATAGGAGATGCTTTCCTTGCACCTGCCTACACTGTCCCCGACTCTAGCAGTACTTATAGTCACTTGCATAACATTACTTGTACTGACACCACTCTTTTTTACTGACAACTTGAACATTTTCTTTTGCCTGATTCAGTAATATTGCCCAGCCATGTGACAACACTTTGGGAGACCGTCTAGTGCTGTGCATCTGGTGGGGTTTGTGCTGCTCCAAACATCCTGATGAGTGTCCATGCTTCCTTGATAGATCTTGACACATCCATTTCTGAACTTACTTTTTCCCACTGTGCTCTTCAGGCTGCATTCAAGCTCTCTAGAAGGAGGTGTTTGGCTATTTCTGGATCACAGGATTTTTCATACTGTCTATGGAAGTTTGCACATTCCTTCTCCGGACATGGTTACATAGGTGTTTGACAGTCATGTGGGATAGACTTGGGGCAGTCTCAATTTGCATTAGCGAACCTTGAATAAGCTTGCTCTATTCACGTGTTATATGGGATACAGACTGACTATTGGTCAATGAGCTTAGTGTAATTTTCCCAGTCTGCTTTTCTGTAGTTCCAACGTAGCCTGGGGCTAGTAGTCAGTAGAGGTATGAAGATCCCTATTTTGATGAGCATTGGATGATGCTAGCGGTGGGGCAGGTGGCTGGTAGAGGGCTGTCTCCAGCAGAAGTGACCCAGCTGAGGTCAGGAGAGTAGCCCTGGTTCCAGCAGACACAGTGAAGAGTTGCTGGTTGCCTAGGATATTGAAGATGTCATTTATTGAGGGTGGCCCACTTTGCAAGGTCTATCCCATCTTGATCAGATTCTCCATAGCCCCAGATGGCACGGTGGGCTTAGTCTCTGACCTAGAACAGGCACTGAAATGAATGAAAACAAGGAAATCCTGCATTTTTTGATAATGTCTCACCAGAACGATGTAAGGAAGATAGGGTATCAAACAACTGATTACCAGTATCGCCTTCCTTAGCGTGCTTTCGATTGCTTAACTAAAGGGAAAGGATTCTAAAGTTGAAGTTGGTTTTAGAGAGTTTATTAAATACCCTTAACAATAACAAGTAATAGTATAGGATATAAGAAGGCACAGATAGTATTGGATACAATTTGGCTACATAAATTAGAAAATTCGTCTATATAACCATTCTTGTTTTCAGAAACAAATCACATAGCCACAATAGAAAACAGCACTTCTACTCAGTTACTGCCTTGGGAAGGTGACTTTTAGATTTTTGACTGAGTACCTCAGAATAGGACCTCACTTGTGACAATTGGTTCTCAACTCTGGTGTTGCTAACACAACAGAGGAAAGAAAATCTAAAGCTAGATAACAAGACAATTTGGCCAGTTACTGACATGCTGATTTACCGAGGTCGTCTTCCCAATGGATCTATAATAGTCAGCTTTTGTTATCTATTTTCCTACAAATTATATTAGCCCCAGGGTCTAACTAACACTCCTAACTATAAAAGCAGCAAAGAGTCCTGTGGCATCTTATAGACTAACAAATGTATTGGAGCATGAGCTTTCGTGGGTGAATACCCACTTCATCAGATGCAATAATCTAACATAACTATCTAACATAAATGCGTGCATTTATGACACACTCTGTAGACTGTGTGCAGCTCAAGAAGTTTGCATGCTTAATCTCATTTTATGTCTGATGCACGTTGAATATGAAAGGAGGTATGAAAACTTTAACTGTGGTAGATATATTTACAGTGTACCACAATTTTAGTCAACAATAGTAATTTGTTAGTTTCAAAGTTACTTTACAATAATCTGAACTGGAACCTTTTACAAATAAAGACACACTGTAACTGTGACAATCTTTAAAACACATACCCAAGTGCATGTATACTTTATTACTAATTAGGTACTCAGTTTCAGGAAGTGGTCAATTGATTGATTTGGATCAACACCCAAAAGAATGTCTGTGTGTTGCGTATCTCCAGATTTTGCTCAGCCATCAGCTTTCAGCTCAGTTACTGTTCAAAGCAGGAGATGACACTGCAAATACAGATGGAGCAAAGGATGGCCACAACTAGTCTTTCCTTGGTCCACTAGCTGGAAAATAGGCACTTTTAACTGTCTCTTTCTATCTGAGATAGCACCAGCAGGTCTCCCAGGTGGCCAGCTCAGGACCTCAGTTTTCTCCCTTCCAAGTGTCTTTGGCTTCCAGGCTGTGCTGAAAGAGACGGGCCATTTTGTCCTATTTTGTTGGGCAGTTCAACTCGGTTCCTCCTCTTGGAGGTGCTGGTGTGGAGCAATCAGATCATGATCCATAATTCTTCCAAAGATTCAAAATGTCCAGACAAAATGAGTCTCCCCCTCTCACAATCCAGTCAGGGAATGAGACATCAGCTTTTGAGTTCTTGTGATTTAGGATTGGAATTTTGCAGTTTCTTTGTGCAATGCTTGTCGTACAGGCTTGTTTAAGACAAGTTAGTTTTACCAGCAGTTATGGTCTATTTTGGGACATACCTGAACAGCAGCTGGTTTGCAGCTTACCTCTGCAAGTTGCTTTCTGTGATTGCATTTTGTAGTGCATCCCTGGGCTATCTTTGCAGTTGTGCTTGTTCAAGTTGCACTTTCTCCATCCACACTCTGCTAGCAGCTGAAATGTCTAGTTTAAATGTCATATAATTTACCGAGTCCCTCCATATTTTTGAGGCTGTTTTTACATTAATTTCAACTGTCCATTATACGGTGCAAGAAAAGTTGTTCTCCAGCAGACCAGAACAGCTGTATAAATCTTCCATTTCTGTTCTATTTGTTTTAACAATACTGATGGGACCTTGATGTGTCTGGCTGAGCTGAGTTGATGCACTAACCAGTTACATTTTTTATTTATTCCATTCTGTGGTCAAGTGTCCTTAGTTCTTTTTTTATGTATTGCCCCTTTCAGCACAGGTGTATTTTACTAACTTGATCGCATAAGCATGCTTGACAGCAAATATAAGCCATGCTTGTTCACTTTATGACTTTAAACTAAAAGAAATTTCTTCACACAATGCACAGTCCACCTGTAGAACTCCTTGCCAGAGGATGTTGTGAAGGCCAAGACTATAACAGGGTTCAAAAAAGAACTAGATCAGTTCATGGAGGATAGGTCCATCAGTGGCTATTAGCCAGGATGGGCAGGGATGGTGTCCCTAGCCTCTGTTTGCCAGAAGTTGGGAATGGGTGACAGAGGATGGATCACTTGATGATTCCCTGTTCTGTTCATTCCCTCTGGGGCACCTGGCATTGGCCACTGTCAGAAGACAGGATACTGGGCTAGATGGACCTTTGATCAGATGCAGTATGGCCGTTCTTATGTAAATCAAAATGAACACAACCCCTTTCTTCCTAACATGATTACCCAGGAAGTAAACCCTGTCATTAGCATTTATAATATTTTGCCCGGAGTTGTATCACCTATACCTGTTTTGGCTTTTATGCACATTTTACTTATTATAATACATTCCATTAAGATTCCTATTTACTACTACTATCTGGTACATCATATAATTGATATTGATTTAATATTATTTATATTTCATTTGCTTATTCACAGACGGGGTGTGGGGGGAAGGAAGTCTCTTTGGCTGCACCAGCAGTGCACTCTTGCAAAAGGCTGCAGCAGCTCTGAATTTGCTCAGACTATTGAAGAAATCCAGCTATTAGCCCTTGGGATTTTATTCTCTTTGTCCTCCTAAAGGCTTTTCTAAAAGGCTTGATGCCTGAGCAATTTTAAATCATCATAATTCATAATTTTGGGGCCATAGTTACTTCAACTACTACAACATCTTGGGAAGAAAAGCCTACACTAGCTGTCTCTCCTGCGTTGCATAGGAGAACGTGATGCCCAAGATAGTGCAAAAAGCTACGGTGATCGCTTTACCAAAGCCAGGTAAAGACCACTCTTTAGCAGCTAGCTATTGCCCAATGTCACTTCTGAGCTGTAACTACAAATTCCCGGAGTGGGTGATCCTGCCGAGAATTATGCCCACAACAGAGCAACTTTTGAGTGATGATCAAGCAGGTTTCTGACTAAATCAAAGCACTTGAGACACCAAGTGTTAGCACTTGGAATCTATTCTCCACATACATACTAAGAAGAGAAGCAAACTGGAGCTCTCTTTTTTGACCTTACCCATGATGCCATCTGGCACACTGCTCTGCTGTACAAGATGTCAAGAGGTTTTCCTAGATGGGTTGCCATGGCAACTGAGCAGATGTTCCAAGGTAGATGTCTTCAGGTGGCTCTGGGCCACAAACCCAGCACCTAGAGATTCCAGAAGAATGGACTTCCTCAAGGTTCAGTGCTGACATAACCTTTATTTAATGTATTGACCAACGACCTCCCACACACGATCTCCAGGTGGCTCATGTACACCGACGGATATCTTCTTGGCCTTGAGGGACCATGATTTCCAAAAGTTTGAAGAGAACCTGAACTGTGATATGGTTGCCATGAGTCACTTAGGTGAGTGAGTCATTTAACTTGTCTCTGCCTTAGTTCTCCATCTGTAAAATGGGTTCCGTACCTTACTGGAACCTCGTATAATTTAATGGATCAATTTTCGTCCTGACTTTCCCCACATTCAAACCATTTGAAATACTGTGGTTGCATGGCATTTCTGAAGAGAGAATTGGTTTGTATACTTTCAAAGGCTACTGAAAGAAATGTAGACTGAAATCAAGTACGCCAAATACCATGCCAATATGCTTCCACCTACACTATGCTTGGAGTTAACTTGAGCTTAACATCTTTTTTGAATGGCCAGCAGTTGGCACCACCACTTGCTTTGGATTGTTTCTAGGGGTCCCCGTAGATCACATGCTCACATACAAGTACCATCTCACTAAAGTAGCTCAAAAGACCAAAAGCAGAAACTGTCTCTGAACAAGTATCAGAGGGGTAGCCGTGTTAGTCTGGATCTGTAAAAGCAGCAAAGAGTCCTGTGGCACCTTATAGACTAACAGACATTTGGGAGCATGAGCTTTCGTGGGTGAATACCCACTTCGTCGGATGCATCCAAAACGTCTGTTAGTCTATAAGGTGCCACAGGACTCTTTGCTGCTGTCTCTGAACAAACTGGTAGGATCCTCATGGGGAGCCAATACACAGACACTGAGTAGTTTTGGGGTTCACTCTCTGCTATTCAAGGGCAAGTACTCATTTGGTGAACACTGTTCCCCGGTTTAACCAAACCCTGCACTACACTAGACTAGCAGACATACAGCTCATTCATATCATCAGAATTATCATAGGCAAATTGAAGCCAACAACATTTTTATGGTTATTGGTCCTAGCCAATATTTCTCCACCAAACAGCTGTTGTCAGAATGCAGCCAACAAACTGATCACAAATAGAGCAAATACCATACTTGCCACTGTTCAGGGATTTATGGGATGTTCCTCGCTACTCACTGGGTAGCAGGAATCCTACCTGTACAAGCAATGTCCAATTTCCCTCCAGCTGATAACTTTATCATCTTCCTGTGGCAGACAGAACAGAAACAAACACATCATCACCAGGCCGATGAATGGCTGCCTGGCTTTGGCTTCCATGCCATCTCTAGAGCCTGTTTAACAGGTTCAGGCATGGCCAGGTTCACCCTGTCAAGACCAGCCATGCTGGGGGATCCCAAAACGTGTGGTGCAGTGCAGAGGATGTTGCACATATGCTGGATTGTTGTTCTTTTCATTCTGGGCTCCCTCGAGGTCTGACTAAGGCGCTATTGACTGCATCAAGACTATTTAGCTTTTCGTTTTGGTTTTTGTTCTTTTCCCAGCCTTGCCTGTCTTCCCAACATACAATCGCACACGGGCGCGCGCACTCTCTCTCTCTCTCTCTCTCTCTCAATAAAATATAGCACAATAGTTACCAATCTAGGCAAAGAACAGTCTCCTCACTATTCCAAGGGCCTTTGGGGGTTTGTGTCCAGTTGGAGTCCCAGGACACTCCTGCACCCCACTCCTCATGGTCTGTCTTGCTGTTCCTGGTGATGGAAGTCCAAGGAGAGAACCCCTGCTCCTCAGGAAGATCCAGTTAAATAAAGCTCTGGCCTCCTTTGTCAGGTGATGCCCCCTTCCTGAGCAACTTCAAATCCCAGGCCAGGTGGTGGTGATTAACGCCAGTCCTCCTTCCCCTCCCATCCTGATAAGGCCCTAGACCGCAGAGAGCCTGTTGTCCCAGCTCAGACCCATTTGAATGGATGACCATCGAGGCCGATATCCGCTCCCTCGCGTGTATGGATTTCTCTTGACACCTTATAGGTGTCCCAGCTCAACACTGAGGCTCAGGGCTTGTCTACATGAACAGTTAGACCATGGCAAGCTGGGGTGTGAATCTAGCGGCCGCTAGTTTGCCATGCTCTCGATGTTCATGCGCACCCTGCTAACGCTCGCTAACCATTTGTTAGAGCACTTTGATCTAATCCTCTTTGGGACAGGACTGGACCACAGCACATTAGCGGAGTGTTAAAACACATCAGCAGGGTGCACACAAACAGCTAGACTGCAGCTTGCTAGTGCAGGCTACATCCACATGCCAGCTTGGTGTGGCCTAATTGTTCATGTCGGCAAGCCCTAGGTACAAAAGTGATGGGCACAGGATAGTTTACAATCAAAATGGCATTCAGAAAACAGAATGGGGTTAGAAGATTGATGTAGACATTTAGAGACATACTAATCTTTCATGTGACTGAATTCCAAAACCAAAATCCATCATAATCAAGTGTGTATCTGAGCTTTTTTTGTTTTCTTTTTTAAAGCTAGGAAACCACTAACTCTCTTCATTGAAGGATATTAATTGCTAAATTTCAGTCTTCAAACTTCAGCAATTTTTGATACCTGTCAAGTAGAAAGCGATCTATTTAATTTTATGTCTTGCTTCTTGTATAGTAGAGTTTGGGGTATTTTTCTTGAATAAATAATAAAGAGAAGATGGTTTTAAAAGTGGGTGGATGCAAGATGGGGGTGGGACACCCCAAAAATGTGACTAGAATTGTTTTTTAAATGTATTAAACAGCACTAGATATCCTTGCAAGCTGATACCAAACCCAGCTTTGAAGTTTGAAAGTTATGTATATAAAGTGATATGTTGCCAGAAATCTATTAATTACACATTTGGGCGGGTTCGTGTGTATTTAGTATTACACTTAAAATGTTTCTGATGCACCAGGTGTATAGGTAGGATAGGGCATGAGTAATAAGGGTGTAGGGTTCACACCTTCCATTTAAAACAAACCACGCCTCACTGTGAGAATCTTTGAACACAAGCACACACAAAACATATGGAGGCACAGCTGTGCAAGGGCCAATAGTTGTAAGAAACCAGAATCCTGCACAACTACATTTACTGTGCAGGTTGTTTGCGTCCCTCCAATACACAGATTATTTTATTTTTGGTGAAATGATTGAGTTTAGAATCTCGTGGCACAGAATTGGAATCGAGCCATTGAATTTAGAGATGAGACCCACTAGCTTTTCCAATCCATTACCTGGAGAATACAGGTTTGCTTAGACATGACAATTGTTTTTAAAAAAAAAAAAAAATTCCCAGCCCAAGTTTTTGAATAACTTTAGTTTTTTGGAGGTGGAAGATTAATTCATAATATAATAGAAATTCCTGATTATTAAATCATTCTCCTGATATTTGCCATAAAGTACCTTCTTCAATTGCATTACAGTACTTCTAGTGTCCTCTGTGAATTGTCCTAAATGATTCTTTTTCCCTTTCATAATGTTGGCTCCCTTCAGACATTCAGACTAATATTGTATCATTCTTTCCCCATAGGTTAGTTACTCTGAGACCTTAATCACTGTATTGTTCATTCTCTGGATGCTCTCCAATTTGTCAATATCTTTCTTAAATGGGGGCACCTCAAATTGCAGCCATTAAACATACTTAAATTAGTGCTGAATATTAAGTAATGTCTTTGAGATTAAAATGATCTCCACTATCGCTGCAATGCACCATCTCTTGTTAATGAAAATAAGGCCACAACAAGAGGCTCTGAAATGGTAACTTTTTTAAAGCAAACATTTAAAAGGTTTGACTCAGTCTGGTTCACATTCTGTGGGGGTGGAGTTCTTTAAAAAAAAATTGAATAGCAAAATATAGTACATCCTCTATCACAATTTCTTTACTTCATGATTTTTCTATTCCGTTAGACATAAGTGAATCGTTTAATGCTAAGAAACTATAGTTGCATTGGTGAAACATGTCTGTTTCTACAGATAAAGGCTTGTACTGGAATATCACTTGGCTTCTTTAAAATCAATATATAAACCTAAGAGTATAATTAGCCTGTGCATCCTTTAGGCATAGTATACTTACCTTTTAAAAAGCTTTGCCGGAATTGTGTTTTAAAGAGGCAAAGATCAGAAGAAGAGCTGAGAATTTCAGGGATACAGACTGTAATGTTTAAGAAAGCAGGGAGAATCCAGAACTACACCCACCCCCGTACCCCGCACACACCATGATTTTAAGCACTTTCCTGGCTGTTATTCAGGACTGTAATAGTACAGGTGCCATTGAGCCAATAACACCATGAGATCACTTCAGGATGATGGAGGACAGTGCATTGAGGTCTCTCACTCCTACCACAGTCCTCTCTCTCAGACAAGTGAGTGAACAAAGTGCCTGGATCAGATAGTTCCAATCTCAACCTCTCATCTGTGGCTGCTTACTGAGGAAACTTGTCTTTGCTGGAGTCTGTTGTTCCCCATCTTGGGGTGCCGCTTGGGAATGGTTGGTTCCAGGAGTTCTTTGGATTATTCTTGTTACCATCTGTGATGGAGTTTGAAGCAAATCCGGGGACACTTAGCGATGGGACCTGATCCTTAGTCTGGGCCTTCCTACTCTGTGCCTAGGAATTGCTCTCTGTCCTTCACTACAGCAAGGTCAAGGAACCCTATATGAGCCCCACATGCTTCGTGTTAGCCTTCTGGGGAAGTTTTGTGAAGACCACAAAGACCAGGTGTTTCTATTTCCTTGTCTCAGGACATACCTATTAGGATACCCACTGCCACTTATTTTGTCCCATCCTACTATGACTATGCACACGTCTGTGCTTATGCAGGTGCTCCTTCCGATTGATTTGATGAAAGAAATAATGAAGATAGTGCAAGATTCTGACTAGTGTTCCTTATCTCCTCCTTTGAATGCCAATGTAAGTTCATCCTCGTCATCTCAGCCAGGTGATTTCCAGAGCTTTCAAAATCTGCTGTGACAAATGGCAAGGACTACGAATCTCAGAACTTTAGTGGTTCAGAAGATGATGTGCTGCTTAGTTGACTTACTTGAATTACAGTG
Source organism: Mauremys mutica (assembly GCF_020497125.1). Lineage (NCBI taxonomy): Eukaryota > Metazoa > Chordata > Testudines > Geoemydidae > Mauremys > Mauremys mutica. The sequence continues at coordinate 136,376,889 of NC_059076.1, read as the reverse complement.
GAAAGAGGAAATGCTGACCCCAATTAATGAGATTGTCCTGAAACCAGCTTGCTATCTTCCTGCTCATCCTGATCAGGAGAGCAGATGAGATGTCTCCAGCATGGATTGGAGTATTGCTATCCTTACCTCGGATCACTTGTTATATCAGCAGTCAGACAAAGGATGGCTTACAGATCCACCTGCAGACAGAGACAAAATGGCTGGATTTATTTGCACTGTTACTTACCAGTCAGCGACATTGTAGTTGCAGAGTGCAAATTATTAGGAATTTCAAATAAGGGATGACTCCTCTTTGCAAGGAAACTTTCTTAGTTTTGAATTTTTGGAACACCAGCCAGAAGTGATGGGCCTCAAATCCATCTTGACTGGACGACAGCATGCGTTGAGAGCCATAAATCACTTATCAATACGACAATCTGGGTCTGCTGATGCAACTGGACAAGCTGTCAACAGAAGATGTATAGTTGTCAGAAATTCATGTGTTCTTTCTGTTGATCTCTCTCTCTCTCACACACACACAAGCCTGGTCCTTGGAAATTTCACAAAGTTCCTTAGATCTCTGCTCAACCCTACTGAGACTGACAGATGGTTCTGAGGGTTCTAATTCTGTACTGAATGTCAAAAATAGATACTGTGACAGACCCAGACCAGTGGGGTCCAGGAGTCTGGTAGAGGGCAAATATACTGGTCACTGGATGAGTAGTTTTCTGTTCTCTGAGTGACCAGCGCAGGGGCTGCACTAGAGTAATCAGGAACCTGCTAGAACCAATTAAGGCAGACAGGCTGATTAGATCACCTGCAGCCAATCAAGGCAGGCTAATCAGGGCACCTGGGTTTGAAAAAGAGCTCACTCCAGTCAGGCGAGGAGGAGCCAGAGGAGAGGAAGTGCGTGTGAGGAGCTGGGAGCAAGAGGCACAAGGAGCTGAGAGTGAGAGGCTGCTGCTGCTGGAGGACTAAGGAGTACAAGCGTTATCAGACACCAGGAGGAAGGTCCTGTGGTGAGGATAAAGAAGGTGTTGGGAGGAGGCCATGGGGAAGTAGCCCGGGGAGTTGTAGCTGTCGCGCAGCTGTTACAAGAGGCGCTATAGACACCTGCAATCCACAGGGCCCTGGGCTGGAACCCGGAGTAGAGGGCGGGCCCGGGTTCCCCCCAAACCTCCCAACTCCTGATCAGACACAGGAGGAGTTGATCCAGACTGTGGGGAAGATCACTGAGGTGAGCAAATCTGCCAATAAGTCCAGGACCCACCAAGGTAGAGGAGGAACGTTGTCACAATATACTAAATCTTGGTAAGGACTTCTGAATAAAGCACAGTCAAATAGGTTTGTCTGTCAGATATGAAGGGATAAAACAGGATTAAGAGTTTTTGAAAATGTGATTTGTCACCTATTATTTGAGAGTCTGGTATCTCTGACATGGCTTATCTGATTAACCTGAAGAATTCAAAATTTTTCCTCAGGCCACAGACTACACTGGCAAAATTTTGCCTCAAAAGGCCCCTTCTGAGGAAGCTAGAGGCTGGCCAAAAACTGGTTTGTAATGGAAAATGTATAAGACTGTCTTAATTGGGTATGGATGGGAGGAAAATGAGGGACACCCATAGCGGTTTTTGTTTAGTGTGCAGTTCCACAGCATGATTATCTGTATTAACTATCAACAAGCGTTCACTTGAAAAGCAATGTGTGGTTTAGACGCATTAAAGCATACTTCCTTTACAGCCTTCTAGCTAATCAGTATTCAAACCAAGCAATGGACATGCTGCCAAAAACAAAGAAAAAAGTATTTTTGCACTACTACTGAGCCGTCGTCTAGCGCAGACATTTTTCCTCACATCAGGTGCTCCAGGCCATAGGAATCACACTTGCTTAAAATAGCTTTGATGCCTAAATGCCATTTAATACAATTTGTGGTTGTAATAGTTAAAAATAAAACTTTGTAACTTCAAAAGAACTTGGTTTCTCTTAGCTTGCACAGCAGTGTGATTGTTTTTGAGGTTGGGAGTCTGATTGCAAAATACAAAGTAATTTTGAATTTAATATTATTCATTCCTTTACTTAAGTGTTTGTTAAAGTTGTGGTTACAGATGCAGACTGTAATTTCCTATAAGCAGTGTGAGCTGTTAATTTCTGTCCATGACTATATCTTTTAAGGCTAAATAAATAAAGCAAAGCTTCCCAGTAGTTTTAGGGCCCAAATTTTGGGGTCTATGCCGTTGATCACTCAGCAATTTTTTCATAATTAATTTAAATGGTGAACTCTCGTTAACAATCAATAACCTATAAGCTGATATGGCCCTTTGATTTTGTTGGTGTGTATTTAAAAAAAAAAATTCCTGTAGCTACAAAAATCCATGACAACTTACTTAAACTTAAACATTCCCTATTAAGAGTTGTAACTCTGAAACTGATTATAGCCAAAAATTAAACCAATTGAGTTCTTTTCATTGCAGAAAGGAAGTATAAATGGTCATCTCCATTGAAGTCAACGAAGTAATGACAATTTACACCAACTACTGATCTACCCTATAAATGATGAAAATGAAATCTGTGTGTCTATAACAATCCATTTCCTATTTACAGTCTAAGATATTACTAATCTAGATTTAGCCTTGACAGTATTCAAAACAATCTGCTTAAAGGGACTCCATCAATTTAAAATGTGAATAATTTAAAAAGAATAATTACGTTTCAGGCCCTACACCTGCCCTTGAGATGCTTTGCCATTTTGTGCGTATTTAAACTAGCCCGTTGATTTCCTTGTTTAAAGTGCTTTCCCCTCCCATGTTGCTGCATCCTACAGACAGTGAAACTGACTATATAAAGTGCTGTCCAGTGCAGGAAGTAAACAGTTACAGAAATCTTTGCTGTTTACATTTTTGCTACTGATGCAAGTATCAGACATTGTGGGGGAGTTTTTGTTCATTTTTTAAAGTTGATGTCCCTTTGACGTGACACCTTGATGTGCATTGGGTCAAGTTCCTACCTGAAAATGGACACAGCAATCATTGCATTCAATAGAAGCTGAGAGAATGGAAGTGCTGCTAAGTACACTGAGGACAGAATTGAGGTAATTGGGTATGGCGCAGATCTAAAGTGAAACTGTTATGTCAGATCCCGCAAAACAAAATTTTAGGGCTGGCTATCATGGCTTCCTCATCTTTCTGAGGTTTGTTTTTATTGTATCACTTTACCAAATGCCACAGTGACATGGAATTGTACAGTATTTTGGATTAAATATGTATAGTTACAGCCACTTAGCTTGGGAGTCCAATGCATCTCCACTACACGAATCCCTAATCTAATACGAATGCCTAAGTGCAGCATATAGAAAAGAGAAAATTAAAGAATGGACTTTTCACCTTGAGTTAGGGGGAAAAACATCAAACAAAGTGTTCTTAACACACCCCAACGTGGCGTGTTGGCGAGTGAAATGCTGTCAGACTTTGACGTTGTTTTGTACTGAGCACCTTGATGCGAGTTAGTTCTTTTGCTCTTCTTGCACTCACTGTTAGCAGACTGCCAGCAGCTGTTAAGTCTGCTCGGCAAGATGAAAGGCACCATCTCCAAGTATGAAGATTTTTCAAAACCACATCCCAGCATATGATTCTTGTTTGTCTCAGAAGTGTATTTAGCCGATCTAAAAACTGCTCGAGCTGTTCTGTGGCTGTGCAGCTTTTCTTCATCGCAAGTCCTTGTGAACCTGCTGCTAAGGAGTCTTGGGCTGCTGAAAGCATCGTTTTACATGGAAGATGTCTTTCCTTGTTAGATTTTCGCTCGCCAGTTTCAATGCATTCTTCCTGTTCCGCATAAAATCGCAGTGTTATATGGCTCTCGGCTCTCCCTGATGATGTTTGTGAAGGTACCAGGTAAAGTTTGTTTCTGCCTATATCTTAATTTAGTACAATCTGGCAAGGAAAACAGGTATTTTTTTACACACAAATGTTTTAAAATAAGAATAGAAGTAGTAATTTTTTTTTGTTTTTAATAAAAACTAAATAAATTAGAATCTTGTTTTAGGTCATCAGATGTCGTTGCTAATAATTTTAGTGTTCTTCCAGTTATTTGTTACTTTTACAGCTGGGTTGTTCTTTAAATTGCACTACTATATACAGTACACATGACATCATTTGGACTTGATCTTGTTGTCTGCATGTTGAGCTTTATAATACCTTCAGTAAAGGCAAATCTTAGTTAAGGGCCATCCTTTATTATTCCTGGTAATGCATCATCTAAGTTCTAAAATAACTAAACAAACTCCATAGTAACGCCTTAGCTAGAGCAAACTGCCTCCAGCAATAGTAAAAACATGCCCATAGTTGGAGCCATAGCTAATAGGAACGAAGAACTGATTGCTGACAACAGGAACCAGGTAATTTGAAGTTTTTTAAATTCAGCTTTTGCAAAGAACAGCTGGTGATTTCTTTTTAGAGTAAGGGGAAACTTTTCTACAGATGTCCAAAATAAGGTTGAAAAATCAGCTACCCCTCCTTGTGCAGTTGCAGCTTTTATACTGTGATCTATATTGTTATCATTATGAGGGAAAGATCCATATTATGCTAATTTGACTCAACCCACCAGAAGCAGCATAATATAAACTTCTTTTTTCTTTTCTGGATGAGAGACTATGCCAAACAAAATAAGTGAGAAGTAACTTTCCTTTAGGCTACATGTAAGTGGTAATATGTAACTTACGTACAGTATATTTCTCAAATATTTGAACTCCAATTGATACATTAGACCACAATCATGAGAAGCATTAAAGCTCTCGAGAGCATACTAATGGCAGAGAAATGGAGCCATTGGCATCTATCATGTCGATAACCCATATATTTAAAGACCCCCTTATAGCAGCTGCTTATAGGATATAGTGAGTAATGGCTCTGATGGAGACCCTGTATTCTATTGTGTCAATCATCCATGAATATAGACATGCCTCAGAAGACTCAATAGCGGCTGTCTTTATTAAAATACCACAAACACATGTCTTAGATACAATAAGGAAATTTGGTGTTCAGGCCTGTACTCTTGCCATGATATCTAACCCGTGTGACTGTTCCTACTCTGTCTGTAATCTTTCCTTAAGCCTAATTATGGGCCAAATGTTGCCTTCATCTGGAGATACAAAACTAGGAGTCAGCCATATCCATGTATCTGAGGCCAGCATTTGGCCACAGGCTGTTTGCCACGAGCATATCCTGCAGCAATGAGTTCCACAGGCTAGTTACTTTTTCCCTTTTTATCTGTTCTATAAATTCATTGCCTTTTTAATTTCCTTGTATCCTTTCACTTGCCTAATATAGAGCAGGGCACAGAGGAACAGCAAACTGACCACCTCTTTGTTGTTTGGCTCATCCAGTTATACCCCTGCCAGAACATGATGGTTCTCTACAAATACCCTTAAGTGTTTTGTCTAGTCCAAGGCTTCATATTACAGGTGACACAATGATCCCACAGTCTACCTTGTATAAATAAATATTCATTGGGCCATAGTAGAACATCATCAACAGGAGAGATTGAGACACACACTAGAATACCCAATAGTCTGGTGAGTTAGAGGCCTAAAATGGGGTGTGGGAGACGCAAATTCAAATCCCTGCTCTGAATCAGGCAAAGTGAGGATTTGAACGCTAGTTGCCCACCTTCCTAGGCGACCACTCTAACACCTGTGCTATGGGGTCTAAGGGGAGTAGTGCCACCTATTGGGTAGGTTGTGCACTCAGAGCACAGCTGATCAGACTCTGCAGGCAAGATAGGGTGTGGGAATACCTAGTTTGTGAATCTCGCCAAGCAGCTTGGTGGTGTCAGGATCATGGCAGCTTTGTGCAGAAAGGTAGGTGCCAAGGGAATTTTGCCAGTGGAAACACAGGCACCCAAATTCCAGAGTCAGGCAGCAGCTGAGAAGTAGTTTTATGAATGGCAGTAGCACCTAAATGTTGGACATGAGGTCCTAAGACCCCCTTGTGAATCTAGCCCTTTGCTGTAGGCTGCTTGTTTCAGAGGGGGAGCAGAAGCTGACTGCACGGGGCTGTTACCTTGTCACATATTGCTAGCCAAGATGTGGCTTGATGAGTACTCACTTGACAGACCATCCATGTACAAACCTGTCCATTGCATACACATGTACCTCTTGTGTACCAAATGGTAGCTGGTATTTTGTCTCCTATGGAAGCGTTCCTTGTAGTAGCCATTGTTCCTCCATTCTCCTTCATCTCTTATTTTTCATGTGTAATAGCATCTAGCACTTCCAAGTAGGCTCTACTGGGGTATATTTCAACTGTGACAGAGGGGAGTTCAAGGGTGTTTTGTACAAGTAGAAGGCAATGCTGATCGGGTTGGGAGTGCTTGTTGGTCCTCCCACTCTTTTCCTTCCGATATTTGGTGTGCTCCATTTGTAAATGAAGGACATTAATTCTGTTCTAAAGGGGGGGGGGGAGTCAAATTAAGCTTATACATTTGATGACAGAACAAGGAGCAATGGTCTCAAGTTGCAGTGTGGGAGGTTTAGGTTGGATATTAGGAAAAACTTTTTCACTCAGAGAGTGGTGAAGCACTGGAGTAGGTTACCTAGGGAGGTGGTGGAATCTCCTTCCTTAGAGGTTTTTAAGGTCAGGGTTGACAAAGCCATGGCTGGGATGATTTAGTTGGGAATTGGTCCTGCTTTGAGCAGGGGGTTGGACAAGATACCTCCTGAGGTCCCTTCCAACCCTGATATTCTATGATTTAAATATAGTGAGTAAATATTTTTCATCTCCTTTAACGTTTCCCCTTGCGTATACTTGGCAATGGAATCTTTTATGCTGTACATGCGATACCACGCTTGTGTCTAAAGTCACAGAGAAATGTGCATTCTTCTCCGAACAAACATCTATACAGATTTTACTCTCGGTGAGCAAGTGCCACATGCACACGAGATCGGATTCTCTAGGCTAACAGTGTGTATCGGCGCCATGCCTGTGCCCTGGATGACAGAACCCCTCCCCACCAAGGGTATAAACATGGAGTAGGATCCAACCATCTCTTGGTTCCTTCTCGCCTGTGGCTGTGAGATGGAACCCGTAGCAGCATATACTTCTGTTGCACACTCTGCAATTTAGCGTAGGGTTTTTTAGGATTAGTGTAGTTTATTAGAGCTCATTCTGCTATGGCTCAGGCAGCCTCTGGTGCCTGTTTGGGTAACAGTGTCATACCGGAGATATATAGAGTAGCTATCTGGAGCTCGATCCACATATTTACTGCTCACACAGGTGTCCAGCTCGAATGCCAGTCTTGGCTGGGCTGGCCTGCTGTCACTAGTCAAATAGGACTCCTCATACCCCTCTCCAAGCAAACTGGCAACTGCCTGTTAGTCACCAAAAGTGGAATGTGTGTGGACAATACATCTTGAAGAACTGCACTTACTATTCTCAGCCTTTGGTATTATATGATTAGGTTTGGCAGGATTAGATTTTTGTCGATAAATATCAGTAAACGTTGATTTCACCCTATCCCCGCCCCCTACAAACTGAGGAAAAAATATGTCCATCAATGATAACTGAAAATTATAGATAGGCCTATTAAGAAAAATGCAGCTTGAGACCTTACTAGAGTTCGATTTAAGAATACTGACTTCATTTATTTTGATGTGATGTTGACCATTTGTGGTTTATCATTTATCAGCTTGTAACTTTTTTTGAATCTCAACATCTACTGCCATTAACTACCCCCATAATTTGATAGCCCCCATAATTTCCTATAATTGTGAACATTTAAATAGACCAAAAAATACTTAAAACCCACAATTGTGTGCAACCGTGAAGATAAAAATGGGAAAAAATGCTTAAAACTGAACATTGGTATCATCTGTCAAAATTATAACACAAAAATCAAATTCTGCAAAGCCTGTTTGATGTACTAAATAGCGTCGTGCTGTTCAGGAGTTTGCATTTCCTGGTGTTACCCAGTCCATAATAATTTTCTGTAATAAAACAAGTACGTTGGTGTAACAGGTGCAGGCAGAGTCCCAGCTCCACCCTGGTATAGTTGTCTGGCTACTCTATCCCAATCCTCCTTCAAAGCCAGCAGCAATCTTGGAGCAATCTTTGTGGAGAGGTTCGGTGACCTCTCTCCCCAGCAGCAGGGTAATGCTGGGCCTGTTAGCGCATGCTTGTAAATTCCTGGAGCACCCATGCGAGAGAGGCTTTCCTAGGTGTGTTGTGCACTCCGGGGCTCCCATTGGTAGGGAAACCCAGAGAGGGGCAGAAACTGAGAGCCGAGTGAGCTAGTCACCAATGTTCTTCTGCCTGAGATGTTCTCGATCCCTAACTGGTGGGTGGATGCGTGAGAGAGACGTGTAACTGAGAACATCTCACTTTGTTTGTGTTTAAAGCATCAGACTCAACTTTGCAGGAGTAAGTTTTATGCCGGTCCCTGCCTTACCTCCTTTTATGATTTTTCCTCTTCTATGCTGTATTAATCCCAGAATTTTTTTTTTTAACTCCTTGAATAGATCACTCTGCCGTCACCTCAGGCTGATCATTTTTGTTTTCTCTGGTCTTTTTGTTTTCATGATATGCGGGAATGAGTATAAAGATTAGATAAAAGATAGGTTAAATACGGCTTTAAGAACCAGAATCTGACCTACTTTAAAACTGTTCTAATCTGACAGAGAAGTTTTTCCCCACATTCTCTGGGTCTGATTCAATTCTGCTCTGCACCTGGTGCAGTTATTTACACCTGTGCAAAGTGTGTGGGTAAAAATGCTACCATATCACAATGGTAGCATCTAAAATCCAATTTGTGCATGTTGTGCACAGTTGTAAATGACTGCCCAAGGTGCAGGGCAACAAAGAATCAGGCCCTTAATATCTAGTTTGCTTGAAAACAAAACAACCAAACCCTACTGCTCCAAGGTTGGCCCTGCAAATCTGCTGGCAGATCAGTGCATGAGAATGAGGAGAATTAGAACCTAGATCTCAAATGTTAACCCTTTGTGCTAGGATTATTATCCTTTGCACGAGAGGGTGAACTGGAAGAGTTCTGTGTGCTCCTCCAGCACACTGTTGACCTCTCCGGTGCTGCCCAGTCTTCATTTGTTATCCTCTGAGGAGGCTGCCAAAAATGATAACTTGTGCTCCCTCTGCTGTGCAGTAGCAATTACTGAAACTCAGCAGTTCTGTCTCTAGAGCTGGCTGATCGGCTGCTTATCGTGGTGGTGTAGCCGTGTCGGTCCAAGGATATTAGTGAGACAAGGTGGGTGAGGTCATATCTTTTATTGGACCAACTTCTGTTTGTTGAGAGAGACCAGCTTTCAAGCGTACAGGGCCTGCAGACGAGCTCTGAGTAAACTCGAAAGCTTGTCTCTCTCACCAACAGAAGTTGGTCCAATGATAGACGTTGCTGCTGTTACACAAACAAGGATTTTTGGCATCAGGTTTACTTGTGAAGCAAAACTCTTGTTGTTTAAGCCTCACTCGAAGCACAGCAGAGAAATTTTGAAGGGTTTAGGGTATATGCTAAAGAGGGAATAAAATAAATAGGAAAACATTATAACAAATGCTTTGAATCATGCTTTGAGTGTGGCTGAGTCAGGCCTTGCAGACAACTTTTCCCCCTGAAATCCTGCTATCTGAGCTGGTGCTAATCTACTATAGATATGTGGATCCTGGCACTTCCTAATGCAAGAGTGTTACAAAAAAAATCCTCCTCTCTAGCATGAAGCCACGTTTTCATTCTGGGTCCCAAACGCTGCTCGGTAGATCAGTGGAAAAATTCTGGACCCTGATGCATACTGGCACAAGAGTACCATCAAAACAGGTGTCTGGCCTCTGCATCCAGCTGGTTTTTGGGCTCAACCCCCCCATCCCCCTGTCCATTTAGAAGACAAATACAAGCACTCCAGAAAAATCTGGAGCCTATACATTTTGGTGCAAGAGCACATCAGATATCATATCCATCTAGATCTAGCAGATCTGGCTCCGAACTCCCAAATCATACCACTTACACAGGTAAATGTAAGCTGGTGTTGGAGTGCTAAAAAAGTCTGTATCCAAATATTCTGTTCCAGAGGGTCCCAAGCCCCTAGCCACCAAGTTAAACTCTCTGGAGTAAGCTGCTTTTTTGTCATCCTCCACTCCAAATCAGTGATATGCTGGACAGGGTAATGGGGTCTCACTAGATCCCGTAGTTAAAACCCTTCTACTGACCTGAAGGGGTGAGGACTCGGTTGGGTTCCCTGTGTCTAATGGAGCTTGCACCCCTGCACTGAAATGACTAAATTTACCGCTATGTAGATGGTATTTTGGGTCTCCTAGAAATACACATGAAGAGCAGGGTCTGAGCCTTTGGAACGGACCAAATTGAAGGTTTTGTTTCTGTTTTTTTTTTTTTTTTAAACTCTCCACTTCTGTAACCAGTTTCAAATGAGAGACGCTGAACATGATGTACTGCTATCATTATCTAGTCACTCTGGAGTTCAGGAAGAAGGCTAAACATTTCCAGCAATGTCTGACAGGCCAGGGGGAAATTTTTATGGGGGAACCATGGTGAATTATTACCAGCGTATTACTGCCCAGATCATACGGTTAGCAAAGAGAACGGGACTGGACTGGTTCTTCAAAGGAAGTCAGTCTCCAGAATTAACCAGCCACACTTTTGACCTTCTGCAGATGCAACTTTTCCCTTTTTCATCATTTCTCAGGGTGCAGTTTTCCCTCATTCCAACACCCCCCCACACACACACCTCCCTGTTTCTGGATGAATTTATTGTCCATGTTGATGTCCTGTCTCACACAGCCTAACTTTCTCCATCTGATTCCTAGGTCTGGGGCTATTCTGCCACTCACCAGCTTAGCTAATTCTCTGGTTCCCTCAGTCACTGAGTTGCATCTTTCTGACCATCTGTTTTTCCTACAGTTTTGCCCTCTCCTCACCTGATCACTCAGTCCTCTTGTCCTTCAGCCCATAAGTACCTCTTACTTCTTTGCTGCTCTCTATCCGGACCCCTCCTGCAGTCAGTGAGCTCTACACCAGTAGCACAAGCATCTCTCTCTGAGGCTTTGTCTACACTGGCAAGTGAAAGACACAACTTTTGTTGTGCGGAGGTGTTGTGTGTACACACACACACACACACACACACACACACACACACACACACACACACACACATACACACCCCGAAAGACAAAAGTTTTGTTGATGACAAGTGCTGGTGTGAACAGCGTTTTGTCACTTGTTGGGGGTGGAAGTTTTTTGTCAGCAGGTGAGCTTGCTCCTACTGACAAACAGCGGCTACACAGTGCACCTTTTAGCAGCATAGCTGTAGGGGCACTGCCATGTCGCTTAAAGCGGAGGAGTGTCTCTTTCTTAACAGATTCCCGCCTTTTTTATTCTTTCCTCAAACCTTCTCCTTTGCCCTCCTGACTGGATGCCCAGGATCATCTTGGGAGGCAGCAATTTTCTTATAGAAGAAGTTGACAAGTACTTCCCCATCTCTCTCTCTCATCTGTCCTTTCCTTCCTGTCCTGTGTTGTTCCTTCATTCTTCCCAGCTTCTGATAACCTCTCCTACTGCGAGCCATGCCTCACCACTCAGCCTTGGGCCTTGACCCCATCTTGTCTATCTGTTGACCACTCGTGCTCTTTCATCTGTATCTCAGGCCTTGTTTACATGAGAGAAGTGACATCAGCTAATTAAGGTGATTTTTTTTTTAAATCAATTTAGTTAAACTGCAAAAAAAAACCTGGGTAGACACTCTTATTTTGGTTTAGATTACATCGTTTAGGAGCTGGTTTAAGGTAAACAGGAGTAAGCCACTCAAAGTATATCAAGGGTCCACACAGAGGTATTAAAAATGGACTATAGCAGGATTCAAAAACTAACTAGATAAATTCATGGAGGATAGATCCATCAATGACTATTAGCCAGGATGGGCAGGGATGGTGTCCCTAGCCTCCGTCTGCCAGAAGCTGGGAATGGGCAACAGGGATGGATCACTTGATGATTACCTGTTCTGTTCATTCCCTTTGAAGCACCTGGCATCGGCCACTGTCGGCAGACAGGATACTGGGCTAGGTGGACCTTTGGTCTGACCCAGTATGGCCGTTCTTATGACTAAAGTTAAACCTGCAACTTTCTGGTGTGAAGGCTTCATGGCTTTTTTTTTTTTTTTTTTTTTAACTCCTGCAAACATTCCCTGGTTTTCCCTAACCTAAAAAAAACCCTCAAGCTCCTTCCTTAATCCTTCCTACCCTTCCAGTTACAACCCTATCACCCACCATACTGCTTGAGAATGCTGTATTTTTTTTTATTCTGCATTGGCTTTCTCCTCAATTCCCCTGCAGATTTGCTTCTGCTTCGTCCTCGTCACTGAACCAGTTATCAAAAGTCTCCAACCGCCTTTTAGCCAAGCCAAAGTGCTTGAACTGGACGCTAGAGAGAGAATGTTGGAGGAGGAAAGTGACCAAGTCAGAATGGCAAGAGGAAATTATGAGAACCGCTGCAGAGCTTCAGACTGGTTGGAAGGGGGAGAGGGTGAGCCCAGAGGGCAGTAACTTAAAGCAATTAAGATCAAAGGTGACCAAGAAGTGAACCAAGTTTTATCTCTCCGTGCGGAAAGGAAAAAGGAAGTTGATCATTTGTTATCAATATTATTTTAGTTACCAAATAATAAAGAACCCAGGGTGCCCAAGGACAGAACTGGCTCTTGGCACTGTTAAATGAATATTTTAAGTTATTTGCAATGTTCTTGTAGCTGTGTCGGTCCCAGGATATGAGAGAGAGAAGCTAGGTGAGGTAAAAGATATTCTCTCTCCTGCCTTGTCTCTTTGATTTCATTACATGAAAATACCCTACAAGTACATACAACTCCCTATCTGATGTCCACTGGCTTTCTTTTGGTCTATACACTATCCAAGGGACTGATTTCTGCAAGGCCCTTAATACCCACTGAAGTCAATGAGAGCTAAGAGCTCACCACTTTCCAGTATAGGACCCCAGGCGATTCTGAATAGGTTCAGGTACAAACCACATCCAAACTGGACATGAAGGTTAAATTATTAAGACCACAGATTTAAAGCCATTAAACTAACGAGCATTAATTTATGCAACATCAGAAAAATGTTAGTGGAACCACAAATCGGTATTTTTTTAAAATGAATTCATCAGCTAAAACCAAACATGATCTGATCAAAACCAGAACACCCAACTCTCCATCCCACGTTTGCTTTGGACACAAGGAGTCTGGATTTTTCTTGTGTGCTGGAAGTAGTCACGCTTGTCTGTTTGGAGAGTGAACTTCTTTACCATTTGGAGCCAAAACCTAGTTGGGTCCAAATGGATTTAGGTGCTAGATACGTGTGGGTTTCTTTCTTCTTTTTTTTTTCCAGTACCCTTTACCAGGATGCCCTGGGGTCCATATGTTTCTGTTGGACTAACACCAAGGATATTTGCTTTTTTGGATCGTACAGTCTTGGGTTTCTGAGCCAAAAGTTAGCTGGCTCCAGGTGCAAGACCAGGGTTTTTGTGGTGCTGTTATGCCAGAATGCGTTGGGGGGGCTGGTTTTTCATAGATTCATTTTTCATGCTAGCTATGGTTGGCTAATTTTAGCGAGTACCAGTCTGGGGTTGCAGACAAAAACTCCCCCCAAAACTGGTTGGATCCAAATGTCTGATACGAATTTTGTGGCAGTCTAGTGCCAGGATATGTCAGGGTCTGGATTTTTGTGGTGTAATTGCTGTAGCTATATGGGATCGATATAGAGAATAGGATTTGGGGGTCTCGGGTCAAAAACTGATTAGATCAAGTTTTTAGATACACCCTGAAACTCTCTCTCAATTTTCTTCTATATATTTTAAAGATGACATCATCTTTCCCGGGCCAGTCTTTAAATTCAGAACTTATTTTGTTTCAGAGTCTGAGTGTTAAGTTTCCTTCCATTTCTGTATAGTGCAGCTTTTAATATGATGCTTGAAATTTAACAAACAGACCTTTAGCCACTCCCTCTGTCTTTTACTTTCTGCACTCCCTAGAGTTATTCATCTATCGCTTCTTTGGTGAGAATGCATAATGGCGAGGCAAATCAAACACTGCTCAGATGGCAAACAAATAGATCATGATGGTAACTGCCAAACGAGTTCAGTAAGAAAACAACATGCATGCCTGGGACTCTAGAGAAGAACGGACAACGTGCCTGTGTGTCCTGCTTTTTAAAGTGCAAGGGGCATCGTCACATTAAAAACCACACGCGTGTCCGAATGTTTAGTACCTGCTGTTGTTACAAGCCCCACGCGTGATCATGTATGTTTCTATTTTATCTGTTCTGTTTTGTGCATTTGATGGCACTTTTGTGTATAGTCAGTTTCACCATTTCCCTATTAGTGAAGGGGAAACTGATTACCCAAGTTAAATGATTGATTATTCAGAGCCATGCATCTGCAGAAGTGAGGTTTTTTTTTTACCCACAAAAGCTTATGCCCAAATAAATCGGTTAGTCTTTAAGGTGCCCCCAGACTCCTTGTTGTTTTTGCGGCTACAGACTAACGCAGCTACCCCCTGATACTCGATTACCCCAAAAGACCCTTACAAACCTGAGCAGGAAAACAGTTTCTGTAACACCTCCTTTTTTTTCAAAAGAGGAGACAATATTTCCGGAGCTGCTATTTAGGGGGGGGGGCGCTATCAGAAAAGTCTTTTGTTTTAATTAGTTGGTTAAAGAAAACATGCCAGTTGCCTGTGCTCCTTTAAGGAGTTTGCAAGAATACTGAAGGTACGGGTGGGTTTGCTGATTGGCTCCTCTGCCGCTCACTGAGGGCCGGTCCGTGGAGCGGGGAAGGTGAGAAGGGCGGGTCGGTGGAATCACCGTTCATAAGAGCAGGTGGGGCTGCAAAGACCTTTTCCGAGTCCAGGGCCGGGGCGAGCGAGGGGTGGACCAGGGCTTGAAGGGGAAGACGCGGGGCGCACTAGGACCCAGGCGGGGTTTTGTCACTGCTGCTCTTCCCCTTCCAGCCCGCGCTGCTTGGTGCACAAGGACTTTCAGTTTTGGCTGCGCTGCTGCTGCTTCTTTTTTTAAAAAAAAGTCTCCAAGGGTCCGGAACAGGATGGTGAAGATGGGGTGAGCGAGACGCAGCCATGGCAGCGGCAAAGCGGGTTTTCCACCTCCAGCCATGCGGTAAGGCGCAGGGATGAGAGCGGGGCGGCTAGTTCGGATCGCAACCTGCAAGATTTGTGTGCGTGTGTGTGTGTGTGTGTGGGTCCGTCCGTCCCCTCCCCACCCCGCGTGTGCTGGCAGCTCACAGGCGCGATGTGCAATGTTTACTGTGAAGGGTTTTCCTGTATTGCAATGAGCTGGGCAGACGCTTTTAGCAGCCTTAGCAAGAGCGTTTCGTTTTCATGGGCAGCTTGCTACTTCCCCATCCCGCCCCCGATTTCCTCCCCCCCCCCCCAATTGCCAAAAAAAAAAGTGTCAAGTTTTGACTGAGTTGCATCATTGTTTACAACCCTTTTGTTTATAAGCGAGTTGTGGTCCGATGCAAGGTGGAGGAGACCGGGTTTGCAAAATGGAGCTAATTTGACAGCAGTTGAGGCAATTTAAACCAAATTGGTGCAGATATGACATGAAAATAAACCACCGCTTCCTTCAGAGGAGCAGGGGATAAATTAGCAGTTTAAAGGTTTACGTTGTACTGTGGTGTTTACATCGGTTGTCATTAGGGGAAAATTAGCATCGGGAGTCTCTTTAACTAACTGTAGTGAGAGATGAGAGTCTGGCTTCTCTTTAGAAAAGGAGTCCGCGTAAAAGTTGTAACATAACTTGATCGATTTAACCTGATTGCAAATGGTTGGAGTGTATGCATGTGTTGGCAGAACCCCGGTAATGTTTTCTGACGGTGAGGGGTTTGTTTTTTTTGGAAAGGCTGTTTGGAAACAAATCACTGACACAATTTTAAATGCACTTTGAAATAAGGTTCTTCGCTACCAGATGGATGACAAATTTAATGTTGTGCAATTGTTTCTTTTTTTAAATGGATAGCAGTACTTCCTTGAAAAGCACCATGACTGCTCTAATGTTGCTTTTTATGAAAAATTAAGTTGCGTTGGATTTACAGCTGTTTCTCCATGAAAGTTCATTCTAGAATAAAAGGAACTGTTTAGTTCAGAGGTAGCAATAACACGGTCTTGGAACTCTAAGGTGCCACAAATATTCCTGGCTTGGAACAGGGACTCAAACTTTTTTCTGTTGAATTTTTTTGTTTGTTTTGTTTTGGTGGAGTTTGTGTTTTTTCTCCTCAGTTCATTGGTGACTGCTTGACCTGTTTTGAACACCAATTTTCCAAAGAAATAATGTTTCCTCTCGCTGTCTGGCTACCTACTCATGTCTTTCTCTACTTGTTAGCTCTGCTAAAAATCTTGTCATGGTGGTAGTTTGGGGGCCAGCCTGTGTTAAATGAGTGTTTTTTGTTGGCGTTCTGCTGTTATCCAGATAGATGATGTTGGTGCCAGAAGTGTGCACGTGAACAATCTCTATCTGATGGCATTTGGATTTTTTTCCAAGCTTTCATCCTCATCCTTGTAGATGACAGGAAAAGTTGCAGTGCTTGCTTGTATAGAAGTTTTCTATCTATCATTAAGTCTTCTAGCTGAGATTTGAAATGTGTTTTAGCAGCCCACTAAACAGTGTGTTACTTTTCCATATAGAGTCTGCAGTTATGAAAATAAATGACTCTTACTGCACTCATGGACTATGCTGTAGAGCATGCATTTATTTTGTACCTTTAACCTTCTCGCCTGGATTGCTGTTGGAATCTGTCAGGTACACAGATCTCGGGCCTTTTAAGTACTGCGTCATCTAATGCTGCTTTGAGAAGGATGGTGCTAAAATAACTTAAGCCTCTTCTATGCTACAACCTGCACCATTCCCACCAGCAGCGATGGGCTTTGTAACTTAACTTCTATTGTAGATGGCCACCACTATCTCTAACTTTTCTAGTCTCTGAGCAGCTTTTGTGAAGCTGCCATTTTGTAACAATGACCTGCAATGGAAATATTTTCGTCAAATCCATCCACTTTTGGAGAAAGGAGCAGTCCAGAATTGGCAAGTCAGTCCTTGACAGCTTGAAGGTCTGATAGCCTGTGATTAAACACGGTTAGAAACACCGGCTTTACGCCAAAACTGGCTTTTTCCAGATAAATACAGCACTTATTTGTAGTGCTGATGGGAAGGTGATGCCTTGGCTTATAGCAAAGCCATAGTAAATAACTTGAGGCTTTCATAAGTTATTAAACCAACTTTTTTTACACTGAATGAGGCTCACAATAAATAACTAGGCAACCTGGCTTTATAAGCAGAGGGGTCCAAAAGGAGTACTAGTGAACTTTTCTAAAATCACTTTTTCTAAACCGTGGAATAAACAAAACATATGATGCTTTTATTGACGCTTCCTGGGGATAATCAGCATGAGTAACGGGAGTCATGTCAATGACTTTAACTGACACTGTTGTATATTTGTGTGTGATTTTTACATAATCCCCCCTCACCCCCGCCCCCACACCTTCATTACTCACAGTACATATGCTTCTAAGGGAATTATGAGATTGTCTCCCCCCCACCCAGTTTACATAGCACACATGCGTGCTAAGTATATATGGGACAAAAGCATTACACTATATTACGTAAATTGAGATTTAAAAAAAGAGATGCATATGACATTAACCTCCAGGAATCTAGGGAGGTATTTGTGAAACCCAGTGAATTCCAGTAGTGTCCTGTCAGCTAATGCTCAGGGGTTATTCTCTGAACACCTGCAATGATGCCCTGCTGACCAGAATCCCATGGATACAACCAATGTTTCTTTGAAGTCCTGCTTCCTTCTAGAATGTTTCACTGGGCATAAACATGCCCAATAGGGCAAACTGTTTGGATATTTTTAATGACACATCATTCGAAACTAAGTCATCCGCCCTCTAATTACATATATGTAAAACTACCATTAATTACACCATGAGAGGTGAATTATGTGCATGTATTCAGTATATTTGCAGTGATAGCCACATATGCTAAATCCATCCCACAGTGCCTCAGTTTCCCTATGTGTGAAAAGAGGCATTGATATTTGTGTCCTTTTTTAAAGGTCTCTGTGATCTAAGGGTGAAAAGTGCTAGATGGTGGTGGTGTTTTGCCTACTGTACTAATGCTAATTTGCATGTAGGCTTGCAGAAATCTACTGCATCTGCCACTGTCGGAAGACAGGATACTGGGTTATATGGGTCATTGGTCTGATCCAAAGTGGCTGTACTTATGTTTCTATGTACTGCCTGTATTTGAAAAGCAGATGCTTGATGGCTCTGTGCTGAGAGCCATTGCAGCAGGTGGTGAAGATTTAGCAGAGGGCAGTTTTTCAACTTGCTTCCAATAAAAAAAACTATTCTGCTGTAAGTCTGTTTTGTTAAAATATTCCTGCCCTGTGAACAGGAACTGTAACCATGGCACTGTGCGGTTCCATATCTGTCAACTCTGCTCAATCTACAGCTAGAACAATGTCTTTTTCTAGCTTCTAGCCCTGTAACCTCACTCGGGGTTCTGGGAGTCGAGCTGTATTCTTTCCTTCTTTCTCATCATCTGTAACAGAGCTCCTGCAGACGACACTGTACTGACAAACACCAGAGCAACCCCAGTGTCATCAAATTAAGCCGAGTGCCACCTGTGCAAACCCATTCCCTTCAGTGGGGTTTGTCAAGACGTAACTAAGTTTGAGTAGGTAAACAATCCTGTGGACCGGACACAAAAGGGATTGGAATCCAGTTCCCTCTCCCGGAGTGAGGCTAGCTCTTCAAACACACACACACACTATTAGCCCTGTTTTTAAAGGCAAAAAACACTGAAAGCTGACGTCACCCATTAAAGTACATGGGAAAACTTTTGCTCACATATGGACAACTAAGACGTGTCTGTTACACAAGCAACTGTCAAGCAGGCATCCCACTTTAAGGACCTTTTTTACACTAAATAACTTGCTTGTTGTGGTTCCTAGACATACTCTGGTGTGATGTGTCTTACTGTGGCAGAGATTGGTATGGGGTAAATTAGAGAGAGCCTTAGCCTGCTGTCTCATAGCATGGGTATGGGATCCAACTTAGAGAAGGTTACAGACGATGCCAACGGCAGCAGGGTGAATAAGTATTAAAATGTTTTGTCACAGAGTGGAGTTAGCTCCCTCAGAGCTGAAACTTGCTTTCCATTATAATCTGATTTTTGAAATAACGCCTCTTCCTACCCTGCACTGACTGTCCCTAAGGTAGTCGGGTGTTGTATCCTGCAGTTTTTCACACATCCCATATCATCCCACTGTTGAATCTTTCAGAGGAACTTGGGGGCCATGGGGGAGAAATCAGAAAACGTGGTTTTTAAAGAGACCCTGCATATGGAGTAAAAATAGGGAGGTTCCCATTGTATTTGACAATGGTGCTTTAGGACTGTGTACTCTATCACCAGGTCTGGTGCCTGCAATTCAAGAAGGATGTTCATAAATCGGGGACGATTCAGAGAAGAGCCATGAACATGATGGAATGAATTAGAAAACCTGCCTTACTGTGATAGACTCAAGGAGCTCAATCTACTTAGTTTTAACAAAGAGAAGGTTCAGGGGTGATTTGAAGGAGATTAGCTGGGGTCCATTAATGCAGGGCTATAAAATGAGGCAGTAGAAGGCTGAGAAGGATGCCTGGGGATGACAAGGATGTCCTCACACTTCCTTTCCCCCTGAGGCCAGGGAGGAAACGGGGCCAGGAAGCTCTCTGGACCAGGCCAGGGAGCAGTGAGGACCTGGAGGAGATACTGGTCATCTGCTTCCACAGAAGGACTTTGGTGCTCACAACTCAGAAGACTCTAAGTTAGGGACTAATGTCTTGTCCCCTGCCCCCACAGCTGGGGCAATCCATCATTGTTTGGTGTCTTTTGGAACCGGTCTCTCTAGTAGGTCGCCCCTGTCCTGTATTCAGCTTGGGTGGCGAGATGCACCCCTGAGTGAAAGTGGCAGGAAGCCTATTTTGTTTTCCTCCCACCCTTTTGTTTTCTTTCTTTACCCTGTCACCCCTGGGTCGCACTCGGGCTGCTGCTTTTAACGTGTGTTTGTTGAGGAATAATTAAAATCATGTTAATGTTCAGAAATGTAAAATGACCGACTGACTCCATTTTGGACTGCGCCAGAGGCTAGTGGTGGGGCGGGTGTGGATCGCAGTGCGGTAGGAATCGGTGTTGAAATGGGGCGGGACAGGATTCGGAGAAGGGTCTGGGGACCTGAGGACCTGGACGGAACAAGGAGTAATGGTCTCAAGTTGCAGTGGGGGAGGTTTAGGTTGGATATTAGGAAAAAAAATTTCACTAGGAGGGTGGTGAAGCACTGGAATGGGTTCCCTAGGGAGGTGGTGGAATCTCCTTCCTTAGAGGTTTTTAAGGTCAGGCTTGACAAAGCCCTGGCTGGGATGATTTAGTTGGGGATTGGTCCTGCTTTGAGCAGGGGGTTGGACTAGATACCTCCTGAGGTCCCTTCCAACCCTGATATTCTATGATGGGGAGATACACAAAGGTGTGGCTTGGGGACTTGCTCCTTGTCTCTTAATAAGGGGGCGGGAGGCTGAGGGAAGCGTGACAGGAGATGGTAGCTAAACTATAGCTGTTGGTACGGCACAAACAGTGTTGTTTGGATTGTGAGCTGCCAAGTTATCCCCACTGTATATGCATGGGGGAGGTGGCAGAGAGGGAGTCTCCTCTCCATCCCTCGAGAAGCCGCCGTAGTCTGGCTGCTTGTACTCTGGCGTGGCTGGGGACAACTGCAATGCTGCGGGTGGTTTTCTCTTCTCTGCACTGGAGAAGATCTCTCTCCCCCTCCCCCCGCCAGCGTGTTGGGAGGCGCAGAGATGACCCCTGTTATAGTGGGGTCATGTAACAGTGCCATACTCTGCAAGTCGTTCCATTTTAAAGGCTGCATGTTTATTCCTGGTCTTCCCTTTATGATCTCTGCTATCCCAGATGCTGCACTCATCTCTCTCGTTCCCTACCTCTCCTTGAGGTTAATTGAGCCCCAGGGTTTAATATGCATGTATAACACAACAAACATGTGCACAGTCCATTCCAGTGGGAACGGATGGATGGGGTGGTTTTTTTGGGGGGGGGGACTATTTTATGCTGATTGTACACAACAAACATACAGCTTGAGCTATTCCTGAAAACAACCGTAGTACTGAGAATGCTACTTGAATATATTACCCTGGCTTATCAACCCAATGCAGAGCTAGAATTGAGGCTTTTCCTGTGCTGTCTCTTTGTATTTGCATGGTGTTTAAACGTAGGCTAGAAAAGCAGCATTTCCAGATATTTTACCGTGCTGTGTATCAGCATGCAGGGTGTTTTTTGTTCTGTTTTATATTATTTCCCTCCAGAAAACTTTACCTGACAGCTAAAGGTTGCTAGATTGCATATCCTACCAATACAAACTGTAAGCAATTATTCCACGCCC
This sequence comes from Mauremys mutica, assembly GCF_020497125.1. Lineage (NCBI taxonomy): Eukaryota > Metazoa > Chordata > Testudines > Geoemydidae > Mauremys > Mauremys mutica. Next base: position 136,355,403 of record NC_059076.1, on the reverse strand, counting down.
CGTCAGTTATTCCAGACCCTACACTCTGCTCTTCAGTTTCCCTTCTTAACCTGAACTAACCCCCCTCCATATCTCTCTACCCTCCTCCTGAACAGCCACTCAGGAGTTCAATCTTAACTCTGACCACCTTTATTGGTTACATGCTCATGCATTTTCACGGAGAGCTACCCCGGTGGTGTTTGACAGGGCTGGGGGACTGGAAGGAGAGGTTTTGGGGTTGGGGAGGGGGGACGGGGTTGTGGGGAAGCCCAGTGATTTTGATGTGGCACACATCGGTGCCAGCTGGCAAAGGGTTCGCTACTCTGCATGAGCAACTCCTAACAGGCCTGACAAACTCTCTGCACCTAATGCCGCTTTCATAGTATTTATCAATCAGTGGTGGCTTGCAAGGTATCAACTGAAAGCTTGTATCACGCTGGTCCTTGATACCTTTTGTGAAATGTATGTACTGATGATATTTTTAAAAGTTATGTAGATCTACTGGAATTATGTTTTAAAGCCTGTAACCAGGTAGAGTTGACAAACCGGTTTCTTCCGGACAGGAGATAAGACCTGTGTCTATCAAATGTAAATTATGCATTGTAAGCTACATCTGCATATGGCATAAACGGGGATGGGAAGACACCCGAGACTAAGCTACAAGGGGCTGTCCTCTCCCAGGGGTGCAAAGACCATGAACTTTGGGGTAGAAGAGGAAGGCAAAAGGACACTTCGTTTATCCTTCACCGAGGAAGCAAAACGGACCGTGCTCGTTGCTTTCGTGAAAGCTGGATCCTGGCCAAGAGGGCTAGTGATGCTACACGGATGCTTTAGGTGAGAAACTGCTTTAGACAAGGGCTTAACTTGAACAGGCTAAGTTTAGGCTATAAAGAAGTGTGTTTGTACTTTTATTTTATTTGTAACCGGTGGCTGTTATCCTTGCTCGCTATCTCTTCAATCTTTACCTTTGTCAATGAACGCCATATCTGTTTACACTATAAGCAGCTTACAGTGCTGTGGTGTTATATTGGAGCTGATACTCAGTTGAATCAAATAAGCTGGGGTGTGTATTGTCTCTGGGGACAGCTTACCTGGTAATTACTGTGTGTGTGTGTGGTGATGGGCTGGACCCTACAGGGGGAGGTTTCTGAATTGTTTGGGGCCTGGGTTGCACCCGGTGTTAACTTGCGAGGCAAAGAAGGAGCTAGCAGAGCCCTGAGGAGATTGTGTGGGTGGCTAACAGACCGGGCGTGTCAGGGAGCTGACACACAGTTTAGTACAAGCAAGTCACGCTCTTGCCTGGGGAGGGGGGTACCATGATGACTCTGTCCTGGACGCCCCAAGACAGCGTCACATCTGCTCTGAGGTATTGGTACTTGAAGGTTCCCCCGTACTGCTGGCTAATGCGCTGGGAAGCAGAGCATTCCTGCACCGAGCACTAGCCCTTGGATGGCTCCTGACCGAGCTGGTGTTCGGGTGCAGCAGAGAACCAAGGCGGTGGCATTGGAGGAGTCCTACAAGGGTCAATGCCTTTGTGCAGCCACGTCGAGCTTCCCCACACAGTCCAGGCCTCTGCTCTCCCCTATATCTTCTCCCACGTTCAAACCTCGTCTGCCTCCCTCAGCCCCTTGTGCATCCCCGCTAAACCATTTAATCCTTCCTTGGCCTTGCTATCTCCAACTGTTCCCAGGGCGCCTTCAGAGTCCCCTGCCGTACCCCGGCTACTTAGCCTGGCCCAGTAGAACGCAGCAGGGGAGTCTGGGAGTCAGAAAAACAAAATCTCGGCCAAAAAAAGGGCAAAAAATTGTAGACCGTCTGTATGTTTTTGTCTGTAGCTGAAATATCAGGCTGGCAGTGTTGGAAATGAGAAATACCTGATAGACCTGGGCAGTACTGTTGGATAATCTTTTTTACAAAAGAAATAATTTGCATTTGTTCATTTACATGTGCTATAGTGCCCAGGAAGGACCTGTACAGGAGGGACTTGCATGTGGGTTGCAGGGGTCTGTGGCTTTCACTTGAACCTGGAGTTGGTTTCAGAAGTGCGACTGCCTCTAGGTAAACAGCCAGTGCACAAGCAAGCCTGACTAGAGAAGACGTGTATTCTCCTCCTGTCTCTCTACAGCAGATCCCTTGTAGTTCTGGAGGATCTGGTCCTAGAGTGAAATCTCTAACAAACTCCGACTTCTGTTGAGACACAAATACTAAATACTGTAGTTGGGGGTATGTGGCCCCATTGTTTCATTATCTGAGCACCTGCTAACAGAATTAATCCTGAGCTAGAAACAAATCTAAATTAAATATTTTCTGCAAAATTCTTTCTCAGTGGTAAACAGCCTTTGATTATATGAAATGAATTTTAGTTATCATAGGACATTTCCTAATGGACATCACAAAACTCTGTCTTAACTGTACTCTCTGTCCATTAACCCCCTGTGTACTGTCAATAGCCTCTCTGCATCCAGGAGTTTCTGATTTGTTTCTGAGTTTGTGTATTCACATAACTGTATGTATTGCTTTCTAAGCATAAGAAGGCTAGACTCCTTGCAGCAATTTACTAGAAGACTGTAGGTTACAAAAGATCAGGCAAAGAACACATTGTTAGATACAGTGGCTGTGGCTTTAAGAGATCTCTGCTCGATCTACCTTTTGGCAGCAGTTTTTCCTCCTCTTCCTACATCTTCACATCCTTTTATTGTCATCTTTGTACTTCTGTCTGTAAGGTATAGTAGCTCCTCACTTCAGTTGGTGCCTGAATGCTACCAGGTTTCTTAAGGAGGAGCACTAGCTTTCTCGATATGGTATTCAGCAAAAAGCATTAGCTCGGAAGTGCAGGGTCACTTTAATTGAATTGTTCTATTTTTCCAGAAGCAAATAGCTCTGAGAGACAGTAAACCTCGATGGCTGCAGGAGAGAGATTCCAAGTTTAGGATAGCTGAACCTGCCGTGGAATGTAGATTGCTTTGAATTAATTAGCTACTGGATCTCCAGTATCTTCATTCCCTAGTTGTTTTACTTCTGCAAACAGTAATCTCTCTGAAAGCCGAAGTGGAGTATATACCTCTGGAATCTAATGGGTCATCCTCTCACTCCACCCATGTGCTACTCTCCAATTGGAAGTGAGGGAGAAAGATGGACTGGATTTATTAATATTGGAGCCACTGAGGAACCACAGGCCATTGCCTCTCGTGCCACCTGAACATAAGTGGCATTAGGAAACAAGTGTACAGGCTTATTGAAAGCTGTAGGAAAAGCAACAAACAAGATCTAAAGCTGTTTGCAATTTAGCAGCATCTTTCGTTAAAGAAGTAGTGCAGGTAAGTTAGTCTAAAAAAATCGTAGCTTGCATAGAGGCACTGTTGTTGCTGGGTGATGGATTTAACCAGGAAACTTAGAAATCAAGTAATCTGTCAGCTCTTTAATTATTTAATCGACCAAAGTAAGACAATACTTGTTGTGTTTCCATGGGTTTTGCTGCTTGGTAATGAAATCTATTGCTTGTTTCTTGTGTTCTAGATGCCTGTGTGTTTAGGGATGCAGAATACCTTTTTTGATTCTAATTAGACATCAGTTTACTGTATGTATCCAGAAAACAGTTACAGAAATTGCATGGGGAGATACGAGCAAGGAGAGATCTTCTGTCTTTTAAAAAAAACTAGTAATGCTAAAACATTGTCACAATCTGTCCTTTACATATTGCGAAGTGTAAAAAAAAAAAAAAAAAGGAATATGTAATATTCTCATATATCTGTCTAAGATGAGATGCTGGTAGAACATCCCTGCTACGGTGGCCATGTAACTGATCTTGATGAACTTAAATAAATAACAGTCCAGGAATGAATATTGTTAGTCTAACGACATTCTTTTACCTGAATATCAGGCCTCCTTCTCTTTCCACTATATTTTTGTTGTTTTTGCTGCTGCTTCATGGAGGTTCATGGTATGTCAGGATATAGAAATTCTGTCTATGTGTGGCTTGGTTTTGTTTGTTAGCCTGCCTAGTTGGTTGGTTACTATTCATTTTCCCATTTCTCTGGTTTATGTAATTTTTTTTTAATGTGCTGAGGCTGTCTTGTTTGCTTCCATAGGCTGCTTTCACTTTTATGGGCAAGGAGAAATTCTGCCTTTCCACATGCTGTAATATGTCTTTTTGTTTTTTTTTGTTCTGAAGCAGGGCTGAAGGTACTTTGGTCAGCTAGTCGGGTGATTCTGTCAGCACTCGGCAATGCTGCTCTAGTTTTGATCCTTTCAGTGTTTCCGTTATAAAACTTGTTTTACGTGGGTCTACAGACTGGTCACTTTGAGTTCAGTGTGAATTATAGTTGGCCACAGGTTCAGACCAGATGGGGTGTGTGTTTTTTTTGTTTTTTTTTGGCTTGCAGAATGTAAGTTGCAATAGAATTTGTCCAGCCACAGTTCGAGATGGAAATGCCTTTTGGTATTCGTCTCCCTTTTTTGTTTTGGCTTTTTGTTTTAATTAAAAAGGTTTTTATTTTAAGAACGAGTATTTCTCATTAACACATTATGTGGACTCAAACACACACCAAAAATCTTACTACCCTGGGTGACTGTCATTTTACAAACTCTTCTATTCTGAGAGTCCAAGATGGGGACTTTAAGGCCCATATTTTATTTTAAACTAAATCAGACAACAGTTTTAGCTGTCTTGCACCACTGTTTTCACAATACTCATCAACACAAAAGGAGAGTTATACAGAATGACTTCACTGAGACTGTCTCTGTTGAGATTTGACTCGTACCAGATTGTTTGGAGCTGGTAAGCACTTGCACTGGGTCCTGCATAGTAACAATAGTGCACTCTGCCCATGGTGGTCTCTCTAATCATGTGAAAAAAGGCCTGTCGATAAAATGACAGCATGCCGCGACAAAACTGTACAGAGTACTGCCAGAAGCTGGGTATTATACTTGAAGGACCCAAAATGCCCAAACAAAGTCAGCTTTTTCCCCACAAAGTTAAAATACCATTATGAGATTGATAGGCCTCTGTAAGTACAGTCACTGGATGAAAGAGGGACTTTCAGTGGCACCTGTGCTCCTAAGTCACTTAAGTGCTGTTGGAAATTCCACCTGAAGTGAAGAGCCTTAACTTGGAGAACGCCTGGGTCTTGTCAGATTGTTGTATCTCTGATGATTGGGTTTTTCCCACCCTCCACATGTAGCATTATGTCTGGAATTCAAGCCACAGATCCCAGTAGACCGTGACTATGTTTTGAGGATCTAATGAAATGGTACTGGATAGCAGCACTTTCTTTTCCTTTCATTCCGAGAAAAGTAAATGGCCCAAAGCTTTTATCTGTGTGTCAGCCAAATCCTGAGTGGTCATTGTTCCCTGGCTCCTCTTCTTTTTCCTGATCACCTAATAAAAGCGCCTATTGTGTGTAAACCCCATGCAGTTGTGCTGGACAGTAACTGTTGTAAGAAGTGCAGGAAGTGTGGAAGTGCCATAGTTCCTCTTGCTATGGTGGGACCCGTCACTCCTACGTGACACCTGTAGAGGAATGCTGGCCAAGAGAATGAATTTTTTTTTTAAAGAAAAGAGTAGAATGTATTCTGCTAATTAAGCAGCTGCACAGATCTCTGATTCTAAAAAGGGAGTTGTTTTGTAATCACCTCTGGGAGGCACCCTTGCATATTGAGCTGTCCGGTGGGCTAACTTGATGACTCAGCTTGGGCAGTCTGTTGCTTTTGGAGAAAAATCTATCAACACAGCCTTTTTGCTTTGTTCTGAAGGCTGGGGTAGCACTGTCATTACTACAGACAGTGACCTTTTGTTAAGTGGTTTTATTACTACTAAGGGGGCAGTCTAGCACAAAAAAAAAAAAACCCAACAAGGAACAGTAAGGAGAATGCTTTGATACCAGACAAGGCTGATCCCTGTGTTTGTGTGTGGATGCATGTTTGCTTGTGATTGCGCAGTTAGGAGGAGGTTGCCTGATGCATTATTTCAATATGATGTTTTCTCTCTCCGCAGCCAGCAGTTGTGAAAATCAGATCTCCCCCTCCCACCGCCCCACTCTTGTGGGTTGGGATTTCCCACTTACCAGAAGGGTGTCCACGATTGATAAGATTTAAGAACAGCCTTTTTCTTCTTGCAGTGGAAATGAGGGATTTTAAAAAGAGCACTGAACATACTCTTTGAATAGAATCTCCAGTCTAATAGGTTAATGTCCAATAGGGTATAAAAATACACTTTTCCCCTGTAGTCATGTGGTAGACTTTGGGTCAAGGATGTAACTATGGTACACGATGATTATGGTTATGGGTTATGGGCACTGCTTTTGTAGTGCACTTTCTGGGCTAGCCTGTGAAATTGGAGCGGATCATGCTGAGACTCACTGACACCTCAGAAGCTGTTTAGATCTTTCTAGTTATAGGTGAAGGAGGTCTCTCCTGCAAATGCTGGATGTAGGTGCATTCTGTATTGGGTGGGTTCATTATGAGATTGGAGCCCATTAAGAACAGTGAGGAGTATTTTGCATAAAGGGGGAAAATCCCCTAAGGAAAAGGCTAGAGAACATATTAAATGTATGTAGTTATGGCTGCCCAGGTATTCTATTTAAAAGTGCCCAAGATTTATTGAAATGTCTGTTTGGTTTTCAGTAATAAACACATTTAACAAGATAGGCCCAATTCCTGCCATGGCCCCATCACTTTTTACCAGCCAAAAGGGTGAGGGGAGGGAGAGAGGTGTTGTGGGGGTGTGGCCTCAGGGGGAAGGGGCGGTACAGGGGCGTGGCCATGGTTCAGGCGCCGTTGGCCCCCTCACTTTTAGGGAGCTTCCATTGCCCCTGAGTGTACATGAACACTGCTCTGGGCAGGACTCATGGGAGGAGGGCAAAGGTGGCTTTCCATTCCTCCCCCCAACCTTTGCGTGCTCCTTATTCTAGGGAAGGGAGCTGTGCTGGCCCTAGGTGCAAGTTAAAAGAGCCTAAGGAGTGCCCTTCACTTGTACCTGGCAGCCTGTGGTTCCAAGAGGCCGTTGATTTAGAGGCAAATGAAAGATACACGTAAATCCAAACACATCTATGATTCACAGAAGGATCAAACACTGTAATTACTTGTCACGTTGGATTGGGCTATTCTAAAATCAGAATTCTTTTTGGTCCATGCTTTGGCTGTCACTTAATTGGTAAATGTAAATAATACACTTCCTGCTTTAAAATAAGGCTATAATGCCTATAGTGCCTTGTATATAAATCGCACTACGCAACTCTTTCATAGAATTGTAAGACTGGAAAGGACTTTGAGAGGCTATCTAGTCCAGTTCCTTGCCCTTGAGACAAGACTAAGGGTATGTCTATGCTTACCAGGGATCAACGCTGCAGTGATCGATCCACTGGAGGTCGATTTAGCAGGTCTAACGAAGACCCGCTAAATTGACCACAGATCGCTTTCCCGTTGACTGAAGCGTAAGGTAAGTTGATGGTGGCTCCCATCAGCCCAGCACGGTGTAGACATCGCAATAAGTCAACATAAGCTACATCAACTCTATCTATGTTATTCATGTAGCTGGAGTTGCATAATTTATGTCAACATAACCCTGTAATGTAGACCTGCCCTAAGTATTATCTAGACCCGCCCTAGCAGGTGATTTTTTTTTTAACTTGTTCTTAAAATTTTCCAACAACGCGATTCCACAATCTCCGTAGGCAATTTATTCCAGTGTTTAACCACCCTGACAGTTAGGGAGTTGTTCCTAATGTCCAACCCAAACCTCCCTTGCTGCAGTTTAAGCTTATTGCTTCTTGTCCTAGCCTCAGAGGTTAACGATAACAATTTTTTCTCCCTCCTCCTTGTAACAAAATAATCTCAAAACACTTTCCAGAGTTAACGGGCAGATGCTATTTTCATCTGCATACGGGTTGCTCACTGAAATGAGCCACCTCTGAAATAGAACACCTAACGAGTAGGTACCATGTTACTATCATGGGAATGATGCTGCTAATGAGATGATATGATGTTATTTGAGGAGTGGGGTGGAAACTACCATCCTAATGCATACTGTAAGCCTCCTAGCATGCCAAGTAGGAGCATGTTTTTTCTAGAAGCCTGAACAGACTCAGGGAGTTGCGTCAATACATTTAGTAGGAGAAATGTTGTGCATCTTCCCTACTTGAGTACTTGCAGAACATAGCAGCTGAGGAATAGTGCACAGGACCAAACTGTTTAGGACACAAAATGAAGACCAGAATAACCAGTTGAAACTGCAGGAGGAATTTGGGTAATAGAACATACCTAACATCCTACTGTTTCAAAGAATGCCATAAGGTATTTGAGGAGCAGCAGGGATCAGGAATGCTGTTTCATCTCTCTTCTAAAAGATTGCACCTCCATCAGCACATCACCCTCTCACAACAACATATTGCGGTTCGATGCTGACTTGGGTCCTGTCTTTGCTGACAGAGAGGTGGCTTTTAGGGCAGGATAACTAATGCACATGAGATAACTGGCTGCAAAAACACAGTGGAGACAAAGCAGTTTAGTTTTACCGCAAGGTAGACTAGGTGAGGTCCAGCAGGGGGGAGAGGGTTGACCTCGCCCGTGACCTCTTAGAAAAAAACAAGTGCCTTGTCCCCAGTGATTTTTAGCAAGAGGTAACTGTCCCGTGTTTATCGCATAGTGTTTAAAACAACAACAAAAACCTCTTTTGTGTCAGTGAAGAGACAGTCTCAGAGGAAGAGTCCTACCTCTGAGTGATTAACACAGCTTATTGTAGTACCTGAGTGTTTCTTGGAGGGCTCCCATCCAAGTACTAACCAAGCCTAACTCTTAATTTGTGAGGAATGAGGAAGTGTAATATGAGAGAGCTGCTCAATTTTGAAACCTGGTATTGCTTGTTGCTGGTGTGTGTGTGACTTGTGTGTGTCAATCCTTTTAGTTGTAAGGTAACTATGTACATTAGAATGCGAGACGTGTAGGACTTTGTCTTTGTACCTAAGTATAGCCTGTGAATTTCTGGACACTTTTTTCTGGATATTGTAGAATGTATATATGTAGCTGTCTCTATGGAGACAGAGATGCATACATATATTTAGAGAGATGTATATTGTTGGTAGTGTTGCCTGTCTACAGATGTAGAGGATGTAGTCCTTGCACCAATGGTTCACAATCTAAATTAGATGCACAACATAGTCAAATATATAAGATACATGAGCTGTGGGTTGAAAGTTTGAGTGGCGCAGTATTTTAAGGTAAACTGTAGAGCTGAAATATTTCTTAGACATTAACTGTTGCTGACTCAAGAAATCAGCAAAAATGAATCATAGGACTGGAAGGGACCTCGAGAGGTCACCTAGTCCGGTCCCCTGCACTCATGGCAGGACTAAGTCTTATCTAGACCATCCCTGACAGGTGTTTGTCCAACCTGCTCTTAAAAACTCCAGTGATGGAGATTCCACAACCTCCCTGGGCAATTTATTCCAGTGTTTAACCACCCTGACAGTTAGCAAGTTTTTCCTAACGTCCAACCTAAACCTCCCTTGCTGCAGGTTGCGGCAAGTATTTTCAGTACGGGCTAGCGCTCTCATGCTGGTCAAGAGCCTGAAAATAGTGTTTTACAGACATGTGTCCAGCCTCTCTTGCACTTGAGTAAACAGTGCTACTGTACTGTTACCACGTTGACCCAAGTAGTTAGCTAGTTTTTGGGGTCTTGCAGGTTGTTTCCATTTAGGTGGAGAAATTGATGCAGTCCAGTATTTTGTGTGTACACATCCTTGGTAAATAACCAGGAATTATTAGTCCTGTTTTCTTGAACACAGTATGAATCAATCAGGGGACATTTTCTTTGCTCATAGTTCCAAAACTCTTACATCCAGCACTCTGCCCTAAAAGCTCTCTGTAGGCTTTTTGCTTAGGGTCTTGCTCCCAATGCTTGTTCTGGCTGTCTCCTTGGCTCTCTGCTGCTGCTTCCTCAGCTTTGGTGCTTCTGCCGCATCTCTCCGACGCATACAACTGCAAATGAAATCAGTCCTCTGCCCCCCTCTATTTATTATCAGACCCCTGGGATTGCATAGTGCAGCCACTGGCCAGGCTTGCCATGAGGTCTAGTCCTTGGGTGGTAGTTTCCCATAGTTACAGCTACCTCTAAACAAAGGGGCATTTAATTGTTTCCTCATTTCCCCTGAATGGAAGGCAGTCACCATGCCCAACAGCCTCAACCAGCTAGGGTGACTGCCCATCCCCGAGCACAGCATACATTCTTCAGTAGCTGGCTTACTGATGAAGCTGTGTACTTCAGTAAGTAACTAGTGCTTTTAAGCCGAATGGCCCTGTGTTTTCAAAAATTATTGTGCATTTTTCATATAAAAATGAGGCCCCTTTCTAAGGTGTGTCAAGCAGAATAGCTAAAAACTTATGACTGATTTTTGGGTGTCTTAACTTCTGAAAATTTAGGCTGAAAGGATCCCCAATTACAGTTGAAGCTTTTATCAAGGTTACCACAAAGGCTCAGACATTCAAGGAATCTGCATATTTTAGCAGAGGTTCCTTTTGTTTTGACTTGGTTGGGTTTTTTTTAAAGTTGCTCATGATGATGGGATTCAGTGTGCTAATCATCACAGACCCAACCATCTTATCTTGGAGCCAGTTTGCCAAAGAGTGAGTTTTCTAGGAGATCTGATATTAAAACATCCTTGGTCAAAGCTAACTGCTACAGTCCATTAATTTTAATGACTTGAAGCAATTTAAGGTGATTTAATGGCTTTTGAAGGGTATTTTTGTGGTACAAAAAAAGCACGTATCTGGCTATTCTGTATGTTCTAGTGCAGGCAGGTTGGAGATGCCACCAGTGAAGATGTATAAATATATACTTAAAAACATTTGGCATGCAGACATCCTGTTTCAAATTTGTGTGTAGCCTTAGTCTTGTTTCTTCTTAAGAAAGCAATTCTTTCATTTTAAAAAAGGAGGAAATGTGATATATCATTAGCAAAACTTATGGGAAAAACTTTCAGTATTTATTGAGCAGATGTAAGAAGTCTGCAATAAATTTTGCACGTTGCTTTCTTTAACATGGAAGGGTGCATGCTGGCAATCCATTAGACAGAGAATTATGTTGTACATCAAACAAGATGCTTGGGTTGGAGGAAAGCTGTTGCCTCAGAAGATGCCAGCAGCAGAACATTTTTTTTTCAATTTTTTTTACAAGTATCCAGAGAATGTGTTTTTATTTGTAATCTAGTAATATTGCATGGCTCAAGAGAGCTTATTACTAAGCTTGATAACAAGAAAGTTAAAACTGGTTATTAAAGGAATTGCTAGGACACATCTCCCTGAGGAATTTAATAATGGAAGATGGCATAATGGATTTTTGTCTTTTTCATTTTGTTGCTAGATCCAAATGTAAAAATGTAAGAAATCAGGAAGTACAAATATTATTGTCCTGATCTCTCTCTGCTGGCCTATTCATCTTTATTGTGGGCTTTTCTGTTTTTGTTTTTGAGACCAAAAATCCTAAACAGCGACATAAGTTAGAATTTCCTACCTGACCGGCAGTGCCAGGAATTGAACCATCACATTCTTTAAACTTTGTACATTACATCTGAGTCATTGAAATGGCTTGAAGTCAAAGGGCGGTTGTTTTTCTGAACATGTATCTTCTAAATCTACAGAATGGATATTAACATTTACCATTTGCAGCTTTTGATTAGAGGGCCATAACAAGCTGTGTACTGAATATATATAAAATCTGTTTTTTTTAAAAAGCTTTAAAAAGCAAGGAAATCATAAGGCTTCAACATTTTCTAAATAATCCTAATTTAAATAGATACCCTCTAGGGAGCAAGAAGAGTTGGTTATGCATGTTTTTGACCGATAAAAAGATTTGAAAAACACAGTTAAATTGCCAAAAAGTTGAAGCGTGATTACTAGGGTTTTGTTGGCAACTAAATAGGAGGAAGGTAGTATTTTCCTTTAGTGAGCAAAGAAGCCAAAAACATATTTGTTTCTTCCTAGAGCAGCTAGAATAATCTACACATTTTAACTATGTTGGAGGAAGAAAAATTGTTTTTCTATTGATACTGTCTTTCCTAAATAGTGAATTTACTATGTTGCTTGCAAAGTCCTTGTCTGTAAAACTGAAGTGGGCAAGGTAGTCTAGAGACATTTTTTTTTAATGTCCTTGAAACCACTTTTTTCTTTATGGATCACTGTATCTCTCTTTTGTCTCTGATCTAATCTCTCATTTTATAGGACTATGCTACTTGCTACACAGATGGGGTTTTTCTTCTGAGTTTATAACCTAAATTTTAGATTCAAGATTGGCAATCAGCAGGGAAGGAATGGGGGTAAAGAAGGACCAGTGTCGTAAGAAAATATGTGGCTTAGGGATTTATGTATGTGTAACGTGAAGTCCTAGCCCTACAGGACTCAAAAAACTTCAGTGGGGCTAGGAGTTGACTCATAGTTTGGTGAATAAAGATAAAGGTAGGAGATTGAATACTTTTAACTCCTTTATTGTGTTTTAGGGTGGTGGCATAAAAAAAGGTTCAAAGACACTTTGTAGAAGAAATGAATGCAGAGGGTAGGAAAGCTGGCTTCATTGGTGGGATGGGTGCCATACGAAATAGATCATTAATTATTTTCTTTGCTTATTGGGTTTTAAAGCCCTCAGCATTAAAGTGTGCCAACAAAAACAATTTTGCTAAACATTTAGAGTAGAAAGATCTTCATCGTTTACTATGGAATTGTTAATTGCTTTGTTTGAATTTGAATCTCTTCATAGCACATCCTCTTTTTTTACTGGGGTTGTTTATGTACAGGATTCTGCTCCTTTAATATCAAACTGGGGCTTATCTATCTTGATACTTGATTCTGTGTGGATTTTTTTTTTTTTCAGGAAAATGGTAAGAATTAATACATAGTAGACTTGATGGAATTGTTTTTAAATGTTTGAAGACACAACAGCAAGAAAATGATGGCAAACTGTAGTGCTAAAACCAATCCCCCCAGCAGAGCTCATTCATTTCCATGAATGCAATGTGAACCTTTCTATTGATAACTGATCTCAAACAAGCTGATACAAAACTGTGGATACCTCAAGGGAGAACGTAACGGTTCAGTTACAGACCTGAAGAAGAGCTCTGTGTAAGCTTGAAAGCTTTCTCTCACCAACAGAAGTTGGTCCCATAAAACACATTACTACTTTGTCTCTCTGATATCCTGGGACCAACACAACTACAACACTGCATACTGTTACTTCCCTGTAAACTTTGGATTTTGTTACCGTATGATTTAAAATATTTGCCTAAAACAGGACCTCTTGCTTCCTGATTCATCTGCTTTCCGCTACTTCTATCCCCACCTGTAATCAGTCTGTCTGCAGCTGTGTCACAACTGATGTCTGCTTATAGGACTATGATGTACAAGTAGAGATTTTTATCTTCAGCTGAGGTTCAAGCAGGAGACACAGATGGACTCTCCTTGCCTGTACCCTTAGTAGCAAAGAATAAAAGTGAAAAACAGAGAACATCTATGAGCAGATTCGTTTTAAGTCACAGGTTCAATATTTTCCATAAGACACTGCTGGCTCTTTGGGGTATTAGAGGGTGACGTGAGAGGGGCATTGTGGGACTGTTCCCTACAGTATAACTGGCTAGTGTTTCATTGTCAAGATTTAAACATTTGAAGTGATGGTGCTGCCATCATTACCCTTTGAAGATTATTCTGATACTTTGCCAGAACCTTTCCATTTCTTGTGCCACCCTAAATAATTGTTCTCTCTCCACTGTTTACACCCTGCAAATACTTGTAGATAGATCTGTTCCATCTGAGTCATTGCTTTGCCGTATATTGTATAAAAAAGTGTGGTAAACCTGTAAGGTTCTAGATACAAACTATCCATAGACATATGTTCCCATATAATGAAAAGAGACCATACTTTGTGTTCCATCTTAAACAGATTTTTTAAAATATTTATTAGATACAAAATGCTTTTAGGAAATAAGATTATGCTGAAAATGTACTGATCCGCTGGATGATGAGAAAGAAAAGAGATGGGCCCTAGTTCTGCAAACATTTATGTACATGCTTAAATTTAAGCACGAGTAGTCCCATGCATACATTTTGTGCGGGACTGGGCCTATAATCAACATGTATGTAAACATGTTTATCTCACAGGCTCCTAAAGCATATTCCAAACCTATTGGGATACAAAGTAATAAGTTCAGCCACTTCTGTGTGTGTGGTAATAGCTGTCCATTGCTACGCAATAGTTTTAAGACTTTACCCAATTGAAACCGTAGGACAACTTACGTAATGAGAATCCAATTACTGGAGTTGGAATTCAGCCAAGACATTCCAGGGTTAACACCCAACTTTTTCAAAACGTGCCACTGGACCTTTAATTACCAGGTTAAAACCTTGGTTTTATGACTCATCTGAAAAACAGCATTTCCAGCATAACTGTCCCCTAGGCAACATGCTTGAGCGTTGGTTCGTTATTTACTCAAGGGAAATAGTGCCACCTAATGAAACACTGCTCCTTATGGCAGTGCCCTGGCTTGTCCCTTTTGTTTCCCATCCAAGTAGTGATCAGGCCACAGTGCTACTTAAGTTGTGATAAAATCACAGCCCAGGAGGGATGCTGCAGATATGAGGCACTTTTAATATAGAATGCAAGAATCTTTGAACTCCTTTCATTCATCAGGTTTTATATATATATGAAGTATACAAACTCCGTACTCTGCTAGGCACTAAAAATAATGGACTGAACAGAGACACTGAATTTATGGCTTATTACAACAATCTATAGTTGCTAGTCTTCACTACGGTGACTGGACAGCAAGTGTGAAAAATTGGGACAGAGAGTGGGGGCAATAGAAGCCTATATAAGAAAAAGCCCCAAATATCAGGACTGTCCCTATAAAATTGGGACATCTGATCATCCTAGTCTACACTGGCAACGCTAAAGCTCTCCCGGCGCTCTAAAAAACCCACCTCCACGGGGGGTGTATTTCCCAGCGCTGGAGCACTGTCTACACTGGCGCTTTATAGCGCTGAAACTTGCTGCGTTCAGGGGGGTATTTTTTCACCCCCCCGAACCAGAAAGTTGCAGGACTGCAAATTGCCAGTGTAGACAAGCCCTAACCCCCTCTTTTGTCCTATAGCTGCAGAGGTGTTAACAGGCCACTTGACCTTGAATGGTTCCTTATAATATGTGTTAACTACTTATGCTAAACAACCTGTTTCACCTTGCATTTTGCTGTGACGCTGGGAAGCACCTTTCCCAGACCCAAAGAAGAGCTCTGTGTGGCTCAAAAGCTTGCCTCTAACCAACAGAAGTTGGTCCAATAAGAGATTATAATCTCACTCGCCTTGTCTCTCTAATATATACACACACATTTTTATAATAAAAAGGATAGGCTTTGGTTAAAATAAATGCAGATTCATATATTTCTATTATTACATTGGCCATCAGAGGATAACCACGTTAGTTCAGGAATGCAATGGAAACCTAATAAATAGGATGTGGAGGAGGCTATAGAGTTGAAACAGAGAAGAGCCCCTTAGTTCACACTCTGATTTAGGTGCTTTCATAACATTTTGAAATCATGTGACCTATTTTAGTTAAACAAAAAAACTGTGATGCACAAGATTTTTTTTTTGTCAATTCCATCAGACCCTTGATATGTGGACTTCATGCTCATTATAAATTGAGAGTCTAGGCTGGGGGTAGTGAATTTTTTTTTGGTCAAGGTCCAGATTTCTTGGTCAAGGTATTGTCAAGGTCCCGACTCCAGAGAAGATGATGATGATGGTAAAAAATAAATAAAAATTAAAAAAAAAATGTTTTGGGTCCGTTCAAAAGCGTCTGGCAGTCCGGATTCCGCGTATTGACTATCCCTGGTCTATTTAGTGGCTCTTCCATCAGGATATCTTATTTTTTAACTGGATCTGTTTCTTTTAACGTATGTATGCAGGAACTGAAAAGAAGTGCCTATTGATTGCTCTAGGTGCTTGACCGTGCCTTAAAAATGGACAGCTCCTAAATCACCCTTCAGTCATTAACGTAACACATTTTCCCGTTCCCTCCCAGCTAGATAAAACAACTGACTCTTTTTGGGGGCATCTTCGGACCGTGGTTCATTGCTTGTCCATCAGCCCAATCGTTTCTCTTACTCCTCACTCTCCCTCTTGGGGAAGCACACCGTTATTTCTGCTTTTGTCCTGGGCTGGTCTCCGGGTTCATCCTTTTTAACTTGTGTTCTTTAAATAGCCCCAAGTGTATGAACACTTGGAGCAAATGCAGCCAAATGGAAGTCTCTGAGACACAAAGCTGGATGTAAGTTGGTTAGAAAATGAATATAAGCAGGGAAGTAACATAACTTGTACCCTTCTGGCATTTCATGTGCCAGAGTCTCTGCTGGCGTAATTCGGCTTATGTCAAATGGAGTTATGCCAGCAGCAGATTTGGCCCTAATTGTGCAAAATGAGTGTAACCTCTGTTCCATGTAGGTTGTGGGAGAAGGGTGATGGGTAGGGTATTTGTAGCAGGAAAATTAAGTACCAGGATACTATATTGTAAATTAAAGAGGCCTGCTTCATGTTGTTTTATACCATCTCTAATATCCATAGGCCCAAATTTCTGTCTGTGGCCCTTGTTTTGCACACCTGCTGAATGCCAGATCACTGCAGGTTATGCCCTTCTGCCGCTTACACCACTGTTTACAAGCCAGTGAATTTGGCCCTCAAATACTGCATGTGACTGCTATGTGAAGTGTTCAGGTGAATGTTTTAATGTATTAATGAGTATTTAGAGCTCCCTTCCCACACCTTTTATGGTGAGTTGAACTGAAGAAGGGTTACACCTTGTCCAGTTCCTGGTATAAAGAAGGTCCTCAGTGGTCCTAAACTAGGGTGACCACCTATCCCAAATTGGGCAGGACAGTCCTAAAATGCAGAGTTCAAGTCCCGGTCCTGGGCTGAATAACTCTGGGACAGTATTTGTCCTGGATTCCCTGCAGCGCCGCCCTATGCCTGCCTAAGGCTCAGGGGTGCTGCCAGTCTCTTCCGGGGCGGGGAAGAGCTGAAGTGAGCAGGTGGGAGGGTCTGGGGCTCCCCACAGCATCCTGGGCAGTGCAGCTCTTACCATGGCCCAGCTCTGGCTTCCGGCTGGGTCACAGGATGGGGTCTCGGTGGGGAAGAGGAGGGGTAGGGGACGGGGTTCTGGAACATGGCGGGGCTCCTGCATGTGTCCTGCTTTCGCCTTTCGAAAAAGCCGTTGCCCTCTCCTAAACCAGCAATCTGAATTGTTTAGGGTGGGTTTAAAAATTCAACTTGGCCCAAATACACATGCATCTCTAAGAGTAGGCAGCTAGCCCACATCATCATTCAGAACTGATGGGGCAAATTTCAGCTGGCTGTTAAACCCTTTTGTCCTATGTCTGCCAAGTGTCACTCATACTTTGTGTAACTGCTGATACTGAGTTAAACCTAGCCATAGTGGGAAGTCAACTGTTTTAAGCACGGGTACACAGGGACCCATTCCTGACATGAATTCAGTTTCCCAGTTGTTTGCATGTGAGTGTGACATTGCCTCTTTTTTGGGACACTGTTGGAACAAACGGTATCTGTCCGCTATATCCAGGGTCGGGCAGCTGGCAGGAGAAGACAAGAGCGTGTTTGTCATTCGTGAGAAAGTTCTGGTTCGGGTGCCCTGATGGTTTGTTTAAAAGGAGCAGAACGGATTGTAAAATCAAGCTCTCATTTAAGTGAAGGTTTCATTAGAATTAATTATCCAAGCATACGGTGCCATATTTGGTACGTACCGTCTGGATGCCATTATTTACTCTTTTTAATAGGATCGTCCCTTAGCAGACTTTTGTGTTAATACTTGCACCCATGTGGTCCTTCAGATCTGACGTGTCATGCCGATGTAATTAGGCTTGTGCAGATGTTGACTAATGTAGTATCTTCTGCTGGAAGCACTAAACGCATACAGGACAGCTGAAGCATGAGTTGTGGGTTTTTTTGTTTTTTTTTTTGGTTAAACGCTTTTTGCAGGAGATGGTGACGGTATTGAACATTCTGGGAAATGTTCAAGTCAATAAACAAAAGGTTAAACTTGTCAGTACCAGAATAAATCATTAATGTCTGTAATAGTTTTCTTCTTCCGTCTGTCTGAGAGCATTTATGATGATGAGCTAAGCCAGGGGTCTCAAACACGCGGGGTTATTTTCTGCGGCCTGCAAACTCCTCGTGCCTCCCTCAGCCTTTACCTAGAGTGGCTCCCGCACCGGGGGCTGTTGCTTCAGGCACTGCCCTCAGCAGCTCCCATTGGCCGTGGTTCCCCGTTCCTGGCCAATGGGAGCTGTTGGGGGCGGTGCCTGAAGCAACAGCCACACTCACCCCTGTGCCCCTCCTTCCTCAGGTTCCGTCGGCTTCCCGGAGTGGAGCCTGCCCTGCCCCCGGTGCGCGTCGGGCCGGAGCCTGCCCCCCGAAGTCCTCCTGCAGCCGAACCCCCTGCCCTGAGCCTGCTGCCACATCCTGCACCCCAACCCACTGCCTTGAGTCCCTGCTGCACCATGACCCCCTGCCCTGAACCCCCGCTGCACCCCTCCTGCACCCCAATCCCCCTGTCCTGAGCCCCCTGCCGCACCCCTGACCCCCCTGCACCCCACACCCCAACTCCCTGCCCTGAGCCCCTGCCGCACCCCACATCCCTCCTGCACCCCCTGGGGGCAGGGAGGGGGTGGAGTTGGGGTGGGGATTTCGGGGAAGGGGTTGAAATGGGGGTGGGAAGAGGCGGGGCAAGGGCGGGGCCTCATGGAAGGGGTGGAGTGGGGGCGGGGCCAATGGCGGCAGGGGAGAGGTGTCAGTAAATGCGTCCCTCGAGCCAATGTACTAGTTCTCATGTGGCCCTTGTGGTCATTTGTGTTTGAGACCCCTGAGCTAAGCAGTTAGACCCAAGTATTCAGATTCATTACGGTTCTCACACTTGGACTTAATCTATCTCTTCTCCCCCCACCCCCCCTTTTTTTTTCTTCTCTTCAGAAAGTCCACCGGCAGCGATGTCCAGAAATGGGTATTTTTTTGAAGAGACTGGCAAGTATAATTTTGTTTTCTACTCATTTGTTGCATGTTATATTGTATATAAAAGAAACTACCACAGTGACCTAGCTGTATCAGTGGAAAAATAACTACTGGTAGGCTGATTTTGAAAATCATCTGCAACAGATGGCGTATCAAATCCATTTCACTTATAACCTAAACTGGGTTTGAACCCAGGTTTGTATGGCTGAAAGGTATGTTGCATAATTCTAGTGCTACAAATAGTCTGTACAATCAAGTCCCATAGATGTTAATGCCTTACTGCTTTGAATATCCGTATCTTCAGATTTTCCGTGCATGTCCCTATCTTGGGTGGTTCCTTGTCTTGTTCTGTTTCAGGGTGTTCTCCTCCCCCTTGATATGCCAGATACAGCATGGTCAGTATCCAGGGGTCACTCTCACTATAGGAAACTAGGCAGCTGCCTAGGGTGGTAGATTTCTGGGACAGTAGACTCCCCCCATCTAGCACAGCTGAGAGCTTGCTGTATGTTGCGACCGCCCCGCCACCTCCCCACACACAGCCGTCCAGCTCTCTGGGGCTACCACCTCCTATTGTAGGGCTGCTCAGGCTGGGGCCAAGCTCCCGTGGGAGAAGATACTGGGGCTTTGCCCCCCATCTGGGCAGTCTTATAGCAGCTGAGGCCTGGAGCAACTGGTGCCCTGCTCAGGGAAACCAACACTAGCTCAGAGCTAGCTGAGAGGCCTGCATGCGCCTGCTGTTTCCACACCAGATGAGCTTTCCACCCTGGGTCCCTCCATCGGTAGTGGCGACAGCAATGGATGCGGCTGGCAGGGCTGCCCAGCAGAGCTCGGTGGCCACAAGCCGGGGCTCTGAGGAGCAGGAAGTGGCCCCCAGCCAGGCTGGTGGGGAAGCACTCCTACCCCCTCCCCAGATGCTTCCCACCACCAGGGCAGGTAAGATGGCGGTCGCAGCTCAGGCGCTGGGTGGCTCGGAGTTGCTCTTGGTGGCACCACAAGAGCTTGCTGGGGCTTCAGCCTCAAGCACAGGGACCTGCCCAGCTTTGTGTCAGTATCCAGCCCCCACCTGCTGTCCATCACCCCTCCCTGATGGGCCCTGCTGCCCCCCTGGACTCTCCTTGCAGCCGCTGTTTCAATTCCATCATGTCTGGGCTCTCGAGGTGCTGCCCCCACACGGGCTAGGAGCCCAACAGCTAGGAGTTCCTCTGGAAAGATGCAGGGAAGGGCGGACTGGGGGGGATGCTGAGGGCCAGGTGGAGGGTACAGGCTGCCATGGGCTGGGGGGATACAGAATGCATAGGGCTGGATGCGGGACTGGAGATGTGGGGCTATGCTAGGGGCTCCTGTATACAGCAATCCTCCCCCCCTCCAATTCTGCCAGTGGGAGGGAGCCCATCACCCCCTCTGCAAGGGGGATGAGTGCCCCCAGCCTGACTGGCTTTGTGGGGGCCCTATGGGGGGGAGCTGTTACCTGCCAGTGTGTGGGTCCCTTTGTGGTTGAACTGAGCATCTCCTGAGGTACTGAGCTGGGGCCTGCTCCTCCCTTGAGCCCCAGGCAGCTGGTGCCAACCTGCCTGAAAAGGGTCATTGGGAATCTGGCCCTGGCTGGGAGTATTGGCCACGCTGGGAGCACAGACCTCAGCCACTTGCAGGCCCCAGAGCAGAACCTGGGGGACTTTCATCCTGGTCTGGCCAAGCTCAGCCCGCCCGGGTATCGCTGTTCCCACCTTGCAGGGTCTGTAACTGGGGCCCAGGGGCCTCTGCAGGCCCAGGCCGAGATCTGCCCCGTCAGCCTCCATCCCAACTGGGTGTGGGTGGCAGCAGTGGGGGAGGCTGAGGCGAGCGTTTCACCTCATGGAAGGAAAAGGAAGAGCACCTTCCCCGGTGCCAGCAGTACGTCCCCTTTCAGGGCATTCAGGGTCCAGCAGTGGCAACAGATGCCAAGGGCCCTTAGCCTCTTTCTCCAGATGCCAAAAACAGAGAGACTTTTTTCTGGGATTTTGTTAAGACTCCAGAGCTTTTTAGTTCACCTGCCGTCTTCAGCAATCTTCAAGAGCTGGAGGCAGGCTCCCGGCATTTTGTTCTCCAGATGGCCCATGGTCACCTTGAGCACACTGTGTCCTGACAGTTCTTTTTGCACTACACTGTTAACCAATCTCCTCCATCCATAGGGGATACTTCCCAGCTCTAAGAAACCCAAGGACTTGAGCTAATCATGCAGACTCTGCTTTCCCATTGTTAGGTTTCTCTGGTTTTGATTGTAGGTGGTTCTTTAAATACAATGCTCTTATTGTATTGCATCCAGACTGATTATAATTGTAAAGGTGATGGATTTTTTTTGTTATTTTGTCCTTAAACCTCCTGTCAGTCATTTTCCTTCTCCTAGCCTTATAGTTATAAAATCTGACCTTTTTTAAAAGTTCACTTTTGCTGCTAATCCTAGATGAATCACCTTCTTATCTGCACTAATTGTGATGCGATCACAGTGAACCTCCTGCACAGAATTTAGGAATAATAATCATCATAGCACTTACCTAGAGTTTTACAGCATTAATCCCTGCATCACCTGGTGTGTGAGCCCCTTATGCTTAACAATCTGACCTACCTTCTATTTAGCTTATGCGCTCTTGTTCCTGTCCCCAGGCCTGAGGAACAGCTCTGTGAAGCTCAAAAACTTGTCCCTTCCACCAGCTGAAGTTGGTCCAATTACGGATATCACTTTACCTTACTGTGTCTCTTATCACCCTGTGAGGGAGGAAAGATTTGTTAGCCCCCTTTCATGTTTGGGGAAACGTGCAGAAGTTAAATGACTTGCCCAGAAATGCAGGCAGAGTCTGAACTACAACTCAATTTAGAGGAAGCCATATTTAAATTCCTAAATCCACTTCCTCCCTCTAAAGTGAGTCACCCTTCCATTTAATATAAATGGCTTTGTAAAGCAGGCTTATCATTTAATTTGCTTCTCCAAACCATGCCCCAATGTGTCACTTGACCAGTTAATACTGAGATAGCTAAAGTTGCCCCTTGTTGTACCAGCAACTTCCTTTACTTCTTTCAATACGTTAAGGACCTTTTTGTTGCACTGTACTGGGGCAGTACTCCGGCATTCATGATTTTTGTTACTTAAATTTCATAACCATGAGCTGGAACACAAATTGTTATCTCCATCCTGGAATGATCTGTTGATAGTATCTCTAAGTATAATTGCAGTCTTTTCCTTCCCGTTCCCGAGCCCTTCAACGTTGTCTTTTAATTAGGGATAACAATATCTCGTTGGCTTATGGTTTATCTCACCTCATCTTTAAGATACTGATCTGAGAAAATGATAGTCCCTCTTGCCAAGCCAAATATTTCTGCTCTTCCCTTCTAGGTTTTCATTTTTTTTTAAAATGAAAACACTGATATTCTTTATTTCTAGCGGTACAGCAACTGTTGTTAGCTCCACTGAGTTGAAACCCTAATTTTGCTTGGATCGATGCTTGGATCTATAGGCCTTTACCACGGGAAGAGTAATACTTTCTAACAGATTCTTCCTTTGGGTCTTTGATATTCCCAACTCCCAATAATATCTCTAACACCTTTTATCACTTTTATAGCCATCTGCACCTGTCTAGTACTTTTGAACTCATCCTTCATGCACACACTGAGATTTGTACATTGTGTGGTCCTGCATGTCGACTGGGAGAATTTCAAAGAAAACTACCGCCGAGACCTGGGATTAAGTTGGGGTGTGTGCATGAGAAACAAGGATAAAATATTCTTTAAAAGTTTTAACAAGTAGCTTTGCAGAGTCGAGAGCAAGCTGGCAAAATGAGAAGTAAATTCTAATTTTCTTGAAGTACAGTATGCTGGTATTTAGCAGTAACGTGTTTTGACTTGTATACCAAACTGAGCAGATTTAAGGGACATTAATAAAAACCTCTCTTCCTTGTTGGTAAAATACTCAATTTATTTGTTTGTTTATTTATTTATCACTGCTGTTGCATTGCCTTTTTTCTTTTCCTTTCCTTTTTTTGCCATAGATGTCAGTATTATTTCCCCCCCCCCACCCCCCCCCCCCCAAAATCTGGCAAATAGCAACAGTGTTTGATACAGATTGTGTTTTTTGAGTTGACCAGTTGGTATCCTAAATGAGATTTCATGTCAATTAGAGTCCTTCCTGGCAATTTTAAATGTCTGTTCGAGTGATTGTAAAGACTAAGTCCAAATCTGAAGATAATTAGAATCTTGATGAAATGCAGCTCTGCAAGCAGTGTTCAGAATAACTCACTAAGCTAGTTGTCTTTTTTCCTAGTGGAACCTTCTAGTTCTGCTCATTGTTAAAAGGGGTACAGATACCTAAACTTTAACTGTAAGCGGATTAGTTCTAACACAATTATATTCTACTAATACTAATTCTATTTGCCAACATAAGTAACTTTTTAAATGATCAGGCAACATGTGCTGGTACTGCATCTTCATTTTATCTGAAGAGAATCTTGTTTTAATTATGAGGGGTTATAAATCCTAAAAGAAGGAACCCTAACATTCTATGGAATAACTGAAACCGTGCATTGTTTTAAAGCTGGGTCAGCAAGTACTACAACACAACTTTCACCTTCCAGAGTGAATCTTATTGTTTGCTCTGCTGATTTATTAATTGGTTTTGCTGGCACAATAAATTGCAATTCTGCTGGAGGGACTTTCCTGGCTGGGGATCTTTGGACATATTTTATCTATTTGTTGTTGTGTTTTCGGCTTTGTATTTAAGTTTGGAATGTGTGTCATGGTTTTGCTTTTTTAAAAAAATTAGTTTTATCTAACCATGAAATTTATCTAAATGCCATACTGAAATGAATCCTTTCACAATAGGAATTGGATTTTCCGGGTACAACGTCTGTTTGCCAGCCGCGAATGCACCACAACTGCTGATGACAAGCCAGAAATCAGCTTGCGTGTCTTGCTATAGATTTTTGTTTCTAGGGCCTATTGCTAAGATAGCTATAAATTAAAATGAAGGTTTCTAATTTAGCGCCTTGTAGTACAGAGCTGGAACTTTGCACACTGCTGTGTTTAAAACAAACAAAAAAACAACCCACCGCCCATTGATTACTTAGATTAATTACAAGATTTCTTAGATAACTAGCTGTATAACAGAATACTATTCAGATAAGCCTTATTTCTTTTGTAGTAGCATATCAGTTTTTTTTTTTCAAGTCTCTTATAAATTATTATTAAGGCAGCAGGGAAAACTTTGCATTTCCATCTGGCTTGTTTTATGTCAAAAAAAACACCCCCCCCCCACTACAATACGGTTGGAAATCATGGCTGTACAGTAGTGAAGAAAAAACATTCATCCCAAGACAGTATCTCGTAAGCCTCCTGTTAAAATAGCTATCTTCAAACCCATGGGGAAATACTGCCTTCCCTAACTATATCTTTTCCATTTTTCTCAAGTGGCAATGGGTCTTGGGGATTGGCAGACATAGCCCATTACCTCTGGAGCAAAGAGAGCCCTGAAATGGAAGTGAAATGCTTCTTCTTTAACTCAACACTGAAGTTGTCTAAAGGGCTTCCCCAATTCAGAGATCCATATAGCATAGTTACCTGTTAGGGGTTTGTTGTTATTAATTTGCTAAGAAGTTAAATTGGGACAGAGGTGCTAGGGAAGGTCTCGACCCATGGAGCTAAGTAAAGCTTAACGTTCTAGTAAAGCAAAGTTTTAACGTTTGTTCTTTTAAGATCGGCAGATGTAGTTGTAAACACAATAATTAATTTTTTTTATGACTTGTATTAATCTCCCCCATACTGCTTTAATGTTTTAAGTCTAGTTTCTGTGGGGAGTCAGCTGGAAAAATAACATTTCTCTTTACGGCTGCTGGGTAGAATGCCAGAAGTATTTTTCATTATCCTCCATTATCATGACAAAGGGTGCGGTGAGTACAATCTGTAGCTAGATTTGGTAAATTTTCCTGACAATTTTGCAGACTTTGTTTAAACTGGAAATGAATCAGAGAGGATTTTTTTTTTAATTTACCTGTATGTCTGCAGCTGGAAGTAGGATACAAATGTACAGTTTTGATCACCCTGCTTTGAAGAAAAAAGCCTCTTATCCATGCTTTGGGTTCCTGTGGTGATAATTTTGACTCAGAAATTGCTCTTCTGCCTTACCCTTGTTTTCAAGCAAGTGGGTTGTTATGTGTAAGTGTGCATATTAAATGTAATGATGGCATTTTAAGAGTGTGTGTGAGGGTGTTTTTTTTTTTCTCACTAACTTTGTTTCTGGAATGTGATGAATACAAAATAGAGGGAATTGGTAACATATGTATAAAGTAAATTCTTCCCTGTCTGTAAAGTCCTTTGATTATTCTCCTACTAATATTAACAAAGCAGAAAGTTGGAGGCAATACTGCGCCTGCATATTTTTGTAATCCCGTTTTCAGTGTGGAGATGCAGGACATTACACTCCATAGGTAAAGTTGAATTCCGTTTGGCACTTAAAACCAGGGATTCATTTTTTTGTTTTGTATGAAAAATATAGTGTCGTCTCCCTGAATTTACAGCAGTCATTCTCCAAACAAAGAACAAATTTTCTGAGCATTTACAAGGAAATCTGTTAATTACTCTGAGCTCAAAATTAATTAAAAATTGGGCCCTTTAAGCAGTTTAGCATCTGTCAATCTTTTCTTTTGTCCTGAGTGACACGAAGGGGAAAATATGGAGTAGCAAAAGAACTCTGTGTCTTTAAAAATTAGTTTAATGTAATCTGAGACCCTAAACACTAAAATGTCTTTAACCATGTGATCATGGTTGGCATCACTATGGGGCAGAGTTAAGCTCATTTAGATACCTTTTAACTATGCATTTCTTAACTTTTATAACGTTTGGATTTTAAGTGTAACTTTAACTCTGAATTCCCTGGATTAACAATGCTTGGTTTTAGGATACAGTAATTACAACTTCCCTTTTAATGTGTTTTATCTTTAAATTACTAGGGTTGCCCACTTTGGTTGGACAAATTCCTGGAGACTTCATCACATGACAGAATCTTTAATTAAAGATTAATCTTTAATCCCTCTGGAAATTCCAGGACAATCCTGGAAGGTTAGCATCCCTATTAAAGTTATTGATGCATACTTTGAACCTTACCTCCGTTTTAACACAGCTGTAATGTGGGAATAATAGGGATCTGCCCATGTGGGCAGAAACATGCTTCACAAACGTTTTCATATTGTAATGAACTTGGTTCAGGGTAGTCCTTTTTATTATCAACCATACTAACAGAAATTGTGCTGTAGCCTAACTGAACTGATCAGCATGTGTGAGGTTTACAGTTTGAAACCATAAAAATAAGCCCAATGGTTTTTTGTTTGTTTTAATGAATTGGAATCTATGATAAACACATCCCAAGTAGTGATGTTGGAGAGAAACCATCCCTATTTTAGGGGAAAAACCAATCTGAGTTGCTAAATTAAAACAAGAACAGAGTTGATACTGCTACTTTAATATTTGGCTGCAGTACCACAAAGGCTAGTTTGCCAAATCAACAGAGGGACTACCCTGTATTTTGCAGTCCATGCTGTCTGCTTAGAAACAAACGTAAAAAGCAATCTGAAACGTAACAATGCAAGTGTTGTATCAGTAACTTTCAATATTGCCAGCCTCAAGTGTTCAGAAATTATCTGGGCCTCCCAAAATCACGAGTGGCTTAAGAACAACCCCAAAAGTATTGTATTTGTCATCTGGTTTTTGAGTTTCTAGCATTTCCATTTCTTCAAGCTTTTTCTCCCAACCACGAGGGCTGCAAGATTTTTTTTTTTTTTTTTTTTTAAAACCCAAAACACTGAAATTCTGATGTAATTGCATGAATGCAGGAGCTGGTGTCATAAGAAAAACGCCATGTATCATGAGACTTGCAATTAAATGATCAGAGTGGGCATCATCGAGCTTGAGTTGCTAGTGGAACACAAGTGCTTATAAACACTGTGCTGTTAAATTCTTTTTGTTAGCAGGGTTAAATTTGTAAAATGTACATTGCTTGGAATGCTTGAGGGTAAAAATGTAACTTGAAAGGCATTTTTCAATAATTGGCCTAAATATTCATAGCATTAGCATACTGAGTCATGCGAATGCCATCTGAAAACAAAACCATAATTTTACAGCTCCTGTGTAGATATTGACAAAACTT
Source organism: Mauremys mutica (assembly GCF_020497125.1). Taxonomy (NCBI): domain Eukaryota; kingdom Metazoa; phylum Chordata; order Testudines; family Geoemydidae; genus Mauremys; species Mauremys mutica. The sequence continues at coordinate 136,328,210 of NC_059076.1, read as the reverse complement.
TTACAGTTTATCAATTCTTTTGTCTCCCAGTTTCTCCTCTCCTCCCCCACCCCCATGTTATTTCTAGGGAGAAAGTTGCATATGTAAACAAGATGTCAGGTTTTAAATATAGGGTCACAAAAATCTGTCTCTTACTCAGCACGTATGTTCTCAGTGCAGTGCAACATCTAAATCTTGCTACAAGGAGAAATGACTGATCATTTGAAATGCTGTTCTCCCTTCCGTGCCATTTGCCTGCTCCAGTTAATGTTTAGAATTGTGCCCAATACGCTGATGGGAATAATAGACCTGTTCACATTAGACAGCCCTTAAATTGCTTGTGCTATAGTGTAGTTCACACACTTGTAGTCCCAACTGTTGATGTCTACAAAGTGGATCATACAGTGTTTTCTCTACTTGCACTTTGTACACCGGCTTTTTGAGGACTTTATTTTGAAAGGGGATCTCATTAAATGAGCTATGGTCTAGCAGCACGTATCTCAAATAGGCCAGCATGTAAAATGAAGCAATTACTGAGGAGAGTAGTCTTGTTACGAGAACCTCTCACAGTGAGAATTTAAGGCTGTGATTTTTCAAAGGCATAAAGGACAATTAGGTGCATAACTCCCACTGACTTTCAAAGCATGATTTTCAGTGGGAATTGGGCAGCTAGCCTCCCTTTGTGCCTATGAAAACCTCCCACTAAGTTGGTGTAGTTAGCAGGGACGCTAGCTTTGTTCCATAAGAATGGCCACACTGGGTCAGACCAAAGGTCCATCTAGCCCAGCATCCTGTCTTCCGACAGTGGGCAATTCCAGGTGTCCCAGAGGGAATGAACAGAACAGGTAATCATCAAGTGATCCATCCTCTGTCGCCCATTCCCAGCTTCTGGCAAACAGAGGCTAGGGATGCCATCCCTGCCCATCCTGGCTAATAGCCATTGATGGACCTATCCTCCATGAACTTATCGAGTTCTTGTTTATCATGTTCATTAGATTTCTTCTTATCGTCAGGGCTGGTGGTGCAGACGAGTATTACGGTCGCCTGACACTTCCAACTGTCAAGCACTCTTTTTTTTCAGTTGCTTATAGCGTTGCCAAACCTCAACGGATTGGGTTGAAATTTCACATGCAGTGTGTTTGGAAAATTTCAGCCAAATCAATTCACTTGTTTCACAGAATGGGAAAAATTCATTGGTTTTTGCCCATGTTAGAAAAGGTCATGACCTTTTCTATAAATGCTTTAGCATCCCCCATGCTTTGGAGCATGGACTTGAAATTTGGCAGGGTGTGGCCTATGCCAGGGATGTGACTTTTGCCATCCCTATGAAAAGCTGCACGTTTTGGCCAAGTGATAAGCCTTTGAAAAATAGCAGTTTGCACGTGCTCAGTAGAGACTTTGTTTTTTAGCAGCAAAAATCTCCTAGGATTCCATCCTTACTGAGCAGGCTCTGGTCTCTTACAGCTCCTACCTGTGACTAGACTGCATGTGCTATCCTTACATAACCGTGCATGTTCCAGCCAGGGCTAAGGGCCAAAGCGGGACCTCCTGAGGTCCCTTCCAACCCTGAGATTCTGTGATTCTATGACATTTCCCTATAATGGCTGCTCTGTGCCAGGCACTGAAATTGAGAGCAGGTAGCCTATCTCTGTGTTCTCAATGACCCCCTGTGCTGGTAGCCAGAGAGCATGGAGGAGGAAGCAATCTAACTTTAATGCAGAGGGAAAAAAGTTAGACAAGGGGAAAGGAAGAGGAGTAGATTGGGACCAAGTCTGATGAGACTGGGACTGGCTGGACGAGGAGATGGGGACTAGGAAACAGTGGGGGAGTGTGGGCAGGAGGAGGGATGATGAACCTGACAAGGAGCTGGCAAGTGTGGGGAGACTTGGGACCGGCTGGGTAAGGAGACTGAGACTGGATGTGGAGAGGGGAAGAGACTGGGAATGGAAGGGAAGATTTGGACTTGGACAGTAAGCCCAGAGAAGAACCTAGGACTGGCTGGGCTGGGAGACTAGGGCTGGGATGAGAAGAGTGGAGACTGGGACACGGGGTCAGTGTTGGAGAAGAGACAGGACTGGAAACTGGACAGGTTAAAGAGGATGGGCCAGAAGGAGTTAAATTTGGGATAGGCACAAGAATGTGTGACACCCCCTGCCCCCAGAGCATACCCTCTCCAGAGCCTGGAATGGAACCCATGATTCCTGAGCCTGATTGTTCATCTGCTGTCAGCAAATATCTGTGAAATCCACTAGCAAAATTGTGTGCATCATTCCCCTCTAGTGCTGATCCACATAGAGCCGAAAGGTTGCCAACCTCTGAAGTGGTATGCCGGGTATTTTAAATGTTTAAGAAGCTTCATTTAAAATTAAATTAAAATGCAGAGTCTCCCGGACCGGTGGCCAGGAACTGAGCAGCATGAGTGTCGCTGAAAATCAGCTCACATACCGCCTTTGGTGCGCATGCCATATGTTGCCTACCCCTGACATAGAGGATGACAACCTACTATTGCTGTCAGTTGTTCCATTAGCTTGAGTGTCAGAGGTTTGTGCAATAGATGTAAAGATTCCAACCTTGCTGGTGACCCATACAGGTGTCCTTATGATGCCACACAACGGAATTTTTCTTAATTTTGCTTTTTAAAATCCTAGACAATTGCACCCAAAAACTACATTACAAGAACATTACTAAGACAGGAAAGACAAGCAGTCAAAACGTAGGACGTGCCAGAATTCAGCCCCCATGTGCATATGTATTCGGATACAATTCTTAATTACATGACCATATAACTACATGATCACACACAATTTTTTTTTCCCCACAGGCCCCCTGACTTTTCACATGTAGTTACTAACTGTGTGTTCCTTGTTTTCTGGGTGCTTGACTTAAGACCTGAGGTCTCATTTGCAGAAGTGCTGAGCACTCACAGCCGCAAGTAAAGTTAATGGGAGCTGTACCTTAAACATACAAAGCGCTGTATTATGCGAAGTACTGTGAAAAATCAAATCCTAGGTGTCTGAAATTGGGTACTCGAAATTTAGTGGAGATTTTTTACCTTACTCTGTCCCTCAGTTTCCAAGCTCCCCATCTGTCAAATGGGGATAGCCCCCCCCCATACCTCCCAGGGGTGTTGTGAAAATAAATTAACTTATGTCTGTGGAGCACTTGGCTACTATACTGATGAGCACCATGGAAAAGCCCATGAGGAAAATAATAATTCTATCTTCAGAGCAGGGTTTGAATAGTTTGCAGTGAATAGGCCCTGAGGCCATACATTGAACAATGAGGAGAAAACAAAATATTGAATAGGCGCTCATTCAGGGAGCACCACCCTTCCTGTGCTCTGAATGAGGCAGGGGTCCTGTGGGGGATAGATCGCATGTGATCGTGTAATTAAAGACCGTATCATAATGCATACCTACCAGGGGGCCAAACTAAGATTACACAGGCATTTCCTAGCTTTGGAGCGTTTGACTTGATTAAGGTTGCCGTGTTCTTTAACACAGCTTTTTTGGTGTGTCTATAGAGCCATAGACTGAGGGGGAATAAGGACCTCCTAGATCATGAGCTCAGGTGAGAAGGGGAGATCAGAGGACAGTAGGTTCTCCCACCGTGAGCAGAGTGGAGAGGGGTGGGCAGAGCTAAGCTGGCACAAGGGCAGCAGTGAATTACTCTCCTCTCCCTCCAAGGTGAAAAGTAGGAGCAGGGAAGACATTTGACAGAATGGTGATTTGAGACACAATTTTTTGTTCTTGGCTCTTTTGGAAAAAGACTTGTGTGCCACCTCCTTTACTCGGGGGTTGGAGTGAAGGCTCAATCAAGCAGTTTTGACAATACTTCAGCTCTACGTGGCACAACCCATCTTCAAAGCACTGGCACAGTTATTTTGCTGGTACCGATGGTGTCTTTGATGGAACAATTCAGAAAAAGATGCTGTAAATAGGTACAAGTGACATGCTGTGACTTATTGAAGTTTGAGGCGTCTGACTAGATATTGCAGAGTCTGAATCTTTTTCTCAAGTCAAGGTCAAATTAGATGTAAATGCATTTTATATTTGGCAGAAGATTTTGCTGCAAATGCTTTGTTTAAAGTGGTTTTCTATGGTTTGTGCAAGGCTCAAAATTGCTTCTCTCTATTGAAGCAGATTTCAGCTGCCTTTAGATGAGATTTATATTTTCACACTGGAAAATATCCTACCAAGCAACACCACCACCAAAAATCCCTATCCCAAAACACCGTTAAACAAAAATCAAAACTCCAGGGTAATTGAACAGATTCTGCTGCCTCCTGCAGCCTCGTCTGCATTTTTTTGCAAACAGAGTAGAAACATCACTGGGTCTCCCTTTGGGGATGGATTCTTGCCAGACTTTTCAGTAAATTCTCACTAATCAATTGCTGAACTACAGAGTCGGGAGAGAATGCAATGTATTTGCCTGCCAGACAGCTAACAGGAAAATAAAAAATGTTTAGCTGAGATCATGGGCAAAATGTGAATGGATTTGAAGAAGAATTAAAGGAAATGGAAAGTGTTATGTCTGCATCAATAAATTGATTAAGGGGTTTCCCAAGTGATTGTGGCTTCCTAAGCCACAGGCTTCTATTTTGAGGAAAAAATAGAAACCTGCTCAAATAGCGTCTGTGTTACTTTCCATGAGACTTTTATAGTCCAAACATGTTTGGTTTATTTGTAAAATTTCAAGAGGCACCAAGCTTGGTTTGACACTCCCTTCCCGCCCCCCCGGCTCTGAAGAGGGAGGAATGATGAAACTGGACATTTTTCTAATCAGGGAGGCGATTGTAGTGGGACGAGTTTTGAGGCTGAATATGTTGCCTTGCCAAAACATACCCACGATATTTTTCTGTTTTCATGGATTCCACGTGCCCCGTTGCTTCCGCGCTCTCTTCAAACCCTCCCACCCCTTCTACTCGCCCTCCCCTCAGTTTTGCTGACTCTTTCAATAGAAGATCAACAAGCTCTGGCATGGTTTAGTCACTCCTTCCCAGTCTTAATAGCCTCCCATCTGTCTACCGTGTCAGGTCCCCACCAAGACTAAATGCCAGCCCTTCACCTGCCCCTTAACCCCCACTCCTTTCTAACTGCTGACCTCCCTCTATCTTCTTCCTTGACCTCTCCCTTTTTTTTTAATGAAAGCTGGTCATGGTCTTCCACACTCTTTAAAAATCCTCTACCTGAATGTCCCCTCCATCTACCATCCTCCCTCTGTTTCTTTCCCTCACTTCCAAATCTTCCCAGTAATGGGGTTGGAACTTACACCCAGTCAACCATCACATCCTCCTTTCTTCCCAAAATCTTGTCCTGTTTGTTTTCAGGACTGACCACTGCTGCTCTGTGCTCACTTAGGCCTTGTCTACACTGGCAAGTTTCTGCGCAGTAAAGCAGCTTTCTGCAGTGCAACTCCCAAGGTGCACACACTGCCAAGCCACTTAGTGCACAGAAACTGCACAGTTGCAGCGCTGTATAAAAACCACCCTGACGGGAGGTGTACAGCTTTCTGCGCCGGGAGTACAGCATCGTGGTGCCAGTGAGGACACCCTGGTCGATTACAGCGCTGCAGTTGGTCTCCAGGAGGTGTCCCACAATGCCCGTTCTCGCCTCTCTGGTCTTCGGTTTGAACTCTACTGCCCTGCCCTTAGGTGACCAACCATGAGCCCCACCCCTTAAATTCCTTGGGAATTTTGAAAGTCCCCTTCCTGTTTGCTTGGTGACGCATGCAGAGGTGTCAGCACATCTTTCCAGATCATGGACCTCATCAGCATTTTGGAGAGAGGAGGCTGTCCAGTCCCACCTGCACTCCTGCCATAGGAATTATGATACCTCTGGACAGATTTCATGATGTATGACAGAAAGGGGCCATGAGCGGGACACATTGCAGTGCAGGGTCAAAGTGAAGGAGCTGCCGAATGCGTACCACAAGGCACTGGAGGCAAGCTGCCGTTCCGGTGCTGAGCCCACGAGCTGCTGGCTCTACAAAGAGCTGGACGCGATACTCGGTGGCGACCCCACCTCCACTGCGAAGGCCACTGTAGATACTTTGGTGACTCACGTGCCAATCGAGACTGGACTGAGCCAGGAGGAGGAAATCTTGGACGAGGATGTGGAGAGGGAGGGGGTCCCAGAGGCAGAGGACGACTCAGAGGTCGGAGATGCTTGTATCCAGGAGCTATTCTCTACCCTGGCGGATGCCAACCTGTCACAGCTGTCGGATCTTGGCAAAGTGCAAACAGGAGAGGAGGCCCCTGGTAAGTGGCTTTGATCTTGGGAATTGCTGAAGTGAGGAGTTGTGTGCAGGAGGGCTGCAGAGAGCAGGCTTGTGTCTGTATGAGGTGCATAGCACCATGTGCCTAGTGTGAGCGGCGGAACAGGGTATTGATTGACTCCCTCACTTCACAGGAATCTGCCTCAGAGATCTCCAGGAAACTCTCATGGAGATACTGGGCAATTCGCTGCCGCTGGTTCTTTGGCAGAGCTGCTTTGTTTCTTGCCCCATTAAGGGTAACTTTCCTGTGCCACTCTGCCATCACTGTAGGGGGAACCATTGCTGCATAAGGGCCAGGGTGGAAGCCGCAGTCTTGGAGAAGACCCTCCTTTGATTCCCTGCTTGCCCTCAGCAGTGAGATATCTTCCATAATGAACAGTCTGTGGAAAATGTGGGGACAAGGAATGATTATAAGGCCCCACCCAACAGTGCTGGCTCTCCCCAAAAGCCACACACCCAGTGTACAGTATGGTCCTGGCACACTGATTTCCCCTGCAGTTACTCACCATTTGGGGGGGTCTTGTGGCTCATGTGTGCTTGCCTGGGGTCAGCTGGTTAGTGATAGGTATGTGAATAGTGGCTGTGTTTTAAATCCGGGGTCTGTGCGCTGCAACCAATACTGCTTCTGTAAAATGTTGCATTTTGGCTTCACAAATATGACCTTGGGAGCGCAGCCTCCCTCTTCGTTATCGCCAGCTGAACGGCTGCGCAGAGTTAGAAAGCAGCCACGATGAACTAAAGAGGACTTTCTGTGTAATGTCCGCAGCCAAAAAAACAGGAATTGGAGTGGCGGGATAGCGAGAAGAGGGACTGAAAGGTGAAAGTGGTGTGCCAGAACGAAGCCGCGGACACACTCCAGGTGCTACCAGCACTGCAAACCGAGCAGCTCCGGGCCTGCCCTCCCCTGCAGCCGCTGTCGCAAAACTCTTTTTCCCATGTGCCCCCCGGACACCACCAACACACTGTTATCAGCCTCCTGGCTTCAGTCTGTTCCCGCGGCATTCCACTCCTCCACCCTCACAGTCCAGCCCTGCAGACTCCCAGTACTCACTGCACTCAACACCCAGCCCTCTGCAGTCTAGCCCTGCTGAAGAACTGTACCAGCTGCACTGGACTCCAACGGACAAGTTTGCATATGATACCTGGACGTACACAAATCATTAACCGTCCCGGGACCCCACCTTCTCCTGGGACCCTCCGGTTATTGTTTTTTAATAAAAGAATTGTTTTGGCTTGAAAGCAATCTTTATTCCATTAACTGAAAGCAAACAGGATCCTGCAAAGCAACAGGCAGTTTTCTGAAATCTTCACAGTGCATCTTCTGCACCAATCACAATCACCTCCTAGCATTACAAGCACTGCACTCCCGAGCATAGCAACAAATATTAGTGGCTTTCAGCTTCAAATTGCTGCCTCAAGGCATCCCTGATCCATATGGCCCCGCGCTGTGCCCCTCTAATAGCCCTGGTCTCTGGCTGTTCAGATTCAGTCTCTGGTGCTGAGCCTCTGCAGTCCAGCCCTGAGTGCACTTGTCACCCCTCCCGTCACAAATACTATGGAGCATACAGCACGCGGCTATGAGCATAGGAATATTGTCATCAGCCAGGTCCAGCCTCCCATATAGGCAGTGCCAGTGGGCCTTTAAACGGCCAAAAGCACAGTCAGCTGTCATTCTGCACTTGTCAGCCTGTTGTTGAACCGCTCCTTGCTGCTGTCAAGGTGCCCCGTGTATGGCTTCATAAGCCACGGCATTAAGGGGTAGGCAGGGTCTCCCAAGAATCACAGTGGGCATTTCGACTTCCCCTATAGCGATCTTCTAGTCCATGAAGAAAGTCCCTACTTGCAGCTTCCTGAACAGGCCAGTGTCCCAAAAGATGTGTGCGTCATGCACCTTTCTAGACCAGCCTGTGTCCGTGAAACGCCTGTGGTGATCCACAAGCGCCTGGAGAACCATAAAGAAATACCCCTTCCGATTTAATGTAGTTGGTGGCTAGGTGGTCTGGTGCCAGAATTGGAACATGCGTGCCATCTGTCACCACTCTGCAGCTGGAAGCCCATTTGTGCAAAGCTATCCACAATGTTACTCACGTTGCCCAGAGTCACGGTCTTTCGGAGCAGGATGCGATTAATGGCCCTGCACATTTCTGTTAATATGAGTCCAATGGTCGACTTTCCCACTCCAAACTGGTTAGTGACTGATCGGTAGCAGTCTGGAGTAGCCAATTTCCACAGTGCAATCACCACGTGTTTCTCCAACGGCAGGGCAGCTCTCATTCTTGTGTCCTTGCGCTGCAGGGCTTGGGCACACAGTGCCATGAATGTGGCTTTCCTCATCTGAAAGTTCTGCAGCCACTGCTCGTCATCCCAGACATGTTCCACTGTGGTCAGGATCTCCATGAATGCCACAAGCAATCTCGTGTTGTAGCTACTACACGTGGTGAGATCAATGTCACACTCCTCTTGCCTTTGTAGTTTAAGGAATAACTGCACTGCCAATTGTGATATGTTGGTGAGAGTGAGCAGCATATTGGTCCACAGTGCATGATCCATTCCTGCAGACCAAAGAGGCAGAGCACGCAGTACACAAACTATTGAAAGATGGCGCCAAATGTGGACAGAAGCACAGGAATTGCTGGATGCGAAGCAATGCATCATGGGGCATTGGGACAGGCTGCCCCACGACCCCCTCCACCTTCCCACAACTCTTAATGGCAAAAGAGGAACAGATGCTCTGTGGGATAGCTGCCCAGAGTGCACCACTGAGAATACCGCTGCCAGTGCCGCAAGTGTGAACACGCTTTAGCACAGGCAGCTGACAGTGTGAACACACAGCGGTTTCCCTTCAGTGCTCTCTGAGTGGTGATGTAACTCTGCCAGTGTAGACATACCCTTACTATCTGATTGCTTCCCTAGCCCACTGCAATTGGCTTAGTCTTATCTGGAATTGAGTATCAACCAGGTTGTGGCCATCCGTGCCTCAGTTGCACTCAAACATTGAAAGACGCTCAACCACATTCCATTGGGCTGGGCGAGTCAGATACGAAGCTGTGAGTTAACAATGTACTTAAACTGTTCTAACCCGAGTATAGATTCTTACTAGGCTCTCCTCAACGGCACACGTTGCATAAGAGGGGTGACAACAAAGAACCAGGAAGCAACTTGGGGAAGAATAGCAATTGCCCCAAGCAATCTTCTGGAGTATTTGTCAGACAGAAAAGAATAAAGTCCATTGTGGGCAGCCCTGTCCACCTCCACCAGGGACTGTAATGAGTCAACAGCACCTAATTATCCACGGTATCTCAGGCAGCTGATAGAGCTAATGATATGTGCACGGACACCAGGTATTATCCATTCTAGCAGTGAAATCAACCAACATAAAAATTGCAGTATCTGTGCCTGACTTGCAGAGCCTTGATTGACAAAGTTAAATGAAACCAGCCCAGTTTCAATGCTCTGAGTTTTCTTGCCACAACCTGTTCTATAACCTTAAACAAAAATGATCAATTGGATACCGATTGGCTAGATTGCCAGTGTTGAGAGATGACTTTCCTTGAGCACAGGCCAAACAAATGCTTCCTTTTAAATCAATTGACAGCCTGCCCTCCTCAAAGGAGGCACTGGTAATTTCAACCAGCCAAAGACTCAATACTTGCCAACTGGCCCCCACCTGCTTGGGGAAGACAAGGATTCGAAGCACAGACGGTGGCATGAAGTTCTCCCAAAATGTCCATAAATGGCACTGGCTTAAATTCAAGCAGTGAAGGCCTAGCTTTTGTCTCCTCCAAGCTTTAACACACCTCCATGGACACAGACAGTTTAGTCTAAATTGGACTGATTTCAATCCACAAAGCTACCTTGGAATGGATGGACTTGCATCAGAAACTGTGGGAACGGTCCAGATTAATTGGGCATTCCACCACCTAAATAAAATTTGCTGATGGAGCCACCACAGTGCAATGCTACGATGGATACAGGATCCCTCCAGGATTGTCCTGGAATCTCCAAGGATTAAAGATTAACCTTTAATTTAAAGATTGTCATGTGATGAAACCTCCAGGAATACGTCCAGCCAAAATTGCCAACCTTGGTCACAACCCCCAGGCATACCCTGCAAGCTCCAGGAGCTGCTGGACAGGGAGAGGGCCCGGGTGAGAAACCCTGGCAGAAATCGGGTGGGGCTACGTGACCCTACATGTCCACCCATGCATCGCCTCTGCGTTTTCCCTCTCCCATGGGCTGTTGCAGGTAAATCATGGTGAACTGTGAGGAAGAAGCTGGGGAATAGGGTTGCCTGAAGGCTGCTGTTTTGACAACCAAGCACAAAACATTATTACCTGGTCCTGGGAATAATACAGTCTCCCCCAGAGCCCTCTGGAAGCCCTCGAGTAGGATAATTTGAAATTGTAGAAATGGTTAAGCATGTCCATTATATCATTTGTATAAGGTAAAGTGTATGTGAGGGAGGAAATAAAGTACTTAACTTGTTTCTCATAGTGGGGAAGGACAGTGAAGAGTAAACTTTGGGGTTTTTTTTTTTTTTTGGTTCTGTGTTTTGATGTAGGTAATCTTGTATGTTCTTGTTCTAGAAGTTGCACTCAGAGACTCATGGTAGCGCTCCTCTGAGGTGGTGGGCCTTACATAAAAACCCGAATAGACCCAATGAATTCTACTTTCTGCAGAATGAAAGTTGGCATAGGCTTCTGATCCTAAACCAGAAGATGCATAATAGGTATCTTCTGAGTGAGCACATTGTGCAAGAACAAGCCTCGAAAGATAATTTTGCAACAGGAAGTCCTGAAGTTCAAGTGTCATAGTTTAGAGTTCCTGTTTGTGGTCTTGAAATTAGGGAGTTCTTTGTTTTGTGGTGGCAAACTGTCAGCCTGATGTCCTGAAATATGTATTTGAGTTTAAACTCTTCTTCTTGGCAGTCTTTTTTACATCTAAATTTCTTACAAGGATTAAAAAAAAAATGTTCCATCAATGTTATATTGGTTTCTATTCAAGTGCTTTTGATTCTGTTCTGAAACTAGTTGCTTTAGCTTGCTGTTGTCTCTAAAAACACATTAATAAAATATGTCCATATATTTTGTCTGTGTGCTATATATTACTTGCCACAAAAGGGGTGGAAATTGCCTAAATAACTTTTCAGGTAATATAGAACTTGTTAATGCATCACATTTGATTTGAAGAATTACACTGCACCAGGGTATTTCAGTTGGTTTGTAATAAAAGGAAGCGGTGAATGAGACTAGATTAAGCTATAATGATAAGGCTGCAAAAGGATCTAAAGTTGTCTCTTGTAATTAGGAAATTTGTCTGCCTTTTTGGTGTATCATCTCATCTGATCAGCCATGCCCCTGTTCCTTACCCCGTTAGGACACAACAATTAAGACTCGTCTTCTTCTCATGTATCCGCTACCACCTCCTCTGCAAGATAAAATGTTTGTAGCGCTTTCAGTTTTCAAATAACGAATCCAAAGTGAAGTTTCTGTATTGCTAGAAGCTAGATTAAATGGTAAACCCTGGCTTTCTGACTTGGACGGTTTCACTGGGACATGAATGGAACAATAGAAATGCTCACTTGTAGGTCATCCGTTTGGTAGCCCAGAAAGAGAGTGACTGACGCCTCAAATGATGGATGCATTTGTGCTTTGCAGGTATGGGGCCTACATTTTTTTTTTCCTCCCCCCTCCATCCATCTCATAGCTTTTGAGTGACATGTCTAAGGTGAGTTGTTCTCACTCCAGCTTCAGTTGGACAAGTTTCAACATCACAGCCCCCTACCCCTACCCATGTTGCATTAATTAGCACCATCGTTGGCAGCCTGATCATGGAGATCAAGTACTGAATGCACATTGTCATTGGACTTCCCCCTCATAACTAGACCCAGCCTCTAAGGAACAACATTCTTTAGGTTTGTAGGGGCGCTTGCGCTGCTGCTACTCAGGCTATGTCTGTTCTGCGGCCAAATGGGAAGCTTCATTCTCCATGACTATTGCTCCTTCCTCTTTCACCAGTGCTATAGTCACACAATCCTTGAAAAAAGGAATTTCATAACAATAAGCAAATACATTTTTGATGCTTCCATAGAGCGTATATAAATGAAATTTACATAATGTGTTGTATTTTCTTCTTTAAGATTTTTTTTTAAGCAATATTTTTCAACACAAGTTACTTGACTTCTCTGAATTGTTTGCTACTACATCCTATGTGAAAGTCTTAGGGCTTGTCTACACTGAGTGGGGGATCAACACGCAATGATCCATACATCGGCAGTCAGTTTAGTGGGTCTAGTGAAGACCCACTAAATCAACGGCAGATTGCTCTCCCATCAACTCCTGTACTCCCCCTGAACGAAAAGTGCAAGGGGAGTTGGGAGACGCTTTCCCGTCGACATAGTGTAGTGTGGACCCCGCAGTAAATAGATCTAAGTTACACCGACTTCAGCTACATTATTCACATAGCTGAAGTTGCGTAATTTAGATCAATCGCTCCCCCCCATAGTATAGGCAAGGCCCAGGGGCGGCAGATTTGTATAATTTTTGGTGGTGCCCAGAATGCGTCCAAGTCCTGCTCCCACCCCCACACCTGCCTAAGGCTCTGGGAGTGAGTTTGGGTGCGGGAGGGGTGTAGGCTCTGGGAGGAAGTTTGGGTGCAGGAGGGGGTTTGGGGTGTGGGCTCTGGGCTGGGAAAGGGGTTGGGGTGCAGGCTCTGGGAGGGCATTTGGGTGCAGGAGGGGTGCAGGCTCTGGGAGGGAGTTTGAGCTGGGGCAGGGGCTTGGGGTACAGGAGCGGGTGAGGGGTGTGGTGCTTATCTTGGGTGGCTTCTGAAAGCAACCCTGCACACCCCTCTGGCAGCGGCTCCTAGGCGGGGGGACAAGGGGGTCTCTGCGTGCCATACTTCCCGGCCAATAGGAGCTGTGGAGTCGGCTCTTGGGAGGGGGGGGGTGCAGTGCACGGAGACACCCCTCCGGGGCTGCAGAGACGTGGTGTGGAGCAAGGGCAGGCAGGAAGCCGCCTTAGCCCCACTGTGCTGTCGGTGGTGTCGGCTGGAAGTCCCCAGGCCCTTTTAAATCGTCCGGGGGCGGCAGGTGGGGCCGGGAGATGCTCCAGGGGAGACACACAGAGGCAGCAGGTGAGGCCGGGGGAGAGACCCAGCCCAGAGCAGTGGTGGAGCCGGGCCCCCAGGTCCTGAATGTTCCCGGAGCACAGGCACCATGGGACCATATAACTTGCTGCCCCTGAGAAGGCCTTAGAGGTTTACTAATGCTAACATATAGGACAGCATTCTTCTCCAAGGCCACGGTAGAGCTCTGTTCTGGTCTGCTGTGCTTTGAGTGTGTGGAATGCCATAATGTAACAATTTTGAAGGAGCAAATCCTCTTGCAGGCTTGAGGAGATGTCACCCGCAAAGTAAAATTGCAAAATATTCCTTTTTGTTTTGCTCGTGAAAAAAGCTTGATATAATGAGGGACCTTTTCATTGTGGGCTTGGTTCGATTGCTTGTGAAGGGCAAAGAGTATAATGAAGAGGTGTTATTTTTATTTGCAGGTTATCTTAAATGTGACACCGATGACGGCTGTGAGAACAAAGAAGAAGTAGGAGGAGAAGAGCTCTTTGACACTGTAAATTCCTCAATTGTTTCCGGGGACAGCATCAGATTCTTTGTGAATGTCAATTTAGAAGTACAACAGAATGTAACTGGTAAGTGCATTGTGTTCTCTACAATCCTTATTGAAATGTGAGGAGGTCAAACTATGCCTGCCTTGATCTCCCTATTTTTCTGATGAAGACTCCCCTGGTAGGTATTTGCCCAACAAAAGCTGTGGTATCCAAGGGAGATTTTCAAAGTCACAGACCTCAATTAGGCATCTAACTACTATTGACTTTCAGTGACAGGTACCCAAATACCATTTGAGCCTCTGAAAAGCTGACCCCATGTGCATGCCTAGAAGCACCCATTGACTTCAGTGAGAGCTGCTGCATGCTCAGCATTTTTTAAAATCGCGATTTTTTTTTTATGTAGGTGCCGACTTATTTTATATAGGTGTACTTCTAAAAATGGACTTGGGAGACACATTTAAAGAACTCATTTTTGAAAGCCTATACTTCTGTGTACACTAAGTTCTCTCTTTTTGTTTTGTTTTTTACTTTCAGTGAGTGTGAGGGGGTGGTGAAATGAGGTTGAAATGGGTTTTCTCTTGAGCTCTGAAGTACTGAGGTGGACTATCATAATGACCTCTTCTAGAAGTGAGTTCCATAGCTGTGGGCTGGATGCCAGAAAAAGCTCTGTCTCGCATTTTTCAGTGGAAGCTGCATAAAATAGGTTGTTTTCCAGTAACAAAACTTTTCTCTTTCACATCAACATTTGTAAGGCTTGGTCTACTACACTACAGAGTTAGGACAACGTAAGGCAGGCGACCTAATTATTAGGACTGTCGAGAGATTTAAAAAAATTTAATGATTAATCGCACTGTTAAACAGTAATAGAATACCATTTATTTAAATATTCATGTCTTCTACATTTTCAAATATATTGATTTCCATTACACACACAGAATACAAAGTATACAGTACTCGCTTTATATGATTTTTATTACAAATATTTGCACTGTAAAAAACAAAATAAATTGTATTTTTCAATTCTCCTAATACAAGTACTGTAGTGCAATCTTTATCATGAAAGTTGAGCTTACAAATGTAGAATTATGTACAAAAAATAACGTTTTATTTCTGAATGCAATGTAAAACTTCAGAGCCTATAAGTCCGCTCCGTCCTACTTCTTGTTCAGCTGGTTGCTCAGACAAACAAGTTTGTTTACGTTTGCAGGAGATAATGCTACCCACTTCTTATTTACAATGTCACCTGAAAGTGAGAACAGGTGTTCACATTGCACTGTTATAGCCGGTGTTGCAAGATATTTACGTGCCAGATGCGCTAAACATTCATATGTCCCTTCATGCGTCAACCACCCTTCCAGAGGTCATGCGTCCATGTTGATAATGGGTTCTGCTCGATGACGATCCAAAGCAGTGCAGACCGATGCATGTTCATTTTCATTATCTGAGTCAGATGCCACCAACAGAAGTTTGATTTTCTTTTTTGGTGGTTCGGGTTCTGTAGTTTCTGCATCGAAGTGTTGCTCTTTTAAGACTTTTGAAAGCATGCTCTACAGAGTCCCTCTCAGATTTTGGAAGGCACTTCAGATTCTTAAACCTTGGGTCGAGTGCTGTAGCTATCCTTAGAAATCTCACATTGACAAAATGCAAAGAAGGTACCAAATCTGTAGTGAAAGTGTTCTTAAAATGAACATCAGTTGCTGGGTCATCATCCAAGACTTATATAACATGAAATGTATGGCAGAATGCGGGTAAAACACAAAACAGGAGACATACAATTCTCCCCCAAGAAGTTCAGTCACAAATTTAATTAACACATTATTTTTTAACGAGCGTCATCAGCATGGAAGCATGTTCTCTGGAATGGTGGCCGAAGCATGAAGGGACGTACGAATGTTCTGCATATCTGGAATGTAAATACCTTGCAATGCCAGCTACAAAAGTCCTATGCGAATGCCTGTTCTTACTTTCTGGTGACACTGTAATTAAGAAGCAGGCAGCATTATCTCCTGTAAATAGGGTGACCAGATGTCCTGATTTTATAGGGACAGTCCTCATTTTTGGGTCTTTTTCTTATATAGGCTCCTATTACCCCCCCACCTCCTGTCCCGATTTTTCACATTTGCTGTCTGGTCACCCTACCTGTAAATGCAAACAAACTTGTTTCTCTCTGTGATTGCCTGAACAAGAAGTAGGACTGAGTGGATTTGTAGACTCTAAAGTTTTACATTGTTTTGTTTTTGAGTGCAGTTAAGTAACAAAAAAACCCTACATTTTTAAGTTGTACTTTCACAGCAAAGAGATTGCACTACAATACTTGACTGAGGTCAATTGAAAAATGCTATTTCTTTTGTTTACAAATATTTGCACTGTAAAAATGGCAATACAAAATAATATAAAGGTGAGCAGTGTCAACTTTGTATGCTGTGTTGTAATTGAAATCAATATGTTTGAACATGTAGGGAAAAAAATCCAAAAATATTTAAGATTTCAATTGGTATTTATTGTTTAACAGTGCAATTAAAACTGCAATTAATTTTTTGAGTTAATCACATGAGTTAGCAGCAATTAACTGACAGCCCACTAATTATATCAGTGTACACGCTGTAGCTGTGCTCACACTGATGTAAGTGCCCTGTTACACCAACATAGTGACTCCATCTCCTCGAGAGGTCTGGGGCTTATGTCAATGTAGTTAGGGCTATGCAGTGTCCGTGTAGACACTGTGGGTATAACAGTAGTTAATTAGTGGGACTGCATTTCCTGATTTGAATGTCACTCTTGTGTTCTGGTGTCGTTTCTAATTTGTATTTTTATTGTAATATATAAAAGGAGAGAGGGAGAAACATGCATAACATGACTGCATCCAATACAAATGAATGTGCGATAAAAACACAACACAGGATTTACATGTATTCACATGTTCCCAGGTCAGGTCTTCATTTGATACAGTTGCACAGAAATGCGACGCAGATTTAACTTCAAATACCTTTGTCATGGCAGCAAATGTAACTGGCACATCATACATAGTTCTGGGAAAATAACTGGTTTGGTTTGGTTTGCTGGCAGTTCCAAAAAATAGAGGAAAAGGAAAAAATCCATAAACCCAGTAATCGTGAAAAATGTGATTAAATTGAAAAAATCCATTCTAGGATCTCAGTCTTGCCATGACCCAGTGACTATTCATGGTCATTGATTGACTAGAAATTGCCACTATGAATGACCGTGAATAGCCATTAAGCCAACAGAAGAAGTGAGAATTACTCTTGTCTGGTAGTTAGGGACTCACGTAGTATGTGGGGGGCCAAGTTCAAATCCCTGCTCCAATGACTATTTATACCAAATGGAACAACTTCAACAAGAGAGATTGAGAGCCCCTTACCAGAATATCCCAGAGCCTAGTGGAAAGGGCATCTTCCTGTAGTGTTGGAGACCTGTGTCCAAATCCCTTCTCCAGATCAAGTCAATGGTGGAACTGAACTTGGTCTCCCACATCCCGGGTGACTGTCTTAACCACCGGGCTAAACTTACAAGGAGGGCGCTTCTACCTCTCATATTGTAAATGGGATCTAAGTCCTGAAAAATATTTTTGGCCAAAATTCTTTGAACTCATCTCAATTTTGCAAATAGCTTTGGGTTGATTGAGACAGCATTTTTCAGCAAATAAACTAATTTGTCCAAAAAAAATTCACCCAGCTCTAATCATAAACACCGAAGCTTCAGTAAGCAGATCATAGTAATCCTGGATAATTAATTGTGTACCTCCAAGAAGGCTGGTCAGATGATTCTGCTTCTTTAGATTAGCTATTCTATTTCTAGGCTTGCCAGCACAAACTATCCTGTGTTCACGCAGGTTGTCTATAATCCACACCATGTATGTTGTTGGGAGCTCCAGATGACTAATTCATTAATTAATAGGTTCCAAGGCCAGAAGAGACCACTGTGATCATCTAGTCTGATATCTCGTATAACACATCCCAGAGAACTCCCACAAAATAATTCCTACAATATATCTTTTGGAAAATAACATTCAATCCTGATTTTAAAATTCAGTCATGTAGAATCCACCACAACCTTTTGTAAATTGTTCCAATTGTTAATTATCACTGTTCTTTTCTTTTAAAAAAAATACCTTATTTCCCGTCTGAATTTGTCAAGCAGGAGAATCTTAAATGGGTTATTTTTACTTCTATATTTGGCATTAGTATGACCACTGCTGGAATACCGTGTCCAATTCTGGTGTCCACAGTTCAAGAAGGATGTTGATAAATTGAAGCAGGTTCAGAGAAAAACCCTGAGAATGGTTAAAGGATTAGAAAACATGCCTTCTAATGGTAGACTCAAGGAGCTCAGTCTGTTTAACAAAGAGAAGGTTAAGGGGTGACATAAGTACAGTTTATAAGTACCTACGTGGGGAACAAATATTTAATAGTAGGCTCTTCAATCTAGCAGAGAAAGGTATAACCTATTTCAGTGTCTGGCAGTTGGAGCTAGAAAAATTCAGACTGGAAACGAGGTGCAAATTTTTAACAGGGAGTGTAATTAACCATTGAACATCTTACCAAGGGTGGGCTATGGCTACACTTGCAAATTTGCAGCGCTGCAGCAGGGTGTGAAAACACACCCTCTCCAGGGCTGCAAATTGCGGCGCTGCAAAGCGCCAGTGTGGTCAAAACCCCAGCGTTGGGAGCGCGGCTCCCAGCGCTGTCCGTTATTCCCCACAGAGAGGTGGAGTACGGACAGCGCTGGGAGAGCTCTTTCCCAGCGCTGGCGCTTTGACTACACTTAGCGCTTCAAAGGGCTCCGGCGGCAGCGCTTTGAAGTGCAAGTGTAGCCATAGTCTGAGTCATTCACAATTTTTCAATAAATGTTGGATGTTTGTCTAAAATCTGCTTTAGGAATTATTTTGGGGAAGTTGTGTGGGCTGTGTTATGCAGGAGATCAGACTAGATGATGACAATGCTCACTGTTTTCTTTACCTATTTTGTCAAAGCTGCTTAAAGCCTCTTGGTAACTTACTCAGTGACTAACTTTCTTGTGGGTTGGGCTATTTTGTCATACAACCTCTGTTGCAGTCAGTGGCAGTGGCTGAGCTAACAGCAGCTTGACTCAAGAGAAATTAATTTGGGGAAGTTCTATGGCCTGCGTTCTGCAGGAAGTCAAACTAGGTGATCACAGCGGTCCCTTCTGGCGTCGGAATATAAATTTCTGAAAGGGAGCTGCTTGCAAGACCCTTTCCAAGATGTCACTCCACCCCTTGTTCGGAGGGAGCCTGGATCTATCATCTGTAATGCATGATGAGACGCTCATCTCTTGTGCTAGCCATTTGTTGAAGAGGCATCAAACATGGTTATCATCATTTTGACTAAATAATATTTTAATCCTCTGTACCTGGAGTTCTTTCAGTACTGATGACATGAAGCAAACTTTAAAAAAAATAAAAATAAAAATTAAAAAAAAATAGCCCCAATGAGATGTCCAGGAGCTAACTTAATAGTTACTGCAATCTTATGTATGTAGACTAGTCTCCTCTGTTGGGTCCTCATTCTGTCTAACTTCTAGATTGCAGATTTTTTGGGGCAAGGATCTTATATACTTGATATTCTGTAAGGCCTGGGCTGCACTAGCGGGGGGGGGGTGTTTCGAACTAAGATATGCAACTTCAGCTACACGAATAGCGTGGCTGAAGTCGAAGTATCTTAGTTCAACTTACCTGGCCGTCCTCACGGCTGCCAGTTGACTGCCACGGTGCCCCCGTCGACTCCACTTACTCCTGCCGAGGTGGAGTGCGGGCATTGATTAGCAGATCGATTTATCGCGTCCAGACGAGACACGACAAATCAATCCCCGATACATCGAACACTACCTGCTGTTCCGGCAGGTAATATAGATGTACCCTAAGTGTGACAGTCAGCCTCCAGACACACCAATTGGAGAACAGGGTGTCTGAACCCCAAAGTGTAAGCAGTTGAATCAACTGGTGGTATACAGTGTCCTTGTGTATGAAAACATGTGGAGTAAGGTGTTTTATGAAAGCCTGTAATGTTCTGAATTTGATGGTCATTATGACCTGTATACAGACTGTGGTTATGAATTTGTGTATTTGAGTAGGTATAAAATGGTGCTCATAATTTATGCTGCTACATTCAGCTCCACCACACAACAAGGCGGTGGTCAGCCAGGTGTGGGAGGAGGATCTGTCTCCCCCCCAGACAGACAGAGACTAGCTCCAAGCCCCTAGCATTGTATAACCCAGGAAGAGACAAATGGTTGGCCATTAGGGTTAATGAGAAAACATTGTGCTAGATTTCCCCACCCTAAGCAACCATGAGTAACCATGTCAGGAGAAAAGAAAAGCAGGGAGGGAGCCCTTAAGAAGAAACTGAAGTTTTCTTAATGAGGGGTAGCCTCTAAGCAGGGAGCTGTCTGTGAAACGCTGGATGCCCTCTATGACAGAGTGTATTCTGGGAAACTGCTCAGTGACAACAGGTAACTTATATGAGGCTAATTCCCTTTTTCTAATATACCGTATATACTCGATCATAAGCCAGTTCATTTTATAAACTGAGCCCCCTCTTCTTTCCCCCCCCCCCCCCCCCGCCCAGATGGATAAGTAAAAATGGAAAATTTTTATGACCCATTCATAAGCCGACCCTGTAATTCAGGGCTTGGCAAACTTTGGCTCCTGGGCCATCAGGATAAGCCGCTGGTGGGCCGAGATGGTTTGTTTACTTCGAGCATCCGCAGGCACGGAGGTAAAACTAAGAATGCAAAGTGTCCCAGTGCACCAGCTGCTTACCCTGATGGGCCGGAACAGCAACTGGTGGGGAAATTTTTTAGGGGAGGAGAAGCTGGGGGTCAGGGGAGTAACCCCTGTGACCACCCCTCACATGACCCCACCCCTAGTCTGGGACCCCCACGCTCTCCCTATCCCAACCCTTCCCACCTTATCTGGGGAGGGCCAGGGGAGGATGTCTCTGGCCTGGCTGGAGCTGCTCCGGTGGGCCAGACCGGGTGGCGCGGCCGCAGCATGTTCCAGTGGGCTGGGCCTCCGTCGGAGCGGGCGGCGCGGCCACAGCCTGCCAGCCCCAGAGCTGCAGCTGCTTCGGAGGCTGGGGGGAGAGCAGCGTGGCCAGAAGCAGAGACTCTGGCCCCACCTCTTCCCTTCTGGCTCTGCTGGCTGTGCTGCCTCTCCTTGCTCCCTCTGTTGGGGGCGGGGCGGGGCTGTGTCCCACCTCCCCCTCTCTAGACCCGTTCATAAGCTGACCCCTTTCTCTGGTGCTTCCCTTTTTTTACTAAAAACATTCGGCTTATGAATGAGTATATACGGTAAGCGTAAAGCCTGAAGTTGCATTTTTATGTGTAATTTGCATGTGTTTGCTATATTACGTGATTTCCTCTCTGAATCTGTGATTTCTCTATTAAATAAACTTGTAGTTAATTTTTACCTTAAGCAGGTCTCCGGTGTGCAAACTGTGGCGTGTGTGTGCCAAAGTAAGCTGGTGTCTGGCGGGCTGGTTTCACGCCTTCGGAGGGGGGTGGCGGTGATGAACCAAAGGGGAAAAGCCAGAGTGTCTGTTAGTTACGAACTCAGGAAGGATGGATTTGGGGCGACTTGAGAGCAGCAGGCCTGTTGGGGTCACCCTGCAAGGAATAAGTGGGCTGGTGAGAGCCAGGGTGAAACTTTATGCTTGGGGGTGGTTTACTGGTGTCCTGGCTCTGAGCCATAGCAGCATCCAAAGTTATAAGGCAAGAGGTGACCGAACTCCTTGCTGCTCTGGGCAATCCCCAGAACATAGGGGTAAGGCACCTCCCCCACTTTCAGGTCCAGTACAAATAATCATCCCTTGTAAAAGCACCTAGAGCCACCCGGGATAGGTGCTTGAAAGAAGTGTAAACTAATAGAGTAGAATTTATGAACCTGGTGACAGCTCTGCTGTGATCCTTTCTAGTTAATAACCTCATGTAATGGACGTACAGCTCAGTACATGCATAATTAGATGCTCTTTGCTATAACTTTTATTTTAAAATATCTTTGCGTGGGATTAAACAATGTTGAGCAACAGAGCCATAAAATTATGGCAACTAGTTAACTATTGAAGCAGCAAAGAATCCTGAATACCCACTTCTTATTCACCCACGAAAGCTCATGCTGCAAAACGTCTGTTAGTCTAGAAGGTGCCACAGGATTCTTTGCTGCTTCTACAGAACCAGACTAACACGGCTACCCCTCTGATACTAGTTAACTATTGTCATATAATTCTGTACCATAGGGAAGGGTGTAGCTAAAAAATAGAATATACATTATTAAAAAAAACAACCCTCATTCTTGGCTAGTCCAGGCTATTACTGTATAAACCAGCTTTCACCCATATCAGCCTAAGTGCCCAGATACTAAAGGTTGGCTCAGTTTTGCCACTTGGGTCACTGAACCTGTTCACATACATGTGTGTTGCTTCCTTGTGGTTGCTGGAGAGTGCCCAATCAAGCTCGTTCTTCAGCCCCTGGAATTTGAATATTGGATGCTATCGTCTTTGGCAGAGGTAGATAGGCTGTACTGTTGAATGGCTGTGTTTATTTCTGGTATGAAGCACTCAGGGTGATTACAGGTACTTGCTTATGTCAGCCTGGGGCCTTGCTATTGCTCATCATGTAGATAAGGTTTTTTGGGAAGGTTGGGGTGTGTGTGTGTGTTCAGGCTCTCTAAAGAAACGGTCTCAGCAAAGCTGCTGCCTTTTAGGATACTCTGGTTCTTAAAAACTTTTTTGGGAGGATGGAAAAGTGGGGAAAGGTTCGAACAAGGAATTGGTGGTAGTAGGGAAGTCTGTGAGGGGATTGCAATGGAGGCTATACAGGGTTGGCATGATCTCCTATAGGCTTGTTTTCAAGACTCATTTTAATATTTGCAAATATAAAAGCAAAGGGGTTTACAATGTACTTCCATCTCTGGGTAGACGTGTACAATAAACACAAAGAAATGCCCTTCTTACCTGCTTTCTCTATAGGCCTCTACCCTGGTCCAAGCCACTCCTCCTCTTCCCACTTTCCCTCTCTGATATCCCATGTAGGGAGCAGTCTGTCCTCCCCAGGATTAGCACCCCCTTTCTGCTCTGTATCCAAGAGTTGCAGGTCCCAACCGAGCTTTCACCCTTGTGGAATTAGACTCTTGTATTGTTCCTTGCAATCCCATGCTCCAGAGGCCACAATGGTGGATCAAAGTATGCAAAGAATGCCCAGGGAGAAAGGAGAACTCAAACTGGAGTGATCCATCCAGTTGGAGGTTCGTGAGCCTCGTGGCTGTAGTTGCTATCATTTTATCATCTGTTTGCAAACTATATATTTCATAATAGCAAATACTTATTTATGCCCCTGACTGCAACAAAGAAGCCTGAATGTTTTTGTGCTTGAAAGTTGACGGGGAAAAAAATTCCTGGTTATTAGGGACTGGTGAAAAATCAATCCAAAGGAAGGATGTGGCTTTGTTAGAAATAATAATGGAACACAATTTACACTTCACAAGAAATTATAAAGACTGTTCCACCCTCTAGACAATAGACCATTCCTAGATACCGAGAGCCAACAGTTTCCTGTAATACACTCCAGAGACACACGCGCGTGCACACACTCGCCTGCTGCTTTACTAGCAAAACACAGATTTCCAGCGTGCTGTCAGGCCCCTGTTAAGATAATTTTTTTATAAATGGGGATGAGGAACGTTGTGGTGGCGCCAAGGAATTCCAGGGAGAGTAGTGGCCAGAGACAAGTGGTCTGGGTCTGACTGGGTATCCTTCTGCACACAATGGTCACATTTCCTCACATGAATACCAAAGGCCTTTTTATGTCTACTGGCACAATGCTGACCCAGGGATTACATCTGATAACACCTATTTTAGAAGTGTGATGTCAGTGTGGGATGTTGGGCTCTTAGGGTTTCCTATACTATAATGGAAAGTGGATACACCAATTGTGTTGTCACATTGTGGAGAGGGGTGGCCTCCCTTCGAGCTTCCTGATCTGGGTATTTTCAAAGCACTGTTTACAAACTTAACACGCCCCCGCCCCCCAACACACACACACTTACTCTTTTTTTGAGCCTAATGCAAGTATTTATGCAAGAGGTCTGTGCTAATTCTAGCTCCTTCACAGTGGATCTACTTCAGAGGCGCTGGGAGCCCAGATGTTTTTGTGAGTTTTATTTAGTGCCCTATTTGAGCCGATTACCATTTTAAATGGAATATTTTCCAGCACGATGGTTAGGGCCAGAGCAGGAGATTATTTTTCTTGCAGGTATCAAAACCTGTTGTTTCAAGAGAATCCGGCTCTGCATAGTGATTTGTGTCTGAACATTTCAGTTCATAACAGGAGTGGGGTGGTGTCTTTCTCTAGTCACAGGTGCCTTTGTGCGTTTCCCCCCCTCCCACACCTTCTATGAGAGGAGCTCCCAGTCAGAATTCATCAAGCCAACACCTTGCTCCCCTTCCAGTTTTCCCTCAGAACTAACAGCTAGACGGACAGTGAGCTGTGATCACCTGGTTAAGAACTATGCACATCGCATTAGATTTGTTACTCTGCTACCTTCCCACACCCCTAAGCTCACTCGTTTCTCTCATTCACTCATTATGGCTCTTAAAATGTAAGCTATTTGGGGGCAGGGAATGCCATTGTTTATGTCAGAGGTTCTAAAACTGTGGTCCACGGACCGCCTGTGGTCCGCGAGCTCCATTCAGGTGCTCGGTGGATAGTTCCCTCTAAAATGCGCGCCTGGGCAGCTGCACACGACAGAATGAAGGGCCACCCACCTAATTAGTGGAGCAGGCGTGGCTCCGCTAATTAGGTGCCTGGACCCTGGAGAAGATGCACGTCAGGGGAGGTGGTGGCCTTGGGGAGGAATAGGGGGTAGATGGGAGGAGGCAGTGGGGTGAAAAGAGGCGGTGGGGGGAATTTGGGATGTGCAGGGCTGTGGCGGCCAGAGAAAGAGGTGACTTTCCCCAGCTCCAGGGCTGTGGCTGCCGGGGAGAGACCCCGCCCCCTCCTTCCCAGCCCCAGCTCTGTGGCTGCTATGACAGGGGAGAGGACCCTCTTTCTCCCCCCCCCTCCTTCCCAGCCCCAGCTCGGGGGCTGCCGTAACAGGGGAGAGACCCCCCCCCTCCTCCCAGCCCCAGCTCGGGGGCTGCCGCGGCAGGGGAGAGAGGGCACATCCATCGCATTAGAAAGGTAAGACTACTGAAATGAAAATGAGTTGTGTGCTTTTATTTGTAAAATAAAAAAATGTTTCTTACGTTTTTTTATATAGCGCTGTTATCCAAAGCGCTTTACAATCGTTAGCTAACGGTACAAACAACACTTGGAAAGATCATGAAGTGGTTCGCCAAGACCCTCGGCAATTTTCAGGTGGGCCGCGGGGGGAAAAAAAAAGGTTGTGACCCACTGGCTTGTGTTGTACAGCACCTAAGACAACGGGGCATCATCTGGTCGGCCGGAAGGTGCTACCACACTGTAAATGTAAATCGTGATAGCGGCAGCAGCCGCATCACTTTGTGAGGATTGGGGGCGCAGAGAGCAAGTGTGAAAAATCAGGATGGGGGTGTGGGGCAATAGGTGCCTATATAAGACACAGCCCCGAATATCGGGGCTATAAAATCGGGACATCTGGTCACCCTAATTGTGGACCAAATTTTGCTCTTACACCTGAAAAATTTCATAGTAATTAGATCCCTGTGAGGAAAGATGGAAGAATTATTCCTAGGGGCTATGGTTGCCAACCCTTCAGGATCGGCCTGGAGTCCCCTGGAATTGGCCTTGGTTTCCCAGTGACTATTGAAATCAGTCCAGGAGATTTTAATAGGATATTTTTAAGAAAATGTTATTGTCATGTTGGGGGGGGGGGGGAAATCTCCCATAATAGCTTCAGTCAGAGTTGGCTACCCTACCAGGGGCTCTGATTTTATTTAGGGTTTAAATCTTCATACTTTTTTTTTTCTCCACAGTGCCGAATCCAAATGTCAAAATTAGAGTTACATTGGGGGTGGGAGGGGGAAGTTCATGTGAAGCTGATTGCCTTTATCCCTTGTCCGTTTGCAGCTGGTAGAGCACCGCTAGAAATCAGGAAGACAGAGGCTCAGGTTTTCAATGCTGGCAGTTGACCAGCTTGCAAATGAAAGGCCCTCAGCTAAGTCACTGAGTGAATACTCAGGACAAGCAGCAGAGCAGAAGAGCCGTTTGAGCTCCTGCCACTGGAGCGCCCCCTCAAGAACAGTGGTGTGAGTTGAGTTCCTGTCACCGCTCAGTGCCCCCACTGCATTCTGTGTCAAAAGTGTGGCCTACAAATGACATAGATCCTGAAAAAAACAAAATGGCAGGATGGTCGTTAGTGCTGCAGTCCAGGGTGCATGCCAATGCTGTTAGAAATGTGTTTTAATTTGTTTGAGTCCTTGGGGAAAAATCACCAGCCCTGATCCAGAATTATTAGCTTTTGTCTAAGTGCCCAAACACGATCACTTCAGAACCTGAAAATAAGACTTTTAAAACTAGATGATAATGAAATTGCTCTTATTTTGCTCAGTTTTATTTGCTGGAGTTGACTTATTTTATTATGCTAGCACTTGAAGTAATCTACTGGGTTCTGGACCCTGGTGCTGTGGCTGCTGTACTAAAAAGCCAGTCCCTGCCCTAGAGATCTTAAATCTAAGGGTAGGTCTTGTGCACTGTCCGTAACGTGGAGACATCTCAAACACGTGTGGTTGTGATTTTTGCAGACCCCAAAGGCCAGAAATTTGAGTAAACCAATTGCTTTAGAGAAAGTGAGTGACGTGCAAGCAACAAACTTTCAAACCTACCATTCAGTTTAAATGAGTTTGTTTTCAAGGCTGCCTTTGCATAGAAAAATACTGGCAGTTCCTCTTTAAAAACAAAATCTGAAACTTTCTTTTGCATTTCCAGGTTGTCCCAATCATGGGAGGTTAGCAGGCAATGCAAAGGCTGTCTCAGAGAAAACTTTGCCTTAAGGCGCATAGAGTAAATGTCACAATAAACATCCAGTCATCGTATTTATGAATCTTTGTCATGTCAGACCCATCCTTGTCAAGCTGTAGAAGCTAACCTGTCCTATTAAAGTCTGCTTGCAACTGCAGATGGTTGGAAGGAGACTTTGTCCTAGGTACTAGATAATACTATAATAAAACTGAGAAAAACAATGGGGCACCGCTAGAACTTTTTTGAGTGCCCATATGCAAAGCCACAAGTGTGAATTCAACATGGTGCAATTTGTCATGGTCACTGTAAAAGTATTTTAAAGTCCCGATGAATTTCTCACAGCTCGTCTGAG
This sequence comes from Mauremys mutica, assembly GCF_020497125.1. Classification (NCBI taxonomy): domain Eukaryota; kingdom Metazoa; phylum Chordata; order Testudines; family Geoemydidae; genus Mauremys; species Mauremys mutica. The sequence goes on along the minus strand of NC_059076.1, from coordinate 136,301,012 downwards.
CAAACCGGTAGACGTACGTGTGTGTGTGTGTGTGTGTGTATCATACGAATCATAATGTATCATACGAATCATACCTAAGCACAGGTTCTGATGTACATCTGGGGTTTATTCGCTGATTTGTATTGATCAATTTAAAAAAAAAATCTCCAGACAAACTGGAGTACAGTCTAACAAATGCAAGGTTAGACTCCTTGCCCTATTATTGGTTTCTGTTTGCTACGTGCAGAGATACGTAGAGGTAATGAAAGTACTATATTTATTAGACTTTTGTAATAGATTTTCAAACCACATTCTTGGCTGGAATTTGTTAAATTTTATTTTCAGCAAGGAGGAGCATGAAGAACAGAATTGAAAATACAAAATGACCGTGGTATGTTTTTTCATTCTTAGATATTTTTAAAAATATCTATTCTCCCACCTCCCTTTTTTTTTTTTAAATTAAATTATTTTATGTAAATGCCTCCAGCTGTTCAAATTAGATCCGTGTTTGATGCATTCTGTCTAGCTCTAATTTATGCTGTGTTTGCTCAGTCTGTTTACCTAGGTACCCATCGCTGGGGTATCTAAGCACCAAGAGCCAGTAATCTAAGAAAACACATAAAGACAAAGGCCACTAAGAAGCTCCTGCCACACACATGCCCCAGTGTGTTAGTTATGTTCATTCAGTATCAGATTCAAGAATTCCGCTAGATCAGAACGGGACAGTGTTATTAACAAGCAAGACTTGCATGATATGCTTCCTTTCCTGGGAAAGCATCCAAGCTGTGTTCTTGGATACTGTGATGAATGAGGCTCCAGGCCTTATAAAACTTCCATACATTCCTGAGGATATTTGATGAGAAGTTTAAATGGCCCTGGTCCAGAAGATGTAATCAGAGATGCTTTTGCTTGCTTTTGATGATGAAGCAAAAGAGTTCATTCAAGAAGATTACTTGAGAGAATTGCTGATGGTAATTGGACTGGTTTACTGCTGAGTTAGTAGATGAGTTGAACAGAGAGGGTCATGAAGTGACGAAGGGTAACTTCAGTTATATTAGATTCATGCACATCCGTAAGGATGGAGCAAACACCCACAGATATAGTTTATTTTGAGTCTCATTTCATTTCTTTGATTGGTGGCTTTTTTTGCTGGAGCCACCAGATCGCATGCTTTCAGCTTTTGCATTCCTCTCTATTTTTACTGATTCCAGGTCTCTCTAGCACACTTCTACCTGTGTAATTAGACTGTAAATGGAGGCTATTGTAAAAGGAAAACATTTGGGAATAATGAAGAGCGACTATAAAAGCCTAGGGAAAATGCTCATTGTTTCTGGTTGCTGGAGGCTTACGTTTTTCTACTAAATCCCATTTTCAAGTAAAGATGACTTATAAATTAAATATTCCTGGCAAAGATATTTTAACAATCATAACTTTCATATGAAAAAAACCCTCATGAAAAGGTGGAAGTATGCATACCAACAGGAAGAGTCTAATCAATTGAGATGAGCTATCATCAGCAGGAGAAAAAAAACTTTTGAAGTGATAATTAAGATGACCCATACAAGGTGTGAGGAGAACTTAACATAGGGAAATAGATTCAATTAGTGTAATGACCCAACCATTCCCAGTCTCTGTTTAAGCCTGAGTTAATTGTATCTAATTTCCATATTAATTCGAGTTCAGCAGTCTCTCTTTGGAGTCTGTTTTTGAAGTTTTTTGTTGTTGTAAAATTGCCACTTTCAAGTCTGTCACGGAGGCCTTGGCTACACTTACAAATTTGCAGCGCTGCAGCAGGGTGTGAAAACACACCCTCTGCAGCGCTGCAAATTGCGGCGCTACAAAGCGCCAGTGTAGTCAAAGCCCCAGCGCTGGGAGCCGCGCTCCCAGCGCTGTCCGTTATTCCCCACAGGGAGGTGGAGTACGGACAGCGCTGGGAGAGCTTTCTCCCACCGCTGGCGCTTTGACTACACTTAGCGCTTCAAAGTGCTGCCGCGGCAGCGCTTTGAAGTGTAAGTGTAGCCAAGCCCTGAGTGGTTAGAGAGGCTGAAGTGTTCTCCCACTGGTTTTTGAATGTTATGATTCCTGATGTTAGATTTGTGTCTATTTATTCTTTTGCATAGAGACTGTCCGGTGGCCAATGTACATTGCAGAGGGGCATTGCTGGCACATGATGGCATATATCACGTTGGTAGATGTGCAGGTGAACGAGCCCCTGATGGCGTGGCTGATGTGATTAGGTCCTATGATGGTGTCACTTGAATACATATGTGGACAGAGCTGGCATTGGGCTTTGTTGCAAGGATAGGTTCCTGGGTTAGTATTTATGTTGTATGGTGTGCGGTTGCTGGTGAGTATTTGCTTCAGGTTGGGAGGCTGTCTATAAGCGAGGACTGGCCTGTCTCCCAAGATCTGTGAGAGTGAGGGATCATCTTTAAGGATAAGTTGTAGATCTTTGATGCGCTGGAGAGGTTTTAGTTGGGGGCTGTAGGTGATGGCTAGTGGCGTTCTGTTATTTTCTTTGTTGGGCCTGTCCTGTAGTAGGTGGCTTCTGGGTACTCTCCTGGCTCTGTCAATCTGTTTTTTCACTTCAGTAGGTGGGTATTGTAGTTTTAAGAATGCTTGATAGAGATCTTGTAGGTGTTTATCTCTGTCTGAGGGATTGGAGCAAATACGGTTGTATCTTAGAGCTTGGCTGTAGCTCACGAAATAAATTTTAGTCTCTGAGGTGCCACAAGTACTCCTGGTTTTTTTTTTTGCGGCTACAGACTAACACGGCTGCTACTCTGAAAACTTTCGTATGGAGACTTGCATAATCTATAATACTTCAAAGTTAATTACACTTTAATAACTAGTTGATTGATGAAAGAAATGGGTGTAGCCTCTGCACTCTGAGATTCTCTATGGCAAATAGTGATTACATCTGAACTGCCTTATAATATTTCACTGTGCTTAAAGGGGTGCATGTGCGGGCTTGCTTCCCTGTAGAGTTAACTTGAGTTGTAACTCATGTGTTGCCCCAACTTGAGGTCCATCCATGCACGCTAAACCCTTAATTTAAGTGTGGTAGTGCTTTTTAACTTGAGGGGGATATATGTGCACAACTTGTCAGCTGCTAATAAAGTCATTTTGTGCAGCAAGCCATTCACTTTCTGCAGCTCCAGTGTTCTACAGAGTGGCAGCTCCCTCTAGAGAGGGGTTCTCAAACTGGGGGTTGGGACCCTTCAGGAGGATACAAGGTTATTACATGGGGGGTCGCGAGCTGTCAGCCTCCACCCCCAAACCCTGCTTTGCCTCTCACATTTATAATGGTGTTAAATATATAAAAAAGTGTTTTTAATTTTATATGGGGTGGGGAGGGAGGTCGCACTCAGAGGCTTGCTATGTGAAAGGGGTCACCAGTACAAAAGTTTGAGAACCACTGCTCTAGAGCAGTGCTTAACTCAAGTTAACTCTGCAGTGAAGGCATAGCCTGTATGTCTGGTGGACCCCATCTTCTGCTGGTGTCAATCAGCTTTATTTACACTGAAGATAATGGCGTTAAGTAGAGCACCAGTTGAGGACAGGCCCATGTAGTACTTGTAAACGAGAAGGGGAACGGATCAAAAATATTTTTGCATATAAAAATAAGATGATAGAAGCAGTTCAGCTGTTTAAAGATGTGGCTTTAAAAACAGCCAATTTAGAAAAGATTAGTAGCTTTTAAGATCCCTGATTGTGCTCTACCCAGTCACGGCTCCACACATAGAAGAGCTCTGACACTTTTTGCTTCTTCAACAAAGATGTGGTCCGTATTTCCATTAAACTCAGTGGCATTGTGGAAGAGTTGTTTATGCATTTTCACTGTATTTCTGTGTCATAAAACAATAAAGTACTGAAAATACAGTGGTGCTTTTGGTACTGTGAAGAGGAAAGGAGGAATTTTTAACAGAAGTGCAATCCCAAGAGAGATGAATTCAGACCTGTGAAATATAGGGCAGATTTTTTTATCCACTGGCCATTCAACTGTCTTTGGTTAACATACATCGGAAATTACTTTTTACCTCTAGTGTACCGAGTAATCACTCTTTTTTAATACTACAGTACAAGTGTACGGAAGCAGAAAGTATTTCCTAGAGTGTTTCCTACTTCATACCAACAGCTATAGATATGCAAAATTTTCTTAATTGATTATGAATTTATTTTGCTCTTTGGAGAGGATTGGGAATAGGAATTTCCTATGCTTTGCTATTCAGTTCTCCATAATTTAGGTAACAAATTAAAAATCGCTTTACTATATATTGTGTGGCTAGCAAACGGGTAAGAATTTAGAATACAGAATCACATTAAAATGACTTTCTCAGTGCCTTTTTTTAGGTCTTAAGTTTCCAATCTAATGCATGTAATATTACACACAAAGTAAGTCTACAAAAACTCTAAAAATAGTTCGTGGTGCTTGATCTTGTCAAGGTAATGCCATAGAGTTCGATCATTTATAGGTAGGTGGTGGTGATATTTTCCCATCCTGTCTCCAAGTCGTCATGTCACAATCTATCACAACTGCTCACTGAAGTCAATGGGAGTTTTTTGCATTAATTACTGTGAATGCATGGTTGGACTCTAAATGAGGAAATACTCTTGATCCTTTGAAACATTTTGTCAGTAAACCTGAATGAGAGACAGATGCGTAGGATACAATTATATATTTTACCTACTGCATTGGGGATTAGATGAAAATAATCTTGTCACTAATGGAAAAAATCATATTTTTGCAGAACCTTGAAGCACTTTGACTTATTTCCATTTTTTGTTCGTGATTTCAATATTAAAGAAAATTTCTGCACACTGAATAGCTCTTTTTGTTGCTGCAGTCACAAATTTGTTTGGAAAGATTATTAAATGTTGCCAATGTCAGACCAAAAAGCTTCATTTATCAGTAGAATGATAAACTTTCACCCTGCATTATGTTGTAGGATATTTGCAAATCCTTCATTTGATGCCTGTTGCCTGTCAGATATCTACGATTGTAATATTCTTCTCAAATTCTTTTCCAGTAGAAAGTGAAAGTGCTGGCTGTGTTTTATTACATACATCTAGAAAGGTAAGTAGCAGTTTTGTTTAACTAGTTAATCCTTTTTAACTCACTCCTGTAAATCATAATATGTTACTAGAAAAAGTAAAGTTGATCATTTCTGGCCTAATCAGAAGACATTTCAGTGCCTTGCTCTCTCAGAATACTTTTGTTTCTATTTACATCCCAAAAGCCATGTACGGTCCTCCTTTTCCTAACACAATTTCTTTCGCCATCAAAATCTAATATCCTTATTATTGGGCCGTATTAATTCATCGCTTGCTCTCATGAAACTGCCTGAAAGGTGGTCCAGGCTTACACACAGCAATACAGTCTCCTTAGCTTGCCTCAAACTTAAAAACAAAAGCACCCAATAGATATTGTAACTGTGTGATTCAGTTTCCTGTTTATCCCAGCTAATCAGATCTGCCTTCAGGAGGTTCAGCAGGAGTGAACTCCCTTGCAGCAATGTAGCCAAAGAGGATTATTGTCAAATAATGTTTATTTTGCACTTAGTTATGCGGCCATAACATGTTAGTGCTAACAGAGAAATGAAAAAATTCATATAGAAACCACATTACTGCAAACAATTTAATAAACAGGTAAATCAACCAGAAAGCGTTTTGCAAAGGAAATGGAAACTTACCCAATATCACTTAAAATCTAGAATCTTGGCAATCCTGTGGGATCTGGAACCTGGGAGAGAGAGAGTCTAAATGTGTGGTGTTCCCTTTCTAAATCTTCTTGACTCATTCCCCAATTTCCCACCCGCCCACGAGCTCCGAAGTAAGACTCGCTAGCCCTTCAAAACCCAATAGGTTACATAAATATACCTTTACCCCAATATAACATGACCTGATATAGCATGAATTTGGATATAACACAGTAAAGCAGCGCTCCGGAGGGGTGGGGCTGCGCACTCCGGCAGATCAAAGCAAGTTCGATATAGCGCGGTAAGATTTTTTTTTTTTAGGCTCCCGAGGACAGTGTTATATCGGGGTAGAGGTGTATAATTATTAAAACTATATTATAATTTTGGGCCAGATTTTGAAGCTTGGGTTCTTTATGTGCAGAAATCTGTATTTAGACACTTAAGTGCCTGTTTTAGGCACTTAAATACTGATTCGGCTGCCTGAAACCATATCTGTGTATAGGCACTCTAATTTAGCATTTATATACCTAAAATGGGTATTTAGATGCCTAACTTCAGGCACCCATGTTTGGAAATTGGTTTAAATAGTTTGATTGCCCCTCTCCACAAAAAAACCCTAAAATGTTTTGGGTGCTAAACAGAATAAAACAGTCTCTTAAAACCCAAATTCTAACCACAGAAGAGAGTTCATTTTTAGAAAGAAGAAACAAAAGGAAGGCAGTAGTGAATACATAGCAGTTTGTCTGTTTGCTTTTTGAATTGAAAGATGTAGCTCACCTGTTTGTATACAGGTAGCACTTAAAGGATTTTAGGGCATAATTACTATTATTTATTATTCAATCTGTCATATCTGCTTTGACCAGGATTAGCTAAAGATTCAGTAGCCAATTTGCTTGACCCCAGAGGAGGACTGATTCAGAGGAAGACTGGTTCAGAGGCCTTGTGATGCTGTGCTCAGATTCATAGATTCTAGGGCTGGAAGGGACCTCGAGAGGTCATCGAGTCCAGTCCCCTGCACTCATGGGAGGACCAAATACTGTCTAGACCATCCCAGATAGACATTTATCTAACCTACTCTTAAATCTCTCCAGAGACGGAGATTCCACAACCTCCCTAGGCAATTTATTCCAGTGTTTAACCACCCTGACAGTTAGGAACTTTTTCCTAATGTCCAACCTAAACCTCCCTTGCTGCAGTTTAAGTCCATTGCTGCTTGCTCTATCCTTAGAGGCTAAGATGAACAAGTTTTCTCCCTCGTCCTTATGACACCCTTTTAGATACCTGAAAACTGCTATCATGTCCCCTCTCAGTCTTCTCTTTTCCAAACTAAACACATCCAATTTTTTCAGCCTTCCTTCATAGGTCATGTTCTCTAGCATTCTTGTTGCTCTTCTCTGGATCCTCTCCAATTTCTCCACATCTTTCTTGAAATGTGGTGCTCAGAACTGGACACAATACTCCAGTTGAGGCCTAACCAGCGCAGAGTAGAGTGGAAGAATGACTTCTCGTGTCTTGCTCACAACACACCTGTTAATGCATCCCAGAATCACGTTTGCTTTTTTTTTTTTTTTTTTTTTTTGCAACAGCATCACACTGTTGACTCATATTTAGCTTGTGGTCCACTATAACCCCTAGATCCCTTTCTGCTGTACTCCTTCCTAGACAATCTCTTCCCATTCTGTATGTGTGAAACTGATTGATTGTTCCTTCCTAAGTGGAGCACTTTGTATTTGTCTTTATTAAACTGTATCCTGTTCACCTCAGACCATTTCTCCAGTTTTCCAGATCATTTTGAATTATGACCCTATCCTCCAAAGCAGTTGCAGTCCCCCCTAGTTTGGTATCATCTGCAAGATGTGATGGTGCAAGAGACATAGATGCACCCAGACCAGTGATTCTCAACCTATTTATCATTGTGGGCTGCATATGCAGCTCTCTGTTTTAGGGGGGAGAGGGCGCATCCACACAATATATACACTACATGTATGGCCCTGAGGGGTGTCACATGGGCTGCAACTGTGTGCTGATTGGGCCCGCGGGTTGAGAACTACTGACCTAAAGAGAATGGATGTATTTCTCCCCCCGCCCCCTTTTTTTTAAACTAGATTCTCACTTTGCTCCTTTCTGGTGAATCCTTCACTATGAATGCCAGAGTAGTCGGCACTCAAAGCATCTTGCAAGTCATGGGCCACTACGTTATTTGGGGTGCTCAGGGTAGGAGTAAGGAGTTGCTTTTTCTGCCATTCTCCCACACTAACCCTCATCTGCAGCCCCAAACTCCCCAGATATAACACATTCAGAGCTGTCACCGACTTGTTTTCAGAAAAATACTGCTGTCCTTCAGGGCACCCTTCCCCAGCCAGCCACCCGCTATGCTGGCTGAATGTGTGCCTCCTTCCCCACCAGTCAGGCACAGGCAGAGTTGACTTAATTTCTTTTTTGACAGCGGTGATGTGAGTGCCTCTTCCGTACTCTACTCAAGTCTCCTTCTTCTCTGCGTCTGGAGCCCCCCTTCTCTTGGTATTGCCCAAAGATGAGAACACGCTCGATGGGGGCGACTGGATAGTTCAGAAGGCAGTGGATGGAGGGGTAGCAGTGCAACAGGAGAGGGCGGGGGTTGCGAGACCAAGAGAGGAACATGATATGTTGTGACCATTTTGATTGGGGGCATGTGGCGCCCCCGCTGCAACTTTTGGTGACTGAGCGATGCACGAGTAGAGTGTGTGGTGACTCTCAATAGAATGGGAGAGACCAGTTTGTTTAAAGACTGGCCACTTTTCATTGAGGTAAATTCCAAAGCGTTGTGCCTGGTAGAATGCACAGGCAGATTATCTCCCTTGTAACTGGTGATGGCATCACAGATAGCTACAGCGGAGCACCATTTCCTTATGCTCTTGTAGGTGTTTTGCCATCAACTACTGGCAGGGAAAATGAGAATGCTGAATGTGTTTTCTCAGCAGGTATGTCAAGAAAGAACTGATCTGTTTTTTCCATTTTAAATATCTCTCTGGTCCGAGTTGCAGAGCGTTGATCACTGCTAGCTGTTGTCTTTCATTCAAATCTGCGAGTATATTGCAGTGATTTTTAAAGAAGAATTAAATTCTTAATGCCTGCTTTCCAGCTGAGCAAGTTACAGCTTTAGACTGGATACTTGTAATCTTTCTATTAAAGAGTTTTCAATTCAGCCAGTTCTCTGGAATGGACCAATACCTTTGCTTTTTTTCTCTATTGAGACATATTTTAGTATCTGGTCTTGTACAGTAGCTCATGGCAGATACATGAAGAGTACATAAATTCCTATAGTGCAGCTATTCCTGTAGTCTTATGGATAGTTCAGTGATTTGAGCATTGGCCTGCTAAACCCAGGGTTGTGAGTTCAATCCTTGAGGGGGCCATTTAGGGAACTGGGTTTAAAACAAACAAAAAAAACACAACTGTCTGGGAATTTGCCCTGCTTTGAGCAGCGGGTTGGACTAGATGATCTCCTGAGTCCCTTCCAACCCTGATATTCTATGATCTACAGAGAGGAAATATTTCTTGCCTCCAGCTGTTGATCAGCTTATGCCCTGTAAGCATGAGAATCAAAGAAGCCAAACATATTGTTTGATTCTATGATTGTTGGCAAGATTTGAACCTGCTTATGAGAGCCTCAACCAATTGAGTGAATTGCCTCAAGCAACCTCAACATTGGGAAAACTAGGAAATAATGTTCATGAGAATAAATTTTTGGAACACGTTTTTGAAACTTTCTTGCAGCATTTGTGAGCAGATGTAATCACCAAAGCAGCAGTAGCCCAACAGATAAAACTCCTTTTGGGCCTTGTTGATAACTCACATTTATTGTTGTTGGTCGTGGAACCATGGATATCACTTGTGAAGGGGGAAAGCAATGTTAATTATGTTCTTGAATGAAAAGACTCTTTGTTTCCCTCTTACAATGAAGACAACTTTGGTTTGCAGTGTTGCAATTGCACTTTAGGAGTACAAAGAATTTTTTTCTTCCTCTTATAACATCTGTATTGTTATAAGACTTTTTTTTTTCAGTTTTCATTAAAACGATTCCAGCATAAAGCATCCCATTGTGACTTACACGTTGTTTAAGACAAGATTAATGACCAATCCTTCACAAATATTTTGCGCTTAAACAAGTGAATTTTCTCTTCATAGAGCAGATTTCGGGCTTGTCTACGCTACCCGCTGGATCGGCGGGCAGCGATCGATCCAGCGGGGGTCGATTTATCGCATCTAGTCTAGATGCGATAAATCAACTGCTGAGCGCTCTCCTGTCCACTCTGGTACTCCACCAGAATGAGCAGCGCAAGCAGAGTCAGTGGGAGAGGGTCAGCTGTTGACTTACCCCAGTGAAGACATCGCGGTAAGTAGATCTAAGTACATCGACTTCAGCTACGCTATTCACGTAGCTGAAGTTGCATATCTTAGATCGACCCCCGCGGTAGTGTAGACAAACCCTTAGTTTGAGCTAAGCCCCCAGCATTTCCAACTAAGGCCCTGGCTACCTTGCGTGGTCTGTAGCAGCATAGCTATGGTGCTGTAGCTATGTTGGCGTAACCTTATAGTGCAGACCCAGCCTACACCAATGGAAGGGGTAGCGTTCTTCTGTTGACCTAGCCGAGGGGTTAGTTCAACGTGAGTGCCATAGTTACATTAACCTAAAATTTAAGTCATTTTTGGTAGCTACCTGATACTATCTTACGGTACTTCTCTGGCCCACTTGACTGTAGCTTCTGAGCATCTCACAATCTTTAGCATTTTTACCCTCACAGCCTGTGAGACAGTACAATGCTGTTATCCCCATTTTCAGATAGTCTTTCTGTGCCTCATTTCCCCAAGTGACTTGCCTATGGTCACTCAGGAAGTCTGGTAGAGCAGGGATTTGAACTCTGGTCTGCCAACTTCTAGGCTAGTGCTCTAATCAGTAGACCAGTGGTTCTCAGCTCAGAGTACACCTACCCCTGGGGGTATGCAGAGGTCTTCCGGTGGGTACATCAACTCCTCTACATATTTACCTAGTTTTACATCAGGCTACAGAAAAAGCACTAACTTGTCTATACTGCTTTATATACTATACACTGTAATATAGTTACAATATTAATATTCCAATTGATTTATTTTATAACTATCTGGTAAAAATGAGAGAGTCAGCCATTTTTCAGCACTGGTGTGCTGTGACACTTTTTTTTTGTATTTTTATGTCTGATTTCATAAGCCGGTAGTTTTTAAGTGAGGTGAAACTTGGGGGTACGCAAGACAAATCAGACTCCTGAAAGGGGTACAGCAGTCTGGAAAAGTCGAGAGCCAGTGACCTGGACCATCCTTCCTGTCTGGAATTGTGACTTACACTGTGTGTCACTGGGGAGATTCCTATTGGTACAGCCCAAAAGGGATGAGCCATCTGCATTGGAGTGCCCTCTGTATTTCTTTACCCTTTGGTTTGAAATACACTGCTGAGGATGCGATGTGCCATTCGCTTCAACGAGCGAAGGTTGGGGATCCTAGCACGTAGGTTTGAACAGGGTGCTGTATATCTCTGTAAAAGGCGGCTGGAGAAGCAGTATGTTGAGAGGTGAATCAGAGGGGCGATGGGCATGTTCAAAGCGCTTAATGCTGCTCTGCCAACAGATACTGCTGTTCAGTCCAGTTTTCTCTCAAACATCTTTGTGGTTCTCCCACCGCCCCTTATGCATGGGAGAAGAACCCTGTTAAAATCTGCGAAGTCACTCTGTTACCTTATTTACAATAGCTCCTTAAACCTCACCTCTGCCGTGGTGCCTGCAAATCATGCCTGCCTGGCTTTGATTAGGTGAGTGGCAAATGGAGACTTCTGCTTAACTGTGTTTGTTTTGCTGTTGTCTTACCCTCCCCTGTTTATCTGGGTTGTCTGGTAGATCGATTGTGTACTCTGGGGTTGTCTGTACAGTGTCTAGTACAATAGGGCCCCCTGTTCCTCAGTTGGACTTCCTGGGGTTACCACAATATAGGTAATCTTCCTTTTAATGAACATATGGCAACAAAGGCTTTGAGAAGAGAGAAGCCTAGTTCCTTAGAATAATTTAGACAGAGAAGGATTATTTTATGTAAGAAACTGATTCATGCAAAGTAAAACAGTGTTCATTGCAATGGATGTGTTGCTTGTACTGATAACTTGATCGTTAAAGTCATTAGTAAAATGTTAGTCGCACTTTGATTAGGCTATAAATGGAGAAGGGAAAGAGGTTGCATTTGTCATGTGTGAGACAAATGTGGACCCCAACAATAAGGATATAAGGTAACATTTTTGAAAGTGCTTAAGTCACCTTTTCAATGATGACTTAGGAGCCTAAATCTGATTGATTTTACAATCAGATTTAGACTCCTGTAGGCCTAACTCACTCTAGAAAATGAGACTTAGGAACCTTAACCATTCATTTAGCACTAGTATTTACAATTTTTATTTTTATATGTCCTTTTGCCAGAACTTTGCCTGAAGCACCTGTAGAATTGTAAATGTATTGCAGTATCTGTTTGATTGTGTATGTATTGTGGTCTGATTATTTTCTTTTAACGGTACCCAAACACCCACAATTTCCAGTGCCATGAGCTGGAACTGCAGATCCTTAGTTCAATGATAACTGAATTATTTAACTAACAAAAAAATAACCTATAGAGTTATCACAGTGCTGCTGCTCTGCTGTGGTCAAGCCTGGTTGTGTTCAGTCTCTATCTCTGACTTTCTTGTCTGAGAGTGGGAGTCTGTGGCACTCCTAGTGTCCCGCGGGATGTGTAGCACATTTTTTCAGTTTTGTGTCAGTTTTACAGCCCGAACGAACTGCATATTTGTGGCTAACTATCCAGGGGGTCAGGTTGCTCTAGTAGTTCATTGGTACATCGAGCGTGAGTATGAAACGTCTAATGAGAGAACCTTTCCCTAATGCAGTACCTGAAGTTAAAGAATTTTGAGGAAGAAGTCAGAGCCCACCGTGACCTGGATGGGTTCCTGGCCAGAGCTATCATCATACTGGATGAGACAGCAACCTCCTTGGATGATGTCCTTCGAGAGATGCTGAAACACTTCGCTGAAGATTCTGACAACACCGAGCCAAGCTGCAACTTTGACAAAATAATGAGCACTTTATTCACCGATTCGGGAGCCCCCAGAGAAGGGAATGGTAACTACCTCTTCATTTATTGTAGCTGTGGAGTTTCTATCTGAGCTGCATGTTTTGACTCTTATGAACAACATCTAAATTGCTTTGTACCGTTTTCATTATGGCTTATGAGTCTCAATATTCACTGCTCGTTCCCCGTGACCACATGCTCATATGTTGTGTGTCATGCCGTTGGTAACATTTAGATCTGAGTCGCTTATTAATGTGGTAGCTGAGTTATCCCATGTTGTGTCTGTCTGAATTGTTAAAAGATACATTTTATACTTAAACTAGAATATTGACTTTGAGTCTAGGTTAAGTCATATTGGTTCAGTCTGAAGGGATGGGTCATCAGCAGCATTAAAGTGCTCTTTGTTTTTCATTACCCTTTGGTTTGGAATATTTCTCTTTCAGTAAGAGCTTGTTTGTTTGTGGTGTTTGTTAGAGTCCCTTCGGGACTGGTACCGCTTGCTCCCAGAAACACTCAGCTTTGCCATGGGAATCTCTCTAAGCCTAAAATCACCCAACTTGACACCTGCTTGTGAATTTCTCTCTGACTCTGCTGAAATCCTGCATGGTTGCAAATATCTAACCAGTTGAGGAGACCTGGACAGAACTTCCTTTGTGGCCATTTAACGTTGTTTCTCAGTCAAATGAAAACAAGGAGTCTGGAACATATGTAGCTCTGCAGTTTCTCTTCATTTGCAAATTTTACACCATTAATTTGGGCTTGAATAGGGACTGGGAGTGGCTGGCTCACTACAAAAGCAATTTCCCCTCTCTTGGTATTGACACCTCATCATCAGTTATTGGGAGTGGACCACATCCACCCTGACTGAATTGGCCCTGTCAACACTGGCTCTCCACTTGTGAGGTAACTCCCTTCTCTTCATGTGCCAGTATATTTATGCCTGCATCTGTAATTTTCACTGCATGCATCTAAAGAAGTGGGGTTTTTTACCCATGAAAGCTTATGCCCAAATAAATCAATTAGTCTTTAAGGTGCCACCGGACTTCTTGTTGATTTTTGTGGCTACAGACTAACATGGCTACCCCTCTGAGACTTGACAATCAAATGAAAGTGACAGGAGGCAGTTCCTCTTCTCCAGAAATTCAGTGAGATGCCGTGGGAGCAACACCAGCTGGCCTACAGCATAAGACACTGGAGCCAGTGATCAAATCGTACTCAACCATGTGACAGTACATGGCACCAGCACCCGGCCCTCCAGTCCATTACCCATGCAACACTAGCTGAACAAAGAGGCATTGATTGCAAGCATCCATGTGCATTTTAGAAACTCTTCATTGAGAATAAAATATTTACGTGAATATACAAATGTGCGTTACTTAAAATACAGGAGTCCCACCTTTAATTTAATTAACAAATTTGACAAGACTCCTGAGTGAATAGCACATATGTTCCTGCTTTGGTTATTCCGTGCTAAGCATTCATTCGTTCATATGGGCATATATTGATAGCTATATGCAATACAGATTTTCTGCCTCTTTTCAATGGCAATTGAGCATAAAGTTATAAATTGTTCCACAGAACAAGCAATGGGAATAAAATAGTCCAACCAAAGGATAAGATTTCATCTTTTGATAATTGGATTCGGCCTAACCTTTTTTTTCTCTTATGTAAGAGAGGCCTTATAGCCTGACTCTGTCAGCTCTGTTACGAAGAGAAGAACATTGCCACTCAAGGCTGTAAAATGTCTTTTAAGGACAGTATTTGAAAACATCAGGTTGCGTGTTTCTATCTTTTATCCTTTTCTCCTGTGCATCAATCCAATCAGCAGATAAGTGAATCAAAGTGCAGTATTCATGCCAGCGCTTTGACAGTGTTTTCCATCAGAACTCTGCATGAGTCTGGTTTGATGAAGCTGCAATTCTGCAGAGTTACAATTTCCAGTACGTTTCTAAGTGTCTCTTTTTTTTCCACCCCCTCTAGTTCACCTCCTATCCGATACAATTCAGGGGGTCACAGCAACTGTCACAGGGGTTCAATATCAACAGTCCTGGCTCTGTATCATGTAAGTATATCAGACTATTGGGAACCCTTCCTGGGCTTCTCAGAACTAGAAACATTTTTTTTCTGTACAAAACAATATGTATTGCACTTTATAAATGAGAATTTATTTCCTTCTGCTCATGGGCACATAATAATAATACATTGCACTACCTTCCATCCAAGGGTCTTGAATTGCTTTTTCAAACACTAATGAATTAAACTTCTTAGCACTGATCTGATGTGCTGTGAATGTTCCCCATTTTACAGATGGGGAAACGGAGACAGATAGTTTAGGTAATTAACAAAAGTTGCACAATATTTTTTACCATTCTGTATGATATTAGATAAAATATTGCTGGAATACTGTGTCCAGTTGTGGTATGCACACTTTTTTAAAAGGATATTCAGAAATTGGATAGGTTCATGGTCTGGAAAACATTAGTTACAATGAGACAGTTGAGCAGCTCAATCTGTTTATTATATCTAAGATGATTAAGAGACAGTTCGATCACTGTCTGCCCGCTACCTACCGAGAGGGAAGAGCTCCTACACCAAAGGGCTCTTTAATCTATCAGGCAAAGGTATACTGGGACCAGCGCCTGGAAACTGAAGTGAGATGCACGTATTTAACAATGAGGGTAATGAAATATTGAAACAGACTATCAGGGGATGTGGTAAACTCCATCACTTGGCATCTTTAATTTAGGACTCGGTGTTTCTGTGAAAGATATATTTTAGTTCAGCCGCAAGTTGTTGGGCTGGCTGAAATCACTGGATGAAATTCTGTGGTCTGTGTTATGCAGGAAGTCAGACCTAGATGATCACGCTGGTCCTTTCTGGCATTAAAAAAAAATCTATTCATCTAGAAGTCATTGACCGATCTGGGAAATGAGCTCCGATCTTCTGACTTTATCCTCTGCATTATCACGCGCTCATGTTTCTTTCAAACATAGTTTTAGAAAAGATGTAATAATGTCATCAGGAATTATATGTGCGTATCAAGAGGAGAATATATATGTCCCTGATTAGTCTGATAGATTGCTGAAGAGTGACTGAGAGTCTCGTCATGAGATGTCTTCTGTTTCAAACTGAAGTGGATATTGTGGTGGCCTTGAGGATTTCCATTCCTCTCATAATACTTGTCCTCAACTCTGGACCCTGCCACTACATCCATGCTGTGATGTTTGTTCTGGACTCATAAATCTATCAGAGCTTTGGTTTGGTTGGGGTTTTTGCATGTTGTGTAACAGAGAGTGCTACAGAGAATGACTCTTCAGAGATCATTAAATATATTACATATTATACAGCTTTCTGGTGTTAATTTGTTGTATGAAATTAAGAGCAAGTTACTTGTAGCATTGTCCTACGTAAGTATATGCACTGTTATTTACTGATCAGTCTACAAGTCGAACATGTGTATAGAACCCCACATTTAGGCAGATGGGTATTTGATGCATCATTGTTTTACTCTAGTAAGCTGGTAAGTGCTACTGATTCAGTATTGTTGAAGCTGTGTCTCAGCCAGGGTTAATCAGGCTATGTCCTGGGAACTCTGGAGGGGTGAAAGTTAATTGTGAGATTGTAATGCAATGCATGCTCAGCCTGTTACAACCTGTAGACTGGAATAATGCTCACGGCCCCTCCAATCCGCCAGTACGAGTGGTTTGGATCACTAGATCTACATATGTGCAACAGTGACTGAACATGTTGAGAAGACTAATGATATGTTTACTTACCTGTTGGGGAAAGGACTTACTGTCTTTAGGCAGAATTTTTCAAGGCTTACCTTAACCACATCTTAGTGGAAGGGTTTTCTCCTTTGAGCCATCGTTTGGTGATGCATTTCCTTGTTGCTGGTTACTTGGTAGGTTTTGGAGAATAGGTAGTTTATCATCACAGCACATGCTGAGTGATTTTTATATATGTGGCCACTATGTTCAGATCTGTTTCAGAAGACGGCTTGGTAACCTGCTTGCCAACATCCCTTTCAGCGGAGGGTAAAGCCTGATATAAATCCATTATTAATTAACATGATTGATTTTAGTTTAGAATTCTCTCCCTAGCGGTGTGCACAGTTTGCAGGATGTCTGTCAAGAAATCGTCACTTTTGGCACCTCGAAATTCTGGTAAACCCTAAGAAAGCTCTTCTCTTCTTTACCTACTTTTGTCACATCACACACTCACTCCCTGAGTTGAAGCTGTCTTTATTTGCTGAGTTATCTGCAAAAATAGGCACCTGCATGCTGTGATCCTGGGGACCATACAAGTACCTAGATTGTAAACTCTCCATTTGTACAGTGCCTGGCCGAATGAGGCCCTTGTCAGTGACTAGGGCTCCTACCCCCTATGGCAATACAAACGATAAATAATCATCATACTGTCAAGACAGTAAATTAGATTATAAACTCTTTTGGGAGAGAGACCTTGTTTTTTATGTCTATAAAATGTCATGTACACTACAGGACTGCATAAATAATATAGTTACTGTACTGCTATTGAGAGCTGCATAGGGAATGGTAACATGTCCTTTAGAAAGGTCTGTTTTTCTGAATGTTTGCGGTTCATTTCCAAACAGAGCATGGTTTGCCGTACTTTTTCCAAGTTTCAAGTCTGAGGGTTGATATAGAGGCATCAGTGCTTTTAATGTGTTTGATCTATAAAGTGTGCATATGGTATTGATTTCAATAAGGAAGCTGGAAGAGCTATTCCTTCCCTCCTACCTCAATAGAAGTTCCATCAATATGTGTGGAACAGTATCTGATATCAAAAGTAGGGATAATAAACATAAACAAACTAGGGAAATGCAACCTAGAGGGAGCTACTATAAGGTGGGTGCATAACGGGTTGGAAAATCATTCCCAGAGAGTAGTTATCAGGTTCACAGTCAACCAGTTCTTGGTTTGGTTCTGTTCAATATCTTCATCAATGATTTAGATAAATCGATGATTTAGCAGTGGTTCTCAACCACGGGTCACGAGCAGGCTTCAGGGGGTCCACCAAGCAGGTTTTGTTCAATATCTTCATTAATGATCTGGAGGACGGCATGGACTGCACTCTCAGCAAGTTTGCAGATTACACTAAACTGGGAGGAGTGGTAGATACGCTGGAGGGTAGGGATAGGATACAGAGGGACCTAGACAAATTAGAGGACTGGGCCAAAAGAAACCTGATGAGGTTCAACAAGGACAAGTGCAGAGTCCTGCACTTAGGATGGAAGAATCCCATGCACTGCTACAGACTAGGGGCCAAATGGCTAGGAAGCAGTTCTGCAGAAAAGGACCTAGGGGTTACAGTGGACGAGAAGCTGGATATGTGTCGACAGTGTGCCCTTGTTGCCAAGAAGGCTAATGGCATTTTAGGCTGTATAAGTAGAGGTATTGCCAGCAGATCGAGGGACATGATCATTCTCCTCTATTCGACATTGGTGAGGCCTCATCTGGAGTACTGTGTCCAGTTTTGGGCCCCACACTACAAGAAGGATGTGGAAAAATTGGAAAGAGTCCAGCGGAGGGCAACAAAAATGATTAGGGGGCTGGAGCACATGACCTATGAGGAGAGGCTGAGGGAACTGGGATTGTTTAGTGTCATAGGTCTTCTCCCCCACTTGGAGCTGTTGGGTTCCAAGATGGGGACCTGCATGGACTCCTCTAAACTAAAATCCTAGTTTAGATCTGGTTTTCGCTGCCACCAGTCAGGTTAAAGTGTCTGACACACTGCCTGTCCCCCAAGCTTCCCCTGGGGAACCCAGATTCTCAAACCCCTTGAATCTCACCAGAGAGAGAGAAACAGCCAGTTCCCCTCCCCCCCCCCCTTCCCTCTCTCCAGCCTGCTCCGGAGAGATTACACACCGAGTCAAATCCTTGACTCAACACAAAGGGAAACAACCCATTTCCTCCCTCCCCTCTCCTAATGCTTAGGAGAGATACCTGATTCAAACTCCTTGAATCAACCAAAGAGGGATTTACTTCCCCCTCCCCTTCCCTTGAAAATGCAAACAAGAGAAGAATCAATCAAGTCCTAAAAAGAAAAGATTTTATTAAAGAAAGAAAAAAGTACACTCTCTCTGTATTACCAGGATGCAAAAATACACAGAGTCTAACCTATAAACCTGGAGAGGCTCCCCCCCCCCTTTCTCAGAATAATCAAAGTAACAGCAAACAGAAATAAAGATATTTCTCCAGCAAACACACAATTGCAAATATAGAAAGCAACTCAAAAGACTAATCCGCCTTTTTAACTAATACTCACTATACTGGATAGTAGGAAATACTCCAGGAGAACTTGGAGACATGTCTGGCCTCTCTTAGATCCAAAGAGAGCACACAGAGCAAACAAGGAACACAGACAAAGGCTTCCCTCCACAGAGATTTGAAATTATTCTGTCCCTTGATTGGTCCTCTGGTCAGCTGTTTTTCAGGTTACTGAGCTTGTTAACCCTTTCCAGGTAAAAGAGACCTTAACCCTGATCTGTTTGTTTATGACATTTAGTCTGCAGAAGAGAAGGATGAGGGGGGATTTGATAGCTGCTTTCAACTACCTGAAAGGGGGTTCCAAAGAGGATGGATCTAGACTGTGGTGGCAGATGACAGAATAAGGAGTAATGGTCTCAAGTTGCAGTGGGGGAGCTTTAGGTTGGATATTAGGAAAACCTTTTTCACTAGGAGGGTGGTGAAGCACTGGAATGGGTTCCCTAGGGAGGTGATGGAATCTCCTTCCTTAGAGGTTTTTAAGGCCCCACTTGACAAAGCCCTGGCTGGGATGATTTAGTTGAGAATTGGTCCTCGTTTGAGCAGGGGGTTGGATTAGATGACCTCCTGAGGTCCCTTCCAACCCTGATATTCTATGATTCTGTGACCAGTGTTAAACTTGCTGGGGCCCAGAGCAGAAAGCCGAAGTCCCACTGCATGAGGCTGAAGCCCGGGGCCCTGAGCACCGTCACCTGTGGGCTGAAGCAGAAGCCTGAGCAACTTAGCTTCACAGGCCGTGGGCAGTTGCCCTGCTTGCTACCCCTTAATGCTGGCCCTGGCTTTTATATGCAGAAAACCCGTTATTGTGGCACAGATGGGCGATGGAATTTTTATAGCCTGTTTGTGGGGCCTCAGAAAAAGTTTGAGAAGCCTTGGCATAATGAGTAAACATATGAAGTTTGTGGACGCTACCAATCTGGGAGGGGTTGCTTTGGAGGATAGGGTTATCATTCAGATTGATCTGGACAAACTGAAGAAAATAGGATGAAATTCAATAAGGACAAATGCAAAGTACCGTAAAAGCTCTTTTATCTGGTACTGCACCAACTGGCATTTCTGATCTGCACTGAAAGTCCAGTTTATAGTGCAGTTGGTGCAGGGCTGGCAGGGGGTGAGGCATAGGAGCTACGGGGCGTGCTCTGGGAGGGAGTTTGGATCCAGGAGGGGGATTGGGGCAGGGGGTTGGGGCACAGGAAGGGCTCGGAGTGCCAGATGGCAGGGAGTGCTCACCTCCAGCAGCTCCTTGTAAGCACCTCCCCATCTCTGCTTTTGCTGTTCAAGGCACGGCCAGGCGGCTCTGCAGGCACGCTGCCTCCATCCCAGAGCGCTCCCAGCTCCGTGGCTCCCAGCTCATTGGCCAGAAACCGCGGCCAATGGGAGCTGCAGGGCACGGCACCTGCAGACCAAGGCTGCAAGACACAAGAAGTAATTCTTCTGCTCTACTATGTGCTGATTAGACCTCCGCTGGAGTATTGCATCTAGTTCTGAGCGCCATGTTTCAGGAAAGATGTGGACAGATTGGAGAAAGTCCAGAGAAGAGCAACAAAAATGATAAAGGTCTAGAAAACATGACCTATGAGGGAAGATGGAAAATAATGGGTTTGTTTAGTCTGGAAAAGAGAAGACTGAGAGGACATGGTAACCATTTTCAAGTACAGGTTGTTACAAGAAAGGGGGAGTAAAATTGTTCTCTTTTTTACCTCTGAGGATAGGACAAGAAGCAATGGCCGTAAATTGCAGCCAGGGCAAGTTAGGTTGGATTTAGGAAAAAACTTTCTGTCAGGGTGGTTAAAGAGTGGAATAAATTGCTTAGAGAGGTTGTGGAATCTCTGTATAACCTGCTCTTAAAAATCTCCAATGATGAACACCTGTCAGGGATGGTTTAGGTAATACTTAGTCCTGCCTCAATGAAAGGGACTAGGCTAGATGATGACCTCTCGAGGTCCCTTCTAGTCCTATGATTCAATCTTCCAATCTACTAGCAGTTTTTAGGTGGCCTTTCTGGGAGTGCTTGCGCCCAGTTTTGTGCTATCTGTAGGCCTTGCGGGAGCCCTAGGCATAACTGACAGTGTGAACCAAAGGCTGTGAACCAGAATAGGCCTGGCCTTGGCAAAATAATACACTAGGTATTGGCTACCCATGTAAGCACATTCCTGACATGGGAGGATGGTACAGGAACCACCTACCCAGAGTTCTCAAGGAACTATGTGAGCACGTTCTCAAGAGATGGTGCAGGAACACACTGATCCCTCGTAAGATAAGAATGGGATGATAGGACAATGGATAATAACATTTTGCTTGAACTAACAGGCGCATGGATAAGGGTGGTGACAAACATCATTTGGAGTGTCCCACAGAACTTGTTTGTATCAGTGAATAGAAGAAGTCATAGGAGGGGCATCTTTGTTCGGCCTAGGGGACAAGATCCTGGTGTACTGACTGAGTGGGTACTTAGTCAAGGGCATACACGTGTTAGCATACCTGTAGCTCCTATGAGGCGCTAGTACTGTGCTTTGTTGACAGTAAACCTGGCCACATGCCTTCGCCTCTGAACCGAGCCTGTGGTTTTTCCTATGAATAACATCAAGGTCTGCTGAATTAATGTGCTGCACTGTCTGCTAGAGCCGCTGATGTCGGAGCTCCAAGAGCAGCAACACTGCCAGCAGTAATAACCCTGCACATTGGAAAAAATAACCCCAACTATACATACAATATGATGGGGGCTAATTTAGCTACAACGAGTCAGGAAAAAGATCTTGGAGTCATTGTGGATAGTTCTCTGAAGATGTCCACGCAGTGTGCAGAGGCGGTCAAAAAAGCAAACAGGATGTTAGGAATAATTAAAAAGGGGATAGAGAACAAGACGGAGAATATAGTATTGCCCTTATATAAATCCATTGTACACCCACATCTCGAATACTGTGTACAGATGTGGTCTCCTCACCTCAAAAAAGATATTCTAGCACTAGAAAAGGTTCAGAAAAGGGCAACTAAAATGATTAGGGGTTTGGAGAGGGTCCCATACGAGGAAAGATTAAAGAGGCTAGGACTTTTCAGCTTGGAAAAGAGGAGACTAAGGGGGGATATGATAGAGGTATATAAAATCATGAGTGATGTTGAGAAAGTGGATAAGGAAAAGTTATTTACTTATTCCCATAATATGAGAACTAGGGGTCACCAAATGAAATTAATAGGCAGCAGGTTTAAAACAAATAAAAGGAAGTTCTTCTTCACGCAGTGCACAGTCAGCTTGTGGAACTCCTTACCTGAGGAGGTTGTGAAGGCTAGGACTATAACAATGTTTAAAAGGGAACTGGATAAATTCATGGTGGCTAAGTCCATAAATGGCTATTAGCCAGGATGGGTAAGAATGGTGTCCCTAGCCTCTGTTTGTCAGAGGATGGAGATGGATGGCAGGAGGAAGATCACTTGATCATTGCCTGTTAGGTTCACTCCCTCTGGGGCACCTGGCATTGGCCACTGTCGGTAGACAGATACTGGGCTAGATGGACCTTTGGTCTGACCCGGTACGGCCGTTCTTATGTTCTTATGTTCTAACCCTGCAGCATCAGCAAAAACTTTCCACTGCACTCACAACACTATCCTGTGGAAGCTTGTGTTGAATTCTATTCCCCCTCCCGTAAACAAGTGTCCGAAGATGAGTAAGCTTGCGAGGAGTGTCAGGAATAAGTACTCTAAAGAGGGACAGGAATCATGGCAGGAGGCTCATCTGCGGATGAGATGGGAAGGATAATAGAATCAATGAAGAATCAATTATTCTACTGGGAAACTTCGCCACAGGTTTTCTATGCTGAAAATTTTGTCCTGTAGATTTTAATTTCAATGCTGTTCTAGGACTGTATCTACCTAAAGCTGCTGTGCATGACCCAAACAAGTATTAAATACTTAGACCAAAGTTGAATTTTTTTTAATTGACCGAGTCTTCAGTGGGACTGTCTTCTTGAACATTTCAGACATTTTAATTCAGCCATGTTTTTAGTGTATGTGGGAAAAAAAATCTGTTTAATATGTTCTTTTAGTGGCAATAGAGTCTCTCTTTTTCCCATCCTGGCATCAATCAGCTTAGCTGAAGGTGTACTGTTGAAGGCTTTCAAAAAATAAATTCACTCCCAGTCTGTGGATAATCATGGAAAATTTCAGCCCAAGAATCCAACTTGTCAGAAGGCCGTGAGCAACTTGTCAGAAGGCCTGAGCTTTATAGTGAAAGGGTACAGTCCCGACATAAGCTTTACTATAGCAGGTGTCATCAAGCATCCGCTACAGTCACGTATGACATGCCTATTTGGACGTGTTCATAGAGCAAGTCACTTCATAAAGCACTGATCAAAGGCGAAATTGTGGTACAAATGTTCTGATTAATTTAATACATATGGTTTTATGGCATAAATTTATGCTTTCTCTTCTACAGAGGGCAACCCTAAGATTGAATAATAGTGTGTTTGAGTAATACTTATTTCCGTGGCAATCAGGATTTGAAAAAAATAAGCTTATAACCCAAAGGTGTATAGTGCTATTATCCACAGTTTTCCTTATTTCCTTCTCCTTTTGTGACTCTAATTAAAAGAGAGGGAGGAAGGTTCTGAGGGAAAGAAGTGGATGAGTTGTGTACTATAATTATATCTATTATTTTACTGTTATTTTTGCTGTAGCTAGTGTAGAAAAGCTTTTAATAGAGCTATATTTTTAGAGCATATGCCTTGCCTGAAGAAAAATTACAACTCACTTAACTTGAGTGGAAGATTTTGTCAGGGAGAATAATCTGTTTTTCCTGTAATATTAATAGGAAAATAACCTAAAATAAATCTTTTTGCCATTGTTCTTCTGCAGTGTGTCATTCCTCATCCTGACTCTGTTATCCTTTAAACTGACACTGCTGTCTTTCTTTCTTTTTTCCAAAACTGCATTTTTCTCATTGCTGGAGTGAGAGTAAGACTGAATGCGGTAGGCATTGTGCATAATGATATAAGTTTTTGTTAATTGTTTAAAACATCTAAAGCAAATGAAAGGATGGTGATTGGAGTAAGAATTTAAAAGCTTAACTAAGGAAAACATTCAAGATCTAATGTAAATCCCCCAAAATAAGAAAAGTGAAGTTAAAATGAACCCTCTTCTTGCTGTGCTTTGGTACAAAATGTTGCAGTTGAAAAATATTTGTAGATAATCTTTTTAATTCATATCTGCAAAAACTGACTGCACAAAATATTCCTAGCAGGAGAGGACACTTGGTCTACCTCGGCTGTGTGTGTTCTGGACTCTGCGGGAGTATGTCTTCTCTCTGCCTCTCCTCACCCCCTAATTCCTCTAATTCTAAGAGTGATGAAAATCAAACAAGCTAAAGCCAAAGTTATTCTGATTACCCAGACCTGATCAAAAGAACAGTAGCTCTCAGATCTACTGCAACTATCTGTCTCTCCCCACAATTCCAGATCTGTTGACCCAGCAGAGGTGTCGGAGTTGCCATCCGGACCCAGACTCTCTCCACTTGACAGCATGAGCCATAGGACTTTGAGAGATCTTGAACTGTCCTGTTCAGACAAGGTACAGGAGATTCTATTGAACTCTAGGAAGTATTCAACTTGCCTGTGTTACGATCATAAGTGGAAAAGGTTCTCTTTGTGAGTAATCAGCAATAACATTAAACCCAGCTTCAGCTCCTGTTCAGTCCATACCAGAGTACAAATGTAATTTGAAACCTCCATATTGTTAGTAAAAGTACATCTCGCAGCCTTCTCTTGTTCTTTGCTGCTTAGTCCAGCGAAAGACTCTGTTCAGCCACAATCTGAAAAAAGATTTTTTGAAAGGGTTAATGAACATCAACTCTCCGGTTAGAGAGCCCACATCTACGTGGAATCTTGGTCTCGTACTCATTCAGCTCATGAACGTTCCTTCGAACTCATGAAAGAATGTTCTCTGCTTCATCTGTCAATTAAAACAGCCTTTATTATAGCAACTGCAGCCACAGAAAAAGAGAGAGAGCTTCAGGGTCTCCTGGTGAGACCCCATTTTACAGTTGTTTGCAGAGATAAAGTTATCCTTTGTTTGAATCCAAAATTTCTCCCCAGAGTGTTAACAGAATTACGTCCTAACTAAACTTGCCAGTAGCTTTTCCATAGGCCTCACTCTCGCTCACAGAGAAAGCTAAGCTACCTACCCTGGGTGCTAATAGAGCTGTAGATTTCTATTTGAATGGGTGTATGAAATACAGGAGATACCCTGTGTGACACAACACAGTGGCATTCGAGTACTAGTTTTAATGTGGGTGCGGCCTCTCTGATGTATCAAGTTCATAGGCAGCTCTGGACTGGCTCTTTGCTCGCTGGTGGTTCACTATGTTGTGTCAGCAACTCTTGTCAAGCCTGACACACTCACTGCACCTTACACCATGTTGTCATAATCTGTACCTAAAAGGTGTCTCACAAAGTATCCTATGCAAACTGGTAACACGCTGGTGATGAATATTATTGCATGATGTATGAGTGGGTGTTGTATGGAGAATTATAAGTATGTGCTGGAAATACGTTCTTAAAAGGTGTTTTGTAGACAGGGCTTCAGTAACCTATTCCTAGACAAAGGAATGGTTCTGTCTGCTTGAATGCGTCTCCAGTGTAAGCTGAGCAAGGGGAGATAATGAAGGTATATTTACATAGAAGGTAAACAAAGCCATCAAACTAGTGAGTGAGGGAGATCACCACAAACTGCCATGATTGGGGGAGGAGACTACCCTGGCTCCAAGCAAGCTGAGCCCCCAGGAGGGCTTCCTGACTTTGAAAACAAAGATAAAACTTTAAGGATATGAGCAGAGAGGAAAAGCCATTTTTAGCATTCCTCACTTGAGGAGAAATGAAGCACTTTGAGCTCTGTATGTTGGGTCCTGGCTAAAGGACAGGCCAGCCAGGCTGGAAGAACGACTGTGGTGAGAAAAATGTCTTTGAACAAAAGGCTCTAGTTTGTCATGTTTTAGCTTTAGAAGCATATTTTTACTTCTGCTTGTTTGTGACCATTTCTGTCCTTATTCCCTATACTTGGTATCACTTAAATTATGTCCTTTTGCTAATAAACTTTTTACGTTGACCATAAACCAACTCAGGTCTTTGATTGAAGTGCGGGGTTTGTCAACCCCCCTGAAGTGAATTAGCTGCTTATTACCATCTCTTTAAAGGAGTAGCGAACTTGCTACGGTTTTGTGGGTGCTACAGTAAGAAGGGCTGAGCACTGCAAAGGAGGATGGTTTGGGGGGAGAACTGGGGCTGGAAGGGTTGTTGAGGTCCCCCTGGAAAGAGTAACTGGGTGGTGGAAGCCAGGGGGAGATCCATGTGTTATATAAGCTGGCTGTTGGTATCCGAGACCTGAATCAAAGCTGCACAGCGCACGGGCACTAGGGTAACAGAGGAAGTGGTGAGTAACCCCCTTACTGGTCTAGGTTGAACCCCAAAGCATGTCACCAGTATCCATGCATCTCTGGGACAGTTTAAAAGAGCTCTGTGCCCATTGCACTCTGTCTGGCCATCCGAAAGGGTGCATGCCATTTTGAACATCAACGTGAACAGGATGGCAAGATACTTTACAGACGGAGCAACTCAACAGTCCCTGAAGTACATTTCTTTTCCAGTTCAGATGACTTAGGATGCCGTTCTTCAGAGCAGGAGCTCTACCAGAGGTCAGTGAGCTAAACTGTACACTGACTCAGTCAAGGGTGGAATAATTCTTGTTAATTCGTCTATTTGCTGGAAGCTGGGAGTGGGTGACAATCACTTGATGATTTCCTGTTCTGTTCATTCCCTCTGGGACACCTGGAATTAGCTACTGTCGGAAGACAGGAGACTGGGCTAGATGGACCTTCGGTCTGACCCGGGATGGCCGTTCTTACATTCATTGAGTTTACTACGTACAGAAATCCACTGCACTGTTTCTCTGCCACTCGTTGCTTGCTTGAAATAGGCAATGGCTTGTGTTGCCTTCTAGTTTTTGTTAGAACAGAAGTCTTCAGTCAGTCTTCCCAGGTGGTGTGTCTGAGAATTCATGGATAGAGTGGTCTGTTAGAAATTAGACCTAGAAACCAGAGTAAATAAGAGATTTTGTCAAAATCTGGTTTTGTTTATTCTTGCTTCACTCTTGATTTGGAGGTGATTTGCTGGGGACTTAAGGCTGCAGGAGAGGCAGTCCCCAGCTGACAGATCCTGACTGATGTGATACAGTCTCATACTTCCATGCAGGTAGAAATCTGCATTTTGAGTTTCATCCATGAGCTTGAGACTTCTGAGCCAGAGGGGTTGAATTTTGGGACTGTGGTCATTGACAGCACCCTTCTGTCAAAAAGCCCTTCCAAAGATTGTCATCGGACTGAAAATAAAGGGGCTGATCTGGGGAAGACCTCTTTTACAATGTACTATAGTTCTAAACCAGATCTCATCCCTGAAATACATGAGTGTCTGTTTTTTCTGTCTCATAGGAGCCAGTTGATTTTGATAGTGAATTCAAAATATAGTGTAGTGGACCTTCTCCTAAAACCGGGGGTCAGGAATTAATCTAATCCCAGCTTTCATGAATCACTTGGCTTGTAAAAGGTGCCCTGCTTTAATGGGAGCTTTGGGAGGCATTGGGTCTCCTCAGGTCTCCCCTACATATTATCCCCCTCTATGTCTAGCTCCTCCATGCCCCTGAGGTTAAGGGATAGCTCGTGCTCTGTATCTGTGTAGGTTCAGATACTAATACTTACTTACTTCCCAGGACAGGGATGAGGCTTAATTATCCAATGCTTAAGAAAGAATTTGCCATGTAAGTTATTAATATAGCAGCAAGCAACAGCCTGCAGGTCTTTCCTTGCATCTCTGTCCTTGATGTTCTTGTTGGGATGATTCTTGAATAACCCCTATATTTTTATATGGGTTACTTAAATGGAATTCTTCATAGCATTTTTATTAACTTGAAGCAGTGTTGGCACCAAGCTATTCCTTAATTGCCAGGATACAGTTCCTATTTTTAAAAGGGCCGAGTTTGGAAAAGTCAGACTATGAGGAGGCAAATGTCAAGTCATGGAAGAGTCATTTCCTTTGATTGCATTTATAAGGCACATGAAGGATTTGTTTTGAAATTGTTCAGTTGATTTGATAAAGCTCTCATGACTAACGAAGCAAAGGAATAATCTCTCAGCAAGATGGGAGTGTAGCTTGATATTTGCTTATTCTAATATATTAATTATGTCATCGTAATGGTCCCTCTGGAGGAGCTAACTCACTCAAACTCCCAGGTAACATTTTAAAACATGATGCATGAGGCTATTTTGGATGCTGAGCAAAATTGCTGTACAAACAATAATAACTTTTAAGAGTAGTAAATAATTTTTCAGTTTTCATGTCTGTAATTAATCATAGCATGGGCTCCTGATGCATCTCTGCTTCATCACCGAACATAACTAGGCACGTGGATTGGATTTTGCACATTTTAAAAAAGTAATTATTAGTCTGGACTCCAAAGAATTTTTCTGTTACCGTCTTAAAGTTGCAATGAAAAATCCCTTTCATTACTACTTTAGATTTTAAAATAGCACATTTTCAAATCAGAGATGTTTAAAATATAGTAATTGGTGCAAAATTATGCCTAATAATAACACAGTGCATCATTTTTAATAATGAAATTCTTCTGCCATGTTTTTCCTTGACAGCTATCTGTTTTTCTGTAAAAAGAAAGGCTCCTTTAGAGGAATGATTACAGGACTTTATTCTATTAATGAAACCCTATGTATACAAGTGCCTTTGCCCTCATGCTTACAAGAGTAAGCTTTCTAAAGTTCTTAAACACCTATTTTTTCTGTATTAAAAAGCCTGCAGCCACCATAATCAGCCTTGCTTGTGTAGTTCTGGTTATTTCTTTGCACACAGGGATGTTGTGGAACTTTTCTCCGCCTTCAATTTACTTTTCCATTCAAGCTGTCAAGTCAAAACCTTCTTGTCCAATAATTTAACTCTCTAAAGATGAATTATTGGTGATTGAGGAGATGGTCCAATTTCTGTTGTGGCCAGTTCTTTCTTGCATTCTGTTTTGTAGACATTCTTTTTGATGGTGATAGGTAAGGATGGGATTTACTTTCACCTGGATAGCCCACCAGGAGAGGTTCAAGACTATGTCAAGAAGCAAGTCTGCGGGACTGAGTATTCTAGTACATTACCAGATATTCCTCTTGGCAAGGTGTCAATAAGTCCAAATGGACCATCCAAGTTGTCAAGAGGAATATCTGGTAATGTACTAGAATACTCAGTCCCGCAGACTTGCTTCTTGACATAGTCTTGAACCTCTCCTGGTGGGCTATCCAGGTGAAAGTAAATCCCATCCTTACCTATCAGAAGGTTTAAGACTTGATGTATCACACTTGGGGCATTGCTTTCTTAGATGTACCTGCAGTGCAAAAGAACCAAAATGTTGTTGTGCTACTGTAAGATAAGAAAAGGCTCGCTGGCTAGCTCTAATGAGCAATCAGGGTTCCATTTTTCTTACCGGTGAAAGTAATTAATTTCCTTTCTTGCCCTGATTGCTGGTTTTTATTTCTGATGAGTGTGTATGTCTTAAACATTAATAATTTTGTGTAAGAAATGTCTGTTATTGCTTAGATAAGATCTTGGGCTTAGGTCAGGTCTTCAGCTGGTGTGAATCTCTATAGCTTCACTGATGACAGTGGAGTTATGCCAGTTCATGCCAGCTAACCTCTTGTCTTGAACGCTGCTTTAAATGTAGCTTTTAAAAAAAGAAATATATTGGGCAGTGGTGCAGAAATGAGAACTGTAATTTAAAGAGCCTTTTATGAATATCGTGTTGTTAGAAAATATGGTATTATGGCATCTTTATAAATAAGACCTGGTATTTAAACACAGTTAATCATTTCATCTGGATCATTTTGTCATGACTGCATTTCAGCCCAGTCTTTTATTTTAGAGAGTCTTCACAATTCAAAAAATTGTAAAGTGTCAGTGAATGCTAGTGTTCATGTGAGGATATGTGCAGTGTTGCCCCAGCCATAGTATTAATCCAGGGAGCTCGGAGAAGGTTATAGCTGAAAGGTCTCTCTAGTGAAGCAGAGCAACAGATAGACTAGCTTTAGGGATCATGCTGCTTTTTCTTTTAGCATAAGACAGTGGTCCCCAAACTGTGAGATGTGCCCCCTAGGGGGGCATGGAGGAACATTCGGGGGGCGGGGCATGGCGAAACCCAGGCCAGCCCCTGAGAGGGGCAGGGAAGGAGTGCCACCCAGCCCCACTCTGCCACCAATTCTGCTCCGGCTCCTGGCCGCAGACCTGCCCCCAGCTGTGGCCCCGCCCTTGGCCCCTGACTCCCAGCCCAGCCACGACTCCGGCCACAGCCTCGGCCCGACTCTGGCCCTGTTCCCGGCCCTGGCTCCTGACTGTGGCTGGGGGAAAAGGGGGATGAGATAAAGAGTTTGGGGACCGCTGGCATAAGGGCTTGTCTACACACAGAAGTTCCACCTGTTTCAATAAGGTTAAACACTGATTTTGTTAAACTCCTGCCAAGACACTTGCATCATTTTAACATTTGTTTAGCTCAGGGGATGGCAAACTTTTTGGCCCAAGGGCCACATCTGGGTATGGAAATTGTATGGCGGGCCATGAATGCTCATGAAGTTGGGGGAGTGAGGGCTCTGGGGTGGGGCTGGGGATGAGGGGTTTGGGGGCAGGAGGGGGGCCAGGGGGTTGGGGCACAGAAGGAGGACAGTGGTGCAGGCTCAGGGCAGCACTTACCTCAAGCAGCTCCCACAAGCAGTGGCATGTCCCCCCTCCAGCTCCTACACAGAGGCACAGCCAGGCAGCTCTGTGCACTGCCCCGTCCGCAGACGCCACCCCTGCAGCTCCCATTGGCCGTGGTTCCCAGCCAATTGGAGCTGCAGGGGTGGTGCTTGGGGCAGGGGCTGTGTGTGGAGCCGCAAGCCCCAGACTGCGCTCCCCAACGGGAGCTCAAGGGCCAGATTCAAACGTCTAACAGGCTGAATGCGGCCCGTGGGCCGTGGTTTACCCACCCCTGGGTTAGCTTGTATCAGTAAACTTACCAACACAGGTTAAACCAATAGACAGGCTGAAACAGATTTTAAGTGCCCACACACATGACTTAAATAAATCAGTAGATAAAAATCACACCTTGAATTCAATGGTGCAGTTTTGGGTGTAGACTACTGCTTGTAAATTTCCTCCTAGGGCGCTGGAAGAAATCCCAAAAGAGTTCTATTGTTGCATGATATTTATGAAAGGTGAATGACTTGAAGTGCTAGACTCCAAAGTCCTTTAGCCACAAAACAGGTGTAGTATGGATAGTGACCATGCAGGCTTTCCCATTGCCCCACTGATATACTCAGTGTTTCCAAATCTCATAATCTGATCATAAGTCTCGTGATATCTGAGAATCTCATTTTTAGGTTTTCAGTTTTCATGGCTCCTGAAAAGAGCTGGACTCAAGTGGAGCCTAATGGCTAAAAGGCTGGAAAACAAAGAAAAATCCTCTTTATTTTTTTCAATAAAATCTTCTGACGCTGCAGGGAGGCTCAAACTTTTGAATGTCTTGGACTGGCTGTACTGATTACTTCTCCTTTGATTTGGAAGGTCCATCTTAGGAGTGTAAAGGTCTCACAACTAAATCAAAGTAGGGTCTTTTTGCTAAGAGAGCACATTGTGATGGTTAGATTTGTGGAGTGGTCATCTGTATTGAACTGAAGTAACCTATTCATTTCTAGTAGGTTTACTTAACTATCCTATTGCAATAACCTAGTCACTCCCCTCTGCTGCTGTATTTTAATGGGTTTCCTACAGGCAAAAGTCTTAATACTCGGTTAACTCTTAGAGCTATCCAATCAACTATTTTGGTTTCTAGCTCCAAAATCCACATGCAGTACAAGGAATTGTGTAACTAACTATGTAAATTGTTTTTTGTGCTAAGAAATTAAGATTGCAGCCCTTAATTGGAAAACTTTTCAACAACGAGACTATAATTTGCTGTTCATCAGCATGGTAGCCTTTTAGAACAGGCCTTGGTTAACTTTATTTTGCAAGTTCTCCCATTTTGACTTATTTTTATTCCTTAAAGGAATACTAGATAAGTTTTTAAAAAAAAAATGTAAATCTGAAAAGTTTCCAAAAACCATTTGGAATAAATCAGATAAAATTGAATATATTTTTAAAGAATCCATCAGTGAGTCATTGACTATGAACTAAGCATAAAATAACTCATTTGGATGAGTTATCGTAACATAGAGCAAATCCCATGGGCGTACATGGCACTATTCTGGCTTAGCACAAGGAAGTTATCTTGTTCTGGTTCAAGAAGCTATTGGCTTTTAACATGCATTCTGACTTGGCAGAACAGTGTCATTATTTCATTGCTGGGCATTGTCTTGTTTTTCACTGACAGTCCCACGAGGGAATTGTTGATGTCAGTCTGAGTGTCATTCCAGTGTCATGGCTCATGTTTAATGTGAGATTTTTCTTTTTGGTTCATATCATCTCCTTGCTTTTATTCCATCTTTTTCCATCAACCACTTCAGCTCTTTCATCAATTCACTGGCTTGTTGGCCCGGTATCCACAATGGTGTCCTGGCAGGAAGAAACTTCTATGTTACTGAAGGCTATTTTGTAAAGAGAATCTAACCAGTATCAACTGTTAATCCCAGTCCCTGACTCAATAGGCATGACCTCTTCTTCTAATCATATTACATCCATACAATGGTTACCATTTAGACAAAGTCAACAGTTACCCCACCCCAGTATATACCATAATTGTTCCCTATTCTAAGTCTACCATAATGTGTTTACTCTTGATATATGTTGACTTTTTGATGGTGACCACTGAAATTTTGTGTGTACATCAAACTTGTAAGCTTTGTACTGAAAAGTGAGAGCTGCAAGTGTGTATATATATATGAGGAAGAAGTTGAATGCAAGTATTTTGCCTGCAGTCAATGCCTACAATAATTTATTCAGCTAATGATGGTTAGGTTGCGTGGCAGTGGAAGATTGCTGGGTGTGTGTTTTGCCTGAAGAAAATTAAAACTTTCAAAAGGCTTGGAGCCATCAAGCTCTGCACGTTGTTGTCCGAGAAGCTGCATGATCTTACTATTGTTAATCATCTTTCTCCGACATATAGCCTCCTGTAGATTGGAATGCACAAATGTAGTATCATGTTTCAAATTAGGCTCTGATCTTGCATTGAGAAGCATATGCACCTGCGTAGAGCCCCAAGCATGCCTTAATGTAAGATCAGGGCATTGTATCGTAGGCAACTTGGAACAGCGATAGTGTTGTCTTAAGCATTTGTTCAGCACTTTGCCCAATTTGGCCATGATCCTGATTGAGGCCTTTGGCCACTGCCGGAATACAAATAATAACTTTCAGAACTCCAGGCGAATCTTCCTTTTTAAAGAACTGCGTTAATCACTGAGCTCAAAGGCTAAGGAATGAAAGTGTTGACTCAGTGAGCAAACGGAGCAGAATACAAGAGGGTAGATTTTTCCAACAGTGCATTAACTGTTCACCTCTCCGTTCATGCATGAGGTTTTACCAATTAATATGGGTGAAGGTAAGATGACCTAAGATGTTGGACAACTTGACAGATATCCTGTCAGTCCCAAAGCTCTAGAAAGTCCATGTGCTTACCCCAGCTATCTTGCTGAATTGAAACCCACAATTGACAACACAAAATGATTTGGGTACATTCAGGCTCACCCACCTCAGTGGCTCTAGATTAGATTAAGATTGATTTCAGTTTGCTGCTAATTGTTGAATTCACTTTTAACTCTGTTTTCATTTGGTCCCTGTTGGAAAGGTTTATAGTAGATTGTTACCAAATGTGTCCATTAGTAACTGTAACCTTCAGAAGCAGCAAAGAATCCTGTGGCACCTTATAGACTAACAGATGTTTTGCAGCATGGGCTTTCGTGGGTGAATGCCCATGCTGCAAAATGTCTGTTAGTCTATAAGGTGCCACAGGATTCTTTGCTGCTTTTACAGAACCAGACTAACACGGCTACCTCTCTGATACTTGTAACCTTCAAATAATTGCCACTCAAGAAAAGACTGCATATAAACAGATTGAAAAGTGTATGGATGCATGCACAGAACTTTGAATAAGTTTATTTCTATCCCAAGGGTATGTGTGGATTTTCTGTTATGAGTCTGATTCACGTAAAAAAGGGGAAGAAAGGGAATGTGACTAATACAGTATAAAGATGTGAAATCCTGCACCCTTCCATATATTCTATCTTGTGCAAATAATAAAAGGAATGTAACCATCCCTTGCATCAAAATAAGCATGTCTAACAATAGCCTGTCAGATTAGTTTGCATAAATCAAGTAACTTAATTATCATTGTCCATCAAAAACCTATTCACTAGTAAAATGCCCCATATGGATACACTTACAAGCTAACTTTTCAGACCTGTATGGAAGAATTATTAATTCAGCTCTGGTCTGCACATCCCCTTCTCTCCAATTTGTTCAGGGATTGCTATTGATATGTCATTTAAGTTGAAAATTAAGGTGATAAACTATGTTAAGAGAAAGGAAAAGAGAGACTGGACCAAAGTACTGAAGCCCTGTCCACATCCTTTAATTGCCAATCGTTAATTTGGCAAATATTCACCTGAAAAAAGCAATGATAACAAAAACAACAAGGAGTCAGGTGGCACCTTAAAGACTAACAGATTTATTTGGGCATAAGCTTTAGTGGGTAAAAAATCCACTTCTTCAGATGCATGGAGTGAAAATTACAGATGCAGGCATTATTATACAGACACATGAAGAGAAGGGAGTTACCTCACAAGTGGAGAACCAGTGTTGACAGGGCTAATTCGATCAGCGTGGATGTGGTTCACTCCCAATAATTGATGAGGAGCTGTCAATTCCAGGAGAGGAAAAGTTGCTTCTGTAATGAGCCAGCCACTCTCAGTTCCTATTGAAGCCCAAATTAATGGTGTTAAATTTGCAAATGAATTTTAGTTCTGCAGTTTCTCTTTGAAGTCTGTTTCTGAAGTTTTTTTGTTCAAGTATGGCTACTTTTAAATCTGTTATAGAACATCCAGGAAGATTGAGGTGTTCTCCTACTGGCTTTTGTATGTTAGTAATGATAATAACAGTAACATAATCTTGCTGATATTTATTACATTAAAAATAATGTAAACTCTCATGTTGCAAAATCAAGCACTGCAATTAGGATGGAGTATCAGGGTTGTGTGCTATTCACCCCAATAGTGAAATTATTATGCATTATCTGCCACTGTGTTTGTAAAGAACTGTAAAGTGTATTAGCAGAATAATTAGCTGTGGTTTTATTGGTAGTGTGATGGTGTTATCCGATGTCTGGCATAGACTTGGTGTGTGATGTTGGACAAGTCACCTTGCTTTGCCTCAGTTTCCCCCTGGTAAAATTGTGAGAATTATGGCTACCCGCCTTGCCAGCGTGTTGTGGTAGTTGAAATAAACAGCGAAGAGAAACTACTGCTCTTTTGTGATGCCCCCAAATGGCTTCCATGTTTTAATAAAAAATGTTTTGTTTTTAACATTAGAAATGTCAGGTTCTGGCTTTTCTTTATTGGAAGTCTTGTCAATCTTTGAAAGATCTAAGTGACTGCTTAATTCTTCAACAACTTTCCTCTCCTCTCTAATGGACCTGGGAGATTTCCAACTCAAGTTTCGTCACTGAGCAATGATGTCACCGTTTTGGTCCTCTGAAGGCTGTCTGACTTGTCCAGCAAAAAGAGGGAGGTCAGGACCTGATATTTGTAATGTATTTAAAAATAATCCAAACCAACCAAGCAGGGAGGGGAAAACCTCTTGAAAACAAAAACAAATATTGAGGCATCTGCTAAAGAAGGAATGAGAGAGAGAGAGGGAGAGAAGCAGTTTGTTTATTGGCTTTTATCCTTAAATTGTTTGCAACAGCACTTTGAGACCTCTGGATGAATGGATCTACGGAAGTGCAAAGTACTATCTGTTCATTATTCTTTATTAAGAATAAAGGGGGAGCCCTCTAGCTAGAACTCTGTGCAATACTGAAAATTTAGGGCAAGTTTCTTTATTGATTTACTGCTATTATATAACAGCTGGGACAGATGAAGCAAAGTAAGGCCCCAGCCCTTGCCAGCTACTCCGTGAGCAGGGCCCTGCTGTCACCGAGTGCCTTTTCCCACTGAGCAGCTCTCAGGATCAAGGCCTAGAAAGGAAGGAAAATCAGTGCCATTAAAATGCCATTTTTGTCTTTTTACAAACAACAATGTTTTAAGCCACCTGTTTTCACCCATGTGTATTGTATCATCGCTAGAACGGGAATATTTAAAACCTTCATTTGACGGAAGGGAGAGTGTCTCGTGTATTGTCAAACCTAAGCCATAATATTTCCATCTCACTTGACAGTTGCACTATAAAGTCTCTTCAGCGACGTCATGTTTGCATCAGCCGCCTGGAGAGGCCTCAGAACTGGGGGGAGAACTCCTGTGAAGTGAGATTTGTCATCTTGGTTCTTGCGCCTCCTAAAATGGTGAGTGTTTCTCCGTCATTCACTCTTGATGCCTCAGAATGCTTTTCTGATAGTTCTCTTGTGGAGCTCTACCAGGGTGCACGACCACCCATTTTCTAGATGCAGGAGGAAGAGAGCAGGACTGAGGTCACCACAGTGGGTTGTCTGCCAACATCTCCTTCTGACTCAGAAGCGAGCACAAGGTATAAAATTATGACAAATGACTTTCTGGTTCCCCAGGCTCCTGCAGTCTCATGATAGAGCAGAATGGCTTCCTATCTAGCATTGGAGCCGGAGCCTGGCATGGTCTGTAAGTCTGACTATGACTGATCTCGTATCATAGCTCTTGCCTCAATGTGTAGCCTATACCAATAGGTTATTTGCTAGGTAAAGCATGGGTATAAGTTAAGGCAGTAATGTAATGAGCCTGCAAGGCCTGTAAGACAATAGCTTAGCTAAACAAGGCCTAAGGTTCAAAAGCCCTAGCATAAGCAGCTAACCAAAAGTAACCCTAGATTGGCAATACTCAGAGCTCAGTGGTTCTTGAACCAAATTAGCACTATCCAAAAGAGCCACAGTCGTGTGAATTCTTTGTTTTATTTACTCTAATATTATAGATTCATATTTAAACAGCATGACAGGAAATCTATATTATTTGCACAGCAAATAAGTTAATAACTTACTGAGCAATTATTAGCTTGCATTAACATAGTAAAAGCATCCTGATTGGTTATTAACTTAGACTGGTTAATTGAATCACACAGAGTTTTAATATTATGGGCGGCAAAGAGCGACAGGAGACACTCAAGAGCCACTTGCAGCTTTTGCGCCCCGGTATCACTGCCCTAGATCACAACATAGAACGCTGTAATGACTAAACCGCAGACAGGTAACCACAAGATGCTAGGTTAGCCCAAGATGGTATATTTTAAGGTGGTAACCTCCGCTGATGTCTGGCCACCAGTGTGCCATGGTAACTAATTGACGTACGTGCTAATAAGTGTGAGGTAAAAGCTCTCTTAACCTATGGGAGAAGGGCATGCCAAGCTTAGGAGGGTGAGGAGATACAAGTAAGGAGAAGGGGAGGAAACCCCTCCTGAACATGCTTAGGCATAGGGGTGTCTGCGTAACACATTATAAAAGTGGTATCCAGGCCTGTGTGCCTTGGGAGATGCCAGGACGGTGAGTGGTGGTGATGAGGAAGTTGATGATAGTCATAGACTTTAAGGTCAGAAGGGACCATCATGATCGTCGAGTCTGACCTCCTGCACAACGCAGGCCACAGAATCTCACCCACCCACTCCTGTAATAACCCCCTGACCTATGTCTGAGCTATTGAAATCCTCAAATCATGGTTTAAAAACTTCAATGTGCAGAGAATCCTCCAGCAAGTGACCCGTTCCCCACGCTGCAGAGGAAGGCAAAAAAACCCCAAGGCCTCTGCCAATCTGCCCTGGAGGAAAATTCCTTCCCAACCCCAAATATGATGATCAGCTAAACCCTGAGCATGTGGTCAAGACTCACTAGCCAGACATCCAGGAAAGAATTCTCTGCAGTAACTCAGA
The DNA here is from genome assembly GCF_020497125.1 of Mauremys mutica. NCBI lineage: Eukaryota > Metazoa > Chordata > Testudines > Geoemydidae > Mauremys > Mauremys mutica. The sequence continues at coordinate 136,262,843 of NC_059076.1, read as the reverse complement.
TCCCACCCCATCTAGCATCCCATCACAAGCCATTGCGTGTATTTACTGCTAATAGTCAAAGACCAATCTCATTATACCATCCCCTCCATAAGCTTATCAAGCTTAGTCTTGAAGCCAGATGTGTCTTTTTTTGCCTCCACTGCTCCCCTTGGAAGGCTGTTCCAGAACTTCACTCCTCTGATGGTTAGAAGCCTTCATCTAATTTTAAGTCTAAACTTCCTGATGGCCAGTTTATATCCATTTGTTCTTGTGTCCACATTGGTATTTAGCTTAAACAATTCCACCTTCTTTTGGTTAGGCTAAACAAGCCAAGCTCTTTCAGTCTCTTTTCATAAGACAGGTTTTCCATTCCTTGGATCATCCTAGTAGCCCTTCTCTGTAGCTGTTCCAGTTTGAATCCATCCTTCTTTAACATGGGAGACCAGAACTGCACACAGTATTCCAGATGAGGTCTCACCAGTGCCTTGTATAACGGTACTAACACCTCCCTTTCTCTACTGGAAGTACCTTGCCTGATACATTCCAAGACCACATTCGCTTTTTTCATGGCCATATCACATTGGTGGCTCATAGTCATCCTGTGATAGACCTCAGAGTATTGGTTGTTCTCCTCCTCTGTTACTTCCAGCTGATGAGTCCCCAACTTATAACAAAAATTCTTGTTATTAATCCCTAGGAGGAAGTTAATGACTAGCGCTTCAGGTTGTTCTGCAAGGGTAGCCTGAGTGTATGAGTGCACAGACACTCATTTGTTATGAGCTCTCTCTACCTGGTTGGGTTGGAGTGTGTGTAACTTTGCTAACTCTGTTAATAAGCCTGTTGCAGATACAGAAGGTTTTTCCTAAGTCTGAGTGCTGCAACCATGCATGTTGGAGTTCCCACTGAACGGTAATTTTAATAATACTGGCCCTGATCTTGGGATGAAGACCTACCAAACCTCACTGTGTTAATTGGAAATTCTTAGGTAATCAATATAATTAATATGCAATCAATAGATCAGGCAACAAATGCACTGTCATACGGGAGATCTGAGGTCAAGTTCTACTTGAGGATCCCAATTGTTGGGCCAGCGGAGCTGAGGTTCTGAAGTGATGCACTTATGGGGGCATGAACCAACTTGGGAACTGTGATACCCCCTGCTGGTTAAACTAGAAATCTGCACCTTTCTCCCACTTCAAGTTGTTTAGCCCCACTCTAGCCATATTAGGTCTGTCCACAGTGTAGAGGTGGCCTTTTGGAAAAGAGAGGATGGTTCAGTACATAATGCACTGGCCTGGGATTTGGGAGACCTAGGTTCAGATCTCTGGTCCACTGCAGACTGCCTGATCTTGGGCAAGTCACTTAGGTCCATGTTTTAAAAGGTGTTGCTGAGCTCAGCATTACAATGCCTAACTGATTTGGAAGCCTGAGACTCTTTTTTTTCAAAAGGATTTAGGCACTTAGGAGGCAAAATCCCCATTTGAAAATGAGACTTGGATACCAAGATCAGTTAGGTGCTGCAGTGCTAGGCGTGACAATGCCAAAATATCTTTAAAAATCTGGGCCTTAATATCTTTGCCTCAGTTCCCCCTCTGTAAACATGGGGATAATAGTGTTTCCCTATTTCCCAGGGGTGGGTGAGGAGAAATACATGAAAAATTGTGAGGTGCTCAACTGAGGGTCATAGAAAGAGAGCTGATTTTTTTGAGCATTTATGTCCAGACTGATTCAGCAGTTTCTGCCTTAATTTTTGTTCATTTTTTATATAAAAATACTTTTGGCACCAATCACATTGGTGTCTGAAAACTGTACAGACTAAAAACAAACATACGGATGTCGCCCATCGAATGCAGCAAACAAACTGAGCCCACTCAGCTGTACTGATTTCCTTTTTCAATGTATACAAACTGTGTATTCATATAGAGTCAGCAACGTGCTAAGGGAAACCCTGCTGCTGCAGGGAGCAGTGTCAGTGACTCAGTAGGGGGCACTCTTCCTTCAGAGTCAGTACTGACCTCGGTACCCCATGGCGGTGGTGCAGAGAGTGATGCTGGTGGCTAGGGGGTGCTGGGCACTCCGCGACAGGTATGAAGATAACTCCCAAGGAGCACACGGTACAAGTGGACAGCGTACAAATAAAGGGAAGGGAATGGGAAGCATGTGACTGGTAAAGAAAAGCCATGGTTTGAGCTAGTCTATGACTTTTGTTTTGTTTTTTAAATGAATTTATCTATCAAGCCCTAAGTACGTGCTGGGTACAGTTGCTAAAATAATGAACTCATTGACAATATCGAATTAAATTGCCTTGAGAAATTGTCTGGGAAATAGCATAAAATCCACACCCCAGTCTTTCCATGATGATGGTGAGGATGAAAAAACTGATTAGTTCTGACTTCCTTGCCTTGCCCTGAATCAATTTCCTTATCCAAACAGCGCTCTCTCTCCCCTCCCCGCTAGTAGTTGTGTTGGTGGCGGTTATTCTGGTGTGTATTACACTAGCCCCATCCGGAGCCCATTATGCAGTACAGTCATGAAGTAAAGATTTTACAATAAGTCTTAACTCCCTTCTGTCGATGTAGCAGACTTGCAGACCAAACTGGCTGAGAGCGCTCAACCTAGAACAAACTGCTGCTGTCTCTAGATGTTTAAATCTACAAAGTGCTAGCGATACTGTCTCGGGTGATCTCGAGCAATGTGCAGGGTCTTTTTGATAGTTGGGACACAAACTCTCTCTGTAGGATTAAAATGAAGATGTTGTGCAGTGCGTGCAATCTAAAGTATTCTACATCTGTGCTCCTGAGTGGTGCATCGGAAGAGCCCTGAATGCTTTGCCAATGTTAATTTAAAAAATCACCTGCCAATCTCACTTATCTAAATGACTATCAAAATTCACCACAAAATGAAAATATAAAAGCAATGATTGTTTGTGTTATAGCCAAATGATACTGTTCCTGTGAGGCTTTGGAGCTCTTCGGGGGAGAGCTTTTTTGGACTGTCTTGCTGGATTGGATAGTAGGGGGTGTTCAGCACATGAAGGATAGAGAGGGTTGAAGTATTGTGAAGTAATCCTAGAGTGGTTCCCCGCCCCCCCCAAATATCTGTGGAATATACTTCAGAAGTCACCTTAATCTGATGTTTCCTATGAGACTTGGTCACGGTAGTCTTTAACCTTCTGGATGTAACTTTCAAAACCTATGTCTTGTCTTTACATCTAAAGTTCTACAGCAATTCATTGAGATGAACCTACAAATGACACATACCTAACATCGCAATGGACTTTGGATCAGTCTCCCAATGCTAAAATCGTAATGTTGTGCTTGAGATTGCAATGCACAAACCAGTTCACCTTACAATATTCCCCTGTAAGAAATGGTCTCTCAGCACCAAAGCCAGGCTGGAAGCATTTGCTTGCTCTTCCTGCCCTGATTTGCGTGTTTGTGCTAGCGGTGATTTCAGGGGAAGTGTGGAATCTTATGTTCTGGTCTTGACAGGCAGGTGAAGGAAGATTGGTGTTTTGGGTGGTATTTATTTTGTTTTGAAGTTTTACAGTTTTTAAACAATTTAAGAGTTTTTGTTATGATCCCTAATCTGCACATCATTTGTTTTCCTCAGAAAAGTACAAAAACTGCCACCGAAGTGGGCCGGACCTTTGCCACGATGTTTTCAGATATAACTTTTCGGCAGAAGCTTCTAGAAACAAAAACCGAAGAAGAGTTTAAAGAAGCCTTGGTACATCAGCGCCACCTGCTGACGGTGGTGAATCAGAGACCCTCAGCCGTGAACGAGGGGCACAAAACACACAGCCACAAGCCGCTCAAGGTAGGGCGAGAAAAAATCTAAGTCCTGGCTTTCCACTGTTGTTTCTGTTTAAATAAAGTGCAGGAACCTGGTGATTATTCATGGTCTTGAATTTGCCCTAGTTATATATTAATGAGTTTATGCATCTCCGTCCTCAAAACAGACAACTGGGTTAGGTCTACACAGCTGCTGGGAGCGAATCCCACAGCCCAGGTTGACTGACTCACGCTATCAGGGCTTGGGCTAGTGCGCTAAAAATAGCCGTGTAGACGTCGCTTTGACGGTCGGGCTTGGGCTGTGAAGCCCACCCTACTCCTTAGGCTTCAGAGCCCGAGCTCCAGCCGGGGCAGGAATGTCCAAATTGCTGTTTTTAGCACACTAGCGGAAGCTCCGCTAGACTCGCTCCCAGCAGCTGTGGAGACACACCCTTTTTGTCACCGCCAGCTAGTTCTGCTCAAATGTTCTGGTTTCTTATGCTGTTTAACTGAATCTCTTTTGCAACAGTGAAAATAGGGTAAAAAGTAGTATTGCCCCTTTTTAATACCTGAGAAATGCAATGAATCTTGTTTATATATATCTCCATGTAACAACTTCCCACTGAAAATTAAAGGAAAACCCTTCAAATGATCATGCTTAATGAGGGCTAGGATGGATGGATTATTGTAAATTGCCACAGAGAGGCAAATGCATTTTAGCACCCTCAATTGGGAAGATAGCAAGTCTGTCTCTGAAGAACCGTAATCTTTACTCGCGTGGTCATCACTTTGATCTGAGGGTTTCTTGGCTCTCCTGCAGACTAAAATCCCTTGGAAAAGTGGCATCTCTTAGCACGCATGCCACATCTCCGCTTTCTCTTCTGGAGCTCCCTTAATGTCATCCTTGCACCCTGTCTGTTCACACACAGGTTTTATTATCCAGGCTGAAAAGCTGCACATCTAAAAATAAATTGGTGCATGCCACTTCGAATCTCCTACTCTTTTCCCTAGACTACAAGTAATGTGAAGCTTTGAAACAGCCTACGGTGTTCAGAGTGGAAACTTTCAACACACATCCATGTTCTGGCTGGTTTTCAGAGTTTTTAAAATATAATGGTTTAGGACTAAGTGAAGAGCACAAAGGGGGCAGCCTGCCTGCCCTTTCTTACCTTGATCCCTGTCCTCTGCATTTTAAGCACAGAATCCCTTCTTCCAGAGACAAGTCTATAGTAGGTGACTCCTGAGCTCATCTAAACCTCATTCACCCTGGGGTTCAGGTTTGCAGAACCAGTTTAAGCTGTCAGAGGGGTAGCCGACCTGTAGGAGAACACTTCAGCCTCCCTGGCCACACAATAGCAGATGTAAAGGTAGCCATCTTACAGCAAAAAAAACCTTCAGGACCAGATTTCAAAGAGAAACTGCTGAGCTTCAGTTCATCTGCAAAATTTGACACCATCAGCTCAGGATTAAACAAAGACTGTGAATGGCTTGCCAACTACAGAACCAGTTTCTCCTCCCTGGGTGTTCACACCTCAGCTGCTAGAAGAGGGCCTCACCCTCCCTGATTGAACTAACCTCGTTGTCTCTACACTGATTCTTGACCGCATATTGATACCCGCCTCTGGAAATTTCCATTACATGCGTCTGACGAAGTGGGTATTCACCCATGAAAGCTTATGCTCCAATACGTCTATTAGTCTTTAAGGTGCCGCAGGACTCTTTGTTGATTCTTTAAGCTGGTTACAAGTGATTTGCAGCAATGTTTTCTTCCAGTGCAGGTTTAACCCTTTGATCCCTTTCCTCTGAAGCCATTTCTGTAAACACTGGGGCATGTCACAGTAGGAAACCACAGCCTCTGGGTGAAAAGTTTAACAAGACTAGGAGTATGTCTACGCTGGCAGAGTTACAGCCCCAGCAGTTGCAGCACCACTCAGAGTGCTGAAGGGAAACAGCTGTTGTGTGTTCACACTGTCAGCTGCCTGCACAATAGCATGTTCACACTTGCGGCACTTGCAGTGGTATTCGGAGCAGTGCACTCTGGGCAGCTCTCCCACAGAGCATCTCTTTCTCTTTTGCCACTAAGAGTTGCGGGAAGGCGGAGGGGGCTGCGGGGCATCCTGGGTCCTATCCCAATGCCCCGTGATGCATTGCTTCATATCCCAGCAATCCCTGTGCTTCTGTCCACATTTGGCGCCATCTTTCAACGGTTTGTGTACTGTGTGCTCTGCCTCTCCGGGCTGCAGGAATGGATCCCCCACTGTTGACCAACATGCTGCTCGCTCTCACTAACACATCACGAGTGGCAGTGTAGTTATTCCTTAAACTACAAAGGCAAGAGCAGTTCAACATTGATCTTATCATGCGTAGTAACTACGGCAAGAGATTGCTTGTGGCATTCACGGAGGTGCTGATTATAGTGGAACGCCGCTTTTGGGCTCAGGAAACAAGTACTGAGTGGTGGGATCACATCATGGTGCACGTCTGGGATGACAAGCAGTGGCTGTAGAACTTTCGGATGAGGAAAGCCATGTTCATGGGACTGTATGATGAGCTCGCCCCCAGCCCTCCGGTGCAAGGGCACGAGAATGAGAGCTGCCCTGCCATTGGAGAAGCGCTTGGCAATTGCACTGTGGAAGCTGGCTACTCCAGACTGCTACTGATTGGTCGCTAACCAGTTTGGAGTGGGAAAGTCGACCGTTGGACCGATGGAAGTGTGCTGGGCCATTAATCCCATCCTGCTCCGAAAGACCGTGACTCTGGGCAACGTGTGTGGCATTGTGGATGGCTTTGCACAAATGGTCTTCCTTAACTGTGGAGGGGGATAGACGGCACGCACATGCCAATTCTGGCACTAGACCACCTAGAGACCGACTACATTAATTGGAAGGGGTATTTCTCAGTGGTTCTCCAGGCGCTTGTGGATCACCGTGGGCTTTTCACAGACATTAATGCAGGCTAGTCCAGAAAGGTGCATGACACTCGCATTTTTCGGAACACTGGCCTGTTCAGGAAGCTGCAAGCTGGGACGTTCTTCCTGGACCAGAAGATCACCGTAGGAGCAGTCGAAATGCCCATTGTGATCCTGGGAGACCCTGCCTACCCCTTAATGCCATGGCTTATGAAGCCATACACGGGGCACCTTGACAGCAGCAAGGAGCAGTTCAACAACAGGCTGACAAGTGCAGAATGACTGTTGACTGTGCTTTTGGCTGTTTAAAGGCCCACTGGCACTGCCTATATGGGAGGCTGGACCTGGCTGATGACAATATTCCTATGCTCATAGCCGCGTGCTGTACGCTCCATAGTATTTGTGAAGGAAAGGGTGAAGCTTCAGTCAGGACTAGCCCGCTGAGGCTCAGTGCCTGGAGGCTGAGTTTGAACAGCCAGAGACTAGCGTGGGGCCATAAGGATCAGGGATGCCTTGAGGCAAAAATTTGAAGCTGAAAGCTACTAAAATTTGTTGCTGTGCTCGGGAGTGCAGTGCTTGTAATGCTAGGAGGTGATTGTGATTGGTGCAGACGATGCACTGTGAAGGTGTAAGAAAATTGCCTGTTGCTTTGTAGGGCTCTGTTTGCTTTCAATTAATGGAATAAAGATTGCTTTCAAACCAAAACAATTCTTTTATTAAAAAAACAACAACTGGAGAGAGACAGACAAAAAAATGTGCGGAGGGGGATCGGGGAAGGGAGGGTCCTAGGACTGTTAAAGATTTGTGTATGTCCAGGTGTCATTTGTAGTACAATGCAGCGGGTACTGTACTTCAGCAGGGCTAAATTGCAGAGGGCTGAGTGTTGAGTGCAGTGAGTACTGGGAGTCTGCGGTGCTGGACTGTGAGCAGGGAGGAGTGGAATGCTGCGGGTAGAGACTAAAGCCAGGACGCTGATACAGTGTGTTGGAGGTGTCTGGGGAGTGCAGGGGAAAGAGTTTTGCGACAGCGGCTGCAGGAGAGGGCAGGTGCAGAGCTGCTTGGTTTGCAGTGCTGGCGCACCTGGAGCGTGTCTGCTCAGCGTTCCATAATGTTTTAAGAGCCGCTCCATGGCTTCGTTCTGGCGTGCCACGTTCTCCTTTCGGTTCCTCTTCTTGCTGTCCTGCCATTCCTTCAATTCTTGATTTCCGGCTGTGGAGTGCGTCAGGACATCATGCAGAAAATCCTCTTTAGTTCTTCATGGCCGCTTTGTAATTCTGCGCAGACGTTCAGACAGCGTTAACATAGAGGGAGGCTGGGCTCCCAAGGTCATATTTATGAAGCCAAAATGCAACGTTTTACAGAAGCAGTATTGGTTGCAACACGCAGACCACTGATTTAAAACACAGCCACTATTCACATACCTGTCACTAACCAGCTGACCCCAGGCAAGCACACATGAGCCACAAGACCCCCCAAATGGTGAGTAACCGAAGGGGCAGGGGAAATCAGTGTTCCAGGACCATACTGTACACTGGGCGTGTGGCTCTTGGAGAGAGGCAGTATAGGGGGGTGGGAGGTAGGGCTTATAATCATTCCTGTCCCCACATTTTCCACAGGCTGTGTTCATTATGGAAGATATCTCGCTGCTGAGGGTGAGCAGGGAATCAAGGGAGGGTCTTCGAGGCCTGGTCTACATTAAGGGGCGGGGTCGATGTAAGATACGCAACTTCAGCTATGTGAATAGCGTAGCTGAAGTCGAAGTATCTTATTTCAACTTACCTCCCGTCCTCACGGCGCAGGATTGACAGCCGCGGCTCCGCTACCGCTGCTCGCTCTGGTGGAGTTCCGGAGTCGACGGGAGCACGCTCAGGGATCGATACATCACGCCTAGATGAGACGCGATATATCGATTCCCGATAAACCGATCGCTACCCGCCGATCCGGCGTGTAGTGTAGACATACCCCAAGACTGCAGCTTCCACCCTGGCCCTTATGCAGCTCACCTGTATGTAGCAATGCCCCCCCACCCCACCCCAGCAGAGTGGCGTGGGAAAGTTAACCTTAATGGGGCAAGAAACAAAGCAGCTCTGCCAAAGAACCAGCGGCAGCGGATTGCCCAGTATCTCCATGAGAGTTTCCTGGAGATCTCTGACGGAGATTCCTGTGAAGCGAGGGAATCAATCAACAGCCTGTTCCGCCGCTCAGACTAGGCACGTGGTGCTACGTGCATCATACAGACACAATCCTGCTTTCTGCAACCCTCCTGCACACAACAAGTTGCTTCAGCAATTCCCAAAATCAAAGCCATTTACCAAGGCTAATCCGCGAAGGATTAATTAATCCCTGAAGGAGCAATCCTAGAGGTAGGAGAAGGACGGAGTCACAATCACAAAAGGAATAATTGGAGTTAGACTGTGTGTGTGGTGATGATGTCTAAATGGAGTGTCCACCTTAAGCCTTGACCAGGAAGAGGTCACCAGAGACCTCGGTGAGAGCCAAGGGCAGGATGGAGAAACCAGCTCAAAGAGAGTCTAGGATGGAATTAAAGGGGCAGCAGTTACAGATTGTGCTTGATGAGCTTGGAGATAAAGGGAGGAAGGGACAGTAATTGGAGGGGGTGACTTTTTAATAATGAGAGAGCCCAATTCATGTTTATGTGGTGAGGTGGAAGGAAACTTCAGGCGACTGAGAGGATAATGAGAAGGGTGCAGGTAAAGGAGGTGAGGACCCAGGGGAATTTGGAAGTCACTGTTTAGGGAGTGAGGGCTTCTATCTATTCTCCTTCTTGGCCATCCATGTGAAATCACTGGTACTGCTGTTATGAGGGTATTAGAGACCAGAAGGGAAGCAAGAAGCTGATTTGAAGTTAGAAGTATAATTTTAGCTGAACAGAGATCTCAAGATGGTTATGGAGAAGAAGGGGATCAAGAGCCTTGATGAACAAGCAGGAAACCGGGATTATGACTAGCCCAACACTTAGGCATGTAAGCAGGCTGGTGTGTGTGTGAGCGCGTGCCCTAGAGAAACATACATACACTGCCACCCCTGTAGACGGAAGATCATCAGCAACAATAGAAGCTGATGGCTGAAGCCAACTCCTTTTAACAAATCCTGTCCTAAACTTGTCCGTTACAGTTGATTAAAACCCAACAAAAACCACAATTTTAGTTTCCCCGATAAACTTTTTAAAAGTAATAGTTTCATTTCCTTTGGGCAGCTGTTGTGTGTGCGATTGTCCACTGTGACATTTTAGCCAACCAAATAGCCCAGTGATAACGTTCTTCATTCAAGTAATATGGAGAGAGGAGCAAGGCTCACAAATCTGGTGTTTCTGCTCATTTATTCCAAATTTTCCCTTAATTCACTGCATGCGTAATTTTTTTCCTTTTAATTTGTTCCTTCTATGCTGTTGCCACCACTAGCACCCAGATCAACCTCCATTCATGTGCATGAAGGCTGCCAGGGCAGGCACTGAGTTTAGCAGCTTGTGCCAACCACGGACATGGGTGCAGCCATTTTCTCTTTCTCCCCTAAGGGTAACCATTCTGATGGTTGGTCTCCTGTGCTTGCTATGGCAAGATGAGTAAACGTACTCCTCATTAAAGCAACTGTGATTCTCCGTCTGACCTGTGCCTTTGGGAATGTTTACGTCTAAAAATATTAGCCTTTTACAATACGCTCAAATGTTTCTATCAGAGGGTTTGGGGTTTTTCAGTTCATATTTCCCTAGTTGTTTAGACCACAAACAAGGTGCTAGAGTTCAAATCTCCAACACAAACAAGCAAGAGATCTTTAAAAGAAGGCTCAAAATAAAGTCCCGTGGACACACAGCAGTAGTACACGTGTGCCAGCACCATGCCAAGAGAAACAGGCAGTTGGCCAAGTAGCTGAAGGCCAATGGGAAAAGTAATGAAGAATACACAGAAACTGAGCTTGTGGGGGATCCCTTTAGATTATACCTGATTTGGGAAAAGTCCCAGTTTTCAGCTCAGCTGTGATCTCTTTCCACTCAATAAGTGATTCCATTCCATGTGAAATGGGTGGGGAGTTCCGTCGTTTGCAGTCAAGTCAATGCCACGTGGAAACCAATCCCTGGTGAATGTTTTATACTGAGTTAAATGCATGTAACTGATTTTTAGTGTTGCAGCATTAAAACTTTCCTTTCAAACACACAACTTCCACCCAGCCTTTCACAGATGAATAGTCAACCAAAGGGGAAAGCCAATAAATCTGCACCTCTTTGAGATGGAGCCACCATCTAGTTAATTTGTGTATGTTATGTCTCCAAATTGTATTGAGTCTCTCATTTAGATTGTAAGCAATGTGGTCAGGGACTGTATTTTCTGTGTGTAGTATTGAAACAAACATACTGTTGGCTCTTTTCAAATAAGACCCTTGTAGCCATTAGGGTTCGAAATAACAGCAGGGTAGAAAGATTTTGCACCTGAACTATTGTGTGGTGTTTTATGCCCTGCGTTGGCAAGGCTAGCAAGAGAAATGAAGTGCTTTAATTGTTAGATGATTTAGGTTTTTGGAAGGAACTGAATCAAATTTCTCATTTCATGGTTCAAGGAGCCAAATCTATTACATTCTGCTGGCTCTTTACAAAAGTGCAGAAGTGTGGAGGTTGTTTTTTAAAAACAGCAGAGATGTATTCAACTCTAACAAGTTGCTTACTGTAATAATATTGCCCACTCTCAATTTTATCGTGATTCTCTCAATGGTCGGTGTTTTTCTTAAAGCTCCAGCTGCTGGAATTAGAAGGCTGCAAGAGAATCTCATTTTTTAAAACAAAGGAGGCTTCTAGCCCCGTGGTTTCAGAAGAAAGCCTGATAGCGGAAAGCTATTGCATCCTAAAAATACCAGAAGCAAATAAAAAGAGCCTAATATTTATTTTTAAAAAGCCGTGAGATTATTTTTTAAATCAGTCTTATGATGGGGGAGCTGCGGGGGGCGCTAATGATTTTTGAACTTTGGGGGTTGGCAAAGTCAGGCGAGACCTCTGTTATTGGAAGCAGTTTATCTGATGCAAAAATAGTTTGGGTCCCTCAGATTTACTGGCCTGGATCATCTAGTTGGATGGAGACCTAGGGAAGTGGACTTTGTGGGAGGAAATCCCCCAGTCCCTTCTTTTGGAGACTCGCCACATCATCCTTTTTAGGTAGGAGTTTGTATGGAAAAGGCTGCAGAGCCCACCCCAAACCTGAAAAATCCTGAGATCTACAGGAGGCTAGGTTGTCCGTTTGGAGGCTTGTGCCTTACTCGGCATTGGCTGTAGCCCCTGGGCTAGGCACCTAAACTCAGTCTCTCTTTCTCTTCCCTCACCTCAGTAACATGGCTCCATCAGAGCCTCCCTATTACCACAGCAGCCTCCAGAATCAATTTCCCTGTCTCTGAAGTGGGATGAAAATAACTGTCAAGTATCAGAGGGGGAGCCGTGTTAGTCTGGATCTGTAAAAAGCGACAGAGTCCTGTGGCACCTTATAGACTAACAGACGTATTGGAGCATGAGCTTTCGTGGGTGCATCCGACGAAGTGGGTATTCACCCACGAAAGCTCATGCTCCAATACGTCCGTTAGTCTATACGGTGCCACAGGACTCTTTATGAAAATAATTGTGTCTCACGGAAGGGTGACAGTGCTTTGGACTATGTAAATTGCTATAGACGTGCTAACTGTTTATTTTTATTATTATTACAAAGTCTGGATCTGAATGGCCCATTCAAAACAATTAGTTTTAAGTGCCTATCAGCACTGAATAAGGAGGTTAATCTTTTTAACAATACACGAGCCTTTAAACTGACACAACATTTCCTTCCTTTCTTTTAGTTGCATGAGTTTTTCAATGTTGGCAAGGGAATATTTGATGACATAGCACGAAGATTTCCAGTGTACGCTTTGGACTTCACTGATGGTAGGTTGGCCAATGTTTATAGAAGCACTGGCCTGCTTTTTAATTCTTGTGATATGATGTCCTGTTTACAATGTGAATTGAATATGTTCTTTGATATCTCTGTTGGCCCTTTTTATTTAAAAGAAATCCGGGATAGAAACCTATAAATAATTTCTGAACTGACATGATTTAAGGACTTGAGAAATTTGCAACATTCTCTTCTTAACGAAGATGTTTGTTTTGAGCTAAATTAATTCCCCATTAAATTGTATGTTGATGATTACATTGATTTATTGTTGGTAAGGAACGTGAATCAAAATTGATCATAAACTAATCAGTTTTAATTGGTACAGTACACTCCCCTTCTGCTGCTGTCTGTGTAAGCCAGCCATCGCTATCCAGAGATGATGTGGATGTTGAGCACTGTTACAAATTGAAGTTATGGGCGTCTCGGCAAGATGTCTTTTACAAACACTGTGGTCTCATTAAGGTTCATAAGCAATACAGAGGGCTATAAGCCAAACTAGTTGTTATACTAGGGTTTAACTACCTGGTTTTATTATTATAGTAGCGTCAATCAGAATTTGTAAATGGTCATGAAATTGTATCCAGTATAATTGGCACTAGTGTGACCACTGTTGGAATACTATGTCCGGTTCTGGCATCCACAGTTCAAGAAGGACGTTGATACATTGGAGTGGGTTCAGAGAAGAGCCACGAGAATGATTAAAGGATTAGAAACCTGCCTTATAGTGATAGACTCAAAGAGCTCAACCTTCAATCTGTTAAAATAAGTAGATTAAGGGATGCCTTGGCTACAATCTGAATACCTACAGGGGGAACAAATATTTAATAATGTAGCAGTGAAAGATACAATGCAAACGAATGGCTAGAAGCTGAAGCTAAACCAATTCAGGAGGCACATAAGGTGTACATTTTGAACAGAAAGAATAACCACTGGAACAATTCATGGTGGATTCTCCATCACTGACAGTTTTTCAGCCAAGATTGGATGTTTTTCTAAAGGATCTGGTTTAGGAATTATTTTGGGGAAGTTCTATGACCTGTTTTATACGGAGGGGGGCAGACTAAACAATGGTTCCTTCTAATCTTGAAATCTATGAAAAAACACGCATTTTTGGGAGTCTACAACTGTTGTAAAAACTGTCTCAGGACAGAACCTTGGCATCCAAAGCCTCCGACCAACAGCAGTTTTTATATTCTGTTCGCTGGTTTTGAGATCTAGGAGTAACGGAAGTTTTAATTTATTACGTAAATTGATTTGGGGGTTCATCTAATTCAAACAACTCCACATGTTACAGTGAAAGGTGCCAAATGATGTGTCCTGTTAGAACAGGATGGAGACTTCCTTACATTCCCATAGAGCCAGTGTCCCAAAGTTTGCTGCCCCACAGGAAGCTCTGGCCTTCTGCCAGCAGGAGGGTCACAAAAGCTGACTGGCGATTGAAAAAATTAATTTTTCAAATATATTTTGCAGTTTGTGAATGGCGCAAACTGGGGGAGCCAGATTTTGCAACCGCAGGGCCGATGGGTCGTTAGTGATGGGCTGGGAGAGCAAGTCTGCTCCACACTCACCTGGCGGCAGCAGCTGCTCCTGTCCCACAGGGCAGGGCCCAGCTCCCCACTCCGGGCATTGCAACCTGGCGCATGGGGTCGTAGCACCATTCAGGTTTGGCCCAGCCAATCATGTGAGTCGGTGGCATTGCAACGTGCAACGCGGAGTCTGGGTCACGGCGCTCCCGTGTGCCAGGGCACAACACCCAGAGTGGGGAGCCAGGCAGTGGGGGCTCGCTCTCCAGTCCCGTATGAACATTGGTGTCATGCCCCTTCTTTTGTCCATTTTGTAATATGCTTGAAAAGTCACCTCGACATAGGGCGGTCAGCCCCGAGTCCTCCTGTTAGCTCCCAACGCTGAGGGCAAGGAACTTTTTACCTTCTGCACTGCCATTCTGCTGGGCTGAGTGAAATGGGTCTAGTTTCCTTTATCCTCCATGTGCTCCATACCCAGTTGTGCCTGAGTGCTGAAGGTGTCTCCTGGCTCTGAGACTACCGTAACTGTTCGGCAGCTGCTAAATGTTTACAAGGTGGTGAAAGGACAGAGTTTCAGTCTTTCCTAGATTGATGCAAGTGGGGACAAACCCTTAGAGCTCAATTTTCAGAGTGTATTGTATGAGCCAATTGTGCACAAAGATGATGTGCAGAGAAAATTATTTCCAGAAGTGGAGCTCAAATGCCTAGTGCAGCTAAAATAAAAATCATTTCTTTGCATATGCATTTTTGAGTTTTGTCTGGTGGATGGGGAGATAAATTATCAGAGTTATGACCCCAGCTTTACCTGTGACTTGCTGTGTGACCATGGGCAAGTCACTCCATCTAAGGTAATAATTGGAGATATACCAATCTCCTAGAACTGGAAGGGACCTTGAAAGGTCATTGAGTCCAGCCCCCTGCCTTCACTAGCAGGACCAAGTACTGATTTTGCCCCAGATCTCTAGGTGGCTCCCTCAAGGATTGAACTCACAACCCTGGGTTTAGCAGGCCAATGCTCAAACCACTGAGCTATCCCTCCCCCTCTCTCCATGCCTGGTTTCTCACATGGTATTGTGAGGATAATATTAGCATTTGTAAAGCCCGCGGAGTGCCTTGGATGGAAAGTGCTGGAGGAGTACCATGCAGTGTGTAGCTTACTACAATGATCCATGCCTTTGTCACCTTAAGGCTAGACTATAGCTGCTCACACTACCTGGGATGACTCAAGGTCCACCCTGTAACTGCATCGGGGTAGCACACAGGCAGGAACCCATCATCCTAATGCTCTCCACTCTACATTTACGGAAATTGAATTCTGAATACAATTCAAGATCCTTGTTCTCACATTAAGAACGTTGACTGGGCTCTGAACCCTGTTTTCCCAGAACCATCTCTCTCTCTCTCCTCCGCACTGTGTTATGCTACTCTGTGACATCAGCTGACAGATCCCACGTTTCTTTTGTGTTGGGCAGAACAGAGTTTTCAGTGGAAAAATTCCTAGGATGGAACCAACGTTGGCAGCAGACAAAACTGAGCCCAAAATCTCTCCCCTGCATACCATGCTGCACATCACACCTCTTAAGTGAACTTTTCCCCAAAGCAGCCATATAACAATGGCACCGAGCACTGAAGGAATCTACCACTAGTCCCTATCGCTGTGAAGAACTGGCCTAATAGAATGAAATAGAGCTGAGGCTTCAAGAGGTGGGGGGGTGTGTGTATGTGTATGTATATACTTTTCTTTTGTGAGGGGCACAGAGACTACAACAGGGAGTGCTATACAAATGTCTATAAATGAGAGCTAGGTGGAGTGTGAAAGTTCCATTTTTGTGAAGGATTTCAAAATTTGACTTCATTCTAAATTGGAATTAAATCTGAAAACTTTGAAATTCTGTGAAGAAAATTTTTAATTTTTTTTAATTAATCATAACACTTTGTTTTGATTTTGACTTTTATTTTTTATTCTACAAAATTTTAAAAAATTGAAATATAAAGCCATTTTAAAAAAATCAAACATTTTGTTCCAATTTTCTATATTGTCAGAATTTTTTCCTGAGTTTCTCTCCAAAACAAAAGTTCACCAAAATGACACACATTTTGCAAAAGCATTTTGATTTCAATGGAACTGTGTTTTCTGGTGAGCTCTACTATAAATAAAGACTGTAGTATATTTTTGTAGTTTGTGCTAAAAATCGGTGAAGAGCAGGAACACCATGAAAGAGGAGTAAGTATGTGTTAGATGAGTTTAGGCAAGGACCTTTCCTTATTTTGTGTTCCTTACTGCGCATCACTAGCTCAAATAAGCAGAGAAGTTTTGTCTGAGCAGTGGTCACAGCTGAAACTCCGTTCAATGATTCTCAGCACTGCACCATCAATATACTTAGCATTTATGAAATAACATGAATGATGCAGTCTGTACAGAATATAGGTGGAGCGGCTGAAATTCTTGCAACAATCAAGAACTCAGTGGTGTAATTCTTTAAGAATACATGGGATGAAAAATAGATGAGAAACAGTGAGCATCTTCCACAAACCACCAGGCTGGAAGGAGAACAAGACCATGAAGTTTCTGAATCATCTCAAAGCAGCATGGTACTGCAAATGGGGTATTTGAATGAGCCAAACTAAAACAGCCACAAGGTTCACGTTACAGAGAAGGCATTGTTTTTATTGAGGAAGTAGAGAATGCAGTCTGAGCAGAAGGCACAGTAGCAATGTATGAACAGACCAACAAGACCAGCCATTAAATTGTCTTTGGAATGTCATAACTGTGCAGGGGAAGGGGGCTTTTTGCTGTCCTAGTGGCTTTGTGCTCACAGTGAAGATAAGGGATCTGCTAGTGCTAGCTAAAGAAGAATGCTTTAGTTCATAAGAGGCTTGTGTTTTTGTGGCAGAAAGACTAGGGGTGAAATCCTAGCACCTTTGACGTCAATGGAACCAGGAAGTCACAGCAGGATTCTAGGGGTGTGTATGATTTGTATAGAGATTGTCTTTCTTGTCTGAAGCACTTGGGTTTGATACACTCGAATTATGCAAATGACTGGGACACTTGTAACTGTCCTTTAAAACTGGGAGTAAAATGAAATGTACGGTGAGCTATGAACTGTTGAGTTCTTGCAGTGTGGCTCATGGGATTTTGCTTGGTTTCTATAAACTTTGGTCCCGCAGCAGCAGTTATCTTTTAATAACTTTATTGATATATTTGAGTAACTCTCCTTGTGACTTACCAGTATGTACAAAAATAATAAAGTAATAGGGCCAAATACAGAATTTCCCATTGCTGAACTTGTCCCTAAAAAATTCGGAAGACTTTAGCTTAAATTCCTGATGAAATCATACAGATTTTGCGAAAACTGCCTATGTCCGTCCCCGTCCCCTCCTTCCCCCCCCCAAAAACCCACCCTGTTGTTTTCTCTTGATCATATATAAAATTTAAGAATGTAGAGAATGTGTAAATGTTTTTCCATTCCTTCAGTATGTTTTTTTATGTATAATGGCTTTTTTTGTGGTTTGCTATTTTATTCTACCAGTGCAATACAAAGAGAGAACTTTGAAACAATTTAAAGATGTACAATGCTCATCAGCTAAATGAAAGCCAGTGCACTGAAGTAAGATACTGGTGTTCCTGGATTTTGTTCTCTGCAGTAACACTGACCCTCTGTCCTTGTGATGATCGCTTAGCTTCCCATTGCTTCAGTTTCCTTGTCTCACGGGATTTGAGATTAATTCTTGTTGACCCTATTCTTCCACCTTACTCATGTTGAGCAGGACCTGGGAATGGGCAAGAGGGGATGGATCACTCGTTGATTCCCTGTTCTGTTAATTCCCTCTGGGGCATCTGACATTGGCCAATGTCAGAAGACAGGATACTGGGCTAGATGGACCATTGGTCTGACCCAGTCTGGCCGTCTTATGTTTTGACTCACCATGCAAGTTTTGTTGTTGAAATCAGTAGGATTGTCCTCGTAGGCCTTGATCCTGCACAGCACTTAAGCACACATGTAACTTTGCTCAAGTCCTATTGAAGGACTACAGACGTGAGCCGCATGATGCATGTGTTTGTGTTTTGCAGGATCAGGGCTATAGTGAGGTACCGTAATACTCACCAGGGTCAAGATGTTTATAAAGAACTTTTCAAGGTAAAAAGATTAGTTTAAGTGCTATAATTAATCTGACTTGTTGGAAAAGGGTGTGTTTTGCAAACGTGAAAAGTGCCTTAACTGACCAGTGCATCACCTCAGCCTGCAAGTGCAGTTTGAGCCTGCAGCTCCCCATTGGTAAATACTCACATGCACTTAAATAGGCGGCCACTCTCCTGATCTGACTGTTTTGCTCTCTTGCCTTAAGCGCTTGATGGGTTTTGCCTCCCTAAAGCCCCATCTCTGGCCATGTTCAAGTGCCAAACTGTACAGACTCTCGGCATTTCCATGCATAGCTTGGGCCCCTCTTGTTGAAAGTGAAGCCTATTAAATAATATGGATGTGTGTGAATATACATCCTCCTAAGTGAACAGAAGTCTGCAGGAAATAATAAATAGCTGAAAGAAATACAAGATACCAAGTTGGTAGAATCCCCCTGAGCATTCTCTTTATTTTCTCAAATTCAGTTTCCTGAACCTGAGTGTATTTTCCCTTTGCCCAAGAAAGAATCGGTTGAATATAGAGCGCTCCAGCTTAAAGAACGTGTTCTCATAAGCAGTCTTCCTTTAAGGAAAAAGGAATTCTTCATTCTCGCCATCTGTGCTCTTCAAGAATACAAAGTGGACTCGCGTCTTCCTTTCACTTCTTGCTTTCACTCTTCCCGCAAATTACAGGGAAATTGTGTTGTTCTTAATTGGGATGGATCTGAGAGGTAGATCAGAAAGCCAGATCTAACCTAACAATTCATAATACAGTTCAAAAATCTCTCTAATGTGGCACTGCAGCATGAAGTGTGTATATGGTGCCCTTCTTTAGGAATGACTCACATGATATCATCTGCCAAGTATTTTTCTAATTTAAACATGACTGATGCTTTGCCTTGGGTTTAAAAGATGTGGATTTGTCTATGAAGCACATCAGTGTAATTGAACTTTTCAGCTGATTTTATTCAATAGCTAATACAATGGGAAAGGAACACTTGCTTACTAATAGCTGTACTCACACAGCTCCTTGAATGTCTCAAGTTTATTCAATAAATGTAAAATTAATAGGTCTAAGTGTGTCAGCCTCTGACTGAGCCTTTTTATCAATTATGTTCTAAACATGAATATTCAAGTAATTTGAGGCCAACAATACTCTAATCCGTGCATTTTCCAGAAGATGCTGTATGTTTGTTTTTTTTTAAAGTCAGATAGCAATTTTTTCTTTTAACCTGAATACAGATAATTGAATATGTGGAAATGGTAGAGCACAAAAAATAGAGCTGTTGTACAAATACGCATTGTCGCTGGCAGTTTGAATTGTAGCTGTAACTTCGTTTTAAGTCACAGCTTCTCTAACAGTCAAGCACTCAAATCTCACAGCTGGACTGCAAGCTGATTGTGCTGCAAATGTACACTGCCCAGTCAGAGGAAGGTGGCTTGTTTTTCCACTAGTTTTATTAGGCTGTTCCAAATGATATACTGTCATGATGCATCCTGCATTTTTTTCAGATGAAGTGGACTGGGTCAGTTTCTGGGCTGCAAATAAACCTGTTAAATCTCTCATCAGACATTGACTTAAAAGAAAAATGTCATTGTGATAAGTATTTGACGTTAAAAATGCTAATTTTACACATGGTTTATTTGTACGTGCAGAAAGAAACAGCAGCTCAATGGATCTGCAGTGTTGCTGTAGCTGTATGGGTTCCAGGACATTAGGCCATGTCTATACATACAACTGAAGACCCTCTATGCCGACGGGACAAGCTCTCCCACCAACATAGCGCTGTGCGCAGGAGCTCTTACGTTGGTGTAATTTGTGTCGCTTGGAGGTGGAATATTCACCTCAGAGCAATGAAAATTTTGCCGACAGAGGCTGTAGTATAGACATGCCCTTGAGAGACAAGGTGGGTGAGGTAATATCTTTTATTGGACCATCTGCTGTTGGTGTGAGAGACAAGCTTCTGAGCTCTTCTTCAGGCCTGGGACAGGTATACAGAGTGACACAGCTACATACAAGGTGGAGCAGATTGTCTGGCGTAAGTAATTAACACACATTCTAATCTAAGGAACCATTCAAAGTGAAGTGACCCATTAACACCTCTGCAGTCATAAGACAAAAAAGGGGGGGTTAGCGGGTTACCGATTGTTGTAATAAGCCAAAAATCGAGTGTATTTATTCTTAAGACCATGACTTTGTGTCTAGCAAAGTTATGAATTTAAACTCCCAGGCTTTTTCTTCTGAAGGTTTCCTTTGAGGACAAGGACTAAGAGGTCAGATACCAAGTGATCGCTTTGTGAAAAGTGTTCGCCCACAAGTGATATAGTGTTTTTGTCTTATCTTTTTTTTTGTGAGAGTTCGTTCAGTTGGTCCAATATAAGATATTACTTCCATCCACCTCGTCTCTTTAATATCTTGGGACCAACACAGCAAAAACAACACTGCGTATAACCTTAACATAGTCATTCTTGTATTGTATCACTTGTTTTTGTAAAACTATCAAATCAAATAAACTATGTTTTTTTCCCGTGTGTTAATTATTCAAGCCTATAACGTTATCAGATTTCTGTCTGGGACAGTGTAGTTCCTGGTGGTTATTTTTCCTATCAAAGGCACTGGGAGCTGAGAAGACAATTGATTAGCATGTTGAAACTAACAAAGGACAAATCACAAAATGTTCACATGCTTGATTTTTAGTTAAGAACCCCTAACATGTGGCTGCTGCTTTCATCTTCATCCAAGCTGTCCAGACTTCTTGGGTCTGGAAAATTAGGCTGCAGGTCTAACAAAAACATGTTTTCTCTTGAGATTTCCAGTGTTTCCTGTTTCTGATGATGCTAGAACGTCTGTCTGCTAGAACAGCCGATCGGGTGGCATTTTGACACTTCCGATTTTGGCCTGTTTTGATAAAGTTGCCCTAATTGTAAGCTCAACAGTGTAAAAAAAAAAAAAAAAAAAAAAATGTGAAAGTTGACAAAATGTTACAATAACCTATAACAACAAATGTTGATGGAAAAATAGGTCAAATTGTTTTCAATATTGAATGTTGTCAACAAATGCAAGAAAACCAGACAGAGAGACTAAATTAGTCCAAACAAAAAGGCAATGGTGATTTATTTCAAGGACTGTGTTAAGATCATGTTTGGTAAAACAAGAAGCCGTGGAACCAGAAATTAATTAACCCAAATGGGTGTGTCAGGTATTGGGCCTAATTGGAGGACAAAATAATGAGGAGATGGGGTATTTCGCCCATCACTCTCTTTTTGGGTCCTGAAAGAGATTTTTTGGAGGACGAAGTAAGGAAGAACAGACAGAGGCTACTGAAGCAGGCTTCACCATCATGGCTGCGAACCCCACCATTTCCTGGGAACCCTGGACCTTCATCATCCTGATTCTGAGAGATGTCCTGACTAGACCAAGCCGGAGAGATGGATTCAACCC
Source organism: Mauremys mutica (assembly GCF_020497125.1). Classification (NCBI taxonomy): domain Eukaryota; kingdom Metazoa; phylum Chordata; order Testudines; family Geoemydidae; genus Mauremys; species Mauremys mutica. The sequence goes on along the minus strand of NC_059076.1, from coordinate 136,241,177 downwards.
TACCAGTTCCAGATGAATCCCAAACACCAGCAGAGATAAAACAGGGTTGGACTTTAACAAGAGCACGTACAACAGCGGCTCCATCTCAACTAACATCTTCTCTTTTCCCCACCAGGACAGTTATTACCATCTTTAAAACCACCTAAGAGACTGTCAGGCAAGGGATTTTCCCCTGTAAAGACTCTCTCCAGGGAAAGGGGTATTGGTAAAATAAAAAGTCAGACTCAATTTACATTTAACTGGTTTCCCTTTTTATTTTATTTTTTAAACAAAATGTTAAACGGATTTTTAATGGTGCGCTGGCTTAGGTACTAAGCAGGCTGAGGGGGCCTCTATACCAAACCTCAAACCGTGTTTAACGCTTTTTAATGTTGGATAGTGATTGGATTTATGTTAATATCTTTGGGCCATATATTAATACAATGAGTCCCAGATGGGAGTGCAGAAGTGCGCTAAAATGAAAAATAATTTACCTTTTTTTAAAAAAAATTCAAGCCTCCAAATAAACCTTTGGCTTGAGGTTTGGTTGTTAGTTTATCCCAACTGGTTCAGCTTCCTTCACCTAAGTCACTTCCCATTTAGAAATTATTTACAGATATTTCTTAGAGACCAGGGAACAGAATGAAAAATCAAATATAGTTTGTAAATAACAAACAAAAAACTCACCTCAACAGAAATGGAAGTTTCCTTAATGAAGGTAGCTTTTCAGGTTGAAACACTGAACATTCTTTCATACCTATGTTCACTACTTATGGGTTATCTTCCATAGCTTGCCTTTGTACTATAACTGGGCATAAACACCATCAGGAATTGTATCTTTTAAATGGATGCAGACTACATCTCTAGTTTTTCATTTTAGCAATTAAATTATTGTCACCAATAACTAAAGATCTGTGTGACTGTCTTTGAGTGATGTTTTAATGCCATAGAATCAACTGTGCTGTTGATTATTAATACTGCTATTTTTGGTTTGTTTCAGGGATTATTGGGAATAACAAGGCCATAGGAAAATACATCACAACGATGATCTTTTTATATTTTGCCTGCCTCCTGCCATCCATTGCATTTGGTTCCCTAAATGATGAAAACACAAGAGGAGTTATTGGTGAGCTTACCACTCTTTTTGGTTTAAAATCCTCTCCCTGTCTGTAAATGAGGGTTGCTTTATGTCTGTTTGGGGGAAATAATGAAATAAGGTCTGGTGGAGGAGACGTCGGTAATGACTTCTTTTCCAGTAACAATATGGACGGTTGTGTTCCGACCTTGTTTCTCTTAATAGATTAGAAAAACGAATCTGTATCTATATACAAACTTTTCTGGTATCCCTGGGTGCGTAGACAAGTACAGACGTCATATTGTTTTCTGTGCTACCTGTGTTGCGATGACACTAAAGGTAATCCTGTGCACAGGGTTGTAAGTCCACACTTGCTATGTGTTTGTACAGCACCTAATGCAATGGGGCCCCGCTCCTGACTGGGGCTTGGGGTGGCTATTATAATACAAATAACTAGCCTGGTGGAAGACATTTGCTTACTCTTTTAGTATCACCCAACCTATCCCCACCTTAGGGCTGATTCATCTTTGCACTGAGGCCCCTTGATACTGTGCTTGTAATTCAGCAGCAGCTTAGTGTAGATGAGAATCCAGCCCTGTTTTGTCTACTACTTATGTATGAAAAATTGCTCCTTGCTTCACTTTAAAAGAGTGGTTCTCACTCTGGGGTGTGCCTCCCAAGGGAGGTGCAGGAATGTGTCAAGGAAAGTGCAAGCTGCACGTGGTTGTTTGTTTGTTGTTAAGTGCTCCAGCTGTCGGCCCTGGGCGGCTCGGACCGTCAGCCCCAGGAGGCCAGAGCTCATGCAGAAGGACCATACGGACTGGGGAATCAGGGGGAAGGGATAAAGGGGACAACCAGAGCCCCGTTGCCTTGGGCTGACAGCCAGAACCCCACTACCCGGGTTTGGGCTCTCCTCCCCTCTCCTCCCCAGGCCCCAGGGTGGCAGAAGTGAGGTTGGCAATGGGGCACTAAGTCTGCTGTCTGCTGAAAAGTGATATTGACAAATGTCACTTTTCACATTGCCACCCTTACTTCTGCGCTGCTGCTGGTGTGGCACTGCCTTCCGAGCTGTGCACCCAGCCAGGAGCCACGGCTCTACCCTCTGCTTGGCCAGCAATGGGTGGGTGTGTGTGTGTGTGTGTGTATGTATGTATGTAAAGGGGGGGCGCAAACGATTACAGACACAAAGAAGGGGGGTGCAATCAAATAAGTTTGAGACCCACTGATTTAAAAAAAATCCCTCTGCTCCGCACGTTAAAGGGCAATTGCCTGGGATCCCAAGTCTCCCTTTAGACTGTTAATGTAAGTTTGGTTATGTTCCATCGATTTGAATTCCCTAGTAATGATTGTGCCCTTTGTGCATTAGCTGCTATCTGTGGGTAGGCCCCTGTTTGAATAGTCTAGCTCTCAGTATGTGCTGTTAGTGGCTGGCATTCACGACTTGGGTGGTTTACATTAGCGCAATAATAATCTTGCTGATCACTAAACAGGAGCGGCTCCAGGCACCAGCGCACCAAGTGCGTGCCTGGGGCAGCAAGTCAGGCTGCCTTCGGTGGCACGCCTGCGGGAGGTCCGCTGGTCTCGCAGCTTCGGTGGGAATTCGGCGGCGGGTACTCCAAAGGCGCAGGACCGGCGGACCTCCCACAGGCATGTCACCGAATCCGCGTTACCTGCGGACCTCCCGTAGGCATGCCGCCAAAAGCCACCTGACTGCCGTGCTTGGGGCGGCAAAATACATAGAGCCGCCCCTGTCACTAAGGGCATGTGTACGCTGCATCGGGCTCACGGGGCTCAGGCTTAGGGGCTGTTTAATTGTGGTTTGGACCTTCAGGCTCGGGCTGGAGCCTGGACTCTGGGACCCTCTCTCCTCGTGGGGTCCAGAGCCCAGGCTCCTGCCTGAGCCAATTGCAGTGTAGCCAGACCCTTAGTAGGAAGTGCATTTGTAAATATGTGGGCTTAAAAAATACACTTTTTCATTATTTTTAGATGTGCAGAAGACAATTGTTGGCCAGTGTATCGGTGGACTTCTTTATGCTCTGTTTTCAGGGCAGCCGCTAGTTGTACTCTTAACCACAGCTCCTTTAGCCTTGTACATCAATGGTAAGTTTACCAAAGCATATTGCGGATGGAGGCGATCATACTGCACTCGGAATCGGTGAGATGACACTCTCGGAGAGCCTTGCCTTCCTTACAGCTGCACTAACTAAATCTATCGTAGGCGTACAGCTACACAAAGCTAAACGTTACAGACCTGCTTTCAGCCCTGCAAAAGGGATCTAGGGAGTGTTGTTTCATTGAGATTTCTAATAGAATAATTTTAAATTAAAAAAAATACAGATTTTTTTTTAATGAGAATAAAATTGAATGTCCATGGGATGTTTTTTGTTCTCACTTGGGAATAAATATTTGTATGATTGAGGATCAGGGACTGCAATATGCATCCTGAATATATAGTCCTGATGAGGTGTGATGAGTGGATTTTCAGTAATGGGTAACCGGTGACAGTAGCTCTTTTTTTTTTTTTTTAAAGCTGAAGGTACAGGGATAAGTTGGATTCACCAGTATTTGCATTATAGGTCCAATAAGTCAAATTACAGTGGGATGGTTTGGTGGCTTAGCTCTCCACTAGAGAGATACTGCTTGGCTACCTTCAAATGAGCACCCCCGCCCCGGTATCATTCTTTAAATATTGGTACTGACATGATGTTACTGCTTTTTTGACTGGTCCTCTGCTTATGCTGTGCTACCAGTGCTCATTAACAAGAACCAATGGAATGTTAAGATGTGTTGTATCAGATTTGGTTACACGGTACCTAGAAAATTCAACCGCAGCCAAATGGTCAAGATATGTAATGCAGGACCTCTCTCTCTTTCTCTCCCTTCCTTTCCTGTGGGTGTTAAACCTCCCTTTAGATTTGGAACAGTCCATAGTGTTGACAGATAGAATCGAAACTATTGCCCATTCATTGCATTTGAACAAATTAGTGCTTAGCCAAATACAAGTTACTGGGCTCAGTACACAGGTAACTGGATGAAATTTAATGCCTGTGACATACAGGTCAGACTTGGTGATCTAATGGTCCCTTGTGACCTTAAACTCCATAAACCTGAATGGTTTAGCTATAAAATCTTAAAAATGTGAATCCACCACTGAATGTTTTACTGTTGTTGCAGTGATCCGAGGGATCTGTGATGACTACAGCTTGGATTTTAGTGCTTTCTACGCCTGGATTGGACTGTGGAACAGTTTTTTTCTTGTGCTGTATTCTCTCTTTAACTTCAGTCTTGTAATGAAGCTCTTTAAAAGGTACCTCTTGCTTTTTTTCAAGGGAAGCTCCATTTTGATTATATTATTCAGCAAACAGAAAATCATACGTTCCAGAAGTTCCTAATTGTGAACTTGCTATAAAATCTATGGGCTTGTCTACATGAACAATTAGTTTGCAGCAAGCTGGGGTATGAACTGCCATGGACTGATTTTCGGTGTGGACCTTGCTGATGTGCATTATTCATTCATTAATGAGCTTTGATCTAGTCCTGTTTCAAAGAGGACTAGATCAAAGCACATTAATGAACTGTTAATATGCATCAGCAGAGTCTGCAGGGACCGTTTGTCTTCAGCAGGCTTGTGCACTCTAGATTCGTACCCCCACTTTCAGCAAGCTAAATGTCATGTAAACAAGATGTGTGTTACAAAACTAGAATACTCTCAACTGAGAATGTAGAGTTTTGGTTTTGGACAGCATGTGCTCATTCCAGTTTTTAGTACTTCTGTTTGCAAGATGTTTTCAAGACTTGCTAGTTCTATCACCCACATCAGTGTTTAACTAAAATCTGTGCACTTGCCTCATAAAATAACAAGTATATTAATATATTCGGGGGTATTCAGACTTTGTCACTCTGACCATATTAATCCATGGGAGCTTTTTTTTTTTGTAGATCAACAGAAGAAATCATTGCACTTTTTATATCGATCACATTTGTGCTTGATGCACTCAAAGGGATTATTAAAGGTAAGCACTGAAAGAAGGTGGTGGTTTTCAGTTCTGATCCATGCTTAGTTTTGCTGTAGAAAGAAAATAAGTAGGTTCCAACCTTAAATGCAGTTTCTTTTCAATGCAAACCATGCTATAGAACTCCCAGCAAAATGTGATTTGCAGTATACACAGCATTTGTTGTCTATTAAGTATTCATTAAGGGTCTTCAGTTTTTCTAAACTGTGTTGCTGGGAAGATGATTCATGACAAGGTGTTGTTTTGGATATGTAGGCTGTATTATAGATGCTCTTGTTTCAGCTGTTCTGTTAGGATCAGAGACTAAAATCGAAAGGAGAAGGTGCAATTTAATGACACTGTAGAAATTTTTGCTTCTTGCCACCCACATACGTTTTTCTGAACCGTTTTGTTTTTCTTTCAAAGCCCTGTTCAACAAAAATTCGCCATCATTTTAGATTCATCCTCCCTTCCGCCATCAATAGCACAGTGAACTTTGGGGCAAGTGGAGCATAACAAGGGAGGGAAAGAACCGTAACCCTTTGAGTAAGCAACCTGGGTTCTGGAGCCCACGTCAGTTGTGCTGGGCTATGTGAAAGCTGGTCCTGGCAGTCTGTGCCCGGGCTGAAACATAGTCCTGTTTGAAACGGGACGTCCTCAACACGAACTAGGTACCGTTTAGATTGCGCCATGTGGAGCAGGTCGAGCCCAGCCCCTCTGAAAACCGCCAGGGTTCACCTCCAGCCAGACCCTAACTGCGCGGTGCCCCAGCGCCCTCTATACACGAGGCACCACGAGACTGCTGGGTAACATAAAGACCCTCCGCCTGTGGCCATATACGAAGAGAGACCCTTACAGATGATTTCAGAATGAGCTGCCATACTAGTCCAGCTTCCTTAAAGGGAAGCATACAGGTTTGCAGCAAATGCCTGTCAGGATGCACCTAAAGGAAGCATTTCTGGTCTCTCTGCCAAACCAGTCACAGTTCATGGATTCTCTGCTGTACACCTCTGCAGTGTTTTGACCTTGGGTAAGAGTAAAAAAGCTCCTGCAGTCTTTACCTTCACCAGACGCAGGCAACAGGATGGGGCATGAACAAAATAGAATCATAGAAGATTAGGGTTGGAAGAGACCTCAGGAGGTCATCTAGTCCAACTCCCTGCTCAAAGCAGGACCAACACCACCTAAATCATCCCAGCCAGGGCTTTGTCAAGGTGGGCCTTAAAAACCTCTGAGGATGGAGATTCCACTACCTCCCTAGGTAACCCATTCCAGTGCTTCACCACCCTCCTAGTGAAAAAGATGAAAGCTCCTTGCAGAAACTGCATGCTAAAGGCAGTGTTCCTTTTGCCTTGCCTTGAAAACACTTTGAATGAGGGATTAGCTAATGTTATTGCCCTTCCCCCACCCCGCCGCCTTTTTTTTTTTTCCTGATACTAACAGGGCGAAAGGGATTTTGAGTTCTGCTGCCTTGAATCCTTTATAATTAAGGTGGTCCCATGGTGTGATTTGTAGTTCTTAGAACCTGCAGGCTCTGCTCTTTATTTGCACACTCAAAAACTACTTAAAAGAAACATTATTCAGGCTGCAAAATGAAGCACTGAAAAGTTAGGAAATGCCAGAATTAGGGTTGCTTGAGCAGTGTTAATTCGGCCCCTTGTGCATATGCATTATGATACAGTCTTCAATTGCATGACCACAGACTACTTTTTCGATAGGCCCCCGGCCTCATTCAGAGCACAGGATGGGTTGTGCTCACTCAAAGATCAGCTCTTCTGTATTTTTTTCCTCCTCATTGTACAATGTGTGGCCCCAGGCTTTATTTACTGCACATTATTCAACCTGCTCTGAAGACCAAATTACTAATTTGCCATTTTCTATGGTGCTGATAACAGTAGTTTCCGAGTGCTTCACAAGTGTTAAAGAGTTCTATCCTCATTTTACAGATGAGGAACTGAGGCACAGAGAGATTGAGGTCCAAAGTATCCACTATTTTTGGGTCCCCGATTTCATGCCAAGGACCTGATTTTTCAGAGTACTTAGCATTTTACAGCATTTCTGTGTTCAAAGCTCAGCTCCCATTGATGTCAATAGCAGCTGTGAGCACTCAGCGCTTCTGCAAATCGGACTCTAGCGTCTCGGGCTGATCACCCAGAAAACGAGGAACGTGCAATTAGTGATCACCAGTGGAATGTTTGGTTGTGAGTGAGTTGACTAGCATCACACAGAAACTCTGACAGACGCAGGGATAGACTCCAGTTCTATGCAGGACACCCTTGAGACCCGTCCCCATCAAAAATAAAACCAAAAACCCAACCACCTCTGCTCCTTGAACTAATGGAGTAACTGATAGTAGCTGTCATCCTCTATGTGGATCAGAACTAAAGGGGGTTCATGGATATTTGCTGACAGCAGAGGAATGATGAGTCATGAATCCTAGGTTCCATTCCAGGCGTTGGGGGGGAAGTGATCTAATGGGCACAGACTCTTCTGCCCTTTTTGTCCTCTCCAACCTGTCCTTGTCCTACTGTCTCTCCCCCATCCCTTGCTCCCCATCCCCTCATCTAACCAGTCCCAGTCTCCACTCCTCAGGCTTCGCACCCCAAGCCAGTCTCCTTGCCCAGTAAATCCCAGTCTCACCCCTTTGGACTTTCCCTCCCCACCAGCTCCTCATCCAATCTGTCTCTTCCCAGCCTCCAGTCATCCCCTCTTCTGACCACATTCCCCATCCCTGCTTGCTTCCAGTCCCAGGCTCTCTCTGAGTTCCGCATCCAATCTGTGCTGTTATCCACTCAGTTTCTTGTCCAGTGTCTTTGCCCAGCCAATACCTTTTCTCCCCCTGCAAACTGGCTCCTCCCCATGGGATACACTGATAGATACTCCCAGTCTCCTTGGCCAGCCACTCCCAGTTCCAGTCTGCCATCCCAGCCCACTGGTTCCCAGTCTCTCTCTCTCCCCTTCGTTTTCTGTTTCAATCTCCAACCCCTCCCAACTCTCCCTGCCAGGGCAGGGTGACGGAGCGGCTCCAGAAATGGACAGGACTACTCCGGTGCCCTTTGGGGGAGGTCACTGATTCTCAATCAACTAGTCCTGTCCATGCTCTGGTACTGGCTCAACACCCTGGTCCCGGCCCCGGGCTTCCTGGCCGACCTCCAGACGGCGATTCTGGAGTTCTTTTGGCCAGGACTGCACTGGGTCTCTGCAGGGGTCCTCCACCTGCCCCTAGAGGAGGAGGGAGGGCAGAGTCTGAAGTGCCTACACACTCAGGTCCATGTCTTCCGCCTCCAGGCCTGCAGAAGCTCCTTTATGGTGCAGGTAGTCCGGCACGGAGAGTACTGGCACATGCCTTCCTGCGCCGCTTCCGAGGGCTCCGATACGACCAGCAGGTCCTTTATCTCAATCTGAGAGGTCTTCTGCGAGACCTCTCCGGGCTGCAGGTCTTCTACCAGGACCACCTCTGGACCTGGAAACTGTTCTCAGCGACCATGTCCATGGTGGCCACCGAGGGGGCAGATCTCCTCACGGAGCCCCTGCTACACAACCCCCAGCTCCATGCGCAGGTGGCGGAGTCCCCCTCGGTGCACCAGAGGTTGGCCCTGGCAGAAGTCACCAGAGTCGGAGACCTCCTGGATTACGACCGGGGAGACTAGCTGGATCCCCTGACGCTCGCTTGGCGTATGGGACTCTCCAGGCCTTGTACTCCCCAGCGCATACTTCAGGAGGTGAGGACCACTTTGCTGCCCACTGCTCGGGCCTACCTCGACCAGGTCCTGCACAAGGGCACCCCCCGCCCACCCCAGGCCCTCTGGACCTTTTCATCGGGCACCTGGACCCAGCCACCCTGCCCCCGTCCCTTCTCTGTGAGCCGGCTGCACAACTTGTAGCCGGTCTGCTTCCGGACCGCGCCACGGAAGCATCTATACACGCTCATGCTCCACACCCTTCACTTCATCACCCTCAAGTCCTGCCCCAACACAAAGTGGCGGGACCTCCTGCCACCTCTAGAGGATGAGAAGCCCCGGTGGGCCAGCCTGTACTCCACCCTGGTCCCGAGGCCCGCCGGGGATATCAGCTGTGGGGCTGTGAGCACGGCCTGTATTTGGTGCGATTTACCCCTATACTGGACACCTGCCCCTTCTGCAGCATGAGGGAGACTCTGGCGCACGTTTACTTGGAAGGTGCCAGGTTGTAGCCCCTATACCGGCTCCTCACGAATATTCTGTTACATTTCTGGCTGCACTTTTCCCCTCAACCTCCTTCTCTATGCACTCCCTATCCGTGGCCCCACAAAGTCACGGGACCTCCTGGTCAACCTCCTCCTAGCCCTGGCTAAAATGGCCATCTATAAAACCAGGCAGAGGAGATTGGCCGATGGAGACTTCTGTGACTGTGGGGCCTGTTTCCGATCCTCTCTCCGTTCATGTATCCGGGCAGAGTTCCTCTGGGTGGCGTCCACTGGCTCCCTTGACACCTTCGAGGAGCAGTGGGCGCTGTCTGGAGTTCTCTGCTTGGTGTCCCCGTCAGGCTCCCGTCTTTTAACCCTTTGACTGCACTCCTGTGCCTGTTATTTCATTACTTGTCCCCTGGTCCCAATCTACTCCCCCTGCTCCCTCCTTTGCAGGTCTGTGTCTTGTTCCTTCTGTGTTCAAAGCAGGCAGCTTCCTCCTCCATGTTGTCTGGGCTCAGCGGGGGAGAGGGGGCATTGACAGTAAAGGAAAGGCATGCTCCCTGCTCTCAAGTTGAGTGCCTGGCCCAAAGCAGCCCAGAACTAGAATCGCAGGGAAAGCCCTGCTCACCCCCTGGCTGGAGCATGCCCAACGCAGACGGAATCTTCACGGAATTTATACACAAAGCAAAAACAAATTTCAACTTAGCACGTGTGAACTGCAGTTTTTAAACTTGGCCAAATTTAGGCAGATTTTCCCAGGGATGCCAAAAGGCACATCCTTTGCCACACTTCAAGTCCTTGCTCCAAAACATGGGGGCGCTAGAGCTTCTCAAAGTAAATGTTCAACAAAATGTATTTTTCCCCCTAGCCTCATTCTCAGAATGGCTGAACCATTTTGGCTGAAATTTTCCAAAAGAAATTCAGCCTGATGCGGACAAGCAACGTTTAAAGTTTCCGCCCCAATGGTTAACATTTGGCAAAGTTTTATAAGCAACTGAAACCAGAGTCTTATAATGGGGTGGTATCAGGCAACTTTAACATTGGGCAGTGCTACTAGCCCCACCTATAGCAGATGTAGACCATCCCAAGGTCAGCTTTCAGCATGGGCCATGGGCGTTTAGGAGCACAGCTCTTTCACATTAAAGGATGTTCTGCATTAGAATCTGTTTAAAACTGCCATGCTCCTCACTGCCCAACTCCATGAGCATGACTGGCTTTCTAAGTACAGCCTGTTACACTCTTCCAAATATCTGTCTCCCCGTCTCCTTGGATATTTAGGTTCACCATTGCTATGCCTCCTCTGAGATGGGTTGATTTTGCTACAGTATGAAAAAGCCACACGTGTGTCCAGTATACCATATTGAACGTTGGAAGGGTGTGGGCAGAATCACTGAAATGAGGCTTTTACAGACCCTTTTGATCCTTTGTAAATTCTCCTGTGGACTGACCGAGTGATGATACCCGGGGGTTATGAGAGGCTGCATGGACTCTGGACTACAGGACCTGGATCCAGGGGCTCCAGAGTTCTAATCCTGACTCCTGCTTGCTCCATAACCCCAGCAAAACACTTAACCTTTCTATGTCAGTTTTTGCCTACCATATTATTGAGGGACAGTCAGAATCAGGGAATATCAGGGTTGGAAGGGACCTCAGGAGGTCATCTAGTCCAACCCCCTGCTCAAAGCAGGACCAATTCCCAACTAAATCATCCCAGCCAGGGCTTTGTCAAGCCGGGCCTTAAAAACCTCCAAGGAAGGAGATTCCACCATCTCCCTAGGTAACCCATTCCAGTGCTTCACCGCCCTCCTAGTGAAAAAGTTTTTTCCTAATATCCAACCTGAACCTCCCCCACTGCAACTTGAGACCATTACTCCGTGTTCTGTCATCTGGTACCACTGAGAACTGTCTAGATCCATCCTCTTTGGAACTCCTTTTTAGGTAGTTGAAAGCAGCTATCAAAACCCGCCCCCCCATTCTTCTCTTCTGCAGACTAAATAATCCCAGTTCCCTCAGCGTCTCTTCATAAGTCATGTGTCCCAACCCACTAATCATTTTTGTTGCCCTCCGCTGGACTCTTTCCAATTTTTCCACATCCTTCTTGTAGTGTGGGGCCCAAAACTGGACACAGTACTCCAGTAGTCATGTGGTTAGGGAGATCAGAAGGGTGAGATCAGAAGTTTTCTGCATGCATAACACATCAGCTGGCCAGACACTACACTTCTATGCCATTCCTGCTACCTTAAAAGCATTGTGTTGGGGACACACTGCTCCCAAGGAAAATTACATTTGTTCCTTAATTTGCTAAGCCATGTTGCTTTTATATATGCTTTGCAAGGTATCCTTAAATATGCAGGAAATGAGGGAGAGAGGTATTATCACATATAGTCATTCAAACACATGCATTCTTCTTACTATCCTAGTGACAGTTGTTTTCAACTCATGGCCCAACCACCTGAGCCATGCTTCTGTTTGATCTTGACATTTGCACTCTGCAGGAAACGGTTCTGTAACAGCTGAAGCAAACAACAAAGGTGAACTAGAGGGAACAGAGGAACTAGAAATTAAACTGCCTTCTAGGACAGTTCAGTTTAAAGTATACAACCTGCTAGTTTAAAGTTTCAGAGTAGCAGCCGTGTTAGTCTGTATCCACAAAAAGAACAGGAGTACTTGTGGCACCTTAGAGACTAACACATATATTTCAGCATAAGCTTTCGTGGGCTACAGCCCACTTCTTCAGATGCTGTGTTCCATTCTATGCATCCGAAGAAGTGAACTGTAGCCCACAAAGCTTATGCTGAAATAAAATTGTTAGTCTCTAAGGTGCCACAAGTACTCCTGTTCTAGTTTTAAAGTGTTTGCAGAAATTCAATAGAGAAAAGAACTCAGCTGTTCTGTAGTGTCTCTGAAAAGACTGCTTAGCATGCAGCAGCTGAATATTAAACACTAAATCCTTGTTACATGGCAGACTGATCTATCCAACTGCCAATCATTCCAATCAGAACACACATTACAATAAGTAATGAAAAATCAGCTACATTTCCCCAACATTTAATCCAAAGTGAATACATATAATCTAACTGCTACATTTAAGTAAAATGTGAAGTGACACAAATCAGTAACAGTCTTGAAATTTATTTTAAGATCTATGCTCAATTCTAAACCTACTCTGTTGTGTTCAGGTATTACTGTAGTGCCGAATGTGAAATCACTTACTGTTCCCAGAACATCTATGGTAACTAGACCAACAGGATGACTTAAAATATCAGCATTATTTTGAATTTCTTGGCCTTTTTTTCTTTTTGGATCTGAACCTTGTCAGTAGTTATCAAAGCGAAGAGCGTTTATTTCCATCGGGTTAACAGTCAGTTGGGAATAACTGAGGCTATTAGAGATCTTTAACCCCAGCTGGCTATTAATCCTCTCGAATTATTGCCATTGCTATTATTAGGAGTGTCCTTTAATGGTCAGAGCAGTAGACTGCAGGTCAAAACTTCTGGGTTCTGTTTACAACTCCTGCACTGACTTTCTGCCCAGTCATTTCAGTACTCGGTGCCTCAGTTTACCTATCTGTAAAATGGGCCTGACAATATCTACTTTACAGAGGTGTTGCAAGTGTAATTAATGTAATAGAATATTCTGAGCTCCTCAGAGGAGATGTGCTATTGAAATGCCAAGTATTATAATCGAGGTGTTTATTTAATACCTTTCTGATAACTTTCCTGCCGAGTTTCTGAAGTCGTGGTCGTGCAGTGTGCATGAGAGATCACTGGCATTGACTTCTGGCTGTATTGGGCATTGCCAGGATATATAATGGCTAGATAGTACATTATCCAATCAGATTTCAGACTTCTACTTTAAGAAAACTCCAGTGATGGTTCAAAATTTCAGAATCATCCAATCCAAAGGGTTGGCCTTTATTATTAAAAGGAAACTAGCAAGACAATTTTTGCCCAAAATGCTGTTCCTCAGAAAAATAAGGTATGCATTAACCCAAGGGTTGGCAACCTTTCAGAAGTGCTGTGCCGAGTCTTCATTCATTCACTCTAATTTAAGGTTCCACGTGCCAGTCATACATTTGAATGTTTTTAGAAGGTCCCTTTCTATAAGTCTCTCTAATATATAACTAAACTATTGTTATATATAAAGTAAATAAGGTTTTAAAATGTTTAAGAAACTTCATTTAAAATTAAATTAAATTGCAGAGCCCCCCGGACCAGTAGCCAGGACCCAGGCAGTGTGAATGCCACTGAAAATCAGCTCACGTGCCGTCTTCGGCACCGCGCCATAGGTTGCCTACCCCGCATTAACCTAAAGCCACTAGAAAAGTAATAATAGTTCAAGAGAAACTTATTGTAATAAATATTCTCCTGCCGTGTTTGCTGCATTGCAGAATTGTGTAGTTGACAATGAAAGTCATTCTAGCAACAAAAGCAAAATGTTCAATGTCAAATCTGAGAAATTTAACAGATAGAACATGAATTATGCAAATTATTTGATTTTTTTTAATGTGCTACTTGTAGCCTGAGTCATGAAACTTATTTTAAAAATACACGTCCAGGTAGTGAACTGAGACCTCTGTTATCGCACAACTATTTGCTTGTTTTGCAGTTATCCCTTATCCACTCCTTTGCCTCATCCACCTATTGCATTTCTTAACCTAGATTGTCAACTCTTTGGGAAACCTTTTCACTGCCTGTTTGTGCAGCAGTGCCCAGCACAGTGCCCCAAAGCACTGCTGTAATAGCGATAGTATTAACCTGGCAGTGTAGTTAAAAGAGGGTGATGATAACATCTGGGTAGGCTCTCAAGCAGAAATTAAAAATAGCTCCACGCTCCTATGGAACTAGAGCTGGTCAAAAAAATGCCAATTCTATTTTACAGGATTTTTTTTTCTATAAAAACTTTATCTTTTTTGTGGAAAAACTGAAACATAAAGCTGAAAAAAAAGTGTGTTTTTTAAAAACCATTTTCAGGAAAAAAGTTCCGTTTCTGGAAACCAAAATATCACCCCAAATCTTTCATTTTCTGGGTTTTCATCAACCTGGGAAAGTTTTGACCAAAACGAAAAGTATCTGCCAAAATGTTTATGGTTTAAAAAAAATAAATAAATTTTTTGGCGCTGAAAGTTATTTTTGATGGAAACATTTCAGCCAGGTCGACACGCAACTTCAAGGTCTCTTAAGTCCTGTTCCGCTTTTGCTGGCTGCCTTTCTCCACAGTGGCTGGCATGTACCTCTCCCCTTAATTGACTTCCTTTTCCATTGCTCCTCTCCTTCTGGCTGGTTGCTGTCTTTATCTTCCTCTTCGCCCACCACCCTTTCCTGGCTGCCTCTTTTCCTAATAAGTTTCCCAGACTCTTGCTCATCACATCATCTGAGACCATGGCATCTTCCATCAAGTATGGTCAGACCCATCCAGTGCCAAACCTTCCAGAAGTATTCCTCTAATACTATTCTGATTTTAATTATAGACTGGAATAGCATCTTTACAGCAGCTACTCGGTTCTGTAAATATTTAACTGCAGTCTCTTTAATGTAGATTACCTCACTATGTATTTTATGGACCTTATGAAGCATTATAGAGTATTTAACTTGGATAGTTATAGCAGGCGTGTTTGCATTTGTCATTTATTGAGGTAAATTTTTAAGCTAGTTACAGTAGGCCTGGTAAACCATAATATCTCAATGCATTTTGCAAATTCAGTTTTGGAGCATGTTTACAAATGTATTATCTCCCAGTTAATTTGTCTGTCCTATAAAACCGAACTTGGACATCTTTGCACTAGTGAGTGTAGGAAAGTACTTACTGCATGTTCATAATAGTAACTTTCCTGAGTATACTCTGCCTTGGATGTTTTCAGTTATTGCCAAGTGCATATTTTTAGTATACTAGAGCAAGACATTGCCACAGTTTACTTCTTTACATATAAAGCCATGATTCAGTGCATGGAGCAAAACCAGGTAACAATATGAACGGGGTGGAGGGGGACTTACAAATGGCCTAACTATTTTCTTAAATTTATAAAACAAGCTACGTTTCGTGCACAACTGAATTATAAACTCCTAATGATCTAGTTTCTCTTACCTTCAGTAGTGTGAATGGTGCCATTAGAGTACTAGACTATGCACAGATGCCGAGTTCCTGTGTTTTCCGGGTGATGCTCAACTCCCGCTCCACCCCAGGCCCTGCCCCAACTCCACCACTTTCCCCAAGCCCCACCCTCGCCCTGCCTCTTCCTGCCCGATTCAGTCTTCTCCCCCAAGTGCACCCCACCCTCACTCCTCCCCTTCCCCTCAGTCCCTCCTGCACGCTGCTGAACAGCTGATCCGTGTCAGGCGGGAGGGAGAGGAGCTGATCATTATTTTTTTTTTTCCTCGTGGGAGCTCCAGCCCTGGAGTACCCACGGAGTCGGCGCCTATGTGACTACAGGTAAATAGAGACTACACTGTGAAAGTTGTTAATACTGCCTATTTGTTGTTTTGTGCAGTTTTTAAGAAATATTACTACCATGAGCACCAAGGAGACAGTTACTTGGAAAGTACACGTGCTGATGTAATTCCAAGCCTCAGCATCAATACCACCTTCTTGATGAATTCATCAGTGAGCAGGTCTATGTCGCTGGAGAATCAGACGGGCATGAATGAGGTCGTGCATTATGGACGTGAAACTGCTGTCCTTAGTCTCATGTTGATGCTGGGAACCCTTTGGCTTGGTCATACACTTTATCAGTTTAAGAAAAGGTGAGTTACTTCAGTCTTAGAGTTCATTCTACAGATTCAAATCCCAATCTTGAGTCTAGGTTATGTCTACACTGCAAATAGACACCAGTGGCTGGTCCGGGCCAGCTGACTTGGACTTCCAGGGCTCGGGCTAAAAGACCATTTAATAATGGGGTAGACATCAGGCTGCAGCGCAACCTCTGGGACTCTCCCATCTTGCAGGGTTCTAGAGACTGGGCTCCAGTGTGAGCCCGAACGTCTTCACTGCAATTAAACAGCCCCTTCGCCTGAGCCCTCGAGTCCAAGCTAGCTGGCATGGGCCAGCCGGGTTTTTTTAATTGCAGTGTAGACATACCCCTAGCGAAGTTAGTGGGAGTTTTGCCATTGACTTCAGTGGGAACAAGAACAGGCCTTAATTTGGCTGGCAATCTAGGAAATCCCAGTCGCCTGCAGCTGCAGCGCAGATCAAACAGCGATACAAGTTGTTGAGGAGTTGCCTGCTAGCCAGCTTCAGCGGTGGGCTCCGAGAGCTCCACTTGGCCACTACGAACGCCGTTGCTCGGCTCAGCGAATAGGCAAACGCTAAGTAAATCTTGTTTAATCAGTGGAAGACATGCTTCCCTGTCTGGCTGGGCATTTTAAGACATTAGTCGATTTTGAAAGTGTTGTGACAGTCATATAAACTTCCTTTGACTCTCTTGGAGAGTGCGTGGCTAAAACCCAGTTAATCTCATAAGAATGGCCACCCTGAGTCAGACCAGTGGTCCATCTAGCCCAGTATCCTGTCTTCCATTGGTGGCCAATGCCAGGTGCTGCAGAGGCAATGAACAGAACAGGTAATCACTGAGTCATTGTCCACTGTTGTCCACTCCCAGCTTCTGGCAGTCAGGCTAGGGACACCCAGAGCACGGGGTTGTGTCCCTGACCATCCTTGCTAATAGTCATTGACAGACCTATCCTCCATGAACGTATCTAATTGATTTTTTTAAAACCCATTGTGTTTTGGCCTTCACAACATCCTCTGGCAACAAGTTCCACAGGCTGACTCTGTCTTGTGTGAAGCGGTACTTCCTTTTGTTTGTTTGAAACCTCTTGCCTAGTAACTTCATTGGGTGACCCTGGTTCTTGTGTTATGGGAAGGGGTAAATAACACTTCCCTATTCACTTTCTCCACACCACTCATGATTTTATAGACCAGTATAATATTGCCTCCAGTCGTCATTTTTCCAAGACTCACTCCTCATACAGAAGCTGATCCATCCCCCTAATCATTTTTGTTGCTCTTCTCTGTACCTTTTCCAGTTCTAATATATCTTGTTTGAGATGGGGTGACCAAAACTACACAGCATTCAAGGTGTGGATGTACCATGGATTTATATAGTGGCATTATAATATTTTCTGACTTTTATTATCTATCCTTTTCCTAATGTCTCCTAACATTCTGTTAGCTTTTTGGCTGCCACTGCACATTGAGTGGGTGTTTTCAGAGAACTATCCACAGTGACTCCAAGATCTTTCTTGAGTGGTAACAGCTAATTTAGAGCCCATCATTCTGTAGGGATTATTTTCCAATGTGCAGTACTTTGCCTTTATCAGCATTGACTTTCTGCTGCCATTTTGTTGCCCAGTCACCCAGTTTTGTGAGATCTCTTTGTAACGCCTCACTGTCTACTCTGGAATTTAACTATCTTGAGCAATTGTGTATGGTCGGCAAATTTTGCCACTTCACTGTTTTTTAAATGATCTGGAAAAGGGGTAACTTTCTAGAAATATACTCCCGTATCGTAAATGATAATTTCCTGGAAAGTACCTCATCTCACTTTCCTCCAAAAGCACAAAAGGCAGTTAGCTGGGCACCCAGCTCTCTCTGAGAGTCTATGGGAATTGGGTGCTTTAACTCCTTTTGGAGTCTTTGACAAATCTCCCACTCGAATGGTTAAAGAATGGAAAAATACTGGAGCTGGAAATTGCAGACACAAGCCACATTGCGGGGGAAAAAAACTGGAAATAAGAGCTAGCTGTCAGCTCTGGAGGACTGTGCACGTTTTTCAAAGCCTGAATCTTCAATTTTATTCCCTTTTGGATTTCATTGTGATTTTCACCAAACTTCAGAGCCTCCATTTCCCATAAATGGAGATTCTACTGTTTTAGCTTTCAAAAAACTGGTAGGTACATTACGTCATTACGGACTTTTTAAAATAATATTGGGAGTGAAGAATTAACAATAGCAGCACTGGGCTGAAGTAGCATTCGGTATAGAGCTTGCCACTGCCTGTGGTTTGAATGATTACTCCATTACCGTCATAGTGGGAAAACTGAGTATGTTGAATGCTAATAGAAAGTTGTTGGTTTTTTGTTTTTTTTAATTGCAGCCCCTATCTGCATGCAAGGGTCCGCGAAATCCTGTCCGACTGTGCCTTACCCATATCCGTTCTAACCTTCTCCATCGTAGGCTCCTACTTCTTCAAGGAAATAGAAAGTAAGTCCACTTGTTTACTCCTCCAAATTACCAGGAGAAAGGCGCTTAAGATGGAATCGAAGAAGAAAACAAGTTAATTGCAAAGAACATTAACATAAAAATACAAAAGTTCTTCAGTATATTGTCTCTTAATTACATGCCCCACACATGCATAAATATGCCTCCAATTCTGTCAATAAAAGTTAATTTATGCAAACACCGAATCAAACAATATTGCATATAGTTTTTCTCAGTGCGTTATTTAAAGTTGTCATTTCATTTGAATGTCTTTAAAATGTGCATCTGTTGTTAGAAAGAGTTGATCCTATTATTCTCATAAAGGACAGAAGGGCAGGGCAATTAGTAGGCAGGAAGGGTTGTCACCAGCTGTACAGATGTGGTGTTGATGATCTCGGCCTGTTCTTTTAGTCTCCTCTTTATATTTTCCTAATTAAAAGTGTAATGGTCCAAAGCATCTGGGTGATTCTAAGATACACAAGGAAGTCTAACAATGATACACCATTCATTGGACAGATGGATCAGCTTTTCCATATCAGGAAGAGAGACTAGGGACAGGAATTGCATTGACCTGTGATGACGTGAGTTAACGATGTGAGGAAGTGTATGGAAGTAAATAAGAAGTGGCACTTTTGGTGTGACTCTCACTCCATCCAACTGGATTGAGAAGTGGTGAATTGTAGCGTGTGATCTTTCCCTTAGTGACGATGGATTTCTTGTCACCAGCTGAAGCCAGCCCTGTATTATGCTAAAACCCATTGTGCAGCTCATTTGGTGTTGAGAGTATTTTAAAATGCCTATACTAGCAGATTAACTATGAAGTAAGACTGTACGATGAAGATGCCAAATTATTTGTAATTATTTCAGATCCAGAAACGTGCTGTAAAATCCTATGTCTATGATAAGAATGTTTCTTTTTTTTAATTTGCATTGTCCTCAATTAAAATTTTCATCTCCTTTTATAAAATAAAAATTGCAGCATGACTAGCCATTATTAGTCAGGGCTAGAGTGATAAATATATTTTAAAAAAACAGATTTATAGACTTCAGTGCAAGAAGGGGCCATTATGATCCTCTTGCCTGACCTCTTGCATAATGCAAGCCAGAGAACCAGTGGAACCTGTATCAAAGCCAGTAACTTGTGGTTGGACTAGAACATAAGTTTGCTTCATGCAGGTAGTTGGAAAACAGTACGATGCCTCTTTAACACTTTTTTTTTTCCTGTGTGTTTACAGTGTCCAAATTTAACTACAACCCATCTGAGAGCTTATTCGTGCTGGCCCCAATCCAGT
The DNA here is from genome assembly GCF_020497125.1 of Mauremys mutica. NCBI lineage: Eukaryota > Metazoa > Chordata > Testudines > Geoemydidae > Mauremys > Mauremys mutica. The sequence continues at coordinate 136,221,476 of NC_059076.1, read as the reverse complement.
CTCTCTCAATTGGCTCTGTAATGAGTGCTATGGGCCTGGGGTTCCTTCTGTCGATGCTTTTCTTCATAGAGCAGAATATAGTGGCATCACTCACAAATGCTCCAGAGAACAGGTAAAATTGTTAATCCCTTTCTTTCTAAACCAGAGTAGTTCTTCTTAGGGATCCTCTATGTGAACAATGAGACCAGGCCAGTGAATCTACCCAGCCCTAGCCTCGAACTATCCTTGTGCACCCTGCTAATGCTTGTTAACAGCTGAATAGACTTCTTTGACCTTGTCCTCTTTTGAAATGGGACTAGCTCAAAGAGCGTTAATGAACTGTTAAAGCATGTCAGCAGGGTACATATGGAGAGTGCCCCGTGGATTCACACTCCTGCTTGCAGCAGTCTAATTGTTCATGTAGAGAAGCCCTGAGATAATTTCACTTCAGTACTATATTACAGTGTTCTGAGTAAAGATGGACTGGGACTGAATTACACAACCTTGCTAGCTCTGTTTGTGTACCCCTTATATATTTGCATGTGGAAGTCTCCAAATTCTTCATACCTGGAATGGTATTTTATGCCAGTCCCAGGAAGACTGCCTGCAGCCATGCGTTCTTTTGGGAGTGATTTCATAGGTAGGGGTCTGCTTAAATCCTGGAGAAGTCACACACTTTTTTGCAGGTTGGTCATGGCATAAATAGCAAATTTTGCACCTGTTAACGCATCCATGAAATTTGCTGTTTTATGCTGTGACCAACCCACAAAAACTGTGATTTCTCTGCAGCATTTCTCAAGCTGGGGGCTCTGCCCCAAAAGGAGGTCTCAAGCCAATTAGGGGCTCGTGGCATTGCCACCCTTACATTTTCACTGCTGCTGGCAGAGGTGCTGCCTTCAAAGCTGGGCACCGAGCCAGCAGCTGCCGCTGTCCATTCTGCCTTCAGAGCTGGGTGGCCGGAGTCCAGATTTCACAAGTGAGACCAGATTTCATGCAATCAGGACATGTGATTGCAGCACACAAAGTCGTACTCGCGCTAGTTTTGATCAAAGTTAGCTCAAATAATAATAGTAGTGAAGCTACAGCAGTACAGGCTACCCTGCCCGTCAAGGACCCTGGGTATGGGCTTGAGCAGCTGACAGCCTGCGCTATTTTGAATCATAGAATATCAGGGTTGGAAGGAACCTCAGGAGGTCATCTAGTCCAACCCCCTGCTCAAAGCAGGACCAATTCCCAACAAAATCATCCCAGCCAGGGCTTTGTCAAGCCTGACCTTAAAAACCTCTAAGGGAGGAGATTCCACCACCTCCTTGGGGAACCATTCCAGTGCTTCACCACCCTCCTAGTGAAAAAGTTTTTCCTAATATCCAACCTAAACCTCCCCCACTGCAACTTGAGACCATTACTCCTTGTTCTGTCATCTGGTACCACTGAGAACAGTCTAGATCCATCTTCTTTGGAACCCCCTTTCAGGTAATTGAAAGCAGCTATCAAATCCCCCCCCCCCCCTCCCTCCCATTCTTCTCTTCTGCAGACTAAATAATCCCAGTTCTCTCAGCCTCTCCTCATAAGTCATGTGCTCCAGCCCCCTAATTATTTTTGTTGCCCTCCGCTGGACTCTTTCCAATTTTTCCACATCCTTCTTGTAATGTGAGGCCCAAAACTGGACACAGTACTCTAGATGAGGCCTCACCTATGTCGAATAGAGGGGAATGATCACATCCCTTGATCTGCTGGCAATGTTCCTACTTACACAGTCCAAAATGCTGTTAGCCTTCTTGGCTATACTACTATTGTTACTCGAACTAGCTTTGCTCTAGAAATAAATCAAAGCTAGCTCAGGTATTTCCACATGTGCTGCAGTTCCACCTTCCAACTGCAGTGAAAACATACCCATAGTGCCAAGTGTACTCTGGCATTATTCCTAGAAATTTATATTTGGGGATTACACGGTGCAAGATGTGTGGCTACCACCCATTTTGTTTGTTGGGCCAACAAGTACTCAACCTACCTCGGAACTTCCAAAAACACCAATGTCTAAAGCAGAGGTTCTCAAACTGGGGGGCATGGACTGTATTCTGGGAGGGTGTCAGAAGGCAGAATAGAGAGCAGTGGCTTCTGGCTGGGCACCCAGCTCTGAAGGCAGCGCTGCCGCCAGCAGCAGTGCAGAAGTAATGGTGAAATGATACGGTACTGCCACTCTTACTTCTCTGCTGCTGCTGGTGGCAGCGCAGCCTTCTGAGCTGAGTGGCCGGAAAGTGATACACTATACGCTTAAATGGCTCTGTTTGAATCAATGATGCCTTACTGTTTTTAATATTTAGTGAGAGTTGAATGTTGGTTGTTTTGTTTTTTGGTTCTTTTTAAATCAGTATATGTACTTGTATGGTCAGGGGAGGGGGAGCGAAAACTACTACAGACATGAACAAGACGCAATCAAATACGTTTTTTGAGAACCACTAGTCTAGAGAGACCAGATAGAGTCAGACCCTCTCAAATTTGGTTTGTTGGAACAAAGAAGGTTATTTCAAGCCTCTGTTAAGAAAACAAATAGTCAGGAAGCATTTCAGGTTTTGGAAAGAATCTTCAGAAGCAGTCTCTTATGACTTTTGACAAAGACAAAGAACCAGCGTTGCAATGGAGCAGTGAGCAAAGCTTCTGAAGATTGGTTACCTCACCCTGCAGCTTTGCCATTCTTACTTTATGGATTTTACATTTATGATCTCCTTTATTCTGAAGACAATGGGTGCACCTCCCATTTTGATATGTGGTCAGGCTTGTGGTTTCTTGATGTTTGGAATGCAGTGAATATTTCTCTTTAAACTAAGAGCGGATCAACCAAAAAGATCTCCCGCATCATGTATTGCAGCTATGCTAATTTAAAAGAATTTTGAAACTGAAAAAGGAGCGTTTGGAACTATGCTGGCTTGCCACTATATAATTCAGAATATGGAAGCAAAGGAGGTCAGGCTTAAAGTAGGACAGTGGTGTGTAATCTAGTATCACTTTTATCTAAAAGCTCTGATTTATGCACAGGCTTGGGAACAAGAAGCTACAGTCTTCAAATATTCCCTTTGATGTTTCTACCAACTACAATCAGCTATGGCATCAAGGGTGAATTTATAGGATTCCCCCTCCTCACCGCCGGAACTACCATTTTCTCAGTGGATTTCTTTTGCTAATGTAATACATGGGAGGGTTTTTCTTTTTTTTTTTTCTTGCATAACAATTTTTTTTAGTGTTTTTTCTGTTTCTCACACTTTATTTGATAAAGGACCATTAGCACAGGAAAGCAGAGAGAAATGGACAGGCTCAGAACAATTGGATTATGTCTGTTCAGGGATTTCTTCTGTGTACCATTTGAAAATTATCCTCTATCCTCATTGATGCAGCTCTTTAATTAAATAGTGCTTGGCATAAATGTAAGTTGTAAATGGGTCATTTTGCCATTTTCTTGATTGAATTTCATGAGTCATTTTCTGCCTATGTGACATTAGAAGCACATGAGATGTGGTGACTTTTGATATTGAGTAGGGTTATAGTTAAAGGGTATGTAAATGAGTTCTTCCTTAGATATCACAGCCAAACTGCTAACTCCCACATCAGTGTCTTTTTTTTTCTTTTCTTCAAATGGAATGGAGCCTTTCAGTTGTGGTATAGAAAGGCAAAAGATGCTGCTCAACTGAAAGTAGGTTGAATTGCTCAGTTACAAAACTCTTCAAAACTGGATTGAGTAAAGCATTACCAATTAAAATCTAGATCTAGCTGGTCCTGCCTCAGCATAGAATCACAGAAGATTAGGGTTGGAGGAGACCTCAGGAGATCATCTAGTCCAACCCCCTGCTCAAAGCAGGGTCAACCCCAACTAAATCATCCCAGCCAGGGCTTTGTCAAGCCGGGCCTTAAAAACCTCTAAGGACGGAGATTCCACCACCTCCCTAGGTAACCCATTCCAGTGCTTCACCACCCTCCTAGTGAAATAGTATTTCCTAATATCGAACCTAGACCTCCCCCACTGCAACTTGAGACCATTGCTCCTTGTTCTGTCATCTGCCACCACTGAGAACAGCCAAGCTCCATCCTCTTTGGAACCCCCCTTCAGGTAGCTGAAGGCTACTATCAAATCTCCCCTCACTCTTCTCTTCTGCAGACTAAATAACCCCAGTTCCCTCAGCCTCTCCTCATAAGTCATGTGTCCCAACCCCCTAATCATTTTCATTGCCCTCCGTTGGACTCTCTCCAATTTGTCACCATCCTTTCTGTAGTGAGGAGCCCAAAACTGGACGCAGTACTCCAGATGTGTCCTCACCAGTGCCGAATGGAGGGGTATAATTACTTCCCTTGATCTGCTGACAATGCTCCTGCTAATGCAGCCCAATCTGCCATTGGCCTTCTTGGCAACAAGGGCACACTGTTGACTCTCATCCAGCTTCTCATCCACTGTAATCCCCAGGTCCTTTTCTGCAGAACTGCCACTTAGTCAGTCAGTCCCCAGCCTGTAGCAGTGCATGGAATTCTTCCGGCCTAAGTGCAGGACTCTGCACTTGTCCTTGTTGAACCTTATCAGATTTCTTTTGGCCCAATCCTCCAATTTGTCTAGGTCACTCTGGAACCTATCCCTACCCTCCAGGGTATCCACCTCTCCCCCCAGCTTAGTGTCATCCGCGAACTTGCTGAGGGTGCAATCCATCCCATCATCCAGATCATTAATGAAGATATTGACGATGCGGGGGTGGACTAGATGACCTCTCAAGGTTCCTTCCAGCCCTGCATTTCTATGATTCTGTGATTGGTGAAGAGAAAAATGATGGGTTGACTGGGCAATGTACAGGCAGCTTAATAAATCTTCACGGTCTCTTATATCTGTGTTTCTGTACATTGAGTTTCAGCATAACTTAGCGGATGTTGCCCGTTATTCAAATTGAGTACGTGCTGTACATATCTTGAATCAGGTCCCAGGCCGTGGTCTGCTTGCTGTCAACTGAATACTTTAAAAACTTATCAAAAAACCTAAGGGCAACATCCCAAGTTGGGACTGAAACAAGGATAGAGAGAGTAGCCAGATGGATCTAGGCTTTGGAAAAAAGCCCACAATGGCATAAGCAATGAAATACCTTTTTGTATAAGCTAACGGGAAAATCCAAAAAGGGCAGATAGGGAAAAAAACAATAAAGGAAGCCTCCGCTGTTCAGGTGCTGCTTTGGCAACGTGGAAGAACAGAACGTGAGCTGAGAACGTGCCTGCTTAAAGCTTGCCTAGAGGGGAAGCAGGCACATAACCCCGGTGGATGCTGCTGATTAAAGATGTCTTTCCTCAGAATGGGCCCCCTACGGACCTTTAGTAAATGTTTAAGCATGTCGCTAACTTAGCAGGCACACACATGCAATGCATCAAAAACAAGGCCTGGAAAATTTCAGCTTAATGGATGAAATTTTATGAGCAACTAAAAACCAGAGTTTAAAATGAAAAATGCTTTGGCAGCCCTTGCTATGGCTGTTGCTAGTGCTCCAGCTAGAACAGTAGTACATCTGATGGTAATATTAATTTTGAATGAGTTGAAGTATCCTGTTTAATATGACAGTAATAAATGCTGAAGAAATTGAGGACTAGACCATTCTTATAATGGGAAATGTTTCTCTTTTCAGTTGTTCTTTCAAACTGATTGCTCTCCCCCGGCAGCAATCACGTTTTCATTACCTTTCAAATTCATGTACTGTCCTCTATAAAAGAGGAGGTCTGTAAAATTCTGTGCATTGAGATGCACAATCAGTGTCCATCGATGAACACGCTAGCTCAGTCATAGCAAGGGCAGCATTGTTACTACATGGTTGAGTGCACATAAAAACTTTATTAACTAGAGTTTATTTCAGGTTAGTGAAAGGAACAGCTTATCACTGGGACCTCCTCCTTGTAGCTCTGATTAACACGGGACTGTCTGTCTTCGGATTGCCATGGATACATGCTGCGTTCCCTCATTCCCCAATGCATGTCCGAGCACTGGCCTACGTGGAAGAGAGGGTTGAAAATGGGCACATCTATGAGACGTAAGTTTTGGGGACAAATCCATAGAAGGAAAGAGATCTGGGGATCCTGAAGGGTTTTCCGGGGTTCTTTAAACACTACAAATGATTAATTCACATCATTCAGAACAACCTTTCCTATCAGTCTCCACCAATCCAGACAGCGGGTGCTAGGAATGGTCTGCCCACATCAATACAGAAGCAGCTGGGATGAAGAAAGATTTGTTTTGGGGGTCATTTATTGGTCCCAGGAGCAGCTATCAAACCTTGTGGTAAACACCACCACTATTCTGCATCTTTGGAGTAGCTGGCAGTTGCACTGCTCTGACAGAGCACTTTCTTTCGGTGCTAGCCTCAAGGTATGCTGTTGGGAAGCCAGGTTTTCCATATGTCAGTACTTTTTTTTTCCCTACTTTTTTTGGTTCATCTGGGAATCCATGAGGAAAAAACTTTTTGTTGAACTCTGTCTCCTCGGAGATCTTAGTATTTCTAAGCTCTCTGCTGAAGCCCTGCTGAGCAGTGAGACAGTAGTTTGGCCAGACGCTGCCTGCTTGTCTCATTAGAAAAATATCCAGTGCGACTCTCCCGTGTCTGAAACCCACGAGGTCAATAGTGCAAAGGGTAGAAAACAGTATCAGTGTGGATCTGTTTCAAAGCTCACTGCAGCATCTTCCATTGTACCTCAGGAAGCTGAGAGACTTCTGTTACACAGAGAGCTTTCCTGAGGCCACCCCTCTGCCATTAGGCCCTCTTGGGAAAACATTGACAGGACTGAAGCGAGTAGGTGCACATGGCCATAAGCTACACTAAGAATCTTCTCCTTTATGTTCATTCTGTCCTGAGGTGCTTAGATATATAAATGACAACTTCGAACTGGATGCTGGGGAATGGGAGTATTTTCTGCCTTCTACAGCTCCCGTGGAGATTCCAGATCTCTTGTTCCTCACAAAGCTGTAAACTATAAACAAGATGCTCTATGTATTGTTGTCTTCCTCCTCCTCAACTGCCTTGTTGCGAGAGGGAAGCTGAAGCAAAGCTTAAGTAGAAAATCAAAAAAGGATTATTCACCTCTGGGTACTGAAAGGTCCCACCTCTTGCTCTCTGAAAGAAACCAAGCTACAGACTCAGAACACGATTGATACAAGTAAACACAAGAATCAAGAACCTCCTCTGAAATGGGCAAAAAATTTCCTCCTCCTTGTCTGCGGAGAAATCTGCATCAGAGTTTAATCCGGGCCAACCTTGGAGTCTGATCGTGTAGCTAAATTAATTCAAGGTGCTACGCCTCATATAGCTAGGAGCCCAGTGATCTAGCCTTGGTTTAAGGATTCTTTGAAGAGGAGCTAGGATTATATTCTGGAGTCTCCCCCAGTTCCCTGTATTTCCTCAGCTGATGACAAGCCTTCTAGGGCCATAGTCTTAGCTGCCAGACTCTAAAAAGTCTCTGCAGAGCCTGTGTGAACTGATTTTGAAGAGCTTTTTATATAAAATGGACAAATTTGGTTAGATTTTGCCAGCAATGAGTACATTCCCTCTTGTCCCCCCCTCACCTGGCCAGATTTCAAGCCCTTGCTACAAAGCATGGAAGTGCTAGAGCTTCTCAACCAAACAATTGTAAGAATTGCACAAAGCCGGGACATCTCATCCTGCACATGCCCATAGACCAGGTGAGAAGCAGGGGAGGGATAGCTCAGTGATTTGAACATTGGCCTGCTAAACCCAGGGTTGTGAGTTCAATCCTTGAGGGTGCCACTTAGGGATCTGGGGCAAAAATCAGTACTTGGTCCTGCTAGTGAAGGCAGGGGGCTGGACTCAATGACCTTTCAAGGTCCCTTCCAGTTCCAGGAGATAGGTATATCTCCAATTATTATTTTATTTGTATTATTATTGAATAACCACAAGCAAGCCACAACACATCCAGAAGGGGGACAGAGTTGTTGGAAGAGACCCAGGGGAGAGTACCTGACGCTTTTCTTATGCTACCCAAGTGAGCCCCTTAGTTGGAACTTGGTGGAGTGGGAGAACCCGGGTTCCCCTCCCTCCTAACCATGAGGCGTGGCCGTTTACCACTAGGTGTGGGCTCCCCCACTCACAGGCACTTGTACAGTTGTCTCTGTGCTGATATAGGCAGGCCTTTGCCAGCAGTTAACCTCAGCATTAGTGCTTACATTTCCTTATAAGGAAACAAAAATACAGGTAAACTGTCCATTTATTTTTTTTTTGGATAATCCTGGGAGAGGAGTTTTCCCCTTTTCGCTGTTTTTGGTAGGCACATAGGACAATGGCAACAATTGCTCACATGTAGGGTAGCAATGTCCTTTTTTCTTATCTTATTTTCCGGCTTACTGCATGGGGCACTCTTTCACATTCGGGAATGTTTCTAGACTGTGTGTTGTACAGTGTGTTTTAAAGTTACTTTGTCCTTTCTTACTTCCTGTCGATATATTTCCAGTGACAGGTCTGTCAGTCTAAAAATCTGTCAAATTCTGGAAATTTGCATTAAGTAAGTAGGTTTTTAGCATGGGTTAATGAGAAATTTGCAGAGCAACTCCCATACTCCACCATAGGATTAAGTTCCTAATTCCCTACATAATTCTCTGGACATTTTCCCTGGTGTATAAACAAGGGGATTCTTGTGTTTATCAAAAATGCTGATGACTTAGTCAAGAGAATGTGTTTTCAAGTGGATCACTAGTTAGTTTCCACAGAAGCAGCTCTCTGACCCCCTTTTGGGGAGGGGGGCTTGTATATGTATAACATACATGCACACATCAGTGCAGTCTGAAATCAGGTAGTGCTGGGAAGGCTTAACGTGCAGAAAGGGAGCTCTAGAATGTTCTACAGTGATTCTGCTTAGCAAACTGCAGATAACTAAATTAGTTTAGTTTAAGCTCAGATAGGATCCATGGAGCTTGGGAGAAAACAAGAGTAGAGCTAGAAAATTAAATAAACAAACTTGGTCCTGGGCCTTGGCACTTATCCAGCTGCTCTGTTTGAGTGGTGGGCTAACTGCCTGGACTGAGTCCAAGAGGGTTTCTGTCTTCTGAAAATATTAGCATTTGGCTGGAGATACTTGATTGTTGAATTGGAATGACACATATCCCATAACAGGCTCCCAGTGTGAGTGAGCCCCAACGGTAAGCATGGGGGTTGACCTGTCGTTATCCTTCTCAGTCTTTGCTTCCGTGTCACTGTGTGTCTTCTCCCACCTGCAGGATAGTGAGCGTGAAGGAGACACGACTGACTACACTGGTGGCCAACTTCTTGGTGGGTCTCTCACTCTTCCTCCTGCCCTTCCCACTGCAGTGGATCCCGAAGCCAGTCCTCTATGGCCTCTTCTTATACATCGCCCTGACCTCCATTGATGGGAATCAACTCTTCGAGAGGGTGGCCCTCTTGCTGAAAGAACAGGTATAGAGAGTCATCCTGGAACTGGAAATTTACTGCACAGGATATGGAACAAGAAATAGCGCCTTACACTCTGTTTCCTGAGGAAACTCATATAATGAGTTGATTACTATAGCTTCAAAACATTGCCATTAAATAGTCCATGATTATGTGTGTTTTAGCCTCCTCGTTCCGCAAGCCATCCTCCCCACACACTCACACACACCACACACCCTATATAAGCTGTCTTGTGCGTGCAGCCACCATAATAATTACAGGGCAATAGGCCACCACAGGATTCCCGACTGTCTCGCCATTAACCCTGACAGGAAGGGTGCTTCAAAAACCTTATGTTCCTCTCCTTTGATTGATATGTGAAGGAGCTTTTATTGCCTGCCTTTGCAATCACACCCTCATTTTGTGTTCCCATTTGATATTTGTCATGTGGTTTTTACTTCCTTGCAGGTTGGCAAACACGGCACAAGCTCTTTGGACCGTGAACTCACCCCTTCTCACAACGATGGGGATGGCATGTTTGAGTCCCTTTGCACTTAATTTACCCCCAAAACATTCAAAATTATACCACCTCTTGGTGTACGTTAGACATGCGGCTCCCAGTGAAAATTCCTCAGGGCAACGGGTTAGCCAGTCACTTAATTTTTTTCTATTAAAAAAGAGTGAAACTAGTGCTTGTAAAAGTGAGGAACACCCTGATTGTAAGCTCTTTGCTGCTACAGGGACTGTCCGTCTCTCTTTGGGTTCGATAGCATCTGGCAGAATAGGACATTAATCCAGAGTGAGGCATCTGCATATTACTGTAATACAAACAATAATATTGACTTGACACACATTCAGTTCAGGTAGATGTATAAACATCTCTGTATGCTGGAAATCTGTGGTGCTGGGAATGCGGCTCCCCATGGAGCCTCATGCTCTGCATGCTTAGGATGCCAAACCACAGGAGGAAGACAAGTCCCTGCCCAAAGAACTTGCAGTGACAGTAAACAAAGAGGGGGCATGCAGCATTCAAAAGCACTTCAGTGACTGAATAGTTATGGTTCACCCATTAGTTCCATGGTTCTTATCATTGGTTGGTACAGTTTTTCCTATTGCCTTTGTTTTCTTTTATCTGCATTATGAATTACTTAAACTCTGCCATTTGTTGCCTTTAAAATAACCCATTCCAGCCTGGGGGGCTCCGAAGAGTCAGTTACATGGGGCTTCCCAAGCAACTTTTCCCTTCTGTGAGTTTTGCACAGACGTGACCAAGCTTTAATGCGCTAATCTTTCACCTCGGGAGAAATGGGCTCCAAAGAACCGTATATTGTTACTCCTGCTGGAGACAAACCCTGAAGTGTTTGCAGAGTACAAACCATAAATGCTTGAACGATACCATTTAAATAGATTTGGTGTGTATTAATATATTTCTACCTTCTGACTGTAAAATATCTGGAACATATATTTTAAAAGCCAGCCACAGTGTCTACATACAGGGATAATATCTGTATGCTGTATAAAGCCCATAAAATAGCAGGTGTATAATGACAATGAATTTGAGAAGTGAGTGAAGCTAATGGCATAGTGAAACATTTTTCTTTTTATAAAACAAAGGTTTAAAATCTCAAATCGTGACTAGAAATGTTCAGTTTGTGCAAGTCTAAACTAAACAAATGCAGTTTAAAGCTAGCTGGTGAAAAATTAGTTACTCCTTCACTTACTCACCATATTCCTAAGTTCAGAATTACATTCCCCAGCTACAGAAGATATCCCTGCCTTGTTCAGTGAAGTTATCAGTTATTGCAAGAGAGAGAAAAACTCTTATCTCAGGTTGTGGCATGTGAAAATGCTTTTCAGTTCGCCTGCTAATAGAGTATTTTTAGAAAACCAATTACATTTCACAGCTGATAAGCAGTTGACTTCCAAGGTAGACTGTCATTCCGGACAGCTACCGATTACAATCCACTGAAAATTTTTCAGTGAATAGTTTTCCATTGCAAAATGCAGTTTTGCTGAATTCACATTGATTCTCAGGGGCATGTTGACTTTGACCAAATTTTCATCAGGAAAAAGTGGAAATGATTCATGTCAACAATATTGACACATTAAAATCAATATTTTAACATTACATGTGTATATATATTATATATTTTAATATCATCTAAACATTAACACAAAATAAATCAAAATGATTAAGTTGTGATTAAATGTTTTTACCATATGGGAAACATTTTGATGGTCCTGAACAGAAATTTTTTGGAATTTTTATTAGGCAGGAAATCTTGGTTTTCCAATCCAGGATGGAAACAAATTTCAAAGTGGAGCAGAAATTCCATTTTCTAATAAGTTCTTCTGCTCATGTTAACAGGACAGAAGCAAAGCCAGTCACTAGGTTAGACAGTAACAAGTAGTAATGTGAATCTCCACCTTATACGTTATGGTATTGTAATAAGGGCCAAATTATGGGTGTCCTTCAAGATATTGTCCAACGGGCCGAGAAACCCCTCAGAACTTTCTTACTGCCCAAGATAGTCATTGGAAGTTCTTGGCTTGCCTTTGCACATGCTGTGTGTGCTCATTGTAAATAGTTTTCTAATTGATTGGTACTTCATTCATAATGTAGATAGGATTTGTTTCTTTTTCAGTTCCCAGTTTGGGCTTTCCATTTCTTGGTACCAAAGGGTACCCTGCATTTCCTGCACTAGGCCAATGTACCTGAGCAACCCACACTCAAGCTGCTTGAATTCCTTATTGGGGAAGCTCATACTTGAGGTTGCTGCCAAATCTGCAAAGACTTTAAGTCTAGGACAAGGGAAGACAGAGAAACCAGGCTAAAGGTTTTGCGCATGCCAGCAGCCCTGAGACTTCTGGCAGAGCCCAGCTGTTTGGACTCAGCAGTGACTGCTTTGTCATTGGTTAGGAATCTTCTATGTTGCCCAAGACCCAGCACTGCTCACTCTCCCAATGCCTAAGAAGAGGCATAAGACCTCTCAGCAGATCGCCAAGAAAGGAAGGTTACTGGCACTAAAATTCTCTAGGCTTGGGATAAGCATAGAGTGCAGCTGAAACCCAAGCACTCCTCCGATACCACAGAAACCAGCACTGTTGACTCAGGCACCGAGATAGGTACCATTTAGTTCTGGGCCTGATGGAGCGCCTTCTTTGTCGGTGGGACTGCATCATTCCAAGACCATCTTTGAACTGACCACTCTGGTGGCGTCTGTGGCAGTGAGAGGTCTGCTGAACCTATTGGTACCGGTTTCTGCGGCAGTGCAGGAGACCATGCAATCAGCACCAGTAGACACCAGTATTGTCAGTGCAGTGCTCCATACCACCACAAACTCCGTTGCCTCAGACATCATGCCTGATGGTATCCATGAAGGGGAAGCCCGCAATGTTGGCAGTGTGATGTTCTTCTCTGACTCGCCACCAGTCTTCAGCACCATTAGGAGCAGCCTCTCCTTGACCAGCAGAGGGAGACTTATCCTCCTCTGAATCGGAAATTGGCGCCTGTGCTTCCCAGCCTCAGAGCTGCTCTTGCCACTATCCATCAAGGCGCTACTACCCTAGAGATCATCCAGTGGGAGTAACACTGAGCATGTGGGCTAGGGGCCCACCACCAGTCCAGTGGCCTTTTTGGAACCTACAGGGATTCCCCTGGTTTCTAGGTCATACACAAGGCGTTTGTGCTCCGTGTCCTTGAAGAGACATGGGGAATCTACTCACCAGGTGCCACCTGTTCCTGAGCCCGGTACTGGGCCTGGTGATGAGCAGCAAGAGTTACTTCAGGAGGATGGTGCTGGACAACTAGCCAGAGGAGGAGCAGCCTCAGCTTGTGCTGGCCTCTTCAGCCTCCTCTCCCAGTGAGGCAGTCTCCTCAGGGGGCATCTCTCTCTCTCCCCCAGTTATTATAGGGCTCACCAGGAGCTATTGAAGAGGGTGGCCTCAAGCTTGGAAATTCAGATGGAGGTGGCTAAGGAGTCCTTCCTCTGCCTTGTTGATATTTTGGCCACCACAGGGCCTCCGTAAGTGGCCTTACCTATTAATTAGGTAATTATGGACCCCCTTAAGTCTCTTTGGCCGACCCTTTACTACATTCCTCCCACCTCAGAAAGTATTATGTTCCCTCCCAGGGATTTGAATTATCTGTACTTTCATCCCCACTGGGATCTCTGGTGATGGCAGGGCCAAGAGGCTTCATTCCCCAGATCACAGGATGCAAAAAAACTACATCTATTTGGTAGAAAAGTTTATTCTACTGGGGGTTGCAAGACTGGATTGCCAACTAACAAGCTCTTTTGGGACGTTATGATTTTCATGTTTGGGACTGCATGTTAAAATTTAGGGACATGCTGGCAGAGGACCGTAGGCAGGAATTCTCCTTGTTAGTTAATAAGGGGAAATCTATAGCAAGAACTTTGCTGCAGGCGACACTGGATGCGGCAGACTTGGCAGGTAGGACAGTGGTTTCGGTGGTTTTTGTGCTCAGGAGCTATTGGGCACTGTCCTCGGGGCTTCCACCAGAGGTCCAACAGACATTACAAGACCTGCCCTTTGAAGGGTCATCACTGTTTTTGGCGCAAACAGACTCTAAGCTCCATGGTTTGAAGGACTCTGGGCGACGTTAAAGTCTTTAGGGTTGTACACTCCATAGCCATCCAGGAAACATTTCTGCCTGCAGTGGACCCATCATTACTCTTCCCCTGCACCTCAACAGGACCTGCAGAGAGAGAAGAGTGGGGGTTATACTTGTAGACCACCTCCTCCTTCTGCCTCTGCATCAATACCTGCTCCATCCAAACACCCAGGGAGTGCTAAACCGTCATTTTGGTGGGTCACTACAGAACGCCATGCCAGTTTACAGAATGCCAGGTTCCATCTTCCCCATATTCGCAAATGGCCTTTCTCACGGCCTCAGTGCTTGGTCCCAGATGACTTTGGACCAAAGGATATTCAGCACTGTGGAAGTAGGATATACCCTCCAATTGATTTCTGCCTCTCCCCATTCCTCTTCAGGGACCGCTGTTCCGAGGATCTCCTCCTCCAAGTGTTCAGTCACGCCTTTAGGTAGGAGCCATGGAGGAGGTTCTGCAGTGTCTCAGAGGGAAGGGGGTTCTCTTCCCGTTATTTCCTAATCCCTAAAGTGAAGGGAGGTATCAGACCAATTTTAGACCTGTGCCAGCTCAACAGATTTCTCAAAAGGAGAAAGTTTTGCATGGTCACCTCGGCGTCCATTATTCCCTTCCTGGAGACTGATATGCCGTCCTTGATTTAAAAGGTGCCTGATTTCATGTGGCAATTTATCAAGCTCACAGAAAGAATATCAGATTCTATGTTTTTCCTGCAATCCCTCTCCTACAGATAGTGTTGCTAAGTACCAAACAAGACCATGCCTGGGTTATACTAGTACCTCCAACATGGCCCCAGCAGACTAGTTCACCACTCTCCTGGATCTATCTGTGGATGCTTTGAGTTCACTTCCATTGGACCCAGACTTAATCTCCCAAGATCATGGTGGGCTGCTCCACCTGAACTGGTGGGCACTTCTTTTAACTGCTTTGAGGCTCCATGGCTAAATCTCAGAGGGGAGTCTTGCTTGGAGCAAACTCTCAATGTCTTGTTAAATAGCAGAAAGCCCTCCACCGGGTCTACTTACATGTTGAAGTAGAAGCATTTTTCATCTGGTCTCGTCAGTCTAGGATTTCGCCAGTGCAGTCGTCAATCCATCATATCCTGGACTATCTATGGCATCTACAACAGCAAGGTTGGCAATTCTATCAAGGTCCACTTGGCAACAATATCAGCTTTTCATTTCCGTATGGACAATTGTTCTATATTTTCTCACAATATGACAATCAGGTTTTTGAAGAACCTGGAAAGGTTGTCAGATAAGGAAACCTCTCCCTTGCCCTGGGACTTGAACCTAGTTTTGTCAAGACTCATGGGGCCTCCATTTGAGCCTCTGGTAAGTATCACTTCGCACTGGAAGGTGGCTGAGCTGCATGCAGGAAGGTGGGCAAATTGACTTGTACAGTCTTCTTTAAGGTTTAAAGTATGTTTGCACCCTCATCCAAGATTTCTCTTTAAAGTGGTATCTAATTTTCATATTAACCAGTTGATTTACTTACCTATCTTTTGCCCCAAAACCACACTCCAATGGAGAGGAGCAATGCCTGCATACTCTAGATGTTAGGAGATTTTTGGCACTCTACATAGACAGAACTAAAGAGTTCCATTTGTCAGCCCAACCATTCAGACCCATTGCAGACAGAATGAAGGGTCTCCCAGTCTCTTCATAAAGAACTTTATCTTGGATAACCTCTTGCATTAGTGTAAGTTATGATTTTACAGGCATTTCCCTGCCCAGCAAAGTGACGGCACATTACATAAGAGAGATCACAAGTGGCCTTGTTGTGTTCACTATCCAGGAAATCTGTAGAGCAGTAAACTGCTCTTCAGTTCACACCTTTGTATCCCATTATGCCATCACCCAGTACTCTAGAGATGAAGCTAAATTTGAACAAGTTGTGCTCCAATCTGTATGTCCATGAACATGGATCCCTCCTCCTACTTGACAGCTTGAGTCACTGAGAATAAAATGCACATGTGCAATCCTTCGAAGAAGAAAAAACGGTTACTAACCTTCTGTAACTGGTATTCTTCTAAATGTATTACCCATGTCCATTCCACAACCTACCCTCCTATCCCTCCACATTGGAGCTGTCCAGCAAGAAGGAACTGAGACGGTTCTGGGGCGGCTGGGCCCTTTATACCAGCACATAGTGGCGCACAGTAGCAGAGGGCCCTTGAGTCGCCCGGATGGGTACCACTGAGGGAAATATTTCCAATGACTTTGTGCAGATTGCATACGCACCAAGATTGAGATGTGTTGCACATGTCCATTCAAAAGGACAACAGTTACGGAAGGTTAGTAACTCCTTTTTTTTTCTACTGGCAACACTCCTATTGATTTCAGTTGAGCCCAGGATTTGGTCCTAACGGAAAAACAGTCTCCTAATTTTATTTGGCATCTATTGAAACCCACTGCTACCTAGGATATCACAGGTACTGTAGATTCCATTGATTGAATATATCCATTTGTAAATAAAGAATGGATATGGACATTGTATGCAGAGTACTCCATTTGTTGGCTCTTGTCTTAGGTTGTAAGCTGTTTGGGGTAGGGACTGTCTTTTTATTTTGGTTTTGTACAGCACCTAGTACTATGGAGTCCTGGCCCATGACAGGGGCTCTTAGGTGCTATGATACACAGATTGGCCTGTTGTACCTAGGTTAGGAAACCTGCATAACTGGTGCTGCGATCCTAGATCCATTCGTTTATATCAGCATCAGCGGATAGTCACTCCTACTCACACTACATTGCCGTCTCCTTGTGTGGGGTCTCTTCTGTCCTCTCCCCAGCTAAGTTCCACAGTTGCTCGATCTCAGATTGGGCTGAAGTCTGCCGCCTAAAAAGAAGATGGAAAGTTCTCAAATGGTAAAGGGCTCATTAAAACATAGAAAACAAACTGAAATGGGAGCAGCACGCAAACAGATCTGCCTAACACGGCAACACCACGTGATGCACACACTCTCCCTCGCCCCCAGATATTTTACATGTTGCTACAAAGTGCTGCTAATCATCCACTGGGGAATCTAATTATGGCATTTCTATCAGTATTTCTTGTGCTCCAGGTGTTCCCTGAGGCAAGTCTATCTCTGGTTTTCCCCCGTTTTTTATTGCCCAGTCATTCTCTGTGTTCTGTTGCCAGTACCACAGCCAGAGGTATTAGCTTTAACCCTAGAAATCCCCAATTCAGCCCTTTTGGCTTAAGGAACAGGCCAGTACTCCGCTAAGAAAGTCCTTCAACATCTGCAGTGCCATTTGTGTATTTCTGGTATCTACCCGTTGACTTGATGTGCGATATGAACCCTTACAGCTGTGTGTTGATGGTTTCCCTAAAATAATTTCTCTCCTGGGCACACTTTTTATACTTTATTCCCACCTGGACTGATTTGTCTATTGCTGCCTGACGCACACCCCTTCTCTCTTTCGCAGACGGCTTACCCTCCGACGCATTACATCCGCAGGGTCCCTCAGAGGAAGATCCACTATTTCACAGGCCTACAGGTTCTCCAGCTCCTCATCCTCTGTGGGTTTGGGATGTCACCATTACCGTACATGAAGATGATTTTTCCTCTCATTATGATAGGAATGATCCCAATCAGGTAAGACGCTCTCTGTACTGAAGACACCTCACTAAGTGGCCAGGATGTTTGGCTTCTGACTAGGCAACTGCATACTACTTAGGGTGGGTGTACACTACCATTGAAGTTGATCTAAATTACATTGCTCAGGGGTGTGAAAAAGCCTCCGCGCTCCCTGAGCAATGCAAGTTTCGCGCTGTCCACACCAGCGCTATGTCGGCGGGAGACACTCTCCTGCCAACATAGCTTACACTTCTTGCCAAGGTGGAGTCATGATGGTGACGGGAGAGCGCTCCTCCATCAGCATGATGCATCTTCACCAGACACGTGACCGGGCACGGCTGCACTAATGGAGAGCTATAGTGTAGACTTGCGCTTAGATTTCTCTGTGATCCTGTGCCATATTCTGCACTGGCTTGAGTGGTCACACAAGGTGCCAACTTGCTCCCCTGGAACCAGCTACCTGGATCATGGCTAGCAGTGTGTGGTGGGTGGGATTTTTCTCAGGACTTCCCAAGGTGGTGTGGGGCAGGGAGCCTTGGAACCATACACACCAGCCAGGATATCTAAGTGAAAGCCACTCATGACCAAGATAGACTGTAGCACAGAAGCAAGGAGGAACCCAGAAGGCAGATTAGTCTGCTCTAGGGGTAACATGACAATGCCTTGATTGGGGTAAAGCTGTGATTGAGTCTTCAACCTGTAATGTCCTAGATTACGCATGCGGCACCCCAGCTTGACCTGTAACTAGTTACTCTCAGCAGAATTGTTACATACAGTAAAGAATGTTCTCCTAAAGAACTCTCTCAGTATTAACTTAGTGCTTTATAGCTTCAAACCATGGCACAATTACAGCAGTCTCCTGGGCAGTGCTCCTTAGTGTTAAGATTACATTGGCACATGTTCACAATTGGCTGAAATTTGCCTTAGTGGCCCGGAAGTGATTTGGGGTTTTTGTTGTTGTTGTTGTTTTTTTGGTCTAAATTTCAGGAGACTCCCTTGATGCTTTAGGGGCCATTAGTGAGTGAAAGAAATTCATTTTCTCAGCATTGTAGGAGTTGGGGTTTTTTGGCTCATTAAATAAAACAATTGACCGACGCCCTCTTTCGTATTCTGTCCTTTCTTAGGTGTGGTGGGAAATGAATTAAACATCAAACAGTAATAAGCTATTAAAAATCACTTCTAAGCATGCTTGTTGGGCATCGGCCAGCCCTGTAGCAGTTGAATGATCCCCTGCTGCCTTTGATGCATTACAATGCAGCGTTTCCCACATGATCCAAAAGACACCTGGGCTGCTCGGAGAATCTGCGAGAAAAAATTGCAAATGAACAGTGTGTGTCAAAGGTGGAAACTAATGGCCCAGTCCTGTCCCCGTTGAAGGGACGGTCAAAACTGCCATGGTCTCTCTTACAATCAGGATTAGGCTCTGGGTGGCTGTCGTTTTCTGTTGCTGCCCTTAATTGCTGCTTTTCCATATGAGCTGCTGGTCGCTTAGCCCAGCCTTGCAGAAAATGCCTCCAGCCAGACAATGACAGCAGCACGTGTGTGAGCATCTCCTTTCCCTTCCCCTCAGCGGCTGTGCCTAAATGAAAATTGTAGGTAATTCTCTTTCAGTTGCTGTAACAACAGTGCGTCACCACTGGTGCTAATGTAACCCCCACGCCTCCTGGTGTGGTGGTCTGTCTCGTCTAGTGGCACTGAGACCACTTAGAAAGAGAGTTAAATGAGTCTGCTCTACAGCCTTAGCAAACAGCCAGTTGGCTTTTAGCTCATGCAGTAGAGGCTCATGCATTAAGCTCCAGAGGTCCCAGGTTCAATCCCGCCTGCTGACGACCGGGCATTACGGTAATACAGGGAACACTAGTGCAGACCATCCACAGGTGTTTGTACCACCTTGCCATCTAGCCCTGCTGTCAGGAGAACTGTTCACAGCTCACGGTAGAGCGAGGTGTGGATTGAAAATGGAAGTGAAAACATTTAAATGTGATCCTGCATATGTTTTGCTTTCCTTTAATTAGAAGGGGGGAGGGGACTGGATTGCAAAAAAAAACAATAAAACCCCCACATACATCAACATTGAGGTTACATTGTTTAACTGTGTAAAAAAAATAGGAATTGCAGAATCGTAGGATTGGAAAGGGCCTTGAGAGGTCATCTAGTCCAGTCCCCTGCACTCCAAGTCACAATTCTCATAGCAACATTCACTATCTCACACTGCACATAGACAATATCAGGGATTACTGCTTAGACTGCAAGATGGATACTTCAGTATGTGCAATCACAGCAAGTTTGTAACTGTGAGAACCTTTACTTCTGTGTCCTGAATTTTTCTCCTCATTAGTTAGTGTTACAGCAGGGCTGAGCAGGGTGGATAAAAACAGATGGTTTTTCTTGGGGCAGGAATTGGATTTTTTATTTAAATTAATGTTTTTCTTGACAAAATAAACCTGTTTACCATGAAATCTAAATGTAATACAAAATATGTTAAGGTCTAAACATCTTATAATCAAAACATTTAAATAAAAATTAAGTTATGCTGAATCCATGAGCCTCTATCAAAAACTTTTGAGTCAAATGCTGCACCTCTACATAGAGAAAGAACCTGAGGATAAACAACCAACTTTTGACGCCAAGCTTTATGAATATGGCACAATAGGACATGTGCTGTATTAAAGGCTTGATCCTGTGGGGGATCCAGGGGCTGTGCTATTGGGCGCAAGAGGCTGGCAAAGTCACCACAGACACTAGGGCCTAGCCTCTGACTCCAGGAGACACCATCATGTATCTTGTCAGGGTCATCCACTGAGCCCCCGGGGATGGTCTCATACTCCTTTTCTATAGCTTCTCCCTACCTGAGCTCCGATTGGCTCAGTTCTCAAATTATGAATATTTATGGCTCCACCCATCGTTGACCATTTTCTAACTTACACAAATGTACAATTGATAAGAATCTGAAAATACCAAGCGATATAATTGCTTAAAGAAATGTCCATAGTTACAGTGAACCCTTCTGAGTAGCAAAAAGATATACCAAATCTACTTTCAAGGCTCTATTTAGCTGTACATCAACATGTTTTAATGGTTATATCAACCAGTGACAGTGTTCCTTTCTTTAGAACAGGGGTAGGCAACCTATGGCACGGGCGCCAAAGGCGGCACGCGAACTGATTTTCGGCGGCACTCACACTGCCCAGGTCTTGGCCACCAGTCCAGGAGGCTCTGTATTTAAATTTAATTTTAAATGAAGCTTCTTAAACATTTTAAAAACCTTATTTACTTTACATACAACAGTTTAGTTATATATTATAGACTTATAGAAAGAGACCTTCTAAAAATGTTCAAATGTATGACTGGCACATGAAACTTTAAATTAGAGTGAATAAATGAAGACTCGTCACATCACTTCTGAAAGGTTGCCGACCCCTGCTCTAGAAAATAACTGAAATACAAATGGAAAAGTGGATTAAAATTGATGAATTAAATGAAAGCTTTCCACTCGGTGCTTGAAATCATGCTTTAAATCAACCCACCCTGCTGCTGAGAGTCCCCAACCAAGACTCTAGGCGCTGTACATACACATAGTAAGTGACAGTTCCTGCCCCCACATTGTTGATCATTTAAATAGACAAGACAGACACGGGGTAGAGAAGGGAAGTATTATCCCCATTTTATAGATAAGGAAGTGAAAGGAGGATTAAGTGTCTTGCTCAAGGTCACATGGGGAGTGTGTGGCAGAGCTGGGAACTGAATCCCTATCCAGTGAGTCCCAGCAGAATTTTGCAGAAATTAACACTGTGCGTGCAGAATTTCCTTACCCCCGCAGAAATGGGCTGCAGTGCTGCTGGCTGCCACTAGGGGATCCTGGACCTGGCAGAGCCCATCTCGCACATAGAAGACACTGCTGGGGGGAGGGAGAGGGAGCTGGAAGGTTCCTGGCAGCTGCAGTTCCCAGCATGCCCTGAGAAAAGGAGAGGGCAGCATGCAGGAAACTCCGTGTAAGCCTGGGGCCAAGCATCTGGGTGTTTCTCCCTCTGGATCCCTTGGCTAGGGGGCCCACAGTTGAGCTCTGCGGGAAGAGGTGTGGGTGTCTGGCCCCCGGCTGGAACAGGAACTGGGTTGGCATAGGGGATTTCTTTAACTCTCTACTCCTGGGGGAATTTTTGCCTGTGTCCATGTTCTTACAGACACACTTGCTGACAGGTATTTTGAAATAACTTACCAAAATAATTGAAACTGGTGTGATTATGTAGTGTTATTTTGACCAATAACATTTGCAGAGTTTTGCAGAATTTTTAATATCTTGGCGCAGAATGCCCCCAGGAGTAATTATTTCGGGAGACTCTACCCTGGCTGTAATGGAATATTCCATCCGGAGAAAATGTGACCTCTCTCAATTCTTAGCAGGGTCAGAGCTTTGGGGATGCTGCTGACTAAACATGACTTCTCTGGCACTATATCCCCATGGATAGGAGAGTATTTTAAGCATCCCTTTTCCTCTTTGCACAATCATTTGTGTTTCACAACATGAATTGAATGTAGCTCAAACAGAGTTTGTGTTTTCCTGGACGCTTTCATTTTCCAGTGTTTAGCTCATGTCAGATCAATTTGAGGAGTTAAGGGCATTGCGCTGCAGCTAGTGAGATTTGAAATCTCCTTTCCTGGCTACCTACTGAGGAGCTCTAAATATAAACCAGGCTTATTACATTGTTGTCGTTATTATTTAAATAGTTGAAAAGTAACTTCCTGTGCCATTGAGGAAGCAGAGGATTAATCTACAAATATCCAGTCGGATATATTAAGGAGAAAGCTTGTTAATGTTGACTGTGTTTAGGGCCGGCTCCAGGCACCAGCCGACCAAGCACGTGCTTGGGGCGGCACCTTGGGGTGGGTTTTTTTGTTCGTTTCAGCCAGGCAGCGCTCGGAGGGGGGGGGTGTTTCGGTGGTGCTCGGGGGTGGGGGATTGGGGGGCGTGGCGCTCGGGGGTGCGGGGGGCTCGGGCGGCGCTCGCAGGGGGAGTGTTACGGCAGGGCGGCGCTCCTTTTTTTTGCTTGGGGCGGCAAAAAAGTTAGAGCCAGCCCTGACTGCGTTGCCACTTAGTGTGCGTTTCACTCAAAGGAGATACCATTATTATGATGTTCTATAAAAGTAGATTCCAGAGGCCCCAATCCGTACCGTGCCCAGCACAATGGGGTCCTGGTTTTAACATGGAATAAGGCAGTCCCTCCCGCAAAGACCTGACAGGGGCAAGACGGAGAACACAGTGAAGCAGGCAGAAGCAAAAGACGAGTGACTGTAAAAGCAGTGATGCTAGCTCTCACGAACAATATGTGGTGTGTTTTCTTAAAGCCGCAGCTCTTGGAGGCATTGAGTGTCTGAGAATCTTAGCTGACTTTTGTTTATTTGGGTTCTTGTAAAAGGAACTCAGATGTATTATTTTGTTTAAAATGGCGTCCTGTTTTAAGCCAGTCTCATAATGTTTTGGGTCCTGCTTTGTGATTTTTGAATAACAGACATGAGAGCTGGAAATGACGTTCTAGGAAAGTTAGACCCCTCCTGAACACTTCAGCTCCTCAGGCTGGTTTATGTTCTGTTTCGACCGATCAAAAGCTGGTCAGCTGCCTCCCCCAAACCAAACAGGGACATAGATGTGGGGGCAAGGCCAACATTCCATTCCATCCTTGCCGCCTTCAGAGGGGAGAGGGAGCACCAGCACTAGACATGGTGGAGATGCTGGCCTGACAGCTGAAGGCAATTTGTTCTAGGAGGGTCTTTGCAACACTGCCGTTTCAGGGATTCCAGCGATGTGAACAAACATGGCTGTGTTTTCCTGCCAGCTTGACAAACCTGATGTAAATCAGCAAGTTGCATGAATTGCCCCAGACACACCCAGCTCTGAAGAGCCTGGAAAAGGATGAACATAACCCTTATTGCAGCACTAACCTGAATCTAATTATTTCTGTTGTTCACTCGTAGGTATAACCTGCTTCCTAGGATCATTGAAGCAAAATACTTAGATGCTATGGATGCGGAGCACTAAAAATGAATCTCTGCTCTCAGAACAGCGAACAGCTTTTCAAATCAAAAGGAAATGGCAGCCTTGCTGAGATGTAGAATTATTTATCTGAAGTTCTCTTTTGTTTAGAACCTCCAGAACTTTCTTTCTGCTCTAGTCTGGCACTTGGAGATATACGGTTGAAGACCAATTGGCCATTCAAGTTTCAGATCAAAACAGCCTTGGATTGAGAGGCCAGTACTCTTCTGAGTTTTGAGGCAAGCCAGCTTTATGGAAATGTCACCTTCTACATCCTAAAACTTGAAGTCCCACAGATCAATGTGTTTCTCTTGTTGGATTGTGCTATGCTAGGGTTGCCTCACGTTCCCTTTTTTAAGGGGGATCCCTTTTTTATACACTGTGTCCCTTTTCCCAGAACACTATTGAGATGTAAGGACAGTAATCAACCCTTGCTTTACAGATTTACTGAATAATTTGGAGCTTTAATGCAATTACCCATCTCTCCAGTTCATCTTCCAAAAGGATAGCCCTATGTCAGAGGATCTCGTCAAGTTATTGATTAGTAGTGGATGGGCTGGGAAGCAAAAGAATATGGTTGTGCTGAGATTGTGTATTTAATTTTTTCATGTGTACCAGAAATGTTCAGAGGTTGGATTCACTTTGTGATGCTGATGTAATTACAGCCGCTTGGGAATGAGTTGAACCTATTTTACACTGTTACTTCTCAGTAATCGAATTTAGAATTGTAGGTGTGTACAGCAGCAACATTTTGGTTGTGCCCAAATTCACCTGGATGCTGAAATGTGGCAAAATTCAGTCATGTGCATTAATGTTCGCATATACATATGTACAGAACGGCCTATGTGTACATATATACATACATAATTGAGATTGGTGTATATATTTTGCATATATATTATACATATATTGGATATCTAGGCATATTCTTTCAAGATATTGAAAGTGTTCTTGTGCAATCAGTGTTACCTGTACTATGTTGACATACATTTGCCCTTTGCTTTGGTGCTTCATTTTTCTCCTTCAAAGCCATTCTTTGTCAAACTGCATTAACCCAATTACTGATCTTTTTTAAACATACTGCTACGTTCAAACTTTCCTTCATTTTCCTCTAGTCCTTTGGCTTTTGTGACCTGCATCATCCTGTCTGAATGCTTTCTGACATCTGAATTTTCCATTTAATTTTAATGTACAGTATGTAGTGAAAGTTGGTTGTTTTCTAATCAATATTTCTGTTTGTCACTTCACTGTTTCAGTTTTGTAGCTACCTCCCATTTTCCCCCACCCCCAAACATTACATTATATTTCTGTATGAATTCTAACTCTCCTGCTATCTATTTTATCTTTTGGTTTATTTAATTTAGCTGGTATTGTGGTCAGTTTTTCTATACTTGAAGTACTGTGAAACAAGCTATCCTGTAGCGAATTCCATATTCATCTCTAGTGCAGCCAGGGGCAAACTTTACAAGAAAAGAAAGTGGAGCAATGAAGATAATTTTAAAAAGCAAAAATTAGGATCACATTACAATAAATGCAAACAGACAGTAGATTAGTGCAGACAAGTGTTTTTGTTTCAAGCAAATTGTTTGCATAATAATTGGCGGTGAGGTTTATCAGAGAGAATACATCGGCAATTTGGCTTTCTTTACGAAGTAAAAAAACG
Organism: Mauremys mutica; assembly: GCF_020497125.1. Lineage (NCBI taxonomy): Eukaryota > Metazoa > Chordata > Testudines > Geoemydidae > Mauremys > Mauremys mutica. The sequence continues at coordinate 136,196,191 of NC_059076.1, read as the reverse complement.
CCTCTCTCCATCGCTGAGAGGAACTGGGGAAGAAAGCTCATATGCTAAAACCAAACTTATAAACCCAAACTCAATAACTAGTTTGCTTTTAATAACACTCAAAGGGATTCCATCATAATGCAATTGCCTACAGCTTTGAAGGAAACTACTGACAGCAGAGTGTTCAGTTTCTCTTTGAAGTTTCATAAGTTTCCCATTGACAATCCAATGAAGGAGCACCAGGTTGTTCCTAAGGGTTTATATGTTACTGTCAGGGATAAACATTTAGCACAGTGATTTCAGGGAAATAGATTCTCTACTTCATTAGCCATCTAAGCAGCATTGTATTACCTTGAAAATGTAACCTTATGTTCTACTCAACTCCTGCGGATGTGCTGTGAGGGTCATGGCCTAATTTGGCCCCCTTAATAAATGAAACGTGGGCATTGCCATTCATTTGTTTTTACTAGGAATATCTTAGCACACCAAAAAGTAATCGCTGTAGTAACAAACATGGCTAACTAACTAACAAACAGATCTGACACTTTTTGCATGATCCAGAACAAGAAGATAAGAATTAAAGGCAACTAAATTATGCACATTGACTAATATTCTTAATCCTGGAATCAGGTCTATAGTAGGCTTGCTAGCAGTCATTGCAGAAGTTTCAAATTAAAGTTTATTCATTTTTTTAACGTCACCTAAAGATGAGGTGAATGTTCAGCAAACAAGACTGTTGTATGGTCCAGAGGGCAATCTGTGCCAGTCCACACAAAAAAGACCAGGTGACTCAAAAAGAGAACAGTATTGATATCCATGGTCGGATATGAATTGCAATAAGACAGTTTTCCAGCAAATTCTTTCCTTCCCAGTGTAAAACACATTGAAGTGAAACCCTCTGAAAAGAAGGTTGGGTGTCTCAAATACTTTGGAGTGACCTGCGTGTTGAAAACATGGGTGTTCGAACTACACATTTGTTGTGTTGTGTAATTGATGCTTGGGCTCCCAGTGTTTATGTTTCTAACAGTAGCCGTTAATGTGAAAAATCAGACTCCATGCATGAGAGGGTATAAAGCACACGATGGATCCCCTGACTGGGAGCGGGGCGTGAATGCTGCATGCAAAGCAGCTGTTTCAAGTAAAAGTCCATAGGTGAAATTCATCTCTGTGCAGTCTCATGGAGCATAAGTTGTCCATAGGTTTTGGGTTGACCCTCTGCACAGGAGGTGAATTTTGCTGTACACATACAATAAATCTAGTTACAGAAAAGCCTATGAGCGTACCTGCAAACTGCATGAAAATAATGTAGGACTAAAAAGGAAAAAGAAAACCCTAAACTATGTGCAATAGAACAGCTACCATAGGGTTCATTGTTCACCTTGTAAACTTACATGAGTTACCACGACCTGTCATTTTTGCATTGACAGACTGGGTGTGTTGCACTTAACAAAAGCCCTGGCAGGAGTAACCTATTTTAAATGAGCTCTTTCTCAGTTTCTTGAAAGAACCAAAAATGCCCTTTACTTTTCTCTAAGTCTCTCTGAAAATAGCAGTCCAGATGCAGTGACAAACGTCGCTGAGTTAAGCAATGTAAAATATAGAAATAGTTACACTTCAATATGGTTTGGAGGCAAATTAACCCTCACAGCTAAAATAAACACCCTAACTACTTCTATATTAAGTTGTTGTTTTGGAACAGTTTGTGATGCAATTTCAATCTCGCGTGTATTTTCTTTTTACCATAAACATGACTTTGATTTTGTTTTCCCCCAGGGTTTTCACTATATAAATCATGGGCCAGAGAATCAACTGATGTAAATTATCATCAGTCAATGCAGTCAATAGCACTATTCCTATTTTCCCTATCTGAGGATCTGGCCCTACATTCTAATCTATGGGTATCAGATGACAAGCTTGACTATGTCAGAATGTCTTGAATTCTATCAGGCTCACAAGGTACTGGTAATGATGATCCTATTTCAGACCCAAAAAAGTCAGGATTTTCATACAAGTACCTTTCCCTTCCTGTTACAAATGAAAGTTCTTTTGCTTCTCTTTTTACTGATGTAAGCAGGCATTTCCAGGAAGTAGGCTAACTAAGAAAAGAGAGTTTGCTAAACAGAACTATTTCTGCACTTTAATACCTGTGTGAAGGTTAAGACAGTTAGAATGTAATAACCAAAAGTTTTCTTTTATTATAAGCTCTTTAGATAGATATGCACAATGTTATGTATAAATATTGCCAAAGAACTGGATCTGAAAAGATGACGATTGCTGTTAATTAAGAGGGCCTTGTGCTATATTCTACTGGAGTCAGACGGTAGTAAATACCTGTGAAATGACTGGAATTTTGTAACCTAAATTAGTTGCCAACATCTGCCAAAATTATGAGGGTACTGGGAAATATAATACACTTTTTTTTAAAAGGCTGTAGTTTGTAGGCACTTAATGGTATTGCTAGAAGTCATCCTGATCAGGTGGAGATGTAATATTAATTGATAAATAGGTCTGCTTGCTCTGAAAGTTCTTTTTAAAGCTGATGAAATGCTGTTGCTACATTACACATTGAAATGGATATGTTGAGGTCTGTTGTGTGTATTAAAGAATGCTGGTGCTGTATGGGCTGCTGAATGTGCCTTCCAGATTGCTCAGAAACTAACACACAAAAATCTCCACCAAGCAGCGGCGAAGTTTGAAAGCCTTATTGGATGGTAAAAGCTAGCTGGTTACATACCACCAGGTCACTGTTAGGGTAGTGACATAAAAAAATGCTACTTGGTGAAACATCCCAAGGTAGAATCAGATAATTGTACTGTGAGAAACACACATCACTGATGAACTGCCCATGAATTAAGGATACAATCATATAAAAACAAATACAATACACTAAGATGCTGAAATATGACCATTACAAGCCCTTGACTCGCTGCATATCACAGCAGGACCACACAAAAAAAAAATCTTGATGCACCCAGCTTCTAAAACATGCATCTCCAACTGAGCCACCGAATTAAGCTAGCTTTTGGAGAGGTGTGCGCCTTCCATTTCACTGCATTGAAACCATCATCAGGAAAACATAGTTCAACAGCATGATCTTGAGAGAAGCAGGAATTTTGGTTCAAGGTGATTGGATTGTAGATCTAGATTGTTAATCAGAACAAACATTTCATTTGCCATCTCGAAGAGAGAGGAAAGTAACATCAATGGGAGAAGATATATTGATCTCACCTCAAGAACAGCCTTCATGTTCCAGATTTCTGCTAAGCATTCACTTTGCACATGTCGGAATAGACAGAGATAAAAGTCACCTAGAACAGTGAGAGGGTCACTTTTTAAAATGTGCATTTATACTTGGAAGCTAGCTGGCAGCAGTAGCGATGGTTTAAATTAATAAATTGTTTGCCCTGTCTGTTTCCCATACCATGGCATTGGCTACTGCTGCTAAATCGTTGCTCTCTCTTCTCCTTGTGTTAACCATCACACATTCCTTCCATGGATCATACATCAGAGGCAAAATCTACTCTTCTACTCTCCATTCCAAAGACATTGGCAATGTGTCACTATAGCATGCCACTCAATCTTCACTGGCCTGTACAAATTCTGAGCTAGCTTTAAGGCGTAGGCATGGCAACTCATGCCATCTCAGACAATTATGAATCAATCATAATTTCTGTTATATGATTGTTGTGCTGCTGTATGCAGCACCTCTTTAGATGGTTAGCTTTCTGGTGCAGTTCTTGACTAGAGCAGGCCTTTCTTTCATCTCTTGAGCTTCCAAAAATACTGAAGTGATGTGATTGTCTAATTTTCCTAGGTGTGTTTCCAAGGAGGCCTGTGGTGGTTAGAAGTGAAAAGCACATAGCATTGCCAATTTGATATCAAGTTGCTTAAAGAAAACGTGCCTTGAACTCCCAGTCCTGTCCCCGGGGCTACAGGCCTGGCTTGGGTTACAGCAAAGAACTGGCAACCAGGATTGTGTCAAGAGCTGAGGGTATTGGAGGTTGCCAGAATATTTTAAGAGGTTCCAGAAATGCCTAACAACTTCTAATACCTTCTTTCACTGTGGTGTGTCCATAATCCTTATGGCATCTCCAGCATTGTTGCTTCTTCACAAATGCACATGGTTGCCCTTCAAGCTAAGAAAATCAGTCTATAATTTTTCTATAGAAAAGTGCAAGAACATGGATCACTGGGTACGATTCTGAACTGTATTTGATAGAACATCTATGATGTCCTGGGGAATGTATTGCCTCTCCCTCCCCGTCTCTGCCTCTCCCGGTGAGAGAATTCAGTTTCCATTATAAGACCCAAAGCCTGGATGTTCGATGAGTAGAGGTGGCCTGTTGTGCCAACATGCATATGGTGGCATTTGTAATGTGGATTCTTTTTGTTGTGAACCAAGCTAGACCATCCAGCTCATTTCACTTAGACTTGAGCTGAGCACCCAGGTGTGGAAAGCCACCAAATCCCCCCCAGCTAGTAAACACTTCTAAATTTAACTGCTGCTCCACTTCAAGCTTGAAATGCACCAGTCCCAGTGATTTCCTGTATTGTCACTGTTGCACTGCTTTCTTGCTATGGTGCTGTCCACTTTGTGATTGAGCAAGATGGCAGCAAGGAGGAAAACTGATTAAATGAAAATCCTTTAGGTTAATAGTCTTTGGCACTCTGTCCTCAATGCGCAAAGAGACGAGCTGGCTGACAGTACCTTCACCTTAGTTACATGATCGGATCCAACAGAAAATCTGCGTATCAGGTTCAACATCTGATGTATCTATTTCCGTACTTGGTTTACCAAGTTCAGCAGGGCAATGAGACGCATGTCAGCTTTGCTGGAAGTAGCTGATCCAATGAGTGCAGTAGCTAGGTAATTAAGTACCATGGTTTGCAGGAGATCTGTTTTCAGGGCACGATTAATTATGTTCAATGAGTGACACAGCCCTCTCGGTATAAACTATTAAGTTCATCAGGCGGTGTATCTGTTTCAGTGAAATACGTGTCTGAGCAGTAATGTTCCATACATCTTTCCATTATTAATGTATCCATTTCAATGTGCAATATTTTGTAGCCCCAGACTTCCGGAATTTGGGACGTGGAGCTCCTTCTGGTTGGCAACGACCCGCCCTTGCAAACCTGGGTGCGGCAGTTAGGGGCCTGACTTCATACTTGGCCACTTAAATAGGTGACCCAGTTTTTCAGAGGTGCTGAGCATCTGCAACTCCCCTTGACTGCACTGAGATTTGTGGGTGCTCAGAACCTCTGGAAACAGGTCGCTTCCAGCTAAATGCCTAAACACAGAGTTAGGAGCCTAACTTGAAGCACCCAGGTCTGACTGTTGAGGCTGAGGTGCACCTCCACAACTGTACACCCTACTTGGCCGATGGCAGTCTTGGCTCCAAAGAGACCCAGACATAGAGAAATGAAGTACAAATGCATGAGTCCGGCAAGCCCATCACCTCCCTCGCCAAGCATAGCGGTCGGTGGAAGTCTTGAGTTGTACCTACCTACACGTCAGCTGACTGAGCATGTGTAATGAGTAACTTGGGTTAGAGCGACCTTAAAGAATATGCCAGTTACAAACAGTGTTCTGTATTTTCTTCTCCCTCTCCCCCTACCCACATGGAGTAGTATCTTATTCCTCAGTTTCCACTGTGAAGATTGGCACTTTGCCACGTGGGTAAGGCAGAATCTGCCCTTTAATTCTTACTTCCCTAAAGTATTCACCCCTACAGGTTATATTATGCAGCCAAGTCTCTTTGCCCTGTGTTGGACCTGCAAAGAGCCTGTGCAGAAATGACAGATTACAATTCCCCACCTCCTTCTGGGAGATACAGGGTAATGGCATATACAGGTAAGCCTCATGGAGCACCCAGAACCTAAAAACAGAGGAGCTTTAATTCTCTGTTCCCTGAGATATTCAGAACTGATTCTTAAATCCTGTATCCTGCTTCCATACAAGCTAATGCTAGAAAAGCTGCTGAGCTCAGACAATCTGTTACATGCCAGGAGATTGCTAGGGGTGGTTTTATTTTTTGACATGTCACTTGGAATGCAGCCAGTTAATAGATTTCTGTACTTGGTGACCAAAAGGTTTCCTTGACAGCTCGGCTAGGAGCTAGTCTATAAATATTTTAAGTGGCAAAACACAAGTGGTTTGTATTTATAGAGGTGGAGCCTATAGATATTGCACTTGCTAAGTAGGATTTTAAACGCATGCATATTAACTAGTGTTGATTACAGTGAACGATTTTCTTTTGATAAAAGAGTTGCTTCTTGGGGAAAACAATTCCTTTATTGTATAAGGAACTCTGTTGTATTTTGAAACATACAAATAAAAAGAGAAATATACTGTTTATATATTTCGATGCTGTGCTCTGATGTCTTTTATTATTATTTAAAGTCGCCCAAGGACTCATTTCCTCTTCTAAAACAGCAATACCCTACCATGGTTTAACGCAGTTGTCTTAAGACTCAGGGGCTGATCTGAAACCAACTGAAGTCAATAGGGAGTCTTTCCATGACTTCAGTTGGCTTCAGGATCAAGCCCGTAAGGATGAGACATTGACATAGAATTCTGTTGTGCTCTGAAATAGCATTTCTGGATGGAGCAGGTGCCAGGTAGACCTGTGTCGCTGTTTCAAGGGGAGAATCTTGCTTTTTCTTGCAACAGAGTGCTGATTATTTTTAAATGACATCTCAGGAGGTTCTCTCTATCGGAGTTGCTTATATGGACCCCATTATCATCAAATCTGAGCACCTCCTTATCTTTAATGGATTTAGCCTCACAACACATCTTTGAGCTATTTACCCCTGTTTTGCAGATGGGAAACTGAGTCACAAAGAGGCTAAATGACTTGGCCAAACCCACCAGGAAGTCTGTGGCAGAGTAGGGAGTTGAATCCAGATCTCTTAAGCCCTAGAGGAGTGGCCTAACGGTTGGACCATCCTCCTGCCTACATCACTGCTATGATATCCTGAATGAGGTGCCTGCTTCTGTTACCCATGAAAAGGTAGCCATATTCTCTGCTAACCTAAAACAGAGCTGAATGTGACAATAACAAAATAGCCAGTGAAATTCATTCATTTGGGAGAATGAAAGTGATCCCCTGTTGTAGATATTTCATTCCATCATCAACAGCTGAGCTATTCACCAGCCTCTTCGGTGTGTGTGGAAGAGAGTGATTTTGAGTGATAGCATCCCAAAGAGGTTTAAGTATGTCAGTAAAAGGGCAAACATAATCTGAGGATCTATAAGGGAAGAGTCTGGCCTTTAGAAAAGGATGTGGAAAAAACGTGTGCACCCCACACACCTTATATGTGCACCCATTCACTGAGGCACTGCACAATGGCAGTGATTGCATGAGCATATGGGCAAATATACATCCAATTGGACACTGACGTGCAGTTCAAGGTACTAATTAGGTGCTTAAGGAGGGATTCCCCTTGCCACACACACATTCTCTTTCCTAGTCGGGCCATTGTATTATTATTTCTATTATAGTACCTAGGAACCCGAGTCATGGAGCAGGACACCGTTGTGCTGGGTTGTTGTACAAACAGAACAAAAATGTTATGGTTTGGCATAAACACAGAGAAGTTAGGTTAGAACATAAAATTCTCTTGCTGGAAGGTTGCACCATAACAGTACTTTATTTCTGAGAATTCAGAGCAATAACACACACGAATTCAAAATCAGAGTGAGACAAAACAGGCTGCTCTCTAAAAACTGAGGCACAACTCACCCAGCCATACTCTGGGCTGGCTGGTTGACTGCTGACTGCCTCTGATTGCAAGCTTCCCTACACAGCCTCCTGCCTGCAAGCAGGACCAGAAACCCTCTACCCTCCTTCCCCCACACACTCTTAAAGTGATAACGTGCAATTCCACTACAGTCCTCAGTAGAACACAAAAAAAGACAGCCCCTGTCCCAAGCTCTAAAAGCCCCCTGGTCAACAAAGCAATAATCCCCTTAGGGTAGGTAACTCTTGCAAGGCCTCTTTCAAACAGGGGCTGGGTCGCAGTGGGTTGTCAAGCTGCTCAGAAGCAGCCGAGTCAGGGTTGCTGAATCTTGGAGCAGCTTCTTGAGCTGCCTGTGTTACACCAGAGTCCATTTTGGCCCTTGAGAGCCCAGAATCTTTTTGCTTCACCTTCCTCCTGGACTGTGTGTGCTTTGCCTCCCAAGGGCGAGGCACGCGATCTCGCCCCTAGATCCAATTGCAAGGGGTGTATTAGAAAGAACTGAGGTCGAGAGAACTGTGCATGGAAATTTCTGACACCGTGGCCTGTTGTTTATGTGAAGAGCTTCCCGCATCCTAAACTTTCCTCCAGTGCTGATGCTTCATCTTTCTTAATTAGAGAAGGATGTGATGTCTCTGCTGTATCCTCTGTTCCAACATCATCTCTCTCCTCCGCTCCAGCTTTCTGTACTGCCCTAGAGGTGCTAACTGGTGTTTTCCTGTCTTGCTCCCAATGCAAGGACTATGGCAATTCAACATGTAATTTTGTGATGTCCTGGCCTATAGTTGACCGCCACCTCTCCTTGCTTTGCTTGGACTGTCCTTTGGCGTGACCTTCAGCAACTGCTCAGGATTGTGAGAATCTCCATTCATTTACATTGCAACAAAGCATTCCCATATGAAGTCAGGCCGCCCACCCTCTCCTCTACTCCTCCTTCCTTTTCCATGCCATTTCCTATATCTGCCCCTATTCCAGCTGTCACGGGGCACACCCTTCACCACCAGACCAGCCCCTCCTTTTGGTACTCTGGGGATTAGCTTGAGGCCGATGCCCCCACCCCCGTCCGGGATTTGCACACCGTCACTCCATCTGCCTGCACCCCCTCTCGCAGCCTCAGGAACCAGTGTCCTCTTCGGGTCTCAGCGTGTCACTGTCTCTGTTTCACCTTCAGGGGGAGGTTTAGCTGCTCAATAGTCCTAGGCAGTCCTCTCACTCACTGCCTGGTGGCTGGTAGGGGAACCCGGGCCCACCCTCTTCCCCAGGTTCCAGCCCAGCAACCCTCAGCTCAGCAGCCTGGGCCTTCACTCTTTGGCCTCATTGCTCCTCCCCTGGGCTTCTTCCTGCCACTGGTTCCCCTTTTCTTCTCAGACCTACCTGTTCCCCAAAACCTCCCTCTTCCCAGGGAGTGACTGCAGGCTGCCATCTCCATTTGCTCCTCTGTCACCTCGGAGTGTCTGCCTTTTCCCAGCAGCCCCTTCCGATCGCAGCTCCTGAGCTTTATAGGCTCTGCCTATTCCTGCCCAGCTGAGCCTCCCTTAGTCAGCTGCCTAATGGGTTAAGTGGCCCATCTGGCCTGCATTCAACCCTACAGAGTGAGTGTGGGGTAGTCACCCCATCGCACCAGCAAAGCATTTAAAACATGTTTGTCTCACTGAAGCTGATAGGGGGGCGAAGCACATGCTTATGCCCTGTAGTAAATCAGGGGCTTTGTGCAGAGCAACATGGTAAACCTGAGGGTCTAAAATAACCAAAAAATTAGGGGATGTTCCTGCAACAATAACATTGCATCCCTAGGACACAACCACACAATAAGCCATGTAGTCAAATAGGGTTGCTCAACATGTAGCTTTGGGGCTGAGTGGGGCCTATGGCAGTGGGTTTCAACCTTTTGTACTGGTGGCGCCTTTCACACAGCAAGCGTCTGAGTGCGACCCCCCCCCCAATAAATTAAAAACACTTTTTAATATATTTAACACCATTATACATGCTGGAGGCAAAGCAGGGTTTGGGGTGGAGGCTGACAGCTCGTGACCCTGGAGGTAATAACCTCGTGACCCCCTGAAGGGTCCCAACCCCCAGTTTGAGAACCCCGGGCCTATGGTTAGTGAGGGGTAGAAAGGGAAGAGAAGAAATGTTAATCATCAATTATTTATGGCTCTTTCTCCCACCGGATGAATGCGAGGTGAGGAGAATATCTGAGCAATTGTAGCCATGTGTGTTGTATCAGCTGTCCTGAGCCTTATCTTCTACCAGGCAGCACCTGTGTGGGGGTGACAGTTGGGGCTGAGTGAATGATTCTCAGTAAATCATTTCCCTGATGGTTTTTAGTATCTTGTCCTGTTTGCAGAATGGCTGCCGGCAGTTTGTGGTTTCCACACATGTATTATTCACTGGTTGGATTGTTTGTATTCACTGTTGAGAGAGGTTGATGTCCATGAGATTTCTCACATTCTTGACATTATGCATTTGCTCGTAAGTAGAATCATAGAATATTCCACCACCTTTCTAGGTAACCCATTCCAGTGCTTCACCACCCTCCTAGTGAAATAGTGTTTCCTAATATCTAACCTAGACCTCCCCCACTGCAACTTGAGACCATTGCTCCTTGTTCTGTCATCTGGTACCACTGAGAACAGCCAAGCTCCATCTTCTTTGGAACCCCCCTTCAGGCAGTTGAAGGCTGTTATCAAATCCCCCCTCACTCTTCTCTTCTGCAGACTAAATAACCCCAGTTCCCTCAGCCTCTCCTCGTAAGTCATGTGCCCCAGCTCCCTAATCATGTTCATTGCCCTCTGCTGGACTTTCTCCAATTTGTCCACATCCCTTCTGTAGTAGGGGGACCAAAACTGTGCACAATACTCCAGATGTGGCCTCACCTGTGCCGAGTAGAGGGGAATAATCACTTCCCTGATCTGCTGGCAATGCTCCTACTAATACAGCCCAATATGCCATTGGCCTTCTTGGCAACAAGGGCACACTGCTGACTCATATCCAGCTACTCATCCGCTATAATCCCCAGGTCCTTTTCTGCAGAACTGCTGCTTAGCCAGTCAGTCCCCAGCCTGTAGCGGTGCATGAGATTCTTCCTTCCTAAGTGCAGGACTCTGCACTTGTCCTTTTGAACCTCATCAGATTTCTTTTGGCCCAATCCTCCAATTTGTCTAGGTCACTCTGGGCCCTATCCCTACCCTCCAGCATAATTAAAAGGAGGGCTTGGAGAAGCCAGAATCTCTAAGGCAGTGATAGCAGCAAAGGCCAAGTTTGGCCAGATCCTGGGATCTTTCCCAGCTGTGCTCTGCAGCCTAAATTTTTGTTTAAAACGCATTAAGTCTCTAGGCCTTATGGTTGTGGAGATAACCAGCCAGGTGTCAACCAACTATAAATGGATGCACTGCATCCATCTGAGATGTCAACTAGCCTAAAACAATAGTTCTGTGTAGTGCAAGGTGTCCCCATTCAATACAAACTCTGAAGCCTAATGATGATAATTTAAATGTCAACATTGTCCATCATTCATCAAAGCATCAAGAAGGAAGAAGGCTCATGGGCCCCATGACAGTCTTCTGCACCCCCAAACAAATACATATTTGATGCTGGGCATAGTCTAATGCGAGTTTACCTCATTTTGGCATCATGAGTGAACAGAATTTTGTAGAGTTACTGGCACTTGCAGTTTGCCGGGTCATTCAGAAAGTGTGTGTCAGGAGCATACATCATATCATGGCCTCTGAGTGGCCAAAGGGAGGAGGGAGAGAGAGACAATCTGCTGTGATTGGCATCTGATTTTTGTGATCTCAAGTAGATGGTGCTTGCTTTTCTGGAAGGAGCTTGAGAGTAGTTCTCTCTCTCCTCTTCCCCCACCTTCCAGCATCCCCATCTTCTGAATCTTTGGAAGCAGATAAAGTGTAGAATGAAATTTGAGAGAAATTAGTTTTTTCCTTTCTGCACTGCCCTTTCCAAGGCATCACTCTTAGAAAAATTAACTTGAATTTGAGATGAGCCCAGCTCTGATATTTATGAACACGGCAGTGGCAGTAATTATTTTGCCGTGCCTTATATTAGAGCAGCGTAAAAGAACTCTGTTGAAAGGTGCAGCCACATGGTAAAGCTTCCATGTTCTCGCGGGTTAATGCATTTGATCATTGGTGTATGTGAATGCTGCAAAGAGAGGTGTTTTCTTAACCTCTGTTAGCTAATCAGAGTTGGCTACCTTGGGTTAAAATAGCAGCGAAGACACGGCCATTCAGCTTTGACCCCAAGTTCGCAGCTTGAGTTAAAACCTACTGGGGAGCCTGCAGTTGCAATCAAGCTGCTAACCTGCCTTAAAAGCCAAGTCACCATGTCTTCATTGCTATATTATCCCGAGTTAGCTCACCCGAGTTAAGAACACACCTTTTCTTGCACTGCAATTGTGGAGTGTGCCTAAGGCTCATGTAGACATCCTGAGCTCGCTTTATTCTAGCTAGCTTGAGAACTGCAGTGGTGAAGCGGCAGCAACACAGGATTTGGAGTAATTACCCAGGGTTCTGGGTGGGCTTGTACGATTCCTGCCGCAGCCCTTCACAAAGCTAGCACAGGTACGTCAGCCCAAGCCGCCGTCACAACCCGTGATGGCAGCAGAGGTGGACCTTTACACGCTGAGGCCAAGAAAAGGGAAAGATCAAAACTTGCTTTTTGAAAAACCGATTCCGATAATGTGGGATCAGTTGTCTAATACAAAATCGTACGTCATAAAGATCAAGAAGCGCTCGTTTTAATCATACCTTCCGGAGGAAAGAGTCTGTTCACAGACACTGGCAAACGGCGCTGCCTGTGCACTAAACGTGCAGCTGTATTTTTTTAATCAGAGTCTCAATCTTCTATGGAGAACAGATGCCACCTGGAGCACGGTAGGAAAAATACTGCTGTGTGTTTCTTGTACGACGTTTCCAAGAACTACACTGACTTTGTGACACACTTCAGGTACAACCTTTCTTTTTCCACAGAGAGATTGATTTGTTGCTTTTCCTCTTGGCATAGGAGCTTTTCCGGGCCAGATGGTTAGCTAATGTAAATCAACACCCTTCCATTAGTCAGTAGAGCTATTCCAGTTTACACCATCTGAGAATCTGGCCCATGTTGCAAGGGAACTTTATATTAACAAGCCAAAAGAAAAATGCCTACACTGGGCAAGTATGCAAGTGAAAACATTTGAAAGCTTTTCTCAGCTCCCATAACAATTCAAATCATTAGAGTCCTGTTATAATCAGATTAGAGCACCAGGCCATTGTCATATATTACGTCAGAGTATGCATATTTGTGTATGAAAGAGCTGTAGCAAGTGCGCCTGGGCTGAAATTTCATGTGCTCTGTACTTCAGCCATCACCTTAAGTAAATAATATAATTATATTGGCTCATTAATAAAAGATCATCAAGTAGATACTATCCCTTCTCTGCTACGTTCACGATCTGGAACGCCTGTTGATTTTGGCTGACTTGGGTTTTTGTTTGTTGTTTACTGTGGAGTTTTTTAACATCTTTAAGTGTCTTCCCCCATTTCTGTTTGGTGATTTCTTGATGGCCATTCTATGTGCACAAATTTCCTCTCCATAATGTCCTGTATTGATATATATGTGTCTTATGGAAAGGGAATGATACTTCAGCTCGGATGGAGCCATAATGTCACCTGATAGACATAAGAATGGCCATGCAAGGTCAGACCAATGAGCCTTCTAGCTCAGTATCCTGTCTCCCAACAGTGACCTGTGCCAGGTGCTCCAGAGGGAATGAACAGAACAGGGCAATTATCGTGTGATCCATCCACTGTCCTCCAGTCCCAGAATCTGGCAGTCAGAGGTGCAGGGACACCCAGAACATGGGGTTGCATCCCTGACCATCTTGGCTAATGGACATTAATGGGCCTATCCTCCACAAACGTATGTCATTCTTTTTTGAATCCAGTTACCATTTTGGTCTTCACACATCCCCTGGCAATGAATTGCACAGGTTGTGACTGTGTGTGTTGTGTGAAGAAGAACTTCCTTATATTTGTCTTAAACCTGCTGCCCATTAATTTTATTGGGTGCCCCCTGATTTGTGTGTTTGTGAGGGGGTGAATAACACTACCATATTCACCTTCTCCACACCATTCATATTTTATAGACCTCTATCATTTCCCAGTCTTTGTATTCTCTCCTCATATGGAAGCTATTCAATACCCCCTAATCTTTTTTTATTGACCTTCTTTGTACCTTTTCCAACTCCAATATATCTTTTTTGATATGTGGCAACCAGATCTGCATGCAGTATTCAAGATGTGGGTGTACATGGAAATTTTCTTTCTTCTTTTAGTATGTGTATATCCAAGAGCTATCAGAACAGGGCCGTTTTCCTTCACTCCTTAGACCATGTCTGCACTAGAGACCTTACAATGGCATGGCTGTACCGATGCAGCTCTGCTGCTGTAAGATCGCTCGTGTAGCTGCGTTATGCCGACGGGAGAGAGCTCTCCCGTCGACATAATCAAATCAGCTCAACGAGGGGTGGTAGCCATGTTGGTGGCTGAGCGTCTCCTGCCAACATAGCGCTGTGCACACGAGCGCTTGTGCCGGCAAAACGTATGTTGTTTTTTTCACACCTCCTGAGTGTCACAAGTTTTGCTGACATAAGTGCTAATCTCAATGTGGCCTTATTCTGGCAAAGGCCCAGGGCGCAAGGACTGAGTGAAACCCTGAGGATCTGGCCCAAAGAAACGTCTGCCTGTAACTGGATTACGCAGAGGAAACGCTTCCAAAATGTGATGTAAATAGCAAGTGCCTGATGCTGTGTCAAAGCAGCATGAGCTTCAAAAGCAGCTCTGCACTTCATACCCAGTACGAGTCAGCTGTGCGTTGGCTGCTGTGCTCACCCCAGAGGAGGCTGCCTTTCACGTACAGTCTATGCGGAGCTGAGTCAAGAGAGCGGATAAGGTAGAGCTAACTCGGATATCCCCAGGCCGCTGAGCCGGGATTGTTTTCGACAGGCGCCAGTTAGTTCTATTAGGAACAGGGCTCATTCCCAGCCCCGACAGCAGCCTGCTGGGCTGAAAGCTTCAGTTCTGATGTAAATCTGGAGAGATTTTTAAAGGCAAGCGAGCCCAATATCTAAAGCCTGTGTTTGTGCTGTGAATCCAGCAGGGGGAGCCTCGCCTATACATTTAGACTAAACGAATCCTATTATTTTCTTGAAGCAAATGCCTTTATCCCTGGCGTTCTCCCTGGGTGCTGGCCTCTGCCTTTCCCCTGAGGAGGTGGAACCATATTTCCCAAAGGGAAAATGGGAGACAGGGTGGGGCTAGCCTGAGGCTCCCCCGTCAGCCCCACACGAGGGGTGCGGGCTCTGGCCAGGCGGCACTTACCTCAGGCGGCTCCTGAAAGCAACCGGTGCATCCCTCTGGCAGCAGCTCCTGGGCAGGGGGTTTCCATGCGATGCCCCTGCCCACAGGCACATCCCCCACAGCTCCCATTGGCTGCATTTCCTGGCCAATGGGAGCTGCGGAGTTGGCACAGTGGGGAGGGCAGCACGCGGAGACCCCCTGCCACCAGCAGGAGCCACTGGGACTCAGCAGCCGCTTCCGGGAGCAGCGCAGAGCCAGGGCTGTCTAGATGGATAGCCCACGCTCATTGCCACGAGCCCCTCGCTGCTGCACATTGGTGGGGTGGGGGTGGGGAATCTTGCCCTGCCAGTGAATTCACTAGCTAGTGTGGATTCAGTGTCAGGATGGGGAGACTGTTTATCCGCAGGCCTGTTCAGAATAGAATCTGTTCTGGTGGGTGGCGGGGAGGAAGGAGAGGTCTGGGGCTTCTTGTCCCTATTAGATAAGAGCTCCCCGTTGTGAGATCCTGAGAGAGGCTGAGCGCTTGTGGCTCCCACAGAAATGAAAGGGGGTTGGTAGGTCCTGCATGTGCTATTCAGTGATCACCCGATGCTTACAGTGCATTAATCTGTGGATGGTTCCAACTGGCTGATGAGCATAACAACAAGAGCTTTGCAGCAACCCCCCTGGCCTCTCTCTGGGAAGTTCAGCCCTTAAAGGCATAGCCCCTGGCACTGGGCGCCTCTCAGGACCTGGCCTGCTGTACCTGGTTTTGAAAGTGCAATGGAGTCTCTTGCCAATGGGGGGGTGGGGAGGCCTGCTGTCGGACTGCAAGCTGCCACGTCTCAGTGGGAATGACCCAGCGATAAGTCCCGTGATTGCACTCAGAGCAGAAGCAGATGTAAATAG
Source organism: Mauremys mutica (assembly GCF_020497125.1). NCBI lineage: Eukaryota > Metazoa > Chordata > Testudines > Geoemydidae > Mauremys > Mauremys mutica. Next base: position 136,180,232 of record NC_059076.1, on the reverse strand, counting down.
CAAACAGCCCTGCGCAGTACCCTGCTGATGCCGGTGAAGCTGACACCTCTAGCCTCTGCTAATTTTCTGATCTCACAAATACCTAATACAAAAGTTCCCTCTCCCCACAATGCGCGCACACGCTCCTAAGAGCTTTACGCACTATGAAAGAGTTTAATGGGGTAATGCAAGTGGGATCGGAGGGGCCTTGGCAGAGCTGTGTGTGAGATGAGCTTGCTTAATGGCAACCAAGCCCGGCTTGCCTGCTCTTAGCCAGTGTTATGAGAACCTCATCCCAAGTCCATTGAAGTCAATGGAAAGATTCCCCTTTATTTCAGTGGGTTTTCATTCACTCAGAAAAAGCAAGAAACAGCCAGGGTTACAGGGCAGGGCCTGTTTGCCTTTACAGCTACAGAACACACGGCTGGTTTTGGCAGACACCAAGAATTTCAGACCTTTGCTTATTTGAGTGAGCAATTGCTGGATGCAATCGGGAGCCTAATTTTGCCTGTGCAAATCAGGTGACAGGCTGCTCAGCTGCTCCTCACCAGCCGTACGCATGCGCAACGACTTGATTTCCACATGCAGGCTTGCCAGGTGCTCGTGCAAAGCAGGCACACGGTTAGGCCCCTAAACTTCCCGAGCGGCTGGGGCTCGGTGTCTATTTTCCAAAAGCGGTTGATGTAAGTTTCAGAGAGAGAGAGAGAGAGAGTGAGTGTGTGTGTGTGTGTGTGTGTGTGTCCCTGCTGCATCCCCTTTTCTTTGCCATTTCTCCAAGTGATTCCAGATCTCCTCTCCTTGCAGTTGATGGGCTGGAAGAGGTGTAACCCGCTGGTGAGGATGTATTTCAAGTCCCCTGCTGCACCACTGAATATGAGCTGTTATATCTCCTGGCTATGGCCCTTTAGCTCAAGCTGTAGCCACTTGTGGCTTTAAGTTCTGCCTGGCTCAAGCTACAGAGTGGCTCTCATACAGGCAATGGGTTTATTATTTAGATAGTGCCACTAGCACCAGCTTCCTTCTTGCCTTGGGGTGCTCAACCTCCGCTCAGGCTCCTCCCGTTCCCCCAACACCCCGATACAGGGTTACGGTGTAAACACACCACCCAAAGATGATACAAGGGCACGCTGACCCCCTCTGAAAGATAAGGTCAGGATGGCAGCGTGATGGCTAGAGATGTTTTGATTGAACCAACATATACAAGGTAAAGGGTGGTAACAAGCCACGTAACTTGTTTGTATCGGTGTATAAAGAGGGGTCTCAGAGGGAGTGTCTTTGTCTGGCCTAGGGGGATGGAAAGTCCCGCCACTCACTGAGCTGGTCCATTGTCAGGAGCATCCATGTATTAGTGGTCTGGCCGAGTCTGGGGGCACTAGCACCATTCTCTAGTTGACAAACCTGGCTGGGTGCCTTTGCTACTAAACCAAGTCTTGTGGGCAGCTCTCGTGAGGTCTGCTGTGTGCACAGAGCTGGGCCAACACCCGCAGAAAGTCACTGGCTGCATGTGTTTTAACTACACTTACTACCCCCCCCCCCCCCGTGTACACATCCAAGGATCACATTAGTCCTTTTCGCCATGCTCCCAGCGCAATGCTCGTGTTGCGTTGTTCAGCCACGATGAGCCCTGAATCCCTTCCGGACTCAGATTTCCAGGGTACGGTTCCTCACTCTGCAGGTCTGGCCTGCATTCCTTGTTCCTAGGTGTACAGCTCTCAGTTAGGCTGGATTAAAATGCATTTTGTTTTAACGGGTCCAGCTTGCCCTGCAATCCAGTTCACCTTATGGCAGCCCCATCCTCATTGATCACTCCACCAATGTCTCTGTCGGCCGCAGTGATTGTATATTTATTTCCAGATCCGTGAGGAAAACGTGGACCAGTGTCAGAGCTAGTACCGGGCCCTGTACAAACACAGGACTACATGAGGACCCCTTCCCCAAGGAGCTTAGAAGCCAAGTATTTCCAGAAGGTCAAGACTGGCACCAGGCTGAAGGGAGGCTTCTTATTTCTGACTATTCTCCTTCCTGTTGGGGGCAGGTTGGAGCCCTGGAGAATGAGCTCTTCTGTAAATGCATGGGCAGCAGCTGTGCAGGTTCCTTGCTAGCGTACCCCAGTACTGACCTGGGAAGGGGAGTTGAGTCACCTTAGGCTTGGCCTCCATCATGTGACTGCCATCAAGGGAGGGCACTGAGCTCCAGTTCTGCCGGTGGCTTTTGTGGGGTGGACACCTTTGCAAAAGAACTCGAATGTGACCATCAGATTCACTGCGCACAGGCCACTGAACAGACAGTTTTGACTAATTTGGTCTGGATGTGACTTGGTATCACATTAGCAGAGCCTGATGCCGTCCACATCACCCCCAGCACTGTAGCACTCTGAAAATCTTCTTGCACTTTGACTCTTCTAAACAGACGTCGCTCAGTCCTTTTGCATCAGATGGTTCCCTTTTTACAGACATATGCAGTGAGGGGGCGGGTGTGGAGAGCAGTTAGCCAGAGCAGTAAAGGAATATATACTCCACCTCCATATTCAATAAATACCACTTAACTTTTCCAATGTGAGGGGGGGTTTTCAAGCCACCAGGCCACAATCTGGAAATAATTATGGATATTATTTGAGGTTTATATTACTTTAATAAGTGGCTGCCGAAAACAATGGGTTGATCCATATTTCTGGAGCTCTGGAATGTATTTCAGATGGAATTTTAGAAGTCCCGATGTGCCTGGTTCACTGATCAAATCATGTATACTAAAAGCTGGCATTCCAGAGGCCTCATGTCGCTTCTTTCTTGTGCATGTAGCTGTTGGGTAAAGTTTTGTCCTGGACTCCTGTTGTTTATGGAGATAGTTTGAAGGCTGGGTCAGATTACAGACGAACCTCCCTTGTAGACATGGGTGGATGGCTCCACCATTGGCCTCACTCCAATAGAGCTGCACTTGCTAGTGCCAGGTCTGGATTTGTCCCATAGCACTCCCAGAGGAGCTAGCGAACAGGAGCGGCTAACAGGGGAGTTTGGCGAAGGACTTCGCCTGGTGAAGGAGGAGGGATTGCGGGACCCTTGGGGTAAGTTTGTTGTCTGTAGTGTTTGTGGTGTGCTTGCTGCTTGACTGAAATATACCGTGTGGCCTGTTTGTTTGGGGGACCGTGCGTGTGCTGAGCCTAGCGGCCTGCTAGGCGAGGCTGAGAGCTAGGAGCGTCTTGTCGGGGCAACTAGTCAACCCTTAACCAGGAGGCGGGGCTACTCAGGCACAGCAGGGCTTTAAAAAGCCCACTCCTAAGCGACCAGAGGAGCTAGCGAACAGGAGCGGCTAACAGGGGAGTTCGGCAAGGAAGTTTACAGGGGGAGCGTGAGCAGGGGCTAGATACACCGAACATTCTTTGCACTTAAAGGTCAAAACACTGCTTGATAAAAACAAAGCACCAAAAAGGGTACAAGCTTCGGGAGTAAAAAGATAATGTGGGCCAAAGTCCAGCAACAGCGTGGGAGCTACCCAGTTTATTGCGCTGAGTGCAGCATGTAGGATTACCTGCCCTACAGGCTGGTGGCGTATGTGTGCATTCGGTGCAAGGAGTTCCTGGCCCTCAGAGACCATGTACGAGCTTTGGAGACCAGTGTGGCTGAGCTGGAGGAGCTAAGGGAGACAGAGGTACATAGATGAGACTTTCCGGGACACCATAGAACGGTCCCACCTCCGGTCTGACAGCTTCTGTGCTGTTGAGGAGGATGAAAGCCTCAGGGAAGGAGATCATCCAACTGGAGCAGAGGGAAATGATCCCATAGTTGGGACCCTCCTCCCAGATGATGATGTGGTATCCTCTCGCACTGAGGATACTTCTTCGGGGGAGGGAACTCCAGTTATTAGGAAGAGACAGATATTAGTAATGGGCGGTTCGATCATTAGAAACATAGATAGCTGGGTTTGCGATGATCGGGAGAACCGCATGGTGACTTGCCTGCCTGGTGCAACGGTTGTGGATCTTTCGAGACATCTTGATAGGCTTATGTGTAGTGCTGGGGAGGAGCCGGTGGTCGTGGTACATGTAGGTACCAACGACATGGGGAAGGATAGGAGAGAGGTCCTGGAGGCCAAATTTAGGCTCCTAGGTAATACATTGAAGTCCAGGACTTCCATGGAGCATTCTCTGAAATGCTTCCAGTTCCACGTGCAGGGCCGGTTAGACAGGCAGAACTGCAGGGTCTCAATGCGTGGATGAGACGATGGTGTAGGGAGGAGGCGTTTAGATTTATTAGGAACTGGGGAAGCTTTGGGGAGAGGAGGAGCCTATACAGGAAGGATGGGCTCCACCTAAACCAAAGTGGAACCAGATTGCTGGGGCTTCAAATTAAAAAGGTCGTAGAACAGTTTTTGAACTAAGGGCTGGGGGAAAGCAGACAGGTGCGGAGGAGCATGTGGTTTGGACAGAGACATCCCTTAGGGGAGGATCTATAAATGGAGATTCCCTATGTCCCCATAAGGAGGAGAGGATGGAAAATGATAAAATACAGGGAGGATCTGATGAGAAACAGTCAAATGAAAAAAAAGTCCCATTCAATTATGTTACGCAATAGGGGACAGCCAAAAATGACAAGTTTTTGAAGTGCTTATATACCAAGGCTAGAAGTCTAATAAGATGGGTGAACTAGAGTGCCCCATATTAAATGAGGAGATTGATATAATAGGCATCACAGAAACCTGGTGGAATGAGGATAATTAATGGGACACAGTGATACCAGGGTACAAAATATATCGGAAGGACAGAACAGGTCGTGCTGGTGCGGGATTGGCACTATATGTTAAAGACAGCGTAGAATCAAATGAAGTAAAAATCTTAAATGATCTAAATTATAATATAGAATCTCTATGGCTAGCAATTCCATGCTTGGGAAATAAGACTATAGCAGTAGGTCTATATTACAGACCACCTGACCAGGATGGTGTTAGTGACTCTGAAATGCTCAGGGAGATTAGAGAGGCTATTAAAATAAAAAACTCAATAATAATAATAATTAATGGGGGATTTCAACTATCCCCATATTGACTGGGTACATATCACCTTAGGACTGGATGCTGAGAGAAAGTTTCTTGACACCTTAAATGACCGCTTCTTGGAGCAGCTAGTCCTGGAACCCACAAGAGGAGATGCAATTCTTGATTTAGTCCTAAGTGGAGCACAGGATCAGGTCCAAGAGGTGAATATAGCTGGACGGCTTGGTAATAGTGACCATAATATAATTAAATTTAACATCCCTGTGGCAGGGAAAACTCCACAGCGACCCAACACTGTAGCATTTAATTTCAGAAAGGGGGACTACACAAAAATGAGGTTAGTGAAACAGAAATTAAAAGCTACAGTAGCAAAAGTAAAATCCCTGCAAGCTGCGTGGCAACTTTTTAAAGACACCATAATAGAGGCTCATCTTAAATGTATTCCCCAATTTAAAAAACAGTAAGAGAACCAAAAAGGAGCCACCATGGTTAAACAACAAAGTAAAAGAAGCAGCGAGAGGCAAAAAGGCACCTTTAAAAAGTGGAAGATAAATCCTAATGAGGAAAATAGAAAAGAGCATAAACTCTGGCAAACGAAGTGTAAAAATATAATTAGAAAGACCAAAAAAGAATTTGAAGACCAGCTAGCCAAAGACTCCAAAAGTAATAGCAAAACATTTTTTAAATACATCAGAAGCAGGAAGCTGCTAAACAACCAGTGAGAGCCACTGGACGATCAAGATGCTAAAGGTGCAGTCAAAGACGATAAAGCCATTGCGGAGAAACTAAATGAATTATTTGCATCAGTCTTCACTATTGAGGATGTGAGGGAGCTTCCCAAACCTGAGCCATTCTTTTTGGGTAACAGATCTGAGGAACTGTCCCAAATTGAGGTGTCATTAGAGGAGGTTTTGGAACTAGTTGATAAACTAAACAGTAATAAGTCTCCATGGACAGGTAACCGGTTAAAAGATAGGAAACAAAGGGTAGGAATAAATGGTCAGTTTTCAGAATGGAGAGAGGGAAATGGTGTCCCCCAGGGATCTGTACTGGGCCCAGTCCTATTTAACATATTCATAAACAGTCTGGAAAAGGGGGTAAACAGTGAGGTGGCAACATTTGCAGATAATATAAAAGTACTCAAGAAAGTTAAGTCCCAGGCAGACGGCGAAGAGCTACAAAAGGATCTCTCAAAACTGGGTGACTGAGCAACAAAATGGCAGATGAAATGTAATGTTGATAAATGCAAAGTAATGCACATTGGAAAACATAATCCTAACTTTGTCTCTCTCTCTATTTATAATACACACAATGATGGGGTCTAAATTAGCTGTTACCACTCAAGAAAGAGATCTTGGAGTCATTGTGGATAGTTCTCCAAAATCATCCACTCAATCTGCAGCGGCAGTCAAAAAAGTGAACAGAATGTTGGGAATCATCAAGAAAGGGATAGATAATAAGACAGAAAATATCATGTTGCCTCTATATAAATCCATGGTACATCCACATCTTGAATACTGTGTGCAGATATGGTCGCTCCATCTCAAAAAAGATATATTGGAATTGGAAAAGGTTCAGAAAAGGGCAACAAAAATGATTAGTGGTGTAGAATGGCTTCCAGATGAGGAGAGATTAATAAAACTGGGACTTTTCAGCTTGGAAAAGAGACGACTAAGGGGGGATATGAGAGGTCTATAAATAATGAGCGGTATAGAGAAAGTAAATAAGGAAGTATTATTTATTCCTTCTCATAATACAAGAACAAGGGGCCACTAAATGAAATTAATAGGTAGCAGGTTTAAAACAAACACAAGAAAGTATTTTTTTCACGCAACGCACTGTCAATCTCTGGAACTCCTTGCCAGAGGGTGCTGTGAAGGCCAATACTATAATGGGGTTCAAAAGGGAGATAGGTACATCAATGGCTATTAGCCAGGATGGGCAGGAATGGTGTCCCAACCTCTGTTTGCCAGAAGCTGGGATTGGGTGACAGGGGATGGATCACTTGATGATAACCTGTTCTGTTCATTCCCTTTGGGGCACCTGCCATTGGCCACTGTCAGAAGACAGGATACTGGGCTTGATGGACCTTTGGTCTGACCCAGTGTGGCCGTTCTTATGTTATGTTCACTTTAGGGGACCCGGCTGAGGACTGAGAGTGAACACAAGTAGTCAGTCTTGCACAGCAGGGAAAGGAGGAGACTAGGGTAGTTCCCAGCAAAGGATGTGATTTCTGAGCACCTCACAAAGTTTCCCAGTCTCAGCCAACTGCATGGGGAGCTGCATGTTGTAGGAAAAAACAAGTGAGCACAACAACCTGGGGATGTAGCCTGCCCCATGTAGATGTGTGGAAGAGAAGCTCAGGCCAGCAAACCCCTCCAGGGCAATACGTAGACTCAGACTGCAGGAATCCAGTCCAGACGAATCTAGGATGGGGCTTGTTTTCAGCCCCACCGTACATCTCTGGCACAGAGTAACCCGAAGTGGACCCGCTACTCATGTCCAAAGTGACTGTACAGTGCTACCTTTCCCATGGGGTTCCATTTCCCACGCATTCAGCACAGCCGGCGATGACTGCACAAGGGGGGCAGGCCCATAACGACACACTGGATTCTTTCCCAGTCCTCTGTCTGAAGTAGGAACAAGAAACTGCTCCCCTTTGAAGGACCGAAAGCCAGCACTGCTTTATGGCTTGTCCTCAGAAACCGGCCAAGACTGCGATTTCATCTTTATAGACACAGACGTGCTGCCGCAGCCTTGAATCTTCCTTCCTTGAATTGTGTTTCTCTTTCTCTTGCCCTCCAACCTCTGTCGCTGATTTCGTTCCTTTGTGGGCTGCATGCAGATATTCCTTATCTGTGCCCAGGCCTTCTCTGGGTCATTTTCAATACAGTTCTCTACTCCTGGGGGGGTGGGGGGCGCCCTCTGGTGGGCCAAGAGCGCATGTGAAAAGTCTTATTTTATACCAGGAATGTTAACGCTGTCTTTTAAAAATCAAGCCCAAACACATTTTTCTTGCCCAGTGAGTTATTTGTGAAATTTCCGGGGGTGGTTGATGTGGAAGCAGCCACACAACGGTACGAGGATGTAAACAGTGTCAGAATATATTTAACACAACCCCCGGGAAAATATACAGCGGTGGAGAAAAAACACATTGTTTGTCTAGGAAGATACTGAGCAAGAGACAATTTTCCTTGGCTTAGCCTTGTGAATAAATCCACGGGGCTCATCTCCACTCTCAAGCCAATCTCCCTGCCCCCCACCTTTCCTCTAAATAGATGTTTAAAAGCCAGCTTTCTAAAGTCATCAGCTGTGAGTGGGTGGCAGAATTCTACTACACAGGTTGAAGGGTTGACACGACCCTTGTGCTGTTGGGCCCTGCTTCGCTCATGGAGGGAAAGAAGATGGGAGTGTCTCCCAGGGTTGCTGTTGCTTATGTCTGTTATGCTAGTGGCTAGGAACCCCACCCCTAGTCAAGGAGCAGGGCACCATTGTGCTAGGGGCTGTACAGACTCCTAAGAAAGAAGATTAGATCCAGCCCAGAGATCTCACAGTCTTGGTGTCAGACAGGCTGTGACAGGTGGACATCATGATTGTCTCCTTCACGTGCTTGTGCGGGTATCCAGTCTGCTGTCGCTGGGTGTGTGCCCACTGCAGTCAGTACTGACAGGCCAAAGCCTGCCTGCCCTAATGCCCTCATGCTCTGAGCCGACGGCGTAAAGTGGGGTGCTGACCTGCCTCCCTCCCCATTCCTCCTTACTGCCTGAGGTGAAAGTCAGAGCTTCCCATTTCTCCTCACAGACTCCATTTTTTATCTGTATAGAGAATTTATTCTTCCCTTTTCTAAATGTTGTTGTGCACAACACGCTTGAAGAGCACCACTTACTGTGCAGGTAAGTAGCCCTTTTTTACCCGGTGTTCTCTGACCCTGCTGCGACACAGAGAAGAAACATGGCTGCTATCACAATTAGGCAGAGAACTTGCCTCTATAGCTTGAGCTGAAGGATTGTGTGCTTTGGCTTGGAAGGTCCTGGGTTCCTATGCAGGAGGTCAGGCTAGATGGTCGTGGTGCTCTTGTCACAGCCTGGTGGCCTTTTAAGAGGGAAGAGGCCGGTGCACCTGTAACTGGTCAGTTGACCCCGAATTAGGCTTATGAGAGGGCACCTGGGCCCTGGAGGGTAGGAGACTGGGCAGTCAGACACCGTCAGAGCTGCTGGAGTCTCAGAGAGACAGGAAGCAGCAAGGAAGAGGAGGCGTGAGTTGCTGGGACAAGAACTACAGGAGATCCAGTAAAGGGAGCTGAGCTCAGATGGGAGCTGGAACAGGACTGTCAATGAGAACCAGCCAGCGCTGGGGGGCCCTGGCGAGTGAGCAGGTCAGGCAGTGCCCCCTGGGCAGAAAGGGAAGATCCAGAGTGGTCAGGGAAGCTGAGCCCAGAAGCAAGAGGGTTGTTGCGGGAGGGAGGCTCTCCCTGAGCCAAAGGGTAGGGCTCTCTGACAGGCCTGGAGGAGAGGAACATTGTACGAGGGGGAGCCCTTGGGGCAGAGAGCTGCAGGAAGACTGGTCAGGCTCAGGCAGGGAGGCCTGGGGAGCGGTGCCCTGGAATCAGGGTGATGCGATTGACTCTCGGGGGGTGACCTGGAGGTGGTATCCCCAGAGAGGGCAATGGAAAACCTGCTGTACTTCACATGATTACTGTGGAGAATTGTTCTACCAGGCTTCCGGGGAACTGCTGCACGGGTATGTACCAATAAATTACACCCAGAGGTGGGCTTTGATTCTGACGCTGAGAGTGTTCTTTTCAGGAGAGGACAAAGGGAAACTGAGACAGGCCCTGTCACAACGTGACTCCTGACCGCGACCCCGACACCACCCCTGGTTCCGACCACTAGGTAAGACTGCCCTGTTATGGGTCCTGACAGCTCCAGAGAGATCTATTACGCATTCACTGGCAGGCCAAACGCAGGTCCTATCTGACGACTTCTGAGTGCCAGGGATTTGTAGTTGAATTCTTCTGTGCCTAGGCTGCATGGAAATGAGACCTTGCCACCAAGCTTCATCCCAGACTGCCTTTGTCCTCCGCCCGACATTCCCCAACAGGATTTTCTCCTCCCTAGTGCATCACCCCGCCTGCCATTAGGCACTGCCATGTCTTTACTACCCATAACCCTCCTTTGTTCTGAATCCGAGATCCGCTGACGTCAGTGTGCGGGGGCTTTATTCTTTGCATCTTGCAGAAGGCCCCTATATTAAATTGTTGCTCTAAACCTATTTACCGTCGTGGGCTGCATCCAATACTATCTGTATGGCCCTGAGGATGCCACATGGGCCGCAGCTGTGCTCTGACTGGGCCACAGGTTGAGAACCGCTGCTCTAAAATATTTCTCTTACTCCCACCAGTGCAGGCGCAGAAGGGTAGAGAAAACTATCAAGGCAAATGATTGCCTTAAGGGTGCAAGGTCGGGCTCTAAATGCCTAGGTTAAGTAGAACGAACAAGCTAAGGAAGGCAGGGTTGGGTTAGAAGGGAGGCAGGGTTGGGTTGGAAGGGTTCTTGAATGCGTGACCTCTAAGAACCAATGAGGTTCTGCAGGAATTTGGTACAGGTAGTGCAACAGCTGGCATTCTTCTCTCTGAATCAGCACTCAGAGCTCCAGCTTTGGGCCAGTGGAGGGGCTGCCTTTCAGACGAGTCACTAAGCTGTGGTCCTGACCAGTTGTCCTCAAAGACCCCTGGGCAATGTTTGTAAGAGTAAAAATATGAACTAGTACTCTTAGCCACATTCCGGTGCAGGTGGTACACGGCATACAGCCTGTCATAATTCCCCTGGCAGTTTCAGCTGGACACAACGCTAGTCTTTCGTTTCTATCCTGACCTGTTGTATAGTGTCGCTAGGCTTTATTGACCCCAGGGCCGGACAAAGTGATTGCCTTTATCACTTGTCTAGTAGGTTTAGCTTTAACCTGCTTTCAAAGTGGGTGAAGCTGAACAGGAACAAGACACTGTTATTCTGGAATCAGAGTGTCCACACATGAAATTAATCAGGAGCAGTGAAGCAGGAATAATGCCGTGTGTAGAGGGGCCTGTCTATGCAAGGCAGGCATGGCAAACTCCATTGTGGTGTGAATTTGAAGTGTAATAGCTATTTCCCACTAGCTCCCTGTGGGGACACTCTTATTCTGCTCGCCGACTGCTTTTGAGCTTAATCTGCTTCCAAAGCAGACACGCCCTTGCTTAATGTCAGCAAAGCGCTTTGAGATCCTCACTTGAGAAGTATTATAGAAGCACAAAGTAGGAGTAGATCAAAGGCAGTGGAAATGAGATGCTTGGTAAATTTCAGGGAGAGGCTCATCAAATGGGGAGACAGAGAAGATTGCTTTTGAAGACTAATCCTAAAAACACTGGGAGGTTAAAGACCTGGGAGTTAATGAGATTTTTTTCAGAATTTGCATATTAATAACTATGCACATGACTTTGTCATTAAAATGGCTAAACCCTATTAACTCTAATGTATTTATCTATCTAAAGTGTAACAAGGGGCCTGCACGGAAAGAACCAATGCTGGCAGAAGACCGCATCTCCCGGAGGATGCCCCGTTTGTGTAGCAAGAGCCCTCGACTCTCATCCGAAAATGGACACAGGAGCCAGGGTCTGATTCTGCCCACCCTGTGGCATGAGGTTGCTGCAGAGCAGGAAAGACTACAGACTAAAGCGGAATCCATCAGGATTAGTGCCACTTGGTGGGCCCGTGAGATAAGTGACTTGGTAACATGGCAGGAACAGGCAGTAATGGAGACAGTGAGCTGGATGGAGGAGGGAAGCTGCAGGCTATGTTCTGCCCTGTTTGGAAGCCTAGGATTGAAGGTCCTGTGGTGGAAAAGAAACAGACTCTGTGCATTTGGGAGGAGGAGACCAGGAAAACAGGCTGAGCGGCACTGCTCACTGTGGAGCTGAAGAGGGGATATGACAGAAGGCTATAAAATCATGAGTGGTGTGGAGAAAATGAATAAGGAAGCGTGATTTACTCCTTCACCTAACACAAGAACCAGGGGTCATCCAATGAAATTAATAGGCAGCAGGTTTAAAACAAACCAGGGGAAGTAATTCACCCAATCTGTGGAACTCTTTGCCAGGGGATGTTGTGAAGGCCAGAACTATAACAGAGTTCAAAAAACAACTAGGTAAGTTCATGGAGGTTAGGTCCATTGATGGCTATTAGCCAGAATGAGCAGGGTTGCAACCCGATGTCCTCCTCTTAAGTCCATCTGGCTAACTATATGCTTCCATCAGCCGGGCTCTGCACAATCGTTAATGGCTATATCCTCATAACCTCCCCACCCCTGGAAGGGAGCTGTTTCACGCAGGAGGAACTTGGGGGGCAGAAAGTTTGATTTATCAAATGTGGCAGGTCATTTTAAATGGTAATCGGGCCCCTTAAAGGTGTTTCAAGTTGAACACTCAGGAACCCAAAATGACAAATGTTAACCAGTGCCAGGAATTGAACCCGACCTCCTGAGTGCCAGTCCAGTGACTTAACCACAAGGCCATCCTAACTTGTAGAGTGTGGTAGCTCTGTGTGACTGAAGGTGGCAGAATGGGACTATAATGGTTTTGCTCATGGTCCAAGACTCCCTTTGATTTCAGTGAGAGCAAGATCAGGCACCTTATTTTCTTTCTGTTGTTTGTCAGCTGGATAACTCCGACCCTGAAGGAAGTGTGTCGCGGGGTCCACTCACTGCTGGCGTGGCGCCACCTCCTGGCCACTCTGGGGATTAGCTCTTGAGGTCAACGCCCTTGTCCACGGTTTGCATGCTGTCACTCTGTCTTTCCCTCCGGTCTGCAGCCCCTCTCTCAGCCCCAGGAACCGCAGCAGCATCTTTGTGACTCAGCCCTCTGGCTAGGTCACTCAGTGTCCCCCCTTCTGAGGTAGCCAAGTTCCGTCTCCCTAGCAGTCCTAGGCAGTCTTCCCTCTCACTGCCCCATGGTGCCACTCCCTCCGGGGCTGGCTGGGAACCTGGGTCTGCCCTCTACTCCGGGTTCCAGTCCAGGAACCCTCGGCTCAGCAGTTCTGGGCTTTCTTCTCTCAGCCCTCACTGCTCCTTTTCTGGACTGCTTCCTACCACACCTGGTTCCCCTTTTCTCGCTGGGTGTACCAGCTCCAAAACCTTCCTGCTTTCCTGCAGCCCCGTCTGTTGCTACCTACCTGGCTATATATAGGATCCTCCTGTTCCCGCACAGCTGAGCCTGCTCTCCATTAGTTTCCTGCTCCCTAGCTGTTCCTCCATGTGCAGCTTGTGGAGTTAATTGGCCTGCCTGGCCATCTTAACCCCTTCCAATCCTGTGTGGGGTGAACACCCCATCACAAAATGGGAGTCCTTTCCTCTCTTCTGTTGATCCTAAACTCTGGACTGGGTTTATTATAATTCCTTTCAGTGGAAGGTGAAAAGATCACCCAGACAGTCCTCTTATGCTGTTTATCTTAGTGTGAGTTGCGGCCTAATGGATAAATCATAGAATATTAGGGTTGGAAGAGACCTCAGGAGGTTCATCTAGTCCAGCCCCCCACTCAAAGCAGGAGCAATCCCCAACTAAATCATCCCAGCCAAGGCTTTGTCAAGCCAGGCCTTAAAAACCTCCAAGGAAGGAGATTTCACCACCTCCCTAGGTAACCCATTCCAGTGCTTCATCACCCTCCTAGTGAAATAGTGTCTCCTAATATCCAACCTAAACCTCCCCTACTGCTACTTGAGACCCTTGTTTTGTCATCTGCCACCACTCAGAACAGCCGAGCTCCATCCTCTTTGGAACCCCCTTCAGGTAGTTGAAGGTAGCTATCAAATCCCCCCTCACTCTTCTCTTCTGCAGACTAAATAATCCCAGTTCCCTCAGCCTCTCCTCGTAAGTCATGTGCCCCAGCCCCCTAATCATTCTTGTTGCCCTCCACTGGACTCTCTCCAATTTGTCCACATCCCTTCGGTAGTGAGGGGATACAGGACCCCCGCCCATCCCAAGGGGGAGCTGTGGAGGGACTAGGCCTATGACAGGGCATGTCACGGCCACCTTGCCCCATCCCATCCCACCTGCTCCTGACCACCTGCCTAGGAGAAGGATGTCGTGGCAACAAGGCTGAGCCTGCTTCTCCTGCTGTGCTGGTGCTTGGGACATGGGCAGCCTATCCCCGAGAGTGAAGAGTGTCTTAGAATCATAGAATGTAGGGCTGGAAGGGACCTCAAGGTCATCTAGGCCAGCCCCTGCGCTGAAGCAGGACCAAGTAAACCTAGATCATCCCTGACAGGTGTTTGTCCCAGTGACAATGATGGGGATTCCACAACCTCCCTTGGAAGCCTATTCCAGAGCTTAACTTCCCTTAGAGTTAGAGAGTTTTCCCTAATATCAAACCTAAATCTCCCTTGCTGCAGATTAAGCCCATTACTTCTTGTCCTACCTTCAGTGCTATGGAGAACAAGTGATCCTCATCCTCTTTATAACAGCCCTGAACATACTTGAAGGCTGTTATCAGGTACTCCCCGCCCCCAGCTTCCTTTTCTCAAGACCAAACCTGCCCAAGTTTTTTAACCTTTCTTCAGAAGCCAGGATTTCTAAACTTTATTCTAAACTTGATTTCTCTAATGAGGAGAGAAATTAAGACGAAGAAGAGAGATGTCCAAATGAGGTTTGAAAATTGATGGAGAGAGACCGGTGCTCCTGCTTAGAGGAGTTCTGGAAAACAGAGCCATGCCCTGCACTGCCAATGCTGTCATGTTGCTTTGCAGTGGCTGTTCGGTGGATTAGATTAAATGATTTGTGGGGGTCTCAGGTAAGTACCTAACTGTGGACAGGTGTCTGGAGTGCCAAAAATAATCCCAACCTCACCACCAGTATAGCATCATTACTGGCATTCTCAGCAGAGGCGCAGAAGACTGAATGGGTCACAGAAATCAAATCCCGCTCTTGTGTTGGTAGTGCAGGGGATGCTTGCTGTATTGAGGCCTACGCTGTTCCTGTTCTGTGGGATAAATACAGGACACCAGCTCCCTGGGGCTGTCAATCCGACTCCATTACTGATATTGAAAATTTGCAGTAAAAACACGCCCCCTCCCCCCCAGCCATTTATCTACAGTTCAGAAAATAGCAATCAAACTGATTGCAGCCTCACTATGCTGGTCTTTTCAAAGGGAATACACAGAGATCTGTCCCATGTTCCTGTTCAGCCCGCGATGTGTGTGTCACATGCTTTTTATTATGCACCAAAATCCCTTCAATGGACTCTTTTGAAAACAGCTCTTCCTAAAAGCCATTTACATACAATTATGCGTAGTTCCGACAGTAGACAATGTGGACGCTGAGAGTAGTTTTGCTTCATGAAAGACAATAATGGGGAAGCATTTACCTTCCTTTATGGAGACCGAGAGCCTATTCTGCAGGGATGCAGGGCCAGATTCTGCAATCTAGCGGTTACATTACCCTCCAGTTTACAAGTGAATTTGTGTAAGTGACACAGGGTGCAGAAATGGTGAAATGTGCCTGTCTTTGCCCAGTATATGCAGGAAACGGATATTCCCCAATGTGGATTTTTAAATTGTTTTTTTACTGTGCTATCAGAGGCCTTTCTGTAGGTTGTGACAGACCCAGGCCAGTTGGGAACAGCAGAGTAGTAGAAGGGAGATATACTGGCCACCGGATAAGCAGTTTTCTGTTCCCTGAGTGACCAGAGCAGGGGCTGCTCCAGGCTAATGAGAACACCTGACTCTAATTAACCTGGAGGGGAGGGATAGCTCAGTGGTTTGAGCATTGGCCTGCTAAACCCAGGGTTGTGAGTTCAATCCTTGAGGAGGCCGCTTAGGGATCGGGGGCAAAAAAAATTGGTCCTGCTAGTGAAGGCAGAGGGCTGGACTCGATGACCTTTCAAGGTCCCTTCCAGTTCCAGGAGATTGGTATATCTCCAATTATTACCTAACCTGCTAAGAGTCAGGTGAGGCTGTTAAGCACCTGACTCTAATTAAGGCCCCTCTGATGATATAAAAGGGTTCACTCCAGTCAGGCCAAGGGGGAACCAGGGAGTGGAAGTGTGTGTGAGGAGCTGGGAGCAAGAGGCACAAGGAGCTGAGAGTGAGGGTGTGCTGCTGGAGGACTGAGGAGTACAAGCGTTATCAGGCACCAAGAGGAAGGTCCTGTGGTGAGGATAAAGAAGGTGTTTGGAGGAGGCCATGGGGAAGTAGCCTGGGGAGTTGTAGCTGTCATGCAGCTGTTACAGGAGGCACTCTAGACAGCTGCAATCCACAGGGCCCTGGGCTGGAACCCGGAGTAGAGTGTGGGCCCGGGTTCCCCCCAAACCTCCCAACTCCTGATCAAACACAGCCATGGGAATTCTCATCCTTGGTTGTTTATTTTTCTATTACAGTGGCACCTAGAGGCAGGAATTTACCAGGGAAGGCCACTTCATGGCCAGTGATCACATGGTCTCCAGAAAATTTGGTGGAATAAGATCGCCAATGATCGACATAAACTAGATATCCAACCAGAGCACTTTAAGGACCTAACTAGAGATGGAGCCGGGTTGCACACAATTTTCAGAGTGTCTTTGGCCCTTTGGGGTTTGCATGATGATGATGGTGAGCGCATAGAAGCCTTAACTGTGATCAGGGTCATATGGTGCTAGGTGCCGTATAAACCCAGTGTGTGAGGCAGTCCATGTCTTGTCAAGCTCATGATCTAAATAGACTAGCGCGATGCAGGAAGGATGTACTGTCTCCATTTTACTGCTGGAGAATGGAGGCTCAGTCGAGATTGTGATTGGCCCAAGGTCAGACAGGGAGTCTGTACCAGAGCTTGGAATAGATTCCTCCCGTTTAACCTGAATTGTCCCGGTGGCATCTGAAGCCCGTTTCAGCTGTGTTTTGTGCACATCTTGCTGACTGACAATAACGGCTCCCTGTCCTCTGTATCACAGCTGGACAGCTTCATGTATCCCCCTCTGTCTTTCTCCAAACTGCGCCTGCTCAATTCTTCCTAACCTCCCATGGCAGGTTGTATCTTCCGGCCTCTTGATCATTTTTGTCTCTCGCCTCAGGAGCCTCTCCAATTGGACAGGCTTCTATCTAGTGAGCTGCCCGCAGCGGAGCTCCACATTCTAATGGCATCCTAGCGAGGCTGCCTGGAGTGGAATAACCCCCTCACTTGTTTTACACATAATACAACCCAGTGTAGCATTTGCCTTTTTGTGCAGCAGCGTTGCCTGCTTAATGCAACATCCTTTCTGTGGGCCATTTCTCCAGCATTGTTTTCCTTTTCCATTGTCTCCAGTCACACTGACTCCCCCAGTCCATCCAAAGGGCAGCCGTCAACATTATCTTCCTCACCTGTCCATCTGACCACGTTCCACCCCCTCTCTGGATCCCTCCACTTGCATGAGCACTGCTTCCAGGCCAGCTAAAAATTCTCAGCCTTCTCCCCGTTGCCAACAGCTCAGAGCGGGTCTCTCAGCAGGTCTCCTCGCCCCCTGAGCCCTCCACTCCATCCCGGATGCTGATCTTGATGCTCAGTTTTGTTTCTTTCCTCCACACTCATTATTTGAATTCTGGTGGGGCCAGCTGAGATCCAGGCTCCATTGCACCAGAAGCTGTGCTAACATAAAGTAAAAGACAGCACCTCTCTGCATTTTTTTCTGTGCTGTCCTTTAATCTCCTCTCATCCCAAGCCACCATCCTTCTCCATTCAACTCCCTGCCAGTCATTTAATATTTTTCTTGAGAGACATATGTCGATTGTATGTTCTGTCCTTGTCTCCTTAGACTGTGAGCCCTCAAGGGCAGTGATGGTTGTCCTGTGTGTGAACAGTGTCTAGTAGATTGTGGGTGCTGCTGGAATCCTTGATTAATAGCGCCTTGCAAAAAAAAAAAAAGGGTAGCCAAGCACCAAGGTGTCCGAACACCTCACAATCTTTGATGGCTTTATCCTCATCCGCTGTGAGATTTGACAGACGGGGAACTGAGGCACAGAGAAACAGAGTGATTTGTACAAGGTCGCAAAGAAAGTCCCTGGTGGAACAGAGATGAACTGAGATCTCCCAGGCCTTAGACTAGTGCCCTAACCACTGGTCCATCCTTCCTCTGTCTAACTCTTAGGGCTTGTCTGCATGGGGCATTATTCCTGATTGACTCCATAGATGGACACCGTAATTCCAAAATAAGAGCGTCTTATTCTGAACTAGCTTAAGCCACGGTGGTTTTACCTAATTCAGAATAAGGCACTCTTATTTGGGAATAAGAGCGTCCACACATGGCATTAATCAGGAATAGTTAATCCGCTTTAAATTCACACCCTACCTTACTCTGGATAATGCCGAAGTGGAGACAAGCCCTAGATGGTAGCCCGTTTGGAGCAGGGGCCATTTTTATTTTGTGCATTCAGCACACAGTCTGCACTAACCAAATCTAGAAGAGGCTTCGCTGGAAGGGAAAGGAAGGGAATAGTGATTAAAAAAACTGGTGTGGTATCATGGGCCAGTCTCTGTGACCTTGTTCAGCAAGTGCTTCAGTTCATCCCAGCTCAGTGCTAAGTTCACTTAGTGCTTCAGTTCATCCCAGTTCAGCAAAGCACTTAAGTGTATATTTAACTGAAGTCCCATTGAAGTCATTACGACTTAAGCACAGGCATAAATTCTTTGCTGGATCAAAATTAGATACCTGCCATTGCTGTTTGCAGTGTAGCTGTAGCCATGCCAGTCCCAGCATATCAAAGAGAAACAGTTGTTTCTCTCACCCTCAGAAGCTGATCCAATAAAAGCTATTACCTCGCCCACCTTGTCTTGCTGAATCAAGACCCGTAAAACCAAAGGTGTTACCCTGGTCATCAGGCTAAATTATATCTTCCAGTTGCAGCTTCACTAGGATCAGGTGTTTGTAATATCCCAGGGAACTTTCCCCTGCAGCCTGGGGTACAGATAAAACAGAGGCTCCATCCTACAGCTGTTATCTTCGAGCACGGTATAAATAGAAAGAGAGAGTTTATGGGATAGATATGCGTGTTGGGATAGATCTTTGAGCATTTGGCTAGTGCCGTGTGAATGCTGCTCACATCTGGGCTGCATGAGTATGGCTCAGAGTCTCAGTGCTCTGATTTAAAGAGCGCCCGCTAGTCTTCTGCCCTAAACTCCCCGGGTGGTTTTGCCATGTGCTGTTACACAGCTGCTATTTTCAGCCACCCTGGACGTGGCTCCGCTGCAGCAGTGAATGAAGGGATTTTGGTGCACGTCTGGTCAAATGCCACTTTTTTATCATACTTTTACAGCGCACACGAGGCCTGGTCTACAGGTGGCGCGCACCTAAAACATAGCCTGAGCTAGCCACATTGCTCAGGGGAGAGAAATTGACACTCTTGAGAGTGTAGTTAAGCCCCGGTATAAACACCGGTGGGAAATGGAAGAATTCTTCCGTCAACCTAGCTACCGCTGCTCTAGGGGATGGATTTACTATAGCGACGGAAAACCCTTCTGGTGCTGTAGCAAATGACTGCAAACAGTCTATACTAAGCAAATCTACAATGGCATAGCTGCAGTCCTGCCACTGTAATGTTTGCAGCACAGATATGCCCTGAGTTTCACCCAGTTTGGTCCAGTGTTTGTACAGCGGTTTGTTGTGTTGGCAAAGCGCTGTGGGATTCTTTATGGTTCAGAAGTGTCCCATCTGCACCCCTGGACTGGGCAAGAATCCTACTACAGTGAATGGGCACGTTGTCGGAGTAAGGACTGGGCCCATGGAGTTTTTGATGGAGCTTGACGAGTTTATGAATAATATGATGGGGTTGCCCGTGATAGCTGGGGTCTGGACTTCTGATGACCTTTCCTGTCCTATGTTCCTAAACGTAAGGTCAGGCTCATTTCCTGGGAAAATGCAGCAGATCCCCAGCTAATCCCACATTAGCTCACTTCCGTAACAATCAACTGCAGCAACAGCTCAAGGGTGCTGTGTTCAAGCAGAAAAAGAGTTAAGTTACAGCTGCATTTCTCATGCACTGATTCCTTGCCGTGGTTAAGTACGGTGGCAATCTCAGGCTCAGTCAAAATGCATGTGAAATGTCTGACAGAAAGGGAAGGTGGGTAAATCTGATCTTTATTCACTTGACTGATTCATTTGTTCTACTTGTTGAGATTTAAAGAACACCCATTAACGAGCACCTACCCCAGGCTCTAGATTCCCTTCCCATCTGTTCTCATTACTGGACCAAACCAACAGCACCTTCCCCCACCGCTTCAGTCAAACAATTAAAAACCTTCCAATTCCCAGAGGTAACCCCACCCCCAACTCTCTCAACCGTACTGCTCAACCACAAGGACTATGCAGCACGCCGCGAAGCTCAGCACAGTTGGGCTATTTCTGCCCAGCGTGCAAAATGAAGCACAGAGTGGAGTGGGTCTCATAACCAATATTCTGCCACCATCTCTCCTCTGAGCAGGGGAGCTCAGGTGCCTCTGCTGTGGCAGCAGGGCAGGGGCAGAAGGGCATCTCTCAAGTAGGAAAGTCCCAGACTATTTTAGGATGTTATAGGACAATTCCCACACCTTAAACTCCACCTGGAGGCCAACAAGGCTCCAGATGGGCTTAGAGTCTGTCCAAATGGGTCTGACTGCGGAGCAGGGCCTAAATTAAGACAAGATGTAATGACTGGGTGTAACAGACTTGGCAGGCATGGAAGAAGGAGGCCTAGTGGATAGACTCAGGAGAACTGGGTGGATAGACTTAGGAGAACCGGGTTCTACCCCTGGCTCTTCTGCTGCCCTGCTGGGTGATCTTGGGCAAGTCACTTCACTGCCTTGTGCCTCAGTTTTCCCATCTGTAAAATGGGGATAATGATACTGAGGACCTTTGCGAGATGCTTTGAGACTACTGATGAAAAGTGCCGTATAAGAGCTAGGTATTATTATGAGGGTAGCAATGACAGGAACAACTGGCTACATAGACTCTGTACAATTAGCAGATTTCAGGTCAGAAGAATTATTTTATAACCAAGAAATATTCAAGTGCTCAGTAAGCCCTACTGCCCGCCAGCCTTGGCAATGTGGTCCAGGGGCCAGAGCAGTGGTCTGGGATTCAGGGGAGCTGTATTCAGTTCCCACCTCTGCCACTCACCAGCTGGGTGACCTTGGGCAAGTTACTTCTCTTCTCTGGGCCTCTGATGCCCCTCACATATGTCGGCTACCTTGTCTATTTAAATTTTAAGCTCTTTGAGGCAGGGAGCGTGTCTTACTGGGTGTATGTACAGCGCCAAGCACAGTGGGGCCTGTAGGCACTACTGTAATTATCATTAAGGTGCCAATTTTAGAATCATCAATGAAATGTGGATGGGTCCTTGAGAGATCATCACGTCCAGCCACCGGCGCAGGACCAAGTAAACCTAGACCATCCCTGACAGGTATTTCTTAAACATGTCCCATGACGGAGATCCCACGGCCTCTCTTGGAAGCCTGTTCCAGAGCTTAACTCAGGGCTGCCCGGGGGGGGGGGGGGCAAGCGGGGCAATTTGCCCCGAGCCCCACAGGGGCCCCCATGAGAGTTTTTCATGGCCCCTGGAGTGGGATCCTTCACTCGCTCCGGGGGCCCTGGAAAACTCTCGCGGGGCCCAGGCCCCCGGAGCTTCTTCTGCTCCGGGTCTTCAGCAGCAATTCGGCGGTGGGGGGTCCTTCCGTTCCGGGACCCGCTGCCAAAGTGCCAGGTCTTAGTGGCAATTTGGCTGCGGGGGGGCCCTAGGCCCCCTGAATCCTCTGGGCGGCCCTGGCTTACCTCCCCTTACAGTCAGAACGTTTTTCCTAATATCCAGCCTAAATCTCCCTTGCGGCCGGCGAGGCCCATTACTTCTTGTCCTACCTTCACTGGACAGGGAGAAGGATTGATCCCCGTCCTCTTTATAACAGCCCCTACCGTATCTGAAGACTGTCATCAGGTCCCCTCTTGGTCTTTTCTCAAGACTAAAGGCCCAGGTTTTTTTTAACCTTTCCTCAGAGGTCAGGTCTTCTAAACCTTTTCTCATTTTTCTTGCTCTCCTCCGGACTCGCTCCAGTTTATCCACATCTTTCCTCGAGTGTGGCACTCAGAACTGGACACAGTCCTCCAGCTGTGGCCTCACCAGTGCCAAAGATTCCCTTCTGTGTCTTGCATATAACATTCCTGTTAACACACCCCAGAGTATTAGCCCTTTTCACGGCTACGTCACATTGTTGAGTCTCAGTCAATCCGTGGTCCACTGTAACCCCCAGATCCTTAGCAGTACTACAACCTACCCAATTATTCCCCATGCTGGGGTTGTGCGTTTGCTTTTTCCTTCCTAAGGGATTTTGGTGCAGAGGTCACGTTTTCAGGGTAAGTGTGAATTTTAATAAAATCTGTGATCCCCGCAGCGGCAGCTCCCGTGAGCCCGGAGCCCTGCTCCAAGCACTGCAACCTAGCACCTGGGTCGCAACGCCACTCGGGCTTGGCGTGTCCGCCCCTCCATAGATGGGGGCTTTCTCCCCACTCCTCTGCCGTGAGGTTTGCATGACAAAATCACAGCCTTAATTATTACATAACACACACAGTCACATAGTAACACATTCCTAGAAAAGGACAAACAAGTTTTAACCTGCACCATCAGTGAGACGCTGTGTCAATCAGAGCTGCGTGAACTTATTTTCATTTACGTAAATGGGCTTCTGCTTGATCTGCAGTCACTTCCAAGTAGTGATGCTCTCCCACAGAACAGCTAATACTGTCGCACTGAGCGTGAGTCTGCTCTTTTAGTGGAGCTGTGTTGGGTTTTAAAAAAAACACACACCAAACCCTTCTGTGTCTTGCTTTGCTGGCCCAGGGATTATCCACCAGGATAATGCTCTGAGCCTCCGGCCTTGCTTCTGATGAGATGTCTGCGAGCGGCTTCACTTAACAGACATACGCTGTGCTCCCCGGGGCAGTTTTAGTAAAAGCTTTTCCTTTCATAGTCCAAGAAGCTGCTGTTCCTCATGTCCATTGCTTCCCTTACCTTGCTCCTCTTCGCAGCCCCTCCCCGCACCCGGCCGCCTTAGAGGTCAAGAAGGGGCTACAAAGCATCCTTAGATACCATCATCCTCATGGCATGGTCGTGTCTCTCCCTAGCCTCAGCTAAACTCGCAGCCAACCCAGCGGATCAGGGAGCCGCCTGTGTAAGCCTTTCTCCTGCTGCCCCTTCTCTTCAGATCCCTACTGCCCCCAGCTCCCCCAGGCCTGGCTCTTGCAGAGCAACCCGGGCTGGGTTTCAAAGCAAGGCACTTTTCTTGGCTTGTTTAAGGGTGGGGGGGAAGAGAGCCTCCCACCTCCCCCTCGGAGCGCTGGGAAGGCACCTGCAAGAGGAGGGATTTTTTCATTTTGGAAGCTCCCCCTCCCTGTGCAATGTCTTCCCCTGCTGGGGGGTCCAGGCGGAGGCTGGTAGGGCAGGGGGCGTGGGGGAGGAGTTTAAGCACCACCCCAGAAGTGCTCTGCCGGGCTGTGGCTCGCAGGCAGGGGCGGTGACATTGACACGTCTCGCCGGCCGCCGCTGGGGCTGGGGCTGGCTCTGGGGCGCGCGTCCCCGGCAGCTGCAGGCGGGTTTCTCGGCGAGGCTCCAGGGTCCCTCGCCCTGCCCGGGGCGGGAGGCTGGGACCAGCCGGGCTGCTCCGCAAGGAGCCGGGGGGACCTGGCAGGCGGCTCCAGCGAGCGTCCGGCGCCGCGGCTGGAAGATGTCCCTGGCCGGGGGGCGCAGCGGAGGTAAAGCGCTGGGGCGGGGGGGTTGCAAGCCTCACCTGGGGCTGGCACTGTAAGGGGGGAAGGAGGAGGAGGAGGTCTCCCTCCTGGACCCGGGCCCGATCGCAGGGGCTGCTCGGCTCAAGCCAAGCCCCCAGGGTTAGCCGGGGAGGGGGGGTTGACCGGCCGGGGGGGTGGTTACCCTGTGGAAAGCAGAGGGAAAGTCAGTAAGTGAGCAGCGGTGCGCGGCAGCTGATGCAAAGCGCTGTGTGTTTGCACAGAGCGCATAGGACTGTGTGTGTGTGTGTGAGACATGCGATTTAATCAATCTCCCTCTGTGTCGCACATGGGATTTAATCTACGTGTGCATGTGTGTTAGTGCATAGTACTTTTCATAGATTTGTATATATGGTTACAGGAGATATTCACACACACACACACACACACAGTGTATTGGTTGCAGTGTCTTTTAGAAACACATTCGAATGCCCTAAAGTGACCTATGGAGTAAGAGGTTGACAGTTATGCAGCCTTTGCACAGTAAATGGTAAGGTTTCTATTCGTTGTTAATTTAGCATTAACAACAAGGAGTCCGTGTGGCACCTTAGAGACTAACAAATGTATTTGGGTATAAGCTTTCGTGGGCTACAGCCCACTTTATCCGATAGAAAATACAGAAGGAAGATAGATATACAGAGTACGTGAAAAGATGGGGGTTTCCTTTAACAGTTTCACAATTTAGCCTTGTTAACTCCCCCCTTGCAGACTAGCTGGAGGTTAACCTTTTCCAAAGCAGGGGATGATTTGGGCTCCCAAGTCCCGTTGCAAGTCATTAATCAATACTAGCGAATGTTACAGATTTAAAGGCAAAGGAGAGATTTTTTTTTAAAAAATCATGTGGAATAAAATGCTGTGCTTTGTAGGTGTTGCCCGTGAGAGCTGTGGGAGAAAATTTGGGTTGCTCCTCCTTGCCATGAGCCGAAAGAATGATGCTGAGGGTCATCCCCAATCAGATGCAGGAGCAGCGTCCTCTCTTTGTGGAGAATACGGAGCACGAGTATCCCACTCCAAAGTCACTCCCAGATCCATCCATGACTGAGGGACCCTCTGCTCCAGTTGAGCCAGACCTGCTGTCCTCCAACCTAACCAACTCTACAGACTGTGGAGAGGAGATCCTGCTCTATGGGGACACTGAGAAAATCGTGATTGGGACAGTGCTCTCCATCATCACCTTACTGACCATTGCTGGCAACGCCTTGGTCATCATCTCGGTGTGCATTGTCAAGAAGCTCCGGCAGCCCTCCAACTACCTGGTGATCTCCTTGGCAGCGGCCGACCTCTCCGTCGCCTTCGCGGTCATGCCCTTCGTGATCATTACGGATCTGGTGGGAGGGGAGTGGCTGTTTGGGAAGGTGTTTTGCAATGTATTCATCGCCATGGATGTTATGTGCTGCACCGCCTCCATCATGACCTTGTGTGTCATCAGCGTGGACAGGTAAGGATGCCCTGGCACCCCTATATGTAGTCATGCCAGCAGTGGGTAGCTGAAGGGCGCTCTGCAAGCGCTGAGAATCTGTGTCAAGGTGGGTAAGTGCTGCCATCTCCATCCTACAGCTGGGGAAACTGAGGCACAGAGAGGATAAGTCACTTGCTCAAGAGGAGTCAGTGGGGAAAGGACCACGGTCTCCTGCTGCCAGCGTCCTCCCAGGAAGCTCCCTAAAAGTGGGGGAGCCACTGGCACCCCAACCATGGCCCCACCTCCTGTGCTGCCCCTTCTCCCTGAGCCTCCACCCTCGTGCTGCCCCTTCCCTGGGCCCTGCCCCCACGCCACCTCTTTCCCCCCCCAAGACCCACCCCCAATTGCTCCTCTCTGCCCCCACGCCCCAAGAGCCACCCCCAATTGCTCCTCTCTGCCCCTATGCCTGTTGCTTGCCCTTATGGCAGGTAAAAAGTGGGAGAGTATAACCCTCCCACTTTTAAAAGTGATGGGGCCCTGACCCCAGCCCCACCCGGTTCCGGCCCCCCTGCCGCCTCCTCTATCCAATGGACAAGAGTCACTTAACCTCTGTGCTCTAGTCCAACCAGGTGTGGAATAGTATGAAAAAGCAGAAAGTTAATTGAAAATCTAGATGCTGCATTTGAGTTGAATTTTTTCCTCCACAAATAAGCAACAATGTATCTTCTAAAGGCCTTTTTGAATATTAGCTGGCCACTCATGCTAATTTACCATTGCACCTGTCTAACCAGTTTTGCTCAGCATTTCTAGCACAGCAAACTGCCCTTATATTAAAAACAAAATGACTAGAAAAGCACTTTTATAAATTGAAATCTTCATTAGTCCCAGCTTCAGTGTGTAAGTGTTGGGTTTTTGTGTGTGAAAAAGCCAATTAATTAAAGGAAACGCATTAAAATACAGAAGCCCACATTGAAGAAGGAAAAAAAAATCCATCTCAGGGGTGTGAAAAAATAAGATGCAATAGTGGAATATATGAATTTTTGCTTTTCAGGGATTATCGACAAGTATGGTAGATCAAATGAAACAGAATTGCCTTTAAAACACACCCACACTCTCTTTCATTAAATAAAGTGGACAAAATGGAATTTGAAAAATGTGTTTTTTAAAGCCACCGTTGCAAGGAGCAGTAGAGATCGAGATGTGAAAGTGAAAAAGAACAGACCTCTTACTAAAATTAACAGCAATTGATTGCATCCATTAATTATGACCATCTGGGCCAAACTCCCTGGTGGCGTAGGCAGGCACGAATCCAGAGCAAGCAATGAATGTGTGGAATTTGGCCTGCCCTCTCTCATCACTGATATATGAGCAGACGCAGGATTTCAGGGAAATGTGGATTAATCTGGCCAGAAAGCGTTTAAACCCAGAAAATGCAACAGGGCCAAATCCTGAGAGGGGCTGAGTGCCTGCAACAGCCATTGAAGTCAATTAGACTTGCATCCGAAGAAGTGGGTATTCACCCACGAAAGCTCATGCTGCAAAACGTCTGTTAGGCTATGGCTACACATGCACTTCAAAGCGCTGCCGCGGCAGCGCTTTGAAGCGCTAAGTGTAGTCAAAGCGCCAGCGCTGGGAGAGAGCTCTCCCAGCGCTGTCCGTACTCCACCTCCCTGTGGGGAATAACGTACAGCGCTCCCAGCGCAGGGGCTTTGACCACACTGGCGCTTTGCAGCGCCGCAATTTGCAGCGCTGGAGAGGGTGTGTTTTCACACCCTGCTGCAGCGCTGCAAATTTGTAAGTGTAGCCATGGCCTTAGTCTATAAGGTGCCACAGGATTCTTTGCTGCTTCTATTGAAGTCAATGAGGAAGCAGTTGCTCAGGATTTGGGCAATGGCGATGATAGAGCAGATTGTGAGCTGCATCTGAGCGCTCAGCACGGCTCGGGTGTAGAGGGAGAAAGGTGCTCGTCCTATCCGCAGTGTCAAATAGAGCAACCTCGGGACTACTCTAAATTACACTGCTTGTCAGTGGCCCCGAGGGGCCATTCTGGCTATGAGGTTCTCTTATGCACCAGCAATCCCCTAGTTATTGTCCCTTTCTCCGCACTACTCTCTGGATGGGGGGGGGAGTGGGAAGTCAGTAAATGAGTTGCTGCAGCAGCTCTGCATCACCTACGCAACTGGGAACAAGCTTTACCTATGCCATGGATGACGCAAAGCTGTCGTAACGCCGGGCAGCAGCAGGCCCTGTGATCCATCCATTGAGAAACTCTTGATGCCAAAATCAGTTGGTAAAAACAACCCACCCACCCATTTCCCTCCACTCCTGCGCCTCGCCCCCCCTCCCCCCTCCAAATACATCCTCTCTTTCATCCTCTGCGAAAGTCAACAGCTGAGTCTCCTGGTAGGGACTGAAATGAATCACTCATCTAGCCTCGATTGCTCTTTCCCTCATGCGAGGTAGGGAGCTGTGTTTTAGAACAAGAGAGTAGAAGAGAAGAAATAGCAGGAGGCCGAGATACTGGGTGATGTTCTACATGATTTGACCTCGGTGCTTTCAGGCAGTTCAGCTCGGTGGCTGAGTAAAGAGCTGTGACAATCACATGCTGCAGTTGAGCTAATCTCTCTTGCCTCTCTTCCGAATGCTTAATCAGACCTACTGTACCATTAAGTTGCTGCCTGTTCGCGATTATACTCCCCACCCCGTCGCTGCTAATTTGTAAATCACTGGATTTGGGAAATACGGAGTGAAGTGGCAGGGGGCTAACGAACCAGGAAGCAATTCAAGGGGGGGAAAAACGCACCAGGGGGTTAAATTATAACTGGAATGAGCTGCTCACCAGAGAATTGTATTCCTGTGAATAAGCCTCCCGTAGACGTGTATAACAGGTGTGGGTCTCACTGCCCATGTGTCAGTGGGGTTTGTAATAAGGTCTATTTCATTATATCCATGAAACACAATTTTAATACATCTATGAACACAGTAACAGCCACCTGTGGGTGTGTGTGTCAAATGCTCCTTCTCTCCTCTGACTACCCCCGTAACTGTTTGATAGCTCCGTCAGTTTCATCCTGAGCTCCTGCCCCTCCCCTGCGTGCAGGAATCGGGTGGGAGAGGGAAGATGTGGGTTACTTTTCCAGGCTCGGCCGACGTGAGTCTCCAAATCGCAACGCTGCTTGCCGCAGAGAGTGCAGATGTTCCCAAGCTGATTGTGCGTCTCCCTGGGCTCCCCCTCGGTGGTGCGGCTTGAATGTGCTTATAGGCTCTGCTAGGATCCTTTGCCTCGGCTCCTTCTAGATGGGGGTGGGGAATACATGGTGGTGTTTCCCAAACGCCACCCGCCGGTGACACCAAAGGGAGATGTCGCTCACTGTATCTGGCTCAGAGAATTGTGGCCTGCCCCATCTGTCTCTGTGAGGGGTTAACCGGGAAGTGCGGCAATGGCACTGTTAACTATTTCATCCCTCACGTAAGAAAGGAGTGGGTGGGTCAGAGACTTGCACCGTTCTTATGTCATTGGGCTTCGGAATTAATCCCGTATGAATAGGGCAGTTCACACCTCCCCGATCTATTGCACCAGGCTCTCTGCAGACTCAGGTAGACCTTTCTGCATCACTTAGCCTTGCAAATGGGGACCAAGTGTTTCTTTTCAACCGTAACAGCTAGAGACTTCCTTTTTGTGTTAGATGACAAATAAGTTAGCAACATCAGGGAGGTGCTGGTGTACTGTATCACTGAGTACTGCTGGATCTGACTTCTCTCTTTGAGTGCCTTTAGTTTAAAATAACTCTGCCCGGTGCTCACTCACATACCATTGAAGGCTCGTACCCTAGCGGCTTGGTTTCCAGGCACTGCTCCATTAGGCTACTTTAGCTCCTGGGGAAATGGTCAACAATTCCCCTGGCAGCCTCCTTCCTCTGTAGGTTGCCTTCTCTTTACAGATTATTTCATTAGCAATGAAGAGCAGCTGCTTTTGGTGGATCACATCCTTGGGACCCATCTGACTTCTCTCCTGTGTTCTGGCTTCTCCTGGAGCTCTCTTGTTCACTAACTAGATCTATGCTGCTCTCCGTGATGGGGCACGTCTGTGAAGGTCCATGAATGGGCTATTTGGTTCAGATCCAACTCTCTACTATATACAGAAATTCTTCAGTTCCAGTCCTAAATGCTGTGTTGCTCTGCACTGTTAGTCAGCTGTCCCACTCCTCCGAAGAGGTGGCTGCATTTCACGGATACATATAAGCTAACAAAACCATGTAAAGGACTTTCAGATCCTTCAAGATGGAACGTGCTATGAAAATATAGGGTGGTATTATTGATTACTAATGCATCCTTTTTTTAAAAAAGCCTCTTGGGTGCAGCTGGTGGAAATTTCTGTCCTGAAATTCTTTTTTTATGGAATGTTTTTTTTCATCCAAACAGACTTTTCTTCAGGAAATGTCTATTTCCATTAAATTTTGGGAGTGGGTGAGGTCATCACAAAACCCAAGAACCTGCAAAACCATGCATCTGAAGAAGTGAGGGTTTTTACTCATGAAAGCTTATGCCCAAATAAATCTGTCTTGGTCTTTAAGGTGCCACCAGACTCCTTGTTGTTTTTGCAAATGTTTTGGTTGCCAAAAAAACAAAAAAGAGTTTTGGCTTTTGGGATCTTAGACAAAAACTTGGGGGGGGGGGATTTGTTTTTTTTTACAAAAACTTTTTTTTTCCCCAAAATTTTCATGGTGGGGAGAAAAAAAAACCTATTTCCCAGCCTGCTTTCCTTTCGGGGTGTCCAGCGATTCTCGCTGTGAAAAAGAAAACCCCTGAGAGAGACGACATCTGAAACAGCTGCTTCCTGGGATTCCCTCTTACTTCTCCCCCTGCGCTCACTCCTCTCAGAGTTCAGAGGATCCCTCTCTCCAGGTGGGCCAGAATTAAAGTCAAAACATCTGTAGCAAACTGAGGGGCAATCTGGCTATTTCCTAGTAATGGCTCAGAACAGCCTTGCTAATTTCAACATCTGTCTGCATCCCCCCAGAAATCGCAGCCTAATAATGTGAGCAATTAAGATAGGATGTTTTTTGTGGCTGTGATTTCCAGGACAGTACCGATGACTTTTTTAGGATATTTTGACTAAAGAGTCATGTTGTTTAGCACCCCAGCCAGCCCTGTTCTGATCAAGCCTTCTCCGTGGGAGGCAGGGTGGTCTTGTGGTGAAAGAGCTAGCCTGGGGTTCAATCCACTATCCTGTATGACCTGGGACAAGTCACTTTAATTGCTCAGTGCCTCAGTTTCCCCATCAGTAAGACAGAATTAACATCACTTCCCTACCTATCAGGAGTGCTCTGAGGAAAAAAACATTAATGTCTATGAGGTGCTCAGATCTGGTATGCTAATAGAGGCCATATAAGTACCTGCATAAAAGAAACTTTACAAATTTGTTTCTCTGTATGTTCAGTCTCCAGGCATATGACCTGGTCTTTTAAATAGCTTTAAATCCTCAGTTAAATATTAAGTGGCTGTAATATAAAGGATACTTAACCTTAACTCTGACCCAAACATTTACAAATACTTTCCACATATACACCACTAATCCATGTATATCTCAGACTAGGGAATCAGTGATGCATATGTTGAAAGAATTCCAAAGTATGTTTTGTAGGCAGACTCCAGTCTGTTCCTGAAATAGACAAGGTGAATTTTTACAAAATAAGACTCTTAATGAAGCTCTGGTTTCAACTTTAGCTCTGGAGTTTGAGACCCAGCGCCCCCACAACATGCACTATTAATAAATACAAAAGGGCTTTTACTTTAAATACTCAATGGCTTTTCCTTTGGTAGCCTGTGCTGCTTGCATCACATTGCTAAATAAGCCTTTAGAATTATATCAACTTTTATTAAAGGAAAGAAATAGATTTTTTTGGAGGGGGTAAAAAAGAGAAACAAATTACCCCTTTTATTGGCCAGCAACAATATAAGCCAAACACTTGGGAATTTGGGACACTAAGGACTGAATGTGAAATTCGCTCCTGTGCAGAGACGCAGCCAAGGCATGTGTGATGAGTGCTGTCCACCACTATGCACTCCTTTAAACAGTGCCTAGGCCTCGTTCTGACCCTCATTTCAAAGTGTTGAAACCCCCTGCAATGCATATAGACTCATGGGCATATATGTAAAGGCATCAACGACAATCTTGACTATGTCTGGATTTTCCTCCGCATATATGCATGACGTGTAGATTATAGGCTGAATGGGTAGTAACACCTCTAGACCTTGTCTACCCTTGTGGTGGCGCGTAGGCTATGTGTAGCTACACACGGCGGGGAAAGGCTCTGGCACTGGGACGCTACATGGCTAAAAATAGCAGGATAGGGGTGCTGCTTGGGCATGTGGAGAGGTGGGTAGGGAATGTGTGTTCAGGCATGTTTATACTCTGCTCACCTAAGGGGTGCCTTGCTGTCTACAGTGCTAGGGAGGGATAGCTCAGTGGTTTGAGCGTTGACCTGTTAAACCCAGGGTTGTGAGTTCAATCTTTGAGGGGGCCATTCAGGGATCTGGGGCAAAAATCTGTCTGGGGATTGGTCCTGCTTTGAGCAGGGGGTTGGACTAGATGACCTCCTGAGGTCCCTCCCAACCTTGATATTCTATTTAGACCTTTGTTAGCTGGATGTCCATAGCTTGTACTCTGTACACCATGGGAAGCATAGACCTATCTAAAGTTAAGGTTACCTGGGGCTCCAGGGATAGACAAAGGGGAAACTAAGGCACAGTGGGGAAGTGGTTTGCTCAAGGTCACCTAGCAGGCTAATGGTAGAGCTGGGACTAAACCCCAGTCTTTTGACTCCCAGTTCAGCATACTAGCTACTAGACCAGTGGTTCTCCAACTTTTTTTCCCCGCAGACCACTTGAAAATTGCTGAGGCTCTCGGCGGACCACTTCATAATCTTTCCAAATGTTGTTTGTACCATTAACCCACTATTGTAAAGCGCTTTGGATAAAAGCACTATACAGAAAAAAACCTTAATAATAATTCACTTTTTTGTTCTACAAATAAAAGCACACAACTCATATTTTCATATCAGTACTTTTACCTTTCTAATGCGACGGATGTGCCCTCTCCCTGACACCATGGCAGCCCCCGAGCTGGGGCTGGGAGGAGGGGGGGTCTCTTCCCCTGTCACAGAAGCCAGAGAGCTGAGGCCGGGAAGGAGGGCCGTCTCTTCCCGGCAGCCACAGCCCTGGAGCCAGGGCCATCCTTACCCATACGCAAAGTACGTACGCAGCTGCGTAGGGCACCAGGAAATTGGGTGCCCCAAGTTTTACTTTATTTATAGGCATTGAAGTGAGTGTGTGAGAGAGAAGGAATAAGTGATGCTGGGGGAAAACAGGACAGGCAACAAAGGCTTCTGTTTTGCCTGAAGATACTAATTATTGCACCCCATTGTTATGCAGATTGCTAGCGACCTGACTAATGCAGTCTGAACCGTAACTCGGGAAGGCAATCATCCCAGGAGAAGCCTGCTGCTTAGACAATACCTGAGGCCTCGGCACACTGGGGAGGGGTTCAAACTAAGATACGCAACTTCAGCTACATCGAAGTATCTTAGTTCGACTTACCTGGCCGTCCTCACGGTGGCGAGTCAACTGCCACGGCTCCCCCGTCAACTCCGCTTACTCCTCCTGCCGAGGTGGAGTACGGGCGTCGATTCAGGGATCGATTTATCACGTCCAGACGAGACACGATAAATCAATCCCCGATACATCAAACGCTACCCGCCGATCTGGCGGGTAGTATAGACGTATCCTGAGAGACTGGTGTAGGTGGATTCATAGACCCAAAGGCTGGAAAGGACTATTGTGATTATCTGGTCAGACCTGTATTACACAAGCCATAGATCTTACCCAAAATAATTCCTAGAGCAGAGATATTAGAAAAACACCCTATCTTGATTTAAAAATGGTCAGGGATGGATAATCCACCACAAGTGTGGTAAATTATTCCAGTGATTAATAACTCTCACTGTTAAAAATTTACACCTTATTTCTGGTCTGAACATGTCTAGCTTCAACTGCCAGCCATTGGATCATGTTATGCCGTTCTCAGATAGATTTAAGAGATCTTTATTAAATATTTGTTCCCCACATAGGTGCTTATAGACTATAATCAAGTCATTCCTTAACCTTCCCTTTGTTAAGATAAATAGATTGAGCTCCTTGAGTCTATGACCTTAAGACATGTTTTCTAAACCTTTAATCATTCTTATGGCTCTTCTCTGAACCCTCTCCAATGTATCAACATCCTTTTTGAATTGTGGACACTACAGCTGGATAGTGTATTCCAGGAGCGGTCACCAAATACAGAGGCAAAATAATCTCTCTACTCCTATTCGAGATTCCCCTGTTTATGCACCCAAGGATTTCATTCGCCTTTCTGACCACAGCGTTGCACTGGGAGCTCATGTTCAGCTGATTACCCACTATGAGCTTCCAAATCTTTTTCAAAGTCACTGTTTCCCAGGATAGAGTCCCTTGTTATGTGAGTGTGGCCTATATTTTTGTTCCTAGATGTATACGTTTACATTTAGCCACATTAAAACACTTATTGAGCGCTTTGCATTAGTGATCTGTCCTCTTCATTATTTACCAAACCCCAATTTTTGTGCCATTTGGAAACTTTATCAGTGATTTATTTAGTTTTCTTACAGGTCACTTATCAAAATGTTAAATAGTATAGGGGCAAGAACCGATCCCTGTGGGACCCTACTAGAAACATACCTACTTGATGGTTTCCCATTTAAAATTACATTTTGCGATCTATCAGTTAGCTAGTTTTTAATCCATTTAATATGTGCCATATTACTTTTATATTTTTCTAGTTTTTTAATCAAAATGTCATGTGGTATCAAGTCAAATGCTTTAAATACATAACATTAACACGATTACCTTTATCAACCCAATTTGTAATCTCATCAGAAAAAGATATCATTAGTTTGACAGAAGCTATTGTCCATAAACTCATGTTTATTGGCCTCAATTAAATTACTCTCCTTTAATTCTTTATTACTCAAGTCCCATAACAGCTGCTCCACTATCTTGCCTGGGATCAATGTCAGACTGACAGGCCTTTAATTACCTGAGTCACCCCATTTACCCTTTTAAAATATTGGCACAACATTAGCTATCTTTCTTCAAGTCTTCTGCAACTTTCTCACTGTTCCAAGACTTAATGAAAATCAATATTAATGAGCCAGCAAGCTCCTCGGCCAGCTCTTTTAGAACTCTTGGATGTAAGTTATCCAGTCCTGCTGGTTTGAAAATGTCTAGCTTTAGTAGCTTCTATTTAACATCTTCCTGAGATACTAGTGAAAAGAAAAGAGTGTTATCGTCATCATATGATGACACTACATCATCTTTCTTCCCCTTCCTCTCCCTAAAGTTGGCTCTGTTCCTTCTCTCCAGTGAAGGGTCACAGGGGAAAGTCTTTGAATATGGCTCACCCACTCTCCAGCCAAGACGGCTCTTTGTCATTGCATTATGTCATGCAGAGGCTGAGGGAGTTATAGTCTGTGGTGCCATCAGCAGCCTAATAGCACTCAGCTCTGTATCTCTCTTGAGTCAGAGACAAAGAGAGCTGCTTTCCCAGATCCTCGCCAGGGCTGTGTCTACACTTGAACCATGGCAGTACTGCAGCTGCACTGCTGTAGCGAATCCATATAGCCACTCACTATCATGAGGTGTTCTCCCATCGCTGTAGTTAGTCCACCTCTGTGAGAGGCAGTAACTGTCTACACTGAGGGTTAACTGCATCGCTCCGGGGTGTGGATTTTTCACACCCCTGAGTGATGTAGCTGGGTCAACTTAACTTTTTAGAGCAGACCTGGCCTGGGAGAGGGGAATGAAGGAGAGCAAATGGGCTGAATCTCAGCACAGACCAGGTGGAGGTGATGCCAGTGGTTACAATGCTGCTTCTGTTGACATTGGGTTGTGCTCACCGGTTCTCAGTGAGTCTCTTGCTAGAGCTCCCAGATTCTCAGGTAGCAGTGGTGGCATCTGCAATTTGCTAGGTGGTTGTGACGATTGCTGGCTGAAAAAATAATTCCATTATCAAGAAAAAATTCCAAAGAAATTAACACTTTCATTTTGGGTTGAAACATTTTCTTTGTGGACTTTTGGGTTTATTTAAAAGGTTTTCTCGGGTGTGGGAGAGGAGGGGTTGTTTTCCCCCCATGTTCTATCACTCCCCCCTCCCCTTTTTATTTCTGTGCTGCACTGGAAAAGGAAGAAATGTGAAACCCCACAAACTTTATGAACAACAAATTTATTTAAAATGTTGCAGTCAAACTCCCCTAAAATTTCACCTAATGTGAAAATTCTTTACAGACATTTTCCTTCTGGTGGGGAAAAAACATTGTTCATCAAAAGATCTTTTCAGTGAATTTTTTTTCTCCTGCCCTAGTGATGCCTTTTCCCCTTGGGCGGAGAGTTTGCCAAGATTGACAAAAGGAGCGCCATCTATTTAGTGTATCAAAGAGAAGGTTAAGAGGTGACCTCATCTCGAGCTATGAATATGTACTTGGCGAAGAGACGTCTGACAGCAGATAGCTCTTTAATCTAACAGAAAAAGGCATAATAAGAGCCAGTGGCTGGAAGCTGAAGTTAGACAAATACAGACTAGAAATAAGATTCACATTTTTAACAGTGATGGGTAATTATCTGTTGGAACAACGTACCTGGGATGTGGTGGGTTCTCCATCACGTGACGTCTTGAAGTCGAAACTGGATGTCTTTCTAAAAAATCTGCTATAGCTCCAACAGAAGTTATGGGCTTGATGCAGAAATTATTGGGTGAGGCCAGTGGCCTGTGTTATGCAAGAGGGTCAGCCTAGATCGTAATTATGGTCCCTTCAGCCCTTTAAACATATGAATTCATCAATTACCCAGGCCGTTGGAAGCTCCCAGTTGGAACGTCTAGCATATGACTCATGTGGGGATACCAGATGGAAGCTCCTTATCGCATAGAACAGAGTTACCTGATTAGTCAGCAAGCATTGGCTTGCTTGATGCATATAGCACCAGTCCTCTGTAGGGACTGCTTCAATTGTGTTTCTGGGCACAATTTAAGATGTTGACACAGATCCATAGAATCCCTACAAGTTTTGGTTCCTTAGAGAATGCAGGCTAAGTTGAGAGGTGAGTGGTTAGGTGGTAGATGTTTCACATAGGTATGTGGGGGCAGGGGCTAAAAGGTGGTGTAAAATAAGGGGCTTGTTTACACTACCGGCCAGATCGACGGGCAGCGATCGATCCAGCAGGGGTTGACTTATCGTATCTAGTATAGACGTGATAAATCAACCACTGATCGCTCTAGCGTCAACCTAAAGGGTGGTGTAAATTAAAGGGCTTGTCTACGCTACTGGCCGGATCAACGGGCAGCGATCGATCCAGCAGGGGTCGACTTATCGTATCTAGTATAGACGTGATAAATCAACCACCGATCGCTCTAGCGTCGACTGCGGTACTCCACCCCCATGAGAAGCACAAGGGGAATTGACGGGAGAGCGTCTCCCGTCGACACACCACAGTGAAGACAACGTGGTAAGTAGATCTAAGTATGTCGACTTCAGCTACGTTATTCACATAGTTGAAGTTGCATAACTTAGGTCGATCCACACCCCCCACCACCACCATAGTGTAGACCAGCCCAAAGGCTATTTAATCCTGCACTTTCTTCCACCATCCTATTAATAGCATTTTCTGCCCCACTTCTTTCTTTCAATCCCTTGGCATATAAATCTCACCGGTACTCACCAGACTCTCTTACATTCATTTGCCAGATGTGGGCCTGCCCCTCTGTGACGGGTTGGATCACAGAAACCCCCTTGGGAACTGCCAACTGATGAGCCTAGATTTCCTCTGAGCCCGTTTTCCCTGCCAGCTTGGGACTTCAGTACCTTGAACCTGCTGCAAACACAGATCCAAGTCTGAACCACGTCCCGCACAAGCTGCAGGTTTAACTGAAAACGGCTTAAGAAATGCTCCTGTCTCCAGCACTGAGATACCCAGCTCCCAATGGGATCCAAACCCCAAAGAAATCCGTTTTACCCCGTATAAAGCGTATACAGGGTAAACTCATAAATTGTTCACCCTCTATAACACTGATAGAGAGAGATGCACAGCTGTTCCCCCCCCTCCTCCAAGGTATTAATACGTACTCTGGGTTAATTAATAAGTAAAAAGTGATTTTGTTAAATACAAAAGGTAGGATTTATGTAGTCCCAAGTAATAACAGACGGAATAAAGTGAATTACCAAGCAAAATAAAACAAAACACACAAGTCTAAGCCTAATACAATAAAAAACTAAATGCACGTAAATCTCACCCTCAGAGATGTTCCAATAAGCTTCTTAGACAGACTAGCCTCCTCCTAGTCTGGGTCCAGCAATCACTCAGATCCAGTTTCTTTCAGGCATCCTTTGGAGGTGAAGAGGCTATCTCTTGAGCCAGCTGAAGACAAAATGGAGGGGTTCCCAGGGGCTTAAATAGACTTTTTCTTGTGGGTGGAAACCCTTTTTCCTCTCCTATGCAAAATCCAGCTCCAAGATGGAGTTTTGGAGTGACATGGGCAAGTCACATTTCCATGCATGACTCAGTTCCTTACAGGCCAACGCCACATTCCCAGGAAAGCTCAGATGTGGATTGGCATCTCTCAAAGTCCATTGTTAGCTTAAGTGTTTCTCGATTGGGCACTTACTGAGAATAGTCTTTTCTCAAGGAGCTGACCATCTGCTTCACTGAGGCCACTTAAAATCAAACAAGTATATAGCCAATATTCATAACTTTAAATACAAAAATGATGCATGCATACAAATAGGATGAATATATCCAATAGATCATAACCTTTGCAGAGATATGTTACATGGCATATCTAGCATAAAACATATTCCAGTTATGTCATATTTACACTCATAAGCATATTTCTATAAAGCATTATGGGGTGCAACATCACCCCCCTCCTCCCCTGCACTGTGTTGAGAGTTGAGGCCAGCTGGGGCACTTTTGCCAGTCGTCTGTAGATTTGAACTTTGGGGGCCTGAAGGGATCTTAGCCCTGGAGATCTCTTCCACTGTGGGTTAGGCAAGCCTGAGGGCTGAATTCTGCTCTCCATGACACATGGGTGCAATGCCGTAGGGTATGTCTACACTATGAAATTAGGTTGAATTTATAGAAGTCGATTTTTTAGAAATCGATTTTATACAGTCGATTGTGTGTGTCCCCACTTAATACTATTAAGATCATTAACTCGGTGGAGTGCGTCCACCTACCGAGGTTAGCGTCAACTTCCGGAGCGCTGCACTGTGGGTAGCTATCCCACAGTTCCCGCAGTCTCCGCCACCCATTAGAATTCTGGGTTGAGATCCCAATGCCTGATGGGTCAAAAACATTGTCGCGGATGGTACATGTCATCAGGCCTCCCCTCCCTCTGTTCCTCCGTGAAAGCAACGGCAAACGATCATTTCTCACCTTCTTTCCTGGGTTACCCATGTAGACTCCATACCATGGCAAGCATGGTGCCCGCTCAGCTCACCGTCACCGTATGTTTCCTGAGTGCTGGCAGACGTGGTACTGCATTGCTTCACAGCAGCAGCTCATTGCCTTTTGGCAGCAGACAGTGCATTATGACAGGTAGCCATCATTGTCATCTCCTGGGTGCTTTTTTAGCCAACCTCGGTGAGGTCGGTCAGGGGCGCCTGGGCAGACATGGGTGCTCCTGGCAGACCTCATGAGGTCTGTCAGGGGGGCCTGGACATAAATGGGAGTGACTCCAGGTCATTCTCTTTTTAAGTTTCGTCTCCTGGAGATTCAGCCCTGCCTGCAGTCGTACTGCACCGTCCTCTGGCGAGCAGCCAGGAGACGATGATGGCTAGCAGTCGTACTGCACGGTCTGCTGCCAGCCTAAGATGTATAAGAGAGATGGAGTGGATAAAAACAAGAAAGAGACCAGATTTGTTTTGTATTCATTTGCTCCCCTCTCCCTCCCTCCGTGAAATCAACAGCCGACAATCGTTTTGGTGAGGTCTGTCAGGGGCACCTTGAAAAGTTTAATGGAGATTCAGTCCTGCCTGGAATAGTTGGGGGAGGGATAGCTCAATAGTTTGAGCATTGGCCTATTAAACCCAGGGGTTTGAGTTCAATCCTTAAGGGGGCCATTCTTTGTGACAGTTGTGTGTGTTTCTCCTTGATGCAAACCCACCCCCTTCGTTGATTTAATTCCTTGTAAGCCATGTAGTCAGTCAACCCTCCCTTGGCACTGTGGCAGGTACCTATTATAGTCTCTGTCCTTCATGCCCTTGGAGATTTTTTCAAATGTTTGGGCATTTCATTTTTGGAACGGAGTTCTGATAGCACAGATTCCTCTCCCCATACAGTGATCAGATCCCGTACCTCCCGTTCGGTCCATGCTGGAGCTCTTTTGCGATTCTGGGACTCTATCATGGTCACCTCTGCTGATGAGATCTACACTCACCTGCAGATTGCCATGCTGGCCAAACAGGAAATGAGATTCAAAAGTTCATGGGCCTTTTCCTTTCTACCTGGCCAGTGCATCTGAATTGAGAGCGCTGTCCAGAGCAGTCACAATGGAGCACTCTGGGATAGCTCCCAGAGGCCAATACCATTGAATTGCGACCACACTACCTCAAATTCAACCCGGCAAGGTCGATATCAGTGCTAATCCCCTTGTTGGGGGTGGAGTACAGAAATCAATTTTAAGAGCCCTTTAAGTTGAAAAAAACAGCTTTGTCATGTGGACGGGTGCAGTGTTAAATCGATGTAACGCTGCTAAATTTGACCGAAACTTGTAGTGTAGACCAGGGCATTGACTTCATTTGGCATTATTCCTGATTTACATTGCTGTAATGAAAGAGCAGAATTTGGCCCTGAGTCTGATGACTTTCTAGTCATTTTTGACTTGGGTTTTTGCCTGCTGGGGTGATTAGATGGTCTGAATTGTTGTGATTAGAGCTGGTTGAAAATTTTCCACGAAAGAATATTCAGTGGAAAATTGGGTTTTTGATTAAATGAAATTTTTTACAAAGTCTTGATTTCCAGCTGAGTCAGAAATTGAACTACAGTTTCCATGATGCACCTTGTCAATGGGATTCCTATGTACATCATGGTGAATACTCTGGTGAATGATGGGAAGTGTAGTCCAACTAGGGAGCCTGGCCTATAGAGGAGAAGTGAGTGCACAAGGCACCCAGACTACAACACCCATGAGGCATTGCACTGGCATTTCTGAACTGACATTTTGGGATTTGGGCTGAAATATTTTGATTCTTTTTTTCCCCCACAAAGCTGGAATTTTGCATGGAAAATCTCAACAAACATAAAAGAATTTTCCTTTTGGGGCAAAATATACCATGGGGAGCAAAAAAACATTTTCCAACCAATTCTCGTTATGACTGAGGTGACACTTACAATAGCATTTCTGTAAACGTTTGACAACCTTCACCTTCCTGTGAACCAAAAAGCAAACCTGACCAGCTTTGAAACTGTTTTGCAGGTACTTGGGGATCACACGGCCGCTGACATACCCCGTGAGACAAAACGGGAAACTAATGGCCAAGATGGTGTTCATAGTTTGGCTTCTTTCTGCCTCCATAACTCTTCCTCCGCTCTTTGGCTGGGCCAAGAACGTCAACGTTGAAAGGGTCTGTCTCATCAGCCAGGACTTCGGATACACCGTCTACTCCACTGGGGTCGCCTTTTACATCCCCATGACAGTCATGCTCATCATGTACAGCCGGATCTACAAAGCCGCCAAGGTCAGTGCAGAGAAACACCGGTTTATGAACTTCCCCAGACACCAGGAGCAGGAGGGGGTGCACTGCCTGGACGTCAGCGTCCGAGGCCATCACAGCTCCAAACGCAGCAAGGCAGTGGAGGAGTGTGCCACCTTGTCCAAACTGCTCAGGCAAGATCGAAAGAACATTTCCATCTTCAAAAGGGAGCAGAAAGCAGCCAGGACCCTCGGCATTATTGTGGGGGCCTTTACCTTTTGCTGGTTTCCCTTCTTCCTGATGTCCACAGCCCGGCCTTTCATTTGTGGCATCCAATGCAGCTGCATGCCTCTGCGGCTAGAGCGGACTCTGCTGTGGCTGGGTTACACCAACTCCCTTATCAACCCCTTGATCTATGCTTTCTTCAACCGTGATCTAAGGACTACTTTTTGGAACCTTCTGCGGTGCAGGTACAGGAACATCAACAGGAGGTTGTCGGCAGCCAGCATGCATGAGGCCTTGAAAGTCACTGAAAGACATGAGGGCATCTTGTAAATCTCCAAGAAGGTCACGTTCCTTAGCCTAATGCAAGTGCTGCGTGCCTAATTAAAGAACTCCTGCCCATCCATCTAGCCTACTGCAGGGTTCCTTTTTCAGTTGCCTGTCAGGCATGGCAAATATGTGCATTTTTGTTCCTCTGCCAGAGCTAACCATCGCAAAAATTGCACAAGCGCTTGTCGCCCAAGAGGGCCACACCTACAGGAGAAGAGATCATAGCCCTTCCTTTTTCATCTTTGATAGGGAGAGGCAGCTCATGGAGACAGCAGTTCACGCCAGTGTGTGGTCCATGAGAAGGCAAGTCAGGATCTCCTGGGTTCTCTTCCAAGCTCTGCCACTGACTAACTGTGTGACCTTGGGCCAGTCATTTATGGCTCCGTGCCTCCATTTCCCAATCTGTAAAAACAAGAATACTACTGACCTTCATAAAAGGCTTTGAGCTCTGCGGAGGGGGAAAGCACTATGTGCTATTCTTGGATTATCTCATAAGCTGCATTTCCATAGCAAACAAGAGAGCAGCTACGGACTGTGTTATAGATGTCAGTGGAACGCATTGTAAGCCCTACACTTTGCATCCCTGCTTATAAACTGTTGCAACTGACTTGGTTCCATTGTACACTCTCAAGCCAGTTCTCAGTTTGCATGGCGGGGAATGATACCAATGACCCTCTTTCCGCAAGCCCTTGTGTTACAGTACCTGAAACTGGCATGCTTAAAAATAACAATGCAAAACCTTGTTTAACAGCCTATTTATATCAGAGAAGTGAGGAGCAAGTAAAGACTGCTGTATTTACTGGGATATATTATATCGTCCATTCACAGCCAACTGGTGTGTTTTCCTAATTTTGTGGCTAATTGATTAATCAAGGCAGTACATAAAAGCACGCTTTGGTCAACAAGAGACAAAAATGTATTATTTCACGGACTGCTATTCAGTGCTGCACTATAATGTACAGCAAATGTGAAAAATATCATACTGAACAATGTGTCATTCTTTTAAAAAGTTTCTTTAGTCCAATCTAGATTTTTTTTTTTTTTAACGTATTAAGACTTTTGGTGCATTTTTTTTCCCACCCTTTGACGTGGTTCTGTTTGGTCCTGATCCCAAACCTACTGAAGCCAATAGAAAGAACATCCACTGATTTCCGTGGGCTTTGGATCAGGTCTCCTTGTGAATTTAAAATTATTCCTGTCAAGGCTGAAGAAGAGATTGTACTAACACATGGGGGATCATGGGCTCTTCTTTCACAGGGATTTCCTGTAAGTGCTATGAAAAGGCAAGGCTGGAGTATGAAATAAAGGAGCTCCTATTACTTTGAGAGAGAGAAAATAATCTCAAAAATCCCCGTAAATCAAGATGAATTTCCTTTAGGCTCTTTGCCATCCTAGCC
This sequence comes from Mauremys mutica, assembly GCF_020497125.1. Lineage (NCBI taxonomy): Eukaryota > Metazoa > Chordata > Testudines > Geoemydidae > Mauremys > Mauremys mutica. Next base: position 136,137,379 of record NC_059076.1, on the reverse strand, counting down.
GTTAAGTCAATGGAAGTATAGTCAATGAACCTGATGGATCATTGTAGCACATGATCTGTAGAACACGACGGGCATTCACAACTGGGCTTAGAAGGATCTTTCAAAAAGTACCCACAAAATACAATGAATGATATCCTGGCCTGATTGAAATCAGTGGGAGTTTTTCACTGACCCGGGAGGGCAGAGTGTGTGTGTGTGTGTGTGTGTGTGAGAGAGAGAGAGAGAGAGAGAAGTCCGCCCCCACCCCAATACCAGCTCAAATTACCAGCCCCACACATTCCGTGTCCAGCCTCCAGCATTGGCTGATAATTATTTAGATGCTGAGGGCTCCCAAAGTGGGCTAGGAAGCAGGCCCAGTCCCTGCCCCAAGAGCAAACAGTCCACAATGACAAAGGTGTATGAAGGGCAGAGGAGACACAATATATAAATGAAGCCATGTGGATATTGATGGGCAGGTGGCTAATTAGTTACACGTATGCGTTTCTTTTAACATCAAATGCACTGTGCTCCCTGCTCATCAACCACTCTCCACAATTTGGCCCGCTTATCTTTTTGGACCCCTGCCCCCCATGCATCCTTACATGTCTTACCCCTTCCCTCCAGCAGTTCACTCTCAAGATACGTACCTGAAATAGCTACATGGATGACTTACTGATCTAAGATGTGCAAGTGCCCCTGTGATGGGCACCAAAGGCAGGCCAAGATCCAGCTCTTCTGTAGCTGTTCTGGAGTTTTAAAAAGACAAGGGATCCTCTTTCATTCTAGAGCCACAGGGTACATCATCTTGACCAGTGGTTCTCAAACTTTGTACTGGTGACCCCTTTCACATAGCAAACCTCTGAGTGCCACCCCCAATTAAAAACCCTTTTTTATACATCTCTACCTCAATATAACCACCACTCCCCTCCCCGGAGCACTGCTTTACCGTGTTATATCCGAATTTGTGTTATATCAGGGTAGAGGTGTATATTTAACATGATTATAAATGCTGGAGGCAAAGCAGGGTTTGGGGTGGAGGCTGACAGCTCGCGACCCCCATGTAATAACCTCATGACCGCCTGAGAGGTCCTGACGCCCAGTTTGAAAACGCCCTGATCTTGACGGTTAAGCAGATGTGCTGGTTGGGTTGTGTGTTGAGTCCAGTGGCGTTTCATGGTACAGTAGGGTGGATAGTATAATATGTGGGTGTGGCCAGGCCCTCAGCCCAACTGTGTGCTTGGCTTAGACTATATGGCTGGGTAAAAACACAGCCTCACTCCGAGGTTTTACAATCTCATCCGGACAAGGACAGTTCAATCCACACACACCCAATGCTATAATTTGGCAGCAAACTCCAAATAGAAAAATAAATGTGATGTAACTGACTGTTGTTTTCTGTTCTGCTTCTTTCCGCCTGAATCTTTTGCACACGTTGTATTTTCCTCACCTTACAAATTGTCTCTGAAAACATCTTGCTTTTGCCACATGGTTCTTCCAGAGAGAGACAGGGCAAGAGTTCATTAGGCTGGGGATTCTACATGGTCTCCACACTGACAGGAGTGGGAGGTACTCCCTTCATAGCTCTTCCCAGCACTTCCGGTTTCACGCCTTTGATTGTAGGACACGAGGGATTTTAGAGAGGCAGAGTGGGCTGTGACTGCCCAGGCGGGAATTGGTCGCAATATTCATGATGCCAACACACCAAGTCTGGGAGAAAATAAAAAGTCATGGAATTTTCAGTGACCATAAATATTCAGGTTCCTGGTTTTATGTCTTACCCCAGAGATGACTCCACCAGCCAGTGAAGTGATGCAACAATTTTAACACAGATCCGGTATTATTAGTTATTTTTATTATGATAGCACTAAGCAGTCCTAGTCATGGATCAGGCCCGTATTGGGCTAGGTGTGGTAAAAACTCAGAACAGATGGTCCCTGCCCCATCGAGCTCCTGAGAACAAGGAAATCACTGGTCAGCATGATAGTCAGCGGTCTCAGCACACCAGCAGCTTAACTCTCGTCATTACAAATATTGCCTTGGTCATGAGCCACTCCCTGATTCATTCACCCCTCAAAATCCATCCGTTCCAGACACTCCCCAGTCCATAAATCCTTGTCCCATGTAACCCTGTCTCAAGCCATTTCCCCTTCTCCAGCACCTCGTGGGAGATCCTCTAGGGGTCAGCACAACCTGGCAGCAGTGCCCTCTGGTTATGGGGTGGTGGGTCAGGTGTGACTCTCATCTCCTGTGGTGATGAGCTGAATGGGAATTCCCTTCTGCTCTAGAAGTCGGTTAGGGTGACCAGATGTCCCGATTTTATAGGAACAGTCCTGATATTTGGGGCTTTGTCTTATATAGGCTCCTATTACCCCCTTCCACCCCCATGCCGACTTTTCACACTTGCTGTCTGGTCTCCCTATGTTGGAGGAGTGGCACTAGGGTGGCGGGTGGGAGAAGATGGGGTGCACCCCTAGTGGCTCTGGGGTACGTGACAGTCAGATACAATCACAAATGCATGGAACGGTCTGTACATGTCTGTCTCTCACACACACATTCTGCTGCCTTGGTTAGGTGCCTATATTCAGGAAGTGATTAATTAGTAAAATAGCAGAGTCCTCACCCAAGGGCAAGATCCTAGTAACTCTTCGCCACAGGCTGCTTAGCTGTTGGCTTTCAGATTTACTTAGCGCTCCTCTGCTCACAGCTGGAGTCAGTGCTGCAAACACAAACAGAGCTGGTAATTATAGTCTTTATGCAGGCGTCTCCAGTAGGCATTGCTTATAGGCAGGAAAATGAAGAGATCAGTTAACAAGAACCTATTTGAGATGAGGCCTTGATGCTAATCTGAAAGAAACCAGCAGGAGGCCACACCGGAGGGGTCCAATGTCTTCTGATCTCCTATCCAGGCGTTCTTTGGATTACAGCAAGTGATTCTGCAGAGCTGGCCCAGGTTTTTTATTTGATCTCTGTTACCTGCAGCTGTAACTCCCTTGTTAGCATGTTCTATATGTGCCCACTGCACCGAGGAGATGAGTCTGTTACAGACTCTGCTACAGAGCTAGGATCTTTCAATGGCGCTGTAGAGTCTTGTGTCTCTAGCTGGAGGAATTCCCAGTTTGATCCCTGGTGTCAACCAGCTTTGTATTACTGTAGCAGGTAGGCACCCCAGTCAGAGACCAGGACCCCAATGTGCTAAACACCCATTTCCACTAGAGCGGGGCAAATACTGGAGTCTTTTTGGGTCACTGGCAATTCCAAAATATCAAGGGGTGGCGGGAAATCATTTGGGTTGAATCAAAACCAACCTGTTTTGCAATTTTCAGCAAAGCAAAAAAGTTGGGAAAAAAATGTTTCAACACAAAGCAAAAATGCTTCATTTTGCTTTTTCAGCATTTTTTACATTTTTGAACCACATGGAAGGAAATTTCAAAACAGTCATTTTGCCTCGAAAAGGCTGAATTTTGGGGGGATTTTTTTCCCAAGAAAGAATTCAGTAAAATATTTCAGTGTCCAGATCTGCAGTCCCCCCGCCCCCTCAAAATGTCTCCAAACATTAGCTGCCATGTTTTCTTGCAGATGTTAATATAGCACTCATGCTTCCTGACCAAAGTGCCCTAGACAAGTGGGACTAGCATGACCATGTGCAAAATGGGTTGTATTTTACCCATGGGTTGTGTTCAGGGCCTGTCCCAGTTACTTCTGCCTTTAAAGCAGTCTTGCCCTGGTTCTGCTAAGCCCCTGAAGCCCCCATGAGGACCCCTTGTTGAACTCCCCTCAGTCAGCACCAAGCCGCCAGCCAGTCCTCCTCAAGTCACAAGGTGGAAGGGGAAGGAGCAGGAGGCATAGAATCATACAGTTATAGAATATCAGGGTTGGAAAGGACCTCAGGAGGTCATCTAGTCCAACCCCCTGCTCAAAGCAGGACCAATTCCCAACTAATGTGCATTTCTTCTCTTGCAAATCTTTTTGTAAACCCTTTGTTTCCTCACCATTATCACCATCCCTCTGGCAGCTGTCCTGGTCATTCCCTTTGAATACCAACTCACTCTAAGCAGGACAATCACTCTGTGGGTTTTTTGGTAAACGTTTGCCTTTTCCAGAGCAGCTGCACTTCAGTGAATCATTAGCATCTTCACTGCCACGTGATTTGCAATAAGGGGTTTTTTCACTCCAAATTTCTCTTAGGCCACAAGCCAGCTGCTCATCTTTGGACCTTCTTATCAAAAACGGCCTCGCTGCTTAGCTAACATAGTGCTGATCTTTCACAGTATTTTATCAGATGCTGTCCTTCACTTCCAGCACGGTACAGAGAAGCCCAGCTGGTTTTGGCTAACACAAGGTTATGCAGTCATTTGGGCCATTTTTCTTTCAACAGTGTTACTTGAAACTGAACTTAAGGGCTACTGCTTTTGACAGTCACTCCAAGATGCAAAAGGGGCAAGCTAAGACATTCAACACACATTAAAAGGCACAGTTGGTCTGACATCACTGTGTGCGTACATGGCTCTGTTGACACAGTTTTATTATGTACCACATCCCAGGGTCTTTATTTACCTTTGAAATGTGTCACATTTTTAAATGCTGCTTCGCATTATTAAATGCTGCTTCGCATTATTCGCAGATTTTGTTGGTGTTTTGCCTACAGTCCAACAGCAGCCTAGAACACAGCTGGGACCAGACCTCACATCTCCAACAGGGTAGAATCATAGAATATCAGGGTTTGGAAGGGACCTGAGGAGGTCACCTAGTCCAGCCCCCTGCTCAAAGCAGGGCCAATCCCCAGGCAGATTTTTTTGCCCCAGATCCCTAAATGGCCCCTTCAAGGATTGAACTCCCAAACCCTCGATTTAGCAGGCCAACGCTCAAACCACTGAGCTATCCCTCCTAGGGCTGTCCTTTAGCCACAAAACCATCCAGCCTCCTGCGATTAGGTTAAGTTTAAAGAAAATGAAAGATATGTACTCAAAGAAATGAACAGCTTGTCCACACACAAGCTAGCACCTAGCGATTAGTTGAGCCCATGAAAATTTGAGTCCTTACCTTCTATGTAAAGCACTTTGAGATCTAGTCTTAAAAGCTGGATGAAACAAAATAAAAATTAACCTGCAAAGGGTTCACATTCCTTTCCTTGCCACAAACCTGAGCCCTGCAACACAAGCTGGGGCATCCATGCATTTGGCCTGAATAACTACTGCAATGCTATTTCTTGCCTGGCTTGAAATGTCCCACAGCAATCAAATCAAGCACACAGTTTCTAGGCTGGGAAGTTGGCAGATCGGTTACTGGAACAAGGGGAAAATGGCACATGTTGCTGCTGTGGAGAATGACGCAGATGAGCATTTCTGTGCTGACCCTTCCCAGAGGGTGGAGTCAGAAAGCAGTATTTAAAGCAGAGGACTGGGAGCCTAGACTCCTCAAGACCAGATTCGTCTACCATAGGACATGAGGAACTCCCATTCCTCCAAAGGAAGTCATGTTGTCTCAACGGGTAGCGATCAATGGCGCCATGTCTAGTTGGCAGCCGGTATCAAGCGGAGTGCCCCAAGGGTCGGTCCTGGGGCCGGTTTTGTTCAATATCTTCATTAATGATCTGGAGGATGGCGTGGACTGCACCCTCAGCAAGTTTTGCAGATGACACTAAACTGGGAGGAGTGGTTGATACGCTGGAGGGTAGGGATAGGATACAGAGGGACCTAGACAAATTAGAGGATTGGGCCAAAAGAAATATGATGAGGTTCAACAAGGACAGGTGCAGAGTCCTGCACTTAGGACAGAAGAATCCCATACACTGCAACAGACTAGGGACCGAATGGCTAGGCAGCAGTTCTGCAGAAAAGGACCTAGGGGTTACAGTGGACGAGAAGCTGAATATGAGTCAACAGTGTGCCCTTGTTGCCAAGAAGGCTAATGGCATTTTAGGCTGTATAAGTAGGGGCATTGCCAGCAGACTGAGGGATGTGATCATTCCCCTCTATTCAACATTGGTGAGGCCTCATCTGCAGTACTGTGTCTAGTTTTGGGCCCCACACTACAAGAAGGATGGGGAAAAATTGGAAAGAGTCCAACGGAGGGCAACAAAAATGATTATGGGGCTGGAGCACATGATTTATGAGGAGAAGCTGAGGGAACTGGGATTGTTTAGTCTGCAAAAGAGAAGAATGGGGGGGGGATTTGATAGCTGCTTTCAACTACCTGAAAGGGGGTTCCAAAGTGGATGGATCTAGATTGTTCTCAATGGTAGCAGATGACAGAACAAGGAGTAATGGTCTCAAGTTGCAGTGGGGAAGGTTTAGGTTGGCTATTAGGAAAAACTTTTTCACTAGGAGGGCGGTGAAGCACTGGAATGGGTTCCTTAGGGAGGTGGTGGAATCTCCTTCCTTAGAGGTTTTTAAGATCAGGCTTGACAAAGCCCTGGCTGGGATGATTTAGTTAGTTGGGAATTGGTCCTGCTTTGAGCAGGGGGTTGGACTAGATACCTCCTGAGGGCCCTTCCAACCCTGATATTCTATGATTCTGTGATGGAAGTTACTCGTACATTGCAGAGGCTGGATTCTTTTCCCAGTTCCCACTCATCCTTTCTGTGTGTAACTGACTGAAAGGTAGAGACTCCAGCCAAGGGCTGGAAGGTAGGCAGGGCTGGCCGTGAATGCCCTCACCTCCCTTGCTTTCAAAGGAAGCTAAGGATGCTCAGCACTTATAGGAGCTAGGCCTTGGGTCCTGATCCTACTCCCACTGAAGCAAAACGCCCATTGCTAGTGGTGGGACAAGTTCAACCCTTAAACTCTGTGGGTAATGGGGCCTACTATCTCCTTGGTGTTGAGTCCACTCAGTCTAATGCCCCCTAGCAGAGATGACCCGTACCTGCCGATAGTAGGGGAGCAGAGTGAGGGCAGTGGCTTCAGCAGATGTTGCTGAGCATGCTCAGTCTGTGTGAGCATGCTCAGTACAAGCCAAGCAGGACATCTGGGGGGCGAAGTAACCCCGCCATACCCCCAACACGCGTCGCCTGGCTCCCTAGCTTCCTGGCGATCATCATAATTCTGCCTCTAATAAAAACAAGGGCCCATAGCAGTGCATGTAGGCTGGAATTATTGTATTCATTGTTTAAATTCTGGTGGCATAAGTATTTCATGTAACTTGAGAACAAAGACAGGGCCTCCCCTTTCTCGTTGTCGTATCCTGTATGCCTCTAGGAGAAATAGCCACAGTCACCCACAGCACCTGTTCCAAAGTCCTTCCACTTTGCCTGAGCAACATTCCCTCTTATCCTAACCAACGAACTACAGGCTGGCTTTTCAAAGGAATGTGGACATAGCGATGGGAGTTGGGCACCAAACTTTCCCAGGTTCCTTTGCAAAGCCCTAAATCCCACCCCTAGTCTCCTCTCCCAGACCTGAAGCAGGATCCTGCAGAATAGCGCAGTTGGCACCAAGGGGTCGCGGGGGTCACAGCTCCTGAGGTCACAGGGCAGAGGCTGCTAGTGTGCACTCTCCACTCGCTTCCTGATGGCATATTGCCCATCCCTCTCTCCCTCAATTGCTGCTCTGGGGCTGTACACCTTCGTTTATTCACCATCGAATGTCTCTGTCGGCTCTAAGCCGACCACCGTCCGTTGTCCGCTGTCTTGTATGTAATTCGGTGACGCATTCTGGGCTATGGTTTCTGCCACAGATAATAACGCCAAATAAATGGGCAAGCTACCACCCTACATTTGTCTTGTGGCGAACAATTAACTTAATGAGATGCTGCTTCCTGTGCTGCTCGGCACTGACATATGGGAAGGAAATGAACTGTGCGCAGAGGTTCCTTGAGCCTTCTTTTTAACGGGCGGTAATGCTTTGATGCATCACATAAAATGCAATAAAAGTATAGACTGTACAAACGAAGGGCCGGATCCAGGGGAAGGAGGGGGTGCAGAATGCTTCTTGTGAGAGGCCAAATGCCCTCAGTGCGCACTGAGATTAGTGGGAGTGGCAGGAGCTCAGTGCCTTGAATTCAATTGTATGATTTGAGTCGCCGCATTTCTAATCCCATCAGGTAGGTACTACGCAGGGAGAAGCATGTTCCCCAGCTACACCCTGCTCTGGGCATATGTTCCTCACCACACAATAAGGACGGTCCAGTGAAAACAAATCACGCTCTATAGAGAGAGTGAGAGAGACAGAGATTGGGCACACCCAGCCACCAGCAAGCAGGGTAATTTAGGAGTGGTGGGGCCTGGCGCCTCATGTGCCCAAGATCTGGCTTTCAGCCAGCACTATCATTTGGTTTAATTAGGGTGACCAGATGTCCTGTTTTTAAAGGGACAGTCCCTTTTTTGGGACTTTTTCTTATATCGGCGCCTATTACCTCCGACCCCCCCCGTCCTGTTTTTTTCCACAGGTGCTATCTGGTCACCCTAGGTTTAATGCCATTGCTTCCGTGTACGAGCGCTCCTCTGACCCTCTTCTGCCTGACTAATCACTAGCTAGACTTTGAAAGTAGAGTGGCTGTTCATTCTAAGCCGTTTGCAGCCAGCCTCTCCCAGCTTGCTGAAGTGATACTATTTCTGGATCCCAGTTTTGGAGAATTCAGGGTGGTTTCTGTGTTGCTGCAGTCAGGGACAGTACACAGGAATTGCTAGACTGGCTCAGACCAGTGGTCTGGCCAGCAGTGGGCAGCTGCTAGAGCCTTTCCCCTCCATTGGAGCCTTTCACTGCTGGGTGTAACTCCACACCACAGGGACCATGGATGCAGCCTGCCTTTCTCTGCAGTGTGTAGCTACCCTCTACCCTACATGTTATACCAATATAATAAAAACCAGCAGGATCTTATTAAGAGGGATAAGGCAAAGATGCCACGTTTATTGTAAATATAATAATAAAGCAAAAGATAAAAGTAAACAACGTTGTTTGACTACTTATTCCTATTACTACTTATTCCTTACACACACACACTCACACTCTCTCTCTCTCATTCATTCAAGTTCTGTATAGGTGTTATAGTTACCACCCTAGAAGTTGCTCTTGCCAAGTTACTGGCCAGGTATCGTGGTCATGAGGATGGAGCCGAGTCTGTGTCAGATGCACCTGATGCTCCTGGAGGTTGGCAGCAGAACCAGAGACTCAAAGTCCTTAGTCTTTGGAGTTCATTCTTATAGGAATTAATTCCTATGTTAGTCTATGGGAGCTGTTTCATCCTGCTGTTGCTGACTCAATCAGCAGATGGCACATTTCTGGTGGCTCCACACTGTTTAAAGTTTGTGTTTCTCTTCCTTCCAGGTGTTGGGGTGGATCCCAGTTTACCCTTCGGGGGTTGTGTGGTGGTCCACTTGACACATTCTTCGGCCGATGGATACTCCCTTTCTAGGCTGGCACCTCCCTAACCATTCATGTACATCAAGCATTCATTAACATACATTCCAAATTAACGGCTTAAGGCTCACAGCAGGGGTGGTAACATCGTGTTTACTTTAAGAACAAAGTCAATTAATTTGTTTGTAAGTTTTACATAGTAATAGAGTATCTTTCACGGGACAGATACAATCAATGTTTTCTGCAGACAGGAGACTAAAAGATTTTTGTACTTGGTGAAACTAGGGGGGTCAATGTCACTTGGGGGAATCACTGTTAGTACTTCTTTAATATCCCTACATACATACCACTGCAAGTGTGGACAAGGCCTTTGTGGAGCTAGTCCTGGGTGATTTGCCCCATAACGTCTGGGGTAGAGGGGGGAATTGATGCTAGGTTTTACGAGTCCTAAGTTAGCGTCCTAACGGCTGAACTCGCCTTCCTCCTTACACAGTAGAAATCAGGACTGTTTCCTGAGATCAAGGAGCCTGTTGGTTCCAGACCAGCTGTCACCTGTCATCACCTACTTTGTCTTGGATTGGAAGGTGGCACAACTAGATTAGTTCCCAAGGATGGTGTTGAGTACATAGTTTTGGATGTAAGGTCATCCTTTCATTTCAAGATGCCCATGGACTTTTCATTAAACGGTATCCTGTGTAATGCATCTGCCTTTCCTGGTGTGTTTTTTCAACCAGGAGAACTGCAGGAAAACATGCCTAATTTCCAAATAAAACCCTTTGCCTCACTGAAGATTAACATGTAATTAACACCTTTTAGGGAGAGTTTCATCGATATGCAAATGAACAGCTCGCCCTGTTCTGTGATGCTGGGTCTCTAGCACTCACTCCCATCTGTGCTGTGAAAAGAACACCTCTTACAGAGTGGAGAAATAGACAATTAAAACTAATAAGCATAGATACTAAATAAAGTGCCACCAGACTAGTGCGTGGGCCAGTGGCTAGGTCAGAGAGACACAACTCAAGACAGCCGGATTCTAGTCCTGGTTCTGCCACCGACCTACTATACAGGGCGGGGGCCGGTCCCTTCTTCCTCTGTTTCCCCTTGCACCCTTTATCTGTCTTTTCTATTTACACTATCAGCTTTCCAGGGCAGAGGTTGTGCTTAGCACAACGGATCTCAAGGTGCTATTGATGTACTCAATAATGTGTGATTAGATGGGAGTTTGGGGCCCAAAAGGAATCAGGATTAGACCCTAAAACACAAAGTTCCAAATTCATGCTTGGTGTACATTAATGGAGTTACAGCTGAAACTAATAAAATTACCGCAGGGTGCTTTTTCCCACACCCCCATCTAAGCATTCCTCATGATCACCAACCCAGGTACCCTCCTTTGGCCTATTAGTTATGTTACAGTTGGAACCAGGGGACAGAATCATTACTTTTCATAACGTATCGCTATATGCAGTTGACATGCTGAGATTCAAGCCGAAAGATAGATGTTTTAAGAACAAATAAAACAAGAGTTACGTTAACCGGCAAGCAGAATAATCTAATGGTTTTGCTAACCAGTAAAAAAAAAAAAAAAAAGAAAAGAAAAATTATACACTCTGAAGAAGCAAGACACCTCAAAGGCAAAGCTCAGCATCTCCCTGCCTAAAAGTAGTTCTATCTGGTCAGCTTTTTGCAGGCATTCATTTGCTTTGCTGTACAAAACACGGAGGCTACTCAATCTCCAGGTTAAATCACATCTGTCTTTTCAATGGGGCTAGCCTTATGTCACCTTGGAATAAAACAAAAAGAAAGAAAAAAACATTTGAGACTAGTCATCTAGCAAATGAAGAAAGGCTACATCCCTCAAACCAGATACAAGTGAATGTGTTGGATGGGACTAGGTGAAAGAGAACGTCTCTGTTTTGTTATTAAAACCGCTCCATTGATTGAAGCTTGCAGTGACTGATGTGTTAATTGACTGGCACAATTTCATGCCGCAATAACTCTGGGCCCTTCAGTTCAGCCATGAATAAATTTAACCATTAAGTCCTTGTGTATAAATCCTTAAAGTCCCTAGCCACCGTTCAAAATGGAAACATGGGTTGGAATATCCAGATAATCCATCATGAGCCCAGCAATTCAATCTACACGATCCACCCTTGAATATACAGAGTAGCTGTCATAGACCCCGTTCAGCTTCCTTCATTCACCAGCTCCTCTGGCTGCTCAGATACAGCACTACGTGGGATTTAGCTGCATCCCTGCCTGACGGTGCTTCCATACCACATATTGAGCACCAGATTGATAGCTAGATAGAAACTAGTAAAAGAAGTGCGCACACCCAGAGGCAGAAATTTAGGCATCTAGGGGACTTTTAGAGTGAACATTTAGGCACCTATAAGGTTAGGCATCAGCCAAGCAGTAGTTTGATGGATCATAGCGGTGTCTATATCTGGGGTTTGGATGCCTAAGTCCCTTTGTGGATCTGGGCCATAGTCAGTATATAGTTATAATGGTGCTAAGCCCAACAGCAAAGCAACCTCCTGCCCAAAAAGTCTTCCTTGGGGAGTTTTAGGCCCCTGTGTACTCTTCCCAGTGCAAGGGTAAGGCTAAGGATTCCCTCCTCCCATCTCCCAGAATGCCTTGCTGGGTCTGTCCCTTTAAATTTGGCAGAGCCAAACAGCTGCTGCCCTAAAGTGGCCATTTTGCAAGCAGCAGTTGCGGGTTCCTTTTCATTCTCTTCCAGATGGTAAGTCCTTGTTATGTTTTCCCTTTCTCATTGCTGAGGAGATGGTACATTCTCACAGATATCCCCTAGTAATTCACATGGGTTTTATTTAAACCCTTATGGGGTGTCTAAATGGGTAGTTATATGATTTCAAACTGGTGGCTGCATCCTGTCCAATTCGTTCCTCTTACTCAGTTACCACAACTGTGTGTGTCCAATAATCTATGTGATCCTGGACTACATGACTATGAGGTCTTTGGATTCAAGGCGCTGATGGTTGTGAAGAATATATTTTTATACTGATCCCCACATCAGAAGGCATATGGGATCAGCCTTAAGGTTGTTTGTGCAACCTTAATGCTGAATTGGCAGACTTTCATAACTATGTTAAAAAAAAAATCCAGGTTTTTCAGACATTTGTGTTTGACTTTAAATTGCTATGTTCTAATTATATTTGTCCTGGAGCAATTGGTGCTGTATGTATTTATAACCTTATCTCTCTGTTTTAAAAGGGCTTTGTCTGAGAATAATCTCTGTTTAAAATGTTAACATAGATCCTGGTTAAACAAAGGAGCAGCCTTAAAAAGTATAGTTAGGTTCTATGGTTCAGGCAGCCATGGGACAGCATTTCGAGCTTTCTCAGCCTAAATCTTTGTACATGCTCAATCACTTAGTCTAATGCGGTGGTCCCCAAACTTTTCCTCTTGTTCCCCCCACCGCTAACCAGGAATAGAATGTGTTTGGTAACCCCCCCCCCCTCCCCCCAGTCTGTGGAGTGAAGTGACGGCAGGGCTGTGACAGGAGCAGGGGCCAGGAGCCAGGACCACAGCTGCAGCCGGGGGCTTGGGACCGGGGCAGAGCTGGGGACAGAATGGGGCTGGGTGGTGCTCCCTCCCTGTCTCCTTGTGGGGGCTGGCCTGGGCCCCACTGTCCCCCCAGACATTCTTCTGTGCCCCCACTAGGAGGGTGTGCCACACAGTTGAAGGACCACTGGTCTAATGAGTGCAGCTGGTCTGCTGCTTTTTGACTTCTACTGCAACTTTCCCCAGAAATGTCCACTGCTCCCCGAGCTGAGCGAGGGATTTTAGGCTACCTCCAAGCCCAAAGCGAAAGAAAACTCCAGCCAAAAATTTGGGCATGGTTCTGAGCCCAGTATTATTGGTGTAAATTCATTGATTTTTCATGGCGTTTCTCTGGATTTACACTGGCATAGAAGAGAATATATCCTGATCCCATTTTCAAAAAGTGACTAGTGATATTCGGTGCTCAATTTGAGAATTCTTAACAGGATCTAATTTTCAGAAATTTGCTGAGTGCCACCCTCTGAAAAGCAGGCCCCTTTGAGGGTGTCACCTTCTGAGTCACCCAAAATCTGCTAGTTGCTTTTGAAAATCATAGAATCATAGAATATCTGGGTTGGAAGGGACCTCAGGAGGTCATCTAGTCCAACCCCCTGCTCAAAGCAGGACCAATTCCCAACTAACTAAATCATCCCAGCCAGAGCTTTGTCAAGACTGGCCTTAAAAACCTCTAAGGAAGGAGATTCCACCACCTCCCTAGCGAACCCATTCCAGTGCTTCACCGCCCTCCTAGTGAAAAAGTTTTTCCTAATATCCAACCTAAACCTCCCCTACTGCAACTTGAGACCATTACTCCGTGTTCTGTCATCTGCTACCATTGAGAACAATCTAGATCCATCCTCTTTGGAACCCCCTTTCAGGTAGTTGAAAGCAGCTATCAAATCCCCCCTCATTCTTCCCTTCCGCAGACTAAACAATCCCAGTTCCCTCAGCTTCTCCTCATAAATCATGTGCTCCAGCCCCCTAATCATTTTTGTTGCCCTCCGTTGGACTCTTTCCAATTTTTCCCCATCCTTCTTGTAGTGTGGGGCCCAAAACTGGACACAGTACTCCAAATGAGGCCTCATCAATGTTGAATAGAGGGGAATGATCACATCCCTTGATCTGCTGGCAATGCCCCTACTTATACAACCCAAAATGCCGTTAGCCTTCTTGGCAACAAGGGCACACTGTTGACTCATATGCAGCTTCTCGTCCACTGTAACCCCTACGTCCTTTTCTGCCCCCAACTGTAGAAATACTTGAGCACATAAGCAGTTCCACCAAATTCAGTGGGACTTCTCAGGCACATAAAACGATGCACAAACCTATCAGCAAGAGTTTGCAGGGTTGGAGTCTTAGTTTGGAAAAGTCGCAGTGTGAAAACGACCTTCACAACAAAAATACAACCACCCGCCAACCCCTAAGACATTTATTGGCACTGTGACAGTGTACCCCATAAGGCTTTATGGGGTGGGAGTGCTCATAAATGTATGTATGATATAACTGGAATAGGGTTTTGCTACATATGCCATGTAACATATCTGCGTAAAGGTTATGATCTACTGGTTATGTTCATCCTAGTTGTATGCAGGCACCATTTGTGTGTTCAAAGTTATGAACACTGGCTGTATAATTGCTTGATTTCTAAGTAGCCTTAGTTAGAACATTTGGTCACTTCTTGGGAAAGGAATGTGCAAATTAGGTGCTCAATCAGGAAGCACTTAGACAAAAGAGCTTGGAAGGCTCCAATCCACATAAGAAGTCTTCCTGGAGACATACAAGATACCATGTGGACAATGACTTGTGCCTGTAAAGACTGAGTCATGCATGGACATGTGACTTGCCCAGGTGACTCCAGAACTCCATCTTGGAGCTGGACTTTGCATAGGAGTGAGGAAGGGGGTCTCCACCCACAATAGAAAGTCTATTTAAACCCAAGGGAGACCCCTCCATTTTGTCTTCAGCTGGCTAAAGAAGGAGCCTCTCCCCCCTCCACCCCCCCATACTTAAAGGAAACTGAAACAAAGGACAGAAACTACAGGGGGTGTGAGTAATTGCTGGACCCAGGCTAAAAGGAGATTAGCCTGTAAAAGGGAGCATTCTGGAACTGGTGAGGATTTTATCTGTATTTAGTTTAATTAGATATAAATTTGTGCATTTTATTTTATTTGGCTTGGTGACTCACTTTGTTCTGCCTGTTACTACTTGGAATCACTTAAATCCTACTTTCTGTATTTAATAAAATCACTTTTTACTTATTAATTAACTCGGAGTATGTGTTAATACCTGGGGGAGCAAACAACTGTGCATCTCTCTCTATCAGTGTTATAGAGGGCGAACAATTTATGAGTTTACCCTGTATAAGCTTTATACAGGGTAAAACGGATTTATTTGGGTTTAGACCCAATTGGGAGTTGGGCATCTGAGTGTTAAAGATAGGAACACTTCTGTTAGCTGCTTTCAGGTAAACCTGCAGCTTTGGGGCAAGTAATTCAGACCCCGGGTCTGTGTTGGAGCAGACGGAAGTGTCTGGCTCAGCAAGACAGGGTGCTGGAGTCCTGAGCTGGCAGGGAAAACAGGGATAGACGTAGTCGTGGCACATTGGCTGGCAGCTCCCAAGGGGGTTTCTGTGATCCAACCCATCACAAGCACCATAACCTGCCTACATTTATTTAGAATAATAGCACCAACGCTTCCGCTTCCTTGCATGAATTCCATCAAACCGGGGATGCTCTCCGAGTCCTCTCCCTCCAAAGTGCTCTGTTCGATGCCATATCTTGTATCGTACCACGTGCTCACATGTCTTTCTTTATGACTTCCCACCACGACTACTTCTTGGATCAGCCTCTCTGTCTTTTCCCTTCAGTCTTGATTGGTTGGACTCTGTCAGCAGTGTGCTTTATATGACCAAACTATCTGACCCTGCACGCCCTTGTTTTTTCCCATTTATGGGTGCTACTTTGAGCATGTCTCTCTGACACACGCCTCACATGATCTTTCTTGCTTACACCATTCATCCATTTCAACATTCGCATTTCTGGGGAACTTTTCGTTTGCTCGTGTTTCTTCTTTGTTGCCCAGACATTCGAAGTGGACGGACCTCTGTTTATAGACTTTCCCTTGAAATTTTACAGGTACCTTCCTGTCACATGGTACACTATCTCATTCCATTTATTGGTCTTTCTCTAATTTCATGCTCTGTTTCCCCATTTTCCTGGATTCTGGAGCCCAGATACCCAAAACTCTGCATTTTCAATAGTGTCTGCCTATCTCGTTTCAAGGATAATTCTTCGGTGTTCACATTACTGAAATTACACACCATATACGCTGTTTTTCCTCTCCTTATTTTGAGCCCATGTCTCTCCAACACATCTCCCCATTTATCATGATCCTCTTCTAGGTTAGCGTTCTCGTCACTGCACAGAATGGTATCATCTGCAAACAACATGCTCCAAGGTGCTTCCTTCTGTATGTTCCTTGTGAGAGAATCCCAGACGAGGGTAAACAAGAAAGGGGTCAGTGCTGATCCCTGATGCACTCCCATCATTACCAACGGTTCATCTCTTTCGCCACTAGAAGTTCTTACTACTGATGCTCCATCTACATACATGGCTTAAACAAGTCACACATAAAGTTCTGGCGCCATTTTCTCCCTCATATCTCACCAGATGACGTCCCTTGGAACTTGGTCAATGAACACCATGTGAATGTTTCCTTTTCCCATCTCATAATTTAATTGAACAGGGAAGTCAGCAGATGGATGCCTCCTATTCCAAGCTTTCCCTATGCCTCTGTAGGGAGGAATAGCCCCAACTATTAAAGATAATCTCCCCCTATGTCTCAAACTCCTTGATAAAGTCCTGAAGGCTTATATTCATCCAGTAGTTTTCTTCCAAGGCTTTCCATTCACCCTGGCACAGTGATTTCTAATTATATTGCACAACATGCGGTGCTTGGCATGTCATCATTCTTATTAAGCTTCAGGCTTCCTGCCATACTCAAGATAAAAAAACCAACTACAATGAATACTCATTTGGGAGCCAGCATTAAAACCCCAAAAAAGGACTAAGGCAAAGGCCCTTTTTCAATAAAGTTGTTAGGTTAATAGGGCCTAATCTTATTTCCTGGTTTGATCTTTTATTTAGAAAAAGGATTTCCAGCAGGGAAGCAGATATTAAGGAAGCACTATGTAGAAACTAGCATGAGGGTTGTGGGACTAGAGATGCATTGCGGATGGGAAGGAATTAAATAATAGAGGTACTGAAAGTTCCAAACTCTGATTTCTATTAGATCTGGGAAGCAAGAGTCAGAGAGAATTCAAATCAACTGGCTAGCAAGTACATCGGTTTCTGCCCTCTACTGGTTGGACACAGAAATGTATTCTTGTGTATCGGGCCCTATGGGTACATCTACGCTACAATAAAAGACCTAGGCCAGGGGTTCTCAAACTGGGAGTCGGGACCCCTGAGGGGGTCGCGAGGTTATTACATGGGGAGGGTCACGAGCTGTCAGCCTCCACCCCAAACCCTGCTTTGCCTCCAGCATTTATAATGGTGTTAAATGTATAAAAAAGTGTTTTTAATTTATATGGGGGGGTCGCACTCAGAGGCTTTCTAGGTGAGAGAGGTCACCAGTACAAAAGTTTGAGAACCACTGAATGGCTGAAGCTGGCCCAGGTCAGCTGACTTGGGCCCATGGGGCCTGGGCTATGAGGCTAAAAAAAATTTTCTCCTGCTGATGATAGCTCATCTCAATTGATTGGCCTCTTACAGCTGGCTACTTCCACCCTTTCATGTTCTTTGTACGTATAAATATCTTCTTGCTGTATGTTCCAGCCTATGCATCCGATGAAGCTTCTGCTCAAATAAATGTGTTAGTCTCTAAGGTGCCACACGTACTCCTGTTCTTTTTTTTTTTTAGTGAGAACAATGAAATCTTAGGTGCCCATGGGCTTGGTTCAGTGTGCAGGACGGGCAATGGGGTTAGAAGGGCCCAGGCCAAAATTTTTCATTTGGAATATTCCTCTGTGTAGCGGGGTGGTTACCCGCTCCTGCCCTGCGGGGCTTGAAACAGCCCAGGAGAGGGCTGGGGCTGGGGAAGGGAGCAAGGCCCCGGCTGATTGGGGGAAGTGGCTGCAGCTGGGGCCACGCCCCAAACAGACTAACTGGGCCTTATAAGAAGGCCAGGGCAGCCAGAAGCTCAGGACTCTCTCTCTGCTTGTAGAGAGAGAAGGGCCTGGCTGCTGGGGAGCTGAGCAGGGTACCGAGAGTGGAGCAAGCTGGGGGAAGGCTAGAGGAGCTGGGGAGCTCCAGCCTGGAAAACCCCCAGGCTGTGGGCCTAGCTGAGGGCCTAAGACCGGTACTGGGGCTGCAGAGGGGCAGCCCAGCTATAGAAAGAGGCAGCAGGTCCAACCCAACCTTGCCTGTGATCAGTGGCGTACACTGCAGTCTGCCCCAGGGAGTGGGGCTAGATGGGGACTGGCAGTAGCCTTACACTGAGGCAAGGTGAGGTTAGGGGGTGAGGGTTCCCCTGGGTGGAGAGACCCAGAATGTGGGGGTACTGCAAAGGGGGCAGCAACCCAGAGAAAGGGGCACCAGGGTCCTGGGAGGGACACGGGGGCCAGCGGTAAGGCAGATAACCAGCCTGCAGGGGGCGCTCCAGGACGCTGGAAGAGCTAATTCCCATGGATGACCAGCAGGAGGCGCTGCAGGGGTGAGTCCACTCCCTCCCCTCCACCCCCCAAACACCCACGTTTGTGGAACCCAAATCTCAGCCACTCCTAAGAGAAGAGGGATGACCTTGCGGTTAAGGTACTGCCTCCGGACTCAGGAGATGTAGATTCAATTCTCCATGTGAGCTTGGGCTAGTCACTTAGTCTCTCCACTTCAGGCAGAGGGGGAATTGAACCTGGGGCAGTGCCCTAATCCCTAGGCTAAAGGTTATAAGGGCTCCTCCTGCAGCATCTTTTGGATGGGTTTGGCCCCCAATGCTCTGACGTACTGGCATGAGTTGGGGGCTGGGCAGTGCATGCTCAGCCGCTAAAATGTAGGTGCCTTAGGGATTTTAAGGGTGCTTAAAAGTTAGGCAACAACTGAGCAGGGTTTTGTGAATGCCAGTGGCACCTAAATGTTGGACGTAGACACCAAGGGCCCTCTGTGACCCTAGCCCTGTGTGTTTGTATTGTGCCTAGGACAAAGAGGTCCTGATCTCTAGGGATGCTTCATGGGATTTCATACAGCACATACAGAAATGTTTGGCATAGACCAGAGATCCAGTAGAAAAATGCTAGATGCTGAATTGTGGAAGCTAGAAGGGGAATTTAGTCAAGAGTGGGTAATGGGTGAAGGCGGCTCAGAGCACCACCAGGATTCAGGCTCTCTAGGCCGGCTTTACATTGGAAATATATTTTGGAACTACTCATTCTTTTGCCTGTTGTTCCAAATCTCGTTCACATTTTTGTGGACACGGCTACGCAGTTGTTTGGAGAGCGGAGTCTTTAGAGAAGATTTCCGGGCACAGTATGCTGAAGGCCAAGACCTAATAGTTCTCTAGCTAAATACATCACATAAACAAGTTGATCTTAGAGACTTAATTCTGCTTTCAGTGACACCATTTTCACTAAACACGCAGCTTGCAGCAAAAATCCCCCAAGCACTTTAAGTGGGTAATAAATCTGACTGTGTTATGAATTGTGTCCAAAACATATTACATATTTGGGGGAGCAATGGGGTTGCAAGAATAACCGAGGAAGCTATGGGGCTTTCCCTTCACCCCCACCTCTGGTTCTTGTCACGCAGACAGAAAGCAGAAGACTGGAAGTCTGAAGTGCTGGCAATGCCGTGTTCACTGGGGTTAGCTTCAAGCAAACATTCATAGCTCTGACGCCACGGAACCTTTACCGGAGTCCCCGTTCCCAGCTCTGACGCCGCGGAGCCTTTACCAGTATCCTCGTTTTCCTATTCCCCCCTCCTCCTGTTTAGCAGGCCCAAATACACCTGCAGTGCACACGCTTGGTCTCACCCCTTACAATTTATGGTCATGTTCCATTTTGGGAGGTTGTGAGTCTGGGGGCTTCGTTCCACCTTTTTTGTATTCCATGAGAGGGGTAAAGAGTGAGCTTGTATTTCGGTGAGGGACAGGCATTTCTTTGGCCTTAGTGTTTCTTATACCTTTCCCCCCTCCATCCCCCTTGCTCCTCCCGACTGGTTGCTTGACCTTGCCTTGAGATAGGAGTTGAGGCAAGTCTTCAAGTGCGTGCTCGGATATTATCCTCCCACCGTGCCCAGTAACACTTTCACTGTTCTTATCTGTTCCCATTATACTAGCAAACCCATGTGACTAAGCAGAAGCCACACACAGTGTCTTTGTTCTTTGTTCACACACATTAGTAAGGATATAAGAGTATCAAAAATCAAACCCAAAATTCTATCTCGGGCTACCAAACAGGCCTATCTACTAACAAGAGAGAATCCGAGAGACACGTTGCTTGATGATACAGAGTCAAATTCTCATGTGTTGTACCAGTGTAAATCCCAAGTGACTCTGACTCCACTGGAATGCCTCACCACTTACCCCATTGTAAATGAGAGCGGAATTTCACCCACAAGCCTAAGGGGGGAGGGATAGCTCAGTGCTTTGAGCACTGGCCTGCTAAACCTAGGGTTGTGAGTTCAATCCTTGAGGGGGCCACTTAGGGATCTGGGGCAAAAATTGGCCCTGCTAGTGAAGGCAGGGGGCTGGACTAGATGACCTTTCAAGGTCCCTTCCAGTTCTAGGAGATTGGTATATCTCCAATTATTACCTTATTACCTAATGGATCGATATAGTGTAGTCAAGTAGTGGCTTTCAATTTTCTGTCTCAAAATCTGTCGTCATAACCAAGCAGATGCAACCTGTTGCAATCCATTAATGGGTCATTTCAATATAGCTGAGCTGTGGCTTGCAATTTCTGATTGGAAGTATCTGGCATCAAGCACAGCCAAAAGGCTACAATACCTTACAACACCCTGCCAGGAACGGAAACTCCCCATGCAGCATACTTGACTAATGAATGGATTCTAGCATACCGCATTTCCTTGGCCATTCCTGGCGTCAGAGACTTGCAGCCAAAATCTGCAAGTCACAGCTCAGCTGTATGGTATTGATTTACTAATGCAGAGACTCTGCAGTATCCCTGGTTCTCAACCTTTCCAGACGACCGTACCCCTTTCAGGAGTTTGATTTGTCTTGGGTACCCCCAAGTTTCACCTCACTGAAAAACTACTGGCTTACAAAATCAGACATAAAAATACAGAAGTGTCCCAGCACACTAGTATTGAAAAATGGCTGCCTCTCTCATTTTTACCATATAAATATAAAATAAATCAATTGGGCTATAAATATTGTACTTACATGTCAGTGCGTAGTATACAGAGCGGTATAAACAAGTCATTGTATGAAGTTTTAGTTGTACTGACTTCACTGGTGCCTTTTATGTAGCTAGTTGTAAAACTAGGCAAATATCTAGATGAGTTGATGTACCCCCTGGAAGACCTCTGCATACCCCTGGTTGAGAACCACTGTCTTAAAACACTTTAGTCTACATGGGTAGACAATAGATGGGTGCTTCCTGTAAAATCCACATAGTTGCAAACATGACTTTGTCAGGGATCTTGTCAGACGCTAAAAAAGGGATTCTTAGCTTGAGAGACGTTTTGAGACTCAGTGGATACAAGTGCTGGCTGTTTTGTTCTGGAAAAGGACAGTGGAAACGACTCCCCCTATGAGTATTTGCATTCTTTTGTCTTGATCCTTTTAGCATACGGAGCCAATACAGAGAGCAAGCTGTCTTCTGTTCTCCTACATACATGCTCATCAGCCAGGATTTGATAGCAGAGTTTGTCTGTGTCTCTCTCCCTTCTTTTTAACTGGGGATGATGTCGGAAGAAAAAACAAAATAGCTTTTTAGTTTCTTTTTTAATGTTAATCTCCGGTTGACTTTGCACTGCAGGCAGTTAGAAAAATACACCCCAGTTCAGACCTGATGGCAACAGATCTGGGCCTGCTTACACCAGGCCTGAATTTGGCCCATGATCTCCTTGGCTTGTGTGTTTTGGGTGTCACTGAGATAGGAAACCTTCCTGTGTTCCTTTTAGAGGTGCCTAGAGGTGCTTTTCTGCTTATACCTGTGTGACTTGCACTGCATATGATTTTATGAAAATATGCTAATGAGTGCGAATATAATGTAACTGGAATATGTCTCTTGTAAGGCATCATTACAAAATTTTATAATCTACTGAGTGTGTTCATCCTATTTGTACGAATGTATCATCCTTGTATCTGAAACTATAAATATGAAATATAACTCGGAGGTACTATTGTAATTATGCAAAGTGTGGGCCATTAATGGTGGTTTCGAATCTTGATGGCTCCATTAACCAGGACAATTGACTGTAGATGGCTCTGTTTACTTGCAAGCTTTCCTGTTAGTCAGGCCATGACGAATGAAGGCTTATGGTCTCCCAGGACATGTGACCATGTCACCTGGTACTGGAATCCTGGTGCTTTTCCATTTAGAAGGAGGAGTGGGGACCCAGAGAGACAAAAGATTCCCACCTTGTGCCAAAGCTATAAAAGGGGGTGGAACTGAACAAAGGTGGTTCCAGCCACGTGAAATCCCCGGCTTTTCACCTAAGATGCCTGCTGGAACTAACAAGATCTGTACCAGGTGTTAGGATATAGCTATTCAGGCCTGTCTGCAAA
The DNA here is from genome assembly GCF_020497125.1 of Mauremys mutica. NCBI lineage: Eukaryota > Metazoa > Chordata > Testudines > Geoemydidae > Mauremys > Mauremys mutica. Next base: position 136,114,805 of record NC_059076.1, on the reverse strand, counting down.
GGCCTACACTTTAAGAATTTAGGTGTATTCCTATCACTTAGCTAGTTATAGAGGTATAAAAGAAAGAATCAAAATTACTGTCAGCCAGTGCAAGGGCCTTCTCTTACTGTGACAGTCTGAGGCCTTGTTCTTAGGCTAAGGCCTTTGGCTAAGCAGCAGAGGCAGCCATAAGCTAGGAAGTGTATGGTCACATCCTCACATCCCAAACTAGTCACATTGAAATAAGGTGCTGTTGGGCTGTTAGGAATACAATCCTGTCCTGATATTCCTATCACCTCCAGAGAAAGGGAAAGCCTAGAAAATATAAAAGAAAACTTAGTTTGATAGCATCCTGTCTGGCAAAAACTCACTTATCAATAGCTGGAATGTAAAATCCTCATTTCTGTATTGTTCTAGCACTGTAGTCTCCACTTCCCTATTGTTTGTCTGTATAATCTCTGTCTGGTTCTGTAATTGTTTCTGTCTGTATAATTAATTTTGTTGGGTGTAAACCAATTAAGGTGGTGGGATATAATTGGTTAAATAATTATGTTACAATGTGTTAGAATTGGTTAGTTAAATTTCAGTAAAATAATTGGTTAAGGTATAGCTAAGCAAAACTCAAGTTTTACTATTTAGTCTGCAGTCAGTCAGGAAGTCGGGGGGAATGGGAACAGGGAATGGAGTGGGGGAATTGGAATCATGTTTTGCTAAGGGGGGTGGAAATGGGAACAGGGACACAGGCAAGGCTCTGTGGTGTCAGAGCTGGGAAGGGGGACACTAAGGAAGGAAACTGGAATCATGCTTGCTAAAAGTTCACCCCAATAAACATCAAATTGTTTGCACCTTCAATCTTCCGGTATTGTTGCTCTCTGTTCATGTGAAAAAAAAAAGCAGGGAAGTGAGAGGGTGAAGAAATAAGCCCCCTAACACCAGGGGAAAGGATTGGGCCCAGACTACGAAGAAGTCTATTCTGTGAAAGAAGCTTATTGGAACATCTCAAAGGGTGAGATTTACCTATATTTAGTTTCTTAATGTATTAGCCTTAGACTTGCGTGTTTTGTTTTATGTTGCTTGGTAACTTACTTTGTTCTGTCTGATATTACTTGAAACCACTTAAATCATACTTTTTATACTTAATAAAATCACATTTGTTTATTAATTAACGCAGAGTAAGCGATTAATACCTTGGGGAGCAAACAGCATTTCTCTCTCTCTCTCAGTGTTTATAGAGGGCAGACAATTTATGAGTTTACCCTGTATAAGCTTTATACAGAGTAAAACTGATTTATTTGGGGTTTGGATCCCATTGGGAGCTGGGTGCTAGAGACAGGAACACTTGCTAAGCTGTTTTCAGTTAAGTCTGCAGCTTTGGGAGACTTGGTTCAGACCTGGGTCTGTGTTGCAGCAGGCAAGCGTGTCTGGTTCAATGAGGCAGGGTTCTGAAGTCCCAAGCTGGCAGGGAAAACAGGCTCAAAGATAGTCTGAGCACGTCAGGTGACAGTCCCAAGGGGGTCTCTGTGACCCATCCTGTCACAACCTGCCCTGTAATAGATTGTAACGTTGCAGGCCTCAAATTATTTTTGATCTCAAAGGGCCAAATGCAGACCTGTTAAAAGTGGGAGAAACTCCACTGGAGTTGCATTTGCTAACATCCTCAGATGACTTTTAGCTAGAGTCAACAGACCTAATTCTTGTGTGAGTGGGTAGTATTCCCATTGAAGTCAATGAGAGATGTGCTCCCTTATGCTAGAACTGAGCTAAGTACTACAAGTCCCAGCTTGTCGATCCTATATTGATCCAATAAGGGTTGCGTGACAGGAACAGGTTGTATTTCTCTGGCTAGCCCTCATAAGAGCTGCTCGGTTGGTTGAAAAGTTACTCACTTTTTCTTTTTGTTAAAGATTAAGAAAAATAAATCAAATGTTGTGCATTGCAGTGTCTTTGCTCCTGCGAATTTTTTGTTTGTCAAAAACCTACTACAGCCTTTTACACTGACCGCATATTACTGATGGATTTTGCTTATAAAGCCCAGGCCTTAACAGCAGATTAGCTATCATGGTTATAACCACACATCTCATAGAATCATAGAATATCAGGGTTGGAAGGGACCTCAGGAGGTCATCTAGTCCAACCCCCTGCTCAAAGCAGGACCAATCCCCAAGTAATGTGCATTTCTTCTCTTGCAAATCTTTTTGTAAACCCTTTGTTTCCCCACCACCCCTCTGGCAGCTGTCCTGCTCATTCCCTTTGAATACCAGCTCACTCTAAACAGGACAGTCACTTCGACTAATCCCCAACTAAATCATCCCAGCCAGGGCTTTGTCAAGCCTGACCTTAAAAACCTCTATGGAAGGAGATTCCACCACCTCCCTAGGTAACCCATTCCAGTGCTTCACCACCTTCCTAGTGAAAGGTTTTCCTAATATCCAACCTAAACCTCCCCCACTGCAACTTGAGACCCTTACTCCTTGTTCTGTCATCTGGTACCACAGAGATCCAGCCTCTTTGGAATCCCCTTTTAGGTAGTTGAAAGCAGTTATCAAATCCCCTGACTGGGATAGCTCTGTGGTTTGAGCATTAGCCTGCTAAACCCAGGGTTGCAGATTTAATCCTTAAGGGGGCCACTTAGGGATCTGGGGCAAAAATCCATCTGGGGATTGGTTCTGCTTTGAGTAGGGGGTTGGACTAGATGAGGTCTCTTCCAACCCTGATATTCTATGATCCCTCAGCCTCTTGTTGTAAGTCATGTGCTCCACTCCCCAAATCATTTTTGTTGCCCTCCACTGGACTCTTTCCAAAGACTCATCTTGAGTCTTTGCTTCTACAAAGTGCATTAGGGAATGCCCGCTGAGCACTGGGGAGGGGGAATGTTCTCCTTCCAATCTGTGGAGCCTATTTGCGAATGTTCCAACTCCAGCACAAGACAGGAAGGAAGAGCTTGTGGGTAAAGCTCTGGAGTAGGACTCAGGAGAGATCTGGGTTCAGTCTCTAGCTCTGGCACAAGCGATCTTGGCTAAGTCGCAGCTGTTCAGGCCAGGCTTCTCTTACAAGGTGTGTGTTCAATACCTAGCCAAATGGGAACCTGATCTTGCTTGGCAACAGGGGCGGCTCTAGCAATTTCGCTGCCCCAAGCAGGGCAGCACGCTGCAGAGGGCGCTCTGCCGGTCGCCGGTCCCGCGGCTCCTGTGGACCTCCCGCAGACGTGCCTGCAGAGGGTCCGCTGGTCCCGCGGCTCTGGTGGACCTCCCTCAGGCACGCCTGCGGATGCTCCACCGAAGCTGCGGGACCAGCGGACCCTCCGCAGGCACGCCTGCGGGAGGTCCACCGGAGCCGCCTCCCACCCTCCTGGCGACCGGCAGATTGCCCCCCGCGGCGTGCCGCCCCAAGCACGCGCTTGGCGCGCTGGGGCCTGGAGCCGCCCCTGCGTGGCAGTCTCTCTTCAGTACATTAAAGGGATGCTGCCAAGTAGCTTTAAATTTTGTTGTTTTTAAAAAAAATATGTACCAACCCTCAGGAGTTAGTATACCGTATTTTTAAGAACATGGGACTGGACACCTGGAGACCTGTTTCTTTTCCTGCTCTCTCTGTCTTGCTGAGTCATTTGATCTTGAGAAATTCACTTTGCCTGTCGGGCTTCAGTTTCCCCATCTGTAAATTGGAGTCAGTGCCAGCTCACAGAGCCATATTTAACTGGGTGTTTATATGATACATTGGCTTCTTCAGAGGAAAGGCCCTATGGAAAAAACCAAAGTCCTGGGGTGCCAGTTCCTGAGTGTGCTGCTTCCATTGATTTCAGTGACATGGCGTGCAGTTCTGACTGTATCCAGTAGAGGGCAGTGGCATGTGTGCACACGTGCACGCACACAAACACAAACATTAGTTCATTGCAATATTTGTACAGAACAGACCTTGTTCCACTTCTCACCGATCAGCCACATTCCGAGCTCACTAATTTTGTCACCTCAAAACCCCTCACAGCCAGCATAGGGCTGATCAGAGTGGGGTACTGAAATCAAGGAAACAATCTACTAGATGCCTGTAACTAGATTATCAATTACCATTAATTAGTGATCTTTTAGAGGTAATGGATGAGGAGAGGGGGTTGATCCTTAGATCGGCCTGACCTTTTGGAGAGCGTAAAACCAGAGGTTGTAGTTAAGGGACTTTGCACAGCATTCTGTGCGCTCGATTAGCTGGCTCTGCTCTGAGGTAACTCAGAGTTGTGTCACGTGTTTATACACGCGCGAGCACTGAAGAAGCTTTATTGGTCAAAACCACAAACATCAGACAGATCTAGTTTTCTAGGAGTCCATTTGTTTGCAGACCGATGCTACATCCTGTTAACAGAGATACTATTTCTCTTTCTAAGGCTTCCTCCTGCTATCTAGGAAAGCAGCGCAGTGAGATAAAATCCCTGCGTGCCTCTTAGCCTGGAGATGCCACCTGGTAACCAGGAGCAGTTCACCCTTCTCAGACGGCGTCCTTACCGGGAAAGCATCCCATTAAGGTTCACTTTAGCAAATGGGGTTTATTTCTCCCATGCACCTGTTTCCATTTAGAACCGCCAGGGACAACCTTGGACCACAGAGGACAGCAAGCCATTGAACATCCTGACCTGTAACTGCAATCGTTACAGATGGAAAAGTGTGGCCTAGGTCATGTTGCTGTTGACACCTTAGCTCAAAATGTTCAAACTCAGGTATTTAAAGCGAAGCGTCTAAATCCACATTAAGGCACAAGTGATGTATTGGCAGAAATCCTCAGCGCCTACAACTCTTCTGGCCATCATGGCATCTGACTCTTCCCTCCTGTCCCCCTCTGTGCTGCTGTCAGCGACCATCCACCCACCTACTTCCCGACAACCTTCCTGTGATTTATACTCCTCTGTCTTCTCTCTGTCTCCCCCATACATCCTCAGTGACTTCACCTTCCATGTTCATGACCCGGCCAACCCCTTCAGTCATGTTTCCTTGTCCTCTCCTCTTCATTCGACCTGCTGCCCTGGTTTAACTCCCCCTCTCGCCAAATGGGTCGTTCACATGAAATAGTCTGCACTAAACACTGCTGCCTTTCTGGTCTCTCTGTTGTGAAGTTCCCCCTCTCCAGCCATCACCTGGTCTCTTTAGCATTGCCCATCAGTGCCGCCTCTCCATGCCTCATTGCTCAGTCTTTCCGTGACTTCCAGTCCACCAGCAGTGGTGACTTCTCATCTGCCCTCACCCCTCTCACTTCCCTGTCTTCTATCAAGATGGTGGTTGATTCTCTCCATGTTTCACTCTCCTCCACTCGTGATTCTTTGTGTTGCCTCTTTCTCATCGCAAGGTCCACCCTGCCAATCCTCCCCCAGCCATGGGTCAGCAAATCTTCCTCTCTCTTCTCGCACTGTGACAGGTCTCTGGCAGAAATCCTGTCATCAGGCGGGCTTCGTTCTCAGCTGCCTGTCCGCCACCTATGACTCGCTCCTCAAATCTTCCCCTCTTCCTGCCTCCCCTTTTATCTCCACAGAGGATCTCACTGATTTCTTCCAAGATAAAACTGGAAGGTGACCTTCCCTTCTCCCTTCCCTCCCTACGACTTTCTACTCCTCGGTCACAGAGGCAGACATTTCTCATCTGGTCTCCTCATCTAAACCCCTCACTTGCCCCAGGGACTCCATCCCATCTCCTCTTGTCCACTCTCATCCCCACAGCTAAAACGCTTGTCCGTGCTCCCATCACCTCATTACCTCAACATCCTTCTGTCTGGTCTTGACAAACGCAATCTTGTCCCCCTCGTAACCATCCATAATGCTGCCGCGAACATCATTTTCCATGGCTTTGACCGTGTCACCCTTCCCTTTGAATCCTTCCTCTGGCTGCCCCTTCTCGATTTAATTAAACTTAAGCTTCTTGGCTTCACTTTTGAGGCCCTTTATGGCTTGTTCCCTCCCTACCTATCATCTCTCATTCAGTATTGACAGCTCAGCTCCCACCTCCAATCAGCCCACAGTCCCAGCCCCCACCACCTACCTGTTACATTTTCAAACAAGCACCTTTGTGCTTTCTCCCACGCTGCCCCTCGTGCTTGGGAGGAGCTCCCTGTAAATGTCCACAAAATGAATTCATTATCGTCCTTCAAATCCCGCCACACACACAAATCTCTCTTGCTGTGATGCAAAAAATCTTGCTGTGATGTGTGCAAAAAAACTTGACAATGGTTAAGTGGTGAGAGCACTGCCTGTTTTGCTGACCAGTATTGTCACATTGTTTCCTTGTGCTCCCCCATCTAGCTGTCTTTTGTCTTAAACTTCTTGGGACAGCAACTGCCTTTTTATTCAGTGTGTACAGCTCCTATCAAGTTGTGCCTTGTCCATGCTTAACAACTCCTAGCCTAGGTGCCAAGAGTAATACAGATAATAATAATTAATATCTCCTATGATGTACCATGGTCTCCTGCCTTGGAGATGGGAAGTGGTGCATCCTGGGAGTCACTGACCATTGTGCATCATGGGAGATGTAGTCTGTCTAGGGACCCCAACCCATGGAGGAGACTGGAGACATAAAGCAAACAAGCCAAAACTCCCAGGAGGCACTGAAGCAGCATATCCAAATTGAACAAAATATTTAGATTTTCAGGCATCGGCCATTTTTATGAAAAATGGAACAGTTCTGAGGAAAGCAGACACTTTCCCCCCAAAAAAGTGAGTGGAAAACTCAATTTTCAATCAAAAACAGTTTTAATGGAAAAAATTTGACCATCCCCATTCACTTCACCTATTCTTTGTATTACTAGTTTTGCAAAAGCACCTTTACCGTTTAATAAATATGTACTTGTGCTAAGAGCTTGTGTGTCTGATCTTTTTTGCTTTCACACAACCCACAGGAAACAGAAGATTTCAAAGTAGCCTCCTATTTCTATTTAATTGCTCATTTACTGAAAGAGAATTAGACAAGATCAAACACAGCTTTATCTCCCTTCTTCTCTGCTCTTGGCTCAGAGGTGGCTCCTGGCGCCCCAGTCTCTTGCATCCTGATGTTTAGAATACATGTCTTCCAAGTGATTAAGTGGCATTCGCCTTCTGCGAATGCTGCAATGAAGCGGCAATGGGAACTTGATAGACCGTTAACTGAGAATGTCTCACTTGGCTTATTTTACAAGTGCCTTTATCTCCTTGCTATGCCTGTTCTCTCATTTCTGCTCATAATGTTGCTAATTTCAGACGCCAAGGAGAAATGCCAGGAATGTTTAAACAAGATCTTTTGTGTTTCTCGCCGAGAAACAGAAGTGTCAAGAACAGGAGAGAGAAAATTCCATGCTTCTGGGTTAAAGGGGATGATGTGGTCTAATGGGTAAAGCACATGACTAGGGGGTCACAATTCCTGGGTTCTGTTCTGGATTCTCCCACTGACTCACTGTGTGATTTGGGGCAGGGCACGTCCCCTTTTTATGCCTCAGTTTTCCCATCTGCAAAACCAGGGTAATAATAATTCTTACCTATATCATGGGTGGTGCGGGGCCTATTCAAGGACATCCTTGACACCTTTCTGAACCTATACAACCGGAGCCTACCTCTCCATATCATGATTCAATAATCTGTGCTAATCATCAAAATCGTGAGGGGCCGACATGGGACGGGGGAAAGAAGTAGGGATCTGAGGCAGAGATGGGAAGTTGTCAGCTTGCAAAAGGGGAAGGAATTAGTGATTAGTGCTCTGGCATAGGATGGGGGAGACCCATGCTCAACTCCCTGCCCTGCCATGGACTTCCTGTGTGACCTAGGGCAAGTCACCTAACATCTCTCTGCCTCAGATCCTCGTCTGTAAAATGAGGATAATAATACTTCCCTACCTCACAAGGTGTTATAAGGGTACCTACACTAAAGACTGTGAAGTGCCTTATACGCAATAGACATTATTAATTGCTTTCAAGCAGCAACATCCAAGCTAAGGGGATCTTATATGCCTCTTATATGAATTCCCCTGATGCAAATGTCCCCTTCCAAACAGCTTCTGGGCACGGTTAGGGGCCCTTTATTGAAGCAATTGCCAACATGCCTGCAGATATAACAACCACCTTGATCACACTTGGAACCGCTGCACTTAGTTTTCATGTTTTATTTATAGAACTCCAGTGTTCTCAGCCGATCACAATTGACATTAAAAGCTCGAAAGAGCAATTGCTAATTATATTCAGTCTTGACATTCACAGCACTCCCATGGAATCCAGGAGTGGCAATGTTAAATCATTTGCCTCAGAACCCAGAACCAGATTTTTGAAGAAGGATAGGCAGCCTTGGGGTGGGACTCTTGCCCCTATCTGGAGGAATTCAGAGGAATCTCTAGATTGGATTCACACAGAATTTCTTCATGCTTGTATGTGTTTTTCTCTGTCAGGGCACAATTGGGTGCCTTGTCTTAAGCTGCCTGGAAAAATATCTAAGGGCTTATCTGGGCTAGGAAAACATACATCAAGTAGTTACATCAGTGCAATCACTAGACAAACTGTCCCAGTGCAAAATGGGGCTTGCACTAGTACAATTTACCTGTGCAAGTGGTGTCTTACACCTGTGTATCACACCTTTCCTGGGGGGGAGTTGTACTGATTGTAGCAACCTGCATGGAACTTGGAAGGTGGGGCACAGGCTGAAGGGGGGAAAACTCTGGAGGAGGTGCCAGGATGTCAGTCTGTGTGCACATGGCTGGAATGACAGCTGCAGATGCAGAACCTCCATATGTTGTTATCCATCACATGGCACAAGAAATAGTGGTGCAATTTAGTGTAAAATAGAAAAGCATAAACAGGACCCTACTGCTGGCTCTAGGAAAAAAAGCCCTCTAGAAAACTAGATCCGTCAGGGATGCAACCCCACTCAGTGGTTGTCCCTAAACACCTGACTGCCAGAAGCTGGGCGTGGACAACAGGGGATGGATCACTTGAAATTGCCCTGTTCTGTTCATTCCCTCTGAAGCATCTGGCACTGGCCACTATCAGAAGACAGGATACTGGGCTAGATGGACCATTGGTCTGACCTAAGATGGCCGTTCTTATGACATTTTGTTCCATTTTGGAATGAAAACAAATTTTGAAATGGCGCGATTTCTGCAAAACAGAAATACTGGCTCCCTGCACAGCTCTTGTTAGCAATATATGCTCCCTTCAGCCCATTACAGGTCTCCCACTGATGAGAATGACATCGGAACCTGAAATCACTATTCAGTCTTTCCACCCATGGGCCACTCTCCAACAGACTCCCAATGAGAGTTTTCCCGAGTAAGGACTTAGCAAACACTGGTCTATACATTGTGAAGCACTTCAGAATTCTTTAGGATATGCTGAATATATATAATGATGATAATATGGCAATATGTCTCATACCACACTTTTCATCCATAGATCTTACAGTACTTTACAGAGGAGGGGGACGTGCCATTATTTCCATTTTACAGCTGGGGAAATTGAGGCACAGAGCGGTGAAGGATCTTGCCAAGGCCACCTGGCAGGCCAGCGCCAGACATGATTGCCAGTCCAGTGCTCTACCCACTAGGTGACTCTGCCTAATAAGATATTACTATTTCTTTGTAAGACTGTCACAGAGTGGGAGGCCAGAAGGGACCACCAGGTCACCCGCAAGAAATTGTTCATGTACGTAGTCACCTCCCACCACCCTGGCCCCTCTGGCCCATGATCCTCTCTCCCCATTCCCTCCCAGGAGCCTCAGTCCAGAGAGCCCCCCTACTGGCCCCTCCCAGAAGCCCTCATTTCCCCTCACCCTGGTCCTCACTCCTTGGTGAGCCTTGGGGCCATCCTGCTTTCCAGTGCCTAGAGGAGCAGCAGCCGCCTGGCGTGTGGAGATTGCAGGGCCGCACCGCTCCGCCATGACAGGGAGTGCGTGGCACTGCAACCTGGTGCACGGGCAGGGGTGAAAGTAGAAATAGGGACTTACTGGTACGGGGCTGGGTTGGGGCCGGCTCTGGCCCCTGGAAAGGGCAGGGATGGGGGAGTCAAAGCCAGCCCTGGCCCACCCTGGACCGGTAAGTGCCCTCCCCTCCCCCACCAGGGTAGCAGCGGCAGCCAGGGCTCCGGCAACTATTTCAAGGGCCAGGGCCGTAGAGGCAGCGGGAGCCCCGGGCCCTTGAAATAGCCCCCGGAGACCCGCCGCTACTCCAGGGCTTTGGGGGCTATTTAAAGGGCCCAGGACTCCCCTGCTTCTACCGCCCCGGCCCTTTAAATAGCCCCCGGAGCCCTGGGGTAGTGGCAGCGGGGCTCCGGCGGCTATTTAAAGGGCCCAGGGCAGTAGAGGCAGCGGGAACCCCAGCCCTTTAAATAGCCCCCGGAGCCCCACCGCCACTACCCCAGGGCTCCAGCACCAGGTCTCTGGTGGCAATTTAAAGGGCCTGGGGCTCCAGCCACTGCTGGGAGCCCCAGGCCCTTTAAATTGCCGCCTGGGGAAGCTGGGCTGCCCCGGTACGGTGCACCGGCTCTTGCTGGTATACCATAACGGGCCGTACCAGCTTACTTTCACCTCTGTGCACGGGGTTCACTGTACGACTCAATTTTGGCCCCACCGCACCGCTCCCCCCATTATGATGGAAGAGGCCACTGGCCAAAGCTAACTGGGCAGCCTCTGTCTGCCCAGGGATTTCAGCAAGATGGCCTCTAGGAGCCACTGGTGGGCAGGGCATGGTAAGTAACATGTGAATGGTGGCAGGTGCCACTGGGGACCATTATGATTGTCTAGCCCAGGGGTAGGCAACCTATGGCACGCGAGCTGATTTTCAGTGGCACTCACACTGCCCGGGTCCTGGCCACTGCTCCGGGGGGCTCTGCATTTTAATTTAATTTTAAATGAAGCTTCTTAAACATTTTAAAAACCTTTATTTACTCTACATACAACAACAGTTTAGTTATATATTATAGACTTATAGAAAGAGACCTTCCAAAAAACGTTCAAATGTATGACTGGCAAGCGAAACCTTAAATCAGAGTGAATAAATGAAGACCCGACACACCACTTCTGAAAGGTTGCCGACCCCTGCTCTAGCCTGACCTCCTGCATAACACAGGTCACAGAACTGCCCCCAAATAATTCTGAGAGCAGATCTCTTAAAAAAAAAACACCCACCAGAATCCACAGTAAATTGTTCCAATGGTTAATTACCTTCACTGGTAAAAATTCACACCTTATTTCCAGTGTGAACTTGCCTAGCTTCAGCTTCCAGCCATGGACTCGTGTCCTGCCGTTCTCTGCTAGACTGAAGAGGCCGTTGTTAAATTTCTGTTCCCCATACAAGTACTTACAGACTGTCATCAAGTCATGCCCTGTAACTTTCTCTTTGGGAAGCTAAGTAGATTCCTGGAGCTCAGTCACTGTTTGAGGCAGGTTTTCCAATCCTTTAATCCTTCTCATGGCTCTTCTCTGCACCCTCTCCAATGTATCAACAGCCTGCTTGCAGTGTGGACATCAGAACTGAACGCAGTGTCCTTGTAGCAGTCACACCAGTGTCAAATACAGAGAATGTTATAACTTCCCTACTTCTTTTCAATATTCCCCTCTTTTATGTAGGCTTTGCAAACAAATGTGGTGGTGTGAGGAGGAAAGGTCTATCAAATTAGGGCCTACGAACCTGGGCATTGTCTCATTTACTTATTTTGATTGACATCTTCCCATGTCAGCAGGATTTTCTGTACATCACAACGGGTCAAACGATTCCGAAATCCGCTTAGAATGGGAAAGTATTTTCCCTGCTGCGTGAACCCAGCTGACAGTGAAGAAGTGAGAACCTCGCCCCAGGAACTGCTCGGGCAACGTTCTCTTCTTACCTCTCATGTGTGACAGCCCATGCCGAGAGAGGAGGGCTGTGCGAGCTGAGAAGGGAAGCATTTGCTGACGCAGTGTGTCCAAAATCCCATCTGCTCGTGAGCGGTGTGCACAGAACCCTGGGAAACGAGTCATTTTCTGCCTCCAGCTCAGTGCGCTGCAGCATGTTGCTCAGGGTACGTTTCAATGGTTTGTGCTCGGCAAAGACGCGCGCAGTGAAATCGGGGATGGATTTGTGGCGGGGGGTGGGGGAGGGGACATTACAGTTTGCAAAGGCTTGCTAGAAGTAGAAAATTCTTACTACTGTCTATCTGCATTACAGCCCAGCTTAGACGCCACAACAGAGACCAGTGCCTAGCACAAAGGGGCCCTGTACAGTCATGCTGTAGGACAAAGCCTCTGCCCTGAAGCATAGACAAGACAGTACGGACACATCGTAAGCTTTTTAGGGCAGGGGCTGTCTCTTACTACATGAATAGACAAGGCAGACAAAGGGTGGAGGGAGTGTTGGCCTCATTTTCAGATGGAGAGCGGAGATGAAGTGACTTGCCCAAGGTCCCCAAGGAAGTCTGTGGCAGAGAGGGGAATTATACTACTAAGTTCTAGATCAGTGCCTTAACCACAGGGCCATCCTTCCTCTGCCTGACTCCAGCTTTGAGCACTGATTGTAAAGTCGTCCATTGCTGTATTACTGGCTCAGTTCCCAATTCACTAGCAACTGAATGTTATCATCTGGCAGCTGTGTGATGGTCTCTGTGGACTGAATTGGATCTCTCAGCACAGTCCCTAGCAGAGAGAAGCAGCCACGGCTCACCAAAAGCCCCCCCAGCACTTTAGCACCAGTCGGCCCTGGGGCTGAGAGGCTCAGCAGGGAGGCCAAGGACTGAGTGGGCCGTGGATGATGGCTCCCTTCTCAGCCCTGTGTCATTGTCAGAAGTGAGGCAGGTTAGCAGGGCAGTGTGGAGACAGCTTGCCCTACCACGGCCCTGCTGCCCTTGTTCGGGGGGAGGGGGAGCGTGTAAACAGAGACAACAGTCCTCAGGGCATCCCACATAATGAGTTGAGTTCTGGGCTCTGTGGTCCCTCCCTTATCCGAAGGGGGTGGGCCTTACATTCGGGTAGGCTCCGCCCACCTCCCCCAGGGTTTAAGAAGGCCTCCGCCTTTTACCAGAAACTTTCTTTTTAAAATTAAGGAACAAAATGTTATTGAAGTCTCTGGTGGAAAATAAAGGGAAGGTTTATAGCTGTAGCGCAGGGTAGGTGACTTAGCCAAATTACACAGTAAGGCAAGTCAACTCCGGAGCTGACTTGGAGGTCTCTGCTCTAACCATTAGACCACTCTACTACCGTAGATATAGAGAGTAAAATTTCCTGAACTAGGTGACTCCCTACCTTTCAGAACTCTTTTCTTTGTCAGGTTGTGTGTGTGTGTGTGTGTGTGTGTGTGTGAGAGAGAGAGAGAGAGAGAGAGAGAGAGAGAGAGAGAGAATATATGCTGCCATCCACCCTGCAGGATGCCAGTGAATGTGAATATGCTACTTTGGTGCTATCCAGATGGTTACGGATATGCATGAGCCATAATGGATTGCTTTGTCTCTCATCTCTGTACTTCCTTTTCTTCTACCCTAAAATGTGAGTTCTTTGAGGTGGTGTTGTCATGACTACTAAAAAGTGAACCAGACTCACTTTGGCAGCCTTTGTTCCTGGGGAGAGTCAGATGATCTAAAAATTGTGAGATCTCTTTTTTGTCACTGATTGCAGAAAATTGTGTGTGCGTGTGTATATATTTCTTTTTCTCTCTTTTTCTTTCTTTAGTTTTTCCATAACGCCCTCTCAGCAGGTGCATGCAAGGGCATAATGCCATTCTGAGTTTACCACAATGTGATAATTTTAATGTACCAGGATCATCTAAATTAATAACTCTTTCATTGCTCCAGGTTTCTAACGATCTTTCTGACAGCTCAGAAGGTCAATCTTTTCTGAGATCTTTTGTAGTCTACAAAACCTTCCTGTAAGAATGTATCACAAAACATTCTGATCTGTGTTCAAATTAGGGTCTTTTATTTTAAAAGGACCTCCATGGTAGGGGTATTTTCAAAAGGCGATTGAAGAGGATTGTCATCTATATTCCGTTATCAAATTAGATTAACACTTGGTGTAAATCCATTGAAGCCAATAGAATGCTACCAGTGGATGACTCTGGACTATTGATGTCAAAGTTTTACGAGAAGTTTCCACATTGACTTTCTAATCAGTAGTTATTCCATTGGAGTATAATATATTTTGGGTGAGAATTTCAGAAGCTGATCCCACTCTGCTCCCATTGAAATCAATGGGCATTTTTACCATTGACTTCAGTGGAAGCAAAGTTAGACCAATGCTTTTGAAAATTAGTGTTTTTTTAATTATTTATTAATATTACAGTGGAGCCTAAATGCCTGATCCCCATTGTGATAGGTGCTTTACAAATATAAAATGAATGATGCCCCCTCTCCTGAATGAGTTTCTGATCAAAGTATAAGATGAAAGACTGTAGATATTAGTGTAGATGTTCCATTAGACACTGATTTTAACAGACTATATTGTGAAGCACTAAACTATAAAAGCTATTTAGATTACAAAACACTTCGTGACAGATGTCAGTGATATAATAAAACATCCATTACTGTTCAACATTGGTTACAGCTCTAACAGTAAATAGCAGCCACCGAATTCAGGTTGGAACCAGTCTGTGGGGTTGATGAAGAGAAGAAAGAGGAAGAGGGGTGCATGATGAAAATCATATGTTGATAGATTCAAAGGCCAGACAGGCCCACTGTGATCATCTAGTCTGACCTCCTGTATACACAGGCTATGGAACTTCCCCAAAATAATTCCTAGAGCAGAGCTTTTAGAAAAACATCCAGTCTGGATTTAAAAAGTGTCAGTGATGGAGAATCCACCATGACCCTTGGTAAGTTGTTCCAGTGGTTAATTTCCCTCACTGTTAAATTGTTTTTTACATCTTATATCAGAATGATATGATGAGGACTGAGAACCCGGTAAGCTACAAGCGTGAGAAGGAATAGCTGGCTATCACTAGGAAGCTGAGGTTCCTATCTTTCCAGTGTGGCAAACGGCGTCAGTTCTTGTTGTAAAGATGCGTTGGGAAATACCATATCTTAAGAATCAATAGTCACACCCACCGTAGGTAAGTCAGTCTCAACAATTCCCCTACATTTAAAGTTGTGCGTCTTAAATCCCATGCTCCAAAAAAGAAGGTAGAAGATCAAGAACATTACTCGCTCTAAATTGTTTCTCGCCTCATTTTAATTTTTTATTTACTGACCCTGTAGAGCACCCCAAGTTCCTATTTCTCCTTGGTGTTCACATCCTTCATGTATGTATTTGTATTATCGTAGCCCGTAGAAGCCCCAGTCACGGACCAGGACTCCACTGTGCTAGGTGCTGTACAAAGACAGTCCCTGCCCCAAAGAGCTTACCATATAACTATAAGACAAGAGACAGCAGATGGATATAGACAGACCAACAGGGGAGTACAAGGAAGCGGTGAGACAATATAGAGACAAACAAGACACATTTACATGGGCGCCAGGTTTGTATAATTTTTTGTGGTGCCCAGAATGGATCGAAGCAGAGCCGTCCTGTCCATAGGATGGACTGGAGCAACCGCTCTGGGCCCTGCACTTTGGGAGGCCCCACTCTTAAGGGGGACATGGGGACCAGGGCGGCCTGGGGGATTAGCAGGGGGCCTGGCACCACCAGCAGCAAGTGATTTGCCTTCAGCCCGCTCTGCCCCGCCCCGCTGGCTCCCAGCGTTGCTCAGGGGAGGGGGTCGAAGCCAGAAAGAGGCAGAGCGGGAGCTTAGGGGAAGGGGTGATGATATCCCCCTCCAGCTTCTTCATAGTTCAGTGTCTCCAGCTTCTCAAGCCATTTTGGTTCCTCTTCTCTAAATCCCCGCCCGTTGTCTAAGTATTTTTGGTGCCCTGAACTGATCACATGTGCTCTTATCAGAGATTTATTAAGAGGGCATCTCTCCTGTATGACGTGTTCAGCCCCAAACTGTGTTGGCCTTTTTGGCTCCTGTATTTACACAGCAAACCCCTAGCCACCTTGGTGTTCACAGTCACCAGGCAGCATGACCTGCTTGCTAGGAGCCAGATTCCAGTGCCCACTGAAGTCGATGGGCATTCTGACACTGACATTGGATTTGTCCGTAAGTGTCTCGCACTCCCCAGCTCCTTTGAATATCAACAGGTCTGATCATTTCCCCCAAACGAATGGAGTTGTACTTTTACAAGCTGAATCTCATTTTATTAATCCCTTCCAATAGGTCTAACTTCTTTAGATGCTTTTGTATTATTTTTCTTCCTTTCAAGGCTCAAATGGTCTCTGTTCTGTCATCTCTCAGCCATCAAAAATGTCCAGTCAGTTGCTAAAACCTGAATTTAGGTCACACTCAACGTAACAATGGAGCCGACAAGCTGTCTCTTATGATCTATTGTTCTGCCTTTCATGATCCATTGTTTTTCTAAGCGAGGGGAGTTAGGATTTTTATCTGCAAAGTTCAGAGCCGATAGCGTTTCTTAAAACTGGATACTAAAGTAACTGGAGGAGTTTAATTCATCTTTAAGACCATGGCTACAGCAGAACTATTGCCAAATCAGGGAACCCATTAACAGCACCTTTTGAGCTACTTGCCACATGGCTAAAAGTTTTTGCGTAGGCAGGACCTAACCTCATCTTGTCACTTTTTAAAATCCTGGGCTGTAACATCTTTCGTTGGACCATTTTCTGTTGGTGAAAGAGATAAGATTTCGAGCTCCTCAGAGCTCATCCTCAGGCCGAGTGGCATGGACAGAGTTTTAGAAAACTGCCGTCTCTAATCCTCTCTCTGAAACGTCACTCGCTGCTCTCTGACGTGCTACCAGGGCAAGACTTTGCTTGGCCTTGCGGGGCCAAGATGCCATGGAAATGTTCTTTAATAATGGTGGCCATTGCATCAAGCACAAAGAACAGGGCGGTAACTCCAGTGTGATCTCTAGATAGACTCATGGAAGGTGGGGCCATTCTGCAGGTTTGATCACCGCTCATCCTCTCAAAGGGTTTGTTCTATCTGTTCTTGGATCTCTGCAGTGATCTGAAATGCTTCTCTTGGAGATTCTATTCCAATGGTCCCCAGTGGTGCTTAATGTTAAAAGCTGTCCTCTAAGATCCACTCTAACCTATTCGCTCTCTAGCTTTGGACTGTTGCTCCTTTCTCCGCGATCTCTACGCAATCCTTCTTTTATTTCCTTGGGAAATGTCTATAGTGGTCACACACCCCTGCTGACTTCTTCTCTCAGCCTCATCTCTGGGCGTGGGGCCCTTTTCCTGCCACAGAACCATAGGATTTCTGGAGGATTATGAAGAGTCTAGCTCTGACAGAGCTTCCTTGGCATTCACGTGCAACAGTGGCGTGTTTTGGAGCCAGACTCACAGGGGACTGGGTGAAAGTAGGACCAGTGGATCTGCCAGCTGTTGGCACACACACAGGGTGGCGCCAAGTGGGCTCCAGCATTGTGGAGAGCGCTTCAGTCCTCATTCTGTTATAATGGCCACAAGGCAGCCCTACAGCTGTACCCTGGCCTGGGAGGAGGCTGCCTCTCTGCCGGTCCCAGCATTCAGCCCAGTGAGCTCTTTCACTTGCTCCTGTGTCAGATCCTCCAATCCTTGGGTCATTTCTGTGGCCCTCGTTGGCACGTCTACACTGTGAGTGTATGATGGGGTGTGCATCCCACTCCAGCCCTGATAGGATTAAGAAGGGCTGAGAGGCCAATTGGGTTACCGGGAATCATCTGAGAGAGGGACGGCCTGGGTTAACTGAGAGTGAAGCCCAGCTGGGGAAGGGCGGGGCCAGCACTCTAGCGCCAGGAGGCTGACAGCAGAGGGAGGCTGCCGGGGAAGGGGGCTGTAGTTACTCCCGGGGAGGAGAGAGGTTGTCAGAGCCGAGGAGGAAGTCCGGGGTAGAGTAAGCCCTGTGAGCTTGCCCTGGTGTAAGGAGTCTAGCAAGAGGCTAAGAGGGGGTGAAGTAGCCATGGAGACCAGAGCAGGCTCCTGTGGTAAACCCATAAACAGGAAGGAGCAGAGAGAGAGGCTGGGTAGGAAGGCGCCCGTGGAAACAGCAACAGGGATGGAACAGAGCAGAGCTGGATCACAGGTTGTAGGGTCCCAGGGCCAGAACCTCGTGTAGCGTGAAGGCCCGGGTTCCCCTGCCAGCCTCTGGTATGGTGGCACCAAGCCCAGAGCGGGGGCTGAACCCTGTCCAGAGAAGGCATTTGGACAGTGTCCTATTGGACTTTGTAACCCTGGAAAGGTGCCCTAAACGGTGACCTGGCCAGGGGGCCAAATGACCAGAAGAGAGACAATTGCAGAGTGAGCAGAGAGCTACAGAGATGCTGTGAGGGCATGAGGAGGTGTACTAGCAGTGAGGGTCCAGGGTACTACAGCTGCAGCACCGCCACTGTAATGCCGTAGTGTAGACTCTTCCCTCAGTGACAAAAGGGGTTTGTCCACTCATGTAGGTAACCCACCTCTCCAAGCGACAGTAGCTAGGTTGACAGAAGAATTCTTCCATCCCCTAGCTGGGTCTACACCAGGGTTAGGACAACCTAACTACAGCCCTCAGCAACACAGCTATGTCAAACTAATTTTTAAGGAGACCATGCCAATATTTTGTATATTGTTCCTAAAATGCACTCACTAGAACTCCATGTTAAGTTCCAGGATTAGTTGGCATGGGAAGGGCACTGGACGGGGAATCAGGAAACAGGAGTTTTATTCCCAGTTCAGACCCGCTGGATGAACTTAGTAAAATCACTTAATCCTCCCTCTGGGACTCTGTTTCTCCTCCCACTTTGTTCTATTTAGACTGGAAGGGATGGTCTCTTCTTACATGCTTAGCACAGTGCTTAGAGGTACCGATCTACTGTATTAACATTAATAAATATGTAGACTGGCATTATTTCTTCTCTTGTTCGCACTTTGAGCCCCATGGGAGTTACTCCTGCGATGACTTTGATCTTTGTTCTCCTCCTGCAGCTGAGAACAGGTAGTAATTCTCCTGCCACCATTTCCAGATATGTACTAACGCAGTGGGGAACTTTATCTGTGTCTGTTAATCAGTGGAGCTGGAGCAGCCATTAGCTAATATATTTTTTTTCAAACCTCTTCCAAAAAAAATGTCTGGAAAAATGAAAGGCAGGGAAGTAATAACATAGATCTTCGGGCCGTACTTCAGAGCCAATGACATTGAAAATGGATCTCCCCCCCCGCCCCAACGCAAAATATACAAAGAAGGATTCAGAGGAAAACAATTAAAACCATTAAGGGGCTGGAAGGATTGAAGTACTGCATGAGGGAAGATGAAAAGGGCTGATATGTGCAGTCTGGGAACACGAGTGAGGGAGAGGATATGAGGAGCTGTCTGTACCTAGCTCGACTGTGTAAATAACATGCCAGGCAGAAGCGCTGTTTCAAGAGCTCTAGCCAAAGGGGGTGTAACGGGAAATGGAGTGGAATTCAGAGCGGGAACATTTAGCATGTGGATCAGGAGCATATGACAGTAAGAGCTACCTGAGTGCAGTATAGCCATGCAAGGGGAGCGAGGGAGGCCACATCGCTTCAGGAGGGGCGTGGGCGGGGATGATTTTGCACCCACTTTTTAACAGTGGGGTCAAAACCGAGACTGGGTTTGTGTTCTGCTGGAGTTACCTCTGCCTCCCGTCTATCAAAGGCTACGTCTACACTATGAGCTGGGGTTGTGAGTCCCTTGCTCGTGTAGAGTCACACACTCATGCTAGCTCTCCTCAAGCAAAGCGTGCCAAGAGAAGCAGAGGCATAGCTGAGCTGAGTGCCGACCCCTTGTTCTTGGCATGGTTCAGCCGCACCTCCGCTATTTCAAGCAGGAGAATCAGGCCCCTAGTGGAGGCATAGCCATAGATGCTCTCCTTTGCCACAGAGACAGACAATCTTTACTGTCTAGCCTCACTGCATCCCTGGTAGGTAGGGCAGTCCCATTAGCCCCATTTTACAGATGGGGAAGTGAGACCTAGAGAGACTGAGTTGCCTAAGGTCAGACAGGAAGCCTGTGTCAGAGCAGGGAATTCAACCTGGTTTTCCTGAGTCCCAAGGGGTCACCCTAACCAGTGGCCCATCCTTAAACATCTAAGGATGATGTGTACAGTAGAATGATGCCCCAACAGTAGGAGTTGATGTATAGGCTTTGTGGGAAGTTCATGAATAAACACAGTGTAGCTGTTATACAGTGAGCTCAGCATACTTGTGTAAAGTTCACAAAATGAGACCATTCTTCCACACCTCAGAAACAACATGCAAAACCCCCAGTCCCACAGGTATGGGCACCCCAGGTAGAGACATTTAAAGGGCCCATTCCTGAGCCTGATTCTTCCCCTCCTCCCCGCGCATATTTACTAGGATTTACTATGATCCTCTTCTACTAGAATAGAACCCATTGGGCAAAAACTCCCATTGGAGTAATTAGGAATTTAGGCCTCTGCAAGAATGAGTCTTAAAACTTGTGCAAAGATTGTAGGATTGGACCCTAAAACTAGACTGGACCAAACACTTGAAATTGCGTTGCAGTGAGCAATCCAGGTATCGGCTAAATGACCCAATAGGTCTCCTCCATCTCTAATGACTTGAGGAGCTTGGTTTGTTTTCCTTAACCAAAAGAAGGTTGAGAGGAGATATGATTGCTCTCTTTAAATATATCAGAGGGATAAATACCAGGGAGGGAGAGGAATTATTTCAGCTCAGTACTAATGTGGACACGAGAACAAATGGATATAAATTGGCAGTCGGGAAGTTTAGGCTTGAAATTAGACGAAGGTTTCTAACCATCAGGGGAGTGAAATTCTGGAACAGCCTACCGAGAGAAACAGTGGGGGCGAAGGACCTCTCTGGCTTTAAGATTAAGCTTGATAAGTTTATGGAGGGAATGGTTTGATAGGATAATGTGATTTAGTCAATAGGTCAATAACGTGCGACCACTGGTAATTAGTACCGAGGGTCAATGTTGGGATATTGAAAGTCTTTTTCCTGAGTGTCTGGCTGAAGAGTCTTGCCCGCATGCTCGGGGTTCAGCTGATCGCCATATTTGGGGTCAGGAAGGAATTTTCCTCCAGGGTAGATTGGCAGTGGCCCTGGAGGTTTTTCGCCTTCCTCCGCAGCATGGGGCAGGGGTCGCTTGCTGGAGGATTATCTGCTACTTGAAGTCTTTAAATCAGGATTTGGGGACTTCAACAGCTGAGTCAAGGGAGAGAATTATTTCAGGAGAGGGTGGGTCAGCTTTTGTGGCCTGCATCTTGCGGGAGGTCAGACTAGATGATCATAATGGTCCCTTCTGATCTTAAGTTCTATGATTCTATGATATGATTAATTTCTGTAATTTTTATGGTCGCTCGAAATAACGAGAGCAAAATAAAACTTCAGCTGTGTAGAATTTGGCAGGAAAGATGAACTGGCTGGACGTGGTCTGTTCTAACTCTGGCTGTAGGAAGGTGTTTTCAAAAGTAGCCATGGCAGCAAATTCATTGTAAGGAGCATGACAGTCCCTGCAAGCACTGCTTTGCTAACCAGCATGTGGAGAATACATAAATTAACATAGGAAAGACTGGATCATGTTTGCAAGCTGTTTCTCTCTCCCTTTTAGAGCACTAATGGGATATATCCATTCAGATATAATAAGACTCAGCCTTCATTTTCACCTAAAACTTGAATCTAAACCAACCCAAATCTTTAGAGGATCCTGAAAACCAGAGTCCTTTCCTGGCATTTCATGCACCACTGAATTTCTTGTCTGAACTGAAAGCAAGAGCATTGATGTACCTTCAGAACATCTGCTCTCTTGGGATTTCCAACCCTATCATATCAGAAGCATTAGATATTTCACAGGAGCATCTGCGGCCTACGCTTCAGTTTTGAAACATCTAGCCTCCTTGGTTGAAACCAGTTTCAAATTCCCAGCAAGGCTGACTCAGCCCTACCTCTTTTTGCAGCAGAGAAAATGAGCATCATGTATATTCGTGTGCATGAGGTTTTCATAGGTGATTTTAAAATTCAACATCCTTTCCCACTATTTATTATTTAACGTTTTACAGTAGAACCCGGACGCCCTAAGCAAGATCAGGGCCCCTTTGTGCTAGGCACTGTACAGACTCGTATGACACATTCCCTGACGTGAAGAACTTACATTCTAAGTAGACAAATGGTGGGAGAGGGAAACAAAAGAGGAAGTGACTTGCCCAAGGTCACACAGACAGTCAGTAGAAGAGCTGAGAAGAGCCCAGATCTCTCAGTGCACTGTCCACTGGGCCACACCACCACCGTATATGGATATTAAGAGAGATTTTCTCTCGTGCCCTTAGCTTATGTATTCCCTCCCCTTCGCTGTTGTGAAATTTCTTCTACCTTCAGTAGCAATTTACATATAGTGCAGTGCCTTGCATCCTATGTATCAGCATGTGAACCAGCTTTCGAACCTCCCGCTAAGAAAAGTCCTCACGGCAGAGCTAAGTTGGGCGATCGGAACACTGGTCTAAGCACTGGGCTTGGCCCAGCTCATGTGAGAGCGGCTACGTTGCACAGCCGTACTGGAGCGTGTCCACTCAACTGCCTCCACACCGTGCTGCACCATTCACCATGTGAAGCACTAGGACTTCTGGGGACACATCCCAGGAGTCTTTGTGCTGCAGGAAGCTGAGCCGCTCTATCAGGCTTTTCCAATGAATTGTGGGACACTTTGTCTGCCCTTTTGGGGCCGGTGGGCGGGACTGTGGGAAGGCGTTGGAGGGCTATCAGCACGCAAGTGATTTAGCTTGCGTCGTCACCGCACAGTGGGTAGGCTACCAGCTCAAGTCATAGCTCCATTCAGGCTTTGGCCTGTAGCCCAGCCAGCCAGTTAGCCCACATTGGGCGAGCAAGCTTTGTGTGTGGATGGGAGTTGGGTTAGGGGCAACATCTGAGTAAGAGGTCGATTTAATTCTGCAGCAAAGAGAGACCCACAGGCTTGAGTCAGACTGGGGCCAGAGACTTTACCCTAGAACCAGGAGGAAGCAGTGGAATTAGCTCTATCTGCACCTGAACAAAGGGCTGGAGTTTCACAGGCCAGGGCTCCTGTCTGAACAGGGTTGGCCTAGTGAGATGGGACTCAGTGAGGAGCAGTGTGACCTTACAAAAAAGTTCCCTGGTAGACAGAGAGGGGCAGAGACTAGCAATTTTCCACTCCAGAGTGCTAAAACAGTTTGGACTTGATCCTGCAACTAGGGCGGGTTGACAACACGCAGATATGGTAACGCTGGAAGGTTTTGTAAAATTCACGTTGGTTCTCCCAAATTTTTGAAGAAAGAACATGCTAAGAAACCAAAGTCATAAACCTTTTGTTCTGACATTTTCAAAAAGAAACATTCTGATATTTCAGTTTGAAACAATCTTTCAGTTCAAAATTGCTTTTCATTTTAGTTTTTTAAGAAATAAATGTTTTAAATTTGAAATCAAATGTTTAAAAATGTTTCAATTTGTTGAAACAAAATGTTTCATTTGACCTAAAGTCTTTTTTTTACTTTTGGTCTACCAAAAAATGTGGAAATTTTTGTTTTCGGTCTGCCCTGAAAAGAACACGTACATTTACTTGACTTTTCAAAATTGCCAATTAATAGAAAAATGTACTATTCACCCAGTAATAACTGCAACCCTTGTTCATGTGCATGTTCCTGCTGCAATCAAGGAGGCTACTTTCGTGAGTAAGGACCACTTTCAGGAGTCAGGGTTGCAGGATCAGATCCCTTTTGTTTTAGCCTGGCTTGGAGACTGGCTTGTGTGTAAAACCATTTCCTGAAATCCATTTGTTGACCTAGATTTGGCAATGATATCTCTCCATTTGGGGATTTTTTTTCTTTTGATTCTGATTTGATTCTGGTTTTCATTTTATCTTGAAGGGTTTTTTTTATCTATCACTCATATCCTTAGCATCCTCATGTCATCAACCTACCCACTTATGAGCTCTCCCTAGCTGAGGCTGCATTATAAGCAACATCTAGCAAATATTTTTTTTAAAATTGGAAAGGCCAGTTTCCAATTCCACTTATTCCTGCCTACATTTACCTCCACTTATTTTACTGGGAGCACTTCTGAAAAATCAGGTGATTTGTGTTTAAGTTCCTACCTGTAGTTCCCCAAGTTTGAAAAGTTTGGCCTGGGGTTTTGGATGGAAGACGTGAATTTCCTCCCTAGTTTGCATCTCTCTTCTGAGCACTGAGCAAGGATGATCCATTAGACTCAGGTGTGTTCTATAAAAATGCTGCATTGGGAATCCTCCATTGAGGTGTTGTCTTCAGTTCATAGTGATTGCATAAGTTCATAGATTCCAAGCCTAGAAGAGACTGTTGTGATCATCTAGTCTGACCTCCTGCATAACACAAGCTGGAGAACTTCCCCCAAATAATTCCTACAGCAGATCTTTTAAAAGAAATATCCAATCGTGATTTAAAAATTGTCAGTGATGGAGAATCCACCCAACACATGGCAAGTTGTTCCAATGGTTAATTACCCTTGCTGTTAAAAAATTACATCCTGTTTCCAGTCTGAATTTGTCTAGCTTCAACTTCCAGACATTGGATCATATTAGATTTTCTCTGCTAGACTGAAGAGACCATTATCAATTATTTTTCTCGTGTAGGTACTTATAGACTGTAATCAAGTCACCCCTGAACCTTGTCTTTGTTAAGCTAAATAGATTGAACTCCTTGAGTCTATCACTATAAGGCTCCTTGAGTCTATCACTATAAGGCATGTTTTCTAATCCCATAATCATGCCTCATGTCTCTGAACCCTCTTCTATTTAGCAACGTCCTTCTTGAATTGTGGACACCAGAACTGGGCACGGTATTCCAGCAGTGGTCACACCAGTGCCAAATACAGAGGTAAAATAACCTCCTTACTCCTACTCAAGATTCCCCTATTTATGCCCCAAGGATCACATTAGCCCTTTTGGTTACAGTGTTGCACCGGGGGCTCATGTTCAGCTCATTATTCATCACAACCCCCCAATCTTTTTCAGAGTCACTGTTTCCCAGGATAGAGTCCGCCATCCTGTAAGTGTGGCCTGCTTTCTTTGTGCCTAGATTATACATTTACATTTATGTATTGTGACACTTCCCGGCAGTATCCAGGGCTTGGAGGCACCTCGCTACTCCCTACCCTTAGTGTGAGGGAGCCTTGTCTGTGTCTGCCCATGGTCAACTCCCCGATTCCCTGAACAACACGAACATTCCCCTCCAGGCCTACACAGGTCTGCCTCTCTCACTACAGATTAGCAATAGGCACAGTTCTGCCCGCAAGCCTACCAAGTGTCTCCCTGGAGTATCCAGCCCCTGGTCCACAGGACACTTGGCCTATTCCCAGATTTGCTGCTTCCAAAGAAGCCATAATACCCCTGCTTACTAGTTCTATCTCAGATCACCGCTTTGCTTAACACACAGCACTTAGATATGTTGATAGTGAAAACAAGTAAAAGTTTATTTAACAAAGAATGGGGATTCAAGTAATAGCAAGTTGAAGGGTTGGAAACAAGTGGTTACATATAAAATAGTCATAACATGCATTCTAGAACCTAGACTTACTCAACTAGATACATTCATGTCTTACAGAGCAATGCTGACCCAAAGTCCTTTCAGAGTTTTACAGCCAGGCCTGGCTGTGATTATCCATTCATGACACAAATCACAGTGTCAGCTTGCCTTCCTGGTGAAGGATCCAGAGTCTCTGTTTGCACCCCCAGACATAGCAGCATAATCCATTGTCCTTATTCATAAATTGGGTGATTCCCGGCTGGTTATTTTTCCTGTATACGCTCTTG
This sequence comes from Mauremys mutica, assembly GCF_020497125.1. Lineage (NCBI taxonomy): Eukaryota > Metazoa > Chordata > Testudines > Geoemydidae > Mauremys > Mauremys mutica. The sequence goes on along the minus strand of NC_059076.1, from coordinate 136,089,111 downwards.
TTGATTTCATTATCTCTTAACCAGCATCAGGCTCTGTATGCAAATAGACTTACATTGTGAGACATACAAATACAGTATGACCAGATAGGGGAAAACATAAGAACGGCCCTACTGGTTCAGACCAATGGTCCATCAAGCCCAAATCTCCGATCTTCCAACAGTGACTGGTGCCAGATGCTTCAGAGGGAATGAACAGAACAGGGCAGCTATCAAGCGATACATCCTTTGTCGTCCAGGATTTAGGCTTAGGGACACCAAGAACATGGGGTTGCATCCCTGACAATTTTGGCTAATAGCCATTGGTAGACCTATCCTCCATGAACGTATCAAATTTATTTTTTAAAACCCATTGTATTTTGGCCTTCACAACATCCTCTGGCAACAAGTTCCACAGGCTGACTGTGTCTTGTGTGAAGCAGTACTTCCTTTTGTTTGTTTTAAACCTGCTGCCTATTAAGTTAATTTCCTGACCCCTGGTTTGTGTGCTATGAGAAGGAGTAAATAACACTTCCTTATTCATTTTCTCCACACTACTCATGATTTTATATCTATCATACCTCCCCCCTTAGTCATCTCTTTTCCAAGCTGAAAAGTCCCAGTCTTTTTAATCTCTCCTCATACAGAAGCTGTTCCATACACTTAATCATTTTTGTTGACCTTCTCTGTACCTTTTCCAATTCAAATATATCTGTTTTGAGATGGGGCAACCAGAACTGCTCGCAGTATTCAAGGTGTGGGCGTAACATGGATTTATATAGTGCCATTATGATATTTTCTGTCTTCTTATCTATCCCTTTCCAAATGGTTCCTAACATTCTGTTTGCTTTTTTGACTGTCACTGCACATTGAACAGATGTTTTCAGGGAACTATTCAGAATGACTCCAAGATGTTTCTTGAATAGTAACAGCTAATTTAGACCCCACCAGGGAGATAAGTGGCCATTAGCCCCTGTCTGAGGTATGTCACCTCCTGGTTACCTACCTTAAGAACATAATTTTTGAAGAACATAACTCCTTAAATTTTATCTGTACATACATTTCTCAGTGATTATGATGACTAGTGGGTTACTGGCTCTCTGTAAGACCTCACATCCCTCTTTTTAGTGAATTGTCATGTATCTGACCCAGCGGATCCCTGTGAAACTATTCATTTCCTGTATCCTCTGCCAGTTGGCCTCAAGTGATTCCTGGGTCACAGCCATATTAAAACACACATTGGTTGCTTGCGCCCAGTTCACCTAGTGATCCAGATCTCTCTGTTTCAGTGACCTGACCTCTTAATTATTTACCACTCCCTCAATCTTTGTGTCGTCTGCAGACTTTGCCAGCAATGATCTTATGTCCTCTTCCAAGTCATTGATTAAAAATGTTAAATTGCATAGGGCCCAGAACAGAACCCTGCTGGATACCACTGGAAATACACCCTAAAAAGCACGCCAAAGTTTGCGGTGTTGGAACAGAATTAAATAAACTCTGCATTTTGGTGTTTTCTAGCTGGCCCTCATCACGAGTCTAGTCCAATCTTTAGTGCTTAATATTTGCTTCCACACTCCAGTACTAATCCGATTCCATTCTTGGGGTGAAATGCTAAAGTAAGGGTCCCTTCATCCCAGCTCAACGACAGCCCAAGCAGAAATTAAAAATCCCATCACACTTGAGGAAAGCATCACAGTTCCTGTTGGAGCACAGGGCCACTTACACGTGGGTAAGCCAGAGCCCAAATGCAGAGAGATAGCTCAGTGGTTTGAGTATTGGGCTGTAAACCCAGGGTTATGAGTTCAATCCTAGAGGGGGCTGTTTAGGGATCTATCAGGGATGGTATTTGGCCCTGCTGTGAAGACAGGGGGCTGGACTCAATGACCTTTTAAGGTCCCTTCCAGTTCTATGAGATAAATAGGTATAAAGGAGTCATCAGACACTCTTTTTTTAAACCCCATAGGAACTGATTGCTGAAAATCATTTGGATTCCAAAAAGTCCTGTTCCTGCTAGTGGGTAAATTGCAATCTGCCCCTTTGGTGCATTTTTTTCCTGGTGAGATTAATCCATATTCCTCAATTCTGCTTTTCACCCTCTGTTACCACACCGAAGAAATGCTTTTCTTTGAGTATGATTAGGGACAGCAAACTGTGAAGCAGCTGTATTAACTCTGTCCTACCAGCAGTAATCCCCAGCAGGCACTATTTGGGATGCCTGGAGATTGCCGAGAGGCATGTTCTAATTACCTCTTTCAGCCTCACTCCAAAATGTTTGTATGGCTGAACATGTCCCCGGTGTGCGAGAGAGAGAGACATCCTCCTCTTTGCTCTGTTCTAAAGACCTATTTCTAGTCCAGGGGGTTCATGCAGATCATTCACGTCTCCAGATAAACTAGGCAACTCATGATCTACCATGTGCTCTGAGCACTCATTACTCCTCAGCAGCCACTTACCATATGAACTACCAAGGAGGTACCGCTATTCTCTCAGGTTCCTCGCCCAGGTGGATGTTTTCCTCACTAAGCCAACTGCCCCAGAGGTCATCACACAATTTAACTCACAGAGGTTTCCCCTTGAGGCATTAATTACACACCAGGCACTACCGTTAGTAGAGATGGACCTGGCCAAAGCTGGTGGATCTGAGTGGATGCTAAACTTTGGAAAGGTTTGAGATCCTGATGCAAACTTTGCGACTCCTCTCTCTGATATTAATGTCCATAACAAACAGCATCCCATTGCTTATGTCCAGTGCACTTTGATACAAATGGTCTCCTGCAATTCTGGTGAAATAAAAACATCCGTGTTCAGAGAAATTTTGGAGAAAAGGGGGATGAACCCTGGTGTCCTAGCTAGGATCCTTATGTTCTCCCCTATTACTAGAGCAGTATGTCTAGAAAAGCCCTGCTGAGCATATAAAGACTGCTACGTGTATGACCGGTGCCTATTAAAGTGACATGAGATAGCTTGTGTGTGAAAACTGAATCCTCTTCAGTTCTTGTCTTATGTTATGTAAAGCAAGTAATGCACATTAAAAAACATAATCCCACCCATCCATATAAAATGATGGGGTCTAAATTAGCTGTTACCATTCAAGAAAAAGATCTTGAAGTCACTGTGGATAGTTCTCTGAAAACACCCACTCAGTGTGCAGTGGCAGTCAAGAAAGCAACAGAATGTTAGGAACCATTAGGAAAGAGAGAGATAATGAGACAGAAAATATCATGCTATCTCTATATAAATCCATGGTACGCCTACAGTGTGAATACTGTGTGCAGTTCTGGGTGACCCCATCTCACACAAGATGTTTTAGAATTGGAAAAGGTACAGAGAAAGGCAACAGAAATGATTAGGGTATGGAACAGCTTCCGTATGAGGATAGATTACAAAGACTGGGCCTTTTCAGCTTGGAAAAGAGACGACTAAGAGAGGATATGAGGGAGCCAAGGCGACTGGTAACTGCTGATAGTGTGTGTGTGTCAGGGGGGGACAATGGCAGGCCCCCCTCTTGCCACCACAGCCACGATGAACTTCCTCTTGACCATGGTGTCCCCCTGACCACAGCACCCTGAGTCATTGCCCATGTAGCCCACCCTTAAGGCTGTCCCTGGGCAAATTTATATTTTGGCCCCCTGGCCCCCGCTGCCTCCCCAGACTCCTGACCCACTCCCCATCACTCCTGGCCCCTGCTGCTTCCCTGGGCTCCCCACCCAACCCCCAGCTCCCGCTGGCATGTGACCCCTGTGTGCTCCACGCATTGCCTATGTGATAGAGGTCTTTCAAATCTTGACTGGGGTGGAGGAAGTGATTCAGGAAGTGTTATTTATCCCTTCCCATAACACAGGAACCCAATGAAATTAATAGGCAGCAGGTTTAAAACAAACAAAAGGGAGTTCTTCTTCAGACAACACACAGTCAACCTGTGGAACTCATTGCCAGGGGATGTTATGAAGGGCAAAACAGTAACAGGGTTCAAAAAAGAACTAGATAAGTTCATGGAGGATAGGTCCATCAATGGCTAGTAACTAAGATGGTCAGGGATGCACCCCATGCTCTGTGTCCCTAGCCCCTATTTGCCAGAAGCTGGGAATGGATGACGGGGGATGGATCATGCGATTACTGCCTGTTCTGTTTACTCCTTCTGAAGCACCTGCCATTGGCCACTGTCAGAAGACAGGATCCTGGGCTCAGATGATCATTAGGCTGACCCAGTATGGCTGTTCTTATGTTGTTATGGTGATCTGTCCACTGATATGTCCAGAACTCCCATTATCAACCCTCATAGGAAAAGAGCAGTGCAAGGATACAAGTGATACTTCCAGATCAAGGAGGGGAAGGATTTGTTCTCCTCTCCGTCTAAGCAACACGCCCACTTTTTATTATTAATTTTCATAAAGAAACAATAACAAATACAGAATGCTAAATGACATACAGCTTGTAACATGCCTGTTTTATAATAATTCATCTTTAAACAGCACATCAGTTCTCCTGCATGAGCTGCAGGCCTGTCACAGAATCAAAAGATAGTCTGCTTGTCTGTGTTAGCTGCAAGTTATAAAACTTGGGTTACATATGTAGTGATCGGCCTTGATTAATCTTGTTATCTTTGCTCTGACAGGCTGATATCTGTAGAAAGAGGAGAGGCTATTCGATACCTTATTACACTCCTGATCAGTTCCCACTACAGAAAGTGGCAGACAGATATGTAGCCCAGGTGTCCTATACATAATACCTGGGAGCACATAACACAGGATGTGTGTGTGTGTGTTGGGGGTTATATCTACTCCAGACAGCTGCTATTAGTACAGCCAAGGGATTGGAATCACTCCTAGCATACATTTGCTTCTAATCATGCAGCACATGCCCTGTATCGTGATCCTGCTGTATCTATTCCCCAGTGTACAGTATCTGACTCTTGCAGAGTGTTCAGCATGATGTTTGGCTTTTCATGCTTGCTAGAGCTGGATACAACAAATTTTGATGTTGTGCACAATGGAAGAGTTTTCTGTCGGCAAATACAGTTTCCTAGAAATCCAAACGTTTTGCAGGAATGCTTCAATGATGACAACATTTGTGATGGGAAAAAGTCAAAATGAAACGTTTAGATTATCATTTCTATAAGAAAAAAACATGTTCTTTTGACTTTATCAATACAATTAATTTCATTTCAACTTTTATATTATATTAAAATACGAATGTTAATATTCAATTACATTTGCATGCATACTAATTTAACACATATGTCATATTTAATATTTTTATACTGTGAGAATGGTTCAACATTATCAAAATATTTCAACGGTTTGAGATAGGAATTTTTCAGATTCAGCAGGAAATTTAAAAACATTGGGGATTCATTCAGATTCAGAACGAGGTTAATTTTTTTCAGATTTCCCAAGGAACAGCTTTGTTGCTAGTTCCCAGTGTTGCCGACTCTCATGCTTTTGTGATGAGTCTAAGGAAAACAATAATTATCATGAAAGCCCCAGCTCCTGGAGTCAAGTGAAGATTTGATGCTTTCAGCCTTCATTCTTAAAGAAAAAGTAACTTTCTAGCCCTTGTGGCTGTGGAGAAAGCTTCAACATGTGACACCTAAAGGCTCAAAAAGCAGAAGGCAAATAAAAAAACACCAAATCTATTATTTTTACATAATCTCATGATTTGAAAGCCAATCTCATGATTTTTGGGGAGCCTGGGTCATGATGTTTGACCATTTGGGGTTGGCAATACTGGTGATGGGATGGCGGGGGAGCTGTTCTCCAGTTGCTGAAACTCTCCCTTACCGAAGTGTGTTTGCCCCAAACACTGTGAATAATGTGCAGGCCTAATAGCTTCCAGCAACCACTCCTCACATGGTACCACTGTCCTAAGAGCATTGCTGCTTTCTTGCTGGCAAAGACCTTGTACTAAAGAAGACAACAATTTTCTTGAGGCTATGTATCACAGAGAGAACAAGTTAACATAGCACAGGCCCTGAGAGAATTACATAATACCAATTATGATACTTTTTCCTACATAGGCTTCCATCCCCCCACCAGGGACTCTTGCATGTTGGGGAATTTGGGAACTTTGGATCAGAGAATTTTGGATGCACGTTCTGTTGCTTTTTATGTGCAAGTCAGCAGTTCTCTAAAGGCTCCCGCTCTGACATTTGATGCTGTGTGCTTTGTTAGCCATGTAATTCTAAATCTGAAATGCTTGTACTGTATATGAAAGCGTTGTCCAGAGGCTCGGAGATGGTGTGTGAACGCTGTTTGGCTGGAGCAAATTGTGTGTATGAAACATGCTGTTCATTGCTAGTGTACGCCCGCTCCCCAACCTTTCCACTTACCCATTTGACCTGGGACCTGAGACCCTTAAAGGTCAGGTCATAGATTATAGGGTCAGAAGGGACCATTGTGATTATCCCGGCGTAACTTCCTCTATAACATTGGCCATAGTTTGAACAAGAGCAGATCTCTTAGAAAAACCTCCAGTCTTGATTTTAAAAAGTGCAGGTGATGGAGACTCCACAACTCTTGGTAATTTGTTCTAATGGTCAATTACCCTCATTAAAAAATTGTCCCTCATTTCCAGTTAGATTTATTGGTCTTCCGCTTTCTGAGCCTTTAGTTCCCACTTGTCACATTTTCAAGCTTTTTCTATGGAACCGTGAGAGCTAGCAACGTACTTTCTGAATCAAGGCTGATAGTCTCATGTAATCAGCAAAATCCAGAAGTGGGGCTTTAAGAGAAACAGTAACGATCACGAGACTTGCAATAAAATCGTAAGCATTGGTAATGCCGCAGTGCCAGGCTGTCCCTGATTAACGCATATGACTGAGTTCTCAAAGATGTCAGTAAAGATTCATAGAGTCAGGAGGGGTTGGGGGTTTTTTTTGTTTGTTTTACTTATTGTAGGCTGACATCCAAGCTGTTCTCTACATCATACTCTCTGAAAGGCAGCCAAATTCCATCAAACTGTCCTGATTCCTTCCTGGATTTCTATGCTGCTGAGAATGTCTTTGAGATTTCTGAGCCGTTTGCAACCCTCTGGAAGTGATCCTGGCCTTCTACGTTTAGGGGCTGCTCCTGATCTAGAGCAAATCTGCATAGCAACAATATATTGCCCGATGCGATAAACTATTTATAGTTTACACAATAAACCTGCCTTCTGCATCATTTTTGCTTTATTAAATTTCAGCTGAAGCGCCTAGGATAGCGGCACACAAAATAAATTCAAGTACAAAACCCAGGAACATTGGGGCAGAAAGAGGAAAAAAGACTATATGCAAGAAACTTAATCATTCAGACAGCTACAGACATATTCTTCCTGGCCATCATAGAATCATAGTGGGAATCATATTATAGAAATAATCTCCGATTTGTAAAGAATAATGGTTTAAGGAGCTTATAACCTCAGGTTATCATCATGTCACACATGTTCCCATCATTGTAGTCAGTCAGCCGAAACACCCATCATTTGGGATCCCAGTTTACAGAGTGCACAGGAATGACCCAGCTCTAATGCCATTCTCCAGGCTTTGTAGCCGCATGTTTTTAATCCCTCTGACACAATGAGAGACCGTGTGCTGCTAATTAACATAGAGGGAATAGGCTGTACAAAACCTAAGGGTTCAATTCATTAACAATTAAAAGCATTTAGTCAAGGCCTTGTCCCCGGCAACACATTATTATTTGTGATCAACTGGGCAGATTTACCACAAGACCCATGGAGAAGGATTAAATATTGCAGGATTAGTATCTGCTCGCAGCCCATTGAGATGGGCTTTTAAATGAGGCCAGTCTTTTTGGGCTTGGTGCAAAGCAAGCATAGCACTGGTCAATGCTACGCTAGTTACGATTTGGCTTGGCAGAATTTGATTTCTATTTTTTTTTATAATTTTGACATATCAATGTGTATTTTTACGCATTTTTTTTTCATTTTTATCAAAGTTGCATTTTCACCATTGTGGGAAATTGGGCGGGCAGAGCAGACGATAATTAATTAATGACAGTAGACATTGATATTCAAAAGGTTAAAGTTTTATAACTGGTAAAACACAAATTCAGGGCCGGCCCACAGCATTTTGGCACCTGAGGCAGGGAGCTCAAATGACGCCCGCATGCCACCTCGTGTGGGCCAAAACTTTGAAAGGTCTCAATTCTGCCTTCTTCCTGTTCTTCTCCTCTCACAGTACTGCTCTGCTACCTACCCCAATAAAAGAGAACTAACAACTTTAAATGCCTTGTTCAAAAATTTTAAGTAACACTTAACTTTCAAACGCCTGAACAGCAAATGTAACTTTTCTTGTCTGCATAGTAAACACTGGCATTTAATCTGTTTGAATAATCAAAGTGGTGCTTTCCGTGCCTTCTTGGTTGCAAAGATTTGAACTGCTTCCTGAAGGTCCACAGTCTGGGCCAGTTTATGCTGTATTGAGATGGTTGCAAGGCTGACCAGCCTCTCCTGTGTCATTGTACAGTGTAGATGTGTTTTTATTAACTTCAGCTTGGAGAAGCCGCGTTCTCCACTGGCAACTGATACAGGAAGTGTTAGAAGTATGCGCAGAGCAACAAAAGCATTTGGAAAGAGGGTGGTCATCTTATTTGTGCACATATATTCCAGAACAGCCTTTGGAGTTGATCCTGCTGAAATGTATCTTGAAAGGGCTTTCAGTTCATCACCTAAATCACTCGCATCAATATCGCGCATGCCATCATCATAGAATCATAGAATATCAGGGTTGGAAGGGACCTCGGGAGGTCATCGAGTCCATCCCCCTGCTCAAAGCAGGACCAATCCCCAACTAAATCCCCAAAATCCCTAAATGGCCAATGCTCAAACCACCGAGCTATCCCTCCCCCCATCATGTGTCAACACTGTCTCTAGTGCCCTGCATTGCTGGGGTAGGGTTTCTTCAGGTATAGTGAGGAGTTTTGGAATATCATACAACATCCCAAATATTCTTCAGTGTTCCTTGAGCTGCATGAAATGTTCTTCAACTGACTATATTGCACAATCTAGCACCTGGTTAAAGAATTCAACTTTGAATTGTTGCTTGGGTTTCTTATGGGATTATCCTGTGCCTCGTAATTAAAATGTCTTCTTCTTCGGTGACTCTTGTATTCTTGAATGGATGAGAAAATAGCTTTAGTGTGCAGTTCCTCTGCCAACTTCTGTGCACTCTTCAGAACATTTTGAAATCCCTCATCTGACCGGTAAGATTGTAGGTATGACTTTGCTTTGTCCAGTTGTTCCATTGCTCCAGATATATCAAGGTCAACACCTTGGAGTCTCTTGCTTACAACATTTATTTCAAACAGTAGGTCATGCCACAACACTAAGCCACACAGAAATTTGAAGTTATGTATGTTTCTGGTGATTCCACTTCCCTCTGTCACTGTTCTCCCACAAACAGTTCCTGTCATAGCATTATCCTCCATAATGGCAACTAGAGCATCAGCTATCTTCCCAGTTTGGTGTTTGATAGGCTTTATCGCCTCCACTCGACTTTCCCATCATCGTGTGGCACTCAGTGGTTTCAGTGTCAGAGAGGACGTTCCCAGATGTTGCTTCAAAATTTGCCATCAATGAGTTGATGCAGAGAAAAATACATAGATGCTTTGAATTACATTAAAAAATTCAGCAGCCTCACTAGAAGCTGAAGCTGCATCACTGACCACCAAGTTCAATGAATAAGAACTGCATGGGACAAAAAAAGCTCGAGGGTTTAACTCTCGGATCCGTGTCTGCACTCCTCTGTTCTTTCCTTTCATGTTGGCACCATTATCGTAGCCCTGACCTCTCATGTCAGCTATCGCAATTCCAGTATTTTCCAGCTTTTTAAGAAGCACATTTGTCATACCAGCTCCTGTAGTATCATCAATGTCAATAAATTCTAGAAAATGCTCTCTGACAGTCACCACTGCAGGGACATTTTCACTAGGTTCTGTTGCTGTTACAAAATGCACCATTAAAGTCATTTGTTCCATATGGCTGATATCAGGTGTGCAGTCCAAAATAACAGAGTAATATCTTGCTGACTTCAGATCTGCCACTATCTTCTGTTTGACTTTTGTTGCCAGTAACTGTATGATCTCATTTAAAATTGTTTTTCCAAGGTAGTGGTGTGTGTACATTTCTTGGGTGGTGACTCTTCTCAGATGCTCCTGGAGCACAGCATCAAACTCAGCCATCAGCTCCACAATTTTAAGGAAGTTTCCATTGTTTGGCACATACAGCTGATCTGAAGTGCCACGCAGTGCTAGGTTTTGGGTAGCAAGCGTTCTCACAATGGCAATGAGCCTTTTCGGATAATTTTGCCAGTAAAGAGACTCTGATGCAATCTTCTCTTGATGCTAATCATCTATGGTGGCCTTTAACCTTAGTCTCATCTCAAGCTCTTTCCACCTATGGAATGCTCTCTGGTGATTTGCTGCCTTCTCATGGCATGCCAGATTTCTAGCCAGATTTTTCCAGTCCTTTGTTCCAGTAGCACCCAATGTGGCTGGAACATTAGACTGGAAGAGTTTGCAACAAAAACAGTATGCAGCATTCTGGGTTTTTGAGTACATAAACCATGGCCTCTCCACTTTGTCACTATCAGGGATTTCACGCCAGTAACGTGCTGGATGGAAACTTGTATTTTCATTGTCTTTGGGGAACATGAAGTTTTTCACTTGCTGTGTCCCATGTGGTACAAGGAAGTCCCTCAGGCTACTGCTCAAATGGGTCCACAGTCCTGGATCATCTAGACGTAAGGAACTAAAAGCAGCAGCAACTGTTTCTTGCGCCTCCACCACACTCTTCTCTGATCTACACTTTTCTTCAGGAATGTGCATGGTTATATCCATTTGAGATGGAGATATGGATGCTGCAATAGCTGCCAGGTCACCTGCACTCTGACTAACTGGAAGATCAGGAATCTCCTCACCACTCACATCCTAACTTGGGCCGAAAGGCTCACCATGAACATTTGTGTCTATGTATCTCAGGAGAGCTCCTTGCTGCTTAGATAGAAAAGCTTCCTTTCTTTCTTTTTCTGAATGCTGCCCCAGAGGGGTGTTTTCTTCTTTCTCTCATGACTGCTGTTCTGTGCCAGCTATAGTGGCTCTCAACACTCAGTTGAAGGAGACAAATAAGCAGGCTGGTAGCAGGGCCTGAGTGAGGGAAGATATCAGCGTCTTAAGGGTCTAACTGGCTCTTACTACTTCAGCTGACTGCCTGTTCTCCTCAGGTGGGTTCAGGGAAGCATCAGGAAACAGGAAGCTCCCTGAGAAGCTGGTGTTAATCAGTCCAGGCTCTTGGGGGGTGTTAGATAGGTACATAAGAGGCTCCTCCTCCTCTCTCTCTCTGCAGATCCTGCTGCTTTCTGTTATGCCCTCTCACCTTTTCTCCTGCCTGCCTGTTATGTCTCTTGTGCCCTCCTTCCTCCAGCACAGCGCTCCACCATCTCTGTGCATCTAGAGCAGAGAGAATACATATGCACCAGCAGCAGAAACAATTTTCTACACTCTGGGTCCTAGTGGCGCCCCTCCACAGTCTGGCACCTGAAGCAGCTGTCTCAGTTCGCCTCATGGTAAGGCCAGCCCTGAGGAACAGAACACAGTGAGAGATGCTACTCTCACGGTATGTCTAACCCGGGCAGCAGTGGAAGCGACCCAGTCATTTCATACACAAAAGAGGCTCATGGAAGCACCTGAATTGAACCTCCAGATATTTTTGAGTTTGAGGCTCATCAGTACGAGCACTATTTGATTCTTACACGTTAGTATCTGAGCATGTGATGATCTTTAATGTACCTATCCCCACAACGTCCCTGTGAGTGAAGGCAGTGCTGTTATCCCCATTTTGGGGAGCTGAGACACAGAGAGATTAAGTGAATTGCCAGAGGCCTTTTGAGTCCTAGCCTGCACCCTGACCACTGGACCAACCTTCCTCTCCTTACCTTGGATATCTGGAGTTTCCAGCTGTCTGGCAGAGTGCATTCCACAGACAAAAAATGCATTCCTGTAATAAAAAGGAACTACTTTCCTGGAGGGCAGGAAGGCTCTAGGACAGCAGTTTCATAGGGACTAGAGCTGGTTGGGAATGCTTGGGCAGAATATTTTCCATCAGAACATGTTGACTTGTCAAAAGCAAAAAGTTTTGAGGACATTGTGTCCATTTTGATAACTTTTTTTTTTTTGGTGGGGGGAAGAGAACAGGCCTTTTCAGAGCAAATTGTTTTGATTTTTCCATTTCAGAGAGTCTTTTTGTTTCAAGTTTTATTTTTACTTTCTATTATAAGGCATAATGTAACATTTAAGTAACAAATGGCATGAAAAGTTGCAATTTTATCAAAATGAAACATGAAAAAAAATGTTTTTTCCCAGAACTTTGTTTCATGGGAAACTCATTCTTTAGATTTTCCCTTTCTGAATGTACAAGTTTTTGCAATTGTGAAATTTCTCACAAAACGGAAAATCCAGTTCCTGCCCTGCTCTAATATAGCCCTTTGTGTTCAACCGCCAGTAAACACTACAGGCAAACTAATCTCTGGCGTACTCTGCTGCAGCCAATAGAATTACACCAGGGATGAAGGTGGCCCGGTGAAAATCCAATAGCATAAATTTGTGCCATTTTCTGATACCTACCCTATGTAATTGTACATCTGGAGAACAGAGAAGCATTTGAGTGGCACAAAGGGAGGCAAAACAGAGACTGAAATGAAGTTGCAGGCTTGGCGATGCAGAAGTGTGGTTGTCATACTGCTAAGTGGGACTCCTCACCAGATAACAGGGCTAATAAAGGTGTATTCTGATTGAACTAGTAGGAGGCATAACAGGGGAAAGCAATTTGTGTATATTTTTAAAGGTCACCTTTTCAATAAGTTTCTGGATTTTCCCACTGAGAAAATAGGTTTATTCACCGAGCAAATATGAAATTCTGCTTTTTATAACCAGTTAATCAAAAAGAGCCCAATCCTGCTCTTATTTGAGGCAACAGCAAATGTGCCACAGATGTAGCTGAGAGCAGAACCCAGAGCAGACACTTATATATTCATTTATTTCTTAATTGAATGGATCATTTATTGTGTTCAAAATGGCTAGCTGGTTACAGTGGGTGGTGATTGTCTCTGGATGTTGCCTCTGGGTAGCTATCCCAGTTGTACAATGCCATTGGAGGACCATTTACTCACCTATCCGGGCCACTCAGATCAATTCTTATTTTCCTCTTTTCAGTTTTGGAAGTAGGGGCCAAATTTCCCCAAAGTTACAATTGTGAAGTTTTACCCCAGAGCTAGCTGAGGTAATGAAACCTCGGACGCGGCTCTCCACCACTAGCACAGTTGGCTTCAGATTCTCTCCTCTAAAATCTCTAAAGGTCTGGCAAGAGAGATAGTGGAGTCCTGGCGCAAAAGCCAATGTTAGACAAGAGAAGCAGTTGTCAGTGTAGCTCCCTGGGCATTCGTGCTTGAGCCGATGAAATGCATGGTGAATGGAATAATCGCAGCACGTTGTTCGTTAGGAGTAATCTTTACTCTGGATTTTTTTTAAATGACTTTGGTGTAGATAGGGGGAAAGGAGAAGAGTGACTTTGGCTAGAGTCAGGCATAGCGTTGTGACAACTGCCAAAGCCCCCTTCATTGACACAACCATCCATGCAGCTTGGCCAATGCACCTCAGCCCTGACCAACAGAACGTAATGGCTCCTCAAAGGGAAATCCCTCTGTTTTTTTCAGTCCAGGAGCAAAAGCTTCCCTGGTGACCAATGCCAGCTGGTTCACTGACCACTCTTCCAGTGGCAAATGGGGGTTTCCTCTCAGGGGCCAGCTGACCTAGCCTCAGGTTGGCTGCAACTCCCTCCACTCTGAGTATAATTGACAGGGCGGAAGCTGGAACAAACTCAACTAAGTACCGGTCTGACTTTTAATTACAGAACAGAGTCATTATTAGCATATCCCAAGGATGGCTTAATGGCTTCTGAATTTCTTAGCATTGGGGAAGCTGAACTATTTAACCTGCCTCTCTTGGATTAGACGTTAATGGTGCTGATAAACCAGGAGCAGCGTAGGTTCTTTATTTATTATGCCGGCATGAGCCACTATAGCTCCCATACATTGCTGTGGTCTGTGTGACCCTAAGAGCTCCCGTATGCCAACTGGCAAAGAGTGAACCCAACAGACTGTTGTCAGAATATTTAGCCAGTGTCTTGTAAGGTGTCAGATAAGACCTGGTGACCTGCTGGTCACAAATATTACTGCATGATGTATGTACGGGTGGGGTGTTTGCCAGAAGCTGGGAATGGGCACCAGGGGATAGATCACTTGATTCCCTGTTCTGTTCATTCCCTCTGGGGCACCTGGCATCGGCCATTGTCAGAAGACAGGATACTGGGCTGGATGGACCTTTGGTCTGACCCAGTATGGCTGTTCTTATGTTTTTATGTGTAAAGAGTTACGTATGCATGCTGGGAATGTGTTCCTAAAATATGTTTTGGGGACCAACTTGCAGGGGCGGCTCTAGCTTTTTTGCCGCCCCAAGCACGGCAGTCAGGCAGCCTTCGGCGGCGCGCCTGCAGGAGGTCCCCGGTCCCGCGGCTTCGGCATATCCACCGCCGAATCCATGGGACTGGCGGACCTCCCGCAGAAACACCGCCGAATCTGCGGGACCGGCGGACCTCCCGCATAAACACCCCTGAAGGCTGCCTGACTGTCGCCCTCGCAGGGACTGGCAGGGCACCCCCCCGCGGCTTGCCGCCCCAGGCACGTGCTTGGAGCGCTGGTGCCTGGAGCCGCCGCTGCCGACTTGATAACAAAGTTTGTCCTAGAGCAGGGATTCTCAACCTTTTTCTTTGAGTCTCCCTGTTCCCCCAATATGCTATAAAAACTCCACGGCCCACCTGTGCCACAACAACTGTTTGCTGCATATAAAAGCCAGAGCTGGTGTTAGGGGGTAGCAAGTAGGGCAGTTGCCTGGGGCCCCACACCACAGGGGGCCGCCATGAAACTAAGTAACTCAGGTTTCTGCTTCAACCCCGGGTGGCAGGACTCGGGGCTCTGGGCTTCAGCCCTGCATGGCAGGGCTTAGGCCTTCTGCCCTGGGCCCCAGCGAATCTAACACAGACCCCCTGAAACCTGCTCCTGGACCCCCAGGGGGCGCTGGACCCCTGGTTGCGAACCGCTATCCTAGAGGAAGGAACAGTTATTCTGCCTGCTCACCTGTCTCTCCAACGTAAATTGAGTGAGGTGATGTTAGAGACAATGGAAGTTATATTTACACGCAAGTCAACGAGGGGATGGGAAGTCAGAGAGGAGTCAAACAGCGGGGGAGAAGCACGCTATCTGGGGATACACTTCAGAAGAATGCATTTCAGAGGTTTACTGGACTATAAAAAGAAGAGAAGAGAACCCTGAGTTATCCATTGCTTAGGGGACAATGGGGGCCGCACTCTCTGATTCTGTGAACGTTGGATCCTCCTGCTGGAAGGGCTGGAGATGCTGGTAACCTGATGGGACAAGGCTGTGTAGGCAAAGACTGTCGCTTGCTAAAGTTAAGTCTTAGACAGTGTGTTTTATTTTGTTGTGTTTGCAGCCATTTTCGGTTTGTTATCTCTTAGTATCATTAAAATCTCTGTTCTTTATTAATAAACTTAATCTTAGTTTTACAATACAATCTTCTCAGCAGACGTAACAATTTCTGTGAGTGTCCAGTGAGAGAGAGTGGGCACTGCAGAGACGTATCTGGGGAACTTGGGAACTGGGGTTCCCTGAATGTTACCTGCAAGGTCAGGTTAAGGCTGGCAGAGCCTCAGGGAATTTGCTGATAAGGCTGACAGAACGGGCGTGGCAAGGATCTGACACAATTTAAGGCCCAGAAAAGGTCTCCCTTGCTGAGGTAGAGAGGTAACACAGTGGCCTACGGTTCTGGGTGCAATATCCAGGACTCTCTAACCCAGCGTAAATCCCTTGTCCTAAATGGTTGCGTAGTGTAGCTGTGCCACTGTTAAATACATGCCACATTCTACCCTAGGCTGCCTTTCAGTGGTGGAGGAAATAATCCCTGTGTGTGATTCATAAACCATAGGTTCCAAGATTTAGTCTGGATCTGGAGCTCCATTGCTCGTACTCATTATTTGTTTTAGCCTCAAGAAAATAGACGAGGAGGGGAAAATATCTGCAAGGCGTACCACTTAAGAAGCTATGAAATAAACTCCAGCCATGAAGTTTCCAGGACGTGGATAGTTCTGGGGTTTAAATGTGTTAATGCCGCATCGAGGGACATGCCTTTCCCCCTCCCCCGCTTCCCCTCTGAGGCAAACGCTCCTTCACACAGCGAGGCAGAGTCTGACGAGGGAAAATGGCCTCAGACTTAAAAGAGAATTATGTATTTATCCCGGTGTGAGAGGAATTCATTAAGTCTGTAGCCAGAAACCAATTTGGCATTTGTAAACGGAGTTAAGAGGCTCCTGCTATTGATCCGGAAGCTGATGAAACGTGGGTGGGATGTTTTACAAAGTGCCGCAGTGGTTGGGTCGAAACCAATGAGGGTCAAATGCCTGGGGTGACATCCTGGCTTCCACTGATATCACTGGCAAAACTTCTATTGGCTTCAGTAGGGCCAGGACTTCAGCCCTGGCCAGCTTCAGTGCTTCCTGGTGGATCTGTAGCAAAATGCACCTGGCTCCAGATCTATCCCAAGGGAAAGGCAATTGGGCCCCACACTGTCTGGGGATCTTATTGTCAGCAGCCTCCTGTGACTAGACACACCCTTGCCTCTGCAGACTGGCCAGTCTTGTAGGCTGAGTGGCTGGGTCTGTTATAAACTGGAGACATTGGAGCCCAATGGGGAAAGGCCATGGCTAAGCAGAACCAGCTAGCTTGGAGCAGGCTGTGACACTCCATGCCTTTCACACAGGCCTCCAGATCCGAGTGGCCCTGGTGCCTGTTAGTCCCTGTGGAAATTGTAGTGTCCCAATGAGCTGCTGACGCTCAGGTCCTGGCTTTGTGGTGAGGGCTTCTAATCTGCACATTGTAGATCCTTTTCGCTATGGCACGACCACTATTGTTATTTATATTGCTGTAGCACCTATTGCGCTAGACACTGTACATGCCCATAGTAACGAACTGAGTTAATTGACAGACAGAAGAGAGAAAAAGGTGGGAGGAAACCTGTATTAACCTGTATCCCCATTTTACAGATGGAGAACTGAGGCATAGCGATACTAAGGCCTGTTCTACACTTAAAAACTAGATCAACCTAGCTATGCCACTCATACCATGATTAGGTCAACGTAAGCCCTAGACATGGCTATGTTGACGGGAGAATTCTTTCATCATCTAGCTACTGTTTCTCAGAGATGTGGGTTAACTATACTGACCAAAAACAAAAAACAAACAAACAAAAAACACAACCACCACCTGTCTACGTAGGAAGAGTCTATGCTATGGAATTACACCAAGATTTTTCATTTACCAAAAAACCGAGTAACTGAAAAATTTTGGAAATGGTTTCCAATTTTTTTTAAAAATGTGAAAACCAAATTAAAAAGTTGAGAAAGCAGAGTTTTTAATGGAAAAAAAATCTGGTTTTTGGGTGGAGGATGAAAGGAGGAAAAGATACTTTGCAACAACAAAATATTTTGTTTAAAAGGTTGACAGCTGATCACCCAACTCATCACAGGGGGACACTTTGTATGTACCGAATGAGGCATCAGGGGCTGAACAGTATCAGAGTTAGAGGGCAATGGCAAAAATTTGTTGATGCTCACAGAAGGAGGATGTCTGCCTACTCTGGGTACTCTGTGGCAAATTACACCTGCATTCTGCAGCGAGATTCTGATGCAGCAGCTTCTGTCTATTAAAAATTGAGGTTTTCACTGCAGGAATGTATCTCACTAGGCTTGAAAGGATGAGCTTTTTAGTAGTAAATGTCAATTTCACCGTGCTCTCACAAAGTGACCAAAAAATATTTCCATCAATAATAATCCAAATTTACAACAGGGAAAAGAAGAAAAAAATTGTGCATTCGTTTGATTTGAAGATACTTACTTTGTGTATTTTGACAGGTGATGTTGACAGTTTCTGCTTTAACGATTATAAAGCCTTCATTTTTCACATCTCGGTGCCTACTGTCATTAAAATAATTATTGTCTGACCTCACCCATTATCTGCCTCCCCCATAATTTTCTGTGAAAATATAAATTGATAAAAATAAAAAAGCTTAAAAATAAACAGTGATCTTCTCCACTGAAATTATAAGAATTGAATTCTGACAGACCTATATATAGTCTGACTCCCCCGGCTGGGTTGGTGACAAAGAATTGAATCCCAGATACGTAGATTTAAAAGCATGAGCCTCCACTACCTGAGCTAAAACCATCACCTCTGTTAAATTCAGTCAGAAGGCCACTCACAAACCTCTGTATGGTCGAGCTACAAGAGTCACCCCATGTGAGCCTGGGTTCTAAGTGGAAAATGAATAATGCACTAAGCATAGAAGGCCATGGGTCTTGTTCGCTGTTGAATTCAATTTATCTTACCTTATCGTCACATTCTGTATTGGTGCATAAATGCTTCTTAGACATTGTCAGGAGGTGAAAGCTACAGGATTTAATCGCTGGATTAGGGATGGATTTCAGCTCCTAGGAAGGGACTGGAGACAACTGGGGGATTGGGGACTAAACACTACGGCTAAATGTTTCTGTTAAAATGATCAGCAGTGAAATAGTCAATGGTATTGATGTTTGAACTATCATCATGAGGTTCCAGAGTTATCAACCCATTCAGATAAATAATACCGTTCTCCCTTGCAAAAGCTATTGTTTCAGGCTCTTTACAGACTCAGGAAGACAACTCTGCATTAGTAACACGAGTGTTAGATTTTCAAACATTATTCACAACAATAAGGATAGATTTTTTTTTTAAAGTGAGCTTGGATCCTGGAGGACAATTCAGAGGCAAGGGGTGGATTCCATGGCTACAGGGCCTTGGGTTGGGCTAGAACAGTGCGATTAACTCAGTGACCTGTAGAAAGTCAATCATGTGCTCAGTAATTGGTTTTCTTTTCAGATATGACAGAGAAAAAAAACCTCTTTGTACAAATGATTGTTTGGAGAAAGGTCACAGCAATTTGTACATGCTAATCAGTGGTACACACATCAATCATATTCCCTTTTCTTCTTTTCAACAGTATCTGTGTCTTGCAAATGCACGGAAACTGAGCAGGGCACCCCCAGAGAAATCATAAGCCAAGATGGATTTGCCTTTTGTGATGGCTCTGACCAAAGAGATTTTCCTTGGAACTTTGCCAGTGCCCGCCAAAACAGGGCAGCCCTCCTAAAATCTCTCTAGGTCCTTTTGAGTTTGGCATTTATTTTTTCCTGGGGCATCTTATAAATCCATCTATATGAGGGTGTGCTGGGGCAGGAGCTGATTTAGCACTCTGTCACTCAAATCCCCCCAGCATACATTAATTGGGAGTGGGACCTGTTTGCAAAGACAGGCAGTTGATGCCAATTAACTGCGTAGAGATGCAGCTGAGGAGCTAATTGGATGGAAGGCACCCCCCAGCAGCCGGGACTATATAAGCAGACAGGAAGGAGGTGCTAGGGAGGAGTGTATACTGGCTGTTTCCCCAGAAGTAGTGGGGAAGCTGGCTGCTGACAGTAAATGGTATGTAAATAACTCTCCAGGCTGTGGGATATAATAAAGCACAGTGGTGATTAAGAGACCACTGGGAGTTGTGGTGGTCAATCACTGTGGCTGGAAAAGACTCTCTGGGGACCACACCCTGGTGTTTGCTGCCCAACTGTGAAAATAAGAAACGTGTGTTCATTTCCCCTGGGAGATAAAGTATCTTTGTGCACCCTCAATCATGTGAATATGCTAATGTGAGAGACCATAAGTAATATCAAGGGAGAGTGACCCCAATCTTCAAAAGCGGGCTCTGATTGGGTGGCCTCGTTTTTGGGCGCTCAGCTTGAGATGCCTTAAATGGGCCAGATTTTCACAAGTGCTGAACGCTGGCATCTCCTGCTGACTTCAGCAGCCTCTGCAGAAGCTCAGTGCCTCTGAAAACCAGTCCCCAGGCTGTCAAGTTGAAGAGACTGAGAAAATTCTTGGATTCTCCTGGGCCGCAAACGGTTCCACATATCTGTCTCCCCTGGTGGCTAGTGAAATTTTTCCAGTAGCTTTGCTAGTCGCTGAGTTGGCCGCTGCAGCACTGCCAAACTGCTGAGGGCAGGAAGTGAAGAACTCAGAGTCCCCTTTGCAGAGGTTAGCGCTGTCAGTGCCGCTAGACCTGTGAAGTTCTTGGACCCCACTCCAACAATGTGCCAGTCATGCACACTGGACAAAAAGGCAGAGAAAGGTCCAGGTCCCCTTTGCACTCAACTTCTATGTGGAAAGGAGAGAATCTAGCTCTTCATCTTCAGTAGGTGTTGAGGAACCAAAGCAGTGGGCTTGGTTAGGTGCCGTGTCTAAGCAGGATAGGATAGCAAAACCAAGGGAAGAGATCTGTAGCCAGATCTTTTGACCTGAATGTTGTACGCGGTGTGTATCTAACTGTTGGCCTCATCCTGGGCCTTTCTTCCCAAGCTAATATCCCTTAGGGGAACCCAAGCAAGCAGCATGTGATTCCCCCAAACTTCAGCCCGGGGACGGGAAACCTAGGGAGCATTTGCATGCTAATACAGAAATAGATTGGAGGGCTCATTGAAGGCTTCGGTAACCAGGTCTGGCTTTGCAGAGGCAGCAGGCAGTGTAAAGCGTATGGGGACACAGGCAAGGTGGCTGGATTTGAAAGAGAGGGGCATTTAGTGGATGTTTCAGAGACACTGTAGTCCAGAAGCCTGAGCATGGGATGGGCAGCTGGGAACTCATCTTGTAAGACACTATCTACAGAGCAGCTGGGAGGTGCGATTCCCAGCACGGGTAGAGAGATGCGTGCTTGCTTGATCCAGCTAGTATGCTAAAAATAGCAGCGTAGCCAGGGTGACCCAGACAGTAGTGTGGGGTAGCTGTGCCAGTACGATCCCCCTCCCACCCCCATGTCTCTGGGTACATACTTGAGCTGCTAGCCTGCATTGGCATTCATGCCACTGCACCCCGCTGCCATTTCTAGGGTTAGTTCGAGCAGCCCTGGTACATGTCTGGCTTCACCTCGTAGCTGCTGTGTAGACGTACCCTAACTGACTCCGTGTGATGCTGGGCAAATCACTCCACCTTTTGGTTTCCTCAGTTTCCCCTCTCTATAAAATGGGATCAATGCTGCTTATTCATCTCACCGGGGGAGGCCAAGGGTTGTTAGAGCCCAATCCTGTGAGCTGCTGAGTCTTACACCAAGATCAGTGGAGGCTGATGGTACTTAGCAGGTTGTCCCCAATTTAAGTTCTTGGGTACATATCTGATCGGTGACTGTAAAGCAACATGGCAATTCGCAGCAGTATATATGTGTTTATGAAAAATACCCCATTCACATCTGCAAAGTGCTTCAATACCTTCTTTTGGTGGAATTGTGATTTATTATCATTGTGACTCACTTGCATTACACTTTGGGATATGACGTGTCCTGGGTAGTAACTGTATGTATTGTTGTTGGGAGAACTAGTTCCAGAAGCACATTCCTCCGAGCATCAGGGACTGTCAGCTCTGCAGCTAGGGAATATTTGCATTCTACAGCCCCGCCGCACCCGCACACCAAACATGAGACTGTTTTTGTCACCCCAAGAAGTGTCCTCAGCTGATCACGCTGTCAGCTGAAGAATTTGAGAACTCCCCCCTAGAGTGCAAGTGAGGGGAAATGATGCTCAAATAATTGCGCTCGGTTCCATCTGGAGATGGTGTAAGGAGTAAGTTAGAATGATAATGCCAATGGTTATTGCCTGTATGAATAAATCTCATCACATTTCCTTAACATTATCTCCTGTGTGACTATCACAGAGGAATAGACGATTCATCCTGAAGTGCCTAACTGTAAATATAAGGCTGTTCAGATACCTGTTGGTGGTGGGTAAAGCTCTGGGCTGGCTGACCCGCCTCCACTCCAAAGGAAGAGGGCGATAACATTTCCACGGCTTAGCCAGATCAGGAGCTAGTACTGGGGGAATTGCAAGAGGCTGGCTAGCAGTTCAGATCCTCACCCTGTTTTCCAGCCCAAAGGGTTTCAGCTATCAGGCCCTGTGGTGATAGGGAGCAGTACAGAACTGTGAGAGAAGAGACTTCAGTTTGGGAACTTTCCCAGGAAAAGCTTTCTTAGGAGGAGAGTAATGAGAGTTCGGACTGGTTTCTTCCCCTTCAGAAGTAGCAAGCGACATAGTGGCATCTAGTGAAATCATTTTTTTTCCACACAACTTTGCAAATAGCAGAGATTCATTTTGGGGACAGCCCTAAAGACTGCTAGTATCAGGGCTGCCCGGGGGGGGGCAAGTGGGGCAATTTGCCCTGGGCCCTGCAGGGGCCCCCATGAGAATATAGTATTCTGTAGTATTGCAACTTTTTTTTTTATGGAAGGGGCCTCTGAAATTGCTTTGCCCCAGGCCCTGTGAATCCTCTGGGCGGCCCTGGCTAATATCAAGAGGATTCATTTAGCTCAAGTGGTAAAAGCTGGTGTGTTTGTTGCTGAAGGACCCCCGTTCTAATCCTGACTCCCCAGTTTTATGTGTGCATCGGATTTATCTACCTTAATCATTAGGTCTGTTTCCAGCATGTGACTTTGTTGCGCTTTGGGAAATTTTATGGTGTCCCAAATAGGGCACTCAAAATCACTAGGTCACTTTTGAAAATCTTGACTTAGATTTTAAATCCCAGCTGGAAAGCAGCACCGCCAACAGGCATATGATAAAACCACAGTCTGTGCTAGCTGCAGAACAAGTGTTGGGTCCCTTTCTGAGCAAAAATTATTTACAGGCACGTGGGACATCCTGTATGTAAATACTGCTATCAGAGCAGGCTAACATACCCGCTCTGGTCCCTAGTCTAGTTTCCAATCCTTATTCCCATTAGCCAAAGGAAATCCCTGACAGCCTGTATTAAAGAAAAGGTTATTGAATGCGGAGTATTACCACTTGCACAATGTGCGTAGACTTTTGTGCAATGAGTTAGGGGATTCTTAGCCTAGTTCCCAGTGGGCAAGTGCCCACATCATACAAAACATTGTCACTGGGAGTGTCAGCAGAGAGGTAACGGGTACCTGTTGAGAGGCTGGGGGAGAGGCACATCAGCTGACTTTCTCAAGAAGAAGTCAGAAGGGAAGAAGTGAGTTGGTGTTCTTATACCGATGGGGAAAACCTCTTCCATTGGTGCAGTCTGTGTCTACACTACAGGTGCTACGGCATCATATGTATGGCACTGTTGCTACGCTGTGGTAGTGCCCGTGGTGTAGACATGGCCTCGGGTCATAATTCAGCTCTCTGTAGTTTGATTTGATTTCTCTCTGTGTTAGTTTCCTCATCCAAAATATGAGGATATTAATTCCTGCCATATGGAGCATTGTGGGGCTTAATTGTGTGCAAGAGACCCTTGGAGTCTCTTAAATAAAAGGTGCTATAGGAGAAGGATGTATTCTTTATTATTATTATTCCAGGTATGATCAGTTCTACATGAGCCACAAATGGCCAAAAATGACTGCATCCAGGGTGCTTCACTTGCTAAAGAAAGGTTTGCTTGTCAGAGATAACCTGGTTTGCTGTTAGAGGAGTCTGCCACAATGCTTCTGCGGAGGATAATGATCTTCTTGCTTTGTCTCTCCCTGCCCTGGGAGAATGTTTAGAACAGAGGGAAGAGAGACAAGTGAGAATAAGGAGGTGCCTAGGGCAGTTATTTATATTGCTCATCAGATAGCAGCAGCTCCACAAAAGAAACATTTCTCTCCTTTGGAGGACAGAAAAAAGCAAGAGCATGGTGACCTGATAGCTAGTCTGTCCCTGAAAGAGAAAGCAGACAGAAGGGAACGGTTGCTTGATTTTCTATTGTACTGCTTCAGATTGCAGTGTCAGATCTGGGAAGGAACATACTGCCTTGGGAAGGGACAGGGTGAAATCATACCAGGAATGGGTGAGGAGTTAGATGCATGTCTCTGGCATCTGTAAGGCCCAGGAGGTCTCAAACTGTGGCCTGCAGACATGGTAGACAGCTCTATGCTGCTACCCAGCAGGTGTTATAGCTAGCTTGCACTCCACTGTCTACAACCTGGTGAAGACATACCCCACAGGAAGTCCCACCTCAAGGGGTCTGACAAGCAGCAGCCTCATGGCTCCTGATTGGCTCTCTGCCCTATATAAACCCAAGGGGCATTCTAGGAAGTCAGAGACATCTCATCTGGTTTTGACATCAGCTTGATTTGGACCTTGCCTACTGACCCTGAAACCTGTCTTGGACTCTGGTCCTTCATATTGATGCTGGCCTGGAACTTGACTACAAACTCCTCTGTGAGTCTCAGCTGCAGGTTTGACAGCTATTTTACTCCAAAAGCTGCTTAACTGCTTCTTACATGTATCCTGAATAAAGCTTGATGCCCTGCCCACTCATTTTAGCAAGGCTGGAGACCAAGGCCATGCTTGCTGATAGACCCTAGCACCATTGGCATAATAGTATGACCCCTGTTACATCCTTGTTTTCATTCTCTGGGCAATATTTGCAATTGTCCATTTGACAGGGATGCCTAGGAAAAGTACCTGTATGGGGAGAAGGTTTCACTAGGAGAGCGCTCTTCAGTCTAGCAGACAGAGGCATAACAAGACCCAGTGGGTGGAAACTGAAGTTAGACAAATTCAGGTTAGAAATAAAGGCAGACATTTTTAACAGTGAGAGTAATTAACCATTGGAACAATTTACCAGAGATATGATGGGGTCTCTGTCACCTGAAGTCTTTAAATCAAGACTGATATCTTTCTAAAAGATTTCCTCTAGCTCACCCAGAAGTTATGGGCTCGATGCAGAAATTACTGGGTAAGATTCTAGTGGTCAGACTAGATGATCACACATTTGGGCCTTTAAAATCCATGAAAAGCTTGTCCAGATCATATCTGTTCTGGAAAGTCTACACTGAGCACAAGTGATCATGTCTCTTTAGTGGCTGGCTAGCCTGAGCATAGATAAATGCCTACAACTGAGTACTGACTAATTGATTTTCTCCTTTAACTCAAGTAGTAGAAGCTTGTGCTTTTGATGCTGAAGAACATAATAAGAATCGCTATACTGCCCCCCACTACAGAAAGGATGTGGGCCCCCCACTACAGAAAGGATGTGGACAAATTGGAGAGAGTCCAGTGGAGGGCAACAAAAATGATTAGAGGGCTGGGCACATGACTTGTAAGGAGAGGCTGAGGGAGCTGGGCTTATTTAGTCTGCAGAAGAGAAGAGTGAAATGGTATCTGATAGCAGCCTTCAACTACCTGAAGCGGGGTCCAAAGAGGATGGATCTAGACTGTTCTCAATGGTACTTGATGACAGAACAAGGAGCAATGGTCTCAAGTTGCAGTGGGGGAGGTTGGATATTGAAAACACTATTTCACTAGCAGGGTGGTGAAGCACTGGAATGGGTTACCTAGGGAGGTGGTGGAATCTCCATCCTTAGAGGTTTTTAAGTTCAGACTTGACAAAGCCCTGGCTGAGATGATTTAGTTGGTGTTGGTCCTGCTTTGAGCAGAGGGTTGGACTAGATACCTCCTGAGGTCCCTTCCAGCCTTGATATTCTATGATTCTAGAACAGGGGTTCTCACACTGGGGGTCAGGACCCCTCAGGGGGTTGTGAGGTTATTACATGGGGGGAGGGGTCACGAGCTGTCAACCTCCAACCCAAACCCCACTTTGCCTCCAGCATTTATAATGGTGTTAAATATATGAGAGTGGTTTTTAATTTGTAAGGGAGGGTCGCACTCAGAGGCTTGCCGTGTGAAAGGGGTCACCAGTACAAAAGTTTGAGAACCACTGTTCTAGAACAATAGTCCATCTAGCCCAATATCCTGTCTTTGGACAGTGGCCAGTGCCAGATGCTTCAGAGGGAACTAACAGAACAGGGCAATCAGCAAGTGACCCATTCCTTGCCATCCACTCTCTTCTTCTGGTTTAGGTATACCCAGAGCATGGGGTTGTCCCTGACCATCTTGGCTAATGGCCATTGATGAGCCTATCCTTCACGAACTTCTCTAATTCTTTTTTGAATCCAGTTATAGTTTTGGCCTTCACAACATCCTCGGTCAACTAATTCCTCATGTGGACTGTGCATTGTGTGAAGAGATACTTCTTTATGTATATTTCAAACCTCGTTGCCTATTAATACCATTGGGTGACCCCCCGCCCGGTTCTTGCATTACGTGAAGGAGTAAATAACACTTTCACTTTCTCCACACCATTCATGATTTGATTGTCCTCTATCATATCTTTCTCCCCCTTAGTTGTCTCTTTTCTAAGCTAAACAGGCCCAGCCTTTTCAATCTCTCCTCAAATGGAAGCTATATCCTACCCTCAATCATTTTTGTTGCCCTTCTCTGTACTGTTTCCTATTCTAATAGATCTTTTTTGAGATGAGGTGACCAGAACTGCATGCAGTGTTCAAGGTGTGGGCGTACCATGGAATTATATAGTGACTTTATGATATTTTCTGTCTTATCATCTATCCCTTTCCTAATGGCTCCTACCATTCTGTTAGCTTCTTTGACTGCCGCTGCACATTGAGTGGATGTTTTCAGAGAACTACCCATGATGACTCCAAAACCCTTCTTGAGTGGTAACAGCTAATTTAGAGCCCATCATTCTGTATGTATAATTGGGATTGTTTTCCAGTGAGGTAAGAACATAAAAATGGCCGTACCGGGTCAGACCAAAGGTCCATCTAGCCCAGTATCTGTCTACCGACAGTGGCCAATGCCAGGTGCCCCAGAGGGAGTGAACCTAACAGGCAATGATCAAGTGATCTCTCTCCTGCCATCCATCTCCATCCTCTGACGAACAGAGGCTAGGGACACCATTCTTACCCATCCTAGCTAATAGCCATTTATGGACTTAGCCACCATGAATTTATCCAGTCCCCTTTTAAACATTGTTATAGTCCTAGCCTTCACAACCTCCTCAGGTAAGGAGTTCCACAAGTTGACTGTGCGCTGCGTGGTCTCTTCCAACTCTAATTTTCTGTGATTCTATGATTTAATGTGGTGACTGAAATGAGCATTTGCCATACCCCAGTTAAATTAATGAACTGTAGTTTATTGTCCCTTTATATTCGTTGCTTCGTTAATAGTTTCTATGAGTGTTGCAGAAGAGGGCTGCATACCGCAGGGAGACGTCTCTCTGGGGAACTTGGGAGTTGCAGGGTGCTGTTTGTTACCTGCAAGGCAAGGTTTGGACTGGCAGAGCCCTGAAGAGTTTGTTGGCAGGGCAGACAAGCTGGTGTGTCAGTGGGTTGTCACACAGCTTAGGAGTAGCAAAACTCTCATTTGCTGAGGCTGGGCGGGATAACACAAGAACTCAATTCTGGGAACCCCAGCAGATTGTCACGCTGGCAGACGGGTTCCGGGGAAAAGTGGGACTGGGAGGGTGCTGGAGTCACTCTGCAAAAAGTAAGTGGGTGAGAAGTCAGGGTGTGACTTGCATGCTTGTCGGCTGGCTGTTGATGCTCTGGCTTATAGCCTTGACCACCTAGCATGTGAGGCATGCAGAACTGCAGGGCAGGTGATGATACAACCCCTTACTGGTCTCAGTTGACCCCCACAGCAACCTGTCAGCTGGATTTTGCTGGCCACAGCACACAGTCCCCCTCTGAGGACTGAAAATAATAATAAAAAACCCAGCATGGGCCACTAATGCTAGAGGGCAAAAAAAAAAAACTAAGAGAGGAAACTTTCTTTCCCTTTGTTTGTCCAGAGTAAGTTTAGTTATTGGTTCCGCTGCAGCTTGGCTATCCAGGATAGGGTCCTATCCCCAGACGGTGGAAAATGGCCAAGCTGCAGTCAATGGAGCTAGGCCAATTGATACCAGCTGAGGAACCGGTTCTTCCTATTTTGTGTCTCTCTGGTGACCTCTTTGGTGTTGCCTGGTATGCCAGGTACATGGGGCAAAATGAGGAGCAGGGGAGCCTCCAATTGTCCAGTACATCAGATTAGCACCCACAAGTTTGAACGCATCTTTGAATCCTCCAAACACTGGTGAGAAGGGGCCATTCCTCAGGAGATTCCTGCTTCTGGAGAATGCCTCTTGAGTAGCCTCTGCTGATGTATTTTGGTACTTGCCACTTCAAGTACTGACAGGACCTGGGAAGCTGGGGGAGGTATGTGGTTGGGAAGGTGGGGATAAGGAGAAACAGGGAAGGAACAGCAGGCACCTCCCCCACGACAAGTCCCTTCTACGCAACTGCCAGAACATTGCCGGAGAATACTTCATCGTAGGCTTTGAGATCTATAGTTACCCAGAGCAGCACTGCCGTCGGAGTGATTCATAGATTGAAACTGCACCTGTGATGTAGCTGGGGCTTGGTCCATTAACTGCTTTGAAAGTTAGGACCAAGGCCTGTAGCCGACTGGCAGCCAGTGGAGACTTGAGGCCAGGCTTGATGTGCTCATGGTGGCCTGAGCCATGGAGAAGGGTGGGTAGCTGCATTCTGGACCAGCTGGAGCCTGTGCATGGTCTTCACATTCGTGAAGATGCCGTGAATTACAGTGCTCCAGATGGAAGGTGACAAATGGCCGGTTCTCTGTTGGGAGGAAGATTCCTAGTGAGCTGGAGATGAAAGAAGGTCTTTTGGGGGGATGGGGGACAAAAGGCTACCTGGTCCTCCAAACTAAGCGAGAAGTCAAACCAGACCTGGAGCCTTTGACCCATGTTGATGAATGGCTCTATGCCTGTGATGGAAGGTGGGAGACATTTTGGCCAATTCTTTAAAATCTCTCTCCTGTCAGCATCGCTTTGGTCTTGCTGACTCAAACTGAATCCAGGCTGCTCTTCATCCAAGAGCTCACTTCCTGTAGAGGCATTGACATTTTGGCAAAGGCAGTGGCTGCATCCGCTGAGAGTGAATTACATAGCTGAGTCTCATCAGCATCCTGTCAGCAGCGGAGCCCCTGGCCTCTCACCATCTCTCCCAAGGGGCTCATGTAGCTCATGTAGAGAACAGGGATAGTATGGATCCCTGCAGGACCCTGGAGGGCTCTCAGAGGAGGTTACCCAGCACCACTCCAAGCTGTACTGGAGAGAAGTGACTGGACCCGCTGTACTGCTAGGCCCTCTTCTACTGCTGTGTCACATAGGTGGGTTGGCTAATACGGTGTGGTCCACTGTGCCAAAGGCTGCAGAGAGGCCCAGCAGTGTGAGCATGGAGATCCTTTCGGCATCCGTGGCCACAAGGTGGTCGGTTTTAGTGCCACTAGAGCTGTCTCTGTGCTGAGCCCTGGTCTGAAACGTAATTGTGAGGCATCCAGGAATTTGACTGAATGTCGCATGTCACTGCAGCTTGGTTCTACCACACAACTTCCTTCTCCTTTTTAACTGAAAACATTTGTGCAAACCTCGAGTTGTAGTGCCAGACTGGAAAATTTGCTTTGCTGTTTCACTGTACCTCAGTATCCCTGTGATGGGGTGAACCTGGCCCCTCGTGGTCCCCTGCTGGAGGCCCACAGTACTACCCCACCCCAGAAAGGAGCAGCAGAGGTGGGTCTTCCAGGCCTACAGAAAGAGGCCTCGTGGAAACAGCCAATCAGAGAAACTCAAGTGAAGAGCTGGATTTAAAGGGCCCGGAGATAAAGCTGAAGGCCATGATGAGGGGAAGACAAACAGTTTCAACTCTTTAATACCGCAGAAGGGATCAATTTTTGATTGTCAAGTATCAGGGGGTAGCCGTGTTAGTCTGTATCCACAAAAACAACAAGGAGTCCGGTGGCACCTTAAAGACTAACAGATTTATTTGGGCATAAGCTTTCGTGGGTAAAAAAACCTCACTTCTTCAGATGCTGTATCTGAAGAAGTGAGGTTTTTTACCCACGAAAGCTTATGCCCAAATAAATCTGTTAATTTTTTACTGTGACTCTACCAGAGGGCTAAGTCATTGAAGACCTGCCTAGCAAGGTTTGCAATCTACAGAGGGTACCAGGAGTGGGGAAAAGATTGCACTACCCCACTCAGCTGCTAAGAGGTAGGCACAAGGTGAGTGCCCCTGTTACAGTCCCTGATTTTTCATCTTCTCATTCTCATAATATTTATTAAATAGCGCCAGTCATGGCCCAGGGCCCTATTATGCTAAGTGCTCTACAAACGCAGAACAGACAGTCCTTGCCCCAAAGAGCTTACCTTCTCCCAGTCCTGCTCCTTGTCCTCTTAATGACCAGCCACTTTTGCCATGACAAGTGATGGGACTACCATAAATTGAGACCAGGCGAGTTGTTGCATGTGTAACCTGGGCCAATCAGAATCTCGTCAGATGAAAAGACTAGTGGACAAACAATCGCAGTGCATGCAGCCCTGTACCTTTAAGCTTAATCCATTATTGTATTTGCCTTCTGACCTGAAGAGGGTGCGTGGGTGGGGAGGTGGGTGTGTATGCAGCATGCAAACTTCCTGCTGGACAAGAAAAATTTAAAGGAAAGTGAATCTCTTCTCCTTACACTTCTCTGAAAGAAAGTAGTAATCCTTTAAAGGCCTCCCTGGTTCAGCTAGATTCTCATAAGTCTTTTCTGGTCACAGACCCCTGCGTCCATCCTCCCCCAAACCAGGACATGACATTTCAAGTTTAAATTAAACAATCCAATTTCACACTTCTTAAACACTGCAATTACCACAGCTGCTGTCTTCCGGAACTCACAAATTAATAGTCAGTAGCTGTATTTTCCAATCTGCTGGGATTTTTAGAAGATGCGAGTCCAAGACCTGATCCCATCACTCCTGAATCTGGATCCAAACAACCCATATCTGGGGGCTCCAGATTTTTTTTCAACCTTCATCTCTCTCTGAATAAGCACCCAAGACCACTCCATGAAAACATCAGTCATCAGCAGGGAGTGAACGGTGTTCTTCAGCCATCAGGCCGTAAGTGAATTGGGATTGGACAAAATCTAAAACTTTTTAAAAAATCAAACTTGTTTTACTCTTAACCCTTTGCTATGCCATGCGATAGGCCCAAGACAAAGTTTGGCTCAAATCTGGACTATCCCCACGTGTGGAGGGTGCATATCTGGGATGGGGGGATAGAATCATGGATACTCCTTCCCTCAGACATGTCAAAATAAAAACAATGGTGGCTCTGTCTGGGATGAAAAGGGCCTTTGCTTGGCTGTTTAACTACTCTTGAAAAGTATCAGAGGGGTAGCCGTGTTAGTCTGGTTCTGAAAAAGCAGCAAAGAATCCTGTGGCACCTTATAGACTAACAGACGTTTTGCAGCATGAGCTTTCGTGGGTGAATACCCACTTCTTCGGATGCAAGTCCAAAGTGCTCTTGCATCCGAAGAAGTGGGTATTCACCCACGAAAGCTCATGTTGCAAAACGTCTGTTAGTCTATAAGGTGCCACAGGATTCTTTGCTGCTTTTACTCTTGAAAACCAATTCTATTGAAAACAGGGTGCCCCACACGCACAAGAGACCGGATGGGGCCCGTTTCATGCAATTTTTAGACTGACCTAACCAGGAAAAAAGGAGGGTGTGGGTTGAATGAAACCAAATATTGTAACACCCCAGTCTGTGAGCTGACCGTGGTTGGATATAATGCATGCTGGATTTTGTACAGTTTACTGATCCATTGTGTGGTATAACAGCTTAAGCACGGAGCCTGTATAGTTTTAAATACATGATCCTCATTCCCCTCAGGAGCTTGATATCCCAGTGATTACATTCTCCTAATGTCAATGAACATCTTCCGAGTGCCTCTCTGTATTGATCCTTAAGTATCTGCCAGATGGGGCTTGTTAGCTAGTTTATCAGCTAGCTATTGGGTTAAACACAGCGGCATGGTAACAAAACGTTTATTTGGACCCACTTCATACTACATGGCTAAGCATTAGAAATGCCATTGGTATTCTAATAGAACGGATGGTGAATTCCTTTGCTGTACAGTGCCGTGTCATAGCATTGGTCAGGATGAATTCAGCTGCTACCCATACGAATGGAATACGGACCCCCTTATGGGAATCTTGTTAGCTAGTCACTGGTTATGGTGCAGCATGCGCTTTGATCTCTTAGAACAGTGTTATTCATTCGCTTTTCCGGGCTACTCTAATGAATTGTTTTGTACTAGGCTTGGGCATATTAGTTCAGATAAAACAAAAACCTCCACGTCATTGCCCCAAACTCAAATTGCTCTGACCTAGTTAGGTAACTGTCCCTTGTGATGCTTCCTGGGGGTTCCCAGGGTTGGGAGGCACCTCACTCTCTCCTGCCTTTAGCCTGAGGTAGCCTTGTCTGTGCCTGCTGGGGTCAGTTTGCACTTGGCTACCCTATGTCCAGATTATTGCCACTGAGACCATGAATATACCTGCTTTCACTTCATGTTCCTCCATGGGCTTCCTGTTGTCTTGGTCAAGTTCAAGCTCTTCATCTTGATCTCCAAGGCTCTGCCCAGCTCCAACCTACATCTCTGGTCTCCGTACACTTCCATCCCTTTCTCCCACTCTTAACTCCCCACTTCCTTTCATGCTCACCCTTCCTCCTGAAATGCCCTCCCCATCCTGGTGTGGCAGCCCTACTTTCATACTTCAAACCCCTTCTGAGACCTCGCCTCTACCTTGTTAGACCATCAGTGCCAACCACTTCCATAAAGTGCCTTCTCCCACTCACTGTAATAAACGCTGACGCTTAGAATCACCCTCTACTTTCCCGTCATGTCTGATTGGTGTCATCTGTCTAGTTACATTGAAAATGCATCGGGACAGCTGTCCCATCTTCTACTTTGCCTTGCACTCAAGAAATAATAGCAGCTGGAAGCTGATGTGCCAGGATGACGTGAGTTCTCAGGGGATTGAGACTGATGGGGAAGCAGAAAGTATCAGAAATCGCAGGAGAGAGCCTGTTCGTTCAAGGCTTCCATCCTAACAGGGCAGATCCAAGGGGCTTAGATAGTCCAGACAAGCATCCAAACTTCTGAGCACTTCACTAAGCTACTGAACCTTATGATGCTTGCCTGCCATCAGCCTGTAGGTCTGAGGAAACCAGCTTGAACGTTCAGCAAAAAACTCAGGGGAAGTTGAGATAAGGGGTCAAAATGCCATTTGCACATCACTGCAGGCCTTAAAGCCTTAACTGCTGAACGAACAGCATGTTTAATTTTTAATATACAAAATGTGCCCATCTCATGGTCCATAGGCCATGATGTTCTCTATTTAAAACCAATGCATGGGTGTTGTTGAGCAATGACCAATTCCTCCTACTTTGGGAGAAAGTTTGAGAGAAGAGGTCTTGTACCATGCCCTACTGGTGGACTGTCTGAATTCCAGATAAATTCAGTGCTAGGGTAAGCAGGTGCCAGTGTGCTAACACGAATGGAGTTGCACCTCTTTACACCAATGGCAAGGTTGGCTCCAACACTGTCGGTGCAGCAGGAATGCAAATTCCAAACCTGAGGGTGCTTCGTTGAGAGAGACTTGCCCCCAGCCTGCAGATTCTCCAACTCTTTATCTTTGGTTCAAGACTGTTTGCCTTTTTTGGACGTTATACTTCAACCAAACACAAGTATTAGGCTCAATACAGAGGTAACTGGGTGAAATGTAATGGCCTGTGATATGCTGGAGGCCAGATTAGGTGATCTAATGGTCCTTTCCAGCCATAACCTCTGTGAACCTGTGAATACTCAGATCTAGGGACTGTTGGCAAGAGCTCCTCCAGTGTCATGGGTAGATAGATGTCATGCTGCAGGGATGGGAGTGACTATGCTAATATGATGAGAAGGTATCCTATATACTTCTAGTGAGGACTCACTGCCCCAGTGTTCTCCAATCAGCCTGCCTTCTGTGTGTTCCTTCACCATTCCACTGGATGCAAGAGGGAAAGAGGCTTTCTCTCTATGGGGACCACCCTATATCTTATTGATCACAAGAATGGCCATACTGGAACAAACCAAATGTTCATCTAGCCCAGTATCCTATCTTCCAACAGTGGCCAATGCCCAGTGCTTCAGAGGGAATGAACAGAACAGGGGATCATCAAATGATCCATCCCCTGTCTCCCATTCCCAGCTTCTGGCAAACAGAGACTAAGGATACCATTCCTGTCCATCCTGGCTAATATCCTCCATGAATTTATCTAGTTCTTTTTTTAACTGTGTTATAGTCTTGACCTTCACAACATCCTCTGGCAAAGAGTTCCACAGGTTGACTGTGTACTGTGTGAAGAAATACTTCCTTTT
Organism: Mauremys mutica; assembly: GCF_020497125.1. NCBI lineage: Eukaryota > Metazoa > Chordata > Testudines > Geoemydidae > Mauremys > Mauremys mutica. Next base: position 136,054,860 of record NC_059076.1, on the reverse strand, counting down.
GTTTGTTTTAATACCTGTTGCCTTTTAATTTCATTGAGTGACCCCTAGTTCTTGTTATGAGAAGGAGTAAATAACACTTCCTTATTTACTTTTTCCACGCCACTCATGATTTTATAGACCTCTATCATATCCCCCACCCTTAGTCGTCTCTTTTCCAAGCTGAAAAGTCCCTCTTATTAATCTCTCCTCATATGGAAGCTGTTCCATACCCCTAATCATTTTTGTTGTCCTTTTCTGAAACTTTTCCAATTCCAATATATCTTTTTTGAGATGGGGCGACCACATCTGCACGCAGTATTCAAGATGTGGGTGTACCATGGGTTTATATAGAGGCAACATGAGATTTTCTGTCAGAGAGAGAGAGAGAGAGAGAGGGTCAGATTCTGCACTCAGTCATAAATCTGAGTGATTCCATTAACTTCACTCACTTCAGCTGTACATCAGTGTGATTGAGAGTAGAATTATGTCCGCTGGGGGGAAGGGGCAGGAATTCAAACAACATAAATGTAGGCTCCTTTCAACTGAAATCAGTTTCATCAAGTCTGAACTTCGGCTGGGGTGTCCACTCGGAGCAAGGGAAAGAGCAACAAGATTATTTTTTTTTTTTTGACCATTGAGACAGCTTGAATTGCAATTGAAATACACTGGACAGAGATCATATCAGAACGGCGAGATACCGCTGCAATGTCCTTTGGAAATGTGAGTGACAAAGAATTTCCAAACCACAATGGAAAGCAACTACTTGGCCATCAGTGCAAACAAAAACAAATACTGTGGCCCACGTCTCTGGAATGAGGGAACTTTCTAATCTAGGCAGTACATTTTCTCTTTCCTTTATGTACAGATGTTAAAGATATGCCGCTTTGTCATCCCTCTGCCGTGGAAATGAGCCAAATTCTGCTCTGTTACCCTGTTGGAAAGCTGGAGAGACTCCTTGGATTTTATTAGACCTTCACTAGCCTGAGCTGGGAGGGACTCCATTCTTAGTGTGACTCTGGAGGGGAACTCATGTAAACAATGATAGGGTGCTTCAGGGCACTAGTTCATGAGCCCCAGATGGGACCAGGGAGTGTCTATATTGTCTATTGTTCTTTACAGAACAAAATGATATGAAGAAACAACACATGCAAAGATGGGTCCCAAACATCTGTATTTACTAACTGTACGCAATCATAAATGGCCTAGTCACATCAATACTGCTTCTCTGATTGGTTGCTGAAGGCTTCTAGAAACAGAACACAGTGAGCATCAGTGGAGACCTCACAAACTCCTTAAAGGGATTCTACCTGATTTCTATTCACTACCATGTAGAATTAAGGAATTCATGTATTTTAAAGCCAGGAGGGATCATTGTGATTGTGACGTTTCACTCCATATTCTTTATGAAAATATGCTTATGATATGAATATGACATAACTGAGATGTACTTTATGCAAGATGGGTCTTGTAAGAGATCATTGGAAAGGTTATAATTTACTGAATGGGATTATCCAAGTTGCATGTCTGTATCATTTCTGTCTCCGAAGTTAGGGATATTGACTAAGTATCTGTATTTCAACTATGCTACTTTGGGTGACACCTACTGCTAACACTTCCAGTACAACAATGGAAAAGCCAGACAGGGCTGATGACCCATCAGTGAGGACAATGGACTGTGAATGCTCCATACTGCCACTGACTCATGGACTCCGTGACACAACAGAGTCAGGTGGTCTTGTCACCGAATACTAAACATTACCATGGACTTCTTGTAACTTTCCACTGGAAGGGAAAGGAGGTCAAGTTTGGGAAAGAGCGAATTGCTGCCTTATGTAAATCCGATTTACGGGTGGGGAGGAAGGCAAACGGACTCCTCCTCTCCGTGGCCTCTCTGCCCAAGAAGAAAGATTTCTAAAGCCACCTGAAGGAAAGGCAGAGGGCAGTCCAGACTGAGACGGGGGTCCAGTCTGAAAAGAAATATACCTGGAACTCTGAACCACGGAAACGTTGCAACCTGCCTAAAATAATATTTAGGGTAAGAAATTACTTTTTGTAACCTGTTTCTTAAGTACATTGAGCTTAGCTTGCGTACTTTGTTTTATTTGGTCAGTAATCTGCTTTGTCTTGTCTGTTATCTCTTATAGTCATCTTTTGTAGTTAATAAACGTATTGCTTGTTTATAATATAATCCAGTTTATGTAATTTCTAACTGGGGGAGGGGCAAGAAGTTGTGTATATCTCCCTCCACATTGAGGGAGGAGGCAAATTTCATTAAAACCTTTGGGTTCGTCCCCCTTGAAGGGAGTGGGCAGCAGGGTGTTGGGGCGAGCCCCTAAGGCTGAATCTTTCCAGAGCGGATCTCTGTCTCTGTGCAGCTGGGTGTGGCCCTGCCTGTGTGCTTGACTGGAAGAGGCCTGTGAGCCCAGCCCAGCAAGGCTGGGTAAAGGGGACCCAGGCTGGCAGAACAGGCTGACTCAGTGGCACCCCAGCACATCAGGTGACACCCCAACCCATCCCAGTGATCATCTAGTCTGACCTCCTGTAAAACAAAGACTTCCCTGAATCAATTCTGGCTTCCTGTTATTAATTAGGGCAGCCGTGGGAGGATGGGGAGGGAAGTGGGGTGGGGGTGGGTGAACACACATGCTTTCCCACAAATGTTCTGATCCTAACCACGGTCAAAGATTAAAGGAATCATTGCTCTGAGTTGGGATAAATTATATGATCCGAAATGATACTCAAAACTGAAATGTAGAATGTGTGTCCAATGTCCAGTGCTCTCCGATATCTGCTCAGCGCTCTGCATCCTGCAAGAAACACCTCTCCAATAAACCCTTTACCTAGGGCTGTGTGATGGACTGTATAGAAAACAGCACATAAAATGATTTGGAGAGAGTAGGACAAGGGGGAGGGATAGCTCACTGGTGTGAGTGTTGGCCTGCTAAACCCAGGGTTGTGAGTTCAATCCTTGAGGGGGCCATTTAGGGATCAGGTGCAAAAATCTGTTGGGGGAATGGTCCTCCTTTGAGCAGGGGGTTGGACTAATGACCTCCTGACATCCCTTCCAATCCTGATATTCTAAGACTTACTCTAGTGAGTTAATTTCCACATCTCCAGAGTAATAGTGAGAGCTGTTCCCCAAAGCTTGGACATTTTCAGGCCTGCACATCAATATCGACACTAATTTTTTAATCAGCATCTTTTTAACCACAGAAATAAAAGACAGCATAATTAATTACAGAGGTTGCTTCTAATCATTAACCACAAGGGTCAGGCTGGAGCCTGCTATTCTGTTGCTGAATGTAAATACAGCAGACTAGGGAATATGTTTGCCCAACATTGTCACGTGGTAATTAATGATGAAAACATGAGTCTCCCCGGCACATTTTGAAGAAGGCTGAGACGGGATTTGTTACTGATGACGAGATGGGTTTACAGCGATCACCTCCATCGCTAATTGTTTTATGAAATGTCACCACTTTCTCTTTGGGATTGTGCTAAATAGTCCCACAATGTCAATAGAGATATACTAAAGGGTGTAACAGCCAGGTCTTGTACAGTGCTTTTTATCAGCACTTTACAAAGGAGGGAAGCATCATTATCCCCATTTTACAGATGGGAAAACTGAGGCACAGATTGGGGAAGTGATTTGCCCCAGTGTCACCCAGCAGGCTCGTGCCCAAGCTGGGAATATAGCCTCTGTTCCCTGAGTATCCGTGCAGTACTCTATCCCCTAGGTAACACTACCTCCCTCCACTATGCCATCTCTACCTCAATAATAATGTCTCTAAGAATGCATGCACGATCAACACTGTAGCAGCTTTGTGATATGTTATCTACATTACGCTACATGTAGAAGCCCCAACTCACCTTGAGAGACTGCCTCTAATAAGGTGTTTGTAGCGCACCCACGTCCTGAAGATCTTACAGTTTAAATAGATAAAGGCTGGGGAGGTGACACAGTTTTAGTGATTTGCCCAAGGTGTCACAGCAGATTGGTAACAGAGCTGGGAATAGAACCCAGATTGTCTGACTAGTCACTGAGCCACACAGACACCCTCTGTATTACAGGCAGGGCTGGTGGCATTACCCGTTAAGTTTGCCCCATTTTACAGATAGAGAAATGAGGCCCAGTGAGCTGAAGGTGAAAAGTATCCCCTAATTTTGAGTGCCCAATGTGAGATGCCTAGCACCTGATTTTTCACAGTCCTTCGCACCTGATTACATGTTCCAAGTGCAGCTCCCATTGACTTGGGTGCAGCTCTGAATGCTCAGCACTTCTACAAATCAGACCCCAGGGTCTCAAGGCTGGCAGCCAGAAAACCAGGAACACGTCATTAGTGAGCACCTGTGAAAAGTGCTCCACCATGCAACTTTAATAATGGTCTTTCACCATAGGCTTTTTGGGGTTTTTTTTTCCTATTTACATTGGATGGTGAACTCCTCAGGGCAGGGATTAGAATGAACGCTCTCTGGGAAGGTGTCATGCTCAGCTATGGCAAATTATAATAATGCAACAGCTGTCATCCCAAAGCAGTTCAGCCAAACTCCCAGACTGGGTCAAATTTGTGTCCTGAGTTATGTGCAACCAAGGTATAAATCAGGACAAAATCTGGCTTTTTTGCAGATTAGGAATTTGGAATCATTTCTTGCACCAAAGAAAAGCAGCCACCTCTGGAGCAGGATGCAGCTGGGAGATAAAAGGCCTCAGCCGTTTAAGACTGGCATGAAGAACGCTGTTGCCAAACGAAATGGCACAGGAAGTGTAGGCAGGTAGAACGCCTTTATCCAAGTCAGAACTGCCCATTTTGAGGTGTCTTACACCGCCTGTGATTCAGCTGGCACTGGCTTCTACTGGAGGTGGGATGCTGGGCTACACAGACTCCTACTCTGATCCAGGATCTCAGTTGCTATACCTCTCTACGGAGTTGTCCAAGAAACTGCATTTCAATACTCCATCTCCTGAGAAAAGTGCCTAGGGATCTTTATAGATAACAAACGGCCGGGACCTTGGTTTTATGGCAGAATAAAGGAGACAGATAGCAAGAGCAGAAAGCGAAGCAAGGCACAGAATCTATAGAGAATGTTTCCCTGAATACAGGATGCGAGCAACAGCAAGGATGAGATGCCAGTTACAGCCGGCACTTCTGACTTGCCAGTTGCTCCGCCTAGAAGCTGACAGTGACATCCACTTGCTCATCATGTAAACATAATTGGCGTGCTTCAGAACACTAATATTATTTTTCTGCTCCATTTGCAGGCTGATGGGGGATACTTAGCAACACTGTTCCCACGACGACCCACGTCCAGTTCTCGCCATTTGCGTTTGCAGCGAGGAACACGTGCATCTCTGATGTGATCGTCTCCCCTTCCCTTGTGTCCGAATGAACTCATGCAAGTTCTCACAGGTAGGTGACTTCTGATCTCCCCCCAAAGCTCTTTACTATGGTGGACCAATGGGTCTACTAGAATTAAGGTTTTGACCAGCTTTCTTTTTAAAAATTGATTCTAAGTGTTCTAAAAATCCACACTGCATATATGTGGGGCATGAATCCAGTTTGTTTAGCAGACACATCTGGGGGGGCTATGTGTAAATGCCTTACTTATTCAGCTCACTTATAGAAAGCCGAACCAAAAAAAAAAATTCTTGAGCACCGCCACGCCCCAAGGTGCCACCTCAAGCACGTGCTTGGTCGGCTGGTGCCTGGAATCAGCCCTGGCGACAGTAGCACTCAGCTCTTTGGAGCCAAGGACTCCCTCGTATAATGCATTTGGTGCAGGGCTCAGCACAACGGAGCCTCGATCGTGTGACACAGATCCAGGGACTCCAATAGCGTCATCGGCTCCGCTCTCTGGACACGGGACACACCTCTGAGAGCTGGGACCATCCACAGGAATTTCAGGAATGTCCCTGTCCCCTGCCACTTTACTGCTATCCCTCCTGGCTCCTGCCTCAGCTCCAGTCCATGTCTTCCCTCCACTGTTCCTCCCCCACACTCCTCCCAGTGCTCCTGCCAATGTCCCCATTTCACCTTCCCCTCCCTCCCACCCCCATCTCTGGCTCCCTCCCTGTCCCTCTGCCTATGTACTCACTGCAGAGCACTGAGAGCACCAGTCAGTCTCCCAGTGCCTGGTCCCACAGTCGTCCCCTCGGGCTGGGAGCAGCAACTGCAGGGAAAATCCCACTGATCTCCTGTATCCCTGGGCTAGAGCATGCTCAGGTGCTGCCTAGTCACACCTAGGAGCTGTGAGATGCTGGAGCATGCTCAGTGCAGCTGACATCTTCCGTGAATTTAGCAGCCAAATGCCAGCAATTCTCTACAGAGCATGTGCAAACTCAGGGGTTTTTTCCCCAAAGGCTGATAATGTGGCCAAATTTGGGTGAACATAACATAAGAACATGAGAACGGCCATACTGGGTCAGACCAAAGGTCCATCCAGCCCAGTATCCTGTCTACCAGCAGTGGCCAATGCCAGGTGCCCCACAGGGAGTGAACCTAACAGATAATGATCAAGTAATCTCTCTCCTGCCATCCATCTCCATCCTCTGACAAACAGAGGCTAGGGACACCATTCCTTACCCATCCTGGCTAATAGCCATTAATAGACTTAACCTCCATGAATTTATTCAGTTCTCTGTTATAGTCCTACCCTTCACAACCTCCTCAGGCAAGGAGTTCCACAGGTTGACTGTGCGCTGTGTGAAGAAGAACTTCCTTTTATTAGTTTTAAACCTGCTGCCCATTAATTTCATTTGGTGGCCCCTAGTTCTTATATTATGGCAACAAGTAAATAAATTCTCCTTATTCACTTTCTCCACACCACTCATGATTTTATATACCTCTATCATATCCCCCCTTAGTCTCCTCTTTTCCAAGCTGAAAAGTCCCAGCCTCTTTAATGTCTCCTCATATGGGACCCGTTCCAAACCCCTAATCATTTTAGTTGCCCTTTTCTGAACTTTTTCTAGTGCTAGAATATCTTTTTTGAGATGAGGAGACCATATCTGTACGCAGTATTCAAGATGTGGGAGTACCATGGATTTATATAAGGGCAATATGATATTCTCCATCTTATTCTCTATTCCTTTTTTAATTGTTCCTAGCATCCTGTTTGCTTTTTGGACTGCCGCTGCACACTGTGTAGGCATCTTCAGAGAACTATCCACGATAACTCCAAGATCTTTCCTGACTCGTTGTAGCTAAATTAGCCCCCATCATATTGTATGTATAGTTGGGGTTATTTTTTCCAACGTGCATTACTTTACATTTATCCACATTGAATTTCATTTGCCATTTTGTTGCCCAATCACTTAGTTTTATGAGATCTTTTTGAAGTTCTTCAGTCTGCTTTGGTCTTAACTATCTTGAGCAGTTTAGTATCATCTGCAAATTTTCATGGGGACAGTAAAGGCACAGCCTGAATCCCAGGGCGACCCCCTGCCAAATTCCAAGTCCCTGTTCTATAGCATGGAGATGCTAGAGGTTCTCAGTAAAATGGTAAGATTTTTTTTTTTATATTTTCCTCTAACTTTGTTTTTGGGAAACAGCTGAACTGTTTTAGCTGAAATGTCTCCAGGAAAATTCATCCTGAGGCAGCCAGCCAGCGTGGGAAACGCCAGCCTAAATGGGTTTTAAGTTTGGCAACATTGTAAAGCAACTGAAAACGAAGTTAAATAATGGGGAATGTTGAGCACTCTTAAGCACAGGCGATGCTGCGTGTCTCGCCTATGCTATAGCAGTCGGATCAGAAAATGCGCACTCAGCCACGACTCCGGGAAAGCTTGGACTTGGGGCTGCATTGCAGTGGAGGCCCGCAGACATTAAAAACTGCGATCAAAGACCTCTAAGAACCGGAACTCACTCAGCAGCAAGCATCAGAGAGAGAGCCACTGGGTCTCCTCCAAATGGACTTGAAATGCTGAAATGGAGGCAGAGAGGCCCCTAGAGAACTTTGAGGCGCAGCACCAGAAATACCCCAGTGGCTGCCGTTGCATTTTGACGAGCCTCATGCATTACGGATGAAGGGGGTTACGTAAGAACCTCTTGGCCATTCACCGGAGGCCAACCCACCAAGGGCTGCGGGCGTTAATTCATAGCACGTCATGCTTTAGGGGCCCTCGCTGCAAACTGCTGTGGCATCGTCTCTCTCCGAACATGTTACTGTTCTCATTAAGGGCAAGGCTGCTACATTTTGTTTTGGCTTCGAGGCGCGGGGCTTTGGCACTAGCAGCAGCCTCGGCGCGTCTCCGTTTGAAAGCCTGGAAATGAAAAATGCATTTGCAATGAATATTTTAAGATGAATAATCCCGTGAACTCTCCTGGAGATTTTAGCAAGGCAATCACTCCTCCTATGAATTAACTTCCCACTGAATGGAAAGGAGTCATTTGAAGCTATGATCCACCTAGCCTCCTCTGGCTTTCTGAACACATTTCACCTGAAATTAATTAGCTAGCTAAGCACAGAGAGCCAGACTCCTTGTTTCTGAGCTCCTTTAAGTGGGATTTGATTTATTAACCCGTGACGTCCGTTACTAGATTCTTAGATCTGTCCAGAGTTGAGGTGTGCATTACTGGCTGCAGTTTAATTAGGAAGGTATTATTAATACAGTGTCTAAGCAGAGTTCACTGGATGGATCATTGCTGACTTTCACTTCCAAACATGGGATTGACTTACACATAAGCTTGTTAGATTCAAAGCATCTTACATCTTTCCATCTCTCTGCCTCAGCTGTCCATCCTGGTGTAGTTCCATGTATTCAATCCCTCTTGTACAGTAAGAACAAACAGATAAAACACACGATGCTGGGATAGCTGGCATAGTACTGATATTGGCATGGCACCTTTCATCCAAGGGGTATCATTGCACCCACTACTGAAATAATCTGCCTCTCTTGTTACCACATAACACTTAAGACAGGGCATGAGAAGAATGCAATTCCTAACTGGAACATCAGTGCAAACAGGCAGAACATAATTACCCTGTAACCCCAGAGCCAAGACCCCTGCTCTTGCAGGAACTGCTGTGTGATTAAAGTTGTGCAGTGTCATCACCCCCATTCCAGAGGTTGGGGGACAGAGAGGGAAAGTGACATGACAAAGGACAAACAGTGAGTCTGTGTCAGAGCTCTCAACAGTATCCAGGAATCCTGGCTCCCAGTCCTGTGCTCATCAGATGCCAAATTCAGCCCTGCCTTAATATTCTAATCCAGCAAGCACTTAATGCATATGAAGTCAATAGGATTACTCCATGTGCTTAAGTTTAAGCATGTGCTTAAGTGCTTTGCTGGAACAGGGCTTGAGCAAATGCAAATTCCGTCGGCATCAGCCACTTACATCAGGGTTGCATCTGATCTCCTCCTCCCAATGTCCAATTTAACAGGCCAAAGCTGGTAATCTTACTGTTTGGTAGAACCCTACTACCCATCCCCTGCTCCTCTAACAATCATCGTCCTGGGAGAGCCCTTTCCGTGCCTGCTATGGCTGGCCTTTCTGAGGTGCAGTGACCCAAACTGAACGCATTGCTCAAAGTAATGCTACCCTATCCATTTGTCCAGGGACGCTGTGCTTTCTCAGCAGGTTAGTCATTTCCTTGAAAACTCCTGCACATTAGCTGACGTCTTCACTGACCTCTCTGTGATGACAACTAGATCTTTTTCCTAGAGAGGTGGGGACTAATTCAGAAATCATCAGCGTGTACAAATAGCCTAAATTGTTCCTTTCAGTTCCTATTACCCTATGTTCAGCTGAATCTGTCGCCATGCTTAGCCCCAATGGGTCTCCCATCTTGCTTGGGATCTCCGGGCACTACCGTACTACAAGCGACAACTAACGATCAACTATAATGCTGATGCCCTTGGGGGGATTGTCGGCAGCGGGGCTCAAACCTGGACCCTCTGGATCTGAATGCACAAGCCTCTGCTGCCTGAGCTAAAAGACCCTGCTCTGGTAGCCAAAGCTGTAGCAGGTTCATCAATCGTTGGTTGGCCTCGGCACCACTACAGGGGAACAGAGTGCCAAACCGAGCAGGTATGGCTTACACAAGGCAAACCATTTCTGTGTTCTCAAGGAGCTTTTGGGCTTCCTTGCAATTCCGCGTCGCTTCCTTGTTAATCAAACCTCTTCTACCTCATTAGTGTAGATACTGAACACCATGTACCACGGTGGCTGGCCCTTTATGGGGAATGGAGCCTAGCCTCATTGGTGGCTGATCAGCTGCATCCTGGCTGATCAACTGCATCCCAGCTAAGACAGATCCAGGGATTGTAAAAGCCAGCAAGTGGCTCAGGTGAGGGAGAATTGCAGGAGGAACATTGCTCCTGTGGCTGGTCTTGGAGCAAGGGCAAAGACACGCAAGGGGGCAGGTCTCTGGGTCCCTGCAGAAGAGCTCAGGTCAATGGGGTAGGGGCAGCCAAGTTTATATGTGGAGTTTACACTGAACTGTTTTACTGTGTCTGAAGAATAAGCTGTGCCCTGAAGGAAAGGGCTGAACAGAGTGCGAGCCCAGCGCCAGTCTTTCCTGGGCTGGGGAGCCAGGCCAGAAGCCCTACCCACCACCATGTGTAGTTCAAGCCCCAGCACGCCGCGATATTAACCCCGTTCCGTGTAGAGACGCTTCTCTCTCCGTTTTGTCTCCTGTCTCTTAACCAGTTTTTTACTCCCAGGACAGGTGCTGTAAAGGAACTGAGATGGTGTGTAGGTCTCTGGGTAAGCCCCCCCTACGGGAGTGCGTCTCAGCCCTAGTCCCCAGTCGTGCCATCCTCACTCCCCGTGAGTTGTGACGTACATCAATGGGGCGGGTGTGGGTGTAGTAAGGTACTATTCAATGTGAGTTATGATAATGCCTACCTCTTACATAGCACTGTTCAGCCAATCTCAAAGCACTATACAAAGAAGGTCAGTATTGTTATCCCCATCTTACCGCTCGGGAAACTGAGGCATGGGGAGGGGAAGTGACTTGCCCAAGGCCACCCAGAAGGCCAGTGGCAGAACTGGGAATGGAAGCCAGGTCACCCGAGTCCCAGCCAAGTGCTCTATCCACTTTAGGGCCCAATCCTACTCCCACTGAACAACAGGGCAATAGCCTGGTCATCCCTAGCTCTTCCTGTGGGGAGAATATATTTGGTATTCTGTTTGTTTCTCTTGAGCACGGCGCAGACTGATTTCTCTGGGTTTGTGTCCTTTCAGTCTGTTCTTGTATTGCAGCAATCTGTCTACCTTACACCTGCCACAGTCATTGCCCACCCAGAAGGATGTAGTGCCTCCATTCTGGTTTTCCAAAAAGACCAGCGATTATTTGAAGCAGTCGAATGAGCAGATGGCTATTTCACAGGCTGGGAGTTGAGGGGACTGACGCATTTGATTATAAGGGAACAATGATTGATGAGCCGTACACTATGGCTGGAAGCAAGGGTAGATTAATGACAGGGTTGAAGGCTGATCCAAATTGATCAAGGAGTCAAACTCAACTTGGAAGCAAAATTCTTGAGCTCGATAATCGTCTAAATAGAAAAGTGTGTGTGTGTGTGTGAGAGAGAGAGAGAGAGAGAGAGACACACACACACACACACACACACCAGCACGGTGTGACCATGTCTTCCCTCAAGGCTACAGTCAGGGGGGTGGTTAGAAAGAAGCATGCCAGTCTCAGTTCTGTTGTAGAACTTCACAGGATCCCAGAGCCTGTGGTACATTACATGATTGGGGAGGAAAGACCACCTCAGAAAACCACTTTAACACACTGGTAGGGGGAGAGTGTAGCGATCATTTGGGAAATGATTAGAGAAAGTCCAGAGGGGAGCAAAAACCCGATAAAAAACGAAAGTTGAGAAAACCTGACTTATGAGGAAAGGTTAAAAATGGCATATTTAGTCTTGAGACCAGAAGAATAGGGCGGGGGGACCTGATAACAGTGTTCAAGTGTGTTAAGATGGAGATAGATTGTTCTCTATGTCCATGGAAGGTAGGAGAAGTAGTAATCAGCTTCATCTGCAGCAAGGGTGATTTAGTTTGGATATTAGGAAAAACTTTCTAGCTATATGGGTAGTTAAACTCTGGAACAGGTTTCCAAGGCACGTTGTGGAATCCCCGTCATTGGAGGTGTTTAAGAACAGGTTGGACGAACACCGGTCAAAGATGGTCTAGGTTTACTTGGTCCTGCCTCAGCACAAGAGGCTGGACTGGATGACCTCTCGAGGTTCCTTCCAGCCCTACATTTCTGTGATGAAGCAGTTGTGTGTGTGTATGAGACCGGAGAGAAGGAGAGTGTGACTAAGGCCATGTCTACACTACCAATTTGTGTTGGCAAAAGTGACATAATAAAAATTGCAATTTCGTGTTCACACTTGCTCCCTCTGCCGGCAGATTGCATGCACAGTGGGGGCACCATCATCGACAGTGTGAGCAATGCACTGTGGGTACCTATACCACAGTCCTTCTGTCATTAGGTTTTGTGGGATGACGGAGCAGATCGCGGCTCATCTTGGGACAGTGCTAAATGTCCCATGATGCATTGCTTTCTGTCCCAGCCCTCCATGGGCTTCTGGCTTTCTTTCATGGCATTTTTTCAATGGCCCTTCTTTGCTGTGCACCCCAGAATCTTTGTGAGAAGGGATGAATCCTGCACTGCTCTTCTGTGCTCTGTTAACTGTCATGAAAACATCGCGGATGGCAATGCAGTTAATCGTCAAGTTCCTAACTGAGGAAGACTCGCAGGTGGCCAACATTCTGCGTGACATGGATAGGAGAATGCATAGGGTAGACCTTTGCTTTTGGGCTCATGAAACAAGCACTCAATGGTGGGATCATATCATCTTGCAGGTGTGGAACGATAAGCAGTGGCAACAGAAATTTCGGATGTGGAAAGCCTCCTTCCTGGAACTGTGCACAGAGCTCACCCCAGACTTGCGGCGCAAGGACAACAGAATGAGAGCTGCCCTCTCGGTAGAGAAGCATGTGGCAATTGCTGTGTGCAAGCTCGCAACTCCAGACAGCTACTGGTTGGTCGTGAATCAATTTGGAGTGGGGAAGTCGACTGTTGGGGCTGTGTTAATGCAAGTGTGCAGGGCCATAAATTGCATCCTCCTACGAAGGACTGTGAATCTGGGAAATGTGCTTGAAATAGTGGATGGCTTTGCAGAAATGGATTTCCCTAACTGTGGAGGGGTGATAGATGGCACACACATTCCAATTTTGGCACCAGACCAATACAGAATACATCAATAAGAAAAGGTATTTCTCCATGGTGTTTCAGGTGCTTGTGGATCATCATGGGTGTTTCACTGATATCAACACGGGCTGGGAAGGTGTGTGACACATGCATCTTCATGAACACCGGCCTCTACAGAAAGCTGCAAGTGAGGACTTTCTTTCCTAACCACAAGATTACAATGGGGGGTGTTGAAATGCCCATAGTGATCCTGAGGGATCCTGCATACCCCTTACAGCCGTGGCTCATAAAACCTCACATGGGACACCTGGACAGCGGTAAGGAGCAGTTCAACAGGCTCAGTAGGTGCTGGATGAGAGCTGAATGTGCCTTTGGCAGATTAAAGGCGCACTGGCGATGCCTTTATGACAGGCTGAACCTCACTGAGGATAATATTGCTATGGTCATAGGTATCCCAGTTCCTACAGCTCAAGCGCAGCTGGGACTGCACAACCTCCTCTCCCCATATACTGAGCAGAGCCAGCAGCACTGCAGTGGTCCAAGCGGGAGAGCGTTTGCTGCGATAACCCGCCATGGTCACCTGGGAAGAGGCGATGAGACCTCTCCATGCCGAGTCAGCAGGAAATGGAATTTCAAACATTCCTGGGGCTTCTAATGGGGAGGGGCAGATGGTTATTTACCTGGCTGCAGGGCAGTGGAGTTCAAACTGCTGACCAGAGCGGTCAGGAACAGCATTGTGGGACACCCCCGAGGCCATTAAAGCAATGAAATGAAGCGTGGTGTCTACACTTGCATTTTGTCAACAAAAATGTAGAGGAAAAAGACGTAAATCTCTCGTGAGGATGGATGTATTTTGTTGCCAAAACCAGGCATTTTCCCCAACAAAAGTCACTTTGCAGTGTGTATGCACTCACTGTTTGGGTCCTGTGACAAAGTTCCTCCTCTGCCTTGATGGGTCCTGCACTTTTTGGCGGATTTGCTCATCTCAGAGGTTCACGGCAGGGCCGCCCAGGGATTCCGGGGGCCCGGGGTCTTCGGCGGTGGGGGGCCCCTTCTGTTCTGGGACCCGCCGCCAAAGTGCCCCAAAGACCCGCGGCGGGAGCCCCCCGCCGCCGAATTACCGCCGAAGCGGGACCCGCCGCCCGGTCTTCGGCAGTAATTCGGTGGCGGGGGGGGGGTCCCCGCCGCGGGCCTTCGGGGCACTTCGGCGGCGGGTCCCGGAACAGAAGGGGCCCCCCACCGCCGAAGACCGGGCTGCGCTTCAGCGGCCCCGGGTCCCGCTTCTCCCCCCCCCGCCCGGCCCCGGGTCCCGCTTCTCCCGCTGCCGCCCGGCCCCGGCTGCCGCTTCTCCCCCCGCCCGCCCGCCCGCCCGCCTGGCCCCGGCCCCGGCCCCGGCTTCTCCCCCCCGGCCCCGGCCTCGGCCTCTTACCGAGCGCGTCGCCGGCAGGGCCTGAGCTCCGTCCCGCTCAGAGCCGCGTGGTGAGGGGGCGGGGCTGTGAGCTCCATGCCGAGCGGAGCCGTTGGAGCTCCCAGCCCCGCCCCCTCACCACGCGGCTTGGAGCGGGGCGGGGCTCAGGGGCTTGGCCGGAGTCTCGGCGCTTGATGCGCTGAGGCTCCAGGAGAGGGGCGGAGGCGGGAACCTCCGCTCTTCTCTTGGGGGCCCCTGAGGAGCCCGGGGCAAATTGCCCCTTTTGCCCCCCCCCCTCTGGGTGGCCCTGGTTCACGGCAGCCCTCAGTTTGGCCATTTCTGCTAGAGGCTCAAACCTGCCATTCACTCAGCTCACCTCATCCAGCATGTGGGAAAACGGAGAACAATCTCCTCAGTCTCTGTTGTCCCAGCTAGTGGGTCAGGGACAGGCCAGATCCCTTTCCAAATTAGACCTTCCCCTCTGGTGTTTCTCACAGACCAGGTCAACGCCTCCTGTGTCTGATCAGGAGTTGGAGGGAATGGGGGGAACCCAGGCCCGCCCTCTACTCCGGGTTCCAGCCCAGGGCCCTGTGGCTAGCACCCGTCTATGTCTCCTGTAGCTGCTGCGCGACAGCTACAACTCCCTGGGCTACTTCCCCGTGGCCTCCCCCCAGCACCTTCTTTATCCTCACCGCAGGATCTTCCTCCTGAAGCCTGATCCCGTTTGTACTCCTCAGTCCTCCAGCAGCTTCTCACTCCCTGCTCCTTACACACCTTCTACTAACGGATGGGAGGCCCTTTTTAAACCACGTGTCCTGATTAGCCTGCCGGCCATAATTTGTAAGCAGAGTCAGGATGAGCCCCACCCTGACATCTGGTGGTAAATTATGGGGAGTGCGGAAAGAAGTTTCGGTTATTTGCATGGGCACTCCCACCCCACTTAGCATACCGCAAAGCAGCATGGGATGGTTATTTTCACAGCTGTGGGACCCCCAATTTTGTTGTTATTGGGGCAGGAGCAATGAAATGTTGTCACCCTGATTGGGTAAATGGGGAACTACAAAATTGTCTTGTGATGGGGGGTTTCATTGTCAGCAGGATAGCGCTTGCTAGACGGGGGACATGGGTTCCAAAACCCATTGGAGAGAGAGGCTGGGGACAGGTATCTGTACTTGGTGGTGCAGGCTCCTTGTGTGAGCCAGAAGCACCAGTTCCACCTATGCTTCTCTCCACTGTGGTTACTGAGCTGAACTCACTGGTACTGGGGCTCCCCTACTATGAGCTGAAATCACTGAAGAGCTGGACTTGCTGAGCTGAGAGCACTGTGCTGATGAGTGGGGGAGCCTGAAGCAATACTGGCAGAGCGGAGGGGAGCAGTTTGTGCAGCCACTGGGTGAGTGGAGCTGAGCAGCTCGTGAGGACGGCTGGAGCGGATCACAGGACAGCTGGTGGACCAGAGCAGCTGGCAGAGCGGAGCAGCCCACAGAGCAAGCGGAGCTGAGCTGTTTGCGGGGACGACTAGTGGAAGCAGAACCCCACGAAGAGGCAGGGCAGTTGGCCCCGAACCACGTAAGGTGCCCCTTTCTACCCAGGCTGGGGAGGGGGACCTCTGCAAAGAGACTCTTGAACTCTGGGCTGCCTGACCCGGGACAGAGACTTTTGAATTGTGGGACTTTTGGGACTGTGGGTGATTTGGGGGGTTGCTGGACTCAAGGGCCCAGAGACAAGGACACGGCCCAAGTTGCTGGGGTGGGTCTTTGCTCACGGTTTGACCTATGAACTCCAGTTGAGGTATTTTCCAAATGTCATGCTTGTTGTTGTTTATCTTATGTAATTAAACCTTTTCTGCTACACCAAGAGTCTGTGCTTGCGAGAGGGGAAGTATTGCCTCCTCGAGGCGCCCAGGGGTGTGTGTAAGATTTTCCCAGGTCACTGGGTGGGGGCTCGAGCTGGTTTGCATTACGTTGTGGGGAAGGGACCCCTAGGTATTGAACCCGGCCCTTGCTGCTATCGTTTCAGCCTGGCAGAGGGGTTACAATTGATCGTAGTAAGTTCTTAACTGGCTCCAGGTGTCTTAACGAGCTCGCCTGTCTTAATTGGTTCTAGCAGGGTCCTGATTGCTCTAGTGCAGCCCCTGCTCTGGTCACTCAAGGAAATGAAAACTATTCATCCAGGGGCCAGTATATTTGCCTTCTACTAGACCCCTGTTTATCCAGGTCCTGTGGATCCTTCCCTTAGGCTGGGGGGAGGTCCTTGGGCTTTGCCCGCCCACTTCCTGGCTACCAATAAGACCAGACTCCTGTACCCCACTGGTCTGGGTCTGTCACCGTCGACAAATGGCAGTTTTGGCGACAAAACTTGGTAGTGTAGACAAGGCCTTAGGAAAGTTTCTGGAAGAGTAGACAGCTTAATCCACGGCTAGGAAATTGGACTGGGAATCTGGAAACAGTGTCTCTTCCTAGCTCTGCTCTTTAATCCAGCAGACAAAGGAGTCAAAAGATCCAGTGCCTGGATATTGACGTTCGAGACATTCAAGCTGAAATATGGTGCCGGTTTCTTAACAGTGAGGGTAATTGGCCATTGAACCAACACATCAAGGGGCATGGTGTATTCTCCACTTGAAGCCTTTAAATCAAAATCAGATGTCTTTCTAAATGAGAGATTCTAGTTCAACCACAAAATATTGGACTCAGAATAGGAATTACTGGGTGAATTTCTCTGGCCTGGGTTAAGCAGGAAGTCAGACTAGATGGTTATGATGGTCCCTTCTGGCCTTTAAAAGTATGAATCTATTAATATTCCTGAGTTTTCTTCCTTGCTCTGCCACTGGGAAGTGTGTGACACCTTGGGCTAGTCACTTAACTGCCCTGTGACTTAGTGTACACATTAGTAAAGTGGCTGCAGATTAATCCCTAGCTCAGCAGGGTATAAACATGCGAAATAGCCTCCCAAAAGAAATGCTGGAAGCCCTGCCCCTTAGGGTATTTAAAACTAGACTGAGCAAAACCACTAGGATATATTTCTGTAAGGAACAATCCTGTGTTGGTTGGAAGAGCGCCTAGATAAGGAGTCTCAAACACACATGCGGCCTGTTGAGTTATTTCCTGTGGCCTGCCATAGGTGCTGACTCCACCGGTGGCCAAGCTCCCCTCCCCGCAATCCCTCTCCCCCCCAGCGCTCCGCATCCCTGCTCCTCCACCTACCTTCCAGCGCTTCTGACTTTCCAGGAGAGAGGGAGGACGAGTGGGGACGCGGTGCACTCAGGGGAGGAGGTGGAGAAGAAGCAGGGCCAGGGCGGGGATTTGGGGAAGAGATTGGAATAGAGGCAGGGAGGGGGCGGAGTTGGGGCAGGGACTTTGGGGAAGGGGTTGGAATGGGGGGTGGGGAAGGGGTGGGAAGAGGTGGACAAGGGGCGGGGCCTCATGGAAAGGGTGGAGTGGGGGCGGGGCCGGGGGCAGAGGTGGTGACTTTAACCGAAGTAATTCTAAAAGTAAATGCGCGTTTTGTCTTTGAGTGAGGTGCATTACTGAGTATTTATATTTTATTAAAACCCCTCTTCGCATTACATTTTTCAAAAAGTTAATAATTGACTTTTAATAGCATACTATATTACTCTTCATTTTTTTTTCATTTTTGACTATACTTTTGTATCGTTGTATGAAAAGGTTTCAGGGATGCATCCCTCGGGCCAATGTACTGGTACAATGTACTCGTGTGGCCCTCGTGATTTGATTTTGAGATCCCTGGCCTAGATGAACTCACAGATTGTCTGCATTTCTAATTTCTATCCCTTTGTAAGAATAAGGAATGACACTTCCCGTTTCTTTTTAGTCAAGGAGAAAGGAGGACAAATTCATTTCATTTGCCCATTTTATCAACCAGCGTGTGGGCGACATGGCTGTTCAGGGTTTAATTCAGATACTGAAGGGCTTTTCTGAATAACAGACGCTGCATTAGGAGCCTAAACTCACATGCCGGCCAGGGAGGCCTGAGGATGAAGGATCAGCTGTCCTGGAGTTAATGAGTAGGAAATCAAGCTAACCATAGGGGAGAAGATGCATCTTGCCATGAAATGGGCTTGCCCGGTGGTTGTTCCCTTACTGTGGAAACGCTTGGCTGGAAAGGCAGATTACAGCCACTCGCTTGCAGCGGAAGGTTCATCATCTGTCTGGTGGGCGGCAGCAAACCAGGCATGTTTGCTCCTAGGTGGCAAAACTGCCGTGGGCAAAGACTAAAAATACAGGCAAGAGGTTCTGGCTTTTCACACTTGAGTGTGGGGGCTGGAATGCCGTCAGGGGAGAGCTCAGCTTGCTTTTCAGAACACGAAGAACACTTCCTTTCTCCTGGTAGGGCAGTGGCGACTCCCAGCTCTACCTCTCTACTCCAGACTTGTCTCCTGTCCAGACTAAAACCTCTGCCTGGCTCTCTGACATAGGATCATAGAAAAGTAGGACTGGACGGGACCTTGATAGGTCATCTAGTCTAGTTCCCTGCACTGAGACAGGGCTAAGTATTATCTAGATCATCCCTGACAGGTGTTTGTCTAACCTGCTCTTTACAATCTCCAGTGACGGAGATTCCACAACCTCCCTAAGTAATTTATTCCAGTGCTTAACAACCCTTATGGTTAGGAAGTTTTTCCCAATGTCCAGCCTAAACCTCCCTTGTTGCACTTTAAGCCCACTGCTTCCTGTCCTGTACTCAGTGGTTAAGGAGACCAATTTATCACCCTCCCTTTTATAACAATCTTTTACGCACTTGAAGACTATTACTGTGTCCCCCCTCAGATGTCTCTTCTTTGCAGTAAACTAACCTAATATTTTTCAATCTTTCCTCACAGGTCATGTTTTCTAGACCTTTAATCATTTTTGTTGCTCTTCTCTGCACTTTCTCCGATTTGTCCACATTTTTCCAGAAATGTAGTGCCCCGAACTGAACAAAACACTCCAGCTGAGGTTTTATCAGTGCTGAGTACAGCAGAAAAAATTACTTCTTGTGTCTTGCTTACAACACTCCTGCTAATACATCCCAGAATGATGTTTGAATTATGTTTTTTTGCAACAGTGTTACACTGCTGGCTCATATTTAGTTTGTGATTCACTAGGACCCCCAGATCCCTTTCCTCCATACTCCTTCCTAAGCATTCAGTTCCCATTTTGTATTTGTCGTTGATTGTTCCTTCCTAAGTGTTGTATTTTGCATTTGTCCTGAGTGAATTTTATCCTATTTATTTCTGACCATTTTGCCAGTTTGTCAAGATCATTTTGAATTCTAATCTTGACCTACAAAGTGCTTGCAACCCCTCCCAGCTTGGTATCGTTCACAAACTTTATAAGTGTATTCTCCATGCCATTATCTAAATCATAGATGGAGCTATTGAATAGAACTGAACCCATGACAGATCCCTTTCTGGGGCATTGAGATGTGAAATGATGATGGGACACCACTGGATATGCCCTTCCAGCTTGATTGATTGACAGCTACTCTCTGAGTATGGTTTTCCAGCCAGTTGTGTACCTACCTTATAGGAGGTTCCTCTAGCGTATATTTCCCTAATTTGTGTATGAGAAGGACATGTGAAACTATCAAAAGCCTTACTAAAGTCAAGATATACCACATCTACCACTTCCCATCAACCACAAGATTTGTTACCCTGTCAAGGAAGAATATTAGGTTGGTTTGACATGATTTGTTCTTGACAAATCTATGTTGACTGTTACTTATTACCTTATTTTCTTCTAGGTGCTTACAAATTGATTATTTGTTCTATTATCCTTCTGGGTATTGAAGTTAAGCTGACATCTCCTCATGACAGGCAGACCTCTCCTCCGGTATTAAACTGGATGCTCCTACTTTTCTAGGGTTTGTCCCCTATCCAGTATCAACAAAACTGAAAGTGGTTTTGTCTGGTATTGGACGGAGGATGCCATTTTGAAAAGTGACCTGCCCCATTCTAAGTGACCTCGCACCCATTGTGTGTCTGAAGTCACGCCCATGGGGGAGGGGCAGTGCCCTCTCAAAAATGGCACCTGCACACCCCTTATGCGGCTTGACCTCTCATGCACCGTACGTCCGTGGCAGTGGTGGGTTCACACCAGCACTGGAAGTACCGGTATGCAGGGAATGCATGCATGGCCACCCTATTTCATGGATAGTCTAGCCATCAGCGTGAGCACAACATGGCTAAAACAGAGCTCTTAATCTTCTCCCTGAAAGCCCTCTCTGCTACCTCCTTTATTGACTACTGTGCACAGTACCACCATCCACTGTGTCACTCAGCCCTGTAACCCGGGCAGCATCTTTGACTCCTACTTCTCTGAGGGGCTTCACATCCAGGCTAGGTAGAAATCTTGCCAGTTCTTTCCAAATAACATCCATTCCCGTCTATCCGTGTAACTAGAATTCTTGTCCAAGCTGCCGTCAGCTCACATCTCGATTACTGCAACGTCCTTCACTCGGGTCTTGCCCCACTCCTACCCATTCAGAATGCTGCCTCAAGGAGCCTATTCGTCTTCTCTCATCTCCTCTTGCCTTCCTGTTACCAGTACCGCTCTCTCTGCCGCTTAACGGTATGGAGTCCCTTGTACCTCCCTTCTCCTGATCCACAGCTCAGCATGGGAGGCCCAGACATGAAGGCAGCCCTTGTACCTAGGATCACCCCTGCCCCCCCACTTAGGGCCTAGAGGTGGGAGGGGGTGTCTCACCAGTCTCTGGAAGTGCAGCACCGTTGGAACGGTGCTACCAAAGATTCCTCTGGGGGAGACGATGCACGAAAAAGATCACAGCCCCAAACCCACTGGTCTTTTCTGAATAATCTCAGTGGGGATGGGGGTTGGTGATATGCATCCCTCCCCCATGCCTAGCCTCCCTCCTTCAGCATAGGGTTCTGCCAGATTGTGCAGAAAGGCCTCCAGAAGTGTGGTGGAGAATGGGGCACTATCATGGTCCTATACTACTGTCACACTGTAGGGGTTGTAAAAGCAGCAAAGAGTCCTGTGGCACCTTATAGACTAACAGACGTATTGGAGCATGAGCGTTCGTGGATGAATACCCACTTCGATGTATTGGAGCATGAGCTGAGCTTTCGTGGGTGAATACCCACTTCGTCAGATGCACCCACGAAAGCTCATGCTCCAATACGTCTGTTAGTCTATAAGGTGCCACAGGACTCTTTGCTGCTTTTACAGATCCAGATTAACACAGCTACCCCTCTGATACTGTAGGGGTTGTGCAATGATGTGTTTACTTGCATTACATTATTCAGCCACTAGATGTCTCTCTGTGTTGCATACAGTTCCAAACTGGGTGTGGTTCCTGGTAAACAAGGGAGACAAAGCTGGAACCCAATCTGTGTGGAAGTCTGTTTTATTTGTGTCTATAATAACTGCTGTCTAACAAGATTTGTGAATCCATAGATCAGGGCAGGGGGAACCCCATGCACAGAGGCACCATTCCATCTGTGCATCTTGAGCAACGATAAGTAGCAGTCGGAAGAGAATTATTATATTATTTGCTTTGCAGTACAGACTGTGTCAATACATAGCAAAGACAGCACCTTCCCCAAAGAGGGTACAATCTTGGTGTAGAGAAAACCATTAGAGGGATAATAAAAACAATAGCATGAAAGACAACTGGTCAAACTGCTGCAGGAGTTAATTAAAGGAAGAAAAGGATGGCAGCGTACGGGGACCAGGTGTGTGAAATCAGTTCAAGAATGACAATAGAAAGGTTAAAGAAGGTCCCCCCCTCCCCATGTGTTAAAGTGATTTTAGACGCTAATTTAAAAGTCCGGTATCTTTATGGTGCTTGGCATGACGCAGGGAAGACATTCTAGGTCTCAAAAAATTTACTAGATAATTAAAAATCATCCTTTGTCTTGGCCACTGGAGGCCTGAATACTCCAAGAAGTTAATTAAACGAGAGGGTTGCGGGCGGGGAGGTTTCAAAAAAAAGTCAGCAATGATTTTTTTTTTTCAGATTGCTGTGCACCGTCAGCCTGAGTGATAGAGGAGATAATTAAACAATCGATTGCTATGCTTGTTGGTGTTCTGAGGAGAGGGCTGTGTCTTCACTGCAAAAAAAAAAAAAAGAGGGGGTGTTTTTACATTCAGTTTTCTAGCTTGATAGACCAGGCCCAGGACATTTCTATCTCAAAGTGGCTAGTCAAGGTCAACCTCCCCCCACCACCTCCCCGCACACACACCTAGGGTTGACCTTGGCTGGCGACGGGGAGGTAAAAACTGCAGTGCCTTATCTCCCCTGTGATTTCCTATCCAGGTAGCTAACACAGTGTAAGAACACCTCTCTTTTGGCAGTGAGGGTGAAGACTTTGGCTACATCTCCACTACGAGCTAAGGGTGTGATTCCCACCGCGCGTAGACATCCTCACCCTAGCTCATGGGAATTGGCCTGTATAGCCGCAGTAGAACAGGTAGGGCGGCGGTGGCACGGCTTAGTTCTACTGAGCACAAACCCTCCCGAACCCCATGGGTATGGGCTCGGCACGGCACTGCTGCCTCTGGCCATGCCACCGTGGCTACGCTGCAGTGTATACTCCCGCTCACTGACCTAGCGCAAGTGTGTGTCCGCGAGCTGGGAATAGCCCCGTAAAAATTGGATCAACCTAGCGATGTCGCTCAGGGCTGTGAAAAATGCCATGCCCTGCGTGCCATAGTGAGGGTGACCTAACCCCCAGCATAGACATGGCTAGGTTGATGGAAGAATTCTTCTGCCGACGGGTGTATCACCGCCTGGGGAGGTGGATTACCTACATCAACAGGAAAACCCCTTCCGGCGGTTGTAGGAAGCACCTACACCACTGGTCCCCAAACTTTGCAGGGATGTGCCCTCCTGTTACCACTGTTTGTGGCCACCCCCAACCCCCCGGGGCGAGGAGCAGGCCCATGGCTCTTTGGGGGGGGTACAGACGGGGTAAGGGGGCCACAGCTGGGGGCGGGGCTGAGGCCGGGAGCTGGGCCCGGGTTGGGGCTGGGACCGGAGGCGGAGCTGCAACCGGGCTGCGGTAGGGAGCCAAGGCTGGGAGTCAGGGCGGCAGCTGGGGGTGAGGCCTAAGCAGAGCTGGGAGCGGAGTGAGGCTTGGTGGTGCTCTCTCCCCACCCCCTGAGGGGGCTGGCCGGGACCGCGGGGTCTGACCCCGCCCCCCCCAAACATTCCTCTGTGACGCACTAGAAGGGGACGCTCCACCGTTTGGGGACCTCTGGTCTACACTATACCACTACTGCAGCCCCATATCTGTGCCTCGGTAGCGGTTGTAGAGATTCATACCTGCGGCCCAGCATACACACAGATTTTGTACTGGCATAACTGTGTTGGCGAGGGGGTGATTTTTTTTTTCTGATCTAGTTATACTGGTACAACCTCTAGTGTGGACTCGGTTATACTGATAGAAAGGTGCCTAATACCAATATAGCCTATTCCCCTTCCCATATGGGAATAACTATGCTTGCATAAGAACTTTTATTCCAGGATAATGGTGTCCACACTAGAGGGTTGTTCCGCTTTAATTCTATCAGTACAGTTAAAGAAGCACAACTTTTGTGTAAACATCAGGCTGTGTCTTGCTGTCAAAGTGTCTTAGGTCTGGTCTGGACCCACACCTCTACCGATATAACTAATGCTGTGATTTTATACCCCTTTAGTTAAACTGGTACAACTTTGATATGGACTCTGGTATCAGTATAAAGTTGGTTGTGTCAGTGTCATGTGCAGGCTAAACTCCTGCAACCAATTTGAAACCAGGCTAAGGGCTTGGCTACCCTTGCAGAGGTAGGGGTACCAGCTGGGTATGGAGAAGCTGATTATCCTATAAAGAGCAGCAGGGAAAAACAAGTGGAGGGAAGCTGGAATGAGAGACTTGAGCAGAGATGTAGCAAGGCAGGGAATGGGGGCTGGGAGTGAGTAGGCTTCAGCAGGGAACCATGAGGAACCAGGTAGGAATTTAGAATGACGACGGAGACTGCTAGGAGTTCAGCAAGAGAACCTGAGTCTTCAGAGAAAAGACTTCAAGCCGGGAAGGCCTGGGAGACCCCAGAAGGAAAGACTGGGTGTACGGACTTTCTGAAGAGGTGAGAAATGGGGGGGGGGGTTTGATTTTTGTTATGTTAATAAATCCAGCCCCTAGGAGGCTGAAGCAGAGAAGAGTTTGTTTTGGGAGACTGATTTGAGAGAGCCCTGAAAAGTGGGGAAACTGAGGCAGGACTGCTGCAGAGCAGCCTCAGGACATGAAACAGTGCTTGGGAGGCGGCCGGGCCATGGATACATTGTTGTTACAAAGATCACCCGTCACTTCATAGCTCCTTATTTTGCTGTCTTTCTGTGTGTGTTTTTAACTGTGGTAAGATCTGAAATGCTCCTGTGTTACGGCCTGTAGGAGAGAGTGCTTTCTTGTATCCTCCTGGGTTTGCATTTCCCTTAGTCTGAACTCCTTTGGAGTGCAGTAAGGTAATGAAGCAGAGCATATCCTGCAGATTGGGAGTGACAGACTGGAGCGGCTGACCTAAAACTGAAATCTTTATTTGACACAGGTTAAGCAAGCAGACAAACAAACCCCACAACCCCGTGTGTTTGATATATTGTGTCTTGCACGAATGAAAGCGTGTACCCCCGAATTATATAAATGCTTATGTCATTACCAGAGCAGTTCTCTTGCAGCAAAAATAGCCATGACTCCTGCAGAGGACCCGAGCTCTTCCCCTCGTGTGCCAAGGAGAGGACTCGCCAGGCTGCCCAATTGTCATGTTAAAGGGAATTTTTCACAGGGGAGCAAATCCCTCCAAGCTGGTGTCAGAACAGTGATGCCAAGCACCAGGCTTCTTGAATCTGATTCTCCTGGGCCCCCCTTCTCTCTCTGTACTTTCTTCAGCCTTGCTCAAGCTGGTCTGCGAGACCACTGACCTCTCCTCCTTTTAATCCCTCAGGAAAACCCATTTCTGCCACAGTGCATCCAAGAAAGCAGTGCAGGGCGGGGACTGGCTACAGGGGCTGTGTGGCTGATGAACCATGGGATGCAGAACCTCCTGCTGCCACAGAAGCTCTCCTTGTGCAGGGGAGCTGCTCCAGCTCCTAGAGGCTGCAGCAGTTATTGCTGTGAGCAGGGGGCTGCAGGCAGTGGAGGGAGCAGGAGCACAGACTTCTATGGGGCTATGTCAAATCAGCCCCACGGAGATGGTCTTACAAGCTCTCTGTCCTGCCTGCTCCCTGTTCTGCATCATCGGTTCTTTGCCTTTCAGAGTCTTTGGGGCAGGGACTGTCTTCCTTGCGATGTCTGTGCAGCACCTAGCACATTGCGGGCCTTGCCACAATATGAATAACAGTATGCTGAAAGCCAGGGAAATGCACACAGAGAAAGTAATTTGCTTGGCCGGTTGTTTTCTGGTAATTTAAGAATTGCGGCATCAGCACTGATTAACTGTCAGTCTAGCCCGATCTCCTATCTCTGAGCATGGCCCATTCTAGACAGTGCAACACCCAGCTGTCCTAAACCATGATCCCATATGTGCGGCTACCGTGGTCAGAAATGAGGACAGAACCTGGGATCTTCAGGGGCAAAAACATAGGCCTCCACTCCTTGAGCTAAAGGAGAATTCCTTGAACCACGGGTAAACAGCAGGCTGTTATATCGGAGGGCCAGCCACTAGAGGGCGACATGATTACACATACTAAGTCAGCGTATTTCACACCCAGTACATGCCCCTCTATGTATGAGACTCTGCAATCCATTGCCCTCCACTACCATGCAGCCCAGATCATGTGCGGCAATCCTCTGCCCTGCTAAAGATCCCAGCTGCCCAGCACCCGCTCTCTCTACCCTTGCGCACACAACCCTTTCCTAAACTACCCTCTCCCAGCACAAACTACTCTGCCAAGCACCCACAACTACGGTAAAGGGGTGGAGGCAGAGTTCAGGTGGCGATGGGCTGTCTGCGGAGTTACGTACGCGTGGTCATGCTAAGGCGGACGTACTGCTGGGTGCCTTATCTTTTCATTTCCTTGCCTTTGTGGGTTTGTGTTGGGTGTGTGCGTGTGTGGCGACCCTTAAGGCCACACAGCAAAGGTGGTTTTGTGCATTAGTGGTTGGGTGTTCCATTTTCCTTGTCACTAGGCAGGTGCACTGTGATTTGATACTCTCAGACGCTCTCCACTCCCAAGCATGATGTTAATGGCCCAGTAGCACCATTGTGAAGAATCACAACTCTCGTCTGAGCACGCAGGACTATTATCTGGTGGTTAATGGATTTGAGCCACCGTGCTCTGTCTGAGTGGAGACAGCTTTAATAGCATGTTTCTAATTCTGTTCCTCTGCCTTATCAAACGCAATCTGTCCAGGAGGGGCACACCAGGAGGCTGGCAGGGCTGATAAAGGCGCCCTGCTGAGTTCATTACCCATCTGTCCACCTACAGCATTGTCATGTGAGTGTGACAGGGAGAGAGACTGAGGCTGTTCTCAGCTCTTAACCGATTTAAATGTCAGATTGAAGTGTGATAAATCAACCCACTGAGGGTGAAGCGAGAAATGGTTCACCGGCTTCTCTTTGGTTCATAATCTGTGTGTGTCTTTAAATATGATGCACTTCTCAGAAGGGAACTTGAGGGCTCTTTCCTCATGCAAGCAACGCCCCCACTGCCAGCTGAGCTGGGACCTTTTAGTGTCTGCTTCACAGAAATGAAATTATGCCTGGCTGTTTCATAGGCTTAGTCTATGCTAGAAAAGGTTTGCTGGTCCTTTTTGTTCAGTGTACATGCAGACAAATTAGGTAAAACATAAAATGCTCTTTCTGGAATGTTGCACTTTATTTCTTAGAATCCAGAATCTTAACACAGAAGAACTAAAAACAGAGAGAGACAAAGCAGGCTGCTCCCTACAGCAGCAAGGTAAAACTCCCCCACTTTGCTCTGGGCTGGCTCTTCGCAGGCTGACTGTTGAAGACACAGCATGCATGCTTGCCTAGCCTGCAAGCAAAACTAGGAAACCCCCTTGGCTTAAAGTGATAGCTTGTAATTTTCAATATGCCACAGTTTATACCAGCAAACCCTTCTAATAGAGAGACAGCTTATGCCAGCAAAAAAGTGCTTCTGCCAATTTAACTTGTGCCAGATGGTTCTTTGGGTACCCAGGACTGAGAGTCACTTTTTGTTACCCCTGCCTTCAGTGTGAGGGAGTCCTATCTGTGGTAGCTGAGTGTCAGACCCTTGCTACCTTTCAGGCACTCTCCTCTGGGCTATGCCAGCCCTGACTTTGCCTTGCAAGTTAACAATTGGTGCACCCCAGTCCCTGAGCCCCTTTGAATCATTCCCCTGTGATATCCAGCCCCTGACTGGCTACTCAGAGAAATACCAGATCCTCTGAACCCAAAGGTGCAGTGTGCCCCAGTTTACTGGTTTTACTTTAAATCCCTGCTCCTCTATCACACACAGCACTTGAGAGCACTTATGATAAAACAAAAGGAAGTTTACTTTAGAAGGGATAGAGGTGCCACGAGAAACAGAAGAGGGCAATGGAAACAAATGGTTACAATATAAAACATGAACCAGGGCCTACGCTCGTTAATTGTTACCTTTACTAGCTAATAAAACAGGTCCCAGGAGCCAGGATCCAACCTTTCATGGGAAAAACTCCTCCTCAACAAAATGACTCCTCAGTGAATGGATGCAGAGGGGCTTCTCCACCCTGTGATGTACTGAATCAGTCCTGTCTTCATTCACTAATAGTAGGATCCCCAGCCCGCTATAATGTTCCCTTTTTACCTCCAAGTGGTTATGATAGTTTCCAAGTAGCTTTAATGGGTTTTCCACGGACTGTTTGGAAATGGGGCAAAGGCAGACAAATGAACTGTGTGTTACATCAACGCCTGACCCAGGATGGGGTGACAACTGCCTCCTACTTCAATAGGCCATCACCAAGGCATGTGATTCCCTGGTGATTAACCTTTACCCCATGAACAACAGGCATCACTTTCAAAATTACGTTATTACCTAAATATTTCCCAGGCACACATCTCGAAATGATTATGAGCGCTGATAAATTACACACTTTTAGTGGAGACCTCACATGCTACCCTTCATGGATAAATACCGTGAAAGCCATGTGTTAGGTGTAGTGAGTTTGTCAGGGCTGAGACAGGAGTTGCTTGTAAAGGACAGTGAATATTTTGCCAGCTGGCACCAATGTGCCTGTGTCTCACCCATTCCTGGAACTAAATAAGCTGTCTCCCCCTACACACTTTTTTTTGCTGGTGTTAACTGCCTCTCCCCTAGGCCTTTTGCCAGTATAGAAGTGTTGTAAGCAAATCACGTCCTCGAGCAAATCGGCAAAAATTTCCTGTGTAGCCCTGGCCATGGATAGGCTAGAGCCCTGCGTTGCTAGGAAGGGGAGTTCTTACAGGGGTACCAGTGAGACAGGATGTATCTGTCTATAGCTAGACACCTGGGCCTTGTAGTGCAGAGCAAAAGCCCTGTGTGCATGATGTGGCAAACCCAGAACTGATCAAAGGAAGTGCCTTTTCCCACAGCGCTCAGTGACCCTTCCTCTTCTTTCTTACATTAACTATTTCATTGCTTATGTTGATATCACTGGGCATCTGAGTTCACCCCTCACTGAGATGAAAGGGGCAGCTCACACCTCTCCAAGCAATTGTTCCAGGCTCTCTGCAGACTCAGGTCAACTTTCTGCTATTGGGTACACTCGGTTCCCATTTTCAGGGTTCTCTTTGGGATCATAAAAGCTACTGCCTTTTTTGCTTTATATGAAAGCTGATATTCTGGAGAACAAGTCTGCAACCTGAGAGATAGAATATCAGGGTTGGAAGGGACCTCAGGAGGTCATCTAGTCCAACCCCCTGCTCAAAGCAGGACCAATCCTCAGTCAGATTTTTGCCCCAGATCCCTAAATGGCCTCCTCAAGGACTGAACCCACAACCTTGGGTTTAGTGCCAGTGCACCATACAACTGTGTGCCAGTACAATCCTAACCCTGCTTAGCTGCCTACTTCCCTGTCATGGGGTGTGTGTGACCTGATTAGTTAATATTTGTAAGGCATTACTATACATAATTAATAACGGCCGCCAGCTCCCTCAGCATGTGGTCTCATCAGCTGTGATGAGCTAAACAGGGCAAGAACTGGTCACTGTTTGGATGATGAGGCTTCATAAAAGCCAAGCTCTGCAGGAAGTGGTGCTGGTGATTTAGGAGCTCATGACCTTTCATGCAAGTCAGGGTGGAGCCAACCTCCCACCCTGCTGTCAAGGGATAGCAGGCTACTGGTGACGCCATCTTCTGCGTGCACCATTAATCTGATTGCCAGACCCCATTTCAGATGATGATGCACTTTATGCCTGTAACTCCAATGCCCCTGAGTGGGTCTATAGCCGCAGGACTCAAACCTGGGACCTCTGGATCTCAGTGCATGAGCCCTGTGACACATTGTACCTCAGAATGGCAACCTGTAATGCCCATATTCATCCATATGTGGTTGTGATCTCATACAAAGCATGCCATACAAGGTATCATATGAAAGGTCATTATCTGCTGAAACCTGTTGTTCTGTCCAAATAGATAGATCATTGGTGTGTATAAAGTTGAGATTTTTTTTTTTTGCTGTATAGTTGTTACTGAAATATGTACGTTTGCTAGTGACATACAAAGGACCCCCACCCAGGAGGGTGTTCCACAACCATTAATCAGCAGCGGAGTTGTAATCAAAGGATTTACAATTCAGTGACTCATAGACTTTAAGGTCAGAAGGGACCATTATGGTCATCGTCTGACCTCCTGCACAACGCAGGCCACAGAATCTCACCCACCCGCTCCTGGAACAAATCCCTAACCTGTGTCTGAGTTACTGAAGTCCTCAAATCGTGGTTTAAAGACCTCGAGGTGCAGAGAATCCTCCAGCAAGTGACCCGTGCCCCACGCCGCAGAGGAAGGGCACGGGTCAGTTGCCCAAGTCCACACAATGGGAGTTTACGTGGTCACTGTGGCTCAGCAAAGCTCACCGGGACAAGTGTCTCCCAGGCACCCGGATAGAGGGTATAAAATAAGGGACAGTTCTCGCATGCCTTAGCGTTTCTCCTCCCCTGGCTACACTGGAAGCAACTGGAGTGCTGAGAAGACGAAGGTCACCGGAGGTGACTGGCCCAGCCTTAAGGAGAAGCCTGTGTATTCAGTGGGGTGAGAAAATTGCTGATGTAAATACTGCCCAATGTAATACGGTTTAAGATTTAGATTGTGTGTTTTTTCCTTTGGTAACTTGCTCTGATCTTTTATGCCTACCACTTATTATCACTTAAAATCTCTCTTTCTGTAGTGAATAAATCTGTTTTATACTTTACCTAAAACAGTGCATTGTGCTTGGAGAAACCTCAGGTACAAAAGCTGGTGCATGTCCCCTCCACATTGAGGAAGGGGCAGACTGGGTTATAAACTTAAACTGGTCAGGCATTTGTCCAGGGCAGGATGATGCAGCTCAGGAATGCAAGGCTGGGCAGCTGGGGGAATTGGCTGAAGCCTCTCTATTGTTAGTTCATGAGTGGCTGGGAGACGCGTTCATGTAGCTCAGCTGTGTGTCCCTGCCTGTGGATATCTGTGTAAGTGCAGGACCTGCCAGAGGTTTGCAGCTTGTCACAGTGTGAGAGGGAGCCCAGGCTGGTGACACAGAGGGCTCAGGGGTACCCCAGTTCTAGGGTGCACCCCAAGGACCCTGTCACAAACCCTACTAGCTGAGCTAAAAGCCCCAGCTCTCTCAGCCAAGGCTGTAGTAGGCTCATCAGTCTCCAAGTGGCTGAGTCATCAGCAGAGGGGGACCGAGCACCACACAAGTAGGCATGGCTATGTGCACAAGCAGGTGTTATTCCAGGTGTCCTGAGCAAATTTCAGTTTGGGTAATTTTGCAATCTGTCCACCTGATCTTCCCTTCCATGTTTAACCACCTCCTGTATTTGCCACTGCCTGTCCTCAGCTGTTACCATGTGTTGCTGTTCCACACCAGAGGTGGGCGCACTGCGTGGCTGGGAGAGAAACCTTGTCTGTATAGCTTGGTAGAGCACTTTGGGGAGCAAGGTGTGTGGGATATTTACATGAGTTTATTGCTCCTCTCTGCTGATGAACATCCCTTTTCTCCCAGCCCTGACAGCTCGCTAGGCTGAAATATTGGCAAAATGAGAAGTGAGGGTTTAAGCGCTGCATTGAAACATGCTGCAAAAAAATCCTTCACTGGGGGAGAGTTGTTTTTTTTTAAAACTGCTTTAAAAATTAATCCAAGCGCGTCTCACATCCAAGTGAGCCAGAGTCGTGGTGGCAGGTCTGGCAGCCTCTGGAGGCCTCCGTCGCAGGCTGTCCAGCTACCCTGGCTGTCGCAGCAGTGTGATGTGATATAAAGGGATGTTACTGAGCACAGAGCGATGAACGAAGCCGGCCCCAGCTTGCTCTTTGGTAGAAGTGCCAGGTGCTGGGGTGCCCATGAGCGACTGGTTATGGAGCTTTGGGGGCAGCGGTGGCTGGCCTGGGTCATAGCTCTCAAGCTCATGGAACAAAAAGCCTTGAAAAGTCTTAGCACCAAATGCCTGGAGATGCTGAGAAGTTCCTATTTGTGGGACTTCTACCCTGGGGGTGTGGAAAGAAGAGACCCGGTCTGAGGTTGAGACTCTTGGTGGTGAAGGCTGAGCAGGACACAAGGTGGTAGTATTAGAAGCGTCACTGATTTCTTATCCCCTTTGGGCAATAGGGCAAATCCTCCCCCCTCCCTCAGGGCAGATGTCCCGTACAGCAGCAGACCCTGTGTGCATTTTGCTGGGGTGCTGGGGTGGGGGAAGACGGGGGCAGAGTTGGCTCAGGAGTGACCCAAGGGACTAGGCCAGGGGAGAAACTAGGATATCGTCCCCCACGGAGGATGCACCCCTAAGTAGGCACTAGAGCTGGAGGAGCTACGGGAGCCTGGAGGTGTGGGGATGAGGAACCCTGACCCACGTGAGCATCCTCAGCATGATTCCTGCTGGCTCAGCGTGGGCACCAGACCAGGATTTGACCCAAGTTTACAACAGTAAAAGCTTTAGTTGTCTCTGTATTTTGCTGCCAGTTCTGCCCCTGTACTTGAACCCCTCCTGGACGACATGGGACATAATGGAGAGGAAGGATAGGCCCATGCTGAGGGTGAACGTAAGAACGGCCACACTGGGTCAGACCAATGGTCAATCTAGCCCAGTTTCTGACTTCCCATAGCGGCCAATGCCAGAACAGGGCAATTTCAAGTGATCCATCCCCCGTCATTCAGTCCCAGCAGTCAGAGGTGTAGGGACACCCAGAACAAGGGGTTGCATCCCTGACCATCGATGGAGCTAGTAGCCATTGATGGAGCTATTCTCCATGAGATTAGGATTTTGGAGTCCTGCTCTGCCACAGACTGCCTGTGTGACCATGCTGCTGTAAAACAGGAACCGTATCACGGCCCTCACCTGTGAGGATAAATACAATAACAATTGTGAGGTGCTCAGTAGTGGGGGCCAGTTAAATAACATGGCCAGATGCTGGGATTTTCCAGTTCTAACGTCTACGCTTGAGGAACACAGACCATGAGTGGGCCATCATATGTCTTCACTTAGCTCTGCCTGGGTGGGAGCGGCCATGTTGCAAAGCACAACACAGGCTACTGGGTCCTCACTGGTGCTGAGCTCCCCCGTCTCTGTCGCTAGGGCTTCCGGGGCACATTTCATGGGTCTTTGCAGTACAGTCAGCTGAGCTGCTCTGTGATGCTTTCCCACTGAATTGTGGGAGAAGGTGTCTGCCCTGGGCACCCTGGAGGACTATCGGCACTTGAGTAGTTTAAGCTGGGTCCCCACCGCTAAGTGGCTCGGTTAGCAGCCCAAGTAAAAGTAGCACGTGGGCTTCGGCCTATACCTCAGCTAGCTTGGGTTGAAAGCACCTCTATACGCAGGTGAGAGGATATTGTGTGTGGATGGGAGGAAGGGTTGGGGCAAAACCCATGTTGACTCAAGATACTACAGTAATGACAGCCATCTAAGGACCTGACTAGTTTTATTCTTGTGCAGTCGTTACTGGGACACTGGATTTGGTCCCCCCATGCCAAGCTCTGGTCACACCTGGTGCAAAATTTCACATTCAAGCTGACCCCACAATAAAATCGAACTTCCAAGTTTGACACTCGGTATCTTCTATTCAGAGACCGTAGGTGTTGTGCAAAGCAGCACCTAGCAAGCCTGCCAGTGAATTTATTCTGAACTTCTACTCCAAGGAAAACATATTGTGGTAGATAATGTACGCGGTGACATGCCAGATGTCAAAACAACCCAGGATAATGTTGCTGAAAGCCGCCTCTGCTACGAAAGGCAAGTGCAGGGATCACTGTTTGCTCATCAGCAATCAAAATTTGATGGCACACCATTGTGATTGAAAGGCTTGTGAGCGTTCAAAATACAGTGCGGGTGAAAGATCTCACCTGACATTTTAGGGTCCAGTTTAACAGGAAAGGACTCCCCATTCCTGTCTGCTTTCTCCTCGGAGGTTCTTTAAACAAGACAATGTGCAACGTTGTCATGAGCTCTGCCTACCTTCGTGAGAGCCCAGGCAGCCTTGCAAGATGTCGTGTGGTCGCTTGAGAAGTCATTTCTTTCACCAGTGCTGTGGGATGTAAAAGATGCCAGGTGGACCGTTTGTGGTAACAGAAGATGATCTGTATCAGACCATAGTATCTGAGCACCTCACAATCTTTAATGTATTTCACCTCGCAGCACCTCTGGGAGGGAGGGAAGTGCTATTATCCCCATTGCACAGTTGGGGAAACTGAAGCACAGATCAACTGAAGTTTTGTCTTCACTAAACAGAAAAAAGGGTGTTCTTAATTTTTGAGTTAGCTAATTATGGTTTTACCTTAATGTGCTAACTGGTGCACAAACTGCCTTGTCTTCACTAAAGTTTAAGCTCAAGGGGTTTTTTTGGTTTAGTTTTTGGAGAATATTTTTTAAGTGAAGACAAGGGCTTACCTACACTTAGAAATTTACCAGATTTGCTATTCTGGAATAATTTCCCATGTGGTCACTGGAATGGGGGTGGAGGGTGTTATACTGAAATAACTATTCTGGAGTTTTGTCTGCCGTGTCATTGTAGCGGTGTTGGTCCCAGGATATTGGACCAACTTCTGGTGGTGGACAGGACAAGCTTTCCAGCTCCACAGAGCTCTTCGTGAGGTCTGGGAAATGGAACCAGAGCGTCACAATACAAAGAGGAACAGGTTGTTATGCATAAGGGGTTAACACATTTTGTAGGAAACCCCTTAAAATGAAACGGGCAATTCACACCTCTTCAGTCAGAAGTAGGGTTGCCAGGCACTGCTGACCAGGCCACTAAAAGTCCAGTTAGCGGCGCAGTGGGGCTAAGGCAGGCTCCCGGCCTGCCCTGGCTCCGCATGGCTCCCAGAAGCAGCAGGCAGCTGCTCCTTGGTGTGTGGGTAGCCATGGAGGCTCAGCGTGCTGACCCCACCCCGAGTGCTGGCTCTGCAGCTCCCATTTGCCAGGAACTGCAGACATTGGGAGATGCGGGAGCAGTGCCTGAGACCGCAGGCAACACAGAGCCCCCCCGTCCTTCCACCTAGGAGCCGGACATGCTGGCCACTTCCAGGAGCCGCATGGAGCAAGGGGAGGCAGGGAGCCTGCCTTCGCCCCGCTGCGCCGCCGACCAGGAGCTGCCTGAAGTAATCACTGCCCGGCTGGAGCCCATACCCCGAACCCGCACCCCAACCCCCTGCCACAGGTTGGAACCCCCTCCCTCACTTTAATTCCCTCCAAGAGCCTGCACCCGCTCCTGCACCCCAAACCCCTCATCCCCGGCCCCACCCCAGAGCCAGCCGGAGCCCCCACCGCGGTTGTAATTCAAGCTAGATAATCAAAGCTAGCTCAGGCATGTCTACACTGCTACAGTCACACCTCTGACTGCAGTGTAGACATGATTCAGAATGCAGGGAGGGGCAGAATGAAATTCTAAACCAGAATCCCATTCAGGAGCTTTAGCAGCTATCAGCATCGTTGTTCAGCACAAAAAGGGACTAATCTTCTTGCCACCCGGGCAGGGTAGGCTACTATTATTCCCCCCATTTTGCGGATGGGAAAACTAGCACTGAGAGATTAGGTGGCTTGCCCAACAGACCATCTACTACTGGCTTCCTGTCCTGAGCTCAGGCCTCACCGCTCTAGCATGGAGCTTGCTCTCTGCCGCAAGATTTGTAGATGTTAAGGCCAAAAGGGATCATTGAGTCTGACCTAGCATAGGTCAGAGAACTCCACCCAGACTGACTTGTATAAAATCCCACCAGGACTATCCAAGAGCATTCCAAGCAGCATAGCATATGCAGTCCCAGGTGCATGAGAACTGCAGACAGAGCACCAAGGGGCAGGTCATCATTCTTGTACTATCGGCTCGGCTCTAGCTCTCTTCTAGTGGCTGAAAGGGGCTTGCGTTCCCTGTAATATACGCTCAAATCCAACATGAATGTTGCCCACCTATATTATTAACTAACTTTTAATTTATGTAGTGTAATGTATAGAAAATAGTGTTACAATTACAAGTTATCACTTTAAATTCTCAGGGCTTTTTCCTGGTCCTGTTTACAGGCTAAGGGGTTTTGTAGGGAAACATGCAATCTGGGTCTAGCAGCAGTCAGACTGTGAAGAGCCAGCCTCGAGTAAGGTGAGGTGAGCTCTTCCTTAGGGAGCAGCCTGCTTTGTCTCGCACTGGTTTTGGTTATTGTATGGATTTTAAGAAATAAAGAAGTGTTCCGCTGCAACCTTCCAGAAAGCTAAAACCAGGAGACTGGACTGATCTACTGAGGTCCCTTCCAGTCCTACAATTCTATGAAATTTGGTTCCTTTAACAAGCCTGGCTATTAACAAATCAAATCAAACGGCAGCACAAATGCACATCTTCTGAGGGGCTTTGTTCTCCTACTTCCTGAGTCCCTTTGTACCAAGTGGTGCTACTTTCTTTCTGAGGAAAAGAAAATAAACCACACACAATTTAAAAAACACAAACAACTTTAGCAGTCTCTTAGGCCTTTCTAAATTGAAGCACTTTGTTGGTACAGCTATACAGCTTATTGCAGTTCCCCAAGCAAAATAAGCTATCCCAGCAAATGGACTTGCTCATCATTTGATATTATAATATTATAATTTATATGTCTGTAGCACCTAGGGACCAGAGCAAGAGCAGGGCCCCTGTACAGACACAGAACAAAAACACCGTCCATGCCTCAAAGAGTTTACGATCTAATACAGTAGCACCTCGAGGCCTCCGCCAAGCTGGAGACCCATTGTGCTAGGTGCTGTACAAAGAGGGTGAAATCCTGTTGCCAATGAAATCAGTGTTCCCTCTAACTTCACTATGGTCAGGATTTCACCCCTGTATCTTGCAAGAGGATGGTTGATTCTTCCTCAGGGTCCTTCAGATCTGGCTTGTTCCCTTTGGTGTGGACACAGTGATTCCCCATGTCATGCCTCCTCTGGATCATTGGAGGGAGCGGACAGACAATTCATCCCATGGGTCCAGGACTCCTGTGTGCCCAGCAAGTGTCTCCGGTGGCACCTCGGTATGTGATGTTCCCTTTGCAGCACCTCAGGAGGATCTCGGCCTGTCAGTTTCACTTATGACATTCGCTGGGACCCGTATCCATTGCAAGAGCCTTGAATTCTCCACCACACACCAAGGCCCTTGGCAGAGTGGTCATGGTGAGATCTGGCCCTCGGGCTTGTCTTCTGTCTTTCCCCTTCACTCCCGAGGGGCGCCTGTGTGTTTGAGGTGAGAGTAGAGATTCTTCACAACAGGGCAGCCTGGATCTCCGTCCCCTCATCTGAGAGGGTGATCCTGCTGTTCCTGTATCTCACCAGGGCAAATTGCACCAGTTACGCAGAGTGGGTATGGCCATTCATTCACATCATTCCTGTTCCACTTCCTCCGCTCTGAAAGTATCCATCAGAGCGAGTCAGAGAGTGAAAACAGTCGGTCTGGCAAATAGCTGATGATTAATGGAGAGAGACTCGGCAGTTACAATCTGCACATATGGTTCGACCAGTTCTTCTATACATTGGCATCCTTAACATTGCAATAAGGCAGCTTTCTCTATGGAAGAGAAAGGAATGAAAGTGAGTGTTGAGTTTTACAGGGCGCATAGTGAAGTCCTTGGCATTTGTGTTTCTAAAGTGGGCTGTTGCGCCCCAAAGACACAAGATTTCAACCCTCACAAAGTTCAGTGATGATTTTTATGAGAGCACTAGAACAAGCGGCAGATCAGTGTGTTTGTGTCATTGTTTGACTAGCAGTGCATTCTTTCGGTGTCCCCTCCCTGCCTCCCATCATTTTCCATCCAGCAACTTTTAGACACATTTTAGGGATAATAAATCAGGAACAGCTGTAAATACCTCCCAGATTGTTAATGTTACATTACAATGACCATACAGTATTCTAGCTCACTCGTTATTCATTTTACAGCTGGGGCACTGAAAGTTCATGTGACTAACCCAAGGTCACCCAGGAGGACGTTAGTGGAGGCAGGAATTGGACCCAGATCACCTGGGTCCCAGGTAGTATATTAACTAGAAGAGCATCTTCCCTCCCTACATAATGTTGCTATAATACTGATCCTTTTTTGTCCTTGTTGGCTAATTGTTAAAGGACCCCACCACCTGCCGAGCTGGTCAGTGTTTTCACAGCCACAACAGTAAAACCCCAGGAGCACACGCTTTTGCTTTTCCCCTGCTATGGTCAATAATGTCTGACACCGAGCACAGTTCAAATTTCCTCCCCCTCTTCTGTGGGGAGCCTGCGTCACTTGCTGCACTCATGGGATTGAAAATGCCCCGTGTGGCCGACTGTCTACTACTGGCCCTTTAACTCTAGGACTCGGCCATCCTTGCCTTGACTTCTGCTCCCTTGCCATTCCTGATCTCCCTTTCCCCGTTTATCTCTGCCATGGACCCTGTAGCTGACTCCCCCTCAGACCCCTGCCCTGGCTCATGCCTCTCTCCTTCCACTCACACCCCCACCCAGCTGAATGCCTCTGCAGAGACTGCAGTGCCCACGTGGACTTCCCCTCCCTTCCTCTTTCGCCCCCGCCATCTTCACTGCTGAACAGCTCTGCTCCTCCTACCTCACCTGAGCCCTGGCCCTGCTCCCCCCACTGCCTGTCTGCTGCCTTCAGCTCCCCTTCTCTCTGCTCTCAGGATCTCCTCAGCTTCCTCAAAGAGAAGTGACCTCCCTCCCTTGCCCTTTCTCCACCGCTCCCCTTCAAACAGCCTCTCCTCCTCCCAATAACTGGGGCCAGGAGATATTCCTGAGAGTCTCCTCTACCATGCCCGCCCTCTGGGCCCAAACCAGCCCCCCATGGCCTACCTCACCCTTAAAAGCACCTCCGGGGGCCTGCCTCTCTCTCATTGCCATCCGGTCTTGCTCCTCGAGTTGGGCCTTCACCACTGTGTTAACTTCCTCACTTCAGACTCAATGCTGGATCCTGCTTCACCCTCTCCACTCCCTGGACACTGATCTCACTCGACTGTCCAACGACCTCTTCCGGCCATGTCTCGGAAACTCTTCTCCCTTCTCAGCTGCTGCCTTCCAAACCATTGTTTTCTCTTCCCTCCTTGGCGTCCTGCCTTGCCTTGGCTTCCATGAGCCTGTCCTAGCCTGGTTCTCCTCTTACCTCTCTGGCTGGTCTTTCAGCACCTCTTCTTATTCCCCACTTTGGAGCCTCTGGGGGTCTTCCCCCATATTTCTATGGGCCAGCAGTCAGACAGCATCCACTGGCGGTGTTAACTCAGAGGGAATCATGCCACCTCCTGAGTCATCAGCATTGCCTGCCTGTGGCATTTGATTTTCCTTGAAGGTCTCCTACCCCAATGTTGACTAGGATTGCTCCTGTTTCGCTGTGTAAGATCACAGGCAGGGAAGCACAGCTAGAAACTGGGGGGTAGGAGGGGCATTGGTGCAGCAGGGGCAGGGAGTGGAGGGGGCCTGACTGGGAAATAAACAACTCTCTCCCCTCTGCAGCTTTGACTTTTAAAACCTCTTCTGTGCGTAGCCTTCAGTACGTGTCACTCTTCGCCCACGCAGCGCGGAAGATAAAAGCAAATTGTCCAGATCATATTGAAAAGCAATTTCTCTGCTTTCAGAGACTGATAAATTAAAAGCTCCTTGGCCTCGGAGTGCAAGGAAGTTTCCCCACACAATAGCTCAGATCACATTAAAGCAATGACAAGCAGCCACTTTGTGCTTCACTTAAAATTTAGCCAGGAGCAAAAATGTTACTTAGGGCGGAGGAGGAAACTGCCTTTAATTGGAACTTGCTCCATGCTGAACCGCTGTCGACAATTAGTTTTCAATTAGCAGTTCTCTAGGTTTGGGTTCAGCTCTAAAAGACAGCCCGTGAAGTGAAAATCAAAACTTCTGGCCTATCTCGGAGAAGTTCATCTGGCTTAAATTTGCCATTATTGAATTTTAAAATAACAACCGTGCTTTGTTTCTTCCTAACATTCTTCCCACTAGGACCTCAAAGCTTTTTACACCCCTCAGACAATGAAGCCTCACAAATACCCCCTTTGAGCTAGATAGATATTCAGATCACCTAACCTGCAGGTATAGTCAATCCACTTCTGGGGTAGAAAGTGCAGCTTTTCAACAGCTCACAGCAACACTTCACAGCAGTTTAGGACAGGAAGTGAAGGAATGACTGAAACTGCAGGAGGAACATAATGAGGCCAAATCTGTGTGGACTCAGGCCATGTCTACACTACAGCAGCTACACTGTCACAGTTATGGTGTTGCTGCTGTTGTGCTATAATATAGATTTATTTTTTTCCTTACATTTACAGAAGGTTTTTTTCTGTCGATGTAGATAACCCACCTCTCAAAGAGACAGTAGCTAGGTCAGGGAAAGAGTTGTTCCATCAACCTTGCTGATTCTACAGTGGGGGTTAGGATAGAGTTTCCATTAGTCCTTCAATCTCCATGCAGGCAGATTTTTGAAATATGGACAAATGTCCCTGATTTTTTCCTTGCTTGTCCTTTTTCCAATGTTGATTTTTGTAGAACTGCAATTCCTGGCGTCCCCTAACAGCGACATGCGTCTTTACTGGTTTGCCACCCTTACTTCTGCGCTGCTGCTGGCTTCAGAGCTGGGCAGCTGGAGAGCAGCGGCTGCCGGTTGGCCACCCAGCTCTGAAGGCAGCGCCGCCGCCAGCAGCAGCGCAGAAGTAAGGGTGGCATGGTGCTGACTATTGAGTCGCAGAAAGGGATCCTGCTGGTACAATACTACTTCAGGCACGTATTTTGCAATCAACCACTGCTGAGAAAGGTACGTTCTACAGAGATATATGCAGGAGCACAACAGCAGTAGGAAATGACTGACTGCAAGTTAAAAGGTCCATTTAAGTTTGATATAAATTTTATTTTAAGGCCATGACACTTGTTAGTTATAACTATTAGATATTCAAAGTAGAAAGAATCTATCCCCCTCCAACTCTCCCCCCCCAGCCCCCCGGCAGTGTCCTCTACTTGGGAACATGAAATATGGTAACTCTAGGTTAGGTCAACCTCACTATGTCATATGGCGATGAAATTTTTTTAGAGCCTGAGTGACATTACTAGGTTGACCTAAGTTTTAGGCGGAGACAAGACCTCAGTTATACATTAATCATAGTATTATAAGATTGGAAAGGACCTCGAGAGGTCTTCTAGTCCACTCCCCTGCACTCATGGCAGGACTAAATGTTATCTAGACCATCCCTGATGGGTGTTTGTCCAACCTTCCCGTAAATATCTCCAATGATGGAGATTCCACAACCTCCCTAGGCAATTTATTCCAGTTCTTAATGACCCTGACAGTTAGGAAGTTCTTTCCTAATGTCCAACCTAAACTACCCTTGTTCTTGTCCTATCCTCAGAGGTTAAAGAGAACAATTCCCCCCACCTTGTAGCAACCTTTTATGTACTTGAAAACTTATGTCCCCTCTGTCTTCCTTTCTCCAGACTAAACAAATCCAATTTTTTCAATCTTCCCACATAGGTCATGTTTTCTAGACCTTTAATCATTTTGGTTGCTCTTCTCTGGATTCTCCAGTCAGGGGCGGTTCTAGGCATTTTGCCGCCCCAAGCACGGCAGGCAGGCTGCCTTCGGCGGCTTGCCTGCGGAGGGTCTGAAGCCCACAACTTCTGAAGCTGCAGGACCAGCGGACCCTCCGCAGGCAAGCCTTCGGGAGGTCCACCGAAGCCGCGGGACCAGCGGACCCTCCGCAGGCAAACCGCCGAAGGCAGCCAGCCTTCCGCCCTCGCGGCACCGGCAGAGCGCCCCCCGTGGCTTGCCGCCCCAAGCACGCGCTTGGCATGCTGGGGCCTGGAGCCGCCCCATCTCCAGTTCATCCACATCTTTCCTGAATGTGATGCCCAAAACTGGACACAATACTCCAGTTGAGGCCTAATCAGCGAGAAGTAGAGCGGAAGAATTACTTCTCATGTCTTGCTTACAATACTGCTGCTAATACATCCCAGAATGATGTTTAATTTTTTTTTTTTGCAACAGTGCATATTTAGCTTGTGATCCACTATGACCCCCCAGATCCCTTTCCGCAGTGCTCCTTCCTAGGCAGTCATTTCCCATTGTGTATGTGTGCAACTGATTGTTCCTTCCTAAATGGAATACTGTGCATTTGTCCTTCTTGAATTTCATCCTATTTACTTCAGACCATTTCTCCAGTTTGTCTAAATCGTTTTGAATTTTAATCCTATCCTCCAAAGCACTTGCAACCCCTCACACCTTGGTATCATCCACAAACTTTATAAGTGTACTCTCTGTGCCATTATCTCAATCATTGAAGATATTGAACAGAACCAGACCCAGGACTGACCCCTGTGGGACCCCACTTGATATGTCCTTCAGCTTGACTCTGAACCACTGATAACTACTCTCTGGGAACGGTTTTCCAACCAGTTATGCACCCACCTTACAGTAGCTCCCTCTAGGGAGTATTTCCCTAGTTTGTTTATGAGATAGTCATGTGAGACAGTATCAAAAGCCTTACTAACGTCAAAATATACCACATCTACCTCTTCCTCCCCTCATCCTCGAGGCTTGTTACCCTGTCAAAGAAAGCTATTAGGCTGGTTTGACACAATTTGTTCTTGACAAATCCATGCTGACTGTTACTTATTACCGTATTATCTTCTAGGTGTTTGCAAATTGATTGCTTAATTATTTGCTCCATTCTCTTTCTGGGTTCTGAAATTAAGGTGACTGACTGTAACTTCCTGGGTTGTCCTTATTCCCCATTTTATAGCTGTCCATTATATTTGCCCTTTTCCAGTCCTCTGGAATCTCTCCCATCTTCCATGACTTTTTGAAGATAATCGCTAATGGCTCAGATATCTCCTCAATCAGCTCCTTGAGTATTCTAGGATGTATTGTACATGTAATTGTCTAATGTAAATATTAGAGCAGGGATTTGGCCAGGACTCTGTGATTAGCACTCTCATCTCTTGTAGAAAGGAGCATGGGATTTTTACAGAGCACCTTGGAGAGGTGGATTACCTATGGCGACAGTAGAACCCCTTCCATCACTAGTAAGTATCTGCACTACAATGGCGCAGCAGTGCTGCTGTAGTATTTCTAGTGTAGATGTAGCCTGAGATACCGATTTGACACCTCAGCTCTAAGTAATTATGGGAAAATCTCAGTGTTGGGATTCCCTCCCAGCCCTTTTCCGCTTGGTTCCCAAGGATTCAGTTCAACTCCAGACTCGTCACATAGGTTACACTTTCTGGGCATACAAACACACTGCACCTGAGTTAATTAGGCTCAACTATAGGGGTTGGGTGCAGGGTTATACCACAAATTCAAATAAAAGTATTGGTTACTATAGACATAATTAACCATATACTGACACACGCGTCTTCCATTTGCCAATGTGTGTCTCACACTGTGATTGGTAAAGTTATTTTCAGACCCAATCCCTGTACCTGTCCATGCTTTGTTCATATGCTACTTTTACACCACATATATTGTTAGTTTCCTACCGGGCTGCTTGTTGTCCATCAACCCATCTTTCATTGGTACCACTGCTACACTTGATTCAGTTATTTTTACAGCTTATCTTCTCCCTTGTCCTTG
Source organism: Mauremys mutica (assembly GCF_020497125.1). Taxonomy (NCBI): domain Eukaryota; kingdom Metazoa; phylum Chordata; order Testudines; family Geoemydidae; genus Mauremys; species Mauremys mutica. The sequence goes on along the minus strand of NC_059076.1, from coordinate 136,011,139 downwards.
GTAACTGAAGCCTTCTCATGCCAAGTTATGCCTACATTCAAAAGGTGGAGAGATTTCTGTGGGGATCAAAATGCTAAAGTATGGTTGCTTCTCTCAATGGACCCAACCCCCTTGGGTCTGCAAAGCTGAGCCGCTTCTGATCAATCTAGAAACCTCCTTGGAACAGCCTGTCTCCTGGTGTCTTAGCATTTTTAGTCTGGAAGTAACATGCTTAAAAATGAAAGAAAAAAATCTAGATACAACTTGTGTGGGGTTCAGAGATTCATAGATTACAAGGCCCGAAAGGACCACTGTGATGGTGTAGTCTGACCTGTATAGCACAGCCCCTAGAGTTCGTCACTCTATCATTTCTGTTCTGGTGGTGGCTTTGAGGCCCCATTGTGCTGGGCAGACACACACTCAGAGACGGTACCATCTTAAACAGACACAACCGATAAAGAAATATTATTATCCCCATTTTACAGGTGGGGAACTGTGGCACAGAGAGGCTGCAGGCAAGATTATCAAAAGAATTCAACATGATGCCTCTTTTTGACATTCTAGCCATAAGAGACTTGTCCTGGGTCATACAGGGAGTCAGTAGCAGAATTGGACCTTGATCTCCTGATTCCCAGCCCAGTGCCTCAGCCAGGAGACCATCCTTCCTTTCTAACTTTGCAGAAGCTCTAAATAGTTCCCCTTTGAAGACTCAGTGAAGGTTTAGTTTTGCTTTATTTGAATCTGATTGGCCATCAGTAAGTCCTAGGGACTCCCCAGAGGTAACTTGTGGATCTCATGGGATCTGCTGGAAGCACTTGGCCATCCATGCTGCTATTCACTGCCTCTGCTGCTCTCCCTAGCTCCAGTCCTGCTCCTAGCTGTTCCTGGGCCCCTCTTTCTAGGGGGCTTCCACAGCATGAAGGGGGCTCAGCTCAGAAGTTAGTACAGGCCCCCGGTTTGACTAGCCTAGGGGGTGCATTCGTGAACTACGGGGGGTCGTAGGAGGAGCACTCACAGTTTGAACCAATAACTTAGCACTGCTTAGCCCATCGTGGCAGGTTTACTGCTAAAGTGACACCTTGTTCTTCTGCAGGTCTTCTCCGGGGGTGAATTCAGCCATACCTGCTCCCTGCCTTTTCTAGATGGGGAAGTAACATGCTGCAGCTCTTTACAGGCTGCAGATCAGCCACCTTTCATGCTGACTCTGCTCTGGGGGTGAGTGTATTGGGAAGACAGGGTCTGTAAAGCCAAGGCTCCGCACCCGCCCTTCACTGTTTACTAGTGGGGATGGTACATAGCATGGTGACTGTTCCGAAGATGATATAGATGAGCACAAAATTGTCCTTCACTGCAATATTAATGCTACAGGAGCCCAGTTTGTGGGGTTACCATGAGCCAGGCAGTGGCTGATAGGGTTTTTCATATTCTAATCAACACGCCTTTCCAGTCTCTCCCCAGAGGAGACTTTGGGATGTTAACATAAATATTTTAGGGCCATTTAAGTCACCGTAGCGCCACTGACTTCAAAGGAGCGATGCCGATGGAGCTGGGCCTATAACCTTCCTGTCGAAGCAGATCAAAGCAGCCACTGGCTTCCTTTTGAAATCTCGCTCACATTTGTTATAAAAGAGAAATAGCAGCGAAGCCCAATTTCTTGGCTGAATCACCCTTGAAGAGAAGCTGATTGGTGAGACGTCGCTGAGCCTTTCGTAATCTCATCTGCAGCCCTGAGAGGGAACAGGACAGTTCTTTTGCAGCTGGCGATGGCCTATTATAAAACAATCATGAGCTTCTCTTTCATCAGGCTGGATCTTACTGCTAGAAGAGAAAGCCGTTTAAGAAGACAGCTTGCCTAAAACCTTGCTTCCTTTCCTGTCCCCCAACAACTCACCCACACAATACAAGCAGGAGCCTATTTTTGGTTTCTAACATGGTGAGCCAAATTCACCCCTCTTGCAACGTGGAGATGAATTTGGCCCCGGCACATGTCCCATTCCGAGACCAAAGCCGTACGACTGAGCTGTGCTGCACGAGCGATAAACTGATCAGCAATAATCCTGTTATCAGGCAGGGACAGTCAGACCCACTGGCTTTTTGCCTACAGTGTTTTTTCTTCTCTTCACCATCCCAGCCTGCTGCCAGCCCTCACCCCCATCACTGCTGCTAATCCTGATGGAAGTGACTGGACTTGGCCAGTGGCAGGCTTTCCTCTGTCCAGATTGTCAGCTCTGGTTCCTGCAGTGCCAAGGGCTGTCAGACTCAGGCTCAATTTACTGCAGGGCTCGAAGGTCAGGAACGTTTGTGGCAGGGGCCACCTAAGGTGATGCTTCCACCCCAGGGAGGTGGGCGGGGTTCCTACAGCTCCCTCTCTCCACTGCCAGAGGGACCCCTATAGCCACAGAGCTGGGGGCCAGATTTGCCCCTCTGTGGACAGGACACTTGGACCGGGACACAGGAGAGTTGGGTTCCTTTCTCAGTGCTACCAGACGTCTGCACTTTAGACTCCTTTCTATAATGGCAACGGCCCAAAGCGGCAGCCGTCCGTCGCAACATTCCCACACAGCGGTAGGAGTTCAGCCCCCAAATCCGTACTCTTCTGCCTATGTTAGCTCGAGTTTTCAGGAAAAAACAATGTGGTGCATGAAACAACCCCCCAAACAGGGTAGTAATTTGGCAGTAATAGAATCATGTATTTATATGCAGCACCTTTTATCCAGAATACTGTGAGGATGGGAATGCTTTATGCAACCCACACGCCTTCTGGGTGTGCTGTTCAGGCCCATCTAGTGCCACCAAGACCACTTAGAGAGAGATTCATGAGTCTGCTCTACAGCCTTAGCTAACAGCCAGTTGGTTTTCAGCTCATGCGGTAGAGGCTCATGCACTAAGCTTCACAAGGTCCCAGATTCGATCCCACCCACCGCCGACCAGGGTCTGTTGGCGTTACATTTGCACTTATAAAATACCTGTCATCCAAGATTCCCTGAGCGCCTTGCATGTATTAGTCACGTTGGCTTCCAAAACCCGCTTACCAGACAGGAAATATCACCACTGCCTTTTTAGCGATGGGGAAACTGAGGCACAAAGCTTAAGGGACTGGGCCAAGTTCACACAGCTGATGAGTGTCGGAGGTAGAAATAGAACGAGGGAGGAGTCCTGTGGGGAAAACAATAGTCTGTGATCATGTAATCATAATGTATACGCGCCGGGGGTCAAAGTCAGGTTGCAAGGGCAATCTTAATTCTGGCATTTTGAATGCTTGACTCTGTAACCTTAAAGGGTTTGGCAGGTTTTGAATGTAATTTTCTAATTAAAAAAAAACCCTGAAATTCCAACATGTAGAACTATATGGACCCCCCCCACCACCACCATTGTGGGTCATTACCAGGGTTCAGACCCATAGCTCCACAACACAGACCTCTGCCACTTAACTTAACAGAGTAACTGGTAGCAATAGCAGGCTGTTATCTTCTGCGTGGAGCAGAGAAACAGATACGCACTTTACCTACGGGTCTCTCAGCTATTTGCTGGCAGCAGGGGACTGCTGAGAGTCAGGTGTTCTCCTGGGTCCCTTCCAGGTTCTGGAGGGACTGTGCTGTAGTGGGTGGTAGGCCCTTTCCAATCACTGCCCCCTGTGTCCTCTATTCCTGCCAACCACTGGAGCCTGCATCACTTCCCCTCTCCCCACCTTGCTCCTATTCTCTGGCTGTCCTCATCTCCTCACTTCCTCACCCCTCTACAGTCAGTAGATGCTGCTTCCTCTCTCTCCTCCATGCTGTCTGGGCACCAGCAGCTGGAGCACTGAGAGCACAGGAGAGACATGGGACAGCTCTAAGTTGTGATGCGCAGCTCCACAGCAGCCCTCAAGCAGCCAGGAGAAGCAAGTGCATGGAAAGTCCTCCTCAGTTCCTTGCATCCTCGATATGGAACATGCTCAGTGCAGGCAGAATCTCCAGCGACTTTAGCTGCTAAACTCTGTCAAGTCTCTACTGAGCATGTGTGAACTGTGATTTTTTTTTCAGAGGCTCATACCTTGGCAAAACTGGGGAGAATTTTCATGGAAAAAGCAAAAGGCACCTCCCTGACACTGGGGGCATGAGCTTCTCAATGAAATCACGGAGATTCAAGAGCTTCTCAGTGAAATGTTGTTGGAAATTTTTTTAACTTGGGCAAAACTTTGTTGATACTGCCATCAAATATACAAATTAGGGTGGTTGTTTTTGCAACATGGACATTAGTCTAATGTAAAATGGGCCGAGACCCATTTCATATAAGAAGAGACAATGCATCAAGGAGGTATACGGGGATTACGTGCTGTCATAGGTTTGTTCCCCACTTTGAACTTTAGCGTTCACAAGATGGGGACCTGCATGGACTCCTCTAAACTAAAATCCTAGTTTAGATCTGGTAAAGCTGCCACCAACCAAAAATATAGTGGTTTTGGTACACTTTCCATTCCTCTCAAACCTTCCCTGGGAACACAGATCCAAGCTCCTTGAATCTTAACACAAAGGGAAATAATCCATTCCCCCCTCCCCTCTCCAAGTCCTTAGGAGAGATACCTGGATTCAAATTCCTTGAATCAAACAAAGAGGGATTCACTTTTCCCCCTCCCCTTCCCCTGAAAATCCAAACAAGGGAAGAAATCAATCAAGTTCTAAAAAGAAAAGATTTTATTAAAAGAAAGAAAGAAAGTACATTATCTCTGTAATACCAGGATGGAAAAAATTACAGGGTCTAACTTATAAAAACTGGAGAGACTTCCCCTCCCTCCTCCTCAAAATAATCAAAGTAACAGCAACAGAAATAAAGATATTTCTCCAGCAAACACACAATTGCAAATGCAGAAATTAAATTATAAGACTAATTCGCCTTTCTAATACTCACTATACTGAATAGAAGAAAATACTTCAGGAAACTTTGGAGAACTTGAAGAATATGTCTGGCCTCCCTTAAATCCAAGAGAGAGCGAACTCAAAACAAAGAACACAGACAAAGGCTTCCCTCCACAGAGATTTGAAATTATCTTGTCCCTTGATTGGTCCTCTGGTCAGGTGTTCATCAGGTTACTGAGCTTGTTAACCCTTTACAGGTAAAAGAGACTTTAACCCTTAACTATCTGTTTATGACACGTGCGCCCCCCTTCCCCATCCCAGATTTGGTACTTGGTTTGTACTGAGCATGTTCTGCCCTCACTCTGTCCCTCCTCCCCCCACTATCAGCCAGCACGGATCGTCTCTGAGCATAAGCCACAGAACAGGCATCTGATGCAGAGAACTTCTGATCCTTGATCGCTCTGGGCTTCATTCAAGACAGTGACCTAGAGGCCAAAGGCCCCGTATGCCATTAGCTTGAGCCAACCAGCTTCCCAGTTCTGTAGAGTTGTTCCTACTTTGTCAATGATTCGAGGATGGGAAGAAACCTATCATTTTGGAAACTTTCACGTGTGTCTGTGAGCCCATAGGGCAGAGATCATAGGGGGGAAAGGGATTTTGGTCTTGATTCTGGCTCAATCCAGCCATTGTGGGAGCCCAAGAGGAAACATGCTGTTAGCTTTCTCCCATCTGAACCTTCTGAAGTTTGTCTAAAAGGCAGCTGCGGTTGAACTAGAGCCTATTGGATTTGGAGCTGGATACATGGAAAACCTATGGCCTAGGTTATATCGAAAGTCAAACTAGAAGATCAAAGTGGCTTTCTGGCCTATTAATTTAGTCCAGAGCCTCTGCTACTCGTAGCTAGCGAGTTAGAGCATGTGACTTAGAGCGACGAACAGCAGAGACTAACAGAGGGAGTTTGCCTGGGATCTGTCCGTGAGGAGGTACGCTAAGTGCTGCATCGGGGGGCTGTGTTGTGAGTATCTGAGTGTCTGTTGCAGGGGACAGTTTGTCAGTTTGACTGTGTGCTTGATTGGTTGTTTGAACAGTGTGAATTGGGAGAGCTTTGTTCCAGGTGGGCCTTGAGTGGGCCTGACTGCTATAAAAAGGCAGTCAGCAGCGAACCAGCGAACAGCAGAGGCTAACAGAGGGAGTTCGCCTGGGGAGAGCCCACGGAGGCTTACATCTCGCGGGCTTCTGTGAGTTGCTGCAACAGCTGAGGAAGCTCTTAGAAGCAAGAAATGATGGAAGGTGAGCATTCAGCTGTTGTAACCTGCACAGGTGGTGCCATGTTTGTCTTTCTTCCACAGGACAGAAGCGACTTTGTCTGTACAAAGTGCAAGCTCGTCTCCATATTGGAAGAAAAGGTTCAAGGTCTGGAGCAACAAGTATCAACTCTGCATTGCATACGTGAAAATGAAGATTTCCTGGACAGACGTCAGGAATCGGAGCAGGCTGTGCAGAGGGGAGAGAGGGGCAGTGAAGAAATTTGGCAGCATGTGACCTCCAGAAGAAGAAAGAGGAGTGTCCATGTACCAGCAATGGAGATACAGATCAGCAACCGTTTTCATGTTCTTTCCACAGGTACTAATGCGGAGAGTGGAGTAGATGGTACATCTGAGAGAAGGGAGCAGTGGTGTAAATGATTGCACGAGGTGCAGGGCAAAGCAGAATCTGGCTCTCGGTTTCTGTTCCGACCAGTGCCACTGACCTGCATGTGACGTTGAGATAATTGCTCATCCTCACTGTGCCTCAGTTTCCTCGTCTATCCAAAGGGCTAAGACTTAACTAACTCACCGGTGTTGTAAGGCTTAATGTCTGCAAAGCCCTTGAATGAAAAGTGCTTTAAGATCAAAGACGAATGATCTGGTTAGGTTTGATCTACTTCCTGCTTTGACCACAGATGTGAAATGTGGCTGTGCGCGTCTGAAACTGAAATTCCTTCACGTGACCTTGAGAGTGTCGCTGAGTGCTCTGCCTTTTAGGAGCTAACCAGTTCCCCCTCTCCTCCCCCCCAAGTAAGTAAGCTTGATTGGATGCAGCTGTCACAGCCCTCTAGCTTTACTGAGAGTTTTCAGTGCAGGTGATGCTTTTCTCCAACTGGAAAAAGATCAAATCTGATTGGATTGAGTTTCAATCTCCTGACAACATGGAAGGTGGGAATGAGACGACTGGTAGTTTAAGGGACTTTGGGAAAGGTATTTATAGTCAAAGAGCACAATAGAGGTGAGAGAGACATTTTGGAAACTAGGGCCCCGGTCCTGCAAAAACCTAGACAGGTGCTAATGTGACCCTTGTGCCTTATAGGGAGCTATCTCTTTAAGAGACCCATTGAGGGGTGGGGGGTAGGAGTGAGTTGGCTGGGTCACTGTTGCTAGGCAGATTTAACGCTCCACATCCAGAAGCTTCTGGAATTGGGTGTGGTAGTTTTGGGTCTGCTCCACTGTTGCTGGGGTCAGACTCCATGAGGACGAGCTGTCAGGGCAGCTGCTTTGCAAAGGGCCATGTGCCCTGTGTGGGAGAAGCTGAGCCCAGGAGCAGGCAGCAGCAGGCTGGTGTCCCTAATGGTGAAGCATTTTGCAGCAGGCTAGTGATGCTGTCAACCCTCTAACCGGAAGCCTGGGCAATGCTCATTATAGCCAGGGGAAATCGGGAGGGGAAAATAACTTCTTCAGTTTTAACTGTGGGCTTTGAATGTGGTTTTGAATTTAGCCAAACTGTTCTAGTGACGTTGTCTAGTCACCGACTTTTCCTTAAATGTAGCAATGGGGAAAGAGTCGTTTCTATTTGGCTATTCTCAGTTTTGTGTTTTCTTGTCACAGGGTTTTCTTTAACATCTATCCACGTAACTGAGTGGTGGGTTAATCAGTTCGCTGACTGGCTAGCAGTGATTTCAGCACGGGAAGAGTCTGCCTGGATTCCAGCTGAAGATTCCTACAAGCAAGGGGAGGGAAGATGTTGTTTTAGACTCAGCAGACTGTAGAGATTTGGTGATCAAAGGGTACGTCTTCACTACCAGCCGTATCCGTGGGCAGCAATCGATTTCTCGGGGGATCGATATATCGCGTCTCATCTAGACACGATATATCGATCCCCGAACGAGCTCCTGTCGACTCCAGAACTCCACCAGGGCGAGCGGCGGTAGCAGAGTCGACAGGGGGAGCTGCGGACGTCGATCCCGCGCCGTGAGGACGGGAGGTAAGTCGATCTAAGATACTTCGACTTCAGCTACGCTATTCACGTAGCTGAAGTTGCGTATCTTAGATCGACACCCCCCCCCAGTGTAGACCAGCCCAAAGACTCTGAGACTTAGGTGAACAAAACCAGAGAGCACGTCTCTGTGATGATGGGGTGGAAGGGCTTTGCAGGTGTGAATCTGGAAGCATTACTCATCAGCATCATGTCCAATGTCTACCAGTGAACCTCTGACAGCACCCACAGCAGCTTCCTAAGTAGAGGTGCTGGGTGAGATGTGAAGGGAAGGAGCAGTAGCTGGGGTTTGGTTCGGACTTCAGTGCAGTGGAGCTGGACAGAAGCTTTATGCTGAAAACACACTTTGGTTGAAAACTGCCTATTTTTTAACCTAATCCTTTGGTGCAAAGTCATTCCTTTGGGGCCTAAAGCTTTTTATTTATTTTTTTCAATCAGAATTTGACATTTTTAACCCAAAACATTTTGCTGCTTGATTTTCAAAACCCAACGGTTTTGTATCAGTTTGTCCTAGGGAGAAAAAAAAAAGTGGGAATTTAAATAAATAAATAAAAACCACCCCAAATTTTCCAAGAAAAACAATTAACATGTTTTGACCAGCTCTAGTCTGAAGTAGCCCTGTGCATGCTATTCATCCCAGCTGTCTTGGTGACAGGACAAGGAATCCATGCAATGGTAGATCCTCTGGTCCTAATTCTACCCTTCCCATGGGCTTTCTCATCCATGCCCGTCTGTCCGTTGCATGCTTCCTGCGTGTGGAGCTGGGTTCTGTGCCATGCAGGGATGCAGGACTCTTGCAGACCACTTCTGTTATAAAGAGATCTGCAGCCACAGAACTGGATGCTGGATTTGCTCCTCTAGAAGCCAGCAGACCTGGGTTTTAACCCCAGCTCTCGCACTGACCTCGATTTCCCCATCTGCGGAATGGAGATAATGACACTCGCCCTCTTTTGTGAAGCATTTTGAGATCTGTGGATGAAAAGCTTCATATCAAGGGCTCAGTACGGTTATTACTTCAAAAACCCTGCCATCTTTAAATAGCAGAGCCCTGGTGCATAGTAATGAGAGGAGACTGCCCTAGCAAATAGTCCCAGATCTTAGCTGATATTAACAGTAAGATGCTGTTATTTGCTAGCCACCATCACCATGTGAAACCCAAAGAGGAACTGTACAGATATAAGTGCTCATCAAAACTGCTCCTTAAATGAGTTCTGGTAGCAAAGGGTATAGTAGCCTGCAGCCCGCAACTTCTCCTGAGGATGTTAATCTCCTCATTACATTCTGATTCAAACGCTCAAACTTTTGTATTGTTTTATTATTTTGGTCCCTAAAGGTTAGTCGAAATTGCTGCCAGTTTGGTGGGCAATTTATTTTACGGGATACAATAACATTTAAATGGACCATAAAGACGAACCAAGAGGCTCAGTGTCTGAACATGTCCGGAGGCCATTTGTGTCTTTTGTAATAAAGACTTTGCTATTCCAGCCCCCTCCAGGCGCCTCACTTTAATGTGTTATCAGCCAGCCTAGCAGGAGATAAAGTGCAGCTTTATCTTTGAAGTGTGCGAGGGGGCTGGGGGGCGGAGGGGAGATTGGTTGGTTGGTTGGTTTGCTGCCCTCTGAAAAGGAATTGCTTTGTTCAGTCAGCCTTCGAGAACGGGCCATTAAGGTTACATACTTGGACTTTTCATTTCTCACTGTGTTGCAAGTTCTGGGGGTCGGAGCCGGGGTCTGGGCATTAACACTCTGGGGGTCTGGTCCCAGTGATGCCACCGCCTGGCCTGGGGAGCAAGTTTGGAGACTCGCCATTGAGCAGTACCTTACTCTGTGAATAAGGCCATCCGAATCCGGGGAGCCATTTGTGGATTGAAGTGTTACTCTCCAGGAGTAGGGGCTACAGAATCCGGCCTCTAACCTTAACCTTAACTTACCCCTCTGTAAAATTGGTGGTGTATTTATCCACCCCACGGTGGTGGTGCAAGGCGGAGGTAGCACTAGTGACTAGCTTTATTAATCCTTCGGATTGATAGTGATTGCACTGAAGGCACCGTTTAACGAGCGAAAGGGGTGCTCTAGTGATTAGAGCAGGGGGGTTCTCAACCTTTTTTTTTGCTAGCCTCCCCTCTGAAAACATTTCCTGCTGTGACGACTACCCCCCCAAAAGTGATGACCCCCCCCTTCTATGCCACCCTTATTTCTCCGCTGCTGCTGGTGCCGGTGCTGTCTTCAGATCTGGGCACCCAGCCAGCAGCCACCACTCTCCGGTCACCCAGCTCTGAAGGCAGCGCGGAAGTAAGCGTGGTAATACCACGACCCCCCCCATTGCAATCCTCTTTTGGAGACCCCCCCCCGGTTTGCAAAACGCTGGATTAGAGTGTTATCCTGGGACTTGGGCTACGTGGGTTCATTTCTCTGCTCCTGGGTGACCTTGGGTAAGTCACTTAAGCCCAGATCCTCCAAGGTATCTAGGTGCCCAACTCCCATGGGTTTCAGGATCTGGGACTTGGCTTCTCTCTGCTTCATCGGGTGCTCCTGGCACGCCCCAGGCTCACAGGGTGTGGCACTGAGGACCATGTTAGTTCCCTACACAGACAGGAGCCTGTGTGCTGCATTTTGCACTTTGGGCATCATCTTAAAACAGCCATAGAGCAAAACCAATCCCCAGCAGAACTCACTTGGGGGGACTTCCACCACCCATCCCTGTCAATAACTGCCCTGTCGGGCCCCACCCTCTTCCATCACCTGGGCAGAAAATGGCCCTGCAGCAGGTGGGAAAAGTCAGCAGTCCTGGACTATTCTGAGCCAAGCGCAGGGGCTTGTTCTACAGCTGAGGGCACCTCACAAAGAATGTGCTGCAGAACAGGTGCCGACATTCAGTGCAAATGCTTGATGATCAGTTTCACCCTAAGCAGGTGAGCTCGACTCGTTAGCCTGGTATGTAAAGCAAAGGATTCTCTGACCCACTTCAGAGCACTGGTCCATAGGTAAGCATGGTGTTACCAGCGGGGTACCAGTATGCAGAATTGATTAAGAGACCTGGAAGGTTTTGCCAAAAGGGAAGGAGCTGGGATTTCCATTGGCAGCCACCTCTTACCTGACCTCAGATACACCAATGACAACGATGTTCTTTGCTGCAACCACCGATGAAATGCAACGAATGTTGGAGACTGTAAAAAATGGTGAGTGAGGAAATGGACTGTCCCTGAGTGTGGCAAAAATGAAAGGCATGCGTGTTGACACAAATGACAAAGACAGGACACAAGCAAACGTCATGATTAACGGGCAAGTTCCGCCCCACCTCTTCCTGCCTCCACTCCGCCCCCAAGCATGCCTTGCCCTCACTCCACCTCTTCCGGCTCGTGCTCCTCCCTGTCCCCCCAGGGCCTCCTGCCCACCGCCAAACAGCTGATCGGTAGCAGGTGGCAGGCACTGGGGGGAAGAGCCAGAGGAGCTGATTGGTGGGGTCCGCTGATCAGCTGATTAGCGGGTACCTGCTGGTGGGTGCACAGCACCCACTATTTATTTCTGTGGGTGCTTCAGCCCCGGAGTACCCACAGAGTCGGTGCCTAGGCTTGCAGCACACCCCTCTGTGTTAACTCCAGCACCTCTGCAGTGCAGTGAATGTTTGGGTAACCCAGGCTAACGGTTTGTTTCCCTCCAGTGCCTAGACCACACAGAGAGATTTCCAAACTCCTGGTCCTGGTCCTTGAGCTCAAGCAGCGTTCATGCTCGCAGGTCCCACGTTCAATCCCAGCAGCTGATCCGTCCAGGAGGGTTCTGATGTAACCCGCTGCTCAGTGTGCGCTTTGCATCCCTCTGTGACCTACAAAGGGTCTGTAGAGAGAGAACCTTTCAGCTCGGGACGTCGGTGGATTAATATCCCTTGGATTGCCCAAGATGGGGGCTGTTGTAATTACATATATGAAGTGCTTTGAGATTGTTATTTGCACAGTGTCGTAAGTGTGGGTGGTGTCTAAAAAAAAAAAAGTACCAGTCCCAGCAGGGGATTTCTACGCTAGATCAGGCAAGCGAGGGCAAATAAGGAAAGGGGGCTGGGGGAGGAGAAGGATTACAAGGGTGTAAGATCATGAGATGTATTTAATGTACAAATGCATCTAGTTAACCCCTCTCAGGATATTCTGATTAGGATCAATATAATATTGGTTCCCTTTGTTTAACATCCTAGGGTTGGTATCCAGAATGAGTGGGGGAAGGTGACAGGGATTAGAAGCTTGCAAAGCCAAATGTAAGTATGAGAAGTGGTCCACAGTTACAATTAAAGATTGTGCTCATTGGAGCCCCGGGGTTAAAGGAGCTGTGAGGTGTGGGGTCTGTGCCTGGCCTGGCCATTAGCTCACTGTGTGGTTTGCGCGGTGATTGACTCAATTTGTGCATCGGCAAGAATACTGCAGTTCCTCTGTACAAAATCCGGCCGTGGCTGCGCCTGTATCTCTGGGATTTCTGCTGCCCTGACTTTGCTGCCAGTAAAAGTTTGTTTTCAATGTGCCTTAAGCTAGAGATAATGGCAAACAATTGAGCAAAAGTTCTAGCGCCAGTCAATGAGCTCTAATCTGTCAACCTGTGGGCGGACTAGACAATTTAATGGTGGCTGCTAATGCACCACTACGCGGCAGTGAAGGTTGTTTCATCAGATCCGCGTTAGGCTCCCTGATTTTTAAGGAGCTGAGACCCAGAACTTTGCTCTGGGCTGAAATGCGGCTCACGTCTTGGTCTCCTTTGCAGAGCACGTCTGTGTTCGTGGGCTCTCTGCTGTTGACTGACATGGCCAATGTTTAGACGAGCATCCTTCACCCAGGAGCACAGGGCACTTGGCAAACTCTCTTGTTGTTCATACAGTAGCAGCGGGTGTTAATTTGACGGCACCCAAAAGCGTGCGACGTGTAGCCCACGCGGGGGTCCCACGATAGTGGCTTGCCTGCATAAAAGGGCTGAGGCTGTTAACTTAACAGCCCAGAGGATAAAGGCTGGTGCTTTCATTGCTAACGGGCTCAGGTTCCGGCCCTGTTGTTGGCGCACAAGGGTTAGCTACGTAGGCATTTCACTGAGACAAATGGAAATACCTGGCCCCCGCTTCCCAGAGCTGCCAATCTCCCCCGAGATGTGATGAGTGAGGGTAATAAACGGGAGGGGAGGTTTTGATGCTGAGGCAGGTTTGGACACTTCCCAGGAGCAGTGGCCAAGCTTCGGGCATGGCAGGAGGCCTTGGAGCACCATTATGGTCACCCCCAGCCTCAAACCAGGGCTTTACCCCCACACCGTTGGGCCACCTTTTCCCTCATTCTGAAAGATGTTAGATCAGATATGCAGAGATCCAGTCACAATCGCCACCTGTCTCTCCCCTCTGAGGTAATCCCTGAAACCAAACCCTGTGGTACCTGCTGTTGCCTTCCTGCAGTCTCGATGGCCTTCCTCACCTTATTCCTCCTCCCCCTTTCCGCTAAAGCCAGGTCTACAGACCTAGATCAGTATAACGATGCTGGCTCGGGGGTGTGAAAAATCCACACCCCTGGGAGCCGTCATTATATCGACCTAGCCCCGAGTGTGGACAGTGCTATGTCGACAGGAGAGCTTCTCCCGCTGACACAGCTGCCGCCTCTCAGGGAGGTGGATTAACGACGTCGTGTGGTAATGCCTTCGCTCTAAGCACGACCGCGGGGCAGTGATGTACCTGAAGACAACAAGCCTTAAAAGTCCAGCTTAGCCAGCCAGGACAGATCTAACCTTGGAGCACTTTGCGCTCTCAAGCATGGCAAATTAAAAACAAGTTCCCACAAGCCAGCTCTCAAAACAAGGACTTATCCCTCCCAGACAGGCCCGACAGAAGTCAGAGTATTTAAGCCTGGCATTTCCCAGAGAGTGGGTGGGTTAAGTCCAGGGTGGCTAACAAGGTGGCACATACTTTTCCAACAACTGCAAGTCTCCGAAGCTGCATTTTCTCCTCTCTTGGCTGACATACTGGGGATTGAACCAGGGACTTTGAAGCATGAACTGCTATAGATTCTTTAGCCTGGGGTTGTAAAAACCTCATACCTTCCATGGATCAGCAGAGAGGGGCCCTGTAGTGCACACTCACCGGTGAGTCACACGTGCAGTTGTCTTGAGAAAAAACAGGATCGAACTTTGGCAGCAAAATCTATGACCTACCGCCTGAAACTGACTTTTTCCCCCTGAAAAGAGACCTTAAACCCCATTTCAGAGACTGTCAGGCCAGGGGGTGGATGTTCCTTTAAGAGATTGTACAGACAGGAATTGCTAGGGTCCGACCCGTGAGCCATCTAGTCCAGTATCCTGTCTCTGACAGCGACTAAGGGCTTGTCTACACTACGCAGCTTTTAGCAACAAGGCTGTGTCGATACTGCCTTGTCGCTAAAAGTCAGCATGTGTAAACGCTCTCTAGAGGTATTTTGTCAGCACTTCCAGCCCCGTCGGCAGGAGAGCGCTCCTGCTGACAAAGCTGTGTTTACACTGCCTTGTGTGGCAAAACTTTTGTCTTTCACGGGGGGGGGGAGGGGGGGGCTTTTCTAAGTACCTGTGAAAGACAAAAGTTTTGTTGACGTTGCAGTGTAAACACCAGCTGCTTGGAGGAAGCTGTGGGACACCCTGCAGCGGACAGTTATGAGATAACCAGCCCCCAGCAGAAAGCTTTTCCTATAGCTAGAGACAGCGGGAACAAAGGAGTTTGTTTAAACTGAGGGTTTACTTGATTGTATGAGTCTGAAATCATGTTTTCCCTCTCTTCGGTTGCCTCTTTAGGTCCATTTCATCAAAGTTTGAAAGCAACCTCCTATTGGCTGCTGAACAATACACAAAATCAGGAACCCAGATGCAAATTACAGACAGTCTGGCATTAAAAGTAAGAAAGAGGGTAATTTTAACCCTTGCTCAGTACTAAAAACCCTGCCAGCTCTTTGCCTCAGGGTAGCTCCTAATTCAACAGCCTCATTTCCAGTTTCAGATGCTAGAAGGGTTTAGGCAGAATTACTTTATTCCTTTCATTAACTCCTTTCTAAATTATAACAGCGTGGGTAGCTTTGTGGTTGAGGCACTGGCCTAGGCCTCAGGGAAATGCAGGTTCAATTTCTGGATCTGCCACTATTGCCTGGGTGACCTTGGGCAAATCACTTAATCTTACTGTGCCTTAATGACCCATCTGTAAATTGAGAATTAAGGCTCAGATTCTCAAAGGTATTTAGGCACCTCCCTCCCTAGTTAGGCACCTAAATACCTTTGAGTATCTGGGTCTCTTATGCTTACTTTGTCAGTCTAGTCTATGTAGGTTGCAGAGCTGCTAGACGAGGGATTGTCTCTTATTATGGATACCTACAACGCCTGGTACAGGCCCCTGATGTCAGTCGGGGCCTATAGGCGCTACTGGACTACAAATAATAATTACTACACTCCCTCCCCCAACAAGCTTCAGTCTCAAAAATCAAAGGACACTATAACTGTATCCACCCCTCCAAGGGAGCCAGATCTCTGCCAAGCTTCTGATTTAGAATTTGCATTTTACAAGGGCAAATCTCCCTGCCCTGTGCAAGTGCCGGGCCTAAATAGGTCATCCTGTTCTCCACTTGCTTTCAGAGCTGTGGCTGTTCAAGTCACTTCACTTCAGCAGCAGCTTCTCATCTGGATGCTCAGGTTCCCTGCTCTTCCTTCTCCCATGGCCGATCTTCTGATCAGGAAAGCCGATGAATTCTGTCTTATTGAAGTGTGGAATAATTTGGATTCAGGTCAGACCGCGTTCTCCATCACACACCCAGCCCTAGAGGGAAAGCTGGGATGGCTTGTGTTCCGAATAGGGGCCAGAGACAGCTTGGAAAATGACAAACTAATCTCTCCCTGTGAATAAAATAAGTTGACTGGGACTAATCAAAACTGCAGGAGCAAACTGGAGAAGCAAGAATCCAGTTTTTGTCTGTTGTTTGCGTTATGGAAGTGCCTAGATGCTCTAATCAAGGTAAGGGCACCACTCAGATATACTGCTGTAAAATAGTGCTCAGCTTCTCCTTGAGGGCTGTTAAGTGACCTCCTTGAATGGGAAACTGAGGCAGGCCACAGCAGAGCCACACTCAGCTGCAAGGAGGGTGTAAGGAGGTGAGAGGCCTTTTACAGGCTGGTGTAATTTAGGTTCAGGCCAGGCAGCTCCAATTAGAATGCAAGTTTGGAGCCTCGTTAGTCGGGCAGGTTGAGTTGCTTGCAGTGATTTTGCAGAGACAAAGGATTGTTCAATTGTATCCCAGGCTGAAACTGGCAATGGGTGAATCAGAGATTTGGTCTGGGTTAACATCCAGAAGTTTGCATGCTGACTCGACCCATCTGAGCCTCTGGGGTCTGCAGATCTCTCTCAAACAACATTTTTTGCAGCATTTCTGCTTGCAATCCGAGCCAGAAACAAGCAGCACAGAAAAGCATATGGTCACATTCAATCCCTGCAGAAGGCCCATCCAGAGATGTGCTTGATTTTGTCATTGGCAAACTCCATACTTCTTTGAACCTCTCAGGTAAGGCTCTAAAGTACTGGCATTTTGTAGGTGATGTTGCCACCTAGTGGCCAGCCTACAGCGAGGCTGGGGCATCTATCATTTTCCTTTCTGCAATAGCAATCAGCCATTGACCTCAATGGTGCTGTATCTACAGACACTGACTGAGGAGCTGACCCTGTGTCCTTAGAGCTGAAGGATTCAGGTTCCAAGCTTAGCTCTCAGACTTAGACTCCCTTAAGGAACTGATGGGCAGGATCCCCTGGGAGGCTAATGTGAGGGGGAAAGGAGTCCAGGAGAACTGGCTGTATTTTAAAGAAGCCTTATTGAGGGCGCAGGAACAAACCATCCATATGTGCAGAAAGAATAGCAAATATGGCAGACGTCTAGCTTGGCTTAACAGTGAAATCTTTTGTGAGCTTAAACACAAAAAGGAAGCTTACAAGAAGTGGAAACTTGGACAGATGACTAGAGAGGAGTATAAAAATATTGCTAGAGCATGCAGGGGTGTAATCAGGAAGGCCAAGGCACAACTGGAGTTGCAGCTAGCAGGGGACGTGAAGGGTAACAAGAAGGGTTTCTACAGGTATGTTAACAACAAGAAGATGGTCAGGGAAAGTGTGGGACTGTTACTGAATGGGGGAGGCAACCTAGTGACAGATGATGTGGAAAAAGCTGAAGTACTCAATGCTTTTTTTGCCTTGGTCTTCACAGACAAGGTCAGCTCCCAGACTGCTGCACTGGGCAGCACAGTATGGGGAGGAGGTGAGCAGCCCTCAGTGGTGAAAGAACAGGTTAAGGGCTATTTAGAAAAGCTGGACATGCACAAGTCCATGGGTCCAGATCAAATGCACCCAAGGGTGCGGAGGGAGTTGGCTGATGTGATTGTAGAGCCATTGGCCATTATCTTTGAAAATTCATGGCAATCGGGGGCGGTCCCGGACAACTGGAAAAAGGCAAATATAGTGCCCATAAAAAGGGAAGAAAGAGAACCCGGGAAACTACAGACTGGTCAGCCTCACTTCAGTCCCCGGCAAATCATGGAGCAGGTCCTCAAGGAATCCATTTTGAAGCACTTGGACTAGAGGAAGATGATCAGGAACAGTCAACATGGATTCACCGAGGGCAAGTCAAGCCTGACCAACTTGGTTGCCTTCTATGATGAGATAACTGGCTCTGTGGATATGGGGAAAGTGGTAGATGTGATATATCTTGACTTTAGCAAAGCTTTTGATACTGTCTCCCACAGTATTCTTGCCAGCCAGTTAAAGAAGTATGGATTGGATGAATGGACTATAAGGTGGATAGAAAGCTGGCTAGATTGTCGGGCTCATTGGGTAGTGATCAATGGTTCCATGTCTAGTTGGCAGCCGGTATCAAGTGGAGTGCCCCAGGGGTCGGTCCTGCAGCCAGTTTTGTTCAACATCTTCATTAATGATCTGGATGATGGGATGGATTGCACCCTCAACAAGTTTGCAGATGACACTAAACTGGGGGGAGAGGTAGATATGCTGGAGGGTTGGGATAGGGTCCAGAGTGACCTAGACAAATTGGAGGATTGGGCCAAAAGAAATCTAATGATGTTCAACAAGGACAAGTGCAGAGTTCTGCACTTAGGAAGGACGAATCCCTGGCACTGCTACAGGCTGGGGACCAACTGGCTAAGCAGCAGTTCTGCAGAAAAGGACCTGGGGATTACAGTGGACAAGAAGCTGGATATGAGTCAGCAGTGTGCCCTTGTTGCCAAGAAGGCCAGTGGCATATTGAGCTGTATTAGTAAGAGCATTGCCAGCAGATAGAGGGAAGTGATTATTCCCCTCTATTCGGCATTGGTGAGGCCACATCTGGAGTATTGTGTCCAGTTTTGGTCCCCCCACTACAGAAGGGATGTGGAAAAATTGGTGAGAGACCAGCCAAGCGCAACAAAAATTATTAGGGAGCTGGGGCACATGACTTACAAGGAGAGGCTGAGGGAACTGGGGTTATTTTAGTCTGCAGAAGAGAAGAGTGAGGGGGGAATTTGATAGCAGTCTTCAACTACCTGAAGGGAGGTTCCAAAGAGGATGGAGCTCGGCTGTTCTTAGTGGTGGCAGATGACAGAACAAGAAGCAGTGGTCTCAAGTTGCAGTGGGGGAAGTCTAAGTTGGATATTAGGAAACACTATTTCACTAGGAGGGTGGTGAAGCACTGGAATGGGTTACCTAGAGAGGTGGTGGAATCTCGATCCTTAGAGGTTTTTAAGGCCCGGCTTGACAAAGCCCTGGCTGGGATGATTTAGTTGATCTGGTCCTACTTTGAGCGGGGGTTGGACTAGATGACCTCCTGAGGTCTCTTCCAACCCAAATATTCTATGGTTCTATAATGACAACTATGCTCTTTGCTACAACCACCAATGAAATGCAACAAATGTTGGAAACTGAAAAATGTTGAGTGAGGAAATGGACTGTCCTAGACTGTGGCAAAAATGATACACATACATGTTGACACAGATAACAAAGACAGGATGGAAGCAAACTTCATGATTAACAGGAAAGTTGTAGATGCAGTAGATGAATTCAATTATCTGAGATAATACATATCCATCCAAGGAGGCTCTTCCACAGAAATTGGAAGAAGATGGGATGGCTCAGTCAGCCACAGACTCCCTTAGGAAAGTCTGGGAAAACTGTGGCATCTCAAAATGTACAAAGGTTCGACTGGTACAGGGGTCATTATTTTTCCACAGTGAGTTACGGATGCGAACTGTGGGAAATCAATGCTGCTGGGGGGAAAATGGAAGCCTTTGAGATGTGATGCTGGTGGAGACACTTGCATATCTCCTGATGGAAAAGAAGATGAATACCTATGTGTGATGGGGTGAGCTCCCCACACTAGCCCGGCAAGAGCTGAGTTGGGCCAGATGGGTCCAATCAGCTAATTAGGCTGAAAACTGGGGAGCTTTAAGCTGGAGGCAGCTGGTTGGAGAGAGGCTCATCTGTGCAGGAACAGACGGGGCCTATAAAGCCGGGCAGTGGGCTACAGACCGGAATGTTTCTGAGAAAGGACAGTCACTCCCTGGGGCTGCTTGAAAAGGCTGCAGGAAGGCAGGCAGCAGTGACTCCTTGGGAAGAGGGTTCTTGGTGCTAGTACAAACCAGAGAATGGGAAGCAGTCCAAGGAAGGAGCAGTGAGGGCAGAGAGAGGAAGCCCAGAGCTGCTGAGCTGAGGGTCCGTGGACTGGAACCCAGAGGAAAGCACAGGCCCGGGTTCCCCTACCAGACACTGAGGGAGTGACACTGGGGCAGCGAATGGGCAGACTGCCTAGGAGAGTTGATGGACAGAACCCCGGTATGGGGGACACTGAGTGACCTAGCCAGAGGGCTAAGTCACAGAGCAGATTCTGTGGGTCCTGGAGCAAGAGGAGCTGCAGAGCAGAGTCAGAGTGATGGCATGCAAACGGGGGGTGTTAGCCTGGAAAACTTATCCCAAAGTGGCCAGGAGGAGGCGCCAGTACAGTGGTGAGTGGATCACCCCACAACACGACATTAGGAATATTTTTAGAGAACCAGACCCTGCTGTTGGAAATTAACAGGCACAAACTTATGTACTTTGGTCACATCAGGCGTGGAAATGGAAATAACCTTGAGAGAGTGAACATGGCAGAAATGGTGGTGGGTCATTGCAGCAGGAGACAAGCAGCAAGGAAACGGATAGATGGTGTGCAGCAGCTCACTGGGAGGTCAGCTGAGGAATGCGTGAAGCTAGCAATGGATCAAAAAGGGTTCTGAAAACTATGCTCTGATGTCACCAAAATTCAGACGTGAATAAATGGACTTTACTTACTTACTTGGCTCAAAGGCCAAGGATGGAGATGCTGCCGTGGGAAAGTTGCAGTAAAACGATCTGCCCTTAATCTTTTCTGTGCTCTACAGTGCGACCCTGTCTTGGGTTGAAACATTTTTGATCATTTTCCAAAATAATTATTTGGGACAAAACCCAAATTTTAGAAATCTCAGAATGTCCCACAGGATGGAAATTCTGGTTTTTGGTGGGCCAAAATGGAAACTTTAAAGTCAATATACCACTGGTGTCCGGTGCCAGACAGGACAAGTGCAACTCTGACAACGACAGGGCAAACTCTGGCCACATCCCAGCCTGCCTTATCCTAACCTGGATGGATAACCCACTGAGGGCAGCTCAGTCCCCCGGGCTCCCTCCATCCCTGGACTCTCTACTGAGATTGCCAGCAAAGGCGACTAATGAGTATCGGCTGTGCTGAGCCTCTCTCTTCTTCCTAAGTGAAGGCACCTCTGCTGGAAGGTGCCCTGTCGTCTTGTAACTAAACAATTCTGAAAGTGCACAGCACTGACTGACTGTATCCATCTTGTTTGTAGTGGGGGAGAGGAGAGGATCCATTTTAGGGGTTGGGGCAGTCAGAGGGCGGGGAACAGAGGGGCTGAATGGGGGCAAGGGTCCTGGGGGAGCAGTCAGGAAGGGGGGGGGGTGGATGGAGCAGTGGGAGGCAGTCAGAGGCAGAGGTTCCAGGGGTGGTCAGGGGACAGAGAGAAGGGGTGGTTGGATGGGGTAGGGGTCCCGGGGGGCCATCAGGAATGAGAGGAGGAGTTGGATGGGGCGGCAGGGGGCAGTCAGGGGACAGGGAAGGGGGGTGGATGGGGCACGGGTCCTGGGGGGGCATCAAAGAACGCGGGGGGTTGGATGGGGCAAGAGTCCCGGGGGGGCGAGGGCGGGCCACAACTCCCTTGTGGGGTGAAGAGGGAACTGGTTGTTAAGATTTTGGCAGCTCGTCACTGATCTTAAGGATATTGCAACTTTATGACTTTATAATGATTGGAAATGGCCATAAGATGGCAGCAGAATCAAGGCTTGGGAACTGGGGGCCTCCACACTGTGTGGACTGACATGTCTCAGGTGAGTTGCAGCACGCACTCCCGTGCTGCTCAGTAACTGCCCCGGGCTGGCCCTGCTTGCTCAAACTAACACGCGCCTAGTTTAAGTTAACATAGTTGCATTAATGCAAACGAAGCACCTTTTTCATTTGTGCTAGCAGGGTCTGCGGAGGGCAGTTCCAACCCAACGCTTTGGAGCACGCTGCAATTCACCCCCCTGTCGTCTGCGCTGTGGGGTCATGTAGAGAAGCCCAAAACGGCATGTGGCTGCTGAGATTCCTTAAGAACGGAGGTCCTCATTGACTTCAGCTGGGGTTGTAGGTGCTCAGCATTTCTGAATATCAGGCCCCAAGACCGTTTCCGCTCCCCCGCCCCCTCCTTCTTTCTACTGCCCTAACCTGTAAAGCTACTTTTCTGTTTTCGGAATCACAGCGGTAAAAATCAAGTGTGACTCTGAAAAGTGATTCCATAAAAATGAGATCTTCGTAGGTCAAGTGATCCGCTCCGGTCGTGCAGTTATAGCCCGAGCTGCTGCTGTTTATACAGGCGGCAGCTGTGGGACGATCATAGAATATCCACACCTAGAAGGCAGAGGATAGAGTTGCAATTGTGGTTTAGGGCCCAATCCTGGAAAGTGCTGAGTGCTTCAGAGAGGTGCTGAGCTTCCCCCACTTGGGAGTCGAGACTGCTCTGCCTTTTGCGAGAGTGAGCAGTAGAGAGACAGTGTGGCCTAGTGAATAGCACTTTGGACTGGGACTCAGGCTATATGGGGTTCTGGTTCCAGCTCTGCCACTAGCCTTCTGGGCAACCTTGAGTAAGTAGTGATGCTGCTCTGTGCCTCAGTTTCCCCATCTGTAAAATGGGGATTATGATACTAATTTCCTTTGCAAAGTGCTTTGACATCTGCTGAGGAAAAGCACTGTGTAAGAGCTAGGTATTATCAATCCTTTTTATTAGCATGGCTCCAATGACCTGCCCTCCACTATACCATGTCATGCCTGAGTCTAACCTCCAGTAGGACGGGGGAGAACTGGTCGGGAAAAATATATTTCATGGCACATTTCAGAGTAAGAGATTCTTTTTCCCCTCCCCCCCAAAAAAAGTTTGTCTAAATAGTCAAGACAGACAAAGGCTAGGAGGGGAAAGGAGAGGGATAGAGATGAATCGACTTGTCCAGGTTCATACAGCAGGGGCAGGGGAATAGAATCCAGGTGTCCTGCAATCCAGTTCGATGGCCTGTCCACTGGACCAGACTTCTTCCTGTGTCTTCATCATGCTGTCTGATTAGCCCTATCTCCCTTTATGACAACAGATTTTGGCTGCAACTACAATGCACCTTTTCAAAGTAATTATCCCACCATTGGTCTTGCACTGGGGGATGGGATGTGTGAACCCGCACATGTCTGCATTATTAATATATCCAGGGAGGCAAGTAGAATATAACTATGCACTGCAATAAGCATTTTCAGTTACATAGCCAATGACTGGGATTTCTTAGCCTTTTTGCCACTTGCTCTGAATACAAACAAATACCTCCTCCCCAATACATACGTTATTTAGCGTCTTGTATTCCTGAATGCAAAAGCCATTAATGCATTAAGCCTCACAAATGCCCTGTGATGTAAGGAAGTGTGATTATACCCTCCAGATGCTACCTGGGAGAGAGTGATCAGTTTCTAGGACTGTGACAGCAGTGTGGACAGGAACTGGTTGAAAGTTTGTCAAACTTTTGCATGAAATTCCGACAATCAAAATTTGTTTCCATTCCAGTTTGGAATGAAAACAGATATTTCTGAAAAGTCCTGGGAAACAAAAGTGCCCAGAACTTTTGTTTGTTGTTTCAGAGCTTAGAGTTTGTTTGTATTAGCTGTTATATAACCTCTGCAGGCTGTCACCCTCCAGCTATCCTCCCCCCTAACCCCACATACACACACCTCACCCAGTATTTGTTCCTATATAAGTAGAAGGACAGACACATGTTGAACTGCTTTGCTGAATTGGGACCTAAATGAAGTGTAATCAGCGAATCCAAGGCCAAGTTACAACTATCCCCTCCACAGGGATGTAATGATGTAAACAAGCTGGGCCAATGTCCTCAGCTGGCTCAGGATTTATAAAACCCAGATGTCTGGAAGTGAAGTTCGCGTGCAGTGGTATGATGCCTAGATGGGTACCTGCTTGGTGTATTACTCTGACGCTTAGTGACACAGGCATGGGAATAATCAGGGGACATGATGCAGCTGACTAAATAAATTTGAATGACCAGAATGAAAATTGTTTTCTAACTGAACCTTTAGACAGTCCTGACATATTAATGGAGTTTGGTTTGAGCTCCCTTCAGGGCCAAGAACACACACCGAGGGCCGAGGCATGCTCCCTCTAACAGGCCAGTCTGTCCCCTTTCAGGGAGTAGCTGAGTTTGGGGCCAGCTGACCCCGTTCCATGTCATGGCCCCTTTAAGGAAATAGATGTGTAAGAGAGCAGCAGACAAGCTGGGAAGGCGTGGGGGGGAACAGGTGCTAATCAGGGAGCTCTCTCCTGAATAGGATGAACCCCAGCTATTTGCTGACTCCTGGGGAGAGGAGAGAAGTTCCATGGAGTGGGCCTGGAACCTGCATACTGGTAGGTCAGGAAGCCAGCTCGAGTCAGTGCACAGCCCCATGAAGGAGTGTGTGGAATCCCTGCTCAAGGGGGAAGAGGTTGTGGGACCAGGGCAGGAGAAGACCTATGAAAAAGATTCTCCCGAGAGGTCTGGGGCTGTAATACTTCCTGGCTCAGTGAAGGCAAAACCAGGAACCCAAAGCCCCGTATGTGAAATTGGAAACCACAAGAGGGAAGGGTTGGGGCCTGAAGGGCCAGCAGAGACTGTATTTTACAGCGACTCAATGCACTGAACCCCAGGAAGGGCACATTACTTAAAGTACTCTAGGTTGCCAACAAGCTATTGGGGAAATTAGGAGGGCACTGTGGACGAGGAGTCATGAGGGGAGATTGCCATGGGATGGGATGGGACCCTGCCACTCTCCCTTCCCATCAGTGTCTCCCTCAGGGATTGTTTGTACCTGGTTGTCTTATGGAAGGTGTCATGTTTCAAAACAATCCTAAATCAATACAGGGACTGTGTGGACTGGATTCCTGGTTTTCCAATTATTAAAAGGGATATTTAGGGCTGACATCAAACATGATAAAAGGTAGAAGAATGACATAAAAATTTCAGCTGTCTGGCTCTGAATACAGTTTTTCCTCTCACTTTGATTAAAACAGCTGATGTTCTTATCCAGGGGACCAAACCCTGTATTGTTTATGCAGGTAGAATCCCCATTAACTTCATCTGACTTCTTTTGTCTGGATGAACTCTCCCTGACAGCTAGTTGGGGAGGGGGAGAGACTTAAGGAGCAAACTGTATTTACATGAATACACCTACTCTGCCTCGGTGTCTAGCAGACAGGAGCTGTGTTGCTCAAAGTGGTCAACTTTGGCAGGTGTTGGTTACAAATCACGTTAGTACTGAATTGCAGGGATAGTGAAATGTTGTTATCGATGTTAGTGTCTCTATTGTCTGGGTAAGGGGGAGCAGAACTGTGCTTTATTAACCTGTCCCAAATGAGGGCGTCACACTCAGCTGAAAGGACCTCATTAAGCCATGGGCTCAAATGCCAGACCCCTGTGAAAGTAGAGAGAAGTGGGGACAGGTGGCCTAGCCAAGAGGTGTGGACTCTGCCTACAGGTTCCCCAGTCTGGTTTATCTTGTTTCTCTCCACTGTTCAAAGATAGAGCTAAAAAGGCTTCATTAGGAGCCTTTTGCTATTTTAAGTACTCAATGAGAGCTGAAATCATTTGTGATGGGGCAGTGTTTCTGCCCAGCATGCTGAGAGCTAAAAATCACTAAGAGACTGACCTACAGAGGTCACAGCAGAAAGGCAAGTGGCAGCAGAAGGTGATTGATGGGTGGGAGAAAGTGGCAAGCAGTTGCCAGCGGGAGCAGCCGGCAAAAGTGGTGAGCAGCCGCTGGCAGGGCAGACCAAGTGGGAAGGAACCATGGCTGGCAGGGCAGGGCAGGCCAGGCCAGGCCAGGCAGGGAGGAACTGCGGCTGGCGGGGCAAGCAAGGTGCCTTCTTCCCCGAGTGGGAGTTGGAGTCACACAGCTATACCTCTGAACCCTGGGTCCTCACTGACCAAGGACAACCACTGTGAGTGGGGTGTAGTGAGGGAGCAGAGTGCACACAGAAAAGGAACTTTTGATTGTAGAACTCAAGAACACGAGGCAGAAGACTCTGCCCCTTACACTCTGGGGTGGGTGTCCTGCTCACAGTTTTGTTTTTGAATCCTGCTTGTGGCATGTTCCCTAATTAATGCTGGGTGACTTCTCTCCTTTCACGAAAAGTTTTCTCTGAGCTTGCAAGTGGAGAAGTATTGCCTCTCAGAGGTGCCCAGGGGTGGTGTGTAATTTTCCCATGTTACTGGGTGGAGGCATGAGCCAGTTCTGTGTTATATTGTTGAAAAGGAAACCCTAGATATTGAATCCGGCCCTGGTTGCTGCTGGCTTCACGTGGCAGAAGGGTTACATGTCTTATTAAGTGAGGACTGTAACTCAATACGATCATCAGGGTGCATAATATAGCTTACCTAGCACATGGTAGCTCTTATATCAATTACATTATTTCAAAAATATATCATTAAGTTGTAGTCAGCTTTACTGTCATATGGGTGTTCCTGGGGATATTCTTCTGTCTCACTGAAGAATTTTGACCTCCCTTTATTTGTTAAATAGTAATTTTTCCATAACTGGTGATCAACTTATCCAATAACTTCTGCCGAAACCCATCAGATGTTGATAAATTAGACAGATCTTTGTTAAACAGGGTTTTAATAAAGTGGAAGTCACTGGGATTAGTATATCCACTGCTTTGCATTCAGTATGCAGCAAGGGTGAACTCCTGGCCCAATGGAAGTCAATGACAAAACTCCCACTGATGTCCCTGGAGCCAGGATTTCACTCCGATTGTTTTTTTGAGCATCTCTGATTCTAGAATCAATCTTTTCTAGAGGAACAAGTTGCTCCGTCAGGTGCTGCTTTGCTTTTGGTCCAATGACGCATAATATACTTTCTGGCCACCTACAAGATGACACCAGCCTTTTTCTTTCGATCTGTCCACTCTTGCATTATTGCCTTGCCATGGCAGTTGCAAACCTCCAGAACTGACACTTGCTGTCCTGTCACCTGACCACAGACGTTCTAGGTTAATCTCTATGCCTAGAATTCATGACAGATGGTTCCTATTTCAGATACTCTTAGTAGTTGTTTTTATTGATTATATCATCTGTTGATAATCTAGGATACCCACGTTTTAAAAATATATGGTCCTTTTGATATGGCTTACCTCCCATTAAGTCTGAGGTGCTATTACACATATGCTGAGAAAAGATTATCCCCCCTCGTGTTATTCTGTGTTAAATATTCTTGATAATTTTTAGTATCAGAGAGTTCTCCAAGGATTGACAGTCTCCAAGGATCCTCACCTTTAACCACTCTCTGCTACGGTGGTTCATGTTCTTCTGGCTGGTCCCATATGCTTTTATTAAGCACATTTTGTTAATTATAATCATTTTTAAAAGTTCAGCACAACACGCTAATTAATTTCACATTTCCCCGGCAGATCTTGACAAGATGGGAAGCAGCTGCAGAGGTGGTGTGTGAATGTGTGTATTACGTGGTGACTGGAGAACCAGGGAATTGGGGTTCTTGTGGCTGTCTCAGGAATCTAATTAAAACAAATCCCAAAGCACTGAATTTTGAGGCGATACAAAAACTAAACATCTAGAAACAGGGGTAGGAAAAAGCCACCATCCATAATTGATTCAAACCCTTCCTAAAACATCCTTGGCCACAATTATGTATTAATTCAATGTTAGTGGCGCATAGGCACTCCAATCAAACGTTAGGCCCTCGTTGTTGTAGGTGCTGTACAAGCATGTAACAAAGACAACAGCTCCTGCCCCAGAAAGCTCACAATCTAAGTGACAGACAAGATGCAACCGGAAGCCAAAACAATCAAATACAGAGGGAAAGAGTTGGAGGACGAGGCAAATGAACAGAGCTAAGCAGAGAGTTGTGTTCATAATAATTCTTTTTTAAAAAACTCTGAGACTGGATTCCCCAATGCACCCTGGATTCTGTGTGTCTCTTCTAGTCCACAGCTTCTCAAGCCAGGAGAAATGAACAGGTTTCAGGAGTTACAACTCCCCTCGCTTTCTTTACGGGCTATAGGGAAAGGGATCTCCTATGGGGGGGGTCTTGACCCTTCTCTCGGTTGTAATATGGGGTCATGGGGAGGGGAACATTGAAACCCACTGCTCGAGATAAGCTCTTGAGAGCAGGGATTGGCTTTACCTTTGTGTCTTGAACAAGAGCAAAGCAGTGTCAGCGCTAGAGAAATAATAAGTGCCTGGCGTTTTAGCCACACAACTGCTGTTAAAGTGAGGGAGAAATGCTGAATTGAACCTGGGCATTGCTCTGGAAATGGATGGAAAGCAGCCAGAACTCTGGGGCTGATTGTCTACTGTAGCCATAGCTCTGGAATGGGGCAGATTCTGAGCTGTTAACTTCCTCAGCACAGAAAGTGCAGCCCCCAGGGCGTTAAGGGCAAAGATGGCTCTAAGCCAACTGGATTATGTGCTGCTGCAAGGGCTGAAACGGCCCTGGGAGTCAGAGCAGCCTCTGGGGCCTTAATTTATGGCAGCCTCTTGGCATCCCCATAGTGTGTTCAGCACCATGGACATGGCCACTGCTGCCCTGATCCACCCAACCTCAACACTAGGCTTGCCACAGGGCAGTATTAGGTTGTTCACATCAGCCCTATGTTGGGGGAATTCTCTCCCAGGCCCTTGTGGCTCTTTTGCAGCGTGGCCTCATCAGCCGGGCCCTATTAGGGCTGGGAGAAGTGGGTGGGAAATTGTTCACAGCATTTTGTTTTTAGTGGTTTGCCACATTGTTTCGGGCAGGGTTTTGGGGGGTCTGGGGGTTTTTTTTTTGCACCCTTGAAAAAAAAAATTCACATAAAAATTCATACTTTTCCACAGCTTAGCTGGCAAAATCCACTTTCAATTGGAAATGTCGGGTGTTGTCTACTTCCTGCCTTGGCCTATACTGAGAAGTCCTGGAAGGATAAATCAGCAAACACATCTGCCGTATAGTATCTAGCCAGACGCACACAGCAAATGGAGACCGTGACAGAAGCAGCCAGGGACATGCTCCTCACTTCCAGAGCTGGCACGGGGCTCTGTACTGGGCCTCACACCCTCAAGGCCCATCCCACTCTGTGGTCCAGCCAGGCCAGAGGGCAAGTCATGTTCAGCAACGCGTCAGCTAACAAGAATTAAACCTTATTGGGAGGATTTACCTTTGATACCTGACATGCGGCCGAACTCCTCCCATGAGTAAGACTGACTTGTGGTGAGTCAGGGTAGGTTGAGTGGGTCCTCAGTCCTTCCCTATCTAATGTAGGTCACTGCAGTAAGTGACATCATGGGGGAACAAAGCCAAGAGGAACAAAGCTATCGTGCTTTTTTGTATAATTTTATTTCCCTACAACTACCAGTGCACAAGTGATTCCAGTCCTGCTGGAAGGGGTACTCTGAGCACTCTGCAATGACTAATACAGTGGCCACATAGGTGCCAGTGTTGACAAGAACCATACTATATGCTTCCTATCCAAATGCAATGGCCGCCTGACTGCAGAAGACAGGCCAGTAACCGACAAACAAAACCCTCTCTGCCAGGGAAAACCTTTCCCCTTCACCTAGAATGGAGGAAGACTGAGTGCAGTGAGGGAGGGAAACAACGTGAGGAGCAGAGATGGTTGAAACGTTCCCCTCAAAATGTTTGTTTGGTGGGAAAAAAAAGATTTTGACAAATGACTTTTTGATAAAATGGAAAATTTCACATACAAAAATTTGCTGCAAGCTAAACCTGAAAGAGTTTCAGTTTTCAGCAACTGAAAATGTTGAGGGTTCAGGTTTTTTCTAACAAAAACTTGAAACATTTGGAAGAAGCTTCTCAATTAAAATGGGAAGGGGATGGATGGCTTCGTTGAAATAATTCAATGGGGGGGGGGGAAGGGGGAATATTGTCCTGGCCAGCTGAACTTGAGGTTCTGTCTTGCAAATGAAATGTACCACAATGGCCTGAAACCAGCTTACGTTTAGCCCCAACTCAGGCAAAGCTTCCACTAAATACAAGAAGAGTTTGCTTTAGTAAGGGCTACAGCTGTGTGAAAAAACAATTTTCCGGGTCAGTGGCTGAATCGAAGAAGTCCGAAAAATTTCATTTCAGGTCAAACTCAATGTTTCATTTGACCCAAAACCTTGTTTAATTTTTGAGGGTTTTTAAATCTTCTTTTAAAAATGAATAAATTGAAGTAACATTCAAAATGAAAAGCCAAATGTTTTGTTTCAAAACTGTCAAAAAAAAGTAGACTATTTTTTTCCCAATTGAAACAATTTGGCAAATTCATCACAAATTGTGGAACTGTCTCGGTCAACCCACATCTGTATGTTTGTCCAAAAAAAAAAAGCATTGTCAGCAAAATTTTGCCTGGTTGTATGATGTCTAGTAGCTCTTTAAAAAAAGGATTTAGGAGCAACCTAAATACTCCCACCATTGTTATCTGAATGTCAGATACAAAAGTGAGACTCATCTCACCTCCTTTCTGCTCTTCACCACCATGGCAGCTGGGTAGTGTGGGAAGGTTTGCTTCAACCGGTGGGGTCTTGCACTAGGTCGAGGTTCCTCAGATGGATGGTGGTTTCTCCTCAGTGCTAGCTAGGGTTCTGCCTCTCTCTCCATACTTACCCATCTACTTACCTATGGTATCCATCACTGCATTATCTTGGTGCTTGTAGCAAAGAGCCATGGCCACCCTTGGAGATTGATGGTGGGGGACGGCCAGACACCGGCTGGTGGGCAGAACCAGGAAGGCCACGCTCACCACGCTGGAAGCTGAGGGGCGGGACAGGAACCGGAAGTATAAAAGGCGGGCCTTGTAGCTCAGTTGAGCAGCAGCTGCCAAAGGAGAAGGATGCGTTCTCCCCACTGCTGATGGAGGAGCCCACATCAGACTTCACCTGACCTCCCAGAGCAGCCAGACCCAACCGATGCTGAGGAGCTGCTGGGGTTGCCGCTGGCGGTGTACCCTGAGGAGACACCAGACACTCACCGCACCGAGGTACCAAACCTGGGGAGAGCAGGGAGTAGCCCAGGGAAACTAGACAACAGTCTGGTAGAGAGCTGGCCTGATACAAGGTCAGCGTGTTGCAGGCAGATCCCCGCTGACCCAGAGGCAGACCACTCCGCCACTGTTAGGGCCCTGGGCTGAGACGTAGTAGAGTCGAGTGGGCCTCTGCCACCCCACCTTCGGCCAGGAGGCCGGTGTGAGTCTACCATCCACTGAGCTAGACTGTGTTGGGCACCCGCCCCTGCCTGAAGGCCAGGCTCCTAGACTCTTACTTGCTCTACCCAGCTCTAGACTGCTGGGTCCCCCGCCCTGCCTAAGGGCCGGGGCCCCTGAACTGTTCACTGCTCTACCCTGCCTGCGGGTTTGAGCCCTAGAAACAGCTACTATCCCCCTTGCACTGACTGCCATTCCAGGTGCGTGACAGCAAAGAAGCGTGGCCACCCTCAGAGATTGACAGTGAGGGGTGGCCACACACACCTACCCGCCTACGGTACTAATCGGGCAAATTCCTCCGGCATCAAAGTTCATGCTACTTTGATGCTTGAGCTAACTGCAATGCAGGTGGAGCTGGTTACTAAGATCCACCCCAAAAGGAACCAGCAGGAGGTGGGACTGTGGCCCATGTCACCTCCAGGCACTTCCCCAACGGGTCACCCCGCAATGTAATTCCACCTTGTATCTGGAAGCTTCGGGGCCCATTGTGCTCTCCCACCTCACCCCCCTGCCAGCCAGTGCAGCTGATATTATTTATTGTGTTACAGGAGCATCTAAAGACTCCAACCAAGATTGGGGCCTCTTTGTGCTAGGTGCTGTACACAACGAGAGAGCCCCTTCCCCAAGGAGCTCACAATTTAAATAGAGAAGGGAGGCGAAGGGGATAACTGTGCCACAGAGAGGGGAAGTGACTTGCGAAAGATCACACAATAGGCCAGTGGCCAAGCAGGGACTAGAAACCCAATCTCCTGGTGTCTAGTCCTGTGCCCAAACCACTGGACCACACCACCTCAGCCACATGGTCAGGACTTCCCAGGAGAGGGGTGGCCCTTGGAGTCCCTCTATAAGTGGAGTTTGCAAGTGCGGAGGGGGCTCATGCTGACTCCTGAGTGCCTGTTCTGCAGGACTGGGAATGGGGGTGAGGGCATTTTCCCCCCATCTGCTCTGACACCTCTGGCTCTCCGGGGAGTATCCCTTTTGCCCGCTATACCCTTCATAAAGGCCAGGCAAGCATAATATAGCCCTTAATTAACATTGGACTGCATCTTAAAGTCAAGCCCGCCTCCTCTCTCACACACAAACACCCATCCCTGTGCAGCTTCCAGTATAATTCTGCTTAACCTTTCGTTAATGATCGCCTCCCCTAGGTAACCAGTCCCAGCCCGTCTCTTAGCTGGGCACATAATGCGACACAATGTGAGCAATTTGGCTGTTCATATCCCATCACTCCTTGAAGTAGCGTTTTCATCTGAAAGCCTCTCGAATTATACAGGCAGCACTTTTTATCGTGGCACATTTTCTATTAGTCATTGCTTAATCTATATTGGACCTACCCTTTCTTAGCAGAATAAGATAACGGCGGTTACACAAACAGCAGAGTAATCACGCCCCTGAGCCTTTCATGAGAGGGACTATAAAACCGCTCGTCCATCGCCTGGGATGCGGGGGGTGGGGGGCGGGAGGAAATAGGCCTGCTGAAAAAATAGAGACTTGGTAGAATTGCTGTATTGTGAACACACTGCAGAGGGCCAGAGGCAGAGGTGATATGTTAAAGCAGCCTCGACAAGAAGGAGAAGGGAAACAGGAGAAGTTAAGAAACAAGCTGGGAAACTCAAAGTGAACTCCTCTCTCTATTGGTATTGTTAGGATGTGTAACCCTACGTATGTTGCATCCATCCTCATTTATCTAGCGGCATTTATCGGCATGATTGGCAACCTCACTGTTGTCTTTGCCTTCGTCAGTAATGCTGTCCGGCACAGAGCCCTTCTACCCTTGGACAGAATCATCGTCAACATGGCCCTGGTGAACCTCTTACTCTGCTGCTACCAGGTAATCCCTGGGCTCATCTTCTTTGTTAATGCCAAGGCTTTTGGAAAGCTGAGCTGCAAGATCCTCCTCTACACTTACCACACGCTGAGGCTGATCAGCATCTGGTCAGTGGAGAATTTAAGCTTCCTTCACCTGATCAAGATCCGAAGACCTAACCACTGCTGGTCAAAGTTTGTCTCCAGGCACCAGGGGCAGTATGTAAATAGCGTCCTTGTGGGATGTTGGATCTTTACCATCGTTTTCCATATCCCTTACCTTCAACAGGACGGAACAGCAGAGAAGACTAACAAGACCATAGAGTATCTGGCAATTACAACCTGCTTAAGTTACACAGGGACTTTCATCATGAAGTTCACCACCTATGCGTCAGTCAGTTTGGACCTCATCTTCATTGTCCTTGTGATTGTCTTAAATGGCTTCATCATCGACCTGCTCTGCAAGCACCGGAGAAAAGTCAGGGCCACGTGGACTACCGATAGCAGCTGGAACAAGCACACAGCCCAAGCCACAAAAATCTTGCTCTCGTTGCTGTCCATATATGTGGTTTGCTGGATCTCTAATGACATGGTCTGGATTGCCATCATTTCTGGGTTAATTGAAAGCGATTTTGAAAACAGTGTCCTCAATGGTGTCTATGGAATTCTGTCCTCCATATATTACTCCGCTAGCTCCTACGTTGTGGTGTTTGGCTACAGAAAGGTCAGAGAATATCTGGCTGAAGCCTGCTGGTGCCTGAAATGTGAGAAGCCCACAATCATTCAGAGCATGGAGCTGTAGCCTAGATGTGGTATGAACCAGCTGCTGGCTCCTTCATCCTCCAGAACATAAACATAGTTCTGCAACCCTGGCTTTCTTTGGACTTTACAATAGCCCTCGGACCATGCTTCTGAAATCCTGCCTTGGATAATTGCTTGAAATTCAGAAGGTTCCCATTTGCTTTCCCCGCCTCCCCACCTTTATAGCAATATTCATACTGAAGCAGTGTAAAGCAGGGTAGGGAACTATTCAGATAGCAGGCCTAACAGACACTACACAATGGATACAGCAAGGAGATCTGCCACCGAAAACACTCAGCAGAAAGCGTATTTCAAAAGGCAAGCAGCAGGTAAACATTTGCCTTCAGTCAGCTGAAAGCAAATGGAAATATGCCAATCTTTACCAACCCACAGCGGCATTGATCTTAAACAAAAGACTGAGCGCACACATGACCCATCAGGTGTTTGATGTTCATTATCTTTTACAGCTGCAAAGGTGGCAGGGGGAGAAAGTATTGTTTTTTAATATTGTCACTGTCTCCGAAGCAGTCTCTTTTCTGCAATAGATCATTGAAACAACAAATGCTCGCTGATGTTCCAAGCAGTCTCCGTGTACATGTTTAGCAAATGAAATAATTAAGGAATCTGGGAAAATTAACTGAAGAATTCTCTTCTAAACAGGTTCTTATACTGTGCGTATCAATGTAGTATCTTGAGCACCTTCTAGTATCGCATTAAGCAACATGACTAACATCTGTTATGTGTTCGTTCTCTCATCCTCTCCCCAGGTGGAGAAACGTGTGCAGTTGTGTGTCTTGTTTTGATAGGGGTTTCTTTTTGAATGGGTGGAGAGTTTTGGGGGGTAGATTTTAAGTGGTGGTTGGTTTTATAAATATACCTGTTGCTCTGTATTTATGTTAGTGAAGGCAGGTGAAAGCAATGCGCCTTGCACTTGGTGGTGAAGTCTATGATGGTCCTTAGTTTCTGGGGGAGTTTGTTCCACGGTCTCAGATTGGCCCTTGGGAAAGCTGTGTCTTCTACACAGATGAACTTGACTTTTATTGTACAGAGCATCATTGTGTCAGAGTAGTGGAGCTGTCAACCATGGTCTTCACCCCGGAGCTTTCGGGTACGTCTACACTACAATTACACCCCCATGGCTGGCCCGTGTCAGCCGACTCGCACTTGTGCAGTCTAGACGTTCGGGCTCAGGCTGGAGCCCAGGCTCTGGGAACATCCCCCCATTATGGGGGTCCCAGAGCTCGGGCTCCACGCCGAGCCCAAACATCTACACTGCAGTTTTACAGTGCCACAGCACAAGCCTCATTAGTCCAAGTCAGTGACACGGGCCAGTGCAGATGTTTAATTCTAGTGTAGACATACCCTAGGGGCAGGCCATGGAGCACCTCGAAGATAAGTGAACCTGGTATCAGATGATGCTTTTACACTTGAGAAAGCTAGTGTGCAAACTAGTAAAAAAAATTTATTTCCCCAAAGAATATAAAATGTGAAATTGCATCAAGTGTATTTTGTGCTTTTCTTCATTTCCGTGCTACATACGGACTAGAACCTTTAAATCCAAACCCTCACTCCCCTTCGCGCTCCATATCTAATCCTGGCCCTGATGTTTTATATCTGAGATGGATCCCAAACTGGAAGGGGCCTGTTTTCTGTATGTGTTTAGTCATGGTCCAAAATGGCTCAAATCTCCTGAGAAGAGGGGAATGTGTGGGGTTTCCTTCACTCAAATCCTTTCTAAAGACACCCTTCTCCAATGGTGTACCCGAGAGTCAACATACAATCACAAAATAAAAATCCACAGCTGAGTGATATTGTGGTACATCCTGTCTGCTCAGTGTCTGTCTAGATTTATGTGAGACTGCCCATGTATTTTTGTCTGAACAATTCTCATCTCTTCATAAGTAATCAAATCATAATGATAATCAGCTGATCTCTCAAGAGTTCTGCCCATTTGAGGCCAAACTTGAGAAGAGCTCACGAGCTCAGCACCATCAAATCCAAACCCGACTTGTAACCCCGCTTGGTTCTCAAACCCAAAACTTGCCCTACACCTCAATCTGGATAAAGTTCTGGATTCAAATTCTGCTGCCCCAAGACCTCTCTCCCATTCTAACCCAGTGGGGCAAAATGCCCAAAATTAAGCTTGTTGGTGGTTAACAATCTGTTTGTGCCTATGTAAACATAGGCTTATAGTAGTCATTAGTTGTGTACAGTCACAGTCTTGCCTTTGAACAGATAAGGTTCTGTCCACAGGGCTTATTTCTGTAGATGACAGTGACTTGTCCTGGGTGAACTACATGCACAATCTAAATTCACCCTTGTGCAGAATGCTAGCATGAGCCCACTTAAGCCCTCGTGCCACTCTAGGAATCTTTTACAAAAGATCAGGGGGAGGATCCTCTTTTGGAAAGTTATACCATCTTTAGGACATCTTTCTGCAGTGGGAGCTGTACCCTAACCCAGCCCAGGGTCCAGCCACATATGTTGATTTCTCTCAGACTTCTTGATTCTGGCCTGCAGATTCAAGATAGTATCAGCATCAGGGCCGGTGCAACCATTTAGGCGACCTAGGCGGTCACCTAGGGCACTAGGATTTGGGGGGCGCCATTTTCTTCAGCAGCAACCGCGGCGGCCGGATCTTCGGCCGCCCTGGTTGCTGCCGGCATTTAGGCAGAGGGAACTGGGGCAGAGGGGCGTGGGGAGGGCAGCCTGCAGCAACTAAGGGGGGGGCACGCAGGGGAACTCCCTGCCCCAGCTCACCCCTGTCCCGCCTCCTCCCCGAGCACGCCATCGCTGCTTCACTTCTCCCGCATCCCAGGCTTGCGGCACCTAAGCTGATTGGTGCCGCAAGCCTGGGAGGCGGGAGAAGTGAAGCAGCGATGGCGTGCTCGGGGAGGAGGCGGGGCAGGGGTGAGCTGGGGCGGGGGGGTGCCTCAGGGTGGGGGGTGGGGAGCTGCCACAAGGGGGGTGCCTCAGGGCAGAGGGGGGAGCTGCTGCGGGGGAGGGAGGAGTACCTCAGGGCGGAGGCGGGGGGGGCGCAAGGTGGAAGTTTCGCCTAGGGCGCGAAACATCCTTGCACCAGCCCTGATCAGCATTCTCTCCTCCTGCTACATAATTTCATCTCCACCGATCTTCTCAGCTAGGTCAGCCGCTTCTCTCTTTAAGGACCAGCATCTTGGAGTGAATAGACGTTCTGAGTGCCCTGATCACTGCTAGAAGCTCTTTTATGTCAGCATTTGTAGATGGAAGGATTTTTTCCCTTGTTTTGGAGGCCTGAGCTCCATGTTTTCTCCAGTAGGGAGTGGAGACATGACATAGCTCTTGACTTGGATGGTTTGGTGACTGGATTCTTGTGAGATGATTTCTGAGGATCATATGTTGACATTGGCGGCCGAAGTAGAGGTGAATTCTGCAGCTGCCCACTCAGTGATGGAGGATCAAACTGCCACCCCCAGCAGTGCCCCCTAGGGCCTTGTGTGATGGTGCTGCCCGTGGGAGCCAGCTGAGGTCACTCAATTAGGGTGAACGGCAAACGGAACGGGGTAGACAAACACCAAAAGCTGGTGGATATTCCAATACTTAGATTTATAAAGCCAGCACAAAACAGCTTCTAAAGTACCTCACTGGTTACTCAGAAGTCCAAATAATGCAGTCCCCTTAAAGTACCCAGCCTCCGGCCTCCATCCAAACACACATGTCAAACATATGATGATAAGTTCTGAAAATCTTATTTCATCATATAACAGAAAAGGTTCTCCTGATCCCAAAGGACCAAGCCCCAGACCCAGGTCAAATGATAACTTAGATTTTACCCAAAATACTTGCTTATAGTCAATTCTTGTTAACTAAACTAAAATTTATTTTAAAAGAAAAGAGACAGAGTGTTGGTTAAAAGATCAATATACATACAGACTTGAATTCAATTCTTGAGGTTTAGATACATAGCAGAGATGAGTTTGTAGTTGCCAAAAGTCCTTTTAGAAATAGACATTGGACTATAACCTATGGCTATGTTCAGGGTGACTCCAGACAATGATTGCAGATCTCAATTCTTATGGCTTAGGGTTTCCCCTTCTTGAAACCCAAAGCAAATCTGAGATGAAGAACTGTGTACCGGGTTTTTATATATTTCCAGCAGCCTTTTGGCCTGAGAAAACAATAGGCTTAACTTTCCTTCTCCCAAACATCATGGCAGTTAGCACAGGGTACTTTATCCATTAAACAGTTCAGATACAGGTTACCACAACCTTCAAAGAGACATATAGACAATAATACTGTTTCACTCAAGTGTCTTCCTAAATGCTAATAATCCTTTTTTGATCTGTGAATCAAAGCTATAGCAATAGACAAGACTTGTTTGCTTACATCACAAGACCTGAGCAAACATCAACCCTTCTATCTCTAACAATGCATTTATATATCCTCCTAACCAATCTTTAAAGTTCGGCCATGGGTCAGGTCCGTCTGTGAGTTAATTAACTCTTTCTGGCCCTGTGTCCCTTTCAATGAGATATTATATTACACTCATAATGTCACACCTTGTTCTTACTTTTTAATGACTTGATCCACCACTGAAAATGTACAGTAAATGTCACAGTCACCTGGTTTCAATATTCCATATGCTGTATGAATCTCTCCTAGAAGATGGCTTGAGAAGATTTCCTGTTGCTTGTGAAAGATACCAGATTGACAGCGTTGGAAATGGAAGGAGGACAGTTATGCTGGGGGACAGAATACCCCACATCTCCCTCTTGCAGGGTGCTAACTCTGTCCTTAGAAGCATCAGGTGCTGGTCTCTGTTAGAAAGGCTATTGGGCTAGACCAGGGGTTGTCAAACTTCATTGTACCACGACCCTCTTCTGACAAGGAAAATTACTACACGACTCTAGGAGGGGGGACTGAAGCCTGAGCCCTCCCCAAATCCCGCTGTCCCAGATCGGGGGGCCAAAGCCGAATCCCCAGGGCTTCAGCCCCAGGCAGGGGGCCTATAACCTGAAGCTCTCAGGCTTCGGCCCTGAGCAGTGTGGCTTGGGCTAACGCCAGCCCTAGCAACCCCATTAAAACAGGCTCATGACCCACTCTGGGGTCCCGACCCACAGTTTGAGAACCGCGGGGCTAGATGGATCTTGGGTCTGAGCCAGTCTGGCAACTCCTATGTTCCTCTAGTTTTCCACAGATCAGGTAACACACAGGCAGCTGCTGTGTAAACTTCCGCACAGTGCCGGGTTCCTGTGCCTCACTTTAGGAGCGAGGAGGTGATTCCACCTCACTGGCCAATTCAGTGCTGGCCTTCTCTGCTGAGCCACCTAACAAAGGTGCTAGGTAAAGCATTGGCAACACCATGTTCTAATTCTAGGGCCTGCTAGAGGTCAACCCGCTCCAGCTTTTCAGTATTTTTACCGTCTTTTAACCAAAAAAACCACAAGAGCAAAGCTTCCCCCGACTCCCCTCTTAAAACCAAAATAATGGGTTTGGCTCACATCCAGGCCAACGAAAGCAGCCTTCCTGCTCTCAGATCTATCTGCAAGCCCTGTGCCGTTCAAGCTGAAATGCAAACACACCTCGTGGGTAATGCAGTTTGCTTAGCTGTTGGTAAGTTTAGCCTTCTCAGTGGCAACTATGCATGCAGCAGGCAATGAGGTGCTCTCTAGAAACGGACTGATCGTTTTCTAAAGCCAGTCTTGGGCGTGGATGCAGCTCGGAGTCCAGCTTGATCTGTCCATAATATTTTTCAGGCTCTTTGCTGTAAATAGGGTAGAACCCATCTTGTTAACAGGAAAATACCTGGAAGTTGCCCCTACGTTCAAAACAGAGGCTGGATAAGCATACGCAAACCCTTGGGTGGCTTTTCCATTCATGATGAGGAACACACTCTTTCTTTCTCCCAGACTCTGACGTATGAGCTGAGGCTGTGCCACAATCCAAATCTCCACCTCATCCCTAACTTCTGGGGATCAGAAAAAAGTGGGACCCAGATACAAAGCACACCTGGCTTTGATTCTACAAAAATCATACTTGTGCTTACCTCTTACACAGATTGCAGCTCAGGTTGGCATACCCGCTGTGATGGTTTTCTGGGTACCCATCCAGGACGGCGTCACCTTGTTACTCCCTGCCTCCAGAGTGAGGGAGTCCTTCTTGTGGTAGCTGGACGTCCGTTCCCTGATGCTACGAGCCTTTCAGGCACTCATGCACTCTCCTCAGGGCTATGCCAGCCCTAACTTTGCCTTGCAGGTTAGCAATAGATGCACCCTGTGTCCCTTTGAATTGTTCCCCTTTAATATCGAATCCCTGACACTGGCTAATCTCAGAAATTCCAGCTCCTCTACCTCCAAAGGGTCAGTGTGCCCCAGTTTACGAGTTTCACTTTCAAGCACCGCTCCTGTAACCCATACAGCACTTGTGAGCACTTATAATAAACCAAAAGGTTTCTTTAAGCATAAGGATTTCACTAGCAATTAGGGAGTAGTGGAAACAAATGGTTACAACAAAAACAAAATCATAAAATACGAACCTGGGTCTACGCTCATTAACAGCTACCTCCTAGCTCTCCACCCACGGAAGTTCCATCTACTGCAGAGCTTGCTGGTTTCCCAAGAACCAAGATCCAGAGGTTCATGGAAAGCTCCCCACTCTGCCAGGGGTTTTCCCGAGGCCACGTCTTCACTACAGACCTATATCGCTATAACTAGGTTACTCGGGGATGTGAAAAATCCGCACCCCTGAGTGACGTAGTTATACCACCTAACCCCCCATGCAGATAGCGCTGTGTCGACAGGAGAGCTTCTCCCACCAACATAGCTACCACCTCTTGAGGAGGTGGATTAACAATGTCGATGGGAGAAGTTCTCCTGACGGTGTAGTTGTCTCTTCACTGAAGTATCACTGGTGCAGCTGCGCCACTGTAGTGCGGTATGTGAAGACAAGCCCTCAGTGAATGGACCTAAAGCGCTTTCTCATACATTCTTTTATACAAAAAACAGTGCTCTATTCAGAGCCAGGGCGATCTCCCACCTGCTATCATGTTCCTTATACCAAGTGGTTTTGATCATTGATGGTTTTCCATTGACTCTTTCTGGGATATGGCACGGGCAGACAATAGAACCTTGCACTACCTTGCCATTTGACTAGAGAAGCGGCTCAAACAGGACATCACCAAGATGCATTATCCCTGGTGACTAATTTTTACTCCAAGTCCATGAAGCATACTTTCACTATCAATACGTTGTTCCTTAAACATTATCCAGACCTCTCTCTTTCAATGATTATGAGTCTTGCCAAGTTAGAAGCTTTCTGTAGATACCATACATGTTACTGTTTATGGATCAATAACCTTCAAGTCATGGGTATAGTGCAGTGAGTTTGTCAGGTCTGGGGTGAGATGTTTGCAAAGAACGGGGACCCTTTGCCAGGTGGACTCTGTGGCACACCCACACTAGCTTTAATTGAACTAGTGCAGCTAAAAATAGCAGTAAAGATGCATTGGCCCAGCTTAGCAATGCTAGTACATACCCACAGTCCCAGGGGGTTTGTACAGCCCATGCCACTGCATCTTCACTGTTATTTTTAGTTGCATTAGCTAGATTAACCCAGGCGATAACGATCTCTCTACTTGCAGCATAGACATAGCCTCTGAGAGACTGCAGCGGCACATCCAAACCAATACATTCTATGGATCTGATTCTCTGCCCACTTGCAGTAGGGTAACACGACCAGCTACAAGGGAATTTATTCCTGATTTCCATTGGTGTGAATGGAAAATCAGGCCCATCTGGGTCTTGGTTGCTTCTTGCGTGTGTTGTCTGACTCAGACAGCACTGCCCTGGTTTATTTCAAATGTAGATGATTGTGCCAAGAACGAGATAACAGCTTTAATTAAGAAGGTTTTAATGGAAGCGAGTGGGTGGGCAGGTGAAATTAAAAGGGGGTTGAAAGTGACAAGGCTCTTGACTAATGCTTTCTAAAATGGGTACAACTCACATTTTGAAAAGATAAAGGAAGCTCATTACCGTGCTGTATAAACAGCTCGGAAGGCCTTACTGCTATCAAAGCACGATAATGATAATCATTAATGATACCTCGCTCTTACATAACGCTTTTCATCCTAGATCTCAAAGCACGTTGCAAAGGAGGGTAGTGTCATTATCTCCATTTTACAGATGGGGACACTGAGGCACAAAGAAATGAAGTGATTTGCCCAAGGCTGGTAGCAGCAGCTGGAATAGAAACTGGTCTCCTGAAAGATTGATAACTAAGTGCTCTGATGAAAGCCCCAGAATGTCCAGCTTAGAGATTTCACTTCTGGGCCATTTCTCCTTCACCCCCCACTAGGATAGCCCCATACAGCCCAAAAAATCCCAAGTAATTCTT
Source organism: Mauremys mutica (assembly GCF_020497125.1). Taxonomy (NCBI): domain Eukaryota; kingdom Metazoa; phylum Chordata; order Testudines; family Geoemydidae; genus Mauremys; species Mauremys mutica. Next base: position 135,969,267 of record NC_059076.1, on the reverse strand, counting down.
AAATTGTGCTCACTGGCAATACAAACTCTATGCTTCGTCTCTGTATCATGCAAAGCTGGCATCAATGCAATGTCAGAGTTGAGACATAATACACTCAGCTCAAGAAATTCAGAAAAGTAGGGTCTCTATCACTGTTAACTCAGCTGCATTATATCCCCTGTAATATAAATATATAGCATGAAATATTATATATTGTAACGGGCTCTCCAAACTTTCCAGAGCCTGGGCCACATTGTAACAGGAAGATTGTCTCGGGGACTATCTTCCCTCCGATCAGCTATCATCCAGTCCCACCTCTCCTCCCATTTGCGATCGCATGGACCACCATTTGCGATCACATAGTCTGCCATCTGGCTTCCAATTTACCATCACCCAGCTCCACCGCCCAGGCACAATCCTACAACACCCCAGCGACTGCTACAGCAAACCCTCAGGTGGAAAAGTCATTTATGGAAATCTGTATTCTGAATTGTGTTTTGTCTTTTGTGCAACAGGTTAAGAACAATGGGTTTGATTCCTCGTTGCTGTCGATCACACCAGTGCTGAAGGGGTGGGTGAAGCGCTACCAGATCGCAATGGTTGGATTTTACCTTAGCACTGGGGAGAAGGATTGCACAAGGTAGAGGCAATAGGGAATTAGGTCCAGTGTCTCTTTTTGCTGTTTGTCACAGTTCAAGGTAACTGCACCTGTATTCCTTCTCGTGGTCCAGCCAGAGCACCCACTCTAGACTCTCATTTCCTCCGCCATCACCTGTCTTGGGCAGAGACCCGCATCTCTCCCCCCTCCTGACCGGGGTAGTTGCAGACTGCACAGCTCCCTGCCTACACTATCACCTCCCCAGCAAAGTCAGGCTGCGTAAGCCGGCCTGCTTTGCTTTTCTCCTCTCAGACAGAAAACAGTGTAATGCCCTAGTTAAGCGATCACACAGCTCTGTCTAAGTGTAAGCGGGGGAGTGGTCCCACTATTGTGGGGAACTTTCCTCGCTTCTGCACTACCCCGGTGAGGTGGGCTAGCGGAAGGATCTGAGTCCTCGCTCCTACTTCCGTTACCCAGAGGCCTCCCTGCCCTCGCAGACTCCCCTTCCACTCTCCTGTCTGGCAGGGTCCTTGTAACCCCAGCAAGGCTGGGCCCAGGATTCCTGGGGGGCTTGACCCCCAACCCTGCTGTAGTCACCTAGGACAGAGGCTAGGGTGTCCCTACTCCGGGGTACTTTCTCTGCACTGGACACTTCCCTGACCCACTGATCATTACATACAATTTAAAGCAAATACAATTTATTTAATCAGCAATTAATTTAAAAAAAGAATAAGGAAAAATGGGAAAGGTTAAAGGAAAACACATCACCCTGCTCCGTGGCAGGGAACATCACAAACAGTGTCTCTGGAACATCAGGGCAGTTCACAGTCTGTTCCTTGTAGGTCCCAGGCCTCCTTCTCAGGCCCTGGCTGTGCTGCAGGGATGCTGCGGGTTGGACACTTGCAATGGTGGTGGCCATACACCTCTGGGCTTTGGATGGTGGGACCCTTCTTCCCAGCATCAGCCCCCCGTTGGGTTAAGATCCCCCTCCCAGTATGGCCTGCAATGATCCTTGGCTGGGGGTGTCTTTCTGCACTGGACCCTTTGCCCAGGGTCCCCCCTTGGCTGGCCCCAGTTGCTCACCGCACCCAGCTCCAGACTGCTCCAGCGCCAGCTCCACTGTTCTAGCTCCGGCTCCACTCAGCCTCAGCACTGATGCTGCTGCTCTGCCTCCAGCCCTCTGGGCTGCTTCTCTGGCCCCTCTGGCTCTGTGGCTACAGCCCTGCTCCCAGCACAGGGTCTGCTCTCCCTGGGCCGTGTCTCTGGCTGACCCAGCCCTGTTCCCAGCACAGGATCTGCTCTCTCTGGGCTGTGTCTCCAGCTGGCGCAGCCCTACTCCCAGCACAGGATCTGCTCTCCCTGAGCTGTGTCTCTGGCTGGCCCAGCCCTGCTCCCAGCACAGGATCTGCTCTCCCTGGGCCGTGTCTCTGGCTGACCCAGCCCTGTTCCCAGCATAGGATCTGCTCTCTCTGGGCCGTGTCTCTGGCTGGCCCAGCCCTGCTCCCAGCACAGGATCTGCTCTCCCTGGGCCGTGTCTCTGGCTGGCCCAGCCCTGCTTCCAGCACAGGATCTGCTCTCCCTGAGCTGTGTCTCTGGTTGGCCCAGCCCTGCTCCCAGCACAGGGTCTGCTCTCCCTGAGCTGTGTCTCTGGCTGACCCAGACCTGTTCCCAGCACAGGATCTGCTCTCTCTGGGCTGTTCCCTGGCTCTGTGGCTGCAACTCTGCTCCTCAGCTCAGCTTGGGCCCCTGCTCTCTCCTTAGCTCAGTCCCATTCTGTCTGACCCAGGCAATTCCAGCTCACATGGAGGATGGGACCCCACCACCCCTGGCCTCCTGATTCCCTGGTGGTGGGGGGAGTCATTCTCCACCAGAGCCACATGGGGACTGCAGGTAACTACGGCATTAAGAGGATTATGAGAGTGAATCCTCCCCCACCACCCCAAAAATCCATCAGCATCCTTCATCCCCCATTAAAATCCTCACAAAGGTCCACCAGCAGCCACAAAACACACTTGGTTCCTTGCTGCGAGCTCAATCCCCACTTTCTTTGAAATTTAATTAGTTAGAAACCACAGCTAGTTTGGGGAGGTCCAAAATGGGAAGCGGTTGAGCACCACTGGAATACAGTCCAACAGATCTTAAAATAGCAGGAGACTTGCATTGTGTTTCCAGACAGGAAGAGACGTGCTAGCCAAACTGAACTGAAGCATCCAATGCACCTTTATTTATCTTGTGTAAATTTTATCTCCTCTTTTCCACTTGTGTTAATGTGGAACAAGAGTGACACCTAGTGGTACGAGTAGACATTCATGAGTATATAACTTAGACAGGGTCTGATCCTGGTAATGAATACACATCTGTGTAGTCCCTCCCTGTGCACGAGTAATCTTATTAACTTCACTGAAGGCTGCAGGGATTGTTCCAGTGGATGCAAATTGCTCATGTGGGTACGGCTTGCAGGGTCAGGCCCAGAATCTGGGCTATCCAAGGGTATTTGTTCTGTTTCATAAGGGTTAAAGCGAATTTGACAGTGGTTCTGCTACCGTACTGTGCCTTCTTTGCACAGTAGTCTAAAGGGCCAGAGGAAAGTACAAATGATAAATAGGCAACTACCGGATCATAAAAATAATACAAAGTTCTATAAATCTCCTGCCAAATTAAAATTTCTACTTTGATAAAATAATGAGGTAGATAAAAAAATGTGTGGAGTCCCTAGTTTCTCTCTCCTATTTAATGTTTAGTATCTTATATCCAGAGCAAACATAATTGACTAAAAATATTTGATGGATGTAGACACCGGGAAAGGAGGGCATTCATGAGGGGGATTCGAGCAGTTACAGGATGACATTCAGGAAAGGAATGATTAGGCTGAATAAAATGGAAAACATTCCGACACGGAGATCTCTTACTCATGAAATATTCTCCTAAGGGAAGTGGCAGAAGCCGCATTGCATTTGATTCCTTCACATACCGTACAGTCAAGCTGTGGAACTTATTGCCAGGGGATGTTGTGAAGGCCAAAAGTATAACTGGGTTTAAAAAAGAATTAGAGTTGTTCATGGAGGATTAGTCCATTAATGGTTATTAGCCAAGATGGTCTGGGATCCAACCCCATGCTCTGAGTGTCCTTAGCCTCTGACTGCCAGAAGCTGGGAGTGGATAACGAGATGGATCACTCGACAGTTGCCCTCTTCTGTTCATTCCCTCTGAAGCATGTGACATTGGCCACGGTCAGAAGACATGATACTGAACTAGACTGACCATTGGTCTGACCCAGTATGGCTGTTCTAATTTAAAATTAGGTTGGTTAATCATTAGCAAATATAGTGCAGGGAAGGGAAGCAATCTGCATGGGTAAGGCCTTCCAAGGACACCCCTCACAAGCTCTTCCACTAGATGGGCGTGTAGGAGCTGGACATGCCATCCACTTCCAGGAGCCGTCTGAGGTAAGCACCGCCTGGCTGGAGCCTGCACCCCATACCCCCTCCTGCACCCCAACCCCCTGCCCCAGCTCTGAGCCATCTCCTGTACCTCAAACTCCTCATCCTCAGGCCCACCCCAGAGCCCACCCCCCCCAGCTGAACACCCCCCCGCACCCAACCCCCTGCCCCAGCCTTAAGCCTCCTCCTGTACCTCAAACTCCTCTTCCCTGGCCCCACCCGTGGCCCACACACCCAGCCAGAGCCCTCACCCCCTCCGGCACCCCAACCCCAACCTCCTGCCCTAGCCTGGTGAAAGTGAGTGAGGGTGGGGGAGAGTGAGCGATGGAGGGAGGGGGAATGGAGTGAGCAGGGGCAGGGCTTCTAAGAAGGGGCAGGGCAGGGGCGGGGCCTCGGGGCAGGGGTGTTCGGTTTTGTGCAATTAGGAAGTTGGCAACCTGAGTTTAGTGTTTGGACTTTATGAAATACTTGGTAGGTTGCTGCATGCATTGATCTCATTTATTATAGCTGTATCCTACATTATAAGGTAATAGTATTTGCTCTGTAACTATAGAAGTGTTTGCTATGAAACTGGAAAAGCTCAGAGTCAGGAGAGAGACATTGCCAAGTGTGACATACTACTTTATCACGAGAGGTGGTGTCTCCTGCTAAACAAAAGAAGGCCTATAAACATCAGACATGCCATTGTGGGACATCATTGCTGATGGCTCCCCCATCACCCATGAAGAGGAGACATGCATGAACATTCATCCCAGCAGTTTGAACTCTAGGAGAAGGGACTAAAAATGCCTGACCAGAAGGAACTTTATCTCTATATGATGCTTGAACTCTGTGGGGCAAAGACACCTAAGCATAAGCAAGAGATTCCCCAGCTGGTTAGCCTGGGTTAGCCCTAAAGGACACACAGGGCTTGCTAACTATAGAAACTTCGAACTATAGAATGTAAGACTGTAACTTATTTGTGTGTATGTTTACCTGCTTTAACCTTACAAATATCTCTCACTTCTCTTGCTCAGCGAATAAATGTTTAGCTAGTTTACTATAGGAGTGGCTAGAAGCATTGTCTTTGGTTTGAGATCTACAGTGCAAAGGGGGTAAGTGACTGGTCCTTTGGGACTGGGAGTAACCTGAATATTATTGTGATTTTTGGTGTAAGGGACCATCCGCCACAAAGGCAAGACAGGTCGGAGTACCCAAAGGGGTCTGTCTGTGACTGCATGCTGAGGCTGGCTTCCTGCCTAAGGCGTTCACACTTGATGATCGCCACCCGGAGCGGGGGCGTTGGGAAAGTCAAGGAAAGCGAGCCGGGAACCAGCCTAGGAGACACCCGTTACAGCTGGTGTCCAGGCCAGCCTCTGCCATGGCCCCACCCACGCACCCCGGGCCAGGCATGGGGCCCTGCAGGCTGTGGGGCCCCTGATGCAGCCCGGGACAGCTGTCACTGCCATTGCAGGCAGCTCCTTAGCCACCCCGTGCCCGCCACGCTGTTGGAACAGGCACCGAAAGGGCCACCCCTGATTTGGGGCCCTCACTCACAGCCGCCACCCCCCCCACACACACACTTCCGGGATCGGAGGCGGAACGTACCAAGCCGCCTCACTCGCCCGCCCCCCTGAGCTGAGTCGCTGTGGAACCGGCCGCGGCGGCGTTCGGGAAGGAGGCGCCTGGCCTGAGGGGGCGTGGCCAGGCCGCCGGGCGGGGGAGGGGCAGTCACGTGGGAAGATGGACCCGGTGCTGTACGTGTTGGCCGCCGCGCTGCTGGCCGCCCTCATCGTCTTCGCCAGCCGGTTCCGGGGCCAGGCGCGGGCAGGTAAGGGGGAGGGGCAGTTCTCTCCCCGGTCCGCCCCTCGGGGGGGCCTGTCCTCACCTCGGTCTGGCGCCCAGCCCGGGGGGCGGGGCAAGCGTGTTACCTGCGGGGGCTGAGAGGAGCTGGGAGCCTCCCCCCCACCCCCGGCTGTGTCCTCCGGGGGCCCCGCCACATGCCTGGGGGCAGCCAGGCCCCTGGGGGGAACAGGTGCCTGTGGGGGAGGATGGGGGGCCTGGCCCCACTGGGGGCAGGCAGGAGGGGGCAGCCAGGCCCCTGAGGGGAACAGGTGCCTGTGGGGGAGGATGGGGGGCCTGGCCCCACTGGGGGCAGGCAGGAGGGGGCAGCCAGGCCCCTGAGGGGAACAGGTGCCTGTGGGGGAGGATGGGGGGCCTGGCCCCATTGGGGGCAGGCAGGAGGGGGCAGCCAGGCCCCTGGGGGGAACAGGTACTTCTGGGGGAGGATGGGGGGCCTGGCCCCCCTGGGGGCAGGCAGGAGGGGGCAGCCAGGCCCCTGGCTCACTGATGGGGAACCCGGGGGTGGTAGAGGCTGGGGGCATTAGGGAGGAATTTGGGGCAGGCCAGTGGTCAGGTCCCCATGAGGACGATGTAATGTGGCGTTTCCACAGCCTGCTGCGCTGTGACACTGTTGTGGGGGTGCGTTGCCTGGCACCTGGTTTATATCAGCCGCGGTGATCAGTGAAATGTGACTTTTTTTTATATTAGGGGGGCATCATTAGTGCTTCACTTCTTCGCTCTCCATTTTATTAGCGTCATTGGTATTGCCATAGCAACTGCAGGCCGTGCTCGGGAATCAGGGCCCTGGTGCTGTACACATGCACAGAACCAAGCCGGTTCCTGCCTCGAAGAGGTTATGCTCAGAGTAGCTGCTGACTGTTTTCTGCAAGAATATGCGAAGAAAAAAATCCTGGCTGGTCTTCTGCTATCAGGCTGGATGTATTGATTGAAATTGACTTTTGTGGGCATTTCTGCTGCCCCATCTGTTAGGAATATAACTTTTCCCATGGCAGACACATTTACTGATCAGTTTCCTCAAATACCCTGCTTCAGCTGTTGATCATACTGGATGCTCCAGATCCTGAAGAAAGCAGAATCTGTTTCCCCCCGGTGAAGCACTTGGGCCCCAATGGTGAAATGCTCTTTGTGGGTATTCCTCATGCCCTGGACTGTGAGATTTGGTTATATGTGGAGTCGGGCGATTCCTCAGACTGTTAGAAAGCAATTCCCACCCCAGGTCCTCTCCTAGGAGAATCTTGTGAACACAACTTAGAAAGTCTATAAAGAGGACAGAGTTCAAAGCCTTAAGTCTGGTCTACATAGAAAATTAGGTTGGCCAAATCAGGGATGTGAAAAATCCTCCTCTGAGTGGTGTAGTAAAGCCATCCAGTGTAGACAGCATTAGGTCGACAGAATGATTCTATCGTTCTAGCTCAGGGGTGGGCAAACTTTTTGGGGCGAGGGCCACATCTGGGTGAGGAAATTGTATGCAGGGCCGGGGCAGGGGGGGTGGAGTGCGGGATGTGGAGGAAGGGGCTCAGGACAAGGGATTGGGGCAGAGAAGGGGTGCAGAGTGTAAGAGGGGGCTCAGGGAAGGGGGTTGGGGTACAGGAGGGGTACGGAGTGCAGGATGGGGCTCAGGGCAGGGAGTTGGGGTGCACGGGGTGCAGGGTGCAGCAGGGAGCTCAGGGCAGGTGGTTGGAATGCACAGGAGTGCAGAAAGGGGCTCAGGGCAGGGAGTTGGGTGCAGGAGGGGTGCGAGGTACAGGCAGAGGGCTTAGGGCAGGAAGTTGGGGGGCGGGGGGCAGGAGGGGTTTGAGCTCCAGCCCGGTGCCGCTTACCTAAAGTGGCTCCGGGGTGGCAGTGGCGCACACCAGGGCCAGGGCAGGCTCCCTGCATGCCTGCCCTGTCCCCACGCCACTCCAGGAAGTGCTGCGGCCCCTGGGGGGGGGGGCAGAGGGCTCTGCATGCGCACATGGAGCCCTTTGCCTCCCGGCCCGGGGGCTGCTTCTGAGAGCAGCGCCGGGCCCGCAGCACCACCAGGGGTAATCCCGCGGGCCGGATCCAAAGCCCTGAAGGGCCGGATCCGGCCCGCGGGCCATAGTTTGCCCATCCCTGTTCTAGCTACTGCCTCTCAGGGATGGGGATTACCTACTCCGATGGGAGAAACGCTCCTGTCAGCATAGGTAGTGTCTACAGTGAAGTGCTGTAATGGCACAGCTGTGCCACTATAGCATTTCAAATATAGACAGGCCCTTAAGGTTTAACCCCCACCCCTCCCCACACACACATGACTGGCCCCTGCTTTTGGCCTTGTCTATAGCAGGAAGTTTTCACACAAAATTCCCACTGTTGCTACCACCAGGTCAGCTTGATCGGTGGTAGCATCAGGGAAGATGAGATGCTGGTAGCTAGCAGTGTTTTAGGCACCGTGTTATGCAGCCCTGCTCTGAGAAGGGGTTTGGTGACACAGCGCCTTAAAATGGTGTTGGCTGCCTGTGGATGCAATAGTGTAAAACTGCTGCGGCAGTTTCCTTGCAGCCCAAATGTCATTAGCAAAAGCCAAATGGAGCCATAAACTGTCCGGATCATAATTAAGAAGCCTCTCCCTTCACTTTTAAAATGCACTGAAGACCCAAAGTTGAGGTCTATACTAGAGACTTTTGCCAGGATAGTAATGTTAGTTAAGGTATGTAAGTGACATTTTTCTGTCAACAAAAGCACTAGTGCTTTCGCTGGTATAGCTTATGTCACTTTTTTGCTGGCATAAACTCTATCCACAACAGAAGGGTTTGCTGGTATGGCCATACCTTTTCTAGTGTAGACCTAGCCTTAGCGTTTCTTCCACAGCAGCTCAGGACCTTGCTGATACCTAAGGCAGAGCAGGCAGCTGCCTTGTCCCTACCTTAGATGTTGACACATCGGTAACTCTTGCGGGAGAAATACCACTTCCTGAACTCAAGACTTGCAAGCCAGGGTGAAGCAAGAACTGTGTTTTATCTTGGTTTTTGGTGGGGAGAGAGGAAGGGGGAACAACTTACTTGGAGCCCATGCATCTATTTATTAATGATCTGGAATCTCAAATAGCCTTTCTTTAAAAGGCGTTTGTTTCAAATCAGTTTATATTCAGAATGTTTTAATTGTGTTGAAGCTTTCTTTAATGGCATTTTGTGACACCACCTGACTTGTCTTTGTCCTCAAACAGAAATGTTTTATTATTTATATTGACTTCTGTAGCCTCAAAGAACTTTACAGAATTGCAACCCTGGGCTTGATCATGGCTTCCTTGCACACCAAAAGGTTGTTTTCAAAACCACTGGGACTCCCATGCATTTGATGGCAGGATGCAATCTGCCACAGGGGTCATTTCACTGCACTCTCTTCTTGGGTGGAAGGCAGCAGCTGTTACAATTATGTTAGTAATTCTACATCCTGCTGTGAAAGGTGCTTTAGGCCAGGCGTCTTCAGCATGGGGGCTTGCAAATAGGTTTAGGGCGTTGTGATAACCTCACAAAGAGAGTTCTGTATGTCTGAATAGAGGTCCCAAAACTTCTCTGATGTGATGAGAGGTCACAGTAAGGAAAAAGTTGAGAACCGCTGTTTTAGTCAAGTGTGTAGTGAGAACAGGTGCTCAGTGTCACTGTTTAAAGGTAACTGCATCTATATTTCTTACTCTGTGGGTGTCCTTCATGCACTTAAAGGTTTCCAGCACCCAGCCATCACCTCTCATGGATGGAGACCTGTGTCTCACTTCCTTGTGAGTAGGGGTTTTAATGCTGCACAGCTCCCTGATCTACACGGTACTAACCCCAGCAAGCCAATCTGCCATCACCTCTGCTTTGCTTTCTCTCCGAGGTATTGCCTGCATTCACAAGTTACCACACAGCTCTTTCTAAGCAAGCATGTTTATTCATAAGTAAGGCTAAGATTTAGTCATAGGCATTTTTAGTAAAAGTCATGGACAGGTCACGGGCAATAAATAAAAATTCATGGCCCTGTAACCTGTCCATGACTTGTACTATATACCCCTGACTAAATCTTTAGTGTTCTGGGAGGCTCTGGGGGTGCAGCTGCAGCTCTGGAGGAGGGGCTCTGAGGCACCTGCTGGTTCTGGTGGGGACGGGGGGTGGCTCCGGGCTGCCCACTGCTGCTCAGGGTGGGGACTCTGGGGTGCCCACTGGTTCTGGGGGGAGGCTCCGGGGCATCCGCTGGTGCTCGGGGGAGGGAGGGTGGCACGGGACCACCACTGCTGGCAGGGGACGGCCCCGCCAGCCCGTGACCGCTGCGCTGCTGCTGGGGTGAGGCGGCTCAGGACTGTCGTGTTACGAAGGTGTGGGATGGGGTGGCTGCCCCTGGGGCTGCCCGAGATGCTCAAGTGACCCCGGGGTCAACCACACCTGCCAGCTGCAGAAGTCACAGAATCCCAGAAAGTCACGGAATCAGTGACCTCTGTGACAGACTCTCGGCCTTATTCATAAGGGAAAACATTACAGTGAATGTATATAAAAACTATAAAAGAACTTACATACATGCTTAAAAGGTCACTCCCACCCCACACCCCCGCTCCAACATAGGTGTCAGGCCTTCAATCCCACAAGTGGGTTTTCCCTGTGGTTACAAGTTCTCATCAGTCTTTAGATCAGCCACCAGATTGAAGGCCCTGAGTCAGTTTAAGGTCAGGCTGTTTATCTAGATGTTCGGTTTGTTTGTTTGTTTTTTTTCCAGTGGTCTCTGAAGAATCCAGTTTAAAGCAGACTATGCACTTTCCCAGGAGGTGGTACCTCTCTGGAGGTGTTATAACCTGAATGATTTGCCTACTCATCCCTTTCTGTTCGCACTTCCCGCAAGAGCTGCGATAACCCTCCTCCTATGGAATGTGTACAGTCCCTAGCCCAGAACGATCCATGCCCTTAATGCCATATGGTCTCCCAAAGACATTGCAGAAAGCTGCCCATCTGTCACAGTCAGGACCTTGACTTTGTGTCTCCTTGGAAGAGCAGTGCCTGCAGCAGCACAGTTTTATCCTGCTGGGACACTAGTGCAGTCCCACTGAGAGTAAAGAGTGCTGCCTATTTATGAAAACCAGAAATTACCCTATATCACTTTCTAGTGTTTGGAAAATTGAAACTTGGGAGTGGGGGATCAAAGATCCTTTCTGGGCTATATCATTCTATCCATCAGAGATGGCAGACAGCGAGAAGCATCCTGCGGGTTTGCAGGATTTTTTTTTTAAAAGACATGAAAATTATGGGATATGGATGGCATTATAGGATGAGGACAGTTGCATGATGGGAACTTGTCTCGTAGCTCCCAGAATTCCCTGTGTGACTCATTTCTACCCCACAACACATTGGGTAAGTCTCCCAAAAGGCTTTGCACTGGAGAATGGCTTATGGCACACTGGGATACCTGTCTACCCATGATACACCACACCTGGCATTGACACAGACACTCCTGGTGAGTACACACCGTGCCAGCACAAGGAGCCAAGCATGCGCATGAATGAGCCGTCTACTAACTGCGGCGACTCTATGCCAACGTAACTGGTGTTAGACGGTTTGTAGTGCAGACATGGCCTTGTTCTGTATGCCAAGACTGCTATGCAGTGTCGTACACCACATTGGTAAAACTGTGTGTGCAACGTATGTATGGCTTTTTTTTAATGGTACGCCTTGGCCATGCTAATTTGTGCTACTAGCTCCTTGGATGTCACAAGCTGAATTAGTGTGTGGATAGGAGAGAGAGGGTCTTGCAGGAAGTGGTGTGGGGATGGCTTATTTGAAATATATTCATAAGGCAGTTGCTGCAGTAGTGCTTATCTCTACGCTAATGTATAAATAAAAGCAGTAGGTGGTGCTCGTTCGTCTGAGTCAGTACAGAGCTAGTGACCCAGGATACCAGTAGGGCAGTGTTGCAAAACTGTCACGAAAATCTGCCAGCCCAGGCACAATGTTGACTTGCTGACTTACCATGCTATTAAAGATGCTAATGTTATATGAGGAGAGAGCATATTTTACATGCTGATCAAAAAAAATAAAAATTCTTTGCTGTGGGCAAGTAACATTGTGTAAAGTTGTGTTAGGGAGCAGTCTTGGAGGTACCTTATTTGAAATTAGATGTAAAACTGCCGCTCTAAGCGTTTTGGGACATGAAAGAACCCCTGGCGCTCTGGGAATGGGTGCCAGGGAATGGATCACTTGAGGATTCCCTGTTCTGTTCATTCCCTCTGTGACACCGGCATTGGCCACTGTCGGAAGACAGGATACTGGGCTAGATGGACTTTGGTCCTACCCAGTATGGCCATTCTTATGTTGTATAACATTATAACCCCAATGCCTTTGCTAAATTCCAGTTTGGAAAACTGTTCTGCTTTCAGTGGGTGGTTTGTATTCTTCTTTCCTCGTTTAGCTTCGTCTAGTGTCGCTTTGCATGTTATTTGCTGTGGATCCAGGTGAAGTGATCCATATATGAACACTTCTGGTTTTAAACGGCTTTAGGCTCTTTCCGGATTTCTTGTCTTGCCCCATTCCGCTGGTGGGTTTCAGAATCCCAAATGAAGCTGATCTTGCCGCCCACACATAGGAAAATCCAGTTTCCCCCTGAACCGAACTGGAGCTATGAAAAACTTGGATAAAATTAAACATGCACATCCAAGGTATCTGTTTTCCTGTTCTGCTTTTTCATTTCTTTGTTTTGGTGTTGTCCGTTAATTGGGGCAGGTTGTTATGCATTATTATATTTTGCTCAGGGTTTATAGTGTGCTCTGTTCTGAACAAAGCTCGGATTGATAAGGCCCCATCTGGCCATCTAAATAGACAAGCAATACGGGTCAGTGACTCTGGGCATTAGTTTCCTGGTTTTTGGGTTTTTTTAAATATACTAAATACTGCTTTCTTTGCTGGATTAATACTGATAGATTTGGGGACTAGCCATGTGATTTGAGTCAAGGTGATGCGGTCACTCGGTTCACACATTTGTCCTTGTGAGGGCTGAGAGACGGGTTTGAAATGAACACGCACTTTATAAATAGATTTGTTTCTCATGAAATGTGTAACGGTCCCTGCTTCTCAGGAATTGTGTGCTGGGTATTTTTTTAGTTACACAAAATAAATGAGCACTAAAATTTCCCAACTGATGCGCTATGCGGGGATGTCTTTAAAGTTTGACAGGCATGTTGAATCCATTTAGATTAAAGGATACCAAGCCTTGAAGGGTGCGATGTTTTTTAAGAGGCTAAGAAATACCATATATGTATTTTGTATAGGGCCTCCATACGCACTGTATCCCAAAACACTTCTCAGAGTTTTTACTAATAGTTACAAAGCGCCATAATAAATATTTGTGGTATACTGTATCTCATTGAATTACTTTATAGCTCTCAGAAGCATGCTAGGCATGTCACAGAAGATAAGATGCATTCCCTGCCCTAATGAGCTTACTCTCAAAATTTTAGACGTGATACAATAAACGAGGGTGCCAAACAGAAGGAGATGAATGGGTGAGGAGGATGAGGGTTACTGCCTGAACATATGGTAGTGACTTCCTCAAGGATTTTGTAGTGAATATTCTCCTATGGTGGCACCACAATAGAAGTGAGTTTTTTTAGTATGCGTTTCACAGAGGAGGGGGTAGTGACATGGCAGAGCAGTGTGTGGAGGGCACTCTGAGCTCAATCCTGCAAGCTGCTGGCCACACTGACCCCAAGCCAACCAAGAACTTATGCACATGCTTAACTTAAGCATGTGAGTAGTCCCCTCACATGCTTAAAGTTAAGACTTCAGTGAGACCATTCTCACGGCAAAGTGAACCATGTTCTTAAGTGCTTTACTGGCTCAGGTCCAGAGTGCTCCATGCCTTTCAGGATTGAGCCTGCCATACGTAGGTGGCAGCATGCAGAAAAACATGGAGACGCTTAGGGGACAAGTGGATGAAGCTGGTCATGAAGGGTGGCATTGCTGGAGCAGCAGAGGGGATGGGATAGGATGAGATGTGTGTCTGGATGAGTAGGTAGGGGTGGAATTATATAGGTGACACAAGTATAAATTTGATGCTGTGGATACTTGACAAATCAGCCAACAGGGGACAGGAAGGTTGTGGGGGGACTGGAGAAAGCTGCATCACTCTGTTACATACTCTTCATCCGTGATTTGTAACCTTTATGAGTAGATAGGTGGACTCAAGCATGGTTGTATGTATCCTTGAAACATAATATAGGTAGCTTGTACCTCTTGCTAACTTTGATCCACCAGCACCCACTTCCGTACTTGTCTATTCTGAGGAGCATAGAATATCAGGGTTGGAAGGGACCTCAGGAGGTCATCTAGTCCAACCCCCTATTCAAAGCAGGACCAATTCCCAACTAAATCATACCAGCCAGGGCTTTGTCAAGCCTGACCTTAAAAACCTCTAAGGAAGGACATTCCACCACCTACCTAGGTAATGCATTCACCGCCTTCCTAGTGAAATTTTTTTTCCTAATATCCAACCTAAACCTTCCCCGCTGCAACTTGAGACCATTACTCCTTTTCTGTCATCTAGTACCACTGAGAACAGTCTAGATCCATCCTCTTTGTTAGCTGCTTTCAACTACCTGAAAGGGGGTTATCAGATCCCCCCTCATTCTTCTCTTCTGCAGACTAAACAATCCCAGTTCCTTCAGCCTCTCCTCATAAGTCATGTGTTCCAGCCCCCTAATCATTTTTGTTGCCCTCTGCTGGACTCTTTCCAATTTTTCCACATCCTTGTAGTGTGGGGCCCAAAACTGGACACAGTACTCCAGATGAGGCCTCACCAATGTCGAATAGAGGGGAATGATCACGTCCCTCGATCTGCTGGCCGTGCCCCTACTTATATAGCCCCAAATGCCATTAGCCTTCTTGGCAACAAGGGCACACCGTTGACTCATATCCAGCTTCTCATCCACTGTATCCCCTAGGTCCTTTTCTGCAGAACTGCTTCCTAGCCATTCGGTTCCTAGTCTGTAACAGTGAATGGGATTCTTCCGTCCTAAGTGTGGGATTCTGCACTTGTCCTTGTTGAACTTCATCAGGTTTCTTTTGGCCAATCCTCTAATTTGTCTAGGTCCCTCTGTATCCTGTCCCTACTCTCAAGCATATCTACCACTCCTCCCAGTTTAGTGTCATCTGCAAACTTGCTGAGAGTGCAGTCCACACCTTCCTCCAGATCATTAATGAAGATATTGAACAAAACCGGCCCCAGGACCGACCCTTGGGGTGTCCGCTTGAAACCGGCTGCCAACTAGGCATGGAGCCATTGATCACTACCCGTTGAGCCCAACGATCTAGCCAACTTTCTATCCTCCTTCCAGTCCATTCATCCAGCCCATACTTCTTTAACTTGCTAGCAAGAATACTGTGGGAGGCCGTATCAAAACCTTTGCTAAAGTCAAGGAATAACAAATCCACTGCTTTCCCCTCATCCACAGACCAGTTATCGCCTCCTAGAAGGCAGTTAGGTTAGTCAGGCATGACTTCCCCTTGGTGGATCCATGGTGGATCCATGGCATGACTTCCCCTTGGTGGATTCCGGATCACTTTCCTCTCCTCTAAGTGCTTCAGAATTGATTCCTTGAGGACCTGCTCCATGATTTTTCAAGGGACTGAGGTGAGGCTGACTGGCCTGTAATTCCCCAGATCCTCTTCCTTCCCTTTTTTTAAAGATAGGCACTATATTAGCCTTTTCCCAGTCATCCGGGACCTCCCCCGTTCACCATGAGTTTTCAAAGATAATGGCCAATGGCTCTGCAATCACATCCACCAACTCCTTTAGCACCCTCAGATGCAGAGCATCCGGCCCTATGGACTTGTGCTCATCCAGTTTTTCTAAATAGTCCAGAACCACTTCTTTCTCCACAGGGCTTGGCTACACTTGCAAGTTGCAGCGCTGGTAGAGGCTTTCCAGCGCTGCAATTAGTAACCGTCCACACCTGCAAGGCACATCCAGCGCTGCAACTCCCTGGCTGCAGCGCTGGCTGTACACCTGGCCAGGTTGGGGTGTAGCGATTGCAGCGCTGGTGATCCAGCGCTGCTCATCAAGTGTGGACACACACCAGCGCTTTTATTGGCCTCCAGGGAATAAGGAGATATCCCAGAAAGCTTTTAACTAAATTACTCTTTGTTTTGTTATGCAGCCTCTCTTTGTTTTGTTGTGAACTCCGATCGGAGCTCCGTTGAACTGCTTATCTAAAAAACAAACACTGATCACAGCAAACAGGAGCTATCTGTACCTGGCTGTGAACGATCAAATGAGAGGCAGGGAGTGAATGTTTGCTTGACAGAGAAACAGCGTTGGAGGCAGGCTGTTTGCAATTAAGACCAAGGGTTCGCGAACATTTTGTGATTTTTCAATCCAGGAAGCTAAACTGTTGGCTCCAAAAATCCACTCTCTCTCTCTTCCCCGCTCCCTGTCACAGTACACCACCCTCCACCCCCCTCTTTTGAAAAGCACGTTGTTGCCACTTGAATGCTGGGATAGCTGCCCATAATGCAGCACTCCCAACAGTACTGCAAATGTTGCAAATGTGGCCACACACCAGCGCTGGTAGCTGTGAGTGTGGCCACACACCAGCGCTGCTCCTACACAGCTGGATGACCAGCGCTGCAAACTACCAGCGCTGCAAACCGTAAGTGTAGCCAAGCCCACAGAGGGCTGGTCACCTCCTCCCCATACTCTGCTGCCCAGTGCAGCAGTCTGGGAGCTGACCTTGTTCGTGAAGACAGAGGCAAAAAGAGCATTGAGTACATTAGCTTTTTCCACATCCTCTGTCATAAGTTGCCTCCCTCGTTCAGTAAGGGGCCCATACTTTCATTGACTTTCTTCTTGTTGCTAACATACCTGAAGAAACCCTTCTTGTTACTCTTAACATCTCTTGCTAGCTGCAGCTCCAAGTATGATTTGGCCTTCCTGTTTTCACTTCTGCATGCCTGAGCAATATTTTTATACTCCTTCCTGGTCATTTGTCCAAGCTTCCACTTCTTGTAAGCTGCTTTTTTGCGTTTAAGATCAGCAAGGATTTCACTGTTCAGCCAAGCTGATCGCCTGCCATATTTACTATTCTTTCTACACATCGGGATGGTTTGTTTCTGCAACCTCAATAAGGATTCTTTAAAATACAGCCAGCTCTCCTGGACTCCTTTCCCCCTCATGTTATTCTCCCAGGGGATCCTGCCCATCAGTTCCCTGAGGGAGTCAAAGTCTGCT
Organism: Mauremys mutica; assembly: GCF_020497125.1. Taxonomy (NCBI): domain Eukaryota; kingdom Metazoa; phylum Chordata; order Testudines; family Geoemydidae; genus Mauremys; species Mauremys mutica. Next base: position 135,952,209 of record NC_059076.1, on the reverse strand, counting down.
TTTCTGAAGTCCAGGGTCCATATTCTGCTGCTCTCCTTTCTTCCTTGTGTCAGGATCCTTAACTCAACCATCTCATGGTCACTGCCTCCCAGGTTCCCATCCACTTTTGCTTCCCATACTAACTCTTCCTGGTTTGTGAGCAGCAGGTCTAGAAGAGCTCTGCCCCTTGTTGGTTCCTCCAGCACTTGCACCAGGAAATTGTCCCCTACACTTTCCAGAAACGTCCTGGATTGTCTGTGCGCCGCTGTATTGCTCTCCCAGCAGATATCAGGGTTATTAAAGTCTCCCATGAGAACCAGGACCTGCGATCTAGTAACTTCTGCTAGTTGCCGGAAGAAAGCCTCGTCCACGTCATCCCCCTGGTCTGGTGGTCTATAGCAGACTCCCACCACGACATCACCCTTGTTGCTCATACTTCTAAACTTAATCCAGAGACTCTCAGGTGTTTCTGCAGTTTCATACCGGAGCTCTGAGCAGTCATACTGCTCTCTTACGTACAACGCAACTCCCCCACCTTTTCTGCCCTGCCTATCCTTCCTGAACAGTTTATAGCCATCCATGACAGTACTCCAGTCATGTGAGTTATCCCACCAAGTCTCTGTTATTCCAATCACATCATAGTTCCTTGACTGTGCCAGGACTTCCAGTTCTCCCTGCTTGTTTCCCAGGCTTCTTGCGTTTGTGTATAGGCACTTAAGATAACTCGCTGATTGTCCCGCTTTCTCAGTCTGAGACAGGAGTCCTCCCCTCTTGCGCTCTCCTGCTCGTGCGTCCTCCTGGTATCCCATTTCCCCACTTACCTTAGGCCTTTGGTCTCCTTCCCCCGGTGAACCTAGTTTAAAGCCCTCCTCACTAGGTTAGCCAGCCTGCTTGCGAAGATGCTGTTCCCTCTCTTCGTTAGGTGGAGCCCGTCTCTGCCTAGCACTCCTCTTTCTTGGAACACCATCCCGTGGTCGAAGAATCCAAAGCCTTCTCTCTGACACCACCTGCGTAGCCATTGGTTGACTTCCACAATTCGACGATCCCTACCCAGGCCTTTTCCCTACACAGGGAGGATGGACGAGAACACCACTTGTGCCTCAAACTCCTTTATCCATCTTCCCAGAGCCACGTAGTCTGCAGTGATCTGCTCAAGGTCATTCTTGGCAGTATCATTGGTGCCCACCTGGAGAAGCAGGAAGGGTTAGCAATCCGAGGGCTTGATGAGTCTCGGCAGTCTCTCCGTCACATCGTGAATCCTAGCTCCTGGCAAGCAGCAGACCTCTCGGTTTTCTCGCTCGGGGTGGCAGATAGATGACTCGGTCCCCCTAAGGAGGGAGTCCCTGACGACCACCATCCACCTCTTTCTCTTGGGAGCGGTGGTTGTGGAACCCCCATCCCTAGGACAGTGCATCTCACACCTTCCAATCGGTGGAGTCTCCTTCTGCTCCCTTCCCATAGATGTATCTAGTCCACTCTCCGCATTAGTACCTGTGGAGAGAACATGAAAACGATTGCTCACCTGTATCTCCATTGCTGGTACATGGGCGCTCCTCTTTCTTCTTCTGGAGGTCACATGCTGCCAAATTTCTTCACCGTCCCTCCGTCCCCTCTGCGCAGCCTGCTCCGATTCTTCAGAACATTGTACCCATAGAAGCATATCCTGACGTCTTTCCAGGAAATCTTCATTTCTCTTACGCAACGCAGGGTCGATAAATGTTTCTCCAGAGCTCGAACCTTCTCTTCCAATATAGAGACCAGCTTGCACTTTGTACCGACAAATTCGCTTCTGTCCCGTGGAAGAAACACAAACATGGCACCACCTGTGCAGGTTACAACAGCTTAACGCTCACCTTCCATAATTTCTTCCTTCTAAGAGCTTCCTCAGCTGTTGCAACAACTCGCAGAAGCCTGCAAGATGAAACTGCACTGAAGTCTGCATGGGAAAATGAGGCAACACTGTATGCACAGATTGTGATCTGTAGTCCTTATTTGTCTACAGAGTTTTCCAAGTGTAGCAAGAAGTGAAAAATACACACACGTTCGCAGGTTTGAACAGGCCAGATGACGTCAGGTCTGAATAGCTGAAGTGCAAAAAAACCAAAAAGATCTGAATCATCTGAAAAGAAGAAAAACACTTTTGGGTCTCACATTCTGCTTACCAGATGCGAGGAGAAAAGAATATATATTTTTAAAAAATCACTTATAGGGCTGAAAAATGGAAATTCAGCACAAAGGGTCCTTTTTTGGGGGGTAAGTTCCAAGAGCCATGGGCCCATGATAGAATGACAGAGCCGCCTCATCTAGAGCTAGTTCATGGTCACAACAGTCTTTGAAGTGCCTGTCCATAGACACTTCTTATGCCATTTTCCACTCTATTAACAGTAGTGCCTAGAGACCACAATCAACATTGGAGGGGCATTGTGTTAGGCACCCCCTCACTCCCAAGGAGACAGTCCCCGCCCCTAAGAGACTAGCGTCTAAATAAACAAGACAGATAAGAATCATCCCTGTTTTACTGGTGGGGAACTGAGACCCAGAAGGCCAGTTTTTTAAAGGCACTTAGGGCCCTGATACTCCAAAGTATTCTGACTCCTAACTTGCATTGATGGACCTTAGGTGCCTAAATACCAAAAAGTGCAGAGAGGTGTCTGGTGGGATCAATGAGAGCCTTAGATGCTTTTGAAAATCGCACTGGGCACCCAAGCACCTTTAAAAATCGAACCCAGCAAGTTTAAAGGTGGGGTTTTCCAAATGCTCAGTGTTTGCCTACCTCCTGCATAGATTAATCATGTTGATTTAGATGTAATTTGCCTATTGTTGTTTCTGCTCCTTTTCTCCCTACCTCTGCCTGATTGTCAGATCCTTGGGCCACCCTTCTTGACTGTCGGGGAAGATCCAGCATGTAGTAGGTGCTACCATACAGAAACATCATCATTATAAGGGGGCGGCGGGAAGGAATGATGTTCTCTCTGTGTGAAAGATACCTGATCTAAACATTGCAAACCACCCCAACTGCTAGTGTATCGCTAATTGCTGGCCAGCTAGCTCCTTTCACTCTTGCGATGGGATGACTGCAACAGATCAGTATTAAACCTCTGATTTAAAATGTTCCCCTTTTCCAGCTGACGAGGAACACCAGCGAAATGTGGCAGCCATGGTGGCCAGGCCTCGGCCTCACACTGATGAGCGGGGAGAAGGGATGCCCAGACGCCGAAGGAACATGGGCAGCAGGATGCTGGCCCAGAGGAGAGCACAACAGGCAGAAGATGGGATGGAAGGTAACTTCTGATTCAGCTCTGCTTTTAAAAATGGATCGGGCTAGCAGATGATCTTGGTTTGGGTTAGGTACAAGGTAAGGGTCCCAGAATGTCCTGTCCAGCTGCACTGACTGGAGACCGCATAGCCCGAAACTGACCTGACTTAGTGTCCTAATAATCTGAAGGTAAATTTACATACAAGATCTAACACATTGGAGGAAGTTGTATCACTAGAGGTCATTTGCCCATCACAGAAATGGAGCTGCTTCTCTGATGGATTGTGGCAGCTGTTCTGTGCCAGCAATGCGACGCTGTTTCTAGGAGGAAGATGAAGAATACTGGGTTTTTCCCCCCTCAGTTTGAAACTACAAGGGGAAATCAGTAGAAAGGCAGAACATAGGTAATCAGGTTAGAGTGTGACCACTTTCACTGGGGCTAACAGCTTGACCCTATGAAAAGTGCAAAGGGATCTTAGGGTACAAACAGAACTTTGGTACCTTGGTGTTTATACCCTGCCTCAGCAGCGCAAAGCATTGGTTTAGTGCTGTCTTAGGGGAAGGAACACCACCTACTAAATCACCAACTCCACTTCCTGCAGCATCTGGGTTTTCCTTGGTGGGCTCCCATCCAAATACTGGTCAGAGCACACCCTGCTAACTTGAGATTGTATCAGATTGGAACTCTGTTAGGTGTGGTTGTAGGTCAGTGTGGACAGAGTCCCGTAATTTTGTTTTGCATCTTGAGTTAGTAACCACATTATCTTAGTGTGGTTATGGTCAGGAAAGTGCCTATAAGTAACATCTTTTTATTCCCTGTAAATGCTGTTTGCTGACTTTTCTAGCCAAACTACATTTTTGTCACTCCATACTCATTAGCTCCGCAGAGCCAGTACAGCTGTGGGTGAACGAGTTGGATGCTTCTCCGGCTTGAAACATGAACAGCGTTGTTCACTGAGTTATGAACCGAAAGGACACTACTGGTGTCGAGCGAGCTTGACTCTCCAATCCTAGGTTGAGTTTGTAGGGCTCCCATCCAAATGCTGGTCAGGGTAGACCCTGCTTTGCTTGAGATTGCAGCACTGGATGATACAGTATCGTACTGGGAGGAAGGGGAATCTTGTCATTGATAAACAGAGCATATTTGATCGGCAGTCAGTGAGAGAGAACATGGCGCGGCATGATGCTTTGTCTTGGAGAGAATCACACTTTACCAGCTTTTGTTTTTAGTAGATGTTTGCATTTGCTTTGGCAGGTAAATGTGCCATCTAAGCTAATTATATTTAGCTGTGTCACACATGGGAGATTGACAGGGTCTGAACTTTGCTGTTTCTTTTGATGTGCTGGCACACTTGAAAAACAGTGAAATCTAAAAATCTTTTGATGTCTGAAGCCTGGGCCACTCCGACTTTATCCTGAGGAGCCAAATGTGAAGCTATCAAAGCACAGCTGCTTATGTTAGTTTGCACTTTAGCAGTGGAAGAATACATGTCATCAGCCCATATAAATTCTTTTGTGGCTCAGTGCACATCAAAGGCAAGTGACTTAGCCCTTATATAAAGTTGTCTTTGTATTGACATCTGTTTACTTGTTTCTACAGTCTATCATATTAAGACAACTCCTTTTTTCCCTGGGTGTCCCTTCTCTCACCTCTATCTTGTGCTGTTGGTGCACTCTCTTGAGTACCTGAGCACTGCTAATGCTTCATAGGGTATGTCCACACGACCCGTCAGATTGGCGGGTAGCGACCGATCTATCGGGGATCGATTTATCGCGTCTCATCTAGACACAATAAATCGATCCCTGAACGTGCTTCCCCGTCTACTCCGGAACTCCACCAGAGCAAGAGGCGGAAGCGGAGTCAACAAGTGAGCCGCGGCCGTTGATCCCGCGCCGTGAGGACGGGAGGTAAGTCGATCTAAGATACGTCGACTTCAGCTACACTATTCTCGTAGCTGATGTTGCGTATCTTAGACACACACACACACACACCAGTGTAGGACCAGGCCATAGAGAGACCACAGGCACCAGAAATCATATAGTGGCTGGACTTGCAACTGCTTTTTGTGGACTTGCTGCTCTCTTCTGCGGGCTGCCTTTAGATCAGTTGCAGGGCAGTAGGCATCCAGGATTTCAGTTGATGTGTGCTTAAAAATAAGCTGCTCCTCTGTCTCTTTTCTGGTTTGGGCTTGTATTATGGATCAGATGCTTTGGTCTGGCTGGGCTGAGCTTTGTGCACAGAGCACCTTTTCAGTTGCCTGGTCCTGGGGCTGGTTCGGGGCCGGCCTGGTTCCTGACACAGGTTAAAGCAGACTTAAAACTAATTACACCAGCTGCCAAAGTTCCCTTTCTCCCCAAGTACTCCTTATTTGAAAGCTGAGAACACATTGACATAGGAGTCACTGCAGTCACCAGAGGATCCCCCTATGCAGGATGATCCTTTTGGGGGGCAATATCTGGTTTGTCCTAGGAGACTGGTACAAAGTAACCCTAGCAGACCTGAGATTTGGGCCTTGTGTAATTTTTGTTCAGACACTGGATGTAGGTCGTGAAGATTTTTTCCATCTTACAATTAAATTTCCTTACTAGAATAAGACCCCTTCAAGGGAAGAAGGGTGACCCTGTACTTTTGCTGACTCCACTGAGTTGCTGTATCACTTCAAGACTGAAGCCTTCTCCTGTAGAATAAGGGAAAAGATTAATTCAGAAGATTAAATCATTGGTTCTGACCTCTTGTACAACACAGGCTATGGAACTTCCCTGAAACAACTCTTGTTTGAACTAGAGAATTCTATTTTTATTTATTTTTTTGGAAAGATAATCTTGATTTAAAAATTGCCAGTGATGAAGAGTCCACCATGACCCTTGGTAAATGCTTCCGATGATTGATTACCTTCACTGTTAAAAATGTGCACCTTATTTCCAGGCTAGCTTCACCAGCCATTGGATCTTGTTATATCTTTCTCTTCTAGATGGGAAGAGCTCATTATCTAATATCTGTTCCCCAGATAGGTACATATAGATTGTAATCAAGTCACTCCGTAACCTTCTGTTTGTTAAGCAAAAGAGATTGGGCTCCCTGGAGTCTCACCATAAGGCATGTGTCATAGGTTTGTTCCCCACTTTGAACTTTAGCGTCCAAAAGATGGGGACCTGCATGGATCCTTCTAAGCTTAAATCCTAGCTTAGATCTGGTAACACTGCCACCATCCAAAAATATAGTGTTTTGGCACACTTTCTGTTCCCCCAAACCTTTCCCGGCGGGAACCCAGATCCAAACTCCTGGGATCTTAACACAAAGGGAAATAAACCATTCCCCCTCCCAGACTTTCCCTCCCTTGGTCGTCAGGGAAAACTCCTTTGATTCAAACTCCTTGAATCTAAAACAAAGAGGGATTCACCCTCCCCCCTCCTCTCTTCCCCCCACCTATCCCTGGTGAGTCAGACTAATCCCCTGGGGTCTCAAACAAGGGAAAAATCAAACAGGTTCTTAAAAAGAAAAGCTTTTAATTAAAGAAAAAAAGAAAAGGTAAAATTTAGCTCTGTAAAATCCGGATGGAAGTTTACAGGGTACAGCTTATAAAAACTAGAGGGACTCTAGCATAAGTACAAGTACAGCAAAGAGGTAAAATATTGTTCCAGCAAACACACATTTGCAAATACAGAAATTAATCAAAAGACTAATCCGCCTTTCTAATACTCACTATACTGAATAGAAGAGAATATTTCAGGAAGCTTGGAGAGCCTGGATATACGTCTGGCCCCTCTTAGATCCAAAGAGAGAACACCCCCCAAAACAAAGAACCCAAACAAAGGCTTCCTTCCACCGAGGTTTGAAAGTATCTTGTCCCCTGATTGGTCCTCTGGTCATGTGTTTGCCAGGTTCACTGAGCTTGTTAACCCTTACGGATAAAAGAGACCTTAACCCTTAACTATCTGTTTATGACAGCATGTTTTCTAATAATTTAATTATTCTTGTGGCTCTTCTCTGAACGTTCTCCAATTTACCGCATGGTGCTAGGAACAGGATTCCTGGTGCTAGCTTCTAGTTGTCATTGCTTGATTCTTGTGTCCAGCCTGTTCAATTTGTATTTTAATCTCTATGGGTGCTTATAACAAGCTATTGAAATAAATTAGATGAAGGCTTAATTTTATTTACTGGACCTGATAGCTAGATATTGAGGGTATGCGGGGGAGGAATAGTTAATAGAGAGATGGAAAATGATTATTTGGGGAGGGGGGGGGTGTAAAATACCCACCCTTAGCAAGTAGAGCTAAATCAAATTGAAATCTCTTTTTGTGGCTGCTTCTTCCTGCAGTTGGGGTGGGGCAGGACATCTGAATAACTAGCAGATTGGCACAGAAAACAGGGCTGACACGCCTCACGCCAACGCTTTCCCCACAGAGCCTTGGCCCCCAGTGTGTAGGCAGGCTCCTTATACAAAGGTTCTGTGTGGGCTGTGGCAGGTCATGCAGGCAGGCCTGTTAGCCAAGTCTCCCACGCAGGCTCCACCTGCTGAGTAAAATTGTCAGTGGTTAGTTGACTACTTGAAGAAGGTCATTTCTTCTGAGAGTAACCATGGCTATTAATAACCTGCTCGGATCAAAACGGTGGGGCAGACTTTTGATAGAGTGATTCTCAAAATGAGTGAGCCCAGTGAGCTAATTGCTAACCTCCTTATTTCTAAACTGGCGTAGAAAATAGTCTTGGACTGGCAGGTGTTGATCTTCCAGACCACTGTGGTGGTGCTGCTGCTATTAATACTAGTTGCATAGATCTACATGGTGCTGGACAAACAGATGACCAAGCTTGAGCTCTGGGGGGGCTTTCAGTCTAAGCTGGGCATAACACAGCAAGATGGGCAACTGCTGGGGACCTTCCTGGGGCTGGCATTACACCAGTGAAGATAATGAATAAACTTACGGTTAGGTACTGAATGCTCCATGTTTATGTTTGAAATATTGATAAGTTGGGGGCATGGTAGAGTAGAGAGGAAGGATGGCCCAGTGGTTAGGGCACTAGCTTAGGGCTTGGGTGACCTGGATTCAATTCAATGCTCCACCACAGACCTCCTGTGTGAATTTGGGCCAGTCACTGAGCCTTTCTGTGCCTCAGAAAGAACAAAGCAGGAATTTCAAGTAAGAATGCGAGTTTGCGAGGCTCAGGGTTTGCATGTGAGAGTGAGTTTGCATGGCTCAGGAATGGCATTAGCTGAAACCAGCTTTGAAATCTCTTTTTAGTTGATTCAGGTGGAGGTGGCCTTTGCTGGCGCTGACTTTCACTGATTCACCAAAGCTCATATCTCTGGTGGAGTCTGATTGTTTTTAGAGTTTAATGGTTTTGCTGAAAGCCTTTATTCAGACATCAGGTTGAGTGGCAGCCCTGTACTCAAGCTGGATCTGCAAGCCCAGAGTTGTGGCTTGTTGTTGCTAAAATGCTCAGCAGTGAAGTAGTTAACTTTCTGGGCGCTTTAATTTTCTTTGGCAAGTTCAGAAAAGTATCTAACCTCCTATGGGTTTACTCAGACCTTCTGAAGCCTTGATTCCTAGTAAAATGACCAAAATCCCCCAAGAATGCACATAAAACCATATAGCGCCTTGCACAATGGGGCTGGGCCCTCTGAGTGTTACGGCAATAAGATAATTCTTATTGTTTATGCCACAGGACCCTCTGCTTATCTGGTGAATAATTGCTGTTGTTTATTAATTGTAAGACAGTCACCTCAAATGATATCAGAGCCCCATGGTGCTAGATGCTGTACAAACATGTAGTGAAAGACGCTCCCTTCCCCAAAGAGACGATAATCTAAACAGACAAGGGTGGGAGGGAAAACAGGCACAGAGAGGTGAAATGACTTTTCCAGGGTTCACAGCAGGCCAGTGGCAGAGATCTCCTGACTCTCACTCCAGTGCCCTAGCCCAAAACCATGGAATACATCAGCATTTGGGGAGCTATGGCTTCACCTCTCTGTGCTACTGTTTCTTTGCCTGCCTGCAGACTCAGGAAGACAAAACTCAGTTTGCAGTGGGTCACATCTGGAAAGTTATCCTTGTGCCTCTCTACCTGTAATCAAATCTGCAGAAACAAGTAGAGCCCCCCAGAGAAATGCTGGCACAGCAAGGTGTGCCGCTAAGCACCAGGACAATGTAGCTTTTAAAATATAAAGAAATAAAAATCCCAATTTAAACATTGCAGATTAAAACGTAGTAGTTGACATGCAGTTCCTTTACTTACCTCCTGAGACCTGGAGCTCAGCATGGTATGCTTCCTCCAGAAAGTATCAAAAGCCTATCGCTTGCTGAACAGTTTAGCTGCTTAGTTGTCAACTGCTGCGTGAAGAACACAGAAACTGCAATTTGGGCCCTTACAGAGTTTTTGTTTGTTTGTTTTATAATCAGTTTGCCTTTTAAAATGCACAGGACTGATTTGTGTAGCATTTAAATCTGCAGCTGTTAATAATGTTGACATCTGAAACAGTGCCTACATAAAATTCATCTTAATAATGCTGTGCTTTGCATTTATTTTAAATCCTATTATTGTTTTGTAATGCTCATTAAATAGTGGGTCCTATGTACACCTTTATGGGATTACTGAATTTATTCTAAGGTAGTAAATTTGGAAGTTGTGCACTATTTTAATTGGAAGGTCAACCTGCAGTGAATCGCTGACCATTTTAAAATCAAGATTGGATCTTTTTCTAGAAGATCTGCGCTAGGAATTATTTTGGGGCGATTCTCTGGCCTGTGTAATGCAGCAAGTCAGATTAGATGACCATTGACAAAGGTCCCTTCTGGCCTAGGAGTCTATCAATCTGCCTGACTACTAACTAATAAATACTTCTCACAATAGTGCCATGCATCCACGGATACCTGCCTACATTGTGAGGCATCATTAAAGTTTATAGAACAAATAGGGTGACCAGATAGCAAGTGTGAAAAATCGGAACGGGGGTGGAGGGTAATAGGAGCCTATATAAGAAAAAGCCCCAAATATCGGGACTGTCCCGATTTTATAGGGACAGTCCCGTCACCCTACTCTCAAACTCCTGTGAGGCAGGAACTGTTAGTTCTATTAATGGTTGTCGTCATTGGACTGCGCTTCTAGTTTAAGCGAAATAAAACACCATAAAAACTCTTCGGTGCACAATTCAACTTTGTACTGTGCTTCCCATATTCTTCATTAGAAAAGCACCTGTAAATAGTACGCGTTTTGACCTGAATTTGTCATCAGGCTGCATTTTTATAGCAATTTAGATTTTCTTTACGTCAGTAAATAAATTGTCGTGGTTTAGCACTGGCCATCTTTGCCCTTGAGACGTTTCAAGCCCAGACATGAGCAAAGGAGGTGTGATTTCTCAGTTATATCATATGCGCTCGTTCAGAAAAGGAATTTCAAGTGGTTCGACCCCCTTCTCAAAGGAGCCTATGGCCTTTACATGCTGCACTTGGCTGTCATTCAGCATAGACTGGTTTTGTGGCTGCAGATTAATAGCCCAGCATCTTGTCTGAGTCCTAAAATGTCTCACTGATAAATCTTTTCACTTAAGAAAAAAAGAAGCTGCTTGCCTGACTGTCATGTTAGTCATCATATTGCCCATGCTTTTCCATATGGTGGATTGATTTGTTCCCGTCAGTGGCCATGTGTAACAAAGATTCCGATGTAATCAGGGTTGCATGGATTTCTGAAGGCAATATCTTAGTTGCTTCATGTGTTCATTATCATTTGTATTGCAGTCATTTCTGGGAGCCCCAGTTGTGGATCAGTTTCCTATTGTGCTAGCACTTTACAAATATATAACAAAAAGATGGCCCCCTGCCTGAAGAGTTGATAGTCAAAGTAGTCAGAAGTGAAGCTGTGAGGCTGGATTCTGCTTCAGGATTCACCAATATAAAACAGTTTACTCCAGTGAAATTACCATTTACATTAGTGAAACAGAGCAGAATTTGGTCCCTGGTCTACAAACCCAGAGCCCAATAGCAAAAAAACAGTTGTTAGAGGAATACAAAGAAGTGCTGCTGATTCTCTCACTAAGTGCATCTGAATGCTGATGACTATATTACTAAAAGGTTATTTGAAGAAGGGGCATATCTACAGTGTGTGTAGATTAAATGCAACAAAAAAAAAATGCACAACCCCAAACCAAAAATGATCAAGAAACATTCTTAAAATTTTGCCTGTACATCTGGGGAAATTCAAAAATGTGTGACTCCTACGTCAGCAATAACTTCTGTCCCCGTTGCACACAAACACCATTGTCTGTTGCTGTTAGGGTGACCAGGTGTCCTGATTTTATAGGGACAGTCCCGATATTTCGGACTTTGTCTTATATTGGTGCCAATTACCCCCCACCCCTTGTCCCGATTTTTCACCCTTGCTGTCTGGTCCCCCTAGTTGCTGTACATGCCTGACTAGGCCGTAGTGTTGTGGTGGTAATAGCTGTGTGTGGAATCTCAAACGCGATGCTGCATTGAACATCTATTCTACCACTTTAATAATGAAGGCTGTAACTCAGCAAAGCACTTCAGCATGTACTTAAGTCCTGTTAAGCACAGACTGCGGAACGTTGTTAATTTGAAGCGCTTTGCTGAATCATGCGCCCAATAAAAATGTCTAAAGAGAGACGTGGTGCATTTCTAGCAACTGCACATTCAAAGAAATGTGCTGATGTCTTGAGGAAGTGGGTCTTGTGGGATCCCATCAGACACTTCATACTGGGGGCAGGAAAATGTTAATGGTCAGAGGTCAGGGACTGTTTTTTTGTCAGTCCCCGACAAGTGTTTAAACAGCATCTTCTCTGTCATACATTCCTAAACAACTAACATTAACATAGAAAGTATACTCACAATTAACAATTTTTTGTATACTTTACTGCAATACTACTATCCCTCTAGACTCCAAATGAGCATTTCAATTAGACTTCTTAACCAGGATAAAAATTTACTCTCTTGCTAGCCTGAGAGCCAAACACGGGTACAAATATCCCATATGCAGATAAGCCCTGAGGAGCCCATAAGAAATTTAGATCTGATGACACTAGGCAAGTCTTTTAGAGCAGGGACTGTGTTTTCTTATTTGCTTCTGGAAAGCACCAGCCATGCATGTGGTGACTCGTAGAGAGTTGTGAATTAGAAGGGTGTAATTCCATCCAGGGCGTCTGGTGATGCGTCGCTGACTTTGATATTGCCACGTGACCCAGAGCCAAATTATTTTCACACTTTGCAACAGCTTCTGAAATGTTACTATGTAAAATGTGAGTGGGCCTTGTGCTTTCTGTGCATGTGTGGGGGAAGGTGGGGGAACCCTTCTGAACATCTGGTTAGTACGATTTCACTCTTACTGAAACCTGGGCTGAGAAGTCTGCCTCGCATTTATTTCCTTCCAGAGCAAGCGAATAGGGGTATAGTTTGAGAACAATTTACAGAAAACAAATCGAGTAGGAAGCAGCAAAGAGTCCTGTGGCACCTTATAGACTAACAGATGTATTGGAGCATAAGCTTTCGTGGTGAATACCCACTTCATCAGACAGGTGATCTAGTAGAGAAGGTGTCTACTTTCAGTAGTCTGTCTATAGTAGTACGTGTTTCAGTTTGTGAAACTGGCTGTCTGATATGCCACGGGATACACATCCAAAACTGAATCCTATCAAAGGAGAAGGGTACCTGATTCCTCAGCCACCCAAACATCCCCTCTGGCAAATGCCTGAGGAAATCTGGGCCTTGCCCCATGTCCTAAAGGCCAGCAGACTTCGGCTCTGTCAGACCAGGAAGTAAATTTCATGGGGGGAAAAGGGTCCCTCATTGAGAACACACGGCAATCAAAACCCTTCACATTTCAGTGTAGGGACTGTCATAATATTGCCAATTCGAAGTATTCAAAAATCTTGAGTTGGGCCCCAAAAGTTATGATTATATATAAAATTCCATGGGTTTTTTTTCAAGATGGAAGTGTTCTGGTTTCTGAGCCATCAGGATGCACTTGGGTCACGTTTTGGGGAGTGATTTTTCCCCTGCAACCATGTAGGCTAGAAACTTTCAAAAATGAAAACTGAGATGACTCTTGGAACTTGGGCTTTGTTTAAAAAAAAATAAAACATTAAAGCAAATATTGCAAGACTGGAAGCAAAATTACAAGAGTTGACAACACTTTGGCTCAAGCAGCCCAGCTGAACTCAGAGTTTTGTAGATCAAAGTCAACACCATGGATATGCGTAATACTTCACATATAAGTAGGGTCATGAGGTCCCTCTCACAAGGATCTTGCAGTCCAGGACTCCAGTCCTGCAGTTGATTTGAGCATGTGGCCTTATATGCCATGCAGAATCCCAGTGAATCTCTCTTTGAGCGTAGGGGTTAGTCAGCTCTGCTAGTGTTACAAGATCGGGACCCAAGTTAGGCAGGTGAGTGAGTAATAAGACCAAACATGTGGCATGTGAAGAAACAAGGGGACACAATATATTTTGGGGAGGGAGTATGCTCTTCCGAAGACTGCTGCTCATTGGTCACTTGATCAGCATATGTATATGCATTTTTGCACACCTAAACATTTGCACATCTATCTTGCACATTAAATTTTCATGTTCCACAATTGCAGAAATTGGACTTGCAAATGGCCAGTTGTGTTTTAGCAGGCCATTTGCTTGTGCAGTTGCTGTGACTGTGCATGCAGGCTATTAAAGATCATGCCCCGATAAGCATTATATTTCTTGGAGGGGTTTATATTTTTTCTTTAAAGGGCAGATATGGGGGATGGTAGGCAGCATCACAGTGTAGATTACTGATGGATAAAAAACCTCTGAATGCCATCTTTAAAATTTACATAATTGTTGCACTAGGCTTGAAGGTAACAGGAAAACAAAATCCCTACAGCTGGATGTTAAATTGTAAAAGTAACTGTGTGTGATGCGTGAATTTGTTCATATGTAATGAAAATTAGTTTCACAGTGGAAAGCAGGAAATGTGGATGATAAACAGCCTTTCTTCAAAGGATCCAGTAAAGTTTACCTCTCACTTCACCATACGTGTGCCTGCCTTGTAAATCTATTTTGTGGTTTGGCAGCCTCTTGTGAATGTCTCATGTCCCCCCTCCCACCCACCTCCACACACACTCTTTTTATGGGATCTCGTCAGACCTTTGGCTGTCTTCTCATCTGCAGCTCATCTCTCTTCAGAAGCAGGGAATCCAGCTTCCTGAGAGCTCTAACTGTTCTTTGTCCCTTTCTAATGCAATGTTGCAGAGGAAGATGATGGAGATGAGGCTGCAGAATTTCAATTGTCTGGAAAAATCGGAGCAAAGAAACAGAGGAAACTAGAAGAGAAACAAGCCAGAAAAGCCCAGAGAGAGGTGAGTGTTTCCTGAAGTGTTTAAAGCACAAAGCAAAGGGCAGGTGATAGCTGACCTAGAGGAGGCAGGAGGAGTTCTTTGGTCACAAAAGCTGAGTGTTTTATCGAAAAAATACCCGTTTTGTCTCAGAAGCCCAGCCTCCTCCCCACCCCGTCATCTGGAGTTCTGACAGTTGTGATTGCACATTTTGTATTGGCCCGTTGACAACAATGACCATTTTCACTAGTCTGAGTCACACGTCCCCTTACGTATGCACCCCCGGCCCAAATTATATTAGTTTCACTGGCAGACGTTTCTGTGCCCCAAGCATACTTCAAAGTGTATTGAAATGTCTGAAGACCCTCTCCGGGGTGCCTGTCCCTGCTGCAGCACACAAGGAACCTTGCGGGCTGGCAGGCTGTTTCCAAACCCCCCAAAAAGGGAGCATAGGGCTTGCCCTTATACAGCCTCAAGTCTGTAGTAGCAGTTATGGAATGTCTGTGCAGTGCTCCATGCTCGCCTGTAGGGGGAGGGTTCCCCTTCCTCCACCAACCACTGCGCTGGTTCTCCATGCACCGCCTTGTCCACTTGTTCCTTGGGGATTGGGTGAGAATTTGGTGACATGGGCAAGCTGCGTCCTTGCAAAGCCCATTGAAGTGTGTAGGAGCTGAGCAGTCCTTAGGCCAGAATTCACCAGAGAGCAAACAAAAAACCTAGAAACCAGACATCTCTTTGCTATGAATATTCGTCTGTTTCCTAAATTCTAGCCGGGGCGGGCTGGGTCACAGAAACCCCCTTGGGATCTGCCACCTATGTGCTGGGACTACCTCTGAGCCCGTTTTCCCTGGCAGCTTGGGACTTCAGTCCCTTGCCCTGTTTGAGCCAGACACGCTTGCCTGCTGCAAACACAGATCCAAGTCTGAACCACGTCCCCCACAAGCTGCAGGCTTAACCGAAAACAGCTTAAGAAGTGCTCCAGTCTCCAGCACTCAGATACCCAGCTCCCAATGGGGTCCAAACCCCAAAGAAATCCGTAAACTCATAAATTGTTCACCCTTTAACACTGATAGAGAGAGATGCACAGCGGTTTGTCTCTTCCCGCCCCCCCCCATATTAATACTTACTCTGGGTTAATTAATAAGTAAAAAGTGATTTTATTAAATATAAAAAGTAGGATTTAAGTGGTTCCAAGTAAACAGAACAAAGTAAATTACCAAGCAAAATAAAACAAAAACACGCAAGTCTAAGCCTAATACAGTAAGAAACTAAATGCAGGTAAATCTCACCCTCAGAGATGTTCCAAAAAGCTTCTTTTACAGACTAGCCTTCCTCCTAGTCTGGGTCCAGCAATCACTCACACCTCCATAGTTACTGTCCTTTGTTCCAGTTTCTTTCAGGCATCTCTTTGGGGTGGAGAGGCTATGTCCTGAGCCAACTGAAGACCAAATGAAGGGGTTCCCCAGGGGCATATATAGTGTTTCTTGTGGGTGGAGACCCCTCTCTCCCGCTGTGTAGAACCACAGCTACAAGATGGAGTTTTGGAGTCACATGGGCAATTCACATGTCGATGCATGACTCACTTCTCTACAGGAAGTTCCCAGGAAAGCTCAGATGTGGATTGATGTCTATCAAGGTCCATTGTTAGCCGAGTACTTCCATTTACTTGAATAACCCCTTCACACTATGTTGACCAAATCTGCCTTAGGTGCTTTCTACAGCAAACACTTTAAGTTCAAGCATAGAGCCAGTGCTCATAACTTCAGATATAAAAATGATACATGTATATGAATAGGATAAATACATGCAGAAGAACATAACCTTTGCAAAGATATGTTACATGGCATATCTAGCATAAAACATATTCCAGTTATGTCATATCTACACTCATAAGCATATTTCTATAAAGCATTATGGGGTGCAACGTCACACTAGCTCTGCATATTAAATTACCAGTTGAAACACTCTGGATTTTTCAGTTTACACTTGTTTAACCGCTGTAAGTCCAGGGTAACTAATCAGCAACAGCAAACCCTCCTAAAGCACATTAGTATATGACTCAAGTTTTTATACGTTAATTTCTTTTTCCTGTTCTACTTTACTGGCCTGCAATCTCTGTAACCTGGAGTATGGTTTGCAAAAACTTGATGTAACTGCAACAGACTTTTGCGTAACAGAAAAGACGCTTGCCACAGTATAGAGTGAACAAAGTCATAATAAGAGAGTTAAACAAGTCTGTTGAGCTGAAATTGACCTCTGCACAGGATCAACACAAAGCCACTCAAATCTCACATAAGCCCTGCTTTAAGAAATAAAGTGGTGCCCAGATCTTACACACAGGGATTAAATTTACCTCTGCTTGCTGTGGTGATATGTGCTATAGATAGCTTATATCATAGCAAATACTACATGATACGTGTACAGTCTTCCATTATGATCCTGTCTTTTCTTGCTCATAACTTTAACCATTTTTGGTTTTTACTTTCCAAGCTTGATCTTTTTATGGAAAGTTTGAGCAAAATCAATTAAGTTACTTTGGAGGTAGATCAGTGATTTTCAACCTGTGGTCCACAGACCCCAGGGGACCCACAGACTAAGATTTCCAAAGTAGTCTGCACCTCCATTTGAAAATGTTTAGGGGTCTGCAGAAAAAGTTGAAAACCACTGAGTTAAATAAAGGGTGGGTGAGGGCAGAGGAGAGATCCTTTGTTCCATTTCCAAACAAGCTGATTTTCTTTTTTTTTTCCATGCAGATAACTCAAAACACCTGACAGTTAAGTTGAAACGTTCCAGGTGGCAGATTGTCAGTGAGGATGAGTCTCCTGGCTATTTAATTTAAAAAAATACAAATTAGATCAGGTATTTTCTGCAAAGGGGAGAAAGGGAAAATAAGAAATCAATATCAAGATATTTTAAGCAATAGTCTAAATCATCCATTTTGAATATTTATTTTTTTTTCTCCTTGGAGCAATGTGTGTGTATTAGGTATAGTGGCTAGTTATTTTGTGGGGGTTCTTGTGTTTTAACTTAAATTCAATCTTCCTAATAGTAATATTTCCATTCTTTATCTAGGAGAGCAGTTTTTCCATTTTTAACTGTAAAATAATTTAAATGTGCTTTCATTGTATGAATCCTTCAAAGGATGCCATTCAGATTAATAAGAACAAAATTCAAGGTACATTATAAAACAAACATTTTACATTTGCAGTTTGGTTTTTTTAGATTTAAAGTGAAGAGAAAAATCAATGGTTTTATCACAGTATTCAATAGCAAAACTACAAAAACAAGCTAATACATGCATTCAGTGGAGGTGAAAACTTCGATAAGAAAGTGATATTTTAAATTTCCATAGGGATCATTTATAAACTGAGTGGAAATACTAACATTCGAAACAAACGGAAAACCCTGATGATGATGACAAACTAGAATAGCTTCTCTTTTTTTAAAATATCAGTTGTGTATTTCTGGACACAAGAGTCCAGGAAACTGATGAGAGATAAGCGATGCTCGTAAATTATGAAACCCAAGATTGAGAGAGAATAATTTATTGCCTTTTTTTGTTTAGGCTGAAGAAGCAGAGCGTGAGGAACGGAAAAAACTCGAGTCAAAGAGAGAGGAGGAAAGGCGGAAAGAAGAGGAGAGAATACGCCTTGAAGAAGAAAGACAGGTAGGACTTGACTGAGTTTGCAGATGGAAATTCTAAAGCAAATTTTGCCCTTTGTTACATCTTTAGTACAAAGAGGGCTGTATGCAACCTTCAGCTGAGCTGAAATCCCTACTGGTGTTAGGCACTGTAACTAGGGTGACCAGATCACCCAGGTCAAATATCGGGACGCGGGGGGGGCGGGGCGGGGGCAGAGGGGGAAAAAATGGCGGCAGAGCAAAAAAAAAAAAAAAATCCCCCACCCCCGATTCCTCCTCCCTCCGCAAGCGCTGGAGGGAGGCCCGGGAGACTCAGGGGAGCACGGGGCCGGGGTGAGTGTGAGTCCAGCCTGGCCCCGAGCAGGCAGGACTCAGGCGCGGTATCTGGAGGGAGAGTACGGGGTGACCTGCGGGGCCAGGCAGCGGCTGTTCTCCCCACCTGGGCAGCAGGACTTGGGAGCAGCCGCTGCTGCAGCTCCCACTGCCGCGGGGGGAGGAAGCGGCCGCTGGCCAAGCTCGGCAGCTGCGGCTCTGGCGCCCACGAACCCCCCGAGCCCGGGCCTGCTGCGGGGACCCAGCGCGCACGCTGCGCATACCCAGCCCCTGGCCACTCGCGTCTGGGCTGGCTGCCCAGCTGGTGCAATCCTGCGGGCGGCCTCGGAGTGGGGGCAGCAGGCCCCAGCCCCCCGCATCCCGCTCGGGTCCTGCAGGGGAACGAACGGGACTGGGCTGCCGATGCCTCCGCCACGGGATTTCACCAGCTGGGCAGCCAGCCCAGACGCGACTGGCCAGGGGCTGAGCGCAGTGTGCGCGCTGCCCCGCAGCAGGCCCGGGCTCGGGGGGTTCGGGCCCGGGCACCAAAGCCGCAGCCGCCGAGCGCCACGTGCTTGGCCACTTCCTCCCCCCGCAGCAGTGGGAGCTGCAGCAGCGGCTGCTCCCGAGTCCCCTGCCCAGGTGGGGAGAACAGCCGCCACCTAGCCCCACGGGCCACCCCCCTACTCTCCCTCCAGGTACCACGCCCGAGTCCTGCCTGCTCGGGGCCAGGCCAGACTCACACTCACCCCGGCCCCGCACTCCCCTGAGTCTCCTGGGCATGGCATGCTTGGAAAGAGGCGGGGATTTGGGGAGGGAGACAATGGGGCAGTGAGGGGGCGGGGATGGGGGCGAGGATTTGGGGAAGGATCCAATGGGGGAAGGAGGGGGCGGAGTCGGGGCAGGGGAGGGCGCGAGCCCTTCGGGCTCCGGAGCCTTTGCTTGTTTGTCCAGTGTCCCGACCTAACATTGGTCGGGATGCGGGACAAACAAGCAAATATCGGGACAGTCCCGATAAAATCGGAACGTCTGGTCACCCTAACTGTAACAGGTCCTCTGCCCGGCCCTCTTCCTGGGGCCCACTCGCTGCCCCAATAAAGCACAGAGAGGCTGCTTCTTCTGCAGCACCCGTGGCTTTATTTACACATGTTCTCCCACCACCAGTCATATACTATACACAAAGCAGGCCTTACAGTCTCCTCTTCCACCCAGAGTTTGCCCTCAGCCTGGAGACTGACCTTCCTCTGGCCACTCCCCCTCCTTCTGGCTGCCAGCCAGCCTGTATAGCCCTTGAACCCTCAGGCCCGCAGGTGCAGCCGTTCTAAAGGCCAGGCACCAGACTTCTCCCCAGCCCCAATCTATTTCCCCCTGATTGCGGCTGGCTGAGCAGGGGCTAATTACGTGCCTTTGCACCAGCACCCTGCTACAGGCACTAACAGACAAGCCTGTGACTTTTGTTGCATAATTATTTGTATTATGATAGTGCCTAGAGGTCCAAACCAAAATCAGGGCCCTGTTGTGTTAAATGCTTGACAGACGCAGAGACAGTCCTTGCTCTCACAAGCTTACAGTCGAAATAGACAAGACAGACAAAGGGGAAGTGACTAAGCCCCAAGGTCACACAGCCGGCCAGTGGCTAGAACTCTCATCTTCTGATTCCCAGTCCTGTTGTCTGTCCACTACTCCACACCGGCTGCTTTTGTGGTATAACTGTGCCATTAAAGAGTTGTACGGTCGATTTGCTGTGACAGTGAATGCTGACTTAGACAGCCATCCAAGGGACCAACAGGAAAATGCTTGGCCACGAGGGAGTATACTTAATGAAAGAGGTCCTATCAAATTATAATGGGAACTTTGGTGAGGTACTCCAGATTGGTCTCTTAGGGGAGGAGGCTGGTTATCAGAAAGGCTTCTTAGCCCAGCGTTCACTGTAACTTTAAATCCATGTCGTGTAGGCAGTGACAGACTCACCAAAGCTGGCAGGCTAGACTGCAGCAGCGCCTCCTGGGGTATTGCAGTGTGAATACTTATTTCGGAAATCTTTAAAAATGAATATTAGTGGGTGAAGTAAAAGCGATTAGGAAAAGCAGATACTGGGCATACGTCAAAGCTTCTGTTAAAGTATCCCTTCAGCTAGGGGGTTGGAAGGCAGGCAGTTCTTCCGAGTCGTCTCTCAGCAGCAAGGACCACTGTGGTGACAGCTAGTGGCCAAGAACAAGCTTCATATTCTCTCAGGCACTTGAGCAAGCCGTACAGAGGCTTCAGGGCATGCATCCAGGGGTGAGTCTGTCAGATGTCATGCAGCATCATGCCTTGCATTCGCACCTACCAAAGGGACCAGACTATACCCTCTGAGTCAATCGACTGGCATACTGGGACGAGGATGCTGATTTGTGTCTTCCTGCTTGCAGTAAGCCAGTTTATTTTAGTTGCTCAAAATAGGGGTTGTGTATGTTGATATCAGAAAAGATGAGTCACTTTGCCTTTTAACATGCTGTGTTGAATGCACAGAACATAGAGTGTAGGAAGTCTTTTAAAAGTGTGTTAGTTTCCTTATGTAAAGTTTGGGATAACAAACAGAGGACTCCTAAAATGCTCTCATTTTTCTGCCTAAACAGAATGTTTCCGCTCTGGTTATCCATTGAAAAATTCCTTCCTCGCTTCTGAGCTACTCTGATGTGCCGGTACATCAGTGGAAAGCTTCTGGGCTGTTAGTGTTTTATGAATGATGAGAGCGTCATCCAGACTTATTGTAGCAGGGATTAAGAGAGCAAAAAAAACCCAAGTGTTTTAGAAGGGTTTCTATATATATATTCTTGTATTTCAGGGAATAAACAACCTCTAACTCATGGGGCTCAGGAAGAAACATTCTCAGTGAGCAGGTTATCCAATAGCAACCCACTCCACAGTTTCTTGCACCTTCCTTGGAAACAGGTGATACTGGTCACTGACAGAGATGTGACACTGGACTAGACAGAGCATTGGTCTGATTCAAACAAAACCTTCTGATTTCAAAATCTGTCAACCAACGCAACCACCGCAGCAGGTGGATTTCTTACCGGGAAGGCAGTTTGTTCAGTATGTGCAAGGTCTCTGAGAACAAGCTTCCTTAGCGAGGACAGAGGCGGTGACAAGGGGTATATTGCTTTCCTATGTTTTCCTATGGCTTCCTTTGCTCCCAGTGGCAATACCTTTAACTGGTATTAGCATGAAAGCTGCTTAATAGAGTCCAGTCAACCAGTGTAGAGGAGCTGAGTGGTAGGTAGTGTGGAACTTTACACAATGATCTCTTCATATAGACTTTGCCACATTAAAAGGAAAAGACCAAAGCAGTCTTTGCAAAATTCTACTCACCCAAAGTGAATCAAATACCATTATTTTTTTTTCATTGTCGTTGTTCATAGTTAAGTGAGAGGGAAAAGATTTTTGTGTCTGGGCTGGGGTGGGTTTTTTTGGCAGCTTTGCAAGGCTAGGGAAAAAGAAGATGAATAAAGACTCTCAGGCTCCTGAAAATCCCAGCCTAAACAGAACTACTATGGTTTTAGTCATCTGTTATTTAGAACAGTATCTTAATGGATCCTTTCAGCACTTTCCTTCAATAGCTTGTAACTTTAGTGGGAACAACAGGTCTACCCACTAGGCTGGCGTGTCAAGAGTATTCTACTGCCTTATGAAACTCACACGGTTTTTAAGCAAATGAATTCCATTTCATCTGAGAGAGAACAGTAGCTAAATAACCACCAAATGCTCTGAACTCATCCACAAAGCAAGCTACTCTGGCCACATGTAGCCCATGAGTTGAGTTGGACATCTGTTATAATAGCTGCTCTTCCCGGTTTTGACTCTTCTCTGAATCTTTAGCAAGGAGTGGGACCATTCTAGCACCCTGGCTTTTTACCCAAGACTTGTTAATCAAAAGCTCCTGCTCCAGTCAGTGGACAGAGTACTGTTTACAGGGAGGATCACCATAACAGGAATTTAACCTGTTAGTATAGGAGAATGTAAGACACTGGCTTCCTCACCAGCCTGAAGAATTATCACCCACGCCACGCTAGTCTTCGGCTCTTGGTTCTGGGCTCCACTTATTGTCCAAATGGCCACAGACCCTCAAAAGACAAACAAAACCCCCAGCTGGGTCTTTCTACCCAGCCGTGATGTCCAGGGCTTACCATCTGGAGTCTTCCTCTCTCAGGGACTGCTGCGGGAGGCTGTTGCTTCCTGCAGTCCCCCCTCAAGGGAGCCGATTGCTAGCCTTTATAGCCACTCCCTTCACAGCTAAGTCTGATAATTGACCAGGCCAGGCTGGCCCTTACAGAGGCAGGTCCACCCTCTTACAGCGAGAATAAAAGGAGTTAACAAATTGGGTAACTGTATGCCCAAGTGCACGTGTTGTGCTAACAGAGAGAGGTGTTCCCTGCACAACACTGTAGCTTTCGGGTCCTTTTACAGACTTGGCCTATGACATCAAAGGTCAAAATATTAACCTGTTTGACCCCTTTATCTTTCACAAGGGCCAAGGAGAGACGATGCTGTTTGCAGACTGCCTAAGCTAGAATGTGCCATTCGTACTTCCCTTTTATTTAAAAAAAAAAAAAAAAAAAAGGTGGAGGGGGAATTATTGCCTACCAGAAACTTAATGTCTGAAACCAAGTCTTGTGGGCAGCACACCACACTGTTCCTACCCACCTATATCAATTAGAAAATGGAAAGGCCAAATTACTAAAGGTTTATGCAACCAGAGAGATTGATTAGTCACGAGTTAAAAAAGGGAGAGAGGGCAGTTATGGTGCTTTGTATCTCCAGCTGTGCATTCAGTTTGAGGCAGGTGCTCTTGGTACGGACGCTTCTGTTGCAGAGTCATAATCCCAAAAAGCACAGTGAATTCAGAATTAAGAGTTTAGCTAAGAAATTGTACTGAGTCTTCCTGATGTCCTGATCCTTGCCTCAGATCCATCCAGTTACTCCTGCAATTCAAGGTAACTCAGCCATCTGTCCTTAGGGTTTTTGTGTTTTTCTTCTCATCGATTTCAGGGAAGATGTTTAGGAGCAGGGATGAAGGCAAGTAGCAGTCATGGATGTGAAGGGGAACGTATTTTGTACATAGTGTTAATAACTGTTTCATGTAATATAAATTCTAACATATGAACCCACTATTTTTTCACATGGACACTGTACATGCCAGAGGAGCACCATGATTTATACATGCAAGAGAAGTTTTTTAAAGGCTATTTTCCAAAGGAATTAACAAACGAGCAGTAAAACTCAGTGAGCTAGTTGAGTTACCCTTAGAATTTTTTCCTTTTGTGTGCATCTTGTAGAGAGTTACCAAAAGAGATTTCCTTTCCCTAAGAGTTGACATTCACTTCCTGTAGGGGATGCTGTTCTTTCGGCCTGCCTAGAGAAGTTAGCTACACCCAAAACGTACAGATAGATTCTCTCCAGTGATCCAGACAGTTTGATGGCCCAGGAAAGTTTGTCAAAAGTTAGAGTGATTCCTGATTGGGTTACTGTACTTACAGTTTACAAGATCCAGTCACTGGATTGACTTGATTATAGATGCCCTGCAAAGTATTCACTTATAATCTCATCTTGTCTATTAACCCACTGCTCTGAGTGGTTTGAGACAGGCAGTTTAATGAAAATGGAGAATCTTGAAGATAAGTGAAATCCCAGAATCGCTCTGATTTACCTTTAATAGGCGGATGGATAAATGCCGTCCATTCCTTCTGGGTAACTTTTTTCACAGCATTGCATAAAGCTTAGCTGTAAACGGAAACTGCTCTTTAATAGGAGTCGTGGGCACTGAAATCTCAAACTTTGTGAGAAAATGAACTCACTGGTGCTATTTTAAATGTAATTATTTATATATATAAAAATAAAATGTGGTTGCCCCTTAGCTGCAATGTTGCAAACTAGAGAATATATTTTTAAATTTTCTAAGTTTCCTTTCCAGTGTTCTGGTGACCTGATTGGCTCCGTCTGTGAAAAAGCTCCTTTATGATTGGTATTGGCTTCAGCGGTGTCTTACCCTGGGGATTTCCCTTTTACTCTTGGAGTTTTTTGGTGGTGAAATGGTTTACCGACCGACACCTTATCAATGAGAACTAACTTCCTCTGATGTTGCAAAACAGCGCCCTTCGTGAGTAATCTGCAAAGCTTTTGTGTAAAGAGCTTGCGTTTCTGTGCACAGCGATTTTGTATATTTTGCTCCCTACAGCACCAGCAAATCTACAGTAGTTTGAAAAATCGCATACAGCGTGTGTGACTGAGACAGACATGTAACTTCATGCCTGTCCTGTAACGAAATATTATATTGGAACAGGATGTGCTGCCTGAAAGCAAATTCCCTTTGAAACATGGCTTGCTGTAATAGAAAAAGAACCCCTCTTCCATTGAGCTAGTTTTGTGTATTTAAAAAAATGTACCACTGCAGGATTGGGGTGTTCGAATCAGTGCTGCAAATAATAAACCATGTCCATATTGCACAGATAAGGCTTTGGTCAAAATTTCTGGATGGCTAACGTTAGGCTTCTAATGTCATATTTCAGCACCTAAATAAAAATAGCCTGATTTTTTTTCCCCCAAGTTGCAGCTGCTCCCACTGGGGTTTTGGGGCACTCAGTGCTTCTGTAAATTAGGCCATTTAGATTTAGTCTCCTAATTTAATATTGAAGACCCTAATTTGAAGCACCCAGCTTTGGAAATTTTGGCCTGTATTTTTAGCCTGTGTAGGGCTGCTAGTGATATCTGCAAACCACTTAAATGTTGCCCATATGCTTTATTTTGTCAGTATAAACTTTAATTTAAAAAAGCGCAGCCTTCTTGTACAGTTGTGGTGGGAGGATGTATTAAATTCACATGCATCTACGGAGTTCACTTGGACACTCACAAGCTAAAACTGCAATGCGGTTTCAGTTTGTGGCTATTTTCAAGCATTCATAAATTTCTGAAAATTTCCCATGCTTAATGTTGGCAGGAAGGTAAAGTTACTTAGAACGTTTGAACAAAATTCCTTTTGAGCAGGTCCCATTATTAGAGTTAGGAGTGAAAATGTGAAATACAGAGGAACTCGGTTTGGGTTTCAAAAATATTGCCCGACTCCTAACCTGTGCTCCCTGCTGATCCCCTTCCATCTCCCTTCCAATCCTGTACCATCAGGATGATAGACTAGATGATCATTAGTAACACCGAGTCCTTTTCATCCATAGATCTCAGTGCTTTTCAAGAGATCAGTACCATTATCCCTGTTTTGCAATTGGGGAAACCGAGGCAAAAAGCGAGCGGGAAATGACTTGTCTGAGATCTCTTAGCAGGCCAGTGGCAGAGCCAGGAATTGAATCTAGGTCTTCCAAGTCCCATCCAGTTCTCTGCCCACTTGAGCATGTTGCCCTGTGGCTTCATTTCAATTTAGATGGTTTGCTGAAGAAGGGCCTAAGTTGAGAGCTCTGGTTTGAAGTCTGCTTCACTGGATGATGTCCCTCTTGCTGCCTCACTACCCAGTTACCATCATCATCCAGCTAATCCTCTTGGGGCCAGGATCCTCCTGGCATGTACAGCACGGGGTGATGTATATAGCACCGCAGAACTGTGCAGCGCCTCACAGGCCTGTAAGAGGCCAGAGGTCAGATTCTGTTCTCCCGTGTTGGTTATAAATCCAGATGGACCCACTGACTTCAGGGGAGTTCTTCTGGTTTGATACCGGGTATAAGAGCAGGGTCTGGCCCGACATCCCTTACCCCCCCAATCAGACTTCTAAAGCAATGGAAACAATAGACCAAAATGGATTTGAAGAGGGGAGAAAGGAGTGTGGATGAGGAGAGAGAGTAAACAATGGGAAGAGAATATACAGCAAAGTCAGCTTGTCGGCTGGCAGAGTTTGGGTGGAAGAAGAGCATGCAGTGAGCAACGGCTGTGCAGAACAAATCAAGGTAGAAAACAGTGAGTGTTTGAGGAAAAAACATTGCAAACACTCCAGAGATTCAGTGGGAAGGTGCTACACCCGGCTGAGACCACGGAGATGCTGCAGAAAAATCCCTGATGCCATTAGCCCCATCCTAGTAAAGTGTTTAGTGGGTCCTGGCAGATGCACAGCATGTGACGCCACATAGGACTGGTACGACAGCAGGAAATGTGGATTTTGCCAAGTGTTTAGAAGGGAGGTGGTTTACAGTCTCTGAGGGAGTGTGAATTTATACCAGGATCTGAGAGACTTCCTTCGAGGGTGAAAAGGATTGAAATGCTTCATAAGAAGGCTAGGAATTGATCAGAAGAAATACTTTACATTTGTAGAGAGCCCAAACATGGTGTCATGTTGAGGCTGAAGAGGAGTAAGATGCGACTGCTTCACAGCAGAAAAAAACACCGCCAAGGTAAGCAGCGGCAGTTACCAAATTTCCTTAGTGCTGGGGTTTTCCCACTCCCCGCCCATCCTTTAAGGGAGGTGGCCTGTCTGTTCTCTCTCCTGCACGCTCCCTGCAGCCTCACTTGAGAGCAATAGATCTGAGATCAGGCCGAAATAAATGACATAACCGTACTTTGCTTTTTTCCAGGGGTTTAATTTCGCTTTCCTCCCTGAAACGTTTTCATTGGTTGCCCTCGTGTTTTTGAAATCCTTGGGAGTGAGGCAGGCAGCACCATATATGGCCACTAAACCAAGTAGTTAAGGACTGATCTTAGCGCTATTTCATAACGTGGACCATTTCTACAGGTGGATAGATTCTCCTGTTGACACCTCCCCGTCTAGTCCCAGGGCCGCCCAGAGGATTCAGGGGGTCTGGGGTCTTCGGCTGTGGGGAGGCCCCCACTGCCGAAATGCTGCTGAAGACCTGGAGCGGAAGAAGCTCCGGGGGCCCGGGCCCCGCAAGAGTTTTCCGGGGCCCCCAGAGCAAGTGAAGGACCCCACTCCAGGGGCCACGAAAAACTCTCGTGGGGGCCCCTGCAGGGCCCAGGGCCTGGGGAAAATTGCCCCACTTGCCCCCCTCGGGCAGCCCTGTCTAGTCCTGAGTCCACGCTTTCCCCACAGCAGCTGTAGTGCT
Organism: Mauremys mutica; assembly: GCF_020497125.1. NCBI lineage: Eukaryota > Metazoa > Chordata > Testudines > Geoemydidae > Mauremys > Mauremys mutica. The sequence goes on along the minus strand of NC_059076.1, from coordinate 135,924,668 downwards.
TTTGATAGGAAAGAAGGATATAAAGACAGCAGTAAGAGAGGCAGGTGAAAATAAATGTGTGTTAATGTAATAGACAAAGCGGCTTTGCTATATTTTTTTCCCCCACATCTCCCATCTCAGTTGTTTGTTGCCTCTGTCAGTGAATTTATTGGTATACAAGCTCCTCTCTTCTCTCTTTACAGTTTGGGTCTGTCCTCAGGTTTGATCATGGTTGAATTTACACCAAAGAAATGCATGAAGCAGCTGAGCAGGGAGATGTTGGGTTCTTGTTTTGTTCAGTTCAGTTGTTCAACAAAGCCTCTGGAAATCCTGAGTGTCCTGCACTAGGCTAAAACTAACGAGCATGCCGGCTTGAAGGCTGGCGGCTGCTGCACTGTTGTTACCGAAGGCGCTGCCCAGACCCCCTGGAAATGCTCTGCTGATCACAGTATGTGAGCTGTAGGGCTGAGAAGTAAATGTAGGTCAGCTTGTAATGAGTGACCAAGGCAAAAAGACATGGGACCAAGAATGGCGCACATTGTCAATCCCCTCGCACTGAGGGGTTTTCTGCAGTGTGCTGGATGTGGAAATACTGACACTAACATCGTGGCAGGTTTTAGTCCTACTGAAATCAAAGGCGCAGCTCTTTAGACATGTGAGAGAGAGACTGGGTTGGTTGGTTTGCTTGTCAGCCTCTTTTAGAAACAGGAAAATGATGTCTGACGGTTGTAAATGGGCCAGTTATCTTTTGATTTCTGCAGAACAACCACCTGGAAATTTTGAAGGACTCTTCAACTCTTATCACTTCCCTTCGAAAGTGATGTCAGGTTTTTTGTGCTTCAAAATTCTACATAGTGTTTGAGTTGCACGGATGTAATAGGGACAGAGCTGTGAAGGACTTTGATGTGTCTCAGTGATCCTAGATCAAATTGGCTCAGTTTACTAGTGAAGAAGAGCTCTGAGAGCCAGGCTAGGGGTTTTTTCAGGCTCATGCGCTGCTGCTAATAAAGATTCTGCAACAAGATCTTAGTTAATAACCTGTTTGGTGAGGCAGGACCCAGAAAATAATCCCACTCCTTCTCGAAAGCTGTGTTAAATCTGCAGCAATAAAAAGCAGTAAAATCTTTCCCATTTGACTCTGAATGCACAAAAGGATCAGATCTGGTAAGAAATTAGATGCTTTTTTTTTCCCCCCCCCAGTCACTTTTTCACCATAATTACTCTTCAGGGCCACACTCCCACAAGTTTCAGAGGGGTAGCTGTGTTGGTCTGTATCAGCAAAAGCAACGAGGAGTCCTTGTGGCACCTTAGACACTAACAAATTTATTTGGGCATAAGCTTTCATGGGCTATAATCCACTTCATCAGATCCCTGGAGTGGAAAATACAGTAGGCAGGTATAAATACACAGCACATGAAAAGATGGAAGTTGCCTTACCAAGTGGGGGGTCAGTGCTAATGACGCCAATTCAGTTAGGGTGGTTGTGTCCCACAAAGGACTCTGCTGGGAGTCTGATCGGGCAGTGCTGAGACCTATAATAATTTTTTTGGCTGTCTCTACTACAGCGCAGATGTTTTTCTTGTGCCGTGTTCTAAGGGCCCGATCCTGTCTCTTGTAGGGTCTGACTCTGAACAGTGTCCCTTAATACATGTGCTAATGGATTATACCTCACGATAGGACCTCTTTTTCTGTGTACATTTTATTGATGCAATTGTTCAATTTCCCTCCATTTAAGGAAGCACCTGCTATATAATACCAGTGTCAAAGAAATGCTGCATCATTATTTCAGTGTGGAATGGAGAAAACTGGCCATTAGCAACAGGCATGCATCGAATTTTGCTTCAAAAATAGCCTAATATGGTGGTAGTATTTCCTCCTGAGAGCACTAAGGAAAAATGCATGGAAAGCAGCAAAATGGTGTGCTCTGAGCACGAAACCCCTGCAGTCCCATCCTGGCTGTGCCCCGGATTTTGCTGGGCAGCCTAGAGCGAGTCACTTAACATGCGTGCCTCTGTTTTCCTGTCTCGTTAAATGGTTGTGATGCCCCCAGCACAGGGCGGTTAGGAGATTTAATTACTGATTGTGCACCGCTTTGAAGATTTAAAATGCTTTACAAGGCACAAGTAGTATTAGCGCCTACAAATGATTGAAAGGCACCAGAATGTGTAGTTTTTAGCTAACTAGAGTGAACTGCTCACAGAGGAACTTTATTTTTCTCTCCTTATAGCCAACTCTTAAGTTCTGTTCATAAACCAGGCAGTTAATACAGCTCCTTGTATCTTTTACATATAACCAGTTGAGTAGTCTGCCATAAAAAAAACACACATTTTTTTTAAAACCTTGTAATAGGCCTGATTCTTCATTCTCACACTGGTGGCAAACAAGTAACTCCACTGACTTCAGTCGTTACTCCTGTTTTACACCGGTGTAAGTGAGAGCAGGATCAGGGTCAGTAACTGAAAATGGATAAGTTGCATCAATGTATGGTTTGGGGGCAGGGACTTCCTGTAGCTTGCACTGCAGAAGAAATGTGCTCATGCAAATTGAGGAAGCAGTTCGCTATATAAAAGTGTCTCTCTCCCCTTCATCAGATCTTTTCCGACCCAGCCCAGGAACGGCTGACTTGACTGAGACAATTACTGTATTAAAAGAAGGGCAGAGGCAGAACTGCTTTTGAAATTAATGATGCGATCAAGGGAGGGTTTCAGAGTTTCAGTTTTCAGAAAATCCTTCTTTTCCTGGCCTGTCCCAGTGAATCTGATTGGCACCCAAGTGATCAAGTAAGCAGGGTCTCCGTTAAACTAAACCTGGTTTAGGGAGGAATGATTTGAGCACTTCATTTTTCTGCAGGAAGAGGAACAAAAGAAAGCAAAAGAAGAAAAGGAGCAGAGAGAGCATGAAGAGTACCTCAAGCTGAAGGAGAGTTTTGTAGTTGAAGAGGAGGGTGTCGAAGAAGCAATGACCGAGGAAGAGGTATGTTGTGCTGTCACTGTAGCCAGAATTCCTGGTTTTCCGTCTAGCTTCCTGAGACGGAATAGATTCAACTGTTTACATTGCCCTGGTTGCATTTTATCCCCTTATTGTTTTAAAAATCAAAACAGAAAAAAACCCATCCAAGCCATTCTGAATGAAGTCCTGGGTGAGTTACTTCTAAAAATGCCACTTGGATGGTGTGTGCTGAGTGCACATAAGGATTTTTTTTGCCTTTAAATGACAGATCTTGTGTATAGTAAATGTGAACCTAGAGCATTATAGGAGAACATTAGAGTTCTTTATAGCCACCTTTAGATTTAGAGAGAGATGCAAAGGGGCAAATTGAGCTCACGTGGAAAGGAATGCAAACCCCCAGTGGGGTTCCGCCTGCTTACAGCATTAGCCTAGGGGTTCTGGAATCCAAATGCCTTCCTAGGGTTAGAAACCCTGCAACACAAGCGCAGAAAGTGCTGCTAGAAAGGCAGGTAACAGTGGAAGAGAGCAATTCCGAAGGCAGAGGTTGATGCCAAAATAGCTGCCAAGTATGTTTTAAATCCAGCTTCAATATCTAAGGAGCTGAATTATCACTAAATCAGGGGAATGAAACTGAACTAAAGCTGATTTTAAACATAATTTATTAAGTGAAGCATTAAAGTGCCCATCTCTCTGGTGTTTCTGGTTGTGTGGTGTTAGATCTGTACACTCTGCAATGGAAGTGACTGTTGCTAATTCCTTACCCTCTGCATAGGACTGTAGCACTCTATGATGGTTGCATATAAGCATGTCTTTTGGATGCTGCTGATAAAATGTGGTATTTCACATTGTGGTACCTGAATTTTTTTCTTAATGCTGCCACTGTGGAAGGCAAGATTCTCATTCATAATCTATCAGAGACTAAATGGTTTGCTTTGTTTTAATGTTAAGTGCTATGAAACAATGACGGGAATGGAGATCTCGCGCTCCAGATGTTTGCAGCTGAATGCATTTGATGTTAGCATGACATTTTTTTAAGTGTCAAAAATTCTTACGCTGCTGCAACCCCAGTTTGTTCAGTGGGGTGGCATCGGTGTAAAATCAGATTGGTATTGATTTTTTTTTCTTTCCCTCTGTCCAGCCACCCACTCCAAACCAAAGGCGCATTCCTCATCATGGCTCTAAATTAGGACTAGTAGAAGTCATGCCACGTTAGTGATGGTGGAATAGATTTTCAGAGGTTCAAAGGGCAGTTTGGTGCCAAGCTCCTGCTGAATGTTAGTTTGACTAGGGTGCCTAACTTCTATCTGTTCCTTTGTAAATCTACCCTTACTGTGCCATTGGCATTTCTGTGCTTATGATCAGCTCCCTTTAAACAGGAGTATATAACTTGGTCACATTAATTTGCGCACTCCCCCCCCCTCCCCCCCCCCCGAACAATGGAATCTGTGGTGTATAAAATCCTAGACCAGGATGGCTATTGTATGTAAATGGGAGCAGAAAGGGACTTTACTTGCTTAAGATGGAGGTTGGGGCCTTGTTCTCAACATGTTTTTTTTATAAAGTACATATTTCAAATGTCTGTTAAACAAAGACATTCCAAGATACACATTCCAAGTGCTAACGTGGCTGGAAGGCTGTAGGCTTTCTGCCCTGTGCTTTATGAGGCATCCAGTATCCTGCTGCAGTCACATGCTCTGTCACTGGTTATTGGTTACCAGTCAATTATTGGTTACCAGCATCCTCAAGCTTGCGTGTCTAGAATTAGGCACCTAAATCTGTAGGTAGGCGACTAATATAAATGACTTAATAATTTCCAGAGGTTCTGAGCCTCGGCATCTTCCATTGACTTGAATGCAAATTTTGTTTGTGCAGGGCCTTTGATGATCAGGCAACTTTTATTTAGATGCCTAACTGTTGATTTAGATGCCTAATTTTAGGCATCCAAGTTTAAAAGAAATTGGCTCCAGTTTCTCTTGTGTGATGAATAGTCCAGCCTAAATTCTGCCCTTAGATGCATCTGAGCGGCTTCACATTGATATCACTCCACACCCTGCCCTTCACACATCCAGAGGGCAAGGTCTGGTCCTCGGTGTTTGTTACTTACTAGAAGGTGCAGAAAGTAACTTGGTCTCAACGTGAATGTGACACACCACCATAGTCATAAAGAAGACAGAAATTGGATATTTCCACTCTAGTTGGACAGGTATAAAATATATATTTAATTTTAAATACAGACACCTTGAGCCTTGTTTTGATTTCAGATAAATCAGTGCAAATTCGTAGATGATGTTAACTCCAGTTTTACACTGGTGCAACAAATGAGAATCGGTCTCTCGTACAGTGCCTTATATGATTGTCTGTTTTACAATCCTTGTTTCTCCATCAATATGCAGACACATTTGATTTGATTTCTGTTCATTTGAATTAATAACTGTTTTCCTTGCTGTATCCAGTCCCATAGCTTTCTAACGGAATTTATCAACTACATTAAGGTAAGCTACCATTCCTCTTTCTTTATATCCAGTGTGTGTTCCTTTTAGTTATTATGAAAACATTTTATTGGCGGAGAACTGTATAAAGAAGGAAACCCTTTTGTTAATATCTAGGTGGATATTTAATAAAACAAGTATGGACTTGAACAACAATGTGTGTTTGCTCTTGCAGCTCACAAATGTGTGAATAGTTGCTGGAGTAGTTCCTCCTTCTCCTTTTATCTTGTAGCCATATTTTGGCACTTATATGCACATCTATGGCTATTGTATCCCAGTCACTGTAGTCCACACGTGCTCCCAGGAGTTGAAGTGGTACCTTGGATACTTAAAGTAAAACTCCGGAAATGTTGACATAGAATTTTACTCTCCTGTTTGCTTTGGGATAGTGTTCTAGATAGTCCAGTTTAAGCAGATCACTTTAGGAACATGTAATTTCCTTTTAGAAGTTATCAATAACTAAGCATTTCATTCCACCTTTAAAAGACCTTCATAGTGTAATCTGGACTTGACAGCAATGACGTCTGTCTTAGGGTCTGTCTACCCTGCAGTTGGAGCAAAAGTACACGCGCCATAGCAGCATTGATCTAGCTCAAGGACCAGTAGCAGTGAAGCCGCAGCAGCAGGGGCTGGCTGCCGTGTAAGTACCCAGCACGGGCTTGTACAGCCCACGCTGTTGCTGCATCTTCACTGCTCTTTGTACTCATGCTCACTAGATCAGCGCTAGCTCGGGTGCTGAATTCCACCTCTGACTGCACTGTAGACATACCCTAGTCCTTGTAGTAAAATTTCTGAGTCTTGAATAGAAAAGTTACTATATTTTTTTTAAAAAAAATTACCTAGCCAGTTTCTCGGTGCCCGATCCTGGTGGTTGCCCTCAACTCTCATAGTGGTGAGTGGTAGTTGAGGACACTCCATACCATGCAAGATTCGGCCCTGAGTTTGCGAATGTTGAACGCACAGTAATGATTTTATTTATTTATTTATTTATTTTAAAGTTTAATTCACTGGTTCCATTGCAGTTTAGTTCCCCTCCCCCCACCGCCGAGTGAGAATGAGGATTGCTGAATTTATGTGATGTCTGTTGTACCACGTGCATTTTTTTTTTGATCCTCTTGAAACACAAGCACCGTAAAGGTCACATAAACCTCTCACTTGATTTCCTCTCTAACTTCTCTACCCTTGAGATGCGTGGCAGTGTCTTAACCTTTACTGAGGTGTTGTAGAAAAGATCACTCTCAGGGTGTCTTAGGATTCCTTTTAATAGCATTGGGGAGCTTCATTTTTAAAGTTTGGGGTATTTGTGGTGATTCGCGCTTTCCAATTAAAATAGAAGCCTCAACTTACATTTTAACTGCCATTTACATTGTCTGTCTGAAACCAGAGAAACAATAACAGTGTGTGACTCTGAGACCTGAAAGCTAAGATGCTTGGTTCATGTGAAACCATAAACTCAGCAAGTGGGACATAAGCACATACGAAAGGCCCTGATTCAGAAAAACATCCCAATTGAGGAAGGCACTTAAGCACGTGCGTTGCTGAATAGGAATGGACAGCAGGATTGGGAGCAATATTGTCTTTAACATTTTTAACTTTCTCTTTAGCTTGAAAATATACTTAGTTTAGAGAAGACACGGGCAGCATGCAATCCCTCCTACCTGGATATGTTGTTGCTTTTTCAGAAGGAATGACTTCTCTGCTGAAACAGTGCTAATCCGGCAGCATCAGTCTGAAAGCGTCTGTCACGTGCTCTTAAAGAGCAGCCGATGCCTCAAAAAAAAAATTGTAATTTAACCTTTCTGTTGAGGAAGCTGTTCTGCCGGTGTCTGTTTTTGAGTGGAGGCAGCTTGCTTCATATTTTATTCTTAGGGAGGTTTTACATGAAATGTAGACTCTCTTCGGTTTGTTTTTTGGGGTTGGGTTTTAGTGATTAAGATTGGATTTACAATGGACCCAAAGGGAGTGAGGCACCCAGATCCCATTGAAATTAGATGAAGGTTGAGTGGCTAATTCCCTCAGGCTCCTTTCAAAATCCCTTGGTTATTAAATTCATCTGCAGCTCCTAAAGTCTCGGGGGGGGGGGTGAGAGAGAGAGAGATCAGTGCCAAATCATTTCCATTCCCCAGCAACCGACTGTGATGTTACAAACTGGGGTTCTGGCTTTTGAAAGGGACACAGTAGAGCAACAGAAAAGCTGCTGGGTTTGAACCTGGTGCCAGAGCTGTGCAGGCCACTTCACGAAAAGGAGGACTCTGTGGACCCAACTGGTACCTTGCAAATTAATTGGCAGTTGTTTGAAAGCTGCAGGGAGGCTCGGATCATGGGCAGTATTCCCACTGGAGAAGGATGAGCGGGCGAAGTGCTGGTGAGGCAGCCTAAAATGCAAAGAGAAACATACACCTGCACCTCCGACTGTGCCTTGGCCCATGAAACCATTTCCACTTGGACTTCCCATTTCAAACCTCTGAGCAGCTTCCGGTGGCTGCCAGTTTGTTTTTAAAAAAGAACCTGTTGCAAAAATACCAAAAGAGGCTGCGGGATAAATCCTGAGTGCACGTAGGCACTCGCGCTCTCTCTCGCTCAAAATCCTGCTCCCCTTGCTCACATGAATCCTCCCCTTGGTTACGGTGGGATTCATTGCGTAAATAACCGGAGCCGGATTTGGCCCTAAATTACAGTTTCTGGCCCCAGTTCAGCAAAGTACTTAAGCACATGCCGGCCTATTGAAATGGATGGAACTTCAGCATGTGTTTTTGGAAGTGAAGGACATGCTGAAGTGCTCTGCCGTGAATCAGGCCTCGAGCTTCAGTGACTGTATTTCTGCAAAAGAGAACCTCGATTTCCTAGAATACCAGCCATGAAGCGATTTAACCTGGAAAGCTTCCAGTAAACTCTTTCAGTAGTTAGGGGATGTCTGTTTTTAAGGGAAGATTTAAATCCTCTTTTCTCATTTAGTAAGAGGTCGGGGCTTGGTTTTTTGGTTTGTTTTTTGTTTTTGTTTTTTTTGCCCCCTATCCTTTAAAATGAAGATGTGATGATCCATAGCAGTTCCCAGCTCTGAGAACTGAATTCCATAGACTGGTTTCAGTTCTGTATCTTCAGTCCATGGTAGTCAGTTCTCTAGCTTGGCTGTATCTAACTTCACAACTAGTAAGTCTGTGTGGTTTTTTTTGTTTTTCTTAATGAGAGAGGGCATGACTGTATACAACCTGTTTATTTCCCAGATGTCCATTCAGGTTAGAGTTGCTGTATCCTTAAATAAGTCAAAATATAAACGTTATCATTCTGAAACTGTTCTGTCCAATTTAAACGTAATACTTGCATCTGAAATTATAAAGCGCCCCAAGATATTGCCGTCCCACCATACTGGAAGGAATAGTGGCCTGGAACTAAAAGAGAATGATACTTAGCACCTCTATACCCCTTTATATTTAGAAAAAAGAACAGGAGTACTTGTGGCACCTTAAAGACTAACAAATTTATTTTAGCATGAGCTTTCGTGAGCTGCAGCTCACTTCTTCGGATGCATAGAATGGAACACACAGACAGATATTTATACATACAGAGAACATGAAAAGGTGGAAGTATGCATACCAACAGGAAGAGTCTAATCAATTGAGATGAGCTATCGTCAGCAGGAGGAAAAAAAACCTTTTGAAGTGATAATTAAGATGGCCCATAGAAGGTGTGAGGAGAACTTAACATAGGGAAATAGATTCAATTAGTGTAATGACCCAACCATTCCCAGTCTCTGTTTAGGCCACAGTTAATTGTATCTAGTTTGCATATTAATTCAAGTTCAGCAGTTTCTCTTTGGAGTCTGTTTTTGAAGTTTTTTTGTTGCAGATACAGACTAACACGGCTGCTACTCTGAAACCTGTCTTTATATTTAGAGTTCCTTACAAGCATTAATGCATCTTTACAGTGTATTTAGATAAATGAGATATTAACCCCTTTCTACTGATAGGGAAACCATGGCATGGAATGGTTGAATTCCCATTTCACCAGTGCATTGTACGACTCCAGTCTTCTTCTGTGTAACTCCCTCTGGTTACGTCAGTGTAAGTCTAGAGTAAAGCAGCAGTGAATCATATACTAAATGACTTGGCTAAAGTCACACACGAAGTTCGGGCTAAAGCCAATTAGAAAATTCGAGAGTTCTTTGCTCCCAGTTCTGTCCTCAGTCCATATCGCACTGCCCCTCTGACCGAGCACTAGGAGTACATCTCTAACTATGAGAAACTAGATAAGGGATTAACTTGCTAAAGAAGGTCATTAAGGCAACAACACTAGTGTTGCAGGGGGCTGGCGGGAGGAGCAGACAAACCGCCCAAGAGCTTAGTACACCAGGAGGTCTGGCCCAGTTCTCCTTTTTTTTTTTTTAAAACGTAATTTGCAACATCCCAAACTGAAGTGAAAAGGAATAGCTTTGTGCAAACTGAAAGCTTACGTTAATACTGGTGGGGAAAGATACAGGTTGCAGGAAGAAGAGTCAGGCTCCTTTTTATGAATAGCTGCATGTCAGTGGTCCAAAATGTTTCTGCTGATCTTACCTCTCTAAGAGTTTGGTCATAACAGATCTTTAGAAACACATGCAGTGCTTCATCCGCAGGTGGAAAAGAGCCTCGAATTTCTCCGTAAGCAAAACTGATTTAAATAAATGATTCAACTCAGTTGTTTCCCAAGCAGGAGAGTTTGCTAGGAATTGCAAACTTGAATTCTAGTTTCTCTCCCACTAGGGTGCATCTTGCATATTTCTGTGGCCAAACAGATAAAAAGCGAGTCCCCATTCTCATCAGCGGCTTATAACTCTTCTTTGTTTCCATAGAATGCAAAGGTGGTTCTTCTGGAAGACCTGGCTTCCCATTTGGGGTTAAGAACCCAGGTAAGCATTACAAGTAATACACCAACACTAATAATGGGCGTGTGGGCAAATTGGGACATTTCCATGTGAATCTTGGTGATCCTACTGAAAATACTTGGGTTTTGACTGAAGTGCAACAGAAGGAGCACCCTAGCGGAATTCATTGGAAGAGCCATCCAGCCAATAACTTCATTAGCCAATGAGTCCTTGCCGTGAAGGAGCATGCTCAGAATGTCTTGTACCCCAGCACTTCTTGTTGGCCTCTGGAGCTGTATCCGGCACACGCTTGCATGCTCTCTGCTGGGATACTTTGGGCTACAGAGTCACATAAAATATAGCTACAAGCACGGTCATTGTTGGATAGGGTGGAAGCTGCCCAGGTGAGTGGGGAAAATTACAACATTGGCCATACTGTTTCATGTACAGTAAAAGAACAGATAGTAGTTATTTTTGTCCCTACACTCATTTTTTTGCTGGCATTTCCCCCACACAGTGCCCCCTTCCCCAATTTAGAGCCCGCTAAATTCTTTTTAAATGGTTACATGTTTTTAGGCTGTGTTTTCTTATTAAAAACAAGCAACCTCACCCCTGCAAAAACTATAAAGAACCTTCCAAGGGAAATCTTGACCTTACATTGTACCTTTTGGCCTTCTGTCCTCCATTTCTCTTTCTTCTCTCCTCCCCCCAACCCAACCTCCCCCAGTCTACATTTGTGTCTCTTCCTGTTCTGCCTTGGCTCTGTCTGCAGTTTGGGGAGGGGCCATGTATTTGATTTGATTCTGGACACGCCGAGGACACTTCAGCTGCTCTATAAATAATAAAAACCCTTGGAGTTACCCCACGGATAAATTGGGCATGTTACCTTTTGGGCCAGTGGAGAACACAGCAGACTTTGAGCAGAACAAATATATTTTCATTACTGTATTTGGGCCAGGTCCTCAGCTGGTGTACATAGGCATAGTTGCATGGTCTGGCCCTTTTGTTTCTGTATACAGACACCCTTCTTTGTTAATGCTCAAGAGGTCTCTCTGCAATCCCCTTCCATGAAATATCTGAATGCGAGAGGTATGATTAACATAAGTTTGCAAGAACAGCCTCTTGTGGGGAGAGAGCTATTTGCATACACCGGGTTACAGAGGCTGACCGCATCCTGGCTAAGACAAAACCTTGGCCCGATAACAGGCTGATCAGTTGCATTTGTGTAGAAATGCTGATATGCATGTTTCTCCTAAATATTCTGCACTCAAGAATAAGACATGAAGCACAATCTCTCTGATATGCCTGGAAACATGAGATCTCTCTTCTTTTAACTGGTTCTTTTTCCCACCCCTCCAACAGGATGCAATTAATAGAGTACAAGACCTGATGGCAGATGGGACTCTAACAGGTGACAGTGGAAACGTTATGGGTTTCTGTTGAGTTGTTTAATGTGTTAATAGATGATGCAGGAAATGCATAGGACCCCTAAGCCAGGTAGTAAGAAAATGCTTTCTATTTAATTGATCCTGTAATCACCAAAAACTCCTACTTGGCTTGATCAATAGATATGTTAATTACCCTAATTTCAGCTTTGAAACGTGGTGGTTTAAAATGGACTGCCATCCTGGAGAGCCGCTCTGGCATTTTTGTACCTGATTGTTGTTGCGGTATAGAATTAAAATAATACACCTTCACCCCCCGGCAGAGTCTCCACATCAAGGCCTGTGTATCATTTCAGTTCTGCTGAAGCACTTGAGCTGCCTACAGGCATTGCTGGGCTGCACAGGTGTGAATTTCATTCTCGCTGAGAGCTCAATTATTTTTGCAAAGAGAAAAGTCTTGGCGGAATCGTGTAGGGGTTTTTGGGTAGTTTGCAAACCTGTTTTTAGAAAACATAACACCTAGAGCCCAGAACAGGGACTGTCACAGGGCACTAGTCTAGGGGTGCATCCAGGCTATCCCAGTGCACTTGATACAGTTCTGGGGGCCTTTAAAATGGGGAGTGGTAGTTGTGGATCACATGCCTGCCCTTAGTCATGTGCCCTACAGGAAATTGCATATATCGCTTCCTGCCTCTTGACAGGAGAGAGGGGTCAGGAAAGGAAGTGGGCGGTGGCTCTCCACACCTGTCAGTAGGAGGCTAAGAGGGAAACAGCAGCAGAGAGCAGGAGCTGATTTGGGAAAAGCCTCTCCAGGGGTCTGGGAAGCAGCGGAGGCAAGGACTAGACAAGACTGTTAGGGTTGCTTTAAATCTTATTTCTAAGTTAATAAAGAAAAACCTGAAGCGCCAAATAACCAAAACAAAACAAAAAAAAAACCCCGGAACTGTGCAGCTGTTGAGATTAGGATTTCCCTTTCCTCAGCTGGTGGAGTAGCCTACGAACTCGACTGAGACACTGCCAGCCTGGAATCTAATCCCTTTGTAAAAATTAAATTCAAATAGTTTCTAGTTCTACAAGTGTCCATGAGAGCTTCGGCCAGTGCTTGTCCTCGTATCCCTATTTTTAAGTTGGTGTCCCCTGAATAGATACAATTATGGTAATAGCAAGTGTTGTTCATTCCTGTCATCATTTGATGGCTAGGAAAAGGTATTGTCTGCGTTCAAGGGAGCTAAATTATCTGAAGGACTTGAAGAGGGTTTGCTACAGGGGGCTTTTAGTATTGGCAACTTGGGCTACAGTTGTTAATGTGTTACTGTCTTCTTGCAATAAATACTAGCAGTACACTCCTTTGGTTTTATTATTTATATGTGTTCTGCTGCCTCTCAGCCCAACCGAGACTATTCTCCTGTGAGCCCCGGTCATGGGCCAGAACCCCGATGTGCTAGGTGCTGTACAAACAGAACAAAATGACGTTCCTTGCCGCAAATTGTTACAATCAGAGTATAAAACAAGAGACAACAGGTGGATACAGGCAGATAAGGGGTGCAAGGAAAAAAAGAAACAATATTGATCAGATTGACAGGCTCTGGTCTTGGCACACCAGCAGCCTAAATGTTAAGTTCTTTGTAGGAATTGCAGCAAAGGAATTCTACCACCTAAGAAACACTCCCTGCCCCCAAGTCCCAGCTATCAAAATAGACGAGACAGACCAAGTAGGCGAAGGCACAGAAGTGTGTTTCCCAAGGTCACCAGCAGGCCAATGGCAGAGTTAGGAACAGAAGAACCCAAGTCTCCTTATTCCTAGACCAGTGCCCCTGTCTGCTGGACCACAATGCCTTACTAAATCTGGAATTTAGTTTGTGTGCTGTAAATGTAGTCCCTGAATTAACCAAAGGTGTGGGATCATTAATGTCTATTGGGGAAACGTAGTTAGCTTTGAAGTATTGACTCCAGATCACGTTTGTCTTCTAGGTGTGATTGATGACCGAGGAAAGTTCATCTATATCACTCCAGAGGAGATGACCGCCGTGGCTCAGTTTATCAAACAGAGAGGACGAGTCTCCATTGCAGAACTGGCCCAAGCAAGCAATTCCCTCATCAACCTCCAACCTGAGAGCAGAGCTGTCACTCAGAGCACGGCGTGATAATGCATTTCACAGTGTGGGAAGATACTGCAGTAGAGTAAATTAATAACATGCAAGTCATTAAAAAAAATTCCTGTCTATTCATAACCGTGAAAAAGAGATGTGGTGATTACTTTTAAACATGAACTGCAAGACATTATCCAATGTTTTGCTTCTCAATTGATTAGAGTAGATAATCAGAATAAAATGGAGCCACGTCTTCCTTTTTTTCCCCCAGAGGACACTAAAAAAGAATCCAGGGCTAAACGACACACTCTGGTGCATCTGTGGCTCTGTGATTTCATTGACTGCCCTGTGGACGCATTAGAGGGTGGAATTTAGCCCCAAGTGTACATAAAAGCGCAGACAAACTTTTCAGTTTACTCTGAAAGCTCAGAGCCCTGTGTGGCTGTGAGCTGGACGAGCTTGCTGGGTAATTGTATGCGCCCTACCAATGAGACCATTTTGCTTCCAAATCCCGCGTCCGTGTCACATACAGTTGCTTTTGAAACTGCAGTTGGCATTACCCAGGCTAGCTATCCAGCTGTACCGTGTTATACGCCTCGTTTTAAGGTTTTTTTTCTGGGCGTGCTGGATACAGGCTGAAACAATAGATCTATGCAGATGACATTTTCAGATTTTACTGTATTATCTAGAATTGATGTAGAAGATAAAAAGAAAACTATATTAGAAGTTTCCCTCTGTTCTGGTTGTAACGATAACTCTTAATATAGCACTTCACAGGTTCAAAGAACTTCAGATGTTCTCTTGCTTAAAAGCCTTTGCCAGGGAAATCCCTCTGTTTGTTTTCTTGTTTACATAATGCCCAAAGTGTGGCAGGCACAAAGTGCACTCTTGGGTCTGCAACCAGAAAGAGACAAACACACAGAGCAAAATGAACATCGCCAGCTTACTGTACAGATCAGTCCTAATTATGGTCAACCTTGTGTACCCTGTTATATCCTGACCTGCCTTCCATGCGAATGCAGATGCCCAGTCAGTGAGACTGCACGTTCCAGACATGTAACTACTAAATGTTTGGGTGTTGTGGATTGTTTTAAAAAAATAACACAAGGGGGGAGACTAACTTCCAGGACTTTCGAAGTGCAATTGTTGCACCCAAGAGAATATTTCTAAGAGACTGTTGCATCGTTGTAGCTTGAAATGTTTTATTGGGAGGTGGGGGGGATTTATTGCTTATGTGAGAATAATTTGCTATATAGTCAGATGCGTTCTTTGCTAATTATCTTTCTTCAGCTATAAACACATTGTACTTGTGACTCTGACATACAGTAATTAGGCACTGGGTTTTGTCCTTACAAAATTTCTTTTTAGGTCAAGGTAGAACTGAGCTGAATGGAAATCTTGCTGTTCTGATTCGCTGTAAATGCAATGATGTAGCAATAACAGAAACATTTCATTTGCGTGTTGTTAACAACACCATTCCTGCCAAACCTACCAGCTATGGAAGGCAACGTTCAGCTGTAATGCTGCCTCATGTACCTGATATGAATGCTGACGTGTTTCACCACCGCGCAGAGGCAGGTAGTCACCAGCAGATACATTGGATGATTTAAGGCTTTTCAAAGTGTCCGAATTATTCAGAGTTGGGTTGGGGTTTATGCTGCCGCTATATCTTTTGTTTTGTCCTGTCCTGATATGGACTGTTTTCCTAGTAAAATAAATACAGTGGGAAGAATTGCAAACTTTTGAGTGTGTGTGAGGTTTTTTTAAAAACAACTTTAAAATCAACTCACAAGTTAAGAGAGTGAGTAACAGAAATCAGGTCAGATTTTAATACAGCAAAGTAACTCCATTCAATCCAGTAGTTACTCGAAATGTACATGCAGTTACTCAGGATGTAACAAATCAAAATCACGTCCATTGTTCAGTGCAAGCTTCCTTCTGCAGCTCTGCCTGTGTAACTTGTCTAATGGAAAGAGGCCTGTCTTTCTTGTCCGGAATGTCTTTGGAGCAATGTCTGCCAGTCAGAGTGGTTTTGTGAGGTGCACCATCTTCAGAGCCTTCACAAATATTACCTAATTAATCTCTTAGATCCCTCATATGTTTGGTATTGTAGTTTCCTTGCACGTCTTTACCCAGAGGGAAATGCTCTGATGGAGTGTTTTGGGGCTGAGAAAGCCGTGGCAGTTGTAGCACAGCACGGTCAGGAGCAAACATCTAAGATCATGTCTATTCAAATGCTAAAATTACTTCCGAGGAGAGCAGATCTAAGCAGGGCTTTGGAGCTGTGCTCTGGCTCCGCTCCAGCTCCGCGCAAAAACCTGCAGCTCCACTTCTCTGCGCTCCAGCTCTGGGCTCCGCTCCAAAGCCCTGGATCTAAGAGCTGAGAGGTTTATTTGTTTAGGATGAAATGCATTCCACCATGGAGTGTCCTGGCAAGGTTCTCTGTACCAGCTCACCCTCTCTTTAACCTCTTACTGTGGGGCTTACTTGGTGCCCGGGCTTGCTGCGTGAACTTTGCTCTTTCCCTGTTGTTTCCTAACACGTTGAACAAGCGTGTGGTTGGTCTGTGTACTCGGCTGTGATGCATGCCACAGGGCCAGGTGCTTCAAACTCCTCTGAAAAGCCATTTTTTCAGAGCCACTAAATTCATTGCTCTGACTTTTTTCCACTACTTCCCTGCTAGTATTTATGGCACGTGCATGACCAGTGGACATCCTTGTCTGCATTCAGTGGCACAGAGCATAAACAAGTTTGGCCCTGAAGTAATGAAGGAATTTGAAGGTCTATCTGTTATAAATTATACATATTTGATCTAACACCACCCCGTTAGATCAAAGGCTGAGCAAGGCTCTAGATTGCCTTTACAAATGGGTTTAGTTTTGGATTGCAGCACAATCAGCTTTGTCAGCTCAAAGAGGTGTATTGGTGACCTACTGACCTACTTTGCAGGGCTGCTAACCTTCACCAAGACCTACGGGTGAGTCTGTGCAGTCTCCCAACCGAGGCTGTGCCTGGAGTCCAAGTTCTGTCCTGTGCTCCACAGACTACGTACAGAACGAGAGCAAAATAACAAAAATGGAGCTAGGCACCCGTCTGAGTTCTGTGCCCAGAACACCCCACCGCAGAGAGATGTAGGAGGAATGGGGGTCTTGGGGTTGAGGTGCTGGACTATGACTCAGGAGGCCTGGGTTTGATTCCTAGCTCCCAGACTGTGAGTGCCTCTTTAATCTGTGTCCCCACTATCCATAGGCTATTTTGGCTCTTCGGGAGCTTGGTTCGAGATTGGGAAGCAATCCTGGCTGGTTTGGTACTAAGGAGCTCTAGAGGAAAATCTCATTCATAATTTCCCTTCTCCAGGGAGAAGGGGAGCCCCTCTGTCAGGGATTCTGGCGGCTGTATTCAGAGGAGACAAAGGAAGGGGTGTCTGGGGATGGTGCCAGCCTGGGGTAACTGAGGGATTGTGAGGGGTGCCCAGGAACCCTGCTACAGCTGCACTCCCATTGCCCTCCCTTTAAATAAAACCCTGATGGACATTCACAGGGAAGAAGCTTTGTTGCCATGGAGTTGAGGCTGAAGGCTGCCAGCAGTGGCCTGCGTGCCTTGTGCCCTTTAAACTCCAGGCAGCAAGTCTCAGAGCACGGGTCAACTGACTTCAGCTCACACTGCACGGCTAAAAATAGCAGTAGGGATGTTCCTGCTTGATCTGAGCCCAGACCCCGCTCCCCACCGGCTTTCAGAGCCCAGGCTCCAGCCCGAGCGGGAATATCTACAGTGCCACTGTTAGCCCATAGCTAGGGTTAGCACTTGGCCATATTTGACCAGCCGGGCTGAGGGTTTGTTTGGTTTGGTTTGTTTGTTTAATGGATTCGCCAGAAAAATAATTTAATCTGCCAGGTTTGGGGACTATCGAATGTTAAACAGTTTCAGAGTCCAGCTAAAGAAGCTGCAATGTTCCTACTTCTGCAGTGTCAGCAAGAACCAATCAAAACTGGTGGAAATACAGCAGCTGTCTGCCCACCAACACACAAACACACTGTGTGTGTGAGCGAGAGGGTTTGAGCCACTATAAGTGGCTGTTGAAGGGGGGAGTTGTAGTTGCCTTGGGGTTGAGGGAGTGGTGAGGGTTAGGGGAGGTGTTGGTTTTTTGCATTTCAAAGGTGGTAACCCTACGCATAGCCCGAATCAGTTGACCCAGGGTACGTCTACACTACGGGACTATTCCGAATTTGCATAAACCGGTTTTGTAAAACAGATTTTATAAAATCGAGTGCGCGCGGCCACACTAAACACATTAAATCGGTGGTGTGCGTCCATGGTCCGAGGCTAGCGTCGATTTCTGGAGCGTTGCACTGTGGGTAGCTATCCCGTAGCTATCCCATAGTTCCCGCAGCCTCCCCCGCCCCTTGGCATTTCCGGGTTGAGATCCCAGTGCCTGATGGGGCAAAAATCATTGTCGCGGGTGGTTCTGGGTAAATGTCGTCAGTCACTCCTTCCTCTGGGAAAGCAACGGCAGACAAGCATTTCGCGCCTTTTTCCCCTGGATTGCCCTGGCAGATGCCATAGCATGGCAATCATGGAGCCTGTTTTGCCTTTTGTGCCTGTCACCGTATGTGTACTAGATGCCGCTGACAGAGGCGATTCAGCAGCGCTACACAGCAGCATGCTTTTGCTTTTGCATGACAGCAGAGATGGTTATCAGCCATACTGCACCATCTACCAATCCATAAATTGGTAATAAGATGATCATGGCTACCAGTCCTTTTGCACTGTTCCATTTGCTGCTGTCATAAGTGCCCCTGGCTGCTCTTAGCCAGGGGCGCAAAAGCCAAAATTGGGAATGACTCCCTGAGTCAATCCCTCCTTTTTGGTATCTAAAAATAGAATCAGTCCTGCCTAGAATATGGGCAAGTGTACTAGAGAACCACTGTATCAGAGAACCAGAGAGCACAGCTGCTCTGTGTCAGATCCTGCAGAAATTATGAGCTGTATGCTATTCACAGGGGGTGCTCCTGGAACAACCCCACCTGTTCATTTCATTCTTCCCCCAGCCTTCATGGGCTACCGTAGCATTGTCCCCCCACTTGTGTGATGAAGTAATAAAGAATGCAGGAATAAGACACAGTGACTTGTTAGTGAAGGCAGCCTCCAGCTGCTATGATAGTCCAGACAGGACAGTAAGGAGTGCATCCCTCTGCTAGTTCAGGGGCACTTGAATCTTTTCTTTACACATGAAGGGTGGGGGCTGATGGAGCTCAGCCCCCTGTTGCTATGACGATGATGGATATCAGCCATACTGCACCATCTACCAGGAAAAATTAGGACCAGGCACCCTTGATCGACCTGACAGATGCTAGTACGCATGGTTACCAGTCCTTTTGCACTGCCCCATGTGCCAATAGGCTGATGATGACGATGGGTATCAATCTTATGGTACCATCAGCCACCCATGGCGGGGGGAGCAAGGATGTTGGTGTTGAGTGCTGCACCATCCCGTCTATCTGCAGCATTCAGTAAAGATAGGGTGACATGTAAGAGTCAAGACAGGATTGTTTTCCCTTTCACTTCTGGGGGTGGGTGGGGGGGTGCGTAAATTGCCTAGCTATGCCCTGACCCACCGTGGACACTGTTTTTGACCCTACAAGCATTTGGCGCTCAGCCAAGAATGCAAATGCTTTTCAGAGACTGCAGGAACTGTGGGATAGCTTGAGTCCTCCAGTCCATGAGCATCCATTTGATTCTTTGGCTTTCCGTTACGCTTGCCACGCAGCAGTGCGCTGAGTCCCTGCTATGGCGTCTGTCTGGAGATATTTAAAAAATGATTTTGAATTTCGTCTTCTGTAACGGAGCGCTGATAGAACAGATTTGCCTGCCCTTACAGCGATCACGTCCGCATCGTCCATGCTGGAGCTCTTTCTTTATTTTGATTTTTAACTGCATCACCACCCGTGCTGATCGGAGCTCCACGCTGGGCAAACAGGAAATATTCAAAAGTTCGCGGGGCTTTTCCTGTCTACCTGGCCACTGCATCCGAGTTCAGATTGCTGTCCAGAGCGGTCAGTGGTGCACTGTGGGATACCGCCCGGAGGCCAATACCGTCGATCAGCGGCCACACTAACCCTAATCCGATATGGTAATACCGATACTAGCGCTACTCCTCTCGTTAGGGAGGAGTACAGAAACTGGTTTAAAGAGCCATTAAAATCGATATAAGGTGCCTCCTAGTGTGGACGGTTGTGGCGTTAAATCGGTTTTACACTCCTAAAACCGGTTTAAACGCGTAGTGTAGACCAGGCCCCCGGCTCTGAAGCTGTAAATATGCCCAATGGTCTGTGATGGGATGTTAGATGGGGTGGGATCTGAGTTACTACAGAGAATTCTTTCCTGGGTGCTGGCTGGTGAGTCTTGCCCACATGCTCAGGGTTTAGATGATCTTCATATTTGGGGTCAGGAAGGAATTTTCCTCCAGGGCAGATTGGCAGAGAACCTGGGGGGGGTTCACCTTCCTCTGCAGTGTGGGGCACGGGTCACTTGCTGGAGGATTCTCTGCACCTTGAAGTCTTTAAACCACGATTTGAGGACTTCAAAGCTCAGCCCTAGGTCAGGGGTTTGTTACACGAGTGAGTGGGTGAGATTCTGTGGCCTGCATTGTGCAGGAGGTCAGACTAGATGATCATAATAGTCCCTTCCGACCTTAAAGTCTATGAAACACACTTCTGGGGGTGGTATTTGGTACAGTGTAGACATACCCCAGGATGCCTGGCCAGCTGGCTGTGCACGTAGCTAGCCCACGCTCTGAGCCCTGTTACCCTCATCTGCCCTCTTGGTTTGTGACGCCCACATGTGGCATCTCGACTCAAGACGGTAAGCTCCTGGGGGCCAGGACTGTCTGTTGCCTTGTGTCTGTACAGCACCTAGCACATGGTGGCCTGCTGTGTAGGGTGACCAGATGTCCCGATTTTATAGGGACGGTCCCAATATTTGGGTTTTTTTTAATATGGGCTTCTGTTGCCCTCCACCCCCTCCTGATTTTTCCCACTTGCTGTCTGATCACCCTACTGCTGTGGATAATAAGGAGCGGGTAGGGGCCAGGCCCGCGGGACCGGCTGGTAACGGTCGCTATAAGGACGGGGCAGGGGGATGCCTGTGATTGGTGTTAGCAGGCCCAGAGAGCAGGGCGAGGGGCGGTGCTAAAGCCACGGCAGCCTCTGCCATTGGTGGGCGGAAGGGGCGGGGCCTGCTGCGGAAGGGACTGACGCAGACGGTTGGGGGCAGAATGTAGCCAGCCTCGCTTTGGAAACCAGCCGGGGACCAGCTCCCCTTGGCGGTGGGTGGCGATGGAGGGGGATTCGTCAGCCGCCAGCGACAACTCGAGACTGTTGTCCCTCATCACCACGGGCCACCTGCCAGCCCGCTCCGTCCACGAGCAGATGTGGCAGCTGTCGATGGCCACGCAGCAGAGCCTGGCCGCAGCCACGTGCCAGTGCCTGGGCGTGGCAGCCCTGTGCATCGCCCTCTCCAGCCTGGCCTGGATCGCGCTGGAGACCAACGTGCCCCTTCATCTGCTGAAAAGGTCAGAGTACTGGGCCGTTATCATCTACTTCGGGGTGCCCACCCGCCTGCAGTCCCAACTGTGGCTGAACGAAACGCAGAGCACAGGTGAGACAGCCCTAGGGAGACGAGATCCAGGGCGCACAGGACCCACCTTCAGGTGGGAAGAGGGATAAGGGCGAGGGGGGTTGAAGGGTAAGAAGTAGGCAACCCTGGGGAGAAGGAAAAAAGAGAGGCCTGGTGGTTGGGAGGGGACAGAGGTCAGGGGAGGGGTCTTGCAGAGAGGATCATATGCAGGCGGGGAGGAGGGACATCCTCTTTGGTGATCCCAGGAATAGGCTGGATTTCACAGTTGGGAGGGGGAGGGGCAGTGAAGGAGCCTGTCTCCTGGCTGTCTCCAGTGAGTTGTTCGGGGGTGCAAAGGGCCCAGAGTGACCTAGACAAATTGGAGGATTGAGCCAAAAGAAATCTGATGAGGTTCAACAAGGACAAGTGCAGAGTCCTGCACTTAGGACGGAAGAATCCCATGCACCATTACAGGCTGGGGACCTACTGGCTAAGCGGCAGTTCTGCAGAAAAGGACCTGGGGATTACAGTGGATGAGAAGCTGGATATGAGTCAGCAGTGTGCCCTTGTTGTCAAGAAGGCTAACGGCATATTGGGCTGCATTTGTAGGAGCATTGCCAGCAGATCGAGGGAAATGATTATTCCCCTCTATTCGGCACTGGTGAGACCAGAGGCCATCTGGAGTATTGCATCCAGTTTTGGGCCCCCCACTACAGAAAGGATGTGGACAGAGTCCAGCGAAGGCCAACTAAAATGATTAGGGGGCTGGGGAACATGACTTATGAGGAGAGGGAACTGGGTTTATTTAGTCTGCAGAAGAGAAGAATGAGGGGGGATTTGATAGCAGCCTTCAACTACCTGAAGGGGGGTTCCAAAGAGGATGGAGCTCGGCTGCTCTCAGTGGTGGCATATGACCGAACAAGGAGCAATGATCTCAAGTTGCAGTGAGGGAGGTCTAGGTTGGATATTAGGAAACACTATTTCACCAGGAGGATGGTGAAGCACTGGAATGGGTTACCTTGGGAGCTTGGTGGAATATGCATCCTTAGAGGTTTTTAAGGCCCGGCTTGACAAAGCCCTGGCTGGGATGATTTAGTGGGGGTTGATCCTGCTTTGAGCAGGGGGTTGGACTAGATGATTTCCTGAGGTCCCTTCCAACCCATATATTCTGTGATTCTATGAATGGAGTACTGTGACCAGTTCTGCGCGCCACATTTCAGGAAAGATGTGGAAAAACTGGAGAAAGTCCCGAGGAAAACAACAAAAATGATTAAAGCTCTAGAAAACCTGACTTCTGAGGAAAGATTGAAAAAAATTGGGTTTGTTTAGTCTGGAGAAGAGAAGGCTGAGGGGAGACGTACCAGTTTTCCAGTGCATTAAGGAGGAAGGTGTTAGAAGGAGGAAGGTGAAAAATTGTTCTTTGTAGCTAAGACAAGAAGCAATGGGCTTATATTGCAGCAAGGGAGGTTTAGGTTCGACATTAGGGAAAGTTTCCTAACTGTCAGGGTGGTTAAGCACTGGAATAAATTGCCTAGGGAGGTGGTGGAATCTCAGTCATTAGAGGATTTTAAGAACAGGTTAGACAAACATGTCAGAGATGGTCTGATAATTATTATGTAGTCCTGCCTTGAGTGCAGAGGACTGTACTGGATGACCTTCCGAGGTCCCTTCCAGCCCTGCATTTCAATTATTTCTCTGATTATGCATCTGTCTAGTTATGTGGTACTGTGCTTCTGTGACTGCCTGTGGTGGTGAACGCTGCACACAATATGGGCAGAAATATTTCCTTGTGGGTTTTTTTCCCCTAATATACTTACCATGAATCTACATGAGTTCTCATGCTGTGGGACACTGTCAAAAAGAAAGAACCGATCAGTTATCTCACTGTGCTCTTCAATCTTTTAATTTCTGGTCTTCCATCAAGTCCTCTCAAACTCCTCTCTTTTCCAGGCTAAATCATTCTAGTTTTCTGATCGATTCGGTGGCACTAGCAGCAGTGAATTTGATTAATGCTGCTACCTGTGAGTAGCTTTATTTTAGTGGGTTTTTAACTTATAAATAGGACCTGGATGCTACAAGTTGCTGCTAATAATAAGCACTCTGCAAGCTAATAAGGCCTATACATAAATGACTTATCTTATGTAAGTCTCAGTCATCACTCACTCTCACAGATCTTGGGAGACAGACCTGTCCTCGCTTACAGACAACCCCCAACCTGAAGCAAATACTCACCAGCAACCACACATCACAGAACAAAAACACTAACCCAGGAACCTATCCTTGCAACAAAGCCCGATGCTAACTCTGTCCACATATCTATTCAAGTGACATCATCAGAGGACCTAATCACATCAGCCACACCATCAGGGGCTCATTCACCTGCACATCTACCAATGTGATATATGCCATCATGTGCCAGCAACGCTCCTCTGCCATGTACATTGGCCAAACTGGACAGTCTCTACGCAAAAGAATAAATGGACACAAATCTGACATCAGGCATCATAACACTCAAAAACCAGTAGGAGAACACTTCAACCTGTCTGGTCATTCAATGACAGACCTGCAGGTGGCAATTTTGCAACAGAAAAGCTTCAAAAACAGACTCCAACAAGAAACTGCTGAGCTGGAATTGATATGCAAACTAGATACAATCAATTTAGGCTTGAATAGGGACTGGGAATGGCTGAGCCATTACAAACATTGAATCTATCTCCCCTTGTAAGTATTCTCACACTTCTTATCAAACCGTCTGTACTGGGCTATCTTGATTATCACTTCAAAAGTTGTTGTTTTTTCTCTTACTTAATTGGCCTCTCAGAGTTGGTAAGACAACTCCCACCTTTTCATGCTCTCTGTACATATATATATCTCCTCAATATATGTTCCATTCTGTGCATCCGATGAAGTGGGCTGTAGCCCACGAAAGCTTATGCTCAAATAAATTTGTTAGTCTCTAAGGTGCCACAAGTTCTCCTGTTCTTCAACCATCAAAATTAATTTTCTGCGAGGTCCCCTACACCAGGTATTCCCCTTTGCTAGAGTGGTGGATTCTTCCCAGTATTATGTTTTCTAGTGCTTCATCCAGTCTTTAGTTGTTCCAAGTGATGGGACTTTCCTTTCCTCATTGTTGCCTTTCTCTGGGCATTTTCACTCTCTGCTGTAATTTGACACCATATACTTTGACTACATATGGCTGGGCCAAATTTGAGTGCGTGGCATTGTGACCTGGTGTGCAGCGTTGCAGCACCACTCCGATTTGGCTTGGCTGCCCCTCCATCCTGACAGGGACGGCCTAGCCAATCCGCCACCTTAGGCCTATCAGGATGGAAAGTGGCACACGGAAGTTTTGACATCCAGGAAGATTGTCCTTGGGATTCTGTGCAGTTTGGAACTTTATCCTGATGGTGAGCCAAAGAAAATCAGATCAAATCAAATGACAGGGAAGGGCAAAGTTCTGCCTCCAACCCAGAGGAGGAAAGGGTCTATGTCTAAAGTCTCAATGGCAAACTGTCAGGTCCAAAGGAAAAATCAGCCTCTCAGACACCCGGTTAGATTCAGTCCCCTCAAGTCTTCAGAAGACAAACAATTCCTGTCTCTGGTGTGCTATGGCAAAGTCCCTGCTTATTTTTAAGGAACCTGTTAGATCTGAGAAGTCCAGACGCGCAGGAGTTTTCCTATACTGTAAAGCAGTGGTTCTCAACCTGTGGCTCGATCAGCAGAGAGTTGCAGCCCATGTCACATCCTCAGGGCCATACAGGTAGTACTGGATCCGCCCACATAATACATTGTGGGCTGCACATGCAGCCCACAATGGTAAATGGGTTGAGAACCTCTTCTGTAAAGGTACATGTGGGGGAACCACTTGAAGAGACAAAGGGGCTACTTGTGAGTATGTGGCTCCTGTTCTTGCTACAAAGCACAAACAAGGAACCTTTCTACAAGGCTGTAGTGGGACAGCAGCCCTCCCCCCCCCCTTAGATTTCGACTTCTGAGGAAGGTGTTCCAAAAGCCATCTGCCATGTAACCTCCTCCTCCCACCTGTCTGTTTCTATGACAATAGCCCTTCTCGGCCTGAGCTCTATCATACACTACCATATCACCTTTCAGCCTGGGAAAGGCTTTTCTTGGAAGAATAACCTGATTCAGGGGTGAGAGATAGGGAGAATGCTGGATTTGACAATTGTATAAGTAGGGGCATTGCCAGCAGATCGAGGGACGTGATCATTCCCCTCTATTCGACATTGGTGAGGCCTCATCTGGAGTACTGTGGAAAAATTGGAATGAGTCCGGCAGAGGGCAACAAAAATTATTAGGGGGATGGAGCACATGACTTATGAGGAGAGGCTGAGGGAACTGGGATTGTTTAGTCTGCAGAAGAGAAGAATGAGGGGGGATTTGATAGCTGCTTTCAACTACCTGAAAGGGGGTTCCAAAGAGGATGGACCTAGACTGTTCTCACTGGTGGCAGATGACAGAACAAGGAGTAATGGTCTCAAGTTGCAGTAGAGGAGGTTTAGGTTGGATATTAGGAAAAACTTTTTCACTAGGAGGTTGGTGAAGCACTGGAATGGGTTATCTAGGGAGGTGGTGGAATCTCCTTCTTTAGAGGTTTTTAAGGTCAGGCTTGACAAAGCCCTGGCTGGGATGATTTAGTTGGGGATTGGTCCTGCTTTGAGCAGGGGTTTGGACTAGATACCTCCTGAGGTCCCTTCCAACCCTGATATTCTATTATATGATTCTATGAATTATTACTTTTTAAAAGAGCCAAATGTCTCCAAAACAACCGAAAGAAAAGTGATTCCCATCATCTTAGAAAGGAAAGAGAATTGTGTTCCCCTGTGCTAGAGGAGGCTGACCAGTCAGAATGAGAGTTTCCCAGTAAGGTCAGGAAGCTGAATGTGTAATTTATGAAATGGGACTTCTTTAAATAAAAAAAAAAAAAACTTCCTGGTGACAAACTAAACAAAGTACCCACCCATGTTGTTAATGACTGCACCAGTAGGCTATGAGGCCACTGCTGATACACTGAAGGCCTCTATCACATTGGCATGCTTTTCTAGACTGATCCTAGACAAGATCCTACAGACAACCAAACCGTAGACTGGTTAAAAGTCATTTGTATAGAAAGTCTCCACAGCAACACTATTTGTAGCTGATGTACCTATTGAGACCCAAGAGTTCCTTCCAATGTCTATTGTGTCTAATCCCTTGTAGAGAAACATACCTGGAAAGTAGCCATAATATTAAATATCTGCTGTCCGCACTAAATGGCTATATTCAGGGTTCTGAGGGTTGTTTCTCTAGGAGGAGAAATTGATCATAGATAATTTATTTGATGCAGATCTGTTCATTTACAAAGAATGTGCCAAGTTGTGTTTCAATGAATGCAGCAGGAATCAAACACAGGAAACAGTGTCTTTGCTCACAATTCCAAGTTCCTCTCAAGCCAGCACTTATCCCAAAAGCTCTCTCAGCTGTTTGTCAGGGTCATGCTGGACAATGATCGGGACAAACTGGAAAAATGGTCTGAAGTAATTAGGATGGTGGGGGATAGTTCAGTGGTTTGAGCATTGGCCTGCTAAACCCAGGGTTGTGAGCTCAATCCGTGAGGGGGCCACTTAGGGATCTGGGGCAAAATCAGTACTTGGTCCTGCTAGTGAAGGCAGGGGGCTGGACTCAATGACCTTTCAGGGTCCCTTCCAGCCAGGGCCAGCTTTAGGAAGTGCGGGGCCCAATTCGAACAGTTCTGATGGGGCCTGGCGGGGATGACTTTAAAAAAAAACAAAAAAAACAGGTGGGGCTTGTATTCACCGGGCGAAGCTCCGAGTCTTTGGCGACGGGTCCTTCACTCGCTGCAGGTCTTCAGCGGCACTGAAGGACCTGCCGCTGCAGTGCTGCCAGGTGAGTAAAAATTTAAAAGGCGCCTCTAACCAGGGAAGGAATTCATAGGCGCGGGGCCCGATTTGGCGGAATTGGTGGAATAGGCCTAAAGCTGGCCCTGCTTCCAGCTCTATGAGATAGGTATATCTCCATATAATAAGGACAAATGCAAAGTACTCCACCTAGGAAGGAACAATCTGTTGCGCACATGGGAAATGACTTCCTAGGAAGAAGTACTGCAGAAAGGGACCTGGGGGTCATAGTGGATCACAAGCTAAATATGAGTCAACAGTGTAACACTGTTGTAAAAAAAGCAAACATCGTTCTGGGATGTATTAGCAGGAGTATTGTAAGCAAGACACAAGAAGCAGCAGAGTCCTGTGGCACCTTATAGACATATTGGAGCATAACTTTCGTGGATGCATCCAACAAAGTGGGTATTCACCCACAAAAGCTCATGCTCCAATACATCTGTTAGTCTATAAGGTGCCACAGGACTCTGCTGCTTTTACAGATTCAGACTAACATGGCTACACCTCTGATACAAGACACAAGAAGTAATTCTTCCTCTCCACTCCATGCTGATTGGGCATGGGGCTAGCAACCCCACCCCGTAAAAAATCAACTTGCTACAGAAACGCCAACAATAGAGATAACAGAGACTTTTATCCTGGAAAAAGAAGGGTCTTCAACTCAAAGACACATGACGCTGGGTGGTGAAAGCCGCGAGGAAGCCACTAAGCCGATCACCCTTCTTGCAACCAGGAGGATTACCATCAGCACATGGAACGTGAGGACCATGTACGAGTCAGGAAAGACAGCACAGGTTGCAGTAGAGATGAGGAGCAACAACCTGACCCTACTAGGTATTAGCGAGACAAGATGGACACAAGCTGGACAGAGGCGACTGTTGACAGGAGAGCTGTTGCTGTATTCCGGACATGAAGAGAGCGATGCACCCCACACACAGGGAGTAGGCTTCATGTTGTCTAAGCAGGCACATAGAGCATTGATTGGTTGGGAGGCACACGGCCCCAGGATCATCACAGCATCCTTCAGAACTAAAATGAAGAGGATTAAGATGAATGTTGTTCAGTGCTATGCCCCAACCAATGACAGCGAAGAGGAGGATAAAGACTACTTTTACAACAGACTTCAGAAAATATTAGAGACTCTCCCAGACAAAGATATCACCATTTAGTAGCAACAAAAATGATGAAAGGTCTAGAAAACATGACGTGCAGAAAGATTGAAAAAATTGGGTTTGTTTAGTCTGGAGAAGAGAAGACTGAGAGGGGACATGTCAAGGCTGATTTCCCACTCTGGCACTCAGAGTGCAGAAGGTGGGGGCCCGCAAGGCCTCTAAAAATTAATACTCGCCACTCCAGGCTGGTATTAAACTCCCACAGTTACAGCTTCTCTCTGACCTTGGATGGGTAGATGCTGCCACCACCCAAGTGCAAAAAAACCCTTTTTTAGAAACCAAGAAGGCGCACTTGGGAATTCCTTCCTGTGGGGTACCCTCAAGCCCTTTCATCCCCGCTCCAGGGAAGAGCTTAGAAAGAAAAACAAAGGAAATCAGCCGTTGCTACCAGCTAATTAAACAACATGTGCACAAACCTCTTAGGACACCAAAAATCCAATCCTGTTCTTAAAAAAGGTAAGTTTCATTAAAAACAAAAAGAAAGGAAATGCATCTAAAAACTCAGACTATTGCTAGATTTTAAAAAGAATCCCTCATAAGGATTAAGCATCAAAATAACTTTCTTGAGGTCCAGCTTAAAGTTTACATGCAAAACAAAAGCACCTGGGGCTAGCACAGAGGAGTCCACAAGCCATAAAGAAATAAGAGAGAAACCTAATCACGTCTTTCTAGACATTTCCTGATCTACTTGCATATCTGGGGTTTCAAATGAGTAGTTTCTAGGTATGATCTGATGATTTTTCATACCTGGCTCAAAGCTTCTTACAGCATTGCAACTCTGTCTCTCCTCTCCGGAGAACAACAACAGACAGACAAAAGGGGAGTCTTGTTTCAATTTTTAAAAGTTCTAGCCTTCCCATTGGCTCTTTTGGCCAGGTGCCCACTCAATTCCTTTTACCTATGCATGCAGTCAGACTTTTTAACCCTTTACAGGTAAAGCAAGTAGAGAACAGTTACTAAAAGGGATTTTGTAGCTAGCTGGCTGGCTGGGTGTCCATAAAAGGTAGATACCTCCAGCCCCTTCATTTATCATAGAACATAACAGTTTTCAAGTACATAAAAGATTGTTACAAGGAGGAGGGAGAAAAAATGTCTCATTAACCTCTGAGGCTAGAACAAGAAGCAATGGGCTTAAATTGCAGCAAGGGAGGTTTAGGTTGGACACTAAGAAAAACTTCCTAACTGTCAGGGTGGTTAAGCACTGGAATAAATTGCCCAGAGAGGTTGTGGAATCTCCATCATTGGAGATTTTAAGAGCAGGTTAGATCAACATCTGTCAGGGATGGTCTAGATAATACTTAGTCCTGCCTTGAGTGCAGGGGACTGGACTAGATGACCTCTCGAGTCCCTCCTAGTCCTATGGTTCTATGCTACCAATGCTCTTTGTGTGTGTGTGTGTGCGCGCCTTGTTGTCTTCTCTGTGCCTCTGTCTCTGTGGTGAATATCTCATATTCACACAGCTCCACCAATCAATGCCCAAGCCCGTGTGTATTATATCAGCCCCTGTGTGTCTAAAATTACCAAGTACATTTTCATTTGTGTCTTCATAAAACAGGATCTGAATGCAAGTTTTCAGAGCTGAAATCAGGACCCACCATCTTGTCACAGTGGCTCTGACAACATTTTATCTCCTCTATGTGGAGCACAGGCCTAGCTCATGTTAATATCTAGCAAGGTGTGTTGGATCACTTAAGAATGAAACCTAGGGCAGTTGTTTCAAATGTGCTAGCAATCCAATAGGTGTGTCCTCTTTGATACGACACTCACCCACTTGTTCTTCTAACAGAACAACTCTTTTATATCTTTTCTTTTCTTGCATCCATATTGACTCTCTCTGAGTGCTGCTCTCAAATTTACAAAATCTGGTGGCCTTTTGGCTGGTCTCTAGGGATACAAGTTGCAATGGATCATCTCCCATTCTCCCCAGAGAGTCCAGGGTTTTGTAACTTTATATTTCTATCCTTTTTTTTAAAGGTCTGTTAAGCCCCCTTTGAAGTCTTTCCGTTGGCTTTAGATCCATGGAAATCTGGAGTGCCTATCTCAGGCTCTAGGGACCCCAGCCATAAATCATAAACACAAACACAATTGAACTATTCACAGAGCACCAAATTCGCCTCGCCACCACAAATCTTGATTTCCCATTGATTTCTTGGCATTGCCACTGGCCAGCTGGGTGACCTTAGGCAAATAACATTGTTGCTCCCTGCCTCAGTTTCCCCATTTGTACAATGGGATGATAGTTATCTCCTCTGTAAAGTACTTTAAGGTCTGTTGCCGAGAAGCGCTGTAAAAGAGCTAGGCATTATTTATTATTATTCAATGGGACTTAAGCATGGACTTAAGTGTTTTGCTAAAGAGGGATGGACTTGAGAACATGCTTTAAGCTGAATCAAGGCCTTGGTGAGTTGTTCTCTTTAACCATGTAGCCTTCATGGGCTGGAGAGTTTAAAATGCCAGAGCCAGTTTGAATAACTTGGGTTGCCAGGCTTTCCACTGTGGCTTTCTTATTCACTCTGCTCACCAGGCTGAACAGTTTTAGCACCCATGCTTATGACAGCTGCTTAGAGGGGATGCAACAGGAGGACTTTCTTCCTTCTCTGGATTGGGGAAGGATATTCTTTCTAGCCTGGAGGGATTCTGAAGATAGAAGTGCCAGGACTCAACTCTCTCTCTTATTCATGTTATTTGCATCATGATAGTGCAGAGAGGCCAGAAGCCCATTGTACCGTACATATAAAAAAAGAGATGGCCCCTGCCCTGAAGAGCTTACAATCTAAATACAAGGCAAGAGATGGATACAACAAAGAGATAATGAGTTCGTCACTGAATGTTCTAGGTGCATCCTGCTGCAGATCTACATGCTCGATGTATGGTGTCGTCAGCCTGAATCTACAGGCTATAGAAGTCCATTCGTTTCAACAAAATGTTGATGGCCAATGGCAGCAGCAGAACATGTGGAAAGGGCCCGGGATACAGGGAGAGAGTTATTAAGAGAACTCTTCAGGCACTGTTGTCTTGTACTTAATCATTCAATTTAATTTCATGTTGTCCTGTATTCATTCTGCTTTTTTCGTTTTGATTGAAGAAATTGTTATCTTGTCTTCGGATCAATGGGTCTTCGTAGATGTGATGATGGGAATTTGTTACCTGAGTGTGTTGGTGGGCTTCATTGCTTTCCTGCTTGACTTCATAGAGATAAAGAAGCTAGGAGTGGCACGTCTGATCATTGCAACAGTCCTACATATTTTGTCAGGTAACTTTTGTTAGTTGAACAGATTTTTGTAACCTACATTAAAGAGGTACTTTCAACTTAATTTAAACCACCAACTGTTCTGTCTTAAGAAAGTATATTGGGTTTTTGTAAAACTTAATATGAATAGAAAAGTTTTCCTGTTTGATTTAAAAAAAAAAAAAGTTCATTCATTTTGAGTACATGCAAGTTTTCCTCAGCAGGCTTGAAATCCTAAACAGCAGCAGCATTGGGCTAGTGCAGGAGAACCAGAAGGTGAATGGAACTAGATTCAAAAGTGAAATTTACCAGCCTGGTAACACGCACAAGTTGCTCCCTGCTGGGCCAGTTGAGTTGTGCTGGTTCTGCTGTTGTTTTGGAATGTGCTTCTAATGGATTTCTATAAAAACATTCATATTAAAAAGTCATTGTCCCAGGGGAATCAAATGTATTAAGTAAACAGCCAGCCTGAAAAGCAACTAGCTGATCACAAGGGTCCCTGTTGGCCTTAAAAATCTATGCATCTATAAATCAGCCATTGTACATTTTCAGTTTTAACAGCTTATGATGATGTTTTTGTTTTGACCATGCCCTTTTAAGAAAACTGCTCTTAAGCAGAAACTGATTGCAGAATGTAGTCCTTCAACAGAGAGAAAAGAATCCTCTTGTTGACCATGTAATTGGCACAGTATCGGGGCAGGAGCTAACACAGTTGTAAAGAGAGGCCTGGTACTGCAAAAGCCGGAGTGTAAATAGAGGTGTGTTTTGTAGAAGTCTTTGTGTCATTTCTTAAAACATCCCTAGGCAAGATGGGTTCCAGGTCGCTGCGAGTGTATGAGAGATTTCTGTTAAATTAAAGCTTCCATTGATATCATGTTAGATTCTTTCGTCAGGGGAAGAAGAGATGGTCTTGTGGTGAAGGTACTTGTTTGAGACTCAGGTGGTTGAGGTTCAGTTCCCAGGATTATTGTACAAATTTAGGCAAGTCCCGTAAAGTTTGTGACCAGAGCTGATTTTAAAAAATAGAATTTCTGACCTGCAGTATGAAATGTTTTGTTTCAGGTCAGGCTGACGTAACTCTCTGTGGCTTCCCCATTGGAATTCCAGATTCCTCACGCCCCCATTTTCCCTTATTGGCCCTGCTCTCTGGCCCGAGGACATCTCTCATGATGCATCGTGGTCTCTACCTGTGGATGAGCCACTACCGTGTATCATGGTACTCTTACAATGCACCTGAGGTCTCAGCCACAGCCAGAGACCTCAGTGCATCATGGGAAATATAGTCCAGGCCGGGAGCAGGGACCATAGGGGAGAATGGAGGCATTAGGGACTCAAAACTCCAAGACTCATGAGGCACCATAGTGGCCCAGGCAGACCCAGCAGTTGGGACCAACACAGCTACAACACCTCATGCAGAAATTAACATTGACGCAACTGCAGTGAAACATTTCACTTTGACTTTCCCTGACAGATATTTTTGGTGAAATCGATCATGTCCAGCAGAAAATTTCAGTTTTGATGAAACCCTATTGTCCAAATGTTTTCCATCAAACCTGTATGTGAGGCACTCTGACATTATATCAATGGGGATCATATACGTAGCTAGATGGACGGCATTTGACACAGTTTGGTTGATGAAATAGACACATTTGTGTTTATTAATAATAAAAATAATAAATCATAGCAATGTTTTTTGGATAGTTATCTACAGAATATTTTTAAACGGGGCATCTGGAGAGCACATCCTTGCATTACAGACGGCCATCACATCAACAGCTTGCTGCCCTCTGGGCCTCATGTTGATACGTGTGCCACCCATAGGGTGACCAGATATCTCGATTTTTATAGGAACAGTCCCTGTTTTGGGGACTTTTTCTTATATAGGCATCTACTACCCTCCACCCCGTCCCGATTTTTTACACTTGCTATCTGGTCACCCTAGCCATCCACAGCACCCAGAACAATGAGGAAGTGGGCGGTTTTGTAGACTCCCCTGAAGCTGCATTTCTGGGTCACACTCTTGATCTAGAATACGGTCTTTTCATAGGAGAGCAACTAGGGAGTGCTCCATGGTGGGGGAAGTGGCAGCCTGCTGCCCCCCTGTCTGGTCAATGACTGAAAGGACCCAGTAACCAGGAGCTGTGGTCACCTTCACCCAGAGGTGAAAGTAAGCCGGTCCGGTCCGGTATGGCGTACCGACAAGAGCCAGTACGCCGTGCTGGACCGCACCGGCTTCCACGGCGGGGATTGAAAGGGCTCTGGGCTGCCTGCAGCTGCGGGCAGCCCAGAGCCCTTTAAATCCTGGCCACGGCTGAGATTTAAAGGGCTCAGAGCTCCCCACCACTGCGGGCAGCCCAGAGCCCTTTGAATCCCGGCCACGGCTCTGGTGGCCGGGCAGGGGCTGGGGATTTAAAGGGCTCAAAGCTCCCCGTGGCTGCGAGCAGCCCAGAGCCCTTTAAATCCTGGCTGCAGCTGAGATTTAAAGGGCTCAGAGCTCCCCGCGGCTGCAGGCAGCCCAGAGCCCTTTAAATCCCGGCCACGGCTCTGGCGGCCGGCCTGGGCCAGGATTTAAAGGGCTCCGGGCTTCCCTCAGCGGCAGGAGCTCTGGGCCCTTTAAATCCCTGCCCCAGCCACACAAAGCTCGGGGTTCCCCCTGGCGGCCAGAGCCCCGGGCACTTTAATTTGCCCCTGAACCCCGGGGGGCTCCCAGCCACCTCTGCAGCTGGGAGCCCCTGGTTGATTTAAAGGCTCTGGGTCTCCCAGCCACAGCTGGTTCCCCAGGGCCTTTAAATCTTGAGAGGCCCCGCCTCTTCTGGGAGAGGCCACGCCCCCTCAGGACTCGGGCAGTACCGGTAAGTCCTGTAAATTACTTTCACCCCTGCCTTCACAACACACAGGGTACTAGTTCTGCCTGTTCCTTTGAATTGTTGCCTGTTAATAGCTATGAGGGCACAGGTCAGGGTTTGTTCTTTGTCTCTCCCACTTGTCTGTCGGGAGACTGGGTGGTGCATAACATTCTTTTCCTAAAAAAGTATACAGTAACTCCTCGCTTAATGTTGTAGTTATGCTCCTGTAAAATGCGACTTTAAGTGAAACGATGTTAAGCGAATCCAATTTCCCCATAAGAATTAATGTAAATGGGTGGGGGGGTTAGGTTCCAGGGAAATTTTTTTCACCAGAAAAAAACATATTATATAGATAGATATATACACACACAGCGTCAGTTTTAAACAATTTAATACTGTACACAGCAATGATGATTGTGAAGCTTGGTTGAGGTGATGAAGTTAGAGGGTGGAAGTGGGTGGGATATTTCCCAGGGAATGCCTTGCTGCTAAATGTTGAACTAGCACTCGGCTGAGCCCTCAGGGGTTAACACATTGTTGTTAATGTAGCCTCACACTCTACAAGGCAACAGGAATGGAGGGAGGGGAGACAGCATGGCAGACAGAGGGATAGCTCAGTGGTTTGAGCATTGGCCTGCCAAACCCTGGGTTGTGAGTTTAATCCTTTAGGGAACTTGGGCAAAAATCTGAGCAGGGGGTTGGACTGGATGACCTCCTGAGGTCCCTTCCAACCCTGATAGTCTATGATTTCAGAGACACATACCCTGTGTGTGGGGGAGAGAGATGTGCATTTCCCCTTTAAGTACGCTGACCCCATTGTAAGTACATTGCCTTTAAAAAAAATCAGAAAGTCGAGACAGCAGCTGCGGCCACCAAGCTCTCTCTCCGTCCTGAGCCCTGTTCTGTCCCCACCCTGCTCTATATGGAGAAGGGGTAAGTGGGGGGGCAGGTGTAGGGGGGAGGGAGACAGCCTGACATTAGCGCCACTCTTCCCCCCTCCCAGCAAGCAGGAGGCTCCTGGGAGCAGCTCCAAGGCAGAGGGCAGGAGCAGCACATGGCAGTGTGGGGAGGGACACCTGAACTGCCCAGCAATTGCTAGCCTGCTGGGCGGCTGCTGCGCAGGGAACTTAGGGGAGCGGGGAGCTGATAGGGGGGCTGCCGGTCGACCCTAGTTCCAAGCCCCCACCAGCTAGCCCAACCGGCTGCTCTTTCTGCAAGCAGTGGACAAAGCAGGTGGCTGCCAAACAACGTTAGAAGGGAGCATCACACAACTTTAAATGAGCCTGTTCCCTATTTAATCAGCAATGTAACAACGTTAACCGGGATGACTTTAAGTGAGGAGTTACTGTAGGTGCCTAACTGATCAAGGTGCCTAACTGCGGTTTTAGGGTCATAAATACCTTTGAAAATCCCCACCACCCCCAGGTCTCAAAGCCCAGATCTCATTGTGCTGGTATTGCTTATACATTATAGCCCCTTCATGTGAGCCAGGAGCTGTGCTCATCTTGTTCTCTAGCATGTTTGTGCCTAATGACTTCAGAGTGAAATCCTGCCAGGCATTATAAAATGTGTTAGCAGCGTGACAAGGCTCATCATGCTCTTATCCAAACCTGAAGCTGGGGTAATGGGGGGGAGGCTCATGTCTGCAAACAAAAACAAACTGATCATACGCTTCCAACTCCCAAATCCTCAGTCCTGCAGGTCCCTCGCCCCCTACAAGGCCCACCCCCACTTAAGCCTCTCCCAAAAAGAAGGAAAGCTCTGTCCTCTTCAAATGGAGGATTATCACAGTCCTAGCCCAACCCCGCATTGCGTTGTCGGGGAATGGAGAGGCTACGTAACCAAACATTCCTTAACCATCCGTGCACTCCCTGATCTGCATTGTAGCTTGGGCTACTCCACATGTGCTGCTTTGGAGGATAGAACTGAATGAGAAGCAGGTAGTGTGATGGTGCTTTGGGAGTTGGCACACGGGGCCTTCAACTACCTGAAGGAGGGTTCCAAAGAGGATGGAGCTCGACTGTTCTCAGTGGTGGCAGATGACAGAACCAGGAGCAATGGTCTCAAGTTGCAGTGGGGGAAGTCTAGGTTGGATATTAGGAAACACTATTTCACTAGGAGGGTGGTGAAGCACTGGAATGGGTTCCCTAGGGAGGTGGTGAAATCTCCATCCTTAATGGTTTTTAAGGCCCAGCTTTAAAAAGCCTTGCCTGGGAAGATTTAGTTGGGGATTGGACTAGATGACCTCCTGAGGTCTCTTCCAACCCTAATCTTCTATGATTCTAAGTCATTAGGAAGGGAGGGAGGCTGGTGAACTAGCAGCATGGCTACAGGTATCAGCGGTTGCGAATCACTGCCATAAAGTCACTGGTTTTCTTTTCTTTACTCTCTTTTCACAGCCATTCTTTGTGCATTAGTTCTGGTGTTTTGTTCTTGGATCTTAACAATAATCCAGAAGCCTAGCGTCAATAATTTGTTAAATAAGCACTACTATGTAACGTCACTGGGAGTAAGTTTCTACTTAACCATCGCAGCATTTATTTTCGCAAGCCTCGCATCCATATTTAGCGTCTGGTCAATGAAGGTCTATGGAAAAGATTTGCTTCCTTCTCAGAGAGTTGGGGACAGCGAAACCAAAGAAACCAACCGTTTTGGTCCAGGTGCTCAGCAGCCAGTGTTGCTCTTTTGACGTCAACGAACGGCACCAATTTATAGCGCCCGAGGAACTTGCCCCGTGTTTCAGGAATTCTGTTGCAATGCTGTTAGCAACATACATAACTTTGTCATTGGATAAGCTGCATAGTTAAATAGATACAGTCGTTTCCATAAACTGTTTTCAAAATATAGAGAAGAAAGATTGAAACCAGTGACCCGGCCAACGTTTTCAATGTGTTACTGCTTAGAAACACCTTGGACGTTTTGTACCTTCGGGGATTCGTTGTTTGGAAAGAAGAATTTCCATAGGTCTGACCACTGTAGCATCATTTTTTAATAATGCTGAATCTGTTGTCTCCCACTAGGTTTATTTGGTACAGTGTTATGGAGCTTAAAAGTGTGTTTGTAGAGAAAAATGGTATGTATTCTTTGAGTCAGGGTGATGAATAAATGACATGAATCTTATTATTCAATGTACAAACATGGGATTCGCTTGCATAAACCTATTAAAAGTTAGTCATTTTATCTATTGCCGTTGGTTGTTCTGCGTTTGATAGTCCTTCACTCATTGTTCATGTAACAGGCTGGTGCCGTGTATCGAACCATGCTGTTTTCCCCATACCTTGCAGGGTGGGTGCCTAAAACTCAGCCCACGCCGTTGCACAAGGTGGGCCGTCTTTGCTCTCATTTTTAATATGGAGGTACAATTCTGAGCAGGAGGTGTTCCAGCTTGATTCAAGCAGCCAGGCCACGCTGCATCTGGACCTGTGGCCTCTGTAGGCTGCATGTTGCGATCTGTAGAGAAGATGAAGTTCTTGGCTGCAGTGCTGAGGAATAATAATCGCTCTCCATTCTCTCTAAAACTACCAACATTTATCTTGGCTTTTACCTCTTCCCTGCCCCGATGAACTTGTCTGTGTTGCCTCCGTCCACTCGGATCTGCCAGTGATACTAGCCCCAGGAGTGACCCGTGCAGGGAAAGAGGAAGTCACAGCCCTCCACTACCCAACCAGGAGTAGCAGCTGGAACCTGGCGCATGGTAAGAGCCGCAGCTGGGGTGCTCCCAGCTAGGGTGACCAGACGTCCCGATTTTATCGGGACTGTCCCGATATTTGCTTGTTTGTCTCGCGTCCCGACCGATGTTCGGTCGGGACACGGGACAAACAAGCAATTTTGCCTCCGCTCC
Organism: Mauremys mutica; assembly: GCF_020497125.1. NCBI lineage: Eukaryota > Metazoa > Chordata > Testudines > Geoemydidae > Mauremys > Mauremys mutica. Next base: position 135,886,319 of record NC_059076.1, on the reverse strand, counting down.
GGTGCATAGACGGAGCCCGGAGGGGCTTTCACCCCCCACTTCCCCCGACCATCCCCCTTCTTCCCCCATTGGACCCTGGACCCGCCCCAACCCTGCCCCTCACTGCCCCATTGGATCCCTCCCCAACTCCCCGCCCTGGCCCCGCCTCTTCCCCAAGCACGCAGCATTCCTCCTCCCTCCCAGGTTTGCACACGGGCCATGGCCGGGGCTGGGAGTGCAGCACGGATCCGAGTTCCCTGCAGCCGGAGCGGGGCTGCCCGGGGCGAGTGTCCCAGGCGGAGCAGAGTGGAGCAGCCTCTGCTGTGGGGCTGGTGCAATGAAGCCCGGGAGCGGCTGGGCCGGGAGCTGCAAGAGGGGTCCGGAGCGTGGCTCGGCTGCACAGCTCGGGGCCCAGGAGCGAGGGGATGGGGGAGCTGGGAGTGTATTGGGGGTCAGAGCTGAGAGTTGGGTGGAGACGGGGCGCTCTGGCTTTTTTTTTTTTTTGCTCCACACCCCCTCCCCCTCCCCCGCGTCCCGATATTTCATGTTTGTCATCTGGTCACCCTACTCCCAGCCCTGTCTCTCCCCAGCGCTGGGCCCAGAGCTTGGAGGCTAACAGGGCCTTGGGCTTGTTGGGTGTATGGGGTGGAGGATTGGCCATGGTACCCTGGGCGGTCACCCACCCATAAGGCTGGCCCTGTTACTACATTATCCCTCGTATTAACCCTCTCTGACCTGGGCAGCTGCAGAATCTTGATGATGATGCATCATATCTCCCTTCCCTTCCAGCTGCTTACATCATGTCTAATTAATGGCCCGCTCCTGCATATTTAGTAACTATTCTCCTGTGAGTAGTTCCACTGAAGTCAACAATGGGTAAAGAATATTTTTCACATGCCTAAGTGCTTGCAGGATCAGGCTCTTAGATTGTAAGTTCCTCAGGGCAGGGGTTGTGTCTTTTTATTTACTTTTGGAGGTGCCGTTAGACATAATCACACATGATAATAGCACTGGAATGTCTCTTAGCTTGGAACACAACATTATTGTTCTATGGCATTTATACTGTGGTAGCTAGAGACCAACAGGATTGGGACCCTATTGTGTTAGGTGCTGTACAAACATATAGTCCCTGCCCCAAGAGTTTTTAATCTAAATAGATGAGGCCTAGCAGGGGGAGAAGACAAAGAAACAGACCAGGGTGGGGAGTGGGGGAGGCACTTAACAAACAAAGGTGGTTTTTAAGGATGCTTGTGGGATAATGTCCATTTGAATTAATAATATTCAAGAGTACACTTTGTTCAGTTTGGAATCAGGGGCTATGGATGGTGTAAATGGATCAAATTCTATAGTCTGTGTTATTCAGGAGGTCAAAATAGATGATCTAATGGTCCCTTCTGGCATAGCTGAAATGGGCCTGCGATATGTGTGTTAAACAGCTCCAGGTGGCAGTAGGGTGACCAGACAGCAAGTGTGAAAAATCGGGACGGGGTTGGGAGGTAATAGGAGCCTATATAAGAAAAAGCTCCAAATATTTGGACTGTCCCTATAAAATCGGGACATCTGGTCACCCTAGGTGGCAGACATTTGGACTTTTCCAGGCAATCCACCACTTGCCCAGAAGATGGCAGCGATATATCTCCTATTCTTGCCTCGCATCTCTATGGCAACAGGGGACAAGCACAAGGGAGAAATCTTCTAGAGGGTAAATGCAAGGTTACAGAAAGATCCGTTGCTTCCCGGCAAACCACTGATTTCACAACACACTTTTGCTGATAGTAAAACAAACTAACTTCCATTTCACTTTTTTTTTTTTAAGGCAGTGGCCTGCCTCTGGGTATTTTGATGACTCTAATCATCCAAAGTTACTGATTCACTCTTTTGGGGTGGGAGGTGGGAGCAGGTTGAAGAAAGGATCCTCACGAATAGAGCTACTGTAAGCAGTGACACCATACACAATCCTAGGTGTGTGAAGCAATGAAAATGGGAGTGTGCATGCAACAATTCCAGCTAATCTAATAACCATCTGCAGGCAGTGTCTAAGGCTGCTCAACATCCACTAGCTTAAGCCATTCACGCTGCTCATAAAGAGCCGGTCCGAGGCATTTAGGAACTTGGCTTTTTTATTCTGCTTTCCAACACGCTGCCACCCAAAATAAGCTCCTTAACACGTGTTGCATAAGCCTTCCTCGAGCTTATGGAAGGAGCAGTAGAGGGAGCTAATTCACATGCACTAATATGCATGTTAACAAAATCTAGTTTCTATATGCGAAAAATCATTATGGCTGTTTCCATATATTTGCATGCAGAATTTTTGCAATTAGAAGCCAGTTGTAACATTGAGTTGTCATTGAGGGGGTCTAGTCCTTTGATACACTTTCATCCAAACTATTAACATCAATGGGGAATTATGCACACACGTGCTTAAGAGGGTAGCCCTTTGGGGACCACATTCCAATCTGGTGTAAGTGGTTGCAACTCCATTGAAGTTTACCTGATGTGAACATGCCACTGTTTCCAACTGTCGGCTTGAGCATAACTCAAACCATTGTCCAATGAGGGTAGAAGTAATGTCCAGAAATAGATTTTTCAGTATTAATGTTTTCCAACCACTCTGCTATATTCATATTTTACTTTTAGCGCCTTTTACCTGAAGTTCTCACAGCACTTTACAAAGCTTGATTCCTCACAACAGTCTGATGAGGTGAGCAAGCAGTGTTAGCCCCCTATATAAAACATGATTGGTATTATTAACAGGTGCCAGAAGCTGACCCAGATAGCCATTAAGTGACTTGCCCAAGGTCAGAGAGTGGGAATTAAACCCTGCAGTTCTGCCTTCCTGGCCTGTTCACTAATCACTGGATCACACGTTCTCCTTTGTGATCGTGACTGCTGCAAGAAATACGCATCATGATGGCGACTGGCACAGAAACATGGACGTCTCTCAAACTGTACTAGTTCCAGTGTCAGCTAATGAATTGTTGAGGTTTGAAATCCCACCTTGTGAACAGCTCCAGCAAACCCATGTCCACAGAAAATGGATGTTACCTCAGTGCTTCAGATGAGATACCGTTTCTGTTCTTTTACTCTCTGATTACAGTTTTCCTTATTGACTGGCATCAAGCTGGGTTTTCTTTAGAAGTCTCCTGCTAAACTTTAGAGGGGGGTTTCCACCCTGTTAGGCTTGACTTTAACAGCTCTGATCCTGATCCTCAGATTTCACAAGCTAAGCAGGGTGTGACTGGTGACCTTAGATGGCATCCTTCTTTTGCATGGCCCTTGGGCATTGTGCCACCAGAGATGCTGTCTTTTGGATCAAATGTAAAGGCAAGGTCCTGACCGGATGTGCTCATTAAAGGATCCTATAGCAAGACAATGTCCTGGCCAGCTTGGGTAGTGGCAGAGCAGGGAACAGAACCAAGTCTCCTGATTCCCAGCCCCATGCGCTGATCTCCCAAGAGCGTTTCGTCCTTGAGTAGGCCCCATTGAGCTGAGGGCCCTTGTCTGTAGAACTAGATCCTTCAAGCAGGTGTGCCAGAGCTCATCTGATAACTTTGCAGAGATGCCGTGAGGCATTTTTAGTTTTCACAGGCCCTTAATTAATATTTCCTTGATTGGTCATCACCAGGCCGCAGTTTCCAGGCACATCAGGGACAAAGGGGTTGCATGGAGTTAGCAAAGGCTCATTTATAATTCAGTTGTCTTATAAAACCCTGAGCCTGCACACCAAGATCTTGAGGCCTAGCATAAACCTACAGTAAAAAATAAATAGCTCACATGGGCAAGGTGAGGATTAAGTAATATCTGCACAGCACAATGAGATCGTTGGAGGGGAAGGTGCTGTAGGAAGGAAAAGTACTGGACCTTTTCTACACGGGGTGAGCGGTTGGAGGCAGGGGTCTGCATTGATGAGCTGCCTCAGTGCAAACCCCTAGAGTTAAATCCTGGTCTCATTGAAGTCAATGGCAAAACTTCTATTGTCTGCAATTGGACCAAGATTTCACCCTTAGTGTAGACATGCTGCACCAGTGTAATACGTGACTTGCACTGGTACTGCTACCCCGGTTTCTAACATCATGATGGGGTCATGCGAGTGACTCCCACACACACACACACTCCCTGGGCACACTGTTCCCAGAGCATCAGGGTTCCATTCTTGGGCACCAGTCCACACCATGAGAGCTCCAGAGGCAGGCCCTGCCGCAAGAAGTGAGGCAATAAACCCAGCCTCTGCAGGAGCAGAGGGAGTCCTAGTCACCAGCAATGCTTTTGGAGCAATCCCTGCGCCTGATTTCACACCTGCTGCTGGAGCAGGAGCAAAGGGCCAAACACCCAAAGGGGAAGACATACCTAAAAGACCTCTGAGGCTGCTGCATGAGGAGCTTGGTCGTCAGCTCCGCTCCTCAGGCGCAGTGGGACTGTCTGTGGCGAGGGTGACGCTCCTCTGCAGGAGACAGAGCTTTCTCGGGGGTCAGTGCAAGGCCCGCTTCGACCTGCCGTCAGTGACAGACACACACAGCACCACAGCCATGACATCGGGCAAGTCTCTGCCAACCCTAGTACCAGGCAAGCTCACTGGGAGCAGGGCACTGCATAACTGGTGGACCAAGAACAAGGGGCCTTTTGCAGTCGACTTTATTCACGCAAAGTCCTCCTGGCTTCAGGCCCGACATCTGCAGGTCATCAAAAATGAAGGTAATCAAATCTCAGACTCCAAGGCATCAATATGGAGGTCAGGAGGGAATTTCTCCCATGATGCTCAAAGGGCATTGTGGAACTACAAAGGGTGTGTCTTCTCGGCAGCATCTAGTCTTGTCCAGTGCCAGAAGCAGGATACTGGATTTGCCGTTGTGACGTTACGCCCCCTATTCGTCATAGAAATATGCTGATATGAATATGGCATAACTAAGATGTATTTTATGCAAGATGGGTCATGTGAGGTATCATTGGAAAGATTATGATTATGATTACCCAATTTGTATGCAGGTATCATTTCTGTATCTGAAGTTAGAAATATTGACTATGTAACAATTACAACGCCCACCAGACAGTATGCAAGCAACCTGGATGGGCCATTAGGAAGGACAGTAGGACTTTTAAGATACTAATCTCCCTCCTTCCTGAGAAGTTTCCTGGGATGCTGCTTTAACACCGCAGGGTCAGGTGATCATGTCACCTGGTACTGGACATCATTTTGGACTTCTAGTATTTTTCCACTGGAAGGGGGTTGGGGTCAAACGGGGAAACAAAGGATTCCCACCATATGCAAATCCTATTTAAGGCTGGGGAATTCTTGGCTTTTCTCCACTGCCTCCCTGCCCAAGAAGAAAGACGGCTGAAAACACCTGAAGAATCAGAGGAACTAAGATGAGGGGGCAGGAGCTGAGCCCAGGCGAGAAAGGTCAGCCTGTGAGGGGTATACCTGGAGATTTAAGGTGCAAGCGGTGCAGTTTACCTTCAAGAAACTCTGCAACCTGCATAAAACAACATTTAGGGTGAGAAATTATCTATAGCCAATTTCTTTAATGTAATAAGCCTAGTTTGCATGTTTTATTTTATATGCTCAGTGATCTACTTTGTTCTGTTTGCTAGCTCTTATAATCACCTAATGTTTACCTTTTGTAATTGTTAAACTTTTTTGTTTATTTTAAAACACAATTTGTGCAATTCATAACTGGAGGGGAAAAAAGCTGTGCATATCTTCCTCCACATTTAGAGAGGGAGTGAATTTCATGAGTTTGCCCTGTGTCGATCTCTGTACAGCTCAAGACAATACAATTTTGGGTTTATACTCCAGATTGGGTGTGCACCAGAGTGCTGGGCTATCCCCAAGCTGAGTCTTCCCACACGGAGCTGATTGCAGACACTGTGTGATTCTACAGTTGACGGTGTCCCTACGTGTGTGTGTGTGTGTGTGTGTGTGTGTGTGTGTGTGTGTGCGCGCGCACACGCAGCAGGACAGGGTGAGGGAGCCCAGGCTGGTGGAGCAGGTGGGCTCAGTGGGACCCTGTAGCGAGGCGGTGGGATACCCCACAGCCCCGCTGAGAGACGAGCCTCCCCTAGCACCAACGTGGGCAGAGCCAGTGGGTCCTGCACCCGCCTCCCCCAAAGGTCACGGCGCAGGACAGGAAGTAGAAAAGCCCCACTGCAAAGCTCAGTTGAAAGCCAGCCGCCGAAGAGGCCAGATGCCTGTGGCCTAGCTCCGGGTTGGGGAACGCCGGCAGGCCAAGGCCGACCCGAGGACTGGCCGGGCCAGCTGATCCTACCCCTGGCCAGCTACCCCGAGGAGGAGCCAATCCTACCCTTGGCCAGCTACCCCGAGGAGGAGCCACGCCTACCCCTGGCCAGCTACCCCGAGGAGGAGCCGTGCCTACCCCTGGCCAGCTACCCCGAGGAGGAGCCGTGCCTACCCCTGGCCAGCTACCCCGAGGAGGAGCCGTGCCTACCCCTGGCCAGCTACCCCCAGGAGTAGCTCAGCCTACCCTGTGCTAGTTACCCGGAGGAGCCGATAGTGCTGGGAACCACCGAGGACACTGGCCAAACCCAGGTACCTTACAAGGGGGAGTCCGGAAGTAGCCTGGGGGCAGCCGACCCTGGCCTGGCTGCAGCAGGGCCGGAACCAATTTGTTGCGGTCAGGATCCCCACTGATGCAGCAGCGAGTCTTCTGCTGCTGGTAGGGCCCTGGGCTGGGAGGCAGTGGAGCGGGTGGGCCTGCGTCCCCCCTGCCACCCGTGAACCCTGAGCTCCTGACTGTATGTTTGCTGCCCCGCCCTGATCTAGGGCCAGGACTCCTGTTGGACGATTGGCTCAGCCCCACCTAAGGGCCCTGAGCTCCTGACTGTTTGTTTACCAGCCAGCCCTGACCCAGGGCTTGGGCCCAGAGTGAACTAGTGCGAGGCGGTGGGGTACCCCACGGCCCCGCTGAGAGACGAGCCTTGGCCGAGCCCTTCTACAGACCCCCAATACATCAGGTGGTTCCCCGGAAGGGGGTCCAACCCCTCACAGCAGTGTCTGTGGTTTGCTCTGGTGTGGCGAATCCAACATTCCACGTTCCACTTTGAGATGCACGTACACACTAAATGGGGAACAAAAGGTACGTGAAATAGGATGGTCCCACCTGGGTTCCTGGGCCTTTTCTCCCAGGCAATAGTTCTCCTCTTTAAATAGAACCCCTATGCCTTTGTTGTGTAATCAAGGGCTAGGATGCTTGGCTTAGCAGTTACCACTCAGGACTGGGAGCCTGGAGGCCTGCGTTCTCCTCCTGGCAATGTCCCTGAGTGATTGGTTTGTGATTAAATCACTTAAGCCAACATTTTCTAAAAGTGGCCTCAAGTTGTGGATGCCTCGGCTGCTGGTTGCCCATCTTTCAAAGCCCAGGGCTTAATTTTCAGAGGCACCAAGTGTCACAGTTCAGGCAATTGCACCTGCATTCACCCTCTGTGGTTCTTAAAATGCACCCACTCTATGCTTCCAGCCGCCACCTCTTGTGGGTGGAGACCTGCATCTCTCTCCATCCTGAAGGGGGTTTTCCAGGCTTTACAGCTCCCTGCCTATGCCAGGATATTCCCAGCAAGCCAGCCTGCCTAAACAGGCCAGTGTCTATTCATCAAACGCTCTGAACAGCTGTAATTGCCAACAATTGCCAGTTACCACCGAGCTCTCTGTAAGCAAGCACATTTATTCTTAAGGTAAAAGTATTATAGAGAAAATAAAAAACAATAAAAGAACCTACATGCCTGCTGGTAAGCTCACCCCCACACACACACCCCAGTGCCAATAAGGGCTCCAGTGGGTGTCAGTTCTTCAAACTCCACCCTGGGGATTCGGGTCCCCCTTTTGGACAGAAGGTCCTGTTTTCTGGATCAGAAATAAGGCCCTGAGTCCGTTTAAACTCAACCTATTTATATTAATGTCCTGTCTTTGTCTGTTGGTCTCTGGAGAACCCAGTTTGAACTAGTATATGTGAGCCTCCCAGGAGGCGATACCTCTCAGAGGGGTAGGAGGAGGAGCAGGATTTACAACCTGGATGATTTGCCCTAATCACCACCCTCTGGTTTCAGTTCCTGGAGGAGCTGTGGTAGGTCCCCGTTCCCCACCCCCCGTGGAGTAGAACACAATCATACATAGACTGTTCGTTTTTAAAAATGGACCTCAAAGATGCTACAAAGGGTTACAATATCTGTCACAGCTCCCCCATAAAAAGTTATATACAGTCTCCCCCATAAAAAGTTATATACATGAACTTACTCGCCTAAGATCTTTCAAGGCTAGTGCAGGAAATGGCCATCTCTGTCACACTGAGCATAAATCAATGGGAGCTGAGGGTGTGCAGTCCCTCTGAAAAATCAAGGCCTACGTAGCTAAAGCTGGGCTCTGAAAAATGGAAGCATCCAAAATCAGGCCACATTAGAAGAATGTGCCCTTAGAGGCCCTGTACCTCACTTGCCCACTCTGTGAAATGAGTCTAGCTCCTCCCGTTCTCAGGGCTGGTTCCAGGGTTTTTGCTGCCCCACACGGCGGGGGGGGGGTGGGGAGGAAGCCACGATCGTGATTGGCGCCTGCTCCACTGCACCGCTTTCTTCTTCGGCGGCAATTCAGCGGACAATCCTTCCCTCTGAGAGGGACTGAGGAACCCGCCACCAAAGAGCCCGACGTGCCACCCCTTCCCCTTGGCCGCCCCAAGCACCTGCTTGCTGAGCTAGTGCCTGGAGCCGGCCTTGCCCTCTCTGGAGCATGAAGCTGCAGGGTTAGCGCTGGGTAAAGCCTTTGAGCTGGTGGGCTGGGCTGGAAGGTGCTATAGAGAGGCAACACGTTACCATACGATCCCAGGGAGCAGTGGGATTTTCCCAGTAAGGCTCAGCCCAGACGCTGTTTGCTCTTCTCTCCAGTAACCGAACAGGGACTGTGTTTGGGTGGAGGCAGAGGAGGGTGCTCGCATTGCACCGTCTGCCCAGCTGCACTGGCTCCTGTCACATAATCTCCTTAGGCTTCCAGGAGACGTGAGCTCACTTGCTTAGATTAGCCAAACAAAACAAGCTGTTTAAGACTATTCCCGGCTTAGCTTTGACATTTGCCAGAGGAGATTTCAGGCTCTCTGGCTGCCTTCTTCCCAGCGTGGCAGGAGAAGCAAATAAGCCAAAGCTGTGGCAGCCCTGTTCCTTCCCATCTCCTGCCCAAGCAATTTGGGGTTTGGGAACAAGTCGACTCTGTTCTGTCCCCCGCCCCTTTGTGACACCTGAACCGGCTGCTGGTTGTCATAGTAACATTTTTGCCTGCCTGTCTGCCAGGCTCATGGACTCTGGAATGCCATTGCTGCTGATGCTCCTGCAGCTCCTGGCAACTTTGCTACTTGCCGTTCTAAGCACTGGAGGCTGCTGTGTTTTTTCCAGAGAATCCAGCTCACAGGCGCCACCTGCAGTTTGGTCCCAATTAGTGATGATTATAATTAACAGAAGGGCAAATCAGAACAGAGTGAGTAAAAACCATCTCAACCATGGGAGCAATACCAGGACTATTCCAGTCAAGCGTAAGCCCCGGCCCTTCTGAACCAAAACCAACTGCAGAGCTGGAAGGGGCAGAATGAATACAGTCAAATGGCCCTGATTCGCGTTAAGCCGAGGGAGACCCTGTGCACATCTGGGCGTGCAGAGAGGCAGTAGGAAAGTAACTAGACTAGTTACTTTTTTTTGGTCTACATTTTTCACCGGGTCGGAGAAACATTTTCTGACCAGACCTAGAAGAAATATAATTTCAAAAACAGGGATAAACAAGTACCACCAATAACAAGGCTGCAATCATGTACCACTCTAACGCTCACCCTTCCTCCCCATCATTGGCTGCTGTATTCACCTTATGCCACATCTCAATCTCTGTTGTAAATTCTTCAGGGCAAGGAACTCAAGCCAGACCCTGGCCGGTTGCTGAGGAATATTTGACACAGCACAGGGGTGGAGTGTGCAAAGGTGGTTTTAAGTCATTTTGTCCTCTCCTGATGCTGGAGCTGGCCAGAGCCTGGTTTGCATTTGAGCCACTGGCCTGAAGGTTGCTCTAATTTACACCCAAGGCTCAATTTTTAAAGGGAGTCAGGCACCTAAATCCACCACATAGGCCCTGCTGATCTCTTCCAAGCCACAGCTCAGGCACTGCATAAGCCTGTAGGTGCCTGACTAACTTGGGTACCTAAGTTTCCGCCAGTTGGCATTTTCAAAGCAGGCTGAATTCTGTGGCCACCCCACAGCTTAAACTGCTCTGAGCCCTGGCTCAAACTGAAGCCCCCTAGGGAAATGTCTGTCTCCTCAGTGGAGCCCGGCCCCATAGGCCTGCTCCGAGCATGCCGAAACCTGATAACTGCAGAGCCTGCAGCAGGAGGGCCAATACAGGCCACCCATAGGGTGGAAAGGAGACATGGCACCTGTTAAATGACAACCACGGGTCCAGGGAAATGTAGGGTGAGCGTGACCGAAGTAGTATGTGTGAGAGCAGCAGATGGAGAGAGTTTCAGCCAATACAGCTGACCTGGCTTAGGGGCCTATCTCCAGGAGTTGGTCTGTGGCTGAGGATCCTGAGCAGAGGGAGATGCCTATCTCCGGCCCCTCAGCTGAGCACACCTAGTCAGTTCCTTCTCCCCACTCCTCTCCTTGGCATTGCACCCCAGCTCCCTGCTCAGCTGTCTGGCTTCTGAAAGTCCCTTTCTTAGGTGCTTAACTGGCCCCACACTTGATAGGGAACCAAGGAATCACAGAGTTCCCTAACTCAGGCCTGAACAGAACATTTGTGCCAGGCCATCCAGCACATAGGTGTTGCTCCACTCAGCTCAGCGATGCCTAAATCCATGGAAAAATCTGGGCCCCAGTGCCCGGGATTTTCAGCAGGGCATAGAAGAATTGGGTGCCCAAAGACGATTGAATTTCAGTGGGATTTGGGAGCCTTTGAAAAGCCCAGCCACTGACGATGACTCCAAGGGGGTGTTCTGGCAGCTGGGCATGAGGGAGCCCAGGTCATGCCCCCTTCCCCCATCCACGGAGCAGCTGCAGCAGCTCCATGCTACCCATGGATTCCCCCAACACAGAAGGACCCATTCAAGGGCTGCCTCTGCAGGTTTTAAGACAGGTTGATTTCAAGGCCAGAAGGGACCATTGTGATCATCTAAACAAGCCGCTTTTAGACCACCTTAGTGGAGCAAGGCTACCTCAAGGCCTGTGATGGGGCTTAACCCCACCTCCTGTAAGGCAAGAGAAGGAACCTAATTAGTAATGCTCTGCACCTGGGAGGTGATTAATTGCCTTCTGACCAGAGGAAGCAGAGCTAGGCTGTATAGGGAGCCGAGGGAGCTCAGGTGGGAGGCAAGACCCAGGATAGAAGAGTTAGGGGGAGTTCCCTCTTCCTGGGACGGGCCTGGAGGGAGGGCTGGTGGTTTTGAATTGGCTGTGGCCCGACAGCAAGGCTAGCTTCCGTGGCGGGGCCTCAGGGCAGAGAGGACCCCTGAGCCAGGGCCTGTGAGGACCAGGGAATGAGATAGACGCTCATGAGTAGTGGAAAAGTGGTGCTTGGGCTCCCATCAGGGAACAGCCTCTGGGGTTAGTACCTTGCGGAGGGGGAGCAGTTGAACTCAAGCCCAGGAGGGGTGAAGGACCTTTTGTGTGTGAAGTCAAGCCCAGGATGGGGCGATGGACCTTTGGTTTACAGCTGAACCCCAAAAGGTGTGGGTGACTTTGCTAGCGGGCTCAGCTACAGAAATCCCAGTGAGAGTATCCAGGGAAGAGACCAGCAGGGACTGGCCTGCATGGCTAAGAAAGTGGCTACTGGGGCTATGTGAGAGGCTGCAGTGCTGTGCCCAGGCAGAAGGGGATGCCCGAGAGTTAAGGAAGCATCTTCAGGGGTCCCTTCGTCTTTTCACTTGTACTGTAAAGGCCCAGATTCTCCAAAGTATTAAGCTTCCACAGGCTGCAGTAGACGTTAGGAGCTTAAATATCTGAGAGCCTCTGGGCATAGAGCCTTGCAGATGGCTGGGTGCTGTGAAAAATAATCACAATGGAAACAAGTATTTGAGAACAAAGGCCCAAACCAATCCCTGTGCAGTGCAGCTATTTATTATTAAGGGGACCAATCAGGGCCCCATTGTGCTAGGGGCTCCACATGTATCTAGCGGAAAGACAGTCCCTGACTAAGTGTGAAATGAAAGACAACATGTGGGCACAACGAGCCAGGGGTACAACAGGAGACGGATTGCGTTCTGTCTAGTGTAATAACAGCAGCACCGTATTTATGCTAACACTCGGGAGCGTGGTAGCAAATATGCTGGCGGTGTTGAGTTAATGATGTCATTAATCCCCGTCTGAAGGGAGAGGTGCCCGGTCTCGTTCAGAAGGGGTTTTAGAGCATCTAGCGAGTGTGTGGAACCACGTTCCTGGGCAACTCCGCATTGTGCCTTGGCGGAGTATTAAACATTCTAGTGTTTTTATCTCAATAAAAATACCAATCATCGGCATGTTGGGTCTAATTAGGACTTGTGACAAAATGAATCAGCTTCTTCCCCCCAACCCCTTTGGGATGATGATTTCATCCCAGGCCAGGTGCTAGTGGATAGATGCCAAGAGCACACAGACAAAAACAACCCACTGCAATTAGCGTTCGTTAACCCCCTTGTCGACGGGCTCAGCTGAGAGGCAAAGGAGCGAGTGGGCCCTGGAGACGGAGCTCCAGGTCAGTGCTGGCACCAGTTGGCAGGGTGATGTGTCATAAGCTGGCATGGCTGGTGCCCTGTGCTATACCCATCCTGTGGGTAAGCAGATGGCTGCTGTCTCCTGGCACTCTTCAGGAGCCCTACGCTGGAAACACAAGCAGTCACCGGGTCCCTTTCCTCCATTCCTCCTGCTAATGGAGGTGAGGTGACCCCCCGCCCCCGGGAGACACGGGGTAAGATCATGTAACAGCACTTCCAGGAGGCCAGCCTGTAACAGACCATCCCAAGACAGAGGAGTCTGGGAGAAGTGTGAGGGGAGCAGGCCAGTCTTCTTGAGCCCACAGGCCTGGTCACCCCATTAAGACTCTTGTGAGCTTTTAGGGTGAGAGATTCTAAAGCAGCTAGCAATCTGGGTGCTCGCCCTGACACACCTTAAAGGGGCCTGGTGTTCAGAAGGTGGGTGCTCTCTGAAAATCAGGCCTGTCCACAGGTCTCAAGTTGGGCCCCCCGCCAGCTAGTGACATTTCACAATCTGGCACGTGTTGCTTCTAGCAGAACACAAGTGGCTGGGAGGGAGGTTTTGTTGCTCTGGGGGGAGGCTGAGAAGTTTTTGCTTGTGTGATTTTTACACACTTTTACAAGGCAAAATTATTCTTAAAGCCCAACCCCTCCCCAGGCCAAACCAGGAAGAGGTGCAATTATTAAAACTGATTTCAAAATAGAAATCAGTCAAGGGAAGAAGGGAGGCCATGGCAGCGCTAATAAAATACAAAGCCATCACTACCAGCAAGTGGCGCTGTTAGAGCAACCGGTAGCGAGGGGCAGCTATCAGCTGAAAAGGAACCAAGGGAGAATGACCTATGGGCCAGGTTCTCCAAGGAGCCAGGCACCTAACTCACATTGATTTCAAAGGGAGTTAGGTGTATTTCTTTGAGGAGCTGGCCCTAAGCCACATGTCTGCCACCTCCATGTCTGCAGGGTTGTTGTAGGCATGTTGGTTCCAGGATAGTGGAGAGACAAGGTGGGTGAGGTAACACGTTCTACTGGACCAGCTTCTGTGGGTGAGAGGCACGAGCTTCGCCAGGCCTGAGGAAGAGCTCTGTGGGGCTCAGAATCCTGTCCCTCCAGTCTCACCCACAGAAGCTGGTCCAGTAAAAGATGCTACCTCACCCACCGGGTCTCTCTACCCACTCACCTCATATGCTGTATCCACTCCCCCTACCCTGGGTCTGCCTCTGCATTTTGATTCCTGTGTGTGGACTGCTGCACCCTCCCCAGGCCTGTTGTAGCCTATTATCATGCAGGATCAATGTCTTAAATTGTAAGCCCTTGGGGCATAGACAGTGCCCCGGGGCCCTGATTTGGCTTAGACTAATACAAATAACATCAGTACTGCTCCCATCCAATCCTCGCCTTTTCCCACAGCCTCCCTCTGCCTCCTTTTTATAGCTGACAGCTGGGGCCCGTACCTTAAAGGATCCCCAGCTGCAGCAGCTCCCTGGCTGCTGTATTCCTAATGGTTTGGTTTCCTGCCCTAGCAGAACCGGTGAGAAAATGGCATTGTGTACTGCTCGGTTTCCTATGAGTCAGAAAAGTAGAACGTCCCGTCACAGCTGGTGCACCTCTGGGGGCTGGATCTGCCAGTTTTTCCTTTATCGTGTCTCGTGATGGTAGCTGAGTTCAGCATTTCTGGATGTTCGGTCTACCTCTCATAGAAACAGTGAGTAATAACCCTTAATATTTAAAGGTCCCCTTCCTTTGAGATGCTCAGAGCTTCCCACGCATTAACAGGTGACATGTCACGATGCACCCAGGGGGCAGGGCTGACTAGAACTGGTGGGGAAAGAGGCTTCCCGCTGTGGAAAACTTCAAGGATCGTGAGAAAATTATTTCATTTCTATCAACATTTTGCTTGGAAAAATTTAAACTTTAGATTGGAAAATCTGAACATTTTCTGGTTTTGTCCAGAAAACTGGGCTCAACTTTTGACCAGCCTTATTTATTCTATTCTTATTTTACACTTGGGGAAACTGAGGCACAGAGCAGTGACATGCCTTACCTCAACGTCACACAGACCGAGGTCAGAGCCAGGATTAGAACCCACAGGTACTAATTCCCTGTGCCATACTCTCACCACTAGACCATGTTACCTCCTTCTACACTTACACTAAATATCTACATTTATATTGACTCTTCCTGAAAGACCTGCAAGCGTGTTACAGCTTGGGGAGGAATTTTTCTGCAACCCATTATCTTGATGGTAATGTCTGCTGAGTCCATTCTTGTGAGCCTTAAAAATCCCAGGGAAAACTTACTTCAAGACTAGGAACATTGACCCCTCCCTAGCGTGGACTTTGCGGGATTGTGCAGGTATAAATGAGGGTGAAATGGGACTCAGCAGATATACTGATCACTTAGGGTATGTCTACACTACCCGCCGGATCGGCGGGTAGCGGTCGGTTTATCGCGGATCGATATATCGCGTCTCATCTAGACACGATATATCGATCCCCGAATGCGCTCCCGTCAACTCCGGAACTCCACCAGAGCGAGCGGCAGTAGCAGAGTCGACAGGAGGAGCCGCGGCTGTCGATCCTGCACCGTGAGGATGGGAGGTACGTCGAAATAAGATACTTCAACTTCAGCTATGCTATTCACGTAGCTGAAGTTGCGTATCTTACATCGACCCCGCCCCCTAGTGTAGACCAGGCCTTAGCAACCCATTGAAATGCAGCTACGCTTGCAGCTTGGTATTAAGACAATTACTATAATCAAATTTTAAAATTCAGGCTTCAGCCTGCAGGGGTCAGGAAGGAAAATGTCTGTACAGGCACAAGTTCCAGGAAGCAGCAGCACACACTGGTCTGTGTAACAAACCTCCCAATGGCTTGCTCTAACTCACTAATTTTGGCATGTGTTGGCTATGATTGGCTTGTTGCATTTCTCAAGTGCTCTGTGTTTTCTTAGTTTGGCTGGGTGGCTCAGGGCACTGAGCCAGTACTCAGGTGACCAGGTTCTGTTCCCAGCTGTGTGACGTTTGGCAACCACTTCCTCTCTTTGTTTCCTCTCCCACCCGTTACATGTCTTCTCTAGGGATATGGTAAGCTCTTTGGGGCGAGGACTGTCCACACTGCTTACTACAAATAGAGACTCATCTCACTTAAAGACAAGTGCAAAATACTACACTTGGGAAGGAAAATCAAATGCACAACTACAAAATGAGGAATAACTGGCTAGGGAGTAGCACTGCTGAAAAGGATCTTGGGGTTATACTGGTCAAACACTGAATGAATCAACAATGTGATGCAGCTTTAAAAAAAAAAAAAAGGTTAATATCATCCTGAGGTGTAGTAACAGGAATGGTGTATGTAAGACACAAGAGGTAATTGTCCCACTCTACGTGGCATTTTTGAGGTCTCAGCTGGATACTGTGTCCAATTCTGGGCCCTGCACTTTAAGAAAGATGTGAACAAACTGGAGCAAGTCCAGAGTCAAGCAACAAGTATGACAAGAGGTTTGGAAAACATGACCCACGAGGAAAGGTTGAAAGAGTTGGGTATGTGTCTTCTAGAGAGGAGAAGGCTGAGTAGGGTCATAGCCATCTTCAAATACATATATATATAAAAGGCTGTTATAAAGAGGATGGTGGTCAATTGTTCTCCATTCCATTGAGGGTAGGACCAGATGTAATTGTCTTATTTTGCAGCAGGGGAGATTTTGGTTAGATATTAGGTAAAACTTTGGAACTTCGGCTACCTAGGAGGGTTGTGGAATCCCCATCATTGGAGGTTTGTAAGAACAGTTTGGATAAACACCTGGCAGGGATGATCTAGGTTTATTTGGTCCTGCCTCAGCTCAGGGGGCTGGACTAGATGACCTCTTGAGGTCCCTTCCAGCCCTAGATAGCAATGATTCCTTGGCTTCTGGGGGCATACCCAGTGGTTCTTTGTGCTGGAGTAAGCTGAGCTGCTCTATGATTCTTTCCCAGTGAATTGGGAGAGAATTTGTTTGGCCTTCTGGGCACAGGAGAGCAGTGCTTAATTTGCCAGAGATGAGCCCCGTCTCCTCTTTCGTTACAAATGAAGCACAGCCTGGTAGGGACTGTGGGGAGGCACCACAGGACTCAGCACTCGAGTGGTTTTAGCCTGTGTCCTCCCTGCAAAGTTGGCGGGTTACCAGCCTGAGTGAAAGCAGCAACCAAGCGTTAGCCTCTACCCCCAGCCCACTAGCTAGCCCTGCTTCAAAGCGAAACTCACTGAACTCAGGCGAGAGGGTTTCGTGTGTGGACAGGATGGTGGTTAGGGCAACACCAGACTGAGGGTACGTCTACACTTAAAAATGAACACACACCCCAGAGCAGCAAGACTCAGAGCCTGAGCCAACTGGTTTGGGCTCGTGCTACAGGGCTAAAAATAGCAGTGTAGATGTTCCAGGAATCTGAAACCAGGCTGGGGGTGTCTCAGAGCCTAGCCTCCATCCTAAGCAGGAATGTCTACACGGCTATATTTAGTCCTGTAGTGTGAACCGGAGTCAATTAACCTGGGCTCTGAGATGCGTGGCAGTAGATGTGTTTGGGTTTTTTTAGTGTAGATGTACCCTGTGGGAGCTCTGTAGGACAATCCCCAACTGACGTGAATCCTCATAGTTCCCAGAGTTCTTAGCTGCTTTCCTGTCCCTCCATAAACCTGGTGTGTCTCAGAGTCCAGGGGCAACTGAATCTGTTCTTTACACATGAAGGGTGGGGGCTGATGGAGCTCAGCCTGTTGCTATGAGCCTAGTGTAGACCAGGCTTCAGTGGGAGTCACTAGAGTTGCTCTGGGCTGGGCCTGCTGGAACTGAGATCAGAAATTGCCCCAGTGGATATAACAAACAGAGAGGATAATATATATTTAAAGCTAGATTTGCTGCTAGGTTCATGAGTCCGACTTGGTTGTGTGGGTCTCTCTTGTTAAAGTGGGTTGGCAGAAGGGCGGGGGGTGATCCACCCATCTCCCCCATTGGTAAAAACAATTCTGGGCTGTGTATGGGCAAGGGAGGGTTACACTGCCAGGTGTTTGATGTCAGGTGCACTGAATGGGGTAGAAGCTGAGGCCGGCGATGAACAGAACTAGAAAACACTCACATGCTGTCTCCCACACACAATTGCTGCTCTCCTGTCAGCATTAAATCTTCAGGGCGTGAGGAGAACGTCACTTCCCCTGAGATGAAGCTGGGCCAAGATTCCTCTTCTGCTTCCAGCTCCCACTCCAGCTGCTGCCAAGAGGCAGAGCTTCTTTCTGCTGGGCAGTGGCTCTGTCGCCTTCTCTGCTCCTCATCCAACCCCTGTTCCAGGCCTGGTTCTCCTTTATCGCTCGGACACGCAGGACTAGATTCTTGACTCCTATATGGCCTATTTGCCCTGCTCTGGCTTAACCGGCTACCTGAGGATTCTGTGCCAGCTCCCCGCCACCCTTCTTCCAGTCCCCAGGGGAGAGTTAGCATCCCTGTGTCCCAAGTATCCTCCTTCAGAGACGTGTGCAGCCAGCACAACTTAAAGCAGCCTTTAGGCTATTCCAAGTGGCATATTGAGGCCAGATTGGTACCGCAAGATCAGGAACTGCGTGGCACCGGATGTGAAACTGTTCACAGCCTGAGCAAGGTAGTTTAAACCATCCTCACCTTGTAGTGTAGACCAGCCCCAAAGAACTTGGAAGACTGTGTAACAGCGCCACCTGGTGACGCCTACCATAACAACAACGCTGCTAGGGCTGAATGGGGATCCGAGCTCTGAGATGAGCTAGAGGCAGTTCCATGGAGGGTCATATGGAACTGGGTCCTCAGCTGCAGTAGAAGAGGCCAGTGAAGATGGCGGTTTCCTGGTGCTGACGTTGTGATCTTATTGTAGCCCTTAAGGGCCCCAGTCATGGCCCAGGACCCCGTTGTGCTTGGTGCTGTACAAACACAAGCCAAAAAGATGATCCCTACCCCAAAGAACTTACTATCTATAACCTGTGTATGTAAACTTGTTCTTACAAATCACTGGAACGGGAGCTAGCTGGGAAAATCAGTTTGGTATCAAAGTTATAACTCACTCCGGTAATACGGGCTCACCGCTCTAGCCTGTCTGAAGGATCCACATCTGGTCACGCAGTGGTAGCTACAAGCCATCGGTGTTAGCGCCTTGTCGTTCCTCTTGCTATGCTTAATGTCTAGGAAGGGATAATTGAATTATGCCCGCATGACTGCATGAATTATTGCATAAAGCCATCCTGTGGCAACCCTGTCATTCACGGCTTTGCACCCTCCCTGTGTTCTTTCGTACTTTCTTTACCCTTCAGATTGCCATCGCTGTGTAAATTAAAGGGTTGCTAGAACTTCAGGCTCTCCAAATGTCTAAGCAAATGAGGGGACGGGCAATTTATTTAAACTGGGTTTCTGCCCTGATGCCAGTAGCATCCACAGCAGAAGATGAAAGGGTCTTTTTTAACAGCAAGCCAATGGTTTGTTTATCTCGGATTATTACGATGGAATACGTACTGCTCAGGGTTATGCTTGGTTAATGTCGCTCCTAGCAAGAGCGACTGTAGTGATGGTTAGAGGTGCCAAAATGACCAGCTGATGGCCTCTGTATGAGTCTGATCAAAGACTCTCATTGATTTCAGCGAGATTCATACTGGGTCATTTCTCTGTGATACATGTGTAGCTGCATCCAGCAGCTGAACAAGTCTTCTGACACTTCTGCTTCTGGTGATTCCCTACTGTCAGGGGGAGGCCTCCTCTAGGGGCACTCGGTCACCATGGTTCAGTCCATCCTGGGCCCTTCTGCTGACCCTGCCAATGAGAGAGCCTGTTCGGAAGGTGGCTTTTCAGATATCAATTCCCATCCCGGAGGTGGTTGTCAGCCTGTTTCCTACAGCACTTTGCACAGGCTACCACACAGCACAGGCCTCCAGCAGGGAGGGCTAATCAAGCACACCTGTCCCAAACCCCCTCACACCTGCAGGAGTTCAGATCACAATCCAAACTTCTCCACTTAGGCCCATCTCGACTTAGTGGTAGGATTAGAGTCCATGTCCTATGGGTGGAAGACTCTGTTGAGCTACAAGAGAGCGGCACCAGTTTGGCTGCAGCGCCTGCATTAGGCACTCTTATTTCCCAGGATGGTTTATTTCAATCTAGCTTAAATCGGTGAAGCATTCTGTTTAAGCTCACTAGGGCCAGGTCTACACTACTTACTTCCTTCAACTACAGCACTTAGGGCTGTGAACCCCCTCTCCCCCCCATGTGGCCAGTGCTGTGCCGGCAGGAGAGCATCTCCCATCAACTGCATTGTTGCTACTGTGCCCCTGCTGTTGTGCAGACCTGCCCGTGGTGAAGCCGCTCTGATGTGTATGTGTTGGTTTTATGGGTCCTCCTGTGGGCCAATCCACAGAGCACAGGAGTTACTACAACTCCTGCCTCCACCCTTCAAGGCTTGGGGCTTTAATTCACGTTGGAGCAGCTCCTAGCTTTAGCCGCTGAGCTCCTTGGTTCAATTCCTGCTGTATCAGCCCCCAGGCAGCCATTGCATGTACCCAGGATTTTTCCACTGGTTTAGTTAAATCAGTTTAAAATCACTCCTTTCGTTTACACCAGTGCACGTTTGTGTAGACCAGGCCTCAGTACCTCACTACAGATATCCTGAGCCACCTAATCCCTGTAAAGAGCAGGTTTATTGTCCTAGCCAGATTCTTAATTAGGCTATGTGCCCCACCCCCTTCTAATTGTACTCCTGTGACTAATTGTGGCTGTGACTCCATAGGCAGGGGCCATGCCTCCCCTTGATCCCTGCACAGCGCTAAGATGCGCTGGTGCCTGTTAGAGAGCTTATTCCTTCACTCTCACCCTTCCCTGGTCCTTCTCGCATGAACAGAGAGCAACAATACCTGAAGTCCGAAGGTGCAAACAATTTGATGTTTATTGGGGTGAACTTTTAGCAAGCTCAAATTTAAGTTCCTTTTCCTTATTTTTTTATTTTCCCAACTTACTTCCTGTTTGCCCCTAATTTATATAGTAATATTTTTAGCTATACCTTAACCAATCATTTTACTAAAATTTACCTAACCAATTCTAACGTATTGTAACATGATTAGCTAACCAATTATATTCCACCACCTTAATTAGTTTACACCCAGCAAAATTAATTATACAGCAGTCAGAAACAATTACAGAACCAGACAGGGACCATGCAAATAAACATACAAAACAATACAGAAGGGAGGATTTTACAACTACATCTATACAGACATAAGGGGTTTGCAGCTGTGTCTATTGATAAGTGAGTTCTTACCAGACAGAAAACTATTAAACTAAATTTCTAGGCTCTTTTTTTTCTTTGGAGGTGATAGATTGAATCACCTTCCTAACAGCCCCAGATTGCCTTATTTTAATATGACTAGTTTGGAATGTGAGGACGTGGCCGTACATTTCCCAGTTTATGGCTGCTAAAGAAGCAGGCCTCAGACTGTCACAGTAAGAGAAGGCCACTACACAGACAGTGATTTTTTATTCTTTCTTTTATACCTCTATAACTAGCTAAGTGATAAGAATACACCTAAATTCTTAAAGTGTAGGCCTTTGCAGACAGGCCTGAATATCTATATCCGAACAGTGCCTAGCGTATTAAACCAGAGCAATAGAATGATATCGCTCTTGCAGGCTGTGTATTGTGACAGACCCAGGCCAGCTGGGAACAGCAGAGTAGTAGAAGGGAGATATACTGGCCACTGGATAAGCAGTTTTCTGTTTTCTGAGTGACCAGAGCAGGGGCTGTTGCAGGCTAATGAGAACACCTGACTCCAATTAACCTGCTAAGAGTCAGGTGAGGCTGTTAAGCACCTGACTCTAAGGCCTCTCTGATGCTATAAAAGGGCTCACTCCAGTGAGGCCAGAGGGGACCCAGAGGAGAGGAAGTGCATCCATGGAACTGGGAGCAAGAGGACATGCTGCTGGAGGACTGAGGAGTACGAGCGTTAACAGACATCAGGAGGAAGGTCCTGTGGTGAGGACAAAGAAAGTGTTGGGAGGCGGCCATGGGGAAGTAGCCCAGGGAGTTGTCGCTGTCGTGTAGCTGGACCAGGAGGCACTCTAGACAGCTGCAGTCCACAGGGCCCTGGGCTGGATCCCGGTGTAGAGGGCAGGCCCGGGTTCCCCCCAAACCTCCCAACTCCTGATCCAACAGAGGAAGATCTCCGAGGCTAGCAAAATCCACCAATAAGCGCAGAACCCACCAAGGTAGAGGAGGAACTTTGTCACAGTATATATATATATTGTTACTCAGCATAGGATTTACACCCTTTCAAGTCATTTCAGGCTGTCTTCTTTTTAACAACAGCGTTTTCCCTTAATCTGTAAACTGTTCCTTTGCGATTATTCTAGCATCAAGGTTATGGGACTGCAGTTTTATTCCAGGGTGGTTGTTCTTGGAGTGCCTAAAACCTGTTCAACCATTGCATAACTGAAAAGCAGCAGATTGTAAAATCCTACTTCCGGACTTCTCCAAAGTTTGGCAGTGAGATTTTGTATGGCCCACTTCTATTCTAAAGGGACCAGTGTTAGTTAGTTACAACAATTCTTCATAGGAACCCAGGAATTGTCAGAGTGGGGCTGACCCAAAGTCCATCTAGTCTAGTAGCTTATCTCCCACGGTGGCCAGCTGCAGAACCCAGATGCCTTAGAGATGAGTGCAAGGAAACTCTGCAGCGGGCAGTTCTGGGATAGCTTCCCCCCATGGAAAGCTTCGTCCTACCCCCCGTTAGTTAGAGACTGTCAGGATCCCGGCCATGGGATGTGGGGTGAGGCCGGAAGCCGCGGTGTGCGCTGGTGTCACGCTGAAGGGGCAAGTCGGAGCTGTAGCCGATGAGCCGTGGCGAGTCAGAAACCAAATGGGCCGGCGGAGGTTGGGGTAGTGGAGCAAAGGCAGGTGAAGGGCCAGGAGCAGGGCAAGGGGGCTTGGATCCCAGGTGATGTATCAGGAATGCAACGGGGTCTGTTTACAGCAGCGAGTCAGGGATCCGCCTAGTTGCACAGATGGCCTCCAGGTGTTCACTCCCAGGCCTTAAAGATCATGCCTGAGCCAACTGGGAACTGCCAATCGGGGCTTCTGTGACGGGGCGTCCAGGGAATCTTGAGTCCATCGGACTCCTAAGGCTGTTGTTTCCTGTGCCAATGGAACTGTCACATGGCAGCGTGGACACAGGAGCTGTACAAGAACCAGCGGGCTCCAGACCAGAGTGGATCCTCATACTGTGGATCTTGTGCACTGAAGTACGGAAGTTTAGATCCCTTCCACAACACTTGGTTTTGTGTCTTAATCCTTACCGCTGTAACTGTGCAAGTTCTTATTATCCATATAAACGTCCAGCCCTGTTTAGAATCCTGCATAGTTCAATGATATCTTGTGGCAATGAGTTCCCCAGGCTATTTGTGCATGATGTGGAAAAATAGTTCCTCTTCTATTTTTAAACTTGCTCCCTTTCAACTCCATTGAATGTCCTTTTGTCCTTGTGTAATGAGAGGATAAATGGAAGTGCCTGCTCTACCCTCGCTATCAATCACTTTATCCTATAGCCTGAAGCACGTCTAAGAACTGTATTCATCTCCAGACTTCATAAAAAAAAGATCAGCTGTTCCTTTAATTCAGCCCTGTTAGTCTGCAGCCATCAGCATGCCAGGGATGGTGGCCATTTGCCCTTGAAATGCTTTGCTGTTCTTTGGGCTTTCCTTTACCTTTTCCTCCTGATCACCAGTTGAAGCAGTTAGTTCCCTGCCCGTGCTGCGTCGTCTGGCAAAGGCAGGGTTGGAAGGTTCAGACGGCAAGTGCAGCAATAAGCAGGAAACATATGCTTCCTGTGTGACTCCCGCTGGGTAGGCGAGCTAAAAATACCTCTGTGTGTGTGTGTGTGTTTAGTGAGGTTATGCAATTGAAATTCACAGATGGACTGGGGACACCTCCAGGAGGCTGGGGAGTATCCGAGTAACGTTTTCCCCTACCCCTGTGTCAACAATGGTATAAATAAACCTATGTCTGTGGGGAATCCTGTCGTACATTCCAGCTTCTGTCAGCCGCCTGGATTGGGAGCGGGATGGGCATTGAATTGGCTTGGACTGGAAGAGGAATTTTCAATGCCTTGATCCGAACCCAGGTCACTTTCCTTGCCCTGTGTTAAATGAAGCCGTTGGATCATCAGCACTGGACTGCGTGCTGTTGCTTCTGCGTTTAGGCTCTTCTCCTGAGCTTGACTTAAAAGATAAACCGTGCTTGGCGGTTATCCCGCGAGACGGGAGTACAGGGTTCTCATTATTACGTATAATACACTAGCGCTTCCAGGCTTCCGCCAAGACTGAGGCCCCATGATGCTGGGTGGTACAATCGCATAGTGAGAGCCAGCCCCTGCCCTGAAGCATTCACAGCCTGAACAGGTAAAGGGCAGCCACGGGCAGGAAGAGTCACAGGAGAAATGATGTTTGAACCTGGAAAATCCCCAGGCTAGCAGGTTCCAGCTCCTCCTCCACGTGCCCAGGGTCTAATCTGCTGATATGGGTGGATCTGCCTATTTCTCTTCGGCAGCTCTGCCAACACAACGAGATCTCTGCCTTCCTGGCCCCAGCCCTCGGCTGTGCTACATATGCGTGAATATTAGGGGGGGTATTCTCTGAAACCAGACCGTTGTCCCTCCGCATAACAATTGGCCCTAACTCTGAATGGATCAGCAACAAGGAGACTGGGTGGGAGGCAGCGACCCGTCTGTGCCCCGATCAGCTGTCAAAAGGGACGCTCACAAGCGCTGTCACTTTAGGTCCCAAATTCAATCCAAAAGGAAGAAAAGCTAGCACAAGTACAAAAAAGGTTCTCCTAATTGGAAACCCAAACCAGGGCTTTATAGGGGGAGGTTTAAACACCCCCCCCCAATAGTGGCAACCCCAAGCATTACAAAATCCGGAGTCAATAGTCAGAAATCATGAGATTGGCTTTTAAAACCGTGAGGGCCAGTAAATGTGGGGCTTGTGTTTTCAAGCTGTTTCTCCATGACCACAAGGGCTACACCCGTGCTGTTTTTTAACACCAAAGCTAAGGCCTGGTCTACGCTGGAAAATTAAGTCAACCCAGCGAAGTCGCTCAGAGGCATGAAAAATCCACACCCCTGAGCAACACAGTGAACCAACCTAGGTTCTCGTGCAGACAGTGCGAGATGGGAGGCAGAATTCTTTGTTGACCTCGCTACTGCCTCTCAGGGAGGTGGATTAACTACAGCGCCAGGAGAACCCCTCCCATTGCTGTAGTGTGATTCTATGGCTGAAGCGCTACAGCAGTGTCACTACAAAGCTGCTCTTGTGCCAATGTCGCATTTTAAGTGTAGACTTCGCAAAGGTCAAAACCAATAAAACCTTTACCTCTTCTTCCCCCATCAGAGCGTGTTTCAGTCTCCCGCCCCTTTATCAGCGGCAGTTAGTGTCCAGCGTGGCAGGGCACTGTCCCACCTGGAGAACGAAGCCAGCTCCAGCCGCACGCCTTGTCTTGGCACTGTTGCTCCCAGATGGCGTGTCCATCCGATAACCAAGCGATGGGCTGTTCAGAGGTTTGAAGAAAGCCGCTTCTTCTCCTAGAAGCGTATGAGGCCTTTGCTATCTGGGAGGCACTAGAATGCCATTTCTCTGGAGGGGATCTTCTTGTTGTCGGATGAAATGAACATCTCGAGACAAACCGATCAAATAGGCGCTGAGTCCTAAATAAGCCTGTGAGCTAAGAGCATCCATATGTTTCTTACTGACTAGCTCAAAGATCGCACCTTGCTGTTAGAGCAAATTGCATGTGCTGCTTAATCCCTCCTTACCATCCCACCCCGCCCCGTGCAGACCCTTTCCCATACCTCCTCCTCAACACCAATGACCTCCCACCATTCTTCCCTTGAATGATTATCCTGAGTCTTGTCTTGGACTGTGAGAGCTGCGGGGGCCAGGAGCAGGTCTTAGCTACGTTCTATGAAATGTGGTGGACACGTATAGCATTGGATAAACTACTGGCGAATACAATACGGTGCCACTAGGAGGAAAAACTCCTTTGTTAGCAACCCACCTCCAGCCCACAAGAGGGAAATTGTATAGTTAAAAAGCCTCGGGGAGAGCTGGAGCGACTGGCTATTCCCCACGGTTGGTTATGGAGAGACATTGTACAACGACGCCTCATGTGGGTATTGAGGGGCTGGTATGATGACCTACAAACCACACGTATTGGTCTGTGACCTGCCCCCACTTCACAGTGGAGTGCTCAAATCTTGCACCATTGGAGACCACGCAGACAGCCAGTCAAACGACCAGCCTTAGTTAGCACGGACAGTTACAGATCCGAACTCCCAGCCCAGCCTACTTCCTTGCACATGTACCTTTGAGCAAGGACTAGAAACTGCTCCTTGGCCCAGCTCATTAGCAGTGCAGACCTGCAGCTGATCATGTCAGTTACAGCCAAAGGGCCGCAGCAGATTAACGCGAGGTGAGCAGCAGTTTGGATTTAGCGCCCAGAAAGGCAGCGTTACCCTAGTGCATATTTCCACTGAAGGATCCAATCCTGCCTCCCGTCCGTGAGTGGTCCCAGTGAAGTCAAGGGGACCACTTGTATGGAAACCCTTTAAGAGATCAAGGCACGGCGACAGAATGCCACGGGTGTCGCAGGAGGACAGTCTCATCTGAAATCTGGTTTTCTTTTGGTGGCGCTTCTCGCTGCCCGAAGCTGAACTGGCTGCTCTGCTCAGGAGCCAGGTTCCAGGGCCGCCCAGAGGATTCAGGGGGCCTGGGGTCTTCGGCGGCGGGGGTCCTTCTGCTCCGGGTCTTCGGGGCACTTCACCAGTGGTCCTTCACTCGCTCCGGCTGTGTTCAGTGGCACTGAAGGACCTGCCGCCAAAGACCCGCCGAAAACTCTCGTGGGGGCCCCTGAAAACTCTTGTGGGGGCCCCTGTGGGGCCCGGGACCTAGGACAAATTGCCCCACTTGCCCCACCCCACCCCTGGGCAGCCCTGGGGCCAATTTAAACTCTCTGAAACCACTCTTCCTACCCCACCCCCGCAAGGGAATCAGCTGGGGCTGAGGGGGGTTGCACTGAATGTAGGGAAGAGCAGGATGTGACCCATTCTACGCCCCAGGTTCAATCTGAGTTTGGGGAGATGGGGGTGGGTCTTTTTCTGATCTGAACCATGTGCCCATCCCTGTCTGCTCAGAACTTCTAACCCCTTCCCTCTGAGGCTATCAAAGCCCTTCGTAGAGGAGCTGTGCAGAGGTGGACGTTCTGTTTCATGAAAGATTTGGAGATTTTTAAATTCTGGCTTCATTCAGAACCAGCGTGAAAACAGGAAATTTCAGAATTCATCGCAAAGGAGAATTCAGAGAGAACCAGACTGATCAGAATGTTGTTGTTGGTTTTTGTTTGCTTGTTTTTCACCTTTTCAAAATGTCGACATGAACCGTCCTTTCAAAGCGAGAACCCAGCCCCTTTCATTCTGAAAATGTCGAAACGGGGCAGCTTGGCGCTGTCAGAAACCTGTTTCCTGCTTTTCTTTCCAAATGAAATCTTGGCAAAATCCTCCTGATTTTGTGACGCATCAATGTCAATGGAGCCGCATCTTCCAATGGCATATGGTTCCAGCTAGATATCCCTCAGCAGCTCCACTTCAGATACAACTGTATCCTGACTTGTGCCCCTTGATTTCAGGAGGGGGAGTCCATGGAGAGAAAATCAGGGCCGAATTTGCCTTTGATTTATGCACACAGCAATCCTGTGTGTCCAGGGCAAGACTTGGGGCTCCCCCGTGTGGTGTCATTGGCTGGCCCAGGCTGTGTTAAACAGTCCAGAGCCTGGGAGAACCACAGGGTCTGTCTGTATCCAGCAGCCTCCAGAAAGAATCTCCTTTATTCACTGTAGTAGGGAGGAGCTTTCCTTGAAGGCTGGAATCTGTAAGCACATCTGAACCCTACTGCCTTGTAGATTCTGCAAAGCCAAGATCCATGAATGCAGGGTGCTAGTTACCTGTGCCCTATTACACTGTTCAGAGCGCCTTCCTAGGACCACTCCACCCTAGCTACGTTTGTGCTTGCATGGAGGAGGGGATCTAACATGCAGGCTCTCTTAATGGGAGAACTGTGTGTGAGACCAGCATGAAACCTGTAACATTCAGCAGCTGGCTGCCAGCTGGCAGGGATTCTATACACTCACCGCTCTCCTAGCATGATCCGCTATTCTAGGGACTAGGAACCTCCTGAACAGATCCTGCCACAAGTCCCACATTCCTGCCCGTGCCTTACCAGCCACGCTGCCCCAGCCTCATTAAACCCCATTAGTCGCATCAGTATTATTTTGGAGGACAAAACTGGACTGAAACAGCTGAACGTCTGCTTTGGGAATGAAAGCATATGGCATCCAGGCCTCTGGCTAAGAGCCACGAGAGCATATAATGTATCTTATTCTGCACTGGTTTCAGTCGTTAGCCATTTCTCACAGGCGTTTTTTTAAAGGGCTTGACAGACCAGTGGGTTAGAGCTAGGGTTGGGGAATCTCAGAGCTTAGCGCTTCAGTGTGGAGACGTCCCCAAAGCCTGGATGATTCATTCCCAAACTAGAGAGACAGGCCAAATTCAACCCCCCATTTCACTATCAAAGGTGGAGGGGAATGAATCGGAACTCTGATCCAAACAGCCCCCATTGTTTCAGTTCCAGGTCACATCTGGGCTGCAGCTTAGGAATCCTGTTCTGAAGTGTATGGACTCACAGGACCACCAAAGATCTTTGAGGGATGGAGAACCCATCACCTGTTCTACCCTTCCTATGATGAACCTACCGCCATGTGACTCCCCAGTGCACCATGCCACCCAGTTAGAGGAAAGAGTGCCTGGCATCATGGCAGATGTACTCTGGCTAAGGAGCCTGCCCCATAGGAGAGAATGAACTACAACTCCCAGGAGACAATGTGCCTCAATAGGGAAATGCTGTTTAATGTTGAACTGATGCAAAATATTTTGATTTGGGTCAAACCAACCTGAAGCAAAATATTTTTTTTAGGTTTTTCCAACAAAAAATAAAAATAAAAAACTTCAGCAAAATCAAATTTTTCCTGGTGAAAATTTCAGTTCTGTGGAAATTGCGTTTTCTGTCGGGAAAATCAACGAGACAGAAAATTCCTGCCCAGATCATGTAGCAATGAGTTCCAGAGATTAATTAAGTACTGAGGGGAAAAAGTGTTTGCTTTTATCAGTTTTAAATTTGTTATCCCTGTGCTCTTGCATTGTGAGACAGGGACGTAGACACTAAGATCTCAGCATTGTTCCATGCACTCTGATAGAACAACCACTTCCAGGGGGACACAGTGCCAAATACTATGTTAATTTACCCACAGCAACACCAGTGAAGGACGGTGTGAATCCTAGATATGCGCAAAACAGTCTCGCTGAAGTTTGGAAAGCTGGCGGTTGGAGCATTGCCACATTTTATTGCCAGTTTTGGCCCTGGTGCGTATTTAGCTATAGGACTATTTTGCTTTTTCGTTGTCTGCACATCACATATTTAAATTCCTAAGGACTGTGCTGGAGGCAGAGATAGATGAGTGCTTTGTGTTGAATTCAGGGGAGATGCCCAGAATGCTGTGCTCATGGAGACTCGACTTTCTTCCTTATTTCGGTCTTCTTTTGAGGGTCGTTCCAGCTGCAAGCATCAGTGTGCTTGTATGGAAGGCTATCTGGTCTCCTTGGTACAACCCATGCTAACCGAGATTGACGTTCTGTCTCCCTGTGGTAACAAGCCCACATACGGACACTAGTGAGTCTGCTACTGCCTGTGGTAAGGCCATGTCTACACTAGCGAACCGATGCAGCTGCGCCACTGTGAGATTACTCGTGTGCACATGAGCGCTTATGCCAGTGAAACGTATGTCGCTTAGGGGGGTGGGTTTTTTCACACCCCTGAGTGACATACGTTTTGCCGACATAAGCAGCAGTGTAGACATGGCCTAAAGGAGCTGCTCCGTTTAGCTCAGGCAGTTGTAGCTGCTCTTTTTAGTAAGTCACAGGTCCAGTCCCATTGGTGAGACATTTTGCCTTTTCAGTGCAAAAATGCAGTGGAAAATCTTTGCCGTTCAATTTAAAACGCCTTGCCTTTCTGGCACATTTTTGAGCAAAATGGTTGTGCAGTAAGAAAACCTAAGAAATTTCATGGGGTTTTTTGCTACTGCATTTAACAACTACGATGGTAATTTTTGGCTGGGGAAAATAATTGCACTGGGAGATTTTGCACAGTATGCATACAGTCAGTGCTGCTGCTCATTGCAGCAGTGGAGGGAAGCCTCTGGCCCAGACTCAATGGGCTCTGCCTGTTTTCTGTTCTATTCTCTCCCCCTTCACCTGGCACCAGCCGAGCTCCCGACGACTATCTCTGGGCATCTTAAAAAGCTGCAGATCTTGACATTTAATGAAGCTTCTCCAAGTAGCTCATTTGAAATGCAGAGCCGGCCGCTGATTCCACTGGGCCACCAGAGCTGTTCATCAGGTGCCCTTGACAGCACCGGAGAGAGTCGGCATGGGGGGGGAGAGGAGAAGGGAAACACATTTCAATTACGAAATCAATGCATGAGAAGTATTTACCAGCCAGAACCTTGTTGCTCTTTGTACTAATAAAGCTGTCCCCTCTCCAGGAATGTTTCAGTGCCGGTTACCCAGAGAAGCGGCCTCATCAAGGAGTGTGAACAGCATCTTTGTAAGTTCAGGAGGATCGCAGCTGGTAACAGCCAAGCGATGCTGGAACAAATCAGAGCCGCAGGAGTCAGCCATGTTCTGTCATATCCCAATCGTGTGCATTAATTCTCTTTTCATCAAGTTCCTTTGGAAGAGGAAGGAAGCAGCATGGGCTAGTGGTTAGAGCAGGAGGCTGGGAAGCTCTGCTCTTGGAGTTTCTTGCTCAGGTAGATATCATTGCCCCTTTGGCCTGAGTGGTTGTCCAATATTCAGGGCTCTGCGGGTTGTATCTGTTAGGAAGGGAAATCAATCATAGAAGTCAGGGATATTCTTGTTCTGTTTCCTTGGACACAATAGAAACTGCCAGCGGCTGCTTGTGTCCTTGCACTGAAATCCTCAAGTCTGCCACTCCAGCAAGCACTGTGCCCAAGAAGCTCTGTCTCTCTGCTTCTCTTAAGGTGGCACAACTCCTGATGGCTCTCTGCCTTCAACACACAGCAAACCAATATCCTAGCCCCTGAGTTTGCAATTGGGGAAATCCCTCAGCCCATACAATTAGATGCCATGTGGCCTATTGCCTCTACTGTTTGCAGCTGTTTTCACTACGTAAATGGGCTTAATTGCTTCTTCCATTGAGCCTGAAAGAGAGTGTTTGGCATACCCGTTGGCTTTAATGAAATCCATGATTGCCTCTGGAGCAAAAACCCCCCATTGATGGCACCTGTTAGCACCACTCGGAATAAGCAGGGCCCATGATGCAGGACACGGGTGGATAGCAGGGAAATTTGATGGGGGATTGGGAAGGTGGATGTGGGTGGGATTTAGCAGCTTTGCCTCCCTCTTCCATTCCTTTCGGAGTGCAGCGAGGCCAGCAGGAAAATCTGAATCAGGTTTAAAACTAGGCTTGGAAGGATTTGATTTTTATTGGTAAATGTCCATTTCAACACACACACACACAATATTTGCCTACCTGGTAAATTTCCATTATTATCAATGTAAAGTAAGAAAAATGCTGCTTGTGAACTTACGAGGGTCAAAATCCAGTGATTTAGCCTCTTGAATGAGGCTTGTTACAAATGGGCTAGTGAATGAATAGTACAAACAGGGCTGATTTGTGGATTTAAGGGCATTTACTTGGTATATTTTGACACGTGATATTGACATGCTGTCGTTTAACAGTTTATAAAGCTTTCACTTTTTCAGTCTCAAGGCCTCCTGCCATCAAATAGTGACCTGCCCTTCCCATGATTTCCTGTGACTATGAACATTTGACTGGAGAGAGAAAAATGTATAAAACTCATAATTTCCCACAACTGTGAACGCTTAATTTTTTTAAAGATTTTTTTTATCAATTATTTTTAAAAAATCGATATTATCTGACCAAATTATAAAAAATACAACCCAGATTCTGCCGAGCCTAGTAATAAACAACCAGGATCGGGGAGAATGACTTCTGTGAAGAACCTGGCTGGGAGCTTGGGATGATTGCCAGCTTTCTGGGCCAAGGCAGAACATGTTTCTTCCAGGTGGTATCTAATGTGCTTTCCCTCGTTCCCTTAAAGCTCGTCACTTCCCTGCTGGCATGATGGGGCAGAGAATATCATCCTCATGACTTACTGCTGCTTTATGTAAATGGCGCACACATACCTGGTGAGGGGCCTGTAAGACACAGCATTTGAAGAAAGCATGAAACAAATCTAAATTAGCATCCAACACCTTTTCAACCCAAGTTAAACACAGACCCTTTGCTGGTACCTCTTTTCTCCCACACAGCCAAGGCCCTGCTCAGCGTCTTTCACGCTGAAGGATCCCAAAGCACCTCAACAGTTTAAAAACAAAAACACGCTGGTATATGAAGTGGGCACCGAGATCATTCCATTGGCTGCAGAAGTGAAGCCAGTTATGCGGGGGATAGTGGGGGAAGTACAGCAACTGTTTAACACAGCAGAGTACCCACGGGTACCAGTTTAAGACAGGAAGTGAAGACTGAAATAGTGTCACATATAAGGGAAATGAACGTAAGGAGCAGAGCTGGAGCAGGGTCATTGTGATTGCTGTGATCGCTGCTCATTGTGCCAATCATAATTGGCTCACGATACCTCATGCACCCTCTGTCTGCCTGTATCCACTGTGATAGACCCAGGCCAGTTGGGTATAGCAGAAGGCAGATATACTGGCCACTGGGTTAACAGTTTTCTGTTCCCTGACTGACCAGAGCAGGGGCTGCTCCAGACTAATGAGAACACCTGACTCTAATTAACCTGTAAAGAGTCAGGTGAGGCCATTCAGTTAATGTGACCACCTGACTCTAATTAAGGCCCTGCTGATACTATAAAAAGGGCTCACTCCAGTCAGGCAGAGGAAAGCCAGGGAGCCAGAGGAGAGGAAGTGCGGCTGAAGGGCTGCTTTATGAAGACACCCTCAAGCCATTGGTAAGGGAGCCCTCAGGTAAGGGTGAGGAAGGGAGAAGCAGGAGAGCTGTGGGGAACTGGCCCAGGGAAATGTAGCAGCTCTGGCAGTGAAAGGTTGGCTGCCAACAGCTGCTACCATTAGGGTCCCTGGGACCCGGCGTAGAGGGCGGGCCCGGGTTCCCCCCAACCCACCACTACAGGAACATCTCCTGAAAGGGGAAGTCAGGTCCCTGCCAGGACAGGAGGCTGAACAGAGACTGTGGGAGTTCTCTCACCAACCTCCTTGCAGGCCTATGATGAAAAGGGCTCAGTAGATTGTAACCCTGGCCCTAGAGAGAGAAGGGCTACGTGGAGGGTCACAGTGAGCCACTGAGGCAGCATAAACCGCCTAGAAGCGCAGGACCCACGGGAGCAAGGTCAGAGCTCTGCCACACCACCTATTGTCACTTGTAGGCTTTATACAGTATTTACCTTGTAAGCTCTTTGGGCCAGGGCCTGTCTTTTAGTTTGGTGTGTGGCCAGTGCCTAGCACCATGGGTCCCTGATCCCTGAAAGAGGCCTTCAGACACTACCACAACGTAAGTATTTATGATAATCTTTAGTCTCTGCTAGGAAAGTATCATGGAATCTTTAACGACCACAGGTGGGCAGGACCTTGGTTTCACATCTCTCCTAAAAGACTGCCCCTCCGCAGCAGGTTGTTAATCTCCTGCAACCACGATGAATTACCAAGGATCATTACCCAGACGGCTGGAATTATTAATTCTGCATATTGCCAAGGCCTGATTGCAATAAACACAGCTGGTCCCTGGCTGCTCAGTGGCTCAGTAGCAGAGCAATTGCTGCACTTGGCAGATGAAACCCAGCTCTGGACTTTCCCACGGGCAAGAGGTAAATACATTTTGCCTTTTCCAGCGTGCACACTGGGCTCACTAATGAAATCTGCTGCACATTTAGCTCTTATGGTGATCCTAGCAAAAGAAGACCCTCTGGCAAGAGTCTGTTCTCTCAAACCCAGTGGCTGGGGAGGGGCTGGGGAACAATGACCAAATAAAACATGACTATCTTGAAGAGCTACTGTAAGCAGCTTCCATTGTCTGAAGCCTCAAGTGGTTTGTGAGCAATGGGCAATCACAGAGGGAAATGATCTATTGCATGGGCGTTCAGTCTTGGGGGTGGGAGGTGATCTGGGGTTGTGGACAGGTTTCAGGGGTCTGTGACCAGCTTCCATTTCTTTCATGACTAGATTGGGAAGGGGCGGGGCAGGATCTGGAAACATATGGGTGGGTCATGAAACTCTTTTCTGTTGTAACATGGAGTGAGGGTGTGGAAAGATTGGGAGCCCACTGATCTAGTGGACCCTCCAGTCTCGCTCTTGGGCAATTTTGTGCTGTTCCCTACTGGACTGTTCTCTAGTGATCTCTCCAGACTAGTAGTAACCATAGAAACGTAGGGCTGGAAGGGACGTCAACAGGTCATGTTCCCCTGGACTGACACAGGGCTAAGTATTATCTAGACCAGGGGTCGGCAACCTTTCAGAAGTGGGGTGCCACGTCTTCATTTATTCACTCTACTTTAAGGTTTCGCGTGCCAGTGATACATTTTAATGTTTTTAAAAGATCTCTCTCTATAATATATAACTAAACTATTGTTGTATGTAAAGTAAATAAGGTTTTTAAAATGTTTAAGAAGCTTCCTTTAAAATTAAATTAAAATGCAGATCTTATCAGTTTAGTGTGATCCTTGCCCTTGCTTTTCCTTGCTGAGTTTTCCAATGTCTGGCACGTATTTGGATACTTTAAGCTGCACACAGGCTTCTGAGTGATCAGTTCTTAACCGGCTCCGAGAGGGACAGAGGGCAGTTTTCATGTATGAAAATACCTGTTCACACAGGCATGTGGATCCAAATGCTGAAAGCATTGCAAACCCAATTTTCTTCAAACAGTTAAATTTCCCTGGCAGGGACGTCCAGAAGGTCAGAATAGAGGCCCCATGATCTCTCTTGGTAGCTTCAAGTGCACTCCACAGATCTCCAAACTTTGATGCTCACAATTCTGAGCTTTTTAACTGAATGAGCTGCATTTTGAAATCTTCAACACCCATCCACTGAAATACAGACAAATCCAAGTCACTTTCATTGAACTTTTCAGGTTTAATTAGAAAAGAAAGCACTGGGCCAAAGCGCTGGAAACCTTGAAATCTGTCAGAAAATTCTAATTCCGGTTTTTGCATGTACATTCCAATCTCACTGACAGTGCAACATGTCAATAGCTCTTTTATGTATTGGAAATAGCAGAAAGTCGAAGTTCAACTATCCTGAGAAAAAACTGCTAGTTTTACAACACATGCCTTCCAGGCTTCATAAAAGATCCAGAACCATTTGCCCTGGACCCTGGAGACGGAGGATGAGTTCGTTTAGGAGAGCAGTGATGTCAGTTAGAAACATGAGCTTACACAGACATTTGTCATCATCCAGTTTGGGGTAGTTTTGTCCTTTTTCTGACAAAAAGGCCTTGATTGCATCAAAATAGTTTACAAAGTGCACCACAACCTTGCCACGACTTAGCCGCTAAATGTTGCTGTGAAGTGGAATGTCATTACAAGCACGGTCCATCTCTTCTAGCAGTGCTTGAAACTGTCTGTGAATCAAAGCAGATCGAGCAACAAGGACATTCACAATTTGCACCACTGTAGTCATCACATTATTAAGCTCTGAATTAGAAATTTGACTGTCGGGCAGCCAATTTGATCTTCAAGTAACTTTACAAATCCCTTCTGTTTTCCAACCATGGCAGGAGCACCATCTGTTGTCACACACAATATTTTTCTGATGTCAACTCCTCGTTCTTCAAAATGGTTTACAAACCTTTCCGCTATATCTTCCCACTTTGTTGTGTCATGCAGGGGTTTTCGACAACAAAGTTCCTCTTGGATTTCATCGGAAGCACAATATCTTGCAACAGCTGCCAAACGTGGAACGTCGTTTATAGCCACACGCTCCTCAACTGCAACGCTAAACACTGCTGTGTCTTTTAATGCAGTTGTCTGCTTTTAATTAATATTTTCTGCCATTTCGCTTACCCATCTCTCAACTGTTCTGGCAGAGACAGGCAGTTCTTTTATTCTAGATAAAGATATGATCCTATTTGGCAAATCATTGAACAAAACCGCTGAAGTGCTGAGAAAAACTTTTATATATTCTCCATCTGTAAACGGCTTTCCGTTTTTTGCAATGCACTGTGCAATCTTGTAACTTCCTTCTGTGGCTTGATTTTTACTTACCCTTAAGCATTTAAAAATGCTGCTTTGCTTCTCATATCCTGCTCCTGCCTTTTTGATCGATTCAGTCTTGTCTGCTTCATCAAGAAAGGTTTTCTCGTGCTTCATTTGAAAATGTCGTCGAAGACTTGATGTGTGACAAACACTTTCACAACAGAAAGCACAAACAGCACAGTCCTTCTTTTGAATAAATCCAGATGTGTCTGTCCAAAGAGGCTGAAATGAACGGACATCTAGCTTTGCTTTCTTAGGAGCTGCCATTTTATCAAATGTTCCCCTCAACTTACAGTGGGGAAAAGAATCGCGACAGACGGCCTGCACAATGACAAACGCAGTGCACTGTTCCACGTGGCGGGATACTGATGTAAGCAGCAAATCAGGTCTTAAAAATATCCCAGTACCGTGGCGCTGGAACAATTTTAAAGGTGGGGGTGCAGAGCTGTGCCCCCTTTTGCCCCTGTCTGCGCCCCTCACTGCCCCAGGCTGGGGCCAGTGGGCCACAGCTGGGGGCGGCTGCAGAGCCCCGGGCCGAGGCCAAGAGCAGAGCTCCGGGCCAGCAGCCAGGATCCCAGGATGGCAACAGAGTCCCCAGGACCGGCGGCCAGGACTGGCAGCGGGCTGAGCGGGGCCGGCAGACAGGACTCTGTGTGGCAGGAGGCCAGCATCCAGGACCCCAAGATGGCAGCAGAGTCCCCGGGACTGGTGGTTGGGACCCGAGCAGTGTGAGTGCCACTCAAAATCATCTCACAGGTGGCTGACCCCTGATCTAGACCATCCATGTCAGGTGTTTGTCTAACCCGCTCTTACAAACCTCCAATGATGGAGATTTCATAACCTCCCTAGGCAATTTATTCCAATTCTTAATCACGCTGACAGGAAGTTTTTCCTAATGTCCAACCTAAATCTGCCTTGCTGCAATTTAAGCCTGTTGCTTCTTGTCCTGTCCTCAGTGGCTAAGGAGAACAATTTATCACCCTCCTGTTTATAACAACCTTTTACATACTTGAAGACTGTCATTATGTCCCACCCCACCCCTCAGACTTCTCTTCTCCAGACTAAACAAACCCAGGTATTTTTCAGTTCTTCCTTGTAGACCAGCTTTGCTTAGACCTTTCATCATTTTTGTTGCTCTTTTCTGGACTTCCTTCAGTTTGTCCACATCTTTCCTGAAGTGTGCCCAAAACTGGACACAACACTCCAGCTGAGGCCTTATCAGTGCTGTGTAGAGTGGAAGAATTACTTCTCGTGCTGGCTTACAACACTCTTTCTAAGACATCCCAGAAAGACGTTTGCTTTTTTTGCAACAGCATTACATTGTTGACTTATATTTAGTTTGTGATCCCCAGTTGGTAAGCCCCAGATCCCTTTTTGTGGTACTCCTTCCTAGGAAGTCATTTGTTATTTTGTATTTGTACAACTGATTATTCCTTCCTAAGTGGAGTACTTTGCATTTATCCTTTTGAATTTCATCCTATTTACTTCAGACCATTTCTCCAGTTTGTCCAGAGCATTTTGAATTTTAATCCTATCCTCCAAAGCACTTGCAACCCCTCCCAGCTTGGTATCATCCACAAACTTTATAAATGTATTCTCTGTGCCACTATCCAAATCATATATGAAGATATTGAATAGAACCAGACCCAAGATAGATTCCTGTACCCTTCCTGCTAGATT
Source organism: Mauremys mutica (assembly GCF_020497125.1). NCBI lineage: Eukaryota > Metazoa > Chordata > Testudines > Geoemydidae > Mauremys > Mauremys mutica. The sequence goes on along the minus strand of NC_059076.1, from coordinate 135,848,570 downwards.
GTGAGCCACTGATAACTACTCTCTGAGTATGCTTTTCCAACCAGTCGTGCACCCACCTTATAGTAGGTTCATCTAGGCTATATTTCTCTAGTTTGTTTGAGGTCATGTGAGACAGTATCAAAAGCCTTACTAAAGTCAAGATATATCACATCTACCACTTCCCCCCACCTACCCACAAGGCTTGTTACCCTGTCAAAGAAAGCTATTAGGTTGGTTTGCCATGATTTGTTCTTGACAAATCCACGTTGACTTTTACTTGTCACCTTATATTCTTCTAGGTAATTACAGATGATTATTTGACTATTTGCTCCAATATCTTTCCGCGTACCAATATTAAACTGGCTGATCTATAATTCCCTGGGTTGTCCTTGTTAACCTTTTTATAGATTGGTATTCTATTTGTCCTTTTCCAGTCCTCTGGGGTCTTTCCAGTCCTCCATGAGTTCTCAGAGATAATCACTAATAGCTCAGGCCTGGTCTACACTAGAAAATTAGGTCAGTATCACTATGTCAGTCAAGGGTGTGAAAAATCCACAGCTGTGAGCAGCATAGTTAAGCTGACCTAAATCCCCATGTAGACAATGCTAGGTCGATGGAAGAATTCTTCACTCAACCTAGCTACCACTTTCAGTAGACAACAACTCTCCTCAGCATAATTGCTGTCTACACTGAAGCAGATGGGTTCAGGTGGTCTTAACAGATGTTCTTCACTCAGTGCTTCACAGGAAATCCCAAATACCCTCCATTGTCCCCAGGTTTTCCAGCCAGTTCCTGAGCTGCTCTGGCATCAGCATCACAATAGTACTGGTTCTCTTGTCCTATGCTGAATCCAGTATAAGAAAAGGAATAACCTATTTGCACCTCAAAGATAGGGTATAGCAGGCCCTGTCAAAGGAAAAACCTGTCCTCTGGGGCTTTCCCAGCTGTGGTCCCTTTAAGGAGGGGTGGGCCCCTCTACCAGCTCTACCTTGCCAGCACTTCCTCCCATCGCCTGAGACCCCCAAGGAACCACCACAATGCTACTGCTCTTTAATTGTCTTTAAATTCACACTCCCCGGCTCTAAATCCAACCCCTGGCTCTGAAGGGTTCCGCTCTCTGCCCAGCCATCTGGGGCTACTTTGGTACCAGTTCAGCCTATCGGCTTCTGGGCCGCTTTCCCCCAGCACCAGCTCTGTTGGTCACAGCAGCTGCTTCCATGGGTCTTTCCCAGCTGCCTCTCTACTGGGCTGTTTCCCTCCTCTCAGCCCTGCTCCAGGTCAGCTGCTCCCCCCCTTGCCTGCAGGGGCTGCTGTTGCTGGACTCAGCTCTCCTGGGGAGATTTACCAAGGCCAGCTGCCTGGCCTTACCTCTTCCCTACTAGGCTGCTGCTTCCGGCTGGCTGCTCACATACTCCGTCCTCGCTCCTGCTCCTGGTCACTCTGGGTTACATGGTGGCTTCTCTTGCATGGGTTCTTACCTAGCACCCTGTCCCCTGCTATTAGCCCAACCCAGATGACCTCTGGCTCTTTACGTTCCAGCTCATCCCCAGGTGGTGGTGCTGCTGCAGGCACCCAGGATCCAAAAGGATCCACAACTGCTTTAGACCCAACTTTCAGAGGATTGCTGGAGAGACTCTTGAATGTACGAGCCACTCAGAGGGTTGGTGTGGCCCCAGTCTGCTGGCTTTGTCTATCAGGTCACCATGTCTGTGTGGAAACCCAGTTCTCTGATTAGTGAGAAGGGCCCACATCCACAAAGGTATTTCGGCTCCTAATTCCCATTCAGATCGATGGGAGTTGGGAGGCTCAGGTGGATCTGGGCCAAGGTGCGATTGTTCTTTTGGCTGAGTGGCTAAAATCTGGGAGGTGGGGTTATAGATTGTTACAAACTCATGGCAGTCTAGGAACCTGGTGATTATCATCAGGTCCACTTCATGGCGACAGCAGGGACAGAACTCATTTCATCCTGCTTCCCAACCTGAAGTAAAGGAAAATCTCCATTAGTTAGCAGTACAGGGTCAAACAAGACACAGTAGAACAATTCTGATTCCATCCAGTAGAGGGCAGCGGCTTGCATGCACACTAACCGACTCATTGACGGTGTATTTTGAAATCGACGAGCCACAAGCCAGCACAATGCAATGGCGATTTGAGGGAATATTTTCACTTCTAATGAAAGAAAGGGGAATTTGTAAGCAAGGAGGTGTGGTAATAAAAGATTATTATAATAATAACCCGTAGACTGCGGCGAATTAAAACTGTTCTCCAGAATTAGAAGCTGTCAGTAATTATAGCTTAGCTCAGCAATGATGCTATTTAAATGTAATGTGTTTAAAGTGCAGTTGATAGAAATAACTCGATTGTGCAATTACAGGGCCCAGAGGGGCTGTTCTGTCTATCTAGGTATCTAGACCACGCTCAGCACAGTGGTATCTGTGGGTCTTTCTTAGGGAAATGGCATAGCATAATTATTAATTGTGTTCATTTGTTTAGCATTGACAGTATGCTCGGGCATTGTACACAACACCAGAACAAAGGAGCAGAGACAGTCCAGGCCCCGAAAAGATTTTGCTCTGGAAGACACAGAGAAGAGGATGTATCTTTTTTACCATGCTTCATATAATTATTACTGTAGGTTTCCGTCTCATGAACATTGCAATGGTTCTGGCTATAGAGGCAGTATGGTCCAGTGGTTAAAGTGCTAGCCTGGGTTATGAGAGAACTGGGTTCAATTCTGTGCTGTCATAGATTCCCTTGGCTGTCAATGGGAGTTAGGCACCTAAATACCTTTTTAAAAATCTGTGCCTTGGTCCCCCACCTATAAAATGGGGGTAATGGAACTGCCCTGGGTGTTGGGAGGATATAGACATTAAAGATTGTGTTTGGATCAGGTGCTGTGCTATGGGGGGGCTGCCACAGGGTGACCGGCCCCTTTAAGGGGAGGTGGGGCCAGCCACAACTATGCCATAATTAATTGGCCGCTTCTCAGCCTGAAAGCGTGGGGCTAAAGCAGGTCAGGTGACAGCTTAATGGGCACCAGGATCTTAGGAAAGGAGTGAGAGTGAGTGATCTGTAGGTGGCTTGGGTACCTCAGGGGCCAGGTGCTCTCTACCGAACAAAGGAGTAGAGCCCAGAAGGGGCTGGGAATGGGGTACTCCTGGAGGAGCAGCCTGGGGGCTGCCAGCTCCACCCCAGAGCCAGAAAGACTCCAGGGCAGTCCAGGAAGGAGCTGGGAACAAGGCCTAGAGGGCGGGCTGAAGAAAAGCCACTGAAGGGCAGAAGGACCTTTTTGTTTGCAGGGACTCTTTGAGTTGGACTTTTGCTGCCCCGGAAGGCGTTATGTTTGTTTGTGACTTGCCACATCTCCAGCACAGGCTGGGGCGTGGAGAGCTGAGGAGCCCCACCTCAGGGAAGGAAACTGAGACAGGAAGTTCGGGCAGCACCTTGCCTGGCCAGCAGGGGGTGCAGCTGTGACGGGGGCTATGTAAATACCTCAGATAACTATGGTCTTGTGATTTGAATGGGTGTTGAGTGCATGTGGCATTGAGGCCACGTGCATCCGCAGCTGGTCGGGGGACCTTTGCTGGTAGCCTCCTCTTCTGCAGAGAAACAGAGGTCTTCAGTTTCCAGGGCTGCCTGCGGCGCCTTTCACACTGCTGAATTATCCTCTTCCTAGTTCAAATCCATGTGGTTCATCCCCTTTAGCTGGAGAGGGGCCTGAATGCAACCCACAGCTCAGCAGCCCCCTGGGAACAGCAGGATCTCACCTGCCCTGGGAGAGCATGGATCCTCTTGGAGCTGGGCTTCCCGGGGCTCCCCTAAAGGCAGGTGCAGTGTGAATGTAACCCATCCGAACGCAGGACGCTACACGGTTGCCCTGTGGAACTCATTGCCACAAGATGGCATTGTGCCAATAATGTATTAACACATCATTGGGCATTTTATATGGATAACTAGTAGCTGAAAGCCCAGGCTGTCACACACGTGTAATTTGTAAAATTGTGTGTTTAAAAAAAAAGCTGAAAATGGTTGAGGCCTTAAAAATTGGATGGTAACAGGCTGAGTGAACCTGGTGATATTCTGAACAAAAATTGCTCTCGGCTGTGCTTGTATCTGTTTCCCTCGCTTCACACTGACTCAGACTTCTAGGCTGCAGAGTGGTGCTTGGGGTTATTGTGGGTGCTGGGTGTGTTGTCGAATGTGGGGGCATTGTGCTGGGAGGGTTGCGTGGATTGCTGTGGGTGGCAAATGAAGGGTGTGTGCTGCAATACAGGGCTATGCTTGTCTAAGCTTATTGTGTGTGCTGGTTGTGTTGTTGGGTGGGCAGTTGTGTTGGTTTGTGTCTGGGAGGGTTGTGCCAGGAGATTTGTGTGGATTTGGGTGGGTGGCAGTTGGGCCAAGTAATCCATCATTTGTGCAGCCTAAAACCATAATGGGATTCAAAAAAGAACTAGATAAATTCCTGGGGATAGGTCCATCGATGGCTTTTAGCCAAGATGGGCAGAGATGCAGCCCCATGCTCCGAGCGTCCCTAGCCTCTGACTGCCAGAAGCTGGGACGCGAGGACAGGGGATGGATCACTCAGTGATTGCCTGTTCTGTTTACTCCCGCTGAAGCACCTGGCATTGGCCACAGCTGGAGGACTGGATACTGGGCTAGACAGACCATTGGGCTGACCCGATATGGCCGTTCTTATGTCTCCCTCATACGATGAATAAATAGTTGCATGGAAATTGGTTGAGTTAACTCTGCTATCAAAATGATCTTAGGCTCTTGGTGTGGCAGAGATTTTAGAGTCATAGATTCTAGGACTGGAAGGGACCTCGAGAGGTCATCAAGTCCAGTCCCCTGCCCTCATGGCAGGACCAAATACTGTCTAGACATTTATCTAACCTACTCTTAAATATCTCCACATGCCTAAGTGTAGCTGTACACTGAACGGGTGTAATTCACAAACTCAGAATAGCTGAGAATTTAAAAACTGGCCAGTGAAACCCAGTGATACGTCATCCTGGTGCTGTGCTGAACGAACAGAACTCTCTACCACGCCTGTAGCTGCTTCCGTGGATTCACATTGTCTCTACAGACAATCTAGGCTTCAGAGCAGTAGAGAGACCATGATAATCCTGGAATCGTCTCCTATAGATGAGAACCACCAGAGTTATAATAGCAAAGATCTAAGAAACACACAAACAAAATCCCACGTTTTGGGAAGGATACCCTCATGCTGTAATTAATGAGTCAGGAAGAGACTTTCTCAGGTGGCAGTTGGTTCTGTAAGTGCCTATTGTATGGTTTCTTGCACCTTCCTCTAACACATCTGGTACTGGCCACAGCCAGGAGACAAGATTCTGGATGGGACGGACCTCTGATCTGATCTGGTGAGTTGCCAAACTGCTAATGTGCTTCTTACTCTGCAAGGAACAAATACAAACAGTCCTTGCCTCAAAAAGCTCACCGTCTAGAAGACACCGTCAGACGGCAGGACACCGCGAGAGAGCTAGAGGGTGGCGTCATGTTAGAGTATTTGAGATCAGATTCCTCTAGTCTTTGGGCAATTGGACAGACCTGGGTTACTGCTTGTGGGCTCACAAGAGAGAGTTCTTAAGGGAGAGAATGAATGAGAAGAGACCCAAGAAACTATGACGTTCCAAAGGAAGACTGAGGGGAGAAATCCACATGCAGTTTAATATTAGACTGATTTGAAAATTTCCCAAATTCAATTTTTCAACTACATTTTTCATCAACATTTTGAATTTTGCACTTTGACAAATTTCACCCCAAAACAAATTTTTATGGAACTTTCAGAATCTTTTTTTCTCCCAGCCAGCTCCATTTTTATACCTTTTGTCTCCGGGCTGGCAATTCTGGATGAGAATCCGTTCACAGCAGGAGGCTGGGTGCCTCCCAGGAGAATAAAGATTTCACAGCGGATGAAAATCAGAGGCATCAACATGATGGATCCCAAATCCCTTCTAACAGTAGAGCAGTTTGCATCCAAACATCATGGCTCAGGCTCAGATTCACCACTCAACTAAGCTGTGGTCCAGCCACCGGTCCAGCATCTGTCAGCACAGTCAGACGTCTGCCGGCCACGTTACAGTTCGTCCTCACGCTCCCAGTTTGACACGTCTATACCGGACCTTGGACTCAAACACTAGCATGAGAGGAATCCAGGTCATATGGAATCAGACTTCTGTTTTAGAAATGCAAGAACAGAGCGTGCAATAGTCTAGAACGAGGATGGCCAACCTGTAGCTCCGGAGCCACATGCGGCTCTTCAGAAGTTAATATGCGGCTCCTTGTATAAGCACCGACTCTGGGGCTGGAGCTACAGGTGCTAACTTTCCAGTGTGCTGGGGGGTGCTCACTGCTCAACCCCTGGCTCTGCTACAGGCCCTGCCCCCACTCCATCCCTTCCTGCCCCCCTCCCCTGAGCCTGCCGTGCCCTCGGTCCCCTCCCCCTGAGCCTCCTGCACACCACAAAGCAGCTGATCGGGAGGTTATGGATTGGTGGGTGGGAGGCGTGACTGCTGACATATTACTGTGGCTCTTTGGCAATGTACATTAGTAAATTCTGGCTCCTTCTCAGGCTCAGGTTGCCACCCCTGGTCTAGAAAGCGATCTGGGTTTTCAGGGGGCCTGTGCTGAGTGATTGTGTCAGGACAGCACAAAACTCAATAGCTTTTCCTGAATACCAGGCCCAACTTGGTGATTTGAGGGGAAGATTTGCAAGCATTATTATCCCCATTATCCAGAACTTTGCCCAGCCTTTTTGGATGCTCCTCTGAACTAGACTTTTTAATCAAGCCTATGCCTGAGCCCAAGCCACAGATCCAAACATCCTTGGTGGACCTTAGAATCCTAGAAGATCAGGGTTGGAAGAGACCTCAGGAGGTCATCTAGTCCAACCCTCTGTTCAAAGCAGGACCAATCCCCAGATAGATTTTTATCCCAGTTCCCTAAATGGCCCCTTCAAGGATTGAACTTGCAACCCTGGGTTTAGCAGGCCAATGCTCAAACCACCGAGCTATCCCTCCCCCCCTTGGCTGCAGGGGTTGTAATCTGAACACCAATCTGGATCTGGCCACCACCTCCACAACAGGTTGAATCAGAGCCCAGCCTAGGGCTGTCCTGAAAGTGCAGGGTGTTGAAAACCCAGGTCCCAGTTCCACAGCGTGAATCCGTTTCTATTGCTGAGGTTCAGTAGTTAATACCTGAACATTCTGGATCTTTGCAGGGAGCGACTGACTGAGAAATAAGCACTTTCTGCATGATACTGACTCACACAAGCTGTCAGCAGCTTGTCTCTGTCTTTGGCTGCTGTATGCACGTGCCTAGCACATCACAGCAGGTTGCTGCCTTTCACTGAAACCCCAGAAGAGTATCTGACACAATTTCAGATGAACACTCCTCGCCATGGAGGCAGCAACGTGTTTCAAACTGCTCTGAACTCCATTAACCAGGGTCACACTCCCTCCTAGGCACTAACAAGTCAGGCAAAGCACTGGGCTACTAAAAAATGCCTGTGCAAATGAGGAGGTTAATTACCTTGCATGGATTCTTCACCCCCGCCCCGTCCCACCACCTTTCTCCCAGCTGGGGATTCTCGAGTGACGCAGAAAACTTTTGGGGGAAGAAACCACATCAGGAATTTGGGCAATAAGTGAAATTCATTGTCTCCAACTGGGAAAGTCATGATGGATGGGAAGAGGCTAATTAATGATCACACCAATAAACCAGAGGCAGAGTTAGGAATCAGACCTAGGTTTTATTGCCTGCCTTGATGCTACGCAGACATGGGATGGGTGAACCTGCTCCTTTACATGATTGAAAACGGAGTTAACATTTTAAAATGATGGTCCCTTGCAGTGCCCGTCTGTCCAGGTACCAGTCCAGGCACTTGGAATTTGCTGTCCGCGCCGGGGAGCTTGGGCCTTGGAATTCCCAGGATTCACCCTTGAAGTGGAGGTGGCAAAATGCCATGAGCACATCTGTTCCCCCGGGGTCTGAATTGACCAGGTGTCAACAGCCCGTAGATCCGCATCCAGCCAAGTCTTAAGCACCCGCTTATCTCTAAGCACAAGTCGTGCCCTGGAAGTCAAACGTTTGTAAGTGCCTTGCTGGCTCGGGGCCTTTGCTCCCACTGAAGTCAGTGGGAGTTGAGGGGATTCAGGACTTTGCAGAATAATAATATAATATAATATTACCGCCCCCTCAACCCTCCCCGGCATGGCATTTACAGCCTCTCCGCAAGTTTCTAGCATATCCAGTGGGCCAACTTATTGGCCAGTGCATCTTCAGGGGAGGAATTTTAGTCCCTTTCTGCAGGGATGGGTTTATGTCCCAAAACAGGTAAACCTGGCCCCTTTCCCCCCACCCACGGAGCTCCCGGGCATCTCTCTGTCCCCACTGAGCTTCAGGGGACCTGCACCTCTGCCGTGATTACTGGCCTCACACACATCACTTGTGGTGGCAGCTGATTAGTCACAAGTGGGGCTGTACAAGCCGGCCGGGGACCCTGGGCATGTACTCGAGTGGCTTGCCCATGCTATCGCCCATGCTGCTGTGGCTTCACTGCTATTGTGATTCGAGCCTGCGTGATCAAAGCTAGCCCGGGTATGTCTACATGTCTCCAGTCACGCCTCTGACTGCAGCGCAGACATGGTCCCTGTCCCAGAGAGCTTCTAGTGTGAGGGACACGCCCTGAGCACCTGGACCCTGATCCAACAAAGCACTTAAGTGTGGACATTTCTGGATGCATGTGAGTGGCCTCACTGACGTCGGTGGGGCTAGCATGCAAAGTGCTTTGCTGGCCCTGTTGAGGCTTGTGGACTGCAGTGGAAGAGACGGACGCTCAGCATCTGTCAAGCTAAAGTCCTCATTTAAACTCGGCACGAACACATGATCGGGCATGCAAAGATCGCTCAGGAAGAGAAGGGCTGTGGAGAGATTCACTGGGGGGGAGGAGGAGAAGGTAGGAAATGTTCCCTGAAGAACTAAGTTTTCAAGAGGGGTCTGTCGGCGCTGAGAGCGTGTACTTGGGAGACAAGAAGTGGGAGGCTGTTCTGGGCAGGATGGAAGGACAGAAGCCAGAAGTGCGTAAGAGAGGGGTAAAGCTTCAAACATCCCTGGTTTCCAGGACCTTTACAGAGATCTCGTCTCTTCCTGCTACAGACGGGGCCAGGCTGCAGGACTTGGATCTGGGTGTGAACTTTCCCTAAGTTTGGATGTGGAGTCCAGGATGGTGTTGCAGGGTGTGTGACAGCCAAAGCCTCGGAGCACTGGGATCTCCAAGTCAGCAATGTTAAAGCAATTTACCGCCTGCCGCTGCATGAAAACGAAATCTGTCACGCTTGGCTTGACCTGTTGGCTGAATCATCATTATGTGGAGAACATTTGTTTGCACTGTGTAAAAACAAGGGGCGGGGGCGAAGATATTGCATGTGGAACATGTTACGCGATCCGCTGGCTGAAAGTTGAAGCTAGGCACATTCAGGCTGAAAATAAGGGGTACATTTTTAACACTGAGAGTAATTAACCATTGGAACAATTTACCAAGGGCCGTGTTGGATTCTCCATCGCAGACAATTTTCAGATCAAGGTGGGGTGTGTTTCTAAACGCTCTGCTCTAGGAATTATAGTGGGGCCGGTCTCTGGCCTGTGCTATCCAGGAGGCCAGACTGGATGATCACAATGGTGTCTTCTGGCCTTGGAGTCTATGTGGCTGCCTAGACGTCTCCTTTCTCACAATCCGCTCAGCGTGGTTAAACCAAACTGAACAGGCTCCCAAAGGCAACAGGGCAGGGGAAAGAAACACGCTGTGTTGCTTGTGAGCTCAGTGGCACAACCTGCGAGCGTCTCCTGGCACCGCGTCCTGGGAAATCTATTCCAGTCAGCACGTAGGTCCGTGCTGCTGGAAAAGGAGCATTTCTCCACCAGTCAGCACTAATGGGAAGCTGGGTCTTCTCACTGAAAGTGGCCCCCAGAAGTGTGCGTCACACAGTGGGCTTGGCGATGGGGGTGGGAATGGGGCTGGAGTGAAGACCGCTCAGGTGATTGGGATCTCGTCTGTCCCTAGGTTACTAATTCAGAGACGGTCCGGATTGGTCTCATTCGCTTTTCTGCCTTACGTTACTGCTGGCTCTCTGTCTACCTTTTGACACTTACCTATAGCACTGGTCACCACAGTACTCAAGGCCTGGAAAGCCGCCTAATTAGTTGACCATGGTAGGTAGTTCCAGGAACTGAACAGGTTGCTTCAGGCATGGGCGCTGACTCCGTGGGTGCTCCAGGACTCAAGCACCCACAGAAAAAAAATAGGGGGTGCTCATCACCCATCAGCCACAGCTGTTGGGCAAGGCCACCGATTAGCTGGTGGAAGGCACTCGAGGGAGGACAGAGAGCAGTGAGCAGCGGGGGTGGAGGCGACCTTGGGGGAGGGGGCAGAGCAGGGGCAGGGCCTCGGGGGAGGCGGCAGAGTGGGGGTGGGGCTTTGGGACGAAGAAGGGGTGGAACACCCATCTGGGAAAAATACCTGTGGCTTCAGCTACTCTCCAAAGTATTCATTTTTGTTTCTGCATTTCTCACATCCCCTGGGCTCTTTATTTTATTGTGTAGTACAGTGTCCATAGAAGCATATTCCGTTGTTCACCAGGATATTCTAACTTGGAGTGTACTGACTCCTTCGGTACATCTTTCCAATTCCTTCACCCATTAGACAGTTACACTGCTTAGGATCGAGGGGTGGGATTCATGCAGATATTCAGGCACCTGACTCCTGGGAAGAAGGTGGCTAAATACCTGTGTGAATCCCACCCTTGGAGTATTTCTTTTGGGCACCTGCTCTAGCAATGGTCATTGGCTTCCACTTGCACCAGTCTTCCAGGAAAGGGGGGGCTTCGCGCTCCTGTTTTAACATATCTGTTTCTGAGTTCTCAGCTGCGGCGTCAGCCCATCCACTTTGACTTTATTAAAGAATTAGTTGCGAGTGGCCATCTTGTTTTAGACACCTAAGGAGTGGATGTCAATGGAATTACTCCCCATCGTCTCTTATCTAATAGAGCAGAATTTTGGTTCCTTCTTTGCACCTGCTCCTAAGTAATCATGAAGGTGTTTCCAGATTGGTCTTGTGGGCTTGTATTTCTTTATAGCCAAATGGGGACCCTGCTTACCCTCCTTTGCTTTGCAGATTGTGTTTTTGGCAGTTCATTCTGCTGGCTCGTTCCACGTTGGGAATGTGGAGTCAGCAGGGCCGATGCCATACTTGGCCACAAAATGCTCAGCAGATAAGAGGGGTAGGGGCATCGGTTCTGCCTCCTTGACTCTGGTTGCCCCATCTCCAGCCCAGGTGTAAGTTACAGCAGGCTAGGGAATGAAGCCAACTACTGGACCAGTGCTACAGCGAGGTGGGTTCTGTTCCAGGGTGTATTTGCATATGGAAGGGGAGGCGGCTTGGGCTCATATGAAAACATTTTTCTCCAAAAATCCATGTGTCATTTCAATCATCTAAACTAACTGGAGGGCGTTGGCATCTGCTCACAAAAGAAGGAGAAAGTGCAATGCAAAAACTAAAGGATTTGCTCCAAGCTATTTGCTCGGCGGCATTTCTGGCCCTGCTGAGGATGTCATGATTTTTTAGCCCATTGTGATCAAAACACATGACAATCTGCACAATTCAATCTGCTCAGCAATCTGAGTGTTCACACCAGGCCAGTAAAGATTTTCCTCTCTCTGCATAATTCTACACTCTTAGCTATCCTTCACGAATGAGACAGACATTAATTTTCTCCAGGCTGGATGGAATCACTGATTATTTTTTCTAGGTTAAGAACAACATTATCTACAACCACTAACTAATCACAAACAGACCAGTAACCGTAAGCTAGTTAGATTGCTCTCTTAGCCTCTGGTCCCAGACTGTGCAATTCTGCAGTTACACTCGCTTTTAGTTCCAGCTGCTGTATTTTATTCATATAAATTTAAATAAGAGTTACAAATGCCCATGCAAAAAGCTCGAGGCCCTAACAGGTAACTAGACTTACAAACACACTGAGGACCACCCAGCTTCTAAAAATCATTTACAAATCCTGAATTAACTCAGCTGGCCAGTACATCAAAGCAGCAAAAAATTCCTTCAGCCGTCTCAGGAACATCCATATCTGTTTATCCAGAGAGATGTGTAAGTTTGCAGTAAGTACAGGCACTCCTGTTTTTAACCTCACCTTTCATGTTGCACTGAACTCCTGGTAAATGTGCCTTAGCTATTGTATCTGACCCAGCTAAAGTAGCACATGGCCTGATTAAGCAGCTACCTTCTGAATCTCCACAGCAGTGTTTCCATTCTAGGTAATGGTGTAGTCCAGAGGTTCTTAACTGAAGGGTTCCATTAACCTGCAATAGGAGGGGATATCCTGGTGAGAAGGCAGGGGGGCCGTGGAGTGTGAAAGAAGGTCCTGGCATGGGAAAGGTTGAGAAACCCCTCTCCAATCCAAAGGCTTTTTAACAATGGAGTCAGAGGATTTGCTGGTTCGCTTCTGTCCCAGATATTTTACCATAACCGTGTTGGACAACCACAACAGCGTGTGTCTCGTCTTCTCTTTGGGTGCAGTTTCAGTCACTGTTCTAGAGGCAGAAGCAATCATGGCCCTATACTGCCAGAACGCAGCCCCACGTCTGCTTTGCGAGACATCCGCTGGCAGCTCGGCCTATTTGTTTAGATCAAAATAATACAACACAGCAGACTGTGTTACCGTCACCTTTCATTCCTTGGCTGCTCGTCAAGCTTCTCAGGATTCCCTAACCGATGCCTCCCAGATGTTCCGTTATTTCAGGGCACACACTATTATTATTTGTTACTGTTGTACCTAGAGCACACACGCAAGATTAGGGCTGCATGGTGCTGGGCAAACACATAGAAATAGAGAGGACAGACACGAGGTAGGGTGAAGGAAGTATTACAATCACCAGCTGGTAGGTGGGAGACCGAGGCACAGACAGATCCCATAGCGTCCACTAGGGACCTCGCTTCTGCTATCGATTTTACATAGAAGGTGCTCAGATACTTCAATGATGGGCAGCGGTATAAAACCCACAGAGTGATAGCTACTTAGGCCAGGTTCACACTATGGACTTTACCAGCATAGCTATGTCGGTCAGGGTGGGAAGAGGTGTGATGCCTCACCAACATGGCTGTGCTGGCAGATGCCCCTTGGGTAGGCACAGTTATACTGGGGAAAATGTAGCTTGTTTTGCTGGGGGTGGGAGGTTACCACACCAGTATAAAGCACAGCTTGGCCAGTACAGCTGTGTCCACACGAGCACTTTGTTGGTACCGTATTTTGGTGTTCCTATACCGGTAGCGAGCTCCTAGTGTAGGTGTCGCTAAAGGTCGCACCGAGCTAGGAATTGAACGTAGATCTTCTGAAGCCTATTCAAGTGCTCCAGCCACAAGACCACTTCCTACCTTCTCGCAAAGGCGAGTGAATTATTAACCCCCAGTGCTGCTCCTTCCACCACATGTAGGGGACATGGGCCTCTTTATTTTCAGTGGTTTTCCTCTGACTCTCTAGCTACTAAATAAATGAGCAACCACTGTCTGCAATTCTTGCATTGTTCTGCAACGTTTCTTATGTGGTTTAGCTTCAAGAGACACTCCGTTTCTCCATTTGGTTTGTGTTTTCCGCCTCTGCTGACACCATGTCTAGTTGGCAGCCGGTATCAAGTGGGGTGCCCCAAGGGTCGGTGCTGGGGCCGGTTTTATTCAATATCTTCATTAACGATCTGGAGGATGGCGTGGACTGCACCCTTAGCAAGTTTGCAGATGACACTAAACTGGGAGGAGTGGTTGATACGCTGGAGGGTAGGGATAGGATACAGAGGGACCTAGACAAATTAGAGGATTGGGCCAAAAGAAATATGATGAGGTTCAACAAGGACAAGTGCAGAGTCCTGCACTTAGGACGGAATAATCCCATGCACTGCTACAGACTAGAGACCGAATGGCTGGGCAGCAGTTCTGCAGAAAAGGACCTAGGGGTTACGGTGGATGAAAAGCTGAATATGAGTCAACAGTGTGCCCTTGTTGCCAAGAAGGCTAATGGCATTTTGGGTTGTATAAGTAGGGGCATTTCCAGCAGATCAAGGGATGTGATCATTCCCCTCTACTCAGCACTGGTGAGGCCTCATTTGGAGTACTGTGTCCAGTTTTGGGCCCCACACTACAAGAAGGATGTGGATAAATTGGAGAGAGTCCAGCGGAGGGCAACAAAAATGATTAGGGGGCTGGAACACATGACTTATGAGGAGAGGCTGAGGGAACTGGGATTGTTTAGTCTGCAGAAGAGAAGAATGAGGGGGAATTTGATAGCTGCTTTCAACTACCTGAAAGGGGGTTCCAAAGAGGATGGATCTAGACTGTTCTCAGTGGTAGAAGATGACAGAACAAGGAGTAATGGTCTCAAGTTGCAGAGAGGGAGGTTTAGGTTGGATATTAGGAAAAACTTTTTCACTAGTAGGGTGGTGAAGAACTGGAATGGGTTACCTAGGGAGGTAGTGGAATCTCCTTCCTTAGAGGTTTTTAAGGTCAGGCTTGACAAAGCCCTGGCTGGGATGATTTAGTTGGGTTTGGTCCTGCTTTGAGCAGGGGGTTGGACTAGATGACCTCCTGAGGTCCCTTCCAACCCTGAGATTCTATGATTCTATGATTCTATGTTGTATTCAGGCAATAGCCCGGTTGTGTCTGACCTTTACAGACGCCCCCCGACTTACGCAATTGTTCCGTTCCGGAAAGCCTTGCATAACTCGAATGTTGCGTAAGTCGGAAACGCATACCCATACGTTACGCCAATATTTCCGCAACTCGGAAATCCTATTTCTGGCTTATGGAACTTTTTCCATAAGTGCGAATTTGCATAAGTCAGATCTTGCGTAACCTGGGGAGCGTCTGTATTGCGCTTTGTTTGAGTTACACAGTAAGCAAAACAACATTTTCACCACTAGAGGGTGCTCAGGAAAACCAAAGTCCAACATTGTTTTATGCTGATTAGATTTACAAGGCATTCCATTTTTGTTTACATATAGGAGTAAAACTGGTTCCCCAGGTGGCATACCCAAGGGCGTTTAGCTGTGTATACGGACACTGTCAGATAATCATCTTATTATTTAGACTGCGCTAGTGCTTAGATGCCCCAGTTACTGACCAGGACACTATTGTGCTAAGCACTGCACAAATACATATTTTAAAACGTCCTGCCGCATGTTGCTAATAAACCTGTAGCTTCATAGATTTTAAGGTCAGACGGGACCATTATAAGCATCTAGTCTGACTTTAAGTATAATACAGGCCATAGACCCTTACCTAGTAATTTCTGCAGCAAATCTGTAACATCTGGTTGAGCTAGAGCAGTGGTTCTCAACCAGGGGTCTGCAGCCCCTGGGGGGGCCATGAGCAGGTTTCAGGGAATCCACTGAAATAAACTGAGCCCTGGGGGAGGGAGTGCCACCCCCACCCTGTGACTCACCCAGCCTGTGGGTCAGCACCAGCAACAAGGTTCACACTGAGTAAATAAAACAAAAATAATGTTCAGTTTTTTTATTTTTGTACCTATAGTCTCCTTTTCTTTTGTATATGATAGATGTGTGTGTGTTTCACTGTATAACGCAATTTCACGCAGCTTTTAATCGCCTGGCTATGCAGAAAACCAGTTGTTGTGGCACAGGCGGGCCGTGGAGTTTTTATAGCATGTAGGGGTTGTGGGGGGGGGTTCAGAAGGGGCAAGGCTGAGACCCCCTGAGCTAGAGCATATCACTTACCAAATAACCAGGCCTGATTTACAGATCTCAAGTGATGGAGAATCCACCTCACCTCTAGGTATTTGGTTCCAATGGTTAATTACCCTCACTGTTCAAAATGTGAAATGTGTTGCTACTGTGAAGTTGTCTCGCTTATCTTCTAGCCGTTGGATGTGATTATGCCTTTTTCTACTAGGTTACAGAACCAGCTGCTGTCAGAAATCTCTTCCCCACATAGTTATAGACAGACTCGTCATTAGACTCTTACCCTGTGCTTGAGCTTTTTAGCTTGAGCTTTTTAAGTTTTTTGCTCTAAGGCAGGTTTTCCAGACCTCAGATCACTCTTGGGGCTCTTCTGAACCCTTTTTGATTTTTCAGCCTTCTCTTTGAAGTGTGGACACCAGAACTAGATACAATATTCCAGTAATGGTCTCATTAATTCTGTATACAGAGGTAATAAAACCTTCCTACTCCTACTAGCGAGTCCCTTGCTTTTACATCTAAGAATTGCATTCACCCTCTTAGCTACAGCATCACCTGGGAGTTCATGTTCAGCTGGTTATTCACCAGGACCTCTCAGTTCTTTTTAGTGTTGTTGCATTTTCAGGATCTTTCTCCCAGCTTGGAAGTGTGACCTGCCTTCTTTGTTCCTACATATATGACCTTGCAGGTGGCTCTGTTTAAAATGGTTCTTCCAATGATCCCATCTCGCCAAGGAATCCAGATCACTTAGAGCAAAACTAATGAGTGGCTGTCAAATAGCTCCAAGCTGAGAAGGTATATGGCCCATCTGGAGGTATATGATGGGTGACTGTGTGATTAGTACTTTGCACCTGGGTTTGACTGGGAATTCTGGTGTCTCCTTCACCTGGCATCAAGCGGAATTTGTGTGCTCGGCCCTTAGAGGAAGAGAGCATGTGGCACAGCTCTGCAGTGAATATGAACTGCGTGAATGGCTATGCAGGGGGCTCCCATCCAGCTCTCCTCAGGGCTAGGAAGATGGCCAGAAGCCCAAGCTGGGGTGGGATGTGGGGAAGGATTGACACAGGGTGAGCCGAGTCTCTAAGAAGGGATTCAAGTCCCAGTTTGGACCTGTGCCTTTTTCCCACCCGGCTCCAGAGAATACTGGGACTTGTAGTTCAGGCACCATTAGAGTTGTAGACCTGAGAGCAAGGCCTGCTGGGAAAGGAAGTGGTATAAAAGCAAGCCATTTCGCTCATTATGGGCCTCTCCAGTGAGGACACTGGCTGAGCGAGACCCAGGAAAGAAACTTGCCAATGGGCCAGGTAAGCTGCGGGGGAAGTAACTGGCCTGGCGGACATAGGCGGCAGGTTATATACTTTTGTGGTGCTCAGGCACCAGGAATATTCAGGGCTGGGGGCCCTGCTCCAGCAATATTTGGAGCTGGGTCTCTCCCCCAGCCCTGCCTGGATCAGGCCCCGGCCCCCACTCCCCTACGCATCTCTCCCCTCCCCCTCCCCCCCGCTGTGTCCCTGCCTGGAAGAAAGTGGCGTGCGCCTCTCCCGTGCCTGCTTGTGCTGCCCGTGTAGCACATTCCTACGCGGAGCGGCTCCTGGCAAAACTCCTGCCCCAGGGTCCTAGCGCCCCCCCATCCCCTAATGGCTGGGCAGGTTGCCCTTACCCTGCCCTTCCGCCCTAGCCTTGAGCCTCTCCAACGCCCCAAACCCCTCAGCTCCAGTCCTCATCCCCCTGCACCCTAATCCTCTGCCCCACCCCTGAGCCCCGTCCTGCATCATGAACCCCTCACCCTCAGCCCCACAGCTCTCACCCCTGCACTCCCTCCTGCCCCCAAACTCCCTCCCAGAGCGTGCACCCCCTCCCCCTTCCCACACACCCCTTCCTACCCCCAAACTCCCTCCCAGAGCCTGCACCCCCTCCCTCTGCACCCCTTCCCACCCCAAAACTCCCTCCCAGAGCCTGCATCCCTCACCCCCTCCTATGCCCCCACCCCCAGCCCAGAGCCTGCACCCCTCAACCCTCCTGCACACCCACGCCCTGCCCCAGCCCGGAGCCTGCACCCAAACTCCATCCCAAAGCCTGCACCCTGCACCCCTCCTGCACCCTAATCCCCAGCCCAGGACCTGCACCCCAGACCTCCTCCCCCCCACCCAAACCCCCTCCCAGAGCCTTAGGCAGGTGGGGATGGAGTTTGGGGGGGCAGGTTCTGGGCACCACCAAAATTTCTACAAACTTGCCACCCATGCTGGCAGAAGAGTGCAATGGACTATTGGAGGCTGGAGCAGAAGGCTGCTATGCTTTTTAGGGCCATGTAGCTGAAGCCTGTGGTAGAAGGAGGTGCATGGGCACCTCTATGGCTCAGCTGAGCCGCTGTGAGGTGGTGAGCGGGCACCCTGCAGCCGAGGGCTGGTTCTGTTGTTGCTGGACATTCCTTCCCCTGGAAGGAAAAGACTTTGGGTTTGGCTGGAGCGCTAAATGATCCTATCACCAGGGGGAAACTGAGGCATGACTGGGATAAGCAACCCTCCATTGAACGCCCCTCCTGGGAAAAGAGTCATAGGCCTAATAGGCTTATAAGGTTGCCCACACCTGAACTCTGGCTGTGCCACCAAGCCCATTTGTCCGAGGAGGTGGAAAAACGGGTCTGATCCTTTAAGGACGTTTGAATTCAAGGGTTTTGTTCAGGGATAATTGTTGCTTTCGGTAATGTAAGATCCCTTAAATAAAAAAAACCCATCAGTTTTCCCAGGGTTAAGTCTCAGCCCCAGCGACTTGAATGGGAGTTTTGCCATTGACTTCAATGGGACCATTGTTCACCCTGTAGAAGTGGATGTGGCCCAGGGAAGCTGTTTCCATCACCGGGAGCTCTCAGTTTGAGTCACTTCACAGGAATTTCATTCATGCTCTTTGTGCGGCCTGAATTTCCTCCTCATATCGCTGCCTGTCCAGCACGCAGCAGGGTGGCCTGTGCTCGGCCTTTGCTCGGCCGGCCTGGAGGCATTCTTGGGTGCGGCGTGGCCCCAGCACTGACAGGTGAACAGAAAATACGAGTCTCAGATGAAGGGTACGTCTACACTACAAACCTAAATCGACTTGTATTAGGTTGACTCACAGCCACTGCAGTAATTCCTGCGGCGCTGCATTATCCACACGGCCCTCCTTGGGTCGGCGGTGAGCGTCCTTACCAGGAACACGTCCACCGCCCTATGAGGAGCAATGTGAAGAGCTGAGAGCCCAGCCTCTCAGCACCGCTGGGAGCTTGGTTGCCCCACAGGATCCTGGGCTCCTGGGGGGCTTTCCCCCCCTTCATGGAACGGGTGGGGCAAGCCACCCAGGGCTTCTTGGCCCCAAGGAGTGGAGTCTAGCTGCCCTGGCTTCACGGCCCCACCCACTCCCCGCCCGGAGCCAGGCAGCCTTGTCAGTGTCATAGACAAAACAGACAACATTCCCAGCCAGGAGCTGGTGGGGGAGCCACCCAGGCTTCTCGCTCTGGCCCCTAGCTAGGAGTGGGGTCCAACTGCGCACTCTCCACGGGAGTGGGAGGCAGCAGGTCTCTGGCTTCCTGGCTTTTTGTCAATTTCATGGCTCCTGCCATGAAATTGACAAGGCCGCCAACAGCCAATGTAAGTAACGCAGTGTCTAGGTCAGTGCTGGGCAAGCTGCAGCCCGTAGGTCACACGTGACCCATCAGGGTAATCCGCTGGCGGGACACAAGACAGTTTGTTTACATTGACCGTCCGCAGGCACAGCCGCCTGCAGCTCCCAGTGGCCGCAGTTCGCCATTTCCAGATAATGGGAGCTGCGGGAAGCAGCAGCCAGCACATCCCAGCAGCCCGCGCTGCTTCCAGCAGCTCCCATTGGCGTCGCCTTAACTACACCAACATAAGCCCTACGCCTCTCATGGAGATGGAGTTATGTGGTCGGTGTAGTAGGGCACTTACGTTGGCAGGAGCACGGCTGTCGTGTAGGCATTGACATAATTAGGTTGGCGTAAGGCAGCACAGACCTAACTGTGTAGAGTAAAGCAGGCATGAGTTAATGGAGATCCACCTTAAGATCCCAAATCTGTGCGTGATCCTGCTCCCACTGAACTCCGTGAGAGTTTTGCAGTTGACCTAGTGGGTGCAAGGATGGGCCCAAAATATGCAGAGACTTGAGAATTGCAGCTGTCTTGCAACCAAATTGCTGGGAAACTCAAACCTGCCTTCACACACCTGCTAAGATCAGCTCAGGATTCAGGCTTCTGTCTCATCTTTGTTGCATGTGATTACATAACTACCGCCCCAACCACTGGTAGGATGCGGTGGGGAGAGGGGCATGGGTGCACTCACCTACACACTCTTAGATGACAGTGATATGAAACCTCAGACGGGGGCCTGACAAGTAAAATTCATCCCCCAATAAGCAATCGAACCATCTGACTGGGTGCTCCAAGGGGCTTGTGGAAACGCTGAGCCGAGGGTAGGCTGCTGCTCCTGTCAAGGACAAATCCGTTTCACTGATTTGTCATCCTCCCCTTAGGAAAAGGGGCTGGAACAACCCCTCCACCCCACTGGTTCTATCCATGCCCGCATCAGGGTCTTACATCGCTGGTCTGCTCCACTGCGCACTCTGATTTCGGGGTGGGGGAGGAGGGTTAACACCATTTCCTGTGCCTCACACTGCCCCTTGCTAACGTGTGGCATCCGACTCTCCCAGCCCCGTCAGTAAAGCATGGGCATCGGTGCTTGGCTGAGCAGGGGTGGACCTGAACGTGTGCTTGAAGAGCCTTTCTGAATCGGGGCCCCCTGCGCATGAACGTCTATAACCATCAGCTGTCGCTTGCCTGCAGCTGCATGTATTCGTCCTTTGCTGGTGGCTGGGAATGGAAAGAAACACTCTCACTGGCTGCACTACCTTTCACGCCTTCTTCCCATCCCGCGCTCCTGTCCCGCTGGACGAGAAATCGCAGAACAGTAACATCCCTTCAGGCGGGCTGGGGAGAAAAGGCCTTTTCTGGAGCCAGACCCCCCGTCACTAGGAGTGACCCAGGTAAGCTGAGCAAAGGATACGCTAATCTTGGAGGAAAAGCCCCCAACTAGTGCGGCGTATTTGGCTGCGGAGGCGTCTCGCAAGGAAGTGGTGGAAACCCTCTGGGTTGGGATCGCTAAAGCTGAACCAGGCAAAGCACTGGACAGGGCCCCTGGGATAGATCCCACTAACTTCCCTTCTGTAGTAGCTAGAGACTCTTCTACCCACTACCGTCAATGAGAGCGTTGCCGTTGCCTCCATGGTGCAGGACATCAGGGCACCTAGACCCAATAGGAATTACAGTGGGGCTAAGTCTGCAAGGGGCTCCCGCCAGTTTCAATGGGGAGTTGCCTACCCAAGGCAGAGGTTGGCCCCCTGGTGTCCTGGCCAGTCGTCACCGTACTGCACGTTACGTAAAAGGCTCCAGTTCACTCCCGCTAAATGTGACACCAAAGGGCCCTGAAAAGCTGCCGACATGAGACTCTGACTTGAGGCTGGCGCTGGCAGCTGGTGCGGGAGGCAAGCTGAGCTGAAAGCTGTGTGATTTGGTTGAAAGACACTGTGTGGGAAGCATCTCTCTCGCCTTCAGAGGCTCGGTGTGTAGGAGACCGTTTCACTGCATGTGATTCTGGCAGATTCACGCAGCCTTGGCAGTGAGAAAACAAAATGCCTGGAGCAGCCAAATGGGATGGAAATAAATGACAAAACTTCAGTGCGTGCAGAATTAAGGCAAGATTTCAGTGGAAGCCTTAAAACTTCCGCCTGTGGCCACCATCCCCATACCCAGCAGCTGCAGTCAATCCTCAGTCCCAACTTCTAGGGGTGAGACTCCTGAAAGCATTCAGCATTACTTGCTGTTCCCTTTGACATCTGTTGACTCCAACGAGAATAGTTGGGCTCTGCGCTTTGAATATCCCACCCAAGATCTCTGGTCTCTGCTGTTTCTCCCCAGTGCCTCACCAGTCACTGATAAAACAATCTACATCACCCAAAATGATTGGAGGTCACCCCAGGTCTGCTGTTGCACCAGTCTCCACGGCTGGAGCATGTTTGGCAGGATGATCATCCCTCCGTGTTCCGTGGGAGTCCCTTATGGGTTAGCAAGGGATGAGGCAGCCCCTGGCATAAATTTCTGAGCACCCTCAAGCCATCTGCTTGTGTTTCTTTCTTTGGTTGGGTCCCTGTGAGGAGGAGGTTCCCGCTAAGAAAGTGCAAGATCGCCCACTTGTGCGGGATACCTATTGCCGAATTGGATCCCAGCACACACAGCCAGCAAGAGAGATTTCCACTGAGGTTGCTATGAACTACGGTCTCTTGTTTGCTACTTTAAACAAATGTGCATTTGAGAAGCTCCCAAGGAAAGCATAGGATCAAGTGTCAACGCTCCAACGTATCTGCTCTAACCCCGCAGACAGAGACCAACACCTAGAAAATCTCCACCAAGCATTCTCAAAACTACAGTACCCGCACAAAGAAATAAGGAAACAGATCAACAGAGCCAGACGTGTACCCAGAAGCCTCCTACTGCAAGACAAACCCAAGAAAGAAACCAACAGGACTCCACTGGCCATCACATACAATCCCCAGCTAAAGCCCCTCCAACGCATCATCAGGGATCTACAACCCATCCTGGACAATGATCCCACACTTTCACAGGCCTTGGGTGGCAGGCCAGTCCTCGCCCACAGACAACCTGCCAACCTGAAGCATATTCTCACCAGTAACTGCACACCGCACCATAGTAACTCTAGCTCAGGAACCAATCCATGCAACAAACCTCGATGCCAACTCTGCCCACATATCTACACCAGCAACACCATCACAGGACCTAACCAGATCAGCCACATCATCACCGGTTCATTCACCTGCACATCCACCAATGTAATATATGCCATCATATGCCAGCAATGCCCTTCTGCTATGTACATCGGCCAAACTGGACAGTCTCTAAGGAAAAGGATAAATGGACACAAATCAGATATTAGGAATGGCAATATACAAAAACCTGTAGGAGAACACTTCAACCTCCCTGGCCACACAATAGCAGATCTTAAGGTGGCCATCCTCCAGCAAAAAAACTTTAGGACCAGACTTCTAAGAGAAACTGCTGAGCTCCAGTTCATTTGCAAATTTGACACCATCAGTTTAGGATTAAACAAAGACTGTGAATGGCTTGCCAATTACAGAACCAGTTTCTCCTCCCTTGGTTTTCACACCTCAACTGCTAGAACAGGGCCTCATCCTCCCTGATTGATCTAACCTCGTTATCTCTAGCTTGCTTCTGGCTTGCTTATATTTACCTGCCCCTGGAAATTTCCACTCTTGCATCCGACGAAGTGGGTATTCACCCACGAAAGCTCATGCTGCAAAACGTCTGTTAGTCTATAAGGTGCCACAGGATTCTTTGCTGCTTTTACAGAACCAGACTAACACGGCTACCTCTCTGAAGCTTATTATTGTATTTTATTATTAATCAACAACGCTGCGTGACCCCATAAACTCACAAGACACTTCACAAGTGCACAGCAAGATGTGGTCCCTGCCCCGAAGAGTCTGCATTCCAAGGCAGACAACCCAGACACCAAGGCCACCAGAGAGCGGTTTCCTAATGAAAGCGGTTGAGATGTCAGCTTCTGCCGCTGCTTTGCCAGGGAGTCCGGCCTTCATCGCCCACTTGCGAAAGTTTCCGACAAACACTTTTGTACTTTCCCCAAGGCTGCCCCTCACAATTGAGAGGGGCTCCCCCTAAACCTCCACAAAGCCACATCATTATCCTCCAAGCATCTCCTTAAAATTCCCTTTTGCTGTGATGCCTGCAAAAAACTGGAGAATGGATAGGTAGTTGGTGCGCTAACACCACTGCCCATCATGCTACTCTACATGGTCTCATTTTTATCTTGTACTCCCCCATCTGTCTGGCTCCAGCTGTTGTCTTTTGTTAGGCTGTAAGCTCTTTGGGGAAGAGACCGTCCTGATCCATGACCTGGGCTCCTAGCTCGTTCCAGAATCCAAATGGTTATTAATTCTCCTTTTGTCATTGTCCTCACCCTTTATGGTTATTATCTGCATATTCTGGTGCTATCAAGGGACCCAAACCAGGGATCGGGGCCCCCTTGTATCCGTGT
Organism: Mauremys mutica; assembly: GCF_020497125.1. Taxonomy (NCBI): domain Eukaryota; kingdom Metazoa; phylum Chordata; order Testudines; family Geoemydidae; genus Mauremys; species Mauremys mutica. Next base: position 135,824,685 of record NC_059076.1, on the reverse strand, counting down.
AACAGAACGGTAGTTCCTTCCCCCCCAAAAGAACGTAAAGCTGGACTATAAAATGAGACTTTTTGGGTGGATGTGCCAAACAGGAAGGGTGAGCACAATGCGGCAGTCGTGATTTGTGGAAGCCCCAGCTCATCGCTGCATCATGTCGAACATTTTCAAGTGACTTCGGCCCCAGTCTCTCATTTTCAAAAACAACTGTGGAGTCCCGCTGAATGTTCAGCCTCTTGTGGGCTCCTGCAAACGTTACCCCATGGCAAAAGTGGGCGTGAAGGAGAGAGTCAGCAGAGGCAAGCGGAGCATCTGGGCTGATGTGCAGTGGGAGATGTGGCCAAGTGTCAAAGGGAGCATGATGAAAGGAGCCAGGCGGAGAGCATGAAATGGAGACCAGTGAGGCAGGAGGGATGCAAAGGGGCCATGATGGGGGATGCAGCTGGGAGCTGATTGTAGTGTGACTGTCAAGAATGGCGTGATGAGCGCATGAGACAAATGCTTTCTGCTCTTCCTAGGCTGAGATGAAGAGAATACAGGATCCTGCGCTATGAAAAGTCTGGGGACTCCTAAACATCCAGGGATGTCTGACAGTGGGCTTCTCTATCTGGGCCAGCTTTAGCTCTAATAATGCCCAGGAATTGCAGAACTGATACAGTTTACTTACATACTGTACAGAGTCCCTGCTTCCAGCAGGGCTTGAGCCCAGGACAACTCCCCTGAGATCAACAGCTCACAGATGGAAATGCCAGGGTGTGAGTAGCAGTGTGATGGGCTTTAACTGGGGCTGGAGTCCTCTACGGCTGCTGGATGCTGGCAAACCCTGCAGTTTTCTTTACCTTCCACAATGACTAGCAGGTAACATGCAGGCACTCCTGAAATCCAGGAGGAAGAGATGCCATGAGAAGAAGAGTTTGCTGTATGTTGTGCATCCCAAGTGGAAGTGAGAGCAGAGATGGGCAAACCAGGTGGCATATACCCCTGTCAGGGTTCCTTCCCCACTCTGGGGTACAGATGTGGGGCCCCACATGAAAGACCCCCTAAACTTATTTTTACCAGCTTAGGTTAAAACTTTCCCAAGGCACAAGTTCCACCTTATTCTTGAACAGTATGCTGCCACCACCAAGTGATTTAGACAAAGAATCAGGGGAAGGACCACTTGGAGTCCTATTGCCCCACAATATTCCCCCAAACGCTGGGGAAGGCTTGAGAATAATATTCTAACCAACTGGTACAGGTGAACACAGACCCAAACCCTTGGATCTTAAGAACAATGAAAAATCAATCAGGTTCTTAAAAGAAGAATTTTAATTAAAGAAAAGGTAAAAGAATCACCTCTGTAAAATGAGGATGGTAAGTACTTTACAGAATAACAAAAGATTTTAAAACACAGAGGATTTCCCCTCTAGGCAAAACTTTGAACTTACAAAAGCAGGGATAAACCTCCCTCTTAGCATAGGGAAAATTCACGATCTAAACCAAAAGATAATCTAACGCACTTCTTTGCTATTACTTACGATTTTTGCACTACTAGATGCTTAGTCCAGATATGCTTAAGGAGATGTATTTTTCCTTCCCTGGTTCCTTGCTGACTCAAAGAGAACAAAACAAAGACACAAACAAAAACCTTCCCCCACAGATTTGAAAGTATCTTCTCCCCTTATTGGTCCTTTTGGTCAGGTACCAACCAGGTCATCTGAGCTTCTTAACCCTTTACAGGTAAAAGAGAAATTAACCTTTTACAGAGTAAAGAGGGATTTTATGATACCCTTAGCTGTATGTTTATGACAACCCCCACTAAACATGTGCTTAAATGCTTTGCTATGCAAGTCCCATGGAGCTCAGTGGAACTTATCCATGCACTTAAATGTTCTGCTGAACTGGGGCCCAAACCTCTCGAGAGTCACCTGGACACTGAACAGCCATCTGGAGTCTTCTCTAACCTACCTAGAAAGAAGCACAGCTGCTGCACGTTTCCTGGGGGTGGGATTAGCAAAACATGGCCTTTCACTTGAGTTCTCATCTTTTATTGTGGAGCTCATGGGAGAAGGTCCAAAGATGACCCTGAGCGAAGGCGACACAAGGAGAAGTGAGGAGGCAGAACCAACTGGCGCGTGAGCGAGAGCTGAGAAATGAGAACTGAGATGGAGGTGATGGCAGAATTGGGCAGAGCCGTGAAGGTGTAGCTATAAATTGGAAGGTGGGAAAATTTGTCCTGTGGTAGATGTGGCAGGTACCGGAGAGAACTTTTCTCGTGGTTTTCAGCCGTCCTGGTTCCAGCGGTAGGCACAGCTGCCAAGCCCAGAAAGGCATGAAAGAAAAAGGATCTGGATGTTTTAGGATGCTGAAAGTGATTTGGTTTGAGCTCAGTTCTAAATGTGGATGAAGGATCCCTTATATTTTCAGTGCTGGTTCCTCAGTGCCTGGGGAGGCCCGTCACAGCCGGTTGAACCCTGGGCAGCCAAGATTTCTGCCCCGTCTACAAATAACTGGTGCTTGCTAAAAAGAGCAGATTCGGTAAACCACATCAACAAGCATATTCTCAGCCAGGCATTGTTCCCGTTTGTATATGTTTGAAAAGAACTGTTGGGGCATATGTTAAAGCTGGCATCTTCCCTGGGACTTGCTTGGATCTGACGGCTGGAGCACGATAACCATATCCGATGCACAAAACATTAAACAAATCAAAGAAAACAAAGTCCACTAGAGAGTCTAGTGAGGCTGGTAAGACGAGCCTTTACTTACATATTGTGCAGAGCCGAACAACATACCAGACAGTGCTGCAGTTCTTGGCTGCTTCATCTTTCTGAAGCAAAATGGCTAGAGACTGTTTATCAGAGGGCAGCTAACTATGCAAGCGCCTGGCTCCGGTTTCTAATCCTCAGAGTGGCTGCAAACATTTACACCCACTACCTGGTCCCTTCCCACAGGCAAAGCAGTGCAATGGGGCCATAAGTGTCTGAAAATCCAGCCCATGAAACTTCCAGCATTTGTGAATGTTTCCAAGAATTCAGCCCATCATCTGTGCACTGATTGTGATGGGCGTTATAAACTCCACACTGGGAAACAGGCGCCTGAGGCCAATTAAGCCACTCTTAAGTGGCACTCTTGGAAGGTGTGAGGCATAACTGAGGACCAAACCCAGCTGGGGAAGAGCTCGGTTTTCAGAAAGAAAGGAGCACAGATGGAATGCTCCGGGGCTGGAATGCTCTGGGGCTGGAGCACCCACGGGGAAATCGGAAAGTTGGCACCTACAAGGGCGGGGATCTAGGTGAGAGGTAGCTGGGAGTTTCCTTCTCTGGGCTAAAGGCTGAAAGAAGCATGGGAGGCCTAGAGCCAAACTAGAGGGTCCTGGGCCAGGAGGAAGCCAGAGAGGCTCGGGGCAGTGAACCTTGGGGACTGAAGTGAGTTGCCCTAAGCTGGAGTCAGTGAAGTCTTAGAGGTGTTTGGACTGATGTTTAAGGGGCTACAAGGATGAATTCTGCAGTGACTCTCTGGGACTAGAAAGACTGGGAAGGTCAAGGTGGAAGCCTAGGAGGAGAGTGGGCCATGCGATCCTTTCCTAAGGACAGAAGTCTGGCAGAAGGCCAGGGGAGAGGTGGAACAGCCGCTGGGGTTGGAGAAGGCTCTGGTGGTGAGGATCCCTGATCTGGACTTCCAGGGAGAGAGCCCAGGGAGGCGTTCAGTGGAGGAATGTAAAAGGCATGAAAGGTTAAGCCTGAAGAGAGCAGAAGTTGGTTTAAGTTTGGGGTTTGGGATATTACTGGTGGGTGGGTTCCAGGGGGAAAGCCTTGTGAGTTTTGATCCTGAAAGAAGGGTGAACCTAGAGAGCTTGTAGGGAGTAAGCCCAGAGAAAGGCCTGGTAGGAAGAAGATGTAGACAAGTTAGAGAGAGTCTAGAGGAGAGCAACAAAAATGATTAAATGTCTAGAAAACGTGACCTACGAGGGAAGATTGAAAAAATTGGGGTTGTTTAGTCTGGAGAAGAGAAGACTGAGAGGAGACATGGTAACAGTTTTTTCAAGTACATAAAAGGTTGTTACAAGAAGGAGAGAGAAAAATTGTTCTTGTTAACCTCTGAGGACAGGACAAAAAGCAATGGGCTTAAATTGCAGCAAGGGAGGTTTAGGTTGAACATTAAGAAAAACTTCCTAACTGTCCGGGTGGTTAAGCACTGGAATATATTGCCTAGGGAGGTTGTGGAATCTCCATCATTGGAGATTTTTAAGAGCAGGTTAGACAAACACCTGTCAGGGATTGTCTAGTTAGTATGTAGCCCTGCCTTGAGTGCAGGGGACTGGACTAGATGACCTCTCGAGGTCCCTTCCAGTCCTACACTCTATGATTCTATGAAGTCCAGGGAGGTGGCAGCGAGGAGTCTGGTGGAGTGAACCTGCCTGTCCTGCACTCCTGGAACCCAACATAGAGGGCAGACCTGGCCAGAGGACTGAGTACAAGAGAGACCACTGCAGGACCAGACTGATGGTCAGCAGGGGGCACTAGAGCAGAAAGCGCTGCTGTGTCACGCCCAGCCACGAGAGGGCGCACCACTGGTGAGTCCACCCTTCTACATTCAAGAATAATAATTTAGAGTGGAGTCAGCTTGTGTATTCACAAACCCACTCACATATCAGGCTGTCATTATTCTGACCATCGCCCCTTGCATTATATTTAATACTGATATCAGAAATGCCCAGCAGCCCAATCCCAGTGCTAGGCCAGACATCCTCAAGCTACTCCTAGCATGCGCCACACTCCATTTGAGATTCTCATGGACCAACACCCTCCCTTACACAACCGAGCATACCGTCTGCCCTCCCATTTGTGTTTGCCTAACGCCCTGTGGCTCGTGCAGCAAATGCTCATGTGCAAAAGCCGTATTAGGGAAGTGTTCCAGTTAGCAGCTGGAAATAAAGAAGAGAAGCCAGCCCCACGTGATAGGCAGGCCAAGGGCCAGCAACAACTTCAGATGCTCCTCTTCTCACCAATGAAGGACTGGCCCCAGAGGACTGTAAGTGGAGCATAAACTGGGTCCTTGGCCTGACACAGAGTAGCCACAATACTAGAATAGGACAGTAGCACGTAGAGGTCCACAATCAAGATCAGGGCCCTGTTGTGGTAGGCCCTGTACAAACACATAGTAAGAGAGAGTTCCTGCTCCAGAGAGCTTGCAGTCTAAATAGACAAGATAGAGGGTAGGAGGGGAAATGGCTTGTTAAAGTCACAGAACAGGTCAGGGGCAGCTCTGGGAATAGAACCCAGGTCTCCTAACACCTAGTTCCATGCTGTACTCACACCCTACAGCCCATCAAATACTATTCTTTAAAACCTGTATTATGGTAGCAACTAGAGGCCAGGACCCCACTGTGTTGGGCACTGTATGAATGAGGCCAAGGCCATCCCTGCCCCGATGAGCTTACAGTCCAAGTAAAACACTAGAGAACAGGTGGATAAAGCAAACATGCTCAATGACAGCATCCCCAGATGGTGTGTGAGTAGCACTCAACACCCCCTGGACTATTCCCAGGGCATCAGGCACCGTAGTGTATCATTGTCCCCTAGTTTCAATACAGGGACATACTAAATGTATTTGGCTGGCTGCCGTGACTTCCTGGTGACTTTCCTTAGATGGCTTTTTTTTGGAGGCGGTAACTAGTGGGTGCTTAGAATGTAAGAACATATGAGCTGCCAATGGATCAGACCCAGGGTCCATCTGTCCCAGTATCCTGGCTTCTGACAGTGGCCAATACCAGAGCTTCAGGGGGAGTGTACAAAACCAGGCAATTATCTAGTAACCCACCCCATCTTCCATTCCTGGCTTCTGGCAGTTGGAGGTCTGAGGTCGCCCAGAGCATGGGGTTGCATCCCTGACCACCTTGACTAATAGCCATTGATGGACCTATCCTCCATGAGCTTACCTAATTTTTTTTTGATCCCAGTTGCAGTTTTGGCCATCCCAACATTCCATGACAATGAGTTCCACGGGTTAATTGCATGTTGGGGGAAGAAGTACTTCCTCTTGTTTGTATTAAACCTGCTGCCTATGAATTTCATCAGGTGACCACTGGCTTCTGTATTGTGTGAAAGGGTAAATAACATTCGCTCTTCACTTTTCCACACGATTCATGATTTTGTAGACCTCTGTCATATCCTTCCTTAGTCATCTCTTTTCTAAGGTGAATAGCCCTAATCTTTGTAGTCTCTCCTCATATGGAAGCTGTTCCAAACCCTTGATCATCTCCGTTGCCCTTATTCTGAATCTTTTCTAGTTCCACTGTACCCTTTTTGAGACAGGGCACCCAGAATTGGAATCCGTATTCCAGGTGTGGGCACCCCATGGATTTGTATAGTTGCGTTATGATATTTTCCATCTTATTTTCTATCCCTTTCCTAATAGTTCCTAACATTCGGTTAGTTGTTTTGACCGCAGTGTGCACTGAGCTGAAGTTTTTCAGAGAATTGTCTATGGTGACACCAGGATCTTTGTGGTAACAGCTAATTTAGAACCCATCGTTTATATGTATAGTTGGGACTATTTTTTTCAAATGTGCATCACTTTGTACTGATCAGTATTTACGTTTGTTTGCCATTGTGTTGCCCAATCATCCAGTTTTGTGAGATCCCTTTGTAAATCTTCGCAGTCGGCCTTGGACTTAACTATCTCGAAAACTTTGTATCATCTACAAACTTTGCCACTTCACTGTTTACTCCTTTTTCCAGATCATTAATAATTATGTTGAACAGCACAGGTCCCAGTAAAGATCCTTGGAGATGCTGCTATTTACCTCTTTCCACTGTGAAAACTGACAAGTTCTTCCTAACCTTTGCTTTCTGTCTTTTAACTAGTGACTCACCCATGAAATGGCCTTCGCTCTTGCCCTGTGGCTGTTTAGTTTCCTTAAGAGCTTTTGGCAAGGGACTTTGTCAAAGGCTTTCTGAAAATCCACCGTGTTCACTGGGTCACCCTTGTCCACGTTTGTTTGTTTGGTGAGGCATGATTTCCCTTTACATAAGCTGTATTGCCTCTTTTCTCAACATATTGTGTTCATCTGTGCGTCTGATTATTCTGTTCTTTACTATAGTTTCAACCAATTTGCCTGGTACTGAAGTCAGACTTACCAGCCTGTAATTGCCGGGATCTCCTCTGGAACCATTTTTTAAAAATTGGTGTTACATTAGCTATCCTCCAGTCATCCGGTACAGAGGCTGACCTAAGCAATAGGTTACATATCACAGTTGTTAATTCTGCAATTTTACATTTGAGTTCTTTCAGAACTCTTGGGTGAATCCCATCTGATCCTGGTGACTTATTACTGTTTAATGTATCCATTTGTTCCAAAACTTCCTTTACTGAAACATCAACCTGGGACAGTTCCTCAGACTTGTCCCCTAAAAAGAATGGCTCAGGTGTGAGAACCTCCCTCACATCCTCTGCAGTGCAGACTGATGCAAAGAATGCATTTAGCTTCTCTGCAGTGGCCTTCCCTGAGTGCTCCTTTAACACTTTGATTGTCCAGTGGCACCTCTGATTGTTTGGCAGGCTTCCCGATTCTGATGTACTTAAAAAATATTTGCTGTTACTTTTTGTGGGTTCTGCTAGTTTTTCTTCAAACTTTTTTTCGCCTGCCTAATTATACTTGTAAGCAGAGTCAGGATGAGCTCTGCCCTGACATCTGGTGGTGAATTATGGCGAGTGTGGAAAAGAATTTCAGGGGCTGATCTTGTTTGCATAGGCACACCCACCCTGCCTAGCATAGCCCACGGCAGCCTAAAATGGTCACTTTGACAGCTGTGGGATCCCAAATTTCTCTGTTATTGGGGCAGGAGGAATAAAGTGTTGTTACCCTGATTATGTGAATGAGGGACTATGAACTGGTTTTATGACAGAGGGTCTCACCATCAACTAAGTAGCACTCGCTAGACCAGGGACATGGGTTCCAAAACCCAGTGAATTGAGAGAGTCTGGGGATTGGTATGTGTACTTGACGGTATGGGCCCCTTTTGAGGGCCTGAAACACCAATGGCACCTCATATTCTCTCCACTGTTGAATAGCAGAGCTAATTTTGATTTTATTAGAAATCTAGCTAGAAACTACTGAGCTGAATTCACTTTGGGCCAATGGTGCACCAGCACTGGGGCTCCCCTATTACAAGCTGAAATCACTAAGAGCTGAACTCACTAAAAGAGCTAAACTTACTGAGCTGAGTGCTGTGTTAACTAGTGGGGGAGCCTGAAGATATATCGCTAAGCATCTGGCAGAGTGGAGCAGTTTGCAGGACGGTTGGACCTGCCCACGGAACAGCGAGCGAGCGGAGCGGTTTGCGGGGTTGGCTGGAGCGGCTCACAGGTCGGCTGATGGAGTGGAGCTGTTTGTGGTGAAGGCAGCAGCAGAACTCCACGGAGAGGCAGGGAAGTCGGCCTCGGACCACGTAAGGTGCCCATTAACACCCTGTGTGCCCCCCCCCCGTTTCCACCCAGGCTGGGGGGGTAAAACTCTGCAGATAAACTTTTGAACTCTGGGGCGGCACTGACCAGGGACAGAGACTTTTGGGTTGTTGGACTTTGGGGTGATTGGACTTAAGACCCTAAGGGGAAAAGGACATTGCCAAAACTTACTCGGTGGGTCTTTTGCTCATGGTTTATGTTATGAATCCTGCTTGTGGTGTTTCCCCAATATGATGCCACATTGTTTCCCTCCTTTATTAAAAGCATTTTGCTACACTCAGACTCTGTGCTTGCGAGAGGGGAAGTATTGCCTCCTAGAGGCGTAATTGTCCCAGGTCACTGGGCGGGGGCTTGAGCCGGTTTTGCATTGTGTTATTGAAACGGAATCCCTGGACACTGAACCCGGCCCTTGTTACTGCCAACTCAGAGGGGCAGAAGGGTTACATCCTTTTACACTTGACTTGCCAGAGTTGTTGCTCCTTTCTGGTTTCCTCAGTAGCATTTAACTGCCAATTTTTAACAGCTTTTGCCATCCTCTTTACTAGGATAGAGCTCCCCCTTGAATTCAATCATCCCTAAGGGATGTCTCAGTCTGACCCTTGTGCCCCTCTGTACTTGTTGACTTTCCCCCAACACTTAGTTTAAAAACTCCTCTACGTCCTTTTTAATTTTACATGCCAGCAATCTGGTTCTGTTCTGGTTTAGCTGGAGACCATTTCTCCTCTATAGGCTGCTCCTTTCCCCAAAAGTTCCCCAGTTCTGAATAAAGCAAAACCACTCCTCCCCTACCCTATCATCTCATCCACGCATTGAGACCTGCAGTTTTGCCTGTCTGACAGGGCTGCATGTGAAACTGGAAGCATTTCAGAGACTAGGTAATCTCTTACCTAGCAGCCTAAATTTGGCCTCCAGGATCTCTCTCCCTATGTCACTGGCACCCACATGAACCACAACCACCTGCTCCTCCCCAGCCCTATGTATACGGCTATCTAGATGTCTTGTGTCTTTGAACCCAGCAGGCAACTTACTATGTGGTTCTCCTGGTCATCACAAACCCAGCTACTTATAATTCTAATAATTGAATCCCCCACTACTATTGTCTGTTTCTTCCAAGTAACTGGGGTCCCCGCCCCCAAAAGAATATCCTCAGGGTGAGAGGATACCATGACATCATCTGGAAGGAGAGTCCCAACTATGGAATCATTTCCCTCTGCTCCAGCTTGATGCTTTCTTGCCCCAAGACCTTCATGCTCTTTAACAGCACAGGAGCTGTCAGGCAGGAGATGGGACTTGGAGCTCAAGAAGGAAGGACTGGCTGTATTGCAGGCAGAAGAAAGCCAGCACCCTGGACAGAGCAGTGCTGCTAGCAGGGACCTAGGGAACTAGGGAAGAGCTTCTGGCTGGTGGTTGGGAGTTGCAGGCTCGAGCCCTGAGGCACGGGTGAGGAAGGTGCTTGGGCCTTGGGGAAGTGGTCCAGGGAAATAGACTGAGAGGTTGGAGGGAACATAGCATGTGGCTGTCATCTACAGGGTCCCTAGGCCGGGACCCAGAATAATGGGCAGGCCTGGGTCCCGCCATCCCCATGTGCCATTGAGGAAGTGGCTGGACTGTTGGACTGTGGTACTGTCCCCTGGAAGGGGGGAGCACAGAGTGCGGCACAGCCAGAGGGCTGTGTCCTGAAGAGGATGCAGCAGTCCTTGGAATGACACGGGTCCAGGAGCAGAGGTGAGAGCGGGTTAGACACCACCGAGAGTCGGCGTACCGACCTGCAGATCAGCTCCACAAGGTGACCAGCAGCAAGCGCGAGTAAGGTGAGTCCCACCCTGTTACACTGCTCAAGAAGCAAAAACACCCAGTGCATTGTATTGTTTGTTCCCCACTGGATAAAACCATTATGCAAATGAAGGCAGAAGCTAGGCTTTAAGGCTCATAGGTTTGAGGCCGGTGCTTCTGATCCTGTGAGGTGCTGAATGGGCCTCAGTATGATCATCTTAGAGCGTCACTTCCATGGAAAATCTGCAGTGCATTGTGGGAGTCCTAGCCTGCCGTGCTGGCTGGAGAGACTTTTGCCCACAGGTAATGAACTATGCAATAACAGCACCCCTACAAAAAACCTCTTGCAATGCGCTGTACACAATTTCCATGAGTAAACAGTGTTTTACAAAGTATCTGTTTGCACTACCTCTGCCTGCCTTTTAATAATGCCCTTGTCAAATGGAGAACACACAGTATAGTTTATGGGGTGTTTTTAACTCCCTCACATGGAGTGCCGTAAGTACGGACAGTACCGCAGGGGGTAAATTGCATACATAGGCAGCGTTCCTTGCCTGAAATGCTCTGCCTGACACAATGCCTTATGAAACCTGAGACCCACTTCGGGAGTGCTGTGCACATAGCTAGACGCGAGGGGGAGGGGGAGAACTGGAGGTGGGGTAATCACTCTATTCCCTTCTAGGCTACAAAGCAGGAAACACTCACTTGACTCACTATCTTTTGGATGCATCCACCCCACTGAGTGCAGAGATACGACTAACCTGAGCATCCGGCTATTCTCTAAATGGGGGTAGGAGAAATCTAAGTAGCTCACAGGCTTTAAGGGCAAATCGTGATCATCTGGTCTGAGCTCCTGCACTTCGCAGGCCACAGAACCTCACCCACCCACTCCTGTCGTCAGAGGTGGATGATAGTTTGGTGGAGCACTGGGCCAGAGCAAGTGGGGGGCCTCTCACCCCTTCTGCCTGCATTCCTCCCCCTGCCCTGGTGCTCCTGCTGGGGAAATGGGATCGGGGCACAGGGGCTTGCCCCGCTGTGCCCACCTGCCTGGCACTCCTGCTGGAGAGCACTCGCGCCCTGCCCCTGAACCCCGGCAGGAGTGCCAGATGGGTGGAGCAGGCCAGGGTGCAAGGGCACCTATTTTTCCAGGGGCCCCCGATTGGCCCCGTTGGCCCTGTGGCTAATCCGCCACTGCCTGTAATAGGCTCATAACCTCCGGCGAGTTACTGAAGTCCTCAAATCATGATTTAAAGACCTCACATTACAGAGACTCCACCATTCACTGTAGTTCAAACCAGCAAGTGAGCTATGCCCCATATTGCAGGAGAAGGCAAAAATACAAAACAAAACCAGCCTCTCTGCTAATCTGACCTGGGAGAAAATTCCTTCACAATGTGGGCAAGACTCACCAGCCAGACACCTGGGAAAGACTTCTCGGTGGTAGCTCAGAGCCCTCCCCATCTAGTGACCCATCTTCGGCCACTGGCGATATTTGACATACAATTGCTCAAGGATCTGGGCAGGACCTCCCAATCCCACCTTTTCCCTCTCATCACCTTGCAACTAGGCCCTCTCCTCCCCTTTATAGGATCATAGGCATGTAGGACTGGTAAGGACCTCAAGAGGTCATCTAGTCCAGTCCCCTGCACTGAGGCAGGGCTACCTAATATCTTCTAGACCAATTTTACTCTGGTTAAAATATCCTGGGGGAGCCTTAACACTCTCACTGTGGCATTAACTCCTTGTGATGTGGCTAGGAGACACACCTGTTGTGGGAGAGCCAATGGCAGTGGGGCCCTGCAACTTATTTGGCTATGGTGGGGGGAAGGAAGGGGCCTAGGAAGGGAGCACAGAGAGACTTGGGCTGCGGGTGCTAGGTCAGAGACAGGGTGAGATTAGCGTGCCCTGTAGGCCCAACTCCTGCTGCTTGCATGAATCTGCCATTCCCTACCTTAAGCAAGAGGATACTATGGAAAAAGCAACCTGTTGGGTTCTGGAGATAAGCCTCCCTTTCCACTCTCTTTCCACAGAACAGGTTGATTTACCCCTCGGGATCCCATGGCCTTTCTCATAAAAGCCTGGCCAAATTCCTGTAGAGCGAAAACAGGTGCTCTGTTGGCTTAATTGGTTGCGTGTTCTTCGCTTCCAGTCCTAAACTGTCGTGCAGTCTTGCTGTGTTCATTGATGCTAAGGCCAGAACGGCCCTTTAGATCAGCTAGTCTCACCTCCTGAATATCACGGCCCCTAGAATTTCGTGTGTGCCCTCAGGGAGGCTCCTGTGACTTGTCCCACAGAGGGGCCGGTGAGGTGGAAGTAGGCCAGGCTATTGGGTTTGGGAGTCAGGAGATCTGGGTTCCGCTCCTGCTGCGTGACCTTTGCTGATAACTATCTAGTTACCCAATCTGTAAAATGAAGATGATACTTTGTAGAGTCCTTCAAAATCAAAGGAGGACAGGTACCACACAAGACCTGAGTCATATTATGATGTACACTGTACAATCTAACAAATGTATTTGGGCATAAGCTTTTGTGGGATAAAACCCACTTCATCAGATGCATCTGTTGAAGTGGGTTTTAGCCCACAAAAGCTTATGCCCAAATAAATGTTCATCTCTAAGGTGCCACAAGGACTCCCTTGTTGTTTTTGCTGATACAGACTAACACGGCTACCGCTCTGAAATTGTACAATCTGTAATTCTGTGAAGGAGTTTAAAGCCTCTGGAAGGAGCTCTATAAATCTACTTAGTATTATTAATAAATGAGAGGTTTTATCAGCGGAGGAGGTTGTGCTCACTGAAAGAGGCGGCGGTGGCAGCAGCAGCATGTGGAGAAAACTACTGAATTGTTACATTGAAAACCAACTATTTGTGAACCTACCAGGATATAGCGATCAGTATGTGCACAAATGTTTGTTGCATGGTGGACAGTGGCGCTGCACTGAGTTCATGGGCTCTTACCCATGCTAGAGGGCGAGCATGATGCAACACCTATTGGTAAGGTTACCCAAGAGTTTCCATTTTAAAGCCCCTTTAATTAGCTGGTCATAAGTCTTTTCAAATAGGTTATGCCAGGGGTTCTCAAACTCCATTTCAGCGCGACCCCCTTTGGACAACAAAAATTACTACATGGCCCTAGGATTGGGGACTGAAACCTAAACCTGCCCGAGCCCCACTGCCGCAGGCCGGGGGCCTGTAATCTGAGCCCCATCAGCCAGGGCTGAAGCCCTTGGGCTCAGGCTTTGGCCCCAGGTTGCAGCACATCTAACTCCAGCCTTGGTGACCCCATTAAAATGGGGTCGTGACCCACTTTAGGGCCCTGACCCACAGTCTGAGAACCGCTGGATTAGGCCCAGATTTTCTAGTTGGGTCTCTGTGACTGGATGACTTTTCCCCCCTGATTTAAATACAATTCAGCCATTTTTTTCAGCGGGGAGGTGATGGGAGAACCACTTATACCAATAACTTTTTTTAAAAAGTTGTGCCTCTTTTAGAGTCCTAGCACCACTGCAGCTGGAAGAAACCTGAAATCTGTCAGGGAGTTGGTTCTCCATCCATGTGCCTTGCAGGGGCTTGTGGGAAAATCTGAGTTGAGGCATCCACTGTGGTCTCAACAGCCAGCTCGGAATCTGTCAGCAGCAATGAGTGGTTGGCTAAAGCCATTTGGAATGGTTTCCTCGTTGCTGATCCGACCGCTCGACCACCAGGATTTGACCTTCCATGTCAGCTTTGGACTTTGCTGAACAGGTTCTAAACTAGCTCAGGAATCTGCTCCATTATCCTCTACACATGAGGTTGGCGTGATGACCCACTTTGTCAGTGCTGCCTCCATCAGTCAATGGTGCATGTTGACGACAGTGTCAACTAACTAGATTTCATGGTGGCCTGAGGGTCCTTCATTCTGTTGATGCAGCTGCGGTTGGGTGACCCAGCAAGCACTGCAAACGCTAGAAGTTTCATAGTTTAAAAGACAGACTGTGCAGAGGAGTGAAATTCAACTCCATGCAGAGGGCTAGCATGTACTTCTGCACCATGTACATCCCTAGGAGCAACTCTGGAACCCTGGCCATGTGGCATAAGCATCATCATATATCACCTGGGTGAGGTTCTATATGCAGTGGCGTCCAAACCCCACTCTGCTTATACACATGTATGAGTGGTGCACTAGAAACCTAAGATTAACCCAAGCCACCCGTTAACATTAGGGATAGAATCCCAGTCCTCTGCTCTAATCAATAGCCAAGCCTGCCTCTAACGTGGTAGCATCCCTATAAAGCTGATTTAAAAAAAAATAGCTTAGTGTGGGCCTTATCCTCTCTGGTCAACTTTCAGTGCATGTCAAATGTGATTTCCCATAAGAGCCCCAACACTTTAGGATCTGGGTGCACTTAATTCATGCCCGTCAGGCATGAAACAGCTATTGTCCCCATTTTACAGCTGCAGAACTGAGGCAGAGAGAGAGAGAGACTAAGGTCGAATCAATTGGAGCTGGGCACTGAGGTGCTTTTGAAGATCCCGCTGGGTGCCTATCCGCATCTGTAGGCTCCTAAGTAAAAATTGGGTGCTAAGGGTATGTCTACACGGCATTGTAAACCTGGACTCAGCTTGGAGCCCAATCTGCCCCAATCATCCATTTACCAATCTCTCTAATTTGGGTCAGCAGGCACACAGGCCTTAACGGGGAGAGTGGCTCAGAGCCCCAGGCCAAGCCCTGTCATTTTGCAGGGTGGGCAGGGCTCAAGCCGCAGCCTGGGGTCAGAAGGTCTGCATAGCGCAGCATGGCAGCGTGAGCCCCAGATCCAGCAGCTGGAAACCCAGGTTTACCATGCAGCGAGGAAACCACGTCCACCAGCCGAGATCCCACAGAGCAGGGTTCCCAGGGCAGCCTCGACCTCCCCTGAGCAGTGACTTGCCCCGGGCATCTGGGGCAGTGGTAGGATTCGAATCCAGGTCACCTACATCCCCCGTCACGTGTCCTAAACCACATTTGGCTCCGTGCACACGCCTCGCGTGGCTGGCCGCCGCGGGGGGGGGGAATCAGCTGCTAATCTGGGGGCCGGAGCGGGAAGAGTTAAAGGGAAGGAGCCCCGGCACGTCCCACCCTCCGCGCCTCTCCCCGGCTCTGTTAGGCTGCCGGCTGGCGGGGGGTGGGCCGGGGGCCGGCTGCTCTTTGCCGCAGGAAGGGGGGAACGTGGCTGCGAGCGGGGAGAGGAGCCGAGACCCCCTCAGACTGCGAGGAGCCGGCGGGATCGGCCAGGCGGCTGCAGCCCTGCACGGAGCCGGAGCAGCTGATTGATTATTTTCGGGGGAGGCGTTTGATTGCGGTGCCCGCGTTGTGTGTCTGTCTGTGGCTCCGCCGGGGAGGGAATAACCCATCCGGAGGCTGGATCCAGGCAGCAGCGCAACATTCCTGCCAAGAGTAAGGCTGGGGCGGGGGGGGGGGCTCCTACCTTTCCCCCACGCGCGGGCATTTTGGGGGGTGCCTGGGGGGAAGGTGTGTGCTGGCTGTGGCAATGCACTTCCGTGCAGCCGCTGGGGCAGCCTGGAGAATTGCATGGGAAAGGGGGGTGCAAATCTGGCGCATCTTGGAAACCCTGTATGGGGGTGGGGGTGGCTTTGTGGGCCAGCACCCTGGTTGTAGCCATCAAATCAGACACTTTAGGGAGGGGGGAGGATTTGGGGGGGTAGCTGCGATGTCTGCTGTGGAGAAATGTTTGTGCCTAAGGTAACACATCATGTTTTTTTGGTTTGGGGTTTTTTTTTTTCTCTCTGCTGTGTCCATTTGGAAACCACCACCACCCAAAATATAAACGGGGGGAGGAGGGAAACGGCTTGTCAGTGGTGGTTGGTGTCAGCCTTTGCGATGATGTCACGAGTGGGGTTCAGTCCAGCGAGTGAGATGCTGGCGTGTGGGTGATTAACATGTGCTAGCTGTGAATTATGTCATCTGCCTCTTGTGCACTGTGTTAGACTTGAGCAGCAGCAGCAGGGGGTATTGGGGCGGAGGGGGCCAGGAAGAGCTCCAGGCCTTTCGCAATAAGGAAAGCGAGTATTTTAATCCAGCAGAGCAGGGATGATTTAACAAGGCTCTAGAATAGAGGGGTTTGGGGTCCTCCCCAAATCTGTGTTACCTGCCTTACTATTCCAGTTCATAGTCTGGGTGTTGGATCTGCTAGTTTTTTAATCCCTTGCCTACTGGGAACCCCAATAGACCATGTGTGCACCTGCACCCTCGTAGTCCTGTATGTAACCAGCTACCTCCTCAGCTGGGGTGTCAATCCGTGGGGTTGTGGATCTGGCCCTGCACAGGGGCATTGGAACAATTTGTAGAGCGGGGATGCTGAAAGCCATTGAACAAAACTGCCAGCCCTGTATATGATGGGAGCTGTGCATTCGATTGCTGCTATTGCTTCAAGCCAGGGGGTGCTGCTGCTGCGGCTGCACCCCTAGTTCCAGCTCCCCTGCCCTATACGCCCTACATGTGAAGGAAAAGCAAAAATAAGTCGCTGCCCTGAACGAATGCTTGCCCTGAACGAATGCTTGCCTTCCATGTCTCGGCTGGGTACGGGCAGGTGCCTGGGGTTGGCATGAGTTCCCAGCTTGGTTTCCGAGCTGATCTCCTGAGGAGAGAGCAGGGCAGCAGCCTGACTGCAGTGCAGCAGGCAGGAAGAGAAGCTATGCGGCTCGCTCCGGCTCGCTTTCACACCACCCCTGGCTCCCTGCATGATGTCAGCACTGGCTGGGGCACCCGGGTCAGCTGCAGATGAGCAGAGGGGAGCCCCCTCCTGTGGTGTTCGCTTTTCTGAGAATGCGCGCACATGTGTTTTGCGGGGAGGGGGGGACTTCATGCCAGACTGCAGGGCCTCGAGCTCCGCGATCTCTGTGGCTGTGAGAGAGGGAGAGGCGCTGGGGATCACCCCTGTCAATATGCAGGCTTGCTGCAGCCAGCTCCTCTCTCCAGATCTAGCACCGCTGCCTTGTGTGGACACCAACGGTAGGGTTTGGTACCACCTCACTGCCACTCATGGCCAGCAGCAGTGCCTTGGTGGGGGCGGGGGAAACCTGACCGATTTTTAAACCATCCCAGTGGCTCACGTTCTCCTGCCATGGAGCAGAAAGGAGCTAGGCTCTTTGGTAAACTACCCATCTAGCCTGAATAAGGGCAGGTGCAGATCAAGGAAAGGCCTCATGCGGTTATAGATCATAGTCTGTCTGGCCAGCTGGCTTGTAAACTCCTTCAGGCAGGGACTGAGCCTTGCATGCTGTCACTGCCTGGTAAATGATCAAAAGCCCATGACTGTGCCGCTCACTGTTGGTAGGTGCAAATCATGAGCTGTTATGTTTAAAGAACCCTTGACACTTACGAATATCCTGCCCTGAGGATCCCGCATTTAGGGCTGTTGACGATCCCCAAGGAAAGAGGGCTGTGAAAATAGTGTACGAGTGCCATTTTTTTGGTGTATGTTAGGTGTGTCTTCCATCACTGTGGGCCACTTACAGGCTGGAGGCGTGTGGTTTACCCTCTATTATAAGTAGAGAAATGAGAACAGGCAGGTGTGTTCCAGATCCGGATCTCGGCAAAGGGGGCTACTCTGTGTTTACACAGAATTGGATCGCCTCTTTAATTGGGAGTGGGGGCAGGGGGAATTATGCTAGCAATGTATTTTATTTAACATTGGGAGTAACTGAGCTAAATTTGAGCATGGGCCTGGGCACCACAGCTCCTGGGCTCTATTCCTAGCTCTGCCATTGCCTCATTGTGTGACCTTAAGTAAGTCACTTAGCCTTTCTCTGCCTCAGTTTCACCATCCATAAAATACTTACCAACCTCTTCTGG
Organism: Mauremys mutica; assembly: GCF_020497125.1. Taxonomy (NCBI): domain Eukaryota; kingdom Metazoa; phylum Chordata; order Testudines; family Geoemydidae; genus Mauremys; species Mauremys mutica. The sequence continues at coordinate 135,806,646 of NC_059076.1, read as the reverse complement.
GTGTAATGTTACTATTTATTTATCTGTATCACAGAAATCTCTAGAGGCCTCACTCAAGGATCAGGGACCCATTGCACTAGGCATTGTAATTAATACTTGCTTTTGAGATCTTCTGATGCAAGATGCTATAAAATATTTATTAATAAAAGGACGATCAACTCCCCACCAAGCAGTGGAATGGTGTCGCTATTTCAGCTAGTCTGTTCTGCATAGGTTCTCCTTCTCTCATCACTATGGTATCTGAGGACCTTCCAGGAGTGCGTTAAGCGATGTGACTAACATCTGTCACATGTGGTTCATTCATTCTTTCTCTTGTCCTCTCCCAGGGGAAGAATTGTGTGTGCAGCGTAGTGTTGTTGCCTGTTTATATATGCGCACAGTGCTAGGGGCTATATGATTTCACATGCCCCTATATAGAATGTGACAAGATCATCTGAGTTCAACTTAATGGTGGAATTATTTCCTTGAAACATTTGAAGGCTGTTCTTTGGAAAACAGAGGGTACAGTTATAGGCTATGGTCCTGCAACCCTCTTACATGAGTAATTCTTCAGCAGTGACACCAGTGCTCCTATTTGGGTGAGAAAAGGTTTGCTCGTGTCAACAAGGCATGCAGGATAGGGCTCATATGTTTTCTTGCTCTGGTAGGCCCTATAAATTCACAAATACATTATCCAGGTGCACAGCTGCAGAGACCTGGTTCAATGGTCCAGTGGTTAGGACACTTGCTAAGGTTGTGGGAGAGGGGGGTTCGATTCCCTGCTCTGCCATGGACTTCCTGTGTGACCTTCGGCAAGTCACTTAGCCTTCCTGTGCCTCAGTTTTCCCATGTGTAAAAGGGGGTCATAACAGTGCCCTACCTCACAGGAGTGTTATGAAGATAAATACATTAAGATTATGAAGCACTTTGAGACTTACCAATGAAAGGTGCCGTCTTAGAAATAGGCATCGTTAAGAGTAATTGGAGGGGAGTTACTATAAACATCCTCTTTCAACTATCAAAGTTAAAGCCTGGCCAGATAAAAATCATGCAACAAACAAGCTAGTGGGAACCTGCCCCCAATGGATGAAATTGGAACTGCCCACTGTATCCGAGGCCCTATCCTGCTGATTGTTAGCAGAGATTCTCCTTTGGCTCAAGTGGATCTGAGTTCTGTCCCCGTGAATACTGTGAAGCCCAAGGGTGTGGAACAGCATATGGAGGGGACCATAGGTGGGGGAGGCCTTACCACTGCCCCCCACTTCCTGGGACTCCACAAAGGGATCTCTTTGTAGGGTCTGGATGTGGGTGGGGGAGAAGAGCAGAAACAAGGTAAGCCCGGGGTGGAGAATGGGCAGTTCGGGGGGGAGGCTGGACACGTTGTACACTCTTCATCCCACCCCCATGCAGCCTTGTGGCAATGATCCTGAAAAGGTTTTTTACGGAGTCTCCATGCTAAGGAAGCCCCTTGTGAGGACAGTCCTATGGGCCCCCATAACCAAGAGAAACCCTGGAAGTGAGGCTTGCAGCTAAGGGCCATAGCGCTAATGCAGCATCACGGGCTCTTATTTACTGCAGAACCCTGCATCTGCTGGGGACAGGGTCGTCATGGCTTGTTCTGTTGGGGGTGGGGAACGCCCATCCCAACTCCCAGAATGGTGTTGAGGGGAAAACGGAGTGACCCCCTGCTGGGGTGGAGGATCCGGCCTTGACAGAACTGCTAGAGAGACCCGGTTCTGTAGGGGGATGTCACCATCCCAGGCTCCAGTCCTGCAGCCCTCTTGCCGTGAGTTGGGACTGCAGGAGGGGGCCGGTGGCTTGCCAGCTCCGAGGAGGAGGGGGTGCGAGATGCAGGCGGCTTGTTTGATCGTCCCAGGTAAAAGGGGCTGAGAACTTCCAAACCGAGCAACTTCACGACAGAGGAAGGTCAGTGTTGAAATTACACCGCTGGAGCTCTTAGGCGGGTTTTATGGACATAAGAACATAAGAAAGGCCGTATCGGGTCAGACCAAAGGTCCATCTAGCCCAGTATCTGTCTACCAACAGTGGCCAATGCCAGGTGCCCCTGGGGGAGTGAACCTAACAGGCAATGATCAAGTGATCTCTCTCCTGCCATCCATCTCCATCCTCTGACGAACAGAGGCTAGGGACACCATTCTTACCCATGGTTGAAATCTTACTGGTTTTAGTAGGAGGGGAAAGGGACATGGAGGAGCACAGACACTGACGATGTGCAAAGAGCTGTCAAATGCATCCAGGAAATAAATGGCTGGGGGAAAAAAGAGAGGGATATTTTCCCCCTCTAATCGTTCTCAGTTACAGTCATCCTACGTGTGACTTGGCATAATAGCAGGTAATAAGGGGCACTTCTCTGAGACTCTAGGTGCCCCTGTCCCAAGTGATTCAACTAAAATGACATCTCCCGCAACCCCCCGAGCTCTCCACACCCCACATACACGTTGGATTTCTCCGAGGGAAATGTAAATTCTGAGTTGGGGTCCCTTCAATTCTCACACATCTCTGAGGGTAAACTGAGGTCCAGAGACGTGAAATGACTTGTCCCCTGGGTCAGAAAGCGGACAGGTAAGGATCTGTGATGCTATACTCGCTCTGCGACCCATAGGGCCAATCCCAGCCAGTCTGGCTCCACTGCAAGCAAATTCAGACGGGAAATAAGGTGTAATTTTTTTTAACACTGAAGGTAGTTGTGGCAATGGTTAATTTGCCAAGGATTGTGGTGACTTCCCCATCGCTGGCAGTGTTTAAATCAAGACTGGATGGTTTTCCTAGGCATTGTTTTGGGCAGTTCTCTGGCCTGTGTTCTACAGGAGGTCAGATGAGATGAGCTGGTCCCTTCTGGAATCTGAATCAAAGCCATTTGGGTATCCTACTCCCTGCTCTTGCTCCTTGAACCCAGGGCCGCATCACACGCTGTTTGCCCTCCGCTCATGCTGAAGTCAGTGAGTGTTCAGGGCCCAGAGTTCGGCCCCACTCCACTCCATCTTCTTAGAGCCTCCACTGGCTTAACCAGCTCCCAGGCAATCCACCTTGGGCGCGGGAGAATCCCTGGGTACGCTAGAGCAGCCCTACAACACCATGGTTGCTGGTGCTCTAATACAGTGGCCGTGGCTAGGGCGTTCCCTTGCACTCTGGCTAGTCCCAGCTGACGAAATGGCCTCGAGGGGCCGCAGGCAGCTGGGTGCCAGTTAAAGCGGCCCTGAGGCCGGAAGCAATTCAGCACCTTGTAGGATGAGCCCTGTCTGTTGTGTGTAGCTGACAGACTGCTGGCGGCAAGGAGCCGTCCGATCCCCTGCGGTGCTCAAAGGAGCTTTCGGTGGGGAATTTTAGATGCGGATTAAAAGATTATTGCTCTAGCTGTGGCAGTTGTGGCTCAGTGCTCCAGGAGAAGGAAAGCAAAGGTATCCCAGCGATACTGACCTGATCAGGTATTCAGTGGGCTTCTCGCGTGAGGCCATTTGGGAAAGGGATTTTCTCCATTTCCCTCTATCCATGTTGACCCCGATGCTCACTGGAAAGTGAACATGACAAGCCTTAAAGGGAGGATTACGACAATGGCCCCTCCACGACTAGGAGAACGTTCATTTGATCAGACGGCTTAGTATCATGGCTGTGGTGTCAGGCCCGCTCAGTGGCAGGTTGGAGGCCGTCTAAGGGAAAACGCAGGTGCTGCCGGAAGTGGTGTGGGCGGTTCATTAGGTGGTGCTCGTCCCTCTGTCTGTGAATCAGCACCACCGCTGGCATTGTGCTAGAGGTGCTGTGCTCCTCGAGGTGACCTCTTCCTGATGGCTGGGTGAGCTGAGGAATGGAAGCCTAATGGGCATCCGAACTCCCCAGGGATAGGTTGCAAGGATAGGCTATCAGCATGGCCACTCTGGGTTTTTATGTTCTGCCTCCTGGAATCCCCTCCCGCAGTTTCAGTTGGATATGGATTTCTTCTCCTCTTCGCCTATATACGACATAGAGCTGCTGTGGGCAGTTAAACAGCTGCCGTGTTCCACCCTAGAAATGGCTGCATTTTGGTGGCAGGTGAAATGACTGTGTGTGTTATATACGCACCAGTTTGTGGTGCAGCAGTAAAGGTTGAGACACATACACCATACCCGAGACAAAAGCAAAGAATTGAAAAATTAACCCACATAAGAGTCCATACCACTGCAGCAACAGCACCCCCAGGACCACATACCATAACCTTAACTCTGCCCCTTAGGGATGCCAGCCTTCCTTCATTCCCCAGAGCTCTCTTCCAAAACACACCAGACCCTCCTTTCTGCACGCACCCATTTACCAAGCTAATCCCCACCCAGCACTTAGTTGTGGAGGTCTGGTATTATTTGCTGGGGAGCTGGTGTCCTTACGGGAACAGAACAAGTCCCTTCTGTGTAAGGTGAATATGAAACCTCACCACCAGTGTACGAGAGCGGAGAATGCTGATCTGGTGGGACTGTACAGTCACTGCACTTGCAGGCCTGACACGTTAGCACAGATGTTGGGTAAAGTTCCAGTGGAACAAAACTGGGGGGATTCAGACCCATTTTGCTCAGTTTAGGCAGGGGAGGGCATCAAGTGAAGGAGGCCAAGACCAAGACTGTCAAAAGTGAGGAGTGATTTTTGGATGCCCCCTTTTTGGGGGGCCGCCGTCCTCAGAAGCATCAGGAATCCTGGTTTTCAGGAAGTGCTAAATACCCCTACCCCTCCCTTTGAAAATCAGGTTCTCTCACGGTTTCTCGAGGGGGGGTGGCCCAAACATGAGGGATCCCAACCATAAGAAGTCACTTAAATCTTGGCCTAGATCTCTCAAAAAATTGTACATGAATCAAATCCTCCTGGACTCCGGAATCTGGCCCTGTGTTAAGAGACCCACGTGGTTCCCACAAAACAAGAGTTGGGGGGAACGAATGTAGGACAAAAAGGAATGGGAAGGAAAAGCAGGTGATGATCCATATCCCACGAATCAAGGGCTCACTCCAACTCCTTGACCAAGAGGCCTAAGGTCTGATCCAATTCCAGTGAAGCCAGTGGAAAGACTCCCATTGACTTTACTGAGCTTTGAGCTGCATTTGACGGCAGGTGACTTCTCCATGAGCTTAATTCAACATCAGGCCTCGGAAAGCAATCCTGGATGGTTCATAGACCTTCTGAGTACGCAGGAGGGTAGAACGCCCTGGTAACTTGTTGGACCGAATTCTGCCATCTGAATCTGACGCCAGAAAGAACACCATTCAACTCCCAATTCCCAGCTTGAGTTTTCAGTGTCTGCAATTCCATCATGCTCCCTCCCCCCGAAGCTTCTACTGACAATCCGAGCACATTTCCTGTGGAAGGTGTTGCAAAATGACAAAAGATTTCAGTACAGCTGAATGGTCACTGAGAGGCGATAGCAGGACTCCCAACGAATTACGGAGGAGAGTGGCTGGTGTCCATTAGCGTGTCTATCTCAGCGGAATGGGACAGAGAAATCCGCAACCTCTTTCATAGCACGGAGCCCATCTTACTAGAGAGAATGCTTAGTAGACCAACTCCCCCCTCTTGTGATCAAATACCATCCCTGACACAAGCCCAGAAATTCCTCATATGGAAGAAGGTTTAATAATCGTGAGTCCATATCCCCACAATCATGAGATCGTCTTCAATCAGAAAGGTTGGCCTTGTCTTTGCCCATTTCCCCCCTTTCTTCCCCTCCAGCCTTTAGGGTGTGCTTGCTTCGTGTTTCAAGCTTTTTTCTGCAGTTACTAGCCCTGGTGGCTATCTCTTCCTTAAATGAAAGCTGACGTGGAATCCTGCTAGTGCATGGAAACAGCTGGGGCTTCACGAAAAACACTAAAAATCATGAGGCTCATGATCAGATTGCAAGAGTTGGCAACACTGTGTAGAAAAAGGTGATATTTTTAGTTGTCTTTTAATGTGATGAAGCAGGATATAAGAAGGGCATGAACGCCATGCGGCCAGCCACCGTTTCCTGGTCTGTGGACCACAGCTTGAGACCCTCTGGAATAGCAGATGCGGGGGGAAAGGCATCAGGACTGCGGGTGGAGAATGACTGACTGAATTTTCTTACAAAGGCTGATCACAGCTTGCATGTGCCCCAGGGCTCTCCATTGGATGGAAGGTCAAATCTTATCTGCGTTGCCCTCCAGTGACTGGAGGCCTACAAGGACTCGATTACCCCAATATTACTCCTACCTACTCCAGAACCTCCCTTAGCTCAAGGAGCAGGGTCCTGAATCACTGGGGCAGACTGCTTTGGGTTGTAGATCCCATGAAGCATGTGTGCAGTAGAGCTTAAAACCAGGATGCATGTATAGATGCAGCCACAGGTTCATTCTACTGTCCTTGGTCGCTAACCTGAGCTTCACCGCCAAAGAGACGACCTCTGTTTCACTTCAACAGGGCAACTCCCCAAGCCTGCTTCTAGCAGATTTGCACTGTGCGTTTGAGATTCACTGGGGGCAAAGATAAAGCTCTTGCTGACGGTACAGCCCAGCAGTATATGAACAGATGAGTAGCCCCGGCTTCTTTTAGATTCTCGGGGCCAAATCATGGTCTTGATTACGCTGGCACAGATCAGAAGTAATTCTGTCACTCAGAGGACAGAGCCCCTTTGTCTTACTTGGTACCCAGCTGGGAAGAAATGTGATCGTATTATTGACACGCTCTGCTCTTCCCACAAGCAGTCTCACAAATATTTATTAGCTGGAGAAATGACTTGGCAGCGCCAGAGCCAGCTTATGTAATGCTAGGAGCTTTTAACTAGATGTGTCATGAATTACCCAGTTCCACTGGTACCTGGCCCAGTGACATGTTTTCCTGTAGAATCAAAACAGCAGCACTAATGATCTGAGCCAGGAAAAACAAAGATCCGCAATTTCTTCTCTTTTGTGTCCGTCACCTAGTGACTGCCGGTGGAAATTGGTTCTGGGCAGCAACAGATCAACCTCTACAAGACATTGTCTGCTGGGGTATAAACCACTAGGAGTGGTTTTAGTTTTGTAAGCGAGGTGATAGAAGCAATTTCACATTGTAGTAAACTGGCTAGCATGTATGTGTATGCTGCCGCTGTACTCTGTTGGATAGACTCAGAAGTGCTGGACTCTGTGTGTCACAGGCCCTGTACTGCTAGGAGATTCTGCTATAGGTCAAGTAGTAGGGATTTCTTGTTGCCGAGTTCTCCAGATTAGTGTCACTATTGCCTGGTCCCCCTGCCCCACCCCACTGTTGTTGTTGGAATCCCTTGTCTTTTGCCACACGATAGGGTTGCAAGCTCTTTGGGACAGGATCAGTCTTTTATTGCACGTTTTGTACAGTGCCTAGCACAACAGGGCCCTGATTCCTGATTGGGAATCTAATACAAACGAAAAATGAATTTGCAGGCAGAGGGAGATCCCTCCACCCCCAGTTGGGGCCTGCCATTCTGCAGTTCATTGGTGTATTCCACCATGCCCCATCCCACATCTGATAGAGCACGTGGTTAGAGCAGGCAGCTAGTAATTGTGACTCATGCCCCTGGTTCTGCCACTGTCTCTGACCTACTCTGTATTTCAGCTGCCTACTCTGTACAACAGGTAGAACTCACAGGGATGTTTTCTCAAGTGTATTATATTAGCAGGCCCCAACTGAGAGCAGGACTCCATTGTGTACAGAAGGACATACAGTGAGAGAGTACTGCCCTGGAGACTATGCAACCAAAATCAGATAGTAGAAAGGAGGTACCATTAGCCCCATTTTATAGATGGGAAAGTGAGGCACAGAGGGACATGCCCAGGGACATCCAGAAAGTCTGTTGCAGAGCTGGGAATTTAACTCACATCTCCTGAATCCCTGGTCAGTACCTTATCCAAAGACTATCCTCCTCCTCAGGGATGACTAATACATCCACAGGGCTTAACATCAGGGGATTTCGATAAACACTGCAACTCTGATTGGGTGCTACAGAGCAGCTCCATTGCCTGTCTGAAAATGCCAGCCTGCTCGTGTGCAACGAGGGGACAGGTGATGCATCCGCCAGCAAGTCGGTGCGCTTGTAAACACAGTGTGGAGGAGGCAGCTGTGGAGAGCACGCTTGCCTGTGGATGCCCAGATGGTGGATTCTTGGCTGTCTAATATTAATCTCTGGCTGCTGGAGCAGGGCGTTTTGTCTCCCAGAAGGTGGCTCGCTGCAGGCTTTGGGTTTTTGCACAAGGCAAGTTGCTTTCATCGCCCTCCGGCTGCTCCACCGTAGTCCGCTCCGCTCCACCGTTCAGGCATGGTTCCTTGAGCTGAGACGTTTCCTCTGACCCCCTTCCCTTCAAACGCAGGGCGTGTGGGGAGCTCCGCAAGGAGATGTGGCTGGTGTCTTGGAGCAGCTGCATTTGCAGAGAGCGTGTCTGTGCAGGAGGAGGGGAAGACTGCTCCCCAGGAGCCAATGGGTCCGTCTCTGGGGCTTGCACTCTATAGTCACTGCTGCCAGGCGGCCCATCCCACGTGGCTTTAGACCTGGACCTGAATCTGGTCCCTCACCGGTGTGAATCAGGAGTCGCTCCATGTAAGCCCAGGGAGTCTGGATCAGGCCCACTATGGCATTTCTGAGAGAGGTGTGAAATCTTTGGTTATTTTCACTGTTGGTCGCCCCGTTGGACTGGAATGAGCCATTACATCTCTAGCCACGTCTTTGAGTTACTGGACCAAACTCATCCCTGGTGGATCTCCACTGGATTGGGTGCAGTTGCACCAGCTATGGACCAGGCACAAACTCCTCCAGCCAGTATCTTTTTTTTTTTTTTTTTCCTGTTAGGAACAGACAAGGGGCCGAAGACAGGTGCTCTTGAACCCGCTACCGCACAGAAACCTTCTCTTCGGCCCTTTCAAGCTTCCCACAGCATCTGTCCTACCACAGGAGAATGCAAAGGTCTCTCGTGGGAGCACAGTGCAAAGATTCCCGGTGGGGGTGAGATTATGGGAACCACACGCTTTCCCAGCCCTGCCCGCCTTGCTGCATCACGGCCGTGGCAGGGGAATCCCAGGACAGATTGAGCCACCGAGCTTGGCATCTCAGTGCCCCATCGAGTAGTGTTCAAGCAACACAGCGCTGCTCTTCAGCAGACTGGCCTCCTGCCCCCCTGGTTAATTTTTGAAGCATTGCTAGCAGGAAGGCCCCACTGCGGGCAGTGGCACGGCATGGCTGGCCTTTTAAAGGGAAATGCGACATTGTGAACTCACCTCCCTGGTGGGGAAGAAGATGGACTGCTGGGATCAGTGAGAGAGGGGGAGAGAAACTTCACCACAGGCCTGGAGAAGGCGGCAGCTCAGGGCTGCAGCGTGAAGGAGGGTCCTGCAGGAGATCCCGAGCTGCCCGGAGAGCAGCAGAGGGGATCTGCCTGCTGGCCTCTCTGAGCCGGAGAGGGGCCAACCCAGGGAAAGTGCTGGATCCTCTCCTGGGAGGAAGGAAGGACTCCAGGTAGAAAGGCCCAGGCAAGGACAAGCGGATTTTCAAAGCAGGACCTGGGTTGCCGAGAGGTGGGGAATCAGGGGGGTGCACATGGGTGGGTGTTAGCAGCTCTGGGGGAGGGAAGAGGTTCCTTGCCTTTTCTTCAGTAGCGTGGCAGGGCCAGGAGTGGCTCTGAAGCAGGTTTGCACCCTCCAGGGCAGGAGGAGAGAGCAGAATGGCTTTTTGGAGGCTGGGATGGCACGAGAGATTCCCCGTTGTCTGGGGCATCTGGTTACCCTGCTCTCCGGAGAGGCAGGGTAACATGGCAGGCTTGGTGGGGGATGGAGCCAGGAAAGTGCATGCGCTCAGCCAGCCTGCTGTCGGTTTCACTGGCCTGCAGCTGGCAGTTGCAGGGGTGATCTAAGACCCAACCTGTCGCATCTGATTCTGTAAAACCAACCAGGACGCTGGGCTGGCCCCAGAAAATGGGGCCGTTCCTGGGCAGACAGATGCCACGGCCATTCAGCACCCCTGCAACCAGGGGGGAGGTCACAGTGACCATAGCAACAGGGGTCCAAGCTAGGACTGCCCTAGTCCATGCCAAGCATTGACCCAGCCCCAGCAAGCCCTTGACAAGAGGCACTTGTCACCTCCCCATCACTGCACTCACTCTGGCACCAACGCACGGGTAAGTTGGGCCCAGATGCACCGAGCGTTCGGATTTCTCCCTGTGAGGAGCGGTACTGTAGGTTTCCAAGTGGCTGTCGCTGGTAGCCAAGGATGTAGGGTGTTCTGTTGGGGAGTGGGGAGACATAGCCAAGGAGTGATACCAGGGGGACTGCCCACCACTTAGACTAGGAAGCAGTTCTTTAGCTGACCTGCTCATGCTTTGCCAGCCTCCTGTGCTGAAGGTCAGAGCTGACTTGTTGTTAATACGGGGGTTGAGAAGTGACACAGATTCCTAGTATCAGGGGGTAGCCATGTTAGTCTGTATCCACAAAAACAACAAGAAGTCCGGTGGCACCTTAAAGACTAACAGAATTATTTGGGTTAAAAAACAAGGTTCCTAGGGGCTCTCACTGGTTCCTAGAGGCAGCCAGGGGTGACCCAGGCACTCGCGAAACTCTGCACTTTCACAAGCAGTTGAGACAGGATTACAGGCAGGAGACCAAACTTTAAGTGAGACAGGAGTCAAAACATTAGCAGGTGATGCTTGGTGGCAAGAAAAGCATCCTCTTCTTTTAAAGGAGAGCTGCAGGTTTAAAGGTGACCTGCAAGTTGCATGTACAGAACTTTATCCCTGAGAGAAAATATTCCATACAGAAAGTGTAGTGTTAATGCAATGTTTGGATTCTGGTTCTCTGGGTTCCTCTGTGGCCCCTCGTGCCAAAGTATCTGAGGAATTGCATAGTCAGGAGGGCAGAGTTAAGGTTGGATGTGCATCCTTCACTCTGTTCTCTAGTGCCTTTAACCTGTATTCTCTCTGTATATACAGCTGGTAAACAATAGTTTATAAAATGTGATAGAAATTTCATCCCTCCTAGGGAGGGATGGATAGCTCCGTGGTTTGAGAATTGGTCTGTTAAACCCAGCATTGTGAGTTCAATCCTTGAGGGGGGCATTTAGGGATCTGGGGCAAAAATCCATCTGGGGATTAGTCCTGCTTTGAGCAGGGGGTTGGACTAGGTGACCTCTTGAGGTCCCTTCCAACCCTGATATTCTATTAAATGGTTGCACAATTCTATGAAAACTGGAATCTCTTATACCTATGAGGAAAAATCCTACCATGCATGGCCCAAATTGGCAACGTTCAAGACTCATATCTTTAAAATGACTGAAAACCAACTTTCTTCTAATGTGATTTGATTTTTTTTAAGTCTCTGAAATCTTCCAAACAAGCCAAGTGTGAAGGTTTTACTTTGGATCATTTTGAAGTGATCCAAACACAAATTTTCAAATTGGTCCATCAGCTTAGATCACCTCTGAATTTCACCCGGTTGTGCGTAAGGTGATCTCCCTGCAAGTTTTTAGAGTTCTGTTTGGTGAGAGAGTTGCTGGTGGTTATCTTGAGTCGACTTCCGTTAATTTGCTACTAATGCTGGGCTGTAGGGGAACAGTACAGTGTCCCCTGTGGAGGAAAATTATTAAGGCATTATCCAGGCTCATTTGCAAATGGAGTACATTTTTGTTGGGGGCCCAGGCTTTGATGTACAGATGTCTGAAGTCAAGCTCCTAAATTCATAGTTAGATGCCTAAATAACTGGTCTGATTTTCAAAACTGCCGAGTACCCAGCAACATGCACTGAAGCATGCCAGTGCCCCGTCACAGTCCCCTTCTCACCCACTGTCTTGATGTATGGTCCTGTCGTCCTATCCCAGAATGGAGTGTGCCAGCCATGGAGAAAAACCATTGCCGCTAGGTACCCGTAGAATCTATTTCTGTGCTCTTCCAGAGCATTTGGCTGACTCTCCCCGGAAGATCTGTGTACTTGCAGAAGTGCCAATATTTCTGACTGCTTGAGGAGTCCTGTTACGTTTCCTTTAAAATAAATACAGATATAATAGACTACCTGGACATACATGGATTTAAGATAAAAAGGATCTCAAAGTCCTTTACAACTTATGAGGCCAAATCCTGCTTACTGTAAGAGCGCTGTCCTGCTGGCATGACTAAATCTAGGGTTGGCAAGAGAAACTCACCCATGTAAGGGCCACTTAGAGTATGTCTACACAGCAACTGAACACCCATGGCTGGCCCAGGTCAGCTGAGTCAGGCTTGTAGAGCTTGGGCTGCAAAATTCCTGTGTAGACGTTCAGGCTTGGGCTGGAAGCTGAGCTCTGGGAGTTTCCTCCCTCCCAGAGTCTCGGATCTTGGGCTGGAGCCCAAGCCTGAATGTCTACACAGCAATTTTTAGCCCCACAACCGGAGCCCCCCAAGCTGGAGTCAGCTGACATGGGTCAGCCACAGCCATGCTGCAGGTCTTTTATTTCAGTGTAGATGTATCCTTAGCTCCCATATCAGGACTATTTTGAGGGCTTAAGTGAGACTTAAGTTATAGACAGACCTGGTGTTGGGCCCCCTGCACAGGGTTTAATTACATGTGGAACTGGCAAATGTCTCCTTGAAATCTCTCTCTACTGAAAGGGGGGAGTTCTGTTAATTAACATCCCAGGTTTCACGGTGATGGGCGCCATGACGATGCTGTTCAATATTTGCATCGCAGTAGCCCCAGGGTGCCCCTATTAGGGATCAGGCCCGCATTGTGCTCGGAGCTGTACGAACACACTTCATGAAACACAGTTGCTCCCCAAACACCTACCATGGAGAGAGACCACTTTTAGGTCCTGATTCAGGGAAAGAACTTGCTTGATATCAATGGGACTTAAGCATGTGCTTAACTTTAAATATGTACTTGAGTGCTCTCCTGAATGGGAGCCCTAACAAGCATCTCGAGGCCTACTAAACATGTGCGTGTGTCTGCTAATGTGTCGCATAAGGAATTTTGCAAGGCATGAAATTTGTTGTTTGAAAACAAAATATTAGGAGATGAATGTTTATTAAATAGTGCAGTGATCAAATATGTCATTTCTGCATCTGTTATGGATCTGGATTATTTTGGTTTTGCTTTGGCTGTCATTAAATTTCGAACTACTGTGAGCGTGTGAGACACTTCCTCTTCTTGCTGCTGCCAAAGACCTTCTGACAGGATTAGGAACCACTCCTGCAAAGACTGTTGGTCCTACATAGCTTGACCCTGGGGGGTAGTTCCATGAGGCTGCTTGTGTGAATGAAGTTCCTCGAGGTGAATCAGTGTTTGCAGGGATGGAACCCTGGTAAGCCCTGAGCCTGCTACTCTCACACACAGGCTTCGCCTGCCTCATCTGAGCAGCCAATAGGACTACTCACATAAGTCATGTTAAGTAGTGGGGAGGGATAGCTCAGTGGTTTGAGCATCAGCCTGCTAAACTTAGGGTTGCGAGTTCAATCCTTGAGGGGGCCATTTGGGGCAAAAATCTATCTGGGGATTGGTCCTGCTTTGAGCAGGGGGTTGGACTAGTTGACCTCCTGAGGTCTCTTCTAACCCTGATATTCTATGATTCGAAGTACGTGTGTAAGGTCTGTGCAGAATCGGGACCGTAAAGTTATCAAGGCAGGGGCATCCTCTTACCATACATTTGGACAGTGAGACCTGGGGCCTGCTAGCTGTTACAGTGCAAATAACTAATCATCAAGCTGAGGGCAAAGGGCCTCCCTCAGGCCTGGTGGGGATGTGCATTCCTCTCTGGGTAGCTCCGCGGAGACTGGCCTTCACCTCTGCACCCCTGTGGGTTTGCTGTGTTGAAGGGAGGCTGTTGGTGTGAAAACTGGTCACTTGCAACAACAAAGATGGGTTCAGGTCCTGCCCCTGAGACTCCCTGACAGTCTGGGGTTTCCCAGTGTAGCCTGAGCCTATAATGAATGCAGAATGGTACTCGGCTAATAAGAGGAGTGTGCTAAGGTTCTTGCCCCAGAAACAGGCACAACAGAGTCAAAACTGACAAGCTCGCTATCTTCTATGGAACCCCAGGACACGTGGTGAGGGCAAAACACCCCCTTAACCATCTTTATTGGTACAATTAATAGAGCCAAGAAAGCTCCAAACCACATCAGCCAATAGCAATGACAAAGCATTAGAGAACTCTTCAAGGAGGTTATGCCTTGCATAGCATGTGCTCAGTCACTTCTCTATTCACCGCCCCATTCTTAGAGATCTGGTGGTAAGAGCTGAAGAGACAAAGGGCCAACCCCATCTCTGACATGCCAAATGGGTCCGATGGTCCAGATCCCCAGTGCATGAAGACAGGTGGTAGATTATAGAACTAAACTATTAAAGAATGGAGGGCTAGCTAGCTGCTTCTTCTGGGTTCTTGCTTATATAGGGCCTGGGAATCACCATGAATGTTCATATGAACACCCAACCTCCTCTGTCCATATCCAATTTCCTCACCCTCATAATATTGGGTGCCTTTACCCGATAGGGATTAATACGTCAGCCTGTTTATTCATTACTATATTGCTAAAGCAAGTTGGTGGTGAGAGATCTGCCAACAATCCTCTCCTAAAATATCCAAGTTTAGTATCGGTTCAATATTCCTGCAGTTGCTTAGTTTTGATTTTTGCCTCTTAAGCAAGTTATTCCCAGTTCCCCCAAAATCTAGGGTGACTGCTGGGCCACTTTATCTGTGCGCAGGGTCATAGGCCTTTGCTTCGCTTATGGTAACTTGCTTAAGCCAGTGTCTTACAGGATGCAGGCCTGTTCCTTATTGCTCAGTAAAAGAAGGCTAAGCTGGTTTTAAGGGTTGCCCCAGTCCCACTTTCCTGCTAACAGTGTTTTCCTCTCCCTGGCGTGGTGGGAAGGACTCACGGGTGAGCATTCCTTGGCTTCACTGGGAATTTCTTCCCCTTGCTCAGTTCCAAATTCTGAAGGGAGAGCCCATGGACTCTGGGTTTACTCCTCTAAAAACGTGAGTAGAATCTGGCCCCGGTGTTTTATAGGGAGGCCACTTGGTTTTCTCTTGCATTACGTGAGCCTCCAAGGCGATTTCAAGAGTCACTGGAGCAGCTGGCCGCAAAGCCGAGCACAATGGGCTAGATGCTCAGTTGGCGTAAATTGATGTTGCTCTGTTGATTTCAATAGCATTACCCCCACTTTACTCCAGCTGAAGATTTCCCTTTTAGGGGGGATTGGACTTCTGGTCAGAAAAAGGGATTGGGTGTTGGGGCCCCTGCTTCCTGTTCCAGGCCCTGCTGCAGACTTGCTATGTGATCTTGGGCCAGTAAACTAATCACCCTGTGCCTCAGTTTCCCCTACCTGCAAAATGGCATCACCCCCACTTTACTCCAGCTGAAGATTTCCTTTTTAGGGGGGATTGGACTTCTGGTCAGAAAAGGGGACCAGTGTACGTCTACACTGGCAACTGAATAGACAAAACCTTTGTCTTTCGGAGGTGTTACTGAAATATGTCTTAAGGGCATTGTAAGGCCGGAACTCAATATTTATAAGCACTTTGGGGCCTGTGGATTACAGGGCAAAGCTCTATACTGTATTGACCAATACTAAATAATTTCTTTTCCCCCTTTGTTGGTGTGCTTCAGATATTTGTCACGTGTATTTTACTGTATGTGCTTTGGTTTATAGCACTTAAAGAGCCTAACTGGGTGAGTTACAGTTAGTTGCTTGTTAAAGCTGAAGATATTTTTGAAAGTCACCAAATTAAAAAAGAAGTTACCCTCCCGTTCTGTCGGTATTGCTTTCTTCCTATGCTCAGGAATGTGTGTGAGAGAGGTGTTGTTATTTCTTATCTATGAGAGAACGCTTGTGAAATAGATTATACAGCGAGCTTGGGGGGGATAGCAATCGGGTATGGTGTCTTTTTTTTCTTTTAGGTCATCTCTCTGAATCCAGCCCAGGCTTGCAAGGCATGAAATGAGTCATTCCCATCCCATGGTGCTTCAGTGGCCCCTATAAGCTAATATTCTCCATCAGAATGCATCCATGTCCCCAAAACCCACCCCTGTTAAGGATGCTCATTAGCTCCTTTGTTGGTAGTCTCAGCAAAAAGCGGTGTTACCAATCACTGTGATTTTTACCATGAGTCTCAGGATAGCGGGTGTTGTTTTTTTTTAACTTAAAGCCCCAGCTCCTGGAGTCATGTGAGCAGAGGAGAATCTCAGCTTTCATTTTTTTAATCCCGTTTCTAGCCCTCGTGGTTGCAGAGAAAATATTGAAAACATGATCCAGGTGCGCTGTAATGGCTCTGAAGCCAGAAGACAGCGAACCAAAAGTGCTTTGAAATTGTTTTGTTTTTTAAATCTCATGGTTTTTTGCAGTTTGACTCGTGGTTTTTAAACTCGTAAGGCTGGCAGTAATGAGAGGCCAACAACTGAATGGAGCTTGGGGACTGAACTCCTTTCTTATCCTTACAGGTGACCCCTCTGGCTCAGAGGCAAGGCCTGTTGGGGGAAAAAATGGCAGAAACAAAATGGCCGCCATTTTGGCCAATGCACCCGGGATTGAACTGGCAACTTCCAAAGCATGAGTACGCTGCTCGAGCTAAGGAGCCAGGCCATAACAGATGCAATCTGTCATCTCTCAAAAGCATTCAGTTAGCTTTAAAATTCATACAAACAAAAAAAAACCTAGCCACCAAGCAGTATTTCATGCACAAATAAGGGGGCTGAGGTCTGGTCCACTGCAGACACTGAGGAAAAGAGGAGAATAGTTGGTGAGGAGGGCAAATCAGACCTCTCCCTCTGTGGGGTAGATCTGTAACCCGCTCCTGGAGGGGGCGGGGGGTGAATTGAAAACGGTAGAATACCCTGTGGCCCCGCACTTCTTGCTGTCATGAGTCATGCATGCTTATGGTTGATTGGTAAGGAGGAGTCTCGGAGAGGTACATATGAGGAAAGCTAGAGAATTTACTCCTCCAGCCCGCTATAAATCTGCTGCTTTATATTGCAATGTGGGATGCAGGGAGACAGCAAAATGCTAAGAATAGGGCCCTTTGCCGGCACATGATTTGATTGTTTAACAGGCATTGCTCCCTGCTGGTGTTACATAATGGAGGAGCTGCTTTTTGAATGTTTCGAAGGTATTTGTCATTTTAAAGACACCGTGGCTGAGATCTCAGAGCTGCCAAAGGGATTTAGATGCCTGATTCTCTTTTGGATGAACAAGAATTGGGTGCTGAGATGCTTTGAAAATTCCACCCGATTCACGTATTCCACGTGGAATAATAAAAACAGGTGTTTTTTTTTTCTTGGCCTCTTACCTAAGCTCCTCAATTCAGCCTGCGGCTCAGCAGAAACTGATGGTAAAAACCCACCATACATGTGCACACGATCTCTTGAGGTGTAGCTGAACCTATAGGCTACTCAGCAGTTCCTCCAGGAAGGTGGGATGCAGAAAAGTGGCTCCTCCTCCAAAGGGAGCGAACATTCAGCAGTGTTCTTTTTACCACGGCAAATATTAATAAAAATGTGTAAATGACCTAACAAGTGTA
Source organism: Mauremys mutica (assembly GCF_020497125.1). NCBI lineage: Eukaryota > Metazoa > Chordata > Testudines > Geoemydidae > Mauremys > Mauremys mutica. Next base: position 135,789,203 of record NC_059076.1, on the reverse strand, counting down.
ACACTGCCCTGCAGCGTGTGTAAATCAAGAGCAACGGCGCTGAGCTGGTGCACGAGAGCCAGGAAGTGAAACTCATGAGCTCTCGTTGGGTCATACCTGACTTTTTTCCCTTGAAAAATAGTAAAAAAAATTTAAAAAAATAGATCAAGTAGCTCATCCCAGTGGGGACCAGCAAAAAATCCCAATATGTTCCCCACTGCTCTTTGGCATGTCCCCAGGGAGGAAAATACCCTTCCTTCTTTTAGGAATTTGTCCTCCAGGATCATAGTCTCACTGGTGCAAGTCCTGGGCACCACTTAAATCGTGAAAACAGGACTTAGATGGGGATTAACTGGTGCCTATATAAGCTTTTGTGCTGGTCTCTGTCTCAGATGTGAATTTCATCCAGGAATCCTGCTACTCAGCCAAAATTTCCATCTCACAACTTCACCCCACTTTTCCCTGTTTAGATAGCATTGCCTCTCTCTTTCCCTGATTTGCTTGCACAGAGGATGGTTAATGCCCTCACTCCCTCTTTTCGGATGCCTCCAGTCTGCCCCTGGAAGCCCAGATCTGCGAGGACTGGAACGCTCAGGCGGCTGTGAAGGGAGATCAGGTTAAAGAGAGCCGACATCTTGGTGGGAAGCCTTGAAACTCTCTTTGAAAGAGAAAGCAGAGGCTCTTGTCTGCCCTACGCCCCAGAGAACAGGCCGTACGGCGGTACTGAAGAGGCAGCCTCTCCAGCTGAAACGAGGCTTTTGTGCGGAGGAAAGCAAGCAGAATAGAGACGTCAGGCAGATTGCCAGCTTGGCTGCCAACAGCCAAGGGAATTTCGCTGGTGGTGATTAGATTTCAATTACACTTGGTTAGAGAGGGCGAGAGTTTGTGTTTGTCTCTGTCCCGGCCCTGTGACAAGCACCAGTGTCACGGGGCTTGGTGAAGGGAGGGTATGTGATGGGGAGAGTTACCCCTTCATACTTGGCTTCCGGAAATGTGAACACGCAGCACATCACTGCGCACGCAGACCGGGCTGCATGCAGCATGGTCACTGCTCCCCAAGAGACTGGGCTGCATGAGACCCATTTCCTCCCCCCCTCAGCTGGATCTCCTGTGGGGTACGTTCCCCCCACACAGCCGGGGTGGGGGGGTGACTGCTGCCACAAGCCTATGATTTGTGCTTGCATTTCCCAAAGGAATTTCTTGTCCATAAAAATTAAAGCAACTCTCACTTAATTCCAAAGAGGCTTCCTGTGGATTTCATTACGTGGCTGAATTCTGTTCTGTTTGACACCAGGCAGTAATGAGAGACCCCTCCGGGTCTGAGCAGTCTATCTACATCACCTCCTGAGGGGCCTGGATTTCCTTCTGCATGCCTGATCTTCCATAATCTCTCCCTGCCCTGGCCCTGCTCAGATCCAGTTACCTGGTTTCTAAGTATCAGAAGGGTAATGGTGTTTGTCTGGATCTGTAAAAAGCAACAGAGTGTCCTGTGGCACTTTTAAGACTAACAGATGTATTGGAGCATAAGCTTTCGTGGGTGAATACCCACTTCGTCAGAGGCATGTAATGGAAATTTCCAGAGGCAGGTATAAATATGCAGGCAAGAATCAGTCTGGAGATAACGAGGTCAGCTCAATCATGGAGGGTGAGGCCCTCTTCTAGCAGTTGAGGTGTGAACACCAAGGGAGGAGAAAGTGTTTTTGTAGTTGGCTAGCCATTCACAGTCTTTTTTTAATCCTGAGCTGATGGTGTCAAATTTGCAGATGAACTGAAGCTCAGCAGTTTCTCTTTGGAGTCTGGTCCTGAAGTTTTTTTGCTGCAGGATGGCCACCTTAAGATCTGCTATTGTGTGGCCAGTGAGGTTGAAGTATTCTCCTACAGGTTTTTGTATATTGCCATTCCTGATATCTGACTTGTGTCCATTTATCCTTTTACATAGTGACTGTCCAGTTTGGCCAATGTACATAGCAGAGAGGCATTACTGGTACATGATTGCATATATAACATTGGTGGACGTGCAGGTGAATGAACTGGTGGTGATGTAGCTGATCTGGTTAGGTCCTATGATGGTGTTGCTGGTGTAGATATGTGGGCAGAGTTGGCATCAAGGTTTGTTGCATTGATTGGATCCTGAGTTAGAGTTGTTATGGTGCGGTGTGTGATTGCTGGTGAGAGTATGCTTAAGGTTGGCAAGTTGTCTATGGGCGAGGACTGGCCTGCCGCCCAAGGTCTGTGAAAGTGAGGGTCGTTGTCCAGGATGGGTTGTAGATCACTGATGGTGCGTTGGAGACAGGGCCGGCTCCAGACCCCAGTGTGCCAAGCATGCGCTTGGGGCAGCGTGCCACAGGAGGGCGGCAGGCGGCTCCGGTGGACCTCCCGCAGGCATGCCTGCGGAGGGTCCGCTGGTGGATGCTCCACCAGAGCCGTGGGACCAGCGGACCCTCCGCAGGCACGTCTGCGGGAGGTCCACCGGAGCCGTGGGACCGGCGACCGCCAGAGCGCCCCCCGCAGCGTGCCGCCCTGCTTGGGGCGGCGCAATTCCTAGAGCCGCCCCTGGTTGGAGAGGTTTTAGCTGAGGACTGTAGGTAATGGCCAGTGGAGTTCTGTTGGTTTCCTTCTTGGGCTTGTCTTGTAGCAGGAGGCTTCTGGGTACACGTGTTTCCTTATTTTCTTGTGTGGATATCGTAGCTTTGAGAGTGCTTGGTGAAGATCTTGTAGGTGTTGGTCTCTGTCTGAGGGGTTGGAGCAGATATGGTTGTACCTCGGCACTTGGCTGTAGACGATGGATCGCATGGTGTGTCTGGGGTGGAAGCTGGAGGTTTTAGGTATAGGGTGGTGTTAACGTGACCATCACTTATTTGTACTGTGGTGTCTAGGAAGTGGACCTCCTGTGTAGATTGGTCCAGGCTGAGGTCAATGGTGGGGTGGAAGCTGTTGAAATCGTGGTGGAATTCTTCCAGAGTCTCCTTCCCATGGGTCCAGATGATGAAGATGTCATCAATGTAGCGTAAGTAGAGAAGGGGCGTGAGTGGACGAGAGCTGAGGAAGCGTTGTTCCAGGTCAGCCATAAAAAATGTTGGCATCGCGTGGGGCCATGTGGGCTGTACCTGTTTGAAAGCCAGCCCAATCCTGCTAGTACCTGGAAACATCTGTGATCAGAGAGCCCCCCCATTTCAGTGTAGAACTGATCTGGTCCATTTCTCATGTCCCAAGAATCCAGCGCTTAGATATGAAGGGGCCAAGTGCCTCAGATGCACCCTAAATAGGTAGATGCTGGTAGGTTAGAAGAATCTACTCAAAGCCTCTGTATTCATTTTCTGGATTGGCACAGTGCACGCAGCTTAATGTACCATCTGGGCTCTCCATCCCTCACCTCAACTACTGCAACTTCTTCCTCTGTGGCCATGCTAAATCCCATCCTACCTCCCTTATATCTTTGCTGCTGCTGCTGAGTTCACTTTCCTGGCTCGTCAGTCTGACCACATCGCCCGTCTCTGTGCATCACTCCTTGGCCCCCACCTTCCTGTCGCATCAAACCCAAATGCTTATCCCTTTCCGGGCCCTTCACTGCCTGTTTGCATCTGACGTAGCCTCCCTCATAAGCTATCGAGACGGCAGCGCTGCTCCACCAGTGATGCCAGCTGTCCTCACTAGAGCCCTGCAAGTCTGCGGATATCCGCAGACCAGGTCTGCGGATCGCAGATTGGATGTGGATACAAATTGTGTATCAACACAGGCCTCTAGTCATCACCCATGTTTCTGTTCAAAAGGGCAACACCTCTGTTTTCTTCTATGCCACCCCCAGCGCATGGAAAGAGCTCTCAGTAAATATCCACAGAACCATGTTATATCAGGGTTGGAAGGGACCTCAGGAGGTATCTAGTCCAACCCCCTGCTCAGAGCAGACCAGTCCCCAGACAGATTTTTGCCCCAGATCCCTAAATGGCCCCCTCAAGGATTGAATTTACAACCCTGGGTTTAGTAGGCCAATGCTCAAACCACTGAGCTATCCCTCTCCTCCATGTCCTTGTCCTCCTCCCAATCCCTCCTCCAAACTCTCCTCTGCTGCGATGGCTAGAAAAAACATTGCCCAGGGTTAGGCAGCTGGTGCACTCTGACCACTGCTGTTCATGCTGGCTAATACCATCTCCTTGTCACTTTGTGCTGTCTGCTGTGTCCACCTGTCAGCTACATCCTCCTGTTGTCTCACTTTATACTTGGATCGTGAGTTCTTTGGGGCCTATTTAAACAGACTTGTGTGGTTTTATTAAAAAAAATCCCTGAATGTTCATAGGAATAAAACCTTAGACTCCATTAACAACTGACTGTAACGTCCCCCCTCCCCCTCCACCCCAACCAGCTATTCCAATGTGCAGCATCACTGTCACTCTGCCATAACCTTCCTATCCCTTCTCCAGTATGGACCTGATCCAAACCCCACCTTCCAATGGAAAGTCTCCCATTGATTTCGATGGACTTTGGAACAAGTCTTAATATCTGCAGCGCAGAGATGGTACTTATCTGTCCCCCCTCCCTGCATTGCCATGGTACCAGAAGGATTGTGAGGATCAATATGCAATCCCTCTGTTAAATAGGGGAATGCTATTATGCCCATTGTACAGATGTGGAAACGGAGGCACGGAGAGCTAATGCTGCCTCCCCAATGTCACACAGGCTGACTATGTGGATAAGAGCTTTGAAGCTGGGTCTCTCAAGTCATAGGCTAGTGCTCTAACCACTAGGTAATTCTGCCTCACTGCTAGCTTGAAGGGGGCTATATACGAATGTGGCTAGACAGACAGATCCCTGGTATTTCCGGTGTTTGGGGTGGCTCTGGTGGGGGTGAGAGCAGAGGGGAAGTTCAGCTGAATAGCCAACCTTCTCTCTCCCTCAGGAATTTAGGGTGGATTTCTTCCTCCCTTCTCACCCACCCCTTTTGTTTTTTCTAAACTCTCAGTCAACTCCCTTAACTCATTTCTCCAGCTATTTCGTTAGCCACTCCTGGGGTGGCTCTGGGGGGTGAAACAAAAGCTCAAGCTCTTTAGTTCACTGCCTCATGTACATAACCCCAATGAGGCAAAGCGTAAAACCTCTCACTTGCTCTTTGCCTTGGGCTCAGCACATATTTTTTTATTTCAGTTTAATTTGCTTTCAAAAGCATTTTACCAGGAGTCTTTGGAGATTTGCATCTCGTTTCCCAGAGAGGGGAATGGGGATTGGTGGCACAGGACCAGCAAATCTCTGTTGCTCTGAGAGGGATAAGGGACCCATATTGTCATCCTCTGTGGCCTTGAGGAAGTCACTTTAGCTCTCTGTGCCTCATCTTCTCCATCTGTACAATGGGGATAATAGCACTGCCCTGTTTAACAGAGGGATTGTGTATTGATCCTCACAATCCCTCTGGTACTATGGCAATGGTCGTAGGGAGGGAGGGGGGACAGATAAGTACCGTCTCTGTGCCCTGTCTTGACTTCCGTGCCACATTGACCGTGACTGGGAGTTGTTACCATCCGACGGCTAGTGTGTAATGAGTTCTTGGTGCAGTTCCTCGCGGAGGAGGACCCAGGCCACCAAAGCCCCGTTACAATTGGTGTTAACCCCCCTCCTTGCTGCTCCTCCCAGCAGCGAGGCCAAGCACTTAGTGAGCCATGGGAATGGGAGGGTTGCAGATTTCTGATGGGATGCTCAGTCCCCCTTCTGTTGCACTGACCTTTCCAGTGCTCCTAACGTGACGCCGCTGGGTGTAACGGCATGGTGAGGGTTAACCCAATGGACGAGTGAGCAAGACTCCGCTGAAGCTTGGTGCCAGCTGGCCAGTGGAAATCCCTGATCTTGAGCCATAGACCATCCACACCCTCACTTTCAGTCCCATCTGGCCCTGACCCCCTCATCTTGTCCTTTGGGCCAGATTCTGCTCTCAGTGTAAATCCAAAGTTACTGCTAATTTACACTGGTATAACCAATAGCGGCTCCAAGCCCGTAACGCCGCTGACTTGCAAAGTTCTTTTATTCTGGGGGCAGCCAACGCTCTAATGACAGAACTTCTCCGGGCCATCGGAATGGCCCATGAGATCTGAGGGGTGGGAAGGAAGGTCTAGAGAGCCATCCAGGCCATTCCACGCTGCGGCAGGATCAATGGCCTAATCCATAATGGAGGGGGGTGTCTTATCCAGTCGTAAATACCTCCTGTGCTGGTGAGTCCAAACTTTGCCTTCTGTTCCATTTAGCTTCTTAGAGTGGGCCCATCACCGGGGATCTGGGCACATTGTCAATGGATTCTGTTCCCCCTCAAAAAACTACCCGTACAGTTGTGAGGGGGCGTCGCTTGGACCGAGCTCCATGTTTGCCCTGCGGCAGTCCTGACTTGTTGCTGCTTGTTCCGTCCTCATGGGCGAGTGAGAATAATTGATCCCTGACAGCCTTTGCATATTTGTAGGCAGTTATCACGTCTCTTCTTTTGTCATCTGCTTTCCAGACTACACACCTCCTAATTCTCCCAAGCTTTTTCTGCTCAGACTTGAATTGCATCTGTTGCTCTCTCTTGAACTCTTTCCACTTTGCTTATCCCTCTATTAAAGCTCGGGGGGCTCTTCCTACAAGACGTCTCTTTCGCGGCATCCCGATTATTGCTTGGTTCCTGTGCTGCAGCTTTTCCCAATGGCTGTTGCTGCAGTAACTTTGTGGGAATTGATCTTGTTTGCTCATTAGCTGACTGCAGCAATTGGAATAAATTACCTTGGTTATTATAAATACCAGCAGGTCTCTGGTGGCCCCTGGCTCCCTGATAACGATGATGGGGAGGCAGAAATGTCAGCAGTCCCGTTCTGTGTGAGATTATTGCAGCTTCTAAACATTTATACGGGGGGGTGGCCGAACCCCGGCTCATGAGTCGCATATGGCTCTTTTACAGTTAAAGTGCGGCTCCTGGAGGCCCCCCAACCCCCCCCGCACACACACACACACTCTGCCTCCCAGACTAGGGGGAGTAGCTCGGGGCTTCTGCCCTGCGGCAGGGTGGTGGGGCTAGAGGCTTCTGCTAAAGACGACTGGTGCCTGCTGGGAGTGGGGTGGGGGGCACAATTTAAAGGTTTGCTCCCCCCCCAGGCACACACCCCCTCTTACCCTCAGAGGCCCCTCCCTGCAGCTCCCCGATGTTAAGCAGCAAACAGCTGGGCGCTGCAGAGAGCTTGGCAGGAAGAGGCAGCAGCAGCAAAAATAGCAGTTCTCCCTGCAGCTCCCAGCCGTTTGCCGCTGCCTCTCCCCACAGCCGCAGCTCCCAGCTTGCCGGCTCCAGCATCCGATGTGCAGGGAGGAGGCCCGGCAGCACCATGTGACCAAACGGGGCCAGCAAACCCTGGCAGAAATCTGGGGGGGGGGCATGTGACCCCACATGTCCTCCTCACACACAGTGAGTCACAACATTCTGGCTTCTGAAGATTGTCGTATGCGACTCGGGGGGGCCAGTAAGTTTGGCCATCCGTGATTTATACAGTGCTGTTCAGACACCTCTACCTAGGTTCTTATATGGCCCTTCATTGCTCACGCATCTAACGGCTGCGGATCGCTCAGTGTAGAGGGAGGATGAGATCATCCCCGTTTTGCATGCAAAGAGAGAGGCCCAGATTTTAAAAAAATATTAAGGCATTGCTCTGCTCAGCATTGCTAGGCCCAGCTGGCTTAGTTGCTGAAGTCTCCTCTTCAAAATGATTTAGAAGCATAAGTCTCGTTAACTTTCAGTGAGGTTTAGACTCGTAAGGTCCTGATCCTCCAAGGTAGCTGGGCTCCTAACTTCCATTGATTTCAATGATTACCTCTAAATACATTTGAGGGTCTGGGTCTTGAGTGTCTAAGTCACTTCTGGAAATGACTTAGGCTCCTGAGTCAGTTGGGCCTTGAAACGCGGAGTGGAGCTGTGCCTGACTACCTTGAAAAACCTGGACCAAGATGGCTTGTCAACGGTCATTTGGGAGACCAGGAGTTCTCCACCATCCACATACACTAGCTTTGCTCCTTAGTAAATGGGACCCTGTGGCAGAGTCAGGATTGGAACATCCGTTTCTTGAGACAACCTCATTCCTTGCCCTAGATAGCTGAGAGAGGCTAGATAAAGTGAGACAAGACATGGGGCAAAGCTCACAGAAGGGCAGGCGTGGAGTTTACTGGTCGAAGGTACAAAGTGAAGCAGATTTAGAAAGAGGGAGAAGGGGCTTGCCAGGCAAGCGAGAGACAGCAGGGTCTAGTTCGGTGTTTCTCCAGGAGTGAGTCGCAACTCTTGGGGCCAGGAGCCGCGCCAGGGTTTCGGGCGCCCTAGGCAGAATTCAGGGGGCGGCAGGGCCGGCGCTTCCATTTAGGCGACCTAGGCAGTCGCCTAGGGCGCCAGGATTTGGGGGAGGGGGCGGCAGGCGGCTCCGGTGGACCTCCCACAGGCGTGCCTGCGGAGGGTCCGCTGGTCCCGCAGCTCCGGTGGAGCATCCGCAGGCACGCCTGCGGCAGGTCCACTGGAGCCCCGGGACCAGCGGTGAAATGGGTAGAGCCGGCCCTGCACCTAGCGCGCCAAAAACCCTGGCGCTGCTCCTGGGGGGCTGCATTTTGTGCGCTCCCCACAGGGTGTGCGGGAGCTTCTGGTTCCACTCCCATCACACCGCCGAAGAAGGACCCTCCGCCAAAATGCCGCAGGCGACAGTGGCAGTCATTGAGCTGCTCAATTGCCTGCCGCTGTTTTCCGCGGCACGTCAGCAGAAGGTCCTTCTTCGGCGGCACGACGGGAGCAGAACTGGAAGCTCCGGCGCGCCCCGTAGGGAGCGCACAAAATGCCGCCCCCCGAATCTTGGCGCCCTAGGCAAACGCCTAGGGTTGCCTAAGGAAGCGCCGGCCCTGCTTGGGGCACACACATGGCAATGAGGGGATGGGAGGGCAGGGGTTGTAAGGACTTAATCTTCATTACAGTCTAAAGCAGAGAGAATCTCGCTGCTCTGCCTTCCCTTCATCTTCAGGGTCAGGTATTCTACAATGTAGGGCTGGAAGGGACCTCGAGAGGTCATCTAGTCCAGACCCCCTGCGCTAGGGCAGGACCAAGTAAGCCTAGATCTGTGGGTCTCAAACTTTTTTTTACTGGAACCCCTTTCACACAGCAAGCCTCTGAGTGAGACCCCCCCCCCAATAAATTAAACATAAATATATAAAAAAGTAACCTCCTATAAATGCTGGAGGTAAGCAGGGTTTGGGGTGGAGGTTGACAGCTTGCGACCCCCCTCCCCCTCCATAATGACCTCACAACCCCCTGAGGGGTCCTGACCCCCAGTTTGAGAACCCCTGGCCTAGATCATCCAAAACAGGTGTTGGTCCAACCTGTTCTTAAAACCTCCCTTGGAAGCCTGTTCCAGAGTTTAGCTATCCGTAGAGTTAGAAAGTTATTTTTTCTCCCTTGGTATCCTGCTGTTCATTGATTTCTCATTAGACTGACCTAACACCCCCATCCTTTCATGTATTTATACCTGCTCCTGTACTTCATACATCTGATGAAGTGGGTTCTAGCCCACGAAAGCTTATGTCCAAATCAATTTGTTAGTCTCTAAGATGCCACAAGCACGCCTCGTTTTTTGGGGGGGTTTTTTATTCCCCACCGGGTAGTTCTGATTTGATTTTTCTTCCGAAGAGTAACACTGTCAGTGACCAAGTGGTGTTGCCTACTGGTTGGAGCAACAGTCCAGCCTACCAATTAAAGCTGAATCCAGCTGGGGCAGGGTTGTGGAGCCAAGCCAAAGGTCAGAACCGGGACTCAGAAGCCAGGATGGAGTGGGGTACGGAGACAGGAATAGGTACAGGCTGGGACAAGTGCAGGCAGGGATGGGGCTAGAGAGAGGATAGGACCAAGCACTGCTACGGGCAAGGAGCACGTTGAGCAGCCTCTGGACTGCTGCTGCTACTGACCTCAAGTATCAGCCTGCTGACTCCTGCAGCCAAGCAGGTGGCTGAGTCAATCGGACAACTTCTGTCAAGGCCAGCTGTGCCCATTAGGATACCAAGAGACTGGCTCTGCGGCAGGCTGTTCCCTGGCAAGTACTTTGCACTTGTCTTTATTGAATTTCATCTTGTTCAGCCAGACCAATTCTCCAACTTTATCAAGGTCATTTTGAATTCTAAGCCTGTCCTCAAAGTGCTTGCAACCCCTCCCAGTTTGGCGTCATCCGCAGATATTATAAGCATACTCTCCACTCCATTAGCCAAATCGTTAATGAAAATGTTTATGAGAACCAAACACAGGACAGACCCCTGTGGGACCTCACTACCTACATCTTCCCAGTTTGATAGTGAGTTATTGGTAACTACTCTTTGCGTACAGTCTTTCAACCATCTCCATCCTTAGAGGTTTTTAATGCCCGGCTTGACAAAGCCCTGGCTGGGATGATTTAGTTGGGGATTGGTCCTGCTTTGAGCAGGGGGTTGGACTAGATGACCTCCTGAGGTTCCTTCCAACCCTGATATTCTATGATAACCAGTTGTGCACCTACTTCCTAGTAATTTAATCTAGACCACATTTCCTTAGTTTCATGTTGAGAATACCATGTAGGACTGTGTCAAAAGCCATATTAAAATCCAGTGTATGTCATGTCTACAGCTTTCTTCCTGTCCACTAGGCCAGTAACCCTGTCAAAGAAAGAAATTAGGTTCGTTTGGCATGATTTTGTTCTTGACAAAGCCATGGTGGCTATTACTTTATAACTCTATTATCCTGTAGGTGCTTACAAATTGATCATTTAATAATTTGTTCCAGTATCTTTACAGGTATAAAAGTTACACTAACTGGTCTATAGTTCCCTGGGTCCTCTTTGTTTTCCTTTTTAAAGATAGTTACTATGTTTACCTTCTCTAGTCCTCTAGGGCCGCACTCGTCCTCCGGGAGTTCTTGTTGATGATTTGCTAACGATTCCGAGATTGTTTCAGCATGGTCCATATGTATCTTAGGGTGAATTTCATCAGATCCTGCCATCTTGAATACACCTAACTTGTCTAAATATTCTGTAACCCACCCTATTCTGGCTTGCATTATTCCACCTTGTTAATATTAATTATCTGCTCACAATTCGCCGTTTTAGTGAGCGCTGAAGCAAAAGAGGCATTAAACACCTCAGCCTCCTTGGTGTTGTCTCCTCCACTAAGTAGAGGACCTACACTTTCCTTTGTTTTTTCTCTTGCTCCTAATGTATTTATAGAACCTCTGCTTATTGGTGTAACTCTAGATGTAAGTTGTTTTGTGCCTTAGTCTTTCTGATTTTGTCCCTACATGCTTGTGCGATTCTTTTGTAATCGATTTGTTCATGTTTGCACTTTTTGTAGGATTCCTTTTTGCTGTTCAGGTCATTGAAGAGCACCGAAAGGAGCCATATTGGCCTCTTCCTCTTCTGCCTATCTTTCCTTTGCATTGGGATAGTTTGCTGTTGTGCCTTTTATATGGTTTCTTTGAGAAACAGCCAGCTCTCCTTAACAACTTTTCCCCTCAGATTTTCTTCCCGTGGGACCATACCCACCAGTTGTCTGAATTTGAAAAGTCTGCCTTTTGTCCTTATTCTGCTGCTTTCACTCGGTCTTTTCGTTTTCCTCATCTTTTCCAATCAAGTTGCCCTCAACCTTCAAACTTCCAACCATTTCCTGCCTGTTAGTCAGAATCAAGTTTTAAATGGCTGTCCCCCTGGTTGCTTCCATCACCTTCTGAAACAGAAAGTTGTCCCCAATACATTCCAAGAACTTATGGGAGATTTTGTGTTTTGCTATATTATTTTTCAGCAGATATCTGGGTAATTAAAGTCCCCCATTACTACCAGGTCTTGTGTTTTTGGATATTTCTATTCTTTTTGTGGTAGAAACGCTTCATCCACCTCCTCTTTCTGATTTGGTATCCTACAGTAGACCCATATCATGATACCCTTCCTGGGTTTATTCCCTCTTTTTTTCTCTCCACTCAGAGACTTTCAACTGGTCTGCCTCTCACATCCTGCTGAATCTCAGAACAAGTACATACATCGTTGATGTACAATGCAACACCTCTTCTCTTTTTCCCTGCCTTGTTTTCCTTAATAAACTATATCCCTCTATAGCTGTGGTCCCCAACGCGGTGCGCTCATGTCCTGACCCCCGGGAGAGCACCCGCCGAAATGCCGCCGAATTTCAGCGGCATTTCGGCAGGGACACCTCTCGATGACAGCGCTTGTCACCAACAAGTGATGTCATCGAGAGGCGTCGCCCCCGAATTAGGGTGGGGACGCCTCGGCATTTCGGCGGGTGCTCCACCGCCGCAGTGGTCCTTCGTCTGGCGGGGGTTGGGGACCACTGGTCTATAGCAATATTCTAGTCATGAGATTTAACTCACCAGGTCTCTGATCCAATTACATAATCATTTTGCTTGTGTACTAAGACTTACAGTTCTTGCTGTTTATTCCCCATACTCCTTGCATTTATATATGAACAGCCAAGCTGTTGAGCAGATCCCCTCCACTGTTTACCCTGTTCTTGCTCCCATGACCCTCTTGTAATTGTCCCCCCCCCCACCTCACCCCACCCCACCCCACACACACTTGATCTACAGGCTTCTGATTGTTGTTATGGAAACTTTATTTTATTTTCACTCTTGGGTTCATAGTAAACATAAGTGGGGAGATCATGAAAATGTTTTACTTTGAATAAGGGGTCGTTAATCTGGAAAGGTTGAGAAACACTGATCTAGTGGCTAGGGCCCTGGCCTTGGAGAGTGGAGATCCATTCTGTTCCTAGCTCCACCACTCACCTGCTGAGTGATCTCTGATAAGTCACTTCCCCTCCCTGTCTCTCCCTTATGTTACACATCTGCCCTATTTGAAGGGTAAGCTCTTAAGGGCAGGGACTGTGTGTTCGCACAGTGCGTGGAAAGATGAGACCTCGAGGTGTTAATGTAATACCACTAATAATTTAAGGTGGAGGCCTAGCCAATATCAAAGTGGAGTAACTGTGTTGTAACCTGTAAAGAACAGGAAGGCACTGAAAGCAATCGGGGCTGAGGGACTGACTTATGATACTATCTAGCTGCTAGTTAGTGCTTTGCAGCAGGCGATCTTTACCGAGGAGGTCAGTACCATTATCCCCATTTTGGAGATGGGGAAACTGAGGCACAGAGAGGGGGATAGGGTTTCCCCATGGTCACCCAGCAGACTAGTGGCATAGACGGGAATAGACCCCCTGTTCTTCCGAATCCCAGTCCAGTGCTCTAACCACTAGGCCTCATGTTTGAGCAGATGTAGCTTCTCATAGTCTGTCTAAGCACCAACTGACGGCGTGAGGCAAGGAGGACTTGATGATAAGTTTCCATACATATGAAGGGTGTAAACATCAAGGAGGAAGAGGAATTGCTTAGTGCAGGAGCTAGGAGTAATGGAATAAAATCAAGACTGGGGAAACCAAGGCTGAAATCCCCTGGCTGCGAGTTGTATGAAGATGAGGAACAGAATCCAGGACAAGTGGTGGAAATCCAGTATATCTTTTGTGTATAGCTTTCAATCTAGATAGGACAGATCCCTAGATAATCTCCTGGAGGAAGCCATCCTGCATTGTCTTCAGGGTAGACTGACGGGGTGATCCAATGGGTCTTCGCCAGCTTTGGCAGAGCTGAACGTTGAGTTACTTGTGCTTTGAAGCTTGCTATTAGTGCTCAGCACCGTACTGATGGTTAATCAGCAAGATTTTGATTTTATATAATAATATTTACCAGCTGGCAGAAAATAGCTGTCTCTTCCATTCCCTGATAGGCCCTGCCTGAAGCATTCAGAGCTCAGGTGATGCTCCAGTACGTGAATGCCTTGGAGACAGGGCTCTTATTTCAGTTGTTCATGCTGGTCCATCTGTCTAAACTCCCAGATTCCCAGTTCTTCCCGGATGGGTGGGAGCCAGCGTGCAAAGATGAGTGACTGAAGGTTGGCCAATAAACTACTCTCAGTTGTCAGTCACGTTGTCAGTCACCCAGCCCTGCTCTCTGGAGCAGACGTAGATAATACTACAGCGCTCTCAGGCATAATTCTCATCTGCTTCTTTGTAAAGGACGGAAGCATCAGCCACAGCTCCAGATCTCACAGCGACGGGGGTTGGGGGAAGGGAAGGAGGGGGATGCCTGCCTCTTAATTAACTTCCTTGAGCGGTTGCCCTTGGGGGCCAAAGGAAAACCTGCCCTTGTCACAACAGATGGGAGCCTGTTGGACACGCCCGCGGAGAAGGCTGCGGGGGAGCAGTGTGGAGAGGGGCTCAGATTAAAGGCTGGATTGTATGTTTGTTTGTATTATGAAGCCTGCCGAAAAGTCTCGGAGAGGTTTTCTGTAACAGCACATCCCTTGGCTGGACTGTCTCGCAGGACTCCCATGGAAGAGACTACCTGTGATTGGGGTCTGAAGGCTGTATTCTGGGGGAGGCAGTATATCCGCGTCCACCCCAAAAAAGAAACCCCCTCCCCTCGATCACTTGGCGGAAGGAGTCAGAGCTTTATTCCATGTGAACGGTGTAACGATCTTCGGGGTCATTAAATAACAAACCAGTGAAGGAGACGGGAATAAATTTTTAATAAAACAAACTGGAGAACAGCTGCACATAGGCTTGGGTGACCAGGTGTCTGGTTTTTGACCCAAAGGCCACAACTGGGTGAGGAAATGGCATGCAGGGCCATGAATGTAGAGCTGGGGCAGGGGGTTGGGGTGCGGGAGGGAGTGTGGGGTGTGGGAGGGGGTGCAGGGTGCAGGAGGGGGCTCAGGGCAGGGGGTTGGGGTGTGGGGTGCAGGAGGGGGCTCAGGGCAAGGGGTTGGGGTGCAGAGTGCGGGGGGGGCTCAGGGCAGGGGGTTGGGGTGTGGGGAAGGGTGCAGAAGGGGGCTCAGGGTAGGGAGTTGGGGTGCGGGGTACAGGAGGGGTTCTGGGTGTGGGCTCTGGCCACTTACCTCGAGTGGCTCCTGTGTGGCAGCAGGGCAAAGGCAGGCTCCCTGGCCCTGTGCCACTCCTGGAAGTGTCTGGCACCATGTCCCTGCGGCCTCTGGGGGCAGGGCATAGGGCTCTGCGCCTGGCCCTCACCTGTGGGTACCTCCACCGAAGCTCCCATTGCCTGTGGTTCCCTGTTCCCAGCCAATGGGAGCTGCGGGGGGGGGGGAGCGGTGCCTGCAGGTGAGGGCAGTGCGTGGGGCCCTCTGCCCCGTCCCCCCTTTCCCCAGAGGCCGCAGGGACATGGTGCCAGCCATTTCCGGAAGCGGCACGGGGCCAGGGCAGGCAGGGAGCCTGCCTTAGCCCTGCTGCGCCATGGGGTTGGCAATCCCGCGGGCCCGATCCAAAGCCCTGACTGGCCGGATTCAGCTCGCGGGCCGTAGTTTGCCCACCCCTGCTCTAGATGTCTCTGTGGGTTGTACAGAGTTCCAGAGTGTGGCCTCTGGTAAATAAGGGAAACAAAGCTGGGACTGGAGCTGTGTGGAAGCCTGTTTTGTATCTGTAGTTGTAGCTGTGTCTGTATAATTAAGACAGTAAATCCATGATTCCATATAACAAGATGGGTGAGATAATATCTTTTCTTGGTCTCTTTCCCCAGCAGAAGTTGGTCCAATAAAAGATATTGTCTCACTGACCTTGTCTCTCTAATATCCTGGGACCAATATGGCTACAGCAACACTGCATACAATCCACATATCATGACAGTTTGTAACTTCAGGAATGCCAATGTTGCCCTGAATTAGGGCAGGTTCCATGTGTATCTTAACAACTTGTTAAAAGGGGGCTTCAGTGCACATTAATCTGCATACCCTAAAGAAAGTATTATAAATGAAAAACAATGTTAATTTGTGAATAGCTTGTAGAGATATTGGCAAGTGAACTTCTTTATATTATGCACTTAATTTTGCTGCATGATAAGTGAAACCTATTCCATTTTATACTAATCTGCCAAACCTTAGGGCAGCCAGTCACTGAACATTCCCTTCCTTGTCTGTGCCGTAGTGCTTGGGTGTCATACAGTAATGTGAACGGCTGTAAAAATAGAGGAGTCCAGGTAATTAATATAAACCCAGGTTTCGCTAGGACAGCGCGTGTAGCCAGACCTTGGGATCTGATTCTTATACACATTAAGGGTGCAATCCTGCTGTCAGTGAATTCAGTGACAAAACTCCCATTGACTTCAAAGTTTTAGTTCATGGCCTAAGACAGTGGTTCTTAAACGTTTGTACTGGTGACCCCTTTCACGTAGCAAGCCTCTGAGTGCCCCCCACCCCAATAAATGAAAAATACTTTTTTATATATTTAACGCCATTATAAATGCTGAAGGCAAAGCGGGGTTTGGGGTGGAGGCTGACCGTTCGTGACCCCTCAGGTAATAACCTGGCGACCCCCTGAGGGGTCCCGATCCCCAGTTTGAGAACCCCTGGCCTAAGCAATCCTCTCTGTTTAATGTCAACATTCATGTCAGTTGTTGGGTTTATGGGGAACTCCTGGGAGCTATTCCTCCCTGACTCACTGTGAATGTGGGCAAGTTCCCTAGGCCAAAATACGTGATGATTATTATTTAGATTACGCTAGCACCTAATAGGCCCGAACCATGATCAGGCCCACTTTGTGCTGAGCACTGTGGAAACACATAATGAAAGCGAGTCTCTGCCTTTTACAGTCTAAACAGATAAGCCAGACAAAGGGTAAGAGAGAGGAAGGATCGGCCTTTTGTCTGTGTTTGTACCGCCCCTGGCACAATGGGATCCTGGTGCATGACAAGGGCAATACAAATAATAAAGAATACTAATTATCCCCATTCTGCCGCAGAGGATCAGAGAGAGGGAACATGGCGGGGTTGGGAATTGGTCTCAGGTCTCAGGCATCCTGATTCAGTGCCGAGATCACCCGTCCTCTATAAAATATGATCTCTTAGGGCCTGGACAATCTCAACTTCTGCTGAATTCAAAGGGAGGTGGGGGAGTGTCACTGTGGAGGCCAAGCTGTAAATGATTATTTAAAAGTGCCCCAATATGGACTGAGGAGCCCAACTGGAGGCAGCCAGCTTTGGAAATTGCAGCCGCACCCTGTCAGAGCGGATTTCCCCCATCTGTAAAAAGGGGCTGTAACCCCTTATCTTCCGTATGGGGATTGCCTGAGGGACTAATGCTATACAGTGCTTTGAGATCCTTGATGGAAGGTGCAGTACAACCAGTGCTCGGAGCTAAAGGGGACGGGAGACAATGCCTCCAGCTTTGAAGTGAGAGGGTGGAGCATTTCAGGAGCTTTCCAGCTCTTTTCCAGCGGAAGAGGTATGGGAAGCCTGCTGCATGTGCCTGAAGGAAGGAAGGGCCCCTGAGCAAAACCAGCTCTGATTGGCTGCCTTCTCCATTGTCCCACCTCCCAGGGAAGGGCAGCCAATCAGAAGTGGATTTCCCTTTATGGTGAAAAGTTTTCATTCTAGCCTCCAAACCCCAGATCACAGGGAGTTAACAGGACTACAAACAGCTGCTGTGTCTCCTATCCAGAGGGGGGCTGCATTCTGGCAACACCCGTGTCTAGTTTCTAAAGCACGTTGGGATCCTTTGAGATTTGTGTCACGTTATCATCTACTAAGGGACATTATTTGGCTGGGCCCTCGTACCGTAGAGCCACGTTGCACCAAGAGACTTGCCTTGACCCTCCTGTCACAGGCTGGCTGGCCTCTTTAAGGGGTGATGGGTCCCAGCCCTGCCTCTGATGAACTTTCCTCACCTTCCCAGGTGGAGAGAATGAGTAATTCACATCAGGCCTGGGCAGGCAGGGCAGATAGGAGAAGCCTGTGGAGACCAAGAGAGAGTGGAGAGGACCCAAGGCCTCCTCTTCCAAGGGAGAAGGGAGACTCCAGGTAGAAACCTACTGTTTGAGTGGGAGCAGAAAGGCGATGCAAGCAACCTACACAAAGACTCTTCTTAGCTCCCAAGGACAGAACTGTGGAGTGCAGAAAGGCTGGAGCGTAGGGAGCAAGCAGGCTGAAGGAAAAGCAGGGGGTTCTGTTTTCCTTAATAAACTAGCCCCCCAAGAAGCATGGGGGGAGGTGTTACTGGACACGTGAAAGCCTTGCCTGAGTTACTGAGGAGTCTGAGAGGGGAAACTGAGGCAACAGAGAACATGAGCTTGCCGTGGGTCGGTGTCACAGTGAGACATCCCAACAGACCAGCTCCAGCTCAGGAGCTTCTCAGCCTGCTTAGAGCACTGGTCAAGGTGGGGCAGTGTTTGCCCCTTAATGAGGATGCTGTGCTGGGGGGAAGCTGCTTGATGGACAGCTATATAGACTTTATCCACAGGCCAGATGCAGCAGGACTGGCTTCCCCCACACTGCCCCAGCTCTGACCTAGACAGAGCCTGTCGTGGAGTGGAATTTAGGGATTGCCTAAATGGCTTAGAGCTATGGTCTGTCTAGTCCAGGGTGCTGTCTCCGGCAGTGGCCAGCCTCCCATGCTTCTGAAGAAGGTCTAAGAACCCAGCAATAGGTTCGTGCGGGATAATCTGCCTGCTATGAAGATCTCGTCTTCATCCCCAATAGTTAGAGATTTATTTAAACTCTGAAACATGAGCAATGTTATTGTTAACATTCATGATGAGAACTCTGGATAGTCTTGTTATCCCTATAAACGTCCGTTCCTCTTTCGAGCTTGCAAAATTCTACGTCTCAATGATACGCTGTGGCAGTTAGTTCCACAGTCTAATTCCACGTTGTGCGAAAAAGCAATTGCACATTGAGTGAAAGGCTAGAGCATAGTCCCATTATGGTCCGTTCAGTCCTTGGTCCCTCTGTCAAAATTGCCAACACTATTGCTAATGATCAGGTAGCCACATTGGACAGAGGCCACCACCCAATGCTAGCGACTTAAGGTCACTAGCAGTTGGTGGGATTTGACCTAATGACCTGTAAGTCAGAAGCCCCGTGTCTCATTACCAATCCCTTCTGAGATAGCTACGTCCCTTGGCAAGTGCCTTACTGTTCTCTCTTCAAAAACACAACAAAATTCCCTTCCCTTGTTACTGGCCTGCTCTGGCACTGGTGGAAACAAAGGGTGTGTTTGGGCATCTCTTTAAATGGTGAGGAAAAACACGCAGGCATTGGTACAAATCTTGAGTCTTGAAGCTTCACGTGTGGGAACCAGTTTAAGCTGAAAATAGCCCCGAGTGAGTGCGGCGAGGTCATAGATAGCATGAGTCACTAATGCCTTCTCAAATCCTCTGCATTTGATTTTCCCTGGCGTAACTCTGGCTCAGCAGTGCCTGGAAATATCCTGTCACTCTGTTTCCATACAGATTCAGCTTCTTGCAGGGCTGCTCTTCAGAGATTTAACCCACCTCTCGGGAGAGCCAGGGCAAGTGGGAGTGGTTTTTAGGGCTAGTGTTTATACCCTATGCAGTTGCTTTGTTAGAGTGGCTTTCATCTGAGTCACCTTGGCAGATATTACCTAGTTCACCTGTGAAAGCCAGGTTTGCAGGTCAGTGCTAGACTGACGTTTCCAGAACCCTTTGGACCCTGCTGCTGCTATCTGTGAGTAGCTGGTGAAGGTGAAAATTGGCAGCAGTTGGATGCCGCATTCTTTGCACACTGAAAAAATCCCATTGGAACGTGAGTTTGGATGCAGAAGAAATGCAGGATCAGGCCATGAGCAGATGTGATCTCATGTAGGGAATAATAGCCGGGTTGTGATTTACTGAGAGCCATGTGTGTGCTGGGTGCTGTACGGCAGTCTCTGCCTCAAGACATTTCTAATCTACATTGGATCAAGTGTTCAGTTCAGACACAGGTGCCATCTGGCCAGTTTCACAGCAGCACAGACACCATTTGCTTTCCTTGGGGAGTCTACCACTGAATGGTTTTGCAGAGGATGATGTATGTGTGGAGGGAGGAGAGAAGGAAGATTTGGGTAAGGACATGATGCTCATCAAAGCCTGGGGGGAGACATACATGCAGAGATTCCCACTTGTGTAAGTTTCTAGTTTATTTCATGTGCGTCACCCCATGGTCCTTCATTGGGTTCGTTGGGCCCTCTGTGCAACTGTTTCCCAATTACCTCCTGGGGTTCGTTAACTGTCCCAGAGGATGTAGGATGAATCTGGGCACATCTGTCCAGTTCCTTGCACTGCTGCCATCCCCACCTCACTGCTGAACTGAGGCCCTATGTAGCAGGAGAGCGGTGTGATGAATTAGTGCCGGGAGGGCAGGCCCACTGGAAGGAGTGCAAAGAAGAGTGCGGCAGAAGTGAACAAATGGCAGGGGACATGGCTGGCGGCAGTTCAGGAGTGGAGGGG
Organism: Mauremys mutica; assembly: GCF_020497125.1. Classification (NCBI taxonomy): domain Eukaryota; kingdom Metazoa; phylum Chordata; order Testudines; family Geoemydidae; genus Mauremys; species Mauremys mutica. The sequence goes on along the minus strand of NC_059076.1, from coordinate 135,768,944 downwards.
GCTCCACTAATGTACTTTGCGTGTGTAAGGAAGGGAGGAGAGGTGGTTAACAGAGCGGGCTGGGACTTTGGATTCAGATCTCCCATTCCTAGCTCTGCCATGGGCTTCCTGTCTGAGCTTGGGCAAGCCGACTGCAATGGCCATTTGAGGAGATATGTCCACACTCAGAAAAAGTAGGTATTGTTAACACATTGCCTCAGCCAGTTAATGTGTTGTGTGAAAATCCTTGTGGAGACGTGTTAGGTAAGACATTAAACACACTTTTTTTTTTTCCTCGTGTGGGCCTAGCCTTAATCTCTCTCCCCCAATTTCCCCTCTGGGAAGTGGGGATCAGAACTGCAGCTGGTCAGAAAACAGATTTTCTATCCCACAGAAAATGTTGGGACAAAGCTGAAATTTTGAAAAAAAATTTGCAAAACAAATTCTGGGGAAAAAAATTTGCTTCGGGTCAGTCAAAACATTTCATTTTTGAGTTTGATCTTTATTTTTAAAAAAATATACAATTTTGAAATGAAAAATCAAAACTTTTTTTTCATCCAAAAATGTCAGTTTTCTCTGCTGTGGGGTTTCTCCACCTCCCCCCAACACAAAACATTGAAATTGATAAGATTTCCTGAATATTTTTGGTGTTGTTGAAATTGCATTTTCGGATGGAAAACTCCTTGGATGAAAACTTTCCAATCAGTTCTGATCATCCTTCTTTTGTCTGTCTTGCTTGTTTAGACCCCAAGTTCTATAGGGAAGGAGCTGTCCTTTACTATGTGTGTGGACAGCACCTGGCACATTGAGGGCTTGTCTATACTATGGCTTACGTCGATGTAATTTACATCACGCAGGGGTGTGAAAACACCACCCCACTGAGCGATGTAAGTTGCATCAACTTAAAGAGCTGTCTGCACCGCACTGTGTAGGTGGGAGACACTGTCCCACTGACGGTGCTTCCACCTCTCATTGAGATGGAGAAATTAGGTCAACGGGAGAGCACTCTCCTGTCGACTTTGCACGTTTTCGCCAGACGTGCTACATCGGCACTGCTGCACCAATGTGGTGGTGAAGACCGGCTCTGGGACTGTGAGGAACAGCCTGACACTCTCCTCCCTAGGAATAGGTTAGTCAGTACCTACCAGAGTTGGGAGAAGATCCTACATCTGATTCCATAGAACTTTTCTAGCACATCCTCTCTGAGCCTTTATCGTGGCTGGTGGAGGAAGGCCAAGCAGGGACATGGGACTGGGTGCTACATAGGGTGGGGGCAGAATTCTGCATCTGTGAGCACAAGGTGAAAGGTGAGGAGTAGGACAGGGAGTGCAGGTGACCTGAGGTGACCCTGCACCCTCATTAGTGAGAGAGGTGCCTCATGGCAGGAATGAGGGTGAAGAGAGACACCTGGTACCTTATCAGCACAGTGAGAATCACACTTATGCCAGGCATGCCCGCTCCTCTCCATGCCCTGCCCCTTTTCTACCCGGTAAGGGGGCAGGCATACAACCTTGGGGTAAGTTCTTTGTACTCAGCAGTTTCTACTGGTGCAACTTCCAATGCAACAGAGCAAACTCGCCACTCCCCTCCCCAGCCCCCCCAGCAAGGACTGGCAGGATGGAGGCTTAGGCATAGTCCCAGAGCCTGGATTCAGACCACACCATGCAGCTCACCTGGAGCTGTCGAGCGCAGCTGTCAGGTTGGAAGGGTCAGGGTGTCGGCCACTGGCATCCGAAGAAGGAGCGTGTATCACGTTTGGAGCGACTGGAATAAACCCCATTGATTTTTGCCCCCCAGGCCGCCAATTTCAGACTAGACCGTTTCAGCTCCCCGTATTGCCCAGCTCGGATGTGCATTGCGAAGGTCATGGCTAGCTGTGGCTTTTAGAGGAGACTGTCTAGGCAGGAGCAAGTTCTGGAGGACAGCCAAGTGGAATTCTTCCACCGGACGAGCCAGGATGTCAGAGATTGTTTAGGTTTTGTCTCCCCTGTAGTTCCCCCTCGGGGTCCATTAGTGCTCCTCCCTCGCCCAGGGAACGGGGCTGCAGTTTTGTGCCCATCGGGCTCCATTTCTAATTGGGTTCGAAGTACGGAGGTTGGAAAGCAAGAGGAGACTTCCCAGGTTCTCAGGGAGTTTGCACATCGGGATGGAAGGACTCGATGGAGCACCGAAGTGTCATCTGCCCTGAGCAGGTCCGGTTGTCTTCCCACCCAACCCAGACTCAGCAGTTGCAGTCAGGTTTGGGTCACCTGGTGCAATAGGGCTCTGTCCCTATATTAGAGTTTTGGGCATTGCCGGAGTAATGGGATGGGAATGAGCCAAGGAGCATGGACGCTAAATACTAGACAGGTCAGGTTAATTCGAGGGTGGGACTATAAATTATAACCGAAAGCAGAGCTTTCTGTAGTGACTGTGTCTAGTTAGCCGTGTTGTCCACCAACGGTGGTGCCTTTGGAACCTCTCTCTAATGATCAGACCTTGCACAGCCTTTGCCCGAACATTTCCTTGTGTTCAGTGTCACCTTTGCACACTCCTAGAATCAGGAGCCAGGGCACTTTCCCCTATGAATGTCTGCCCGTACAACAGCAGGGTTCCTGCCCATTGGGGAATCAATGGTCAGTGGTGGTGATGCACCTGAGTGCTGATGGTCCATGATACAAGAACAAAAGGTCATTCACTAAAACTAAGGGTTAGTCAATGTGGAATCAGTGAAAGGCAATGCTGTTACGTGCAGTGTGTTGTGCACCTCTGGAATTTGCTGCCTCAGCAGACTGAGTCACATGATGCAACTTTAGAAAGGGACGGGTGATTTTATCACCACTCACGACAGTTTTTTGTTATGTAAAATAAGATGTAACATCATCAGAGACTTCCCTCTCATGGTCTGTGTTACAGTAACATCACCGGCCAAGGAGTTGAAACGGAGAGTTTAGGAACCATGAGAACATAGGCATGACCATACTGGATCAAACCAATGGTCCATCTAGTCTGCATCCTGTCTTCGACAGTGGCCGATGCGAGGTGCTTCAGAGGGAATGAACAGAACAGGGCAATTTCTAGTGGTCCGTCCCCTGTCATCCTGTCCCACCTTCTGGCACTCAGAGGTTGAGGGACACCTGGAACACGGGGTTGCATCCATGACCATGTTGTCTAATAGCTTTTGTTGGACCTGTCCTCCATGAACGTATCTAATTCTCTTTTGAACCCAGTTATACTTTTGTCCTTCGCAACATCCCATGGCAACGAGTCGCACAAGTTGGCCACGCCTTGTGTGAAGAAGTACTTCCTTATGTTAGCTTTAAACCTGCTGCCTATTGAATTTCATTGGGTGACCCCTGGTTATGGGAAGGAGTAAATAACACTTCCCTAGTCACTCTCTCAACACCACTCATGATGTTATAGACCACTATGATATCCCTCCTTAGCTGGCTTTTCTGAGCTGAACAGTCGCAGCCTTTTTAATCTCCCCTCAAATGGAAGCTGTTCCATCCCCCTAATCATTTTTGTTGCCCTTCTCTGTACCTTCTCCAATTCTAATAAATCTTTTAGAGATGGGGTGACCAGAACTGCCCGCAGTATTCAAGGTGTGGGCGTAACATGGATTTATATAGTGGCATTATGATAGTCTGTTTTATTATCTATCCCTTTCCTAATGGTTCCTAACATTCTGTTCGCTTTCTTGATTGCTGCTGCACATTGAGCAGCTGGTTTCAGAGAACTATCCACAATGACTTCAAGATCTTTCTTGAGTGGTAACAGCTAATACAGACCCCATCATTTGATGTGTATAGTTGGGATTATGTTTTCCAACGTGTATTACTTTGCACTTATCGACATTGAATGCCATTTGCCATCCGAAGAAGTGAGCTGCAGCTCACGAAAGCTCATGCTAAAATAAATTTGTTAGTCTTTAAGGTGCCACAAGTACTCCTGTTCTATTTGCCATTTTGTGCCCAGTCACCCAGTTTTGTATGATCCCCTTGTAATTCTTCACAGTCAGCTTTGGTCTTAACCATCTTGAGTCATTTTGCATTGTCTGCAAATTTTTCCTCCTCACTGTCCTCCCCGTTTTCCAGATCACTTATGAATATGTTGAACAGCACTGGTCCCAGTACAGATCTTTGGGAGACGCTGCTATTTACCTCTCTCCATTCCAAAAAGTGACCATTTATTCCTACCCTTTGTTTCCTATCTTTTAACCATGAGATGGCCTTCCCTCTTATCCCATGACTGCTTACTTTGCTTAAGAGCCTTTGGTGAGGGACCTTGTCAAAGCCTTTGTGGAAGTCTAAGTACACTATAGTCGCTGGAACACCATTGGTCCACGTGCTTGTTGATTCCCTCAACGAATTCTAACAGATTGGTGAGGCATGATTTCCCTTTACAAAAGCCATGTTCACTCTTCCGCAACATATTGTGTTCATTTATGTGTCTAATAATTCTAGTGTTTAGTATAGTTTTAACCACTTTGTTGGGTACTGAAGTTAGGCTTGCCAGCCTGTAGTTGCCAGGATCACCTTGGGATCCTTTTAAAAAATCGGCTTTACATTAGCTATCCTCCAGTCATCTGGTACAGAGGTTGATTTAAGCAATAGGTTACACACGACAGATAGTAGTTTTGCAGGTTTCATATCTGGGTTCCGTCAGAATTCTTGGGTGAACACCATCTGGTCCAGGTGACATACTACTGTTAAATTAATCAGTTTGTTCTAAAACCTCTTCTATTGACACCTCAACCTGGGACCGTTCCTCGGATTTGTCCCCTAAAAAGAATGGCTCAGGTGTGGGAATCTCCCTGACAGCCTCTGCAGTGAAGACTGATGCAAAGAATTCATTTAGCTTCTCTACAATGGCCTTGTCTTCCTTGAGTGCTCCTTTAGTGCTTTGATTATCTAGTGGCCTCACCGATGGTTTGTTTGGCAGGCTTCCTGCTTCTGATGCACTTAGAAAAAAACTTGCTGTTTTAGTTTTGTGTCTTTTTGCTAGTTGCTCTTCAAATTCCTTTTTGGCCTGCCTCTCCGCTAGGCCACCCTGCCTCTCTAAATTAATCTGCCCCGCCCTAATGAAAATCAAAATGGGCCCAATCCAATGCCTTCCCATTGGTTTTAGTGAGTATCTTCAGTAGCTATTGAGTGCGGCAACAGCTGTTCAGGCAGAGTTGTGTAGGGGAAGGGTCGTAGGCTGGAGTGTTAGAAATTCTAACCCCACTGCTCTCGCTAAATTGATTTGTGGCTTTGGACAAGTCATTTGGCTTCTCTGTAAAATGGGGGATAATCATTCCAACCTACAGCCCTTCACGCGACGATGGGGACGAATGACTGTTGTGCAGCGCTTGGAAGATACAAAGTGCTAGCGAAGGACTCGCTATTAATAGTTGTGATCTGCTTGTTCTTGACAGTTAGACGTAAGACTTAAACCATTAACGTGGCCGGCAAGTGTCTGAGTCACCAAAACCTCACTTTCAGTCGGGGAAATAACCCTTTTAGTTTCGGAGGTGGTTGTTGAGAATTAATTCATTATCGATTAACTCAGGATTTTTCTGGGAGTTTAGGCATGAACTGTGCCAAGAGGTGTTAAATCAACATGAGAAAATTGGGCCATCAAACTGTGCAGGCCAGGAGTTTAATTTTGGCTGAGAGTCACATATGCTTTCTTACTTCAGAGCTCTTATTTGGCTGTTACTGAGCATATAGCTTCTTCATTACCCCCACCCCTATCCCGCATCATTTGATCTATTGGGTGCCTATTACACTAACATCTGAACCTCTCAGTCTTTAATGTAGCTGTCATCCCCACACCCCTGTGTGGTAGGGAAGTACTGTTATCCCCACTGTAAAGGTGGGGAAACTGAGGCACAGAGCAACTAAGTGACTTGGCCACGGTAATGCAGGAAGTGTGTGGCAAAGCAGGGAGTTGATCCCAGGTCTCTGGCTAGCACTCTAAGCCCTGGCTCGTACTCCTTTCATTCAGTTCGAAGCTTTGGAGGTCAGGCGCACACATGCAGAGCAATATAAATTGTTCCATGGTGGAACTAGCTCACTGCTATGGGGGCTGCTGCCAAGTTAGGCCCCGCCCCTTTGCGAGGAGGGACTTGCTATAAAGGGGGCAGGGAGAGGGTTGAGGAAAGGAGAGTAATCAAAACCGTGGCTCCCTCCCCTCTCTGCACCAGGGGAGCTGGCTGGCTGGGCAGCGGGGAGGTATGCTATACCCTGTTTTGCAATGTCTTCAGGGCAGCGCACTGCCCCCTCCGGTAGGCTCGATGGTAAAAACATAGTCCACCCTGCGCAGCAGGGAGGTCAAACCTGTTCTCTGCAGAGGCCCAAATTGCCTTTTCAGTCCGAGTCCAGGGGCCAGCACTAGAGAGCTCACTAGCAAGAGGCTAATTTTGAGGTCTGTGGGACTGCAGAAGGTGCCTCTCTTTAGCTAAAGAAGTTAAAGACCCGTGCAGAGCTAATTCAAGGCCTCTTATTGCTTTATTAAACACGGTTCCCTCCTCAGCTCTTCCCACTAGGCCTCCTGTTCCCTCAGGCCCCCTCAAGTGCAGTGCAGGCAGTTATAGGCAGGTCATTTTGAAGTAAGTGGCATGAGGTCAAGGCCAAGAAAAGGATCTTGGTGCTGAATTGACACCCCTGCCGTGTACATGAGCACTGATTATTATTAATTGGTTGTATTGGGGTAGCACCCAGGAGCCCCATTCATGGACCAGGACCCCACTGTGCTAGGTGCTGTACAGTCACAGAACAAAATGTCCGTTCCTGCCCCAAAGAGCTTACAATGTGACTGCTGTCTGAGCATTAAAGAATTAAGCTGGTGTAACCCACACGCCTCCTGGGTGTGGTGTTCTGTCCCATCCAGTGGCACCAAGACCACTTAGAAAGACCGAGTCTGCTCTACAGCCTTAACTAGGAGCCATATGGCTTGCGGCTCATGCACTAAGCTCCAGAAGCCCCAGGTTCGATCCCGCCCGCTGACGACCAGGGTCTGTCAGTATTACACTGGCATATGACATCATTTAAAACTGGACCCTAAGACAACATGGGAAGTTCTAAAAACTCCTTTCCTCTGGCAGCCTGGGAGAGCTGGTCCAGACAAATGAAATGTGTACCCACGGCCTGCACCGAAAACTCTGCACTTAGTGTGGCTGTATTGACCTCGCAGTATATCTGACCCCAGGCTGAAATTAGAAATTGGCCATCCAGACCCCTGTAGACCTCACCATGCAGCTGTCAGACCCAAGAAAGAACGGTCTAATCCTACGAAGAGCAAGCATAGCCGGAGATGTAATGGTAAATGCTAACAAATAAGCAAACTCTGGGGAAGGGATATTTATTCAGTCAGGAAATTTAGGCTTGAAATTAGACGAAGGTTTCTAACCATCAGAGGAGTGCAATTCTGGAACAGCCTACCGAGGGAAACAGTGGGGGCGAAGGACCTCCATGACTTTAAGATTAAGCTAGATAAGTTTATGGAGGGGATGGTATGATAGGATAATGGGTTTTGTCAATAGGTCAATAACATGCCACAATGGTAATTAGTACAAAGGGTCAATGATAGGATATTGTTAGCCTTTTTCCAGAGGGTCTGGCTGGAGAGTCTTGCCCGCATGCTCGGGGTTCAGCTGATCGCCATATTTGGGGTCGGGAAGGAATTTTCCTCCAGGGTAGATTGGCAGTGGCCCTGGAGGTTTTTCGCCTTCCTCCGAAGCATGGGGCAGGGGTCGCTTGCTGGTGGATTATCTGCTACTAGAAGTCTTTAAATCATGATTTGGAGCATTCAACAGCAGAGTCAAGGGAGAGAATTATTTCAGGAGTGGGTGGATCGGCTTATGTGGCCTGCATCTTGCAGGAGGTCAGACTAGATGATCATAATGGTCCCTTCTGATCTTGAATTCTATGATTCTATGACCCTAACCGTAACCCTAAACCAACTGCTAAATACTCTGGTTTCTGTTCAGAGCAATGTGAGCAGAGGAATATAGCACTGGACTGGGATGCAGAAAACTGGGTATTTTTTTCCTGGCTCTGCAAGTGTCCTTGGGCAAGTTGTCACCTCTCTCTTCCTCAGTTTCCGCATGTGTAAAATGGTCGTAATGGTACCAACTTCCTTCGTAAAGCATTTTGAAATCGACTGCTGAAAAATGCTAAGACCTAGCTGTTATGACTGAAGAGAGTCACAAGAAAGCCTTGCCTGGGGGCACCATTATCCTACCTCTGCTTGCTGCGTGGGTTCTTGCCCTGTTTCGGAAGCAGATGGTACTGGACACCATCTGGGAAAGGATACTGGAGTAATGGACCAGTTTCAATTCCCAGGATCCTGCATCTCATCCCCTACTGCCCTGTGGCTAGGCCGTATGTTTCCAAATCAATATCGCTGCTGAGCAGTGTTTCTGGCTGTATTTTTTTTCCTGTTTGTGTGCATGATTTTTGACTCTGACAATCCTAAGCCTTCGTTTGTAGATAGATCACCTCATAAAAGCCACCTCTAGCATCAGGTAGGCTGTCCAGGTGCTATGGCAGCCATCTTCAGCAACTGTGGCTACTGGGAGCTGCAGGTGGCCGTGCCTGCGGACGGTCAGTGTAAACAATCGGTCTTGCGGACCGCCAGCGGATTACCCTGACGGGCCTGTAACGGGTCGGACTCACCCCTGCGGCGCCTCCTGCTGGTTGCTCTGGGGAATTAGCTCTCTCCAGCGTCCGGAGCGCCCTCTGCAGGCCGGTGATCCGCCTGTCTTTTGGCCCCGAGTCCCTCCCTGGACCCCGGTGCCCCTTTAACTGGGTCTCCCCCTCCCCAGGGGAACCCCCACCCTACTATCCCCACTTCGCCTCAGTAGTGGCTACTGCCCAGTCTCTATCTAGCCCCCATTCGCTGAGGCAGACTGCAGTATCCAGTACTCATCATCGGCAAAGGGGGTTTGGACCTGCTGCCTTGCCTACCCCTAGGTTGCCCCCTACAACCCCCAGTACCTCTTAGCCCTCTACTAGGCCGCAGCCTGGGGCTTTCCAGGCCAGAGCTCCCCAGCTCCTTAGCCTGTCCCCAGCCCTGCTTCACTCAGGTACCTTGTCTCAGCTCCTAAGCAGCCAGGCCCATCTCTCTCTATAGCCAGAGAGAGACTCTGGCTCCTGGCTTCCCTGCCTTCTTATAAGGCCCTGTTCCTCAGTTTGGGGCGTGGCCCCCAGCTGCAGCCACTTCCCTAATCAGCTCGGGCTTGAGAGCCACCGCTCTCAAGCCCTGTCAGGCCACTTTTTAAACCCCTTCTCAGCAGGAGCAGGATCCACCCTGCTACACGGCCACATGTCGCAGGTTGCCCACCGCTGGTCTAAGGGCCTGTCTACACAGTAATGCTACAGCAGCACAGCCGCAGGTCTCAGCTACACCACTGAAGGGGTTTTTCCATTGCTGTAGTAAATACACCCCCTTGAGAGACTAGGTCAGTGGAAGAATTCTTCCATCGACCTAGTGTCTGTACCGGGACTTAGGTTGGCTTAATGACATCTCTCAGGGGTGTGAATTTTTCACACGCCTGAGCAACATGGCTATGTCAACCTAAGTATTAGGTGAAAACCAAGTAAGTGTTTTGAGGCCATAATACATGGTCTCCAATCATGCTTTCCCTATGGGAGGACAAAGCTGACCAAGGCCAGGTGTTTATTGCTGGGATATGCAAACAGGAAGCGATTTCTACTCTGCTGTCAAGGGAGATCCAGGCACCAGCTAATATGATGGGTGACTTAATTATGTACAGTTCTGGGACACTTCGGATCAATGCTGAGGATGCTGGCAAGTTGCCGATGTGGCACTCGGGGGTTGCAAAATTTGGATGGCCCCTGCGCTAGAGGGGAAAGGTGCCTTATCTCTGCCTACATAGGGCAGAGAGCCGTGGGGGTGTGGTGTTGACCATGGCGGTTCCTTGGCCGATGATGTATATGGGAAAGGTAGTGATCAGGTTGATCTTCACCCAGCAACTTGAAAATCTGTCTTCCACTACCTGTCCTTCCAAAGCAGGGGTCCCCAACATGGTGCCCACGGGCACCATGGCACCCACGGGGGCATCTAAATGCGCCTGCGTCCTGGCCGGCGGTGGAGCATCCGCCAAATTTCTGCAGCATTTCAGCGGCGAGGTGTCGCCTCCGAATTTCGGCGGCATTTCGGCGGCGACGCCTCTCGATGACGCTGCTTGCCGCCGACAAGTGACGTCATCGAGAGGTGTCGCCGCCGAAATGCCACAGAAATTTGGCGGCATTTTGGCGGGTGCTCCACCGCCGCCACGGTCCTTCGTCTGGTGCCCGCCAGACGAAAAGGTTGAGGACCACTGTTCCAGAGTTCCTCTTGGTGCTTAATGGAATTATTAGACGGGGCTGCATTCATACGGTTATTGGAGGTGGCTAGGCGAAGACAGCTACTTTCAACCACCTCTGGTTGCCCCCTCTCTCTGCCCCCCCGCAAGAGGGTGACAGTCAGGAGGGATGCTGCTGCTGGCAGCTCAGGGCACAATTCTCCATGGGTCAAGGCATTCTTGATACAGGGTCCTTGGCGCCCTACCCCTGGAGATGAGATGAGGCTGAGCCTTGATATCTTCAGAGTACTCAGTGGAAGACTCCTCTCTTTGAACAGGCCTCCCCTTAATAAAGGGGGCCAAAAGCAACCCCAGCATCCTTTCCCATGTACGCAACCTACCAGAATGATCCTTCGGAAACACAGCAAGAAGGGCAGAGATTATGGTCCTAGTGTGCTCATCCCTGTCAGTGGCACCTGGATACTACGGTGATGGATGCATTAAAAACCGGTGGAGAGGCAAGGCTGTTCTCTGTACCCTGTGTAGCAAGAAGACGGTGGGGAAGAGCTTGGACGAGGCAGGAATGGTACCTAGAGGTCAAGGAGAGGTAAATGGTGACTGATAGCTAGTGCTTGGTGCCATAACGTTCTGTTCCAAAGGAAGAAAATCCTAGCTTGTAAATGACTGAAAGCAGACGTGGGATGAGTCAGGAAGTTACTGAGCTCTGGGACAATGTTAAATAACTAAGGACATGTGCAAATCTCTGCTTCCTGGTTTGCTTATCAGGGGTGAATACCATGTTTCTGGACCTCTAGGTTCACGGCCTCTTTAAAATGTTCCCAGCAAATAAACAAGCCACTGATACACTTGAGAAATGCATGGCTGGGATAAAGCGGTAGCCATGTGTTTCTCATGAAGGTAATGGGAGCCTGATTTTTGAAGTGCTGATCACCTGTAGCTTCTGCTGACTTCAGTGGGAATTTTGGGTTCTCTGAAAAGCAGGCCTGGGGACTATTGCAATGAACTGGGGTGTGTGTGTGTGTGTGTGTGTGTGTGTGTGTGTGTGTGTGTGTGTGTGTGTGTGTGTGTGTGTGTGTCCTCTGCTGAATATAATCAGTCGTGCTCAGCTGTGTATCACATAGGCCCTATACTGCTATCAACTGATGGAGATTCTTAGGTGGCAGAGGCCTATGCTTTTTGGAGCAGGAAACACTATCCCAACTGTCAGTTGAAGTTCCGAATGGCCATGACACGCAGCATAGCACTCCCATGAAGTCCTAGGTGACCGCAGATTTGTTATGATATATTAACATAGCTCAGTAAGCCTTGCTGTTTACCTCAGCAGAAATGAGCACCTGGTTATTTTTCACTAGGTTGCAACCACTGATGATGTCGCAGTAAATTAACCTGCAAGGCCAAGATCCCTGAACAGTCTTGTCATCTGGCAGCACCCAGACATGCGGTGTTTTTGCATGTTTGTTGAGTCAAATTCTGAAGAAGTAAAGCAAGGTGAAGTAAAATCAAAGGCTTCTTAAAACAAGCAATGGTTCTTCTCGAGCAGACGGACTATTTCAAGGACAGACGCAGGGCAGCATTAATCATTGCAAACTTATTGATTCTCTCCTTGGACAAAACACAGGGCTGACTCCAGGCACCAGCATTCCAAGCTGGTGCTTGGGGCGGCAGTCTGCAAGGGGCAGCAGTCCCTGTTGTTTTGCCCCCAAGCAGCGCGCCGAATTGCCGCCGTGGGTGACGGGAGCAGTCCATGTCCCCTTAGGGCGGCAGGCGCGTTTCCGCGGTGGCAGCAATTCGGCGGCAGCTTCTATGTTTAGCTGTCCGCGGCGGCTTCAGCTAAACATAGAAGCTGCTGCCTAATTGCCACCACCGCGGAAACGCGCCTGCCGCCCTAAGGGTACACGGACTGCTCCCGCTGCCCGCGGCGGTAATTTGGGGTGCTGCTTCGGGCAGCGAAAACGGTAGAGCGGGCTCTGACAAAACATAGCAGAATATCAAAAACTGGTTTTAGGTCACTCGCAGTTTACAAGGGGGAACAATAAACCTTGCCACCCTGAATGTGAATCACAGTTTGCTCCAGAGATACTAGACATGCTGTAAGGAGAAATCTGATGGGGTTTTTTGGGGGAGGGTGGTTATATTTTGCAACTCCTTAGTCCAAACTGATTTCAAATCTCTTTATAAGAGAAGGGGAAAAAATAGAAATAAAAAACAAAACCTCTATAGTCAACCTAGGAAAACTGCCTTTTAATGATTACCTAAACACAAAATAGACATATGATATGCAGTTCTGAGGCTCCAATACAGACTAATTTAGATAATCTAGTAGTTTACATTTCATATGACTCACATCATCCATTTGTATCACAAAGCACTTTGTAAGGTTTGCATACAGCTTTACCTATAAGCTTGGGATCACTTTAACAGCTGTTGAAATGCAGCCACTTCTGCAGTGCAAAGTGGTGACAGTTTAACAGTACACAACAGGAAATGGCACATATCGTATCTAATTGAAACTGAAGGGAATATTTTAGCTACAGGAAGTCAAATGTAATTATCTGAGTTGAAATTTGGCTGGAACACCAGGGCTCATGCCCTTACTCTTATTTGAAAGGCAGTGTGACGGATATCCTGGGCAAACCGTATTGAATTAAACTTTTTTGAATTACATTTAAGTATTTTAGGAATTCATTGTATTAAAAATGCAATTAGTTGGGGATTGGGCCTGCTTTGAGCAGGGGGTTGGACTAGATGATCTCCTGAGGTCCCTTCCAACTCTGATATTCTATGATTATTGTGGGATTGCATGTAACTTCTTTATGGAGGAAACAAAGGCTAATGTAAACCCTGGGAAGTGTTATGAGCTTCAAAGGACCCTTTGGAACAATGTGAGCTTTTGAAAGCTAAATGGGTTTCCCAGAAAGCATCGAGGGAGAAGTACACTCAAATGTCAACTCCTCTGGGTATGCAAAAATTCAGCTTTCGTAGCTTCTCAAGGTGGAGGGGACCTTTTGTCTGCTTATCACCTGTTACATGAGGACAGATCCAGAAGGCCCAAACTGGATTAAAGAGTGACTCTCAGTTTCATGGGGATGCTTTACTCTGAGCCAAAGTGGTTATGAACTCGTAAGCAATGCAGAACCCCTGAGTGGGGTTTGAAGAGCTGTGTACTGGCCAGAGCCCTTGTTGGAGACGGGGTGATCTCTGGTACGCTAATTGGCATGTGCTTTTAATGTTTCCTCAGTAATGCTTTCAGCTTGAGAATAAATGTGCTTGCTTAGAAAGGGCTGCGTGGTACTTTGTAACGGCTGGTAAGTACACACTGTGTACCAACAGGCCTGCTGAGACAGTCTGCATTTTGGGGGATTCACCGTGTAGGCAGAGAACTGTGCAGCCTGGAAAAACCTTGGGCAGGAGGGAGAGAGATGCATGTCTCCACCCGTGAGAGGTGACAGCTGGAGAGCCAGAAACCTAAGAATGGCTGCCCGTGATGGACCATGATGGGGAAATACAGGTGCAGTTGCCCTGGACTGTGACAGGCACCGGCTTCCATATCTTTGCACCCCCTAACATCACGCTGGGAGCGTTGGTTCAGTACTGTCTCCTACCTAATCACCAACACCACCTCCTGCAGCATGTTTCTTGGAGGTGGCAGCCCTGGAGAGGGAAGTTCTCCAGTCACAGAATCGGTACAGCACTGGTAGCTTCAGCAACACCAGCTTTCCGCACCGTGATCTGCCCGTGTGACTCAACCCTGACTTCGACGGACCACTTGTGTGGGGCAGAGCGTAGGTGCCCACTCAGTCCTTGCCCTCTTGGTTAAGACTGGGCACAAGGTCATCAGTGAACGCCAGTGGTAATGGTGTTTGTGACTTGGGAATTGGACTGAGACCCGCCCCAAACTCAGTTCACATGGGCCTCCAGACAGTCATCGCTTTGTAACAGCTCTTGCTCATTACTGACTTCAGCTGGGTTTGAAAGGCCTCATGTCCCATTACCAAACCCCTGAGCCAAGGTGTCACTCTCTAAGTCTACTGCTAAAAACAAATACCCGAAGCCCATAATGTTTGCCTATACTTGTGCCTAGAGGACTAGCAGTTCTCTGTTTGAATTTTGCTTGCAGTAAAATCTGCGGTTGAGCAGCTTTGTCCCCAGCCTGTGATTTCTCAGAGAAGGTGGAAATACTGTGGTGTATTGAAAACTGTGTTACGCTTAAAGTAATAGCTTATAGTTTTAAGGGGTTTCCTGGGCCTGCCTGCAGTCTAGGGGGCTCTGTAGGGAAGCATGAAATCTGGTTCTTCAGCAGGCAGTTTGCAAAGAGCCAGCCTAGAGCAAGGTGGCATGAGTTGTGCCTCTCTGCCTTAGGGAGCAGCCTGTTTTGTCTGTCCCTGTTTTCTTGTGTGTTTAAAGTAGTGTTAGGTTGTAGCCTTTCAGAAAGAGTACTGGTTTTTATCTAACTTCTGCTTGTATGCCATGAATATAACAGATATGTTTCAGAAAACATTTGCCCCAGCCCAGCTTCTCCCCATCCTCTCTAGAGACTTATCTAGCACCCCTGTCCCAGAGCATTTGAATCAGAGAGAAAGAGACGTCTGGTGAGGGAAGTTAGTGATCTGTAGTCCTTCTTTCTAACGTGTTTCTTTCAGCATATTCACTGTGCTGAAAGTTGTTAATGTCTTATGCTGTGCTGACTTCACCACCCACACACGTCTGAAATGCCAGCTAGCGAGAGGTTAAAAGTCTCTCACAAAGTACTTCTGGAGCTTTGGGAATAGGAGAGACAGGGAACGCTGTGTGTAAAGAGACAGATTCATGAAAAATTACTTACAGCAGCTCTGAGAGACGCAGGCAGGGCTGACCTGTCTTCCCAAATGCTTGTTATCTGCCTGCCGTTCTTGAATGTGTTTGTTTATGATTTTGCTGGCGTAGGTTTAAATGCACGGGCAGCAGCCCAACACTCATGAGCAACCCTTCAGTCGCTAGTTCCGTGGTCCCCAAACTTTTACTCTCGTGCCCCCCCCTTGCCAGTAAAAGAATGTGTCTCCCCCCGGTCACCCCCTCCCAGCCCAGGAGCAGAGGTGCAGCTGGGCTGGGGGCCAGGAGCGGAACAGGGGCCGCAGCTGTGGCCAGGGGCTGGGGGTGGGGCCAGAGCAGAGCTGGGTGGTGCTCCCTCCCCACCCTCTCGTGGGACCTGGCCTGGACCCCAACGCACCACCCAGACGTTCCTCCATGCCCCCTAGAGGGGCACTCTGCACAGTCTGGAGACCACTGCGCTAGGTAGGGTATATAGGCAATATAGGAGACCACACTGAGGCGGGAAAGATGTTTGGGGGGCAGTGGGGTGGGGATAGCCATGAGGCATGGATGTTTTCCCCTCTAGGCTGTCAGTTCCAATCCAGCCCTAGGTGGCAGCAGTGCGGCGTTGCAGAGTGCTTGCTGCCTGTGTGTCGGCAAACTCATTCCGGTTCCTAATGGACAAGTATCTTCAGCGCATGGAAGAGGGGCTAATTGGCACCTTTGCTGGCAATCTCAGAGGAGTGATAGTTAAAAGACCGCATGTGCCACAGAGGCTGAACTCCCGTCTCCTCCCTAGAGATGGGCCCCTTCAGGTCAGGCTTGGGAGGGGCAGCATGGGGGAAGCTTGCGTGGCTATTCCTTGTGTTTCATCTGCTCATTCCATACACAGAGGACTTCAGTCTCAGGGCTGATGTTCCAGCACTAAATTCTGGGCTATAACAGAGCCACGCGAAATCCAGTTGTTTGCTCAAAACCCTGCCTAGCCTCCCTGTCCAACAAGGGGCGAGGGGAGGGCATCTTGGAGATGGGTGGTGCTGATGGTTTGGGTTCCCCTGGTAAGAGAGGAAGGGGGAAAGGACGGGACGGGAGGGAGCCCTCTGGGAAAACAGCAGGGCCTGGGGTACAAACTGAAACATCAGGAGGGGGAATTTGGGAGGGGAAAAGCTGGGGCATGTGTAACTCTTGTCACCTCAGCTCTGTACTGCTGTGCATTTGGGTTGCACGCAGGTTGGCCTAGACTCTGGCTCTTGGCCAAAAGACACCCTGGCATTTCACTCCTCGCTCTGGCTCTCCTGCCTTCTCCAGGCTTTCTGGCTACCTGCCAGCAGGAGACACAGCCGGGGACCAGCCAAGAGAGTCCTGCAGGAGCCTCCCAGCTCCTCCCTCACTGGGGCAACGCCGGGCCAGCCTGGCAGCGGAGTTCCCCGTCCTGAGGCAGCAATGCCAGGCCGCTGTGTGGGGGGCTCTGGCTGTGGGCAAGTGGAGCCTGCGCCCTAAGAGGCAATTGAGGGGGAAGGTGGGTTTGTGTGTTGGAGAGGGAGAGGATTAATTACAGGGAGGGTGCAGCCAATGGCCCACTGAGCTCCAAGAGGAAATCAGAACCTACAGGAGACAGTGGGAGGGACGGTGGGGAGAAGGCGAGAGGCAGACATGAGGGAGATAGCAATGAGCCTGCAAATGTTATGCAAATTAGTTCTTGGGGACGGGGCACTGTAGAAAAGTCTGGCTGTGCAGGAAGGTCCACTGGGTGGAGCACTGGACTGGGGGTCAGAGACGTGGGTTCCATTCCCACGTCTGCCAGTGACCGTGGGGAAAATCCCGCCCTACACCCCACCCCCCCATGCTTCTAAAACAGGCGCACTCAGTAGAACTGCTTGAAAAAATAGGAATTGATTTTCATGGGAAACTTCAACACGCTTTTGCTTTTTTTTTTTAATCTTTAAAACATTTTTTCTTTTAAAATGTTTGATTTTTTTTTTTCATCCCTCGCCCCCATTCTGTTCCTTTCCTCTCCTCCAGAGGCAAAATGGACACATCAAAAAGGGAGAGAAACGGGGGAACAAAACAACAAAGAATTTGGGGAGGATGGGGGTTAAGTCCAAAAATCTGAAAATTTTGAACGAAATGAGAACTTGTAGAAAGTTTTTGTTTGGGGGTGGGTGGGAAGGGCCATTTTTCATTGAAAAATATTGTGGAGTGAAAAATTCTAAGCACCACTAGTGCTGAGCACTGTGAAGAGTGCAGATCATAGAATCATAGAATCATAGAATCTCAGGGTTGGAAGGGACCTCAGGAGGTCATCTAGTCCAACCCCCTGCTCAAAGCAGGACCAAACCCAACTAAATCATCCCAGCCAGGGCTTTGTCAAGCCTGACCTTAAAAACCTCTAAGGAAGGAGATTCCACTACCTCCCTAGGTAACCCATTCCAGTTCTTCACCACCCTACTAGTGAAAAAGTTTTTCCTAATATCCAACCTAAACCTCCCCTTCTGCAACTTGAGACCATTGCTCCTTGTTCTGTCATCTTCTACCACTGAGAACAGTCTAGATCCATCCTCTTTGGAACCCCCTTTCAGGTAGTTGAAAGCAGCTATCAAAATCCCCCCTCATTCTTCTCTTCTGCAGACTAAACAATCCCAGTTCCCTCAGCCTCTCCTCATAAGTCATGTGCTCCAGCGCCCTAATCATTTTTGTTGCCCTCCGCTGGACTCTCTCCAATTTATCCACATCCTTCTTGTAGTGTGGGGCCCAAAACTGGACACAGTACTCCAAATGAGGCCTCACCAGTGCTGAGTAGAGGGGGATGATCACATCCCTTGATCTGCTGGAAATGCCCCTACTTATACAACCCAAAATGCCATTAGCCTTCTTGGCAACAAGGGCACACTGTTGACTCATATTCAGCTTTTCGTCCACCGTAACCCCTAGGTCCTTTTCTGCAGAACTGCTGCCCAGCCATTCGGTCCCTAGTCTGTAGCAGTGCATGGGATTCTTCCGTCCTAAGTGCAGGACTCTGCACTTGTCCTTGTTGAACCTCATCATATTTCTTTTGGCCCAATCCTCTAATTTGTCTAGGTCCCTCTGTATCCTATCCCTACCCTCCAGCGTATCAACCACTCCTCCCAGTTTAGTGTCATCTGCAAACTTGCTAAGGGTGCAGTCCACACCATCCTCCAGATCGTTAATGAAGATATTGAACAAAACCGGCCCCAGCACCGACCCTTGGGGCACTCCACTTGATACCGGCTGCCATCTAGACATGGAACCATTGATCACTACCCGTTGAGCCCGACCATCTAGCCAGTTTTCTATCCACCTTACCGTCCATTCATCATTCATATTGATAAAGATCAATATCTCTGTTTGGACAAATGAAAGTGTCTCAGTGTTTGGGCTTTACCACCCCTTCCCCGCAGGGAGCCATTTATGGAGACAAAATAACATGAGACCTGATCTTCTCATGTTATTTCCACCATCGAGGCACTGCTGCAGTGAAAAAAGCCAGTAGCAAATAAACACAGCTACAGGAATTCGGAAAAAATTCAAATGGCTAGATCCTGCACGTGCCCCTGAAAGATCAGGCCTGAGCGCTAGATTTTTTCCCCCCTTGGAGCGGGGACTGTTGTTCGTACAGTGCCTAGCACAATTTGTCCTTAATCCGGATGGCCTCCATCCAGGTACTTCTGCAATGTACGTTTCAGATAATAATAATGAACTTCCACAGATCCTGCCTGAAAGGTGCTGATCATCCTCAGCTCCCATGGAAGTCAGTGGGAGCTCCGAGCACTCATTGGGCCTGTAGTTACCAACGCAGCCGATCACCCATCTAATGCAGCCGATCACCCATCTGTTGCTTATGAATGCTGTGGAGTTAATGATTTGGAGGAGGAGTGGGTCTGGTGAGATATTACCGGGAAGCTTGGTGACTGACTAAAGCTACCTTGCCTGGATATTTCCTTTCAGTAGCAGTAAGTGATGAGGGCAACCTTGTCCAGGAATAGCTCAGGGAGCTGTCTGCGTAGCGGGCTATCTGCACAGTTAATTTTGTCCGTGCTCTCATAAATGTGATTGAAAGCTTTTCGCACTGTTGTAACTGAATAGTCCTTTGGCACCAAGTGAAATGAAAACAAACATAAGCAAAGCTGGGTAATACGTGTAACACAAGCAGCTTTCTTAGTCCTCAGACACACCAAAGACAGTACAATGCAATTTGATTTGACCCAACGTCTTTCACACAAACTCAGCCCCTCAGGTGCTTTGCAGAATTGAATGTAGTACCAGAGAGCGGGCAATCAAGGGCATGCGTTACAGGAAACAGCGTCGTAAGCCATTGTACGGAAAATAAATTAAAGCATTCAGAGTTAAAACTATTAATAGGTGAGGAGGGAATTTGAGATGTTTTCAGCAGAGATGAGTCAAGTTGGGGGCTGCTCAGATGCTGCATTTTGAGTAGGGCCCATCCTGTATTTACATGAGATTTTTAAAGAGGTGGAAAATCAGTGAAAGGAATAGTTACAGGAATCCTGTTCCAGATAGTCAGAGTTACAGAGGAAAAGGCTCTTGCACCAACCATGATGAGTTGTAGGAAGGAAAAGAGAGGAGCCAGGAAAAGAAAGAAGGCAAGTGTGTGAACACTAGAGATGCTTTTAAGTAGAAATAGGTGAATAATGCAAAAAATATATATATTGCACGAATATTGATTTGGATTGTTTTCAGTGGATTTGTTTTGGTCCTGTGTGTGTCCCTGTTGTGTTCCTTTTCTGTGTGAGCATTTGATTTTGTTCATGAATGTGTTTGTCTAAAGCAAATTTCGACTGTTGGTGACGACTAGCTCATCTCACTGAAAGTAAACGCCATCCGTGATGATATCAGTGGTGACAGGGAAGGCCGGCAGTGTCTGCCCTGCTGGAAAGCTGGTCTTGCAGCCCAGAGCAGGTTTTTAATGTGTTGAATGTTTACAAACACTGTGATGGAACTTCCCAGAACAGACATCAAAATCCACCTGTAAAACGTGTTCTTCACAAAACGGGTCATTGCATATTCAGCTTCCTGTTGGTCCCACTGCAGGTGTATGTATTTGTTTTAAGCACAGATCTCAGGTGGCTGTTTCTGAGAACCTAGCCCTTGTGACCAGATTGGTAAAGGGACAGAGACCCTTAAGCCTATAGGCTGAAGGTTCAACTTCAGAAGCTGGGAATGGGAGAGAGGGGATGGATCACTTGATGATTACCTGTTCTGTTCATTCCCTCTGGGGCACCTGGCTTTGGCCAGTGTCAGAAGACAGGATTCTGGGCTGGATGGACCATAGGTCTGACCCAATATGGCTGTTCTTATGTCCTTAACTCCATCCCAAGAATGTAGTGAATGACCCGAAGTTATCACTGTCTGATGACCATTCAGTCTATGGGAAGTTAGTTTGGTGGTTGTAGTGCAGTTCCCACTGTACAATGTCTACATTACGGTTGGCAGCCCTAGCAGAGAGGTCAAGGAAATGGGCCATGGAGACTGAAGCATCCTCTCCCTTCCCCAGTCCTCAGAGGTGGTCTCTGTAGATCAGGGTCAAGAAGTGCTGGCAGGGAATGTGACAAAGCTTTTCATAGATTCTAAGGCTAGAGGGGATCATTGTGATCATCTAATCTGACCTACTTGCTCTGCGGCCGCCCTGTTGTACCTGCTCACTGGAGAAGCAGATGGCTCCAGCCTATAGGACTCTTCACAGCATCTTTCATGGGGAGTGTGCGCGCACACAGAAATCTGGCCCTTAATGCTTATAATAAAGTTTGTTCTCTGGCTGCTGAATCAGCATAACATCAAGATGGCAAGTTGAGTGTGTCACCTTCTGCCACTGGGTTCCTCGCTAAAGTGCAAATGTCATAAAATGGATGTCTCTTTCAGCAAGATGCCAGCAAATCCTTTTATTCCAGGTCACAGTCTGATGAGATTAGGAAGGTGTTCAGATTATATGTACCTGTGAAACTGGATTCAGTATTTGGGATGGGAGACTTTCAAGGCTAATGCAGTCCTAGATTGCATCACGTGAGGTATTTCCAGTAGAGACAGGGTAGTGTTAGTATCATTATACAAGGCACTGGTGAGACCTCCTCTGGAATCCTGTGTGCAATTCTGGTCTCCCATGCTTAAGAAAAATGAACTGAAATTGGAATAGATGCAGAGAAGGGCTATTAGGATGATCTGAAGAATGGAAAACCTACCTTATGAGAGGAGAGATAAGCGTAACCAAAGGAAGGTTGATGGGAGATGTGATTGTTTTCTATAAATACGTGAGAGGGACAGATACCAGGGAGGAGTTGTTAAGTGCCAATATGGACACAAGAACAAATGGATATAAACTGGCCATCAACAAGTTTAGCCTGGAAATCAGGAGAGAGGTTTCTAACCATCAGAGCAGTGAAGTTCTAGAACAGCCTCCCAAGGGGAGTAATGGGGGCAAAAAACCTAGCTGGCTTCGAGACAGAGCTTGATACGTTTATGGAGGGGACGGTATGAGGAGACTGCCTATAATAGCATGTAGCCAACCTGCAACTGCTAGTAGCAAATATCTCTAGCAGCCCAGGATGGGAGACCAGTTCGGGAGGGCTCTGAGTTACTACAGTGAATTCTTTCCCAGGTATCTGGTTGGTAGGTCTTTCCCACATGCTCAGGGACCAACTGGTCCCCATATTTGGGGCCAGGAAGGAATTTTCCCTACGGTCAGATTGGCAGAGACCCTGGGGTATTTTTTGCCTTCCTCTCCAGCATGGGGCCCAAGGCACTTTCAGGTTTAAACTAGTGTAAATGGTGGATTTTCTATAATTTGAAGTCTTTAAATCATGATTTGAGGACATCTGTAACTTAACCAGAATTTAGGGGTGTAGTACAGGAGTGGGTGGGTGAGGTTCCGTGGCCTGTGATGTGCAGGAGGTCAGACTAGATGATCATGATAGTCCCTTCTGGCCTGAAAGTGTGTCTTCAGGAACAGTGAGGTACTCTGGGAAGTGTTGGTGCATCTCTGAGCACTGCTCCTTCATCTGATTCATTATTGAACCAATGCCTGAGCCAGCATGGAGTTAGGGGACGCGTGACACTGCCAGAGATGCATCTCTTGGGCGAACTGCAGCACAGACATCCTGACCACTTCTGCTCATTTTCCTGGCACTTTCTGATGCAATGTCAGGGCGTAAGGCTGGCCATATTCTAGTTGAGAGAGTTCCATTCTGTTCACCTCCATAGCCTTCCCTGGAGATTACAATTACAGTACTTTTCTTCACTTCCGGTCCTAAACTGTAGCACTGTGTTGCTGTGCACTATAATCAGACCAGCTGTCATGTCCCACATTAAAAGTGGCTGCACTTGAAAAGCAGGTAACATAATTCTAATGGCTCTATTTCAGGCATTTATTAATGCATCCATCACTGTACTATACTAGGTGTCATATTAAAAAGCATCAGTCAAGTTAAATCAATCGCATCATGTATATCAACTTAAAAAGCATTAGTACCATTTGCACCGAATCTTATGGCAAAATATTCAAACGTTGGGGTCCTAAAATTAGGTTCCTAAATCCATATCTAGGCAAGTGACTTGATATACCAGAGGGGCTGAGCAGACCACAAATCTCTTTTCTGCCAATGGGAAACCATGAGACCAGCACCTCTGAAAATCAGATCACTTATTAAGCAGCATTAATAGGGATTCGGGACTCTCACTTGAGACACCCAGCTGCAGAATGGGAGGCTGTGGGTGCTCTGAAAATAAGGTCCCATGTTTGCAAACGTTGACCTTAATCTTATCACTTCCAACCCTGCGAGGCATTTAAACATATAATGAAAAATGTTTAACATAGTGGTCTCTTTCCTCCAGCTCCTCACTCCCCATGGTTGTGTCCATTTAGGAGTTTTGATTCTTTTAGCTTTGGTAGCAGTCCCCCATCTCCTTCTGTTTTCCTAGAGTTGTCTGTCACACTAAAAATTTCAAAATATTTTCCTTGTGGGCAAAAAAAAGTATAATAAGGACCTTGGCACATGCTTGGGAGAGAGCTAATTATAGGATTTTCAAGCTAATGTGATAATATTTTACTTAAATGTGCGGCGTAGATGTAATTACTCCTCCAGAGATGCCAGCCACAGAAGAGGATGAGGCAAGATGCTATTATGTAATCTACTGTTATTGTGCTGCTGTGGAAACTTTCGCTCTCTCACCACCTTTCCTCCCGCACAGCCCCAACTTTTTCATCCTAAACTCATCACTGTTGCTTCTTTTAAGGGGATCTTGGTGGGTCAGCGACAGACCCAGCCTTAGCTGTTTGGGAAGCTCATGGCAATTCCAGGGCATCTATTCCCAGTGACTGGGAGTAGTGTCTTGTTTCTCACTGTTCGCTGGGCCTGATACGTTGATTTCAATGCGATTGGGGTCTGGTCCCATCTGGGGTCTGGTCCCATCTGCCTTTGCATTAGCAATACTGGAAAGTGGTAGCTCCTAGGCCAGGGATCTCAAACTCAAATCACTACGAGGGCCGCATGAGAACTAGTATATTGGCCCGAGGGCCTCATCACTGAAACCTCCACCCCTTCCATGATGGCCTGCCCCTGCCCTGCCTCTTCCCACCCCTGCCCCAAAGTCCCTGCCCCAACTCCGCGCCCTCCCTGCCGCTCTACCAATACCTTCCCCAGATCCCTGCCCCAACCCTGCCTCTTCCCCGCCTACTCTGAGCACGCCACGTTCCCACTCTCCCCTCCCCCGGAGTGTGCAAACCGTTGGGAGGTAGGCGGAGGAGCGGGGACGCTTCGCGGGGTGGGGAGGAGGACGTGGGGTGGGTGGAGGAGGGGAGCTTGGCTGCCAGTGGGTGCAGAGCACCCACTAATTTTTCCCAGTGGGTGCTCCAGCCCCGGAGCACCCACGGAGTCGGCGCCTATGGCGGGCCACATGTTTGAGACCCCGTCCTAGGCAGACTCTCCCAGCCAAGCCACCATCCGGTAGCTTGGAATCCTGCAACCTTAGCCAAAAATCCATCCCCCCTAAGGCATCATTGCAGATGTGCCGGTTCACAGGTTGCTTTTCCCGCTTTATTCCTTGTAGTGCAGTACGTGTCAGGCTGTGATCTGTCATGGCCACTAGAGGTCCCTAGAGCTGCTTCTGTCAATAAAATGATGGCGTATCCGTCAGCCTCTGATCAAAGATACTTTCAGTCAGACTAGTTCTAGCCCAGTCTATGGCCCTTTTGGGGCTTTGAAGCTTTTTTGGCCAACTAAAACTGCCTCTCTGTGTTGCTTCATTGACTTTCTGTGGGTGTCAATACAACTCTGAGCAGATTAGTGGGTGATGATGGTAAAGTTGGAGGGGTTGCAAATATACAGGAAAATTGAATCAAACTGCAAAGAGAAATCAGCAACGGGGTGCAGGAGGAGATCTGGTGCAGAGGACCATAAAATCCCACACCCTGGGAGAAGACACGCACAGCCCAGGTATGAAATAGGGGGATGGAACCAAGTAGCCAGATCCATTGCTTCAAAGCAGATTAATTTTTCTGTCACGTCATCTTCATCCTTAACACTTTTTTCCTGTAACCAAGCACTATGGTTGCTGGTGTGGAGCTGTAGAGCTGGGATGGAAAGGCTAGGTGAGGACATGTTCACAAGGGCATTTCTGCAGGTATCTTAAGAACAGATCCATAATATGAAGGGGTTTGTGAACCACTGGTTTAGTGCACTGAGCACTGGACTGTCCAGCCACTCCTGAACTCTTATCCTCATCTTGTACACTGACTGCCTCTCTGGCCTTCAGCAAATCACCTCATCCAAAGCCTGCTGAAGTCAGTGGAAAAAACACCCTTTGGTTTTGTTGAGATTTGGATCAGGCCCTGATCTCTTTGCCTCAGCTTCCCTCCCTGTAAAATAGGGATAATGCTTACTCGCTTCATTGGGGTACTGGGAGGATTCATTCATTCATACTGGTGAAGTGCATTGGAGATCATAGAATCACAGAATAGTAGGGTTGGAAGAGACCTCAGGAGGTCATCTAGTCCAACCCCCTGCTCAAAGCAGGACCAACACCAACTAAATCAGCCCAGCCAGGGCTTTGTCAAGCCGGGCCTTAAACCTCTAAGGATGGAGGAGATGCATAGCTATCGTCCAGTAGAGGGAGTAGCCATAGCCATTCTGTGGGCTGGGCCATAGGATCAGAACAGATGTGCCTAGAGGTGAGTTCTCTCTCTGAGAACTGACCTGCAGGAGATGGTGTTTGTTTAATTCACTCACACTTAATGTCCCAGTTTTCATTTCATTGACCGTATTCCCCTCCTCCATCCGAACTTTCAGTTGGCCCAGAGAATATAGGACAGCCCTGCATCTCTGATCCTAATTTGTCTGTGTCAACAGACTTAACGTGTATAATTTATAAGTGATGAATTATGTAGCCAAGGTTCCGGGAAACCTGCAGCACTTGAAATCTTGCTTTGTCATCAGGGTTTCCTGCTCTGAAGTTTCATGGCAAGGAAGTTAAGTCCAAAAGGAACCATTCTGATCATCTAGTCTGACCTCCTGTATAACACTGGCCATAGAACTTCCCCAAAATAATTCCTAGAGCGTCTCTTTTAGAAAAACATCCAACCTTGGTTTAAAAATTGTCAGTGATGGAGAATCCACCACAACCCTTGAAAAGTTGTTCCAGTGGTTAATTACCTTCACTGTCAAAAATGTGTGTCTTGTTTCCAGTCTGAGTTTGTTTAGCTTTAACTTTCAGCCACTGGATCCTGTCAAATCTTTCTCTGCTAAATTGAAGAACCCATTATTAAATATTTGTTTCCCATGCAGGTGGGTCTAGGAAGCTGCTGGGTGGCAGCTGCAGCCCAGGCACTATCTAGGGACCCACGGACCTGGATTCGAGACCTCCCGTCCCTCACAGCTCGTACCATTCCTCCCTCAGAGAGGGGAGGGGGGGAGTTCTGTGGTAGCGAACAACCCTTTGAGAACACAGCTACAGGTGAAACAACTTCCTTAAACACTGCGCTGGAATTGGGTTATCGGCTTCTTGGGCATTGGCTGACTGCCAGGGCCGGAGTTAGCATGTAGAAATTGCTGGGAATGACCGTTCAAGCACTTGGATAATCTGGAAAGTGGCAGTTGGTAGTTTAAGGTGTGTGCACAAACCCCTGCTCACTGGATGCATATTGCTAGGAGCTTTGGGTTAGTGCCAAGTGGCTTTTGGACCAAGCTGGCTTGTTTTCCAGCTGTACATCGATGTATAAATAAACCCTGGAGTTCGGGTGGAATCTCAGACCTTGTCAGAGTCCCACTGCACCAAAGCCAGGTTAGCTTTAGGGCTAATCTAGAGGCAGCCTTGGCAGCTAGGCCAAAGGAAGAATGGGCCAAAGTCACTCTGGTCTTTACTATCAGAACTGAGACACGTTGGAGGGGAGGGGAGGAGCCGCTTGCACGGGCTGGGCTGTACCTGGGGATAAACACAGGACTTCAGTCTCCAGGGCTGTTAATCTGCCACCTTTTCACCTGTACTAAATTCACTTGACTAAAGCAGGCCTGTTGAGAGTTAAGACACTGGGCACTCACCTCATTTCCCAGCATGCACCGAAAAATAACAAGAAGCCTGGAGTTTGTGGAATAAATTACAGTCCTCTTTCCTGCATGAAGCAGTTGGCAGACACATGCCCCTAATTGCAGGTGAGTCCATATCGCCAGGCAGGGGAAAGAATAGAAGCTGCAAAAATCAGATGTGCCCATTTTATCCTGAGAAGGATCAAAGCCAGGAAGAGCTCCCATTACACATCTGGTGCAGCAGCTCAGCTCAGGAAAGGTCCCTCCCGCCCCCCACGGGGAAGACTTCACTCTCGTCACCAAGCCTGGCCATGCCCACAATGCTCTGACCCAGCAAGGTGGGCTTGGCCACTCGGTTTCATATCACAGCCTTTGTGGCCTGGCTCAGCAGGGTCTTTGTAGAGCCACTGGCTGCTCCCTGCTTCTCCCAGCACACAACTGCGACAGATGAACTGCAGCACAGAGCCCCTACACAGCCTCTCAGTCTGTCACCACTGCTCCCCAAGCATCAGAACCACCTTGGTTATGGCCTTATGCACCCACAGAGGGTGCACCCACCTGCTCCTTGCTTAGCCATTCACTCCCATTCAACACGATTTGTGCCCAGGCGTAACTGACCACACCGGGCCATGGAGAATCACCCTCCATGTTTTACAGGTTCCATTTCATTTCTTTATACAGTCAGAGTAAACAGTCGAGTGCATTGGCACCTAGGCAATTTGTTGGGGTTTTTCTTTTTGGGCGGGGGGAGGGGTGCCTGATTGAAATGTCAAATCTGCATTAAAGATTTCAAGTGTTTTGGGTTTAACTGGCAGGGGAAAAAATTGAACTGAATGTTGAAAATACTTAGTAGATGTATTGCTGGACAATTTGCCACATGTTACCAGTTGCTCCTCAAAGCATGTTGGGCCATGCTTCTCTGTTCCTGGTCTGGACATGACAAAGATGGAAGAAGGAAACTTCTACATCTGTATATTCCTGTAGAAGAGAAGAAGCTCCATAGCTGCTTGGGCCATGGAGAGGCCACGGCTTATTTTCCAAAGTGTCAGTGTAGGACATGGGATGCAGGCAGACATCAGATTTAACCCTAGGAGACTTGCACTGGAGTTGGAAGGGCTGAAATCCGCTTCTGACCGGTTTCATCTTTAAAATAGAGGCTTGAATTTTCTCTCAGTCATACTGGAGTAAATCAGGATTAACTCCATTGAAGCCGATGTGTAAAGGTGCTGTGAGGTCAGAATCAGAACCTTTGACCTTAGAATCAGATATGGCAGTTCTCTCCAGTGCTCAAACATCAGTATGATCACTGAGACTTTGAGTCAGCGATTTCATATCCGTTCCACTAAATGCTGAATTCATTATAAATCTCTAGATGACAGGCTGGGTTCTGATTGCTCAGTGGTGTGAAAATCAGCCCTCCTATGGAAGTGTCCACAATTAGGTGCCACGTTGGGAAATGTTAGGCTAAGCCTCTCTGTAGCCTGGGATTAATGGAGTATTTACCCATTTGCTTCTCTTGCAGGGGTGGAGATGGGGGCAGTAGTTAATCATGAGTCAGATCAAAGCCTCAGTTGTTACTCAGGCAAAACTTGAACGGATTTCTTCCCCTGGGCCCAGCAACCTCCCTATCCCCTTTCAAATCACTCATCAAAACCCCCTTCAGCTCTGCCCCCACCCCACGCTGGTCTGACTATTACAAAAGACAACAGCCATGCTGTTATTAATTGTTACTAGATTATAATATAGATTTCTGTACATATTAATAATTGAGTATATAAAATGATTGTTGTAATTTTTAATATATATGCATTATTATATCATCATTTATTATCTGAGTCCTTGAAAGCATGTTCCCTTGAGCAAATTCTCTCCCCCCACCCTTATTTTCTGGTAGCTCCCCTTCTTTTTTCACCCCAAACCCTAATAATTTATTATGTCTTATTATATTTTATTAATATTGAAAACCATAGCAGCGAGAGGCCCAGCTGAAGTTCAGGGCCCCCTGGTGCTACTCAGTGTATAGACAAAAGAACAGGAGTCCTTGTGGCACCTTAAAGACTAACAAATTTATTTCAGCATAAGCTTTCGTGGGCTACAGCTCACTTCTTCGGCTGCATAGAATGGAACACACAGACAGCGAGCTGTAGCCCACGAAAGCTTATGCTGAAATTAATGTGTTAGTCTCTAAGGTGCCACAAGTGCTCCTGTTCTTTTTGCGGATACAGACTAACACGGCTGCTACTCTGAAACCTGTCAGTGTATAGACAGTGAGGGATGGTCTTTGCACTAAAGACACAAAGCTTGGGAGGGGAAACCGAGGCAAAGAGAAAGTGATTTGGCCCGGGTGCTGTGGGGGGGTCAATGGTAGAGCAGGGAATAGAATCCTAGAGTTCTGGGTTGCCGTGCCGTGCATTAACCACTGGACAACACTGTCTCCCTGTAACAGGGCCGTCTGGGCTAGGGAGCAGCCAGCTCTGTCTGAAGAAGAGCCCAGCAAGCAGGTAGGAGCTGGGAAATCCAACCCAGCTGGGCAGCATGAGGTGATTGGGGCTGGTGAATCCCAGCTGGAGGATGTAAAGGAGGCAGCCTGGGCCCAAGAGGGCTGGGAAGACGCGTTCCCGTACCTGTAGCAGAGAACTATGAGGTGGTGAGACCCTGTGGACCTGGGGTTGCCAACTTTCTAATCGCAGAAAACCGAGCTTTGGTGTAAGGGCTAGGAACTGACCTGACCTGTTTTCTCAGGTTGGTGACTGAGTGCCCCCAGCCTACGCGGCTGTTTTGCTTATTAAAGGAGGCAGGGGCTACCAGACTTTCTTCAGTGGTTGAGGAAAGGAGCCGAGTGTGAGCAGGACGGAGTGTCTTATCCGTAAAGAGGTTTGTGGACTCTTGGAGCGGGGACTGTATCTTCCTACCTGACTGAACAGCACTGGGCATGCTTTGGGCCTGGATCCAGTGGTGCCAGGGTGAGCCCTCATAATCGGGGAATGGTGTGAAGCAGGAAAGGACGTTGGGTCAGGTAGATAGGAGGCGGAAGGAAAAGAACGAACTATTTGCAAGTCTTTTACCATGTCTGGCCACATGGGAATATGTTCCTTTTTAATGATGCATTTGTATGAGCAATTCTGTCTGTGTTCTGTCACCAGTGTAACCTCTTGGACTTTTGTTCTGGGTTTAGGGGAGAGACACACAATGGACTCTGTGTGCATGTGGCTTTTGTCACAGACAGACGAAACATGACGGCAGGAGTCCTTTGTTAATGTGCACATTCTTTAATTCCCAGATCATATGGATGGAGCTCACTTGGGTGCACTTAGTTCCTGATCTTGCAAACGCTTATGCACATGAGCAGTCGCATTGAGTTCAATGTGACTGCTCGTGTGTGTTGAGCCTATGCGGGTGAATGGGACTACTCAAGTGTGTAAGTGTTTGCAGAATGGGAGCCTTAGTGTGTGGGCGTCTGGAGGCAAAGGCTCTCCAGATTTCTTTTAAAAACGTCCATGTGCTCACACCTACTTCAGGGCCCTTGACACACTCTCTTGGCATTTGTACTGTTGGTGCAAAAGCCTTTTGCTCTGTGGGGACTTTTGTCTGGAACAACCTTTCTGGCCTTTCCATCAGTTCTCCATCTCTTTTCAAATTGCATCTGAAAACATCCTCCCCACTTCTCCCACCCCCAGGTCCAAGCCACTCAGTTTCTCTCTCCAGCTGCTATTATGTATCACTTAAGGATCCAATTCTACAAATCCTCTAAGCGTAGCACTCCGGTTAAAGTCCAATGGCAACTCCAGGTATGGAGGTTTGGCCGGTCTGAGACCTTATTCTGAAAGGTGGTCTGGGTATAGTTTCTGTGAAAGAGAGTAAAAATTGCAACAAAGTTTTTATTTGCTGCTTCATAGCAAAAGTCTAGGAATTCCCTGGAGCTGGACAGCGCCTATCACTTCTCTGTATCAGAATGGCGCTACTTTGATTTACACCGGCTGAGGAGCTGGCCCTATGTTGCTAGCTTTTATGGCTGCAAAGTCAGTCTTCCATACCTGAGCCAATGGGCTCCTTTCTTTCTGAATCTGCACCCAGACAAATGGTAGCTTGAAGTGAGGTGTAAACTGCCTCCAAAGAAGCAAAGGGATCGTCATTATGGCTGAAGACCAGTGAGGGCAATTTAAAGTTTACCATCAACTGTTTTGCTGCTGATCTTCTTTTTTTTAGCAGAAACAGCCAGGTCCTTTGGGATTGTGGGCAGTGCTGGAGTAGAGAACCATCCATCTGTTTCCCTCCAGTCAGACTCTGGGAGGTTGGCTCCATCTGTTCCGGATAGGTATCCCAAAGCTGGAGGCTTGTCCAAGTTTCTCTGGGCTCGGAATTAGACAGGAAGTCAGGTTTTCTCAAGAGTTGTGGGTCTGAGGCCTAGTCTGGAATGTCACCAGAACAGCCCTTCTTGTGGTATTTTGGTACTTCCAGTCCCAGCCAACATCAGGGAGCAGGGAAATGTGGCAGGGAAATTAGAACATAAAGATGCTACCTCAACTTCTTCAGAACTTGCGTTAAGTTTTGCATGAAAATCTTGGTCAATTTTAATTTAATCCAGACTGGTTCTCTCCTCCCCAGTGGTGTCTGCATGGAGGCATTTCCTGTGATTGATAAATAAGAAGTGGAAACCCTGATCTCATAGTGGGGGATGGATTTTTTTTTTGCTAATTTGTTGAAGGGGAAAAGAGTAATTTAATGTTTCTTCCTCTGTTGCTGAAGAAAAGTTATGATTTGCAGAGCTCTAGGAACACACTGATGGTGCCAGAAGTTTCACAGCACACCCACCACAAGTTAACTTTCTGTAAGTAAAACCTGACCTAGATTGCCTGGCCAAAAAATAACTTCTGCGCATTACAGTGGATATACACTTCTTTTATTACCCTACTGCTGGACACTCAGGGACCTAATTATCATTTACACCAAGGCCTGGTCTACACACACAACTTGTACTGGTATAAGTGCTTCAGCTAGGGGGGTGTTTTACCCAAACAGTTGTACCCCTAGTGTGAAAGCAGTTACATCACAGTAAAGGTGCCTTATACTTGAATAGCTTATTCCCCTTCCTGTATGGGAGTAAACTACCCCGGTATAAAAACTTGTATAGCAGGATAACTGTCCACGTGGGGGCTGAACCGCTGGTATAACAAGAGCAGGATGACTTGTGGGTAGACAAGGCCGAGGGCCTCTTTCTCCAACTTGAGCAGTGTAAACTGGCTTTAGTGTAAATGACAATCAGGTCTTTTCTTTGTGCTGGGAGTAGAATCGAAAGGCTTGTCTGAACACAAAGTCGTACTGCTGTAGCTATACTGATGTACTAAAAGCAGAGTAAGTCCCTTAGCGTGAATGCGGCTGTCCTGGTATAAAAGTGTGTATTCCTGTCTGGGAAGAGGAATAAACTATACCGATGTAAAGCACCTTTATACTGGTATATATGGGTCCACACTAAAGGGTTTATAGCTATTCCAGTTAAAAATCACATCTCTAGCCAAAACAGTTACAGCAGTACAAAAACTGCGTAGGCCAAGCCTAAGACCCAATATCTCTCTGGAAGCATGAGTGTCCTGAGGCCAGATCTACACTACAGACTCCTGCCCGCACCTGTATTGGGCATGGCTGTGAAGAGGTCCAGACAGACCTCTCTTGTCTATTTAGATAGTGACGGCCTTTGGCCTGAAGATCTTACTTTCAATGAGTCTGTGTTTGAGGGGATCTTCCTGGTTCTGATGGTTTTGAAAAACATGTTCACTTTAAACCAAGGATCTTTGATAGAGGTGGGGGGAAGGGGCCCTTGCTACTTCCAAGAATTTTTCTGTTGAACATTTACTACCCAAAGCCTTTAAGGAAGGAATGCTGGTGAGTAGTTAGACTTGAAGCCTGGGGATTGGGACACTTGGGGGTCTCATCTGTACTACAGACTTGCTGTGTGTTCTTGAGCAAGCACTTAACCTCTGTCTGCATTAGGGCTTTTCTGCATGGAGAAAAAGCCCAGAATAGCAAGTGCTGTATAGTTATTCTGCACTAGTTCCCCTTGTGGACACTCTTATTCTGCTCTGAGTGCCTTTGGAAGCCCATTAACCTGAACCACACACAGGCATTCAGTGAGAAATAAGTATCTGCACAGAGAGTTAGTGCAGACTTGCTATTGCACTGTAGATTCACACGCTAGCTACTTTGCAATAGCTTGCCCATGACTCCCCTGTGTAGACAAGCCCTTAGGTTCTCTGAGTAAAATCCTGGCCCCTTGAAATCAGGACAGAACTCGTATTGGCTTCAGTGGGGCCAGGAACCAGTCTGTAAAATACAGAAAATATTGCTCTCCCAGTTGTGCAGCTGTAATCCTTATTGTTTGTAATGTGCTTTGAGATCCTTAGAGGAAGGAGTCCTTTGTAAATGTAAAGTACTGTTATTAGAGCTGCTCACAAAATGGTATTTTCTATGTTGAGAAAAAAAAGGTTGGGTACTCTCTACGTTTTTAGTGGTTTTATAAAAAAAAAATCAAAATTTTGCTTTCCAAAAATCTAACTTTTTGTGTGTTTGTTTTTTCAGGGGGGGGTTAATTTTGAAAACTTTTTTCCAGTTTTGTCATTGAAAAGGTGGCTTTTCTTTTGAAAAAATTCCTGCTGAAACATTTCATCCAGTTTTAGTTACTCTGACCCAAAGCGGTTGTGTATCTCTCCTGTAGCAGCCAGTTCTGTGTATTCCTTGAACAGAGAAAGGAATCTGTTTTTAAGATGCAGGTACTATTTTTCCTTCTGTCCAAAGCTGCAAACTACTGCACTTAAACCTGTTCTGCACTATTAAATAAATCACAGCCTAACTATTAGTATTGAAACTCACCCCCTTCCCTGCATATGCATGTAGTGGTCATGCTCTTATGAATGGCTTCTACTCCCCACTCATATGTGGTTCAGAAAGGGTTTGTTGCCTTAGTTTGAACAGACAGAGAATGAGCATAGAAGGAGGCAAACTCTCTCTCTCTCTCTCTGTAGTGTCAGGGTGACTTCACCCCATAGAGTGTGATCAGCGTGGGTGGTGCCATACTGCAGTTCATGATGCAAGACAGCATGGTGTCTGGAGCATTGATGCTGGGGGGAACGAGCAGGGATTTCTCTTGGCCTCAGTCTGTATCTCTGCTAACATGGTTCTAAAAATGTCCCACCTGTTCAAGGATCACAACTTGGAGGGATTCAATTCAGGTTCTCAGCCCACAGCCGTTACCCCTATGATATCTGAGCACTTGATTATTAGATTCTGTATCCAGTTCCTCCTCCAGAGTTGTTTCCTATCTATCTGTCCACCCATCCCGTGCTCATCACAATAGCATCTGAATACCTCACCATGGTATCTGAGCACCGATATGTGTTGACGTGTATCCCTTTATTTCCACCGCCCAGTGGGGCTTTTAGTCTTTTAAGGATCAGAATTTCTTTAATGATTTTCCGGGTAGGAAAGAATGTCTCACTTTTCTGAGAACCAGGAGGCTGCAGGTAAAGAATGTAACCGCTCGTAAGAGTGCCCATTAGAGCAACTTAGAGCCTGGCTCACCTGCCTGGGCATGGAATGCCCTGAGAGAACTTGCTGTGTCTTTGCTGGAGTGAGATCTTACTCCTGTAAACATGTCTGATTTGGAAATGTCCCTCTGGATGTGGTAAGCAGTCCAGTATAATGCTCAAATCAGTCTGATATACAAGGATTAAACTGGCTATCCCAAAATGTTTTCCAGAACTCTAGAACAATAGAGTTGCATTGTGCTACTCTGATACAGATAACAATTGAAATGCATCATGTTGCAGGATGGTACCAGAAAAGCATCAAGGCTAAAGCCTGGTTGGAAAACATGCAGAGGCCAAGGCTATACTATAACTTGGGACCACATGTATAACCAGATTCTCTGATGTGGTTTGTCTTTGTAGCTTAGCTCAATTCAGATAAGCACCCAAAAGGTTGGAGGCTTGTCAGAGGCTTTGCCAAACCTCTCGAGTTTGCAAAATTGGGCAGAATGTCTTGTGATGCTTCTGGCTGGGCTGGAAGCAGAGTAAGGTAAGTTTGTCTCCTGGTGTTTTGACACCTCTGCTTGTCCCAGTCAGAGCCAGGAAGGGCAGCGGGCTTGAGAGTGAGAAATGCTTCTTTTTGGAGGCAGCGAGGGAGATTAGAAATTGTAAATTCTTCGGGGCAGGGACTGGCTTTGTTCTACGTATGGACAGCACCTAGCACACTAGGTCCATGTGGTCCAAGACTGGGGTCCTAGACTGGTCCATGACGGGGATTCCTAGGCACTACTTCCATACAAATAGTAATGCTAACCATAATTCTCAGCCTCTCCCCAAAGAGGCTCAGCTGACATGTTGGGTGAAGGTACTCAGGTGGCATGGTGCGAGTATGGTTTAACTGTCTCTAGGTCAAAAAGAAAGTGGGGTATCGGTTCATTTAATCCAGACTACGGGCCTGATCCAAACCCACATTGAAGTCAATGGCACGAGTCAAATACTTATAGTTTAGCATGAACCCGAGAGTTTCTCTGGGTAAGGGCCAGAGCACACAGCACCTTCCAGGATCGAGCCTGTTGGGACAGCAGAAATGCAGAGACTACTTAGCCTTATTCTTTGATTGGCTGTGGGCAGAAAGTAAGCCGGTACGGTACGGCATACCAGCAAGAGCCGGTACACAGCCGACCGTACCAGCAGGGGGCAGCTTCCCCAAGCTGGCGATTTAAAGGGCCCGGGGCTCCCCGCAGTGGCCGGAGCCCTGGGCTGTTAAATTGCCGTCAGAGCCCCACTGCTGGAGCCCCAGGATTTAAAGGTCCCAGGGGTTTAAAGGCCCCACCTCTTCCAGTTGAGGCTCCGCCTCCCTGCTCAGGACTCCGGCATACCGGTAAGTCCTTTAAGTTACTTTTGCCCCTGGCTGTATCCTCATTCTCCTGTAGCACGGAGACAATTTCCCCTTAGAACTGAAGAACAACAAGCACAGCTACTGTCATTCCAGCAGCATATCAGTGTGTGTTTATTTTCCTCCTTGCTGCACGTGCTGAGGCTGCGTCTATACTGTGACCTGCGGCAGCAGCACTGCAGCTACACCGCTGCGGTGCCGTAGCGTGGGCATTTCCTGCGCCCATACAAGGGTTTTCCTTCAATGCAGTTAGTCCACCTCTCCGAGCGGGGTTCTCTTGCATTGACCTAGCCACACCTACTCTAAGGGTTAGGTTGGCCTAACTATGCTGCTCAGGTGTGTAAACTTTTTTCATAGCCCTGAGTAACATGACTAGTTCAGTCTCAGTTAGTGGATGACCTAATGGGCTGAGGATGAGGCAAAAGCCTCTCTCGTTAAAGGGCTTCTAGGAATCCCAGCCATATCAGTTCCAGCTTATGCTTTTCCCAACCAATCATCACGTAAACAAGGCCCCGGTGAGGGGAGGGGAGGGACCTGACAGCATCTCAGGAGGAACAATACCGGCAAGTTGTTTAAAAACAATGACCTTGTATAATTAAAACCTCTTCACTGCAGAGAGCTTTTATTTATATTTCATAGCAACGCGAAGGCAGCTTTATGAATGCCTAAGAGGTGTCACAGCTTTACCCTTTGGCTGTCACTTCTTGCTAGCTAGCATCTCTGCTCCACAAGTTCAAATCCATCATCATGTCATTGCTTAGATGAAAGAATCCTCTTCCGAAACCTAGCTTTGGGTCTGAGTTTGCCTTTGCTGAAACTGGGAGTATGTTGCCAGTAGTGCAAATTGATCTTCCAGGAAAAGAACAAGATGGAGAGTGCGGGGCGGTGCTTTTTAATCTTAATGTGCTGAGTCTGGAACGGTTTGACCTAAAAAAATTCCCACCCATTCCACGAGATTTCTCATGAATGGGAAGCAGGGTCTGAATGAGCGCAGTCAGTTCAACTATGGAAAAGGGTATGTCAATCAAGCGATCACTTGCTTAGAAACGTGGTGCTGGGAATGCTCAGAATTCTTCCACTCAGAGTTCAAAAGTTTGGGTCTTTCAACCATGTGGGCGTGGAGCCTGTAGAAAAGGGTTTTCCCCTGCTGTCTTCTGTGCTCTCTGAAGCATCTTCCTCTGACTTATTTATAGATGGAGAGCACTAAGACACGATGAAAGTCCTGAGGAGAGAAATGTGTGTTCCTAAAGCAGCTGTAACGTTGGGTAGCTGCTACACCTACATACTAAATGCTGTCACAATTAAGCCTTGAAAGTTTTGAAATCATGCTTATTAAAGGGATGGACCACAACCCTTTGTAAATTGTTCCAAAGGTTAACTACGCTCACTGTCAAAAATGTACGCCTTATTTTGAGTCTGAATTTGTCTAGCTCCAACTCCCAGCCATGGGATTGGGTTTTACCTTTCTCTGCTGGATTGAAGAACCCATTTTTAAATAGTTGCTCTTCATGGAGGTACTTAGAGACTGTAATAAATCACCCCTTGACCTTCTCTTTAAGGTAAATAGATTGAGCTCCTTGAGTCTATCACTATAAGGCATGTTTTCTAATCCTTTAATCATCCTTTTGGCTCTTCTCTGAACCCTCTTCAATGTATCAGCATCCTTCAGGTGAACCTAATTTACACATTTCTTCTCCCCTCTTGGGTATATATTGTATCACCTTAAATTCATTTAGACTCCCTTAGATTTCCTTAAACTTACCCCCACTTACCAATGTGCAACTTACACCCCATTACTTATTATTACAATAGCGCTATTGTAATAATAATGTTGCCTTACCTGGTGATTTCCTTGATTTGTAGTGTTCATGCTGATAAGCAATGCATTTGAGAGCACAATGCTACGTGAGCTGTGTTCTTGTGCAGGATTGATTCTCTAGATTTGTTCCTCTTCAAGGTCAGAAATGGACTAGTTAATATATTCCTAGCAGGCAGGGAGCCCCCAGAGGGTAGTCAGATAATACAGCCACCATAACACTTTCAGCAGGAGATACCTGGCCTTGCCAAAGGAGACTGCAGTGAGCCCAAACCTGACTCTCTTGTGATGAAATTGCAAGATCCCATTTTGCTAACCCTTCCCCCCGTACCAAAATCCTTCCGGGGGCTAGTGCATGATGGGAGATACTGAGGGACAGACAGGAGAGCAAGGAGAGAGAGAGAGAAGACGAAGGGGGAGGGGAGAGTAACATTCTGGAACTGTGGAGAGGCAGAGACATAAGAGCACCTGGGGATGTGCTTAGTGTTAATTAGCTGTGTTTAGTGCTTAGATACGATGGTAATAGGTGCCTTAGAGATACCTGAGAGAGAGCGAGCAGCATTTTTCCAGCTAATCTGCATAAATCAAAACCTCCCGACTTTATTTGGTCCCTCACAGGAATCCCTTCACTCACCACTGAAAAGCAGTCTACCGGAGGGTACAATACAGCAGGGCAAATTGTAAAATCTGCTCCAGCTCCCTTGTGTTGTTCAAAACTGTGGGAAGGCCTCAATTGGTGTAGAACCAACATAGCCTGCTCCAGTGCCAACCCCTGAGCCCAGCATGGGAGGTCTGTTAGGGGCTGGAGAAATACGGTGCTTCAGTAGTTCTCAGCTGGT
Source organism: Mauremys mutica (assembly GCF_020497125.1). Classification (NCBI taxonomy): domain Eukaryota; kingdom Metazoa; phylum Chordata; order Testudines; family Geoemydidae; genus Mauremys; species Mauremys mutica. Next base: position 135,730,766 of record NC_059076.1, on the reverse strand, counting down.
GGGTGGACCTTGGGTAATTTAGAGCAGCCCTCAGGCTGCTTTAAACTATGCTGAGATTGAGCCAGCCAGAGGACCAGGGAGCCACAGCTGACTCCCTTGCAGCCCCTCGCCACCTACCGCAGCAGAGAAGAAGTTAGGGCAATATCTAGTTAACAGTATAACACCAACATTACCCAAGAGGTTAGGAAAGGGAGCGAAGAAAGAAGAGTGCCACGTCCGAGTGAGGTTGCAGAGGTATTTGGCAGAATGTAGTTCCCCTCACTGGGATTTGGCTCGGACATTGGAGTTCAGACCCCCTTTGATACAAGTGCCATCGCCGCGAGTTTCTGAACCTGAGGCATAAAACCCATCTCTCTCAAATAGCAAATGTTCCTTATACTTGCTGTAACAGCAGAAGCCCTGGCTGGAATGATTTAGTTGGGGTTGGTCCTGCTTTGACCAGGGGGTTGGACTAGATGACCTCCTGAGGTCTCTTCCAACCCTAATCTGCTGTGATTCTAAGCAAAAACTGTTAGTGTTATTACTCCCAGGAGTGCCATAGATCCAGGGCATGTTTCCACCTTTGTGTACTAACGTTTGGATGGCAGTTGTATCTGATGAGACATTGACAGTCTGACTCCGAAAACAGTGGGGCTGTAATGGAAAGTAGGCAGTGGGGAACTAACCTAATAAAGGGGTTTACTAGTTAGTCACAAAAAGATATGAAGAAAACTGCCAAGAGATGCATGGAAGCGCGTAGTGCATCTTGGGTAGAAATACATCTTAAAGAGGTTGCAACATAGCAGACGCACACTGTATTCAGGCTATCGTGTGCACGAAGTAGCTTTCAGTTCATACACAGAGTTGCCACATGTCTATCCTGGTGGACGAAGCCAGCACATCACTGTGTCTTTGGGGCAGGTTAGAAAAGAGGCAAGACTCAGTTGAAATGAATATAAAAGATTATTTACTGACGTGACCAGACACAGACCCTTTGGTCCTTTCTGGCTCGCTTGCTCCCAGACCGTCACTGGGATACATGCTGCTGTCTAGTGTCTCCTTGAATTCTGGCCTGGCATTAGCTCTGAGGAAAGGGTCTGATGACTCCGCTTCAGCCACTTTTGCATTATGACTTCTTGGTGTTCTCGGTATGCCATGACACAGCCTTTGTGACATCTCCAGCATCCTGACACAAGGAAGAAAGGAGAGCAGCAGAATACAGACCCTGGACTTCAGAAAGGCAGACTTTGATTCCCTCAGGGAACTGATGGGCAGGATCCCCTGGGAGAATAACATGAGGGGGAAAGGAGTCCAGGAGAGCTGGCTGAATTTTAAAGAATCCTTATTGAGGTTGCAGAAACAAACCATCCCGATTGTGTAGAAAGAATAGTAAATATGGCAGGCAACCAGCTTGGCTTAACAGTGAAATCCTTGCTGATCTTAAACCCAAAAAGTAAGCTTACAAGAAGTGGAAGATTGGACAAATGGCCAGGGAGGAGTATAAAAATATTGCTCAAGCTTGCAGGAGTGAAATCAGGAAGGCCAAATCACACTTGGAGTTGCAGCTAGCAAGGGATGTTAAGAGTAACAAGATGGGTTTCTTCAGGTATGTTAGCAACAAGAAGAATGTCAGGGAAAGTATGGGCCCATTACTGAATGGGGGAGGCAACCTAGTGACAGAGGATGTGGAAAAAGCTAATGTACTCAATACTTTTTTCGCCTCCATCTTCATGAGCAAGGTAAGCTCCCAAACTACTGCACTGGGCAGCACAGTATGGGGAGGAGGTGACCAGCCCTCTGTGGAGAGAGAAGTGGTTCAGGGCTATTTAGAAAAGCTGGACGAGCACAAGTCCATGGGGCCGGATGTGCTGCATCAGAGGGTGCTAAAGGAGTTGGCGGATGTGATTGCAGAGCCATTGGCCATTATCTTTGAAAACTCATGGCAATCGGGCAAGATCCCGGATGCCTGGGAAAAGGCTACTGTAGAGCCCATCTTTAAAAAAGGGAAGCAGGAGGATCTGGGGAACTACAGGCCAGTCAGCATGGATTCACCAAGGGCATGTCATGCCTGACTAATCTAATCGCCTTCTATGATGAGATAACTGGCTCTGTGGATGAGGGGAAAGCAGTGGACATGTTATTCCTTTACTTTAGCAAAGCTTTTGATACGGTCTCCCACAATATTCTTGCCAGCAAGCTAAAGAAGTATGGGCTGGATGAATGGACTATAAGGTGGATAGAAAGCTAACTAGATTGTCGGGCTTAACAGGTAGTGATCAATGGCTCCATGTCTAGTTGGCAGCCTGTATCAAATGGAGTGCCCCAAGAGTCGGTCCTGGGGCTGGTTTTGTTCAGTATCTTCATTAATGATCTGGAGGATGGCGTGGACTGCACCCTCAGCAAGTTTGCAGATGACACTAAACTGGGCGGAGTGGTAGATATGCTGGAGGAATAGGATACAGTGAGACTTAGACAAATTAGAAGATTGGGCCAAAAGAAACCTAATGAGATTCAACAAGGACAAGTGCAGAGTCCTGCACTTAGGAAGAAGGAATACCATGCACTGCTACAGACTAGGGGCCGAGTGGCTAGGCAGCAGTTCTGCAGAAAAGGACCTAGGGATTACGGTGGACAAGAAGCTGGATATGAGTTGACAGTGTGCCCTTGTTGCCAAGAAGGTTAACAGCATTTTGGGCTGTATAAGTAGGAGCATTGCCAGCAGATCGAGGGACGTGATCATTCCCCTCTATTCGACCTTGGTGAGGCCTCATCTGGAGTACTGTGTCCAGTTTTGGGCCCCACACTACAACAAGGATGTGGAAAAATTGGAAAGAGTCGATTGGAGGGCAACAAAAATGATTAGGGGGCTGGAGCACATGACTTATGAGGAGAGGCTGAGGGAACTGGGGTTATTTAGTCTGCAGAAGAGAAGAATGAGGGAGGATTTTATAGCTGCTTTCAACTACCTGAAAGGGGGTTCCAAAGAGGATGGATCTAGACTGTTCTCAGTGGTACCCGATGAAAGAACAAGGAGTAATGGTCTCAAGCTGCAGTGGGGGAGGTTTAGATTGGATATTAGGAAAAACTTTTTCACTAGGAGAGTGGTGGAAGCACTGGAATGGGTTACCTAGGGAGGTGGTGGAATCTCCTTCCTTAGAGGTTTTTAAGGCCCGGTTTGACAAAGCCCTAGCTGGGATGATTTAATTGGGGATTAGGTCCTGCTTTGAGCAGGGGGTTGGACTAGATGACCTCCTGAGGTCCCTTCCAACCCTGATATTCTATGATTCTATGTATTCAAATTGGCAGGGCCTGATGAAATGCACCCTGAGGTACTTAAAGAAGTAGCTGAAACAATCTCGGAACCGTTAGCTATTTTCTTCGAGAACTCATGGAGGATGGGTGAGGTCCCAGACGACTGGAGAAAGGTACTGTTTGCCCATCTTTAAAAAGCAGAAAAAAAGAGGACCTGAGGAATTATAGCACAGTCAAACGCAGGATGCTGGAACAATTTGTATAGTGGGGATGACGAGAGCCACTGAACCAAACTGCAAACCCTGTATGTGATGGAAACCACTTCAAGCCACACGGCCTGGCAGCACCCTTAGTTCCAGCACCTATGGTCAGATGACCTTCTATACCTAAAAAGATACTGGAACAAATTAATCAATCAATTATTTATAATAAGGCTATAAATAATAGTAAAGATGGATTTGTCAAGAACAAATCATGCCACACTAACCTAGTTGCTGACCGAGTGGATAGGGAGGAAGCTATAGATGTGATATATTTCAATTTTAATAAAGCTTTTGACACAGGCCCATATGACTTGCTCATAAGCAGCCTAGGGAAATGTGGTCTTTGTGAAATTACTGTAAGGTGGGTGCACAACTGGTTGCAAAATCATACTCAGAGTCGTTATCAATGGTTTTTCTGCCAAACTGGGAAGACTTATGTAGTGGGGGCCCAGAGGGGTCTGTCCTGGGTCCAGTACTAGTCAATATGTTCATTAATTGACTTGGATAATGGAGTGGAGAGTACACTTTATAAAATGTGTGGATCCCCACACATTAGGAGGGATTGCTAGCACTTTGGAGGACAGGATTAGAGTTCAAAATGACCTTGACAAATTGGAGACATTTTGGTCTGAAATCAACAAGATTTAATTCAGTAATGATGAATGTAATGTGCTACACTTAAGAAAAATGTGAATGCACAGCTACAAAATGGGAATAACTAGGTAGGCAGTAGCACTGCCAAAAAAGACCTGGGGGTTATTGTGGATCACAAATTGAATACGAGTCAACAATGTGATGCATATAAACAGGAATGTCGTATGTCAAACATAGGAGGTAATTGTCCCGCGCTGCTTGGAACTGGTGAGGCCTCAGTTGGAGTCCTGTGTCCAGTTCTCGGCATCATGCTTTAGGAAAGATGTAGAGAAATTGGGGAGAGTCCAGAAGAGAACAACAAAAATGATAAAAGGTTTAGAAAACCTCACCTATGAGGAAAGGTTAAGAAAAACAAGCTGGGCATATTTAGACTTAAGAAAAGAAGACTATAGGGGGACCTGATACGCTTGTTATAAAGAGGACAGTGATCCTTTGTTGTCAGTGTTCACTGAAGGTAGGGTAAGAAGTAATCATCTTAACCTGCAGTAGAGATTTAGGTTAGATATTAGAAAAAAAATTCTAACTTTAAGGAAAGTTAGGCTTCTGAGGAAGGTTGTGGAATCCCCACCACTGGAGGTTTTTAAGAGCAGGTTAGGCAAACGCCGGTCAGCAGATGGACTAGATGACTTTGTGGAGTCCTCTCCAGCCCTACATTTCTATGATCAGTGTTTCTGTCATTGCAAATGGCCCTACAGAGGAAGCTGCTGTTTTCCATCTATTCTGTGTTCTTTCAGAGATGGTCTCTCTCTTCTCCCTCCATCTTTGATCATCTCGAGGGGTTCCAGAAGAGAACTCTGTGTTCTAAACATTCTTAGCCAGCTGCAATCAAAGATGGCCAGTTTGGGGGCGGGCGGGAGTGAGTTTGTTTTGGGGGGGTTGTGTGTGCGCGTTGCTTTTGTTTTGGGGGTTTTTTTGTTTTATTTTATTTTATTTTTTGCTTAAAGGGTTGCCCAGTCACTTCCAGCTAAAACAAACCTTCTTGTGATTGGTGGAGGAAATCCCAGCACTTTGAAAGTTACCACCCATTTGCACATTCTCTATGCCTGCCTAAAGGAAGAGCTACCACTAGCACCACATTTGCTCACAAATTGAGCAAATGGTCAATATAAATGAGGATAAGTTCCAGTTTTCATTGGAACTTTTTTTCCCCCTCCCCAGTGATGTGGAGAAAGTAGATAAGGAAAAGTTATTTACTTATTCCCATAACACAAGAACTATAGGCCACCAAATGAAATTAATGGGGAGCAGGTTTAAAACAAATAAAAGGAAGTTCTTCTTCACACAGCGCACAGTCAACTTGTGGAACTCCTTGCCTGGGGAGGTTGTGAAGGCTAGGACTGTAACAGGGTTTAAAAGAGAACCTCCATGAATTTATCTAGTTAAGTCCATTAATAGCCAGGATGGGTAAGGAATGGTGTCCCTAGCCTCCGTTTGTCAGAGGGTGGAGATGGATGGCAGGAGAGAGATCACTTGATCATTACCTGTTAGGTTCACTCCCTCTGGGGCACCCAGCGTTGGCCACTGTCAGTAGACAGGATACTGGGCTAGATGGACCTTTGGTCTGACCCAGTACAGCCATTCTTATGTTCTTATGTTCATAACTTTCTCAGACTTCCTTGTTGGGTTGAAATGTTCTATACTTGGTCTACGCCCAAAGGGTGGGATTTTTTTTCTAGGCAATAAGTTTGAGCTAAATTGGTGGAGCTGTTTTCAGTTATTTGAGTATGAGGAAAATATATTATTCCTCAAATGTCAGACTGGGTTTCATTTGTAGATCTTAGTGAAACTTTTTTTAGATGACGTCACATTGAAAATAAAATTAGGCAGTTTTAAAGTTATGTATGTTTAGTCTGCCTCAAAATCAGAACTTATAGTAGGTGCCTGCAAACTTTAGTAGCTGCTCAAGTTTGAAAATTGGGGCCCATGAAGATTAGAAAGCTCTTCTGATGATTTTTAAGTACCTTAATTAATGATCTTATTAGGATAAATGAAAATTTTCTGCCAAACTAAGTAATGATACTTTTACACCGTCCGTTAATGAGTGACCAAAAATCTTTCAGCCGTCTTTCATCCTTTCTGGTGGGTCTGCCGCTGGCGTATATATGCAGTGTTGTAGCCATGTTGGACCCAGGATATTAGAGAGACGTCTTTTATTGGACCAGCTGGAATATATTGTAACATTGAAGGGTGGAGAGGGAGAAGAGGAGTGGCTTATATGTGGGCAATAGATTGTGTGGGTTTGGGGCCAGTTTTCCGAAAGTGAGTAATGAGTTTAGGTGCCTGATTTTCAGAGGCTGTGTGTGAGCACTTAAAATCCAGCCCCTGTAAGGGGTCTCAGGTTGAGTCCCCCAAAAAGTAGGCACCCAAAATCACTCTGTAAAATCTTGGCAGTAACTCCTGAGCGGGGCATGGCGTTATTCCACAATGTTTTGTTTTGTTTTTTTCAAAGCTTGCATCCTGCAAGGAAAGAGTTAATGAAACTTAAGTGCTTGGAGGGAGCAGTTCCCTGTTATTAGCCAATCAGAGGGGACAAAGGTTCAGCTCTGTGCCTGTGCTAAGGTAACAGGTGATTTGTTGTTTACAACATGTAGTTTTGTAGAGTCCCCTCAGGCACCGGGCAGGTAGAGAGGATCTTGCAGCCCCGCCAGGAGAGCATGGGAGGAAAAACCTCTTGATCGCGGAGGTACATGTGCAGCTAGCTTACTTTGGCTGAAAACATTTTCTGCTTTAGTCTCGTAAAGGAAGCTCTGGGTAAGGTGACACTATGGCGCTCCTTTGTTAGAGAGCACGCTTCCCAGAACGGGTGCAAACAGCAGAGCGCAGCCAGTCTGGACAAGGAGTACAATGCCTTACCGTCCTGTGTGCACAAGGGAAGAGCAACTATCCGTCAACTCAGTGGATTGCGTTAACCAGGAGCAGCCTTGCCACACTGTGATGGACAGAGAGGAAATACGTACCCCGGGTTTACGACTGTTCTGACCATTTGTGTGGTGAAGGAGTTGGAAAGATTGGGTATGGTATCGTTTTCATTTCCTGCCTAATTACGAAAGGTGTAGAAAACATGACCTGTGAGGGAAGATTGGAAAAACTGGGTTTGTTTAGTCTGGAAAAGAGAAGACCGAGAGGGGACATAAGTTTTCAAGTACATAAAAGGTTGTTACAAGGAGGAGGGAGAAAAATTGCTCTCCTTAACCGTTGAGGCTAGGACAAGAAGCAATGGGCTTAAATTGCAGCAAGGGAGGTTTAGGTTGGACATTAGGAAAAACTTCCTAACTGTCAGGATGGTTAAGCACTGGAATAAATTGCCTAGGGAGGTTGTGGAATCTCCATCACTGGGGATTTTTAAGAGCAGGTTGCACAAACACCTGTCAGGGATGGTCTAGATAATACTTAGTCCTGCCATAAGTGCAGGGGACTGGACTAGATGACCTCTCGTGGTCCCTTCCAGTCCTATGATTCTAAACAGCAGCCACTTTTCACTCCAGGGGCAGCTGCGTTTTGAGACGTGAGTGTGGCGTTGTGTGTATGTATTTATACCACTCTGAGCTGGGTGGTGTGTGGGTGCACCACTGCTCTCTGCTGGAGAGAATCAAAACTGCTCTACCATGGACCATAGGGCCTATGCAGCTTATGGAGCTTTCGCATAAGTGGTAAGGGACTGGGACAGTGGAACAGTAGGATCTGACTTTGGAGCTGTTGCAGAGAAGTTTTGAATATGTGGCGCGTACAGCGATCTGATATGACACTGTAGGGAGCAAAGGAGTTGCAAGTTTGTAACTGAGAATGTAGCCTATGCTTTGTAAAGTCCTTTGGTATCCTTCAGCTTGAAAGGTGTTGTATGAGGCTTAGATAATACTCCCTTCCGTTCCCGTGTCAGGCCTTTTATTTGCAGTGTTTGGTTTTGCCATTCTTACTGATAGTAGAAATGCAAATGATTAAGGCAACCCCAATACAAATCATAAGATCTACTATTTATGGCAGCAGGATTTTTAAGCAACGTAGGAACTGGCTTATTCTCCAGCCAGGCCGCTCCCATCCAGGGAGGGGTAGGAGGGAAATGAATAACGAGAATGTTTCCATTGGTAGTGGTGTGTTGCAGGGCCGTAGGTGGGAGCTGTATCAATGCCCTTGAAATTCCTTGTGCCCAGTTAATTATAAATCGAGGCTGGATTCACAATACTGAGTTGTTAAAGCCTTGGCGAGGGAGGCAGAGGCGGCTTGATCTGAAAATGGGCATGGTTTGTAAACACACCTTGAATTTTTTTTCTCTCTCCACCCGTGAGAATGTTGAGGAGGCTGGAATGAGAGGTAGTTGCCTTAGCCTGCTGGCGCCAGAGACATCAGCCAGCTGGCTCTGTGTGCATGTCCCACTGTGGAACAGGAGATGAGACCAGTGGCACTGATCCTCAATGGAGCTACATCAATTCACATCAGCTGAGCATCTGGCCCGTGTACTCCCAAAGCTTTTCACAACTCACTGGTTTAATAGACACCTCATTGCATTCCAAAGGGATAATTTATAAAAGGGTTCTCAACCAGGGGTACACGTACCCCTGGGGGTACGCAGAGGTCTTCCAGATGGTACATCAACTCATCTAGATATTTGCCTAGTTTTACAACAGACTACATAAAAGCGCTACTGAGTCAGTACAAACTAAAATTTCATACAAAGACTTGTTTATACTGCGCTATATACTCTGAAATGAACATCCAATATTAATATTCCAATTGATTTATTTTATAATGATATGGTAAAAAGTCAGAAGTTTTTCAATACTAGTGTGCTGTGACACTTCTGTATTTTTATGTCTGATTTTGTGAGCAAGTAGTTCTCTAGTGAGGTGAAACTTGGGTGTACGCAAGACAAATCAGAGTCCCGAAAGGGGTACAGTAGTCTGGAAATTTTGAGGGCCACTGATTTAGAATGTAAGAACAGCTATACTGGGTCAGTGGTCTGTGTAGCCCAGTTCCAGGTGCTTCAGGGGGGAACGAAGAGAATAGGACAATTATCAAGTGATCCGTCCCCTGTCATCCAGTCCCAGTTTCTGGCAGTCGGAGGGTTAGGGAAGAACCCATGTGTGATTGTAGAATGTAGCCTGTCCAGGCCACTCCGTGCCTTAACAAAACAATACTAAAGTGCTGTGCAGCCCGTAGCTCATGGGTGTGACTTGCCTGGACATCCAGTGAGTCACACTTGTCTAACTGAGGGCAGAATTGGGCCTGTTAATTAACCATAACTGGGCAACATGCCTGAGTAAATCCCTGAGAGGGTGGAAATCCCCATACAAACATAGGGCCCAATCCTGCAAGTTACTGACTCCTTCCGTTCTTGTTGTGGAGTGGAAGGAGCTCAGCACCTTGCAGGATCAGGTCCTTTGAAAGCTGGGATTTACTTTACTAATCACTAGAGAGTCTCCCTCTGCCAGGGGAAATCTCCACTGTTTGGAGCCACAGCTCAGCTCCCTTGTGCTGCCTGTGGGGCACAAAGGGGCTGGATCACAACAGAGAATCTGGCCTTTGGTCTTCTGTAAGCTGCCCTTCAGCGCTGGAACGTTTATTCTATTGACATGGGTCTGACTTGTGCCAAGAACATTTCATGCTAACCCTACGAGCCCTCAAGGATTCAGTACTGCTTAGCACGTCTGTGGCGCTTTCCCTCTGGAACGCTCAAAGGGCCGTACCAAGGTGAGCACCAGGCAGTATCCCTGTTTCTCAGATGGGGGAAACTGAGGCACGGGCAGGTCAACGGATTCTGTGGCAGAGCTCAGAAGGGAACTCAAGTCTCTTAACACTGTCTTCCCATTGGTCCACCCTGCCCCTCCCCTCCCACCGTTCCAGTGATCTCATCTGGCTTTAAAATACAGTTTTGACTGGACTTTGTCTGCCCTATGCTGATTGGCTCTCCAGCTCTCGCTCTCCCCCTTCTTCACGGTATCTTCACCTCAGCTTCACTCCAGCCCCGGAGCACCCACGGAGTTGGCACCTATGCCTGGGTCACACCCTTATCCCCCCCCCTTCCCTTCAGTGTACCCCCTTCCTTCACTTTTCTTTCCATTTAGCTGATCCCCCCCCCCATAACTAAACCCACCCCCCCACCAAAAATAAATGGTGGCACCAACCTGACGTTGTACCCTCTGCTTGTGCAGCCTACCCCTCCCCCAGCCTGTGCCTGTCTTGTCGACTTAGATCATAAGCTCTTTGGCCTGCAGAGGGTATGGGCTGCGCTCCAGGCCCGTGGGGCTGCGGAGGCAGGAGCTGTGGGGGCCCCACAGGCCCAGAGCGGCCTGGGGGATTAGCGAGGGGCCTGGTGCCAGCAGCAAGAAGCAAAACAACCAAGCCCCAGCCCGCTCTGCTCCCCTCGCCCCAGCTGTGTCGCTCGAGGGGAGGGGGGTTTGGGGGAAGGGGTCCATCCCCCCCTCCATACACACATACCGGCAGCGGGAAGCGGAGCGACACAGAGGAGAGCCAGCGGAATGGAGCAGGCTGGGGCTGGGTGGCTCCGCTTCCCGCCAACGCCGGTGAGTGCAGGGGTAGACTTGAACCCCACTGCCAGCCCCAGGCCCCCCGGCTAATCCCCTTGCAGTTGGGCGCACCCCACGGGGGGCCTGCTGGGGGATGGGGCTGGCCGCCGGCACTGCTGCATATGAAGCCCACAGCTGCGTAGGGCTCCATGAAATTTGGGACAATTCGGTGCCCCAAATTTCGTGGTGCCCTACGCAGCTGCGTATTCTGCGTATGCCTAAGGACCGCCCCAGCCGTATAGTTCACAAAACCAGCTTGAAGAGGGATGATCTTCTTCAAAAGAGAGGCCAAGACCTCACCCTCTTTGCTAACAGAACCAGGGGATGTTGGCAACCCTTGTGAAGGAGAAAGGAAGGCTCCGTACTGGGCTAACTAAGGGAAATTTAATGTCCAGTGATCTACGGGAGGTCAGGCTAGAAAGGTGATCTGATGGTCCCTTCTGACCTTAAACTCTAGGTGCTCCATGTAAGCATCCACAAGGTCACTTCACTGTTCTCCTTCAGATCCCTCCTGAAAACTTCCTTTTCTGTGCTGCCTACAAGAAACTTGACAGTGGTCAGGCTGCTGGTGTGCAGAGAGCACTGCTGGTTACAGTGACTGGAATTGTCTCATTGTTCCCTTGTAGTCACCCCCATCTGTCTGTACCCATCTCTTGTCTTCTGCTTAGATCAGAAGATCTTTTGGGCAGAGGCCATGCTTTTTTTTTGTTGTTGTTGTTGTTCTGTGTTTGTGCAGCACCTAGTGGGGCCCTGGGTCGACTAGAGCTCCCAGCCACTACAATAACACTAATAATAATAATAAATAGTAATGCATCTGTGAAGAATAGCCTCTCCAGAAATTAACCCTGGAGGAATCCGACTGTACCTGGAAGCTTCTGCAACATCTCTTACATTTTTTATTATGGGTTGTGGGCCAGGTTTACAAAGCGCCGGATTCTGGTGGTCCTAAGAGCGTTGTGCATCATTTTACTCCTCAGCTAATCCCACGGCATCGTAAAGCAGAGTATTACTCAACGTAAGATGTAGGACCAGATAATCCCCTTGATCCACAGCAGAGCTCCTGCCGATAGCAGGAAGAGGCTTACACGGAGATCAAGGGTCGCATGTGTTCCTTGTGTAGTCACGGTGGGGTTTCCAAAAGCTCTCCCCATTGGCTTAACTGTGCTCTCACTGACTCCAGCGAGACTTCACTTTTGCAAACCATGCCCTATACCTTTAGGGCTTGCTCGTCTTTGTACCTAGCTAGTCTTTGCAAGCATGTGTCTCCTGTCTCTGTTACTCTCCTTCATCCCCTCTGATCGTCTTGCACCCCACTTTATCTTCAGTTGGCTTGTAAGTTCTTCAAGGCAGTAGGCACGGCTTCCAGTGTGTGTATCCCCCCAGTGCCCAGCATATTGGGTCCTCCTCTTTGTTGGGGCCTCTGGGTGCTCCGACCCCCAAAATCACGTTGCAATTAGTGGGGTAAAAGTGATGCTGAGCGCTTTTAGAACCCCTGCTAGCTGGCTATTTGCACATGTGATTACCCAAGATGTGAACTTAATTGCAGTAACTGTATGAGTTAGGTGCATGATTTTACCCCTAAATTATTTGAAAATTTGGCTAACTTTTAAAAGGTGCGGATCCACTCCAATGAGCTGCAGAGGAGGACGCGCATGATCAATGTCTCTGAAAATCAAGCCGTTGCTGCTGAGCAATGATACCTCCTCACCCTGGCTCCACGCATCTCTGGCTCCTTCTGCCATGATAGAACCTTTACCCTTCTAACCTACCTGCCTGACCACTGTTCTCCAATAATGGACAGGACACACAGGGGCAGTAGCGTAGCATAGAATCACCTTTTATCTTGTATTAACGACAGCTACTTTTTGCTTGTGTACATGGCTGTGTTTTTTTTCCCGTGCTGAGTAAATTTAAGGTTGTTTATTGTCCCTAGTGTAGACAAGGCATTTGCTGGATGGCAAATGACAAAGTAGTAATGAAACAATCGGAGGCCCTACAAGGCTTGTAGAATGCTTTGTGTCTGTCTAGGCACTGAAATGCCGTGAGAGGTCTAATAGCTGGGAAGCACAGCCAGCCTTCCGACAGGTTTAATACCTGGTTAAAGCTTCAGCAGTTCATTCTGAACCAGTTTAATCCCAGTAAAAAGAAGAGGAGGACTTGTGGCGCCTTTGAGACTAACAAATTTATTTCAGCATAAGCTTTCGTGGGTTACAGCTCACTTCTTCGGATGCATAGAATGGAACACACAGACAGATATTTATACATACAGAGAACATGAAAAGGTGGAAGTATGCATACCAACTGGAAGAGTCTAATCAATTGAGATGAGCCATAGTCAGCAGGAGAAAAAAAACTTTTGAAGTGATAATTAAGATGACCCATAGAAGGTGTGAGGAGAACTTAACTAGGGAAATAGATTCAATTAGTGTAATGACCCAACCATTCCCAGGCTCTGTTTAAACCTAAGTTAATTGTATCTAATTTGCATATTGATTTGAGTTCAGCAGTCTCTCTTTGGAGTCTGTTTTTGAAGTTTTTTTGTTGCAAAATTGCCACCTTCAAGTCTGTCACTGAGTGGTTAGAGAGGTTGAAGTGTTCTCCCACTGGTTTTTGAATGTTATGATTCCTGATGTCAGATTTGTGTCCATTTATTCTTTTGCGTAGAGACTGTCCGGTTTGGCCAATGTACATGGTAGAGGGGCATTACTGGCACATGATGGCATATATCACATTGGTAGATGAACGAGCCCAGTGTTGGTGCTAACAAGCTGAAACAGTACAGCTGGTCCTCCTGATGCTGGCCTGGCACCATCTCCCAGAATACACTGCTGCTGGGAGCCGAGGCGGGCGTTGTGGGATAGGTACCCAGAGGGCACGGCAGTTCAAATGGTTTGGGGGAGGGTCAGCATGGCTAGTGGGGGCTCACTGAGCCGTTTGTTCTTAAATGGGTTCGGTTACAGCTCGTTCACTTCTCTAGGGTGGATATGGCCAAAATGGAGGCTTAGCATGTCCAGAGTCTCCTGGACAAAGGCTCTAGGTGTACGTCTGTGCTGCAGTGAAACACCCGCGGCTGACCCATGTCAGCTGGCTCGGGCGCGGGGCTGTTTAATTGTGATGTACACATTCAGGTTTGGTCTGGAGCAAAGGTTCTAGGACTCTCCCCTTTCACGGGGTCCCAGAGCTTGGGCTCCAGGCAGAGCCTGAATGTGTACACCACAGCCCCGTAACCCGAGTCCCGTGAGCCCACGTGTGCAACGTAGACACACCCTAGTTGTTGTTTAGGAACCATCCAGGAGGGAACTGTGCAGATTAAAGACTATTTGCTTCGCAAAATGATCCCTTGGCATCTCCAAGGGGAAAGCAGCAGCACCAGTCTGTAAGAGAGAGATTCCAAGCCTGAAAAGCACAGGCGGGTTATTTTTCTCCCTGCAGGTAGGAGAGAACTGACTGAGCCCCAGAACTCCGGTTTCATTCCTCCGCCAGTTTGGGGTCGCTTGGGTGAAGTTGTTTCAATATGTGACGGAGGAGGAGGATGTTGGGGAGATGGGGGGCGTTCAGACTCAGTTAGCTGTGCTGACTCTGCCTTGTGTTGCTGCCTTCTAGTGAGATGTGGCCAGCACTTCCAGGGGATGGGGGGGGCAGGAGAGGTCACAAGGGGCTGCAGACCCAGCCAAAAGATAAGTGTTTGAATTGATTCGTGTTGCTGAGAGGTGTGCTTTCAGCACTATCTTACCAAAGAATGAAGGCCTCACCCCCAGTTTTTTCAGACCACTTTAAGCAATGGACAGGGTGGCTCTGAAAGGCGAATCGGAATGTTTGTGCTAAAACAAACACAACTGGACTAGATCCTGCCAGATGCTCAGTCACAATCATTGGCTGGCAGCATTTCAGCCCCACACCTACCCCCTTTCCCATCTTCTCTTTCTCCAACACCACTTCCCTGCAGTGTTATTTACTCCTTCTCATAACACAAGAACAAGGGGTCACCAAATGAAATTAATGGGCAGCAGGTTTAAAACAAACAAGAGGAAGTATTTCTTCACACAACACACAGTCAACCTGTGGAACTCTTTGCCAGAGGGTGTTGTGAAGGCCCAAGGGTTCCAAAAAGAACTAGATATATTCATGGAGGACAGGTCCATCAATGGCTATTAGCCAGGATGGGCAGGGGTGGTGTCCCTAGCCTCTGTTTGCCAGAAGCTGGGAATGGGCGACAGAGGATGGATCACTTGGTGATTGCCTGCTCTGTTCGTTCCCTCTGGGGCACCTGGCACTGGCCACTGTTGGCAGACAGGATACCGGGCTAGATGGACCATTGGTCTGACCCAGTATGGCCGTCCTTATGGTCTTATTATTTGGGTTTCACAATCCTGGGAGCGAGGCACAAGAAACTTACCTTCCCGATAGCTGCAGCTTCCCGCTTTCTGAGTGGGTGGAAATGATCCCACTTTTCCCACAGGCCCCACCCCGCATCCCGACAGATTGGGCATGGAGGGAACAGAGCAGGGATCTGATCCACCCTGCATCACCAGAGAACATTTAGGGCCAAGTATCTGAATGGGAGAGGGGTCAGCTGCCATTTTTGGCCCTTTCCCTCCCTTGGGTTCAGGGACAGCAGGAGCCACTAAGCTCCTAACCCTAAACTCTAAAAGCCCGGGGGTGGTCGAGGGGAGATAATAGCTGTTGACTGGGTCTCCTTCTCTCGCTGCCGGGTAGGGATCTGCAGCTGGGCAGGCAAGGCCTTTGTGTGTTGGATTAAAACACAAAAGGGTGAATGGATCCCCCTGTGTAACTCCACAGACTTCGTGGCGTTGCTTTGGATTTACGCTGGTGTAAATGAGATGGGAATCGGGCCCATTGACGGCACTCAATACATAGCAACTCCCAGGGGCTCACTTCTAATCTCACTTGGGTCGCTTCATTGGGGCTGCTCCTTATTGACCAGTGCACCAAACTCAGATCAGAAGAGGGGTGGATGCGTGCTGGTGATTGGCTTACCTCTCTTCAGCGACACTGAGACCATGGCCCAGTGCTCCAGCCCCATTGTAGTTACCGTGAAGCAGAGCTTTGAGCTCAGAGCCTGTATCACTAGGGATCTTGCAGATTTAAAACCTTGCCAATTTCTGCTTGTTTCTTTGAGTGCTTTAAAATAAAAACCTGGCACAAAATTAAGTTCCTGGGTACAGGGCTTTGGAGCGGAGCCTGGAGCGGGAGCCCGGAGCAGCTCCGGAGCAGTGGAGCTGCAGGTTTTTGCCTGGAGCTGGAGCAGAGCCGGAGCACAGCTCCAAAGCCCTGCCTGGGTAAGATTATTTCTTTAGACTCCCCAAAGGGCAGATCTTCCACTGGTGCAAACTGGTGCAGCTCCGCCGACTTCAGGGAGAGCAAAGGATGTGTCCCAAGGACTGTGCAGGTGCTGCATCCTTCCAGTTGCTTATTGGCACAGAGCAGGATCTCCCTGACGTGACATTGATGGACCGCTCTTCATCTGGCACACAGTAGACAGTAGATGGGCTTTGCTATAATGCCTGTCCCAGTCCCAGTCCCTCCTGCAGTGCTCCCGTGAAGAGTTTCCCTCTCCTTAAACATTCAGCAGATTTTTGTAATTAAACGTGGCATAGGCCACACGACCAGAAAGGCTATTCTTCCTGCAAGGTCAAATGAGTTTACCCCTGTAAGATTTTGATAGCCAGCTTTCACGACTCAGTCGTCCTGTGCTGCTATTCTTCTTCTTTTAATTAAAGCAGTTGAAGGTCGGCGCGGGAAAGTCATGAGCTGTTTGCTGGCTTACTTGACCTTCCTTAAGAATGTGTAACATAAGCAGCTGGTTCTAAAACTGTCTGTGTGAGTCTTGGCATCAGTGTTTAAAAATGAGTCTAGCACATTGGGGTTGACGGGATATTTTCTCGGTGCTGTAATGGCTTGAGCCAAAGCCCACAGAAGTTGTTGAGAACCTTTCCATTGACTTCAGTGGGTGTTGGAATGGGCCCTGGTCTAGAAATGTTGGTGAACGGCCCGGGAAAGTCTCCACAATTCAGTTGGCTAGTGTGATACTTTAAAAAAAAATGTGTCCAGCTCTGATAACCAAAAGCCAGAACTTACAGCCCTTGTGGGAGGAAGAGCTGTATCATTAGTTATAATTTGGGTGACAGGCATGCCGAGAGGCCTCACTGTGCTAGGTGCTGTACGTATATCCTAATGAGAAAAAGTCCCTGCCCTGATGAGCTCACAATTTAAATAGACAAGGCACAAAGGGGTGGGAGGAGACACTGAGTCACACAGAGGTGAAGTGACTTGCTCAAGATCATACAGTAGGTCAGCAGGAGAACTGGGAATAGTGCACGTGTCTCCTGATTCCCAGGCCAATGCTGTGTCGGCTGGCCCGCGCTGTTGTGGAATTAGGTCCTCGGTACAAACTAGGAATGTTCTGTGCGAGTGTGAGCGGTTCTTACAGTACTGGCCCATGCAATAAGGCTGTGCCGCGGTTGTATTCAGCAGGCGTAACTGATGTCCGTCATCATCGTGAGATTGTGACCATGCCCTGTGATAGCGTCATTTTTCAACTTGCTCCCTGGGGTGAGCGTTCTCAGTGGCAGGACCTCAGCTAGGCAACTCCTGCCTAGAGCCTTACCCTAGCTGCATTCGGAACAAAGCGTGAGATCCGATGAGAGCTTAGCTATTCAGTCGAGTCTGAATAAGGACCTTACTTGTTCATCCAGTGCTTGGAACACACAAAGACCCCATAAGTGATGACTCATGATTGAGTCTTACATTTGTATAGGGGCTGTCATCCAGACAAATCCCAAAGCATCTTAGGATACGTCTACGCTGCAGCTTGGAACTTGCCCCCCAACCTCGATAGACTCACGCTAGCTTTGATCAGGTCAGCGTGCTAAAAATAGCAGTGTGGAGGCTGTGGCTCGGGCTATCTGCCTGAATACAAGCTCAGGTGGCTAGTCTGAGCCATCCACTCGTGCTGCCGCGTTCACGCTACTATATTTTAACTTGATAGCTTGAGCAAAACTGATGAGAGTCTTGTCTACCCTCAAAGAGTCCGGTGGCACCTTATAGACTAACAGACGTATTGGAGCATTGTTAGTCTATAAGGTGCCACAGGACTCTTTGCTGCTTTTACAGATCCAGACTAACACAGCTACCCCTCTGATACTTGTCTACCCTCTTGTCTTGTCTACCCTCCCAGCTGCAGGGTAGCCATACTTTACAATTGCCAGTAACGGTTTGGATCTCCCAGCGTGGCCACCTCCAGGGTGGAACATGGCAGCTGTTGAACAGCGCACTACAACACTAAACAGCAGCTAAGGACAGGAAAGAAAAAAACAAGTAAAATTGATAGAAATTGTAGCGGGACTGTAGAGAGACAGAATGTAAATATCCAAGTTGGTGTTTATCAAGGAGAATGAAATTAATACCCCTACTTTTGCCGAACATGCTGTGGATCTTTGAGTACAGAGTGGCCAGGACCTTGGTTTTATGTTTCCATGTCCTCCTGAGACACTGGTTTGAGTATCTCTTCCAAGGCAAGAGCTCCACCTGCTGAATAAGCAACACCATCAATGAGTGCTTTAGGACCTAAGCTATTAGGTTCAGTTTGATTGTTAAGCTGTTGCTGTTGTGTCATCGTCATAATTCCTAGCTCTTATCTAGCACGTTTCATCAGTAGATCTCAAAGCTCTTCACAAAGGAGGTTGGTGGTGTTCTCCCATTTTGTAGATGGGGAAACTGAGGCACAAAGGGGCCGCGTGATTTACCCAAGACTACCAGGCCGGTCAGTGGTGGAGCCAGGAATTGAATTCCCTGGTTTTCTAAGTCCCAATCCAGTGCTCTATCTGCTAGGCTGCACTGCCTCCCCCAAGACAGGGTAAGAAATGGGACTATCTGAAGATGTGGGCTATCTGGAGTAGCTGTTGTGTGGGCTTTGAGCGACTGAGCTAGCACACAGAGAGGTACTGGCCCAGGAGAACACCACCCCCAGCCTCTCCAGCGTTATCCTCAGTCTCAGCCTTCCACTGGATGTGGAATTGTCCAAGCAATGAACCTACCAGCCAAGGACAAGCCCTGTGCAGATGCACACCTTCCCCTGATCAAGAAATACCCAGCAATCAACAGCTAGGACAGAACAGGCTGGGTGATTGTATAGTTGCAGGCAGGCTGAAAATACAGCAGGGACAGCATTTTGCCACTGGCTTCAATGGAGTCAGGCTTTCACCCAGAGTTTGTTGGCTTTAGACACAACATATCCTGCATCATGGCAGAGGGTTAGACTAGATGACCCTTGCAGGCACCTTCTAACCAGAGCCGGCACCAGGCCAGCAAGCAAGTGCTTGGGGCGGCCAACAGAAAGAAGCAGCACGTCCAGGTCTTCGGCAGCAATTTGGCGGCAGGTCCCTCAGTCCCTCTCAGAGGGAAGGACCTGCCTCCGAATTGCTGCTGAAGAACGAAGCGGCAGTGGTAGAGCTGCCGTTGAACTGCTGCCGATTTCTTTTTTTTTTTTTTTTCCCCACCGCTTGGGGCGGCAAAAATGCTGGAGCCGGCCCTGCTTCTAATATGATTGCTGACATAGGTTCTGTCACCTTTCAGCACTTTCTTCCAACTTCAAAAACAGTTCAGTTAGACTTGAGGGCAAAGAATTGTAGAAAGGTCATAATTTGTGTTTTAAGATTAATTACTCCGTACTCGTATGCAGTTCTCTTATTTGGTTGGTCTTGCCCTTTAACGTACGACTGTGCTCTGAAAAGTGGCTTTGTAAAAATGCTTTTGTGGGACTCCATGGTTGTGCCTCAGTGGTTCCCGATCAAACGTGCTCACCCCACAAGCAAAACCACAAGTTTTCCAGCCCTGCAGCCTCAGCCTGGGATCTGAGAGCCCTGCTGCGTACAAGAGAGCAGTGAGTAGCAGGAGGAAGGTGATTTTTTACCTCCGGTGGACTGCATTGATGAGACTGAGACTGGAATACTGTGTCCAGGTTTGATGCCCACATGACTTAAAAGGGGTGTTGAAAAAATTGGAGAGGGTGTAGAGAGAAGCCACAACAAATATTTGAGGGCTGGAGAAAATACTTGACAGTGAGAGATTTAGAAAGCTCAATCTGTCGCGCTTGAAGATTGAGAGGTGACTTGATTACAGTGTATAAGTACCTTCAAGGGGAGAAATTACCGGTATTTTAGGGCTCTTTAATCTAATCTAGTGGAGAAAGGCACAACAAGAACTAGTGGCTGGAAGCTGAAGCCAGACACATTCAAATCAAAAATAAGGCACAGTTTTGTAACAGTGAGGGTGATTAGCCCTTACCTAGAGAAGTGGGGGAGTCACCATTTCTTGATGTCTTCAAATCAAGACTTTCTTGAAGAGGCTTTAGTCAAACACGAGTTACTGAGCTCAATGCAGAGGCAACAGTGAGATTCGAGGGCCTACGGTACACAGGTCAGACTAGATGATTTTATGGTCCTTTCTGGCTATAAACTCTGTGAAACTTTACTTCTCATGCAGCATTACTAGTGGTAAAGCTTCTACAGGCCAGGTGATGCTTTCAGATTATGCCTTTAGTGACACCTGTGAAATCCATTGCCTTCCCCTGGGAGCTGGCGTGGATGTAACCGACTGGAATTTAGTAAAGAATTCTGTTGATGACAGAATAGGATCCAGTTTCCTCTCCCTCGAACCACACTTCAATCCAGAGACCAGGCCCAAACCATCGTGTTCAGGTTCTGATCCAAACTCTCCCAAAGTTCAGGAGAGGCATGTTCTATCAGGTTTTGCCTTAGTCAGCTATTCCCCACCCCCAGTTTAGAACCAGGTCCAATGCCTATTGAAATCTGTGTGAGTCTTTCCGTTGACTTCACTGGGCATTGGATCAGGCCGATAGTAACTAAGCTTGAGCAATGATGGTTCGGGATTTGCTCTGATTCAGCTCTCACCATAATAATGACTGATGAGCACAGCTGGAATGGCATGCAGTGAGTGCACGATACTCTGTCATCCCTGCATACAGCAGGCTAGTAAAGTAGCAGTCGCTTGGTTATCTGCAGGTGTTGTACATGTCAGCCTTGTGTTATTAACGTTGGGCGGACCCAGTGGAGATTTGTCAAGGTGTCGCATTCTGTACAAAAACCTGAGAGCATTAAAGAAATGAGGCCTGAATGTCCCAGCTCTGCAGCCAGCAAGGAAGGAGCTTCTGCGAAATACGGGAAATAGCAGAGCAGCTTAACTCTTAACTCTTCAGCTAAACTCCAGTGCACCCTGTCCTGGGGCATGGATGTGTGTGTGCTCCCTCTACTCGATGGCACACCACAGTGCTGCTCCTTGACACATGAGGGCCCATTCCATTGGAATAGTAGCAGGACTCTTTCTTTAGCTGAAATCTGGGAATAATGCATCATTAGAGATAGAGGTTGTAGTTTCTCTTCCCCATGTCCCAGGCGTACGGTTACCTGATGACTCGTGTCTGTATCCTGTCTGCTAGGAAGTTTACACACACAGACAGACAGTGTATTCTACTGGCCGATCTCCGGTCCCATTAACTGATACCACTAACAGTGCTGGGAAAAGAAGGATCTCAGATTTACATGGTGGCTTTTAAGGACATTTTGGCAGGAACAGAGTAAATTACTTTTCATTATTTTTAACTGTTTCCTCTCCATCATTTGTTAATATTGCCCTAGACTGTGTTCTCTACTAAATCTGTCCTCTTCCATATAGTAATCTATCTCCTGCTCGTCCCTCCACTTCTGTGTTTCAAATGGAGCTGAAATTAACATGGCCCTTTCCATTTAACATCACTTACTTTTATTTCTACAGTACATCATCATGCCAGAATGAGCCATTGTTCCTCCAAGCGGAACAATGCTCTAGGAATAGTGTCATCTATTTAATTACTGCTGTAGAACCAACCGAGGAAGCACTAAATATTATGTTTATGTAGGTCCTACAAAAATGTGGCCGGGGCGGCTCTTGACATTTTGCCGCCCCAAGCACGGAGGGTCCGCTGGTCCCACGGCTTCGGCGGACCTCCCGCAGGCGTGCCCGTGGGAGATCCACCGAAGCCGCGGGAGCAGCGGACCCTCCGCAGGCAAGCCGTCGAAGGCAGCCTGCCTACCGCCCTAGCGGCGAGCGGCAGAGCGCCCCTTGCGGCTTGCCGCCCCAGGCACGCGCTTGGAGCGCTGGTGCCTGGAGCCGCCCCTGAATGTGGCCAGCATGCTTATTGGTAATAGAATGTTTGACTTAAAAAAAATCTAGCAAATGAGGGCCCAGAGAACTCTCTCCATTGATTATAACTATTATTAAAATGGAGCAGATATTTGACCTTCAAATACCCTTTACAACAACCCTATTCTTTAAAAATCAAACAGGGACTCCCAGGCTTGTGTGTTGATGCAAATTCACTGACTTTTTCAGGCTGGTTATTAGAATTTTGTATTCCTGAGATAGCAGGTTGATTCCTTTCAGCAGTTGGAATGGTACAGACGCTAGGTATGTCTCCCAAATTTGATTGTAGTTACAGTGTGAACAATTGACCTACTAGATCAGAAATAGTGAGGTCTTTATAATTTGGCCTAGTTCTCTGTTCAACTGCTTATCTGAAAGCTTTTTTAAAAAATGCAAATAATTATAGACTTTGCAAACAAATTTGGCTAAAGCAGGTCTGACTATACAAGAGTAATCTAATCAATGTTGTTATTATTGTAGCACCTAGAAGCTGCAACTGAGATTGGCGCTCCATTGTGCCATGTGCTGCACAAATACATAGTGAGAGACCATTGCTGCCCTAAAGAGTTCATGAGCTAAATAAGCCAGAGGTTGGCAATAAGAAGTCTGATCATCCTTAGTTCACAGATAGGAAACTGAGCCATAGAGAGATTAAGTGACTTGCCCACAGTCCCACAGTGAGTCTGTGGCAGAGCCAGAAATTGAACCCAGCTCTCCTGAGGCCCAATCTAGCATCTTAACCACAAGATGATATTTCCTCGCCACTTTTAGAATTTAAGGCACTCCTACTGCAGCGATGGGCATGCAATATATTCCCAGGCAGACAGAAGGGTGATTGTATTAATTAGATATTGGGCTGGTAGGATGTTGTTAGGGCCATCTTTTCTATCACAACATTAGAGAGTTAATTTGGAGTCTGTGCACTTTTGCAAAAGGGTTTGCTGGGGAGCCTGCTCCACTATAATCCATCCAGACAAAGGAATTCCTCTCCAGCTTTTACTGAACACACAAAAAGAGTTCAGATTGAAATACTCGGAAATGAAAAGTTAGATCAACATTCATTCTGGAAAGGTTCCCTTGTCCTCCTTTTGTGTTTGCATAAAGCCTTTTAATCCAGGTTTTCATTTAAAGCCCCTTGGTAACCAAATGCCCTTTTGTAGGAGGGGGTGAAGAGCTGGTTCAATATTGATTTTTTGGCTTAGTCATTTTTGTAGGATGCATCCTGCTGTTAAGATAAACATAACACAGGAGCGAGGATTGCAGTGAATGGAAAACCTCTCTCTCTCTCTCTCTCTCTCCCTCCCTCTCTCTCTCCCCCTGATGCTTGGTCCAGTTGTGTGCTGCGGATGGGAGACAACACAGACACAGGTCAGTCGCTAACAGGTTGCTTTGCCCTCCAGGCCTGGCCTTGATTCCCAGTCTGAGATGACTTCTGGCTGGTATGTTCTGATGCCCTCTCACCTGGGTCTCCCCTGCATCACCGTAGGGTAACTCAGACTATTTCAGGCTGCCATCGTGGCATAATGGAGGGAAGTCCATTCCAAAGTGGGCCAAGCTTAAACCCTATTAGGCAGAAGGGACAATCTAACCAGACAAGCAAAATGTTATGGGTTGTAGATTTGTAGATTCCAAGGCCAGAGGGACCATTGTAATCATCTAGTCTGACCTGGATAACACAGGCCAGAGAACTGCCCCACAATCATTCCAAGAGCAGATCTTTTAGAAAAGCATCTACCTGCCCACTCTTGTTTAAAACCTGTAGGGTTCAGCACAACGTAGTTCAGAGCAGCATTGGTGGAGGGAAGGGGTCTCACTTGGGCACCTGAAATCATGGCCAACATTTCCAAAAGTGGCTTCTAACAGCCATCTAACGTTTTGAAGATGGGATATTAAAAAAAAAAGAGAAGTCTAAGAGAAGGACAGGTGGTCTTGTGGTTAAGGCTGTGATACAGAAGCAGTAAATATGTAGCTAACAGCTATATCCCAGTAGC
Source organism: Mauremys mutica (assembly GCF_020497125.1). Lineage (NCBI taxonomy): Eukaryota > Metazoa > Chordata > Testudines > Geoemydidae > Mauremys > Mauremys mutica. The sequence continues at coordinate 135,706,886 of NC_059076.1, read as the reverse complement.
TTTTGAGAGGAGACTAGAGGAAGGTAGAAAGGCTGTGGACTGAGACGCCGGAGGCTTGGGATCAGTTCCTGGCTCTGCCACAGACTTCCAGGGTGACTTTGGGAATCTCTGTGCCTCAATTCCCCATCTGCTAAAGGGGATGATCATGCTTCCCTTCTCCCACCCTGGGCCCGTGTTCTCTGTTTAAATTGTCAGGTCTTTGGTGCAGGGACCATCTCTTAACGTGTGAATGTACAGTGCCTAGCCCAATGCAACTCTGGTCTCAGATATCGCCTCTAGACTCTGCTGTAGTATCAGTCACGGACCCTGTGGTTACAGCAGCTGTCCCTATGGATCTGGGGTTTTGTGCAGCCCCCGTGGCATGGCGTTGGGTGTACATGAAATGTGACTGAGAGTAAGCGCACTAGGGACCCTCGTGAGAATGTTTTCCAGCCTTTCCTCCTTCCGCTCAACCAAGAGCGAAGTTTTGTGACCACTTTCTCTCTGGGGAGCTGCCCTGCGGAGGGAAGGTGCCAGCTGGGCAGTGGTCAGGCTCCCCAGGAACTGGCTGCAGCCGAATAAATTCCGTTTAGCCGGACGACAAGAACCTGGCATAGCCCCAAAGCACTAGTGAGGGGTGTGTATGACGTGCAGATGACAGACACCTGCCCCCAAGCTGGTAGGTTGGTTCCAGCTGTTTTTCGTAGCTCTGTGCTATACCCTGCAGGACCAGGCCTAGGAATCGGGTGTTCGTCCATTCGGGAGCAAAGGTCCTGCAGCCTTGGCTCTGGAGGAAAGGGGCTATGTGCCTCTGTGGCATGTTCCTAGTCCTGTCCCTGCCCAGTTCCCAGGGGCATCCCGTTCTGCTCGAGGGATGCTCACAGCCAGCAGCACCTCAGTCTGTAGCAGAGGAGTGGGACCACATGGATCCTCTTCTACCTGCCCCTTCCAGATTTGCCTCTAGATCTGCAGTCTTGATGTTAAATGGCACAAGAGACTTTTTCATGTCATAGATATGAGAGCTTGACTAGATGAACATCGTAGGCAGTATAAATTATGGAGGCACCACCGCACCCCCATAGTTAGGGTTGCCTAGAGACGTACACCAAAAAGAGGCTTTAAATGTCTTTATTTGAATAATTTAGTGCAGCTTCCCTAAACATACAGCACTTAGGGCCCAACCCTGCAAAGATTTAAGCATATACTGAACTCTACTCTTGTGCGTAGTCCCAGTGGAGCCAATAGAATACCTCACGTGAGTAAAGTCAAGCATATGAAGAAGTCTTTGCAGGATCAGAGAGTCTGATCCAGCTCCAGTTAAGTCAATAGCAGTCTTTCCATGTACTTGGAGGGGTGTTGGATCAGGTCCAAAATGAATCTACAAGTAACTCTGTTAATTAGTTGGAGTTGTAATCCATTATAAATTACCCTTTTTGAATTTTTGAGTGGAGTGAGTCCAACTTTTTTTCCCCCTCCCATTCCTCATGCAATTAAATGGCTGATGTTTGAGATTTAATAGTTAATTTACTGCCCAAGAGACTGTTTGGATGTATATATTAGCAAGTTTGTTAGCTCGTTATGGCGCGGCCAATGCCTGTCTTAATGTAACTCACAAACCTCTTAATGATTTGACAGAGTTTTCTTTAGTCATACAGTAGCCTTGTCCCTAATTATGTTTTCCTTATTATTATTATTTTGTACAGTAGGAAGAAAATTTTATATGGTATATTTATGTGTGACTTTTGAGCAGGTTCTATAAAGAAACATGGGATTAAATAGATAGATGATATCCGGGTAGCCTTTAACGGTTCAGGTAACTTTTTCATTTTTGTAGATTGCACATGGTTGGATGAAAGCTCAAACTTTTTACAATCTTTGTATGAAAAATAACAAAAAGAATTAGCTAAATTACAGTTTAATGGGCCATATCCTCAGTTAGATCTACACTGATTTACACCAGCTGAGGATCTGGCCCTAGGCTACTAAAGGCAATTTAAGATCAGACATGTCCTTATTGCAGGGGTAGCGATAGGGTTATTTGAGTGCTGATGACTGAGGATTTTTGCATGTAATGGTCTGGTATGCCTGAACTGAGAGTTAAGCCTTGCATCAGAATTGTTTATGTAACTTCTGCTTGTGAGTTCCATATTTGAATTCTGGATTTTGTTAAGGCTGTGTTTAATGGTGCTTCTTTTGAAGCACTACACTGGAATTGAATGAAGTTTTTGATTGGTTAATTGTGACTTCTCTGTTGCCACTCAAGAAATGCATGGTATGCAACTGTGGAGTTTGACAATTACAAGGACAGAGTTCTCACCTTCCTATTCCAATAGCACAGTCCCCCTAATACTTGTGTTAAAGGGGAATCCTCTGCAGCTATTAACAGTATAAGGCCCATGACCCACAGCTGAGCAGTTCTTATTCTGTCCACTAGAGGTCAATGGTATACCATCCCATTCCTGAGCATATTTAAGGCTTTATTGTATTGAAATACCATAGACAAAGAAGCCTTCTGTCCACTGTTCTCAGCAGATGTGAGCAAACTCCACTGCAGCCGACACCAAGTTCATTAAAAAGCCATTAGCCTCATGAAATCTTTCTTTTTTTTCTCCAGCAAATATTTGTAATGAAGGCAAAAGTTCTCTCCTCAGTGACTAACATCAAAGCTGAGTTGAATAAAGGTCTGGGATAGTTGAGGTAACCACCCCAAGATTCATAGGCTGATCTGAAGCTTATCTGAGCCTCTCTGCTTAAAAAATCAGGTTGGGAACCTCACGTGAACTCTGTTTCTGTTTTTTGCCAGTGATGTAGGGAACACTGCAAGAACAGCATCTGTTATGGTATTTAATGAGCAGTGTGTTGTCTGGGAAGGACTGTTATACACTCATCTGTGATCCCAAAAGGAGACAAATCAACCAAACAGGGCCAAAGAGTGAGGTAGTTAGTTTTCACCTCAGTCTTCTCTTCATGGGACTTTGTCTGAGGAAGGACTGAGATAAAAACTGACCTAAAATGAGAGCTGGTCTTTTTTTCTTTCTTTTTTTTTTTTTAAACCAATTTTTTTCCCTTAAAAAAATTAATTTTTTCAAAAAAAAAATTTTTTTTTGCAGAAACAGTCAACATTTTTGAAGTTTTTCAATTTCTCCATGGAACATGATGTGCTTTTTATACTGTTTTCAAAGTCTGGTTGCTTTTGTTGATGGCCGTGGTGGGCTGGCTCAGGGGGTTGCTTCAAGGACCCACTGCCTTTTGGGTTGCTCCTGAGCTGGTGTAAGCTGCCACAGCTCCTTCGACTTAATGCTAGGACAGTTTTTACACCAGCTGAGGATCTGTCCCTTGTCTCTGATGCCAGTTGGAAGCCAGCCCAGGATGGTGGTAATTGAAAGTGGTGGTCGTCAGACTGGTGGCTTATAGGGGGTCAGGTGGTGGGTCTCAGGACAGTTCTCAGGGGCAAGTGTTCACGTCACAAAAACCATCGCACAGTGTTAGCAGTCTTGGTAGAGAGGCCAGGGCAGGACTCAGATACTACAGGGAAGAGAGCTATATAAGTACCCGGACTGGTAAGTCAGGAATGGGCCATGGGCCTGTGAGGGTGGTCCCTGCAGGGCAGCGTGGGACAAGCTTTCAGTGTCTGTGTTAGACATTCCCTGGCACGAGAGAGCCGCCTTGGGGAGTGTTAACAGTCTGCTCCTTTCACCAGCACTAAATTGACACACCATTTTTTTAAAAAGGATAAAAGCGTCTCTCCGGTTACTTCATCTTGCCCTCAAAAAGTCAGCGTAAATGTCACCATGCAATTTACAAAGCTGATAACACTAAACTGGATTTCTTCCCCGAAACCCTGCTCACTTGATAGAGAACTTTGCATCTAAGTCTGTAACATTCTCTACCCTGGCCTAGCACTGGGACCTTTCAGTCACTCGGTGATATCAGCCACCGGCAGCTGGGATACCATAAAGGAGAAGTGGCGTATAAAGACCCAAAATCCTCCAAGGTCATTGAAATAAAGATTACTCCTAAACACACATGTAATTAGCTGAATGAAAAGTCTTCTCTGATTAACATAATCCTCAGGCACAGAATGGGTTGAGTTTTATTTGAGCCAGTTGATTTTTTTACGCATCACTTTCCTGGGTGATCATGACAAACCAAGTCTCTGCAGTGCCTAGGAAAACGTCTGGATTTACTGTCAGGCAGAGCTCTGTCATGGAGTTCCTAGCATGTTCTTCCTCCAGGCCTTATGTGATGCACAGTAAGGTGGATGCAACTGTTGCACAACAGTGCAACCTACACTAACACCTTGTGGTTGTTTGTCCCCCTCTAGTGGCTACACCATCTGCAGAGGCTTATGAGTCAGCTACTGCCTCAGCTCACCCTTCACTCCAGTAGTAGAGGCTCATGTTTTTAAAGCCAGAGGTCTTGGGTCGAGCTCTACAGCAAGTCAACCTGGGCAATGATTACACCAGCACATGTGAGTGAAGGCTGATGTGCACTGAGCAGCAGCAAGTCTCTAGCCCCACTGCAAAGGAGTCAGAAGCACACAGGGTGGAAAAAGAGGCATAGAATGGAAGTGTCTGAGGTGTGATCCTCCTCATGATCGTGTGGCATCCCTCTGAGGCCTAGCTTCTGCCGCTGGGCTGGAACACGTTGGTGTCCGCACAGCAGTCAGGGTCCCCAGCACTCTCCATCTTCATCACTGCTGACACGTTGCATTCTCCACTGACCCTGGGCATAGTTGGGTCCGGAGGGGGCGAGAAGAGAAACGTGAATACACTTGGGCTCTTTCATTTCATTTACACAATGTTTTGTGCCTTAACCGTGCAGTGTCCCCACCCTGAACTGGCAGGGCCACCTCGAGTGCGTCTACACTGCAGTTAAAACCCGTGGCTGGCTTGTCCCAGCTGACTCGGGCTCAAGCGAAGGGGCTGTTTGTTTGCAGTGTAGACGTTCAGGCTCGGCCTGGAGCCTGGGCACTAGGACCCTGTATGGTGGGAGGGTCCCAGCGCTTGGGCTGCAGCCTGAGTCCACGTGGCTATACGGCAGCTGAACAGCATCGTAGCCCAAGTCAGCTGGCACGGGCCAGCCGCGGGTTTTCAATTGCACCCTCAGCTTTCGGTCGCTAAACTGGGACAGCCAAGGGGGTTGATGTTCTGACTGGTCTGGAGGTCTTTTGCAATGTGGGCAGCTGTCCACTGGACTGGGGCTACTAACTCATTTGACACTGGTCACCAACCTGTCATCCCACAGGCACCACTTAAAATCCCTGACAACCCCGGTGTGAAAGAGTTCCTGTCCCAGGACCCATCCGCTGAGCCCTTTCTTGCTCAGTCAGCTGAGAGCTCGAGCTGGGAAGAAATGAGGCAGTGGTTTTGTCGGTGTCTCGCTTTGCGATGATCTCATCTGTCGGAGTTTGTTGCAGCAGCAGCTGCTAACCACTATTTCCCAGCAGGGCTTGGCAGGCACTTCGCTACCCCTGGGCTCATCAAGCAAAAGAACAAACGAGTAGAGGAGCTTTGGAGTGTTGCCAGCCAGGTGCATGTCGCCTTACGCGCCTCTCGCTGTCGTTTTGGCATGGAGTTGCAGCTCTGTTCATGTGCATGTGGTACTGGCCTTAGCACGGCCGGAGCAACACAGAGCTGATAGCGCGCCACGAGGGTGACTGCTCACTAACAAACACCTCTGACTCCTACTCCCCCCGCCCCCACTCCCTTCTCTGATAGCTGAGCATGTGCTCCAGGAAGCTGTGGGGAGAGGGCAAAAGCAGAGCGACTAGCTGGAAAAAGAAGGCCCTAATCTTTAGTGCTATCGGTGTGAAAGTGAATGGACACAAGGCAATGAACTGCTACATATACTACCTGCACCAATATCTAGCTCGTGGGGAACGCTCCCATTGACTTCAGTGGAAGTGCCTGCACCCTGAGCTACCCCCTGCCTACACACAGCCCCAGCTACCCCCGTGCCTGCACCCAGAGCTACCCCCGTGCCTGCACCCAGAGCTACCCCCATGCCTACACACAGCCCCAGCTACTCCCCTGCCTACACCCTGAGCTACCCCGTGCCTACACACAGCCCCAGCTACCCCCGTGCCTGCACCCAGAGCTACCCCCGTGCCTGCACCCTGAGCTACCCCGTGCCTACACACAGCCCCAGCTACCCCCCTCACTTCAGAGCCCCTAGCTACCCCGTGCCTACACACAGCCCCAGCTACCCCCGTGCCTGCACCCAGAGCTACCCCCCTGCCTGCACCCACAGCTACCCCCATGCCTACACACAGCCCCAGCTACCCCCGTGCCTACACACAGCCCCAGCTACCCCCGTGCCTGCACCCAGAGCTACCCCCGTGCCTGCACACAGCCCCAGCTACTCCCCTTCCTACACCCTGAGCTACCCTGTTTCTGCACCCTGAGCTACCCCCGTGCCTGCACCCAGAGCTACCCCCGTGCCTGCACACAGCCCCAGCTACCCCCCTCACTTCACAGAGCCCCTAGCTACCCCCTGCCTGCACACAGCCCCAGCTACCCCCTGCCTGCACCCTGAGCTACTCCCCTGCCTGCACCCAGCCCCAGCTACTCCTGCCTGCACCCTGAGTGGTTTTAAACTTGTTGAAGTGAATGCCCCCTTTGGGTTATATTTTTTGGTTATGTCCCCCCACAGCCCAGAAATGCTCAGTGGCCAACTGAACAAGTCGGGGGTGCAGGTGATGCTCCCTCCCTGCTGTGTGGAGCTGGCTTGAGCCCCACCAGCTCTTGCCCCCCCATAGAAATAAAGGATGCCTATGCCTAAGGGTCCCCCCCACCCCGAGTTCCCGCTTCTGCTGGGCCCTGGCATTTGTATAGCGTGTTGAGGGGGGCCTCAGCAAGAAAAAGGTTGAGAACCCCTAGACTAGATTGTACCATTATCTGATATGTTAAAATAATAATTTCCCTGGGAGGCTTCCCTGGGGACCCTCGGTCTTGGGTGCATTTCAAGTGGCACAAGATGAACCCCTGGCCTAAATTGTTGCTAGAGTTGGAATATTCTTCTGGAGTGAAGCACTAACATTTCCAGCAAGTGGCACTTCATAGAAGCATCTCTGACAAGTGGTGCGGCTTGCTGTCTTGATTAATGAACGTCTTCTTCAGGCCTTCACCCTCCTTCTCTGCAGCACAAGTGCTCCTGGCAGACCAGGGGTACTAGGAGCTACATTTTAGTCATAGCCTTTGGTAACATAAGAACAGCCACACTGGGTCAGACCAATGGTCCATCTAGCCCAGTCTTCTGTCTTCCGACAGTGGCCAGTGCTAGGTGCCCCAGAGGGAATAAACAGAACAGGTAATCGTCAAGTGATCCATCCCCTGTTGCCCATTCCCAGCTTCTGGCAAACAGAGGCCAGGGACACCATTCCTGCCCATCCTGGCTAATAGCCATTGATGGACCTATCCTCCATGAACTTATCTAGTTCTTTTTTTTAACCCTGTTATAGTCTTGGCCTTCACAACATCTTCTGGCAAGGAGTTCCACAGGTTGACTGTGCCTTGGGTGAACAGTGACAGCACCTCACTGCCTGGCAGTCACATTGAGGAGTGGGAATTCTACCACTAACTTTGTGTCACCTCCCCTGTCCAGGGTTTGCTGTTTTGAAATATATTCTGCCTGTTGTAATCTCAGACTGGATTTCTGTATAGGAGCTGGGGATCTTTTATTTGCCTGAAGCTATGAGGGTGAGATTATTTACAGGAAAGACTTGAAGCTTTTACTAACAGGACACAATGAGAGACTGACCTGAACCAGAACCCCAGATCGGAATCCCCGCATGCCTTCGTACCCTTACTCGCAAGAGCACAGGGTTAAAATATGGGCAGGGTACAGGTTTGAGCATCATCGTCACCATCATGCCGTTGGGAAGCTTTTAGCTAAGCCCTTGCCCCATAACTTGACAGCCTTTAATATGTGAACTGGGTCTCCCACCCAGCTCACCGCTTTGTCTCGTGTGCTTAGGTGCACAATTCTGCTTACCTGCCCTAGGCAGGATCAGGCCCAAGGTGGTGTAATTTGCAGGGCTGCGGTTTGATCAGGTCACCTTTTCAGAGCAGAGCCCAGGGAGGATGATGGCAACGCAAAGGGCAAAGTCTCTAGAAATGCAGTTGAATAAAAGAAAAGTAAAAAATCATGGACCTTATTGTAACCTTTTATTTTTCTATTCCATTTTTAGTGCAAATAACCAGACCCGTGAGTGTGCTGTGATAACAGGGGACACTTGGGAGCGTAGGAGTTGCTGTATCGCAGCCGACCTTTAGACCTAAGCTGGCTCGCCAAAGTAAATAAAACCGCTTGTCCTATTTTGCTTGGGGGAGGGCTAACCTCACAATGACACCCTGGGAGAATGAAACCTTCCACTGAGACCCCCAGCATGGTCTGACCCTTTGTGTCACCGAGCTGCTGTTAACGGATCAGACTCGCATGTCACTTTCCGTTGAGGATCTCCAGGATGGGTCAGCATCATTATCTCCACTGTAGGGGCTGGGAACCTCTCCAGGATGCCCTGAGGTTTGATTGCTGCACTCCCTACAGCCAGTCCACATCCACCTACGATCAACACAAGGTTTTAACCTGGGAAACCTAGAATTGAAGACCCCTGCAACAAAAGACCGGCCTTGCCTCTCTCTCTCAGGTGTTGCAAGGTTTAATTGCAGGCCAGGCCAGATTCTCAGCTGGCGTAAATCAGCACAACTCTATTGAAATCAGGTGCGGCTGGTTTGCATTAGCTGAGGATCTGACCCAATATTTGTAAAGTGCTTTTGAGATCCTTGGATGAAAGATACTATGGAAGTGCCAAGTATAATTAAGCTCTTCAGGCCTGGGACCTTGTCGTCTTACTGTCTGCAAAGCTCCCAATGCGCCTCTCGTGGGACAGAGCCTGAAGTGCTTGCTCAGGGCATAGTCAAGCAAAACTTGAGGTGGGTAGGAATTTACCGGTTTGAAGAAACGAGGCAGGCCCTTGGGATTTGACCCGGTTTCTATTTTGATTAGTGTCTCCCTCTTATTTCTACCACCTCCATTTCCCGTCATTTTGATTGGAATAAGCATCTGCTCTTGTTAGCCAATGACCAGTTGGGTGCGTATCATAGCTTGCAAAACTCTTGGCAGTGCTTTTGACAGGCCCGGCCATGTTCAGACCGAAATCCAGAGGCCCGATTCTGCCCGCTCCATGCCTTGCCCACTCCATGTCGCCGTTTACACCTGCGGAAGTGAAACACGACTTCTCAGGTGCACAGAATGAAGAATTCAGGCTTGGTAGCACATTACACCCCCTTCGTACAACCATGAATGACTACGGTGACTGTAACGTAGTGGAGAATTGGTGGCTTTTCAGTGGAAATGGGATCAGTGTCTAGGCCTGAATAACAGCATATAATTCTATAAAGTCTGGCCCAGTAGTCATAGAAGACAATGAGATTCTTTCCATTGACTTTGATGGGATCAGGCCCAGATTATTGTCACATGGCTCTCTCTTCCTTGTGACTTTTCTTCTTTCCTCGCATTCAGAATATTGGCCTTCTCCTCTAATAAACAACCTTCCACAGCTAGTAATGGATCAAATTCTCCAATAATAACCAGCAGGGTGATCAAAATAAAGGAATTTCATTTTTTTTTAATTGAAATGATTTCATCCTGATGAGGTGCTGGATTAAATTAAACAGGATTGAATTAACTAGTGATTGAAATGAATAGAAAACTGTGTCTTCAGTACCTGGTTGAGTCTGGGTTGTGATGTCTTGGGGGTGCACCTCTAGATGTCTGACCGGGACCATAACCAGAGACTGAGGCTAAAAAGTACATCCCAGTCTTTACACTGACCCTACCCCCTGCGCGCGCGCGCACACACACACACACACACACACCCCGGTGCATGCTGGGGCAGAACTTTGGGAGCACAGTTACCATAGTTTGGGTGCTTGTGTAGTGCAGACGTGATCAATAAAGGTCATAAGCTAAAGTTTAAAATGACTAGTGATTTTGGGTACCCAACTTGAGACACTTTTACAGAGGGCCTGATTTCCATACAGTGCTGACCAACTGCCCTCTGAAAACCCAGCCCGTTTAATGTCCCTCAGGTTGAGGACCCAAAAAATGAGGGATCCAAAACCACTAGTTGTTTTTGAAAACACAGGCCATAGTTTATCACTGCAGAGGCTCAAAGCCTTGATTTAAAGAACTCCAGTGTGACCTGGGATGTAGCCATGAGGTCACCTCTTTGGCCAATCACTTAGTATGAAGATGTTCCAAGTGAGATGCCTGCATTGGAGAGAGGATGGAGATGGACTCCTGGGGCTGGAGGTTCAGGACTGGTGCATCCACACCTAAAACACTCTGGCTACATTTAATGCTGATAAATATGAGGGAATTCAGAGGAAAGCCACACAAATGTTTACCAGGTTGAAGAAACCGACATAGGAGGAAAGAGAAAAAGAATTAAATATCAATAGCTTGGCTTTGGCAATATCGAGAAGAAACAAGATAAGCATCTGAAAGTGTATGAAGGGTAAACAGCCAAAGGGGACAGGGCTTGATTAGGGTGATCAAAGGGAGAATGTTTAGGGATAAAGAGAGTGAAAATTTGTAAAGGAAAATTTTAGTATGACTGTCATGGGGGAAAAGCTTTTTATTCCACAGCCTTCTACAGCTCACATTTAGCCTCTCCGGGGTGGTGGTGGAAGTGCCATCAATTAGGACATTTCAAACCATACTGGAGAATTTACTGGAGAGAGCAATTCCACCCAGGCCCCGTGATGGGACCTCCATGGAGGAATGTTCCATCTCCAGTGACTGTATGAGGTTATTTTGACCTGAGAGGTATTGCAGCAGTGATTCGGTAGCTGGATCACCTTAAACCTATCAACCCCCAGTAGAGTGGTGTTGGGCAGCGCTGCAACACCTGCCTGCTACAGCACATTTCCTGCTCCTCCAGCTCCAGTGAACACAGCCCTAAGATCCCCAGATGGAGAGGAACCAGAGCAATTCTGCTGCATGGGGCTAGACAGAGTTTGGGGAACCTCTGCGGCAGGGCTTCCTGCATGCTCTTGCCCATAGAGGCACACAGAACTGGGCAGGGGAGGAGCAGAGTCAGTAGATCTGCTGCTAGTGGAATCCACCAGCCATTTCCTCCCACAGGAGAAGCAGGGTCTCAGCCGTCATGGGAGTTAACACGGTCACAGGAGCAGGTGCAGAGCAGTAGCTGTCCCGCTCCGCAGGCTGGCAGGGGAGTATTCCTGCCCCAGCACACACAGCCCATGTGCTCAGAGACTCATTTGCTCTTCTGCGTTCAGTGCTGAGCAAAAGGGAGATAGTAAAGAAAGGCAATCCAGTAACACTCTTCTTTTCCTCTCTTTCAGTGCCACTGACTCGTGCCTCAACTTCACCTCTGAGTTGCCATGGCCAAGTTAGAGACTCTGTCTGTTCTTAGTGACTCAAGCTACCAGAGCCAGGACACTTTCCACTCGTTTGCCTCCAGACCCTCTGAATCTGCCTCCCAAAACACTATGGGAAGCGTGGGCAGCGGAGTCGCCAATGAGCAAGAGTTTGCGATGAAGAGCGTGGGAACCAGGACTCAGAGCAGCAGCAGGCAGGCTGATGGCTCGCGGAATGGCTATTCCACGCGGGAGATCTCTAACCGTTACTCTGGGGAGGAGAAGACTTACAAGTCAGAGAAGACCTCTAACTCCCTCTACATCAACGGGGACTTGCGCAAAAGTGAGAAGGTGAAGACAGACATTTGTGGGAACGTTACCACCAACAACGAGAAAAACCTGCCACCTCCTCCCCAGTACAGAGAACCCAGTAACCCACCAAAGATATTGCCAGTCTCTGGCAAATTGGACCAGGTAAGAGTCTGTTATACCTTGGTGCCCTGTGCTGCTTGCAAGACGTAAGTCCAATGGTGCAAATCCAGACAGTGAAGTAGAGAGAACAGGACAGGTCTTGGTCTGTAATTCTCAGTGGTCTCAGGAGTCTGAGCAGAGTAAAACTCTACCTTCTGGGAACTCGTGGGATTGGTAATGAGTCTTTCATTGCTAGGCTACCCAAGTCATGGTTAGGTCCAGATTTGTAAAGGTATTTAGGCATTCTTAACATTGCAATGCCTCTGTGAGTTAGGAGCTGAAATATCATTTTCAAAAGGGATTTAGGCACTAAGGAGCCTGTGCAGGTGGCACATATGTACTCCTCCATGTAAAGAGCGTTGGCTAGTGGCAACAGGGAAGCTAGACTCCGGGCTGTGAAACCCTGGACAAGTCCCTTCACCTTGCTGTGCTGAACTGATATTTGAAGTATTTTGAGATCCTCCAGTGAAAGGCTCTATGTGGGTCCAATCCAAAGCTTACTGAAGTCAGTTAAAAGACTGACATCAATTTCACTGAGCTTTGGATTGGACTTTATCAGAGCAAATAATTGCCATCACTAACGGTTTTTTGCATACTAGTCCCAGGGCTTACTTTGGTTTTCAATAAAAGGGGGTATATTCCTTTTAAAAACGCACCCTTATTGACTAAAGAAAAGTCTTTCAAAACATAGTCTGACACAACAAATAGCACCCTGGAACTTGAAGATAATGCTCAACAAGGAGCGATTTCTATCTGGGCTGTCGAACAACTCCGAACCATGGGAGGATAACACCTTTTTCTCTTAGAGAGAAGAAAATGTTGATCACCTGAATAGAGTGTAAAAGGATGATGATAGGCTCTTGGAACAAATCCTGATTCAGTTCAGTCTCCGAGCGAGAGAGATTGAGAGGGGAAGTGGAGTGCTTTGAGCACAGCACTGGCAGTAGTTACTCAGGATGTCTGTCAAATATGAAATCCAAAAATCTGCCGTGTCTTTTAAAGTTGAGCAGTAGAAAACCATGGAGCCTGATTCTAAGCTGGGGTAAGTCAGTGTTGCTCCACTGACTCTAACAAAGCCTATAGAGTTGCACTGATTTACCCTAGCTCTGGATCAGTCCCGTTATCTTTTGTGTATTGTTACAAAGCCTCCTGGCTCCATTTGATGTGTGATTCTTTTTTCCTTTGCAGAGCAATGAGCCCTTAGTTAGACCTTCAGCCTTTAAACCAGTAGTTCCTAAAAACTTCCATTCCATGCAGAATCTCTGCCCGCCGCAGAACAATGGAATAACAGAGAACAGAAAGAGCTTGAATCACACCAACAGCAATAGCCCGTCTGCAGGCAAAAGCGGACTGGAGAAAACCAGCCTTAATAGGACTACAAACCAAGTGGGAGGTCTTTCCGATTCTGGCCGTAACTCTTTGACGAGCTTGCCCACTTACGGGACGGGCTACAGTCAGCACGTTGGCCCAATGAGTGCTTCAACTAGTCACATAAACCGCATTGGCACAACCTATGTAGATAAGAACATAGTGGGATACAATGGAATATCTACCTCAGACAGTGGACGGTCTTCAAGCAAGAGTACTTCTTCTTTCAATAGGCTTAACCATCTGAACGAAACAATGCCTTTCCATTCCCCCTCGACAGATGACGTTATCCAGGACCTGGAGGACAGGCTGTGGGAGAAGGAGCAGGAGGTCCTGCAGATGAGAAGAAACCTGGACAAAAGCGAGGCTGCCATCTTCCAAGTGTTTGAGGAGAAGCAAAAGATCTGGGAACGTGAAATGGAGGATCTCAGGCAAAATTATGCAAATAAACTGCAGCAGGTCTCCAAGAAGGCCCAGAGAGCTCAACAGGCCTTGCAGCTCCAGATCTTCAAGCTCCAGCAAGAGAAAAAAAAGCTCCAGGATGATGTGGGGCAACTTCTCCAGCAGCGAGAAGAGCTGGAGAAAAAATTTGTGGCTTTCAAGAAAGAACAGGCTGAGTTTCTTCCCAAGATTGAAGAAACCAAGTGGGAGGTAAGGGCCCAGCCAAATCCCAGCGTTATACTAGTTACACCAGTGTCTGGGGAGTGAAAGCATCAGTCCGTGCTAACACAGATCCCAATCCAGCAAAGCACTGAAACGCTAATTTCAGGGGGGCTTCTCACATGCCTAAAGCTAAACACATGATCAAGTGCTTTGCTGGATCAAGGCCCTAGCAGCAAAACATTTTGTTAATCGAGTACAACAAAGAGACCAAACTCAGATAAAATCCTCCATGCAGAATGGACTGAAGGATAGTTGCTCAAGCAATCTGGGCATGAATAAATAATTGCTAAACACCAGAGATTAGTAGACATGTTGGCTTGTGGCCACAGCAGAACAGTGGGACCCCAGCCTACTGGGTTCTCTTCCCAGCCTCCCTTAAGTCTCTTAAGTCATAGAACCTCTCTTTGTGCCTTATTTTCCCCAGTAGGATGAAAATCCCATAGAGATGTTGTGAGCGAGGGTTCATGAAGCATTTTGGGGTCCTCTGATTTTAGAAGTGCATGAACTGGTGGAAAGAGAAATGGGGGTTCCCATTGTGCCCATTTGCCTTTTATTTCTGTCAGCATCTTTTACCTTATTCCCATTAGCGTCAGAGAGGTTGTGAGGATGGCACAACCACCATCAATAACTGGTGCCAATTATTATTATCCTTGTTACATCCAGATTTGGAGGCTTCTTCTTATCTGTTCTATGGCATGTGGTAATACAGCCGAGGCTTCATCCACACACCCAGTTGCTCTGAATTAACTAAAGCTGTGACCTCTTTTTAAACCGATTTTAGTTAAACCTGTGCAACTTTGTACATGTACTCTCTTTAGTTGGGTTAAATCTGGTTTATATTGGTTCAGCTGGTAGGTGGCAGCTAAGCTGATGTATGTCCGGTTTAAACTGATGTGTGTCCACATAGGGGTTTGCACCACTTTAAGTACATCCGTTTTTAAACCAGTTTAAACTAAACTGGTGGAACTTCTGTGTTTAAACAAACCCTTGAATTCACAGTTCATATGCTTTGTTTTTTAATTTATGAGAGAGAGAGAGAGAGAGAGAGTTGGCAGTTATGCCTATAGTGAAGGCTTCCTAACACTTTCCATTATCAGACCCAGTTTTCAGTTGCTGACACGTTTACCAAACTTAAACATTTCAGGCTGAAGTTTTCCATTCCTGGTCTCTGCCTCAGGCTGACTATTTTTAGAAGTAAGTTTCAGCAAACATGAGTCAGCCATTTCCAAGAACAAAGTTAGCCAAAAGGAAGTCGTTTTGCCAATGTTAACATGTTTGCCCTAATCAGGGTTGCCAACCCTCCAGGACTGTCCTGGAGCCTCCAGGAATTAAAGTTTAATCTTTGATTAAATATTATGTCATGTGATGAAACCTCCAGGAATACGTCCAGCCAAAATTAGCAACCCTAGCCCTAATGTTTGGGTTTTTTTGAAGAGCTCTATCACCTCCATGCACTGGAGTGGGAACAAAAATATTTGGAAGGGGGATAATTCTGGGATCAAGGAGTTCCCCCCCCCCCCCCGCTAACCCCACGAAAAGCCTCTCTGATTCGGCCAAGTTATAAGCCACTGAAAATTGCCATTTGCACATGTTGCGCTCTTGTGAATAGCTCTCACTTGCTCTTCCAGGTGTGCCAGAAAGCTGGTGAGATCTCACTCCTCAAGCAACAACTGAAGGATTCGCAAGCTGACGTCTCTCAGAAACTGAATGAGATAGTGGGGCTGCGGACTCAGCTCAAAGAAGGTAAGACCTTCCTAAGAGAGAAGGAAGAGCAGATCACCACCCTGAAAGACTCCTACAGCTCCAAGACTGTCAACCTGGAGATCTGTGAGAATGAGCTGCAGAGAAAGATGAATGAGGTGCAGATGCTAAGGGAAAAACTCAATCACTGTGAGCTGGAGGTCTCTGGCCTGAAGCAGACACTGGCCAGCATGGGGCACCATGGCCATTTCAATTCAGAGCTCACCGAGAAACTAAGGGACCCGTTGGCATGTGAGAGCGATGAGGCCAAGATGAAGCGCCAAAACGAGGACAATGTCGTTGCCCTGAAGAAGGAGGTTGAGCGGCTCCAGACGGAGCTGAAGCTGGAGCGCCAGCAGCGAGAGCAGCAGGTGATGGACTTTGAGGGGGAGCGGCGCACGTGGCAGGAGGAGAAGGAGAAGGTGATCAAATACCAGAAGCAGCTACAGCTGAACTACGTGGAGATGTACCAGAAGAACCAGCTCCTGGAGCAAAAGGTGAATGAGATGACCACCAAGGCCACCAGCCCGCCTTACACCGAGGAGAAAAAACCATGGACTCCATCCAGGCTGGAGCGAATAGAGTCCACTGAGATCTAACAAAGGACCAAGTCGATAAAAGTAATTTTTATTACTGTGCATGTACTACCTACTCCAGCCAGTGATCTTCCTAAGAATAATGTGCTATTTTACCAGAGGTGTGAATGCACCGAACCCCCCCACCCTTACTTTCTTCCTCAGTGCTCTGTAAGTAAATTAACCGTGGATGCACATTGTTATACTATTGATGATGCTACATCAGTTTCTCCTAGTACAGCTAGGAAGGGCCCAGGGGCCCTTTAGGAATCTGCCGTGACTGTTACTTCTCTATATGCTGCCATCCCTTCCACCATCGTCAATTCCCCTGCCCTCTGCGTTTGTTCCCCCCCCAATCAGTTCATGCAGCAAAACAGTGCAAAGTGACAGGGTTTTTCAGGGCATTTTAGCCACATTGGCTAATAGAGCAAAGCTCTTGGGATCCGAAGAACTGTGCAGTTCAGCACGTCACGGTATCGATGATACTTGTCTGACAGCCTAATCCAATGAAGTCAGTAGGAGGTTTGCCATTGACTTCAGTGAAACCAGGCTTTGACCCTATTCAAATAAGTCTCTGTAGCAAATGCATTGCTAACAATTGCCAAGGTCCATGGTGTCACTAGGGGTTAGAATAAGCCAGGTGAGGTACAACGAGCCAACGCCAACCGCTGCCCGAAATGAACCGAGAGTTGCGTTTGAGGTTCCGAAAACATGCTGTGCTTTCGCTTTGCTATTTACATTCACGTCCCCTCCCGCTTCTTGGCAATGATCAGGACTAGAAGCAGAAATGGCAAATGGCAGCAAACCCCAGAATAAGGAATTCCCAGTAATACAGGCAGCAATTCCCCTTCCTCAGGAGAGATCCCAGAGGACAGAACTTTGACTAAGCTTCAGAGAAGCATTCAAACTCCTTCCACATTTATCCAAACCAGAAATGAACCTGTGGGGGACGCCAGGTGGCGACACTATCCCATTCCCAAAAGAAAGGTGCCAGGGTTGACTTTCCTCTTGCCGTTGTTCCCTGTAGAGGTGATCTAGTTACAGACGGGCCTCAGGAAACCACCCACACATTTGCAGACTCTGCTGTGCTAGTGAACAAGCATCAGCACCATGGATAGATGTGGCAGGAGTTAAGACCCTAGCATAGGAAGTAACTTGGGCCCCAGTTCAACAGAGGACCCAAGCACTGGAACGGGTTACCTAGGGAGGTGGTGGAATCTCCTTCCTTAGAGGTTTTTAAGGTCCGGCTTGACAAAGCCCTGGCTGGGATGATTTAGTTGGGGTTGGTCCTGCTTTGAGCAGAGGGTTGGACCAGATGACCTCCTGAGGTCCCTTCCAACCCTGATATTCTAGGCATGTGCCTAAGATCCATGCTGAGTGGGGGACGCAGGAAAATCCTAGGGGCCCAGGTTTGCCTGCAGATGCGGGTGTACAATTGCCAAGTCTCACACCTGGACCCAAGAGCAGCATTCAGCCATAACTGGGCCTGATTCTGTCTCCTCCTAAAGATGTGTGTCACTCTTCCGGAAGTGTAAAGAGGTCTTCAGGTGGGACGCAGCGTGAAGCAGTGGTGTGCGGGAGGCTCCGTGTAACTCAGGAGGAAGCCCAGTGCCCTTTCCAGAGGGAGAGCTAGAAGGAACAAAGATGCACAGGGTGTCGAATGAGCAGCGACACAAACCCCTACACAGTGATTTCAATGAGAGTTCAGGCCCAAGTGTGTATTGAGCGAGAGCGGCAGGGCGAGACAGGCTAAGCGCTGTGAAAAAAGCAGCCGAGAAAAGACATGGAAGCTGCTCGTTTTCCATATGTCCCCTCAGCTGAGCTCGCACTACGAGCTGGTGGCTCACAATTCCTCGGGGGGGTTGAACTTTGGTTGGGATTTAAAACGTCTTGGGGAAAGCCCAGGATTCAGCAAGCAGGGCTCACGGGAGAAAGGGGAAACTGACCAGTTCTCAGGGAGTTTCAGTCTGTTGTTTTCCATCTGACTTTGCCCTTTGAACAGGCACCAGCAGTGACCAGCACAGGCTACGGGTGGTGCTGGTGGATGACAATGGTCGCTGCTGCTGTACAAGGGAAGGCTTCTCGCAGGATGACCCATCGCAGCCTGTGCTGGGAAACAGCAATTGAGCGTGAGGGCGCCTCAGTTTCCCCCCTGCTGCTCTTGTGCTAGGGGAGGCAAAGAAAACATATTGCATCCGTCCAGCAAAAACTAAAGCAAATACCTGTGAAACTGGCTGTCCCAGAGACGAGCCCAAGCCAGCTGCCTCGCAAACGGTGTTTGATTGATGGCCAGATGGCACTGTCCTGGTCTTGGGGTGGGCTGTGTTGGACAAGGAGTAGGCCTGGTGCTTGGAGATGGGGTGCCCATACTGAATATACAGGGTGGGCCTGGCGCAAAGCCCAGTGGAAAGAGTCTCATTGACTTAACGGGCTTTGGATGAGGCCAGAAATCAGTTGCTGCTCCATTGAAGTCAATGGAGTGACTCCAGTAGAACATCCTTGTGAGAGAGGAGTCAGACTCTGACTGTGGGCCCTGTGTCCCAGTTACGGGAGCGGAAGCACTTATAGCAGGAGGGAGATTGACGTCAGTGGGAGCAAGATCGGTGGCAAAGCTCCCAGTCATATGAAGAGCAACCTTAGCCACCGTCATCTCTGTCTGTAGAGCCAGGACGGCATGGGAGGGGGCGTTGCTTCCCAGCCACCATCCGTCAGCAAAGGCTTCAGCTGGGCATGGTATTGCATTCCAGTCTTAACAATGGATGAGACCTGGCACTAGCGTTGCAAGCTTGATTTCTCGCTTTGCTGCCCATTTGTAATGGTGCCATTGTGTCCCTGCTCAGGTCTCCAGGTGCCGATCGTTAATCCGCCCCCAGCCAGGCAGCAGAGTTGGCAATAACAGGTGCTGCTTGAGGGCGCAGAGGGCTGAGGCTGTGTGCACAGAGCAGCATGCAGACACCAGAGAGTAGAACTCAGCTAGGACATCGGCGTGGCAGCGCCTGCCAGTTGTGCTGCTGTTAGGCCTGGTGCCGTTTCCAGGGCAGGGCATTGTTTTCCCTCCCCGGTGCCTGCAGGTACAGTCAGAGCAATTCCACAGGCAAATGTTCTGTGCACCGGGGGCAGAAGTGTGTGTGTGTCTAATTTGCATGCCCAGTTGTTGGCCTGTTGGAGCCATACCCGGGCCCCATGGGTCTGCAAATGCCTAGTTTGTGTGCGAAGGCTGAATTACGTGTGTTCAAAATTAGGCCCTGTTTCTGTCATTTTAAATTAGCTGGGCCAGTTCCTCCGCTGGCGTAAAGCAGAGTAACTCCCTTGACTTGAATGGAGCTGGCCGCCCGGCTACTCTGTGAGGGCTGGATCCTGCGAAGTGCCGAGCACCCTGAGTCCCCGTCAGTCAGTGTGAGGGGCTGAGTGCCATAAACCCTCAGAGTTAAGGGATGGTGGGGGCCTGTGTGACCTGGGGCAAACCCTCTTGCTGGGCCTCAGTTTCCCCATAAATTAAACCAGGATAATCATCCTTCCCTACCTTGCAGGGATGAATTTATTCCTGTTCACAAAGGGCTCTGAGCTCCTTGGGTGGAAGGGAAAAGTGCTGAGCAGCTACAAATATTTTTAATAGATTTCAGACCAACTTTGCATGTAATTTTTCAGGCCATCATTTAACGAGACGATGTTTCAGGGAACAGTATCTGCACTCCCAATGGGATGAGCCCCAGGTCCTATTAGATCTCCTGCATTACTATGGGTGAAATTCTGGTTCAAATGAAGTTGATGCAAAACTCCCACTGAATTCAGTGGAGCCAGGATTTCCTCCTATCATTCTAAAGGGCCCCAATCAGCCTTTGAGAATGTTCACACCCCTGATGTTCACCTGTGTTAGCATCAGCTGGCAGTTCCCATTGATGCCATCCAGAGAACCCTTCTAGCCGCTCAATGTATGCCTGAGATTCCTACTGATGCTCAACAAGCGCAGAACGGACCGATTGCAGATTTACATGTTCTGCAGGCTTGAAACATTCCCTAAATAACGAGTGATCTAATCAGATCAATAGTAGGCCCCCTGAAAGCTCCATAGTATGTCTCCACAGCAAAGAAAATCCCGCTGCTGGCCTGTGCCAGCTGACTCCGGCTCTGGGGGGTTCAGGCTGGGGGGCTGTTTCATTGCTATGTAACATTCTGGGCTTGGCCTGGAGCCCAGACTCCAGGACCCTGTGAGGCTCCCAGAAGTCTACACAGCAATGAAACAGCCGAGTCCCATGAGCCAGGGTTGGCTGGCACAGCCACAGGTGTCTAGTTGCTGTGTAGATGTACCCTAGGTGTGTCCCAGAGTAGGGAGGCCAACAATCCATGCATTAAAAAGCCCCTAAATACATATTTATCCAATGCACTGTAGCATCCCAGATCTTGGCAGTAAAGAGGGGGATGGTGTGTTTTAAGACCTCCCTTAAAGTCCATTGTACGCCATTGAGGCAGGGGTGTGAGACGATTCTGGGCCAGAACCTCAGCTACTGGAGTCGGAGCTAGACCAGCTGAGGATCTGGCGATGTTCAAGTGACATTGCAAAGGGAAATCAAAGGAATAGCTGAACCTTCAACACTCCACGGCCCCTTCCTTAACTGGCTCTGATTTCTATGCAAATTAGCCAGACACTTTAACAAGCCAGACTTGGCAAAGTCACCATTTCTGCAGGGCGATTGTGGTGCGAATTGCTCTTTGTGTATGACACCCGCCAGGGTGTTGCCATTCCAAGAGGGTAGCTGAGGGCCCCCTTTTGAGGTTAATTACCCCATGAATCCTATAGGCAGATGTTTTGCCAAAATGCTGGCAAGTGCACAATTCCGTTCCCTTCCTTTCCCTGAGTCCCCACCAAAACTGTTGGGTGATAAACGGACTCATTCTGCTGGACGCACTGCCGATTTTAGGAACCACAGAGCCACTTAAGGACAGGGGAGGGTGTTGTGCAGAGAGTTTCCATCTTACAAGCGAAAGGTGCCTGTTCCCACCCCTCTGGTTATGTGTCATTACCGTTCTTCTTGCAGCTGTGTCACCTTGGATTGGGATCTACTGAGATCTTTTGAACTATGCAGCTTTGAGCCTGCCATTCCTTCGGTGGGAGAGCCGCACCGAATACCCGAGGTGCACTCGGAAGTTAGGCTGGTGATTCAGTAAAGGGCGTTCTTCCTTCCCAGGTCAGCACTGAGCTAATGCCCCAGCGAGCTGCCGGAGGTGCCTCTTGCGGGTGAGTTGCCAAGCAGAAGGTTCTGATCCTTAATGACTCCATTGAAGTCAGTAGGGCAGATCTTTGGCTTGTGAGCATCAGCATAACTTCATTGCCGCAGAGCCCCAGACTTACGTTAGCTGAAGATTTGGCTCAAATGAGTCACACTCGTATAAGGGAAGGAAGAATCGGATCCTTTATTTCTTTGTGTTTGGTTTTCTTCCATGATTTTGCTTCTATTGCTTTAAGACGTCACACCTGGGTTGCTTTGGCTCATCTCCAGAGCAGCAGGTGTGTAATGGCTTCACAGCCGTACGGGAAAGAATTAGAGATTAAAACTGTGCACCTAGCAATGCCCAGTACTGCTTAGTTTCCACCAATCAACTGACCGGCGATCAACCACATCGCTGCAAACAGACAAGCAAACAATAGCATTGCTAGCGTAAAACTGTAGGAAAATCACTGACGGTTTTCTCTGTGTGAAGTGCTTATTAACTGAAATAGGAACCGAATCATATACTATATGCTGCTAAGTGATACAGAGACAAGTGTACTTGGATGTAAATAACGGTCTAGTTCTGTATATATGATTATTAAACAAAACAAAAACAAAAACCGCTGTGACTTCTATGTGGGTGATTGGGATTGGCAGTAAGAGCAGAAGTCATTTTCAAGAGCGAAGTTCTGGACTACAGCCCTGATCCTACGAGGTGCTCAGCATCCTCAAATCCCCATTGACTCCAGTAGGAATGGGGGGGTGTTCTCCATCTCCCTGGATCGGGCCCTTGCTGTCCTGTTTATCTGTTTGTTCCTTCTGCCCATTGATAGTCCTGTGGGGAACCAGAGATGCTGATGTCCTGTTGTTGCTTTGGTGTGAGCCTTCCACAAAGCCCACCTAGGCAAAGCCATGAAGCTCCCTCCTTTCTTCTTCTGAGACTTGGATGCTCAGAAGACATGCCCAAGAGGGACAGCCTCTTAGGAAACCCACTGTTGAACTCTGCCACCAGCCCTGTTACCCCATCTACCTGGCTTCAATGGCCATGAACATGGCTAATGAACCCGTACGTGCCAGGATTTCCTTCTGCTGATGGCACTTTATAGCTTGTTTGAGATGATGAGCCCTGGGCCATCATGACCAAAGGCTGAGTTAGGGTGTTTGAATTACGGGTTTGGAACTGTTTCCTTCATTATTCCTGGGATTATTTAGTCTACAGAAGAGAAGAAGGAGGGGGGATTTGATAGCTGCTTTCAACTACCTGAGGGGGGGGTTCCAAAGAGGATGGATCTAGACTGTTCTCAGTGGTACCAGGTGACAGAACAAGGAGTAATGGTCTCAAGTTGGAGGTTTAGTTTGGATATTAGAAAAAACTTTTTCACTAGGAGGGTGGTGAAGCACTGGAATGGGTTACCTAGGGAGGTGGTGGAATCTCCATCGTTGGAGGTTTTTAAGATCAGGCTTGACAAAGCCCTGGCTGGGATGATTTAGTTGGGGATTGGTCCTGCTTTGAGCAGGGGGTTGGACTAGATGACCTCCTGAGGTCCCTTCCAACCCTGATATTCAATGATTTCAAATGGTAGACAGTGCTAGGGCATTGGGAGTGGGCTTGCAGAGGAGAATCTGTCCACTGGGAAAGGGCTCAGAGTCTATTAAGGAAATAAGCGTTGATCAAAACTTCCTCTACACTGGGGAGAGGGAGCTGAGAGATCTTGGTTCTTTTCCCAGTTCTAGTGTTGACTTGGGCAAGTCTTCATCTCTTTGTTTCCCCAGAAACTTCACCTGCAAAAGCACATTGAGATCCTCTGATTTCAGGGGCAGTATGAGTGCAGGGTTATAGAACTGGCCTACACCAAATGAAGGGTGCCATTTAACTCCCACGGACTCCATGGACTTCAGTGGGAAGTGGATTGGGAATCTAAACAACTCTGTTTATTGTAAGCTAACAGGTAGCAGCAGCATTGGGTTCTGGGAGTGTCACTTTATCTCTCTCCCTAATCGTTCCTTAATGCCCAGGTTATTAGGGAATAAAAGATTTCAGAGGCAAAACCTGAAGTCAGACCCCTTTATTCATGACCCCTGCTTGGCATGTCTAGATAGACTCAGCCCATATTAACTCAGGAGTGACAGATGCTTTCATCGCTGAGCCCGAACTCGGGCTCCATAAAGGGAAAATTGCAGCATGTAGTGAAATGAGGCTCGTGTATTTCTCTGCCGACCTAGTTATTCTCATCAGCCCTAGGAAGCTCAGTTGAGTGATTAACGACTGGGGCTGGCAGTAAGGAGATCTGGGTTCAGTTCCCAGCATGGCTGCTGACTTGCTAAATGATCTCAGACAAGTCCTGTCATGGCTCTGTGCCTCAGTTTCGCCAGCTGTAGAATGGGGATAATAATCCTTCCCTGCCTCAGAATGGTGTTCATTCTGTTTGTAAGATGCTCTGAGATCTCCAGCTGCAAGGGGTTGGAAAAATACAAAGTGCGGCCTGAGAGAGACCTATCTTTGAAAGTGCTATGAGAGAACAAAGAACAGTCTTTCCCCCCTTGTGCCCCTCGCCTCAGAGGAGAGACCTTATTAAATGTCCCTCACAAAGAATAAACTTCCTGGAGGTAGTGACGTCTCACTGATTGAGGCGGGGCTCAAGGCCACAACAGGCCAGGGGTTGGCACAAGGGGCGTGCTCGTGTGCTCTGTAGTGATCAGGCTAATGTATGTGAACCACTGCTAGATGGAATTGGAACTGCTCAACTGCATTATAGGACCTATGCTGTTCGCACCCGGTGGCGATAGGCCATTAGCTCAAGCAGTGAGGAACCGAGCTGCTGGGGCGGGTTTCGGCAGCCAGGATGTGCAGCACAGTGTCAACAGTGAAGGCCTGGTTAGCCCCAGATTCGATACAGTGTGAAGAATTCTCCTGTTTTTACCCCTGTAGCTTAAGACATAAAATCTGTGCACACAACCACTTCTGCCCCTTCAAGACATTTGCCCCCAGGGCCCATCTCCAAACACCATGGAAGTTGCCCCTGCACATTGCCTGGGCCTGTCCAAGCGCCCCGAGAAATGTCGCACCAAGGAGCCATCACTCCATTTCCCCTTCCCTTTGGAACTCCTAGCAACTGGCTTGGCAAGCCAGCCGGAGTCAGCCCCGGCAGGGTGAGTCTCACTGCCTGCTGGACAGGGGATCGCAGAAAGGCCTGGATCTTCCCCTATTAAGGAAATATTGCCCATCTTTTCTTAGGAACCACCTTCTGTTAGTAATCAGCTGCCTTTGGCAGCTCCTTTGCCATGAAATTATTAGCAGGATCTGCCCTTGCCATCCGCATCTGTGTTTAGAGCGTGACCTATGCTAGGTACTGGCCAGTTCAGGATTGCCTCTCTGGGAGCTATGCTTGTCACCTGCTTTCCAGCACAGTTATTGATCTCCCATGATTTCCCTGTCCAGTGTGCGCAGGTATTTCTGGGAACAACTTGTGCTAGCCAATAACATGCTCCGGACTAGCTCCCAAGTAATCTAGTTCTCATGCTCTGCCTATATTTGCCTAGCATGTGCACATGGCTTGTCACTGCATTAGTTGGGGCTCAAAACAGTGTTACAGCTGCAGCCAGCTGGCTGCAACCATGCGGAAAAACAGTTCCAAACCTATCAACAAGCCACAGTGCGGACTCAGCCTCAGCAACACCTCATACACGCTGCAGAACAGCAAGTGAGGGAGGGATCCCTTAGAATTTTATTTGCCAGCTGTTACATATATACACAGCTGTTGCCACGCCCCCTCTCAGGTCCCACAGATCACTCTTGATCTGAGTGGAAGAGGGAAACAATGACAATCATGGCTCCTGCAGTGCGGGAACCATTAGCAAATGCCAGCTTGTTAATGGAGACCTCCCTTAGCAGATCAAACCGAATACAGGGCTCCGTAGCTAAGTTAGACACATGGCATTGGGGATATGGATCAAATTGGTAGGTGAGTCTGTTCATTTGGATATTATTCAAGGATTTATGATCTAAAGAGATAATAATAAAATCCATAGCTTGGCTTAGTGTCAGGCAAGGTGCCTGAAGAGCAAGGATCGTACTTTTCTGGATTTGAATGGCTATTTTCTCAGAAGAAATCAATCTCGGCTTCCCCTTACAAAGATACATTGGACCAAGCCCTGGTTCCAACTCCAACTGAGTGAGTGGGAGTCTTGCCATTGCCTTCCCTGGGCTGTGAATCAGGCCCCTAGTATGCATGATTATGTCTCCCTCTAGGGGCTGGCCCCTGCAACTATAACAGCTTTCTACTGCTTGACAGACAGAGTCCTTTAACTCAGGTGGTAGGGCTTGTGTTTATGGCATTGAAGGTACCAGTTTGATCCCCACTGGCAACCATTTTACAGCCATAGTTTGCTACATTCAGAGACCGGGGCAGCTCTGAATTTTGGACTGGGATCCAAACTTGGTCAGAATCCAAGTATGGGCAGATTGGATCCAGAGTATCATTTTGGGCCCATCTCTTAGGAGGACACTTTAGTTCTCTAGTCTAGCGGCATGGTCCCTTGGCTCCTTTCGGATGACTGGAGGGACAAAACCACTTGGGCAGATCTACCCCACTGGTGCAAAATGCCACACCCTAGCAGTGCGCTGAGCAAACCAAATGCCTAGGCAGTTTCTTACCATGTGATGGCGGAGTCAGGTTCTGAGCTGGAACCTCTGAAGGGCATTTTCATTTGCACTGCCTCAGATCTTCTCCAAGTCTGACATTTGCTCTTCTAAAAGCTGTGAACCGGAGGCACCCAAGCGTGTGGGACCCTGACAGGTGACCTGAAAGGAGTGTGTCCAACCTGCCTTTACATTTACGTTGGGTTTTTTAACTCAAAACTAAATTCCCACAGCTTATTTGCTTGTCTCTGTCTTGTGTCTGTTCCTTTACAGGAACCATGAGCCAGATCCTCAGCTACTGGCAGCCCACATAGCTCTGATGACTTCAGTTGAGAGATGCCAATTTAGGCCAGCTGAGGATCTGGCCTAACATGTTGTCTGGGTTCACCAGCAATAAAACCCCCGCAGCTGAACAGGTTGGAGTCTGGCCCTGCCGGCGGTAGGGGTTGGGTTAGCCGCAGGCGGCTTTGTTGGAATCCGCATAGACACGCAGGCAGCACTTGGGATGGCCCTACTGTAAACATAAGTCCTGACCTTGTGTGTTGTGTTTCTTAAAGTCTCCCTCGCTATCTGCTCTTACTGTGAATTCAAACCAGAAGTTAAACTGTTCCCCTGTGTTCTGCGTTGACTGTTGATGTGTGTCTCTGAATTCCGTCTAGTGAGACTTGGGAAAAACATCCATGAAAACAAATATTTTCAAAGGAATAAGTATTTATTAATTAAAACAGACCTGGTTTCGTGGCTCATGTCCACATTCAGACACTTTCGCATTAACTGTGCCTCTGGTAAATGTGTTTAAAGAAAAGAACTTAAAAAAAAAAACCTGGACTTTTTGTACAGCAAAGATGTATCCATTTAGAAATCTATTGTTAAACCTCTAGCACATTTCACAATCAACAACTAGTCTATTGTACATCTCCATCGGGTTATAACATTGTGAAGAGTCGCTGCCTTTTGGATTTTCTACAGTGTACATATATAGATATGTCCATATAGAGATAGGTGTATATATATATGTAAAGATCTATATGTATACGTATCTCTAGCTCTCTCTCTCTATCGATATCCGACTGTGAAGGATTTTTATTCCATCAAAATAAAATGGAGAAAGGCCCCTTTTAAGAATCTGCATTTCTGGCTGGTCTGTATTTTCGTCGAGGGAAAGGGGCAGTGGGAGCGAATGCGCAGAAGCGCTCGGTGTTCAGACCTCAGCAGCTGTGTCTGGGGTGGGAGAAGGTCACAGAGGTTTTAAAAACAACCCACAAAAGAAAGAAACTCTCGCCTCAGCTCGCGGTGAGCTTGGGGCAGTCTTGGTTTTGCTGGCTTTCATTCAATGAATGGATTTGTCACAGTAATAGAAGGGGGCCTTCGTGCAGTGGGTGGGAGAGTATATTATTAACCATTTGGTTACTGGATAGTCCTTAAGGGGTTTTCAAAGCACAGCTGGGTGTTTGGCAGCCAATTCCCATTGAAAGCCGAGCCCCTAACTCCCATTTGTGTCTGTGCATCCAGCTATCCCGTCCTTCCCTGTGTGACAGATAGGGGCACTGTAGCAAGGAGAAGGCTTATCCAGGCCAGGTAGATCCTTATCAGCCCTAGCTCCACCTTCTGCCCCAGCTGGTAGGTCTGATGTGCGCCTCCATCCTTGTTTCTGAGGCTGACCACCCGTCCAGGAGGGAAGCAGCAAGCTAAGGCTGCTGGATGCTGGTGATGTCTCAGCAGGGTGGTCAAGGCAAGAAAGGGGACAGGTAATGAGGGGCCAAAGTCACTGGATTTGACGCCAAGGGATTAACAAAGTGATCATTGTTCCTCTGTTCCACCTGAGAGCCTGAGAATGGAGCTGCAAGCACTGGCAGGGTCCTGGAATGTTTGTTCTGGAGAGGTTCCCGCCTGCTGTTTATTTCAATAGGGTTATTTATTAGCTTCTTCATTCCTTTCCCACCTTTGCGACACTCCAGCCAGACTCCAAGAGCGGCCCTACGCCTTCAATGCATGTTTCTGTCTGACAGCTGTTACAAGCAACCGCCTGCGATCACTGCCCTTGGGGAGAAAGGACCCCCCGCTCCCTTTTTAGTGTGTTTACGGCTGCGGGTGGGCGCAGGGCCAGACCTGCGTGGATCCAACTGCAGGATCGGGACCTTAATGAGAGTCCCTGCTGTCTGCGCGAGGGAGGGAGAACAACTGTACAGGTAAATGCAATGGTAAAACCCCCAAATTTGCCCAGCAGACCAAAGAGCAGGAGTTGGACCTGAACTTGCTTGTAACTCCTTGAGTGAAATTGACTGACTAGGTCTTAAACTGATGGGATTCCATCAATAAAACAGCAGGAGGGGAGGGGATCAGAGGAATGGGCTGCTTAACCTGCCACCATCAGTTTGCGGCTGCATTGCCTGGCGCCCCACCTGTTCTGGTCAGGTTTTGAGGAGGTGATTTTCAATCCCCTGAATGTCTTTGAAATCCCACCCCACCCCCAGCTGCCAGCAGTCCTGTTCTGCTCAGATGGAGCTGGAGGGAGCCCAGTGCTTGAACACAGAATTGTTGGTTGTTCCAAAGGCTGAATAGAAACTCCAGGGTGCAGCTTGTCATGTCAGCTGCCTGGCCACTGCCTTACGCCATCCTATCTGCCCCAGCTCTGCAAACGGGGGCTTGGGAGCATATGATGAATAACAATGCACTAGGAGAGGCTGGTTTATGGTGAGGGATAAGTCACTAAAGGGGACAGGTTCTTGCATCCTGGCTACTGCTGTGGTTCAGCCATGACACTCAGGCAAGAACTTCCAAATCCCAATACACGGAGATGAGCAAGAGGGACGAGGGGTTTCCCAGAGTCGCCTGGAGGAGCCATCAAATATTCTTGCTCTACCCATGGAGCTAGCAGGAGAGAGGGTCAGAGGGATGGGGAGCACAGGCTGGGGGAGTTGGATCTCTGAGGGTCAGAGGAAGAACACAAGTTCAGGGGGTCAGATCGGTGAGAGTCAGGGGAGGAGCACAGGATGGGGGGGTTGGATCCGTGAGGGCCAGGGGAGGAGCACAGGATGGGGGGGTGGATCAGTGAGGGCCGGGGGAGGAGCACAGGATGGGGGGTGGGAGCGGTGAGGGCCGGGGGAGGAGCACAGGATGGGGGGGTTGGATCGGTGAGGGCAGGGCGAGGAGCCCAACAGGGGGGGGGGTAGGATCGGTGAGGGCCGGGGGAGGAGCACAGGATGGGGGGGTTGGATCCGTGAGGGTCGGGGGAGGAGCACAGCACAGGATGGGGGGGTGGATCCGTGAGGGTCGGGGGAGGAGCACAGGATGGGGGGGTTGGATCGGTGAGGTTCGGGGGAGGAGCACAGGATGGGGGGGTTGGATCGGTGAGGGTCGGGGGAGGAGCACAGGATGGGGGGGTTGGATCGGTGAGGGTCGGGGGAGGAGCACAGGATGGGGGGTGGATCGGTGAGGGTCGGGGGAGGAGCACAGGATGGGGGGGTTGGATCGGTGAGGGCCGGGGGAGGAGCACAGGATGGGGGGTGGATCGGTGAGGGCGGGGAAGGAGCACAGGATGGGGGGATTGGATCGGTGAGGGCCGGGGAAGGAGCACAGGATGGGGGGGTGGATCGGTGAGGGTCGGGGGAGGAGCATATGATTGGGGTGGATCAGTGACTGTAAGAGGAGGTTGGGGAGCAGAGGCAGGGGGTCGCATCAGTGAAGGTCGCGAGGCTGGGGGGGTGGATCAGTGAAGATTGGGGAAATTGAGGAGTACAGGCCGGGGGCTGGATTGGAGAGGGTTGGAGGGGCAGGGAGCACAGGTCGTGGGGGGCCTTGTTGGGGAGGGTCACAAGTCTCCCTGAAATGAATTTGAAATGTTGGGCCGTTTGCCCACCCTGTGTTCTGGAACACGACTGGGGAAATCGCAAACACAAAGGAAGCTGGGATTCACACCCCCTGCACAGGCACGTCTCCAGCCTGCGCTATAGGAGAACTCCCCTATAACAGCAATAGTAGATCTCTTATCTTGCCTGTGGGCTGGCACACTCATTCAGCCACACAAAGCTGGTTCATTACAACACACACACACACAAGAGCAGGGCTGATCCCCCCGATACCCGCTCCTGGCTCACATACACCTGCTGGGACGTCACACTGTAAGTGAATGGGTGACATGTAACTCCGAATTCCCAGCGACCTGAGCACCTCAGCCATCGTCCAGTTGGTCATGTTACAGCTGCTCCCTACCATAGTTATTTCACATGGCAGCCGGTGAACTGCTCTGCTCAAGATCCCCTTCTGCCTCACTGCCCGGGGGCTGCTGCCAAGCTGACTGTACACTGGGAACGGTCAGGCCTGAAGTTGCCATTTCTAGTTATAACCCCGAAGTCCCTGGCGCGATCTGACGGCCTCAGACCCAGCACGAGCCGCAGTTAGACTTTTCCTCCTGACCTTACCGCTGGCCGAGGCAACAGCTGCATGAGGCTAACGCAGCCTGTCCTAGCCCCAGAAAAGACAACACATCTGTCTGGAGCGGCTGGTTTCCCCTACGGCAGTAGTTGGTGCATGTTGTGACTGTCAGATGGATGTCCAGGGCTCCACCACAGCTGCAGATTAATACAGGAATATACCCTGAGATCAGTGACTTATACTAGCCACACATCAATGAAGCATGTTACACAGGAGCTTTAATAACCTTTTTTGACCTCATACAATGGTGGCACGATGTGGGACACTGTGTGGTAGTGCCATGGTGCTGGCCTGACCCCAGGTAGCAGGGGTGTGACACCATGTGGCACTGGCATGATACTGGCATGCCTCCAGGTGGCGTAACCGTTACACTATGTAGCACTAGCGTGATGCCACCGTTAGCCCAGATGGTGGGTAATTTTGTCAAGTGTCCGTCGTGCAACATGGTGGTGCTGATCCCTGGTGTTACCCCACATGGCTGAGGCATGACAAAGTGTGGTAATGGCTTGGCACTGGCATGTTGGTGTTAGCATGAGGCTGGCGTGACCCCAGCTGGCAGGGTCATGACAACAACTGGCAAGGGCATGGCATCGGGTGGCGTTGGCATGCCAACAGGTGGCAGGGGCATGACATCGGGTGGCGCTGGCATGACAACAGGTGGCAAGGGCGAGACATCGGGTGGCGTTGGCATGACAACAGGTGGCAGGGGCATGGCATCGGGTGGCGTTGGCATGACAACAGGTGGCAGGGGCGTGACCCCAGTCGGCGCTGATGCCCCCAGCCAGGCGCGCGGCGCGGTCTCCGCCCAAGGGCCGGGCACAAGCGCAGGCCCCGGAGAAGGGGTGGGCGGGTCCGAGTCGGCCTTGCGAAGAGCGAGCGCCCTCTGGCGGGCCCACGCTGACGCCGCAGGCACAGCGCTCCCCATTACAGGCGCGGCCTGGCCCCTCTCGCCTCCCGTCGCGGCGGAAGTGCGTAAGGGTCAGGTGACCGGAAGCGTTCGGCGGCGACGGGGCAGGCTGATTCCAGGCAGGAGGGCGAGACCCGGCAACGGAGACAGCGAGCGGCGCGGCCCCGGTGAGTGCGGGCAGAGAACCCGGCCCGGGGAGAGGCCCGGACCCCCCACTGCCGCCGGCCCCCGCCTCGCGCCCCCTGCCCCGGGCGCGCGCCTCGCGAGTGTCCCTGTCCCCGCCAGGCCCTTCTCGGGCTCCCGCCAGCGCGTGCACGGTGCGGGGGGGGGGGCGGAGGGGGCGGGCGTGCCCCGCACACACGTTACACGCGTGTCGTGCCCCGCCTCCCGAGCGGCCGCGTGGCGTGTGCTCCCCGCGTGCTGCGCGTGCACTGGGCCGGGGCAGGCGTGCCACACGCGCGTGGCCCAGGCGTCCGCCGCCGCCGCCCGTGCCCGTGCCGGCGCGTGCAGGTGTCCTGGCCAGGGTGACCGCCCCGCTCGCCCAGGCAGGCCCCGCAGCCCCGCCGCGACCTGCTGCTGCTACCCCGCTCTGCAGCCGATCGCTGGCGCTGACCCATGTGGTGAGGCAGGGGCAGGGGCACGTCGCTTCCTGCGTGTCTCGTCCATGCCTGGTCGCCGGCTCATGCTGCCTTCTGTAGGGTGGGTCAGGGGCTCCTGGGGAGTAGGGTGACCAGATGTCCCGATTTTATAGGGACAGTCCCGATTTTTGTGTCTTTTTTCTTATATAGGCTCCTATTACCGCCCGTCCCCTGTCCCGATTTTTCACACTTGCTGTCCGGTCACTGTAGGTGACCCCACACGGTGCCAATCGCGAGCTCTTCTATCCAAGCCTGCAAGTTCCCTCGTGTGTCTGCCTTGTTCAACAGCAGGTGGCAGCAGGCACCTGTATCTAATCCTCCATGATTCCTGGGTGTGAAACACACCATGGAGCTCTCACCCCTCCAAATACTCTGAATACACAATTGGAGCAGCTCTGCTGAGCACAGGTGCTTTTTTAGTCATTCCTTTGTCCTTAACACACTTTACAGGCATTAGCTATACTCTTAACCAAACCTGAATCCTATGTAAAATATGCAATTTTACACCTAATTTTAACATTTGGGTCCAAATTTCCTGGTACTTGTTAGAAGATAATATCATCCTTTCCTTTTTTAATTTATGGTGCTAGCATAGTGTGTAATACACTTGATACATAGCAGTGAGACTGTAATAGGAAATGTACCCCAAGTGAGACTGACACAAAGATTTCTTAATGTTAGTTATCAGGCGTATACTTGTAATTTTTGAGTGTCCAAAAGTGTATTATTCAGACTCCAGGAAAGGTACCGTTCCTGTCCCGTAGAACGTATAGCCTGAGGCTCCTGTTCTGCAACTTAATCAGCACAATTGGAACCATTTGTCATCCTTGGTGCTCCACAAGGGTCCACCCATCCAGATCTACTGCAGGATTGGAGCCTGTATTAGGCATGACCCACAAAATGAGGGTCAGAAGGAAGGGGCTGAGGAAGGATAAGATGGACAGTGTCATCTCTTGAGACTTCCATAAGACATGCATGCAGCTTGAGGGGTCCAGTTACGTTTGCTCTTTAACTTGCTTCTCATACATGACGCAGCAGAAGTGAGTTTCCAGGAGGGATTTGAATGGAGAGAAGAGGGGATGTTGGCAGCCTGTTTACACGTGGAGAAGAGCATAGGAAGGAGCACAAAGGTGTGAGAGCAGGAAGGAACAAAGGGCATCGAGGCTGGCATGTGTCATTGGTGGTGGGAAGAGGGACCTATACAAGAAAATACATTTGGAGGAGGAAATGAAGGACTAGCTTGAAAGTTCATCTGGCGCGTTGGGATTCGAAGATGCGAGTAACATAGATTAAGTGATGAGCAAGAAAGGTTCTAAAGTGTCTTTCTCTCAAGACTTGGCATTTCTTGTCCACTGTCCCTCCCCCTCCCCTTTCTGTCTCTTCTCCATGTTCTTCTGTTGGCTCTCTGGAGGGCTAGTTCCATGGATTTGAAATCAAGGGACCAGTGAATAAACTCTTAACGCTACATAGCACCTTCCCAACGCACTTCTGATTTGTTTTAACCATTCTAACAGGGTTCCTAGCATGATTCTGCTGAGCTCTGTGACTCTGGACACATCATTGACTGGCTCTGTGATGCACTTTCCTCTGGGTAAAATGGGGATAACCATCTCGTAGGAATGTTTTGAAGGTTAGTTCACGAATGGTAGCAAAGGGCTTTGAGATTCTTGGCTAGAAGAGCAAAATAGATTAATTTATTTTTAATAGATGGCTTCCCTTGCATCAATGAACGTGTGCGTTGTTAGTGGAATAATGAATATAGAGCACACAGAAAAGACCAAAAAATAGACTGTAAAGAAACCTGCGTATCCTGCACTTAAAGTGGTCTGACAGTCAACAACTAGCTTATATTGGGCCACAAAGCTCACCTAATTCAAGCTCCAGCAGACTTCTGGAAGAGGAGCTGGCTTCAGAGATGGGTGGGCCTCTACTGAGCAGGTGCTTCCCAGTATACATGCTAACTACCCAGGCTACGCCCTGGGGCCAGATTTTGGGCCTTACACAGATCATACATCTACCATTCCAGGCTATATATCAAGAGACATGGGAGGATGGCTCTATGTCAGTTACACTTAACTCCAGGTTGCCCTGACAACCCTAGGAGCTAAAAATGTTTTTGTTGTTAAAGGAAATCTTGAGTTCGGCAGGCATTGATAGGGAAGGCCAGAGAAAAGATTCCTACCTGCTGTTGACAGTGGATTTGCGCTTCTCGGCTCTTTGAGCTCAGATCAAGTGTAATGGCTATTTGCTTTATTTTTATTGTATGTGTACTGAGAGGTGGGGGGGGAGTTGTTTTGTTTTATCAGAGCATCTGATAGATTAGAGGGATTGGGTGGCACTCTCACACGTAGGATGAGCTGTTGCTTTCTGCAGCATTAGCCAAAGTCCCAAGCACAGTGCGTTGCTGTGATTCAGAGCCATCAAAACTGAAGAAACCATTATGGTCTTGTCTGATCTTCTCTTGGGCTACCAAAAGCATGAACTGTTATGAGGAAGCTGGTATTGGGTTTAGCACTGACATCTAACTTTGTGCTGTGCTGACATGAACAAAGACACAGTTATTGCCCTAACCAATGCGGTTTAGACACAGATAAGGCATCAGACAGGAGTAGCTGCAAATGAGTTTTATCTACTCTTTAATATTTTTTTATTTAATAAAATGTCCTCTTTTCTAGCAATCTTTTCTTTAATTCTTTCTAATTTCTTTTAGAATCTTTTTTTTTCTGCTTTGATTTCTCACGATAACCATTTCCCTTCTTCCTTTGCTTTCTCCTCTGGTCTCAGTCTCTTCACCCAAGTTGTTTTTTCACCTTTTCGCACTCTCCTGTTCTAAACCTCCTTCTGCCACCTCCATGTTGCCATTCTTCCAGCGACAGAGAATGTGAGTGAGGCACCCTATGCAACATGGCTAAGAAAAGCATGATAAATGAAGCCCTGTGAGAGGGCACTACTGGTCTTTTTTTTTTTTTTATTGCTGCTACGCTGAGGAATTCTGCATAAAACTCAGCTAAGCATTTACTAGGCTTTTTTTTCTTCTTCTTGTCATGGGTGTGACATGCTTGTCCTCAGTCAGGAAGCTCTGTTTGTATGCAGAGTCATAAAGGCATCCATAACAGCTTACTGTCCCCGTGGCCAGACACCTTTGTGCAGAGGAGCACAGAAGCTGTTGCTGTTGTAGTGCCTTCACCGAGCTTTGGCTTCTCTAATTACTTGGCATCCCACAGTTCCAGCACATGTTTCTTCTAAGTAATGAAAGAAAGAAAGTGAGCTTTTAAGGAAGTTGAAAATGCTAGAAGATGGCTGTCTGATACCTCCTCAGTGTTAGCCACTCAAGGCGGGGGAAGTATATTTTACAGAGAAGTGACCTGGTGCTGTAACTAATCACCATCTGACTCATCCTAAAGAGGTTAAATTGGCTGCTTACCCAGGATGGCTACACTAGATTTTTGTTTTGGCAATTTTCCCATTGTTGCCTTCCATCTGCAGTAGCAGTGGTGAGAGCGCTCTTATAGCCACGGCCCCGGGTGGTGACTAGCGTTTTAAGCACTACGTCATCTAAACCTGTAGAAAACTTCCCCAGGCCTAAAGAACATAACTCTCTTTGGTATCTTTACAGTTCTTCTGAGTACTAATTTTCAGTGTGTGATTGTGTAACAGCAGCTTGTGACTTTGGGGGGGTTTCTCTCATGCTTTTTATTGCCCCCCCCCCCAATCTCCTTGATTCTAGGGCTGCTTTTCTTCTCCAGCAGTGTGAACAGTCACTAACAGCAGCCATTTACTTTTGCTTTGGTGGTAGGGAGCCAATCCTTCTGGCAAGCTAGTTCCACTCCAGCTTTCGTTCTGTGCACCACTTCATAAGAGAGAGACCCTCTCCCGTATCCACCTCCCCTCCCAATACCCCAGCCTTACATTACATAGTCTCAGAATACTTCCATCTGTGGAGCAATGCTTGTCCTTGGACCTCATTTTCAGAACTACTGGGGTTCTGGCTGGTGCTTCTTAATAGAACGGAGTCTTTTGAAACACAATCTAATGGAATTATTAGAGCTTTGACGACACAGTTATAAAAATGTTAAAGGGACACTGTCAGCTTGAAATCTGATCAGTTTTAAAAATGAGTTAAAAGTACCTTAGGTCCTTTCACAAACTGAAGAAACAGAAATATTTCCCCTAACCTGAGAGCCATTTTATAAGTTACCTGTAACAGTTGTGTTGCCAATCCTATCAATTCCATAATGCATCAGGTCTTCCATTTTGGAAAATAACTTGGGTTGTTGATCTTGGGTAGAGTTTGCATGTGGTAGTTTTGGACAGTACTCTCAGCTGCTGACTTGCAGGAAAACACCTGATAGTAATTCTTTGTGAACCATGTGGGAAACCAAGACACTCTCACACCATCTAACATACTATAGTGTTAAAGGTTATGTTTTTAAAAAATGCATCATGATAGATGGAAGCCACTCATTCTTCATCTGCCCTTTTTTCAGTACCTGGAGACAATTCTGAGCCCAGTAAGTTGTGATCCATGGCTACAGTGATAACATGCCGAAGATTTCCAGGAGGCGTTCGCAGCATGGTTGCATTTTCAACTACAACCAAGTGCGGGACCAAGAAGAGAATTCCTGTTAGAAAACAAAAGGAGGATGAGAGCCCTGAAGTGAGTGACACAGATGCTAAAGCTGAGGCTTCTATCAGATTGCTGAACCCTCGGGAGTACAGAGTACTTTATAATCCATCGGCCTACACAGGAATCAAAACCGCATCCCATCAAAATGCTGCTAGAAACTGTGACGATAGTAAAGGGCCACTTGGAAGTGAATTCTCCAGCATCAGTGCTAAGCAGTTTCAGAATACGTACAGCATCACCTGTTCTCAAAGCCAGTCAAGCACAAAACACACCTTGCTGGATCTGAAGTTCCATAAAACTCTTTCCACACAGGCCAGCTCAGTGCCTCCAGCCATGCTGGAGCCCAAGGAAGACAAATTGCTAGACGCTGATGTGGAGACCTATGACACTAAGGAAGACCCCAGACTGTTTCAGCAGCACAGACCCGAATACCGATCTCTAAGTTATGACAAGTCCGAGACCTTGCAGGTCCTTCCTCTAGAAGAAGGTGACTTAATATTACATAAAGTAACTGTACTTAAGAGTCGCCTGATCCCAGGAACCATTGTGGAATATTTTTGTAAGCTGAGCTGTTTGCCAGTGGAGCAGCATGTGATGGTGAGATCCAATACTAAATTTATGATGCTGTGTCGTTACGGAGTTGAAAACATCCAGCTGTTTAGCATCTCAGAACTCACTGACATTTTAAAGGCCTTTATCCGTTTAGGCATTCCACCAACCCACTCCATGCTGAATGTGTATGAGACTGAATTTTGCCGTCGGGTGTGGGACATGAGCCTGGATCAGCTGCTGCTGGTGGCTGACCTGTGGCGCTGCTTGGGACGCAGCGTGCCTCGCTATTTACAGATCTCCTTCAGTTACGTTAACTTGCATTGGAAAGACCTCACCTTGCCTCAGCTGGTTCAGCTGATTTATATCGTAGGCGAAGGTCGGAGAGTGCCCCAGGATTTAATGCAGAAGTTGGAGACTTTAGTGTTGAAGTACTTGGATTCCTTCAACTTGGAGGAAGTGGGCACCATTTCCTTAGGGTTCTTCAAGTCCAACAGTGCCTTTTCTGAGCATGTCATGAGAAAAGTTGGAGACAAGGTGTCAGGCCAGATGTCAGACATGAGCAATTATGCTTTAGTGAATGTACTTAAGATGTTCCGCTATACTCATGTCAATCATTTAGAATTCTTGAAGCAACTTGGGAAAGTCATTCCTCCTCGGATTGGTACTATAGGCATCCAGGGTGTCATGCACATAACTCTTGCCTGTTCAGCCTTGCATTACCTCGATGAAGGGATTATGAATGCAGTAGCTTCTTTGTTGCCTTCCAGGGTGATGTATTGCCGTAGCAAAGATGTTGCTAAATTCTTGTGGTCATTCGGATGCCTGAATTATGAGCCGCCTAATGCAGAGAGGTTTTACTCCAGCCTCATAGAGCAGATGTACAGAAAGATGCATGAATTTGAGAGGTTCCCAGAACATCTCCTCACCTGTTTGTTGGCTCTGGCATTTGCTGGGCACTTCCCAGGTGACCTGATAGATTACACTCTGAGTGCTGAATTTATTCAGTTAACCAGGGAGAGTAAATTTGATCTTAAAAAGGACCTGTACACTCTTGATGGCAGTGTAGAGATCGAGTGCCCAGATTACAAAGGTAATCGCCTTACGCTACAGTTTCGGCAAGAGGTTACTGAGATGCTGTGGAATTTTATGAAGAAGGAAATCTGCATAAAGCCGGAAGTGACAGAAGCTGTCTCTCTACTTGAGGTAATGTTAGGTGGACCCCAGTATGTCAAACACCACATGATTTTGCCTCACACTAGATCAGATGATATGGAGGTCCATTTAGGCAAAGACCGAAAGCCGTTACCTTTTAACTTTGAAGCTGCCGCAGCGGCTAAAGGAGAACTGCAAGACATTGGAGTCAGTCTCACAGATAACTTAATGAATCAGCTGCTGAAGGGGAAGTCCAGTGGCAAGTCACTTGTGGGTAATAAAACTCAGACAGAGACTTGTAGCCAGAAGGAGGCAGTAGAACAGAAGCAGGCTCCGCTCATTAGGAATCATTCTGCATTTTCATATGAGGTTCCTCTGACTGACACCATTTTGAATGTCTTGACCAAATCAAAGACCTCTCCTGAAAATCGTCCCTCCCAGCTAAGGCCGCAGCCCAGAGGCGTGAAGCTAGCCATTCAGGTGTCAAACAGGAACCACTATTGTTATGGTTCTAAACAGTTGTTGGGACTACACAGCTTGAAAAGGAGGCAGCTACAGAAACTGGGATATGTGGTAGTCGAGCTGCCCTTTTGGGAATGGTTTCCTTTGCTCAGACGGACCCATTCAGAGAAACTGAGCTACCTGCACCACAAAGTATTCGACTCGATTCCTTAAGAATAACAGTGTCATCGAAAAGCTGTTTGACAAATTAATGCCTGAATCAAGTTCTGAAGGGGAATCTGCCTGGCTATACAGAGTGAAATAGCCATACAGATGCTTCTGTCTGTCTGTTTCTCATCACTGTTTAAAATGGTCCCTCTCTTAGAGTATACTTGGGTGGCTGCTTTGCAGGCAGAGACTTGACAACCATGTTAGCAGGTTCATCCTGCTGCCTCATCTACAGCTGTAAATCCAAAGCTTGTAAGGAGATCCCAGAATGATTATATTACAAATAAAATCTCTGGTAACATACTCTTTTATCCACAACGCCTTTTCCCTTCAAGCGAGAGCCGGTGGGTTTGGTTGCTCAGTGTGTGAAAACCAGCCCCTCCTTCAGGGTGATGTACCAATGCAGTCACCTGGAGAAGAATTGGTGAATTCTAAATTGTGCACATGCCCCCTGCTACAGACACCTCTTGCCCATGGGTACCTACCACACTGGTCTGGGTGTCAGGGAAATGGGCTTCCCTGTGCCTTGGCTCCTTCCAGTGTTTCTAGATTACAGATGTATGGGAAGGATTCCAGGGCTTCCCCTTTCTTGGGCTTATAGCGAAAGTGAGGGAGCTGGTGAGTGGTATGGGGCTGGGTTGACAGCATGGGTGCTGGAGCGGAGGGGGATGGGTGTGGAGAGGACTATTCTGTTGGCCATTGGTTTCTCATGCATGTGTGCACACAAAAAGCCTTAGAGGGGACATAGGTCTTGGATCACTCTCAGTGGAGAGGCATTCACCTTACACAACCCCCAATTATGTTGGTACTAATTAGCCGTGTTGATGGCAGTCTGACTCACATAAGTAAGGCTGAACTGCCTAGAAATCCAACTATCCATCTTAAGTGGTTCCTCCAAGTTGGGGTTGAATCACATAGACCAGGCAGTGTGGCAGAAGCTTGTACTGCTGCTGTCTAGAATATCTAGTCTATAGATTAAAAGAGGGTTTTAGTCCTCACCTGCTTAGTTGATATACTTATTGCATCACAACTAAAATTAGATGCTAGAATCTTTGGGGGCAGGGAATAGGTCTTTGCTCTGTAAAGGTCCTCGCACATTTTGGAGCATTATGTAAATTATCATCTTCCTCTTATTTTATACCATGTTTTATTTTGAATCCC
Organism: Mauremys mutica; assembly: GCF_020497125.1. Classification (NCBI taxonomy): domain Eukaryota; kingdom Metazoa; phylum Chordata; order Testudines; family Geoemydidae; genus Mauremys; species Mauremys mutica. The sequence continues at coordinate 135,666,714 of NC_059076.1, read as the reverse complement.
ATACTAATAAACCATGCTAGCAGCGGGAAGCCTGTGCTGTCGCTTGGGTGTAATTGGTAAAGTTATGTGAGTAAATATGGGGGCTCTTATTTCCACGTGCTGTGATGCAATGTTGCCCTTTGTATGTGTGCCCCAAATTCTGTACCCAGAGTTGCACCCTGACTGGAGGCAGAACCACCTCTTTATTAGTCCCCCTTCCTGTCATCAGCTGTCACAGTCCAACCACCACCGAACCTTTGGACTCCAGCATTCCCTGGTTGTCACAGGGCCCAGATATGATTGAACCTTGCAACATGCTACACAAAATGAGCTTTCAGCTGTTTCCATGTCTTCCTGCTGACTCAGCAGACATTCTAGGCCTCTGAGTGACCATCCTGGAAGAAGTATTAGTTTGTGCGGATGGCGAATGAGGGTTGTGTGCCGAGGGGAGTGTCTGTGTCTTTTTGGGGTTACTGTGCATGCCAGTTGAATTGAGTGGGTGGTTGTGTTGATTGGGGCATTGTGCTGGGAGATCTGCGTGGGTGGTAGTTTGGGTGCTCAACTGTGGCAGTTAGACCAAGCAATCCACCATCTCTTCAGTCTGTTTCCTACAACCAATGAACTGTTGCTTGCAAAGTAGCTGTCATGTAAAGGTGGTAATTAGTTGAAGTACCTTTGATTCCCAATGGTCTAGGACTCCTGATAGAGCATAGATACGTGCCTTACTGTAGGGGTACACCAAACAGGTGTAATTCATAAAGTCAAAGAGTCTGAGAACTTAAAATTTGGATGGCAGCAGCCCATAAATCCCAGCAATAAGAACATAAGGCCATACTGGGTCAGATCAAAGGTCCATCAAGCCCAGTATCCTGTCTTCTGATAGTGGCCAATGCCAGGTGCCCCAGAGGGAATGAACAGAACAAGTAATCATCAAGTGATCCATCCCCTGTCTCCCATTCCCAGCTTCTGGCAGACAGAGGCTAGGGACACCATCCCTGCCTATCCTGGCTAATAGCCATTGATGGACCTATCCTCCATGAATATATCTAGTTCTTTTTTGAACCCTGTTATAGTCTTGGCCTTCACAACATCCTCTGGCAAGTAGTTCCACGGGGTGACTGTGCGTTGTGTGAAGAAATACTTCCTTTTATTTGTTTTAAACCTGATGCCTATTAATTTCATTTGGTGACCCTTAACTCTTGTGTTATATGAGAGAGTAAATAGCACTTCCTTATTTATTTTCTCCGCACCAGTCATGATTTTCTAGACCTCTGTCATATCCCCCCCCCTTAGTTGTCTCTTTTCCAAGCTGAAAAGTCCCAGTCTTATTAATCTCTCCTTGTATGGCAGCTGTTCAATACCCCAAATCATTTGTTTTTCCTTTTTCTGAACCTTTTCCAATTCCAATGTATCTTTTTTGAGTTGGGGTGACCACATCTGCACGCAGTATTCAAGATGTGGGTGTACCATGGATTTATATAGAGGTACCATGATATTTTCTGTCTTATTATCGATCCCTTTCTGAATGATGCCCAACATTCTGTTCGCTTTTTTGACTGCTGCTGCACTTTGAGTGGATGTTTTCAGAGAACTGTCCACAATGACTCCAAGGTCTCTTTCTTGAGTGGTAACACCCAATGTGGACGGAATCTTTGGGGAATTTAGTTGCTAAAATAGAGTCTATATTGAGCATGTGTGAGCTTACTTTTTTTGAAAGGCTTTAATTTGGCTAAATTTGGGCAGATTTTCACAAAGAACAAACAAATTAACAGGCAAAAAACACATCCCTGGCCCAAAGGCCACTCCCCTGCCAAACTTCAAATCCCTGTTCCAAAGCATGGGGACACTAGAGCTTTTCAGAGAAAACATAGCCATTAACATGTGCAAATCATAATTTTTCCAAGCCTTGCTCTCAGAAACAGCTGAACTGTTCTGGCTGAAATTTAAAACAAAATATTCAGCCTGAAGCAGACGCCCAGTGTGGAAAACCAAATGATTAAAGTTTGTCAAAGCTATAAGCAACTGAAAAAAGGATCTTAGGATGCAAAATGCTGGGCAACCTTAGCAGTATAACCTTAGCAGGTGAGGTTTCTCCCCTCCCCCCCCCTCATCCTACTCCTGTTGTAATTTTTCCCACTCCTCAGTGGAGGTATAGTTCACCTTTGCGCACAGAAGCTACAGTGCATGCAAACAGGCCTGACAAGCTTATTGATGCCCTCTTGAGCTGAATAACTTTCATCTCAAATAGTAGCACAGTTTATCTTAAATCTCTAGTGTTTCCACTCAAAGGAAATCAGTCCTTAAACTGAACAGAACATGAGCTGCTCATTGACCACAACGCGCGCAGCTCTGTCCAGGCACTTACCTCACAATGGATTGCCCCTCAACCAGAATAGTCCTTGCCCCTCTCAATAAGGGAAGAGAATTCTAAGCTACATATCCTACGTGTCTGTGCGTCTGTTGGAGCCACATCCCCTTTTGAAAATTACTATGAAGTACACTTCGTTCCTCAGTCAGAAATCACTCCAGTGGAAACAGTTATTCTGAAGTCACCTACATGAGCTGTACAGCATTCTGTCCTGTGATACCATATGTGATAAATGAAGGCGGGGGAGGGGAGAGATCTCCCTTTTCTGAACGCCAGCCAGTTATAAAGTCCCTCTTAGTGGCTGTTCTCTGCTTGGCTTACCTATAAAGGGTTAAAAAGTCCCCCAGGTAAAGGAAAGGGAGTGGGCACCTGACCAAAGGAGCCGCTTTTTTAAAATGGGGGGGGGGGAACTTCCCCTTTGTCTCTGTTGTAGTTCTTCGAGAAGGAGGGGAACAGGGAGCAGTTATGCTATGAGAAGCTTTAAGCCAGGTATGATCATCAGATCATACCTAGAACTACTTATTTGGGACCCTCAGATGTGTAAGTAGATCAGGAATGTTTAGAAAGTCGCGATTAGGTTTAGTTCTGTTTATTTCTTATGGCTAGTGGACTCCTCTGTGCTAATCCCTGTTGCGTTTGTTTGCTTGTAGCCTTTAAGCTGAACCCTCAAAAAAGCTATTTTGGGTGGTTAATTTTTGGAAATGCTCCTTTAAATCGAGCAAAAGCCTAAGTTCCAGATGTATTTTCTTTCTTTTTTGTTTTTAATAAAATTTACCTTTTTTAAGAACAGGATTGGATTTTTGGTGTCCTAAGAGGTTTGTGCATATGTTGTTTAATTAGCTGGTGGCAACAGCTAATTTCCTTTGTTTTCCTTCTCAGCTCTTCCCTGAAGGGGGAGTGAAAGAGCTTGGGGTACCCCACAGGAAGGAATTCCCAAGTGCGCCTTCCTGAGTTCCAAAAAAGGGGTTTTGCATTTGGGTGGTGGCAGCGTTTAGCAAGCCAGGGTCAGAGAAACGCTGTAACCTTGGGAGTTTAATACAAGTGTGGAGTGGCCAGTATTCATTTTTTAAATCCTTGCGGGCTCCCACCTGCACTCGAAGTGCCGCAGTGCGGAATCCGCCTTGACACCACACATCCCAAAAGCAGAAGAGACCACTTTGATCATCTAACCTGTCCTCCTGCATAACATAGTCCAGAGAATTTCCCCAAAAGAATTCCTAGAGCAGAACTTTTAGAAAAACATCCAGTCTTGATTTAAAAATTGCCAGTGATGGAAAGTCCACGATGACCTTGGCAACGTGGTAAGTTGTTCCAATAGTTAATTACTCTGTGTGAAAAATTTGCACCTTATTTCCAGTCTAAATTCGTCTATCTTCAATTTCCAGCCATTGGTTCACGTAATACTTTTGTCTGCTAGATAGAAGAGCTTGTTATTAAATGCTTGTTCCCCATGTTGGTACTTACAAACTGTAATCAAGTCATCCTTTAACCCTCGCTGTGTTAAGCTACATAGTTTGAGCTCCTTGAGTCTATCATTATAAGGCATGTTTTCTAATCCTTTAATCTTTCTCATGGCTCTTCTCTGAACCGTCTCCAAATTACCACTGTTGGTAATGCACAGTCTGAGTTCTCTTCAAAAGCTGCTATGATCATATCACTCCAAAGCTGATACTTCAGTGCTGGGCATCAGCATAGGAACCTTGCTAGATAAATAGATTGCTCGTGTTTTTTATATATCTATATTTCTCCCTGCTGAGATCCCAAAGTGACAAACTAATTCTTATAGATGAGAAGCAGCAGAAACAGAGGCAGATGAGATGTTCTTTTGTTTGTAATTACTATAGAGTCTAGGAGCCCCAAGTGTGAAGCAGGACGCTGCTGTACTAGGTGCTGGTCAAATACAACACAAAGAGATGGGCCTTACCCTCAGATTGTAAGCTCTTTAGGGTATGTCTTCACTACCGGCCGGATTGGTAGGCAGCGATCGATCCAGCGGGGATCGATTTATCGCGTCTAGACTAGACATGATAAATCCATCCCCGAGCGCGCTCCCATTGACTCCTGTACTCCAGCTCGGTGAGAGGCGCAGGCAGAGTCGACGGGGGAGCGGCAGCAGTCGACTCACCGCGGTGAAGACACCGCAGTAAGTTGATCTAAGTACGTCAACTTCAGATACGTTATTCAGGCCTGAGTATAAGACAAGAGCCAACATGTTGATGCCAACAGACAGATGGAGGAGTACAAGGAAACAGTGAGACATTATCGGTCAGCATGATAAATAGTGTTCTCATCGCACCAGCACCATTCTCAAAGGCATGGAGAGAACAATTTGTGAGAGCTACACGCTAACAAATGGGACAGATAAGATAAAGTGGATACTCATACATATGCTTTCTCAAAGTATAAGAACAAGGGGACAATTAAAGGCAGCAAATTGGACAAGAAAACGTCTATGCAATATATAATTAACCTGTGGAACTCATTGTTGCAAGATACAGTTGAAGCCAAGAGCTTAGTAGAATTCAGAAAAGGCCTACGCACTTACACTGTACTATGGATGTTCTTAATAGATAGGGTAAAACATATTTTGAATGGATTTAAACCTAGGATTTAAGCCAGCCAGAAACTGCCTGTGGTTAGGAAGAAACTTCTCTTATGAGCAGCCTCTAACGTAATTCTGCACTATAGAATGGCTAGCGCCTTCCTCTCGATTATCTAATGCTAGTCCCTGTCAGACGTGGGTTGCTGAAATGGATGGGCCAAACGTTCCATGAGATCTTTAATGATCAGGAATGGACAGATGTACAGAGAGTTCTACATTTCGAGAGATGGTCTTTCCAGCAGCAAATCTGGCACTGCTATAGATTGCAGACCTGACACTTTTAAAATAAATAGAGACTTGAAAATGCCTCTCTGTTTATCTTATGTGAAATTTACATTATTACATGTGAGCACACTCCTCTTCTTTTAACACACAAAGCCTGATCCACCAAAAACAATCAGGCAGGCATAGGTAACATAAGATTCAAACTCACCCTTTCATGAGTGGCTTGAGATTTTTTACATTGAATTTGGACTTTAGAGCCGATGTCACCATTTATCTGTATTCTGCGATCTGCACTTAATCAGTGTTCCGGCTGCATTATGCTTGCATGTTTACTAGACAGGTATAGGAAGCATTACATGCTGACCTGACTTCAGTTCATTTTATAATCCCTTTGTACACCTAAAAGAGCTTGCAAAAATCCAGTTAGGCTGAACAAATATCCTCCATTGGAAATCATTTAAAGGTTCCTTTTTCTTGATAGAAGATGCAAGTATGTGATTACAAGATTGCTCCAAGTAATGAGGTTTACACCTTCTTTAGGAGGTTAAAATTCTTACTTTACAGAGAATCTTATTTTTAAAAAGAATCGTGTCTAACCAGTTTCAGTTCTTTGAATGCAAAAGATTGTGTGTTCTCCTGGCTTCCTTTTCTGAACATGTTTGAAAGAGTTGACTTGATCAGTGCTCAGAATTTTGTTGATCTCCCTAAAGCACCCAGTGATCTGTTGGATAACAGAGAGCAGCTATTAAATAATGATTATTAATTTTGCATTCAAGAGTAACTTTCATCAGAGGATTTCGAAGCATTTGGAAACATTTATCCTTGCAACACCATTGTGCGTTGTTACTTATTTATATTGCAGTATAATACAGATCCCTTGGTTGAGACCTCACATCCTATTGTGCTTTTACTACCACATAGACAGTTGCTGCCCCCCCAGCTTGTTTACAGCCTAAATAGACAAGACAGACACAGGATGGAAGAGGAAACAAGGACAGAGATGTGAAATGATTTGCTCAAGGTCACGCAGCAAGTTGATGGCAAAGACAAGAATAGGTCTTCTGACTCCTAGCCAGTGCCCTAGCCCCTAGACAAAGTGAGTATTCACCCACGAAAGCTCATGCTCCAATACGTCTGTTAGTCTATAAGGTGCCACAGGACTCTTTGCTGCTTTTACAGATCCAGACTAACACGGCTACCCCTCTGATAGGGGCATAGTGTAAACTATGCCCCTGAGTACTTAAGTGATTTGACCAAGGTCTTAGCAGGGAAGATTTGCAAAGACACAAAGGGGAATTAGGCTGCTGAGAGTTAGGCACCTTTGAAAATCTCCCTCAGGTTGAAGGGATGGCAGGGCAGGGACTAAGTCCCTACCAAACTCTTCCTCTTTAGAGCACACTCCCCTTTGATAAGGTTTGCATCTAATCTCTGGTTTATTTACAAATGAGAACTTTTCATAAAAACACTCATCCCCTAGGCTTCCTTCTCAGGTGTTTTTCTCCTTTGAATCGTGAATGACTTTAACTTGATCTTGCCTCTTAACCCAGAATCGCCCATGACACACTCACTTGGGTTTCTCTTGAGTTGCTAAAAGCCTCACTCACTCAAATTTGAACTGCATTTTGTGAGCAGTCAGACTTGTGATTCACCTGTGATTCAGGAACTGTTTTACACAAGAGTCTCCTATTTTCCACTGTTCACTAACATTTATGTTTTGCTTTTGCCTTTAGTTTTACCAGCTGACTCTGATGCTTGGAAGGTGAGCCCTCAAACCGCCAATATGGTGATAAACATCTGCCTCCCACAGTTCAAGCCAAGAATTCACTGCAACAAGGTAAAAATAAAAAAGCATTGTGTTTTCTGCAGCTTAAGGCATATAGGGTCCGCTCTGGTATCCCTTGGTTAGATGGAAAGAATAAGCAGTCCTTGTCTCTGCTGGACAGAGTAGACAAAGGAGTGCTCACTCACTACATCACTTGTGTCTGAGATAATGTGGCAATGTTTGCGTAATTAAGAGCATTCTCAGATGCTCGTGCAAATCTTGTCTAAGAAAACACAACCAATTTTACTCACCGGCTCTATGGTGAAATCCCCCAGGAAACACCTGAGCAGTGTCTGTTGGAATTGTCTCAGTGTAATGTACAGAGAGATGCTCTTGTGGCATCACACTTAAAGGGCCATGGTCAAGTAGGTTACAGCAAAAACATAACAGGATTTGTGCAAAACTGGATGGAACTGCTTGGGGGGTTGAAAATTTATTTTTAATTTATAACGTTTTTTTTGCGAAAGCCTCTCAAATCTTCAAGACTCAAATCTTCAAAGCTAACCAGTCTTGTTGCAAAGAATTGGGGTAGCGTGGTATAATGGTGAGTTAGGACTCCTGGGTTCTTTTTCTGCATCTGCTAATTTGGGGTAATCATAGAATATTAGGGTTGGAAGAGACCTCAAGAGGTCATCTAGTCCAACCCCCTGCTCAAAGCAGGACCAATTCCCAACTATAACATTCCCAGCCAGGGCTTTGTCAAGCCGGGCCTTAAAAACCTCTAAGGATGGAAATTCCACCACCACCTTAGGTAACCCATTCCAGTGCTTCACTACCCTCCTAGTGAAATAGCGTTTCCTAATATCCAACCTAGACCTCCCCCACTGCAACTCGAGACCATTGCCTCTTGTTCTGTCATCTGCCACCACTGAGAACAGCCGAGCTCCATCCTCTTTGGAACCCCCCTTCAGGTAGTTGAAGGCTGCTATCAAATCCCCCTCTCACTCTTCTCTGCTGCAGACTAAATAACCCCAGTTCCCTCAGCCTCTCCTCGTAAGTCATGTGCCTCAGTCCCCTAATCATTTTTGTTGCCCTCCACTGGACTCTCTTCAATTTGTCCACATCCTTTCTGTAGTGGGGGGACCAAAACTGGACACAATACTCCAGGTGTGGCCTCACCAGCGCCGTAGAGAGGGGAATAATCACTTCCCTTGATCTGCTGGCAGTGCTCCTACTAATACAGCCCAATATGCCGTTGGCCTTCTTGGCAACAAGGGCACACCATTGACTCATATCCAGCTTCTCGTCCACTGTAATCCCCAGGTCCTTTTATGCAGAACTGCTGCCTAGCCAGTTAGTCCCCAGCCTGTACCGGTGCATGGGATTCTTCCTGAGTGCGGGACTCTGCACTTGTCCTTATTGAACCTCATCAGATTGCTTTAGGCCCAATCCTCCAATTTGTCTAGGTCACTCTGGACCCTATCCCTACCCTTCAGCGTATCTACCTCTCCCCCCAGCTTAGTGTCATCTGCGAACTTGCTGAGGGTGCAATCCATCCCATCATCCAGATCATCAATGAAGATATTGAACAAAACCGGCCCCAGGACCGACCCCTGGGGCACTCCGCTTGATACCAGCTGTCAAGTAGACATGGAGCCATTGATCACTACCGGTTGAGCCTGACACTCTAGCCAGCTTTCTATCCACCTTATAGTCCATTCATCCAATCCATACTACTTTAACTTGCTGGCAAGAACACTGTGGGAGACCGTATCAAAAGCTTTGCTAAAGTCAAGATATCCACTGCTTTTCCCATATCCACAGAGCCGGTTATCTCATCATAGAAGGCAATCAGGTTGGTCAGGCATGATTTGCCCTTGGTGAATCCATGTTGACTGTTCCTGATCACCTTCCTCTCCTCCAAGTGCTTCAAAATGGATTCCTTGAGGACCTGCTCCACGATTTTGCCAGGGACTGAAGTGAGGCTGACCGGTCTGTAGTTCCCCGGGTTCTCTTTCTTCCCTTTTTTTAAATATGGGCACTATATTTGCCTTTTTCCAATCATCCGGGACATCCCCCAATCGCCACAAATTTTCAAAGATGGTGGCCAGTGGCTCTGCTATCACATCAGCCAACTCCCTCAGCACCCTCGGATGCATTAGATCTGGACCCGTGGACTTGTACATGTCCAGCTTTTCTAAATAGTCCTTAACCTGTTCTTTCACCACTGAGGGCTGCTCACCTCCTCCCCATACTGTGCTGCCCAGTGCAGCAGTCTGGGAGCTGACCTTGTCTGTGAGGACCGAGGCAAAAAAAAGCATTGAGTACTTCAGCTTTTTCCGCATCATCTGTCACTAGGTTGCCTCCCCCATTCAGTAACAGTCCCACACTTTCCCTGACCATCTTCTTGTTGCTAACATACCTGTAGAAACCCTTCTTGTTACCCTTCACATCCCTTGCTAGCTGCATCTCCAGTCGTGCCTTGGCCTTCCTGATTACACACCTACATGCTCTAGCAATATTTTTATACTCCTCCCTAGTCATCTATCCAAATTTTCACTTCTTGTAAGCTTTCTTTTTGAGTTTAAGCTCACTGAAGATTTCTGTTAAGCAAAGCTGCTCGCCTGCCATATTTGCTATTCTTTCTGCACATATGGATGGTTTGTTCCTGTGCCCTCAATAAGGATTCTTTAAAATACAGCCAGTTCTCCTGGACTCCTTTCCCCCTCACATTAGGCTCCCAAGGGATCCTGCCCATCAGTTCCCTAAGGGAGTCTGTCTGCTTTTCTGAAGTCCAGGGTCCGTATTTTGCTACTCTCCTTTCTTCCTTTTGTGAGGATCCTGAACCTGACTACCTCATGGTCACTGCTGCCTAGGTGGCCACCCACTTACACTTCCCCTACCAATTCTTCCCTGTTTGTAAGCAGCAGGTCAAGAGGAGCATGGCCCCTCCTTGGTTCCTCCAGCACTAGTACTAGGAAGTGGTACCAACACCTGCAACTCTTGTTGACTTCGTTTGGAGTTGTGGGTGCTCATCACTGCTAAATATCAGTGCCAAGGTATTTCAGGTTGGGCCCCCAGTTAGGTCACTCTGAAAAATATGGTCCTTATCCTTTCTCTGCTTCAGTTAACCTCTGTAAAATTGGTGTCATAACACTGTTACACCTCATAGGGGGGTTCTGAGAGTTAATTAGTTCTGAGATCTTCAGATGAAAGGTGGTAATATTTGCATTATTCAAGTGCTTACATAATCAATATTTTAGTGGTATAGACAGATACCTGCCAGAAAATTCCCTGTGGCTCAGTAAAATGTGAAACACTTCTCCATTTTTCTTTCTAAGGTGTCAAACTATTTATATTAATGAGTTGAGCTTTCGTGTTTGATTCTTGGAATCATAGAAATCCTTAGAGATTATCTAGTTCTTATTTAAAGCCTATTTTGAATGGCAAGACCCCCCAAACTGCATCTCAGAAACAAGAGAACCTGGGTTTTGTCCTGTGAAAAACGCAACATTTATGTACACAGCATTTAAAACCCTTCCTAGATGGGGTTGATTACATTGCTGGTCTGTGACTCCAATCCAGTGCTGAATTTAGCCTCTCCTCCATATTTTAGCCTAGAATGAATTTATGGCAAAATCCTTTACAGTAAATTTTTTCAATTAAATTCTCATTCCCTTAAAGAGGCACTGTTATAATTGGTGAATGCTTCTAACATCTTGAGCAACACGACTGTACCAAATGGGTTTGCAGAGCCCAGCACCCCTAGAATAACAACTCAGGGACACACATGCTCTGGGGAGTAAAATCAAGAGAGCACAGCTCATCCTTTAAGTTTTGTTATTCACCGTTGATCATTTAATGCCTCATTTACATTTTGTCTCGCAAATACTGTAACAGTGGTTGCAAACTCACTTTCCTCTTTTGGGTCAAATCAAGCCCAGTGTCCTCTCCTTTCTCTTTAAACACAGATTTCTGCTGATGGTTATGAAGTGGAGAACCTCATCTCTGAAGACCTTGCAAAGAGAAACCGGGGCTTTCGCAGTGAATATTTCATCAAGCCCCCGGTCCATGTTACTCTCTCCTTTCCCTTCAACATAGAAATCTGCAGGATTAACATAGACATCTCATCGGGCGGGTGTCAGAATTTCACGGGGCTGGACATTTACACGTCTACCTCATTGAACAAAAGCTCTTGGAACAGCCCGGAGTCTCAGTTCTCACGTCTGGCCGGACAGCCTGTGTCGGACAAAGACGTTTTCACACTAGTGGGCAAAGCCGTTCTAAAAAATCAAAGCAAAGTGACGTTCAGCCACAGGGGCTTCAAGCCAAGGCCTCCTTTCCATCAGATGGAAGCTGTCTTCTACCCTGGCTCTGCATCTCAGGACCTATGGAATAAAGGCCCTGCCTCACTGAGCAATGTATCGCACTTAAAAATTTGCATCTCCCATGTATCAGGAGGTGGCCTCCCTTGCATTAAAAGACTAGAGGTCTGGGGGCAGCCAGCCAAGTCGTGCCCACAGGAAGTGATGGACAGCGTGTTCCGAGTGGCCTCTGAGTGCCTGGCTCAGGGCTTGGGCGTCCAGAGCACCAGTTTCATGTTACCAATGGAAAGCGAGTGTGTGCCCGTAAGCAACTCCGACAGCGAACAGCAGAGTCTCCAGAAGCTAGTCGATGTTGTTCAGGATATCCCGGAAGAGTTCTTGGACCCTATCACTCTGGAGATAATGCCCTTCCCAATGCTGCTGCCGTCTGGAAAGGTGATCGACCAGAGCACTTTGGAGAAATGCAACCGGAGCGAGGCTTCCTGGGGTCGGGTGCCCAGCGATCCTTTCACTGGGGTTGCCTTTAGCCACCACTCCCAGCCCCTCCCTCACCCCTCTCTAAAGGCGAGGATAGACCACTTCCTATTACAGCACAGCATTCCAGGCACCAACCTCCTCGGGAGGGCTCAGGTCTTGGGGATGGTCACACCTTCTTCCCTAACCATGTCCTCTCTGAAAAGGAAAATGGACTGCATGGAGCAAAGCCCTGATGACAGCAACCACGTAGAACCCTCCTATTTTTCTACCACAAACTTACTAGCCATGTGTACCTCAGAGAGCAGTGCTAAAAAAATGAAAACTGAGAGTGACTCGCATTTGGCCCAAATGGACTGCTCGACAGGTATCTCGCCTCCCTAATTCTCATTGTTTCTTCACCTTCCTGGTTTCCCAGGACCAGAGTCACACACATCATCCCAAATGTGGTTTCAGTTAATCCCCACATCTCCTGCAGATTCTCACAGCAAAACCTAGGGGCGCTTTTTGAGGCTGTTGTCTTTTGCTCCTGCCAGGCATTATGGAAATGGTTTTAGCGTGTCGTTCATGTCTGATTTCCCCTTTCCTCTACCCAGTACGTTTGTTCTTTCATAGCCAGATTTTACTTCTGTTTTATGGGGGTGGGGTGTCAGTCTCTGACCGTACTGTTTTGCCTATGTCAGTCTACACCAGGGGTAGGCAACCTATGACACAGGTGCCGGAGGCGGCACACAAGCTGATTTTCAGTGGCACTCACACTGCCCGGGTCCTGGCCACCAGTCCGGGGGGCTCTGCATTTTCACTTAATTTTAAATGAAGCTTCTTAAACATTTTAAAAACCTTATTTACTTTACCTACAACAATAGTTTAGTTATATACTATAGACTTATAGAAAGAGACCTTCTAAAAACGTTAAAATGTGTTACTGGCACACGAAACCTTAAATTAGAGTGAATAAATGAAGACTCGGCACAGCACTTCTGAATGGTTGCCGACCCCTGATCTACACCATTTATTTGCCCATAATTGATTCAGATCACTTCATTTTTCCATTAGTCTTTTATTTCCTTTGTCCCCATCATTTTCAGTTCATTGACAAGTTTTGCTGTGCTGGAAAATCATCTCTTGCAGCCTGTGCAAAAAAATTATTGAGATTTTACTAGCCCAGGCGCACAATCTGCTGGCCCGTTGTCCCCATAATCGGGGGGAAAACCCTCAAATGTCTTCCCTGCGCCGAATGAACTGGTTCGTAGGCTCATGTGTGGGCTGCTCACACAGGTCACTGCAATCACAGATGTGCTCCTACTGACCCTTCTGCTGCTTACGCTCCTAACGATTCTCCCCCAAGTGGCACTTACTTAACGCAGCACAGCTTTAGAAGCACTTGTCAAATCCTGGTCAGTAACACGAAATGCTTGTGTTGATGGACATCCCTGCCAAGGGAGCATAAAGCCGTAGAACCAATGGATAGCAGAAATAGCATGCGGGGATGTGTGGGTGTGGGTGTGTGTCCAGAGTGAAGTGCTAGAGGCCAAGGGACAGCACTTGAAAGGCTGGAGGGGAAGGCACTACACATGGGCTGTGGGTGATTAAACCAGAGGGGACATTTCCAAAGAAGAGGCCTTTACAGTTGCTAAAAGGGGCTGTAGCCAGTGTCCGGGGAGGGGGGTTTGACACTGGTATCTTCTCCCCCTCGGTATTGGCCGCTTTCACACTGTTAGAAAAATGTCTGTGAGCAGAGCTACTGGGCACAAGCTCGTCTTCCTGAATCATTTGCCAACTGTCATGTCACCAGCTATGGGCCCCGTCTTGCACCCCTGGACTGGTGAGCAGTTCCACTGAGCAGCCGAGGCTTAACACACAGCGTAGGTCCCTTCTGTGCTACAAGCTGTCACTGACACCCGAGCCAGGAGATAGCCATGTTGTGAGCGGGTTCTCTGGCTGGGGTCTACTTGCTGTAATGTAGGCAGCCTCTCGGGCTCCCTGTCACTGTAAGTTGGACGGGGGGTGCTGGATAGCTCTACCAGCGATCATGGATTGATAGCAGTCAAAAAGCTTGAGCGTGCTGAGCCAGTTACACTGATGGGCGAGGCAGGATGGCTCTGTGGTTAAAGCTCAAGACAAATGCGTCTGCCCCTCCAGAATGAGACCTCCTGCTCCTGCTCTTTCATTCTCCAACAAGTAGTGCATTCAGTCTCTGTCCTATAACAAGCATTTTAGCACAAGGGGGATGATAGGCCTGCTGTCGCCAAGCATGCTTGGTTATGTAAAGAATTAATTTTTCTTGGCATATTTATTTCCTTGTTTGTGCAGAAATACCTAGAATGTGTTGAACCTGGTCTCACTCTGGCTTTGCTCCAGAACACACAGCCCTTTATAAGCAGACAACTCCATTTTGCTCTGCATCTTTCTTACCCGTTGTGTGCCATAATGATAGTTACTGAGTTACTTAATAACATCGCAGACACAGAGAGGTAAATGAAGTTGAATAACCAAGGGAGAAGAGACTACGTGGGCAGGGGGAATTTGAAGAGAAGTGGAGAGTCACTGAGGCAGTGAAGTTTAGGTGGTCTGGTCCACGTACAACAATGTTAGCACCCAGCATATGAGTGTCTCTTGAACACAGGAGGATTGTCTCCCTGAAGAGCTGAGTTGAATTGTCTTTAACACATTCTGCAAAGGCTTAATGTAAAGCAAATAGGCTTTGGGCTGCAGGTGGCATGGAGAAAGTTTGTCCACAGCAGGTACATGAAAATATCAAAGGTGGGCCAAAGGCGAACACTTCAGATCTGAAGTCTCCCCGAGTTTGGGGCTTGTTGATTTCAGGCCAGGCTTTGGCAAACATGATTTATTTTGTATTACAGCGTCACTTAGAGACCTCACCTGAGATTGGGTCCCCGTTGTTCTAGGTGCTGTGTGCACACACAGTAAATGAATCCTTGCCCCAGGGATCTTATTCCCATATCTATTGAGCTGCTGTAGCCTTCATCTCTGTAGCTGAGCACCCATAGTCGAAGGATCTCCCCGGGGAGATTTATTAAACAGACCATTCACACAGGATAAATGACAGTCTACTCAGACATGGTCTTTAGCAAAACTAGATCTTTGGGACCATGTAGGGGGAAAATGCTGCCATACCTTGCAAAGCAGCCAGAGGGTTCCGGGCCCTGATGACAAGACACTGGCTTCTACTTTAGGTCCCCAGTTCAGATTTATGTCTCTGAACCAAAACAAAAGTACAAAATGGAGGGGTAATGTAATGTAATGTAATGTAACTGGCGGGGTATCCATACGAAAATGAAAACAGCATTTTCTTTTTGGTTTAAACATTCCCCAGTAGAAACCAAACCAATGGCACTGAGCTAGTGCCTACAGACCAGCAAGTGAAACTGACCAGTCTAGCGTCAGCTGGCCAAGTTGAGCGAAATGCAGAAGTAAAGAAAGGGTGATTGGGATTTTCAGAAGGGCTCAAGGGAGTTAGGTGCTTGAATGCCCTTGACGTGCAGGCTTTAAGCAGGCACATAAGCATTTGCAAGATCGGGGCGTAAACTTCAATGGCATTCAGGCACCTAACTCCTTTAGTCCTCTTCGTAAGTCCCAAGCAATAAAAACAAATAAATCGTAGCTTGTATATTGGGCTTGTCCTTCATAGATCTCAAAGCACTTTCCCAGCTGGGCGAGGTATCCGTATCCCAAGTTCGCAGATGGCCAGCCATGCAGTAACCGAGCCCTAAGGCACTGTTTTGAAGAGACGTAAAAGGGTTTTTGTCTTATGTTGAGATCATCCCTTCAAAATTAAAAATATGTTTAGCAGCGCAGCAGCATTTATTTTGTCCCTTGATGCCTTCTCTTCCCCCGTGGCTATTTCTAGATCTCATGCCTCTCTCTGCAGGTCCAGTCTCTCATGAACAGAAGCTGTCCGAAAGCTTGGACATTGCCTTGACCTCTGCACTCAGCTCTAGGCCATCATTTACAGCTAGGCTGATAAAAGGCCAGCAGCAGCCGCATAGCGAGGGGGGTTGCAGCAGTTCGTGGAATGCAAATGCCCTAGCTGGTAAGCAGCAAACCGATTGGTTTCACTTTTGGCATTCGGAAGCCCTAGAAAAGGAATATAGCAGTGGTAGTCTGTAGGTTTTGCATTAATATAATTTAACAAGAACCCTGAACTCTCACAGGTTGGATTGTTCAATGACTTTGTTGTTGACATGTTTCCCTTCTTTTGACCTAAAGAGTAGTTTGTAAATCTACCTGAAGTGTCTCCTAAGACGTCTTACTTAGCAATAACCATCTGAGTACCTCCCAGTCTTTAATACTTTATTCTCCCAAAGCACAGCTGTACTGTTATCCCCATTGTACAGATGGGGAACTGAGGCACAGAGACACTAGGTGATCTGCCCAAGGTCACACAGAAATCCGCGCCAGAGCAGAGAATTGAACCTGCATCTCCTGAATCGCAGGTCAGCGCTCTGACCACTAGGCTATCCTTCCTCATCAGCTGAATGAAGCTGTTGCCCGTTTTCTGTGTCAGAAATCCGACGCTAGGCGCTAACTTGTGCCCTCGGAGGAGACAGGACCACGTGCAGTTCCCATAGAGTGTGCAGATAGCTGAGCTGCTTTCCCCAGCAGTGTGTTATACGGTTGAGCTTTTTAGTTTACCCTTTAAAGCTATCACCATTGAGATGGAATCTGAATAGCCCACTCTAGGAATTATGGGCACGAAAAGCAAAGTGGTATTTAAGGAAATATGTTAAGTCTTTCACACAGTGGAGTATGATACCTGTGCAAATGTCTGACGGAGACAGAGTACAGTACTCAAATTCTAGTGTTTGAAAAGGGGGGCGATTTTTAACCTAGATAGAAGCGGGAATTCTTTTGCTAGCTTTCGTCCTCAATAAAATACTGGCGGTACCAAACTTCACCTTGATCTAATCTTCCCAAGCAGTAATGCTAGGACGCAAGAGGAATACCCTTGGAGTTCGGGCATGGTAGCTCGTTATAAGGAAAATAGGGCCCATTCCCAAGATAATGCAAGCGCTTGCAGCTCCAGCTGCTTGTGGGAACACCTCACCTCCGAATCGGGTTTATAGCTTACATCTAA
The DNA here is from genome assembly GCF_020497125.1 of Mauremys mutica. NCBI lineage: Eukaryota > Metazoa > Chordata > Testudines > Geoemydidae > Mauremys > Mauremys mutica. The sequence continues at coordinate 135,649,881 of NC_059076.1, read as the reverse complement.
CCTCTTGGGCCAGAGTTTCAGGTGTGGAATAGGTACCACATTGCCAAGGTTGCTGTATCAACTGACTAGCATTAACATTGACACAACTTTTTTCTTTCAACTTTCCAGAGCACAATAGCAGCCCAGTTCAAGGATGCGCTTCCTGTAATAGAACATTTTCTTCTTATTTCAAAACGGAGCCTGTGTACCAGCTTCCATGCAGCCACCTCCTGTGTCGTCCTTGCTTAGCTGAAAAGCAGAAGTCCTTAACGATACTGTGCATGAATTGTAAAAGGTCAGTCTCCGCTCATGAGGTGCTGAGGGTCCACTTTTAACTTCTTGGGCGCTGCTATTGAAATGGCTGGCTGAAAGGCCCCAAGGAGAGCTGGAGCCGCTGCTGTTCCACTTGCCTGTATTGAATAGTACAAGGACGTGGTCCTTTAAAGAGCTTGCCAGATGAGTGCACGTAATTCTGAAGAGGACTTTGTCTTCTTATGCTTACAGAGTAGCGGGGAGGTGAGAGCATCGCCCCAGAGCAAAGCGTTACAAGGATAATAAAGCCATACGCTTCTTTAACAAGGAAAATGTATTTATATGAAACTGACATCCATCCAGTCACGCACCATCACTCCACCATTCCAACGGCTCAGTGGTTAGCATAGGTGCCTTTTGAACTGTGAGTTTAGCTTCCCTGTCATTTAAAACCATTTCAATATTTGACAAGTAGCCGTTCAGTCCTGGGCCGTGTGAAGTCCTTGTGATCGAATCCATGCAAGCTACCCGACTTCTCCCCTCTCCTGCCCCCACTCCCTCCAATTTCCCAGCCGTGCTAAGAGCACACTGGTCACCTGTTCTGAAGACCAGTAAGTAATGGAAAGAGGGGCTGGAGTTAGTGCGTAAGTAACTCTGATGATGATCTCATTCTGCTCATACAACTTGTAGAAAAACCTTGCATAACACCCAATGTCACTCTGTTTGTCATATGACAGGACCGGCTCCCGTCTGGCTGATAGACATTTAAGCCTTAATAAAATTATGGTTAAAGTCAGTTGCTTTCTTCTGCCTTGTAATTGGTCTCTTTGTGAGTCTTCATAATGCTCTCGCCTTGTGAGTTTCTTTTCAGAGCTCAGTCTAAAAATGAAGGAAAAAACCAAGTCGATACAAAGGAATATTCTCCCCAGAGCCATATATTTTCAAGGGGGTGATCACAGTAACCTACTCTGCAGTCTATACAGACTTTAAAAATTGATATTCATATGTGTAAATCCATGGGGCTGCAGTTTGCAGATACCTGCTGAGAAAAGACACTCAGGAAAATTGCTCGGATACCTTCTGTCACCGGCATATCCTGGATATGTTGGGAACAAATGGATATTGGAGGGGTTTGCTAATATTACTCCTATGGGAATTCTGCACACACAAATTAAAAATTCTGCACACAATATTTTAAAATTCTGCATATAATACGATAAAATTCTGCATGTAACACAATAAAATTCTGCATATAATACAATATAATCACACCAGTTTCAATTTTGGTAATTCGTTCCAAAATAGCTGCCAGCAAATATGCCTGTAACTATACGGACCAAAAAAAGATTCAGGAAATGTTTTTTGACATAGATTCCTTACTAGTCATATTAATACAGAACTCTGAGTAATTCATTTAAACTACAATACAGAAAAGTCACAATAACTATCGAGCATTTCCTGAACATAAACACATGAAAATTAACTTACAAATACTTGGTCACCAATACCGTGCGTTTCAGTTATAATCCTCGATTTTCATTTACGTTACATTACAGAAAAGACCAAACAGCAAAACAACATTAAAGTAGAATGTCATTTTAAATTGCTCATTTTCATCCCTGTCGAACAAAACCGCATGCTAGTGCGCTTTATGTGAAGGCCTGTACACACACTAGCAATCTGATGAAGGCATGAACTTTAGGTGGGCAGTCCCCTGCGCACACATGGGTCCTCACTGCAGGATCAAGGTGTAAGTTACGCTAAAATAGGAGAGAGGGGAAGGAAGGAAGAGAGCAGATTAGCCAGTTGAGAGAATTCATTAGCTGAGTGGGATCTGACCCCAGTCTCTTCCCAGGGAGAGGTGAGGGTGCTCCCTGCTTCTCTGAGAGCAAACAGACCCCAAGACCCTCTTAGCTGCACCTAGCCCCACACCTTTCTTCAGGTCCCCCTCCATCAGGATCCTTGCCCCAGTGACTGTTCTCCCTCAGCTGCTCCTCCCATACTCACTGCTCCCTCCCTCAGGGCACAGCCCTATGCCCTCATCTCTCCCTTCTCCTGGAGATTGACTCTCATACCCACTCCCATGTCTGGGGGCTCTGTGCTCCCTCGGTTCACCATGACCACTGGGAACCCCTGTGCTCCACCCTGACTGACCCCTTCCTTGCCTGCCCCACCCCCAGAGGCCTTTATGCAGCAGAGGAAACTGATGGCTGCAGCTGGAGAACCCTGGCTCCTGGAGAAAGGGACCTGCTAGTGCAATGTTGCAGGTAAGCGCCCCACCTGGGCTGTACGCTGCGAGCAGACCCCTGGTGCAAAACCCAGGAGGCAGCAGGTGACCCCCACCCTCCCTAAATAGTGCCCCGGGCCGAGGCTCCCAGCAATTTCCCCATAGCTGCTTGTGCCAGCCCCATGCCTCTGCAGGCCATGTGCAGTGATGGGGGCAATGGGCACACACAGGGGCTGCTTTCCTCTGGCTGCACGGAGGTGGGGAATCACACGGTAGCCTTCTCTTACCCCTGGACACAGGCTTGGCAGCAAGGCTGAACTCGACAGCTCAAGGGCCGGGCCTGCCCCACACCTGCCCCAGGGCTCTGCCCCTCCACACCGGTCACACCCAAACCAACATACCCACTCAGGACCACTGCTGGGGAGGGGTGCATAAACCCCTCTCATGGTTTCCCTTTGCTTCCCTGTCAGAATCTATTACTCTGTGGGGAAACAAAGAAATCTGCAGGGGACAGGAATTCTGCACATGTGCAGTGGTGCAGAATTCTCCCAGGAGTACATACTTTGATACTGCCAATCGATTGTCATGAGCAGAGTCGACTTCCCTGGCTCATCTCCAGTGTCCCTTTTTTAGGGTAGTACAGCTTTAAGATGGATCAAGTCAAGCAGCGTGTAACCCCTTTTTATACCTTTACTTACAAACAGCATCCTTGCTGAGTAACCCCTAAGGTACATCTACACTGCAGCTCCATTTGCTGAAGGTTGTCAGACCAATTTAATGGTGATGTGAAACTGTTCTCACATCACCATTAAACTAGTCTGACTTCTGGTTTGAACTGATGTGAGATCAGAATTGAGCCTCCATACCGATCAGAAAATAATACATAATCTGATGTAGCAGGGCTTCTGGACTCTACTGTAAATAATAAATTATAGGAAAATAAAATATGCAAACTCTCTAAATTCAGAGGCAATAAACACCCCATTAGGTCTGCCAGGCATGCACAGGTTTGTGTTTCCAACGCGTTGAGCCATCCAGCCGTGACTCACCATTCAAGCCTCCTGCACCTCGCGTCTTCTCCAAGGTACGGTTACTCCCCCACCCCCGGGAGATTCTAGCATGCATAGCCCTTCCTTTCCCTTTCTCTAGAGCTTAGCAGAACCCAGCCAACTCCAGCTCAAGCCAAACCACAGCTCAGCCAGCCAGCCCACTCCCATACCCAAAAGATATACATGAAGCCATCCTGCAAAATGACTTGTCACCTCTGGGACTCCTGAGGTGACACTGGGCCAGCTTCATGGACAGTAGCTGCACTGACCCTCGTGCAATGGCACTTGGGAGTAAATTTGCTCATTTGGATCTTGGTTCCTTTTTCCCTGCTTGCTCACACACCCCAGGATTTCCCCCTAGGAGCACATGAATCTGCAGCACCCACCACCCTGGGGCCATCCAGCAGGTACTCAGTAGCCCTGGAAGCCTCAACCTTCTGAAGGGACAAGAACAGGAATACCTGAGTGCTATTCTCCAGTACTGTCTACATATTCCAGGGGCAGGTCTATTTCTCCAGTACCAGTGAGCATCTTTTTTCCATTTTCCTTCTGAGGATGGGGAATATCCTGTTGCAAATAGCTCCCCGCTCTGTGCCATTAGTAAAGTTTGGCACCAGCCCTACCTTCAAGGCTTTATATTGGCTCAGAGCAAGAGAACAGGGTATCTCAGAGATGGTCACGCCTGCTCCTTACTTTGCCAGAGGGGAGATGCTGTTTAGCAGCATAAGGCATTTTCCATCTCCACACAAATGGCGCAAGCACCTGGGCCTGGGAACAGTCTGGCTTCTCTCTGCAACTAATCAGCTGGTGCTGTGACTCCATGAACTCTACCTACCCAATATCTGCTACCCACTGTGGTATCTAGGTGCTACACTCAGGATTGCCAGTTCTCAGAGGAGAGACCTTCACGTAACCTTTAGGTGCTGCAAGAAGTGATATCTGTGTGTAGTCGGTGATGTTTTCCCTTGCAAGTCAGTACAGAACCAGTTTCCCAGCAAAGCACTGGGCAAGTGGAATGGGGTCTTTTAGAGCTCGAAAACCAAGGTCCTCAACACTTGTGGTCTCAAGAACCCACGCAGCTTTTTCGAACATAAGGGTGCTAAGTGACTCACCCAAAGTCTCACTGAATTATTGGCAGATCTGGGCAAGGAACCCAGAAGTCTGGATCCCCAGCCCTGCTCTCCAGGCTCTGCCCACTACATTGGGCTTCCTTCCTTAACCATTTGTAAATGGGGCTCGGCTGAGAAAGTGAGGCTCAGAATGACATGGGGAGGTGCCTCATTCACTGCATCGCAGCAATTCCAGATTAACGGGCTCCGTTAATAAATAAGATGGTGGTTTTTTTCCTCCCAATTGGCAGCTCAGAGAACTCAACCTGGGAGCTGAGTCAAGCTGGCTTCTTTCCCCATCCCAGAGCATCACTATTGATCATTCCTGCAGGCTCAGTGATGCCCTTAGAAAAACTTGTGCAAGTCCATTGTCTTTAAATCCTACCCCTCCAACCCTGTCTTCTTAAATAGCGTTGCAAGGATGTCAGTGTGTTAGGAGCAGGATAAAGCATGCTAGGCACAAAGAGGAGGTGCAGAATCCAGCTCCCTCGTCCTTAGCTGTGTGGGCTCTGTGGGGTGCAACTCATTTTTGGCACTGAAGTGGGAAGATCAGCCAGAATGCGGCCAAGGGGAAGGGCTGAATAGAAGGCGCTGGTTTTATGCACACCTCAGCGTAGAGCCTGGCTCTAAGATAACGGCACGGCACGGAATGCTTGATCTAAAGACGGCAACACTTAGCGTCTGCGTTGTTCCTCCATCCACAATAACTCCTTTTCACTCCTGGCTTTACGCTCGTCTCCCCCACTAGCACCCTGTTAAGCTACACGCCTGCAGTCGCTTTCACTTTGGACCCCTGTGCTGTGCGCGCTTAGATTGTAAGCTGCTGGGGGCAACGACTGTCTTTTTGTTAATGTTATGTGGGGCTGGAGACGCTAAGTGTAACGTGCTGCAGCTGGTAACCTTACTTCTTTGTCCTCTCTGAAATCATGGCAGTGAAGCAAATACCCAGGTCCTGTGTCTTTAACTAAGCCCCTGGGCTGGGATCAGGGCGGGCTCTAGCTTTTTTGCCACCCCCAAGCAACAACAACAGAAAAACGGCGGCCACAGGGAGCGTGTGGAGGGCGGTCAAGGGGGGTGAAGGGCGGCGCTGCAGCCTGCTCGCAGCCGGGCGAGAGGGGCTCCCGCCTCCAGCCTTGGGGTGCTTCTCCCGGCCGGGCAGGTGGAGCCCCCGGGGGCTGCAGGAGGTGCTGGCTCAGCCACTCCTTTAAAGGCGTCTCGGCCGGGCCAGGCTCAGAGTGGCGCGGGAGGCAGGGGCCGGTGTAGGTGGCGGGGAGTGGTGCGTCCCGGGGAGCCCGGCGGCAGGGTGAGCAGCGGGGATCGCTAGTTCCTGCTCCCCGGGCCGGGGTCTGTGCCCCTCCTGGGCTGGGACTGGCGGAGTGCGGAGCCAGCCGGGGGCTCCGGAGCTGCAGACCGGGCTGCCAAAGCAAAACAAAAACAAACAAAAAAACCGAACCACGGCAGGGCGGCCGGAATGTGCTGCCCCAAGATTGGCCGGAATGCCGCCCCTTACAATGTGCCGCCCCAGGCACGTGCGTTCTCCTCTGGTGCCTGGAGCCGGCCCTGGCTGGGATAATTGAAGTTCCATACAAGCCCTTCACCTGAACGGGTTTCACGTGGGCAGCATGGAATGTAAGATTGGAGTTAACTGATAGTCCACACTTAGTTCATGGTGACCGAATGAAGCACCTTGAGCCTTTGCTAAGTATTGGTGAGATTCAGTCGAATTAAGGAGCATTAGTTCACCCATAAAATAAAATGGATCATGCCTTTGGCAACATGACCTGCCTTGTAGCTACAGAACACCAGTTACGTTTATTACAAGGGCTCGCTCTGTTCTCAGGGCTGGCCGTCTAATCAGCAGTCTCCGCGTGTCCATATTAAAGGGACAATTTATAAATCACATTTCAATCTGAAAAAGCAGCAAAGAGTCCTGTGGCACCTTATAGACTAACAGACGTATTGGAGCATGAGCTTTCGTGGGTGAATACCCACTTCGTCAATCTGAAAATGTTTTACCTATTACTTTTCCAAGTACTGTAGCATCCAAGTTGCTATAATCTTTCTTTGATCTCAGTGGCCCTTTCTGGTCTTAAAATGTATTAAGCTGATTGGGTTCTTATATTGTACTGACCACTGGTATCTAAACATCTTACCACGGTATTAAAATGAATGCAAAAGATCTGTCTTTCTCATTCTTACCACCCCCACCCCTCAGCCTCCATTCTATAGGGACTCTTAAAAGGAGATATTTTGTTGGTATTATTACTATAATGAGCCATTCTTAGTACTGGGTTTTACATTTTGTTCTGAAGGTGATGAGGCGTGCAGTCATTCTGTGGACAAGATGAGAAAAATCATTGTCCTTTCTGCACCACAAAGAGAATATTTAAAAATCTCTCTTATTTTAGCGTGTGTATTTTGTGCTTTGAACAGTACAGTGTGCACAATGGTCAATGTCATCATTGCACATGTCACAAAGTACCCGCTTATGGCGAGCAGTGGAGCTGTGGCACCCTGCCTCAGTTTCCCTCCTTCGCCTCCTCAGTAACTCGCAACAAACTTTCCTGAGTCCAGTCACAACAGTCCTTCTTGGGGGCTGGTTGATTAACACAAAAAAGCCTGAGACCCGGGCCTGAAGCCCCTGCACCTGGAAGTCTTGGCAGAGTTACTTTGCTTTTCTGCACTGTGCTTTCCCAATCTGCATATTGAGTGATGTGATTCCTGATGAGTTAATGTTTGCAGAGCACTTTGCCGACAGAAATAAACCTTACACTTCCCAGAGCTAACCAATGCCCAGCTCGGCACAAATCTTTGGGGCTTTTCTTTCAGAGTCGCTTACCACCCACTGCGGCGCGAAGAACCGCTTTACAGAAAGCATCCGCGGCAAATTAACTCTGCCGATTAGATGCTGCCCTGTGTTTAACTAATGACTCGCATGTCGTTACAATATTAGTGAAAACAAAGGGCCCCTCTGGGGCGAGAGTAGCCTCAGCAAAGAACGTCAACAAGCCTGTCGTGCGGCACGCAGACAGAGGCGTCAATACAGAGTTGGTGGCAGTGTGAGCTGGAAATGAGCTCCAGGCACCAAGTTCCGGCCCCTCCGTAGCTGATCTGTGGGGCTGCTTTTTAGTCACTGTTAGAGGACGGGATTCGCTTGGCCTGCCCCATTCCAGGGTTAGGCCTGCTCGGTTTAGTTGCTGGAGCCAGGCAAGGAATCAGATTTGGGGTTAGAAAAAGAACAGCAACTACTTAATTCTCAACCAGGCAAGGACACACCCAGCCTGGGGGAGATTTTCAAAAGTGCTCAGGTGATTTAAAAAGAGACTTAGGGGTCCAAATCCACTGAAACTTAGGGATCTGAGTGCCTAAGGCCTTTTGAAAATGTTACCCTTAAGACTAGATACACAACGGGATTTAGGTACCTAATCACCATTTTAAGCACCTAAGTCAAAATTTAGATACTCAAAACTCCTGCTCAGCTGCCCCTAGCCCTGTAGGCCCCTCAGTTGCCTCTGGTGGAGTCCCCTAGGCGCCTACATTTTGGCCGGTGGGCACCCACCAAGTCACTTACAGCCTGACCCTGCCTGCAGGATACTCAAACCAGGCGTTCCCTTGCCTACCTCAGCCTCTGTCTAAGCCAGAGGGCCTGCTCCAAGGCCACACCTACTGAATTAGGCCCTGCACAAAACATGGTGATGCCTGCGCTCCCCCTCATGTTCCCCCTCTGACCCACAGCCCAGCGGTTACAGCACTCACCCAGGGAGATCTGGGTGCAAAACCCCACTTTGCCCCGTGCTCCCCCCTGTGCTGTAACCACGGGGCGAGGGTCATTCTCTTGCCAGCCCAATGAATGTTTATTTCATAGAAAGTGGGGCAGTGTCAACAGGAGCAGGGCTCAGGGCTGCAAATCCCCTCTGCAGACAGGCTTCTTCTCCAGCCCAGCGGTAGGTTCCTCAGCCCTTTGAGGGAGCGGGCACAGGCCCCACTCCGCTCCTCGACATTTCCTACTGGCTAGCTTGGGCAGCTCCCCACCCGGCGTGCTGCCTCCTGTGGGTCCCGTTCTCTGACACCTCCCTTACCCTGTGTATTTTCTAGGGAGCCTGGGCGCCTGACTCTTGGCTGTGGACTCCACTAGGCAGCAATGCAATGCTCAGCCCAAGTCCCCTTTGTGGATCTAGGCCTCGATGGCTCATTAACAGGTCACTTCCCATGCCAGAATGGACACCCAGGCCTGTCACACGACACCTGCCTCTTCCAGCGCCTGATGAACGGCCCAGCAGACAGTAGATTTCTTCCGCATCAGCGTCCGGCTCCCTTATAGTGCAGCCCCTTGTGTCCTTCCCAACGACCCCCATCCTTTGTGGACGTCTCGATCTGTCTCGTTGCAATAGATGTCAGTTTCAGCAAGTCCACCCTGCCCACAAGGCAGCCAGTGGCAAATTTCCAGTGGGTAGAAATACACATAACATGATGACTCGTCAGCCGGCTGCACAGATGTGTTCCACCTCCCACCATGAACCTCCAGTGACTCAATCTCTCGGGAATGGAGTGCTCAGCTGACTAGGGAGTTCAAACCTATGTGTAACCCCTTTGGGGTCTAGAGAGCATGGCCCCTTTAAATCTTTTTCCCAAGGGGGAGGGGGAGAGTAAGAAAAAGGAGGGAAACTCCAGGGGGCAGGGCTGGAGCTGGAGGGAGAGAGAGGAGAAGCAGCATGGCTGGCCCTGGAGAAGGAAGTAGAGAGAACCTGCCTGAGGCCTGAGGAGGACAGGCCCGATCGGGGACAGCCCAGGACAGGAGCCAGGAGGAGTCCTGTGCCGGGGGAATCACCCGAGAAGGACAGGTAGGAGCTGGACCCAGTATCACGGCTGCCCGGAGCTGCCTGGGGCTGTGAGTACTGGGGCTTGTGACTCTGTACTGGGAATAAGGAGGGAGGCTGTTAGATAGTTAAGTGGGGAGGTGGTCGCTCTGTGTGGCTTTGCAGAGAGCGGCAGAAGAGGCACCGGAGGGGTTTGCTGGGGAGAGTTCACTGGCGCCGAAGACGACCAGGAGCACCCAAGACTCACCACCGGACTGGAACTTTGCTCAGGCCTCCTGAACTTTGTGTGCAGACACATTGCTTAGTGTCTGCCCCTCCAGACTGTGCTACCACTGGGCCCGTGGGGCCTTGTTTTGAATGCAGCCCTGTTTTACTGCTCCCCCTATATTTCTCCTTGTTGTTTTTCTCCTCCCAGCCCTCTGTAAATAAATATCTCCCTTTGTTATGTCCATTGTACTTTTCCTGTGGGTGTGTGTGTTCACTCAGGGGGCTTTGGAACAGGTGCCCTTGGGGTGGAAGGGATTTCTCCTGCTGCATTCCTGCGCGCGCTGTCTCTTGGCCAGAGCTGCCTGCAGAGCAGACTCCATCTTGGCTACGAGGGCGCTAAAGTTACACTTGGTGGCCCGTACGGGGACTTTGCAGCACACACACACACACACACACACACATACCCACACCCCTACGTTGCGCACCCTGGGTTTTTTCTTCACAGAGAAAAGAAACTCCTGAGTGACTTTCATCTCAGTAAAAAAAAAAAAAAAAATGGAGAGAGGATTATTAGAAGACCTGTGCCGAGGGGCACGAATCCCAGTAACCAAAGCTGTGCTGGTGGCGGGGTTCCCAGAAGAGATGGAACCAAATGAAATTGAGGAAAGCCTAGATGCAGCTGAAATACTGGGGAGGGTAAAGGTCCACACCCGTATTTACAACCGCAAAGTGAAGGGCATGGTAGCACTATGTACTCACTCCAAGGAAGCAGATCTTGACAAAGTGCCCAAAGAGGTGAAGGTAGAAGGTATCCCCTGGACAATTCTCGGGGCAGAGCAGTCCCCTCCTAGTGTGCCTGAGTCACTTGAGGTGGATTCTTTAGCACAGAAATTGCAAGCTCTGATGGTAGAAGAGACAGCGCGCACAGGAATGCAGCAGGAGAAATCCCTTCCACCCCAGGGGCACCTGTTCCAAACCCCCCAGAGTGAACACACACACCCACAGGAAAAGTACAATGGACATAACAAAGGGAGATATTTATTTACAGAGGGCTGGGAGGAGAAAAACAACAAGGAGAAATATAGGGGGAGCAGTAAAACAGGGCTGCATTCAAAACAAGGCCCCACGGGCCCAGTGGGAGCACAGTCTGGAGGGGCAGACACTGAGCAATGTGTCTGCACACAAAGTTCAGGAGGCCTGAGCAAAGTTCCAGTCCGGTGGTGAGTCTTGGGTGCTCCTGGTCGTCTTCGGCGCCAGTGAACTCTCCCCAGCAAACCCCTCCGGTGTCCTCTTCTGCCGCTCTCTGCAAAGCCACACAGAGCAACCACCTCCCCACTTAACTATCTAACAGCCTCCCTCCTTATTCCCAGTACAGAGTCACAAGCCCCAGTACTCACAGCCCCAGGCAGCTCCGGGCAGCCGTGATACTGGGTCCAGTTCCGGCCTGTCCTCCTCGGGTGATTCCCCCCGGCACAGGGCTCCTCCTGGCTCCTGTCCTGGGCTGTCCCCAATCGGGCCTGTCCTCCTCAGGCCTCAGGCAGGTTCTCTCTACTTCCTTCTCCAGGGCCAGCCATGCTGCTTCTCCTCTCTCTCCCTCCAGCTCCAGCCCTGCCCCCTGGAGTTTCCCTCCTTTTTCTTACTCTCCCCCTCCCGCTTGGGAAAAAGATTTAAAGGGGCCATGCTCTCTAGACCCCAAAGGGGTTACATATGGATCCAAGGAAATGGAGTATTTCAAAGTGGGGACTTACGCTGTATGTGATCACCAGCAAATGTGGGGATTTTTTTTCCCCAAAGATGCCAAGGCCAGATGCCAAGGCCAGAAGGGGCCACTGTGATCATTTAGTCTGACCTCCAGCAGAACAATGGCCAGAGAACTTGGACAAAACAATTCCTACAGCAGATCTTTCAGAAAAACGTCCAAAAATTGTCAGGGATGGAGAATCCACCGCACCCCTTGGTAAATTGTCCCAGTGATTTAATTACTCCCACTGTTTAAAATGTGCGCCGCCTTTCCAGCCTGAATTTGTCTAGCTTCAGCTTCCAGCCATTGCACTGTATTATGCCTTGCTCTGCTAGATTGAAGAGCCCATTATTAAATATTTATTCCCCATGCAGGTAATTATGGACTGTAATCAAATCACCCCTGAACCTTCTCTTTGTTAAGCTGCATAGATTGAGCTCCTTGAGTCTATCTCTATAAGGCAGGTTTTCTAATCCCATAATCATTCTTGCGGCTTTTCACTGAACCCTCTCCAGTGTATCGACATCCTTCTTGAATTGTGGACGCCAGAGTTGGACATGGTGTTCCAGCAGTGGCCGCACCAGTGCCAAATACAGAGGTAACATAACTTTTCTATTCCTACTTGAGAGTCTCCTGTTTATGCACCCAAGGATCTCTGGCCACATCACACAGGGAGCTCGTGGTCAGCTGATTATCCACCAGGACGCCCAAATCTTTTTCAGAGTCACTGCTTCCCAGGATAGAGTCCCCCATCGTGGAAGGGTGGCTATATTCTTTGTTCTTAGATTTATACATTTACATTTAGCCATATTAAAACACACATTGTCTGCTTGCACCCAGCTTACCAGGCATTCCAGATTTCTCTGTCTCACTGACCTGGCCTCTTCATTATTTACCACTCCCCCAGTTATTGTGTCATCTGCAAAATTTATCGGTGATGATTTTATGTTTTCGGCAGGTCATTAAGAAAAATGTTAAATAGGGCCGTAGGCAGGGCCGCCCAGAGGGCGGGGCAAGTGGGGAAATTTACCCCGGGCCCTGCAGGGGCCCTGACGAGAGTTTTTCGGGGCTCTGGAGTTGGGGTCCTTTACTCGCTCCGGGGGCCCCGGAAAGCTCTTGTGGGGCCCGGGCCCCCGGAGCTTCTTCCACTCCGGGTCTTCGGCAGCAATTTGGCGGCGAGGGGTCCTTCCACCCTGGGACCCGCCGCCGAAGTGCCAGGTCTTCGGCGGCAATTCGGCAGCGGGACCCCAGGCCCCCTGAATCCTCTGGGCAGCCCTGGCCATAGGGCCAAGAACCAATCATGCGGGACCCCACTAGAAACACACCCATTTGATGATGATTCTCCATAATAGGCCCTACCATTGAGCCAGCTTGTAATCCATTTAATGTGTGCTGGGTTCATTTTAGTTTCTAGGGTTTTTTAATGAAAATGTGATGCGCTATCAAGCCACACACCTTACAGAAGTCCATTACAACAACACTATTACCTTTTTCAACCAAACTTGTAAATTAATCATAAAAGACATCAAATTAGTTTGACAGGATCTATTTCCCATAAACCCATGTTGATTGTCATTAATTACATTACCCTCCTTTAATTCTTTATTAATCGAGTTCCATATCAACCGCGCCATTATCTTGGCTGGGATCGTTGTCAGCCCAACAGACCTAGCATTACTCAGCATTACCCATTTACCTATTTTAAAGACTGACAACATTAACCTTCTTCCGGTCCTCTGGAACTTCCACGGTGCTCCGAGACATACTGAAAACTAATGGTCCAGCTAGCTTCTCGGCCAACTCTTTTAAAACTCTTAGATGCAAGTTGTCTGGACCTGCCAGCCTCACCAACTCTCCAGAAGGGGAAAACAAGAGGAGGGGTATTAAAAGAAGGCCAAGATGAAGATGGCTTGAAGGGCCTCTCCTCCCCTTACAGATGGGGAGTTGTGGTGAGCTAATTCTGCCATCAGTACAGTCCAGAGTGCCCCTAGGGACTGATAGCAGACTTGCCCTGCCGCTCATCACTGTTTGGCAGGGTAAGGGGCAATCCGGTGCTATGGGCCTAATGTAAGTAGAGCTTTATATACACAGACGGTGACTTGGCATATTGTCAGCCATAGCAGCGCAAGTGTTACTGATACCCTCACTCCCACGTAGCGGAGGAAGCAAGCAGCCTCCGCCATTGCTTAATATATAGTTGGATGAATTGTCTTCCACCAGTGCTGCTGTCCATCATGAATGAGGAAACAAGCCAGCCACTAGCTGCCTGTAGTCAAGAGGCAACTTCCCCCAGGGCCAGTTTATTCCATAATTGGCCTCAGGGGGGTTTCAGGCCCCTTTCTCTGAAGCAGCTGGTCCTGGCCAGTATTAGAGCCAGAATATGAACCATGATCTGATCCAGTTGCTATTTATCTCCATTATATGCAGTGGCCATATCATCCTTAGCCTCAACAAGTCCCACACCTAGTACTTTTCCTTACAGCGGCAGGGCACAGACCAAAAGAAACTTTCCCCTGATTTTCTTCGGCTGACCTGGTGTTTTCTATCCAAATGCCCTTTTGTGGCTTATGCTTTTTAAAATTTCTCTCCCTCCTGCCTTAGCTCCCTGACTGATCCTCCGCTTGATTCCATTAAGTGATTCCAGGCCACGGCTGTGAATCCTCTGCAACGCGGAAAACATTTGATTAACCTACCTTGACTTTTAAGAGCGTGATTACATTTTAATCTTATATTCCCGCGTTGGCATTCCAGACACAGAGTCATTTGAATGCTGATCATGCCGACTAATGTAATTTTAAGATACAGTAATGAAGAGACGGGCATGATCGTGTAACATTGTTGCCCAATTTAGCAATGACATTTGAGTTTCTTTTGAAATAAGTTTGCTGTCCCGATTTCACATCTTTCGCTTACTCCTCGGACTCTTAGGCCTTGTCTACACTACAAGATTATTTCGAATCAACTTAGTTCGAATTTGTGGATTCGACCTTATGAAGTCGAATTTGTGTATCCATACTAAATACACTAATTCGAATTTCTGAGTCCACATTCACGGGTCCAGCGTCGACTTTGGAAGTGGTGCACTGTGGGAAGCTATCCCACAGTTCCCGCAGTCCCCGCTGCCCATTGGAATGCTGGGTAGAGCCCCCAGTGCCTGCTGGGGGGAGAAATGTGTCGAGGGTGGTTTTGGGTAAGTGTCGTCATTGAACCATCAATCACAACCTCCCTCCCTCCCTCCTTGAAAGCGCCTGCGGGCAATCTGTTCGTGCACTTTTCTGGTCAGTGACAGCGCGGACGCCACAGCACTGCAAGCATGGAGCCCTCTGCGATCATCGCCGTTTTCTCCTCCTCGCACTTTATCGTCCACGTCTTCCACAGTCAGCTGATGAGAAATTGAGCTACTTTTCAATGGTGCTGCAAGCACTGGGGGACCATAGGGGACGTTTTACAAACATCAACGTCGGGTGGCCGGGCAAGGTTCATGATGCGTGTGTTTTCAGGAACTGTGGGCTGCTCAGACGCCTGCAGGAAGGTAGTTTCTTCCCGGACCACGAAATAACTGTTGTGGATGTGCAGATGCCTATAGTCATCCTCGGGGACCCAGCCTGCCCGCTAATGCACTTGCTCATGAAGCCCTATACAGGCGCCTGGGACAGCGACAAGGAACTCTTCAAATACCAGCGAGCAGCGAGCAGTGTGACCTGTGACTGTTCAGTTTCTTTACAGAGAAGCTGAACCTGCCCCTGTTTCTTTACCCAGTTACTGTTGACTCTCCTCTTCGGTTACATACCCCGTTCACCCCGTTACCCCCACTTCCAGCACACGTGTAAAAATAAAATACATGTCACACTGTTACTGAGGAGAGGTTTCTTTATTCATGACTTTTCGTGAAAGGGTTGAAACTGGGACGCAGGCTGTGCTGGGTAGGGTGTGCGGTGATGTAAAGACCGCCTCTAAACTCAAGGAATGACAGGCTCCTGCTCCTAGAGCGGTCCGCAGTGCCGGAATGCTTCTTTCAACGGAGCCTGCCATCCCTCTTTATGGAATTCTGTGTGCGGGCGGATATGTGACCTTGTGGTGGAGGAGGACGGATACAGATTCCTCAGCTGCGTGACTTAGCGGTCCAGGACAAGGACCGCTGTATAAGATCTGTAACCGCCCTCCCCCGCTGCAAAGTCACATCTCCCCCGCCCACACAGATCCTGGAAAACACCTCCCATAACGACCAGGGTGCCTACTGACTGCACCGTGTGTGTGACCCGCTGCTGATCCTGCCCCCGTGTCTGTACCCTGGGAAAGGTGACTGTCCTATGCAATTAACCACCCCCTTCCCCACGCCCCCCATTCAAACACAGTCTTCTTTGAAAAAACATAACGGAAACAGTAATTAACAGCAAAACATTTTTATTAATTAAGTAGACAGTTAGGGGATGGGACTGGGATTGGGACTACTGTGAGTCTGGAAGTGAAGGACTTCGGCAAATGTAGGGTATGAGAGCTTTTGGGTACTTGAGCACTGTGCTGTGGTGCAGTGACAGTATTCACGTCCCTGGCCGCCCCTCCTCCTGATTATTTTCGGTGAGGGGGGTATGGGACTTTGTGGCAGGGGAGTGCGGTTGCAGATACACTGCAGGGTGTCTCTGTCCTCCTGCGGTCCTGCAGAACATTCACAAGGCGCCTGAGCGTGTCCGTTTGCTCCCTCACTAGTCCAAGCAGCGTTTCAGTCGCCTGCTTGTCTTCCTCACGCCACCTCTCCTCCCGTTCGCTGTGTGAGCGCTGGCACAGAGAGACGGTCTCCCTCCACTGGCTCTGCTGGTCCGCCTCTGCTAGGTAGCAGCCCATACGTTCCTCGAACATCTTGTCCCTTGTCTTTTTCTTTCGCCGCCTAATCTTCGCCAGCCTCTGCGAGGGGGATGCTGTGGCAGGTCTGGAGACAGTGGAAGCTGTGAGATGGGAAACAGGGAGTGAATTCCTTGCAAAGATACATTTTTGCGAACAATTAACTGAGTCTAGGCTGTCTCTGTGAATTCTGGGTTGAGACCTCTGTGCCTGCTGGGGCACAAATCATTTTCGCGGTGGATTCTGGGTAAATGTCGCCAGTCATTCCTTCCTCCGGGAAAGCAACGGCAGACAATCATTTCAAGCCCGTTTTCCCAGAATTGCCCTGGCATACGCCATAGCGTGGCAACCATGGACACTGTTTTGCCTTTTGTGTATGTCACCGTATGTGTACTAGATGCCGCTGACAGAGGCGGGCCAGCAGTGCTACACAGCAGCATGCTTTTGCTTTTGCATGACAGCAGAGATGGTTACCAGCCATATTGTACCATCTACCATACCATAAATTGGTAATAAGATGGTAATAAGATGGGCATGGTTACCTGTCCTTTTGCACTGCCCCATTTGGTGCTGTCATAAGTGCCCCTGGCCGAGCAGCCAGGGGCGCAAAAGCAAAAATTGGGAATGACTCCCTGAGTCAATACCTCCTTTTTGGTATCTAAAAATAGAATCAGTCCTGCCTAGATTATGGGCAAGTGTACTAGAGAACCACTGTATCATAGAACCAGAGAGCACAGCTGCTCTGTGTCCGATCCTGCATAAATTATGAGCTGTATGCTATTCACAGGGGGTGCTCCTGCAACAACACCACCTGTTCATTCCGTTCTTACCCCAGCCTTCCTGGGCTACCATACCATTGTCCCAACATTTGTGTGATGAAGTAATAAAGAATGCAGGAATAAGACACAGTGACTTGTTTGTGAGAAATGAGTGGAAGGAAGCCTCCAGCTGCAATGATAGTCCAGGCAGGACATTAAGGACTGTGGATGAAGGAGCCCATCATCCCTCTGCTAGTCCAGGGGCAATTGAATCTTTTATTTACAATGAAGGGTGGGGGCTGATGGAGCTCAGCCCCCTGTTGTAATGATGAGGACGGTTACCAGCCATATTGCACCATCTGCCATGAAAAATTAGGGACAGGCGCCCTTGATCAACCTTACTGATGCTAGTCGGCATGGTTACCAGCCCTTTTGCACTGCCCCATGTGCCAATAGGCTGATGATGAGGACGGATACCAGTCTTTTTGTACCATCAGCCATCCATAGCGTGGGGGGAGCAAGGATGTTGGTGTTGAGTGCTGCACCATCACGTCTATCTGCAGCATTCAGTAAAGATAGGGTGACATGTAAAAGAGTCAACAGAGGATTGTTTTCACTTCTGGTGGTGGGTGGGGTGTGTGCGCAAATTGCCGAGCTATGCCCTGACCCACCACAGACACTGTGTTTGACCCTAGAAGCATTTGGAGCTCATCCAAGAATGCAAATGATTTTCGGAGACAGCAGGAACTGTGGGATACCTTGCGTCCTCATTCCCCCCTCCCTCCATGAGCGTCCATTTGATTCTTTGGCTTTCCGTTACGCTCGTCACGCAGCTGCGTGCTGAGTCTGTGCTATGCCGTCTGTCCGTGGATTTATTAAAAATACTTTGGACCAGGCGCACCATAACAGTAATTCCACTACTTAGATGCATGAGTATCCTAGCGAGATCACCGTGAGGACGGGCACTGAAGGAGATAGAGAGCGCATGCTGCGTGAAATCTATCACGAACCACGGACCTATGCAGCCGTGCTCGGGGAGGCAATGCTCCCTGAATACCGCATGAAAGCCTCGCGCGGAAAAGGGTGCTATCACGGAGCACCCAATAAGGCAGCTCTCCCCAGGAACCTCCTGCTGATGCTTATCGATTAACGGAAGGAGAGCTTCGTGGAGATCTCCCAGGAGGATTTCTGTTCTATCACCATATATAGAGAGACCTCCTTCTCACACACTTCAGATTCCTGTTATATTAAGAATAAAAGTTAACATGGTTAAAGCACTTACCGACTGCTCCTTCCCCTGATTCAGGATCCGGGTTCATGGCCGGGGAGGGTTGGTAGGGGATCTCCGTGACGGTGATGAATAGATCCTGGCTGTCGGGGAAACCAGCGTTGTAAGCGTTCTCGGCTGCCTCGTCCTCCACAAACACTTCCTCATCTTCCCCCTCCGCGAACATCGCCGAGGAACTGTCCGTCGACACTGTCCCATCATCAGAGTCCACGGTCACTGGTGGGGCAGTGGTGGCAGGCTCCGTAGCGTCCGTTTGCCGCTTTGATTTTTTGGTAGCCTTGTCTGGGGTCCTTGATTTTCACGCGGCGCTGCGTTGCATCCCGCCTGTATCCTCTGTCTCTCATGGCTTTGGAGACCTTCTCGTAGGTCTTCGCATTCCGTGTTTTGGAGCGCAGCTCCGAAAGCACAGACTCCTCGCCCCACACACCGATCAGATCGAAGAGTTCCCAGTCAGTCTATGCTGGATCCCTCTTTCTATTCACAGATAACATGAACTCCTCTGCTGGAGAGCTCTGCATCGTTGCAGGTGCTGTGGAGCTCGCCCCGATGTCCAGCCAGGACGTCAGATTCAAAGTGCCCAGACAGGAAAATGAATTCAAATTTTCCCGGGTCGTTTCCTGTGTGGCTGCTCAGAGCATCGAAGCTCGGACTGCTGCCCAGAGCGTCAACAGAGTGGTGCACTGTGGGATAGCTCCCGGAGCTACTAAGTTCGATTTGCATCCACACCTAGCCTAATTCGAGCTAGCCATGTCGAATTTAGCGTTACTCCACCTGTCGGGGTGGAGTACCGAATTCGAACTAAAGAGCCCTCTAGTTCGAATTAAATGGCTTCCTGGTGTGGACGGTTGAGCGGTTAGTTCGAATTAACGCTGCTAAATTCGAATTAAAGTCCTAGTGTAGACCAGGCCTTAGATTTGGGTCAGTTGCTGAACCCACTGGTACATGGACAATGTGAGGGGAGTGTGCAGCTACCAGGTGTTGATAGTACCTAGATAGCCAGTAGATATTCTTAGGCACCTATGTGTCTCGCAGTGCCGGCTAACACCTGAAAGCCCGGTACCTAGGATGTGTATAAGTTAGGGAGTGTAATTTACCACTGAGAGCAAAGGACTTTTGCTGCAGGACTGCTGGGGCCTAGTCCCCACCCTGCCACTGAGAACACTTGGTGGCACCTCGTGCATGTCACATGAGGCCATAAAGTACTCAGTGCTGGCTGTTGGGGAATGGCTTCTTCTAGAGAGCTCTGCTCCCATGGGGTCCTAACTGGAGGGGAGGGATAGCTCAGTGGTTTGAGCATTGGCCTGCTAATCCCAGGGTTATGAGTTCAATCCTTGAGGGGGCCATTTAGGGAACTGGGGTAAAAAAATCTGCCTGGGGATTGGTTCTGCTTTGAGCAGGGGGTTGGACTAGATGATCTCCTGAGGTTCCTTCCCAACCTTGATATTCTATGAAAAGGGTCAGATTCCTAGTAGTGCTTGGCCAACCCCAGGGAGACACTCACTTGCCCCATTGAGAACAAAGGGAGCTGGTGGGCAAGGAACCCTTCTGAAGAGTCTGGTCTTATTCCCTTAGGATCTTGGTTTCTCCCAGCTGTAAAACAGGATTGTGAGATGTGCCTGCCCTGTTGGGCTTGATTATTTTTCTTGAACCACTTGAACATGAGTATTAAGTCTCTGGGAATTAAGCCAATGATTCCACATACCTTGTTTTAAGTGCAGGAGATGGTAATGGGAGGGGGGGAGTAAGCGTGGGTCATGGTGACATTGATTCGTTTCCAGCTTCTCAATCCTAGCACATGCTCTCCTCCGATACGAGATCCCCGAGCTTGGCAGTGTATTTTACTGCCATTTAAATGTAAAATGCTCCTTTGTGTCATTCCAGGAAAATTGCATAAAATAAGCCTAACCTGTGATAAACGGAGCAGCGAGCATTTCTCCGTCAAAGAGCTTGCATGACAGGCTGATGGGCCCAGCACTCCGGGGTTGTAGCAATGCTTGTAGTGTTGTCTTTACCAGCCTGAGACAGCAACTCCTGCATGTTTAACACCTTCCCGCCTCAGGGTTCAGGACATAGCCCCATCTCGCAGCCTTGGTTGGCATGGCTCGTCCATCAAATGTGTACAGAGGAGCCCGTCTGTGAGGCCAGGTTCCAGGCTTGCCATTGCATCTGTAAGATTGGACGCCATGGTGATGGGCATGGTTATAAAAACCTGAATACAGCACAAGAAAATCTTTCCCCCATTGTGAAAGCATTAGATGCTGTGAGCCTTAGTGATCTCAGCAGGCCAGGTCAATTCACGGCTGCAGAGACGTCAAAGATGACGGAGCAGGGACCTTGAGACCTCATCAAGTCAGCCCCTCGTCCTGACCTAGACCAATGGTCTCCAACTTTTTTAGGCCCAAAATCACTTTTTGAATTTAAGGGCAACCCAGGATCTACCCCGTCCCTTCCCCGAGGCCCCGCTCCTTCCCCAAATCCCCTCCCCATTCACTCCATCACCTCCTCTCCATCATTTCTCTCCTCCAACCTCACAAACTTTCACCGAGCTGGAGTAGGGGTTTGGGAGGGGCTCTGGGCTGAGACCAAGAGGTTTGCAGTGTGGGAGGGGCTCTGGGCTGAGCCTGGGGTGCAGGAGAGGGTGAGGGGGTGCAAGCTCTGGGAGGGAGTGTGGGTGCAAGCGAGGGCTCTGGGCTGGGGCAGAATGTTGGGGTGCAGGGGTTGCAGAGTGCTGGCTCTGGGAGGAAGCTCAGGGATGGGTTTGGGGTGCAGAGAGGGTGCGGGGTGCTGGCTCTGGGAGGGGGCTCAGGGATGGGTTTGGGGTGCAGAGAGGGTGCGGGGTGCTGGCTCTGGGAGGGGGCTCAGGGATGGGTTTGGGGTGCAGGGGGGGTGCGGGGTGCTGGCTCTGGAAGGAAGCTCAGGGCTCGGTTTGGAGTGCAGGGGGGGGTGTGGGGTGCTGGCTGTGGGAGGGGGCTCAGGGATGGGTTTGGGGTGCAGGGGGGGTGCAGGGTGCTGGCTGTGGGAGGGGGCTCAGGGATGGGTTTGGGGTGCAGGGGGGGTGCGGGGTGCTGGCTGTGGGAGGGGGCTCAGGGATGGGTTTGGGGTGCAGGGGGGGTGCAGGGTGCTGGCTTTGGGAGGGGGCTCAGGGATGGGTTTGGAGTGCAGGGGGTGTGGGGTGCTGGCTCTGGGAGGGGGCTCAGGGATGGGGGTTGGGGTGCAGCCTCCCGCCATGCAGCACTGACCTTGGGTGGCTCTCGGTTGGCAGCACAGTGCGGCTAAGGCAGGCTCCCTGCCTACCGCAGCCCCATGCTCTCCCGGAAGGGGCCAACACACCCTTGCGGCCCCTGGAGGGGGCAGGGGGCATGTGGCTCCGCACGCAGCTCCTCTCCGGAAGCACAGCCCCCGCAGCCCCCATTGGCCACAGCTACCCATTCCCAGCCAATGGGAGCTGCGGGGCGGTGCTTGCAGGCAGGCGCAGCACCCAGAGGGAGACCCCGCCCGCGGCGCTGCGCTGCCACTTCTGGGAGCAGCCTGAGGCCGAGGCAGGCAGGGAGCCTGCCTTATTGGCAGCCCTGCTGCACCACCAGAGAGCGCGATCGACTGGGCGATCCTCTAGGATTGCCCAGTCGATCGCAATAGACCAGTTAGTGATCACTGACCTAGCCCATCCCTGACAGGTGTTTGTCCAACCTGTTCTTAAAAACCTCCAATGACGGGATTCCACAACCTGCCTTGGAAGCCTGTCCCAGCCCTTATCTCCCGTTAGGGTTAAAAGGTTTTTTTTCCTACTGTCTAACCTAAATTCCCCTGGCTGCAGTTTAAGCTGATTGTGTCTTGTCCTGCCTTTAGTGAGTATGGAGAACAGCTGATCACCACCGTCTTTGTAACAGCCCTTAACATAGCTGAAGCCTGTTATCATGTCCCCCCTCAGTCTTCTTTCCTCAAGACTAAACCTGCCCTGGTTTTTTAACCTGTTCGCGGAGCTCAGGTTTTTCTAAACTTTGATCATTTTTGGAGCTTTAAGAGGGAAAGAACCCAACAAGGGCTGTAACGTGATGTCTTCATATTATTGAAGCTCCGGCAGTGTGCAAATAACCAGCCACACCACGGGTCAACTCTTCAGCTGGCGTTAAACCGGTATAATTCCATGGAAGTCAGTGGAGCTGGACTGAGCGACACTACTTAAGGGCACGTCCACACACCTCAGCCTTAGGGTTCTGCAGGCAAAGAGGATTGTTACCGGGCTCACAGACGCATCTAGAGGTTTTTGTGCTAGGTGCTGTACAGACCCGTACAAGAGACCAGCCCTGGAGCACCTACACACCAACTAGAGCAAACAGAGGGAGAAAGGAAGGGACGGTCGCTCTGCTTTGCAGCTGGACAATTGAGGCAATGAGAGATTAAAGTGACTTGTCCCCAGGAGTCTGAACCCACGTCTCCGGAGTACCACTCCAGTGCCTTAGCCACCAGGCAAGGCTCAAACTGAACCTGCAGTGGGGAACGCCAAGAGTGATGGGGGTCTTGTGCCACCTGATGGCACCGGGGCGTGTGACACTGACATCAGTAGTACCAGGATTTGGCGCAGGAGGCTTAAGTCTGGGACAGTTAGTTGGGATAAGTATCTAGCCGTGTCCCCATAGGGAAGCTGAGGCCCAGAGGCCCAGATCCTCAAAGGTACTTAGGCACCAAACTCCAATTGACATCAATGGGAGCTAGGCCCCGAATCGCTTTGAGGAGCTGAGCCGGGGCGACGTGTCTGAAGTGCATTGTTGGCAAACCTCGGACCAGAACGCAGGTTGCATGACGTCCATTCCCTTGCTCTAACCACTAGGCTGAGGCCCTGCTTCCCTAGCCCTTTTTCTATGTGTCTCCTCATTGGTTCTTGCTAATGTAAAGGGTTGTGCATGCCTGGAGGTATAACACTGACAGACCCCGGTCATCAGCTGGCAGGATCAACCTGGGACCTCTGGAGCTAAATGCATGAGCCTCTACTGCATGAGCTAAAAGCCTCCTGGCCCTTAGCTAAGGCTGTAGCACACTTATTAATCTCTAAGGGGTCTCGGTGCCACTAGTGGGGACAGAACGCCACACCCAGAAGGTGTGTGGGTTACAGAGGCATCGGCTTGTAGCGGAGGCTCTGAAATGTGGCTGTGACCCGGGTCTCTACTAGCATGTCAGCTAATGAGTCAGGAACTTTTCCTGGGTCAAAAGGACCATCCAACCAACTGCAACTGCCTGGCATTATTGCTGAGGGGATGAGGAATGGGGGCAGGGCCGGCGCTTCCATTAGTCGACCCTAGGTGGTTGCCTAGGGCACCAGGATTCGGGGGGAGGCATTTTGTGCGCTCCCCACGGGAGCTTCCAGTTCCGCTCCCGTCGCGCCGCCGAAGAAGGACCTTCTGCCGACGTGCCACGGAAAACAGCAGCAGGCAATTGAGCAGCATTGCAGTGGAGGGTCCTTCTTCGGCGGCGTGACGGGAGTGGAACCGAAAGTTCCCGTGCGCCCCATGGGGCGTGCACAAAATGCCGCCCCCCCCCCGAATTCTGCCTAGGGCGCCAGAAACCCTGGTGCCGCTCCTGAATGGGGGTAACCTGGAAGAGCTTAACAAAAGTCAGCTCAGTGCTGGCAGACTATGAGAGAGCTACCTAGCCAGGTATCCAGGAGGAGGAGGGTGATGGATGAATGTGGGGGACGGTGACAGATGAAGGCGACGCGACCATCACCTTGCGACGGCATTTGTTCATTTAACCATCTCGGCCTACGCCCAGCTGTTTGTGTATAAGATCCTGGCTCTGCATATTTAACATTGTCCTTTGGTGACTGCCCCGCAGTGAGGACACTGGCCCTGCTGCTTCTCCCAGCAGCTCATAGTGCGCCCTTGACCGCAGGCGGCGGAGGCCTGTGTTTTGGGAGCTGGAGGAGGTAGGTGCTAGGCTTCACACCTCACCAGTCGGTGATTTCTCTACCTGTGTCTCCGCAGTAGCTGTGGTGTGTGGTTTCATTAACTGAGATCCGGCTAGGCCTGCTACTTGCAAGGGTTAATAATGCCTGCATTAGTGCAGAATAGATTCCCCTGGTGGTTTTGCGCCGCATGCCAGGAATCCCAAGTTAGCTTGTCCTCGGGGCCTCTTTCTATACTTCAGGGGTGGGAGGTTGAGATGCTGGCTTCCTTTTTTTAACCAGCTGCCTTTCTAACGCTCTTCCAGAGCAGGGCTTGTCCGCTTTGCTGATGACTAGCACTGCAGGCGATGTAGCCCTACCAGGAATTTCTCTTTGGGGTAATGCTCCGTTTGCAGCAGTGACTGGGGGGACGGGTCTGAGGATGACGTGCGTTTGCGCTCAGCCTGCCCTTGCCCTAGCCAAAGGAGGGGGGTCGGGGAGAGCTACAGAGGGCCGTGGGTGTTGCAATGCTGACCGTGGCAGCACTTAACTTCTGGGTGTCCTGCCGCCCAGTGGAACACACAGCCCCCCAAGGCTGGAATGCACGGGGAGCGTTTAGGCCCCTGGGGACGCTCAGGGGCCGGCACACTGGGCGGGGAGCCGCGTTAGGTAGCCAATAGGACACACTGAGGAGGGGAGTTGGGAGGGAAAAGGGGTGCAAGCACCTACACCGCTGACATGCCTGGCTGACGGGCAAACACAAACCCTCTCCTGGAGTTAGGCTCCTCAGCCCTGTACATAGCCCAGAACGCTTGAAACCTTCTCTCTCTCCTTACACTCACTACCGCTCTCACACCTGGCCGCTGTAGCCCCGTGCCCCTGGCTGTCCTTTATACAGGGGCCTGCACTGGCTCTCCTGCTGCAGGGTCTGACAGGGATCGGGTCTGAGAGGGGTGCTCAGAGCAGGCCTATGGGGTCGGGCTCCACTGGCACCCTGGGCATTCCCCCCCCCCCAGTTTTAAAATCCTATTGTGAGGCCTCAGGGGCTTCTGCTTCAACTCGTTAGCTATGGGGTGGCAGCAGCAGTTGAAAATGCCAACTGTGGGAAACGGAGGCACCACTGACATTTTCAAAGCAGGAGCTCAGGCACCACCTAACCCTGGAGGTGCCTAACCCCCCTAGGTGCCTACCTACGGACTTAGGCATCTGCCTGCTTGTTTGGGTGCCTAAATCCCTTGAAACATCCGTCCCCAAGGCTCCAGCAGGATTTCACCAGAATTCAGCCCAAAATGCCTCCGCACATCTCTCTTGGGGGGGCGGGGGGGCTCACCGCTGGGTCACAATCCGACACGGTGCTCAGTGGCGCCTGATGCTGAGCGCTGCCTCCAGGCTGTATGTGTCATAGGCCAACACAGCTCCTCCTCTGCTGGGTAACGCTTCCTTCCTCCCCCCTGTATAGCCAGTCAGACACCCATGGCCTTTGTACCAACCCCGCCTGCAACTGCTGACCCTTCCCTCCTGCCGTCTGCTCTAGCTTCTCACTGGCCCTTCCTGCCCGCAGCCACCCTTCCCTCTCCCTCTCCCTCTGCCAATGGCCTGTCCCTGTTTCTTTCCATTTCCCCTGCCCCTCAATAACCCCTGCCTCCTCTTTGTCCCCCAACATCCTGCCCCTCTATAACCCACACACACCTGCTCAGCCATAACCTTTTCCACTGTCCTGCATACACCCCACCAAACCCAGATGTGACCAGCAAAGTACAACAGTCATTTTGGTGCCGTTCGGTTGCTTACTGTGTCGTTAGTACTTTGGGGGTCCCCTCCCCCTTCATTAGACTCTGACGATGACCTCTAATAATTGCCTCTAAAGTATGAGACGTGGCTGCCGCACTGCTCCGCCGGGGCCATTGGGCGCTCTCCGAGGGGGGCTGCTGACGCGCTCATCAGGCAGATGATTCCCCGCTGCATGTTAATTTCACGTTGCTAAGGTCACCCTCTGCTGGAGCCTGCCCTGGGCCCGGCCCCACCGGGATCCACACCACAGGAATCGCCTGGCTCTGGGGCTTGTGTTGCCAGGAAGAGGCCTGGGGATGAAAACAATGGGAACAATAATACAGATAAACCGGGTCTTGTTTCCTCCACTGCGAAAAACAAAACAAAAACCGACTGCCAAGGGAAGGACCGTTCGGCTGGGAATGTAACTAGTTAATGGGACGGGGGGGGGAAGCGCTCTTCCAGCTACAGAGCCTTTGCTTCTCTCCCATCAGGGCTTCATTGGGACCACTCCTGATTTACACTGGTGAGAGGAGTATCCTGTCCATTACCTCCAAGAAGTAAGCGCATCAGGGAACGGTGCATAAGAACATAGGAATGGCCATACCGGGTCGACCAAAGGTCCATCTAGCCCAGTATCTTGTCTTCTGACATTGGCCAATGCCAGGTGCCCCAGAGGGAATGAACAGAACAAGGAATCAGGTGATCCAGCCCCTGTCACCCATTCCCAGCAGGAACAGATCCAAGGAAGGGAGCAGCCCCCTGCAGGAAGGAGGCAACCAGGACCAGCCTTCAGCTGAAAGGGACTATGGACGGTGTGGCCTTTGAGACAGAAGCAGAGCTGGTTTAGAAAGGCTAGAGCATCCAGTCAGGCAACAGGCCTGAGTTTAAAGTGACCACTGGCAGAGTGGGCAAATATCAGGACCGGGAGGCGCAGTGAGCCGTTCGTGAGCGACCTGCAGGCAGGAATTCGTTTGCTAAACGATGTTAACTGGACAGCTGCAAAGAGCAACCAAATCCGCACGCCCCCACCATCTGCGGGTGGGCAGTTAGTGAAGGGAAACAAGGACCACGGCCACCAAAGAAATGGCTCTTCATAAGTGGGTCAGCGTAACGACCCAACCTGGGATGTGCGCAGAGCCCAGGATTCGTTCCCCTCTTTTAATGGAAGGTGCTGGGGATTTTTAACAGTTCTAGGGACCTGGAGCTTAGCTGTCTGTTTTGGCTGGCTAAAAGCACTTCCGCATGCCCTGCTGGAGCGCTGTTTTCATAACAGCTCAGATCACACGTCTTGTGCTACAGGGCCGGCTTTAGGCCAATTCCACCAATTCCCCCGAATCGGGCCCTGCGCCTAAGAGGGCCCCATGCCCAGTGGCAGAGCCGCCGGGGGGTGGGGCAAGTGCCCGAGAATCCCTTCCCTGGCTAGAGGCGCCTTTTAAATTTTTACTCACCCGGCAGGGCTCTGGTCTTCGGCGGGGGGTCCTTCACTCGCTCCAGGTCTTCAGCAGCACTTCGGCGGCAGGTCCTTCAGTGCCACCGAAGACCTGGCGCGAGTGAAGGACCCGCCGCCGAAGACTTGGAGCGCCACCCGGTGAATACAAGCGCCATGTGTTTTTTTTTTAGTCATCCCTGCCAGGGCCCCGTCGAAACTGTTCAAATGGGGCCCCGCGCTTCCTAAAGCCGGCCCTGCTTTCCTGCAGCACTAGATGGTCCCTGGAGCTTAAGGGCGTCTGGCTGCACTGTAGAGTATTCTCGGGCTCTGAGCCCACACCTCCCCTTCCATGCACAAACAAATCGGTCCGACTTGGGTCACCAAGCACTCGGTACCTGGGGTCTAGGACCCGGCTAGGAGGACGGGTCTGAGCCAAAGTCCTGCTGGGACTCGGTCCAAGCCTGGTCATTTTGCAGGTCAAGTTGCAGACCCGAGTCAGGCCTGCATAGTGCAGTAAGGACACATTAACGTGGCTGAGAGTCCCTGGGACCCAGCGACTGTAAAGGCCAGGTTTATAATGCAGTGTGGACACTCAGGCATAGGCTTGAAAACAACAAGTCCACAAGCCTGGGCCCCATAGAGCCAGGGTGCAGTGCAGCGCAGACCCTCACTTGGTTCAGCCTTGTAGGCTCTGATGGTACAGTCCCAACACTCTAGCAGGAGTAGCGCTGCTCCTAGACTAGCAGCAGAGGGGAGTGGCGGAAAAGAGCCGCAGAACTGGGAACAGGGCTGGCTACTAACCTGTCGCCTGCTGTAGTATCTGAGAGCCTTCCAGTAGTGCCTCAAGCGAGGTGATTGACATCTGTCACCTGCGGTTCATCCTCTCCCCAGGGCGAGAATTGCACACGCAGGGAGAGGTTTTTGCTTTGCTGAGTTTTAGTTTATTTAAGAACAAAAACCCCGTTGCAGTCATTCCGCTACTGAAAACAGCCACACTGCAGCTGTTCAACGTTGCAAGCTCTTTGGGACGATGTCTCGTTGTGCATTTGTAGGCCCCCCGCTATAACCCAGAGGTGCCACCCCAATATAGGTGCTGGGTACTGTAGCAGCTCCACTGGGTGATCAGGAGATTCATTTAGGTCCACCTCCACCAAGCCAGGCATTTGTCACAGGTGCAAAGGCTTGGAATCTCAGGCTGCCAGGGAACCAGCCTGCAGGCCGCTAAAAACAAATCTGCGTGGTGCAGAAGTCAGGGCCAAAAAACCACTTGGCATGATGCAGTCAGCAGATGGAGCAGGGGCCTGGAGGAGTGACATGCAGCTAATGCTCCCCAGTCAGCCTTGTTCATGAAACACCAACCCTTGATTCTTGTGTTAGCGTTGAAAGCGTTTTAAAGCTCTGCCAGTTCCTTGGAGCAGTGGCTCTCAACCTTGCCAGATGACTATACCCCTTTCAGGAGTTTAATTTGTCTTGCGCACCCCAAGTTTCACCTCACTTAAAAACTACTTGCTTCCAAAATCAGACATAAAAATACAAACATGTCCCACCCAGCACACTAGTACCCATTGTTTCATGTTCTCTGGATGTATAAGTATCTTCTTACTGTGTGTTCCATTCTATGCATCCAATGAAGTGGGCTGTAGCCCACGAAAGCTCATGCTGAAATAAATGTGTTAGTCGCTAAGGTGCCACAAGTGCTCCTGTTCTCTTTACTAGTACTGAAGACGTTCTCATTTTGACCATAGAATGAATGGATTGGAATATAAATATTATACTGAGCCTGTATGTCGTTTCTGAGCCGTATCTGAAGCCCAAACAACAGGACTGAAGCCCACGCCCCAGGGATGACACATGTAGCTTAGTTTTACGGGGTCCCCTGTGGCATGGAGCCCCGGGGCAATTGCCCTGCTTGCCAGTCCCGATGCCAGCTGTGCACTTGCAGTCCCCTTAAACCTGTCACATGACCTCCCTCTTGGGGCTGCAACCCCCAGGTTGAGCAACCCTGATCTACATGAGCTGAGTACCCCCTGGAAGACCTTTGTGTATCCCCAGGGGTATGTGTAACCCCTGGTTGAGACCCACTGCCTTGGCAAATGCTACTGGTGTGTATGTGAGAGCCTCAGCTGGTGTGAACTGGCCAGTGGAGGCTTTGGCGCACAACATCAGGCGTTGGATTCACTCCACGCAATGTAAACGCTGCACGCATTCCGACCAATCAGGGAATCGGAAGACCGCAGGCTGGCACATAGTCGAATACATGTAAGAGCATTTAGACTGTATGTGACGTGTTTCACTTGTAAAGTTCCACATGCTTTACAAAGGGGGGGGGGGCGACACTGTTATGTCTGTTTCAAAGGCAGGGAAACTGCGGCACAGAGCTATCACAGCAAGTTATGGACAGAGCTGGAAATAAAGCTAGATTGCCTGACTCCCCACTTCAGGCTTTACCCATTGGCTCATATGGCCTCCCCTCATCCATACTTTGAGCCCTTTGCAGTCCTGAACGAGCGCATCACAGCAAACCTCTGAGCTAGAGACATAAAGGTCAAGGGAGGAGACAGAAGCAGGGCGTGGGGTTAGAAAGCACAGCAGGTTGATAGGCAGCCTAGGAATGGGTCTAGCTGAGGTCCTATTTGCCTGAGTGTTCGTCCTTGTCTTAGGTATTCATACACTCCCCACCCCTGTACTGAGTGGCTCACAATCTTTAATGCATTTAGCTACATAGCACCATCATGCGGTGGGACTGGGCTTGTCGCCCCATTTTACAGATGGGGCCATGAGACACAGGGCTAGACTAAGGCTTAACTTTCTAAAGGTATTTTGGCATTGTTGCACTCAACATTGCACCCGCTCACCCTGATTTAGGAGCCTCATTTTGTAAAAGGGATTTAGGCACTTAGGCACCTAAATCCTATTGATGGTCACTGTTGACATTTGTGTGCAAACCCAAGCCTCAGTGACTGGCCAACGTGACACAGGACATTTGTGGCAGAGGAGGGTATTGCACTCAGAGTGTTTCCGTTGTGGGCGGGAGGGCCCCTAACCACTGGCATGGGGAGGGGGGTGGTCTGTCATGCTATGGCTCCCCTTGCCCTGCTCGTACAGTCTCACCGGAGGGGGCTGGGAGGCGTTTCCTGATGTCAGACTATCTTGCCGTGACGGTCCTGACAGGGGCCCAGGGGGCAGATCTCCTCCCCCGGGGCAGGGGATGGCGTCCGTATGCAATACCAGTGCCAAACTCCAACGTCTCCAGTGAACCTTTGCACCTGTCTAGAGCCTCCATCTTTGGGCTAGGGCTGGCGCTGTCCAAGGGCCCAGGGGTGCTACAGTGCTATGGTGGGGGGGGAGGGTGATCACCCAACCGGGGGGGGGGGAGCGAGGTAAAGCTCAGCACCATGGGGTGGGCAGTAGACCTGGCAGATGAGTGCCAGTGTGTGAAGAAGGGGTTGGGGCGAAATGCTGTGTGGGCCCATCTCTGGGGTGTTGCTGAGTCAAATCGTGCTGGGGGTTGTTGGGACGGTGGCGTGGGTGGGGCCAGGAGAAGGTGTGTCTCCGATGGTGCCCAGATGTTCTTCATCACCCAGCAAGGTATCTACCCCCCCCAGCCCAGCCCCCTTGATCATGGAGAAAGCAGGGGATGAATGTGTGAGAATAGGATGAGCTACCAGCTAAGCCAGCCAAGCGTGGGTGGCTGCTGGCTTTGGTGTTGCGTGACGGCGACTGACTTCAGAGGGGGCCACGGCATCGGCGGCTGGCTCATCCCCTGCAAGCAGAACGAGGGGAGGGGCTGAACAGGGCTTGGAGAGAGGCTGCAATGTGGAGGCAAATGCGGGGCGGGGGGGGTGAGAACCAAGATAAGTCAACAGACGTGTGTCTTGCCTAGGCAGAGCTGAACCTCAGCACTGTGCCTAGGGTCCCTGTGGTACAGTGGGACCCAGAGGGCACGGCCACGCTCAGGGCCCCATTGCAGTGGGTAATGTAGCCAGCTTGTGCCCCAAAGACCTTCCAGCCTAAGCGTGGGTTGCTCTCATTGGCCAGCTGGGAACGGAGGCGCAGAGCTGCAAAATGAACCAAGAGCCTCCCCATTCCTGAGCCAGCACTTTAACCATCCACCCAGGGCCGGGGCAGGGATGTTTCGCGCCCTAGGCGAAACTTCCACCTTGCGCCATCCCCCGCCCCCGCGCCCTGCCCTGAGGCGCCCTCCCCGCCCCACGGCAGCTTCCCCCCCTGCCCTGATGTGCCCCCCTTGCGGCAGCTCCCCACCCCCCGCCTTCCGCCCTGAGGCACCCCCCCGCCCCAGCTCACCCCTGCTATGCACACGAGCATGAGCACCCCGAGCACGCCGTCGCTGCTTCACTTCTCCCGCCTCCCAGGCTTGTGGCACCTAAGCTGATTGGCGCCACAAGCCTGGGAGGCGGGAGAAGTGAAGCAGCCACGGCGTGCTTGGGGAGGAGGCGGGGCAGGGGCGAGCTGGGGCAGGGAGTTCCCCTGTGTGCCCCCCCCTTACTTGCTGCAGGCAGCCCTCCCCGTGCTCCCCTGCCCCAGCTCCCTCCGCCTAAATGCTGGTGGTGACCAGGACAGACGAAGATCCAGCAGCTGTGGTCGCTGCCGAAGAAAATGGCGCCCCCCAAATCCTAGTGCCCTAGGCGACCGCCTAGGTCACCTAAATGGTTGCACTGGTCCTGCATCCACCCATGCTCTTCTCTGGAAGAGTCATAAGAACGGCCGCACTGTGTCAGACCAAAGGTCCATCTAGCCTAGTATCTGTCTACCGACAGTGGCCAATGCCAGGTGCCGCAGAGGGAGTGAACCTAACAGGCAATGATCAAGTGAGCTGTCTCCTGCCATCCATCTCCACCCTCTGACAAACAGAGGCTAGAGATACCATTCCTTACCCATCCTGGCTAATAGCCATTAATGGACTTAACCTCCATGAATTTATCCAGTTCTCGTCTAAACGCTGTTATAGTCCCACCCTTCACAATCTCCTCAGGCAAGGAGTTCCACAAGTTGACTGTGCACCGTGTGAAGAAGAACTTCCTTTTATTTGTTTTAAACCTGCTGCCCATTAATTTCATTTGGTGACCCCTAGTTCTTGTATTATGGGAACAAGTAAATAACTTTTCCTTATTGACTTTCTCCACACCACTCATGATTTTATATACCTCTATCATATCCCCCCTTAGTCTCCTCTTTTCCAAGCTGAAAAGTCCTAGTCTCTTTAATCTCTCCTCATATGGGACCCGTTCCAAACCCCTATAGTCACACTGTTCCCCATCTTAAACTGGCCTCTTTATCAAATCTGCCTTTAAAAGCCTCACAATCCCTTCATAAGATCCTCCAGAGGTGGCACTGGCCCTACTCAGCTTTCAGCTGTACTAGTCGTGCCGCCCTCTGAGACCCAGGGCTAGACGATTTCTTCACCATGCAAAGTCCACACAACCGGCTCCAGCTCGTAACCGAGTGGGACCCAGGATTGCTCCAAACCAGTCCCCTAGGAAGGACCCAGTGCATCAGCTGCTCATGGGCTGCTCTGTAAAAAGAGCAGGAATCCGTTTTACACACACATACATACCCCAGAGCAGCCCACCGCTGACCTGCGGAGAAAGGGCTTCTGTCGTTGTCTCTACTGGTCACAGCCTGGGTCAGACCAAGGTGCAGGCCCGGAGTTCCCCTCCCTCAGAGGCCAGGCACACGTCTGACCTCAATCCAGAGCACTGAGGTAGCTAGGTCTCCCATTGCCGCTGTCACCATGGTAGCTGCATCCTCACACACAGGAGAGCGAGGAATGTGACAACATCATTCAAGCTGCTCCAGGCTCGTCTGCTCTGCAATGTGTTTGGATGAGCTGGACCGGTCCCCGTCCCTCAGTCTCTCCACACACCGTATGACTGTAGAGTATTGTTGGGACCGTTGGCTAAAATTCCACACGCCCAGTGAAAGTCAGACACGTCTGCTGTAGTAGTTAACCAAGGCTTTGTGCTTCTGTCCCTGGCTGGCTAGTGACTTATCTATGAATCTCCTGGGGTTTGAAGCTGGAGGTTAAGAATATATTTATCACTACCACCCCCCTATTATTAAGATTGCCCAACACTTCTCATGGTAAGACCCTGTTTTCAGTTGCTTAGAACTTTGCCAAACTCTTACTGTTTGGGCTGAAACGCTCCATGTCTGCCAGGCTTCCCACTTCAGGCATCTGAACTGAAAGCAAGGGGCCTGGCTGGCCGGGGCCCACGATGCTCTGTCTGCTGGGCCCAGGCAGTGTGGAGGAGGAAGCTGTCTGATTCCGATGCAGAGGGACCAGGAGCTAAACCTGCAGTGAGGGAGAGCAGCCTCCTGAGAACCATTGTGGAAGAAAGGGATTGGCGGTTGACAGGGAGGAGGACACGGGGAGCCTGGGTGCTGAGGAGGGGAGGGAAACTAGGACTGATGGCTGGGCAAGAAGCCTGGGAGTGGGACAGGAAGCCAGTGGTAGGGAAGAGACACGACTGGGGCAGAGACAAGTTGGAGGGGATGGGAACCTTAATTTTGGCATTTCCCACCTTTGGAGTGCTTGACTTTGCAACATTAATGACCTCAACATTGTGTATAATTATATAGCTATAGACACAAAGAGCAAATGAGCAATAATGCAAGCCATAGCAAAATGTACACATGAGGAGAGGGCCGACTAGACCTGGAACTGTAACATGGAGGCTGAGGTCTCTCTAATTCCATAGCCTCTTTCCCACAGTGGCCAGTAGCAGAACAATACATTCTTTGGGGCTGGGAAGTTACTCAGCCTTTAGAGAGAGTGGCCAGAACACAAACTACTAAGTGCCTTGTGGGAGTTTTTCCTGACTAGTGATTTTGGGATTTACCCCAGAGATGTAATTGCTGTGGTGTCTCCCTCCTCGCCTTGCTATAACTAAACCGCCAGGCAGAAACAAAAGGCACACGTCTTGGTGCAGCGTGGTAAATGTTCCCTGCACAGCAGAAAAGCTGCCGGAAAACAGTCCGGTCTGGTAGTTAAACACCCTGGAGTGGGACTCAGGCGAGCTGGGTCCTGTTCCTGGCTCTGTTGTATTGGACGAGTTTGTGTGTCTGTTTCTTTCTGTCTTGTTTATTTGGATTGTAAACTCTTGGGTGCAGGGCCTGTCTCTCACTATGTTTGTACCGCACCTAGCACAATGGAGCCCCAGGGTAGCAATCATTAATATACGCTAGCGCGAGCTAGCATTGTTGGATAAAAGGGACCCTTCATGCCAGGGTTAACGTCATGTGGCTCGAGTTTAACCTCAATTGTGGCTGCCTTTGCAAGTCACCTACCTATTTATACAGCACCAGTGGAGTGGCAGGGGCTTCAGAGACGGGTGTGAAAGCAATGAGCCTGATTCGCCACGGCCTTGCACCTTGCTCCAGCCTTTACACCTGTGCAACGGGAGGGCACAAGGGTGAACGGCTGTGCACGGTGAAGCAGGTGAATAAAACCCAGAAAGCCTGAGTCTGAGCTTGCATGAGTGGCATTCAGCAGCAGCCCCACACTGGCGAACCAGCCCAGAAGCCCCAATCTGGGTTAGGTGAGCGAGGCTTATTCCCCTGAGTAAGGGGCAGCAGGACTCAGCCCTCAATAAGCAGAGCCCATAAACGAGTCCAGCAAACGCATCCCAAAACACATTTTATATCCGGAGCCTCAACTGCCCTCTGCGTCTGCTGTGTGCCCCCAGGTTTCTAGACGGGGGTCAGCACAGGATTGCCCCAAGTGGTGCAAGCCAAGGAGGAAAAGGCCTTTTACCCTTAGGAGTCAATAAGCTGTGGGAGCTGGATGCTCAGCTGGGGCAAATCAACACAGGGCCAGCGATTTCAGTTACACCGGTTGTAGATTTGGCCCCACGTGTCAAACCGGAGGAAATGGCTGGGTCTGGTTCCCCTTGTGTTCACGGGCTGCTCCACTGACATCAGTGAAGGCACTCTGGACTGGCACAGGCCTGAGTGAGCTCGGAATCAGACCCAGCCCCCCGCTATCCTTCCCCCCCAATGTGCTGGGATTTCGCACGGGGCTGGAAGGAAGAATTATTCATCAGCACCCAGCTAAGGCTCAGAGGAGCTGTTGAGCCCGGGCTGGCTGTTTGTGCCTCTGCACTGAATCACCTCAATTACAGTATTTGCTTTGAGTCTAGTTTGGGAAAGAGGTTTTTTTATTAAAAAAGCCCCCCCCTCCTCTCCCCCGGCAGTGGTGACAAAGGCCAAGAAAGGCGTTACATCGGCACCAGGAGGGGTATAAATAGGCAGCTGGTCCAGAAAGGAGCCAGCTGCAAACAGGAGGCTGGAAAGCAAAGAAAGCTTCTCTCTGTGCGTGTGAGAGCCTGGCAGCCCCCTTCAAGATGCCCAAAACCTCTCTGCCAGTCCACTTCCTCTGTCTTCTCGCCTTGTCTTCAGCCTGCTACATCCAGAACTGCCCTCGAGGAGGGAAGAGAGCCTTGCCCGACACAGAGATCAGACAGGTACGAGAGGGGCTGCTTGCAATGTGCGTGGGGGGGGAGCTCATTCTTCACAGTGTGGTGAACTGTGTTCCAGTACAGAGTGTGTGTGCATGCGTGCGTGTGTGTGCACACTCGTGTGTGTGCAAGAGAGAGAGAGATTGTACTTCAATACTCTGGGCACAAGGACTGTCTGTCTTCCAGTCCTGGGTGTGTTAGGCAAACTCAATTTGAGTTCTGGGTGTGAGAGAGACAGGGGCAAACGCCTCACTGGCTGGCAGCTAGATTCAGCTCATTGCCCTGAAGATCAGAGAGGCATTATTTAAAGCTTCTAGTTCTCGCTCCAGCTTGCTTTCTTTACAGAAAAGAAGTTACATTGCTTTGAGTGAAAGAGCTTTGCATTGATGCTTCTTAGGAGACAAAGGGGGGAAAATCTTTATTTCGATTTAGGAAAGGTGCCTCTAAGTTCCCAGTTCCACCCCTCGGCCCCTAATTGGAAGCTGCAGACAGAAAAGCGAGGGAGAAAAATAGGGCGCCAGTCTTTAAATCGACTGACATTCTTTGGACTGGGAAACTGTGGGGGATGGGAGGGAAGTGGTAAAACGATTGGCACCCTACTAAAACAGGGGCTGCACCTCCTAAAGAGGAGTAGCTGACATTCGTGATTTCCTTCTGCCACCTAATACCCTTTTAATGCAATCTGACTCCGCAAACTTGAATAGTTCTTTTGACTTGTGATTAATGAACCGAAGGTTTGCTCTGTTGCTAGTTCTAACAGCCTCACTAACGCACTAACAGAGAGAGGGCATCTGAAGCCCATTTGAAGTGCCAAATCCTCAGCTGGTGTAAATCATCTTCAATAGAGCAATGAGAACACCAGCTACGGATCTGGCCCCCGAGAACCCAGTACTTGTATTTCTTGTGCAAAGAGAACAGATGAAAAACAAATTAAGTTACAGCCCTTCAGATGCACTTAGGGTGAAATCCTGGCCCCACACTGGTCAGTGGGAGTTTTGCCATTGACTTCAATGAAGTCTGGATGTCACCCTCAATGCAAGTGTGAAATTAGAGTAATTTCAGAAAGAAAAGCTGTATCATAACAGTACTAGCACCAGTGCCTTTTAAACGCACATTGATTTACATGAGGCACTACTGTATTACTTACTTAAACCATTTCAGTTGTAGCAAAGTGTTTCACACCATTTCATTTTGAGTCTACCACATTTTGAGCAGATCTGAACACAACAGTTAGTTACCTGAGAAATTATATATCAATGTATCGACAGGCAGGTTATATCAAGAGGATTTAAAATAACCAAAGTTAATGTGATTGCCTCTTCCTGTTGTGGCTGACTTGGTTTCTAGACAACGTCTCTGATGTATGGTGGCTTGTCCACCTATGGAAATTTGGTCCCAAAAGTTTTCGGGCCATTAGATTAAAGGACCTAACAAATTAAGCACCATGGACAGAGCCACTGTGCTGCTCATTCAGAGCCTTTTTAAACCAGTTCCTTCTGATCAACATTTCAAAGTGTCCCCAGTCACCATATAGAAGAAAAGGTCATGGCTGAATGTGCAAACATTTCCAGACCACAATTTAATTTTCCATTTCAGTAGGATTCACTGTGGCTGACTGATGTGGCTTCTACGTGTAATTACTAAGGTTAAGATTTTGTCACAGTTATTTTTAGTAAAACTCACGGACAGGACATGGGCAAGAAACAAACATTCACAGAAGCCCGCGACCTAGCTGTGACTTTTACTGAAAATATGAGGGGGGAGTGTACCGGGGGTGGAAGACACTACCAGTGCCAGCCTCCACTGCCTACGGCGGTGGCTGACAGCCGCAGGGCCCCTCGCCACCCCAAGGCAGAAAATGTCATGGAGATCACTGAAAGTCACGCAATCTGTGACCTCCGTGACAAAATCTTATCCTTAGTAATTACTTTCCCCTGTGGTTTGTGTGTAGCCATGATCCCACTGCTGGTGGGCAGTTATTAAATGAGGGGGCCTTTGACACAAAGAGACACAGCATGTGCCTGTGTTGCTCCCCATCATTGAGTAGCCTTTCCCTTTTATCCTGAAGAGAGGATGCAAAATGTAGCCCCTTCACGTAACGGTTCACAGTAAGCTTCCTACACTAATGGTGAGCTGGAGCTATATGGATTATAGAGCACAGGAGTTAATTATAAGGCCTGTCTCTTATGTATCGCTCATCAGCAGCAGATCTCAAAGTGCTTTACAAAGGAGGGCAGTGTCATTATCCCCATTTTACAGATGGGGAAACCGAGGCACAGAAAGGTGATGTGACCCACTCAAGGTTATCTACCAGGCCAGTAGCAGAGTCAGGACTTGAATCCAGGACTCCTGAGGCCCAGTCCAGTGCTCTAGTCAATGAGTGACCTCTCCCAGCCCACACAGGCTTGTTCCCTACTGAACACAGCCTGCCATTCTCTTCTGGCTAAATCTGCCTGAGTGGTGGAGAGGCTACTCCTTCCCTTAGGAGGCCATTGCAGAGCCAAGGTGAGCTTTCTGTTAGGCTGTTTTATTTGCTATTCATCTTAAGTCCTCTCTGCTCTCATATGGCTAATGAGACCATCCAGTATTAAAATAGTTAACGACATACATTGTGGAAGGGATACTAACTCCCATACTGCAGCGGTTAAGCCAATCCCTAGTAGAGACTAGAAGAAGCCCTAATGCCGGGGGCAGATTATCCCACATCTGTCTACTGTGGGGCTCTTGCACCTTCTTCTGAAGCATCTGGTTCTGGCCATAGTCAGAGACCAGATACTGGGCTGGATGGACCATGGGTCTGAGCCAATCTGGCAATTCCTCTGTTCTTTCTTAATGCGACGCCCATCACTTCTAGCTCTTCCTCCTCTGTACTATCCTAAGTAATTCCTCCCACCCGCTTGAATGTAATGACCCCCATCCCTCCCAAGAGGTCAGCAGCCAGGTTGACCCCCAGACCTTCAGCACTACAACCCTGATCTCTAGCACTTGAGCTAAAGGGATAACTCTGTTACTGTTAATAGCAGTAGGTTGTTATCCTCCAGTGGCTGGACACACACACAAAACGCACTGTGCTAGGATTGGTTCCACTGACCTGTTTCAATGTTTGTAGAATCATGCATACCCTCCTACCCTTAGTCATTGCTTAGCCAGCCTGCCCATATTTAACTCTCTCTTTGCAAGACTGTCCCTCCAGCCCCCGATTACTTTTTGCTGCTCTTCTTTGAACTGCTTCTAATTAATTAATATCATTCTGTTAATGAGGTGCCAGGAACTGAATGCTCTGTTCCTTTGGTGGTCTCAGCAGAGCTGTACTGAGAAGAGCACTTGTACCTCTTTACCCCATAATGCAATAAACCAACATATTGAAAATTCTAGTGGGGAAGAAATTCCATTGACTAGGGAGTTCTAAACATGGGAGAAGAATTGATGTAGCCCTGAAAGCATCCTCATTCTACAGCTTGGCGCTAATTCCTTTAAGGCTTGAAGGCATCTTTGCAAACGAGCCACCACCATGTATGAATGACATTGGCTTCCATACACTGTGGTGGAAGCCAAATTGTAAGAGACATTTAAAACAAGACTGAACAAAAAGGGGACACAATCTTGTATTGCCAACAAGGGAAAAAGCAGACAATCCAATAGGCTGTTTCTGTCTCCTGGTTTTTGGACAAAAACTATGACTGCTAATACCAAGCGCTAACTATGACTGCTAATACCAATCCTGCCTCCTAGCTCAGGTTAAACGCCTGCTGAAGGAGTTGGCCCATAAAATCAGCTAAGAATTAACCGCCATTCAACACAATGGGAATTTTGCCGTTTATTTCAATGGGGAGCAGGACCTGGCCCACAACCTTCAGACCTGGTTCACTGGTTATAACAGCTTCCCATTCACGCACCCGATTCTCCTGGCTGGTTACTCCATGGACTCACCTCTGATTCCCACCGGTGAGATCAGGCCCCATGCTCAGAGCATGCACGAGGGGTTTAGCTGTTCCCTGAGAATGAACCTCCCCCTCCCCATGCAGCCCCTGCCTCGCTGATCTGTCTCCTGTCTCCCCAGTGCATACCCTGTGGTCCCGGGAACAGAGGGCATTGCTTTGGCCCCAACATCTGCTGTGGAGAGGAGCTCGGCTGCTACGTGGGCACTTCTGAAACCCTGCGCTGCGTGGAAGAAAACTACCTGCCTTCCCCTTGCGAGGCCGGCGGCAAAGCCTGCAGCTCAGGAGGGAGATGCGCCGCTCCCGGCGTGTGCTGCAATGATGGTAATAGAGGCGCACCCCCATACCCAGAACAAATACAATGGAGAGGGGAGATACCTCAAATACTAACAGCCTTTCCCTAGGGGATCATCTCCTCTTCTGGGTACTTCACTGGCCCCCATCTCTGTAGTAGCTGAGCCCCTCACAGTCTTTAATGGACTTCTCCTCATAACACCTCTGTGATGTAGGGAAGTGCTGTTAGCCCCACTGTAGAGATGGGGAATGGGCAGATATTGGCCCCCGTCAGAAGCCAGATAATCAATGAGATGGTATGATCCAGAATGTCAACTGCTTGACTCTTGGATTGGACCATTTCTGGAAATATCCTGGTTGGGGGGGGAGGGTGTTGCATGAGTAAGGACTGAGTATCTGACCTCAATGAGCATTTTGCATGAGTAAGGATTTCAGGATTTGACTCAACACAAAAGCCTATGGCTAATATGACACTTTACATCTTCAAAGCTCTTTACGAGCATTAACTAAAGAGCCTGCCAGACTCAAAGGTAGGTTTGTAAAAGTATTACTATAATCCCGATCTTCCAGATGGGGAAACTGAGGCACAGAGAGGTGAATTGATTTGCCCAAGTCTACATAGTATATCAGTGTCAGAGCTAGGATTACAACTCAGGAATTCCCGGTCCCCCCACTCCTAACTTCTATTTGTAAGGTATTTGCCAGCAAAATGTTATTCATCCACTAGTTGTTTCTGTTTGCTATAGTGAGTTCCAGACAGGTTGTGGTCCCTGGTAAACAAGGGAGACAAAGCTGGAACAAAAGCTCTGTGGAAGTCTTTTTGTGGCTGTAGTTGTAGCTTTTCTGTTTAATAAGTCCCTTCTGTTTAAGAAAGTGCATGGGATCACAGCCTATGACACCAATCCCTGGAATCCACTGCTTCATGTAAGATCAGTGATAACACTGTGGTTTTCTTTTCTTGTTTTGAAGAGAGCTGCACCATGGATACCATTTGCCTGGATGACGATAGTGACAGAAGTCGAGAGCCCTCAGAGAAGAACCTGACTGTGCTGGATGGCTCAGCGAGTGACTTCCTGCTCAAGCTGATGCATTTGGCAAACAGGCAGCAACAGGGGAAGCACCAGTTCTACTGAGGGAAGGAAGCAAGATCAGAGATGAGTCTAACAGCGAGTATGTTGCTTAC
The DNA here is from genome assembly GCF_020497125.1 of Mauremys mutica. Classification (NCBI taxonomy): domain Eukaryota; kingdom Metazoa; phylum Chordata; order Testudines; family Geoemydidae; genus Mauremys; species Mauremys mutica. The sequence goes on along the minus strand of NC_059076.1, from coordinate 135,608,643 downwards.
ATGCTGCAGCACCTCAGAAAATCATTACAAAATGTAAAGGAACAGCCCTTTGAGAGCACTGTAAATATGTGGCCAATAAAGTCTTTTATTGCACTGTGCTATTCAACTTTGTCCTGTGTCATTTGCACTGAAGTCGTCGGCACTAGGGGCTAGATTTGCAAGAGCTCAGGGCTTTTGGTGTAGACCTCATTTGAAGATCTGCCCATCAATGTCACAGCAAGAGCTGAGCTCTTTTGAGAAGCTGGGGGGGTGCTGAGCACTCGGAAATCTGGCCCTTTATGGTTCAGCAGCCCCTCCTCATTCAGTGGAGGGGAGAAGGAGCACCACATTTGCCATCACTGTTCAGACCTTCCAAAAGCCTTTGCCGAGTTCCCCCAGCTACGTGAGGCAGCAGATAGTTCAGCTGTACAATGCAGGCAGAAACCAGACCTAATGGGGTACAAACCTTCAGCAGCACAGCTCCCACTAGCCCCCTCCTGGAGCACTGACTTAGAGGCTCACTCCTGGCAGCACGTGAGTTTCCCAGAAGACTCCCATAGGAGGCTATACGGTCAATCCTGCCCAGCTTGGGATGTCTAAAGGAACACCCCTGCAAGGCAGACTAGCTGCAGAGAGTGGTGTGGGTTTTCAAAGGCTCCTGAGCACCTGTGGGTACGTCTACATGGCAAGCAGAAACCCATGGCAGCGAGTCTCGGAGCCCGGATCTACAGGCTAGGGTTCCCGGGGCTTGCACTACAGCGCTAAAAAGAGCTCTGCAGAGGTTCAGGCTCGGGCGCTGAACCTCACCCCCTCGTAGGCTTCAGAGCCGGGGCTCCAGCCCGGGCCAAACATCTACACAGCTGTGATTAGCACCATAGCATGAGGCCTAGCCTGTAGGCTCGGGCTCCAAGACTCACTGCTGCTGGTTTCTGCTTGCTGTGTAGACATAACCTTCGGTGACGGTAAGGCCCATTGACTTTCAGTGAGACTTGGGCGCCGAAGTGCCTGTCACTTTAGAAACTGGGCTCTCGTGTAGACGCGATAAAATCGATCCCCGATCGCTCTGCCGTCGACTCTGGAACTCCACTGTGGGGAGAGGGGGAAGCGGAGTCGACAGGGAAGCAGCAGCGATTGACTCGCCGCCTTCCTCACAGCCAGGTAAATCAACCTAAGATACGTAGCTGAAGTTGCATATCTTAGGTCGAAACCCCCCACCCCAGTGTAGACCTACCTTAAGACATTTTAACCCCAGTTGGCGCCAAAGAATGTCTTTGGAAACTACCCCATAAGATTCCTACCCTGCCCCCTTTTCTGATTCTACGTATGCAGCCCCTTATCACCAGAGTAACTGAACACCTCTCAGCCTTTATCCTGCAAGGTGCGGATGCATCATCTCCATTGGCTGGAGGCGCAGTGTAAATTGAGGGATGTGCCCAAGGGTCATTTGCAGCAGAGCCAGGAACTGAACGCAGGTCTTGTGTGCCCCATGCTACTGCCCTGTCCATTAAACCAGCTTTCCTCCCATAGTTAGATCTTGAGACGATATTAATAATCCGCAGATAGGTTCAGCAGGCTCGAAGCCACAGGGCCAGCTCCCCAGATCTCAGACAAAACTCTCAGGTTGATTTAACAATCTCCTCCCAGCTCTGTGAGGGGCAAGCCAGGAAGGGCTCCGATTCCACCAGACCTTGAGGGATGATGAACCCAATGCAAGCAGGTGAGCGGGAACTGGCCGTTCTCTGCCTCTCCAGACCATCTGCCACGGGTCCCTGTTGAGTGCCAGGACTGGATCCGGGCTCCCACCCTCTCCCCTCTCGCATGTGAGCTCCATAAGGACGGCATCAGCCCCCTCCCACTGCTGAAACCTGACACTGGCAATGAGTGTTCTGCTGCAAGATACAGCTTAAGGGCCAAACTCTGCTCCAGGCTACACCTGTGTAAATCAGGAGTAACCCCACTGAAATCACTTTGGGTTTACACCCCTGCAACTTCACACAACCCCTGTGAAGAGGTAATTGCTTTGCCGGGTCCAATTCTGCCCATATTTGCACCCAAGCAATCCCATTGGCTGGGCAAAGTTTGGCCCAGGGGCTATAAGGTCAATCCTGGTATAAGCGAATACAATGTCTATTGGGTCAGGTACTCCTCTGGTGTCAATCAGCCTAGCGCTGCAGTGGAGCTAGGTTGATTGACACCAGCTGAGGATCTGGCCCAAATGACTTCAGCACAACATTCACCAGCCCTGCTACCCGGGTATCACACAGCTTTCCCGAGTGATTTAAGTTCATTGCACCAGCCGGCCTGTTGCTGATGCTCTTCTATTGCCTAGAGCCGGGGTTCACGGACCCAAAATTGGGTCACCGGAATGTTTCAAAGGGTCATGTGACAGCTCCTGCCCCATGAGGCTGGCTGGGCTTGGCTTCCTGCCCCAGGCACTGCAGCCTCTGGGGTCCCAGCACCACTCAGGTTTGGCCCCAGCGCCACGCAGGTTTGGCCCAGCCGTCATGGCAACGGGACCCCGGCTAGGCCAAATCTGAGTGAGTGGCCCTGTCACCCCATGAGCCAGGTCACAACTCCTCTCGCACACATTTGGTACAGTCAGGGGTGCAGGGCCAAACCTGAGCGGCGCTGCAGCCCCAGAGGTTGTGATGCCCAGAGCGGAGAGCCAAGCCCAGCCAGCCCCACAGCACAAGGGGCTACAGGAGCCGCCACTGCGGGGTGAGTGCTGGGCAGGGCCCAACCCTCTCCCAGGAGGCAGGATCCAACCAAACCCGCTCCAGGGCCTCCACCCCCAGACTATTTACTGGGTGGCAACAGGTCATCAACATTTACCAATGGGTCCTGAGCCCAAAACGGTGAGACCCGCTGGCCTAGAGGACATCCTAGACAGTATTTGGTCCCGCCATGAGGGCAGGGGACTGGACTCGATGACCTCTCGAGGTCCCTTCCAGTCCTAGAACCTATGACTCCTCCAGGAAGAGCAATGGGGGTGGTTTGCACAGGCCAGTGCTCTGATGTGGGGGGCTGATTTAACGCTCTGGGTGTCTTGCTGTCCAGTTGGCACTAAGGGGAGCAGAATCGCGTTTACCGTATTTACAGAGTACAGAGCCCTCTGCACTGAGGGGCTCAGACTCTGCAGTGACGGTACCTAGAACAGATGGACAGATCCTGTAAGTACATGGATGGAATGAATGAATTTGGGAGTTTTTAAGTCGAAAATTCAACTGGGTGAAACGCTGATGAAGACTTTAACTTACATGACAAGCCCCTCCGGACCAGGCCTTCAGCCTGCACCAATTCACACCAGCTGTGTACGTTCTCCAGTGCTTGGCCTAGTCTGTTCTTCGTTGACTGGGAGTGGGGTGGGTGATGGGGGGTCCTCTGCTACTCTTAGGATTTCTTCCTGACTGGGTGCTGTGCAAAGTCTGGCTGTGATGCACCATGGAAGCCATGACAGGCAGCACCCTTAGAGATGATGGTCGCCTGCCGTGCGTGGTAATAAGCAGGAGTGCAAAGACGCAGACGCTTGACTCGCTGGCTGAGGCACCCCTGGATAGGAGCGGCCCTGGCTGGTTTTCATACAGGGTAAAACCCTTCTGTCATTCAGGCTGGCAGAGCCATGCAGCCACAGAGCCAGACCAAGCCCTGGGGTTTGTGCCTGGGGCTCAGACATCTGCGGAGCAGCAGGTGAACACTGGGGCAGCTACGGTGCCTCCCCACAGGCAAGCCCTGCTCTAAGGGCCCGGCTCTGACGCTGCTCTGTGCAGGGGCTCCCTTGGGAGTTCGATGGGAGCTCTGAGCATGGGGGCACTGTCAGACCCTCGCTGGCTGCAGCCATCCTGGAGCTGAGAGAGGAGCTTGGCTGGACCATGTGTAGCACTGGAAGCAAGTGTTACCTGGTTTCCAGTTTCGTGACAAACCCAGATCTCAGGCCAGAGGGGCTGCGCCCTGGTGACCGTGAGAGCTCAGGCTGGGGAGGCGCTTCCTGAGTGAGCCCCATCACTCGGGACATTGAAAACGAGGCCCGGGGAAAGAAGAGCTCTGCCTTGGCAGGGGAGGGACTGGCTCTTCCAGCAGACCCCATCCAGCTCTCGTGAGGCAGGGAACACATTTCCCAGGCGCCCAGGGCTACTCTGGGGTTTGGGATGGAAAACATGAAATGCTGCAGTTTTACACGTGTCTCTTTCGAGTCTCCCAGGGCACCGGATTCGGCTGCCCACAGTTCAGGGTTGTGACCCTGCCAAAGAACAGATTCCATGAGCCCTGCGCAATGAACCCCCTGCCCTGCGCTGCCCATTACACAGCAGCACCCAGATTGTCCTTGTGCTGCTAGCAGCTTCTCCCCCTCTTCACCAGCGACCCCTCACAGGCAAGGTAGCGAGTCGCGCTGTGCAGATGGGGAAACCGAGGCAAAGCGGCTAAGAGCCATATTGCGTTCAGACTTGCTGTGAGTGCACACAGAGTGTCACGCCCCATTGCACCCTGTGTGATGGCTAGTAACAGACACAGACCCTGCTCTCTCCTAGTGCCCCCTAGAGTCAGGGCAGTGGCACACAGGGAGCAGCATGTCCGAAAGTAGGTAACTTGTGGCGCAGTCCTCATGCACGCCTGGGAGCTCCTGGGGAGACCGGACCCTGCGGAGCTGTCCCTGGAGTGCATCACCCCTGTGCAGATTTCACCATCTCGTCCTAAGTGACGTGCGGAGGGAGTCAGCGTCAGACTCAGGGGTTCCTGGCTCCCGGACTCATGCTCAGGCCGCGTCGCTCTGATGAGACCGTAGTTCGGCTGAGTGGCAGTCAGGGAGCCTGAAATGGGAGAGCGGCTGGGAAGTGTGTTCCTCAATGCAGAGAGCACGGCATTGTGTAGGCTTCTTTCTTAGTCTCATTGTGCTGCCTCTCTTACAGGGAATTTGCAAGGAGAATCAGCTAATGCACGCCGGCTCATTTGGTGCGCCGTTCTGTTTGAAACACCCCCTGGTCAGAGCAACCTGGGCTGGGAGATGCAGGGCCGGGAAGCGAGATTTCAGAGCTTGTGTCACCACTATTACTGCGGGCGGGGAATATTAGGGCATGTCAGCATGGCCGGAGCAGAGGGAGAGAGGGCACCAGCACGGGGATGATTCCAGCCCATTCCTCTGACCTGCTGAGCAAATAAATGGCAGATCGAGTCTTGGGAGAGGAGGGAGGCCAGCAAAGCAGCCAGCGAGGGATTAATCTCCATTGCCTGGAGTGACAGTGAAGCGAACGGGTTCCTGGGGAAGGCAAACCAAAAAGCCCCCTTCGCTGGTAATAAGGGGGGTGGCTTCTGATCACTCGGTGCAGTACAGCCAAGCATCCCATCCTTGCTTACAGCTCTTCTCTCATTCCCCTCCCTCTGACCCATCCAGCCCTCCCAGACTATTCATGGCTTCTCCACCTCCAGCTCCTCCCCTCCCCTGCCCTCTCCCTCAGGTCCCTCCTGAGAACCTACCTGTTTATTTCAGGGGAGTTCTCCACCCAGTGCTACACAGGAAGGCAGCCTAGAGGAGCACAATGGTCCCCTCTGGCCTTGGAATCCATGAAACCTCTTGCAGCGACCTCGTCTCCTCCATCTACTAATGGCCTTTCCTCTCCTTGTCCCACAGCTTGCGTGTGCATCTTCAGTCTCTATCGGGGATCACCACAGCACCCACCACCATAGCATCTAAGGCCCAGAGCCTCAATGGTATTTAGCCAGCTATCTCGCAGGGATTCCAATGGGAGTTTGGTGCCTAAATAGCCAGATGATTCGTGTCTGTGAGGAGACGTCCCTAATGGACTCCATGGAGTCTTCTCAGAAGCAGAGCTTGTGATGTACACCTATAGCGCATGTAACCCACACACCTCCTGGGTATGGTGCTTTGTCCCATCTAGTGGCACTGAGACCACTTAGAGAGAGATTAATGAGTCTGTTCTTTAGCCTTAACTAAGTGCCATATGGCTTTTAGCTCATGCAGTAGAGGCTCATGCACTGAAGTCCCAGGTTTGATCCCGCCCGCCAATGACCTGGGTCTGTCGGTGTTACACGTGTGCGTTCTGTTAAGGACCACTATAGTCAACCCCACTTTGGTGGCAGTGGGATCCAGATGCATGTCCTTCAGAGCAAAATGCCTTGGCAGCTACAAACAGAACTGGAGGACATAGGGTCAGAATTTGAATGGCATTGAGGTGGCTGAAGATTGAAATCAATGGGAGATCCACACCGAGGTGCTTTTGAAAACTCCACCAGGTACCTGGCTGCATCTTTAGTTGCCTAAATACCTTTAAAACCCTGGCCCAAAGTCCCCAAGCCTCCCATGTGAGCCAGCCACCAGAGGGAGACAATACCCCACACTGTCTGGAGATTGTGTGTACATGCCTAGCACAATGGTGCGGGGGCCTCTAGACACTACCGCAATAAATTAACACCAGGATCAGAATCTGACCCATCAACTCAATTGAGTTAGTCTGCGTTTATCCCCATGAGAGGTCAGAATCAGGCTCCCTGATTTCAGTAGAGTGATCAATAGGTACACCAGTGTACCTGAGAGCAGAAGTTATCTCACTGGTTACTTTTCTTTAATGCCTTGCAGATTTTTTGTAAACAAAGCAGAGAGACAGGTCTTTCATCTGAGCAAACTGCACCCGCATCACACAGCAAAACACGGACGCTTTGGACTAGAGCAACACAGTCCTTTCAAAACGTCAGGCACCCTACGTTGAGATTCCAGTGCCTGGAATTGCATAATGCCCCATTATCTATTGATTGCCTCATCACGTATCGCTCCCAAAGCTGGAGAGACAGAGAAGTGAGTTCAGTGGGTCTCAGGCTGCAAGCACCCTTGCAACACAATTAATAAATAATCTTACGGTTAAAGAGCTCTCAGTCCCACAGGGTGATTAGCCAAGTGTATATCTAGTGAATCACACAAATCAGAGACAGCAGAGGGCCCTGTTAGGGCCACCCCACCCCACAACTGTGCAGGGTCACTCTCCACTGCATATTCATTCCTCATCGAGTCAGGTTCAAAGTGAGCCAGGTCATGGGGCTGCCATGATTAACCAGTATTAGAGGGGTAGCCGTGTTAGTCTGGATCTGTAAAAGCAGCAAAGAATCCTGTGGCACCTTATAGACTAACAGACGTTTTGGAGCACAAAAGCTCATGCTCCAAAACATCTGTTAGTCTATAAGGTGCCACAGGATTCTTTGATGATTAACCAGATCTCCCAGGTAGGGAATTTGCCCTGATAACTTACCCTTCCCTTTGCTCAGTGTCATCCCAGGACTCTCACCCTCGCTGGCTTCCTGTTCCATGGAGCAGCATGCAGTTCTGGGGCTGTTTAACAAACTGGCGCTAGCTCCTGACACGTTTCAATGTTCTGTGTGTTGGTGTGATGTTCTGCTCAGGGCAGCCAGAACCGTAAGACACGGAGTTACCCTTCTGCCTCAGTTCCCTGCCACACCAGCCCACCCTCTTGACCAGCAAACCCCTTGAAACTCTGCCAGTCTTGCCTTGCAGGTAACAATCAGTGACTTGCAGTTCCCTGGAGACGTTTCTCTGCAGCATCTAGTCCCTCTCGCTGGATGCTCACAGAAATTATTAAGTCCGCTCCCTCCAAAGAGACAGTGTGCTCAACAGCTGGTTAGGTTTGCTGAAGACTCACACTTACTTCAGTAGGATAGCAGTGAGATGGTTTATAGAAAAACTAGGGAGAAGCTTATTAACAAAGAACAGAGATCGAAGAGATACTAAGCAAGTATAAAAGAGACGTGTGGTTACAAATAAAACAAAAAAAAAGTTGATTTTAGCAAGTTACCATCTTTGCCAAAGCAGTTTTCTTCCTTACATGAAGTTATCAGCATCCCTAGCCCTCCAGACTAGGGGATCCAACTTTCACAGGCTGCCGTATCTTATGTCTCCACAGTGATGGATCACTAAAAAGTCTTTTTGCTCCTCTTGTATTACCCAAAGTCCAGTGTCTTGGCCACAAGAGCCAGGAAGTCTTCCTGGGGTGCATATTCTGTCTCCCAGCATGACTGTTGAACAGTCTTCTCCTCTATTTGTTTACCTGGATGGTTTTCTTTACCTTGTAAATGTAAATGTACTTTCATTGTCCTCTGCGTGAAGTCTAGCTGGTCAGACAGGTAAATACACACCCCTTTGTGCACTGCCTCCCAAACACACTTTGGGAACATGTTTCCAGCACACGTCTGTAACTTCATACACAACCTATACGTCCATCACATGACCAGTGGGTACCATACATGGTACTTTTGAGCTACATACTATGACAACAGTGTGTTGAGGCAACGCGTATGTCAGAGCTGATCCAAGTTACAGTGAGGGGGGCTCTCTGCTAATTGCCACAGAGGGGCTTTTAGGGTCACAGCTGAGTTAAACCTTCTTGTTGTGTGTCTTGGATGCTTTGCTTTTTCTATTGGGGTGTGATTCGGGACAAGTGCAGAGTCAAGGCACACCAGGACCCTCACCCTGGCCCCAATGCAGGAGAGGGATTCACCCCCGGCGGTTTGCAATATCCTTCTCGTTTCTCTATTCACCCAAAAAAGTCATAAACATCAACATCCCCTTTTGTTCAGGATGAATGTGAAGACGTGACTGAAATAAAAGCCACCTCCAAACCCAAAGTACCAGCACATGGCTCTCCCCCAAACAGAGGCAAATACAAGGCTGTCCAGAAATCTGAATGAGCTGGGTGGGTATTGTTTGAGCAGCGGGAGGTGTGTACGTGTAAGAGATGCAGGAGACAGCACACACAGAGAGACAGACACAAGCTCAGTGGGTGACCCCGAGAGCAGCATCTAGAAGGGGGCTGGCGCCAGAAAAAGAGGCTTGGAGCTGTAAGCAAAGAAACTATCTCCTGTTTGGTTCCTTCTGTGTTCAGGGAAACAGGACTTTGTGTTCACCCCTGGTAAATAAACAAGCTTGCAGCAAAGAAAAGCCCTGATTCTGTCATCAATTTCTCTTTTTAACTGGAACTATCTACAACCCCCCAAATTCAGCTAACCACTCGGGTCCAGAGGGGTAACAGGGTATTGAAAAAGAGAAGGAGCACACTTACCCGTCTGACCAAGGGAGTGCTGGTTGGATGGCAGGCGACCCAAAGGCACAGCCTCAATCGGCTCTGACAGTCACCAAGTGTAGGAAGCAACCCTTTATAGAGTCCCCAGAGGGAGGAGGCATTCCAGGGAGGCGGAGCCAGAGGCGGAGCTTCCAGCTTCAAACCTGGCCTCCTCCCTGCTGAGTAATGCCGTGTCTGAGGAGTCCCAGCCTTTGTATATGTTGCTGCACCTGCAAACCACACTGCTGCTTGTGAGGGTTCCCTCTTAGAACTCTCTTTTGGGTCTCGGTCCTGCTCCCAGGGGAGCTGTGTGGGGTCAACCAGGAGGGTGAGGCTCATCTCGCCTAGCTAACTGGGCTAAGAAAGTTTACAGAACCTGGTCTGAAGCCCCTTAGAGTGAATGAGAGTCGTATAGGCTGGATCAGGCCCATAAACAGCAACTGTGGCTGTGTGTAATTAACAGGAAGCTTAATAACGAGAGAGAGAGGAAGCTCTTCCCCCTCCTAGTCATTTTCTTCTGCATTTTCTGTGACCAGCTGTTTTTGACTGTTTCTCAGGGACATGCATTAGCCTAGCAGCCTCACAAACGGGTCTCCCGGAAACAATCCTGAGCAATCCTACAGAATAATCAGAGATGAGAGGAAATGGAAACGCTGGCGCCGACACCCACAGACTTTGAGAAATAGCAGATCTGGACCCACCAGCATCCTACAGACAGGAGCGCTGCCAGATTTTTTGGCACCCTAGGCGGCGGAAGGTCCCGCCCCCGAAATACCGCTGACGACCAGGGCAGCCGAAGATCTGGCCGCCGCAGTCATCACCCCCCAAATGTTAGCGCCCTAGGCAAATGCCTAGGTCGCCTAATGAGTTGTGCCAGCCCTGCCTACAGAACCAAAAGCCTAGTTCTGAAGCCGGCATTCAGCTCTGGATTGCGGATCTAGGCTACTGGTCCACTGCTCCCTTGTGTCGTCTCCCCACTGGTGGAGTCCTCTTTTCCCTTTCTCCAGTGGGCTGAGAAAGGGCAGCCCTATGTCATACCCCGGTGCTCAGCCCCGTTTCCAGACAGGGGCGCTCGGTCGTTCTATATCACCTACAATAATACATGGGGGAGAGGGTATAAACGCAGTCCTTTCGTTCTAGTGCAGGTACGTCTTTGAAACACTCTTTGTTCTGATTTCAATGGCAGTTTAGCGCTTAGGTGCCTTTGAAAACCTCACGAGGGGTTTTGACACCTAAAACTGGCCCTCAGACTCCAGATTCCTGGGTTGATTCTGGCTCTGACACTGCCTTTCTGTGGGCTCATAGGCAAGTCACGTCCCCTCTCCCTGCCTCAGTTGTCTATCGATCCGTCTGAGGTATTTATAGCACCTGTTCTGGTAACTGGGCCTACAACTGTACCCAAACTGTGAGCTCGCCTGCAAAGAGCGAGTGAACGGTCAGTCCGAGTTACAATAGCCTGAAACAAGAAAGGTTGATGGGAAAAGGTGCAAAAGGGAGCCAGAAAAACAGCCCGAGTCCAAACAAAGAGGCCTCCCCATCGGCCTCACGGGCTGTATTAAGACCATGCCTGGTAAACAAGAGAAGTGAGGGACTGGAAAGCAATACACCAAAATGGGTGTGTCAGAAACTAGGCCTAATTGGTGGACAAAATAATGAGAGGAAAGGCTATCTCCCCCTCCCCCATTTTGGGGTCCTCAGAAAGAGATTTGGGGGGAAATAAGGAGCAGGCTACCATGAAGCTGGCTGATGAAAGGAAGGGAAAGGCGCAAGCTTCACCATCATGGCCGCCGTGCCCACCATCTCCTGGGACTCTGGACCTTCTTCAGCCTGGATTGACGCAGAACAGGAAGAAGGCACAGGAGCAGCCCCAGCTGCAGACACGTTCATTGAGCAGCCACTGACCTACTGCTGCTCAGCTTAAAAGCAGGACTCCTGGCTCCCTTCAGCCAATCAGGCGGCCCTGCCACAACCCGTTTGAGCTTATTAATCCGCCCAGAGGCTGGTCTGGCTAGTCCGCAGGGTCAGCTGGAGGAGCCCACTCCTGACAGCCTAACCCTGTTTAATGCTGGAGCATTAAACTGGGTCGTGTTAACACTGTTGATTCTTTGGGCCCCTCTTCGCCACCTAAATTAATTGAGGATCTGGGCCTAAGTGACTTGCCCAAGGTCACACAGGAAGTCTGTGGCAGAGCAGGGAATTTAGCCCAGGTCTCCTAACCTAGTGCCCTTAACCACTAGGTCATCCTGTCCCCATCTGTGAAATACGGGCACGCTGTGAAATACGGGCATTGCTTTACCTGCCTCACACAGTGTGTGAGGTGCACTGAGTTAAGGTTTGCAAAAAGCTTTGGTCTCTTTGTATGAAAAATGACATTATAGTCCCTCTGTCCCTAAGGGCATATTCTGCCCTCACTTACTCTATTGCCAGAGCAGTTCCCGTGGGCCAGATTCTGATCTCACACTCATTTTGTGCTACTGAAACTCCACTGAAGTCACTCTTAACTTATACCATCGTGCAGGAGACTGGAATCAGGCTAACTGGTTTGAGTGGAGTCACTCCAGATTTATAGTGGTGCAAGCTAAGAATCAGGTTCTAGGACGACAGTCATGACAGAAGATTTCAGAACTCTCTAGAACAGGGGCTCCCAAACTTTTTATGTTGCACCCCCGTACCCCCTTCCCCGTAATGGAACCTGTCTGCCCGCTGGCAACCGTGATCGAGAGCTGGGACCGGAGCTGGGGTTGGAAGCCGCCCATGGCCCGAGCTGCAGCTGGGGCTGGAATGGAGCTGGGGGCAGACTGCGTTGGGCGGGGACCACTGCACTAGAAAGCTATTAGTATTTACCCTGTGTCCTCCTTTTCCCATTCATTGCTTTAAGTGAGGACTCACTGCTTAACGCTGACTGGCCGACCCAGCTCAGATTCCAAAAGCAAGGGTGAAACAGCCCCTCTGACCCTCTCTATTGTCTGCCATGCCCTCGCTAAGTGGCAAATATTAAAGCAAGCCAACAAAGATGACAAAGGTTGCTGATTAGACAACTGTTAAGTGTCTGGAGCAATGGATGCACCATTTATCCAGGCTCTGGGATGGGTGGTGACGGTGCCAGGGTAATATAGTCAATAAACGTAAGATTTTCAGGCCGTTGTCCATGTCTGATGAATTTATGCTAGACGGGAAGATCTTAATTGAGCTAATGAAGGTGAAGGGTCAAGGTGAGCAGCGTCCCTGACTGATTTCACTATCTGTCAATCTCGCTCATTAACGCTTAGCAGCATTACTGGCTGTCGGTGCATCTTCAGTGCCGAGTATCTGCTTTTCTCCCGATGATTCAGCGCCGCGTTGGGCAACTTGGGGTGTTGTTGCACGCAGAAAGTCAGTGATCACAAATCACCATGCGGGGGTGTCAAGGAAGTCACTTTGGGTAAAACGGTTCAGGCCCACAGCGGGGGCTCTCGGGCCAGAACTCGCACACCTGCAAAGCAGCCACACTATTCAGTTGTGGCAGAGCCCGTGTGATGTACACACCTGAACTCAGAGTGCTATTATCCCCAATGCACCGACAGGAAACTGAGGCACAGAGCAACCAAGGGCATGTCTCTACTGCAACCACAAGATGTGCCTGCAGCTCAAGCAGACACCCTCCTGCTGGCTTTAATCTAGCTAGTGCCAGTACCAGCGCAGCAGCAGCAGCTCAATGTGGTCTAACCCCACGAATAATTGCCCAGGCCTCCAATGGGCTCATACCACCTGCACTAAAGTACATGCTGCTGGGGCTTGACTGCTCCAGAATCAGAGGTAGCAGGATTAAAATTAACTCAGGTCTGTGCACTCAAACTGTAACAACCACCCCCCAGGATTGCAGACGAGCTCCACCCTCAGCAATGTGTCCCAGGTCAAAGAGGAAGGCTGGAGCGGAGCAGGACATTGAATGCAGGTCTCCCAAATGCCAGGCTAATACCTAACCCCTGGATGGTCCTCTCTCTTCCTTTCAGTCAGGCATCACTCACGCGACAGTGGCATCCTGGCATAAGTGGCTACGCTGATATTGACCCAGGGTTAGCTCTTTTGGGTATGTAGCCCATTTCTGCAATTGACCAGATCCACTGTTTGGGAAGAGCAGGAAAAACTATGCTCAGCCCCCACTCAGAGTGACTCTCCATGAGTAGCTTTCACTGCCTTTGTATTTTCTGCCAGAACTGTTCAGAAGCCATTTTTCCTTCTTGGTGGCTGGGTCAGTTTGCTCATACTGGCTCTGCCACTTACTCAGATAGCTCTGCAGGCCTGTAACCCAGAAACGTTGGGTTTGTTCACTTAAAAAAAAGGAAAACTGTTCTGGAGGGAAAAAACAAACAAACAGACCCTTCCTGTCTGTTTAGCTGCTAGTCCCAGTTTGCAATGCACTGGAGCCAGTGATCTGGACCAGAGGCAATAGATGTGGTGGAACATAGGTTAATCCACAATGGTTTGTTTGTTCCTCTAAACTGTGGCTGTTCTGATGGCATTAATCTGGCCATATGCCTGGTGTCCGAGACCCTATAGTGCTGAAGGCTGGCAGGAAATGAGTGCCTTTGCAACAGGAACTCAGTGTTACCCCAACTGAAAGAAAGAAATAATTGGAGATATACCAATCTCCTAGAACGGCCCTTGAAAGGTCATCAAGTCCAGCCCCCTGCCTTCACTAGCAGGACCAATTTTTGCCCCAGATCCTTAAGTAGCCCCCTCAAGGATTGAACTCACAACCCTGGGTTTACCAAGCCAATGCTCAAACCACCGAGCTATCCCTCCCCTCTGCTGGAGTGTCCAGGCTGGAGGATCATTCAGAAGTGGTGCATACGGTTGTGTAAGTTGATCTCCCTTTTAATGGGCATGAAGGAATTTCAATCCAATAACCTTATCATCTTCAGGGCAACTACACCTGTATTCCCTCTCCAGGGTCTAGCAAGGGCATAGGTTCCTGAGCTGTCACCCCTCCTGGGCAGAGACCTGTATCTCTCTCTCTCCCTCCTGAGCAGGGTTTTTCCAGGCTGCACAGCTCCCTACCTACACTGTGAATGCTCCAGCAAGTCAGACTGCCTAAGCAGGCCTCCTCTGCATCCTTTTCAGAGGCTATGACCAGTTCTAAGGTACCACAAGCTTTTCTTATGCAACCACATTTATTCTTAAGGTGAAAGCATTCAAGAGAAAACATCTTAAAAACAGCAACACTTACCAGAGATTACCCCTACTCCACAGTGTCAGTCCCTCACAGGGGTTTTCTGGGGTTACACAGTCATGACACCTTTTGCTCAGCACAAGAGCACCCATGACTTGTTCATTCTTTCCTTTATACAGTTTGGGCCTCTGACCTTGTCCTCATGGAACACGTGATCAGCTGCCAAAGGTCCCCTCCTCAGGGTGAAGCTTCCAAAGGCTGAGTTCTTGCCTCGGCGGAGGAGTTCACATTTGCATACCCTGCCCCCTAGAGACTTCCGGGAAACCCCACTTTAACAGGTCATTCTTGTCCGACACATTGTTTCAAATACTCTTTTGAAGTTTATAACCCTTCCCAGGGTTTATATTAGGCAAGTCTCCCCCCCACAGAGCTGTTGCATATACTCCCACAGTAGTACATAACCATTTGTGGTTTTACCTCAATGAACGCCTAAGATACTTAACCCAGTAACATTTAACGTAATGCAATGAGGTTTGCCTGGAATACTGCAGCAAACTGTTGTCTCTCTCGTGGTCTCCACACCTCTGTGATCCTGGCAACCCTCCATCTAACCTGTTGAGAGGGAGCCAGCCAAGGAGCGTACAGGTGCTGCGAGAAGTGGCACTGGTGTTTCAGGGGGTGGCACCGTCCCCCTGAGGGTACTGAACGAGGTTGGGGGGTGCTGTCAGCTAAAGGGGAGGTGTAAAGCCACAGTCTTCATCACAGGTAGCCACTTACGCTCCCATGCAGCTGCTGCATTCCACCCCAGAGGTGGCCAAAGTGCTGCCGGTTGATAGTTGTGCTCTGCTTTAGGCGCCTCTTGGGCTGAAAGGTGCGTGAGGAAATGTAACTGTTCAAAAATATTCTTCTGCCAGGAGCAAAGCAGGGAACTGCCCCGTCCTGGGACCTAAAGGGCCACGCCAACTCTGCTCGCTGACCCCCAGCGGCCCCAATTGACTGTGCCAATTAAAGGAAACTTGTAGACGTCAACTCACGTCTCGCCATGTTTGGAATAAATGCCAAGGAGCAAATGATTCCTTCTTCGCTGACCTCACATCCTCGACCCTGGATTATTAGCGGTGCTAGTTGGTGTGAAAAGCAATGCCTTGTATTTTTTAAGGGAAATGAACGACGATGGTGGTGGCATGTCTAAGTAGCTGCAGCCGGCGCTATATATACAGGCACTCCGGGAGGAGCCAAGACAAAACCTGAAGGGCTTTCCTGAGCCCACTCAAGAGTGAAGCAGGGTCAGCAAGCAGCCACCATGTCTCAGAACACTCTCGCCATCTGCGTCTTGTGGTTCCTGGCTCTCTCCTCGGCCTGTTACATCCAGAACTGCCCCATCGGAGGAAAGCGATCGGTCCTGGACCTGGATGTCAGAAAGGTACGTGATGCATTCCTTACCGGCAGGCTGTTACAGTGAACTTAGGGGTGGGTAAAGACACCGCATTGATAGCCTGTTAGCGTGACGGTCCCAAGCTGCCCTGATCCTGTGCCAAAGCTCTCACCTCCCACCCAAAAGGATCATGTCCAGGGCGCGACAGGGGAGATTGCTGGCAAGGGGCTGAGCTGTGCCGGCTGCGATGGTAGCTGTCTAAACCCTAGCAACTAGACACGCGTATGTTTTGATACCCTGATCAATACCACAAGCAGCTAGACTGTGCCTCACCGACGCCCTTGACACAGCTGTGGTGTGAATTTTGTAAAGCTTTGAACAAGCATTAACGAATATTCATTACCAAGTCCCTCTTTTCCTTCCCATCTCCTATCCCCCATGCCAACTGACTCTGTGTTCAATGTTCAGCTAATCAGGAAAGCATAGACTATAGTGTATGCCAAACTCCTGGGCAGTAGAGAAGTGCATCTTGTGATGGTCAGGACCTCATTCCGCCTCTTTAGCCAATATATTATCTTGGCAGCTAACGCTGAAAGTATGTTTAAAAAATAATGGAACACACCCGAGCCCCTTTGCAGATGAGTGGTAAGCGGCCAGACTTTTCAGCCTTGGTCTTATGGTTAAAGCATTGGATGGAGACTGAGAGGGAGGCAGGTGATCTGGATTCGATCCCCAGCTCTGCTACAGACACCCTATGTGATCTTGGGCAAGTCCTTTAATCTCTCTGTGCCTTAGTTCCCTGTCTGTACGCTGGGGATAATAATCTTTCCTTTAGCTGTCTTGTCTCCTTAAAGTGTAAACCCTCTGGGGCAGACGCTGGTTTTACTGTGCGTGCGTACAGCACCCGGCCCAATCGGGTCCCAATTCAATCAAGTTCTCCAGGCACTATTGCACTACAATTATCAGCCCAGTTGTATTGAGGCCATCAGAAGTCTAGTTTGGTGGTGAATTGTAAATACTGTTACAAGTGGATGTCTATATCAGATTGCCTTATAGGCAGGACTGGGAGCAGCATTGATTTTGAAGGTTGTCCAATACTTCCCCCTATAGGACTGTGTTTTCAGTTGCTTATAACTTTGCCAAACTTCAACTGCTTGGTTTCAAATGTACCGTGCTGGGTGTCTGCCTCAGCCTGAATGTTCTTTGGAAAGGTTCAGCTAAAATATCTTGGCCACTTCCAAGAATGAGATGTGGGGACCATTCATTGTTTGGCCCGTTAAAAAAAATTCTTACATCTGTTTTGGTGAGGTGCTCTAGCATCCCCATTCTTTGGTGACGGGACCTGAAATTTGGGAGTGGGGTCGCCCTGCGATCAGGGATGCACCTTTTGCCAGCCCTGTGGAATAAACCACTCAGATTTGGCCATGTTACAAGCCTCTGCACTTCCTTAACAGAGGTGTGTTAGAGTTTGGCAGATAAATTCTCTGAAGATTCCATCTGCACTGAGCATGTGCCAGCCCCCCACAGGTGCTACATGTGGCTGGCCTGTGGATGACCCATCCCCACAGAATGACTGAGCATGGGCTGAGCAGGACTTTCCCTGCAGTTGTGCTCCAGTTGCTGTGGGCCGGCGGGGAGCAGGCACTGTGATGCCAGGCACCAGACTAACAGCAGAGAAGATTCTCTCCGGTGCTCTCAGCAACCCCTTGTGGGTGCCCACGCAGCTTGGAAGAGAAGGAAGAAGGTGCCTGACTCAGCTGCAGAGGGGACAAAAACTGGATTAGGGCAGTGGCAGCGGGACGAGCAAGGAGTCTTGAGGGGGCCAAGAGCACATGCTAATAGTCTCGTGCTGAAACACAGAGGAAAATACCGCCGGGATGCAGGCAAGTAGTCTGCATGGCGTGTCAGGAATGCATCCAGCGGGAAATGGCCAGCCAAGAAACAGCTGTGATAGCCCAGCGGCCGGCCGCAGCATCAGTCAAATCACTGATGGCCAGTTACCGAGTGCTGCCTTTGGGAGAAGAGCAGTGTAGGCAACATAATGGGCAATCGTTAGCTGAGATGAGTTTTCAGTGCTCTGCTATGTGTTCCTCCTGCTGCCTGTCCACAGGCACGGCAAGGACTGGGGGAGAAAAGGCCTGCAGCCTTTCCAGGCCTATGCCACAATGTCAAGAGCTATTTTGCTTAGGAGGAACATTTTACTGATCATCCTCTGAGTCAGTCTGTACAGATGTAATGTGTATCCTGTACACGTGAGAGGAGATGATATCCCCAGCATCAGCTACACCGGGGAACAGGGGGGCAAAGGGAACAAATCCAATCACACTCCCTGTAACCCCATTTAAGCAAATGGTTCTGGAGCAATATTTCCCTCCAGCGGGAGGCCACTGCGTAAGAGATGCCGGTTAGGGCCACAATTTGGGTGAAGAGGGAATACATTTGCGCCGGTTAGAGTTGAGAAAAATACCCAATGGTTACTGATGTATTAAAATGATAAGACGAAATTCTGCTCTCTGTTGAGCCGCGAATGAGGCTGGGGCGGCCCAACTAAAAGCAAAGTCTGGGGGTGGGGGTTAGGTCTGTATTCGTTCACGTGACCTGCATTTTGCACCGTTTCTTCAAAGCGTCCCTTTTCCTAGCCAATGAACTCCGAATTCAAATGATGGGATCTGGCTGCTTTCAAGTGCCTGGGCAAGGGCTGCCAGGAGATTTAACCCTGAACTGATACACAAAGGCACCAGTGTTTTGTAGAACCCATCGCAATAGCTGCTCCACTGCCCGCCTTGGGTCATTGATCTTCAGGAAAAACTTGGGGACTTTCACATAAAAAGCATGATCTAGCCGGAGCCCAGGAAAGCTGTTAGCACAACTAAACACTGGGCTTAATAAAAGAAACACACAGCAGAATACACTAGGAGACCCAGCCCAGCAAGCGTAGCGGAGTTCTCTAAACAGGAATTACAGGCAACGTATCAAACGCTACTGTGGTCAGTGGAGTCACACCCTGGATTAGTTCAGCCTGATTTGTTCAGGATGGTTTCACCTGTTTATTAAAGGGGCACTGTCTAACAAACAACGTTTTCAAACAATTCCCTCCCTGGGCTGGCAACTAACCCCGTCAATTATTTAACAATCACAAAACAAAACGATCCTTTCTCTCTCCCATTCCCAGGTTGGGTTTGCTTCCCCCTCCCCCACCCTCTCACGCACACATACCACCGAACTAGAATCGTGACACCCCCACTGGTCAATGTCAGTTTGGGGTGCTGATCCTTAATTTCTCGTCAGTTTCACTTTCTGGGGATGCGAGCCCAGGGGAGTGTGGTTGGGGTTCTGACCCCTCCAGAGAACGTATCATTCCCCACCCCATCCAGTTCCATAGAGAGAGCCCGTGAGAACATTTCGCTTCCTAGTCAGGTTTCTAATACCAGTTGAAAAACTAGAATTGAAGCGCTAGGCCTGAGCTCCTTAAATACTGGCACATGATGGCAGAAAGACACCATCCTAAGGGCTCAATGCACTGAACGCAGTGGCAGTCTTTCCAATGGGCTTTGAATCAGGACCCAAGCAACAAGGGATGCTGTTTTCCCCGTTAACCAGCCTTCGGGTTTCTCTCTCCCACCAGTGCATCCCCTGTGGGCCTAGGAACAAAGGCCACTGCTTTGGCCCTAGCATCTGCTGTGGAGCGGAGATGGGATGCTACTTCGGTACCTCCGAAACCCTGCGATGTCAGGAAGAGAATTACCTGCCGACACCCTGCGAGTCTGGCAGGAAGCCATGCGGGCCCAACGGTGGGACCTGCGCAGCTCCTGGGATCTGCTGTAACAATGGTGAGAGAGCACTTGCTTAGCTTCAACTTTAACCATAGCTCCACATGAACTAGCACAATCCCTCCCACCCCTGCAATTTACGGCTGTTAAAGTAACACTTCATGTCTATTCTCAATGCTCCCAGGCACTTTTAACACAGGGAAGACGGGCCTTGTGATTAAGAGACGGGGCGGGGAGGGTAGAGGAGGGGCTTAGTAGATATGAGCTTTACCCCTGCCTCTGCTACAGACTCCCTGAAGGACCCTGGGCCAGTTGCTTAACCACTTTGTGCCTCAGTTTCCCCATCAATAAAGTAGGGATCATTATACTTTCAGCCTCAGAGCTACATTCACTGATATTTGGAAGCACTTGGAGATCTTTGGACGGAGCGCAGTGGCACCGTTACTTCAGTGCTGGCGCATGCACAAGTGGCAAGAGTCCTGCAAAGGCTGTGGGTCATTAGCTATTGCTCAGGCCATAGTATTTGTGGACAGAGAAGAAGTGGGGACGTTCATATTGGTGACAGTCCAGCAGTTTCCTCCTTTCCCAAAGGAGAGAAGTCTCAATTGGCCTGGTCATGGCCTTCAGTGCCGCCGGCAAAGTTGGCAGCAGTATCACATCAGGCCAAACCCCATGCACAGAGGTGAAATTCACCCAGCAGGAATAGTTTATAATACCTCTCCCTTGGCAGGAAAGGCACCAGCCACACATCCTAGGCCAGACCCTCAGGCGAGCGTCTTGGTATAGCACCATCATCTTCGACAGAGCTACACGCATTTACATCGCTGAGGAACTGGCCCAAGGTGTTATCTAGCAGAGCCATACGTAACTCCAGTGGCCGAGTTCATGCCCCGTTTCCTTTTACGTGCTTTTGTTTCTCTTCAGAGGGCTGCATGGTGGACTCAGCCTGTGACGAAGAATCACTGTTTTCCTAGAGCACCCGCTACACGGGAGGGATGAAGCCACAGGATTTGCCATCTACGGGACTGTGCAGGACCAAAAGCCAGTCCAGTAGGACGCATGAATCCTGGCCGTGCTGCACCTTGGCAGTCATTTAAATGACATCCCCAGCTAGAAATAAAACTTGTACCAAAAATTCCTGCTATTTCTCCCTTGGCTTTGTAACAAACTCAACAGCTTCTGCTTAGCTGGGAATCACATCCCCTCTCTGGACAGGAGACGCTGCTGCTTGGTAGAGCCTGGATGAGGGAGGAGAGGAATGTAGGCGATTTACCTAAGCAGGCAGTGAAGGACCAGGAAGGGGATTTTTGTGATGCTTTCCAGCGGTCCCCAGGATTGGGAGGCACCTCGCTACCACCTGCCCTTAGCATGAGGGAGCCTTGTCTGTGCCTGCCTGGGGTCAGCTCCCTGACACCTCTGGCAACATAAACACTCCCCTCCAGGCTTACGCAGGCCCTACTGCAACACGCCACCCCCCAAGCCCTGTATCCATGGAGTATCCCGCCCACAGTCACTGGACGCTTGCTGTGTTCAGAGCCACTGCTCCCAAAGCACCCCAGCTCTACCTCAGATCACTGCTCCGTTGGGGGGGGACACACAGCGCTGAGATATGTTTAGCGAAAACAAGCAAAAGTGTAGTTAGCAAGTGCAGAGATTCGAGTGATAGCACGAAGCAGCACTGGAAACAAATGGCTACATTTCAAATAAAATTCCAACATGCATTTTAGACCCTAGACTTAAGTAACAAGATAATCTCCTGTCTAAGGCAGTATTACTCACCACTCCTTTACAGCCAGGCCTGGATCCCTCTTTCACGAGACGCAACACGGTGTCGGCTTGCCTCCTCGGTGAAAGGATCCAGGGCGCATCTCGGCACCGCCGGTTATATCCCCACAAGCCATTGGCCTTACTTGTCAACTGGATGCCCCCTGCTGGTTGTTTTTTCATGTGTACCTTTCTTCCTGACTGCACAATCTCTGGATTAGCATTTGGTTCAGTGTGCAGCTAGGCACCCATTACACAGCATACAATAGGCAATACCCACAGGACCAGAGAGAGAGCGGTAAGCACCTCCTGCCTGGGGACCTGTCTTCACTCGTAGCCTTTAAGAACATAATTGTTAGTATAGATACATAACTCCTTAAATATTATCCATATGTACATTTTGCAATGATTACAAATGACTAGTGGGCAGCTGGCTTTTGATAGCCACCTTATGTACCACGCTTTGGTGTACTAACGTGTATATACCTGGCCCAGGGGATCCAAGAGCCCGTAGGCACCTCCTGTGCCCTCTGCCAGTTGGCATCAAGAGGTCCCTGGGTCACAGTTTTATCCAGCACCCGAGGGAGGTTCTCTGAAAAAGCAGGGTCAACGCATGCTGAGGACCTGGAAAGCCATACTAGGAATGAAGTGTGGGGAACTGTATCTGTGATCAGAGCAATTGCCCTGCCACCCAGATGCTGTATGTGTGATCCCAAAAGGATGGATGTGGGACTGAGGAGGTAATGCTAGAAAGGAGAGAAGAGAAAAAGAGGACAATGTTGTGCTGCTGTTAAAGGGTGATCAGAGGAAATATAACTACAAAGGATTTCTAAGCACCTAATGGCAGCATATGCACTGAAAAGCAAAGTCCTCTTCTTAACCTGCTGGGTGGATAGTTCACTAGGTAATAAGAACATAAGAACGGCCATACCAGCTTGGACCAAAGGCCCATCTAGCCCAGTATCTTGTCTACCGACAGTAGCCAATGCCAGGTGCCCCAGAGGGAATGAACAGAACAGGTAATTATCAAGTGATCCATCCCCTGTTGCCCATTCCCAGCTTCCGGCAAACAGAGGCTGGGGACACCATCCCTGCCCACCCTGGCTAATAGCCACTGATGAACCCATCCTCCAGGAATTGATCTAGTTCAGCGGTTCTCAAACTGTGGGTCAGGACCCCAAAGTGGGTCGCGACCCCCTTTTAATGGGGTTGCCAGGGCTGGCGTTAGACTTGCTGGGGTTCGGGGCTGAAGGCCGAGCCCCACTGCCTGGGGCCGAAGCCAAAGCCTGAGGGATTCAGCCCTGAGTGGCAGGGCTCAGGTTATAGGCCCGCTGGCTGGGGCTGAAGCCCTTGGGTTTCAGCTCTGACCCCTTCCCCGCCCAGGGCAGTGAGAGTCAGGTGGGCTCAGGCGTGGGTCCCCCCTCCTGGGGCCGTGTAGTCATCTTTGTTGTCAGAAGGGGGTCGTGGTGCAATGAAGTTTGAGACCCGCTGGGCTAGTTCTTTTTGAACTCTGTCATGTGTTAAAAGATGCCAGTGGGGGGACAGAAGAGTTTAAATGAGGCAGAACATTGGGAGCCCAAAGGAGGCCCCTTCAATCAGAACAGAACCTTGGTCATTCACAGCTCTCCGAACAACTCAGTCACTGTCACAACGAACACTAGAACAGGCCAGGAACCAGAATCTCCATTCTGCGAGAAGCTCCAACATTTAAAAAAAAACAACCTTCGTTTCGATTTGAAACAGAGACACACAAATTTCTACAAACCGAATTCCTGAACTTTTGCTTCGATAGCGTCAAAACGTTTTGTCTTGACTTTTCAATTATCCAATCTATTTGATATACAGATTAAATCATGTAATATTAAAATGTTACTATATTAAAACCTAAAGAAAATGCATTAAAATTAAATGCTTCCACTATTTGTCAAATACTGATTGAAATCTGCACCTTCCCAGTCATTCGTGTTGTATAGAAAGGTTCTACCATGCAATTTAAAAGGAAGGGTTTTGATCAGGGACTTCATGGCAGGTGGGGGATGGAGTGCCCCAATAATAAGACGACCATGAATGTTTGGGAGAAATGCCAGCTCAATAAAACCTTCAGATTAACAATCTATCACTGAACAGGAAAAACAGAGTAGTGAATGGCAGAGTCCAAACTCTGAATATGAGGAGCAAACCACATGGAGTGGTGCAGGGGGCAGTAATGAGACTCATAAGTTTCATTAATGATCTAGAGTAGGGTTCCCAGCCTTTTCCATACTGGGACCTCCGAGATCCTTCCCTCACCCAGTCAGGACTCTCTCCCATTTAACAACATGGGATAGAGTGGTCCTATTATATGTGCTCATGAACCCCACATAGAGAATCCATGACCTAAAGGATTTAGAGATCACCAGTGATGTACTCTGTGCACCTCACAGACAAACATATTTCCCTGAATCAAGGAAGCAAATTCAGCCATGATCAAGTTTGTCAGTGACACCAAAACCAGAAGGACAAATCCATATGAGAACTGAACCAAACCATGACATAGCCACCAGGGATTGATTAGAAACGTGAGCAAAGCAAGATTCAGTACTTACAAATCCTAAGGCCATCTAGTGGAAACAATCAACAGAATATGGAGGATGGCTGCCGGCAAGCAAATATCAGAAAGATCTAGGGTGAGAACAAGTGGTGAACTCAGTGTAAGCATCAAGTTCAATCTCATTACAAGGGCACAGTTAAGAGTGCTTGTATGTCTCAACTGTGTGTTTCCATAGTTTCAAACATGTGGATTTCTTTTAAAAGGTTTGACCTTAACTCTGAATTGCCCTGGTTTTTAATCTTTTTTCCTCACGTTTTTAATACTACGAAACTTCTGGTAAAGATTTTTTTCCCCCAACCTTAATTTGCAGATAAGTGCTCTCAACCTTAACTGGAGTTTAATAAAGATTTTTGTCTAGGAGGAGGGTTAGTTAAGGGGTAATCAGAGGAAGTAGCACTATGAAAATAGAAAGAAATTAACCAAAAAGAATTTACACTGTAAATCAGTAACAGATCTCCAGACAGCAAGATCTTTTGGCTACAGGGCAGTTTTTCCCAAGGAATCATGGAAATGTAGCATTGGAAGGGCCATAAAGAGCTCATCTAGTCCAGCCCCCTGTGCCGAGGCAGGACCAAGTAAACCTAAACCATCCCTGCCAGATGTTTGTCCAACCTCTTCTTAAAAATCTCCAATGGAGATTCCACAACCTCCTGTGGAAGACTGTTCCAGTACTTAACTATCCTCATAGTTAGAAAGTTTTTCCTAATATATAACCTAAATCTCCTTTGCTGTAGATGAAGCTAATTACTACTTGTCCTATTTTCAGCGGACATGGAGAAAAATAGACCATCCTCTTTATAACTGCCCTTAACATATTTGAAGGTCCCCTCTCAGTCTTCTTTCTCCAGTTTGTCCAAATCTTTCTTGAAGTGTGGTACCCAAAACTGAACACAGTACTCCAGCTAAAGCCTCACCAGTGCCACACAGATCAGGATAATTACTTCCCGTGTGTTATATTCAAAACTCCTATTAAGACACTCCAGAATTATCTTAGCCTTTTTTGCAACTACATCACATTGTTGACTCTCATTCATTTTGTGGTCAACTATAACCCCTCCAGATCCTTTTCTGTAGAACTATCACCTATTGTTATTCTCCATTTTATAGTTGTGCATTTGATTTTTCCTTCCCAAGTGCAATACTTTGCACTTGTCTTTGCTGAATTTCAGCTTGTTGATTTCAGACCAATTCTCTCATATATCAAGGTCATTTTGAATTTTAATCCTGTCCTTCCAAGTGCTTGCAACCCTCAGTCTTGGCATCATCCACAAATTTTATAAGTATCCTCTCCACTCCATTATCCAAGTCATGAATGAAAATATTGAATAGTGCCGGACCCAAGCCAGACTACTGCAGGACCCCACTAGGTAAGTCCTCCCAGTTTGACAGCTAACTATTGATATCTGCTCTTTGAGTAGTTATGCAATCACCTCATAGTAAATTTCATCACCACCACATTTCCCTAGTTTGCTTATGAGAATGTCACATGAGACTGTCTCAAAAGCCTGATTAAAATCAAGAGGTATCACATCTACAGCTTCCCCACACCCATTAAGTCAGTAACACTGCTAAAGGAGGAAATTAGGTTGGAACGTTTAGAAAACAGATTAGGAAAGTGATAGAAGTCACATGACTAAGCATCCAGTGACGGAATAAACCTACTGGAGTCCAAATCCTCGGAATATTTTGCAGAGAATAATCTTGAACTGGCAGAGGCTTGTCTGGGCACTCAGACACTGCAGTGATGGAAGCTATATAAGCTCACAGATCGATATATTCAACTAATACTTCTGAACTACTGTGCCTAAGAAATCAAGAGCTACAGCGCTGTACAAAACAGGTTCCTTTATTTCAGAGACAACAGTAATTCGTCCCAAAGCAAAGGGACATGAGTTATGAAGCAGCTGACAGACTTTCAAGGCAGGAATTGTGACTGGCACCAAAGGGCTGCTTGTCTAAATGAAATTCCACAGTCGACTTATATGCATGATGCGCCTTTCCTCATGCTCCTGCCCTGAGCACTGCATCTGGATGGAAGCCAGGGGAAAGTCTCCCATCCGAACTGTCCCGATCAAGAGAGAGCCTCTAGGATGGCACGCTCCGCTTAACGATGCGTCCTTCTTTATCGATGGCGAAGTTGTAGTTGCGAGGATTATCCAGGCACTCTTCGATTCGCTCATCCAGGTTTTCAGGGGTGATGAAATTTCTGGCTTCCTCCTAAAATCAATGAAAGGTGGAAGCCAACTCTCAGTGCGTGCAGCATTTGTGCCCACTGAGGCAGGTGATTAGACACAGAACATGGAATGAGACTGTGTTTCAGGACAGAGGGGTCAGGGCTCTGCACTCTGACATGCTCCATTTGCTCTGATCTGATGCCAGGGTGGAGCTGACGAAACAGGCATGAACTGGAGAGGGATGAGCACCCCCAGAAATTCTCCTTTAGCGTCTCACCCAAACTCCAGTCTCAATTCAAACCCAGTGGAGCATGCACAGTTACTACCCCACAGGGCAGCTGCTCCTGTAACTTGTGTTTATGGGGCCTGGAGTGGCTCTTCCAGCAGCTCTGAGGTTCTCAACCCTCATTCAGGAAGACAAAGCCTGGAGACTGCAACAAAGATTCTCATTATACCTCAAGAGGGGCTCAGGACTTATCAGAAGCAAAGGAGAGCTTGGCACTGTAATACTCTTATTGAGGAAACCCTGGAAACACATGGATCCCCATCTCCCACCCAAATTTATTCCCCAACCCGCTCTCAAAGGTCTCAGGCAGGACATCCTTATTGCATTCCAAGATCATCAAGGCTACTCCTTGAGGCAGCTGGGAAGGCAGGAGTTTGCCACAGAGCAATGAAATTCCCTTCTCCCCTCTCCAGGGTGTGAGCCTGGTGCCTCCACAGAACTCCCAACCCCTGGGTACCAAACAGAGCAGCAGGTGGCAGCGGTTACAATTTGAGGGGTTCACAAAGTCACCTAACACAGTGATCACTGCCCTCAAACTCAAGCCTTCCATACCTGCAACTGTAGGACCTCTCTCTCCTTCTGCTTAAGAAAATCCTCCATTAACCTGGCACGGTTGAGGGCTCCTTGTAACTTATGGTCCTGCAATTCTTCCTCCTCTCTTCTAAGTCGCTCCTCCCTGTCACATGACCACAAGAGAAATGGGATACTGGTGAGCCCTCCTCAGAACATCGGGAGGCACAGCACAGCAGCCTCGCAGGGAAACATTTAATGTTCAAGTGAAACCTGCCAGACGAGGATGGTGAAGCAAGGTAGGCCTAGCAGTAGGTGATGGGGTGGTGAAAAGTTCAGCATGACAGATATGGGGCCTGAAGTCCTAGCTATTCACAGAACAGGGATAGCTTGGGCAACAACAATGAAAATTCTCCTCATACATACCTAGCATAACTAATGCAACAGGGGTACAAAAGGAGAGAGAATTCAGTGAAAGAAAAAAAAAAAGAGTCACCAAAAGGGGTGATTTTTACATTCATATTCTCCATATCAATTCTTTTTTCATCAAGCCACCATGAAAAATTCAGATCATGCTGAGAGTTTATAATCTCTGGTTTGGTTTTTGCCATTTCAATGAGATTACAACAAAATAAAGGTTTCGAGCTCCTATTTAAAGGTGTCCTCAAATGTAATCATAATCCCGTCCAGAATAAAAAAGGGGAGGATACAGTTCAGTCTCTATGATCCAGCCATTAAAGGAGCCATTTATTGCCAGCTGTGCTGGTGTTGCAAGAGGGACATTTGTCTGGCTAGCAAGTGTTCTGACACCAAACCCATTTTGTACAGAGGGCTGAACTGCCAGCAGCTAGTAATACCTCTTAGTACAGTGGCCTGGGCTGGATTTAAGCTAGAGGTAGAAGGCTCCAGAAGCCATTAGCCTACCTCAGAAGTCATCTCTTCAAGAAACAATCAGTTTAGCAAGCTTGTGACTTGATTACCGACTATAAGCATGTACATGGGGAACAAATATTTAATAAAGGGCACTTCAGTCTAGCAGAGAAAAGTGTTTACACGATCCAAAGACTGGAAGTTGAAGCTAGACAAATTCAGACTAAAAATAAGGCTGAGGAGGAGGAAGAAGGGCTCAGGGAAGTAGAGCAGTCAATGGGAGCAGAGGGAAACCTTCCCATAGTTGGGACCCTCCTTCCAGATGGTGCTGGGGTTACCTCTCGCACTGAGGTTGCCTCTCCGGGGGAGGGAACTCGAGTTTCTAGGAAAAGGCAGGTGTTAGTAATGGGAGATTCGATTATTAGAAATGTAGATAGCTGGGTCTGTGATGACCGGGAGAACCGTATGGTGACTTGCCTGCCTGGTGCGAAGGTTGCGGATCTCTCGAGGCATCTAGATAGACTTATGTGTAGTGCTGGGGAGGAGCCGGTGGTCGTGGTACATGTAGGTACCAATGACATAGGGAAGGGTAGGAGAGATGTCCTGGAAGCCAAATTTAGGCTGCTAGGGAAGAGACTGAAATCCAGGACCTCTATGGTGGCATTTTCAGAAATGCTCCCAGTTCCACGCGCAGGGCCAGGTAGGCAGGCAGAGATTCAGAGTCTCAATGCGTGGATGAGACGATGGTGTAGAGAGGAGGGGTTCACGTTCATTAGGAACTGGGGAAACTTCTGGGATGGGAGGAGCCTATACAGGAGAGATGGGCTCCACCTAAACCAAAGTGGAACCAGACTGCTGGCACTAAACATTAAAAAGGTTGTAGAGCAGTTTTTAAACTAGGAGATGGGGGAAAGCCGACTGCTGCAGAGGAGCGTGTGGATCGGACACAGACTTCTCTTAGGGGAGAGTCTGATGATAGAGAATCTCCAGGTTATAGTCAGGAGCAGAGGAATGAGAAGTATAATGTAAGGGCTGGATCAGATGATAAACAGTCACATAAAAAAGAATCTGGCACATCAGAAAAAGGTAGGCTAATAAACAGGGACAAGTTTTTAAAGTGCTTGTACACAAATGCCAGAAGTCTAAATAATAAGATGGGTGAACTAGAGTGTCTTGTGATAAAGGAGGATATAGATATAATAGGCATCACAGAAACCTGGTGGACTGAGAGCAATCAATGGGACACAATCATTCCGGGGTACAAAATATATCGGAAGGACAGAACAGGCCGTGCAGGGGGAGGAGTGGCACTATATGTTAAAGAAAGTGTAGATTCAAATGAAGTAAAAATCTTAAGCGAATCCACAGGTTCCATAGAGTCTCTATGGATAGAAATTTCATGCTCTAGTAAAAATATAACAGTAGGGATCTATTATCGACCACCTGACCAGGACAGTAATAGTGATGATGAAATGCTAAGGGAAATTAGAGAGGCTATCAAAATTAAGAACCCAATAATAGTGGGGGATTTCAATTATCCCCATATTGACTGGGAACATTTCACTTCAGGACGAAATGCCGAGATAAAATTTCTCGATACTTTAAATGACTGCTTCATGGAGCAGCTGGTATGGGAACCCACACGGGGAGAGGCGACTCTAGATTTAATCTTGAGTGGAGCACAGGAGCTGGTCCAAGAGGTAACTATAGCAGGACCGCTTGGAAATAGTGACCATAATACAATAGCATTCAACATCCCTGTGAGGGGAAGAACATCTCAACTGCCCAACACTGTGGCCTTTAATTTCAAAAGGGGGAACTATACAAAAATGAGGGGGTTAGTTAGACAAAAGTTAAAAGGTACAGTGACTAAAGTGAAATCCCTGCAAGTTGCGTGGGCCCTTTTTAAAGACACCATAATAGAGGCCCAACTTCAATGTATACCCCAAATTAAGAAAAACAGTAAGAGAACTAAAAAAGAGCCACCGTGGCTTAACAACCATGTAAAAGAAGCAATGAAAGATAAAAAGACTTCCTTTAAAAAGTGGAAGTCAAATCCTAGTGAGGCAAATAGAAAGGAGCACAAACACTGCCAACTTAAGTGCAAGAGTGTAATAAGAAAAGCCAAAGAGGAGTTTGAAGAACGGCTAGCCAAAAACTCCAAAGGTAATAACAAAATGTTTTTTAAGTACATCAGAAGCAGGAAGCCTGCTAAACAACCAGTGGGGCCCCTTGATGATCAAAATTCAAAAGGAGCGCTTAAAGATGATAAAGTCATTGCGGAGAAACTAAATGGATTCTTTGCTTCAGTCTTCACGGCTGAGGATGTTAGGGAGATTCCCAAACCTGAGCTGGCTTTTGTAGGTGACAAATCTGAGGAACTGTCACAGATTGAAGTGTCACTAGAGGAGGTTTTGGAATTAATTGATAAACTCAACATTAACAAGTCACCGGGACCAGATGGCATTCACCCAAGAGTTCTGAAAGAACTCAAATGTGAAGTTGCGGAACTATTAACTAAGGTTTGTAACCTGTCCTTTAAATCGGCTTCGGTACCCAATGACTGGAAGTTAGCTAATGTAACGCCAATATTTAAAAAGGGCTCTAAGGGTGATCCCGGCAATTACAGACCGGTAAGTCTAACGTCGGTACCGGGCAAATTAGTTGAAACAATAGTAAAGAATAAAATTGTCAGACACACAGAAAAACAAACTCTTGAGCAATAGTCAACATGGTTTCTGTAAAGGGAAATCGTGTCTTACTAATCTATTAGAGTTCTTTGAAGGGGTCAACAAACATGTGGACAAGGGGGATCCGGTGGACATAGTGTACTTAGATTTCCAGAAAGCCTTTGACAAAGTCCCTCACCAAAGGCTCTTACGTAAATTAAGCTGTCATGGGATAAAAGGAAAGGTCCCTTCATGGATTGAGAACTGGTTAATGGACAGGGAACAAAGGGTAGGAATTAATGGTAAATTCTCAGAATGGAGAGGGGTAACTAGTGGTGTTCCCCAAGGGTCAGTCCTAGGACCAATCCTATTCAATTTATTCATAAATGATCTGGAGAAAGGGGTAAACAGTGAGGTGGCAAAGTTTGCAGATGATACTAAACTACTCAAGATAGTTAAGACCAAAGCAGATTGTGAAGAACTTCAAAAAGATCTCACAAAACTAAGTGATTGGGCAACAAAATGGCAAATGAAATTTAATGTGGATAAATGTAAAGTAATGCACATTGGAAAAAATAACCCCAACTATACATACAACATGATGGGGGCTAATTTAGCTACAACGAGTCAGGAAAAAGATCTTGGAGTTATCGTGGATAGTTCTCTGAAGATGTCCACGCAGTGTGCAGAGGCGGTCAAAAAAGCAAACAGGATGTTAGGAATCATTAAAAAGGGGATAGAGAATAAGACTGAGAATATATTATTGCCCTTATATAAATCCATGGTACGCCCACATCTCGAATACTGTGTACAGATGTGGTCTCCTCACCTCAAAAAAGATATTCTAGCACTAGAAAAGGTTCAGAAAAGAGCAACTAAAATGATTAGGGGTTTAGAGAGGGTCCCATATGAGGAAAGATTAAAGAGGCTAGGACTCTTCAGTTTGGAAAAGAGAAGACTAAGGGGGGACATGATAGAGGTATATAAAATCATGAGTGATGTTGAGAAAGTGGATAAGGAAAAGTTATTTACTTATTCCCATAATACAAGAACTAGGGGTCACCAAATGAAATTAATAGGCAGCAGGTTTAAAACAAATAAAAGGAAGTTCTTCTTCACGCAGCGCACAGTCAACTTGTGGAACTCCTTACCTGAGGAGGTTGTGAAGGCTAGAACTATAACAATGTTTAAAAGGGGACTGGATAAATTCATGGTGGCTAAGTCCATAAATGGCTATTAGCCAGGATGGGTAAGAATGGTGTCCCTAGCCTCTGTTCGTCAGAGGATGGAGATGGATGGCAGGAGAGAGATCACTTGATCGTTGCCTTTTAGGTTCACTCCCTCAGGGGCACCTGGCATTGGCCACTGTCGGTAGACAGATACTGGGCTAGATGGACCTTTGGTCTGACCCGGTACGGCCTTTCTTATGTTCTTATGTTCATTTTTCACTGTAAGGGTAATTAACCATTGGAACAACTTACCAACGATTGTGGTGGACAATCTCCATCATGGACAATTTTTAAATCAAAGGTATTTTTCTAAAAGATCTGCTATAGGAGTTATTTTGGGGAAGTTCTATGGCCTGTGCTATACAGGAGGTCAGACTAGATGATCACACTCCAAGGCCAGAAGGGACCAACATCTAAGAATCTATGAATTCACATGCTCTCTGAATCACAGACCAGAGAAGGCTCCTAAGACCCTTTCGGGGGTGGGATCACAGCCTCCCTGCGTACCTCTGGCATCTCAAATGGTTTCATCGCACTGAAGCGGCACTCCAAGCCCTTCCTGCAGCAGGCCTGAGGGCCATTTCTCACCTTTTTTTCCGCAGCCGCTCGTTCTCAGCATTGTTCCATGCCATCAGCTTCCGGTGCTCCTCCATTGCCTCCTCCCCACCCTCTTTATCAAGGCGCTCCTGACGCTTCTTCTGCAATACCTCTTGCTTGAACTCCGCCCTGGGAGAGAGGAAAGAAAGGCCCTAAGCATGGCACAGTCACATCAACATTGCTTTTCATGGGATTACCAATGCTTCTGTCTTGGGAGATGGATTCTAAAGCAGGTCTTTTACCAGCTAGCGGCCTTCACCTGCCACTGGGCCATGACACCACTAGAAGGCTTGAACTGACGACTTCCAGACAGTCACCTGACAGTGCCATTTCCCTTTCCAAATGTTGGAGTGGGGTTGGGGTGTCTTTAAAACCTGGAATTCTGAACATGTATAAGGCTTTTTTCCCCTCACACTCCTGCTAAGGTTTACAAGGGTCCTTTCAGCAAGGCAGCCTACAGGCCAGCCCTGTACACATGCCCGCCCACTGGTTTCAACAATAGAAGTCATCACACCCAACCCTATCGTACATCTCGACTCCTCTCCAGGAGCCGAAGCAGTAGTTCTGGGGAGTGATGAACGAACACGCACACATACACACACCCGGTCTGGACCTACCACCTCATTGCTCCCCGGGCATGGGCAGAGGGAAGAACGGGCATGTTAGGAGACCACCCCGGCTCCCCAGCCCCGTGCAGGGTAGGTCAGTGGTTCTCAAACTTTTGTACTGGTGACCCCTTCCACACAGCAAGCCTCTGAGTGCGACCCCCCCACTTTATAAATTAAAAACACTCTTTATCTATTTAAAGCCATTATAAATGCTGGAGGCAAAGCGGGGGTTGGGGTGGAGGGTGACAGCTCACGACCCCCCCCCCCATGTAATAACCTCGTGACCCCTTGAGGGGTCCCAACCCCCAGTTTGTGATCCCCTGGGGCGGAGTGACCAGACAGTAAGTGTGAAAAATCGGGACAGGAGGGGCGTGAGAGTGTGTGTGTGTGGGGAGGGGGGGTTATAGGCACCTATATAAGACAAAGCCCCTTATAGCCGGACTGTGCCTATGAACTCCGGACCCCCTAGCGCAGGGGGAGGCACGGGGCTGCCCTCTGGGTCCCGGCGCTCCCGGGCTCGGGGCCTGGGGAAATGACACCCCCCCCCGCCCGCGGACCCCGCGTGCAGCGGACGGACCTGAGCGCCTGCAGCACGAGCCGGTGGTGCCGGTAGCGCTCGCTCACCACCAGCAGCTCGGCCGGGTCCACGGGCGGCGGCACCTTCAGCCGCCCGGCCTTGGACTTGGCGGGCGGGTCGTGGCGGGACTTGCGGCCCCGGGCCGGCACCAGCAGCGGCAGCGGCCGGCGGCTCAGCGGGGCCCAGCAGCGGCGCAGCGCGGGCAGCATGGCGGCCCCACCGACCTCCGGCTGGGCGCCGCCATGGACCTGACCCCTCGCCCGGAAGCGGATGCGGGAGGCCGGCTCTGGGCCTGAGGGGGGGGGTTGCAGGGGCATGATGGGAAATGTAGTTCTTTCCGGGCCGGCAACTGGCGGGAGCGGGGCAGAGTCAGCCCCGCCCAGGGGCCAGGCCCCGCCCCCTGGGTCTCTGTCTCCTCAGCCTCCGCTCCCGCCCCTCCCCCCCAGGGCTGCACCACGGCTCAGGGCCGGGCTCCTGCTTCCCCCCCCGGGCTGCCCCACGGCCGGGCTCCTGCTTCACCCCCTCCCCCCAGCCCTGCCCCACTTCTCAGGGCCGGGCTCCTGCGCCCCCCCCCCCAGGCCTGCCCCACGGCTCAGGGCTGGGATCCTGCTTTCCCCCCAGGGCCGGGCTCCTGCTGCCCCCAGGCCTGCCCCACGGCTCAGGGCCAGGGTCCTGCGTCCCCCCTCCCCCCACAGGGCTGCCCCACAGCTCGGGGCCAGGCTCCTTCTTCCCCCAGGCCTGCCCCACGGCTCAGGGCCAGGGTCCTGCGTCCCGTCCCCCCCCCAGGGCTGCCCCACGGCTCGGGGCCGAGCTCCTGCTGCCCCCCAGGCCTGTCTCACCACCCCTGGCCCGGCCCGGCCCACCACTTAGAACCAGGCTCCTGCTGCCTCCCGGGCCTGCCCCAGTGCTCAGGGGAGGTGACCATTGCTCCTCGGAGAGAAGCAGCCCAAGGAGCTGCACAAAACTGTGGTGGGAAAAGCGAGCCAGGCAAGAGTGACAAAGGATGGGACCGCTCCCCAACAGAGGGCAGGATGCTGCAGTGCATCACCTCAGCAACACGAGCCACCACACGCACACCATGCCTGGCCTCCGCCCTACCCTGGCTCCCCACGGAATAGCCAGCCCCAGTCACAGGCTAGGGCCTAATCATCTAGGTCAGTGGTTCTTGGCTTGCAGGCCACTTGTGGCCCAGTCAGCACAGCTGCAGCCCACGTGACATCCTCAGGGCCGTAACTAGGGCAGGAGGGGCACCTGTCCTGGGCGCAGAGCCAGCATGGTTTGTGTTTGTACAAAAATGGGGTGGTGCAGGATTAGGCCCACCGGCATCAGCCCCTCTGCCAGGATCAAGCCCAGCAGCATCAGCCCCCCCAACACACACCTCCTCCCAGCAGTGTCAGGGCCAGCAGCCTCAGCAGGAGGCCAGGGTGTTCAGCGCCCCCCGTCCCTACAGGATCGTGTGTCCAGTGACTCTGGCAGAGCAGGTTCCCTGGCACTAGGACTGCAGTGACAGGCAGGCTGCAAGGCAGAGCTACCTGCAGTCACAGTAAGAGACCAGCGGGCATGGGAAGGTGGGTGCAAGGAGTTAGGGCTACAGGGAGTGGGTGCAGCCTGTGCATTGGGGACAAACTCTAGGTGAGGGGACTGGTGGCAGTCCCTGGCTGGGGGGGGGGGGGGGGGGCTAGATACTGGGGCAGTTGCTGGGAGGTGCTAGGGGGCAGTTCCTGGAGGGGCCGTTCTCCCCTGGACAGGCCATTCTGTCCTAGACAGGGCATCCTGTATCTGCAGAGCAGGCACATGTGCCAGCCCGCTGTTGTGGGGTCTGGATGCTGGTGGGACAGTCCCTGTCTGGGGAGGAGCTGGAGGGCAGTCCCTGGGTGGAGGGGCTGGGTGCATGGGGACAGTCTCTGGCTCAGGGGGCTCCCCATCTTTGCAGGCAAGCTCCACAGCCGTGCTCTCTGGGCACTAAGCCATGCTGCTGTTGGCAGCAGTGTGGAAGTGAAGGTGGCAATACACTTTGCCATGTCACCATTACAGTAAAAGTCACTGGAGTTATCCTGGTTTTATACTGATGCAGCTGAGAGCAGAATATGGCTCTAAGTTTGTAAGTTGTTTTGGGAAATGTGTGGATGTAAGGTGCTACATAAATTGGCTTGGAAATGTGAGGGTGTTATTTCTCAGAAATGTTGAAATCTAGTTCCAAGAATTTTTGCCTCATTTTAATTGACACATTTTTTACATGAGCAGTAAATTAAAACAATCCTTCATTACCAACTGTTTTTTATTTATAAAGCAATCAGTATAGAGATTGAGAGTCCCAGCTGATTTAGAATAAATCGTATTTGACCACTGTAATTCATATTAATTTCAGTGTAACTGACTGCCACATAGAACGGATAGCAAAACAGAGACGTTGTCAGCGAGTGAAACTCTCGGTATGTATTTAAACTCTGTGTACATGGTGATTGACAGTGGACTTATTCACATTTGGTTTTGGGTGGAAGAATTCATACCTACCTGCTCCTTATATCTATTATGACTTTGGTTTTGGGCACTGCACCTTTAATGACATTACTTCACTGCTGCAGAAACAGCTACCACTTCATGGCAGATGTAACCTGCTACAGACAAAAGATACCCTCTTTGGGCTGTCTTAGGTATGTATATGAAGCCCATTACCACAGTATCTTCACAATCTCTAATGTATTTGGCCTCACAACACCCCAATAGGGCAGTGCTGCTATTTGTACAGAGAGGAAACTGAGTCACAGAGAGACGAAGTGACGTGCCCAAGGTCACACAGGAAGGGCTTTAACCTGGGTCTCCCAAGTCCCAGACTAGTACTCTAACCACTAGATCATGTTTCCTTTTGTTATCTTCCCAAGAACTTTACCATTGCTCTTTCTTATTTTCTTAATATGAATGTGAGAATGTTGCCTTTTGTGAAAAAAAAACTATCATCAAACCTTTCCTGATATTTGTATCTCGGTGAACGAAGGGCCGTACATAGGGCGTTTTCTCACATTTTGAATCAAGTTTGGCCGAATATTCCAGCACTTAGCCAGAAGGCTGAACTACCCAGAAAGCAGTTCAGGGAGGGCCAGGAATTACCAATAAAGGGCTTTGTGACTTGACTCTTGTACAAAAAAAATCAGTGCATGCTTAAAACTGGTTGATGGGGCTGGAGATTCATTTATTTTTATTTTTTTAAGACATAGGTAAGGTCATAAATGTGGATGGAATTGTATATATAGCAAAATAAAGTATTTTATTCAACATGATGGAATTACACAAGTGCGTAAAGAACTCCA
Source organism: Mauremys mutica (assembly GCF_020497125.1). Lineage (NCBI taxonomy): Eukaryota > Metazoa > Chordata > Testudines > Geoemydidae > Mauremys > Mauremys mutica. The sequence goes on along the minus strand of NC_059076.1, from coordinate 135,572,108 downwards.
GACAGGGCCTCGTTCTGGTTGGGTGATGGGTCGGGGGCATTTCTCAAACATTACACCATTATCCACGTTCCCAGCATTCAAGTGCAGTCAGCCAAGATGTTCATAAGAATTCTTTAACGGTCAGATACATGGAATCTACAGACACACCATCATGTTGCAAAGGAAATGACTGAAAAGCCAGTGGGGCTGGCAAGCATTTCGGAAAGAGTCTGTGGAAGGGCTCACTTCTTCTTCTGTAGTTGTCTCGCCAGCATGTCAGCCTGTTTGGCAACAAAGACATTTTTTTTTAAATCCCACAATTTATTGGGCCTGATTCTCCATTTAATTGCATTTGATTGATCTCAGACCATTTGTTCAGCATCTAGCACAGTGGAGTTGTGATCCACAGTCGGGGCAGTACAAATAATAAATAATTTTCCCAGTCTTTCAAATGCTGAATGTTTTTCTGTCTAAGTGGCACTCCACCCATTATGTCTGGCTTTCATTACTCCTTCAAATCTTTCCTTTCAAGACTTACATCTTCCAATTAACTTTCTACCACTCACCTACCCCTCCTTGCCTGACTGTGCTCCCTAAAAATTCATTATTATTATATGTATATTAAGGAAACAACAGAGGCCACATTCAGATACCCCCATGATAGGAGCAATGTAAGAACTTGAATAACCTGGACGTTTTATCTCTTGAGCTCTTCCTATCCGAACACTTGTCCTGGCCATGATTCTGAACTTTTCACAGGAGATGCCCAGCATCTTGCTAGATCTTTACGTTCTTTTGGGCAGACAGCTGTGTTTGTTGTTTGTCTTTAAAAGCCTTGGTATTAGAGATAGAAAATACTTCTAATCATTGACAATACCGGATTGTTCACTACTGCCCCCACTTTTGTCTCCTCTGCTAAATGCTGAGGCACTCTGGTAGCTACTGGGGAAGGTTGCTTGTTGTTCTTACCAGCAGCGTGTTCACAATGGTTTTCCTTGGGCTCCTCAGATAAGCACACTCTTCCCCATCACAGAGTTTGATTTCTTCTGAAGCCTGAACTCACAAACAAAACAAATACATTTCCGGGATTGGGTGGCTTCATGGTCTTTCATCCCTAAATTGTATCCAGCCCTGCTCTGTCATAAAGACATTTATATTCACAGTTAGGGGGAAAGAAACAAGGGATATAAACTCTCATGCTGTGGAGCATAAGCCAGAATGAGCAGATGACAAACTTTCACTATGGACTGGTTATTACATAATTGTCCACTAGAGAGTGTCTTGTACTTTCCTCTGAAGCACTGGTACTGGCCAATTTGAGAGTCAGGATTTTGGACTAGAATGAGTGACCAGTCTGATCTGATACAGCAATTCCTATAACCCTAGAAGTGGAAGCGTTACCATCCAATGGCTGTTTGGTGTCCTGTGTGAAATGAGTTAGTAGCCTCAGTGTGGGACCTATAGGGTATTTTTCTGTTAACAGAGCTACGGCATTAGCTCATATTTCTCTGTTACCTCTTCAAGCCTTTCCAATGTGCATGAAATTTGCTGTGCTTTAATGTCTGGATATTGGATGGTGACGAAATTCAGTCAATGCATATTAAGGGGGGAAAAGTCCCCCAAACGGCTGAACTCAAGATGGAACCCTTCACATGGATCTGCCTTGAAGGGCAGCTGACATACTGCAGGAAAGGAGGAAATGGTGCATGCCTTAAAGCTAGCATGGGAGAGCACTAAAGACTGTCCAACTTTGGCTCTCTCCCAGTTGTTGTCTCTTCCCAGTTGTGTCTGTTAAGATGCCCCAGCTGTGCAGATCAGAAGAACCCTGAGCCTTGGGACGGTTCAGATCCTGATCTGTGTCTGAAGGCCGTGTGCTCTGGGTGGTGAGCACAGGGCTGGGAAATGGCGATGAAAGGTTTCTCTCTATGTATGTCAGCATTTTCATTAAGGACCTGATCCTCAGAGGTGCTGAGCACCCACAATTCCCACTGGATCCCATGTGGATGCTCAGCACCTCCCAGGATCAGTCCTTAAATTAGGGCTGCAGAACAAGATGTATTTAGAATGTACTGTGGGCTTTCAAGTAATATGGACGATCCCCCTAGGGAAAGGCTGGAACTCACCTCTGGAGTCTGTGGCAAATCTAGTTCTCTTTTCCCTCCGGGATACCAGCCGTGGGACCAGTGCTGAGCTCTCGACAGGTGGGTGCTGACTACTAGCACTACAAAGAGCAAGAGCAGGAGAGGTCGTTGACATGCCATGGCGCTGTCTGGCTGAGTGGGGAGATCCTGCAAGGAGAAGGGAGGAGCGAGTCAGACATGGCCTGGGAGCAGTCAGCGGAGGAAAAAGTCCCACAGCGTGCGTGGTTCTAGAGCCATATGGCAGGCAGCACCTCATTTCCTAGCATACAGTGCAGGGCGCGCACAGGCAGCATGGCCTGGTGGGAAGAGATTGGAACAGGGAGCCTGGGTTCTCTTCCCAGCTCTCCTGCTAGGTGACCCTAGGCAGGTTGCTGTGTGTCTGGGTTCCTCACCTGTATAATTTGGATAACACTCACCTGCCTGGCAGGGTGGTTGTGAAGTCCAACTGGTTAACATCAGTAACAGGCTACGTGGCCCTCAGATGAAAGACACTTGGCTTCTAAAGGGACTAAGGATAGCGTTAGCTCAAGACCTATGGGCAGATCTGTCCAAAAGAGCTAATGTGCTCTGGGATGCGTAAACAGGGGACTCTCGAGTAGGAGTAGAGAAATTATTTTACCTCTATTTGGCACTGGTGCGACTACTGCGGAAATACTGTGTCTAGTTCTGGTGCCCACCCATTCAGGAAGGATGTTGATAAATTGCAGAGGGTTCAGAGAAGAGCCACGAGAATGATTAAAGGATTAGAAAACCTGCCTTATAGCAATAGACTCAAGGAGTTCAATTTATTTAGCTCAATAAAGAGAAGGTTAAGGGGTGACTTGATTACAATCTATAAGAGGGGTGGCCAAAATTACTGATCCTCCGAGCCACGTACGACAATCTTCAGAAGTTTGAGAGCCGGGGGTGCCTGCCGAGGCTCGGGGCTTCAGCCTTGTGCGGAGGGAGGTCTTGGGGATCAGGGCTGGAGCCTCACTCATGCTGAAGCCCCAAGCCCCGGCAGGTGCACGCTGCAAGGCTGAAGCCCTGAGACACCCCACCTCCCCGCTGGACAAAAGCCAGAGGTGACGTGTGGCTGAGAGATGTAGGGTCTTGTGCCCCTCCCCAATTTTTGCCAGAGTTTTCTGGGCCCACTCGGTGACGTGGTGTCGCTGGGCCCCCTCTCTGCACAGCAGCTGCAGGAGCCGGCAAGCTGGAAGCTGCGGCTGTGGGGAGACTGGAGAGGCAGCAGCAAACAGCTGGGCACAGCGGGGAGGGGCCGCTAAGGATAAGGGGTGTGCGCGCATTGGGGTCATGACTCATGCTATTGGGGGGGCCCAAATCTTTATATTGTGCCCCCCCTCAGCAGGCACCAGTCGCCTCTGACAGAAGCTCCTAGACCCACCACCCTACTGCAGGGCAGAAGCCCTGAGCTCTCCCCCCAGTGTGGTAGGCAGAGAATGGGAAGCTTTATAAAAGAGCGGCAGTTTGGCCACCCCTGGTCTATAAGTACCTACAAGGGGAACAAATATTTGACAATGGGCTCTTAAGACTAGCCGAGAAAGGCATAACACGATCCAATGGCTGGAAGTTGGAGCTAGACACATTCAAATCGGAAATAAGATGTACATTTTTCACAGTGAGGGTAATTCACATTTGGAACATTCTCCATCACTGACAAATTTTAAGTCAAGATTGGATGTTTTTCTAGAAGATCTGCTCTAGGAATTATTTTGGGGACGTTCCCTGGCCTGTGTTCTACAAGAGGTCAGATGAGATGATCACAAGGGGCCGTTCTGGCCTGAAGACTCTCTTAATCTGATGGCACTCGCAGCCTGTGCTGCCTCCTCCCAGATGTCCCTCATTGGGTCTCCCTGGGTCCTGCCTTCAACTAAGCAATCCTGGAAGGGACTGATAACTGCACTAAAACTTACACCAGTGCAAAGCAAATGGGCTACTCTGGATTTATCCCAGCACCTTTGAAACCCCAATGGCATTACTCTGGATTTACACTGGTCTCTCTGAAACCCCACTGGGTCAGTGGCCCAACTCTGGATTTACACTTGTGTAACGGAGAGCAGGATTGGGCCCCTAGTGTTGGGGCATTTGCACTGGCTGGGGAAAGGGAGGAGTTACTGATCCAAGAGGTCTTTCCCCAGGGTTCTGTGGTGCAGGTTTGAGAGAGCAGGGCAAAGCGAAAGCTCTGAACGTGCTCCATTGCACCTGTACGGCCAAGCCCTGCAGTCAGCTTTGCTCCCTGACTCTGGTGCCATCCCTTTGTTGGCAGCTTCCTGGATTTGTTAGGTGGAGCTGTGCTCACATACTGGTCAATGGTACAGCAGAACCTCAGAGTTATGAATTGACCAGTCAATCTCACACCTCATTTGGAACCAGACGTATGCAATCAGGTAGTAGCAGTGACCAAAAAAAAACAAAAAACACCACGCAATTTTTTTAGAATGATCATACTGGGTCCATCCATCCAGTATCCTGTTTGCTGACAGTGGCCAATGCCAGGTGCCCCAGAGGGAGTGAACCTAACAGGTAATGATCAAGTGATCTCTCTCCTGCCATCCATCTCCACCCTCTGATAAACAGAGGCTAGGGACACCATTCCTTACCCATCCTGGCTAATAGCCATTAACAGACTTAACCTCCATGAATTTATCCAGTTCTCTTTTAAACCCTGTTATAGTCCTAGCCTTCACAACCTCCCCAGGCAAGGAGTTCCACAAGTTGACTGTGCTCTGTGTGAAGAACAACGTCCTTTTATTTGTTTTAAACCTGCTGCCCACTCTTTTTGAAGTTCTTCACAGTCTGCTTTGATCTTAACTATCTTGAGCAGTTTAGTATCATCTGCAAACTTTGCCACCTCACTGTTTACCCCTTTCTCCAGATCATTTATGAATAAGTTGAATAGGATTGGTCCTAGGACTGACCCTTGGGGAACACCGCTAGTTACCCCTCTCCATTCTGAGAATTTACCATTTATTCCTACCCTTTGTTCCCTGTCTTTTAACCAGTTCTCAATCCATGAAAGGTTCTTCCCTCTTATGCCATGACAACTTAATTTACGTAAGAGCCTTTGGTGAGGGACCTTGTCAAAGTCTTTCTGGAAATCTAAGTACACCATGTCCATGGATCCCCCTTGTCCACATGTTTGTTGACCCCTTCAAAGAACTCTAATAGATTAGTAAGACATGATTTCCCTTTACAGAAACCATGTTGACTTTTGCCCAACGATTTATGTTCTTCTAGGTGTCTGACAATTTTATTCTTCACTATTGTTTCAACAAATTTGCCCAGTACTGACATTAGACTTACTGGTCAGTAATTGCTGGGATCACCTCTAGAGCTCTTTTTAAATATTGGCCTTACATTAGCTATCTTCCAGTCATTGGGTACAAAAGCTGATTTAAAGGGCAGGTTACAAACCATAGTTAATAGTTCTGCAATTTCACATTTGAGTTCTGTACAGTGTTAAAAATGCAAACTATTGAAAAAATATAGGGAAAGCAGCATTTTTCTTCTGCATAGTAAAGTTGCAAAGCTGTATTAAGTCAATGTTCAGTTGTAAACTTTTGAAAGAACCACCATAACGTTTTGTTCAGAGTTACGAACATTTCAGAGTAACGAACAACCTCCATTCCTGACGTGTTCGTAACTGAGGTTCTACTGTATTCTCAAGCCACTGAGCACAATATCCTAAATCTGGGAAAGAAGTGTGTAATTTTACCATCTTTATTTTACAACCTAAAGAAACTGCAGTAACAACTATATACCAACGCTTTGTGCTTCTCTAGCACAAAGGGCCTTGAGGGGATTATTATGCTCCTTTTAAACATGGAAATATTGAGATGTTAAGTGACTTTCCCAAAACCACACAGCAAGTCAGTGGCAGGGTTGGGATTAGAAACCAAAAATCTTGATTCCCCCTCTGCACCCCAGGCAACACTTTGTTCCAGTTTGTGGCACTTCCCCGTTGCACCAGACACAGCATCACAAACTCTTCTGAACATGTCTCTGCGATCAGGGTTTAGTATGATCTCAGGTCAGGATTTAAAGCATTCTCAGCCAAGTGCCAGGTCTGTCATTAAGTCAGGATGGAATTTCATTTATTCATGGTATAAAACAGTGCCTATAATCAGTGACTACATTTTCTTCACTCCATCTCAAAATTCTCTCTCTTTTTTCCTGAAGGCTCCGGGCAGTTGAGTCTGTGACATCCCAACCCATTTTAAGCTTTGATAGGAAAACTCTGCTGCAAACCTGCCTCTTTAAGGGCTCTGATGGTGATCAAAGACCACAAGCACTTGGCCACTGTGGGGCTGAGTGCAGGCTACATAGAGATTAGATGGGATCCTACAGGGTTCTCTCACCGATGTCAAGAATATTCACTGTAAGAATTTTTTCCCCTCTTGGCTTTTTTTAAAGCAACTGCATAACTAACTTGTACAATGTAACCAGCCTGAAGCAGCGTGATACCATCTCCAAGCTAACACAGTTCTGCAGGGGAATTCAGTCTGTGCCCAACTGCTGTGTGGTTCTCTGTCATTTCAAAATATTACCATCTTAACAAAAGAAAGTCAGATCAACTATTACATGATGAAGATATTGTAGCTGGCAAGAGGAAGGCAACCCAGCACCTTGCTGCTGATTCAGGTTGGGTGGGGTTGATTAGCCACTATTTATGGTTTTGTTTTCATATCTAGAAGGCAAATTCTGACCCCAGTTTCACCAGTGGAAAGCTGGAGGAATTCCACTGGAGCCACTCCAGATTTACACTGTCCGCAGAATTTGACTCTATGAAAGATAATCACATACATGAAATCCATTTGCATTTAATGCCTTTAGGATACTGTGCCCCCAGAAGTACTTCTGTTATCAGATTTGCTTGTAACTAACACGGTTTGCAAAGCATGAGAGAAATTTAGTTACTCACCCTGTTCCGGTCTCCTGCTCACTAAGTCCTTCGACTTCACTGATGCCTGCACAGTTTGCTCTCTCTCAGTATTTATACCATCCCCTGTGTGCTTCGGTGTAATTCGTCTCCCACTCTGTTGGGGCTGCTTGCTGACGTTCATTGCATACTCTGCTGACGACGATGTGCATGGATAGGTTTAAGCCCTCTTGCCACTGGGTTGGTGCTCTGATGAGACAGTATTGAGGAAGGGTCTTCTGGGAACACCCGCCTGCCAGCTCATTAGCTAGCAAAGACCCCTTGAGCTCTGCAGTGGAAGTTTCCTTGTGTCCATAAGCAGATGGGAGCAGAGCTGTATTGCAGGGCAGTTGTTAACAGTGGCAAAGGGCATCCAATTTAAATAGTGGCTCTTCAGCATCTACTGATGTCTGGGGCAACGAACAGCCTGGTGAGTGAGACCTTTCCACTAGTGAGCACTGCAGTGGAATCTGTCTCAAACTGAATGAGATTGGGACTCATCTCAAAAATTCGGGGGGCCGGAGGTGAAGTTGGTTAGTCAGATCTCGGCTTTTGGGCCTGGGTCTTTATAGAGAGAGAGGTCAGTAGTGGAGCTTACAACCAGAACCAAACTCGGGTTCTCAGAGAAGAATTTTGGCTCATGGTGATCTCTGGCTACGAGATTCCTACATCCCCTCCAGCTCTTACTGGCATACAGCATCTGTCCGAGCTAGGCTGTAGGCCCCTTGCAGGCGGCCAGCACTTGTTCGTGTACACCAAGCAAATGCAATCAGAGACTGGTGAAGAAGGCAGCTAATTGAATAAGGTTGCCATAATGTCCTCTAATGCAAGATTTATTCAGCGGAGGGTGCTTGAATGAACATACAATTAATAAGGCCAAAGTCAGACCTGCTGCAAGGATGTGAAATTCCCAGTGAAGTCAATGGGAGTTGCACCTGCTTACCCAGAGGCTGCATTTGGGCCAGTGCATGTGTGATATTGGGGTGCACCACAATGTGGAAAATCAGGCATTTAGGGCTAAGGAAGGTGTAAAAAAGAAGTAGCTTAGAACTAGAGATGGATCCAGATGGGAGCCCCAGATCCCAACGCCCCTCCTCCCCTGCAGGATCTGGGGGCATTTAAATCCAGATCCTAGCTCACATCATCCCCCAGGAAATTCTGATATTTTGACATTTGGTTTTGTCCTGAATCAGGTTGAAAATTCAAAATGTGTAATGAAACAGACAGTTCAGAAAAATTTAGATTTGAAAATGTCAGAATTGATTCACTTTGGGCTGGTTGATATGAATCTGTACCCACTTGAGATGCTCCAGTGCCTCATTGGAGTTGTAGTTTAGGTGCTTCATGCCCCTGTTCTCCACTATGGGCTGGGCTCCCTGGTCAGACTACATCTTCTATGATGCACTATGTTCTCTTCCTCAGGCAGAGAAGCTGTGGGGCGTCATGGGAGATATAGTCCAACCAGGGAGCCCAGTCTTTAGGAGAGAATGGGGGCTTGAGGCACCCAAACTACAACTCCCATAAGGCACCACTGCAGCTCATGCTGATGCACAGATTAATTGCAACCCAACTTGAAACAAAATGTTTTGTTTAGATTTTCCTGATGGAAAAACTGATTTTTTTGGGGCAAAAAAAAAAAATCAACATTTTCCCCTCAGAAAATTTAAATTTTCTGTCAAAACAAGATTTTTATGGAAAATTCCAGACCAGCTCTAACTCACACTTGGACCCTACCTCTGAAATGGGCTGAACTGGAATCCCAAACATCTCAGGGTGCATAAGTAACTTCTGAGACACATCCAGCCTGAAGCAGTGTGAATTTGAGGGACTGGGATCATCTGTTTTGTGCTTGTCTGAATGAGAGACAGCCAGGGTAGCACATTGGCCTAAACGTATAAATAAGCCAATAATAATCACTGATATTTATACAGCATCTTCCATTCTAAAGGACCCCAAGGCACTTTACTGGCAAACTACTATACAAACCACTGAGAAACATCCTTTCATCCAGCTGTGTGCTGCCCAAGGCATCAACTGCATCAGGTGTCCAATGGTGTATGACATCAGCACACACCCGTTCAGGACAGGAGGTGACTGAGATTACTGTATCCAACTAATGCTGCAGGGGGAATAGAAATGGGCAGAATAAGCACTCTTCCTTGGTTGGAAGTTGGCTTGGCCTCCAGCATCACCAGCTTGGCTCCGACACAGAGTGCCATGGGATCTTTAATGACCACAGTCAGCCAAGGCATTCGTTTTATTTCCTGTCCAAAAGGTGGCACTTCCAGCCACAGAGCACCCCTTCTTGCCATGCTAGTGGAGGGATTGATTCAGAGCGAAGTATGGCACCTACAGAATCACCCACACCGTTTCCAGTAGCAACTTGAGCCCAGCCCTGCTTAGTTTGGGGTACCTCAGAGGTGGCACCACTGGAGGCTATTGGGTCATGCCCTGTTCTCACGTGATGGGACAACCTAAAAGGCACTTTCATGTTCTTATGCCAGATCTTCAATCAAGTTCCCTTTCACTTCTCTCCTTTCAACCCTAAACAAGACAGTATTTGTTCAGTATCTCCAGGCCTCTAGCTATCTTGGGTGCCCTTCTCTGGACCTCCCCATTCATGCTGGGATCTTTGTTAAGGTGAGGGCATGAAAACCGGGCTCAGCTCCCCGATGAGCGTGCTCGGTCACTGGCTAGAATGCTCCTGTAAGCGCATCCTGTATCACTGCATCTCAACACAACATGGAAAGCAGCTGGGCATTTTCCAGCCCAAGTGACATCCGGCAGCTGGAAGCGCTTTGTCTAACAGGGAAAACATAACCTTGCCACTGCGTGAGGTTAAACTCATCTTGTGAGCGGACAGGCAAACACAGCGTTTGTAAATTAACTTATTTCCAAGACACCGGAAGGTTTGGGAGGTGTCACCCTCTTTTTATTACATCAATTTCCTTTTGTAGCACTGTTGATCCTGGCTTAAAAACCCTGATAAGCAATTTGCTTTGGATCCTTTCGCCTTTGTTAGCTCATCAATGCCTCCTTCATTCCCTGTTGATATGACGACTGCAAGGGAACGCTCAGTATCAAATACGAAGATGCCACATTTATATCGGGCGCCTCATCCCAAAGGGGCACAAACAGAATGCCCCAAAATACAGCCTGCATTGCTTCATCCCCCATGCAAATGCAGTTACCTCTAGTGTGGAATACAGTTAATTAACAAACACCCCACAGCCTCACACTACCATTCAGCACCAGACACAGTGATACATCCCTTATGTAGCTGAAACCGCAGTGGTCTGGGAGTGGCTGAGCCATTACAAACTTTGAATCTATCTCCCCATGTAAGTATTCTCACACTTCTTATCAAACTGTCTGTACTGGGCTATCTTGATTATCACTTCAGAAGTTTTTTCTTTTATTTAATTGGCCTCTCAGAGTTGGTAAGACAACTCCCACCTTTTCATGCTCTCTGTACATATATATATATATATATATATATATATATATATATCTTGTCAATATATGTTCCATTCTATGCATCTGAAGAAGTGGGCTGTAGCCCACGAAAGCTTATGCTCAAATAAATTTGTTAGTCTCTAAGGTGCCACAAGTACTCCTGTTCTTTTTGCAGTGGGCAGCACGTCATTCCCAAAGCTGGACTCTAGCCAGGATATCAGCTAACAGTCCTGCTGTATGAAAAGCACCCAGGGATCTCGATGGGCACCAGTATCAGAACTTACATCTGTAACAAGCCAGAGAGGGACCTTCTCTAAAAGGAAAGGGGGAATGGCCTCTCTGCTGGGAGTGCCACAGAGATGCTGGCTAGTCCCTAATATGGCGGTGGTTTATGGGAAGTGGGATGAATAACCTGTCACACAAGCCACCAGACAGCTTTCAGCTGCTACAGACCGCAGTGTCTTTAAACACTAAATGTACAGCTCCGCTCACTACCCAACTCTCCTGTCATTACTCCTCTCTAGTGAGGTCTGGGGGAGAGGCAGGAAGCAAGCAGAAAGGAACCAGCTCTGACACGGACTTGGTTGTGATCGTATGCAAGTTACTTCACATCCCTGCCTTTGTTTCCCTTTCTTCAAAATCAGCTAACAACAATTCCTGATTTCACAGTCAGTTGATGTGAAATGAAAATAAGTGGCTAATATCACAATCTCCTTGGACTATAAAAAGTGTTATATAAATGCTGGGGAGGGTGTGTGTGTGTGGGGGGGGGGGTTTGCTGGTGCTTACAAAACAACTCAGGCAAGCAATTCCAAAACATGAAGGAGAATTGCAGAGGAAAGCACCAGGACCTGAATATCACTAGATATTTGAACTGGAAGGCAAGGAAGAAGGTGCCTTCATTCCCAGCTGCTGCCGAGACTCTCTGATTTCCTGTCAGAAGAATTGGGAGCGCTTTTCAGTCCAAGATGAAAGATCCCACCTGACGATAATGGTGGAACGTACAGACGGCACTAATGCTGCAAAGCCAAAGCCCGTGCTAGGGTAGGGAAAGACGCTGCTTCAGGCACTGAAGCCTTCTGTCATTGTTGGCAACTTCAAACCAGCGCGCAGATGGGGATGGCAGAATCTCACAGCGCATTGGCCAAGTGGAACAACAGGCTGGTTCTGATGTCTCAGTGTTCAATGTATGGCAATATCCTGCTGTCTCCAAAGGGATCTGCTTGAACTTCAGAATAACTCAGTCTGGAGAAGCACTGGCATCACCTTAGAAGAGGAAACTTAAGCCTTATCTTTGGTGATAATTCCCTGCAACCTCTGACCCTCAGGGGAAAAACAAGGCTTCCTGAGGGCTGTAATAGCACCTGGCAGGCCCATTTTGATGAGCTGGTAGAGCAAGATGCTGCCCTGTACAGATTCATTAATTAATTCGCTGTTAGAGGTGTCCAAGCCGGGGGAGCCTCCGGATTCATGCCATGATAAGCATTCAGACTAAACTCTCAGACTCCAGGGCATAAATTAGTTGCTGGAAAGGTCAGGCAGGAAGACTTTCCTCTTGCATACAACAATTAACATTGTACAGGTGCATACGGAGGGCTTAGTTTGCCTCTCTCAGAGGCAGATCAGACATGATCAAGTGGCCTGATCTGGCATGATGAGCAACTATGCGCCCCACAGTAAGAACCCACCAGATCCTCCTACATATCACAGTAACATGTAGGGGCCTCAACCAAGAGACAGGCCCTGCTCCAAACAGCTTAGAATCTACATAGACGAGAGAGAGGTAATATTGTGATCCCCATTTTGCAGCTGGAGAACTGAGGCAATATGGGTTTGGTCCAGTTCCACTGATCTTAGTGGGAATCTTACCATTGATTGCAGTGGGCTTTGGATCCAGCCTTTGGTGATTTACTCACGATCACGCGGGGAGTCTGTGGCAGAGCTGGGAACTGAGCCCAGATCCTCTGAGTCCCACTCCAGAGCCTTAAACAGAGCCCATTACGTGCCCCTTTGCCCCTGGCCCCTGCTGCCTCTGTAGCCACCTCCCCATCCAGGGCTTAATTTGTAGGGGCTGAGTAAGTCTGCTGTGAAAAATGATATTAAACATGCAAATATCACTTTTCACAGCAGACTTACTTATAGCTAGCAAGTCTAAAAAAAACCCCAACAACCCAAAAAACACCACACACCCAAAAACCAACAAGAAAAAAGACAAGAATGTTCAAAGCACCTTATTTGTGTTTCTATTCTGCTTAGGTCCAGTAAAGAATAGAGACAACTGTGCATTATTTTTATTATTGAGTCTGCAAAAAAAAACCCACCACCCCACATAGATAAAAGTACTAAGATCTGGACGTGTGTCTTTGCATATTTATTTATTTTTCCTAAAGTTAATTAAAAATTGTCATAGTGGCCACCAGCAAGAATTGGTGGCCGCACTCTGGGGCCACCAAAAAGTTTGCTGCGAGAACCCCTGCACTAGCTCATTGATCCAAGCCGCAATGGTTGGTTGCTGGGGAAATGGCAATTGCTTTCCAAAGGGATATTTTGTTTTTTTAAGGAGGGAGGTATTTCTGTGGGCTTAGGGTAAGAAAGTGTTTTAAAATCACCTACGTTTTTGGAAGCAAAGTTGTCTCGACATTGGGCCCTTGAGGCATAATACCACCCTGTGTTTCTGCAGCACCTGCCCTCTGAAGGCCTGACAGCCCTGTGCACACATTAATGAGGTGAGTTTCTTGACATTCCTGTGAGGTATGAAATTGTCCTTAGCTTCGTGTTTTAGATGGGGAAGCTGAGGCCATGAGAGGCCTGTGGCAGGAATAGAAACTAAATCCCCTGCCTCCCAGCCCTGTGCTTTAGCCCTAACACCATTTTGATTCTGAGGTTCTCCAGAGGCAGCTTTGATCTAGTAACCTGAATGCAGGGCAGAAAGTCAGGACTCCTGGGTTCTGTTTCTAGTGGTGCTGCTCACTCGCTGTGTAACCCTGAGCAAGTCATTTGACTCTCCAGTGCCTCGGTTGCTCAGTCTGTGAAAAAGAGATGACAATGCTGCTCACATGTCTTGAGCTTGATAGTCCAATATAAATGGAAAGCAATGTTATTAATGAATGTCTGAGCAGCGCTTTGAGGTAGTGGGATGAAGGATACAGTAGAAGTGTAAATTATTAGTAATATATTTAGCATGAAATCAGTGCAAAGTTGCTTTAAATATTTCTTTAGAAATATCGAGTAGCTGACAGGGGGCTATTTACGAGGAGGTTCTACCGTTTCTTAGGTATTATGAACAAATCTAAAACAAGATGAAAGCAGGAGGATAACCCGCCAGCAATGTGATTTTAGCTGTCGCTGTCTTTTCTTTCTGGAATAGAAAACTTGCCAGTTAATGCTTAAATATGACTGTAGCTAGCTTTTCTCTCCCTGCACCCCTGCCCTTTCAGAGCCCTCTGCACTCATTCGTAATTGGACAGCACTGTTGAGAAAAAGAAGGCAAAGTATTAATAAAAGAACAGAGGCAACTTAAAAGGCCAAATTGACTCAAGGTTCCAAAGCAAAGAACCAGAGCACAATCAATAAGCTCATTTCCGTCCATGTCACTTTATGACATCCATGAAACATAAGCACATGGCTAGAGATGGGTGAACAAAACCCAGAAGGGAATTTGGTCCATGGATTTAGCTTTTCTTTCTGCTGGGAAATTGTCCCCAAACAGGTAATGACTTCTGTTCATTTATCCACCATGCAGAATAGTTGATGCTAACAGGTTTTGGACTATTGATTCTTTTGCTTATAAACAGTTCACCACAGGTATTCACAATTCACACTGATTGGTCACCTGGGTTCACAGATTTTAAGATCAGGACAATGTTGTCGGACCTCCTGCATAGAATTTCACCCAGTAATTTCACCCCAAGCCCATCACTTCTGGCTGAGCTAGAACATATCTTTTCGAAAGAGATCCAGTCTTGATCTGAAGACTTCAAGTGATGGAGAATCCACCACATCTCTAGCTAAATTGTTCAAATGGTTAATTGCCATTGAATTGAATATGTGCACCCTATTTCTAGTCTGAATTTGTCTAGTTTCAACTTCTGGTCATTGGATCTTGTTATGCTTTTATCTGCCAGACTAAAAACCCTTCACAATCCGAGGTCTTTCCTCCACGTGGGAATGCATGGTATAATTTCTGTTTCATGTCTGGGTGACCCCACTTTATAAACAACTGTCGTCATTTTCTCAGAGAGGGGGTGAATTAGCGAAGTGAGCATTTTAGGAACACGTGCATATATGCGCGTGCACACGGAAACAAGCCCAGGAAATTTCAGGAAATAGTAAACCATTTCCTCTTCTCCTTTGCACAAGGAACAGCATTTGACGTAGCTATCTACAGGGCCCACCGATTTAAAAATAACCAGGTTCCTTCTTGCCTGAGGAAGACAGACAGTTCTCAGTCAGGTTTGGCTGCCCAGCAGCCTTTACATTCCACTTCCCCTCATCATATTCACACCAGGTCATTGCACGTGCCTGTACGTGGGTGGCCCTGTTCATGAAGGCTGCACCCAGAGCCTTATCTGTCTGATGTAGGGAATGTCTACGCGGCAAAAGCTGTGCACAGGCTCGGCTGCCTGAGCTAGCGTGAATCCAGCTAGCGTGGGTAACGAGCAGTGAAGCCAGCACAGCACGTGCTCCCGAGCGGGCTAGCTGAGTATGTACTCAGAGTCTGCACCAGGCTTCTACCTCTGGCGTGGAAGCCCATGATGCACCCTCTTCACCACTCTCACCCCCCGTGCTAGCTGGATTCAAGCTCGCTGGGGTAGGCTAGCTCATGCACAGCTTGTGTTGTGGTGCCAGACCCTTAACTGCTTGAACACAGAGGCGAGGGACCACACCTGAACACAATTTAATGAATGAGAGCAGAGGAATTCTGAAACCATAGAAAATAAATCACTCAATCAATGACGCATCCTCACCCACAGTATCCTGTTCCACTCTATCACCGCGGGGAAAAATAAAGTGAGTGGTTCTACTCCCAGCTCCAACTACCAGAAAAGCTCCTCCCTCGAGGGAGACCACTCAACAGATTGTGCTGGTGTTCACTGATGAACATGCATGTTGGCTGGGCTCTTTGGTCTTGGCTCCTCCTCAGTGGGGCTGGAGGGCATCCAGGCTCGACTTCCCCTTGGTGGGGCCTGGGTGCCCTTCTG
Organism: Mauremys mutica; assembly: GCF_020497125.1. Taxonomy (NCBI): domain Eukaryota; kingdom Metazoa; phylum Chordata; order Testudines; family Geoemydidae; genus Mauremys; species Mauremys mutica. The sequence continues at coordinate 135,556,413 of NC_059076.1, read as the reverse complement.
GTTTCTTGTGCGTGTCTCCTTGATTGGAGTAGACGACTGGTGGTGTCTCCCAAGGCCAGGGCTTCCCAATGAGCCGGCACTCAGCACAGATTGTGCAGACCTTCATGATAGGATCCTGCTTGCCCTTTCTTCCATGCAGTGAAATCCAGCCCACTAGCTAACACCCACTGAGGCGAACGGGGGCCAGAGATCACGTCTCAGGCTCTCTCTCAGATGTTGCTGCCTCAGTTGCACTCGGGTTCACATTTTCAGAGTTTTCTTTGCAACCATGAGGGCTAGAGACCGTTACCAAAGGGACGTGGGCATTCCTGAAGGATCCTGAAGAAGCGGGAGGCTGGATTTTATCAGCTGGTTTTGGGACTGGGTGATTACCCTGGTAAGCAAGATGGCCGATTGAAGAGGGCTCTGCAGTGGAGTTTAGGAGCTCTGGGTTCAATTCTTGGCCCTTCCACTGATCTGCTGGGTGACCTTGGGCAAGTCCTTTAGTTTCTCTGTGTCTCAGTTCCCCATCTGTTACCAAGGGATAATATCTCCCTCCCTGCCACACAGGGTGTGGGGAGGATAAAATCCTCAGGAGGGTGAGGGGCTACTCAGGTACTGTAGTGATGAGGGCCATATAGGGAGGAGCCTTTCCAAACCCTGCAGCCTAGTAGCTTTCTGTGGGACATTGCTTTAGTACTCTGTGCAGCGAGGGGAACAGCGAGAGGATGCTAAGGAAATGCTGTGTGTGGGTGGGACACTTTCCCCAAAGGTACTAATAGAAGATGCTCTAGATGCACTGTCTAAGGATCTCAAAGCACGTGGACAAACGGAGCTTCCAAATACCCCTGCAATTCAGGGAAGCACCAGCCTCATTTTACAGATGGGGAACCTTGCCTCAAAGAGTGGGAGTGACTTGCCCAGAGTCACCCAGCTGGCCAGTGGCAGAGCCAGGAATAGGACCCTGCTCTCCTGAGGCCCCATCCTGTGCTTTAATCACTAGATCAGGCTTCCTGCTTTCCGCTCCCCCACACTTGGTGGGCAGTGTAGAGAGAGGGAGCTGGGAAATCAAATACTAGGCTACAGCAGCAAACATTCAGCATCCCAGCATAGTCTCACGGTCTTGACCATTGCTAGTAGCTGGACACTCCATGCAGGAGTTACTGGGAGAACTCTACACCCCATGTTAATCAGCTCAGTGAGATGATCAGAATGGTCCCGTCTAGCCTTAAAGTAGATGAATCATAGGATCAGTGGGTTAAATGCCTCCCTGCCCCCCTACAGCCTGTGGGCCTCAGCAGGCTCTGCCCTGGAGTAGAGCAGGCACTGCTCACACTGGCTTGCAGAATCACAGCCAGGTCCTAGGTTTCTCGCAGCTGGGGCTGATTGTGCCAGCTGGGGCCTGTGTCTCAGGCCCATCCCTAGATCCTTGCTAGGGAAGGAGACGGGGGTGGCTGTGGTCTCCAGGAGGCTGCCTCATAGCCGCACCATCAGAGCCTTAATCCGTTTGCTGTAAGTCGCAGCTGCCCGTGCGCCTGGGCCAGGAGGCGGAGGTCACTGCTGCACTTCAGGGCTCCTAGTGACATTTACTCAGTACTGGTTTCCACCCTGCCGGGAGTGTCAGGAAGGCAGATGTGACTTTACATGCTGCTGCCAGCAAAGCCATGAAATGTCACTGCCTGTTACAACTGCTGCTCCTCTGGGGTAGAGGCTGAGCCATGGGCAGCCAGAAATACGCCTCTGACACATGGCGGCATTGGCTGCTCCACTGATCTCAGCTGAGTCTCAGGCATCATTGCAATCCCAGCTGAGGGAACCTTTGAAACCACTCTAGGGGGAGCTGCGTAAGGGGCTCCATACAAGTGACCCAGATCTGGGAGACAGGGCCAAGGGACGTAGCAATTTCATTGATAGGCATTTGTAGGGTGCGCACATCACTCTAAGTAGCTGAGAGCCTCACAATCATTCAAGAGGCATCAGGATCACCTTGAGGAGACGGAGCCTCTGCTCCTTTCTCCTCTGAGGCTGGCTCCCCACTGCTGTGCTGGGTGCTGTTCCGACATGGTGCTGAGGGGGAAGCTGCATAAGCAGGTGTGACGTGCAGCGTGAGCTGCAGAGGGAGAGATCTGGGCTCAGCTTGATCCGCTGCAGAAGTTCACTCCGTTTCGGGAGCCTTTCACTTCCTTGTTTGCCCACCACCAGTGGAAGCTTGGGCTCTATGAGCTGCCATGTCCCTGAGCAGGGCAGCATGAGGGGAGCAGAGAGCTGGTTCTGAGCTCAATTGTTTCTCTTAGCATGAGGGTTTGGGCCTCAGATCATGTCCAGCATTCAACGGGCCATTAGTGCAGGGCTGACACGATGTACCTGCATCAGCTAGCTCTGCTTGGCTTGTGGGTTTCTGTATATTTCCCCACTGTGGTTTCCGGGTAACCCCTGAGCTCAGCTTCCAGAGGAGTGAGCAGTAGCTTAGTCGGTGTGAGAAACACAAAGGGTAGTGTTGCTAGGTCCATAGGCGGCAGGTTTGTATAATTTTTGGTGGGGCCCAAAATGGTGGTGCCCCCCCGCTCCCGCCCTGTAAGCCGATATAAAATGAAGCTACAACGCGTCAGTGCCACAAGATTACAAGGGTCAATTAAAAGTGGAAAGTCAGAAGCAGCACTTGCCTACTTCAATATACAGTATTATATTTTGTTGCACCTGTTGTGATGAAGTGGGAATGTTCTTAATATTTTCTCTGAATACTGTGTGGGTGCCTCAGTTTCCCCTGCAAGATGCCAACTGAAGGTGTTGGGGACAAAGAGATCAGGTGGCCTCCTTGTCCGGAAGAGACACAGAGGCCAGAAGAGGGAGTGTCAGTTTGGAGCTGGCTAGGGAAATGGGGAGAGACCCAGAACTTGGTTCTGGGCTCCCCACCCCCCAAGATGGACCTGACAGAGGGGTTCTGTTTTCTGTATCAACAAGCTCTGTTTAAACTGTGTTCCCGTCATCTACTAAACCTTCTGTTTTACTGTCTGGCTGAGAGTCACATCTGACTGCGGAGTTGGGGTACAGGGACCTCTGGTTGCCCCAGGACCAGCCTGGGCAGACTCGCTGTGGAAAGTGCATGGTGTGGAAGGGCATGCTGAATGCTCCGAGGTCAGACCCAGGAAGGTGTAAGCTTCTTGCCCTGGAGACAGTATGCTCCGAGAGAGGAGGCTCCCCCAGAGTCCTGACTGGCTTTGTATGGAGTTGTTCCAAAGCATCACAGCATCCCCTTCCACACCGTGCACTTCCCAGAAGTCCGCACAGGCACTGACACTCCCTCCTCCGGCCTTTGTCTCTTTTCCAGGCATTAGGAGGCCACCCAATCTCTCTGTTCTCCAACACCTTCAGTTGGCACCTTGCAGGGGAAACTGATTTGGGAGAAATGAAGTAAAAGCTGCCCAAACCAAGCTTGAGCACTCCTGAATTTTGAGGTGTTCAAATCTGGAAGGCAGGTGCTGGGGGTGGGAGAGGGCTGTGGGCTCCATGGGGGAGCATGGCAGCAACTGTCTGGAGCTGCACGGAGCCAGATACGCTGGTCTGAGTGGCACAGTAAGCGGTTTGGGGGTTGGAGAAGAGGTAGGGAGTTCCGGGGGGCAGTCATGGGACAAGGAGCAGGGGGGGTTGGATGGGGCAGAGGTGCGGAGGGGCAGTCAGGGGACAGGCAGCAATTGGATAGGCATGGGAGTCTAGGAGGTTTATCAGGGGACAGGTAGAGGGTGGGGTCCTGGGGGGGAAGTTGGGTGGGGTCTCAGGAGGGGGCAGTTGGGGACAAGGAGAAGGGAGGCTTAGATAGGGGCTGAGGTCCAAAGGGGCAGTTAGGGGCAGGGGTCTCGGGAGGGGGTAATCGGGGAACAAGGACCAGTGGTGCTTAGATAGGGGGTGGAGGTTCTGGGGGGCAGTTGGGGCAGAGGTCTGGGGAGGGGGCAATCAGTGGACAGGGGCTGGGATTCAAAGGGCTCTGGGCTGCTGGCAGCCGAGGGGATCCCAGAGCCCTTTAAATCCCAGCCCCGGCTCGGAGTCAGAGGGCTCTGGGCTGCCTGCAACCGCGGGGAGCCCAGAGCCTTTTAAATCCCAGCCGCGGCCGGGAATCAGAGGGCTCTGGGCTGCCCGCTGCGGCGGGGAGCTCAGAGCCTTTTAAATCCCAGCCGCGGCCGGGAATCAGAGGGCTCTGGGCTGCCCGCTGCGGCGGGGAGCCCAGAGCCTTTTAAATCCCAGCCGCGGCCGGGAATCAGAGGGCTCTGGGCTGCCTGCAACCGCGGGGAGCCCAGAGCCTTTTAAATCCCAGCTGCGGCCAGGAATCAGAGGGCTCTGGGCTGCCCGCTGCGGCGGGGAGCTCAGAGCCTTTTAAATCCCAGCCGCGGCCGGGATTTAAAAGGCTCTGAGCTCCCCGCCGCAGCGGGCAGCCCAGAGCCCTCTGACTCCCGGCTGCGGCTGGGATTTAAAGGGCTCTGGGCTGCCGGCAGCGCAGAGCAGGGGAGAAACCTAGCTCCAAATATTGCTGGAGCAGAGCCCCTGTCTGTGAATATTCCTGGGGCTAAAGCCCCAGGAGCCCATATAAGTTGGCGCCCATGGCTAGGTCCATGTTTATGCCAATGAGTGTGGCTACTTGTCCAGAAGTGTCAGGCTGGAAGGAACCTCGAGAGGTCATCTAGTCCAGCCCCCTGCACTCAAGTCAGGGCTAAGTATTATCTAGATCATGCCTGGCATGTGTTTGTCTAACCTGCTCTTAAAAATCCCCAATGATGGAGATTCCACAACCTCCCTAGGCAATTTATTCCAGTGTTTAAGCACCCTGACAGTTAGGAAGTTTTTCCTAATGTCCAACCTAAACTGGCCTTGCTGCAATTTAAGCCCATTGCTTCTTGTCCTATCTTCAGAGGTTAAGAAGAACAATTTTTCTCCCTCCTCCTTGTAACAACCTTTTATGTCCTTGAAAACTTATGTCCCCTCTTCAGTCTTCTCTTATCCAGACTAAACAAGCCCAGTTTTTTCAACCTTCCCTCATAGGTCATGTTTTCAAGACCTTTAATCATTTTTGTTGCTCTTCTCTGGATTTTCAGGAAAGATGTGGACAAATTGGAGAAACATGGCACCCAGAATTGGACACAGTACTCCAGTTGAGCCTAATCAGCGCGGAGTAGAGCAGAAGAATTACTTCTCGTGTCTTGCTTACAATACTTCTGCTAGTTGTACATCCCAGAACGATGTTTGCTTTTTTTGCAACAGTGTTATACTGTTGACTCATATTTAGCTTGTGATCCACTATGACCCCCAGGTCCCTTTTCCACAGTACTTCTTCCTAGGCAGTCATTTCCCATTTTGTATGTGTGCAAGAGAAGGTTACTTACTGTAACTGGAGGTTCTTTGAGATGTGTGGTCTCTATCTGGATTCCAAACATGGGTGTGCATGCGCGCCATGTGCTGGAGCCAGAACTGTTCATAGTAGTGTCTGTTGACCCACACGTGTTGCATCTGAGGCTTTAAGAGGCTGCATGGGTTAATGCTGCTCCAGTTCCCTCTTGCCCAGCAGTAGTAGAGTCTGGAGCAGAGGGAATGGAGGGAAAGAGGGCCCACTCCTTCCTTTATGCCTTGGGGCGGGGTGGACGGAGGGTCAGGGCACCGAGGACACAGGTGTAGCTCCACAAGACACTGCTGGCCAAAAAGAATCTGATCTCACCTGCACGGGGCAGACATGTTCCAAGAGTGGAATCCACTTGAACAGTCTCGAAGAGCATCTGGATATTTATTCTTAGAAGAAACACTGTTTCTGAGCATTATCTTACCAATTGTAGTTAGAATGTGTTGGCTGACTCAGCACATCAGAATCACATCAGGATATGCCCACAATTATGGAGAGGGCGGGTGCCCTGTAATAGAACAGGCCAACATCTATTATGGTATAAACCCATTAAATCCAGATTGTACAACATATCTGTAGATCTGCACCAGGATGCCAAGCTATGTGCTTGTTGTCTGGATGGTGCCTTTTTTTTTTTCATCGCAACGATGGGCGGCAGGACAGTTCCATCCATCATCTGATGGCACTGGGATGACTGGCACGAAGGTCTGGTTAATGTGAATCACTCTAAGTTCAGCACACCTCAGCATGAGAGTTGGGATGGCCTTGAGGGACTCTGTGCCGATTCCCATTCCACATTTCTGGTCTTGTTCTGGAGTGAATTCACTTAACCGTTTACAACAAGAGGGTCCTCAGACACTAGGAGCATCCTGTAAACAGTAGCTCCGATTTCCATGGTGTCCCCTGTGAAGCACTGCAGGAAACACCTTTGAAGTACAGTGGGAACCAATGCAACAGACCCAGGGTATGGCAGTGAAGAGGAATGCTGGTGAGGTGGTTTTGGGATGGAAGAGGCTGAGAACCTCCTGCATTTCAGTACTTTATGGGATATTGGCAACTGTGGTTTCACTCCCCTCAAGACTGAGAGCAAAGAAATGAGACTAGACACATCTAGGTTAGGTGAGTATGTTTAGCTTCTCCAATGTTCTGTTGCTGTAAACGCACAAACAAGCCAGTGGCCCCAACATGCCCTTGAGGATGTACAGCTTGAAGTCTAAAATGCCAGGACATGAGATCATGATCTGAGGCCTGTACACGGTCGCAACACCATTAATTAGCTAACTGTGCATGTGACATCCTGGGTAACAATACTTCAGTTAATAGATCGCTTCCCCTCCCCAAAGGGCCAGAGCCTGCTAGAAACTTTGATGGATACATCACACCCTCAGTCATCCAAAAGGGGCATCAAACCCTCTGGACAATCAGTGGTGCCCCTGAGTCTGAACAATCAGGTGAAGGGTTAAAATCCATGTGCATTTTATATAACAACCTGGTATATGGATTGTGCCAGCTCTTTTCCAGACCATGGTCAAGGGACCAGAGGCCTAGCAAATAGTAATCAGCTAAGAGAAAGCTGGGGTAAACAAAGCCTTGCTTGCTAAGATATGCCTGGTCAGAAAATTGCCAGGTGTTGGAGCTAAGAACTAAATAATTGTGTCTTATTCAGAGATGCTGATTGCACAAAGAATCCCTGTTCCTATTGTGATTGTTTCTTCTGTAGGGAGACGTTCTTCCCACAGATCCAACCTTGAGTTTGTGAAAAGTAGGCACATGTCAGTATAAGATATGGCATCCTTCCACCTCCCTTCCAAGGGGACCAATGCCTTGCCTTAAGACACACAGAAAACAGTCTTTATTGCCATATACTTTCACTGTTTCTTTGCTTTAAACCCCTAGGAATGTACCTGTTGGACAATCAAAGGAGTTGCTCCATTCCTATGGACCCCAAATCAAACTTCAACATATATATTTTATACTAATATTTTATCAAAGTATTAAGTAAATGTTAACTTGCTAACTTAAGACCACGGGCAGAGACATTATGTAACCTGTTAACCATTGGCTAATGTTCTATCTTGTCTTGCTGCAAAACCTATTCCGGGGTGTGGAACTGCCTACCCGTCACTTTCCCCCACCCATGGAAAAATCTATATATTCTATTGTAATCAATTGACAGTGTCTCTGAGCCTAATAAGCAAGGTGACACTCCACGAGCGCTGTGTGTAACAAACTCCTATGCTTGTCCTCTACACAGTGTGAATTTATGTCCTTCACCAGGGCTCCCCAGTACTGAACCTCGTTGACCCAGCCAGCCAAGGGGAAGCCAGCTGATACTCTTCTCATGCTGAAGCTTTTGACACTGGCAGGATTTCTCCATCCTTTTCCTACTGCAACCCTCTCTTCCATACTGGGAACATCCAAGGAATCTCCGCCCATCTCACTCACATGCACGTATGTCCGGGAATGCATCATAGCGTTCAGGAAGTCAAACACCATCATGCTTTTGGAATGAGCACATTTATTTAAGAGTGTAACTTACAGCTTGGCCAATGTCCCAAAATTCAGGATTTCGGTCAAAGTTTATTTACAAAGTTAATAGCAGTTACTGATGTTAGGATTAATGGAGGCTGTACACTTGTGAAATCACTAGAAACCACATCTCCAGGTGCTGCAGAAGCAAATCTCCACTCCCAGGCTGGAGAGAGCACATCTTACAAAAGGCAAATAATGAAACTGCACCAAAGGGATAAGAAAGGTCACTTGTCAAGGTCGCATTAGTCCATGTCACTGCGAGGGGATGATCTCCGACAAGGAGCTCATTTTAGCGCCAATCCAGAGCTTTACTCAGAGTCACGTGCCAATAGTGCCCAACTGTCTAACTTTAGAAAGCATGACTCATGGAAAGAGCCCTGCCTCTCCCAGATCAGGACGCACCCTTCTCCCATATGACTGGCTTTGGGCAGAGCGCTATGGTTATGCAGCCAAAACAAGGGGGCATTATATTCCCCAGGGCAGATGCACATCCAGCCTTGGGAGATCTGCCAGTGTCAGGAATGTCTCCATGCAGCAGAATTGCATGGGGCCAGAGAAGCACTCCCTCCACATGACACACAGCAGGGGCCACTCTGGAATGGTAGAGGTGACTCTTTGTGTCATATTTTGACCTCACCTACTCTGGTGCAAATCAGGAGTAACTCCACTGAAGTCAGTGGGGACAAACCAGTATAGACCTGGTGTAAGTTAGAGAACAGCCTCTCCCCCGCTTTCAGCTGTGTCTGAACCTCATGAGCAGTTAGGCTGCTGGCCACTGGGAAGCTGTTTTTTCTCCCCTCCTCCCCCTTCAAGACTGAGGCTCTAGGGAGTTTGAATCATCACAGCTTTTTCAATGGAGCCCTCACGTTTCATCATTTGAATGTAAAATTCCCCCCCCCACACACACACACTGACAGAGAAGCAATCCGGGTTGTAACGGTGTCTTACAGGGAGGGAACGGATGTCTACAGAAAAAGCATTTTCAAAAATGTTCCAACAAAATAAATACAAGATAAAAAAATTAAAACTTCCTGTAAAAAATATCATTCAAAATGAAGGCGGCATAAAACGTTACTACAGCTACAGAAAGGAACAGCTGGGAGAAAAGGGTTGGCCTGTTTTTGCAATGCTGCCATTTCTTGGAGAAACTCTGCTGAAATCGATGGATTTACAAGCTGGGAGAGATTTAGCATAAGGTTTCTTGTTACTGGTAGTTCTGGCATTTCCGAAGAGGCAGGGACATGGAAGAGTATGTGCAGGACCCCAGTGTAAGAAAGCTAAGAAGGCTTGGCTAGGGGGAGGTCAATAGGCTCAGTTCTTCACTTGTTTACACTACTTTAAATCATGAGTGACCTCAGTGAGGTCAGCGTCAAGCTCATGTGAATGGAGACTCAGGGCCATTGACGAAACATGGCACTGATACAATGGGGACCTGATCCTGGGACTTGCTGAGCACCCACAACTCACACCAGCTTCAGCAGGAGTTAAAGGGTGCTTAGCACCTTGCCAGAGGCAGATGGCCCCATGAATAACAGTCTTTTTTGTCTTCAGAATCATATCCAGTCTGTGTCTCCTGTTGGTTGCACAGAGTTTCCAAAGGGCAAACTGGATTCTGTTCCACTGATACAACAGCTAAGGTGTTCAGCTAAGTCTCCACTGCAGGATGTGAGAGACCTGGAGATGCTGACAGAGGCCAGAAGAATCCAGTTTGACTTTTAGATCCCACTGGGTGTACGTTGGGTGAAAAAATCATCATAATTTTGGCTTGCAAATTGGGCATGTTTGATCTAAATATCATTGAGAGACAAATGGCCCCAATCTGCTGCCATTGGTGTTACCAGGAGCAGGGCTTTTCAGTCTGCACAGTTACCCTCACTGCCATCATGTGATAATTCAATGATTACAATTTGGGAGTCAGATAGTTCTTGATGATCAGCTACAGTGGTGTAAACCAGGAGTACTCCACAGAAGCCAATGGAGTTGTACCAGTATGAAACTGGTGGCAGTGAGAGAAGAATCAGACCCATTGGAGCGTTGCCAGTGTAAGATAGGGCTACATGAGATCACAATCAGGCCCACTGTGATTTAAACTCCCTTCAAAGTTCCTATCCTGAGAAGTTCACGAGATGGCAGATGTGGGCATAACCCCACCAACATAACTGTCCTGGGGGAAGAGGAGGCAGGAGGAGAAAAAGTACAGTTCCTCCAGTTAAAGGACTTTCAGGGACTCTCCCTGCTGGAACTAGTCTGTGCCCAAGCCACCTTGTGCCCAACTGGTGCTTACTGGGAAGGCTGTGTGTGTCGAGTACATTCAAAAAAGCCGCCGCCGCAGCAAAGTCACATTCTAGGGCCTCTGGCAGAGATTCGTGCTGTGAGGTGAGGGCATATGGCTATCTTCACAACGGGCCCATTCCTGACATCAGTGACAACTTGCCTATTGCCTTCAATGGCAGCTGAATCATGCCCCAGAAATGTCTTTTACTGACTTAACCTTGGTTTACACTGTTCTAATTCAACTAATGAATTAATTAGAAAACAACTAAGTTTGGCAAATGATTTGGCCATGCCATGGTCTGTGCATTTCTTGGGGGAGTTTTGAAGGGCACTATGGCACAGGAGGCCTTGGTGAGCTTGGTGGACAGATAAAACTGGGTCAGTCATATAGGAACTGCAGCACTTGGGGACAAGAACTTCCCCCAGGGGTATTTAATAGTGCATGTGCTGTCACAATATCAGTATGTAAGTCTGCACCAGAATCAAAGGGATCTGCTCTAGACAGGGCCAAAAAGCTGCAACATTATGGGTTGGATTCTTACTGCTTATCATGCACCCCAGCGACCCCCAACACGCCCATGGACTCTCCATGCCGAGGAGGTCCAAGGTACTTGGTGAGATGCATATGCTAGGGGACTGAATTGCACAAAGCAATGGCTGCCAAATCCTACTCGGAGGCTGGGATATTCAAAGGGGCCTAAGGGATTTAGGCATCCATCCCACTGAAATTCAATAGGATTTGGGCACTTAACTTCCTTAGCTCCTTTGAAAACGCCAGCCTAAAGGGCCCACGATAAAGTCCTTGCTCAGGCTGACTTCCTAGTGGTGTCAATGGAAGCTTTGCTTGGGTAAGGACTGCAGGACCAGGCTCCAAGGGTAAGCGGTGTAAATAATGTGCTGGGTTCATGGACATTTGCTGTTTTTGAAGAGGGCCGTAAGGACTCATTGGATCCTATCAACCCAAATAGCAAGAGGGATGGAGTGTGAGCCTTTTAATTTTGACTATCCCTGTTTACAGAGAGTTAAGTCACGTTAGTTAAACATACCGCTAGCTACACAAATACTACAGAACACTTGTGCGGATCAGCTCTCATGGATACACACATCTCAACATAGTTGCGTCACAGACTTACTGACAACACTACACCATGGCCATTTTTAGCTTCAGCATAGCAGTAAATCCACAGATTATTTGGAAAGACTTGATAGCATCTCTCAGCAATACCCAGTACGCTGCTCTTCAGAGACAGGGGCCATGATATTCCAGCAGACAATCCCCTCAATTTACTCCACAAAGCAGTGAAGTTGACATTTAACATTTTCACTGCCGTATCTATAGAAGAATTGGGAAATCCTTTCAGAATTCACGTATAGCCAACTAACTTGGTAGACAACTACGGCCCCAATCCTGCAGACACCTATACACACACACACACAGCTTTATATATGCAAGTAGTTCCACTGACAGTAATGTTAAGTGGTTGCAGGACTGTGGCCTAATGTATGGTGGACTCCTATCAACTTCAACAGGAATTCTGTGCAAGAAGTGGCTGCAAATTTGGCCCCAAAGACAGGTTTTCCAGATGAAATTCTGTAGCTAAGGAAAATGGTCTCTTTGCAAATACAGTCGGGGGGATAGACACATACAAACCATATCATAAGAGGTAAGGGATACTTCCGAGCCCTTGGAGATCTCTCAGTCCTTTCTCTCTAACCAATCCTGGGTATTAAACAATCAAATGTGATATCTGAACAGTAAAAAGCTACACTCAGTTCCCAATACTCTTACACAGACCTTCTGCAATAGGGACTTAACTTCTCAGCCACAAAAAGACACCAACAGATTTAGCCTTATAGACACAGCTGTCTAAAAAAAAAACCAACCTTGAAGGACACTTTATAAGACCCCCTCCAGTTAGAATGCAGGATTTATATCGTGTGTAGTTAAACCCTCGTTTGGCATATAATATTCTCCCACTTCCCTCACATGCACACCCTATGATAGATTTCACCAACGCTTGCTTCACACTGGATTGCCTATGGCTATTTGTATCTACAATGCATGTCAACTTTCAGACTTCGGATTTTAAAGGAAGTTGTTACTCAATTTCATCTTGCTGATTTCAGCCCAATTCTCTTATTTGTCAAGTTGTTTTGAATTCCAATTCTGTCTACAAAATGCTTGCAACCCCTTCAGCTACATGTCATCTGCAAATTTTGTGAGCCTACATTCCACTCTATGACACAAGCAGTTGGGTCATTGATATGAATATAGTGCATGTTAAATACACCAAGCCAACCTAGCTTTTTCTATCAATTATTATTGTCCTAAATAAACACGTATGTTTTACTGACATGCATGCACACACAGTCATGAACATTGGCCCAGACCATCCCCACCGGGCAATCTACAGGATCAGGTCCAAGAGGTGACTATAGCTGGACCGCTTGGTAATAGTGACCATAATATAATTAAATTTAACATCCCTGTGGCAGGGAAAACACCACAGCAGCCCAACTCTGTAGCATTTAATTTCAGAAAGGGGGACTACACAAAAATGAGGTTACTTAAACAGAAATTAAAAGGTACAGCGCCAAAAGTAAAATCCCTGTAAGCTGCATGGAAACTTTTTAAAGACACCATGACAGAGGCTCAACTTAGATGTATACCCCAAATGAAAAAACATAGTAATATAACCAAAAGAGTGTCACCATGGCTAAACAACAAAGTAAAAGAAGCAGTGAGAGGCAAAAAGAAAGGAGCATAAACTCTGGCAAATGAAGTGTAAAAATATAATTAGGAAGGCCAAAAAAAGAACGCGAAGAACAGTTAGCCAAAGACTCAAAATGTAATAGCAAAAAAAAATTTAAGTACATCAGAAGCAAGAAGCCTGCTAAACCACCAATGGGGCCACTGGACAATCGAGATGCTAAAAGAGCACTCAAGGATAAGGCCATTGCAGAGAAACTAAATGAATTCTTTGCATCAGCCTTCACAGTTGAGGATGTGAGGGAGATTCCCAAACCTGAGCCATTTTTTTTAGGTGACAAATCTGAGCAACTGTCCCAGATTGAGGTGCCCTTAGAGGAGGTTTGGGGACAAACTGATAACTAAACAGTAACCAGGACCAGATGATATTCACCCAAGAGTTCTGAAGGAACTCAAATATGAAATTGCAGGACTACTAACTGTCATCTGTAACCTATCATTTAAATCAGCTTCTGTACCAAATGAGGATAGCTAATGTAACGCCCATTTTTAAAAAGGGCTCCAGCGGTGACCCTGCAATTTCAGGCCGGTAACCCTGACTTCAGAACCGGGCAAACTGGTTGAAACTATAGTAAAGAACAGAATTGTCAGACACATAGATGAACGTAATTTGTTGGGGAAGAGTCAACATGGCTTTTGTAAAGGGAAATCATGCCTCACCAATCTACTAGAATTCTCTGAGGGGTCAACAAGCACGTGGACAAGGTGGATCCAGTGGATATAGTGTACTTAGATTTTCAGAATGCCTTTGACAAGGTCCCTCACCCAAGGCTCTTAAGCAAAGTAAGCAGTGATGGGATAAGAAGGAAGGTCCTTTCACAGACTGGTAACTGGTTAAAAGATAGGAAACAAAGGGTAGGAATAAATGGTCAGTTTTCAGAATGGAGAGAGGTAAATAGTGGTGTCCCCCAGGGGTCTGTACTGGGCCCAGTCCTATTTAGCATATTCAGAAATGATCTGGAAAAAGGGGTAAACAATGAGGTGGCAAAATTTGCAAATGATACAAAAATACTCAAAATAGTTAAGTCCCAAGCAGACTGCAAAGAGCTACAAAAGGATTTCTCAAAACTGGGTGACTGGGCAACAAAATGGCAGATGAAATTCAATGTTGATAAATTTAAAGTAACACACATTGGAAAACATAATCCCAGCTATGAATATAAAATGATGGGGTCTACATTAGCTGTTACCACTCAAGAAAGATCTTGGAGTCATTGTGGATAGTTCTCTGAAAACATCCACTCAATGTGCAGTGGCAGTCAAAAAAGCAAACAGAATATTGGAAATCATTAAGAAAGGGATAGATAATAAGACAGAAAATATCCTATTGCCTCTATATAAACCCATGGTACACCCATATCTTGAATACTGCATGCAGATGTGGTCGCTCCATCTCAAAAAAGATATATTGGACTTGGAAAAGGTTCAGAAAAGGACAACAAAAATGACTAGGGGCATGGAATGGCTGCCGTTTGAGGCGAGATTAATAAGACTGGGACTTTTCAGCTTGGAAAGAGACGACTAAGGGGGATATGATGGATATCTAGAAAATCAAGACTGGTGCGGAGAAAGTAAATAAGGAAGTGTTGTTTACTCCTTCTCATAACACAAGAACTGGGGGGGGGGGTCACCCAATGAAATTAATAGGCAGCAGATTTAAAACAAACAGAAGAAAGTATTTTTTCACACAACACACAGTTAACCTGTGGAACTCCTTGCCAGAGGATGTTGTGAAGGCCAAGACTATAACAGGATTAAAAAAAAGAACTAGATATATTCATGGAGGATAGGTCCATCTGTGGCTATTAGCCAGGATATGCAGGGATGGTGTCCCTAGCCTCTGTTTGACAGAAGCTGGGAATGGGCGACAGGGGATGGATCACTCCATGATTGCCTGTTCTGTTCATTCTCTCTGAGGCACCTGGCATTGGCCACTGTCAGAAGACAGGAGACTGGGCTAGATGGACCTTTGGTCTTACTCAGTATGGCCGTTATGTTCTAAAATGTAAAGTTCTCAATCCTCTTGTGGAGTTTCTTTCCTGTTCTTCCACCAGAGGAAAGATTTCCCTTGATGAGAGAAGCAAGGGATTCAGCCCCCGAGCCTTACAGATCTTGGGGGACCTGCTGCAAGACCAGTGTCTCTTCCTGGGCTCTGGGGCCCCGTGTAGTACAGCTCCACCAAAGCCATGCTGACAGGGACTGTTCCTCTTAGGTGCTGATGGTGGCGGGGTTCCACAGCATGTAGGAATGTGCTGTAACATTCAGTGCTGAGCCAGCATTCACTGCCGGTGGTGGCTCTCTTCTCCCTTGGTGAAGGTCACCAGGCTATTGGGAGGGCTTCCTCAGGGTGCAGGCAGAGAGGAGTTTGATGGTGTAGAAGCACCATGCCTGGCCCCTAGACAGGGATCCTACTGGCCCCTCTACTCACCAAGGTAAAGGAGACAATATGTGCTTACATTCCAGGACAGGACTTCCTCAGCTCTTGAAGCAGAGGGCACCTGGGTCCAGTACAAAGTAAAACCCAAATATCAGCCTTGCTGAATGAGGCTCCATTTCTTTGGCTACAACTCCAACGTGACTCGCCCATTGATGGGAGATGGTAGAAAGCAGGCTCCTTATTGGGGGAAACCAAGCCCCTTTTTTGCAGGCAATATCCCTGCTGAAATAAAACCATGCGTTGAACTGGCATTGCTGGACTCTGGAGAGGACAGAGAAAGGAACAACGCTCATGTGGCAGATGTCAGTCACATTACTTAAGGACCCACTGGAATGTGCTCTGATCCTACAGTGAAGAGGGCAGTATAAGGATCTACACAGACTAGACTAGAGGCATCCAGGAGATAAGGAACCTAACTGGATTAGCTAGACTGGCCCTCCAGCAGGTACATGGGTATTCAAATTCCAAGGGAGTCCACACCATACCCCCTGTTGAAAATCTATCACTGGTATTTGTTAGTAAACATCTCATTGACAAGCCTTCAAATAAAACTGTGAATAGCAAAAGTACCTTTGAAATAACAAGTGTGAATGGTGCTAGTGTCTCTCAAGCAGGGCTGCTGTTGCATTGATTCTTTCCCGGCTGCAGTTGAGGACCCAGAGGATCGGCTTGGCACTTGAATGCATAGGGAAGATGCATTCTATTGGTTAATTCAGGAGCTGGGAAAGTCTTCTGTTTAGTCATGCATTCCAATGGCTTTGTCTCAGCCCTACACAATCTGACTACAGAGAGCGGGCTCTGATTATTCATGCTACTTCCTGTATTTTAGACCCCTGAAATCAAGCTGTAATTCAACTTCCATTGTAAATTAGAATAGGTCAGACATTACACTGCATCTTCCTTTAAGAATAGTTCAACTGCCTTCTCTCATCAACTGCAATCTCGGAGCTCAAAAACAGGATTCATTCAAAGTCTTCTTCAGACACACACAGAAAAGATCTATCTGGTATTTAAAGACAGATACACTTCAGAACTCTCTTCTAAACAGAACAAGTGAGCCAAATCAATGCCAGATTTAGAAAGAGGAAATAAAAGCTACCTACACCCTTCCTTTTAAAAAGGGCAGAAAATTTTTAAGATGTCTTAAAAGTTTTAAGATTTGTCTACAATAAAAGCCACAAAACCCAGGATAAAATTTCATATTCAAAGGAAGGTTAATTGAAAACTTTCAGGAAACCATCACATGGTCCTGCAAACATTTAAGTGTGGGAATAACTTTACTCATTTGAGTAAAATTACTCACACATGTAAATTTATAGGATTGAGGCTACATAAACTGCAAATAACGTCATGTGGCTGTGGGAGGGCTCAGCCTGGGTAGAACAAGCCTTAAAGGGGAAATATTTTCCATGGTTTTCAGTTAAAAGTGAGTGTTGAATAAAGCAAGGAGCCTATTCTCCTTACTGGCATCATCTCTGCTCTGGCTGGGATGTGGTGTCCATCACCTGCTTGGATGTCTTTCTTGAAGATCTACTCTAGCTTAGCTACAAGTTACTGTGCGCTTGTTGCCAAAATCACTGGGTGAAATTCTATGGTCTGTTCCCTTCTGGCCTTAAACATTATGGATCTATTTATTTTCTTACGATCTGTGAAGTGTGATACATTCTTGGTGCCTCCTTTCCATCAAAAACCAACAAGTCTTCTTGGTTTCAGACTAGCTCCTAGAGGACAGGTATCCATGTCACCATTCTTGGCACCAACTGGAGCTTTTAGCCTCTGATCCTGCAGGCAGGCCTGTGTATGTACAGGCCCTGACTCAGGAAAGCATCCCCATCGGGGACAGTATGTGTGTGTGCCGGCTTACATGCTTTCCTGGGTCAGGGCCACGCAGAGCCCTACTGACATCCGCAGAACTCTGCATGGGCATAAGGGTCCAACTGCACGGATCAGAGTGCAAAATCGAGGCCTTTGCAGGCTGTCTCTGTAGAGAGACCAATGTGAACGAGCCCTGGAGACTGAAAACTCCTCTTACCCAAAGGGATCGTTTCTGAGTGTAAGGACTGAAGCAAACTGGTGGGGTATTCCATGTTGGGGGGTGGGGGGGAGACAGACTATTTCTATGTGTATTTAGCTAGAGCAAGCCTACACTCTTGGGGGATGGATCCCCAAGCATGTTCAGTTGGCACTTTCCACAGTATCACATTCAGTGTAGAAAGTAAAAATAAAACCCCTCCCCCAAACAAAAGAACTCTCCTCTAGAAGAACCTGATTTTTTGATATTTTTCCCTTGCACAACTAACCTGGGATGGAGAGGAGTGTGTGAACTCCCCCACAGAAAGGCTGAGAAGACACCTGATCTTCCACAATTAACTCAGGCAAACAGGATCTTTATTTAGGGATGATACCAGAGACCTTCTCCTGGTGACTTTTATTAGTAGTGCTGCCTCCTTGAATGCTGCAAGGATCAACTCCTCTATTTTAATTTTAATTTCAGAGCTAAGGAAATACAGAATTGGGCCTATGGACCTATACTATCCTTGGCAGAACCCCCACCAGGCCTGATTCTGACCTTACTCCCACCAGTATGACTTCTATGTAAATCCTCAGCTTCCATTGTAGTTATACTGGTATGAGAGGAAAGTCTAGCCCAGGAGCTGCTAAAGGACCATTCATAGGGTGTGGAGGGAAGGAAGAGATGTACCAGGGGAGCTGATCGCACTTGATGTCTGAGGGACAATCAATGGCTGGCTGAAGTTTGGATTGTTATGGTGCCACATCTTCTCTCCAAAGCATGGCACCAGCACCTAGAAGAGACCTACTGAAAAGAGGGCCCCTTCTCACTCCTTCTGACCACAGAAATGGAAAGGAGTAAACTTAAACACATTTTTCGGCCATGGAGGCTCCGATACATTGACAGCTAGCAGGCACATGGCACTCCTGCCTCCAAGCATAAAGGAAACTGGGTCGGGCAACCCATAACTGACACAGGGCAACAAACACCCTTGGCAGTTGTAAGACAAGCATGAAGTAAACACGGCTCTCATGGCAGAACACACTCCAAGCCCTTGTCTACACTGGGGATTTGCCCCAGCTGCAGCCATTGGTGGAGCTGTGCCAGTGCACACTCCCCACATAGACAGGCAAAGCTGGAAGAAGCCATGATTTGCACAAGTGTAGCTTAACCCCCATTTCAGGCAGAGGTACAAACAGTGACTTTTAGAGGCTTTGCCTGTCTATACTAAGCATTTGTGCTGATGAAGCTACACCACTTGTTGGACACCAATGGCTGAAACTCCCAGAGTACACAAGGCTAGAGTGAAACATTTGGCTTTGCCTTCAGAGAGAGAGAGAGAGAGAGAGAGAGAAAGAAAATGAATCTTAATACTAACAACAACAAAGCTGCTACTGTTCACTGATGAACACAGACGGACAGACAGAAAGCCAGAGGATTTCAATGGCCTTTGTTAACTGCAGGAGCAGGTGAGGCCATCCACGTACCTGACTGCACCTGCAGTTCAGCTAGACATCTAAACGACCTACCATGCTGCCTGCCAATAAGTGCCAGACAAGGCTGTGACTGAGAGGCAGATAAAACCAATCTGAAATCTGGCACACATACAGAGAAGTTTCCTTTAGGGAGCAAAAATCCTTTTTTTCTGGTTGAAATCCCAACTGTTGCTGCCACTTAAAGTCCATTACCATTTTCAGCTGGTGACACAGACTTGTTTAGTCCCGGAGAAAGAAACTTTTGCTTTTTCTCTTTTTATACAAAAACTAGGATATATACAGAATAAGCTTTTTTCTTTCTTCCTTCCTTTCTTTTAAGAGCAGAACAGCAGGAAAATGTGAAACCATTTCCCCACAGGTTCGGAAAAGCTTGTGCTTTTGGATGAGATCCGGAATACTATTATTTTTAAAAAGGCTTTACTCCCTCAGGGAAAAAAAAAGATTTACAAACAAAACAGCCTATATCAACTCTCCAGCAGAGAGATGGATTGACAATATTAATCCAAACATCACGCTATTTAATTCCCCAATAAAACATTGGAAAAAAAGGAGCCAACAGTATCTGCGCTAACACTTTTTGCTACATATAAAATCTCCAGCTAATATGAAGCCTATGGTACCAATCTCTAAAACAGTTAAGATATATACACATATTTTGGGGGGTATATTAACAAACAGAATATTACAAAATATTAAAGAAGGCAACTCTTCTGTCATTTGTTTCTTTTTGTTTTGTTTTTTCACTTGAAGTTGGCGTAGTCTGAGAAGGCGTCAATGTATTCCTGCACCACCTTGTAGCAGAATTCGTACTGTTCCTGTAGCATTTGGGAGAGGAAAAGCAAAGCATTAAATGAGGAAAGGTACTTTGCACTTATGGCCTGTGTTATGAAGGGGTCAGGCTAGATAATCATAGTGGTCCCCTCCTGTCTTGTATCAAAACAATTTCAACCGCATATCTCAGAGTACTTTACAAGAGAAGGGTGAAGCACCATTATTCCCATCGTACAGATGGGCAAAACTGAGTCATGAAGAGGCTAGTGGCCTGCTTTTCAAAGGTGCTGAGCATCCACAGCTCAGCAGAAGCTATGGATATCTGGCACTTCTGTCTGTAAGTAACTTCCCATGGTGAAAAAGAAAGTCAGTGGTAGTGTCTGAAACAGAATCAGGTCTCCTTATTCCTAGCACAGTTCTCCCTCCCTGTAGAACTAAGGTTGTTAGGAGGAAGGGGGTAGGGAAGAGGATCCTCCTTCTCCCCACCATTAGGATTATTTTAACTAGGGAAATTTCAACTCAAAAAACTTGGTTGAGAAGAAGGAAAATTTTCAGGCACATCTCAACTGAGATCTGCTAAGGCATGAAGGGAGCTAGGTAGTGAAAACGCAATAACTCGTGCCTACCAGTGTCTGCACCATATGCGGCCTCTGTAATCTTAAACTCTTCACTGTCTGAAAGACATCCAGAATCCCCTCAGCTTTAACCCTTTCCAGGACAGTGCTCAGTGCACAGAAGGTTCCTGTTCTTCCTGCCCCGGCACTGGCAAAGAGACAAACAGAAGAGCACAGAGAAAGTGAACATCATTACAAAGCACATTCATTTGGCTGGATGGATGCTCCAACTCAGGCAGTGGGAAGGAAATGCTAGGGAATGGGAACATCTTGAACAGTCTCCTTTGTGCTTTCTAGTTCAACCACCATTTATAGACTGTTTTCATGTGAAGCATCCCATCTGACTAACTATCCATTGTTCCCTCCTGTCTTGGGCACCAGCTCATGTCTGGCCAGAATTAGGAGGTCAAACAGCTAGTCAGATGGTGAAGAGGGTTTGGATACCATATAACATGAGCTGAATGGTCTCAGACCAGTTCCCAATTTCTCCACATCAACTCCCCCCCCCCCCCAAACTCAAATGTCCCTGCCAAGGAGAAAGACGCCAAGGACTGAATGGGGCCTGGTGACAGAATTACTCCCGGACCTTTCCAGCTCCAGGTTGAGGCACATTGGCTGGGACAGCGTGAGGGAAGCCTGCACCGCAGCTGTCTGTGCTGCCCTTGATCAGTGGGCTGAGGACGTCGGTCCCTTTCACTGGCTTGCAGATCTATCACAGTTACCCAAGACCAGAGCAATGCTGGCCCTAGGCCAGCTGTGTCCAGTCCCTTGCCCTGACAGGGCTGTACCTGCAGTGCACAGTGATTGGATGGTTCCCAGACTGCTGCTGCTGTTTCTGCACAGCTGCAATGATATTGATCATTCCTTTCCCATCACTAGGGATTCCAACTTCCGGCCAGCCATGGAAATGGAACTGTCGAATCTGCCGGCTCTTGTTTTCCTTGCAGGAGAAAAACAATGACAACTTCACTCCACTGGACCAACCTAAGTCCAGGTGCATAGCTGGAAACAGACTGTTGCAAGGGCTTGGGAAGAAAGGTTAGAAGAGAATGATCAGAAGCAAATGCCCAATAGGACCAGTGGCAGTGTGCCAGGGAGTCGGTCGGTGGGGGGGGGTGTCCTGGGGGACAAAGTTGGAACTGGAAACCAGGGAGGGTTTGGGTGGCCCGGGAGGGAACCAGCAGAGGAGAGAGTATGGGTTGGATGGCAGCAGGGAGGTGGGGGGCAGGGAGTGGATAACAGTTTCTGGTGGGGGAAGGGAGCCCTGCAGTGGGGGAGGCATGACCAGAAGTCAGTGGGAGAGGAGGGGTTAACAACGAGGAAGGGGAGAGGGCAGCAGTGTGCAGGGAGTGGGGTGAAGAGAGAGGGAACTGACATTTTGGGGCAATTGTGGAAAGGTATGGAAGCTGAGGAGGGGCCAGGGGCAGAATCACATTTGGGACAGGGCCGCAGGAGCAAGGGGAAGCAGGGCACCTATAGACAGAACCAGGGGTTAACTACAGCAAATGCCCAGAGATCCCAGAGCTGCCTTCCATGGTGAGGGAGAGAGAGTCCTACCCTGGTGTTTGTTACTAGCAGGTCCCGCACTGTGTAGCTCTCACATTCCTCCTCTTTTTTCAGCTCCATGGTGATGTCTCCATAGGACACAGAGCCATCAGAAGGCCAGTACTGGGCACATTTCTCCTGAGAAAGCATGAGAGGTGAGGAGGTGAGAAACTTCCATGTGGGGCAGCATGAAATCCCCTCCTCCCCATCCTGGCCTGAGGGGTCTGTTATGAGGAGGCCTCGGTAGGCCAGCCATGGGATCAGAGGTTTAGAGGGGAATTAGGATGCTGCTCTCTAGCTTTGTGCATGAGTGATGTTGCTCTCCGTTGGCCAGCGCACAGACAGTAACTAGTGAGTGGCCATTTAGCTCAAGAGGTGTTTTGGGAACGGAATGTCTTGGGTCCTTGTCCCATCCCCTCACGTCTGAAATTTATACTGTGTCTATAAGCACGTGGATTCTTTGGGGGTAAAACTAGAAGTCGGGCTGCAGCACGAGGTTCTCCAGAGAAGGTTGGGTACATGTGAGTTAAATAGTTACATAATTTGGGATGTGTTGGGAACAAGTAATTAGGGCCGTCAAGGGGCTGTAGGGTCTTGCATTGATTTTCCCACCAGTGATGGAGTCATAATGATGTTGCTTTCCCACCAGCTGCAGGATTAGTTAATCCCAGGCACTTACCTGGCCTCTCTCTTCCAGCTCTGTTAACATAACTATAGAGCAGGATTTCCACTCCCAGATCATCCTCCAGAAATCCTCTATTGTGCTCTGGAGAGGGCCCTGGCTAGCGATGTATGAGTCCTTCTGACGATAACCCTGCAATTTCAAGCCATGGTTATTGGGGCGGCAGAACTGCATGCAGACTGGATATCACCCCAGTGCTGTCAGCATCTGCAGCAGCAGCTGTTTTACCTGACACAGAGCTATGCTGCAATGAGCTCCCTCACAGCCACTTTGAACAGTTCATCCACAAATGGACAAGAAGTGTGAAGAGCTGGTGACAGTAGGCACCAGTGTGAGGAACTGAGTGGGATCTCACAGGGAGAGTTCTGTGGGTGGATCACAGGCTCCAAAGCACAGCTCATATGAAACCAATGTGTTTGGCTTGGTTTCAGGAGGAAACCGCACCAAAGCTCAGAGTCTCATTTCTCTTCCCAGACCAACCAGAACCTGAAATCCCTTCCTTGTGCCAGTTGAAAAACTTGGTCCTTGTTTGCCCAAGGCTTGTGAACTTGCCTGTCTTCTGCACAGGCAGGGAAGGGGATCAGTGCTGCAACAAACCTTTTTCATCTCTAACTTCTATGATCTCATTTCCTTTTCATTCAGAAGTTGGATGTTTGAACAACTTCTTGAACAAATTACTTGGTGTAGGTCTTCTGCTGTGTAGCGCATGGGTTTTTTTTTTTTAAATCATTTTCACGGCAGAGAGAATCACAAGAGTTAGAGACAGAAATGGCCCTTTATACCCTCCCTGCCAGTGCACGGTCAGACAGGGGGTACAGACCTGTTTTAAATGTCCCAGGTGATGAGGCTTCCACCACAGGGAGACTGTTCCACAGGGCAATACACCACATTCCAATCTCCCCTATTATCACATAACCCCATCACTCTGGCTTAACCAGTGTATCACATAAGTAACTGCTTTCCCCTTCTGGCACCTACACCCGTGGTGTATTTGGAGGCTGCTCTTTTGTCCCATTATCCAAATGGGAAAAGTCAAGATGGCAGCAGCTCTTGCTCTGCCAAGGCTCTGCCATCACTCATCTCTGCTCTATCAGCTCTGTTATGCCTCATAATTTGCTGCCTCAGTCATGCTCCATGGTGAGCACTCACACTACAGGCCATTACTTAGACAGTCAAAACATTCTCCCTTCCTGGAGAGCCTTGTTTTTTAGCATTAATTCTGACCCCAAAGTAGCTTTAATTCCAATGCATTCAGCCTTCCCAGGCCCACTTTTCAGCTATGACTCATCACATCCAGCTTTCTGCACCACACAATGGTCCTATTTCTCATGGATCTTCCACCTGTGGATCTCTAACTGCCTGACAAACCCTCACTGAGCCGCCCAGCCTCATTGTGAGGCAGGTGTGCCTGTCCTCATTTTGCAGGTGGGGGAAGACTGAGACATATAGAGGTGGACAGGAATGGAGGGCAGGGTCTGTGGTCCTGACTCGCTCAGTCCCAACAGTGGTAGGAAGAGAGCCTGGCTCCTGCAGACCTGAAGAAGGCTGCAGGCGGATGTGGAATGGACTGCACACGGGACTTGGAGGCATCCTCTCACTTCCTGTGGACCTTCCCAGGGTGGGGTTTCTCTGCATGAAAGAGAACCCCACCCAGCCTCGGAGGGCTAACTGGGGACACTCCAAGTCCCTAGGAGCCTTGGTAGGTCTGCCAGTCCTTAATGAGCTTCTCAGGGGGGTTGATCAGGCTTTTGGTAGAAATGTGTCTTTATTATAGTAAGAAGCCTTCACGGTGATGCAGTGACATCAAATCTGAGCTCTGTCTCTGCACAGTAAAGGGCTATAGACTTAGGTCTTGTCTACAAAAGAAAATGGTTCAGATTTAACTATACTGCTTTAGAAACAGATGTAGTTAAACAGCTGCTGGTCACTTGTATGAACACTCAGATTCTAGTTTAAAAGTGTCCACACAAGGGGATGACACCAAATTAACTAACTCGGTGTCTAACGCAATGTAGTGAAATCAGGCCCAGACCGTACTGCTTCTGTAGAGGAAAGCTCATGTCTTCAGCAAGGTTGTGCTTAGCTAAGCACAGCCAACAATCCACAGTGATGGTCCAAATTAAAAAAGTTGATGTCTTTGAAAATTAGGCTTTAGTCAGCTAAATATTGGTCCTGGGCACTAGCTCACTGCCAGGGCTGCCAAACAAACTCAAGAGTTTTTCTCCTCTTTGCAGTTTTTCTTTTTGCTACAGAGAGGCAAAAAACCACCACCACAAAATGACCAAAACATTAGAAGCCTCTTTGGACCACGGAGAACACCCGCTTTTAGGATGTCATAATTCAGGAATCCCTTGTTTGAGTCAGTTCAAATTTTGTAGAAAATTTTACCCTGGGCCCAGACCTAACCTACCAGTTTTAACGATGTTGCTTAAAATCCACAGTAAAAGCTGAGAGGAGCAAAACCAGGCCTACACTGCAAACTCCAGTACAAGGTGACAACTGCTGTTCCACAACCAAGAAACATTCCTCCTTCTGACAGTCAAAGTTTCTGTTTTTCTTTTTCATCAGAGTTTGCAGTGAGAACACAAAGATGCTTAGTCATTTGGAGCGTGTCAGTCAAGCAAAGTTCAGTAGAGGCAGGAAATTGAATTCTCAACAAAGCTGCTACACCACATCACGGGCTTTCTGACCTAGATTCATGACAAACAAACAGGGCTGGGATACCAGGTGGGCTGCTTATACTGCGCTGTTTGAAACAGATAGAGTCAGAATGTAATGACAAAATAAGCATAGCGGGACCCACCCATTATGGATGATACTCATTAGAAAATTACACTGCAGGGGGATAGATAGCTCAGGGCGTTATGAATGTGATTCAGTGTCTTTCCCCTCTCAGTCACTGGTTCGAATCTAGCCCAGGACAGTCATAATCAAAAATGACTTGCCTTCGGGAGCAACTGTCATCTGGGGGTTAGAGACAGGATTAGGTGTCAAAAGACCTGGGTCCTACAGCACTTACTCACTTTTGGGTGGATTGCGGGTAGATGAATGCTAATGAGAGGCTTCCCATTGACACCAACAAGACTACCTGTCAGCAAGGGCTGTGCAATCTAGCCCTTGGTGAGTAGATCACTTTACCTCTTTGCCTCATTTACGCCAGTCTGAGGATAATGAGGCTGATCTGCTTTTGTCAAGCACTTTGAGATCTGTGTATTATTATTACATTGTATTGTCTGGTGGATGTTCAGTGGCCAAATGAAAGGAGCTTGTAGTCCCAGTTCTATGCCTAGCAGACAGTTATCCACATCACTAGAGTCACTATCAAACTTGTTGAGGGGCTCAGTGGAGGACCCTAACAGGGCTGTTGAGACTGAAATCACCCAAGATGTGACTCTTCAGGTCATGGTGGGGCAGGATGGAAGCTCACGCTGCTTCTGTCTGAGCTGTACATGTTATCAGGATAAACAGAGGACTCCAATCCCCAGTCAGCCTAGCACCTTCCATCAGCTCTAAATACAATAAAAAAACCCCAACACACTAAAAAGCAAGCATTTCAAGACTAGGCCCATCCTGGCCATGTGAGTGGAGGGTTATTGGCTGCAGGTTGTAGAATCCATGGTTAGAGTATGAACAGGAAACAAGAACTTACATCAATAAAGGACGCATTGACATAGTCTGTGTTCTCTTCACCTCTCTTCACTGGAATGATCACTCGATTGAACTCATCTAAAATAGAAGCCAGACAAGCAGGTTGGAGTTTTGGGGATCACCTTCAAAACACAGACACTTGCAACTCAGGCATCAACCTTAGGATGAAAGTTAATGCAGCCCCAAGGGTGCCATCAGATTGAGACAACCGAGATGACGGATGGCTCGGTGAACAGGGAGCTAGCCTGGGACTGGGGAGACGTCCATTCAGTTCCATGCTGTATCCCAGACTCCCAGTGTGACCCTGGGTAAGTCACTCAATTTCGCTGTACTTCAGTTCCCATCTATACATTGGAGATAACAGCATTTTCGTACCTCACAGGTGTGTTGTGTGGATACATTCATTAAAGATTGTGGGGGGCTCAGATAATGGATCGTAATGGAGACCCTGGGGCTCTGGGACAGATAAATCATAGTGTTAACGACACACTAAAGCAGAGTGAGAAGTGTTTGTGCCTTGGGCGAAACTATTTAGGAATAGAGCTGGTCAGAAATTTTCACAGAAAAAAGGAATAGTGGTACTCAAATTCTGAAATATCAAAGTTTCTCATGAACCAGAAATCTCAAATGTTGACGAGCTCTGTTCCTAAACCATACTGGGAATGGACATTGTCCAGCATAGTCTGCTTCCTTTAGCATGAACACAGCAAATATTCATCCATTTGCCATATCAGTTCAAGACAGCACTTTCCCCCAGTGACTACCATGGGATGATTTAGTTGGGGTTGGCCCTGCTTTGAGCAGAGGTTGGACTAGATAACGTCCTGAGGTCTCTTCCAACCCTAATCTTCTATGATTCTATGATCTCCTGGGCAGGCTACTTTGTACTGTGCAGTGAGTCATCTCTTCTAGTCTGCATGCTACTGCCCAGCTTCTCACAAACACCAAGAAGCGTGAGCACATGGCCTGCCACAGAATGAGCTGGCCCTAACAGCCAGGCTTCGCCCATCTCCCCAGGTGGAGGGAATGAACACAGAGGTCACGTGATCAAAGCATACGACTCAGAACCAGTTATACTAGAAGATGTAAAAGGCAGTGTGAACTTAGTGAGGGAGAGTTTGAAGAGAGACTCAAAGGAGCAGAAGAGCTGCTCTGTACAGAGTTACAGGCCCCTTAGCTTCCGGGCAAGGGGTCAGGGGGCTGGAGAGTGGGGAGCCAGCCTGCTAGAGGAAAGCCTTGGCAGGGACATGTCTAAGAGCCCTCCACCAAGGGTGTGAGCCAGCTAGGAAGGCTGGGGGGAGTTTTCAACTTTTTTAATAAATCAGACTCCCAAAAGGGGAGAATTATTGAGAAAACACCTGCAGTGTGAACGTTTTCTAAACTGGAGAAGGGGAAACTGAGGCACGGGCAGGGCCCAAAGCCAGACTGGGCAAGCCCAGCTACAGCCTCAATGCTCAGATGCCTCCACTGGCTCCCCATTCATTTCAGGATCCACTTCAAATTTACCTCATTTGTTTTCAAAGCCTTCCATGTTATGCTGACCACTCTGCTCCCTCCACTCACAATGGTTCCTCCCCATCCCCTTCACAAACTACTGTTGGTGCGAGAGCCACCTTCTCCGCAGCTGCTGATGCCTCTTGTCCTCCCAAAGGACTCACCCTCTATATTTATTCATTTGTCCTCTGAGTGTGTCTTTGCCCTGGGCAGGATGGAAGAAAAACTCACATGGAATTATTTGAAGCACCCTGTTTTTCTTCATGTTTGCCGGCAAGTTGCCTGTTCGCATCTTGTCATTCTGGATTTTGATTGAAGTTAGTTTCTGCATGGGGGACAATAAAATCAACCGACAACTTTCAAATGACCAAAAGAAGCCAAGACCATAACAGTCAAAATGCCCCACACCAGTACACCTGCCCAGGCCCTGTGCCAACCTGAGCCAACTGCCAAGTCTGAGTGAACTGCCTCAAGCCAGCAGTTCCCAGCCTCTGGGATATGCACCAGAAGAGGGAGCTCACGCTTTCACCATTGTTACTCTAGGCCATCCCTACCCTCCTTTAAATAATGAGCCTTGAGGTGGGTCTCTGCATGATGCCAGGGCCTGTCTCTCATCGTATGCAGCTGTGCACACTATAGTCTGAAATGGAGCTGTCAGAGATATGCCCCCCGCTTCTGTACTCTCATAAGGGTGGTCAGGAGACCTGGCTCAATTCCTGGCTCTGCTAAAGATTCCCAATGTGGCCTTGGGCCAGTCACTTCATCTCTGTGCCCCAATGACCCATCTGTCAGACAGGGATAGTAACAGTTCCCTACTACTGATCTCTGCAAGACACAGACACTACAGTGATGGGGACCATAAAAGTGGCTAGACAGAGAACCCACTCTACTGTACCCAGTCCCCAGAACAGGAGGAGGCAGGGAAGTCCTGGCTGTTGAGCTGGGAACCAGCAGTGGGAAGGCAGGGGGCACAAGGCGCTCATGTCAAGAATCAGAGAGCGCTTTGGCTTTGAAGGAGGACTCCCAGGCCATGCTTCTCAGCTGACACCTGCTTTCCCTAATCTTTGGGCTAGCATTCCCCTACAGGACCCCTCCAAACCCTCAAACCAGCTGGCTTCCAGGTGTCACTTACAGAGAAACTGCACTGGTTACTACAAACACACTCCAGTGAAATGTTCCTGCTGGGGAAAGGGCCTTGGAACTAAGGGCTCCCTTTTATTAGATATTTAAGGGACAAACAGATCATCCAGCCTCTTGGTGCCAGTGGAGGGCTGTTCCCTCTGCAGGCACTGCCTAGCATTGTGTTGAGTCTGGCTGTCACTCTCCCTGGAGAACCTGCTGGCTCAGGATGGGACTGGATGCAACTTTCATGAGACACCTGTCCTGGTCTCTCTTGACAAGGGCACTGAGCCAGCATGGTTTTGGCAAACCCACCTTGAACTCCTCCTCTAGCCCGTTGCTGCTGGTCCCGGGCACTTTGTTGTAGATTTTCTGGAGGTGGGTCTCTAGCGAGGTCACTTCTAGCTCTGTGTCTCCATACAGATAGTGCTCCAGAAGTGCTTGGTATATAAACACATATTGCATCTGAAAGGGAAGGGAGAGGTTACAGGGAGAGATGGCAGCTTCCGTACCATGCTGTGAACCCATTCAGCTCTCTGTCTTTAGACTGAGCGCACTCTAGGAGAGCATGTGTGGAAAGGGTGGAAGCCCAAAGTCCAGGCACCAACATCAGCACAACCACTGAACAAACTGGTCACATTAAAGTCAATGGGAACTTCCCCCCCCCCCCCATCTGGGAGAGGATCAAACTCTTATAACATGTTCTCAGTGACCAGCTACAGAGCGGGGCCATGGGCTGGTAGATCAGGAGATGCTCAAGGCTGAAGGAAACAGGGTGGGGGAACAAGGGCAGACCTAGTATGCATGGAACAATTAAGAGTGGCTCAGAGAGGAAGCTCCTGGCTGCCTGGAGAGCACTGATGTTTGCACGCAGGCTCAGCTGGAGCAACAGGACTTCCCCTGTCCATGGAGAATGGAAAAGGCCACATGCTCTGTTTAAATGGCTGAGCATGGTTGCTGCTACTGAATGTTCAGAGCTGGACTCCCAAACACTGATGCATCCCAAATCAGAGGCTACTTTTTAGAATATTGGCTTTGCCCTCACTGTGCCTCAGTGTCACTGTCTGTAAAACAGCGATGGTGATACCTGCCTGCCACACAGGCTTAGCTAAGGTTTGCAAAGGGCTTGGGGATCCTTGCACGAAGGGTGCTATATATAACAATGGCGTCGAAACTGTGGGGCGTGCCCCCTACGGGGGCGCAGAGGGATGTTTGGGAGGCTAAGCAGCGATGTCAGGCGGCTTGTGCCAGCCCCCACAAGGGGCATGGAGGGAGAACCACCTCCACTCGACTCACCTTAGCAGGCCACCCAGCCTGTGGGTCAGTGTGCTGCTCCCAGCAGCCTCCACCCCCAGCGCTGGCTCCACCCCAGAGATGTGCCTTCCCCCACCCTGAAAATCCGCTGGGGGAGGGGCAGGTATTGGCCCTGCCCTAGCAGTGCAGCCTGGCTGCAAGGAAGAAGCAGCCTACTGCAGAGGAAGCCTTGGCTGTGTAGTAATGGGGGGAAGGGGGACACAGGCAGATTCCGTTACTGGTAAAGGGGACACGACTGGAAAAGTTTGTGCACCACTGCTACAGGGGGCAAAGTGTTATCAGCCATGCTCCAGTAATGGGTGGAAGCTGGAAAGTGCCATGGTCTGGAGAAATGAATGGAGGTTCTGGGAGTCAGTAGGTCTGCCTCTACCACCGACTTGCTGTGTCCCCTTGGGTAAATCACCTCACCTGTCTGTGCCTCAGTGCCCCTTCTGTAAAATGGAGGTGAGACTGACCCACCTCACAGGGGGGGCTGCAACTGATTAGCGTCTGTCTGCAGTGTTCCGAGTGTGGGAAGTGCTATGTAAGTGCCCAGTGTCACAGAGCGCCTCTCCAGCCCCTTGGAGTGGACTTACATCGGTCTGTACCATCTGGCAGCGCTGAGCCCGGATCCGGCTCACGAAACCGTACACGTCCACCTTCCTCTCTGCATGCATCATGTCCAGCATGGCATCAATGACGATAAAAGTGCCTGTGCGTCCTACCCCAGCGCTGTAACACCAGAGGAACAAACAGTCAGTGCAGCTGCCATTGGAGTATGGCCCTTTCCACTGCCCCACGCCTGCTCTGGGAAAGTTAACTGCTGCGCAAAGCACCAGGAAGAGCCAAGAGGCTACAACAACTCACCCTAGACAGCAGGCAGCTCAATCCATTCCAGACAAGACAGAAGAAGGGAGCTTGAACTCGCACCCAACTACGGCAGAGGCTGTTCTTGGGTCCAAAGGCTACAGCTAAGACAGACATTTCTAGACTCTAGATTTCTAGACAATCCCACCCCCTGGGACTCAGAGTGCATGAGAGCACAGAGCAGGCCACAGGGAACCCCGGAGTCAATTCAGACTGGTAGTGTCTTGAAGTGCTGCCTGTGGCCCTTGCCTGGCTGTCCTTTGCCTCCAGCTTCCTCCCAGCCTGCCCTCTCCCCTACAGGGCTGGGCCCATGGCAGCCAGTCACTCTGACAGGCCAGAGCCCAGCTCTGTCACTCCTCTCTTGGGCGCTGGCCATGCTTTGGGTTCCTGTTCTCAGTGCTCAACTCTCAATGTATCAAGGGGGAGATGAGCCCAAGCGAAGGTCAGGCTTGTGAGAACTTTTCATGGACATGTATGTAGAGCGGGAGAGGCTCAGGGTGGATTCTCGCACTAGCTCGAACTCATGCAGACTCCTTGGAGTTGCAAGTTTGAGTCCTGTCAGGGAGCCTGAGGGAGACACATTAAGTACCATGCACTACAGTGTGTGTGTTTGTGTGTGCGTGCACACGGGGGGGAGGGAATTTGGCATACAAGAGGCCCAACATCCTCAATCAAATCTTCTCTAGCTCACCCTGTTACGCTGGCTGCCACACTCCTCTCTAGAGGTGGCTGAATATCAGTTCTGCTGGGTCCTTATAGTTTGTGAAGGATGAAAGGGGCTAGAGAAGTGAACGGCATTACAGGCAGCATTTTCTCATGGCCAGAGCAGGGGAATGAGAGTCAGGAGAGCTGGGTCCAACTGCTGGTTCTGCCATTCACTTGCCACCATGACCCTGAGCAAGTCAAGATGCCTGGCTGGCTGGCTCCCACCCTCCCTGGCAGTGCTCTAGAGCCAGGGGTGGGCATGCAAATTTGGTGGATATTACCCCAGGCAAGCTCTGCAGCTTCTTTGTTATTCCAGGTACAGAGAGAGCCTGGAGCTCATTGCTGTGTCTGGGATCCACTCCAGTAAGGGTTAACGCCCAAATCTCAAATGCAGGATGCTGGAATGTTATAGCCTGCTGTGATATTACCCCCAGTGGCTGGGTCCACAGAGCAGCCAAGTGAGCTGTTACTACTACTCCTGCTAGTCACAGGCCATCTTCTTTGGTCACCATGACTCAGGTGAGGCCTGTGCTTTTGGAGGTGAAAGGGCAGGGCTCTAGTCCCAGCTCCCCGTGCACGTGATTTGTGTGCGTCTATGGCTGTTGCTTGCACTCATGCAGTGAATCCAGCGTCAGGTAGCCAGGACCCCCTCTGCCTGCTCCTGCCAACCTTCCGCAGGAGATAGAACAGGTTTTTCCGGGTAGCGCTCAAGAGCAGTCAGGCAGAGATACACGGAGGAGGAGGAGGAGGAGGGAGGGCTCTCTGGGAGACATGGCCCTGGACTCACCTGCAGTGAACGACAATCGCTCCTGCATACTGGGGGTTACATGTCTTCACCTTCTTCAGGAACTTCAGCATCCCAATAGGGGTGAAGGGGACCCCAAAGTCAGGCCAGCTGGTGAAGTGGAACTGGGTCACCAGGCGCTGAGGCTTTTTGTTTGTGACATCACCTACCTGTGGGGAGATCACATGCCTTGGTTACTGTCAGACACTCAGCTTCATTACCTTCCCTCAGAAACTGAGAGCAGAGAGGGGCTTTCAGTCTGGGGTTCAAGCAGCCCTAAAGTTCAGGGGGGTTGAAGCCTGTTTTGGGGTTCAGGGTTGGTTCCAAAGGCCTGATGGCTGAAAATCAGGTATTGCATCCTACAAGTGCCCCAAACTCCAAGGCTATGAAATCTCAAGGAACTGCTTAGCTTTTACCTCAGCGTTTCTAAAGTCCTAGGACCAGAGTCTCAGCTACACTGAAGTCCATGGAGGTAGGCCAATCTCTTCTGTGTCTCCTGGTGTTTACTGAGGGAGGGGGGCAGAAACTAGATGAGCCCCACAATTCCTCTAAGGCTTTTTGGAGCCTGCAATTGTCCTGTAGTGTATTCTCAATAAGGTGGTGCCAATGGAGACTCGACACCCAGAAGCCAACGTCTAGGGTAGTCAGGAATCCTGCTGGCTGCTTGGCTACCACCCCAGGAATTTCACTTTGTGTTTCAAGCTGAATCAAGCCAGATCAAAGCTGCTGCGTTTCACTCCTACACAACCTGAGGGCACAGAGTTGTTATGTAAAGCCTCTGCTCAAATGCAATTGTAAGATCTGTAAAAGCAGCAAAGAATCCTGTGGCACCTTATAGACTAACAGACGTTTTGCAGCATGAGCTTTCGTGGGTGAATACCCACTTCTTCGGATGCAAGCAGTGGAAATTTCCTGGGGCAGGTATATATAAGCAAGCAAGAAGCAAGCTAGAGATAACGAGGTTAGATCAATCAGGGTGGATGAGGCCCTGTTCTAGCAGTTGAGGTGTGAAAACCAAGGGAGGAGAAACTGGTTCTGTAATTGGCAAGCCATTCACAGTCTTTGTTTAGTCCTGAGCTGATGGTGTCAAATTTGCAGATGAACTGGAGCTCAGCAGTTTCTCTTTGAAGTCTGGTCCTAAAGTTTTTTTGCTGTAGGATGGCCACCTTAAGATCTGCTATTGTGTGGCCAGGGAGGTTGAAGTGTTCTCCTACAGGTTTTTGTATATTGCCATTCCTAATGTCTGATTTGTGTCCATTTATCCTTTTCCTTAGAGACTGTCCAGTTTGGCCGATGTACATAGCAGAGGGGCATTACTGGCATATGATGGCATATATTACATTGGTGGAAGTGCAGGTGAATGAACCGGTGATGATGTGGCTGATCTGGTTTGGTCCTGTGATGGTGTTGCTGGTGTAGATATGTGGGCAGAGTTGGCATTGAGGTTTGTTGCATGGATTGGTTCCTGAGCTAGAGTTACTATGGTGCGGTGTGCAGTTGCTGGTGAGAATATGCTTCAGGTTGGCAGGTTGTCTGTGGGCGAGGACTGGTCTGCCACCCAAGGCCTGTGAAAGTGTGGGATCATTGTCCAGGATGGGTTGTAGATCGCTGATGATGCGTTGTAGGGGTTTTAGCTGGGGACTGTATGTGATGGCCAGTGGAGTCCTGTTGGTTTCTTTCTTGGGTTTGTCTTCCAGTAGGAGGCTTCTGGGTACACGTCTGGCTCTGTTGATCTGTTTCCTTATTTCCTCGTGTGGGTACTGTAGTCTTGAGAATGCTTGGTGGAGATTTTCTAGGTGTTGGTCTCTGTCTGCGGGGTTAGAGCAGATACGGTTGTACCTCAGTGCTTGGCTGTAGACAATGGATCTTGTGGTGTGTCCGGGATGGAAGCTGGAGGCATGAAGGTAGGCATAGCGGTCGGTAGGTTTTCGGTATCTGTAACTTGTATCATTAAGATCTGTAACTTGTATCATTAAGTTCGGCAACCTTTTTGCAGACTTTGCAACTTCAGTGATTATTAGCATAGCCTTTTAAGTTTTGTAACCTTTGCAAGCTCTGTGGCCTTTTCAGGTTGCCACTTGTATGAACATCCAAGCTTTGTAATATCCCATCCCTCAGAGAGAGTGTGAATGAGGGAGTGTGAACAAGGGAGTGTATGTGAGACTGGGCGGAGAGGAACTGCGAGGAGAGAGGAGCCTGGACACAGGAGCCGGGTGTGTCTGATATAATCTGCCCTGAGAAGGCAGTCATGAAGTGCTGTAAAGAAAAGAAGAACCGGTATGCATGAAAGGAACTGGTCTGGGAATGCTTCTCGGTGACGGACACAGAAAGGAAACTCAGTGTACGTGACAGGAGCTGCCCAGTTCCAAAATAAGAGGAAGAAGGCATGCACACAAGCCCCTGCTTCTTGACCCTCTCAGCAGCCTGGATTCGTGACCGCAGACAGACACACCAGATCTACTATGCTTCGGCTTCTCGGCCTCCATGCTGTCTCCGGTAACTCTCCGCTTGTGTAAGTGTGTGGGTGCATGAGGGTATGAATGCAGTGAATGTGTGCATGTATGAATAAGCTCCATCTCTTTTCTATCTGACCTAACAGCGGCATTGTAATAAAACTAATACAAGTGTGACCCTGGGTTGGTTTTTAGGGGAACCTAGGTAACAAGAGTGACCCAGCATTCTCAGGAGTGGCTCACTTAGCAGGTCTTGGATTCATAATGGGGCAGGTTTTCACTCTTTCAATTCCACTGTAAACATTTCACACAGCTGCCCTGTTAACCTCTGTCCTAACTGTATAAAGGGGAGAGAGGCGCCAAGCACAGAAAGGATGAGCCAATGGTCAATGCCCTGGACTGGGACTCAGGAAATCCAAGATCAATTCCCAGTTCTGCCACAGACTGCTTGTGTGACACTGGACAAATTGCTTCAGTTCCTCATAATAGCACTGCCCTGCCCCACTAGGGGATTGTGAGCATAAACTCTATTAGTGATCACCAGGTGCTCAGATTCTATGGCAAGTGAGACCATAGAAATAGAGGGGGGAAATAACTGCAGTTTTGGATTCCATCTCCGCTCCGCTCAAGATGTCTAACATTTTGCTAAGTGCACACGGCCACGGGCTCCGTAACAGAGAGTGAGGGCCCAAGTGCAAAAATACACAAGCAAGTCATGACTGTAGCAGTGTGTGTACACTGGGAAAATGCAGGCACAAGGGGGAATTTAGGCCCTTACTGGCCCATGCAGGCCCGCACCTGCCACTCTTCCACATGCAACTGTGGTAACTGCACATGCAAATGCACATGTAAAACTGTGTATGCTAACTATTCAAGCAACACTGGCCCAGCCTCAGATCCTCAGCTGGTGTAAATCAGTGCATCTCCAATTGCTCCAACAGAGCAATGCAGATTTACACCAGCTGAGGAGGTGGCCTTAAATAACTAAGCTGAGTTAAATGCAAAAAGCTATGGTGAAAACGGAGTGAGGATTCTAGTTATTTCACTATCAAAACTCAGGGCGCAATTAACAACACAGGAAGAACTATTTTTTTAAAGTGTACAATTTTTTACCATCGCTGAGTCCTTCAAAGAGGCACACAAACCATCCCAACCTGCGCCCCTAGGGGGCATTGTGAAAGTTTGGGGCTTTGTAGTGAGTCAGACAATCTTCGCTACAGGTGGGAGCACCTTAATTCTCTCCTGCTTTCTGTGATGGAAAGCGGTGATGGTAGTGAGGAAGCGAAGGGGAGTAAGTGAACCATGGTACCTGTTGAATACAGAACTTTCGCACTGTGTAGTCAACCAAGACAGTCACATCCTCCACAGACACCCGGATGTTTCCATAAGTCCAGCAGCCCTGATCTGGCCAGTATTGAGCACATTTGCACTGAAGAGAAATGACACAAAAGCAAGGCAAGGAATTATTTCAGGGAAGTTCTCTGGCCTCTGTTATGCAAGAGGTCAGACTAGAGGGTCACAGTGGTTCCTTCTGGTCTTGGAATCTACGAAAACCCAGTGTCTAGAGACCCAAGAATGAGCCTGGTAAAAGAACCTGGGAATTGCCATCTTGGATTAGACCAATTCCCAGGGAGCCCAGCAGTGACGCTGCAGTAACACAATGGGGAACTGGGCCCTATGAGTTTACAGCAGAATTGTAACAAAAATAAACACACTGGATCAGATCCTTAGCTGGTGTAAATTGGCTCTACTGAAGTCAATCATAGAATCATAGAATTCAAGATCAGAAGGGACCATTATGATCATCTAGTCTGACCTCCTGCAAGATGCAGGCCACATAAGCCGATCCACCCACTCCTTAAGCAAGCGACCCCTGCCCCATGCTTCGGAGGAAGGCGAAAAGCCTCCAGGGCCATTGCCAATCTACCCTGGAAGAAAATTCCTTCCCGACCCCAAATATGGCGGTCAGCTGAACCCCGAGCATGCGGGCAAGACTCTCCAGCCATACCCTCTGGAAAAAGGCTAACAATATCCTATCATTGACCCATTGTACTAATTACCAGTGTGGCACTTAATTGACCTATTGACTAAGCCCGTTATCCTATCATATCATCTCCTCCATAAACTTATCTAGCTTAATCTTAAAGTCATGGAGTTATGCTGTTTTACACCAGCTGAAGATCTGGTCCCCTATCCTGTTCCTTTTGAAGACAAGGGTGAGTTTGGCCAGTAGCTTCAATGGGAGCAGTGCAAGCCCTGACTGTTTGCTTCCTTGTGTGTGGAGTGCATGTTTGTCACCTCTGTTAAGGGCAGGGGAGCTATGGGGAAAATGTGCAGAAGCTGATGTAGCAATTATATCTGCAGACCCCAACGCATGGATAACTCAAGCTAATGTGCAGCATTTGTCCCTCTCTAGCGGCTGGGTCTTATATAAAAGTGGACAAGTCTACTACTGTCTGCAGGCTAATGGAGGGGGTCTTTTAGTGCAAGCAGTAGAGGCTTATGCTTTTAGGTCCAGAAGTCCCATGTTCCATCTCACAGACAGCCCTTCTAGGGGCTTTGTTCCCATGGGCACATACAAGTGAAGTAACCGCTTGCCTAGCTGCCCAGTTTTTATGTGCTTGTCCAGGGTGTGGCAAGCCCGGGAATTCCCCAGGCCTCCATTCACCATCACAGCCGGTTAAACATGCCCATGCGGGTAGTATTCCCTGACATTCACCTCTTTTCTCTCTTTCAGATTAGTCACCATGACGATTGTCGCTGTGTTCTGCTCCCAAATCATTCTCCAGAAATCATTTACTGTTTCTTCTTTTGGTCCTAAAAAGACAAAAACCAAACACAGGTATTATGCACTGGAAGGGCATGTCACCCAGACAGTGCCAGATTTTCTCCTAGTAAAAGCCAGCAGGGAGAGACACATACAGAGTTGGTAATAGGTTTCAGAGCGGTAGCCATGTTAGTGAAGTGGGTCTAGCCCACGAAAGCTTATGCCCAAACAGAGTTGGTAATGACTGTGCAGCAATGTAATAGGTCTTCCACTTTTTCCCCACTAAGCAGCAGCAAAGGTCACTCAGATTCCTCTCTATATAGCTGTATTTTTAAAAAGGGACTGGATACATTTTATGACCAGTAATTACATTTGTAGCAATGCAAGCTAAGATAAATGTGAGGGGGAAACTGAGGCACAGAGGAATAAAATGACTTGCCCAAGGTCATTTTCTGTGGCAGAGCCAGAAACAGAATCTGGGAGTCCTGATTGCCAGTCCTGTGCTTTAACTGCAAGGTCTTCCTTAAATTTGGTACTCATTAGTAGAGCCCTGTACGGATACAAAATTTATATCCGCATCCGATCTGCGATCCGCCAAAATGGTCTGCGGATGCAGATATCTGCGGCTGTAAAGAGAATATTCGTGGATTTGCAGGGCTCTCTCATAAGAATAATTACTGACCGTCCACCAGACAAGCTGCTGAACTGTACCTAAACATCCTGACCCAAACCCCAGGCTATGGCTGGTCAACACACAGCACAGGCATTGCCATCCCTTACGCTGGTCTGGCTGAATGACAGGCCCATCCTCTACCATTACTTAGCTGTAAGACTTCTCCAAGTTACAACAGTTGCCACTGGCCCATGGGGTTGTTACAGCAGTGAGTAGGGAAGCCCCCTATGCCAGTAGCAGGGATAAGGGGTGGTGGGGTAGGGTAGGAGCTGCTACACACTCTACACCACCACAGCCTCCTCCTTTACTGGCATGTTCCTCCCATGACTTTAAGGCCATGCAGCAGAGTGGTTAGTACCACATACAACGCTGCAAATCCACCAGTGCCTAGGAGGTGCAGATGGTGCACAACCCCCGCTCTGGACGGGCTTGTGGGGGTGGGAGACAGGAAGGGTTTGGCAAGATTTGAGAAAGTCGCCCACTTGTTAGTATCCAATACTCCTCCCCCTGCCATGAAGGAAAAGTCTCGCCATAGTGAAAGTTGCAACTAAGTTTTTCTCTGTTGATGCACCACATTTTAATGATACACCATTGCCTACTGACGTACAAAAGGAGTGGAGATTAGACCAAATAAGCCTGAAACTGTTTTCACATCAGTAAACTCCTGTGCTTTTATTACGAGATTTGATTGAGTCCAATAGCTTACACCATTTCCAGAAAGGGTTACAGGCCTATATGAATCAAAACAGCCTGGCAGTTACACTAGCAGGGACATGAGGTTGTAAGTACCCATGATCCTCATGCTTCAGGGCACAAGCTGAACACCAGCTGAGGTCAGGAAGGAACTGCCTTGACTTCCTCCCTAAGATCCAGTATTGCAGAGATAGGTTCCTGGCGTTCGATGCCTTCCTTTGACACATCCAGCACTGAACTTGTACATGGGCTTACAATCTGTCCATACTATGGCATTTCCTACATTTCCATCTCAGACTCCCTGGATTTTGACCAAGATGATGGGTCCAGGGCTGTTGAGCCACAGGTAAAATTTCACAATTTCATAGATCAGGGAAGAATTACCCCCCCATTAGCCTGACACAGTAACCAGAGCAGACTAGAGATTTTACCTTGTGCAGCAATAAACTTGTTTTTTTCTTGGTACCCCTGCAGACACACAAAAAGAGAAAGGAACACCACAATGAAAGAGCAGCCTTCCTCCAAGACAAAGCTGGGTGCACCTCAGCCTCCCTCTCTCTGGAGCACTGCGCCTTGAGTTCACATCAGCAAACATACAAGGATTCCCTTCACTGTGCGTTTTGAGACCACACATCATCGCTCTCTCAACTCCGCTGACCCTGGCAACTTGGTAGCATCCATACAAGAGGAACCTCGTATTAGAGCTGCAGAGTGACCTGTTAATCCTAGCTGTCAGAGTTGAAGGAAATCTTTCCCCATTATCAGCAATCACAATGCAGTTTCAATTGGATATGGTGTTCTTCATTTGCTTCTTGTCCAGCTGTAAGCTGTTAAAAAGCAGTTGCTGTGTTGCACCCCAGAGATAGCTTCAGTCCCATGGTGGGTGACTTGATCCATTATTTATAATGCAGCAACTTTCATCTTGAAGGATCCTACAGCATTTTACAAACTCTCTCTACCCTAATCTAATCTCTCCTAAGATTGCAAAATAAATTGGGAATCCTTTGGGATGACAAGTGGTATTACAAACATCAGACATTATTCCACCCATAAATGGTGCTTGGCTTTATATGTGGAATGGGTCAGCACCTGGAAGTGCTGTGTTACAGCAGCCTGTGGCTGGGTGCGCTTCTAGTGGAAAGTGCTTTTGGAATCCCTCACCCCAGGCCTAAGCAGATGTGCAAGAATGCAGTACAGCAGAGTGTAAGGGAGACCAAGAATCATGACGTGTTGCCAAGTGGTTAATAAACTGAGCTGACATTCACTTACTCCACTGCTGACCTGCCCACTCTTCCCAACAACCAGTCTAATTCCCAAATCCATCAGCATGGGCCAAGCAGGCTCTGGTCGGAGAAATAGTGCCCGAGCCAGGCAAGGACCGTGACCAGAGGATCCCCTCCCTGAAGGAAGCGCAGTCTGGCCTTGTATGATCTGCGGAATCATTGAATTCGCCCATCAAAGGGCCTGAAGTAAGGAATTTCCCCCAAAGCACAGGTATAGTGATGCATGGTAACCTTACAGCTGAGCTCAGGTACCACAGTCTGAGCACCACTCATCGCCCACACAAGCCAGCAGACACCTTGCAGGCTCCTGGCTAGAGCGTTTAAAGGGTTCTTTGCTTTTCTTGTTGATGCCAATTTGTATTTTGGAGAGAATAA
Source organism: Mauremys mutica (assembly GCF_020497125.1). Classification (NCBI taxonomy): domain Eukaryota; kingdom Metazoa; phylum Chordata; order Testudines; family Geoemydidae; genus Mauremys; species Mauremys mutica. Next base: position 135,515,765 of record NC_059076.1, on the reverse strand, counting down.
AATGGATTTCATTCCTGGCTCACCTTGCTTTGTTTTTGGTGCATTAATACTCCTTTTAAAATACGTGGAGTACATATTGCTTCTCTTAATAGTTATTATTGCTACTATTAATTATCTGCATTACGTTAGCACCAATAGGTCCCAAATGATTTGGGGCTCTGTTGTGCTGGGTGCTGTACATATACATTGTAAAACAATCACTTCCCTGAAATATCTACCATCTAAACAGAAACACTGGGAGAAAATGAAGTATTGTTAGCGCAATTATACAGACGGGAAACTGAGGCACAGATTAAGTGACTTGCCCACGGTCACACAGGAAGTCGGTGACAGAGAGCAATTGAACCCAAATTTCCTGAGTCCCAGGCCAGTGTTCTCCCCACAAGATCACCTCTCTTCTCTCTAGTAACACTCATTTGTGCAATGATTATGCTTTACTGTTTATTTAAAGAGAAACTGAGCTCTGGGAGTAACTCTATAGACGGAACTCTGGATTAACGCTCACTCAATGACCTGTCACAGAAAGGGACACATTTCATGCATCAAAATAGATCTCTGTTGAGGAAATGGCGCTGCAAACTCAACCTGACACCTGAAAATCAAATTGTTTTTTCTATTCACATCACCATGTTTCACTAGCAAAAGCCATGATCTCCTTATCCCTTCTGAGTCAACAGCAAAACTCCCATTGACTCTAGTGGGAGCAGAGCAGGCCCAAAGGTGCTGTAAGCAGAATTCAGCTGGCCAATCCTGCAAGTCCACTTTGTTCCCAATCCTGCAAGTCTTTTGGCTGCATGGCTCCCACTGGCTACAAAGGGAGCTCTGACCATGGAGGGATTGGAGGACTGGGTCCTCAGTAATTTATAGATTTTAAATGCCAGATGGAACCATGAGATCATCTAGTCTGACTTCCTGTATAACACAGTCCAGAGAACTACACTCATTTATTTACCTCTGCACTGAGCCCAGTAATTGGTGCTTGATTAAATCGTGTCTTTCAGAAAGGCATCCAGTCTTGATCTGAAGACATCAAAGATGGAGAATCCACCACTTCCCTGGGGAGTTTGTTCCAATGGTATATCACCTTCACTTAAAATTTGACTTTAAACCAGGGATGACCACAAAGCCCTTTCCAAACATGAAAGCTAAGCTCTACAACATCCCAGTGAGTTAGGTGTTATCGATGGGGAAACAAAGGCACAGAGAGACGTGACCAAGGTCACACAGCACATTAGTGGCAGAGCAAGGAACAGTGGTGTTGGCTGTCAGCCCCTTGCTCTAAGACCACATTCCCTTTGTGGATGTATGAGGCAGAACAGAACACAGCTCCCTCTCCCACAGGTGTATTGACACTACAGCATTGACAACAGCATAACAACTCTTGGCCAGTGAACTAAGCAGACATGAGTCAGAGGAAGAGAGAAAGGCAGTACCAAGGGGCCATATCTTAGCAGTCCCTTTGCTGACCATAACCACACTCCACATAAGGCATATGCCTAATGACTAGCCTCACTCCATGTGAAACAGGCCATCACAGGACCAGGCACTGTTCAAACCAATCAGTAACAAAGTCCATGCAGGAACTTACATTAATGAAGGAGGCGTTAATGTAATCAGAATCCGGGACACCTTCGATGGGAGTCAGATGAACCCTGGAATGATCATCTGGAGAAAAATCAAAACTATGCATTAAAAACTAAATAGATGTTAATGAACTTCTATATCCAGAGGAAGCTGATTATCTGATTGGTATTTCAGATAGAGGAAGCCTTTGGCCGGATAGGTTCCGAAGGTTCACTTCACTGCATTTGTAGAAAGCTTTATGCACTGAAATCATCATGTGCTTAAGCCTACAGATGTGATCAATTCTGCAGAGCGTCTAAACTCAAGAGGGTTCCACGCCCAGTGCTCATCCAACCCTTGACCCTGCAAATACACTGTCTCTCTCCAGTTACATTCAGGCAATTAAGAGTTCTTGGCCTCCTGTCAAGTTTAATTTTGTATCTTTCCATCTTCCCACCACGACCTGTGCAACTGCCTATGATGTACACTGCATCCTTCCAGGCTATAACTTGACCAGTTTAGCATGTGTTAAAAGGCAGGTGGCCTTGTCTACACTAGACGTTGCAAATGTGTTAGATCAGGGGTAGGCAACCTATGGCACGCGTGCCGAAGGCGGCACACAAGCTGATTTTCAGTGGCACTCACACTGCCCAGGTCCTGGCCACCGGTCTGGGAGGCTCTGCATTTTAATTTAATTTTAAATGAAGCGTCTTAAACATTTTGAAACCTTATTTACTTTACCTACAACAATAGTTTAGATATATATTATAGACTTATAGAAAGAGACCTTCTAACAACGTTAAAATGTATGACTGGCACGCGAAACCTTAAATTAGAGTGAATAAATGAAGACTCAGCACAGCACTTCTGAAAGGTTGCCGACCCCTGAGTTAGATAGTGTGTGTTAGCTAAGAAGTGCAAACATCACACTTTAAATCCTAGTCTAGACAAGTTCTAGGAGTGAGAGAGGAGTTCACTCTCCAGGGCCCATTCAATCTTTGCCACTAGGGTCGTTACAACAGCATGGACACCCATCCAATAGAAACTAGCCTGAATCTTTCCCGCTTGCGCTACAGCTGCAGGGAGCTCTTTTTACTACGTGTTAACTGGACCTAGATCGGACGAAGCAGCCTGCAGAGTGGTGGGAACCAACCTCACCTCTCCTGTTGCTTTAACTCAACCCCTTGTATGTGGTTTCCTGTTACTTAGCAATCGCCACTCAGCAGGCCTGTTACACTCCCCACTTCCGTCCATAACAGCCACACAGAATGGAGAAACAGGCCAACAACAGAAGTGTCAACCGCAATTGGCTACACCACCCTCACAAGCCTCAAAGGAGCTGCACTGAGAGCAAATACATACAGGGCAGAATGTTCACATATCTGTTCTTCTCTTTGTTTTCCTCCTTGGAGGCGGCTTCACATGTGGCCAGGATGGGGCATGCTGGGAGAGCCTGAAAGGGCAGGAGAAATGAGATTTCCTGTTATACTTCCACTGTACGCAGGGTTCGGGAAGAGCATGTCATTGTAGTAAACACAAACCAACCAGCAATTCTATACAGTGATGAGCCCTGCTGTATCTCAAGGGTCTTTCATGCAAGATCTCAAAAGGTGGTAAGTCAGTAGCCTCTCATTTGGGGGAAAATGAGGCAGAGAGGTTACATGATTTACCTAAGATGACACAATGGAAATGACACAGCTGGAAGGGCTAGGAATAGGACCCAGGAGTCCTGGCTCCCAGACCCCTGCTCTAACCTCTAGGCAAACACTGCTCCCTCCATAACAGATCACTGTCAAAGGGAAATGCTGAAGGCTCATCTTCCTGTCCCCTTCAGAGAAGCTGGCTAGATCAGGAGAAGAGTGGGAGGGGGTACATAGAGCAAAGGGACAGCACAAGCTCTTGTAAAAGGATCATGGGAAACAGCCAGGGCTCAGCTTAGTGCAACTCTACTCTGTTGAGCTCTTACATGGATACAGTGGGAGGCCCTTAGAAAGGATGGCAAGGGGAAGCCCCCCCTACACTTGAGGCTCACAATCCTCCACCATCTCCCCATCCCTTCTCCCAAAGCCAGAAGGCACAGATGAGCTACTAGGGTTTCAGAGTTCCAATAATGCTCAGTGCCTTTTCTGAAGTGCTTTAGGATCTGTAGATGCCCTATTGCTACTGCAGCATGGCAGGACAGCACGTCTCTGCTAGCACTATTCACAGAGGCAATTCATTGCAGATGGGAATGGTTAATGAAAAATGAGCCTGTCTAGATGGAGGGGAAGGCCATGGACTAGAGGCTCAGATAACTGCTTACAGGCAGGGGTGTGCTGGAGCCGGTTCGCATGAACCAGTTGTTAAATTTAGAAGCGGTTTTAGAACCGCTTGTTAACTGGCTTCCCTTGGAGGAAAGCTTTGATGGGCTCTGGCTGGGAAGCCTGTAATTCCTCCTCCCGGCCGCCAGGGGGCGCTGCGCTGTGCTGCGGGAGCCATGTGGGCTGCGTCCTGGCCCTGTTGCTGCTGCTGCTCCTTGGACCTCTTGCGCTGGGGCTCCTGCTGCTGCCTGGGGGGTCCCCGGCTGCCTCCTGCTGCTCCCAGCCCCTCCCCGCCGTGTGAGTATCTGCACCTCTGCCCCCAGCCAGCCCCTGCCCCCTGCCCACAGCCACCCCGTCTTCACCCCCTGCCTGCAGCCCCTGCCGCCCCCTGCCCACAGCCACCCCCTGCCCCAGCCACCTGCAGCCACCCCCTGTTTTCACCCTCTGCCCCAGCCACCTGCAGCCAGCCCCAGCCGCAGCCCCTGCCCCCTGGCACAGCCGCCCGCAGCCACCGCCTGGCACAGCCCCTGCCCCAGCCAGCCCCTGCCCCAGCCGCCCTCTGCCACAGCCCCTGCCCCAGCCACCTGCAGCCAGTCCCTGCCCCCTGGCACAGCCGCCCGCGGCCACCCCCTGGCACAGCCAGCCCCAGACCCTGCCCCAGCCGCCTGCAGCCAGCCCCAGCCGCAGCCCCTGCCCCCTGGCACAGCCCCTGCCACAGCTGCCTGCAGCCAGCCCCAGCTACAGCCCCTGCCCTCTGCCACAGCCGCCCGCAGCCACCGCCTGGCACAGCCCCTGCCACAGCCAGCCCCTGCCACAGCCACCCTCTGCCCCAGCCCCTGCCCCAGCCACCTGCAGCCAGTCCCTGCCCCCTGGCACAGCCGCCCGCGGCCACCCCTGGCACAGCCAGCCCCAGCCCCTGCCCCAGCCGCCTGCAGCCAGCCCCAGCCGCAGCCCCTGCCCCCTGGCACAGCCCCTGCCCCAGCTGCCTGCAGCCAGCCCCAGCCACAGCCCCTGCCCCCTGGCACAGCCACCCGCAGCCACCGCCTGGCACAGCCACCCGCAGCCAGCCCCTGCCACAGCCAGCCCCAGCCGCAGCCCCTGCCCTCTGCCACAGCCGCCCCCTGCCCCTGCCACCCCCTGCCCCCTGGCACAGCCACCCGCAGCCAGCCCCTGCCACACCCCCTGCCCGCAGCCGCCCCCTGCTAGCCCCCGTCTGCATCACCTACCCACAGCCAGCCCCTGTTGCAGCCAGCCTGTGTCACACTCCCTGCCTCCAGCTAGCCCTGCCCCACACCCCTGTCTGCAGCCAGCCCCATGTCCACTGGTGCCCTGCAGTTCTCAGGGCAGTAACCCTGCACACCTGCTTCAATGAGGGGGGGCAGGGAGCAGCTGGGACCCACACATGTGCACACCCTAGGGTGACCAGACAGCAAGTGTGAAAAATCAGGACAGAAGGTGAGGGGTAATAGGAGCCTATATAAGAAAAAGACCCCAAAATTGAGACTGTCCCTATAAAATAGGGACATCTGGTCACCCTAGTACACCCCAAGGGAGTGGCGGGGACCCACACATGTGAAAAGGAGCTCATTTCTAATTCAGGCCCATCTTTTTAAAAAAGAACTTTAGGTAGGGTTAACATACCTCTGTATTTTCCTGGACATGTCAGGCTTTTCGGTTCTTAAATCGCTGTCTGGGCGGAATTTTTAAAATTAAAAAATTCCTCCCGGGAAAATACGGACGTATGGTAACCCTATTGGTACAAAAAAATACATGCTCTGGCACATCCCTTAAATCAGAACTTTTTATAGAGAACCGGTTGTTAAGATTTTAGCAGCTCATCACTGCTTACAGGCCTCGCAGGGAGCAAATTTCACCTAATATGAAATAAGGTGCCATATTATCCAGAAACACAAGGTGGCAGCAACTCCTCCTCCAACACAAACCAGACCATCCCATCAGCACATCCGAGACAGGGTAGGTGCAGCTCAGCTCTTTTCCCGTTACCGCAGGTTGACGGATCCCAAATGCCACCAGTGCTACAGCAGCCTGAATTAGGGCTTGGAGCTGGCTAGTCAGTCCCATATCCCATTAGTCACCCCCACCCCATATCAGATGGGTGGAACACTCTATGGTACCATGAGCAAATTCTGGGCACAGGGGCTATCGGCTTTTCTTCTTTAAAAAATAGTCAAGTGAATTGAGGGTTGATTCAAAGATAGCAGCCTGAGAGCCCTGTAAAGTAACATCCTCTCTCCACAGAGCACAAACAGCAACTGAACAAGTTTCCCCACTCTGCCTTGCCAATTCACCCCAACCGGGACCTGGATAGACCCCTTCCCAGGGGATTCATTCTCCACAACCCATGCAGTCCTGGGCCTCTCTGGCAAGATGGCCAATTGGAGCTAAATGTGCTAGTGCTGTGATGCAGCCCCATCTCCAGGAGGAACTGGACTGAGACCTACCGAGTTGTTCCAGGAAAGCCACCAAATAGGCAGCAGAGGGTGACAACTTTCATTCACAGTAGATCAGATATGATCACAATGTGATTTCGTCCACAACTGGGGGAAGTAGCAGGTATTTAAGATTGAGGGGAGGAAGAGTGGGGTTTCTCAGCATTGGTGGTCTTATGTAGCCTACTAGCTCAGTGTCTTCCTCTACTGGCTGGTGTTACGTGTCTTCCTCTACTGGCTGTCCACACAAGAGGATAAGAACCTACTGCTGCTACCAACTAAAGAGTTATTCCTTTAGCTCAAGAGATAGAGGCCTGTGCTTTGGGGACAGAAGTCCGGGGTGCAATTCACATTTCATCAGAAATGATCTGAAAGAAGTTTACTGACTACACTAACACTCAATTACTGAAATGCAGCCACTTCTGTGGTGCAAGGCAGCAACCAACTGGCCCAACAGCAGTTGGGACAGGGGAAATGTTTGTCTAGGGTGCAAGGCATTCTGGTGGGTTTGTCTAACAGTAAGGTATTGTAATTCTACAGCCAAGGCCCTGTGTATCCTGGGGAAAACTGGACCTAAATTCTGCAACTCAGTGCTGAAAATTTTGTAGCAGTTCTCGAAGATTTTCTTTATTAATCATGACAATGGAGAATCCATTCAGTACAGCAGCTCCTAAGCACTTTATTTGATACTTAATTCAGTTATTTTACTTTGCCCCCTACATTACTAATTTTCAGTGTGCCAAAGATTTTTGTATTGCAAGGTTTAACTGCATCAGCGGTGTTGTCAGGGAAAGCTGTAGGTTTTGCCACTGCACAGGGGATAGCTGAGTGCAGGCACTTTGGGAGACATGGGAGACAATTTGGGATTGTGAGATAAGCCCAATACCTGGATATGTCAGCAGAAATGACTGGTGTTGAAGTGGTAGCAGTGCTGACGTTTCAATTGTCACCATTAGGTTTCTGAGTTAACACTACATTGAAATAACTGGGATAGTTTCTTTCTCATTTACAGCTCCTGTTTTTGGCAGTCTGTAGACTCTAGACACTGCATTGTTTTAATGTCCATGTCATGTTTTTTTAAGTTCTCTTTGCAGCCATAAAGACTAGAAAAACTAAGCTTACATTTTGGGGCCCCGTTTCACAGTGATGGAACCACAGCATACACAGGGCCTTGTCTATAGCACCTTCTATTTGAGATTAAGAACATAAGAATGGCCACACTGGGTCACACCAATGGTCCGTCTAGCCCAGTATCCTGTCTTCCGACAGTGGCCAATGCCAGGTGCCCCAGAGGGAATGAACAGAACAGGACAATTATCAAGTGATCCATCCACTGTCGCCCAGTCCCAGCTTCTGACAGTCAGCCTCTAAATATTTTCTAAACCTTAGTGAATTAAGCCTCATACACTTTTGTGAGGTACGGGCGGGGGTGTGTGTGTTCTTATCTCTGATTTGAAGGTGGATACACAGAAACACAGAGCCGAAGGGACTTGTCCAAGGTCACTCAGAGTCAGGGGCAGAGTTGGGAACAGACTCTAGATCTGCTCACTCCCAGTCCCACGGTCTAATCACACGACATGGCTTGCACACTGTTAGCGCTCTACTGGCGCAAATAATATGGAATTCCACTTGTGACACTCCAGGTCCAGCTCTTCTGAAGCTGGACACCTGTTACTGGAAACAGAGACCTATTCATTATCTTGTCTTATCAGCACAATTACACTTCTTCATTCATGTAATCATCCCATCATGGCTAACACTGAACATTGCTGCAAATGATACAGAGAAGGAGGAACCCCCAATGGAAATACAATTATTGTCACTTCCTGGGTTTAAATAAATAATGCAGGGACTTATTTTAACAAAGGAAGCAGGAAGATGCAGGGGAAGAGGGAGTGAAGGAATCTGGAGGGGGCCCAAGCAGCAGGTCAAGTTGGGGAAAGCTGGCAGCCCCACTGATCCAGAGCAGCTGGGTGTGTGGACGACAGTCACATAAACAGGGTATTCTTTCAAACACAGAGAGAGGGACACCCTCTTCACTGTTTCTGACCCATGTTGCCCAGCCGGAAATATATCAACCTATTCACTTGTTCTGTAAAAAACTGGGTGGTGTTTGTGCACCACTGTCCCCTGCTGGATAAGATCAGACTGCCCCATTGTAGGTCATAGGCCCTATACCTCCAACAGCTACCCTTTTAGCTCAAGCAGTTGAGGCCTGTATGGAGGAGACAGGAGGATGAGAATTCTATCCTTGTAACTGTGAAGTTCTGGGTGGCCTTGGCATGTAGCATAGCAACAACTGTGAAGTTCCTAACAGGCGATAGATATGGTTACAATATTGTAACCACATTTAACATTGCTTGCTTTGCAGAGCTACAGAGAAACTGTCTTGATTAGGCTGTCGTTCACCTCTCAAGCTAGACTGGTTTGACTCAATCTGCTAAGGTAAGTACTTCTACCTGGTAAACAGAACCCCCCTTTCATCGTTCAACCCACTGCAATCCCCCGGCATGACTGAAGCGCATTCAGAAGATAGGGATTAACAAAGCACTCACGTTGAATTCTTCCCGGAAGAGCTTATTGTCGTCTGCCATTCGCCGGTTAATCTCCTCTTCCAATTTATCCACAGGCAGTGGTGGGTACTTCCTGTTGGTGCTGGGAGATCTGGCAAGGAGCGGCATGCTCTGAGGCTCTGCAATATCACACAGACTATTACAACGGTGTTCATTTCTCCACTGACATCATCCTGGCAAAGCTGAACAAACAGATTATGTTTGGTAAATTTTCAGGACAACTTTGCATCTCTGACAGAATGATTGTCATCCTTTGCTCCTTCTACAGCCGACGTGGGCAAACTACGGCTCGCGGGCCACATCCAGCCCACGGGACCGTGCTGCCCAGCCTCTGAGCTCCCGGCCAGGGGGGCTAGCCTCTGGCCCCGCAGCATGCTGCCAGCACTCTGGCCCGCGTGGCTGGCTCCGGCCATGCAGCAGGGCTCCGAGCTCCTGCTGCTCTGAGCAGCATGGAAAGGAGGTGGGGGTTGGATAAGGGGCAGGGAGTCCCAGGGGACAAGAAGCAGGGGGTGGTTGGATGGGGCGGAGGCTCTGAGGGTGGTGGTCAGGGGACGGGGAACGGGGTGGGGGGGTTGGATAGGTGTGGGAATCCGGGGGAGGGGGAGATATCAGGAGGCGGGGGTGTGGATAGGGGTCAGGGCAGTCAGGAGACAGAGAGCAGGGGAAGGGTTGGATAGGGGTTGTGGTCCCGGGGGTCCCAGGAGGGGGCGGTCAGGGGACAAGGAGCGCGGGGGTGTGTGGGGTGTGGATAGGCATGGGAGTCCTGGAGGGGCCTGTCTGGGGGTGTGGATAGGGGCTGAGGCAGTCAGGGGACAGGGAGGTTGGATGGGGGGGGTCCCCGGGGGGGCAGTTAGGGACAGGGGTCCGGGGGGGCCTCAGGTGACAAGGAGCAGGGCGGGTGGATGGGTCGGGGGTTCTGAGGGGGGCAGTCAGGGGGCGAGGACTGGGAGGGGGTGGATAGGGGGTGGGGGCCAGGCTGTTTGGGGAGGCACAGCCTTCCCTACCCAGCCCTCCATACAGTTTCGCAATGCCGATGTGGACCTAGGGCCAAAAAGTTTGCCCACCCTTGTTCTACAAGATCTGCCATGCAAGGATGTCCTAATGCTTTGCAAACATTAACCAAGTAACTCTTTCAACATCCCTGGGGGGTGGGTATTATTGTCCCCATTTTAAAGAACTACAACAGAGTACAAGCAAGGCTAAGTTTTTGACCCCGGATACCCAACGTTAAGTAATTTAAATTCATACTATGGCCTTGTCTATGTGGGAAAGTCTTACCAGTCATACTACTTTTATAACTCTCCCACATGGAAACACACACTCTGGTAGAAGAGTAGCTTTTTTTGGTTATGCAGAAACTGTTTTCCAAGCAACATTAGCTAAGCCAAAAAAAAGGCCCCCACCCCAGAGTAAGAGTGGCCACATGGGGGTTCTATCAGTGTAAGCACAGAAATTTAAATTCACAACTTAGTTTATACCAGTATAAGTTTCTTATACAGACAAAGCCTTAAGCATCAAAATAAACAGAGGCTGATTTTCAGGCTTAACGTGCTACTGAAGGGTATTCCAATACCATGCAGGTGTGCTCAAGTTCAAGGAGCTAAACAGAATTTAGAGGAGCAGAGCACGCGTTAAAGCTCTTATTTAGGTGACTACTTCAGACACCCAACTGTGAAAGTTTTGGCCCAAAGTCACAAAGCAAGTCGACCGCAGAGAAAGGAAGGGAAGCCAGGTGTCATGGACTTGCAATGGACTTTTAAAATTGGCCTTGTACCCTTTTTTTGACACCTTAGGATGGAAAAAAATCAGTGTCCAAGATTTTTAAAAATAGAACAGGGGGTGTTTTTTCTGTTTTTTTTTTTAAGCTGAGAAATATCAGAAAAGTCAAACCTGGTCTCCCCTGGTTTTGCTGGATGACCTCCTAAAAGGTCTCTCAGAGGTTTATTCAGCTCTTACCCTTGAACTGAAGCAGTAGGGGCTGTTGGAACTTTAACAACGTCTTTTCTCCAAAATGTTGGACATAGCACTTAAAGAGGTACAGATGCTCCCCAAGTTATGCAACTGTTTCGTTTTGGAACGTCTTGCGCAAGTCGAATTTTATGCAAGTTGGGAACATATACCTGACAATTACGCAACAATAATAAAAAACGTACGGAACTTTTTCTGTAAGTGTGGATTTGTGTAAATCAGGTTTGCGTAACCAGGGGAGCGTCTGTATTAACAAAACCGAAGAGGAATTTTCAACTGTGATTATTATAGGTGGTCATACATTTTCCATCGGAATGTTTCTTTCAATGGAAAATACCTTTTCAACTAAATGGAAAATTTTGTGAAACAAGTTTGATTTTGTCAAAAAAAAATACCAATTTTTTTGTTTAATGAAAATCTAAAAAATTAAAAGAAAAGTTTTAAATTGAAAATAGAAAAAAGTTGCTTTTCAGGAAAATATTTCATGAGAAAAAAAATCGCTGTACTGCCTGTAAATCCCTCCCCTGCTCAGTTATCTCGCTTTCTCTCAACTGATATTTGTGGTGCCCTAATGTCACTATTTCTCCAGGCACCTCAGAGTCTCGGGTTTGTACAGTGTCTAGTCCAATGGGGTCCAGATATTGGGGAGGGGCCTCCAGACTCTACTGTAACCTTACCCCCACCACTCCTTCAGGCCTTCCATACATCAGAAGGAAGTGAAAAGAGAGATAAGATCAATTCCGCCCCCGCCCCTTACCGCTTGCCACAAAATTCTCTCTCAAACTGATGTTTGAGAAATGAGGGTGTCCTTCTAACTCAGGATAGACTCTCAGAATACAAAATAGCCTTTAAAAAAAAAACTAATGACAATATTTTGATTTTCTTGACATTTTCTGGTTTTTAATTTTATCACTTTGGGGTTTGTTTTCATTTGGGGGAGAGTTACTGCTAATTTTGATCAGTTGGTTTAGACAGAGTTGTGTTTTTTTAATTATTTTTGAAAATGTTCTGTTTATTTCAAAACATGAGAAAACGTCTTGGGTAAAAGATTCCATGCAAAATTTTGGAAAATGAACAATTTCAATTTTGCAAACAAGCAGAATTAAACCATCTCAGAGCTGATCAAAATGTAAAACAAACAAAAAAAATCTGAAAATTTGTGCGCAGCTGCATAGATAACTTCCCAAGAGCCTGAAGACTGCACCTAATTACCATAAAATGAACTGACTGCTGCCATTAATTCTTCATATGGAGGTATAGTCCACTAACCCACAGACTCTAGCATGCAATGCGACACTTTGAGCCAAACAGCCTCCCAGGGGTATTTGGTGCAGGGATGGCTCAGAAGGAAGAAATATTTAGCTTTTCTTTGGAGGATTCCCATGCAACAGCTAACCCAGCTAAGCTCTGTTTAGCTGCAATCAAGCACAATGATGAATAGTGGAAGTAGATCTATATTTTATAAAAAAAAATGAATCTCTACAAAACATGGAAACAAACACATTTTTTCATCCCAGTAGAAAAGGGGACAACATAATTAACTCCAAAAACGGGGGAGAGCTGTACCAGTTTAATGAAAATGACAAGAGGTGCTACACTTAGTACCATTATATATGGATTATAAACCCAGGAGAGACCACTGTGATCATCTAGTCTGACCTACTGTATAACACAGGCCAGAGAGCTGCCCTGAATTAATTCCTGTTTGAAGTAGAGCAAGATCTTTTAGAAAAACATTTCACCTTGATTTAAAAATAGCTAGTGACAGAGAATGCACCACAACCCTTCATAGGTTGTTCCAATAGTTAATTACTCTCACTGTTAAACGTTTGCAGCCTATTTCTAGCCTGAATGTGTCTAGCTTCAACTTCCAGACAGTGTTTCTTGTTATGCCTTTGTTTGCTAGATTGGCAAGCATTCTATTATCAAGTTTCTGCTCCCCACTTAGGTACCTGTAGATTGATCAAGTCATTTCTCAACCTTCTCTGTGTTAAACTAACAGATGAGCTCCTTGAATCTTTTATAACTAAAACAGCAACATATGAACTCAGGACTTTCAGTTGTAAAAGCCTGAGTCCCTACTCCCTGAGCTTATGGAAAATGTCCCCAATTTAGCAGCTGAAGCAAATTCATTAAGCCGTTATATGAACTAGTCACTAGAGGAAAACAAAATCCACATTCTCTCTGGGAGGGGTCGGGGGTCACAGAGAATGGAAAGCAACGATTCACCTGTGTCATCTGTTCGGCCATTGGACAAGCGAAATGAGTTGGAATGGCTCCCAGCTTGCTTGTATTTCTTAAACCTAATGAAGGAGAGAGTTCAGAAAATCAGCAGCTGCCCATCCAAGGAGATCAGTTAAGATTGATTTATTTGGGTGAGAAATATACCTAAGTTTCACTGTGTGTTTCTTCTCCCCCTGGCTGCTCAACAGCTTTTAGTCTTGGAGTCAGTTATTTTGAGATTTCTTATAAATAACAATACTAACTCTCATCCAGTACCGAGTTCTTTACATCTTTGAAGGAATTTACTGGGGTCATACAGGTTGTAACTTAGGACAGAATTTGAGTGCAAGATTCACAGTCCACATGCACTGTAGGAAGTAGGATTTTCCTTATTTTACACACAGGGAAAGAGAGGCCAAGGTCAGAGAGAATGTCAGCGGCAGAACTAAAATTAACACTGGGGAGTTCCTGGCTCCCGATTCAGTGCTCAGACCACTAGGTTACGTAGCTAGTCATTAACAGCACAGCCCAAAAGGGAAGGTGGGCCTGTTCCCATTCACACAGTGACCTCCATATTCACAATGTGGCCTCTTCAGGCAAATATCAGTTACCACTAAGCTTCAGAACAGCTGTCTTGGGGAGCTGTATCATAATTTAGGAGACACTTGTGGCATCTAGTAGGAAATGGCAGAGCAAACCTACTTCTGCAGAAGTCAGTTGACAATGCCTGTTGACCTCTTTGGAGGTCAGAAGCCCCAGTGCTGAGAACAGCTGAAGTGCTGCAGTATTTCCCTTCTGAAACCTTCATGAATTCACCACCACACGCTCGTTAACATCACATGCTTTTAGATACTATGGTGACAGGAGCTATAGAAAACCCTAACAGAGACACACATCTAACCTTCAACCAGCTGAGATTCAAAGGATTCCAGAAGCCTAATGCAAAGGTGAGTGAGAATGACAAGCATTAAGAATGGGGTACCCCAGAAGTGTATGTTCTGTGGCCTGATTCAGCAAAGCACGTAAATACATGCTTAAACTTATTCCTATTCAACAAAACATTTAACCGGGCACTTTTTACTTCAAGCACATGTTTAAGACCCATTGGCTTAGGTTAATTACTTTGCTGAATAAAGGCCTATAAGTGACGGGAAAGAGAGAGGCTACTGACATTGCTTTATAAGATCTAACAGTTGTCTGAAGTTCCAGGTGGCCAAGGCCCAAATCATGCTTATGCTGAAATCAAAGGCAAAACTCCATTTACTTCCACTGGGACCGCCATGGGCCCAAGCCAAGAAATGAAGGGAATTTTCCCATCACCAAAGGAAATTGCCTTTTTTTTTTTTTAAATCAACTAAACATTCCGGCAATTAAATAAAATGTTTACTGGAGGTGAATAAACACTCACTGCTAATTGACCATTTGCATTCAGGGCGAGAGCAGTTAATGAGGCTACAATTCAGAAAGGTCCAATCTAGAGCTTTGCGTCTTTAAAAATGTACTTAAGAAAGTTTCATTAAAGTAAAGTATAGTTCCAGTGACTGTCATCTGCTCTCACTAATAAGCAACATTTATAGAACACATCACAGAAATGTGGGGCAGGAAGGGACATTGAGAGGTCATCTAGTCCAGCCCCATGTGCTGAGGCAGGACCAAAATAACCTAGACCATCCCTGACAGGGGTTTGTCTAACCTTTTCTTAAAAATCTCCAGAGACAGGGACTCCACAACCTCCCTTGGAAACCTATTCCAGTGCTTAACTATCCTCATTGTTAGAAAGTTTTTCCTAGCAACTAATTTAAATCTTCCCTGCTGTAGATGAAGCCCATTACTTCTTGTCCTACCTTCATTGGACATGGGCAACAACTGATCACAGTCCTCTTTAGAGCAGTCCTTAACCCATTTGAAGACTGTTGTCAGATCCCCCCTCAGTCTTTTCTCAAAACTACACATGCTCCATTTTTAAACCTTTCCTCATAGGTCAGGTTTTCTAAATCTTGCCATTTTTGTTGCTCTCCTCTTAACTCTCTCTAATTTATCCATTTTTCTTGAAGTGTGGCACCCAGAACTGGACACAGTACTTCACCTGAGGCCTCACCAGTGCTGAGCAAGTGGGACAATTACTTCCAGTACGTTATAACACTCCTGTTAAAACACCCCAGAATGATATTTGCCTTTTTCACAATTGCATCATATTCTTGACTATCATTCAATTTGTGATCCACTATAACCCCCAATCTTTTTCAGCAGTACTACCACCTAGCCAGTTAATCCCCATTTTGTAGTTTACATTTGATTTTTGAATCCTAAGTGTTGTATATTACACTTGTCCTTACTGAATTTCATGCTGTCAATTCCAGACCAATCCTCCAATTTGTCATGGTCATTTTGAATTTTAATCCTGCTCTCCAAAGTGCTTGCAACACCTCAGAGCTTGGTATCATTTACACATTGTTATACGCTTGCTCTTCGCTCTATTATCGAAGTCATTAATGAAACTGTTAAATAGTACTGGACCTAGGACTGACCCTTGCTGGACCCCAATAGATACACCCTCCCAGTCAGACAGCAGACCATTGATAATTACTCTGAGTACAGTCTTTCAACCAATTGTACACCCATTTTATAGTAATTTCACCTAGACATTTTCCTAATTTGCTTACAAAAATGTCATGTGACACTGTGTCAAAAGCCTTACTAATATCAAAATATATCATGTCTACAACATCTTTCAGTTTGAAGGATTCCAAAGCTTTTTCCAGATCAGAGAGACCACTTCACACACCTATTAAATGCATCCACCTCTAGTGCAGAATGGGGCCACTGTTTCAAGGCCTGACGCAGAACACATTGAAGTTAATAGAAAGACTCCCATTTGCTTCAATGGGCTTTGAATCAAGGTTGAAGTGGAAAAAAAAAATCATCTCCAGCTCTAAATGCAGAGGGATTTTAGTTAGTGAGTATAGTTACCCAAAATAAAATTTCATCGGTAGCACGCTTACCGTTGCAAAAAGTATCAGACTTTTAACGGCACAAGGAGTCGGGACCTATAATCTCAAATAATCCATCTTTAGTGGCACAGCACCTCCTACCATTATGAGGAGGATTTGCTTTACACTGATCCACAGGGAAAAGCATCACCTACCCAATTACTAGCACACTACCTGCATAGTCCTTGGAAGTCTTCCTTGTAAATACTGGCTAAGCCAGCCCTGCTTAGCTTAGGAAACCGAACAAAAGGCCCAAGCTAGCATAGCTGCAAGCCATCTGCTTAATAGTGTGTGTTAATTAACTTAAGGAGACTGAAAACAGGTCACTAAAATCCCATAGGGAAGTGAGTGTTATAAGTGTTTCTTACCTTAACATGTACAGCACAATAATTATAAATACTATGACTAGCAGGGAAGATAGGGCCACCATTACAGCTATAATTGGAGTCTCATCTGAAACAAAAAAGTAGACTCTGTTAAAAAAGCAGCAGCAGCAATCTTAAAACATCCAGTTATATCATTTTACAAGCCAGATCACTCTACAATTTCTGGCCTAAAGATGATCAAATTGTTTAATAATGATACATTGTCAAGTCATACAGGATAGAAACACAGATTGCATACTTCAGCATTACTGATCACTTACAGAGTGCCCCAAACTGATATCCTATTTTATACTCCAAATACTGATTCTGTGCACCCTAACCTTCCTTGAAAAATCCTTTACTGCAGGATCTGACCCTAGGAACGGAACTATTTTAGGAGTATTTCACACAGTGGAATGTCTCCCTTTCCTTCTACATCGGGGTGGACAAGAGTCGGCCGTCTAACATTTCTGTCCGGCCCGCCAAGCTTTTTGGCTGCCCCATCGCGATCTGCTAGCCGCTAAAAGTCCCATGGCATAGCAGGGCGCTCAGGCAGGTTGCCTGCCTGCTGTGGCCCCACACCACTCCCGGAAGCGGCTGGCTGCTCCTGGCAGGTCTCTGCACACCCCTGGCGTTGGGGAGGCGGCTCCGTGCGCTGCCCCCGCTCCCAGCAACGTCCTCACAGCTCCGGAAGCTGTGGTAGCAGTGTGTAGTAGGGTGGACCCCTGCTCCTACCCTGAAGGGTTAAAAATAACCCTGGGAGGGGGCTGTGGCTGGAGAAAGCAGCTTTTAGGCTGGGCTGATTGGGGAAAGTGGCTGCAGCTGGGGCCACACCCCAAACAGACTCAGCTGGCCCTATAAAGGCAGAGAAGCCAGGAGCAGACAGAGGTCTCTCTCTAGCTATAGAGGGAGATGGGCCTGGCTGCAGGGAGCTAGACACGAGGTACCTGAGTGAAGCAGGGCTGGGGTAAGGCTGAGGAGCTGGGGAGCTCCAGCCTGGAAAGCCCCAGGCTGCGGCCTAGCATTGGGCTAAAAGGTACTGGGGGTTGCAGAGGGCAGCCCAGGGGTAGGCCAAGGCAGCAGGTCCAAACCCTTCTTGCAGTGATGAGTAGGCTGATACTGCAGCCTGCCCCAGGGGCTAGACAATGACTGGCAGTAGCCTGATACTGAGGCAAGGTGGGGATAGTGGGCGTGGGTTCCCCAGGGAGGGGAGACCCGAAGACTGAGGAGTTACTGCCAGGGGCAGCACCCCAGGCAAAAGGGCACCGGGTCCAGGGAGGGACACGGGGGCCAAAGGACAGGTGGATCAGAGCTGTCAGAGGGTGCTCCAGAGCTGAATCGAGCTAATTCCCAGAAGACACCAGCAGGGGGCTCCGCAGGGGTGAGTCCACTCATCTACACAGTGCTTGTGGGCGGGGGCAGTGCACAGAGACCCGCTGCCCCCTCCCCCAAAGGGGCGCACAGAGGCATGCCAGCAGCAGCCGTTTCTGGGAGCGGCGTGGGGCCATAGCATGCAGGCAGCCTGCTGTGCCACCAGCCAGGAGCCGCCTGTGCTAAGCGCCTTCCAGACCTAGCCTGCACCTCACACCCCGTCCCACACCCCAACCCCCTGTCCCAGGTCAGAACCCCTTCCTGTACCAAACTCCCGCCCAGAGCCCTCACCTGCACCCCAACACTCTGCACCAGACCGGAGCTCCCTTCTGCACCCAAACTCCCTCCCAGACCCCGCACCTCCTCCATTAATACAGTAGAAATGTGCAGCCCGTGATGACGTACCAACATTTGTGGAGTGGCCCCCCTGCAAAAATTATTGCTCACCCCTGTTCTGTGTGTATTAGAGGCATGATGGGCACAAGTCACTATGCTGAATCCACATCCAAAGTTTAGTGGCATCATGGTTTTGATTAAGGGCCCATCTCCCTCTCCTATGTACTGAGAGGGCAATATGAACAAAACAACCCCCTGACCTGGACACTTCTGAAGTAGGAGAGTTAAAATCCAAATCCAAAAAGTTTCCCAGAGTGCAAGGTGATTACATTTAGCATCAACTTCAGCCCATCACAGAGAGGGGGTGAGCAAACTCAGAGATGGGTTTTGGTTCACATCTATTTCTCTCCCCCTACGGATATTAAATTTATTGAGAATGAGATTCTAGGCAAGCCGCTATATATGCTGTAGCATTAACACTTGTAGGTTATTAGCTAAAACTTTAGTAAAACTGTTCAACTGTTAGCGCGCGCGCTCTCACACACACACACACACACTTTTCATGGGCAGGAAATGTGCGACTCCTTTGCAAATTCACATATACAAAATGCTCTCACCCTTTGAAATATGCAACAGGTTTTACAAATGAGGTGCTTGCAGCTGATCACTGAGAGCTGCCAAACTGGTTGCTAGTGCTAGTGCCCTATATGAAGAGAGATGGGGGGGAGCCAGGCAAAGTCAAGCAGACAGTGAAGTAGCCCTGAAGGGGACATGCTGTGCATTTGTAATGAGCTGGAGCAAGCGGGGATGCCAACAATACCATCTGCTGGCATTTTCAGGGGCATTCACAGTCAGCTTTGGCTGTGTGTATGGAGTTACCTTCTCCTCTCTCTCAACAAGCATTGAGGGCTTGGCTACACTTGCAGATGTGCAGCACTGGGAGTTACTGCTGTCTTTGTACAGCTCTGTAGGGAAAGCGCTGGAGTGTGGCCACACTGACAGCTACCAGCGCTGCAGTGTGGCCACATTTGCAGCGGTGTTGGGAGTGGTGCATTATGGGCAGCTATCCCAGCATTCAAGTGGCTGCAACGTGCTTTTCAAAAGAGGGGGGTGGGGCGGAGCGTGACAGGGAGTGTGGGGGAGAGAGAGAGTGTGGATTTTTGGAGCCGACACTGTGTCAGCTCCCTGCCTTGCAAATTCTGACCATTTCCCCGACGACTCATTCACTCAAATGCAAACAGCCTGCAGACCAGATAAGCAGCTGCTCCCACGGACTCCCTTTCCCCCCCTCCCCCTCCCCGCCGTGCTGTTTCTCTCCTAAAGCAAACACTAGCTGTAGACATTCATCCCTCTGCCTGCCTCATTCCCAGCAAACAGGAGCTGTGTTTGTTTTTTAGATAAGCAGCTCCGGGAGCCCCGAGTTCACAACAAAACAAAGAGAGGCATCATAACAAAACAAAGAGTTCTTTAGTTAAAAGCATTATGGGAAAATTCTGCTGGAGGCCAATTACAGCGCTTTTGGTGGCCACACTGGCGGAGCAGCGCTGCTTCATCAGCGCTGCAATAGTTATACCCGAGGCAGAGCAGGAGTAAAGCCAGCGCTGCAGCCAGGGAGATGCAGCGCTGTATGTGCCTTGCAAGTGTGGATGGTGTGTAAGTTGCAGCGCTGCAAACCCACCACCAGCGCTGCAACTCTCCAGTGTAGCCAAGCCCTTAGCAATCACTAACCCCTGTGCAAGACATGGCCACAAAAACGCTCTCCCTATGTTAACTCATCATGAAACGCTAGCTCAGAGAGGACCTGATCTACTACTGTGAAAGCCAGCGTGAGTTTTGCCACTGACTTCACTGAGAGCAGCAGCAGAACGGTTCACACAGCATGCAACATCTGTCAGGGATTGGGGGAGAGGGAACAGATAGGGGGCTCTACATTTTGTTTCCTGCTTGGGGTTTTCTAGGTGGGCCAGGCAGCGGGACCACAGTTAACGGCCACAGTAGAAAAGCTCTAACTTGTCAGACCAGAAGTGTCAAAAGTATAGCTGTGAAAAACCCCAAGCTTCCTGCATCCTGCTGCTAGACGTGCTCCCTTTCAAAGCCGCTGCCTATTAATCATGCCTCACACCAATCACCTGCCAACAGAGGCTGGAAGGGTTCGCTCTAGGGCAGTGGTTTTCAACCTTTTTTCATTTGCGGACTCACAAAAATTTCAAATGGAGGCGTGGACCCCTTTGGAAATCTTAGACATAGTCTGCAGATACTTAGGGATCTGCGGACCAGAGCTTGAAAACTACTGCTCTAGGGAATCATTAGCTTGGTCTCTTTATTTGGGCTGCATTTACAGTGAATGCAAGTGAAATGAACCAACAACAACAATACTTAGTGCTTGCTGGCCCGGGGAAGGGAAAGGGGATTGCAAGCTGGTCTATAGTTAAGACTAAAGCTAGCTCTGTTGTGTAGGCTGGACCCTGTTCCCGCTAAAGTCAACAGAAGTAATTCCACTGACATTCGCAGGAGCTGCATCAGATAATAAAATTTCTGGACCTTCACACTCACTCTCTCACCCCCTCTCTAAGAACCTTACAAAAGAAGTTGAATCTCCTGAAATTCTGCACACTGCATCCCATCATGGGAAGTTTAGTAAATATCGAAGCAAGACTTTTAAAGTGAGGATGTTCTGAAAATGCACCTTTAGTTTATGCTTGGAAAAGCAGAGGTTGTTTATTCTGGCAGCTTGGCCCAGCAGATAGAGCAATGGAACTGCCTAAAGAGACCTGGGTTCTATTCCCGCCTTGGCCACTGGCCTGCTGGGTGACCTTAGGCAAGTCACTTCCTCTCCCATGTCTCAGTTTCCCCATCTGTAAAATGGGGATAACGATACTTTGTAGGTCACTATATAAGAGCTAGATATTATTAAATTACATCCCTAAAATGGTTGGCCAAGATACTCATTGGCCTTGCTGAGGCAAGGGGCCTTTTTCTGGTTTTGGGAGGGCTGGGGTTGGGGTTGTTAAGTGCATACAGAGAAAGGTTTATGAACATAAATTGAATTCAGCTGGTAGACTGAGCCCGATGGGGCGGGGATGGGGTTAGGTGACGGGCCAGGGCCTGGACTTCAGAGTAGGAGACTAAAGGGAAATGTGGAGAGGCACAAAATCTGGGAGAGGACATGATACAGAAGGCAGCGTGATCAACTCTTGCGATTTTATCACAAGTCTCACAATAGCTGGTTCTTTTTTCTTAAAGCCCCAGCTCCCTGAGTCATGTGATTATGTGAGCATATCAACTTTAATTTAAAAATTAAATTAAATTTCTAGCCCTCATGGTTGCAGAGAAAAGTTTGAAAATGTGACTTGTGTGCACCCTAATGGCTCAGAAACCAAAAGGCAAAGAAAACAAATCATATATTTATTTTTATAAAATTAATAAAATGTCATGATATTTAAACCAATCTTATGGTTTTTGAACATGTAGGGTTGGCAATACTGAGGGAGGGACATGAACCAGGGGAGGGAGCTGGAGAGTGGGGTGAGTGCGCACACATGGAGTGGTGCCTCTGGGCAGGCAGGCAGGAGGAAGGGCACTGGTGAGACACGAAGGGGTGATTCAGGGCAGGTGGGGACCCCTCTGGAGGACAAAAAGGAGTTAGCATGGAATAGGGCAGGGGAGAAAAGGCACAGTAGGTGGACGCAGGACCATGGAGGCATAGTGGGTGCGTGCGCACAGGGGACCAGGGCAGACAGAGGGCAAAAGGCTGAGTGCTTAAAGTTCACTATTCGGATAGAAGCCTTCCCACTGCCCCCTCCATTCCTTCCCACAGTTCATATCTCATGGTCACACATCCCTCCTATACCCTTGATAGTCTCTGCAGCAAGACAGCCTTGATCTAGTGGGTCTCAAAAGCTCCTATGAGAGCAGGGTTTCCCTCCTGCACACTTTCTAAACCCACAAAGGAGTTCAAACTTTGGTGCTCATTTAAAAATAGACAGGGAAATTCCTGCACAAAAAACTTAGCTAAAATTGAAAGTGGGTTTCAGTGGAATTCAATTAACATCCAAAACACAGGGGTGTTATTAATTATTCACATTACGACAGAACCTAGAAGTTACAACTGAGATATGAGCCCTACTGCAAAGATGGTCCAATGGGTAGAGACAGCCTGGGACCTGAGGAGTCTTGGTTCACTTCTCTGCCCTAGATTTTCTGTGAGACCTTGAGCATGTCACTTACTTTATCTGAACCTCAGTTCCCTATCTGTAAAATGGGGATAGTACTTCCCTATTCTTACAGTGTTGTGAGAATATATAGACTATATACACTAAAGAGCGAGGCCCTCATTATTATGGTAACGAGGGGCATATAATTACCTTAGATAGTACTAGGCACTGTACATATATATAGTAAGAAACAGTGCCTGTCCCAAAGAACTCACAATGTAATTAGACAAGAAAGACAGCACACAGAAATGAAGGGCCAGATTTTCAAGGGAGATCAGCACACTGGTTGCCCCCATGACTGGTCAAAGGTCTTACACAGTCTGTGGCAGAGCCAAGAATACCCCAATCTCCTGAGTCTCAGAACTGTGCCTTAACCACAAAGCCAGCCACACTTCTTAAACATTGTCCAGAGGCTGCAGGAATTCATGCTGCCAACCTTGTTTGGCTCCCTTCAGTTTTCTTTACAATCAAATTTGGAGAAAAAGAGAAACTAGAATAAAAACAACTCAAGATAAACCAAAAAGAGTTTGTTTGTAAAAGCCCAGTGAAAAAGTAAATCACAAAGCAAGGAGCTCAAAGGACTCCACCCACTGCTATGTGCTTGTTGCTTTTTCAACACCCTAAACCAGCAACAGACAGTGTGGTTGGGTGGGGTGTGGGAATAGGGAAAATAAACCAGGTGTGTTTTGTTTGGATATTTTAGTTTAAAAGGCCATATTGACTTTAGAAATCAGCACAGGCCAAAAGAGGCCAAAGTCAACAGCAACTCATCACTGTCAAGAAATCCCATGGAGGGGGAAGAGGGAGAGAAAAAAAGGCAAGTCATCGAGGCTGTCTCATTAAGTCATTGTTATTGGCTCCATCCCTCACTTAGTCTAGTACAGTCTCCCTGTTGACGGGAGCTGCTAGACTCTTGTCAGCACTGGTGTTTGGGGGTTGTAAATGCAAAATGAATGCACACACATACACACACGCAAAAATGTGTGCACGTCATTTACAGACATTATTACAAGGACTGCAACAGTTACAGGAAACGTGCACACAGCTGAGTGAAATTCTCCCCAAAGCAGAGGGCCAACGTAAGGCCAAGGCAGCAATTAAATCCACCCAGTTGGGAGCAGCTGACTCACAATTCCCAGATTTCCATAGGACATGTGGGATTTACTCATGACATTTTGCAGGTGCAAGCTTCAAGTCCACTATGGAAAATTTACCTCACATTAGCAAGTCTCTCTCATTTTTAGCTATTATTTGCATTACAGCTGAGCCACATGAAATTGGGGCATCATCATGCTAGATGCTGTATATGCACTAGTTAGAGACAGTCTCTTCCCCAAAGAGTTTACAGTCTAAATAGACAAGACAAAGGATGGGAGAAAGGAAGGATCATTATCTCCTTTTTACTGATGGGAAGAGGAGACTCAGAAATTAAGTGACTCGCCCAAGGTCATACAGTGAATTTGTGGCAGAGTCAGGAATTGAACCCAGATTTTTCAGACCAGTGCCTTGACCACAAATCCATCCTTCCTCCAATCAAGGTGTTGCAGATAAGGAATTTTAGAGGAAGTTTATATTGACAGTTCTTTCAAGTGGGTCTTAGATTATTAACCCATTTTCTTTTAAGTGGATCTGGCTAGGACAACAATCAGTACAATATTCTCTATACATGGCTTCCACACTCTCAAGTAGCATCCTTAGGTTCTAAGGCATTGGTCCCCAAACTGTGGGGCATGCCCCCCTAGAGGGGCCACGGGGGAATGTTCAGGGGAGCACAGCAGGGCCCTGGTGAGCCCCTATTGGGGGTGGGAAGGGAGCACCACCCAGCCCTGCTCTGCCCCCAGCCTCGGCCGTGGCTTCGCTCCTGTCTGCAGCTCTAGCCCTGACCGCAGCCTTGTTCCTAACCGCAGCCCCTGCCCTGCTCCCAGCCCAGGCCCCTGACCATGGCTCCCAGAGGGGCGCGACTGAAAAAGGTTGGGGACCACTGTTCTAAGGAGTAGTATACAGAGGGACTCATAACCAGCCATTCTTCTTTTCCCCTTCCAGCAGGAATCCTGTCTCCTTCCTTGCTCCAAACTCCCTGCCATGAGCCATCACACACATTACTTTCTTTCCAACCACAAGCCACATGACTTCCCAACTACCTCCCTCCACCTCATCTCTCCATTGGCTCCATGCCAGATGTTCCTAGCTCCTTCCTGGACTGCTCTCCTGATGTGATCTGCCTTTCCCAGCCTGTATCATGATCCTGCAGCACATGCATGTATATAAAAATAAGATTTACATATAGGTACTAAGGCTGTTGATTAATCGCAGTTAGCACACTTGATTAACCCCCAAAAATTAATCGTGATTAAAAAAAATAATTGCGATTAATTGCAGTTTTAATTGCACTGTTAAACAAGAGACTACCAATTGAAATTTATTAAATATTTTGCATGTTTTTCTACATTTTCATATATATCTTGTATTCTGTGTTGTAACTGAAATCAGTGTATATTTTGATTAAAAATATTGTTATTGTAAAAATGATAAACAGAAGAAATAGTATTTTTCAATTCACTTCATACAAGTACTGTAGTGCAATCTCTTTGTCCTGAAAGTGCAATTTACAAATGTAGATTTTTTTTTTTGTTACATAACTGCACTCAAAAACAAAACATAAAGCTTCAGAGGCTACAAGTCCACTCAGTCCTGATTCTTGTTCAGTCAATCGCTAAGACAAACAAGTTTGTTTACATTTGCAGGAAATAACGTTGCCCGCTTCTTATTTACATCACCAGAAAGTGAGAACAGGCATTTGCATGGCACTTTTGTAGCCAGCACTGCAAGGTATTTACGTGCCAGATACATTAAACATTCATATGCCCCTTCATGCTTCAGCCACCATTCCAGAGGACATGCTTCCATGCAGCTGACGGTCATAAAAAATGCATTAATTAAATTTGTGACTGAACTTCTTGGGGGGGAATTGTATGTCCCCTGCTCTGTTTTACCCACATTCTGCCATATATTTCATAGTTCAACTTTAATCAGGATTAAACAAAGACTGTTTAAACTACAAAAGCAGTTTCTCCTCCCTTGGTTTTCACACCTCAACTGCTAGAAGAGGGCCTCATCCTCCCTGATTGAACTGACCTCGTTATCTCTAGCCTGCTTCTTGCTTGCGCATATATATATATATATATATATATATATATATATATATATATATACACACACACACACACACCTGCCCCTGGAAATTTCCACTACATGCATCCGACGAAGTGGGTATTCACCCACGAAAGCTCATGCTCCAATACGTCTGTTAGTCTATAAGGTGCCACAGGACTCTTTGCTGCTTTTACAGAGCCAGACTAACACGGCTACCCCTCTGACACTTGACATATATTTCATGTTATAGCAATCTTGGATGATGACCCAGCACATGTTGTTCATTTTAAGAACACTTTCACTGCAGATTTCACAAAACTCAAAGAAGGTACCAATATGAGATTTCTAAAGATAGCTACAGCACTCGACACAAGATTTAAGAATCTGAAGTGCCTTCCAGAATCTGAGAGGGATGTGGTAGGGAGCATGCTTTCAGAAGTCTTAAAAGAGCAACACTCCAATGCAGAAACTATATAACCGGAACTACCAATCTGGCACGTAAATATCTTTTGATGCCAGCTACAACAGTGCCGTGAGAATGTCTGTTCTCACTTTCAGGTGACATTGAAAACAAGAAGCGAGCAGCATTATCTCCTGCAAATGTAAACAAAGTTGTTTGTCTGAACAAGAAGTAGGACTAAGGGAACTTGCAAGCTCTAAAATTTTACATTTATTTTTAATGCAGTATTTTTGTACATAATTCTATATTTGTAAGTTCAACTTTAATGAAATAGAGATTGCACTACAGTACTTGCATTAAGTGAATTGAAAAATACTATTTCTTTAGTCTTTTTACAGTGCAAACACTTGTAATAAAAATAAATATAAAATGAGCACTGTACACCTTTGTATTCTGTTGTAATTGAAATCAATATATTTGAAAACATAGAAAACACCCCAAAATATGTAAATAAATGGCATTCTATTATTGTTTAACAGTGCGATTAATTTTTTTAATTGCTTGACAGCCCTAATAGGTACGTGCATGCTGCCTAGTTGGGATCTGGAGCTGAACTTCCCCATACCCAACAACATTTGGATCAGGCCTAATCTCTATATTTACAGTACCAGGAAATCGACAGTGAGATGGGAGTGTGGTCTAGTGGATGAAGCACTTTTCTCCATGTCTCCCTGTATGTACATAACGTCCTCCCTGAACTGATCCATAGGGCCAAGTTCCTTCTCCTCCATATTTCTCAATGCTCACCTCTGCTGAGATACCTGCAAGAAACTAGAGGTGAGGAGCAAGCAGCTGAGGGGCAACTGGAAGAGGCTGATACTCTTTGGTTGTTGTGAGTACCAACATACACTATAAAATTCTGTATTTGTTATTGCATATTCCTCCCCAACTCTTTACATGTTGCTCATCTTCTTAGATTGTCAGCCCCAGGATACAGGGATAAATTTGGAGGTTGTTTAGTACAATGGGCCTCCTGTGAGTTGCTGGATTACTAGGAATTTTTAATAAAATTCATCAATATCTATGAAAAACAATATTTTGCAATTATATGATGTGTGTCATCCCAAGATCTCAAAGCACTTTACTTATGTTATTTAAGCCTCAGTACACCCTTATAAGGTAGAGATGTATTTCCATTCTACAGATGAGAAAATGGAGACACAGGGGCTTTTCCATCTCTTGTCTTTAAACGAAGACTGGATGTCTTTCCAGAAGATATGGTTTAATCAAACTCAAGTTACTGGGCTCAATACAGGAGTCACAAGAGGAAATTACTTGTTTGGTGTTATACAGGATTATACCTTGATAACATAATGGTCATTTCTGACCTTAAAATCTATAAATCTAGGTGACTTGTATAAAATCATACAGTGAGCCAGATGTGAACTGATCTCCTGAAGAACTCAGGAGTCTTGATTTCCAATCCTTTGCCCCAACTACTAGATAATATATCTTTGTACATATTGTAATGAACTGGCATATATGTGTATGCATGCACACATACATGTCTACAAATGCAACCCCCCGCCCCACACTATCTTCTGCTGGATGGAATCAGAACTGCTCAACTTTGTGTCATAGCCCCTATATTCGTTTCAGCTAAAGGAGATTCTCCTCTAGCTCAACTAGTAGGGGCCTCTGCTTTTGAAACAGGTGGTTCTGGGTCTAGTCCTGAGGAAGTTCTGAATGGCCCTGTTGTGTGCAATGTAGTGACAATGCTATAAAACCAAGATCTGGTATGATACACACATTTTCATTCTGAAAATACCGTATTTAAAGAAACAAATCAAAGAACAATGAGGCATTAATTCTCTGGCATAATCCATCAAGCTCAACTCTCTCTATGTTCTGCAGTAATGAATCTTATAGTAGCACTTGGAATTCCAAACTACAGCCATCTGAGGATTAAAAAACAAACACAGAAACCAAATTCTTTCAGGTTTCTAGGCACATATCTTATACAGACACTGCTATAGGTGTACATATGAAAGAGAGAGACACACACCGAGTGTATACGTTAAATGAAAGGGTTATTTGTTTTTTATATAACACCCCTAAATAATTTATTCTCTAACAATTACCATCTTGTACCACTCCTCTTGAAAGTTTAATGATCACGGGGGGGAAAAAATACAGAACATTTTCACTCACTTTCAGTGAAAGCTCCTTTATCTTTCTTGCATTAGAGACATCACTAGCAATTTGTTAAGCGGGGTAAGTTTTGAAGTGTCGTCAAAGATATTGCTGTAACTTTCTTTACAAGTGTACCAGCAATTTCCCTCTTCCTGATACTAGATACTTTAAAAAAATGTAAGTAACTCCCAATGGCCATTTGCCCTGACTTAAAAGACGGCAACTATATTTGCTCAAAGTCTTCACTTCCCTATAAACTCTTTATAATGTTTGCTCACAATGCTCCTTAGATATAAAGGAAAACTCCAGTGTAATTTCAAAGATGCTGTATTCAGAACAGGCCTGATCTTGCAGCAATCAGTCCTGATGAAGTCAGCCAATGAGCCTGATTTTAATCTCTGTCGTGGTTTCACAGTGTCATAACTTTACTGAGGTCAATGGAATTACTTAATGTACACATCATTGTAAGAGAAATCAAACCAGGTCCAATGGGAGTTCTTGCATAAGTAAATAATGCAGGTTCAGGCACCACAACTAGAGTATCTAGACACAAAGAAGAGTAAAATCAGAATGAAAATATGATGCCTGATCTGCAGCAGGTATAAATCAATGTAACTCACTGACTTCAATGGAGTTACAGTGATTTACACCAACAGGAGATCTGGTTCATGGGATAAAATTCTGCTCTCAGGTACCCTAGTGCAACCTCACAGATGGCAAAAATTTAGGCTCAGGCAATAAAAATGTTTTGTTGTATCTAATGGGAACAAAAGTGTTTTCATGAGACTTAAACAAAACAAAAAAAGCCCAACTCAACAAATGTGTGTGTTTGTTTAAATATCCCCCCTGCTTTACTTAAAACACCAACACCTTTCACTGGTCCTCGAGAACCAGAAAATGAAATTGACTGGTTTAGTTTAACTGTCCAAGCCAGTGAAGTGCAAAAACACAAACTAACAGCAGCAGAGATGAAAAGTAAATCAAAATTTTTCAATTTTTTGTTTCAGCATTTGCAGGCCTGAGAGGGCACTGAATAATACACATGCTGTGCTGGAGGTAGGGGAATTGTGCAGAAAGTTTCCACAAGTGTACAACTAAGTTTTAAAATGAATTCACTTGGCCTGTATCCCTTTTGTTTTCACTTTGAGAATGTTCTAGCAAACATGTTTATTGACAAGAACATTTGCAGAAACAGTATCTAACTAGTTATTTACACTGTGCATAGCATCATGAGAGTTGAAAATCTAACCAAGTTAATTGGAGCACCTTGTAATCTAATCTAGCTGAAACACTGAACAGAGTATTGCTAAAATATCAGCAGAAAGCTAATTTCAAAGTACAGAAAACCAAACTAAAAGGACCATTGGTCTGATCTGGTCTGGCAATTCCTATATTTCTGAATTAATTTGTAATTGCAAATATTCCAGTGGGAAACCCAAGTCTCTCAGCTAAACTCAACCAATCACATGACAGAAACAGACCAAATGACCTATCATTATAATCAAAACAGCTGGAATTTTGATTATTTGCTAGCAGATCTGCTCATGAACAAGAATTATTCACAGGAATTATTCGGCAAATAATTTTGAAAAATGAACACATTAGGGGAAATCCTGATTAACAGGCAATTCTCAAGCAGAAAAGAAAGGGGAAATTCTTCAAATAGCTCCCATAGATACAAATTATTCACCCAGCTCTATGGGAGGTTCTAATGCCAGATTTTTCAAAAAAAGTTTAGACAGGGGCGGCTCTAGACATTTCGCCGCCCCAAGCACCTGCGTGCCTGCGGAGGGTCCTCTGGTCCCGCGGCTCCAGTGGACCCTCCGCAGGCATGCCGCCGAAGGCACCCTGCCTGCCGCCCTCCCGACGAGCAGCAGAGCGCCCCCCGCGGCATGCCGCCCCAAGCACGTGCTTGATGAGCTGGGGCCTGGAGCCACCCCTGAGTTTAGAACTCCCGATAGAAGTAATTTTTTCAAAAGAATTTAACATCCACAGGTGCCAGATTTTCTACAGAGCCCAAACATATTAGGCAAAAAGCACTTTAAAAAATGTGATCAGAATGGTCACGTGGGGAGCTAGGCTGACCAGATAGCAAGTGTGAAAAATCAGGACAGGAGGTAGGGGGGTAATAGGAGCCTATATAAGAAAAAGCCCCAAATATTGGGACTGTCCCTATAAAAATCAGGACATCTGGTCACCCTAGGAGCTGCTGGATGGCTGAGTACTTCTGAAAATATGGACCTTACTCGGATGTCTAAATGGAAGCTGAGCTCATTTAGTCCAATAATAGGTGCTGAGTTCTTGAAAATCGGGCTCCCGAGGACTTTCAATATCCTGCCCCTAAGAATGCATTCTGTTCTTTCACACACTATTAAAAAAATCCCAAAGTACAGTTGGTCACGCTTAGCAGAGGAATACACACTATACTGACATAATATGGCAATGAGATGTGAACTTCTCACCTCTTCTCTCCGGTTCAGAATCACCTGCACAACAAAAAAAACCACAGAAATACATTAGCCACAGAGAAATACAAGTTTTAAGAAGAACCGGGGGGGGAGGGTAGAAATTGAGACAGAACAATATTGTGACACAATTAACCCTGGTGATTTTAGTGCCAGCCTCACAATATTTGGTTCTTCTTTTAATGCCCTATCTCCCGGAGTGCTGTGATTACATGAGAACTTCAGCTTTCATTTCAAGAAAAAAAGTACATTTCTAGCTATTCCGGTTGTGGAGAAAAATTTGAAAACGTGATTTGAGTGAGCCCTACTGTCTCAGAAACCAAATAAAATAACTGCAACTTTTTTTTTCTTCAAATCTCATATTTAAACTGATCTTATGTTTTTGAGACCTGATTCATGATTTCTGAGCACTTGGGGGTTGGTATTGCTAGAAACATACCACTCACCAGGTTCAGGAAGGATGGCCAAATAAAGGTTTCAGTGGCTATTGAAATGGACTATAAAAATAAACTGAGAAGTCGTCAAGATTATTTTGTATAAAAATATAATAGTGGCAAACAGAACAGGAGTAAAACTAGCACACAAGACTGAGGAAATTCTTAAGGCAAAGAAATCACTTGTTCGTAAACAGTGGAAGTATGACAAATACCATTTTCAAATGGAATTCAAGCTTTTTATTACATTCTAATGAATGCTGGCTTGTAGCACTGAGAACCCTGTTCACTTTTATTGCCACTTAACCTCACACTGGGGTCTCAGCTTCTCAGCATATTATGATCCTATGGCCCCTTAAAGAGGGAGTCCTGTACTTGTCCCATTAGCTTTGCCTAGTGGAAGATGAAGCAAAAAGTGCTGCCAGACAGGAAGATGAATCCAGAGACCAGTCAGGCTGAGCAGACTCTGAAATGGGGGCTGCTGCTATGTAAAATCTGAAGTCGGTTTGAAGAACCAAGGCTCAGTGAGAAAGACAAGAGCCCCCTAAGAATTTGACTGCACATAGCTACACTGTTCTACACCAGTGCAGCAGAGAACAGTGGCCACGTGCATGCATGCTTCTAAAGACTATGGGTCAGATCCTCAGCTGGTGTCAATCAGAACAGTTCCATTGCCTTTAATGGGGTGATGCCAATTTTTATGAGCTGAGGACCTGATCCAATAAAAAAGCTGGGTCCAAGAATTCCAGGAACGGTTACCCTTCAAGACACATGCTTGTAAGATAAAGCACTGTGGGGAACAGCTATGGACTGGCAGGGGGTGGATCAGATGTGACCTAATAGGTCTCTCTCACCCTCTAACTTCTGTGATCCTTGTTTGTGTTTTTCTTACTTGTAGTATCTCCTGATAAGTCAGCAGCAATGTAAAACAACTGTCTTCCTTAAAACAGTGTGACATGCACATGGGCTGGAGGAGGTTGGGAGGGGAAAAGGAGGCGAGGGGATGAACAGGTACTGCTTCCAAAACATAAAAGAACCAAATAATTCATTGAACATGAAGTGAGATTTAAAGTGCATTTCTCCCAGAGAGTTTCCAGCTTTTACAAAGCCAACTTCTTTTGAACATTAATGCTAGGGAAAAAACCCACCCCCCATCTCCTTCCACGGACCCACTCCCCTCCTGGGAATGGCAAGGCAGAGACATGGGACAAGTGATGAAGCTTGAGTAAGAAAAGGTAGAAACAACCATGAAGAACAAGGCTCACACTTTACCATATGAATCCATTTATAAATAGTTTACAAAAGGGTTGATAAACTACTAGATGTTTTAATAAACTGTTAATTGATTGTTATTGAGTCCACCAGGTTGCTTATAACCATGGCTTATGAACCTCTATAAACACTTTTCAGTGTGGTGCTTATAACAATTGATAGCATATGCTACTTGTGTCTGTAACATGCATATCACATTTCTCAGTCATTTATTAACCCTTTATAAAATATATATTAATGGTACCTTAATACGAAGAATGATCGAACCAAGGGCTCAGTTAAAACCAGACAGACTTAGAGCGAGAGTGTCTAATGGTAAGTGCTTACCTGGGCCTTCTGATGGCTCACCTAGAGAAAGCAAAACAAACCATAATGAGTGTCAGTGACTGAACCATTACTCCTTTCACCGGACATTGTTATTCCAATCCCCAGCACTTCTATAGCCCCTTCCATCTGTGGATCACAAAGTGCTTGAAACCCTCCTGTGTGGCAGAGTGGTTTTCCCCATTTTATATAATCATAGATTTTAAGACCAGAATGGACCACTATGACGATCTAGTCACACCCACAGCATAACACGACAGAGAATCTCCCCCAAAAGGAAGTATTCTCCTCATTATACAGATGGGAAATTGAAGCACAGATTGATTCAATGACTGTCCCTAGATTACGCAGCAGGTCAGTGGCAGAGCTAGGAACAGAATTCAAGTCTCTTGCCCCCCAGGCCAGTGCCTTAGCCACCGAACCACAGTCTCTCAGGTTACACAAAGAATCTGGGGCACAGAAATCAAGGGCCACATTTGTAAAAGTGGCCTTTACTGTAAGCTCTCTGGAGCAGGGACTGCCATTGTGTTATTTGCTTGTTCAGTAAATACTGTTGGGGGCCCTGATCCCTTTCCTGGGCAAGTCTTTCTTGGATCCCATTGAGAACTGTGACCTAGATCATCAGCTCTTTGGGGCAGGGACTGTGTTTTTCATATGTGTTTGAATGTTGCCCAGCATGAGGAGTCCCTGCTCCCTGACTGGGGTCCTTAGGTGCTATCAAAATACAAATACACAGTGATAATATCTCCCTTTGGACCATTAAAGAAGTTCAGCTGAGCAGGATCCCACTGAGTTTTTTTCTTGCTTACGTGTTCTTTTAAAAAATGACTTTGCAACCCTTGGGACTGGGTATCACCAGAACCTTTTTACAGATGAGGAAAGAGACAGTGGTGATGTGATTGGCCCAAAACCTGTGGCAGAAATCGGAATAGAAATCAGGACTCCTGGCATCCCAATCCTGTGCCTTAGCCACATACCACTGTTCTTCTCTGGACACAGCCTGAGTTTTGTTTCCCTATCAGATCATCAGCTGGTGTAAGTCAACTTTGCTTCATTCATTTCAGGGGAGAGGGGCCAGTCTACACCAGCTGGGGAGCTGGCCCTAAAAAGTTTACTTCTCCTTTCCAAATGTTCTCAGGAAACAGAAGAAAAGAGAATAAAGCCAAGTATTAAGGGGGCGAGGGGCCTGGAGCACAGGGAAGAAGAGGAGGGAATGAAAAGTGTCCTTGCCATACCTGAAGTGACAATGGTTTCTGGAGAAGTTACTGCCATAGTGATTTTCCCCACTGTGGTCCCTGTCTTTACATCTTCTGAAGCTGTTTGTGCAGCAGAAGACGTCGTGCTGGGTGGACTGGAGGTGGACCCAGGTGCAGACACAGCTGTCCTCGTGGTTTGGGTTTCATTGCCCATCAAACTGACAGTGGTGTTCAGAGGGAGCTTTGGGGCTTGCGTGGTAGTAGGCCCAGGCGCCATGGTAGGTACGGTCACTGGAGAGCTAGCGTTCAGATTGTCTGGACTAGTGCCCTTTCTGCCCTCTGGCTCTGATGTAGGGGCTTTCATGGAATGCGTGGCAGAGGTGTGCTCTGTGGACGGTGGCACTGAAAGTAAAGCACAAGATAACCGTTATTCCTTTTATTCCTTCTCCTCCCCAGCACTGGGGCAGCTGAACCTGGGAACACCAAATGGGACCAATTCTCCTTTGGCTTTACTTCAGTATAACTCCACTGACTTCAGTCAAATAACACTGGTGTAAAAGGAGAATTAGACCCTGCATCTGAACCGCAGGAGTTCAGTGACTGGTACGTGTCTGATCCAGCTCCCATTGAAATCCCTGGGAGTCTTTCCAGTGGTTTCAATGGGAGCTGGGTCTGGCTCTAGGCAACCAGGGATATGTGACAATCTCAATCTTTTCCATTCATTCTCAGCCACAGATTATTTAAAAGGCAGGTTTTCAGTATTAAATGCAGCTGACCTCAGCTTTCATTTGACTCCGCAAATGTTTGCACTGAGTTAACAGAGTTCAAATATAGTTTCACTTGGCACTGCGGGAGGGTCTGAATGGAGAAAAAGATGACCTCCCACTATATTCCCTGTCATGGCAGTAAGATCAGCAGGGTAATATTGCCAACAGGAAGGCACAAAGGCCACCAATGTCCATCATCCACAATTGCAGGATTTTGGTCAGGTGGGATGTGCCCGCTAAAAAATGCCTCAGAGAGTTCCAGCCAGCACACTGTGGGGTAAAACTTCCCTCCTGCCCCATCAGGCAATCAGGACTGTCCACCTGAATGGAATCAATGAACCAAGGATTATAAAGAATGTGCATAAACCCTGCTGATACAGTATCTGTGTATGCCTAAAGCACCTATTACCTTGCATGCATCGGCAGTGATAGATGCATCCAGTGCACACACATGGACTCAATCTCAGTGTCTCTAAACACATACTAGATTTAGGGTCCAGAAAGGAAGAATTCTCAGTGGGACCATTGGTAAGACTGGTTAATCGGCATATAGGGCAGGGGTCGGCAACCTATGGCACGCGTGCCAAAGACGGCACACAAGCCGATTTTTAATGGCACGCTGCTCCTACCGGGGTCCCGCTCAGCCTGCTGCCGAATCCTGTCAGTGGGCTGAGCCGGACTCCGGCAGGCCGCAGTGTACCATTAAAAATGCTGCTCGACCCAGCCCATTCTTCTCTGCCCCCCGCTCTCTCTGGCGGGGGCAGGGGGCAGAAACAAGCTTGGTCCTGCCGGCTGCTGCTGTACGGCAGGCTCCACTGGCAGCTAAGCTTCCCCCTCCCCCGCCTCTTCCCCCAGCATGCTGCGTGGAGCCCTGCCTCCTCTCCCTCCCTGCCGCCGATGGCCCTTGCGAGGGAGGGGAGAAGAGCAGCCCCAGCGCCCTCGCTGCTCAGACTGGTAAGGAGGCAGGAGCAGGGCCGCGGGGAAAGGAGGCAGGAACAGGGCGTATCCCTCCAGCCCCTTGCCGTGAGCCGCTCAGGGCAGGGGGCTGGGAGCACCCCCCTGATCTCAGCCCACCCCCCACAGCCCTCTGCACTGACCCCTGCACCCCTGCCCCCTGCATCCGCCCACCACAACCCCATCCCTGATTCCTGCACTATCCACACATTCCCAGCCCCCTCACACCCTATGCCCTGTCTCCTGCACCTCTCACACGCCCCCAGCCCTCTGCCGACTCCTGCACCCTCTTGCACCCTAGCTCCCTGCATCCCCCTCATGACCTCATCCCTGACTCTTGCACCCCCTCACACGCCCCCTGCCCTGACGCCTGCACTCTCGACACCCCATGCCCTGACTCTTGCACCCCCCACATCCGCACCCCTCACCCTGAGCACCAAATGGGAGCTCCTGCACCCCCCCATTCCCACCTGCACCCCTTGCACCAAATGGGAGCTGCCCAGGTAAGTGCCCCACACCCAAACCTCCTGCCCCAACCCTGAGCCCCCTCCCTCATTCTAGCTCCTGGCCAGACCCTTCACCCCCAGCCCTGTGTTCGGTCCACTCCCACCCTCAGCTCAGTGCAGAGAGAGAGAGGAAGAGAATGGGCCAGAACCAGGGAGAAGGTAGGTACCCACTGTATATGTGCAGGGACGGAACCCCAGGCTGGCAGCGGGCTGAGCAGCTCGGCCCCCTGCTGGTCTGGGGTGCTGGCCCTGCTCAGCCTGCCGCCGGTCTGGGGTGCTGGCTGCCGGCCCCTTGTCAGCTGGGATCCCAGCTGCCGGCTCCGCTCAGCCCGCTGCCAACCTGGGGTTCTGGCCATAGGGCCCACTCAGCCCACTGCTGGCCTAGGTGAACGGAACCCCAGGCTGGGAGCGGGCTGAGCAGGCCTGCGGCTTAAGATCAGCATTTTAATTTAATTTAAAATTAAGTTTCTTAAACATTTTGCAAACCTTGTTTACTTTACCTTCAACAGTAGTTTAGTTATATTATATATAGATTTATAGAGAGAAACCTAAAAAACGATAAAATGTGTTATTGGCACGTGAAACTTTAAATTAAAGTGAATAAATGAAGACTCGGCACACCACTTCTGAAAGGTTGCCAATCCCTGATATAGGGCTTGCTTAGCCTTGGGGAATTTGCATAGTCAAACTTCACTGATACGTTACATCGGTGCAAATACTCAATATAAACACATGGCACCGGTGCACAATGGGGCCTGCACCAGTATATCTTATCTCAGTAGGTCACTGGGTATGTCACACTAATGGAAGCCCCATCTTGCATCCAATGTACATTTGAGATTTACAGTACTGTAGCTACATCAGTGCAAAAAAACCAATCCCACAGTATGGAGATGGCTTTAGATACTGCAATGATAAGGGCAATACAAGAGCAGATGTTTTAGACATATTATCCCCTGCCTTTGCTACCTTAACTATGAGCATGACTAATTAAAAAAAAAAAAACACACAAAAACACAATAAGTGAGGATCTTCGATGTTTGCAGGCCCAGCATTATCTTCTAGCAGACACACATACTGATTTTCTTCTACCATCTGCAACTCCTGCCAGAGACTTCTTCATGGCAGGTAATTAAGGGGATGAAGGCAGTAAATCACTAAGGATTTGAGGATCTCCTCATTCAATCCCGAACGTCTCACCTGAGGTAACGATGTTCCCACCTAGACACGTCAGGCCACTTCCAAGCAAAAGGACAAAGAACCACGAATCCATGTTGACCTGGGGAAAAAAGCGAACATGCTGTATTAGAAATCCTGTGGCACTTCCCCATATCAGCTCAATCACAGGTTGCATTACCAACCACTACTCACTCCCACATCCAGGAGGATATAAGATGGAAACATCCTACTACTAAGCTCAGTTAGTCCATCTCTCTGCCTCATCACATGCAGGGAACATGTGTAGGATTGCACTCTACAGAATAGTCTCCATGGCTTTGTCCGATACAGTTACTGATAACACTTTGTTCTTATATAAAGCTTTTCCCTAGTAGATCTTAAACAGCTTGACAAAAGGAAATATCACCACCTCTATTTTACTGGTGGAGAAACTGAGGAACAGAACGGTGTCGAAGGTTACCCTGCTGGCTAGCGAAGGAACAGAACCCAAGTCTCTTGAATCCCAGTCCAGTGTCCACTAAATTACACTGCTTCTCACTGAGGCCTCTGAACTAGAGACTAGTAAATTCAGTAATTGCATTTTAATCTGCTTGGGTTTTGGACCTGCTGTTTGATATTAGTACAAATTAATCAAAGCCCAATTCAGTTGGCTCACAGAAGCCAGAGATGGAGAGGACCTCCTAGATCCCATTTAGTTCATCAGTTTCCATTGCAGGGTAATTCCCTGTAGTACATGCTTTTGGCATTTGTCCAGTTTAATTTTCAATGTCTCCAGGGACAAAGTTTCCACCACTTTCCTTAACTGACAGACCGTTCTACTGATTAAGCCATCTCATTGCCAGAAAAGGTTTAACTCTTGATGTTCAGCCTATTTTTTCCCTTCTCCTATGACATCTGTTCTCAATGTATTTATTTTGCTCTGTTTCAATCTGGGCCCACCCCAAGCTCTGGGCACTCAGACAACACTGAAGTCATAAACACACTAGAAACAATGTCCAAAATACAAGGTCCTCCCAGCCCCATTCAAACTGGGACTCTCACATCACCCGGTACCACCCACTCGACCCACTTTCCCACAGAAAGCCTTGCATAAATCAAACTTGCAGGATGATCTAAAGGTCAACAAACCCAAAATCTGCTAGACCAATGTGGGGATTTAGTTCTAGAGACAAGGACCCTTCATTGAAGTCACTCTGCTGCCAGCCCCTCCTGATTAAATTGTGGATTGCTAGCTTGAGCACGTCAAGTGATCAACTACTCTGGTATCACACAGGGAAGATGATGATTCTGCGACCTGGTCTGCCCTAGTGAGAGCAAATCACTTAGAACACATTGCACCCACACAAGTTTGTTTCCCAAATGGCTTCATAACCAGTTAGAACAGCTAGCCTTTCAGCAGGTTTAATAACTGGTTAAAACTTAGCCAGTTCAGTCTGAAACAGTTTAGTGCCAGCGTGAACAGAGGCAAGCTGAAATGGTTCAACTGGTGGTCTTGCAACATCTCCCAGAATGCACTGCTTCTGGAAGCCAAGCCCGGAATTGTGAGATAGCTACCCAGAAAACATTACATCTGAAAGGGTTTAGGCTAGGGCTAATATGGATGCATTCAACTGGTTCAGGCATGGATAATGCATATACATTGAACAGCTTGTGCTGAAACTGGGTTAGTACAACTGGTTTAATTCTCTATTGTAGGCAAGACCTCAAAAATTCTGAACCTTTTAAGGCTTTTAGGGTTACAACCAACTTTTTCACATGTAATGATGCTGCAAAACGTCTGTTAGTCTATAAGGTGCCACAGGATTCTTTGTTGCTTTCACATGTAACTGTAAGCCAGGGCAGATCCTGGAGCACAGGTATAAAGCAGGAAGCATCATATGCTCAGTACAACTGTTCTACTTATAGCTTCTCCCTTGAAGCATCTAGAAGAATCTAGAACCATTCAGATTCCCCAGGTTTACACCAAGAGTATGCTAAACTATAGGATTTTAATGCAAAAACACACAGCAAAGCAATTTCATTCCAGAGCAGAGATGGTCCTAAGCCACATTGTTTGTATACAGATCCTAACATTCCCAAACTTCTGGGGGCTGGGGGTTGGAGTGAGGCTTTTGTCTTAGGTTTCTCTGTACTTCAAAGGTTTGTGAATGTGAGCAAAAATCACCATAAACCTTGCAGGCTTCCATTCTGCAAGGAAACCAAAAGCAGGAAAACCCCACCACTGGTGTCAGGTTGCATCACAAAGACTTTTTTGACTACTGCCATCTCAAGCACAGCCATTTACTTTTCTCAATATGAATTACTAGTCTGTGGCTGATCACAAGTAATGAAGACAGAGTGGAAGGAACACAGAATCATAGAAATGTAGGGCCAGAAGGCACCTCAAGAAGTCATCTAGTCTAGCTCTCTGCGCTCAGGCCACCGGACAAGCGTTTGTCCAACCGGTTCTTAAAAAGCCTCCAGTGATGGGAATTCCACAACCTCCCTTGGAAACCTATTCCAGTATTTAAGTAGCCTTATAGTTAGAAAGTTTTTCCTAATATCTAACCTAAATCTCCCTTGCTGTAGAGCAGTGCTTCTCAAACTATCTGATGTGACGGACCAGCAGGTTTTTTCCCCCCAATGTGCCAGGGACCGGTAACCATATTTCCCATACCATATTTGTGCCATATTATCGTTTTTGCATAGGTATGTATCACATCAGATCAGAAAAACTAACATTCTTCACTGTATTCATT
The DNA here is from genome assembly GCF_020497125.1 of Mauremys mutica. Classification (NCBI taxonomy): domain Eukaryota; kingdom Metazoa; phylum Chordata; order Testudines; family Geoemydidae; genus Mauremys; species Mauremys mutica. The sequence continues at coordinate 135,475,831 of NC_059076.1, read as the reverse complement.
GGAATGGGAGTGTGGCGTACATGCGGAGATGTTCCCATTTAAATACACTGAAGACTGACTGAAAGGCCGTGCATCTGGGCAGATAGTATAAAATGACTAGATCCAAGAAAATATTATTTGAACATTTGTAGTAATATTATTTATATCAGAAACAATATAATGAATAAAATAAAAATTGGCAGACTTTATATTGTTTATTTATCAATATTGTAATATGTGCTTCTGAAAACATAATATTTAATATTGTCAACTTTTATCGAATGATAATTATTCTTGGTGGAATTCCGGTGTGATTTTTAAATTATACTATTATTTCTCTCTTTCTTTCCTGGAAACTTGCCGCGGACCAGCAGCCAATGGCTCGTGGACCAGCACCGGTCCACGGACCACCACTTTGAGTAGCACTGCTGTAAAGGAAGCCCATTATTTCTTGTCCTACCTTCAGTGGATATGGACAACATTTGATCACAGCCCTCTTTAGAACAATCCTTAACATATCTGAAGACTTATCAGGTTGCCCTTCAGTCTTCTTTTTTCAAGACTAAACAGGCCCAGTTTTTAACCTTTCCTGATAGGCCAGGTTTTCTAAACTTTTTATCATTTTTGTTGTTCTCCTTTGGATTCTCTCTAATTTGTTCACATATTTCCTGAAGTGTGGCACCCAGAACTGGACAGAGTACATCCAATGAGGCCTCACCAGTGCTGGTTAGAGTGTGACAATTACCTCTCAACTCTCACATACACTGCAAGATGATATTCGCCTTTTTTGCAACTGTATCACAGTGTTGACTCCTATTCAATTTGTGATCCACTATAATCTCCTCCCCCCAATCCTTCTAAGTAGTTCTTTTGTTATTCACATTTTGTAGTTACGCATTTGATTTTTCCTCCCTAAGTACAGTGGAGTCGCATCACAGGCGCATTTAACTTATGTGATTTTAACTATATGCACTCGGCAAAACAACAACAAAAAAGAGAAAAACAACAATTTCAATACTGTACCTGTAGTGTGGGCAATTCTGCCCGCCATTCCACTCAATGAGTGTTTGACTATACACGATTTTCGCCTTACGCGCTGACTTCAGAACCTAACCCCCATGTAAGATGCGACTCCCTTGTACTTTGCCCTTATCTTTATTGAATTTCATCTTGTCGAATTCAGACCAATTAGCCAATTTGTCATGGTCACTTTGAATTCTAATCCTATGCTTCAAAGTTCTTGAAACCCCTCCACCGCTTTGTTTTATCTCTAAATTTTATAAGCATAATCTCCACTCTTATCCAAGTGATTAATGAAAATATTTAATAGTACCAGACTCAGAACCAACCCTCACGGGATCCTACTAGACATGTCCTCCTAGTTTGACAACAAACTATTGATAATTACTTTGAGTATGGTCTTTGAACCAGTTGTGCATCCACCATATATTAATTTAATCTAGACGGCATTTCCCTAATTTGTTTATGAGACGGTCATGTGGGACTGTGTCAAAAGCCTTACTAAAATCAAGATATCATGTCTACTGCTTCTCCCCATCCACTAGGCCAGTAACCCTGTCCAAGAATTAAGGTAGGCTGGTTTGACATGGCTTGTTGATGACAAATCCATGTTGTGAAATTAGCCTCAACTTCACACCTCCACCCATACACTAGTGTGCCTCTCCAGAGAAGAGGTTTGGCCACAAAGGCAGACCCCACATGCCATAATCATTCAGCTGCTGGAAAATGAATTCTCCAAACACTTGTTAAGAAGTGCATGAGTAAAGGTCGGGGCAGTCAAAAGGACCCTAGCAGGGCAACCTGCGAGCTCTGGAGTTTTCACAGATTGCAAGGTATGTGTTTCCTCCACCAGATAATCTGATGAGATGCTTATTCCAGGCAAATAAGATAGGGAAGTCTCTCCCCTCTCCCCCACCTTTCATTCTTAAAACACATTTGGGATTTACTCGCATAGGCCAACACTGGATTTAGAGTAACATTTTGTACAAAGATGAACAGATGAATCACTGTATCTGGGAGGCTTCCTATTCATACTGAAACACCACTTAGTACTCACATGGCATTTCTGCTCTAAGTCTCTCTACGCAATCCATCTCTCATTGATCAATGGAAAATGTGTATATTGCACCTCCCATCACCACTTCTTATATCAACAGAAAGGAATTTTGGACTGTTCCCATTTTTCATCAAACTGGATGCCTTCTTGTTGCACGCCTAAGCATACTGAATGAAGGAACAATGGCATTATTTGCCCAACGTCACTCAGTAAGTCAGTGACAGAGCAGAAATAGAACCTATGGGTTCAGATTCTCAGTCCCTTGCTGCTAACAGCTCAGATATGTGGGTGAATGTATAAAACTAGATATGTATCTTAAGGTTTTTATAGTCCTGCCTACCAATAGTATCTAAGCATCTTCCAAGTAAAATCAATAGCAGTAGCGAAGTTCCTAAGGAACTACATGGAGTCCCTGGCTCTTCTACCTGCCCTAAAAAATCCTCATTTGTTGTTTGAATGAAGTCTGGTTGCAAACAATTACTTCCTCATTTGACAATATTCTATCAGATATAATATTAACTACCACCACTTATATAGGGGTTTTAATCCATAAATCTCAAAGGGCTTTACATATTATCCCCATCTTATAGATGGGGAAACTGAGGTACAGAGAGGTGAAATTTTGTCCGAAGTCACAACGAATCAGGAACAGAACCCAGGAGTCCTGAATCCAAGCATAATATCCTGTCTACTGGATCAGGCTGCCTCCTCCTGTGACAGAATGAGGTTCATAAGGCACTTGTCTTTTTCTTTTTGATTCCTCACTAACTGAAGACAGGGATGAAATCAGACTGCACAATGACAGCAGAGAATGCTCTCCATACATTGCCATTATCACTGTATTGATGAGGTCTACAGGCACTTACATCAAAGACACATACCAATTCCTGGAATGGCCCTGTGGGCAATTGATAGAAAGGCCATTAGAAGAAGACAAAATGATGCAAGTCCTGCCTTGCCTGTACAGCTGAGTTAGCTAACACGGCTCAGACATGGTTTAGAATTACATCAGTTGTAATGCAGCTGTCTGCTTTAACAGCCCCCTTGACATATGTTTAAAAAAAAGGTTGTTGAATCTCAAGCAGATTGCGCAGGGAGGAGAAGGGAGAATGCTCAGATAGATCACTGAATAGAAGACTTGGGAGCTGCTAATGTCATCAACTATCACTTGCCAAAGCTGTTTCATCACCTTAAAAAATGATCCATAGTGCAGAGCAACAAAGAGCACCCCATGTAGTACGAGACCTTTGCAAGTCAGTCTTGTCCCCGAGAGAATCTCTCCCGTCCCTTTGTTTAAATAAGTCCTTTTCCCAAATGCAGCATAAATAAATGACAGCGCTGTGTTGAGTTCTTAACATAAAAGGCCTCATGCATCCTTCCCCAAAGCCAGAGCAATCTGAGCCTCTCCTCCCCCACTCCTCCTCCTCCTGCTGATTCGGAAACGGAGAGGAAATACTTGTAATGTTATCAACATAAACACAGCTCTTGGCTGGCTGCAACATCCTGTGTGCTTCACAGAAAAACACCCTGACGTCATGTCTCTGGATCCACCAGAGAAAAAGGACCCGACTGTAAGATGGCTTTCGCCAGACCTCCGCAATAAGTGTTAACAAGACTGTGCAGGAGCAGGAGCGGAGGAGATGGGGAAAGCAACGGGGAAAACTGCACCAGCTGAAAATCATTTCAAAAGGTCAATGTTCTTAGTTTTGTAACATGGCTTTAAAAATTTATTCTGAAATATTTTCATATTTACATTAGATAACAGCGTGTGCATTTAAAGAGCCAGACTCATGAATGGAGAGTATGCAGGGAATAGCAGATCCCCTACAGCGTTCTACAGTAAAGCTTACAATAGCACTACTGCAGTTTGAAGCTATAGCATACAGGGAGTGCTAGAGGGAAGTAGATACTGTTAAGATGACTGACATCCCTCAAAAATATCTTTATGAGGCACCACATGGCTCAGATGAATGGTAACAGGATACAGAGCTGCTCCGCCATAGGTCAGCAAATGAAATCCAGCCCAGGAACACTCACTTTCTACTGTCTCCTATACGTAACTCACACTGAGCTCCATAGCAATTATCCTTATCCTACAGGGGGAGAACAGAGCCCCTGTAAGTAGCAGTGATCACAGATTGCTACCATCAGACACTTGTTCATTAGCATGGCACACGTGTCCATATCATTATGGGAGGCAGCATGATCTACTGAGTAGGACACTGGCCTGAGAATTAGAAGATCTGGGTTCTACTCCCAGCTTTGCCCATCCTCCTAACCTACTGTGCGACTTTGGGTGAGTCACTGTTTCTCCTCCCACCCTGTGTCTGACTTGCCTATTTAGATTGCAAGCTCTGTGGGGCAGGGAATTATGATGTTTGTACAGCGCCTAGCACAACGGGACCGACATCTCAATTGGCTTTCGTAGGTGCTGCAATAATATACACTCTTGGCACTCAGTGGAGAGGCTGCAGGAAAGAATGCCTGCAGAGAAACCTGCCCCTTCAGCCCTAGAAGCAGGTAATCTGGGGGAGAGAAGAGGTGTAATACTAAGGGCATTGTCAGAGCAAGCTTCTCCACACTATCAAGTTCACTAGTACTAAACTGCCTGTAGAAAAAAGCCTCTAGAATCTCTTTTAACCCAAGTAAACACAACCACTGCTACTAAGGACTTCACACCTGTTCAGCCAGGTGCTGAGTCCCTCCAGCAAGTTGCTGGGGTGCCCTCAGCTCCCACTGACATCAACAGGAACTGAGGGTAGGCAAGTATTTTACAGGAGATGGTCAGCAGTTTGTAAGATGGGGCCTTGTATGAGGCAACTTTATTTCTCTCTCTCTTTTTGTTTCCTAATGCCACACTGAAAGCTTCAGAAGCCTTTGCACTTTGGATTTCACTATTATTTTTCATTAGAGAGAGATCTCTCCCTAAAAAAACCCAAAACAAAGTAGCAACCTCCTCACTGCCATAGAAGCAAGGGTGTTTTGCAGTTTTTCATTTTCATTTTAAATCCTATAGTGCATTTTTTGGGTACATTCATACAGATTGACTAACTCCCTGCGTGGGTCTCTGCAGCTTAGACTAGGCCTTTGATGTGTCACCAAACATCATCCCCCCTCCTCACCCTTTGCATTCCACAGTAAATAGAAAGGATGAGTAATTTCAACAATTACTGGCCCTTTCCTAAAGCTCACCTCATTTTATTTTTGCTTTTGTAGAAGCAGATCACTTCCATGCGAGTGACAGCAAATACAACACATGCTACACGGAGAGGAAGGATGGGCTTGTGGTTAAGGCACCAGGCAGGAACTCAAGAAGATCTGGGTTCAATTTCTGGTTCTGCTACAAATTTCCTGAATGATCCTGGGCAAGTCACAATCTTTCTGTGCCTCTGTCCACTATCTGTACAACAGCACTTCCTTTCTCTTGCCAAATGATATTGTAAGCTTCTTTGGCCCTATCTCATACTATGTGTATGTATGGCACTTAATACAATGGGACCCTATTTCGCCTGGATCTGTGAAAGCAACAGGAATTATTATTTACTTGTACTACATTAAAGCATAGCAACCCCAACTGAAGTCAGTATCCCATTGGGCTAGGCACTGTATGGACACATAGTAAAGTCCATCCCTGGCCTGAATAGCTTACACTATAAATAGGTAAGATGGACAAAAGGCCCGGGGGAGGGGTGGGGAGGCAAAAAGAGGCACAGAGACTAGTCCAAAGTCATAGAGCAGATTAGCAGCAGAGCAGAGTTTAGAACCCAGGTCTCTCAAATCTTTATCCAGTGCCCTAACCACTGGTCACACTGCCTCCCAATGACAATGCTTCACAACAATAAATAAATAAATAATAATAATACATAAGCTTTACACAGTATAAAACTCCAGCTGCCAAGGGCCATCCCCCAAATGCAGAAAATTATCTTTAATGGACCACAATTAGGGAAGGAATGTTGCTCCATGACTAGACCTGGGAATAAGAATGTTCTTGTTCCCTCTCTAGCTCTGCTGCAGGAAGTGACAACAGCCTTTGTCTGTTTCTCCAACTATAAATGGGCACGTCGACATTATTTGTTTATTCCCAAGATGCTGTGCAAGGTTTAATTAATTCATTAATGTTTGTAAGGGCCTTTAAGGCCACAGAAGTAAGGTTCTATGTGTGTAATATACTCTATTTTGGGACCTTCAGAAGTATCCTTGCAGATAAATGCCAGTCTGCAGAGCCAGAGAAGCAGAGAATAGGGTCTGGGGGACACGGTTAACATCCCGCATTCTGTGGGACAATACTACATTGCACATAAGTAGTATTGTAGGAGCCCCATCACAAGCTCCAGGCTCACTGGTCCTCCCTGACAATCACTATCCAATAAGTGCTAATGCATACTTCAGTTTGACAGGTTGGTGTAATGAGAATACCCAAGTAATCATTACATCAAGGTCACTGGTCACATCAGAGACCTCGCTGAGTAGGAGGCAGAATCATCACAACATGGAGATGATGATGGGCAGACATGAAGCTATTCTGAGAGAACAGTATTTCTTGAGCCCTCTCCATGAGTGCAATCACAAAATGCATAGCATTAACAAATGAACCTCATAATAGCCTTGTGGGTAGGGAAATATTACTAACCCGTTTAGCAGATGTGGAAATTGAGTATCAGAAGTTCAGGACATTTAAAAACAAACAAATGGAGTTTTTGTTTAAGTGCCTAGATCTAGGCAGCCAAATCCATATTTAGGCCCATTAAGAGAAGTGGCATTGAGGGTACTCAGGAACTTTGTAGAGCCAGGACCTTTAACTCCTTGCACTGCCTTGATGTTAGGGCTATTAATTAGCCAGCTTTTACTCCATTTAACATGACACACATTAAAGGGATTAAAAGCTGGTTCACGGATATGTCTCAAAATGTAACTGTAAATGGGGAATCATCATTGAACAGATTTGTTTCTAGTGAGTCCCACAGTAATTGGTTCTTGTACTATTTAACATTTTCATTAACGATGTGGAAGAAAACAAAATAATCACTGATAAAATTTGTAGATTACACACAAACTGGGGGAGCGGTAAATAATGAAGAGGGCAAGGACACTGATACAGAGCTATCTGGATCACTTGGTAAGCTGAATGCAAGCAAACAATATGGGTTTTAATATGGCTGAATGTAAATGTATGCATCTAGGAACAAAGAATGTAGGCCATACTTTCAGGATTGGAGGACTGTATTCTGGGAAGCAGTGACTCTGAAAAAGATTTGGGAGTCGTGGTGGATAATCAGTTGAACACGAGCTCCCAGTGCGATGCTGTGGTCAAAAGGGCTAATGCAATCCTTGTAGGCATAAATAGGGGACTATCAAGCAAGAGGTTATTTTACCCTAGCATTTGGCACAGATGCAACCTGCTGTGCCAAGTTTGGTGCCCACAATTCAACAAGGATGTTGATTCACTGGAGAGGGTTCAGAAAAAAGACACAAGGATGATTAAAGGATCAAAAAATCTGCCTTACAGTAACACTAACAGACTCAAGGAGTTCAATCTATTTAGCTTACCAAAGAGAAGGTTCAGGAGCAACTTAATTACAGCATGGAAGTACAGTAAAAGCTGTTTTATCTAGCATGTTGGGGGGAATGGGAGGTGCTGGTAAGTGAAAAATGCCAGTTAACTATGAGGGAAGGAGTTTGGGTGCAGAAGGGAGATTGGGGCACCAATCTAGGTAATTATATGGCCCCAATTACTATGCTGTAGTACTAAAGATCTTCCCTCTAAGGAGTGCCATATAACTGAGCAACCAGTGAAATTTAAGCATCATGATAGCTATCATGCCTCACCTTTAAAATAAAACTGTTAGAGGATACTGTGCACATTTGACATCTTTCAAATCCCATTACAGAAGCTAAACTCCAATTAGAAGGCACTCTCTCTCTCTCATATAAAGGACGCTTAATTGTGGCTCTTGACTACACTGAAATCTATGCTAAACACCGTTATGATAACAAGAAGAAGGCAGTTTGCCCCCTAGAACAGCACAGTGCACACAAGGAATAATAATTTACCTGATATAGTACAGCAACCACTTGATAATTTCCTCCCTGTTGCCACAGCAACACTTCTGGTACACCAAAGATTGCTAATTACAAATCTGGGAAATCAGAGATTGCTAATTAAGATACATTCCAGTTCTCTCAAGGCTCCACATTAACTGCATTACAATTGTGAGCACAAGAAATGGCATGTCAGAAAGCAACATTTGTGTGTCATTATTACAGACTAAATTCAGGTCACTCCCAAGGGAAACCATCTTTTGTGAGGATGCTTTTTCAGTGGTGGTTGACCTGGACCATGGGTCAGCAAACCCTGGCACGCGGCTCGCCAGGGTTAGCACCCTGGTGGGCCGGGCCAGTGTTTACACCTACCACATCCACAGGTTTGGCTGATCGCGGCTCCCACTGGCCACAGTTTGCCGCTTCAGGCCAATGGGGGCAGCGGGAAGCGGCACAGGCTGAGGGATGTGCTGGCCGCAGCTTCCCACCGCCCCCATTGGCCTGGAGCAGCGAACCACGGCCAGTGGGAGCCGCGATCGGCTAAACCTGTGGACGCGGCAGGCAAACAAACTGGCCCAGCCTGCCAGGGTGCTTACCCTGGCGAGCCACGTGCCAGAGGTTGCCGACCCCTGACCTGGCCCACAAGATCTCTCATACATTTTAATGTCTTTATTTCTTCTTCTATTTAAAAGAAACTCAACATTTTTGGAGAAGCACTGTCTTTCTCCTTTAGAAGATTTCAATATAAGTAATAGCTAAGGACAGCATATGAAAGGGTGGTCTAATGGAAAGGCACAGGACTAGTGAGACCTGGGCTCAACTCCCAGCTCATTCAAGACTTCCTGTGTGATCTTGGGCAAGTCACTTCATCTACCCATGCCTCAGTTGCCCAGCTGTAAAATGGGATACTACTTTGCAGAGGAGGTTGTGAGCAAAAAATTCATTAATGATTGTGAGGGCTCATATACTATAGCTATGAGGGCCATATACGTAACTTGAACGATACAAGTTCAGGTTTGTTACTCAGCTACATATTAGTCACTTGCAACTTCCCAGGGATATAACAGCTCCAAAAACCACAGGCACCTGCCATTTGAGCTAAAGGTGTTTGAGGGAGGCCAGGGCCTGAAAGCTTTTCCCTTGCCTAATATTTTCTTAATTACCTGCGAAGTAGTGTGGGCTATAGTTTGTATGGAAGACTTCATACAGAAGAAAGTTGGTTGAGACAGTGATACTGCCAGGCACGAACATTTCACATGCATGCTAGGAGTTCATTACTGGAATGTGGCAAATACTGCCACTAATTAGTTAACTCACACAGCTATGGGGATAGAGTTCCCATTTACAAAGCCTTATTTTTCCAAATCTCACTGGACTGCAAATACGATTAAAGCTGTCTGACATTTCCCCAGCACTGACTAACAGGAGGAGCCAAATCCCACAAGAAACACCTGGAGGGGGCAGGGAGGGAGGGAGAGGGCTGATTGCTACTGCAAAGGCATTACAGAAAAGGTAAACAAGTTCCCCAAACCTTAAAATTTTGTTAGTGGCTAATGAAATTCTGTTGTTGAGACATGACAGACCAGGTACTTCTCTGACCCCTTGTAAGCCGAGTTATATTCACTAGGGCCAAATTCTCCACTCACTCTCTATTTACACTAGTGTCAGTGAGTACAGAGTAAGAGACCCACCGTTCCAAACTAATCTAGAAGTCTGGCAATGAAAGAAGTTGCCCAAGTTTAATATTTAAAGTGAAAGGCAAACATGTAAAAGAGATGCAGAGAGATCATAGCCGGATCACAGAGCGCGCTGAGTGTGTGCATATACCCACCCACCCACAGTATACATGGATCACTTCATCCATCCCTGAAACACAGCCTTCTCTGGAGTGGATAGTGGCAACCATTTAACAGTGTACAGTAACATTACCCCAAAATCTAGATTGTAGCATTTATACCACTGCTCTACATGGGGTGGGTGGAGATGTGCTGCTCCATGAGAAGTGCTACCAAAATGGTGCTTTAGGAAAGTATGATCTCTCCCAGGGCTGCACCATATACATTGGATGGGGGGGGGTGAGCCATCTACCCTAAGCTTCATAACAGAACGGGTTGCTCCCCGGTGGGCTGGTGTGGAGGAGGGGGTTATGGCCCCATGTCCCTCCTCCATTTCAGTAAGTTACTCCATAGGGAGAGGAGAAGCTAAGCAGTCCCAGTATCCCCCAGAGCGCAGGGACCACAACGTGGGAAGCCCTCACAAGAAGCGGCAAGGAGTTCTTGTGTGCCAGGCCCCCTACCGCATGTGTTAGCATGAGGGCCACTCAGATGTCGGTCCCAAGTGTTTAGAACAAAAAGTGTGGGAGAATACTGTATCCAGCTGAAACTACAGGGGGCGTTTTAGGCAAGTGTAATGTAACTAAATAAACTGGGACACACAGATGGAGCAGCACATGAGAGCAATCTACAGAGATCCCAGAACAGGAGTCTGATGTCCTTGTGCTGATTTTCTTCCACCGATAGAACATTAAATAGGACATCATTAAGCCTTTCTGTCTGAAAACATTGCACCATTTTAGCTTATGCCTGGAAAAGTTGATTTGAAGCAGGTATCATGAAGCAGGTGTAAACTGGGAAGCCAGATTGTCTAACACAGCCATGTGATACGCCACTTAAAAAAAAAATACTGAAAGTGAGACAATCAGAAGAATTTCTAGGACAACGATCTTTGCATCCTAGCCCCCGTTACCTGACATGGCTCACAGGATCACAAAAGATTAACAATACCTTGTCCCATGACAAGCTCAACACTCATGGACTCCAATGGCTACTGTTAGACTACATTTCATATCAATCAGTTTTCAGGAGACCCTGCCCCAAGGCTGCCCAAATTTTCCCCATCTGAGAGGCATGCTGGTAACTTGCTAGAAGCCAAAGGGATGCAGCTAGTTTGCATAGACATTGAACAGATCACTGGTGCCCTCACCTAGGACATAGAGATGCAGCCCACCAGAGATTGCACATGGAGTTTGGATCAAGCTAGCGTATTACATGCTGAGATGCAGTCATCACAGGCACTACTGGCTACAATGACTCCAGATCACAATCACCACCCTATCTTAAAAAAAGTGCCCCCGTCCCTGCATATTCAATTAACAGAATAAAGTAAAGTGAGGAAAACTATATACAGCTGCTATTGGCTGTATAACTGTGCTCTTACTGCTGGACAAATATAGAGAGGACTTTAGACATGGACCAAACGTTAAAGATCGGAACTGTTCTATGCCAGTGGTTGTCAGAATATCATCTATCAAAGGACTCTGCAGGGCAGAACCATCCCATCCACTCCCCCAGCTTGCTATCAGCAAACAAAAGGACTGCGTGTTTGTGTCCTGCTCTTAATTTCTAAAACCCAGTCTCTCTGCCTGGATACGTGCAGTGGAGTCAGCTTTTGCAACATGCATCTGTTTTTCCCCCAAAGGACAAAAGAGACTCAAACCTCCCCACCTTTTCTTTTTTCATGACTGGAACAACTGATTACAGTACGAAGGTTCTTTTAAAGACGGGTCTAGACAATGCTTCCCATTTACTGTGAAGGAAAAAAAAACGTCATATGGGGTAAAAACCGCCAGCCTCACTTTATCACAACAGGCATCTTTTAGAGATCTAAAGCCACGTGGAAATCCATTAAACCAACAGTAACTATTCAATTACCAGTTGACAATTAACCAATGGTGCTGTTATTGATTACTAATGAGCAATCCAATTAGCACTCAACCACTGATTGTAGTGGCACATCGGATTAATGACAATTAGGCTAATTAGTTTGTATTAAAGTAACAGTTCTTTTCTCTGCAGTCTAGCTACTTCACATCAACTGTGGCGGGTTAAAGCAGAAATGGTGCAGTGCTTTCCATATAGGAGGGTCATATATGTGCTATCTTGGGGTACTCTGGTGAAGGAGCAGCAACAGTGCGACATCAGACCGTAAACTTTTTGGGACAAGGAATGTGTTTTCCTATGTGTCTGCACAGCAGCAAGCCCTGGGATTCTCAAACATTTTCCTAGCATGGACCATATCTTAACTGAGAGATTGTCATGTGGACAAACTCCTCTCCCCCTCATGACTGCATAGACCATCTCCCCTTCCATTCACAATCACATACCATTCCCGCAGTAATAACGTACACAGGAAAGTAAAACTGCAGAAGTATTTAACATATTGTTTGCTGTCTCAGTGCGATTTAGCAGTTGGGAACAAGGCCAAGAGCCAGCATCATGTAATCAGACAGCACACTGACCACAGTTTAAGAACCAGGTGGCCCAACAAAATGGGGGCCAACCCTAAATTAATTCTTTTGGGGGCTGCCACAATACAAACAGTAAGTATATAATAATCCTACTGAAAACAGTGGGCTTTGGCTGTAACTATAGAAGGAGGTAAAAGTTTTAATCTTTTACTAGCCTTAGTATGAGGAATTAGTATGAGACTTTGGTGTGATCACATCTGAAGTGTCTGGGAAATTTGTTAATAAAAAGATAGGGACACACTACAGGAAGTTTAGAGAAGAGCCACAGAAATGATTGAGGAAGGAGGACTGAGTTATGAGGAAAAACTGAAGGTTTGTCCACATACGGAGTTATTGCTGTAAAGCTATTTGTGAATAAGCCCATGAGTGGAGACACTTATGGAATAAGAGGGCCCCTTTCTTGTTTAGTTTAATCCAAAAATTGGATTAAGTTAATGCAGAATAGCCACTCTTATTCCGGAATAAGAGTATTCACCCATGGGAGTTATTTAAGAATAAATATTCCTCTTTAATATCCACATCCTGCCATATTCCAGAACTTTTGTATGTAGACAAGCCCCAAAAGAGTTAATATGTAGCATTTGGCTAAGAAATTAGCAGTGAGGATATTGGGATACAGTAACAGGCTATCAATATATGAAGGGTGAAACACCCCAGAGGCTGTGGAATTATTTAGGATGGAAAAAGGGACAGAGGTAGAAGTAACAGGATGAGATTAAAAAGAGGAATATGACAAAACTTCCTGACAGCCAAATGTACTAGACTGTGGAACAGTCTCCCAAGTGACATGGAGCAAACCCCTTTGAGCTGGGACGTTGAAGACAAGACACTACAAAACGTTCACTAAGGAACAAACTTGCATGTGCAGGGAGTAAAGCTGGAGGTTCTAGCGGGAATTTACCTCCCCCAATCTCTGTGATTACTCCTATTGTCTGCATATTGTCAACTGATTATGAATTCATTTGCTTTCTTCTTTCTCAAGTCAGGTGACATGACTCATGTTGACAGCAAATGGAGTCTGTCTGAGCAGCAGACCAAGGTACGCTGCATTGCTCTGCCGAGCAATCTGGGCTATTCCATTCTGCCTCCTGCTCCATTATAAAGGTGAACTCTGAGAAAACTCAAGATAGGTTCAGAAAGATATAGAAGTTAGGGATGGAAACACTCTGCGAGGTTGCCCAGCCCAGCACTCATCAAGGCAAGATATACACCACAGAAAGAAGACAGAGCCAGGGCTTTTGGAGCAGAGCCTGGAGCTGGAGTGTGGAGCAGCTCCGGAGCAGTGGAGCTGGAGCGGAGCCGGAGCACAGCTCCAAAGCCCTGGACAGAGCAGACTAGACTCCTCAATTTTCCTTCTGTGGCTCATCTCCCACTTAACTAGTTTCCCCATGAATCGCCTCTCCCCTGCTCAAGAGACAGCTACGCTACAGCACAAGACCTGCAACCTCATTCTAGACCACAGCAATGGTTTGGAGTGACCAATAGAAGAGACAATGGGACAAGCAATGCTTTTTTCTCACACCTACCATCCGAGGCTAAGACCAGCACCTCTTACCCTCCCAGAATTACAATTTGGGAAAAGCTTCTTTCAAATCATCTCTCTCATACAGCTCATCTTTCTGCCAATGTACGACTGTTACTCTGAACTCAGACTAGGAAATAATCCTATTCTCTGGCAGCCTGAGACAGCCAAATATGAAATTTAAGTATTTAGGTAAAGCATTTAGATCCTGTTATTGTTTTAGGTTTTCTCTGAATGCTTTTGTCCTTAATGTACTCTGCTTTGGAAGAGTTATTTGGTTGTTGTGAAATAGTGTCAATGACCTTAGAGAGAAAGCAAAGAATAGGGTGGGACATATGTCAAACCTGCTTGGGGAGAATTACAGTGAGTACAAGGGCACTGCAGGTTAAAACCCTGGGTCAGGAGGGAGCGGGATGCACATCCCTGCCCAGAAAGAGGTGACTTCTAGAGCCCTGAGAGGGCATTCCTGGAAAGGGCAAAGGTGCAGTTACCTTAAAACTGTGACAATCAGCTCAGAGGGTGAAAAGCAAGTTACATTTTTAAGGGTTTTTTTCAGTTAACCTATATAAGATGCAACAAAATTCCTGGATCTTTGTGCCAGATTCTGAATTCATTTACCCTTATATAAAAGTCTGGAATAACCGCATTGACTTCACAAAGTACCTGCAGTGCCACTGACTAAGTATCAGAGGGGTAGCCTTGTTAGTCTGGATCTGTAAAAGCGGCAAAGAGTCCTGTGGCACCTTATAAACTAACAATATGTTTGTTAGTCTATAAGGTGCCACAGCACTCTTTGCCGCTTTTACTAACTTTAAAAAACAAACAAACCCATAAGTACTCACAAGTTCTGAAAAAAACCAGCTGCTTATTTAAATGCCTAAAATATTAATTCAGATGACTGTCACACCCTGTTTCCACCTACCGCCGAGTTTAACTATGATGTTTTCAACTGGGACTTCTACATCAGCCTTTTAGCTGTTCAAGGCATAGTAACAAATAGTGATTCCCACAACAGAATAAAGATATGAAGGGATTCAAAACAGAAAACTGTTGCTAAGGTTTACAACCAGTGATTTTTGGCACAGCTCAACCGATGAGTATTTCAATTTCGCCACATGTTAAAAATGTGATACAACTGGCATTCAAAAGGGAAACAAATGCCCATCATTCTATCCTGCAGTATTTCTTCCATAAGGATGTCGTTTAAAACTGTAACAGTCTAACAGGCTTTAAATTGAAGTGAACTTCTGGAGCAGGCTGTCATTTTCAGTAGGTGTCACATTATTTAACCCCACACTGCATTGCTTCCATCTCTAGTGTCAGGCAAACCAGACTTGGGACTCGCATCATATGTTAGCAAGGTTGGGAAGACGACCAAGATCAAAATCTGTGGGGTTAAAAGTTCAGAAGACTTCAGGGTACAGAGCAGCAAAGGGTGTGTGTTTGTTTTTATTATAGAAACTAGGAAAGAGGAGAAAAGCAGCCCATGTGAGCTGGTAAGAGAGCTGTGCAATACCCACAGGGGTAAATTCAGGAAGTATCAGGTGCATCTAGGGTGACCAGATGTCCCGATTTTATAGGGACAGTCCCGATTTTTGGGTCTTTTTCTTATATAGGCTCCTATTACCCCCCACCCCCATCCCGATTTTTCACATTTTCTGCCTGGTCACCCTAGGTGCATCCTTTGTTCTGCACCTCTATTACTTACATAGCTCCCTGAACCCTTGTATTCACTGAGATATCTATGGAATTCTCTCACTGCTGCACTAGCACAAGTGCAGCTCCACCAATCCTAACAACACAGAGTGCTAGGACAGACCATCATGTTATCTAGATATGTTGCAAATGGGGTTCACTGACACTGATTAATAAGACACGAAGACTGCACTAGTGTTCCCAGCATTGCTAGTTATGGTAGAGCTGTACTGATGTTATCACAACTGTGGAAGAATTTGTTAACGTCATGAGCCACAGTTTTCACTGGCATAAATGGCCAAAGCACCAATGAATTCAATGGAGCTGTACTCATTTACACCTGCAGAGAATCTGGTCCCCCGAGTGCACATACAGCCAAAGTGTGCTAGGTACTTCAGTTTCAGACCCATAATCTCAAAGCAATCCCCAGCCCAAACCATGGCAGTTTGCCTTTCAAACTGAAACCAAGAAAAACCACAGAATCCTATGTGGTTTCTGCATTCTGGGTTTGTACCAAACTAGTAGCTAAGGAAGTTGCACCTGCCCTGCTTTTGGGTTTCAAAATGGAAATCCCAACCTTTTCTTCAACTCTGACAGAACAGAACTGAATTTGGCCTTATTTTCCTCCATATTTTGAGAACCTCAAAGCTTTCTGCAATAAGGACCTTTATACTGTTGGGGCAGTAATGCTGTAGGCCAATGGGTAGCCACAGTGCCTTCAGCAATAGCTCACAGGTATCTGAAACTACTTGGCTGAGAGAGGGAACACTGGGTAAGACAGTGTGGGGAGTAACATCCTACCCTTGTCAAACAGGGCCCTTGGATCTTTCACTTCCCCCTGGACAGTTCAAGTGAATACATTCCATTGGTGTGGAAGTCCCACCTGAATACCACATTGCATGTTAGCAACAGGAGGAGCCAAAATTCTGGTGTGGAACTCACGAAAAATGGACAGGACTTGTAGCAATCCCCCAAATAAACCAGTGTGAATAAAAATTGGGTTGTTTGTTTTTTAAATGGGTTTATTTAAATTGGATTTTTTTTTGGTCATTTAAAAGTAACTTAGACTGTTCCATTTTCAGGAGACTTAGATGAGTAAGAACGTAAACCCGTCACTTTCACCTAGGCATATTTGAAAATTTTCCCAAGTTGACCTGAAATAATCACTTTAATTCACTGACTACAGTTAATCCCTCTATTCCTTTAATAGAACATTTAGTTTTAAATGTAAAACATGTTTTAATAAGAGAAGTTTATGTATCCAAAACATGTAAGGTTATTTTGTTTAATAAAATTAATTATATATGCTGTTTTGTATGTTTAATTAAAGCCAAGTCATCATCCTCATGAAGCTTGACACTAATCATGAGCAAAAAGTAAATTATTTAGTAAATAAGCGATATGATTCACCATTTTCTGAAATACTAAAAATGTACAATAAGAAATTGAAAATATTAAACTATAATTGCTTAAATAAAATGTATATAGTTATGGTGTACCTTCCTAATAGCAAAGATATATATCAAATTATAAAGGCTCTGTTTAGTTGTAAACCAACATGTTTTAATGGTTATATCAACCACTGAGAACACACCTCTCTTTAGAATATAACTGACATACAAATGGAAAAGTCGATTAAAATCAACAATTTAAGTCTGTGATAGATTATTTCAGGGTCAATATGATTTAAATCTATCAAACAGGCAGATTCCCTGTTTACAGCAGTCCTTAAATGCTGTATCCTTACAGACGCCAGGGGCTCAAGCACAATATATGCATACACAAGATAACCAGGTCTAAGCTCAGAGTATTTGGCAGGTTTTCAGTTTCACTCAAGACACCCAAGGGTCTTTTCATCATGACAGCCAGGTAATGCATTCAGATATCCATCTAGCGAGACTTTTGTTTGGAAATTACAGATCCTTTCAATTTGTCCGCAATAGATACAAATAACCTGCGAGATTTTCTAAATGGCTTAGTCCTGTCCTGCTACAAGGGAAAAGCCCTTCTGACATCAAGGGTGTGCAACACTGCAACATCCAGAGTCAGGTGTGCTTTAGGGAAGAAAGTTGGAAGATGAAGAGGCTGGTTAATGTGGAACTCAGAGGAGACCTTTGGTAAAAGTCTGGGCTGTGGTCATAAGGTGAAAAATAACATGAAAGGGGGATATGCCATCAGAGCTCCTATTTCCCAACTCTTTGAGCAGCTGTAATGGGATTAATACTGGAAACAGTTGTTTCACTGAAAACCTCCATTTCCACTATCTCTCACTCTGGGAATATAATACAAAGAAGATTCTTCAGTGTTGCTATTAAATATGAGCCTCCCCTAACCAGGCATTAAATGGTACAGGAGATTAGAGACAAGAAAGCAACAAAGGGAGCTTTTTGTAGTAGCTTGTTGCAGTACAGACACAAGACAGCTGATGTTGCTAAAGCCCAACACTGTATGTGAGTGCATAGTGGCCAAGTCTAATGAACTAATCTCACTTTGACTACCTGAAATCCAGTCTGCTCTAGGTCAGGGGATAAATCCTCCCCTGATTTACCTCCATCCCCATGCAACTGCACCACAGTCAGGGGTGTGAATCCTGGCTCCCCTAACCCTTGTATGAATGGTAGGATATTGCTTTACATGCTCTGGGGGATGAGCCCAGCACCAGTTGTTCCATTTATAAATTAATTGGTATTCATTAACTAATCTCCCAGTGTAGTAATTCTCAAGCTGGGCTCCACAGGCAACTGGTGGGCTCCTGAGTGTTGCAGGTGGGTCCTCAAAGCAGCTTCTGTCACAATGGGGAAAACATATGTCAGTCTCCAAGCCATTATGTTTCCTGTTAGATGAAGCTCAATCCAGAACCTTTGTAGTGTCTCCAGAGGCCTTGTTTTTAAAACCAGCTAAATTAAACTAAAAAAACCACTTCACATCTGTGCAGCTGCTTTAAAATCTCTGTGTGGGGCATCTTCTGTGAAATTGCAGCCACAACGAAATTTGCAGACAAGACCAAAAGGGGTGGTGGTGAGCAAACGTAGTACCAAATACTAAGTGACCTGGAGAGATCATAGTGAAGATAAAACAGAGTGTTACATACAGAAAGTGGCAATATTCAACACATACAAAATGAGAGGGATGTACCCAAGTAGTTGTATTCACCAGACTAACATTGATTTAATCATGTCTTCTTAATAGTGTCCTCATGTTATTTTTTCATAGAATCATAGAACTTAAGATCAGAAGGGACCATTATGATCATCTAGTCTGACCTCCCGCAAGATGCAGGCCACAAAAGCTGACCCACCCACTCCTGAAATAATTCTCTCCCTTGACTCAGCTGTTGAAGTCCCTAAATCCTGATTTAAAGACTTAAAGTAGCAGATAATCCTCCAGCAAGCGACCCCTGCCCCATGCTGCGGAGGAAGGCGAAAAACCTCCAGGGCCACTGCCAATCTACCCTGGAGGAAAATTCCTTCCCGACCCCAAATATGGCGATCAGCTGAACCCCGAGCATGTGGGCAAGACTCTCCAGCCAGACACTGTTCAATATCCCAACATTGACCCTCGGTCCTAATTACCAGTGGTTGCACTTTATTGACCTATTGACTAAATCACGTTATCCTATCAAACCATTTCCTCCATAAACTTATCAAGCTTAATCTTAAAGCCAGAGAGGTCCTTCGCCCCCACTGTTTCCCTCGGTAGGCTGTTCCGGAATTTCACTCCCCTGATGGTTAGAAACCTTCGTCTAATTTCAAGCCTAAACTTCCCGACTGCCAATTTATATCCATTTGTTCTCGTGTCCACATTAGTACTGAGCTGAAATAATTCCTCTCCCTCCCTGGTATTTATCCCTCTGATATATTTAAAGAGAGCAATCATATCTCCTCTCAACCTTCTTTTGGTTAAGGAAAACAAACCGAGCTCCTCAAGTCTCCTTTCATACGACAGGCTTTCCATTCCTCGGATCATTCTAGTGGCCCTTCTTTGTACCCGTTCCAAAGTTCCTGCAACAGCCAAATCTTACCAAAGGAAGGGCCTCAGGTAAAATTTTCAAAAGCACCTAAGTCTCATTTTCAAAAATGAAAGACACTAAATCCCACTAACTTTCAATAAGACTTAGGCTTCTAAGTGCCCAAGTAATTTTTGAAAATGGGACTTTGGCTCCAAAATCACTTTTGAAATGTTACCCCTAATCTTAATTTCCATGGATTTCAATAGGAGAAGGCCCCAGCTCTAAAGTCCAGAAGACTGGTTGTAGCACTGGGGCTGCTGTTTTCCCTCCAAGTCTAAAGTACTGTCCTGCAGCAGCTTCCAGAAAGTGTTTATGATTAATGGCTTAACATTCTCGCTACAAGTGTGAGCAGAATTAATGTACAAGAGAGTGTTGACTATTTCATTTTAAAAAAATCTTCCAAGAAACACCAGCTGGAAACATTCTTCATCACTTCTTTATTATGGGCCGTGACCCAAGGTTTAACTCATCTCATTGAGCTATCAGTACGGAGCATTTGACAAGATATTTACTCTAGGACCCAGGTCCTCTATCCTAATGAGTTCAGGGTGGGAAATGGGTAAAGGCAAACCAAAGCTGTACAGGGGCCAAGAGAAATATTTGGCATGAATACTGAACACTTGGAGTTGTTCTCCGGTTGCATCTTCACTGTACAGTTACTTGAGTTACCTACATTCAAGTTAGCCTCGTTTTAGTGAGAGCAGTAACACTGCAAAACAAACCCTGAAACCACACAGTGACTGGATGAGTAGCACTGAGCGTTTGGTTTGGAAGAACAGAGTAACTGCATCCCTCTACATTACTAGCTTAGGCAGCAGCAATCAAGCTTCAACCTATGACTCTCAACAGGCCAGCCTGCTGTAGCTTAAGCAACACCTAACTGGAGCTAGAGATTTGTGTATGCGCCTGAGAGTTAGGATAGAAGAAACACTTAAAATATACCTCAAACTAACACTGCAATAATGACAAGCCCTTAGTCAAGGCAATAGTATTTTCCTAACTGAATTTAACACTGACCGAAAGGCGCCAGTATTGACAGCTCCTGAGACAGAAGTTTGGTATGCATAGAGGAGTTCAGTGCGGGTAAATGCAGTGTAGGCTTCCCCATACCCATCCTACAATGACTGCCCTCTAGGGATGAAAGGGTATTTCAGTCCTTGACCTCTGTTGAGACTGCCACTAGGAACCAGTTGCAATGGTAGATTTTGAGATATCTATTAGGAACTGGATGGAGAAAGCCTTTCATTTGAGCCAGATTCCTTTCACATAACTACCAAAGGGCCATCAGATGGGAACGACTCAGGGCTGGTCTACACTAAGGGGGAAAATCGATATAAGATACGCAACTTCAGCTACGTGAATAACGTAGCTGAAGTCGAAGTATCTTATATCGATCACTTACCCGTCCTCACGGCGCGGGATCGATGTCCGGGGCTCTCCATGTCGACTCCGCCACCGCCGTTCGCGGTGGTGGAGTTCCGGAATCGATAGGAGCGCGTTCGGGGATCGATATATCGCGTCTAGATGAGACGCGATATATCGATCCCTGAAAAATCGATCACTACCCGCCGATACGGCGGGTAGTGAAGACGTAGCCTCAATCATTACCAACCTGGGCTGGATTCGACCTAGTGACCTTGAAGCAAAGATTCAATGATCCATCTCCACAGCCAGCCAGCCAGGCAGTTCTTCCCATTCTGTCAACTGGATTTAGATACACTCCAGAATAGTCTTTACACTCATCCTCCCTGTACTATTTAGGCATAGAGACATGACCCTTAGGGTACGTCTACTCTTCAATCAGATACCCCCAAACTGGCCCATGCCAGCTGACTCAGGCTTACAGGCTTAAAGCTAATGGGCTGTTTAATTGCAGTGTAGCTCTTCAGGCTTGGGCTGCAGCCCGAGCTCTGGGATCCTCTGACCTTGCAAGTTCCTAAAGCCTGGGCTCCAGCCTGACCCCAAACATCTAGAATTCAATTAAACAGCCTCTTAGCCCAAGCCCCACAAGCCTGAGTCAGGTGGCACGGACCAGCTGTAGGTTTTTAACTGCAGTGTAGACATATCCTTGGTGCTAGCTTTGAAGACCTAAATGCTAGACCTCAATAGCCTTTTTGCAGGTTTCCATTACCTTTTTCTTCCCCCTCCCCCTCCCTGCACCGCATGCTCCCAAGTAGTAATTTCTAGGGCTGACTAAAAAAACCAAACAGTTTCATACTTAGGAAGACCTTGCCCCCTGCTCTGCACTCAATTCGAGACAGTCTATGGGATCATACAGGCATGCACAAGCAGAGGGAGTGTAGGGAAGATTCTTTATTCCTCACAGAGCCCATGGCAAGTCTGGCAGTCACAAGAGTCAAAACTCATGAAAGACTCTTTTATACCAGGGTGAACGTGAAATACAGAGGGGAAAAGCGTGTCAGATGACCCTGTTTAAGATGCAGCTATTACCAAAAGGCTTTAACTCCTCATACCAAATTACCCTTTTGAAAGCTGCCAATTTGACTGCAGCAAAGTGATTTCACTTGCTAAAACGTTGCCAGGTTTCACTGTCCAGATTCTGAATAGCTGTGCTTTTAGCCATACAGGAGATTTAGCCCTGGCTTTTCAAAGCTGAAAAATAATGCATCATAAAGCTATCAGAGTTCCTGGGAGGAACTTCACTTAACAGAGACTCACAACCCTGGGTTTAGCAGGCCAATGCTCAAACCACTGAGCTATCCCTCCCCCCTCACTGGTCAACAACTTCCAGCTAGCACATAACACACTCAGAGCATGTCTATGCTACAAGCTTTTGTTGACACATATTATGTTGGCATAAAGCCACCTCGGTCAGTACGTTGCTTGTCTGTGTGCATACTTGGCTCCTTGCATTGGCACTGAGCATATACACCAGGTGTAGCATCACAAGTACATGGATGCATAGAATGGAACATATAGTAAGGAGATTGTGTGTGTGTGTGTGTATATATACACACACACACACACACACACACACACACACACACACACAGAACACCTTTTCATTTTCTCTGTAACTGTATATTCCATTCTATGCATCCGATGAAGTGGGCTGTGGCCCACGAAAGCTTATGTTTAAATAAATCAGGGTATGTCTACACTACAAAATTAGGTTGATTTTTATAGAAGTCAATTTTTTAGAAATCGATTTTATACAGTTGATTGTGTGTGTCCCCACTAAGTGCATTAAGTCGGCGGAGTGCGTCCACAGTACCGAGGCTAGCGTCGACTTTTGGAGCATTGCACTGTGGGTAGCTATCCCACAGTTCCCGCAGTCTCCACTGCCCATTGGAATTCTGGGTTGAGCTCCCAATGCCTGATGGTGCAAAAACATTGTCATGGGTGGCTTTGGGTACATGTCGTCAGGCCCCCCTCCCTCCCGCCGTGAAAGCAACGGCAAACAATCGTTTCTCACCTTTTTTCCTGGGTTACCCGTGCAGACAACATACCATGGCAAGCGTGGAGCCCACTCAGCTCACCATATGTCTCCTGGGTGCTGCTGGCAGATGCAGTACTGCATTGCTACACAGCAGCAGCTCCTTGCCTTTGCGGCAGCAGACGGTGCAGTACAACTGCTAGCCATCGTCGTCTCCTCCTGGGTGCTCCTGGCTGACCTCGGTGAGGTCGGTCAGGGGCACCTGGACATAAATGGGAGTGACTCCAGGTCATTCTCTTAAGTTTCATCTCATGGAGATTCAGTCCTGCCTGGAATATCATGCGAGCTGGAGGCTACTGCCTCAGGCTGCTCTCCCAGCTGGCAGCACCGCGCAGTCGCACCTGCCCTAATTTACCCCTTGCTCCCATGGCTCATGAAGCCTGGACAGTAATAAGAAGCAGTTCAACTATATGCTGAGCAAGTGCAGAATGGTGGTAGAATGTGCATTTGGACATTTAAAAGCACACTGGAGCAGTTTACTGACTCGGTTAGACCTCAGCAAAACCAATATTCCCATCGTTATTACTGCTTGCTGTGTGCTCCACAAGATCTGTGAGAGTAAGGGGGAAGACGCTTGGCAGGGTGGGAGGTTGAGGCAAATCGCCTGGCCGCTGATTACGTGCAGCCAGACACCAGGGTGGTTAGATGAGCACAGCAGGGCGCACTGCGCATCAGAGAAGCTTTGAAAACCAGTTTCATGACTGGCCAGGCTACAGTGTGAACGTTCTGTTTGTTTCTCCTTGATGAAAACCCGCCCCTTTGGTTCACTCTACTTTCCTGTAAGCCAACTGCCCTCCCCTCCCCCCTTTGATCACCGCTTGCAGAGGCAATAAAGTAATTGTTGTTTCAAATTCATGCATTCTTTATTAATTCGTCACACAAATTGGGGGATAAACTACCAAGGTAGCCCGGGAGGGGTGGGGGAGGAGGGAAGCACTGGGTGGGGTAGTGGAGGAGGGAAGGACAAGGCCACACTGCACTTCAAAACTTATTGAATGCCAGCTTCCTGTTTCTTGGGCAGTCCTCTGGGGTGGAGTGGAGTTCTGATAGCACGGACTCCTCTCCCCACACAGTTATCAGATCCAATACCTCCCGTTTGGTCCATGCTGGAGCTCTTTTGCGATTTTGGGACTCCATGGTCACCTCTGAGCTCATCACGCTGGCCAAACAGGAAATGAAATTCAAAAGTTTGCGGGGCTTTTCCTGTCTACCTGGCCAGTGCATCTGAGTTGAGAGTGCTGTACAGAGCAGTCACAATGGAGCACTCTGGGATGGCTCCCAGAGACCAATAGCATCAAATTGCGTCCACACTACCCCAAATTCGACCCACCAAGGTCAATTTCAGCGCTAATCCCCTTGTCAGGGAGTACAGAAATCGATTTTAAGAGCCCGTTAACTTGACAAAAATGGCTTCATCGTGTGGACAGGTGCAGGGTTAAATCGATCTAACGCTGCTAAATTCGACTTAAACTCGTAGTGTAGACCAGGGCTTAGTCTCTAAGGTGCCATAAGTACTCCTGTTCTTTCAGCATCTGTGTTTGCTGTCAGAGAAGCCCCATTATGTCCTGGTGCATCTCCCTCTCTTTTTCCTACTAGAGCTCCTGGCCTTTTCTCCTGTCCACTCTTCCCTTCTCCATAAGTCTGAAATATTCACCCTCCAGGCTCTCTGCTCACAGCCTGATGCAGCACTGACTTGCAGGATCTCGCAGAAGATGTCATCCCAATCCTCTTCTTTCTTCTCCCCACCTGGCTCAGGCGCTCCACAGGTACGGTGGGGGAATGCTTCAAGGCCGCTATGGCAGCAGCTACAGATAATACAAACAGAGGTACCATTGTCAATATAGTCATAATGGAAAGCAAACCCTAAGATCAGAACTCCCTTCCCTTGCTCCCCTAAAGTGTTAAATACAACACACTTACAGACACTTCTGCTTCAGAGTGGTTGTGCATGGCATGACTCATAGCACCAGAAATGGTCAGTATGGCCTCCCAGGGCTGAAGGAAATGAGGAGGGAATTGCTCAGTTGCATGAGTATAGGGCAATGGCACTGAATGCTGGCACCATTTTCCCCTCAGGCAGTGGTGATTTTAGCGGCTATCTCACTTCTGAGGGTGACAGAGGCATGGAAAGCACAGCTGCTGCTGACATTCTGGAGCCATCCAGGCCTCCAGGCCTGTATGCCGCTACCCTGTTTAATATGATAGTGTCCTGCTGAAGTTATCGCTGACTGGTATGGGAAAGTGGCTTAATACGGAGGAAGAAATAAGCCCGCCATCCCTAGAAATCTTTGGGAGAGTATTGCAGAGTACCTCCCATTAAAGTTTTATTGAGATCTCTTATGAGGATTCAAGGGACATATTTGTGTAGATAAACAAGCTGCCCCGCTTCCCCACACCCCTCTGCCTACCTCCACAGATATACTAGAAGAGACTGTGGTACAAGAGGTTAAGTAAACTAATGAAAAGTCAACAGCTATGTCCAGTTAAGTTGGGGATACCATCAGTACATCATTGTAATGGGAAATACATGTACACACTTACCCAAGATTCCTTCCCTGCATCAGGCTTGTCCATGCTCAACTGCCGGGACTGACTGGACTGCAGTAGAGTCTCAAACAGGTCCTGGCTTGCAGCATAGCTTGACCACTCGGTTGCATGTCCCCCAGTCACATCACTCATCCTCCTCACTGTTCACTGAGGGGGCCTGTGACTTGGGCTCCTCAGAGGTGTCCACGGTGGCCTATGGGGTGGTGAGTCTCCGCCAAGTGTGGCATGCAGCTCTCATAAAAGAGGAAGATCTGTGGCTAGGCACTGGATTGATGGCAGGCCTCCCTGGCCTTCTGATATGCCTGCTGCAGTTCCTTTGCATGGGGGATGCAGGAGAAGGGGAACAACAGGAATCAGTAGTAATGCTGTGTGAAAGCAATCTGTTCATAGATGTCCACAGTTCTATGGCTAGCCCGTAGCTGTGCCTACACAGCCTCTGCGCTTCCCCACAGGCGCAGGAGATCCAATCTCTCCTGTCTACTCCAGTTCAGAACGCATGTGGAGTATATAGCTGGCTTGGGCAGCTATACACAATAATGTAGAGCTGCTGGGTATGTTAATCAAGCTGTACAATCAGCAAATGGCATTTCAAAAAAATTCATGTGGCTTTAAAGGGGGGCTTTCAGTCTAGGTGACACCTGGGAAGTGGATTTCATAATTGTGACCAGAGTGGCCAGTGTCAGGCAGTGTGGGACAGCTGCTGGAGGACTATCAGGGATAATACATAGATAATACAGTGTCTGCACTCATGATGCATTGCCCCAAGTACATCAACCATGGTTCAACTCTGTTTGGGAAGGTGGTGTTACTGCATCACTGTAACAGGGTGTTTACATTCTTGGGAGACAAATTTAAAGTGTAGACACATGCACAACTAGGTCGACGCAAGGCAGCTTACATCAACCTGACTTTGTACTGTAAACCAGGCCTCATACTCGAATCTGTGATACAGGTTTAAGCCCACAGCCATCCACCATTTTGCTATTTCATTCCCTTCCTTTCCCATCCCGATTCTCTTTTGCATTTTCTCATTCATCCACCAGCTCCTATAGCAGCAGAGCATCTAGTAGAACTTTGCTGTACTATTATTACCGTAGTGTCCAGGGGTCCCAGTGAGAGCCAAGCCCCATTGAGCTGGGCACTGTTTATATACTTAGTATGAGACAGTCCCTGCCCCAAAGAATTTATAATCTAAATAGACAAGATGTACGAGTTCCAATCTAGAACTTTAATCACAAGACCTTCCTTCCTCACCTTATATAAGATGTACTATGTTTTGTGTCTTACCAATGACCAGTTATTGTTTCAAATAAAGAGTAGCTTAAGCTAATGGCTCTATGATGTTTTCTCTAGCAGCCCCGATCCCTATCCAGGGTAGTGGCTTTGGAAACCCATTCATTCCCTTCCCATGCTTCCATAATGTAGAAGTAGATACAGATATCTACTGAGGAAGCTTTTGTCTGGAAGGGTATGAAGGTGGCCTCAGGTACAGAGTAAACAAGCAGTCACCTAAAGTGCCACATCTAAGGAGCCATCAGGAGACTGTGGTTTGGAGGGAGGGATAGCTCAGTGGTTTGAGCAATGGCCTGCTAAACCCAGGGCTGTGAGTTCCATCCTTGGGGGGCCACTTAGGGATCTGGGGCACAGATCAGTACTTGGTCCTGCTAGTGAAGGCAGGGGGCTGGACTCGATGACCTTTCAAAGTCCCTTCCAGTTCTAGGAGATAGGTATATCTCCAATTATTATTTTTTTATTAGGGTAGTACTGGGCTGCTGTAGTCATGCACCAACAGGTCAGCTCCAAATGGCTGACCCACCTAAGTCCTCAACGAAAGGAGGTTTCCCCTTCTGCTCAGCTGTTTGGCTCTCAGAAATGGCCCAGAACCATTTAGCCCAGCTCTCCCAGTTTCTCATTTTGAATACCCTTTCATTAGTGCAAAAGAATCTGGGAACTACAGATGGCCACGCAGAAATAGGTTCCTCTTTTTTTCAAGAGAAACGGTTGCGAGTTGACTGATCTTGTCCCCATCTAAAAGACACTGATGCACCAGGACAAGACTTGAGCTAAACAAAAACAGCTTTCTTTGCCTGGGCTGTTTTAACTTTAGTGCTGCTGAAGGATCTTCATGTATAAAAGGAAGGGTAATACACACAGGGGGTTAAGCAGTTAAAAGGGTGAAGTAAATTCCAGCTTGCCCCTTACTTCTGCTGACCCCAGCCAGAGGATTGCTCCAAAAAGAATAATTTACTAAGCTCTAATACAAGTGAACACATTTTTTCTTCTCCCAAGCAAGGCTGCAAAATGAAAAGCATTCATGGCATTTGATTATCCCATGTCCACTAGTGATTTCTATGGTTTGGGAGGAAAAAGAGCTAAATGTTTCCAATGTAACTTCTTTCCCTTCTTAAACCACGATCTATCCAAGGTGGTTTGTGGAGGGAAATCCACAATAAGAAGAAAGGCAGAGATGGTTGCCGGGTGGGGAAGGTTGGTTGTAGTGATATCAGTCTCATATACACTCTGGAGGATTCTGAAGTATTTTACAAATCACGACTCCAGTCTGTTGCTCTTTTGGATATAGGGGCAGAGAAGAGCCCTGCCATGACTTTGCAGCATAAAATATTAGCATTCAAGGAGTTCCACTAACAAGGTCATGTCATACGAGCTGTTAAGTAGAACTTCCCATGTAATCATGACACTATAATGTGGCCTTGAGTCAGTTTAAGTGTTCCCCCAAGCAATATTTGTCTTGGCATCTGATTTCTGACAGCCTACTGTCCGTGGGCTCAATACTTCCTCCCCCATGGAATTTACTTGAATCTTTTAAGCAGAGGAATGAGGAACTTCACCCCATGTGAGTGCTGCTTCCCTTCCAAAAGCGCCCATGAAACTGGCAAAGAGGGAAACAAATTCCATGAGTAAATAAGACGACGCTCTTGCAGAAAGCTGTGTGGATGCAGAGCCCAGTTTACAGACTTTAATCTTGGCTCCCTCTTTTCCTCTTCATCTGAATGCAGCTTTCAAGATCTCCATGCATGCAGTTCCAGGTTTCAGCATTCAAATGGCATGTATGCACCTAAATAGGTTATGTGGGCACCCAACGATAGGATTTGGACATCCTAGGCTTGGTCTACACTACAGAGTTAGGCTCATATAAGGCAGCTTACGTTTACTTAATTATGTCAGTGTCTACATTACAATGCTGCTTCCGCTGAAGTAAGTGGCCTGCTATACCAACATAATAATTCCACCTCCACGAGAGGCGTAGCACTTCTGTTGATGTAGTTAGGGAGACACTGTCTACGTAGACGCTGCATTACTGACATTGGCTGTCAGCTCCGAATGGAGCACCTCTCGCCCCTGGTGCTGACAGCCTCCTGAGAGTTGGGGTGGGGGGAAGAGAACTGTGATCCCTGCACCTACAGTTGAGGTTGTCAGCCCCAGGGCTGCCCGGCTCCAGCTGTCAGTGTCCTGCAATGATCCACTTCAGTCGGTGGAAGCTCTGCTGGTGAGGATGCAAACCACCGACAGAAACAACAAGTGTGGACATGAACCACCACTTTAATTACTGTGGTGACTGTATGTCAACTTAACTTAAATCGACTTAATTCTGTAGTGTAGACAAGCCCCTAGTTAAGGCCCACATCAGAAAACTAGACCCACAGAGTGCATCAGTAATAGCAACTTATTTTGTTTTAAGGCATGACAATCAGTTCTGACTCACCTACCCAGCCCCCTAATAAGGAAGGGATGCAGGCAACTTGGCCAGAGCGCACAAAGGGTATCAGTAGTAACTCCAAGAACAGAGCTCATCTCTCCCAACTCCCAGTACAGTACTACTGGACCAAGCTGCCTCCCTAATGATGCTCATAGTTTATGTTTTTAACATTCTCAGTCTTAGACACTTGCTCTGTGCTGCTGCTTTTCTGTGCAGTACTTTGTAATGCATCTTTTGCTAATCTCAAAGTTACAGGAACGTGCCCAAGCCAAGACGTTGGATTCAAGCATGTTCACAAGCAGCAGAGCCCAGATATGGCCCTATTGTCATGTTACAATCTATGCAAGATGGACCAGATACTCAGGGAAGCTGGGCACTCTTCCCACTGACTATGAAAGGGTTAAAGCTAAGCCATGGTACCTCCCCACTCCCTCTCCTGCGTGCCCCCTGCAAGCACAGTGACATACAAGCTTTGGCGCCAGCAGATTACATAGGTTGCCCGACTGACCCAGTTTGTAAGAACTGGGTCAGTAAGGACAAAAACATTTTTATTTTCTTTCACAACCCCCCACATTAGCCAAGGTGCATTTTTCACATTGTTCACGTCACTTTACAATCATACACAGCCTCATCCGACCCATTTACAAAGTGTTTAGGCCATATACAGTCAGTGAGCTTGAAGGGAGAATGGCATTCACCATGGGGAAAGCCTAAAATTACACTGCATTGCCAAGAGGCAGCATAAATTGACCCCTCTAAGCAAACTGGTTGCCAAACTTATCTTCCCCTCATTGTTAATTTATAATGAAGCAGAATAATTAGATGATAAAGGGCTATACAAGGCACTACTGGAAAGCTGTGCCGTTTGCGGCTATAACATTTATGTTGGCTATTACATATGACTAGGGGTTTGAAATGCCTGTGGGCCTGAGTCTGATCTCACACCAATTTTATACCCATGTCATCCCCATAACTTCCCTGCAGTTACGCCTGATTTACACTGGTGAGAGAGTGAGAGCAGAATTAGATTCTATCTACATGAATGATATTGGAAGTGACTACTTAAGGGGCCAATGAACAACTGTTCTGTTCATATTTTCTAGTTCTTTATTCAGTCTAGATTTAAAAGGTCCCCAAATCAGATTTAAAGGACCCCAAATCTAAGATTAGTGACACTCCACTTGGGAGACTGTATCATGATGTAAATAATGCAATAGACAAGACAGGAATTTCAGAACATTGTTTAAAATGGTAGTAGTTTATAAACTTAAACACATTGTTTTGTAGCTCCCTGAATACATGGAGAGTTGTGAATCATTGGGCCAATGATCTTGGAGAGAAAAAGATAAGATAAGAGGAAATGTCTTTCAAAATGTTTATGAAAAAATTGATCTACACACAACATTTGAGCATCTTAATACTTTAAATTACTGAACATAATTATACATCTGCTGCTAGGATGTAGCTAAATAGAGACTAAGATCACATTACCACATGCAAGAAAAAGACTGGACTCCAAAAGTAACAGATTGCTGCATTAATCCCAGGTGTCAACGTTTAAAATTCCATCGTGCTATTTAGTGATTTTGTCATTTGTTTACTTAGAGCATCTCTCTCATGAGACAATGGAAAACAGGCTGATCAATTTCCCCTTGGTTTCTAGTCAGTTTCACTTTCTGGCTGCCATGTACTAAGACCATGCAGCAATGTCTGGGTGGTAAACTCTCATGTTAATTTGTTTAAAAGGAAAAAGAAATCATGAGACTGTTTCCACTGGCCTTAAGGTTTTTACGGATCTTAAACATGGAGCCAAATTTGACCTGACAGTGTACCCTTGAATATGGTGAAATATTTAATCTTGTGCAAATGAAGAAAGAGGATTAAGATACATTTTTCAAAACTATCTGAATCATAAATTAGGAAGTACTTCTGGATGAGAGTGGTTATGGGGTGGAATATGAGCAGATAAATTGCATCCCTTCTCTTCCTTACACCAGTGCGAGTGAGGAGGGATTCCATAGGCACCAGTGGGATTTCACCAGCCTAAATGAGAGAAAATTCAGACCCACATTATTCTGGTAATTCATCTCTTTTTCCGCAGACGCTAACAAGCACAGCTGTCAGAAACTTAACCTTGAAACATGTGTGTCTCATTTTCAGAATGCTCCCTCTTAACAAGCCTGGACCCAAATGAGGTCCCTTGAGACCTCTCTGTTTAGAATAGGAAATGAGAGATGGAAGTGCCCACTAAGTGGGTCTCAGCTTTTGGCATTCAGAACAAGAGGAAATAAAAGGTCTATTTTAGTGCATCAAGCCTCACCAAAATAAAAAGGGACATTTCAGTTCTCAAACCTCTATAAAAAAAAATAATGTGCAGGTATTCAGATGTGCAATAAAATGTGAAATTATGTGCTGATGTTCCAGGAACATACGCTTTTACACACATCTGAAGTCAGACAGGAAGCGGGGGGGGGGGGTCAGAATAGGGGGAGCAAGGGTGCCATCCCCCCCCCTCATTTTTACCGGCCCAGGTGGCCTGCCCCTCCCCCCCCCCCGACACACACTTACTTTAGGGACCTTCTGCCATTCCTGACAAGAAGTCAACCCCAGCTGACTGCGGACACTGCCTCCAACACCACTTTGGGCTATCTCCACTATGTATTTTGCTGCCAGGAAGAATTTCCAGATTAAATTTTCCTTTTCAAAACTGAAAAGTAAGAAATCTGCAACAAACCCCACTCTCACCAATCCACATTTCCCAGCAATTCCTGTACCATTACCTTCTAATAGCTTAATATTGAAAAGGAACAAAATAAAAATAACTGATCGATTGCTTACATTCTGTTTTTGTTCCCCATAGAAACCCCACCTTGTCAGAACAAGTCTGTTCCTTCAGAAGGTTCCCTTTTCTTAAATTAGTTCCATTACTCCTAATTATAGCTTTCTATTGTGACACCCAAACCAATCCATACCTAAATACAGGGAGAGGTGGGGAGGGTGGCGGGGGAGGAGGAGAGCTGGGGATCCAATTCAACAGTATTTAAGTACATGCTGAAGTCAATGAAATTTTAGCACAATTAAATTTAAGCATATGCTCAAATTCCATTCTGAATGAGGACTATACTTTTGAATGTGTTTTAGAAATTACTCTCTCTCTCCTCTTTTAACAGTCAGAACTACGGGTTTGGTAATATAATCAATTCCATGCCTACCTACAGACAAGTCACACTTAACATACAAGTCATACACACCTTGGGAGCTGGGACTAGAACCTGGTCATTCAGCCCCCCCAAAAAGAAAAAAAATACAAACAAAAACAAAATACACAGGTTTCTACCCCTGGAGCAAAAGGAGAACTCTTTTAAAAGCCTTTACTGACTTGCGGCTTAAGTCCATCCCTATTCAGCAAAGGACTTAAGCACATGCTTAACCTAAAACCTGCTTAAGCACATGCTTAAATGCTTTGTTGATTGGAGATGATCTGCTGATGAAAAGGTATGAAAGGGAAAGGGGCCTGAATCTCCCCTCTTACTCCTACAGCTGCTGCATCCAGGTCAGTGCTGAAGTACATTGATGGAACAGAAAGGGGGAAAGCTTGTGAGGTTGCTATTCATCCTATAGCTGATGTATGGAATAGAAGAGAACTTGCTGCTACCAAGGCTGGTAATCTTTCCCCATTAGATAAAATTCATGCTGAAACACCACAATTCTTTAAAAATGTAATATTAGTTACAGCATATCCAGATCTACAGTACACTCACTTCTGTCTGCTTTTTCTAGAGTGCTCTCTTTTTTTATAAACCTCCTCTTTCCCTTTGTTTAACTTCCGTGCATGTGTGCATATTATAGCACACAAGCTTTGCTATTGCTAAGGTGGACTGTATAAGAAGATTGTATACCGGTACATATACACACAAAATATTTTGCACAGGAGTTTAAAATGAAGCATTCAAGGAAATAGCAAACACAAAGTAGAAAGGAAAGTTCGGACAGGAAAATGCAGCTGGGTCTCCCCTCAATGTCTCTTGTGGTCTTAGCTGTTAGGCACAGTAAGAAGTCAATTACATAGAAGTCAGCGGCTTTGGAGTCACAGCCAGCATATCCACCAAGCACAATGCCCACCCCAAATCATTTGTTGCTAGGTGGTAGGAGTGAAGGGGTAACTGAGGTCCAACAAGCAAGTACAAATGGCTTGGCAAGAACTCTCCTCTCTGAACTTTTCAGTATTGCACTTCACTAATCCTTTATGCTCTTACAAGCACCGTAATGGGTAATATCCATGAAGCTTGAGACCTATTTGAGCATCCCCCCTCAAAAAGGATAAAGAAACAGAAAGAGGCCTAGAGAAGGGCAATGGAAATTATCAGTGGTGTAGAAAGACTTCCATGTAAGGTGAGGTTAGAAAGGTTAGGGCTGCTTAATTTAGAGGATTAAAGACGGGACATTAGAGAGAGATAAAATAACAAAAGATATTGAAAAGGTCCATCAGACTCTCCCCCCTTTTCCTGATATTAGAAAAAGAGGATATTCAATAAAGGCAACAGATTTAAAACCAGTCCATGGAAATACACTTTTTCTTTAGATATAATGTGCCCATTAAGCTCGTTACCTTGAGATCTCATTTAGGCTAAGAGCTTAAAAGGATTCAGAAAGGGATTAGACATTTATATGGACAATATCATCCAAACTTCGCTGTTGTACAAAATTTAGAAGGGATATAAATCCTCATGCTTCAGGATATAAGCCTACCACTAACTGATGGGGGTCAGGAAGAAACTTCTCCTAAGAGCAGGTTAATCCATAATTGTTTGGTATGGGGTTTCTCAGACTTTCCTCTGATGCAGCTGGGCCTGTGACTTGCCCTGAAAAATAGATCATTGGTGGGCCTTTATATTATGGGGATGATCATTTTTTGTTTTACAGTAGTGTGTAGATGTCCCAACCAAAATTCAGGGTCCCATTACAAAAATACAATGTCCCATGCCCCAAATACAATCTAAACAAATAGACAAGATAGGCAAACAGTAGGATAAAG
Source organism: Mauremys mutica (assembly GCF_020497125.1). Lineage (NCBI taxonomy): Eukaryota > Metazoa > Chordata > Testudines > Geoemydidae > Mauremys > Mauremys mutica. The sequence continues at coordinate 135,441,444 of NC_059076.1, read as the reverse complement.
TATTATTAACCTCCGTTTATAGATGGGGAACTGAGGCAGAGATGAAGGACCAGATTTTCAAAGGTATTTAGGTGCTTAAGATGCAAACAGATGCTTAAGGTGCTTTTGAAAATCCCACCAGCAGGTTAGGTGCATAACACCCACCGATTTCAATAGGAGTTAGGCACCAAACATAACTTAAGCACTACTGGTCTATTTCCCCTTCCAATTTTGGAACTGATTGGATGTGGTGTTCACAAATTCATGTTACAAACAGAGAAATGCCATCAAGTAGAGTGAAGAACTCACATTACTCAGTAAACACGTTTTCAAATGTTTTCCCTCACACAGATCACTTCTTCAGATAAAGAATATTTCTTCTCTCAACCCGCCCTGCCTCACACCTACAGTACCCCGCAGCAACAAGAGAGCTCAGTGACATGAAAAGGTAATTTTAGGACAGGATTAAGGGTATGGGTGCAAAGTGGTTTAAACGTGATGGGTGCAGTCAGTCATTACATCCCTTATTTCACATCTGGGCTGTGTATTCCCCTTCCGTGGGTGTGGGACTTCATGTTTATTTGCAATGAATCTCCTCATAGTGCCTCCACCACACTCTCTCCCCAGAGCATGTTGTGGCTGTTTCTTTGGGCTTGCTTTTGCACAGCAAGGTGGAACACCAATTGGGTTGTTCCCTTGTGGGGCATCAGCCATACACTGTGCAAAGAGAGGGGGTTGTTTGTTTTTAAGGAGCTTACTCAGTTAAAGAGCCTCTGGAAACAGAGGATTTTGGACTGAGCTACAACTACCAGGAAGCAGCACTTCTTGAAAATGTGTGCAACTCCTCCAAGGAGCATCTGGAAGCATTCCCTGGGCCACACGCAAGAGAACCTTAAGTATAAAATAATATCTCCATCTTGCTCACGAGCTTAGCGTTCTACAATCATGTGGGGAACACTGGGGCAAAGGCACTTGACTGGCAGATCATCATTTACAGCATAATCACACCCAGAGGCCCCAACCAGATCAGTGCCACAGGGCACTAAGTGCTGTGCAGACTAGTAAGAAATAGTTCCTGCTATGAAGAGCTCACAACCTGAATTTGTTCTGCCTCAGTCGTGAAGCAAGACACAACTCTGATTATGACGAAGAGCCTCACAAAGGAATGGAGTGTTTAAAAAGGACACCAGTGCAAATCCTTTCAGGACTAGTATGGTCCCCCCCAAAACATGGTCGTGGTTCATGACCAGAGGAAAAAAAATTAAAAGTTTTTTGTTTTTACACACATTTTTTATATTATATTTACACACACATATATATACACACACACACACTAGAGAGAGAGCGAGAGATGCTGTTCCATGTCATGTCCCCAAGACAAGAGGCCTTGCTAGACCAATGATTAAAAGGAAAAAGATGTAAATCATGCTGCTTTGCAGTACTACACTTCAGAGCCACTGAGGCGCTCTTGCTATTCCTTTGTCTATGGTGACATTTAGCCACGTGCAGAAGGACAGCACAAGGCCTATGCAACATTTCATTATGATCTGTATTATCATAGGACCTACGAGCCTTAGTCATAGACCACACACCCTGTTGTGCTAAGTGCTGTACAAACAGAACAGAGTCACACTTTAAACCCTCAAAACAGGCCGGCAAAATAAGTGGGCCTTGAGTGGTGCACAAGCCTTACACTGGCATTCTACATTAGGGTGAATTTCACACTTAGAGAATAGGGCTTTTACAGCACTCCACTCCACAGCTGGTCAACCCCCCCTTATTGCTACAGACACTTAAGATACAGGACTTGGTCTAAAGTCCTTTGGAGACTAAAATCATACATCATACAGTGAAAACTGTTTTAAACAACCACCATAGGGACCAACAAAAACAGAGTGCCCAGCAGAGATGATCTTTAATTAAAGATCAAATAAAACTGTGCTGCGTGCTTTAAAACAGTGACGGCACAAAAGAGAAAGTATTCAGCCTATCAGAGGTTTCACCATCTATGATGTCTTCCCAAGAGACTCATTTGGGGTCTGATCCAGAGCACACTGAAGTCTCTAGAAAGACTCACTGAATTAAATCGGGTTTGGGTCAGGCCTTTTGGCTGGCACTCTGGAAAGACAACAGCCTTTTAGGAGTTAATAGATTCTCCTGTGAAGCAAAGTAGCATAATTTCCACTCCCATCCCCACAGAAAGAGCTTTTTCTCCAAGAAGCTTACTCGAGACCAGTAGAGTTTGTTGGGGATTTCTGGTTTTGTGCCTATGAATATTTTTAAGCCTCTCTGCTTGACATTAGCTGGCAATTTCGGTGCCACAGACCGCACCTTTGCAAAGATGAGCCCAGCGGGAACTTGGATGCCTCACTGACGCCCAACAGCCTCCTGTGGGCTAGGCCAGCAGCCGGAGAGTGGACCATTCGTTTCATGTGATCAGTCATTTGGGGGAAAATTTGCATTATGCACAAAATGTGGCTGAGCTTTCATCTAGCAGATGTGAACCTCACCGACAACTTGAATTCAGTAGGGGAAACAGCAGTAGAAATACGGGGTTGGGTGCTTTTCCTGTAACAAGCATCTTTATGAAACTTTGCTTTCCGTGTTGCCTTCACAGTGAAGCAACTAAGGGCCTTTCCTTTCTTTGATTGTAAGTATTAAAATGGTGGTGTGAGAGCAGTAAACTAATCTGAAGCTTGCAGCTAGTATCTATTCAGCTGGAGGCAGCTATTCATTAATAGCTGAGAGGTTATTTACCACCTGGATTTAGATCCTAATCTGGAGAGGGTTTTTGTTTTATTTTTATGAAGGAGCATGGTCTAGTAATAGAAATAAGGTGCTCTAAAGCAGAAGCAGTGAATGTTAATAGCTTTGCTGCAGAACATGCAGGAGCTGCATATGTTGCTGATTCAGTACACTTCATACATCCTTCTGAGTTGTTGCTGATTCAGTGCCCCAACATGGTATTAGGAGTGCTGTGCTGTGGGAGGTGCTGTCTTTCAGATTTCATGCAGTTCTAAATTATGCAACCTTCCTAACCTTGCATTAACACAGAATTTTGAATTTAAGGCATTGGATTCCAACGCCTTCGGATATTTCACTTTCAGATTCCTTAATTCCCAGTCACAGCTGTTACCACCATCCTCCCTGTGATTCAGACCTATAAACAAGGAATAATTTTTGACTCCTCCCTCTGCTTCAAACATCCAGGCTACGTCCAGTGCCTGGCACTCCCGCCTCTCCCACCTAAGAACATTTCTAAATTCAGACCTTTTATCTATGCTCACAACTAGAACTCTTGACCAGACCCTCAACTCCTACCTTGATCACTGCAACGTGCTCCTCTCCAGCCTCCTTAGCAACTTCGAGTATTCTTCCCTGCCTCTTGCCCCCCACTTCTAAATACTTCCACCAACTCCCCTTTTCCACTGCTTCCTGTCCTCACCTTTCCCTTCAGAGCTCTGCCCCTTCTCTTATCCATTCTTGTTTCTTACTGACTTGCCCTCCTGAACTGATCTGCCACTACCCTTTCCTCCTCCTCTTCTTCCTCCAAATCTTTCCTCTAGACTAATTTCTACTAAACTAATAGTGGCTACAGACAGGACCAATGGGGACACTAACTATATGTTCTTTTTAAATTTGCTTGTATGATTTATCCCTTCCCTATATCCTTCATAGACTTATTTTTCTAGGACTTTATCCAACATGTTTGGAATGAATTTAGCACAGTGGTTCTCAATTTTTTCCATACCAGAACCCCACTCTCATCTAGCAGGGATCTAGCTGAGACCCCCCTTCCATTTAGCAGTATGGAAAGGGAAAGATGGCTGCAGCGCCCCCCCGGACACCTATTTGTGATCTAGCTCAGTTGAGAACCCATGGCCTAGCATGTGGTGTATGCTACTATAATCCAAATGAATAATATTTACAAATATAGTAAAAGACTGTAGTATAGAAATCTAGATAAATACATAATCGGCTAAATGATTTTGAGCTGCAAAGAGATGTTCCTCATCCCTTGTGCCTGTTCTAGGAAAGCTCAGACACCAGTTTATTTGCCGAAAGTATCAGAGACAGGTTAGTTATTTGGTTAACAGATATAAATCTTTCACAGCAGCTACAATTAAAAAAAACAGCAACCTTAAAACTCCACACAGCTATTCAAGTAGTCTGAGCTGGAGAGACAGCAAAACCAGTAACAATTTGCTAAACCTGAAAAAGAAGAAAACTAGCTTAGAAACTGTTAACAGACACAGCATGAGGGCTTCAAATTGTTACCGTAAGACCTCCCATGGCAAGAAGAAATAACTTCCAGGCTAAGAAGGACAAATTCCAATCAAACACCAAAGCATTACAGCCTAAATGCACAAGATGTGAAAAAATTCTTATCCTAAGGCCTGGTCTACACTGGGGGGGGAAGGGGGGGGTCGAACTAAGGTACGCAACTTCAGCTACGCGAATAGCGTAGCTGAAGTCGAACTACCTTAGTTCGAACTGCCTACCTGTCCAGACGCCGCGGGATCAAAGTCCGCGGCTCCCCCGTCGACTCCGCCACCGCCGTTCGCGGTGGAGGAGTTCCGGAGTCGACGGGAGCGCGTTCGGAGTTCGAACTATCGCGTCTGAACTATCGCGTCTAATCTAAACTGCGAGAAGTCGAACTCTACGCGTCGACCTGGCGGGTAAGTATAGACCTACCCTAAGAGATGATGCATGTCCAGTCAAAGATACAAAAAGTGTAATAAATGCACAAAATATTGACATTTTGCAGTCACGGAATTGATTCATATTACAATCAAGAGCCATTATTTCTTGGATCTATCACATGTGAGGACAGAGCCTGCCTGGACAGTGAAACTAATTCATGAAAAACTACTGACTTTAAAATAGACTCAGGAGCGGACATCACAAGTCATCTCAGAAAGGACTTACAATAACCTACAACCCCTCCTGAAGTGACTTATACAGCTCTGACTGGAGGTGGAGGTATTCTGAAATGCAAGAACCACTTCACCACAGAAACAACTTACAAACACAAAGCTATGCATTCAGAGTATAAGCAATCAAAAGATCAACAAGAAGATGAGCCTACTGAGAAAGGTTGAAGAATGCTGAATATTTGATATTGGACTTTTGAACGGAGATGCAGTACAAATAAACTTGAGACAATGCTGAATTATACAAACACCTCTACCAGACAGACCTTGCAAGAGACTAGCTGCAAATGTATGGGAATTCAGAGGACATTACCCAGTCACAGTGGACTATTTTTCCAGGTAGATAGAAACTATGTACTTGAAAGACATAACATGTCATGGTGTTATCAAGAAACCGAAGTACACACTCTCTCTCATTTTGGTAGTGACTAATGATAGACAGCAGACCACAATTCACTGAGGCAGAATTTAAGACATTCTGGACGAAATAGGATTTTGACCACATTACTAGCAGCCCACATTACCCACAAGCAAATGGAGAGACAGAGCAGGAAGATCCATTTCTTGATCTTCTGAGGTACACATCAACACCAGCAGTAGCTACCAGATATGGTCCAGCATGACTCCTGGCTATTAGCCACGATGGGCAGGGACGGTGTTCCTAGCCTCTGTTTGCCAAAAACTGGAAATGGGTGACGGGATGGATTGCTTTACCTGTTCTGGTCATTCCCTCTGGCTGTTCTTATGTTCCTGATGGGAAAACTCAGAACTACTGTTCCCATTTTGGAAAAGAATCTCTCTGCAAAGTGGCCAGATATGAAGAGAGTAGCCAAATCAGATAAACAGGCAAAAAGTGCTTACAAACACTTTTACAACAGACTACTGCCAAGCCTAGAGCCCAGTCACTACATTTGTATCAAATTGAATGGAGTAAAAGGATGGTCAACTCCAGCTGTTGGAAAGAAAGAATTTAACACCCAGACCACATGCAATTGAGACTAATAGTGGAGAGTTAAACAAAAGCCATTGACACTACAGTTTGTTCTTCAGAAAGAACCAACAGAGCAAACTCTACAGATGATAGACGCAGAACAAGACAATGACTCAAGGATTCCAAACTGACCACAGCCACGTGAGAAAGCTGTTACACATTCAGTTTGTGTAATTAGAAAATCAGTACGATTCAGACACTTAGGCTGATCTGTACTGAATATCAGGGATGTACAACATAAAGCAGAGGTCCCCAAACTGGGGGTCACCCCCTTGGTGGGGCAGAGGAATGTTCAAGGGGGCGGGGGGAGAGCAGTGATCCCAGGCCAGCCCCCATTAGGAGCAGGGAGGGAGCGCCACCCAGACCTGCCCCAGCTCGGCTCTGGTCCCTCCCCCAGCTGCGGCCCTGGTCCCCAACCTCAGTGTAGCTCCGTACCTGGCAGAAGGTCCAGCTGCTGGCTCCCATCGCAGCTCAGCTGCGGCTCTGCTCTTGGCCATGGACCGTGCTGCTGGCCCCCCACTGCATCCCAGCTATAGCTCCGCTCCTGACCCTGGCCTCAACCCTTGGCTGTGGCTCTGGCCCTACCCCCATCCCCAGCTGCAGCCTCAGACTTAGCCCCTTAAAGGCTATGGCTACACTTGCACTTCAAAGCGCTGCCGCGGCTAAGTGTAGTCAAAGCGCCAGCGCTGGGAGAGAGCTCTCCCAGCGCTGTCCGTACTCCACCTCCCTGTGGGGAATAACGTACAGCGCTGGGAGCCGTGCTTTGACCACACTGGCGCTTTGCAGAACCGCAATTTGCAGCGCTGGAGAGGGTGTGTTTTCACACCCTGCTGCAGCGCTGCAAATTTGCAAGTGTAGCCATGGCCTAAGTGTGTCCGTGTCCCCCGCCATGGGAGCTCCAGCCCCACTCCAGGCGGGGATGAAGAAGCAGACAGGGTAAGGGGGGGGCATGACTCCCAAAAATTTGGGGACCACTGACTTAAAGGGAGAGATGCTATGGAATGCTAACCTGTATTATACTGTTCAGCCACTAGGTGGCACTGTGTGTCACATACTTTATTTAAATTAACCTCAGCCATACCACCAGCAGAACATTAAAGCCAGTGTGCCCAACCTACAGCCCGTGGGCTGTACACTGCCAATCAGAGCATTTCTTAAGGCCTACAGCCTGCTTCAGCACAATATACTAACGACAGATTCATTAGCATTTTGTTGTCATATTTACATCATTTTAGGTTACAAGTGTGTAAACAAACAATACTGTACATAGAAAACACTATCTAAATACATACCAAACAAGCTGAACTTAAAATATAAATCAATACAGGATGTTTGGCCCACACAAGGTGGTGCTTAGGTTTACGTGGCCCTCCTGTGTAATAAGGTTGGGCACAAAAAAAAAAATCTTATTGTGAACCCAACTAGTGTGCATCTCTCCAACAAGGAAACTCTGCAGCCAGCCTGTATCTGGTACAGAAGCCTGACTTTCTAGAAGTAGCCCTTCAACCTACTGTGTACAATACTTGAATTCAGAGATTCAGGTCCTCAGTTATCTTTTAAACTCACACAAATACCCCAGTAACTCATTTATGGAATAACAACTCATTTAGGTTCCTGCACTACCCAGCTGCCAAATCAGTTGCAAGGTGTCAGTTCTTTGTGAATGTATTTCAAAAGTGCAGGTCCTGGAAACTGCCTTGGGGCTCTCCAAGAACAACAGCTGGAATCGAAGGGATCACAAATGTTCTGTGATCAGATATGCAGCACTAGCACATACTCCAGGTAACCTACAGGGATGCCAAATGGGTTTTCCCCATCACCTGTAAGAGCAAGACCTTCTGCTGCACAATCTACTGCCAAAATTACTAATTTCAAGGAGGTAACTGTCAGAGACAAGGCGTAAGGTGTATTTGTTTATATAAACAGCTCAAGGTATTGCTAACAGGTCCCAGCATGCTTCCTGGCATGGTCTGTATGAACTGTGTTTTATTTAAGTACACAAACACCACTGAATCCAGAAAGCAGGACATTGGTGCACTGTGTTTAATGCCAGTGCTATGTGAAACAGTTACCACGAAAATCAAAACCTAGATGTTTATAAATGCACAAGAAAGATCAGATTTTGCAAGTCTTGTGAAATGTGGCTATTTTGCTCAAAAATTCATGCAAGTGAAAGACATTTAAGACTCAAAAATAATCCTTTTTACTAATTTTGTGCACACGGTGTAGGATTTTCAAAAGAATTTAAGTGATTTAGGTGCACAAACCCCCATGACTTTCAGTGTGACTTGTTTTCTGTTACTTTTGAAAATACCGCCTTTGGTCAGTTTGCAGCCAGATTGCATCCTTCAAAAACTTGACAGTCTGGTTTTCAAAGAGGCTGAGAGCCTGAGCTCCCATTGGTTTTTACTGGAGTAACAGGAACTTTCAGAAATCAGGCCCTATTTATTTCACACAATTAAATGTAAAACTTGCAAAGCCACACAGCTAAAAATGTCTGGATTGTGAAATGACCCAGAACAAAACCGGGACTGTGCCTCGCCGCCCCTCCCACCTGGTATCATTTAAAAAACAAACAAAACAAAGACATTTTTGAACATTCTAATTTTATAGTATAAACTAGGGGTAGGCAACCTATGGCACGCATGCCAAAGGCGGCACGTGAGCTGATTTTCACTGGCACTCACACTGCCTGGGTCCTGGCCACCCGGTCTGAGGGGCTCTGCATTTTAATTTAAATTTTAAATTAAACTTCTTAAACATTTTAAAAACCTTATTTACTTTACATACAACAATAGTTTAGTTATATATTATAGACTTATAGAAAGACCTTCTAAAAACGTTAAAATGTATTATTGGCACGCGAAACCTTAAATCAGAGTGAATAAATGAAGATTCGGCACACCACTTCTGAAAGGTTGCCGACCCCTGGTATAAACTGTAGATTATAGAATCATAGGACTGGAAGGGACCTCAAGAGCTCATCTAGTCCAGTAGTGCCCTGCACTCATGGCAGGACTAAGTACCGTATATACTCATTCATTAGCCCATTCGTTTATAAGCCAACCCCCCAAGATGGTTAGGTAAAAATCGCAAAAACTGTATGACCCTTTCATAAGCTGACCCTATATTTCAGGGGTTGGAAAACTTTGGCTCCTGGCCCGTTCGGGTAAGCCGCTAGCGGGCCTGGACGTTTTGTTTACCAGGAGCGTTCACAGGCACGGAGCCCCTCAGCTCCCAGTGTTCGCAGTTTGCTGTTCCCAGCCAATGGGAGCTGAGGGGCTCCATGCCTGCAGATGCTCCAGGTAAACAAAACAACAATGTATTAGGTATTCAATTCAATGATTCCACAGAGTTTAAAATCATCACATTTTGGTGTAGACCCATTTATAAGCCAACTCCCTGCTCTCTGATGCATCATGAGTATATACGGGTATTCTCTAGACCATCCCTGAGAAGTGTTTGTCTAACCTGCTCTTAAAAATCTCCAATGGTGGAGATTCCACAACCTCCCTAGGCAATTTATTCCAATGATTAACTACCCTCATAATTAGGAATTTTTTCCTAGTGTCCAACCTAAACTGCCCTTGCTGCAACTTAAGCCCATTGCTTCTGGTCCTATCCTTTGATGTTAAGGAGAACAACTTTTCTCTCTCCTCCTTGTAACAACCTTTTATGTCCTTGAAAACTGTTACCATGTCCCCTCTCAGTCTTCTCTTCTCCAGACTAAACAAACTCATTTTTTTTTTCAATCTTCCCTCATAGGTCATGTTTTCTAGACCTTTAATCCTTTTTGTTGCTCTTCTCTGGACTTTCTCAAATTTGTCCACATCTTTTCTGAAATGTGGCGCCCAGAACTGAACACAATACTGCAGATGAGTCCTTATCAGCACAGAGTAGAGTGGAAGAATTACTTCTTGTGTCTTGCTTACAACACTCCTGCTAATACATCCCAGAATGATGTTTGTAACACTTTTTTGCAAGTGTTACACTGTTGACTCATATTTAGCTTGTGATCTACTATGATCCCCAGAACCCTTTCTGCAGTACTTCTTCCAAGGCCATCATTTCCCATTTTGTATGGGTGCAACTGACCATTCCTTCCTAAGTGGAGTACTTGCATTTGTTCTTATTAAATTTCATCCTATTTGATTCAGACCATTTCTCCAGTTTGTCCAGATCGTTTTGAATTTTAACCCTAGCCTCCAAAGCACTTGCAACCCCTCCCAGCTTGGTATCATCCACAAACTTTATAAGTGTACTCTGCATGCCATTATATAAATGACTGATGAAGTTATTGAACAGAACTGGACCCAGAACTGATCCCTAAGGGACATCTCTGGATTTGCTCTTCCATCTTGACTGTGAATCACTGATAACTACTCTCTGGGAACGGTTTTCCAACCAGTTATGCACTCACCATATACTAGCAACAGCTAGGTTGTATTTCTCTAGTTTATGAGAAGGTTATGCGAGATAGTATCGAAAGCCTTAGTAAAGTCAAGATATAGCACATGTACCCCTCCCCCATCATTTGTCCTTAAATAACAGTCAGCACAGATTTGTTATCACCTTATTATCTTCTAGGTGTCTGCAAACTGATTGTTTAATTATTTGCTCCATTACCTTTCCAGGTACTGAAGTTAAGTTGACTGGTCTGTAATTCCCCAGATTGTCTTGTTTCCTTTTTTTTTTTTCCTTTTAATAGATGTGCACTATATTTGCCATTTTCCAGTCTTCTGAAATCTCGATGGTCTTCCATGACTTTTTGAAGATAATCGCTAATGGCTCCGATATCTCCTTAGTCAGCTCCTTGAGTATTCTAGGATGTATTTCATCAGGCCCTAGTGACTTGAAGATTTCCCCCCATGTTCTCTCCTCTCCCCCTTATACCATGGTATAAGGGCCCATGTTACTCCCATATTCCAACCCTTCCCCCAGACTCCATGTTTGTTTAAAAGGTCTTTTAAAAGCCATTCTTAAAATTGGCTTTTGGAATGGTCCTAATGGATGATACTCAGTTGCTTCTGGAGATTACTTAGAGCTTTGATTAAAAGTACTAGTACAGGTTATCTATCTGCATATCCATATCAAAGCTGATCCTCAAGTGCTGACTGACTGTCAGAAATGTGGCAGTAGACAACCTTCATTTCATGTGGGAGTGTCCCAAAGACAGATCTGTTCAGAGATAAAGGAGTTCACAATCCCTGAATGAAGCATTCCTTACCCAAATAAGCAATCTGCCTCCCAGCTGTAATCACCATGAGGTAAAGTCCTTTTCATCACCATGAGGAGGCCAAATCTGTTTCATGTGAACAAGGAATACTTTTTCTTCAGCATGCAAGCATGTTATGAACAGACCATCTTGAGACACTCCTATGCTGCATGGCAAACTGTCTACTACCACATTTCAATATGGCAAATTGTTCCACATTGAGTGCATAATCTCCTCTTAAGGAGACTAGTCTATCTGGATATCATTGGTACCTATTTGGCCCCCATTACATTAGCAGCCAAGTGCCTCATAATCTTTAATGTATTTATCCTCAACATCCCTGAGGTAGGCCAGTGCTATTATATCCATTTTTCAAAGGGGGACATGGAGATCCAGGGAGACAAAGTGATTTGCCCAAGGTCCACAGGCTGTCTGTAGTAGGACAGGAAACTGAACCTGGAGCTCGCAAGTCCCAAGCTAGCACCGAAACCACTAGACCATTCTCTCTCTGAGTCACTGGCTGTAATGTTAGTACTGTAGAGGGAGCAAGACACTCAGGGTATGTCTACCCTGCAGTTTAAAACCCACAGCGGCCCAAGTCAGCTGACTCAGGCTTGCGGGCCTCAGGGCTTATTAACTGCAGTGTAGACTTCCAGGCTGGGCCACAGCCTGAGCTCCGGGACCCTCTGACCTCACAGGGTCCTAGAGATTGGGCTCCAGCCCAAGCCCAGAAGTCCATGCTGCAGTTAAACAGCCCCACAGCCCGAGTCAGCTGGCACAGGCCAGCTGCAGGTGCCTAACTGCAATGCAGACATACCTCCAGGATACTTCTATCCTGCAGTCAGCTGACTCGGGCTCACAAGGCTCAGGCTGCAGGACTAAAAATTCCAGTTTAGACATCCAGGTTTGAGCTCCAGCCCAGGCCCTGAGACCCTGCGAGGGGTCCAGCCCGAATGTCTATACTGTGATTTTTATCTCCATAGACCAAGTCCATTGACCCAGGCTCAGACACAACGACACAGGTTTTTACTGTAATGCAGACATACACTCAGAGCCTGAGTCTCACTTACACCAAGGCTACTTTTCACTGTTCTGCTGAGAGTGAACGAAGCGTAAAGATAATCAACAAAAATTAAAATGATAGGACATTGTTTGCAGTGTTGTTGTAGCCATTTGGTCCCACATATGAGAGAGACAAGGTGGGTAAGGTAATATCTTTTATTGGACCAATTTGTTTGTGAGAGATCTGTGTAGCTCGAAAAGGTCTCTCTTTCACCAAAAGAAATTGGTATAATAAAGGATAGTACCTCATCCACCTTGTCTCTCTAGGAATCATAAATGAGTGGGGGAAGATCGATTTCCTTCTGCACAGAAGCCAGCAAAAGAATAATTCCCTTCAGTTTGTTTTCCAGACTTTTGTCCAGTCTGGTTTTAAATGCATCAAACAGAGTTGAGGTTTTCACCACTTCCTTTGACAGCTTACCAGATCATACTAGACATGAAAAAACATTAATCTCAAACCACCACCTTGCCACCCACTGCCTCCCACTTGCTCAGTATATCTACACTTACATTTTTATTCAGAACCATTAACACAACTATAAATTCTAATGTAGACACGACACCAAAACATTTGTTTCAGGGCACAGACGTTAGGCTACTGGTTATATTTAATGCTGAAGCCTAGAATATAGAGTTCTGTTAGTTAACAGTTCTCAAAATAAACACCTCTGTGTTGACATCACTCCTGTTTATTTCAGCTTATTCTAGCTCTCCCCCCAACTCTAGTGTCATTAATGAGAATGGATAAGCCACTGAAGTAGCTTTACTCAGCTCTATTCTTGCTCCTATATTTTTCAAGATTGTACAATACTGCATTTGATTCTTACGGCAAGTTAAAAAAATAGGGGGAAGTTTCCTTGTCAAAGTCAACCTTTCAGATGATGGACATGTGATTAGTTGATATGAACCTGTAGCATTTGTTTAAGCCAGATGTCCACTCATTCTTTTCTTCCTTGTGTCTAGTCACGGAGGCGAAAAGTATTGTAACTAGTTTATTCAATCCCCTGGCTTCGGTTTAAATTTCACCATAACCAGCGTGTATGTTAGAGCTGAGCTGAACCAAGAATTTGATAAACAGGCTTTATTATTTTGTGAGTGTGAAAGAAACCTTTGGGTCTAGGTGACCTTTTCCTATTTATGAGGATGTTTCATTATTCATAATTATTCACTGAACAACTTGGATCAACAGTTTTCAGCCTATGGCTTGCCTGAAAAATTCAGCTACTTGCTATTTGGTAACTAACGTGTTAAACTAATAATTTTACAAAAACAAAATGCCTCTAAAGGAATACTGGGGTATTTTCCATCAAGCAACTGACAAGAGCTAAGTATCAGATTCATAAACATTAAGGCCAAAAGGGACCACATTATGGTCATCTAGTGCAACCTCCTATGTTATTCAGGCCATATAATTGCATCCAGTAATTCCTGCAGTGGAGGGAATCATTCTTTCCAGCTATGTAATTGAGCACTATTGCAAACCAAACACAACTTTGGAAAAGGTTAAAGGAATGAAAGTGTAGCGGGGTGGTTACCCGCTCCTGTCCTGAGGGGTTTAAAAAGCAGCCCTAAAAGCTGGGCTGATTGGGGAAGCAGCCGCAGCTAGGCCACATCCCAATCAGGCCACAGCTGGCCTGTGAGCCAGGAGCCCAAACAGTCTCCCTCTGCCTGTAGAGGGAGAAGGGCCTGGCTGCAGGGACCTGAGCGGAGCAGGGCTGGGGAAAGGCAGAGGAGCTGGGGAGCTCCAGCCTGGAAAGCCCCAGGCTGTGGCCTAGCATAAGGCCAACAGGTACTGGGGGTTGCAGAGGGCAGCCCAGGGGTAGGCACAGGCACCAGGTCCAAACCCAACCTTGCCAGTGATGAGTAGGCTGATACTGCAGTCTGCCCCAGGGTGTGGAGGCTAGACAATGACTGGCAGTAGCCTGATACTGAGGCGAGGTGGGGATAGTGGGTGGGGGTTTCCCCAGGGAGGGGAGACCCTGAAAGAAAGGGGTTACTGCCAGGGGGCAGCACCCCAGCTAGCAGGGCACCGGAGTCCAGAGAGGGACATGGGGGCCAAACAGTAGTGGATCACTGGCCTGCAGAGGGTGCTCCAGGCTGGAAATCAAGCTAATTCCCTGAGAGACCAGTAGGAGGCGCCGCAGGGGTGAGTCCGCACCCTTACAGAGAGGCATATCTGAATATCTCCATATGTACCTATGGTACTGTCTATACCAGAGAAAACACCCTTGATTGTAGCTACTGACGAGCATTTAATCTAATGTCATCAAAAAAACAAGTATCAGAGGGGTAGCCATGTTAGTCTGGATCTGTAAAAGCAGCGAAGAGTCCTGTGGCACCTTGTAGACTAACAGACGTATTCATGCATCCAACGAAGTGGGTATTCACCCACGAAAGCTCATGCTCCAATATGTCTGTCTATAAGGTGCTACAGGACACTCTGCTGTCATCAAAAAAAAGACTACCTCTCCCAAGAGGCAGGATAACCAAATGGGCTTTAACATGGCATCTTCTAGACACTGCTTGAACCATATACAGACTCATTTTATGGATGCTCAGATACTATCGAAAATGGCATGAATGCCTATACAAATGTTCATTTTGTGAAAGGAATCATCCATGCAAATTCCTTCTCAAGTACATTCCACACAGTTCTTATCCCAAGCCAAACAAGAAGTGCAAATACATTTAAGATCCACAAACCTATTGTAAATCGTTTGCTCGTCAGAACGTGAATTTCCATCTCTTTCTCCAAATACCAACTAGTGAGCTAACACTACCTATGAAACCCACTGTTTCCACTGGTGTTACCAAAAGACACCACCAGTTTTACAGCATGCAACTTTCTTGCATTGGTGAAGAATGAACACACTGGATCAAATGTTAATTTATGATACATTCTTGCAGTCAACTGGGCTGCATGCATGTAAGAGGGCAAAATCCAGCCCACAATGCGGCACTAGGCCTTAAGGCATATATGCAAAATTTTATGCACAATCTCACTTCCATGTACCTCTGGACAGGAATGTTGTTAAATTGGTGTGAATTTAGAGGTTGCTCACCACTCTGAAGGCAATGGCAGTCTTTTTGTGGACAACAGTACAGGTTGTATTGGGCCTTTAGAGAACGCCAAAAAAAAATGAATGAGGCTGGACTTAAATAATGCGTCTGGAGTGATAAACAATGCATAAGGGACAAGAAGAATTAATAACCATCTACACGTTTTGGATTTGGAGAGTTTGAACTCCAAGTGGGTGTGGGAGAGGGAGGGGAGCCTTCATGTAGGGTGGTCAGTGAGGGAGGAATAACTAGAAGTTGTGAGATGAAATTGAGCAAGGAAACATTTAGACTGAATAACAGGAAGAAGTTACCTAATGGTGAGATCTCTTAGGTTGTGGAACATTCAGCCAAGGAAAACTAGAGAATCAAAGGAGATACTGTAAGAGAATTCTTTATTGGCAGAAGGACAATAACCTGTTTTCCACTCCATGCATCCGATGAAGTGGGTTTTAGCCCACGAAAGCTTATGCCCAAATAAATTGTTAGTCTCCAAGGTGCCACAAGGACTCCTCATTGTTTCTGCTGATACAGACTAACACGGCTACCCCTCTGAAACCAATTACCTGTTTCTATGATCACAGTCTAATGTCTGCAACATAACATCATGACACATTGTGCTGCCCATCTCAATCATCTCCTTCTAGTCATAGCTAAGTGAGCTGCACATCGCAAAGGGGATCAGAAGAAAGGATGCCAAAGAAGGTAATAATACACACAGTGAATGAAAGGAAGGATGGCTAACAAGTCTGGATTTAATATTCCTGCCCACACATACACACCTCGTACCTTCTTCCATACCACCACACATGCATGGAACATCCTGCCTACCTCTGCTCTCCAAGGCACTTCCCAGTCATTTAAGTCTCAGAATCCAAGTCTCTAGCTCATACAGTTGCTAAGAAAGCCTTCAAAATATGAACCAAGAGGAAAGTGGTGCAGTGCTTCTGTGCTCTAGTCTGCAGACAATCTGAAACAGTAACTCCAAGCGTCCCTCATTGCAGTGATAACATTTCAGCCTAATAATCTCGCTAAAGATTGCACCCAGGGGGTTCTCATTTAGAGCCAGATTCCAACACCCTTCCTCACTTTCCAGAATATCCTTCTCACAGGTAGACCCCCATTAATTTCCTGTTGGACTCCTCATGGAGTAGAGTACTACTCAAGATGAATAGGGGTGTCAGTTTCTAGCCCTCTGTCTTGTACAGTGCCAAACAGGATCAGTGAATCCTAATAATATCAGGACAAAAGTTCTAAAAAACTATACCAAATATAGTAGTTTAACTGGCAATTCATATTTCTAATCTCACTATAGTATTTCATGTTTGCTGGGGTTTTTTAGTGGATTATTTGCAGAGAACTTAATATAACCAGAACACTGCTGGAGTGATGGCCAACACACACAAGGTAATTCTCGCTGTCTCTACAATAGCTCCAGTACAGCTCCATCAGAAGGTGGCAATAGCAAGAGAACTAATGTAGAACAGGAAGCGTGGATAGAACAGGCACTGTGGATAGAGCACTACCATGAAAATCAGGAAACCTGGGTTCTACTCCCAGCTCTACCAGCAAACCTATGTAACATTAAAAAAAAAAAAACAAAAAAAAAAACAACTGTTCCCCTCTGTCTGTTTTCCTTCCTGCCCCTTGTCTTGTCTAATTCAACAAGAAACTCTTCAGGGCAGGGACCGGCTTATGTGTGCGTACACAGCCTGGGACAAATCGATGCTCTCAGTGCTACCATAATACAAATAACGAGTAGGGCACTGGTGTTTTACTGTTATGATGCCTAATCCTGCACAGATCGTGGTGGTGAAACTGCACTGTCCACATTCCATTTTAGCTACCAGTGGCAGAATGGAAACACAGGAAGCATTCTGAAAAGTGCAAATATAGACAACACAAATTCCTACAGTGATGAGTGTCACAAAAATATCTATAAATAAATATCAGGCCTGAGTACATTTATATTTGCTTTTCAAATCCTTGCCCAGTATATTCATGTTTTCAGCAAAACAAGAATTCTTCTGTATCTAATTAATCAGCAATGGCAACACTTCTGTACCTACCATGGCATCTGGGGTCAGACTAGCTGACCACAGCACTTCAACATGACGGAAATAGACTAATAAAATATATTCTACTTAGTGGCTCGAAATGACAGGTGAGAACCTGAACTGCAAACTCAACCACTTAGTTTCAAGAGAACAAAAATTACTGTATCGAGCTCTTCAAATCAAAGTTTTTACAATTTAAAGAGCTTCTTATTATTCTTGAGAAAGTAGTATTTTTTCCATTGTATGTTATGTTCCAGGTTATTCTTAAAATGCAAGATAATTTTTTTTCCATTTAAAGAGACATTTCTAAGAACAAGTTAGTACTTCAGCAATGTCCCAATACCACGTCTGATTATAGTAAATTTTAAATAAAGCAACGACTGTAGTTTGCCTTCTAAATCCCAAGGCCTGCTTCAACAAGAGGGGAAATTGGGTGATGCCAATATAAGTGACTCTTTCCCTTACCTTAATCATCGTAGGTACATCATCCATCCGTAAGTCCTTAGGATCCCATACAGGTTCTTCTAAGTGTGTCCCCTGCAAGCAAACAAAAAAAATTTTTTTTTAAATGAAGACTTAATTTAACAACTATGCAATTACAAACATTTTTAGGAAAGATATGAAAGAGCAAAACACTTGCAACTGCCTTCAGCAAATCATTTCCACTTCACTTGCTCTCTATCTAGAACATAAATGTACCTGATGTTATTGTGAAACTATAAAGAGATCCTCAGAGAGAAAAAATAATATTATGGACACATCTTCAACTTCCACTAAAATATGCTTCCAGTCCCTTATATGGTAGTAAGCATGCACAGGGGATAATATGGCCTTAAAAATGAGCAATCAGTCAGAAAGCAGTCTGTAGGAGATATGGTCCACACTAGGGATCAGGTGGGTGTGATTACTTTTCGAGTTCAAATCACTCTCAGAAGAGTCACCCCTTCTTGCTGTCGATGAAAACCAAAACTGAGGCTAAATCACCAAGCAGAACACTCTGACATATGCAATTTTTCAGGGAGCATCAGTTTTGGGAACATCCTTCAAGAAAATGTACCAGAGACCCCCCTCAACCCTCCTACTCCATCTCATCATTGTCCTGAAACATGTGTCCCTGCTGAGTCTTCATTACTATGTGACCTACCAAGTTCGGGCCTGAGTCCCATCTTATGTATGGCCTGGGAAAAAGCAGAATGTCTTGAGCAGCCTACAATGACATTCATGGGACAGAGGGGTGTGTCTATGTCAGATGAGAACTGGCTTTGGGTGTGCAGGACACCCATATGTGATTGGGAGGAGAGGTGTTTCTTGGCTGGTCTCTTCGATTTACAGCACAATGCTAAATTTAATCTGAGGTTAGTGGAGTCTGCTGCTGTTTGAGCAGAATGACTGGGGGTGGGGGGGAGAGAAGAGTTGGAAGAAAGGAGAGAGGGAAATCAGAGAGAGACAGTGAAGGGAACAACTTGACTCTGACACCCATCTCAAAGAGCGCTGGGCTCAAGACCCAGCACATTAGGGTGACCATATTTCTTCAAGTAAAAATGGGATGGACCTGCGCTCACCCAAACTACTCCCTATATAACAAGAAACATTGTATTTCCACATGAATGCCCCAAACCCACATTAATAGTGAAATCAGTATTACAGGCGGAAAGCAGAAACTCAGGCACCAAGGCCCAGTTGCATTTCACTGCCATCTGGCTTAGAATGGGATCACTTTTTATTTTCTAAATTTTCAGTGCTCATTTCCTGAAATGCCCTTAGTTTGCTATTAAAATGTATTGTAAATAGGGCTGTCGATTAATCGCAGTTAACTCATGCGATTAACTAAAAAAATTAATTGCAGTTTTAATTGCATTGTTAAACAGAATACCAATTGAAATGTATTAAATATTTCGGATGTTTTTCTACATTTTCAAATATATTGATTTCAGTTACAACACAGAATACCACATGTACACTGCTCACTTTATATTATTTTTTATTACAAATATTTGCACTGTAAACATTATAAACAAAAGAAATAGCGTTTTTCAGTTCACCTCACACAAGTACTGTAGTGCAATCTCTTTAGCGTGAAAGTACAACTTATAAATGTAGATTTTTTTTTGTATTACATAACTGCACTCAAAAACAAAACAATGCAAAATTTTAGACCCCACAAGTCCAGTTAGTCCTACTTCTTGTTCAGCCAATCGCTAAGACAAACAAGTCTGTTTACATTTACAGGAGATAATGCTGCCCTCTTCTTATTTACAATGAAAGTGAGAACAGGTGTTCACATGAGACTTTTATAGCCGGCACTGCAAGGTATTTATGTGACAGACTGGAATGGTGGCCAAAGCATGAAGGGGCATATGCTAAACATTCCTACGGATATGCTTCCATGCTGATGATGCTGGTTAAAAAAAATGTGTTAATTAAATTTGTGACTGAATTCCTTGGGGGGGGGGGGGGAGAACTGCGCATCTCCGGCTCTATTTTACCCACATTCTGCCATATATTTCATGTTATAGTAGTCTCGGATGATGACTCAGCACACATTGTTCATTTTAAGAACACTTTCACTGCAGATTTCACAAAACGCAAAGAAGGTACCAATGTGAGATTTCTTAAGATAGCTACACTACTCTACCCAACGTTTAAGAATCCGAAGTGCCTTCCAAAATCTGAGAGGGATGAGATGTGTAGCATGCTTTCAGAAGTCTTAAAATTGCAACACTCTGATGTGGAAACTATAGAACCCGAACCACCAAAAAAGAAAATCAATTTTCTGCTGGAGGCATCTGACTCAGGTGATGAAAATGAACATACGTCAGTCCGCACTGCTTTGGATTGTTATCGAGCAGAACCCATTATCAGTATGGACTCATGTCCCATGGAATGGTGGTTGAAGCGTGAAGGGACGTAGGAAATGTTAGTGCATCTGGCATGTAAATATCTTGCAACGGCCAGCTACAACAGTGCCATGAGAACGCCTGTTCTCACTTTCAAGTGACACTGTGAACAAGAAGTAGGCAGCATTATCTCCTGTAAATGTAAACTTGTTTGTCTGAGTGATTGGCTGAACAAGAAATAGGACTGAGTGGACATGCAGGCTCTAAAATTTTCATTGTTTTATTTTTAAATGCAGGGTTTTTTTGGTACATAATTCTACATTTGTAAGTTCAACTTCCATGATAAAGACTGCACTAAAGTACTTGTATTAGGTGAATTGAAAAATACTATTTCTTTTGTTTTTTTACAGTGCAAAGATTTGTAATAAAAAATATAAAGTGAGCACTGTACACTTTGTATTCTGTGTTATAACTGAAATCAATACATTTGATAATGTAGACAACATCCAAAAATATTTAAATACATGGTATTCTATTATTGTTTAACACTGCGATTAATCGTGCAATGAATCACGATTAATTTTTTTAAGCGCTTGACAGCTCTAATTGTAAATATTACTCAAATTATAATAATTGACTTAGCAAAAGTCTGCACATTGGAGGCACTTAAATTTTGGTGGTTTCAGTTTTTGTTTCCCCTTCCTTGCAAGAGCAAGAAGTCCCAGAAGAGCGGTGTAGGGGACTTCAATTGATTCATCACATGGAGTGTGTCAGCATTTCAGAGATAGTTCTTAAACTAGGTTCAGAGAGAGAGAGAGAGAGAGAGGGGTACCATTTGAAGTCCTTATGTGTGTTCAGCACTTAACACAATGGAGCCCTGATCTTGTCTCTTGACACTACCTGAATTTCCACAAAGTCATACAGTAAGTCTGAACGAGTCAGAATAGTATAAAGGCATCCCCACTTCTAGCCTGGGCTTTCGCCACAAGAGTTTCCTTACTTTCCTTTTAGCAAACTTCAACCATTGCTTAACCACAGATTCAGCTACTATTTGGCCATACAGGGCTCTAGATACCATAAAGCATTGATAGAGTGAATTGTGTTCCTTGGTTTAGAACCATATAGGACCACTTCAGAGTTAATCTCTGTTTATACACAGCTAAATTTCCATTAAAGGCCTATGTAGGCGAGATCACATGTTCTACTCCTTGCCCCACTGGGTTCTTCTGATTGATGCAAGACTGCTTGAAACAGATAGGAACAGTGTTTACTCTAGGATCCATCACCAAAGCATTTTTACCCCATCCTCAATCACATTTGAGGAAACTGTTCCATACACTGGTTTTTATTTTCAAGTCTGTCTCAAAACCCAGAGGACCATAGAAGCCAAAAAGCAAAATACATCTGTCACCAAAAGTTTTGGTGACCACATCTCATTGGTAGGGCTCTACCAATTTCATGGCAATGAAAAATGTGTCACGGACTGTGAAATCAGCCCTTCCCCATTAAATCTGATCTCCCCTGCTGCTGGGAGCCTGGGGCTCCTAACTGCTAGTCTGGACAGCTGAGGAGGGACGGGAGTTGTCCTCCCCCTGCATGGCTGCTCTTGGTGGGGAGATCAGACCCACCTCCAGAGGCAGTCCAGAAATGAGGGTGGTACACCCTCACTTCTGTGCTGCAGCAGCCTGGAAGCTGGGCTCCGGGCTTTCATCTCCCTTCCCCCGCAGCTTTTGCTCCCCCAAAAGCTCCTGCCGGGCTGGGAACTTCTGCTCCTGGTGGCTGCAGCCAGGGCAGCCTGGGCTCTGGGCTTCTGCCCCCCAACCTCACGACTCTTGGCACA
Source organism: Mauremys mutica (assembly GCF_020497125.1). Lineage (NCBI taxonomy): Eukaryota > Metazoa > Chordata > Testudines > Geoemydidae > Mauremys > Mauremys mutica. The sequence goes on along the minus strand of NC_059076.1, from coordinate 135,419,472 downwards.
GAGCTCAGGAGCTTCTTCCCCAGTGGCTCCTAGGACCGGGGGCTTCTGCTTCCACCAGCTACAGCCAGGGCAGCCCAGGCTTGAGGCCTATCCCCCGCTCCAGCCAGAGCTTGCAGGCAGCCAGGCTCTGGGCTTCTGCTCCCCACCGCTCCAGCCGGGTCAGCCTGAGATCAGGACTTCTGTCCTCCCCCCTCCCCTTCTCCATGGTTCCTACCAAGGCTCCAGGCTTCCTCCCCCAGCAGCTCCGTCCCAAGCTCTGGGCTTCCACCCTTCTCTCCCCCCCCCACCCCGCCCCACACACACACCACAGGCAAGGCAGCCCGGGCTCAGGGCTTCCACATCCCCACCCCCCAGGCCAAGGCAACCCAGGCTCGGGGCTTCCGTCCCCCAGGCCTTCTTCTGGGACTGAGGCACCCATTTTTCGAAGGGGGGCCCCCAAATTGGCCAGGGGCCTCTGCCTTAATCTGTAACTGACCTGGACTAGCGGCATGGGGGAGATCCTACCCACCTCCAGGAACCTTCTCTAACTGCAGAAAGCCTGGAGGTTGCTGCATAGGCAGCACAGAAGTGAGGGTCGCAATCTTGGGACTCCCCATACAACAACTTCACAACCCCCACATCCCACAATCTCATTTTGTGTCGGGCCCCCCCCAGGTTACAACACTGAAATTTCAAATGTAAACATCTGAAATAGCAAAACTGACCAATAAAAAACCCTCTGGCCATGAAATTGACCAGAATAGACCATGAATTTGGTAGGGCCCTACTCACAGGTATTGCTAAACAAGCAGAAGTCAATCAAAAAAAAACACCCTAGATCCAAATCCCTCTGAACACTAGATTAGGTTTAATCTGCAGTTCAGATCTCTAACAGAAGCTGGTTGAAATGTGCAGAATTTTTTGAATAAAAGATTTTGATGACATTTCACACACAAACAAACCCCACAGTCCATTTTTCAACCATTATTCCTCTATTTAGTAGCTCCCTCTCTCTCAGTATAGAAGGACCAGCAGCCCAAAAGCTCAGCAGTATTGCCTCAAACCTCTTTTACAATCATGCCAACAAGCTTATGAGAAAGGTATTCAGATCCCTAGAGAAACTGAGGCACAAGGAGGACCTGTGACAGGAACCAAGTTTAAGGGTCTGATTCAAAACCCACTGAGCCAATGGAAAGATTTCCATTGACTTCAGTGGGCACTGGATTGGGCCCCAAGTTCAGATAGTTGTTGAGGTAACATGAACAATCGATCAGTGGCAGAACTCACACTAGAATTCAGTACTCTGACTTCTAATCCTCTGTTCTAGTCCTTAGACTCAATGCCCTCCCTAGTTCCTTTTGACAGGTGCTAAATAAAGGACTGTGCAGATCTGTCCCAAGATATCAATGTAAATGTATATTTAACATAAGCTAATACTACTATATACACCAAAAAGTTCATACATCCAGACCTGCACTTGGAGTTTAAATTCATATGGCCTGTGCGTATAGAAAAAGTGTGTTTGCAACTGAATATGTTTATACAGCAGTATTGAAAGGGATACGAATGTATGTTCTACATTCAACTTAGTAAGCACTAGCCAACTGTACAAGTATTTTCACTAGGCTGCCTTGCTAGGATCAGATTGACTCAGTGTGCCTGCAATGTAATCCGATTGCCAGATAATCTTACAAAAATGCAATATCCTGAGGATATGAATATAATGCAATCTTGCCATGGAGCAGTCAGCTGACTGTGATAAGCCATGCTGTATTGAGGCCATTGCTCTGCAGATGTGATCTAATTAGACTATCCTTGTCGTTTGTATATTTGGATGGTGGCATTCTTAAATAAAAGCGGCAAAGTTTTGTGGCACCTTATAGACTAACAAACGTACTGGAGCATGAGCTTTCGTGGGTGAATACCCACTTTGTCGGATGCATGTAGTGGAAATTTCCAGAGGCAGGTATAAATATGCAGGCAAGAATCAGTCTGGAGATAACGAGGTTAGTTCAGTCAGGGAGGATGAGGCCCTCTTCTAGCAACTGAGGCATGAACACCAAGGGAGGAGAAACTGCTTTTGTAGTTGGCTAGCCATTCACAGTCTTTGTTTAATCCTGAATAAAATTCTTAAATAAATTAAATTAAATTCATTCTTAAATAAGTGAATTTGTATACTGCTGGGGGGCACAAAAGACACCAAGAGTGGGGCCTCATCTACAATGAGGGGGTATAAGCCTTCTGTTGTTGTAAGCCTGGTCAGCTCCATCTGCACTTGCAATGTTGGGAGTGCTAGCACAGACATGGCTCAAGTGTTTCTATTACTGTGATGTCTAGAGGGTAGAGGGCTGTCCAGAGCGCTCAGGAGGATAAAAAATTGCTTGTATGGAGACACACTGTGCTTTAGAGGTTGATCGTTTTTAAAATGAAGATAATTTTCATCCAAAAACCATACATGAATGCAAGATACGCTTTACAAACAAGGGCAGTATTATCCCCATCAGGGGCGGCTCTAGACATTTTGCCGCCCCAAGCAGGGCGGCATGCCGCGGGAGGTGCTCTGCCGGTCGCCAGTCCCGCGGCTCCACCGAAGCCTCATGGGACCAGTGGACCCTCCGCAGGCACACCTGCGGGAGGTCCACCGGAGCCGCCTGCCGCCCTCCCTCCCGCTTGGCGTGCTGGGGTCTGGAGCCACCCCTGATCCCCATTTTACAGATAGAAAAAGTGAGGTACAGATATTAAGGCTAGGATTTTCAAAAGAGCCTAACGGTGTGAGGCCTCCAATGTCCACTGAATTTCAATGCTCAACTTCAGTAGGCACCTTTCAAAAAAAAAAAAAAATCACAACCTAAGGGTATGTCTACACTACCAGCCGGATTGGTGGACAGCAACCGGTCCAGTGGGGATTCATTTATCGTGTCTAGTCTAGAGGCGATAAATCAACCCCTGAGCCCTCTCCTGTCAAGTCCTGTACAAGAGGCACAGGCAGAGTCGACAGGGGAATGGCAGCAGTCGACTCACCGTGGTGAAGACACCACAGTAAGTCGATCTAAGTACGTTGACTTCAGCTACGTTATTCATGTAGCTGAAAAGCTGCATAACTTAGATCGATTCCCCCACCCCCAGTGTAGACCAGGACCAAGACACTTGACAAGATCTCAGAACCAGTCAGCATCAGAACCAAAATAGGACTCAGGAGTTCAGACTACCAGTCCCATGCACCAAGCCATACTGCTTTAGTCATGACCTACTACACTGGGATGTTGTGTGACTTTCACACATGCTGAAAGCCTCCAAGATTCATGGATGAAAAGCTGTTGTGTGCAAGGCAGTTTTGTAACTGAGTTAGGGCAGTTACCATCAAGTTCCCAAGAATGCTTAAAGAGACGGACTTCTCCCTCGCAATATCTGCACTTTGAAGGATTGGAGTGAGAAGGAAAAACAAAACAAAACAAAAAACCAAACACACTCGTGTTAATCAATTTTTCAGAAAGATAAGAGGCAAAAAAAAGTGTAATGGTAAAAAGTCTCAGTACAGTGTTACATAGGGCTGGCCTTAAGCACAAGCAACAGCTTGGGATCCTGTGTACTCCAGAGATCATGAGCAGTGGCCCCATCTCCCCTACCCAACAGCAAGACCAGAAGGCAATGTGGTGGGTGGGAAGTCAACCCTCAGCCCCCCTTTTTTCTGGCAACGGAGGCATCATTCCTCCCAAACCCACTATCACAGAGTTTAGGACCCAAAGATTAGCACTTAAGAGTCTTATATTTACACAGCCCAAGAAAACTATTGTCATACAATAAACTATAGTACATAGTTAGTGGTGTTGCTCTGAAAAGCTATTTTTATTTAATCCAGGGATGAATTAGGTGACCTACAGCTATAGGTTTGTTCCTCTCTCATTAAAATAATTCTAAAACAGGGTATTAGTTGGCTAGATGGGACCAATTCCACCTCCTGTGTAACTCACCTGAAAGCCGAAAGCATCAGGACAAATTAAAGCTGCCTTTAATCCTTACAAATCTCAGTATCTTTTATCCTTTGTTGCTCCTGCCCCCAGTTATTATTCCTGATGGACAGACACCTGTTCATGCTGCCAATATTTCAGTGTCTTCCATCAGGAAAGAGATGAAAGTGACAAGAAGAGTAACATGCTAGTGACACAAGAAACTGATCTCTTGGGGTGTGATTTACTGTAGACAGCAGAAGCATAGACTTCCACTCCTGTTTTCCAATCAGTTAGTGGCGAGTTCAGATTACTTGTTGCTGCCACAATACAACTGAATAGGTTGAATAAATATCCATGTGTATCAACATGCATAAACTAGGCTCACTTGTACATAAATTAGGCAGAGTTATTATGCTAATTTAAATGGCATGACTATACCAAGTCTATGTTTGCAGTCTGCTATGATCCTCCAGGATAGCACTGTAAGCAAGTTGTTATATCTGAATATGATGACTTTATGCTGGCAATCTGCCACAGTTTCACAGGTAAGCATTGCAAATGAGCCATTATATATTCCCCCAAAGCAAACTATTAATAGAGAAGAATGGGTAAGGGGACTATTTAGAATTACTGTCACTCCACATTAACTCTGTTGGAAATTAATCTCCTATCTTTCTCCTGAGCAATAATAAATCTAAAAATAACTCTTCCCCTAAATCCCCAACCGTAAGTCCTATAAAACATGCAGAATCATCCAGGTCAGGCCATTATCCTGTATGACCCTTTCTACCTCCCTTTGTCTTCTAGGAGCTTGCGAACAGGAGCAGCAAAAAGGGGGAGCTTTGTGAGGGAGTTTTGAGGGGGCGTGCAGGAGGCAGATACACTTAACACACTAAATTTAGGCCAATTATCTCCCCTCCCTCCCCCCAAACCCTGCAAGAGTAAAAAATAATGGTACAGAGGGTGATTTAAGTGACAGGTTACATACCACAGCTAGTAGTTCTACAATTTCACGTTAGAGTTCCTTCAGAAATACCATCTGGTCTTGGTGATTTATTACTGTTTAACTTATCACTTTGTTCCGAAACCTTCTCCATTTACACCTCAATCTGGAATAGTTCCTCAGATCTGTCATCTAAAAAACTATGGCTCAAGTGTGGGGATCTCCACATTCAAAGAATTAGGGCTTGTCTACATTGGCAATTTACAGCACTGCAACTTTCTCGCTCAGGGGGGTGAAAAAACCCCCCGAGTACAGCAAGTTTCAGCGCTGTAAAGCGCCAGTATAGACAATGCCCCAGCACTAGGAGAGAGGCCCCTCGTGGAGGTGGGTTTGTTTATTTTTTTTTAGAGCTGCACTGCAACCACACAAGGCACGTTAAAGCTCTGCCGCAGCAGTGCTTTAGCGTTCCTAGTGTAGACTAGCCCTTAGTCTATTTAATCATGAATGGTATGGAGAAAGTGAATGGGGGAAGTGTTATTTATTCCTTCACATACTACAAGAACCAATGGTCGCCCACTGAAATTAATAGGCAGCAGGTTTAAAGCAGACATAAGGAAGTACTACTTCACACAATGTACAGTCAACCTGTGGAACTTGTTCCCACGGGTTGTTATGAAGGCCAAAAGTATAACTGGGTTAAAAAAAAAATTGATAAGCTCATGGAGGATAGGTCCATCACCGGCTATTAGCCAAGCTCATCAGGGATGCAACCTCATGCTGTGGGTGTCCTAAAACCTCCAACTGCCAGAAGCTACGACTGGACAACAGGAAGGATCACTAGAAACTGCCCTGTTCTGTTCATTCCCTCTGAAGCATCTGGCACTGGCCATTGTCAGACAGGATACAGGCTAGATTGGCCATTCTTGGTCTGACTAATGCTCTTTCTTATACTCTTTCTTATAGGCCACAATCCCACAAACACTTATGCATGTGAATAACTGTGTATGAGAGGTCCAACTAACTTTCTGTATCACTGAGCTCTTTCCTACGTGAGCAAAAACACCCCATCAAACTCCATTAAGCTACTCACACCTTTACCCCTTCAAACTATTTAATTGTTTATATCACAGCAGTGTCTAGAGGCCCCACCTGAGATCAGAGCCCTGTGGTTCAGGGTACGGTACAGATGCATATTAAGACAGTGACTGCTGCATATAGCTTACAATCTGAATAGACAAGACTAAGGATAGAAGGGGAAAACAGAGGAACAGAGATGTGACTTGCCCAGTGCCATATTGGATGTCAGTGGCTTCCCTCTTTAAAGTCTTACCTCTGCAGTGATGCCCACAAAACAATCATCTACTTGTTATGCAAAATCACGCTCATTTTCCTGTTACTTTGTCCTCCCCCGACGCCCCTTCCCTTCCTAGCCTGTTCCATCCATCATAAGTTATCATAAACTTAAGCTAGTGAGCCCCCGGGGGCAGAAACTATCCAGCACCTAGCACAGGAGGGCCCCAACATCTACAAGCTACTATAATCCTATCCACGTTTATGGTATATGGACCAAAGACCCTAGACTGTAAACTCTTGGGCAGGGCGTGTCTTTGTGTTTGTACAGCAGCTAGCACATTTGGGGCACTACCATAATGCAAATAAGTAGTAAATATTTCAGATTTGTCATCAAAACAGCTCACATAACATAGTGAAGTGTGATCAGCATAATGACAGAGGACTCTGCCCCTAGCAGTTAACACGCTAGAGATGGAAAGCCCTAAAAGCTCATTTAGTCCACCCTCCTACACCTACCCAGGAACATTCTTTACAGTATGGTCTGCCGTGCTTGGCCCAAGTTAAAGCCACTTTCCCATGGGAAAGAGCTCCCAAGACTAATCTCCAAGCTAAACATCAGTAATGCACTCAGTACAGTACAATAAATAAGACAGACAGTCTCAGCCTAAGATAATTTACAATCTAGTTTTCAGACCAAAAGAAGATGCCCTGGGAGCCCTAGAGCCAGGTGTGCAAGTTTCCCCCACCTCTTTTTGTATTATTTGCTCCTATAATTCTTTGGGATAGAAAAGCATATGGGCAACACAGAAGATGGTCTTTATCATTTATGAATAGTTATTATAGCAGCACCTAGAGGCCTCAATCAAGGCCCAGTTCTGCTAGACACTGTGCTCACAAAAAGTACAAAGACAGTTCCTGCCCTAAAGCCCTCACAGGCTCAGAGGAACCTAAGGAAGTTACGTGCATCCCTAATCTGGTTCGACAAAATGTAGGAAATGGACAAACCAAACCAACAGGTGGGGCAGGAAGCGGGGAGAAGCAGGGAAGAGGTAATGGCACTCCAGCTTTTACACAAGTCACAGTAGTTACAGTTCAACACATGCCTAGGACTGCTCTAAATCATGAAAGGATGGGTGCCATAGTGGGATGGGGAGGAAAGGAATCAAAAAGAGGTAGCAGGGTTGGCAAAGTGAAAAGGCTGAAAGAGCAACAGGATATGAAACAAAAAAACACAAAAGGTACATCCTAGGCAGAGCTGTGGAACCTACTACCAATAATCAGCCTGCTCCCCTTTGTTATTCCATAACTCTCTATTATACCCCCCCACACACTTCAGATCTCCCAGAACAATTCCTTCCCCACCACACCTATGTCTACACCCTGAACATGCTTTTACAGCTGAGCAGCAAGTGTAAATGCCAATTCTCCAGCTGCAAAGGGAAAGTCTGATAGTTAGCAGTACTCTACATTAACACCTTAACTCCCATCACTCCCCCAGCCTCACCCTGAAAGGACCAGGCTATATCACAGCAGCAGTTTGGGGGCACTTCAAGGATTTCATTTCCTCCCCTCTTTTGCTGTGTGGAATTAAATTCTGACACTGTTCCAGATACTAACTAATCAGCGAAGCTTAACCAAGTTTTGATCCTAATGAATTACTCAGTTGCCAACCAGTTTAAAAAAACAAAAACACAAAACAAAACAAAAACAAAACAAAACAAAAAACAGGGGGTAGGGTGTAACTAGCTAGCAAGTTATTTTAATTTATATAGCCCTTTCCATGATGACAACCTGGAGCACTGAATACAGGAAGATTTAAAATGTAAGGCCTTCTCTCACTCTATCCTGGATCCATTACCCTTATTAGCTCCTTCTTCCGATCCTATTACACTGCCCCTTCTGTCACAAGATTACACAAAGCATTCCACACACTTATTTTACAAACTTAACACCACACTGCAGACTAGTACACGACAGCACCAGAGACAGTGGGGGCCGTTCATGATTTTACTCATTGAAGTTGCCTGTCTATGTGAGCCAGAAACAATTCCAAGATAAACAAGCAGACAGTAGTGGGGGTAGCAGCATGTCAAAAAAGTGGCAGCTCACCACATAAGGTGGCAGTTTTCACAGACACAAACCCCAGGGCTCAGTCCTAGTGATTGCAACACAATCTGTTGCTGTTATTCAGCATATAAACAGATACCTTTAACTGTGTTCCTTTATTATTCCTTGAGCCCAAATATAGCAGGGGTGCCCACTGGCTCAGGGGTCCGTCTCCCTGAACAGATCAACTTGCAGGATTTGAGCATTACATTCTGAAGAACATTGTTTTTTAAATCAGGCAAAACTACTTTCTGAAGTGAAAGTGGGAATTCCAACCCAACTTTCAAGCCTCCTCTCTCTCATAAAAAAGGAAAAACAGGGCACTCACCCAATTTATTTTCTGCTTTGCAGGTCACCTTTAAAGGCATCCTATTTTTTTCCTGCGACTGTGTTCCTTTACATAAATGTTAGTCCCTCCCCATCCAGAGAATCGGCACTATAAAAAACACAGGACTCCACTGAAAACAAAGGTGATCAGAAAAATAAAAAACTGAACCAGCATATTTTGTGCGCGCTCATCTCCGGCGCAGCAACTAGCAGCAGTACAGTAGGATGCTGTTACCAAGACACCACTTCCTGGTCAACTTGGAACCAGGGTTAAAACCTGTAAAGCCATTATTAAATACAGCTAAATTTCTGTACAGTTTCCATTCCATAAAGAGTTATCAAAGGGGGTGATTTAGCTGAATGCTGTGTCCAATAGCACACTTTTTTTTTCAGGCCAAAAAAATGAAAAGCATATCTGATAGCTTACTAGCCTCAGAGGAACAGAGTACAGAATTCAGAAAGCACCTCCTTGATAGAGAATAAATATGGTTAACGGCATAGAAGACAACAGTTCAGCTCACATTTGGAATGGCTGTCAATGGGTATGAAAATCTCCGATAAAGCCATTTGAAAATAAATAACCACCACCACCACCACCAGCAGCAGCACTACTTGGTGTTTCACTAGATCCCCAGTGTGCTTTGGAAAAGCAGACAAATACAAGAGGTCACCATATCTTCTCATCTGGGTGTGGTGTTGTGCCTCAGTTCCCCCTCTTCAAGGACCACCTCAATAAAGATTCAAACACTGAATTTTACAACAGAGTGGCCTCTACTGGAGTTTCATTTATTATGAAACAACCCCTTGCGCTTGTACTTGGGCTTCTCCTGTCCTTTCAGACCTCTTACAGAGTCAATAGTCCTAAATGACACGCTGCAAAAGGGTCTGGAAAACACTATTTTGGGGCTTAACCTCACATCCCTAAGCCTGGACTCCTGCTAATCTTGCTCCTGCCCCAGTTCACCACAACCCCCTTTGGCTCTCCCAGAGCTCACACTAGACCTTTGGCCACTGCTCTTTCTCCAGGCAACTAGCCTGCTATTCTCAGTGGAAAGCTCCCACCCCAAGTCTCTCCTAGTCCCTGACCCCTCTCTCAGAATAAACCTAGAACATGGCTCTGTACAGTTTCCCCACACTTCATCACAAGAATATCTTTGCATTAAATGCAACCAGCTGTGGCCCTTCTACTGGCCTAAAGACTGAGTCTGTCCACCATTTTTCAGATTTCTCCAACGTCATGGGTCCACCAACCTCACGACAAAGTCCATGACCACAAAACTCCTCTTTCCTAGGTCTCATCTATCCTTAAAAGTTGGTTCAGATTAAGGCAGGATGTAAATTTAACGCACAAAGCTATATATATTTTATATACAAGCCCCTATACACATCGGGCCTGATCTTGCAAGATCCAATGCACAAAGTTCCCATCATTACTCGGTCCCCAAATACAGATTACTACCGAGAAATCCTGCCAGTTTCTGCAACAAGAATTTTAAGCTAATGGGTTCAAAATGAGAGTTGTATAACCTATGATTAATCTTTTAGCTGTTATTTTCATGTTTTATTTAAAAAAAAAAAATCTGTCCTCACAGAGCACTCTCTCTCTCTCTCTCTCTCTCTCTCATTAGAGCTGATATGAAAGCACATTCACAGCACCCAAATTACAAGAGCCCTAATCTAAAAAACCTGATATCAACAGCCTTTCCTCAGGCAGTTTCAGGCAATATAATTTGCATGGTTTAATTAATTGATGGTTTCAGCTTTCTCAGAAGCCTTTGATTTCCTGTACAGTCTCCTTTGTACAGAGACTGCAAATCCAGGGCAGGAAAGTCAGGCAGCCCTTCAGGAAGCAGAGTCAAGAAACACAAACTCCAGCCAGGGATTTCTAAAAATGGCTCTAGCTTCTGAAAGCAATAGGATATTCTTCATTCCTGTGCACAGATGTTTAACATGGATCTTAAGCTTAAAAAGATAGATCAAAAACCATCACTCCCTAAAGGCTATTTGTTGGCCTGTATGAAATAACATGATTGATCAGCTTCAGTTCCTAGAGGACAGATACCACATAAGAACAGCCATACTGGGTCAGAGCAAAGGTCCATCTAGCCCAGTATCCTGTCTTCCAACAGTGGGCTTCAGGTGCTTCAGAGAGGATGAACAGAATAGGTAAGCATCAAGTGATCCATCCCCTGTCACCCATTCCCAGCTTCTGGCAAACAGAGGCTAGGGACACCACCCCTACCCATCCTGGCTAATAATCACTGATGGATCTATCCTCCATGAACTTACCTAGTTTCACTACAATTGGCATTAAGTCACATCTTTTTGGTCAGCCTCAGCCCAAAAGGACAGGAACATAGGACCTGGTCCTACTCCCACTTAAGTCAATGACAAAAGTCCCACTGAACTATAATGGTGCAGATTTATGCCTGTAGTGGCTATTAAGGTTGAACCCTCTAAAAGAGGATTAATGTACATTAGCAGGGAGCAGCTTTGCACTTCTGCCCCTCATGCTGTACCATTTCTGAGCATGAAAGAAAGATTTTAGTCTCTAGACTTGTCAATCCAGCTTCAACATTAAGTTCACTATTAATATATATATTATTGCAAAATAAAGGATACACAATTAATATTTGTTTTTTTTAAAAACCTGTTGCTCCAAGCAGTTTATAAATATACAAATATGTACCCATCAGATATCACTTTTGGTCACCTGCAAGCCAGTTACATGTGGCTAAATCAGCCAACTGAGCCATGGAGTCCCTCAAGTGACAGTTTTAAAGGGTAGGAAATTGCATCCAATCAACAGTCATACTGAAAATGTGGGCTTTACCTCTCCTTCTTAGGCGTAACCCAATAGCCAGCTCAGGACTATGGACCCAGAGGGTAAGGTCATCCCTACTTCATGAAGGCAGAGTCTGCGTTTAAGATTTTCAAACCTGGTTGCCCAAAGTTAAGCCCCCAAATCCACATATAAGCTCCTAAAATAAACTGCTCCCACTGAAGTGCTAAAATACGGGATGTGGACCTGAGGTTGAAAAGGATCCTAAGAGGAGCAGGTAAGAACCCGTTGATCATCCTTCATGTAGGAACGAATGACACGGCTAGATTCTCGCTAGAGAGGATCAAGGGAGACTATGCCAGGTTGGGTAAGACGCTCAAGGAAATTGAGGCTCAGGTGATCTTCAGTGGGATTCTACCAGTCCCTAGGGAAGGGCACCAAAGGGGTGACAAGATCGTGACGATAAATAGTTGGCTGAGGGAGTGGTGTTACAAGGAGGGCTTTGGGATGTATGGGCACTGGGAGGCTTTCAGGGACAGAGAACTGTTCTCACGGGATGGGCTCCACCTAAGTAGGGAAGGAAGTAGAATTCTAGGAGGGAGGCTGGCTCATCTGATCAAAAGAGCTTTAATCTAGACATTGGGGGGGAGACGGTTGGGAGAGGTCCAGGTACTCTCCACGCCAAATTTATACATTGAGAGTGAGAACAACAGGATAACAACAGATATAGCCAGAGGGGGAGGGTTAGGTATAAGGAAGGGGGGGGCCGACAGGTCATACTGGTAGTACTGTGTCCCTACCAAGTTGGGTGAAAAGGGTGAGAGGAGCCAAACAGCAAAAATTAGGATGTTTGTTCACCAATGCGAGAAGCTTAGGTAACAAAAATGGAAGAACTGGAGCTCCTGGTCCGAGAATTGAAACCGGATATCGTAGGAATAACCGAAACATGGTGGAACGGTAGCCATGACTGGAGTACAGGTATGGAAGGGTATGTGCTGTTTAGGAAAGACCGAAACAAAGGTAAAGGTGGGGGAGTAGCATTGTATGTCAATAATGAGGTGAAATGTAACGAAATAACTAGCAATGCAATGGATAATACGGAGTCTGTTTGGGCAATGGTGACACTGGGGAAGAAAACTACTAGAGCGTCCCCTGGGATAGTGATTGGGGTGTGCTATAGACCGCCGGGATCTAGCCTGGATATGGATAGAGAGCTCTTTAATGTTTTTAAGGAGGTAAATACTAATAGGAACTGTATGATCATGGGAGACTAACTTCCCGGATATAGATTGGGAAACAAATGCTAGTAATAATAATAGGGCTCAGCTTTTCCTAGACGTGATAGCTGATGAATTCCTTCATCAAGTAGTTGCTGAACCGACGAGGGGGGATGCCATTTTAGATCTGATTTTGGTGAGTAACGAGGACCTTGTTGAGGAAATAGTTGTAGGGGACAACCTTGGCTCGAGTGATCATGAGCTAATTCGTTTCAAAATAAATGGAAGGATAAACAAAATTGCATCTGAGACTAAGGTTTATGATTTCAAAAGGGCTAACTTTACTAAATTAAGACGACTAGTTAGGGAAGTGGATTGGACTAACATATTTAGGGATCTAAAGGCGGAAGACGCCTGGGGTTACTTCAGATTGAAGTTGCAGGAGCTGTCAGAGGCCTGTATCCCGAGAAAGGGAAAACAGTTCGTAGGTAGCAGTTTTAGACCGAGCTGGATGAGCAAGCGTCTCAGAGGGGTGATTAAGAAAAAACAGAAAGCGTACAAGGACTGGAAAATGGGAGGGATCAGCAAAGAAACCTACCTTATTGAGGTCAGAGGGTGTAGGGAAGCAGTGAGAAAGGCAAAGAGCCGGGTGGAGATGGACCTAGCGAAGGGGATTAAAACCAATAGCAAAAGGTTTTTTAGCCATATAAATAGGAAGAAAACCAAGAAGGAAGAAGTGGGACCGCTTAAAACTTTAAACGGAGTGGAGATCAGGGATAATCTTGGCATGGCACAATATCTAAACGAATATTTTGCCTCGGTCTTTAATGAGGCTAATGAAGGGCTAAGGAATAGTGGTAGAGGGACTGATGGGAATGAAGATATGGGGGTAGACATTACGATATCTGAGGTGGAAGCCAAACTTGAACAGCTTAACGGAAGTAAATCAGGGGACCCAGATAATCTTCATCCTAGACTATTAAGGGAATTGGCAAGTGAAATTGCAAGCCCGTTAGCGATGATTTTTAATAAATCTCTAAACTCGGGGGTGGTACCGTTTGACTGGAGATTAGCTAATATAGTTCCTATATTCAAGAAGGGGAAAAAAAGTGACCCGGGTAACTACAGGCCTGTTAGTTTAACATCTGTAGTATGCAAAGTCATGGAAAAAATTTTAAAGGAGAGAGTGGTTACGGACCTTGAGGCCGATGGCAACTGGGACAAATTACAGCATGGTTTTACGAAAGGTAGATCGTGCCAAACCAACCTGATCTCCTTCTTTGAGAAAGTAACAGATTTTTTAGACAAGGGAAATGCGGTGGATCTAATATATCTTGATTTCAGTAAGGCGTTTGATACGGTACCGCATGAGGAATTACTGGTTAAATTGGAAAAGATGGGGATCGAAATGAAAATCCAGAGGTGGATAAGGAGCCGGTTAAAGGGGAGACTGCAGAGGGTCGTATTGAAGGGTGATCTGTCGGGTTGGAGGGGGGTTACCAGTGGAGTTCCTCAAGGTTCGGTTTTGGGTCCAATTTTATTTAATCTATTTATCGCTGACCTCGGAACCAAAAGTAGGAGTGGGCTGATAAAGTTTGCGGATGACACCAAGTTGGGAGGTATTGCCAATTCGGAAAAGGATCGGGATATCCTCCAGGGAGATTTGGATGACCTTGTAAACTGGAGTATTAGTAACAGGATGAAATTCAATAATGAGAAGTGTAAGGTTATGCATTTAGGGATGACTAACAAGAATTTTAGTTATAAGCTGGGGACGCACCAGTTGGAAGTAACGGAGGAGGAGAAGGACCTAGGAGTCCTGGTTGATCGTAGGATGACTATGAGTAGGCAATGTGATGTGGCCGTTAAAAAAGCTAATGCGGTCTTGGGATGCATTAGGCGAGGTATTTCTAGTAGAGATAAGGAGGTGCTAGTCCCGTTATATAAGGCGTTGGTGAGACCTCATTTGGAGTATTGTGTGCAGTTTTGGTCTCCCATGTTTAAGAAGGATGAATTCAAACTGGAACGGGTACAAAGAAGGGCCACTAGAATGATCCGAGGAATGGAAAGCCTGTCGTATGAAAGGAGACTTGCGGAGCTCGGTTTGTTTTCCTTAACCAAAAGAAGGATAAGAGGAGATATGATTGCACTCTTTAAATATATCAGAGGAATAAATACCAGGGAAGGAGAGGAATTATTTCAGCTCAGTGCTAATGTGGACATGAGGACGAACGGATATAAATTGTCAGTCAGGAAATTTAGGCTTGAAATTAGACGAAGGTTTCTAACCATCAGAGGAGTGCAATTCTGGAACAGCCTACCGAGGGAAACAGTGGGGGCGAAGGACCTCCATGACTTTAAGATTAAGCTGGATAAGTTTATGGAGGGGATGGTATGATAGGATAACGGGTTTAGTCAATAGGTCAATAACGTGCCACACTGGTAATTAGTACAAAGGGTCAATGTTGGGATATTGTTAGCCTTTTCCAGAGGGTCTGCCTGGAGAGTCTTGCCCACATGCTCGGGGTTCAGCTGATCGCCATATTTGGGGTCGGGAAGGAATTTTCCTCCAGGGTAAATTGGCAGTGGCCCTGGAGGTTTTTCGCCTTCCTCCGAAGCATGGGGCAGGGGTCGCTTGCTGGTGGATTATCTGCTACTTGAAGTCTTTAAATCATGATTTGGAGCATTCAACAGCAGAGTCAAGGGAGAGAATTAGTTCAGGAGTGGGTGGATCAGCTTATGTGGCCTGCATCTTGCAGGAGGTCAGACTAGATGATCATAATGGTCCCTTCTGATCTTGAATTCTATGATTCTAAGTCAATGAATCTCAACATTTCAATTCAGGACAAGATTGCTTTGGGTGCCTAACTTTAGATAAACAAGTATGAACACTTTGGCTCAAGTGACTTGCTCAAGACTACACAGAAAATCCATGAACAAGCTTGGAATAAGAATCCAGTCTGAGTGCTCGCCCAGTGCCTTAACCAAAAGGCCACCCCTTCCTTAGGAGCCCACATAACAACCCCCGGAATTCCACAGCACCTTTGGGCCACATTTTTACAGACAAGATATGATCATTTTGGCTTAGTTGTCAATATTTGTGCTGGTGGGTTGCTGCAGGGCACTGCAGGTTAAAACCAGTGGGACACATGTTGGTAGCAGTATCCCAGGAAGACTGGGCTTCACACAACTGGACAAGGAATAATGCTCAGCAGTCACTGGAATTCTGTAACCTTTGAATGCATAAAGTTATGTCCAAATATGTGGATTGAAGCAAGACCTGTCAAGGAATGGAAAAAATCTACCATAGAGATGTGGCTCCAGAGGTTGCATGGAGCAGTGGGTTTCCATTTTAATCCTCCTCCTCTTCCCTCATTATTAAGGAAAGCAGAGCACCAGGGGGACTTGGGGTCAGGGGCAGGCTACTAACCAGCAGAGAATCATAATAAGCAGTCTGTAAGCCTCAAAAGCCATGTCTGAGTATAAACCTGCATTGGTTTAGTTAAACCGGTGCAAAAAACCTCTGTGGACTTTTTTTTTTTTTTTAAATGACTTATTTTGGTTTAGCTTAGACCTGTTCCGGAGGAACTGCCCAATAGAGGTAGCTGTCCCCTGAACCAGATGGTATTCACTCAGGAGGTCTGAAGCACCTAGCAATGGGGGATATGACAGAGGTCTATCAAATCCATGAATGGGGCGTTGAAAGTGAAGTGTTATTTGCCCCTTCACATAACACAAGAAGTAGGGATCACCCAATAAAATTAATTGGCAGCAGGTTCAAAACAGATGAAGTAATTCTTCATGCAATGCATAGTCAACCTATGGAAGGCATTGCCTGGGGATGTTGTGAATGCCAAAAGTATAACTTGGTTCAAAAAAGAATGAGCTACGTTCATGGAGGACTGGCTACTAGCCAAGATGGTCAGCGATGCAATCGTATGGTCTGGGCATCCCTAAACCTCTGACTGCCAGAAGCTGGAACTGACAAGGGATGGCTCACTTGATAACTTCCCTGTTCTGTTCATTCCCTGTGAAGTATCTGGCACTGGTCACTGTTAGACAGGATATTGGGCTAGATGGATCACTGTCTGACTTACTGTGACACAAGCTCATTTATGGTTCATGACTCTGTTAGCAACTTGTCAGGTCTGACATACTCACTACACCTCACATATTGGTGTCATTTATTTAAAAGGCGGCATGTAATATACTGTTTGAAATCTAACAACACACTACTCCTTAATGTCACTGAAATATCTGTAACAACTCTGTAGGTGAAGTTACAGATGTTCACTGATTATGTCCTGGAAACTATAAACAAAGAAAGTTGGTGGAGAGGGGGGGATACCAGGTTTCTTTTATATAAAAAAGGGAAAAGAAAATATGGTGGCAGATGCCCTGTCCAGGAAATAGGGCTCTGATCTGCAGCCAGTGAATAACCCTCCTGCAGTTTTGTAATGGAGAGAGGAGGTGCAACTCTAACAGCATTCTACTGCCAGAGGGCAAGGGACTCACTGGTATCAGGTAATGAGATTCAGCTGGCCTAACCAATTCAGCAAGCACCAATGCACTATGGTTATAATCCGTAACTAAAGAGACGTCATGTAGTATGTCATAGAAAACTAACAACTCTGATTAATATTCTTGTGTGATTAAAAGGTATGGATATATGGTGGAATTATGACTAAAATGTGTTTAAGTCAAGCATGTCAGGGGAGCTGGTAAACAAGTCTGCTCCAGACAATGGAACGTTTATTTCCTTCTCTGGCCAGCCAGGTCATCAGGCAGGGACAATGAACATCCATTTACAGATTAGCAAGCTACCAAGCTAATAAGCAGGAAAGAGAAACTTCATCTGGGATATAAAACCAGGCAGTCTGAACCTCATGTGACAAGCAATTGAATCAACTGATTGTATACAATATTACTGTAATTATAAAAATATCAAGTGAGGGGGTCCTATGAAAGCTTATGACACTGGTGATACACCCATTTCACAATTATATTAAACACCATATGAGGAATTATGAATATACACTGATATTATGCTTTCCAGTCTGTGACCAAACAAAGAGAAACAGGCTTTCCCACAGACAGGAGGAAAGGCAACTACCTACCCAACTCTAATGAAATAAGCAGGGTGTGACCAGAAAGAATGAAAACTATTTACACAGAAATGAGCAATGGGATGGGAAGACCACAGGAAGAGAAGGATAGCATGAGGTGATCCTGCCTCTTGAAACAAGGCCATTGAACTTTGGAAGACAAACACGGTCAGAGGCCATCTTTGGCATCCATCACGAGACAGACACAAGGGGCTAAAGCTCTTATAAGTTGATAAAGATGGGTCCTTCAACCAAGGGGTGGGGAGTTGAAGTCTCTGTAAACTTAACATAGGTGAGAAACCTGCTTAGGCAAAGATCTTTCACCTAGGAAGAGAAGGGAAACCAACCACTTGTGCTTCTGTGGAAGATCCTGACAGAGAAGGTCAGCCATGGCTGAGAAGGAAGATTGGTGAAGATAACCATCTTGAACACAGCTTGCTCCTTGCCAGATTAAGTTTTAGACTTTTAGATGCATGTTTTCACTTTTGTTTACTTTGTAACCCTTTAACTTTATTCCTATTCCTTGGCATCACTTAACCTATGTCCTACTGGCAATAAATGTAATTTGTTTTATTTTTTATTACAAACCAACTCAGTGCTAGGTTTGAAGAGATGTATTTACCCTAGTTGGGTTAATAAGATTAATGTGTATTTGTCTCTTTAAAGGAGCAACAAACTTTATTTCTCTGACCTGTCTAGGAGAGAGCTAGACACATCACAGCACATGGTTTGGGGGAAATTCAGGGCTGGGAGTGTGTTGGAGTCACCCTGCTGGTTATAGCCAAGGCTGGTGGAAGCCAGAGTAGGGCTGCAGGGCTATAGATGGGCTGCTGGGCATGACCTGCATGCTTGGAAGGCTGGCTGTGAGTGTCCCAGGCTAAGAACTACAGCAGCAAAACATTGTCAGGCACCCAGGGTTGAGGTGAAGTGGTGACAATTCCTTACTGGTATGGACTGTACTCATAACACAGCAATTCCCAGTACGGCCATTCTTATGACAAACTTATTTTAGTTTAGCTTTTCTTTAGAGCAGCCAGACAGGAATTTGCACCAGTTTAAATTCACCCTTTTAGTTAAGCTGGTGCAACTTTATGTAAACAATGCCAAAGATGGCCATTCCTTTTGTGACCACTATTACCTGCAACCAAAGATTTCTTAAAAACACATTAGCAATGAAGGGGTTAAAGTACATTGCCAACTTTCTAGAAATCCAAGCAGGTATTTTAAATTCAGGATGATGGAGATTGTCTGCTCACCACCCATTCAGGCTGTCGTCAGCATCATTACAAGTAAGAGTCTTCCTCACCTCAGTCAGTGGGGCACTGCACAGTCTCTCTATACTGGGAACACAATAAAATACCAACCAGCCAAGTACAGTGGGGAAGAGAAAGACACTGCAGAAGCCACTATTAGCACTAGCTTACAGAAAGCCAAGTTCAGACTTGTCTGCACTTGTGTAGCTCGCACCTTTATAGCTACACAACTGTGTAACCCCCTAATGTAGATGCACTGCACTGGTGTAAAATGTAACATGCACTGGTGCAGCTCAGCCTGGGTTCAAACAAGGCTTGGTTGCACTGGTGCTAACCACTCTTTTCAGCAATGCAATACCTCTGCACTGGACATTTACTCTGGTGCAGTCATGTCAGTATAGCTTCTCTAGTTCAGAAAAGCTCAGCATAGACTAGTCCTCCTCATAGCAGATTCTACCACCCTTTAAAATACTATTAAGTTGGAGTAAGGTGGAGATTTGAGAATGTGGAAAAGTGTAGGGTCCTGCTAGCATTTTGGTAGAGTACTATTTACTTGGACATCAGAGATCCGCCGACACTTTGCAGAAAACCAGGGCATTTACTCATGTCCTTAACTAAAGTTTCCTTTCCCATTCCCTATTGTAGAGCATGTCCACCCAGCTGTCATCCTACACCCCAGAAGAGGTTCCCACAACAGTGGTCTTATATAAGACAATAAATAATGCTATTTTCAAATTCATAGACTTTCAAATCAGAAAGGACCTTTAGATCATCTAGTTCGGGGTAGGCAACCTATGGCACCGGTGCCGAAGGCGGCACGCGAGCTGATTTTCAGTGGCACTCACACTGCCCAGGTCCTGGCCACCGGTCCAGGGGGCTCTGCATTTTCACTTAATTTTAAATGAAGCTTCTAAAACATTTTGAAACCTTATTTACTTTACAATAGTTATTTACTAAACAATAGTTTAGTTATATATTATAGACTTATAGAAAGAGACCTTCTAAAAACATTAAAATGTATTAATTTAAGGTCGCACGTGCCAGTAAAGTGAATAAATGAAGACTTGGCACACCACTTATGAAAGGCTGCCGACCCCTGATCTAGTTAGGCTTACTGTATAACAATCCATGGGTTGAAATTCTATGTATTGAGGTGGATAATTTGGGTTTGAACAACACGTCTTCCAGAAAGGCAGTCTTTATCTCAAGAGCTCAAAACAGAGAATCACCATTTCCCTTGGTAGTTTGTTCCAGTGGTTAGTCATCCTCCTGTTAACAATGTGTGTCTTATTTCTAATTTGAGCCTAACTTTAACTTCCAGCTTAGCACTGGGCGCTCATGTTCGGGTGTTTGTCTACTATCACCGCTAAATCTTTTGCTGAGCCACTGTTTTTCGGTTTTTATATAGCACTGCTCATCCCCTTATTTCAAAATGCTTTACAAAAAAAGAATCATTTCATTTGACAGGGAAACAGACAAACAGATATTACGGGACTCTCCTGGGGTCACAGGAGCAGATGTAGGACTAGGACCCAAACTTCTACTGACTCCCCGTCTCCTGCCCTGTCCATTGGGCTATGCTGGTGGACAGTGTGTGGAAAGCTTTAGGGATGAAAGGTATAATGCTATTAAATGGGGACAATGACACGTCCACCCATGCATGTGCTTGCACATACACAGGAAGAGAACAGCATTCTGACTGGGACTGAAGAATTTTTCTGTATTGTGCTCTTTGGTGTATCTACAGTGAAGCTGTGACAAAGGAACAGAAATCTGTTTCTTCAGATCATCACATGATTCTGAATCAGTTGCTGCCCCAAACCTGGCTATTAGCCTCACAAAAGCCTTGCAAGAGGATGCATTTAATAAAGAATAGTAGCCGTTCTCTGCCTCGAATTAGGAGAGCACTTCAGAGTCACACTCGAATGAATGAATGAACATGATATGCGTGAGGCTCTTAAGTGGTATAACTGTTCTGCTAGCTGGATACATGATACCTCAAAGGCTGGCTTGCTCTTTAAAGAATCATTTGTGTTAATGTGTCAAGTTCATTAGAGTAATCAGCTACAATGCGGGTCAGAAAAATAGCCTGGCAAAAGAGGAGTTAGAGATTTAAATCTCTCAAAAACCTGAGCTTCAGGAGTGCTTTTCTGAATATCCTGTACACTTCACAAGGCTCAGTTAAACAGCAGTAAAATTTAGTGAATAGGACACTGTACTGGGAGTCAGGAGACCTATGTTCTTTTCCTGCCTCTGATCTGCTATATGATCTAAGTCAGAAGCACAATGAGGAACTGTTTCCCTCCCACCCGTTGTCTGTCTTGTCTAGTTAGATTATAAAGCCTCTGGGGTAGGGACTCTCTCACACTATGTGCACAAATAATAATCTACTAGGGAATAAAATTGTAGGGCATAGTCCAGCCTACATTGAAGTCAATGGTAAAGCTTCCATTGATTTCAAGGGTGCAGGATCAGGCAACTGCAGCAACTCTGCAACTCAGGATCAAATTGAATTTTGCTCACACAATCCTATGTAAAACCATAATAAAATTCTTTAGCCATGAGACAAAACCTTCTGATTTCTTCTCAATTTAGGGTATTTACAGTCAATAAAGATAGGGAACTGGCATGAATTGCCTGGAGCTTCTCTATTGTTGAAAGAACAAGGAGTACTTGTGGCACCTTAGAGACTAACACGTTTATTTCATGAGTGGCTGGGAGAAGCATTCATGTAACTCTGTTGAGTGTGTCCCTGCCTGTGGATGTCTATGTAATGGCAGTACCTGCCAGATGTTTGTGGCTTAATACAGCATCACTGTGTGAGGAGGATACCCCAGGTTGGCAGGACAGAGGGCTCAGTGGTCCCACAGTCCAGGCTGCACTCAGGGGACCCTGTCACAGTGCCATCTACCACCACACCGCAATAAGGAAAAAAACCCATTGTGGTGAAACCATCCACTAGGTCCTGTACATTGCCCATAGTCACTACCCTTCTTAGCAGAAGTCAATGCATGGCCCTACAAACTTGGATCACAACAGCTCCCACAGCGGATTTGCCAACTCCAAATTGATTCCCTGGTAGCAGTTTGGTTTTGCAAGCTTCCACAGTGCAATAGCCACTTGCATCTCCACTGTCAGAGCAGGACTCATTTTAGTGTTGCTGTGCTTCAGGACTGGGGAAAGCTCTTCACAAATTTCCTGGAAAGTGGCCTTCCGCATTCCAAGTTCTGCAGCCACTACTCGTCATCCCATATCTGCATAACAATGCGATCCCACCAGTCCCACCAGCTGTTTCCTGGAACAAGAAACGGTGCTCCATCGTGTTTAGCTGCTACTTGACTGCCAGCCGCAACGGGGAATTGTTCATTCTATGGCAGGGCTACTTGAAGGACATCACAATGGTACGCGCATCGGCTCATGTCTCGGCTCTGGAAATACTGCAGGATAAGGCGTGAGGTGTCTAGTGTCCACAACAAGTGTGCACAGCTAAGCAGGGTCCATGATTCTCGGGCTATGGCATGTGCACCGCTAAGCCAGGCTTTTGAATAAAGGGGCAAAAAAGTATGGATTGTTTTCCCTTGACATCAGGATAGGGAGGGAGGGAGAGGCTAGCTGCTCTGTTGGATAGCTACCCACAGTGTACTACTCTCTGCACTGATGCAAGCACTGCTAGCGAGGATGCACTCCACAGACACAATGAGCATCGTGTGGACACGCTGAACCGACTTAATTACTGCAGCAGCTGGATGTTAACTTATATTAAGTCAACTTAACTTTGTAGTATAAACATGCCCTAAGGGGAAAAACAAACAGTTCAAGGGAGCTGGCGGTTTTTCAAAAGAGACAGTACTAAGGGCACAAGAGCACTGAAAAGGAAAGATAGGAAGTATGGCAAGAGATTACCATGGCTTGACCAGGAGATCTTCAATGATCTGAAACTTAAAAAGAGTCCTACAAAAAGTGGAAACAGACCTCAACTCTATTATCCCTCTGCAAATTTGTGTACACAGAGTCAATCCCGTACCTCTCTCCAAAAGTGCAAAGTTTCAAAAAGTTCAATGAATAGAAGATTGTTGGGGTGGAACAGATCTGGAAAAGGAGAAGTCTGAAGATAAATTTGAAGCAAGGGATATATGCTTGTTTTGTTAAAATATTATAGGTTTGCTGTTGAAGAAAAAATCCAGAATACTTAACGTTTCAGTTAAATAAAACAATTTAAATCTCTGTCTGGTGATGTTCTCCTCCTAATACAGTATGGCAAGAAAATCCTGCAAATATTAATGATTAACCTGTTGAATTGGAGATATTTATGAAGTCATTGGGAGGTGAACTATCTGCTTCAATTACCTTTGGTAAATGAAATACCCAAACAATCATTCATTTTCTGATACAGATGTAAAACTAATCTGAAAAGGTTTCAAAATTAATCACTGTTTCAAAATGTATAGTATGTACCTTCTAAAACTGAAACCTACATCTATCTCTGAGTTATGAAGAATATGTATTCAGGTTATAACAACCAACAAGAATGCACTTTTATGTACAAAACCACAATAAAAATCAAGTCTTCCTTACTTGGGATTTAAATCACGATTTAAATCAAATCCACCCGGGGTAGAGCAGTAAGAAAGAATAATATGGGACAGCAGAGATTAAAATAGTTTGAAGCTGGACGATCTCACTGCACCAGCCAATCTGGAGGGGGGGGGGGCAGGCACAGAGTGGTGTTCCTCCAAGCCAAGAGAGGAGACCCACCTTCTTGCCACTCAGGGGGACTGACAAGAGAGCTCTGGCACAGCAGTGGACCCTTCCCAAACAACAGACTCAGCACCGGTGCTGAAAACATATCTTCAGATCTCCTGTTGTGGGTTTCTTTTATATTCTAATCTCATCCCTCAGCCACTCACCCAGAGTCCACACCACACCACACTTCTGTAACCAACATCCATCTTTCTCCTTCCCCCTTTCCTTCTCCCCACTGGCTCCATCCTCCCTTCTTGGTTACCCTCACCCCTCAACAGTTCCCACTAGCTCTACTTGCTCCTCTTTCCCTCTCCATCCTGATCTCTACCCTCGTACTCCCCAGCACAAGTCTAAGTGCAGCGGGCCCCAAGTGCCAGGAGAAAACCACTCTCTCATTCTGGCCCCATGCCTTTCACCTGAACCACCTGTGGCAAGGAGTTCTGCTCAAGAATTGGACTTTTTAGCCACTTGAGACACTGTAGCATGACACATAGTAACGGAATTGTTTTGGTGCTTACACCATCATTCTTTGATATGGACATCTCGAAGATACAGCCTTTTCTATCCAGGCAGCTGAAGAAAATCAGCATCACAATTACTGTAACATCTGTCTCTCTGGGGACCTTAACAAATGCATTGAATATCGAGAGATTGACTCCCGCCTCCAATGAACCCATGATGCCAGTCTCCACTACTCACCTGTTACATTTTCAGACTCGTATTATAATATATGGAGATATACCTATCTCATAGAACTGGAAGGTCAGAAGTCAAAGGTCACAGAGTTCAGCCTCCTGCCTTCACTAGCAGGACCAACTACTGATTTTGCCCCTGATCCCGCTAAGTGGCCCACTCAAGGATTGAACTCACAACCCTAGTTTAGCAGGCCAATGCTCAAACCATGAGCTATCCCTCCCCCCATAGACTTTAAGGTCAGAAGGGACCATTGTGATCTTCTAGTCTGACCTCCTGCACAACACAGGCTACAGAAAGTCACCCACCCACTCCTGTAACAAACCCCTGACCTATGTCTGATCTACTGAAGTTCTCAACTTGTGGTTTAAAGACTTCAAGGTGCATAGAATCCTCCAGCAAGTGACCCGTGCCCCATGCTGCAGAGGAAGGCGAAAACCCCCCAGGTCCTCTGCCAATCTGCCCTGGAGGAAAATTCCTTCCCAACCCCAAATATGGTGATCAGCGAAACCCTGAGCACGTAGGCAACACTCACCAGCCATAGACCCAGGAAAGAATTCTCTGTATTAACTCAGATCCCACCCTATCTAGCGGTCCCATCACAGGCCATTGGGCATATTTACTGTTAATAGTCAAAGATCAATTAATTGCCAGAATTAGGCTCTCCCGTCATACCATCCCTTCCATAAACTTATCAAGCTTAGTCTTGAAGCCAGATATGTCTTTTACCTCTACTGCTCCCCTTGGAAGGCTGTTCCAGAACTTCACTCCTCTGATGGTTTGAAACCTTCATCTAATTTCAAGTCTAAACTTCCTGATGGCCAGTTTATATCCATTTGTTCTCGTGTCCACATTGGTACTGAGCTTAAATAATTCCTCTCCCTCCCTGGTATTTATCCCTCTGATATATTTATAGAGAGCAATCATATCTCCCCTCAGCCTTCTTTTGGTTAGGCTAAACAAGCCAAGCTCTTTGAGTCTCCTTTCATATGACAGGTTTTCCATTCCAAACATACACCTTTGTGCTTTCTCCCATGCTACCTCTTTTGCTTAAGAAGAATTCTCCCTGTAAACATCCACAAAGCAACCACATTATCCTCTTTCAAATCTCCTTAAATCTTTGCTGTAACGCCTACAAATAATGTGACAACTGTTAGGCTGCTGCTGGTGTGCTGAGGCCACTCCCCATCATCATGCTGGCTAACTGTCTCATTTCCCTCTTTACTGCACCTTCTGTATCATTCTATTATTATTTCATATTATAACTGGAAGGGACCCCGAAAGGTCATTGAGTCCAGCCTCCTGCCTTCACTAGCAAAACCAAGCACTGATTTTGTCCCAGATCCCTAAGTGGCCCCCTCAAGGGTTGAACTCACAACCCTGGGTTTAGCAGGCCAATGCTCAAACCACTGAGCTATCCCTCCCTCCACCCATATAGCACCTAGCACAATCAGATCCTAGTGCATGAATGGAGCTGCTAAATTGGGGTGGGCAACCTATGGCTCACGAGCTGTTTTAATCTGGTCCACAGTTCCCGCTAGGGAGCAGGGGCGGGGGCTGGACCATGCGGCTCAGCCCTGCTCTGGCGCTCCAGCCGAAGCTGGGTCGGGGGCAGCACATGCGGCTCCCAGAAGCTGCGGCATGTCCCCACTCTGGCTCCTACATGCTCCAATGACCCCCTCTGGCGCTCCAATGGGAGCTGCAGGGGTGGTGCCTGCAGATGGAACAGCATGCAGAGTTGTCTAGCCACGCCTCCACGTAGGAACCGGAGAAGGAACATGCCACTGCTTCCGGAAGCCATTTGAGGTAAGCGCCACTCGGAGTCTGCACCCCAGATCCTGCACTCCTGAGCC
Source organism: Mauremys mutica (assembly GCF_020497125.1). NCBI lineage: Eukaryota > Metazoa > Chordata > Testudines > Geoemydidae > Mauremys > Mauremys mutica. The sequence continues at coordinate 135,393,228 of NC_059076.1, read as the reverse complement.
TTCCCCCATGCCCCAACCCTCTGTCCCAGCCATGATTCCGCTCCTACACCCCAAACGCCTCATCCCCACCCCAGAGCCCACACCCTCAGCTGGAACCTGCACCCCTTCCTGCACTGCTACCCCAGCCCTGATCCCCCTCGGTCCCCAGCCCAGAGCACCCTCCTACACCCCAAACGCCTCATGTCCAGCCCCACCCCAGAGCCCACATCCCAACCCCAATTCCGTGACCATTCATGGCCCGCCATACAATTTCTATTCCTGATGTGGCCCTCGGGATAAAAAGATTGCCCACCCTGTGCTAGATGCTATGGTGGCGATAATGCATCCATTACTTGTTGAAGAAATACCAAAGGTTTCTTCATTCCTGTTTGCAGTAGGAGATGTACACTCCAGCTTCACAACATGGAAGCTGTGGTATAGCTGAGAAAGTCATATTTGGCAGGGTCTGGAAAGCTGTTTACCAAGGAAGAGCCACAACCTATGTGGTGGAGGGAGGGTCAAGAGAGCTAATTATATAAAGGCACCACAGGGTGGGTTTCTCCCCAGTACATCCCAATCTTGTCATAGAAGAATCACTTTGAACAAAGGAACAGTGTGCTTTGTGCTTGGTCTTGTAATGTCTTTATGAAAATATTAGTGAAAGGGGCTGAGCATACAAACTGCAATGATTGCTTGGTGGAAAAAAAAAGAAGAGGAAGAAACCTACAATGGATGCTTGTTTGCATTGTAATTGCCTATCTGGATCATTTAATTAACTATATTTTAGTGGGCTCAGGAGAGAGAGTAGCTAGAGTCTCAGGGTTCTTCAAACCTCTTTCCAGGAGCAGGTGTTAGTCAGACTAGTGCAAGAGGGATGGAGAGAATCCTGGAGGTTAGAGAGAGAAAAGACCTATTAGATCATCCAATCCATCCTGCTGCCAGTACAGATGGTCCCCTCTAATCTATGATGTTTTGTCCAGCATAGATTTTTTAAGTATCTAAAACAATAGAGTTTCCACCACCTTCCTTTGAGAGACCATTCAACAGCCTAACAAGTCTCCCTGTCAACAGCCATTTTTCCAGAGAGTCACCCCGCAGATTCGCCTGTATCCTTCTCACAATGAGATGTTCGTCTGAATGCAGTACCTGAATGCACGGAGTTAAACAGTCATCCCAGAGCCATACAGAGAGGAATGTCCACTTCCCTATCAGAGGACAAGGTGGCAGATGCATACAGCCCAAAACTGTATTGGCCTGTTATGCTGGGAATTGGGTGAAATCTCGCTGAGGTTGATGGGCATAACAGACACCCTTCATTTACAGCTCCTGTTGGAATACAATAGCTAAAACAGGAACCATCACTCAAAACACATGCAAGGTTTTGTGTACAAAGACACAGCCAGAAACACCACAGAAGCAGACAGAGAAGACATGAGAAAGCCAAGGAAACCCAGAAAAGCACACGTAGCAGGACCCTGAGAGAAAATGAAGAGGGTGCTTTCTGGGTAGAATGCTGGAATATCAGACACGGAAACTATCTCCTGTTTGATTTCTATTGTGTTCAGGGAAACAGGGTCTGTGTATATTCTTTGTAAATAAATAGGACTGCATTTAAGAAGTACATGACTATCATCAATTTCTCCTAACAGAAACAGTCTACAAGACCCTGAATACCAGCTTACCACTTCGGTTATAATGGGGTAACACTAGCATAAACAGTGGGATCCAGTTTCCCAAGGAGAGAAATTAAGAGCTGGTATTTCTGTTGAACCAAGACTGAATACTGGAGGTGCTCACAAATCAAAAACAGCCAAAAAGGAATCAAACACAAGACCAAAAGGAATTGACAACAACATGACCTAAAACAGCAGATGGAGGCTTCACAAAAAATAATTTAAGTAAAATCTGGAGGTTTTTGAGAAAAGGCTGTGAGGTTACATGCAGGCAGAGTTGAAAACTGACTGAGCAGCAACTATAGAGTGTGTCCAGGCAGATTAGGAAGTCCAGCTGCAACACTCCCAACTTGGAATGGCATAAGGTACGATAAGGTGACCAGCAACTCACCTGTCAGAGACCAGGTTTTCCACAAAAGAAAGAGACTCCAAGAGCTTTGGTCAACTTGGATGACAGATATGAGCTGCAGCAAGTACTTAAGGAACTGAAATGTCACCTTAAGAAGGAAGTGGTTCACAAACCACAGTGGAAGTCAGCCACCTGGACGTAGAACTGAGCAAGCCAAAGGACTTAGGTAAGACCAAACATTTGCAACACTTTTCTACCCAGTTTGTAATCACAGATGTCCACAGGGGAGAGATCAGGCTGTCTCAGCTCAAATAATGCAAAACTGCAGTATTTTTGACTGAGGGGGAAGAAAAAAAAATACTCCCTGAGGTGAATATTTAGTTCAGTTCAGTTCAGCATCATAGCTGAAATGAATGGTTGGAACGGTGGACAGAAAGGAAGGTTTTTAGCAGCCAACTTGAGTGGTACAGCTCTGATGGCACACCAGAACTTCCCTCCAGAAAAGAGAGAGAGTTATCCAGACCTGGACCAAGCCCTTAATATGCACTTTGCGCTAGCTACAATCTGAGCCAGTCAGGGCACAGCTAAGAGCTAGAAGTAGAGGGAAAGAAGAAACCACACATGAACTGACAGAGGATCAGAGGAGACTTGGGTTCCTGGCATATCCAGACACTAATGAGGACTTCCAGGATAAAATGGTAATAGATCAATTTATAGAGGCTCAGCTGGAACTGGACTTGAAGATCAAGAAGGCCAAAAGACATTTCAAAGAACTGTGGAATTTGCCATGGAAATTGAATCTTTCCTTGCAACTGTTCAACAAAAGAGGAATCAGGCATTAGTGAGGAAGCTGACTGCCACAAGCCCTGTAAGTATAGCTCTTTACCTAATATGTACGACAGAAAAAGGGAATTCTAACATGGTTCATAACATTTTTGTAAGAATCAGAGGGATAAATTTGTTTTTAAAACAAGAAAAATGGCATATCACGCAAAAAAAACCACAACCCAAAAACCTAAGGAGAGCAGTTCAGTTAAATGCTGAAACTGAAAAAGATTGGCCATAAAAAGGACGACTCAAATATAAGGTAGGCCAGGACAGAAAGCCACAAGCGTATAGCAAAAGCCCCTCAAGTTCAGAAAACAGAAAGGAGGGGTGAAGGGAGGGGGCGGGGAGATGACACACTAAGCTGAAGGGACATAGCTTGGGAGGTCCAAGGATCAGACGAGCACAGTTTTTGGCTCAAGCACAACAGTTATTAGACCAGACATGCTAAATAGGCTAAGTAACAGGGGATCCAAAACTGAACCATTTAAGCTGAGACTGGGAGAGTTGTGACAGTAATGATCTCCCCTTTAGGAGGGAATGGACAGTCTGTTCTAGATAGCAGATTTCCTGGAAACAACAGACTTGCTCAGTGAAGCCCTGAAGAAAGTACCCGCCCGGGTGGCTGGAAAGTAACCTGGCAAGAAAAGGAAAAGCTCCAATGAGATTTGGAAGAGAGTAAAATCAATTTGGGTTGGTGATGTGAAAATGTCTTGACAGAATGACACACTATGTAAGTAGTTAAGCTTGTATTTGTTATTTGCAAGTTATTTCTTTTCTTTGTTTGAGATGTCTGACTCCCTGTATGACTATTTTGGACTCAGATGATGGGCAAAGCTGAGATGTGGGTAATACTTGTCCTTTATTCAGGATAAAGGTTAGAAACAGTTACACCCCTTTTGGAGTAAGAGATTGAACAGGACCCATTACTCAAATGCACAAGCCACGTGCAAGGCTGGTCAGAAACCAACTATGTGGGTGGAGGGATTTGGCTGGGTATTGTTTTGATGCAGCTGGAAGGGCATGTGCGCACACATGCATGTATATCCATGCAGAGCCAGCCAAAAACACTACAGAAGCCGACAGAGAAGATGGCAGAAAAAACCAAGGACAGCCAGAGAAGCACTTGTAGTGTGTCCCTGAGAGAAAGCTAAGAGAGCTCTCTGAGCAGAGTGATGGCTGGAAAAAGGGGTTTGGAATACTGAGTAAGGAAACTATCTCCTGCTTGAGTCCTACTCTGTTTAGGGAAATAGGACGGTGTGTACTTTCTTTGTAAATGAACAGGACTGCATATGAGCAACACCTGACCTCATCAATTTAGCCTAACAGAAACTAGACCCCCAATGCCCATATCAAAAGGAGTAATAGGCCCTTTACCCCGCCATATCATTCTGTAGACTCCTCTTCACTATTGCCTCCAAGTCTCTGTCAGTACTCTGCCTCCCCCGGAATGCTGCATTTCTGATTACTTTTCCTCAAAAGTATTTGTTTGGATTTTTCCAAGCTGCAGCTCACTGTTATTTCCAGTTTCTCTAAAACCACCATGGAGCTTGTCATCTCCCAATCACTTTGCAAAGAAACTTTGTGGTTATCCCCATTTTATAGATGGGGAAACTGTGACATAGAAAGTGAAATGACTTGCCTAAGATGACCCAGCAGGCTAGGGGAAGAGCTGGCAATGGAATCCAGGTCTCCCATAGCCATTAGAACATAGGGGCCGTAGTTTTCATGTCCCTTTCCATTCTCACTAGCTAGGTATTTGCACGGCCATCATCACTATAATACCAGAGTTTCTCCCAATTTCATTAAACAAACCACTCCTCTCCCCCTACCTCCCAGGCTATTTAAAGATTGGGATTTTTACCCCATTCATGGAGTTAACTATGTGTGAGCTTTGTGGCATTCGTAACTCCAAATTCAGTATGATCCATGAATCTCTTTTACAGTCTGTTTATTAACAACCATGTTAAATAAGCCTGCACCTAACACTAAGGCTACAGGCACCTCACCGGACACCTCCCTCAAAGCTGATAAAATGCAGCCTAGCATTACTCTTTGTATACAGTCCTTCAGGAGGTTTTTAAGCTCATCAAGTCTCTCTCCTTAGCAATCTGAATTCATTTTGACTGCAGTTTTTGGTGAGATGCTGTCAAATGTTTTCCTGAAATCCATACACAGTACCTACTGTGCTTTCTCCGCCCACATGAATTTAATAACTCTGCCAAAAAGAATCATTGGAATTTGTTTCAAACTTTTTTTCTTAAAGCCTGTGCTAGTTAATAGTCAAGGTTCCATTTTCTCTTAGGTACCTAGTGATTTTTCCCCAACAGGAGGGAATACTGCTCTTCTCTATCACTGCATAAATCTCAGTTTAACAGGTTTTAATTTGTGGGTTCTCTTTTCAGCCTTTATTTTCTGAATATAAAAAGCTTGCACCTTTTTCACCACTTCTCTGGTATCCTCTCTGTTGGCCTCTGGAAACCCCACACAGACAAGCAATACAACATGGTTATTTGGTACAGCATCTGTTATACAAGATGCATTACAAAATGCTTTAAACAATCACAGAGGGAAAGCAAACTTAAAGCACTACAGGCCATGGGAGGAGGTTTAATAATAAAAGAAAAACACCATCTAACACTTATGTAGCAGATCTCAAAGCGCTTTACAAAAGGCAGCCAATATCATTTATCCCCATTTTACCGATGGGGAAATGGAGACACAGAGAGGTTAAGTGATTTTCCTAAGGGCACCCAGCAGGCCAGTAGCAGCTGGCAATAAAACCCAGGTCTGGGTCACAGTCCTGAGCTCTTTCCACTAGGTCAGACTGCCTCCCTGTAAGGCAAGAATCAATAAGGTGGAGAGATATTAGGAAAACTGTTCCAGCTGCAGCAGAAGGCTGTTGCAGGCACAGCATAGTTAGTAAAAAGAGGCAGAAAGGACTGAAGAGCTAAATGAACTGAGGGAACAGGGATAGGAGCAGGTAGAGACCAGGGCCTACACAGCTCTCACTTGCACCCATTTTATATTGGTGTAAACTCCAGTGACATGAGTTAAGTTACTCCTTATTTACACTGGTTTTCTGGAGATCAGTCAGGTCTAAGATTCACAGGACAAGCTGAGCCAAGTCTATAGATATATAATTTTAAAAGGCAAAGGAAGGCAGTCATGGGACTGGTTTTGGAAATTAATACAAAGCCAGTGGACTTTATTGGGGGGGGGCCAAGGGGGAGCATAAAGATGATACACTTATGATCTCAAGGATGTTCACTTGCCCCTCTGGTCTAACTTGTTGCTAGCTGAAAAACCCTTGCTGACAGTGTCAACAGAAACACCAAAAGGTCTGAATGGGATATGGACACTGAACTCACTTATTTGTGTGGATAGTCCATCCAGCCTAGTGTTGAGGCTTATTGGCAAAGGGTAGTAAGATAAGCTTAGCAGTAGCAATCATTTTCCCCTCTAATTTTTTAGATCCGTGTGCGGAATGAATAGTGTTATGTGCACCAATACGGAGGTGATGTGTGGCGGGGGTGGAGCCCACGGGTTCGGAGTGTGGGAGGGGGTTCACTGCTGGGGCAGAGGGGGTGAAGGCTCTGTCTGGGGGTGCAGGAGGGAGGGTTGGGGTGGGGCCATGGATGAGGGGTTCAGGGTGCAGGGCTGGAGCAGAGGATTGGAGTGGGGGAGGGGTGAAGGCTCTGGGATGGGGCGCCAGAGGGCGGCTCCAGGGTGCAGCCTGCCCCAGGGCTATGGATGGAAGAAAGAGACAGACTCCCCCCATCCTCTCTTGCCACAGCAACTCAGAGCTGGGGGAGAGAGAGAGGCGCCTCTCCCAGGCCGCAGGAGCTCCAGCTGGGCCGGGGGAGGGGCACCTCTCCCTGGCTGCAGCAGCTTCGGTGGGGTGGAGAGGGGCTGGGCTGGGGGCACCTCTCCCCACCTGTGCAGCTCTTGATAGCCTGCTGTGCAACTGCGCAGCTTAGAGGAAATTTAGGTAGCAGTAGGGCCTAGAGGCCCAAATTGAGATCATGGCCCCGTTGTATTAGGCACTGTACAGACATAGTAAGAGTCCCTGTGCCAAAAAGCTAACAATATAAAATAGATAAGACAGAGGGTGAGTAAAGGTATCATTTCCAGTTTGCAGATTTGGAACTGGGTCACAGATATATATTCAGGGACTTGCCCAAGATCACACAAAATGACTATGGCAAAGCTGCAGATCTCCCAAGTCCCAACCAGGGTGGATAACACAGAATATTTAAAAACAAATAAATAAAATATGTTTTAAATAAAAATCTGCTTTTTAAATTTAGCACAGAGTCCTGTGGCACCTTATAGACTAACAGACATATTGGAGCATGAGCTTTCGTGGGTGAATACCCACTTCATCGGATGCACCCACGAAAGCTCATGCTCCAATACGTCTGTTAGTCTATAAAGGTGCCACAGATGCTTTTACAGATCCAGACTAACACGGCTACCCCTCTGATACTTTTTAAATTTAGTAATTTTTTTTTAAATAAACCCACTGAAAATTAAATTTGAAATTGACCACCTGTGTTAAGGACTAAAATGTATAATCATTTAAATTGTAGCTATGTAATAATCATAACAGGAATTAAAGGATGGAGGGGTAAGGAACTGATAGCAGAAACACAAGAGACCTACAGGCATAGATCTAGAACAGCTCAAGCAGTTAGCATAAGGCCTTATAGCCTGAGTATGAGTATGAGTATGAGTAATTGCTCAATAACTTAGTATAAGTTAGTAAACTAACAGAGACCTTAAAAGTCACAAGATGTGACACGGCTTTGTTTATTATTTTGTAATAATCACAAGTGTAGTAAACTGCTGATAGGTAATATCAAAAAGGAAGTTTGTACCAGTTTAGGGTATTTTTGGAGGGGGACATCAGCAGATGCCTAACAAGTAATCACAGTAATCCAACTGATGTATATGTTAATGAGTTTAGCCTACCTAATGTACTAACCTATAGGGTAAGGACAACCCCACATCAGGAGGGTGAGGAAGTTAAGGTATGGTAAAGGAAGGAAAAGGTATGCATACATACCCATGAAGAACACTGAGGCCTATAAAACAGCTGTTCTCAGCTACAACCACTGGAGTTCATCATCAGCATGCCAGAGTCAGACTAGGATCTGTCTCAACCATAAGAGTATGTCTACACTATCCGCCAGATCGGCGGGGATCGATTTATCGCGTCTAGTCTAGATGCGATAAATCGACCCCGAGCCCTCCCCTGTCGACTCCTGTACTCCAGTGCCGCGAGAGGTGCAGGCAGAGTCGACAGGGGAGCGGTGGCAGTCGACTCACTATGGTGAAGACACCACAGTAAGTCGATCTAAGTACGTCAACTTCAGCTATGTAATTCACATAGCTAAAGTTGTGTAACTTAGATCAATTTCCTTCCCCCTTCCCCCCCCCGGAATAGACCAGGGCTTAAACTCTCCTCCCTAAGGACAGAGTGACTATGCTGGTGGCTCTGACAGTCTTATACTATCTCACTTTACTTGTTTAGATTGATTTGCTTATTGGACTAATTGTAATAATAAAAACTTTTACAGTTACCGGAGGTCTTCCCCTAGCATTAGTAGTGTTGTCCTTGCCATGCCCCACAGGGTCACAAAAGCAGTAACTCTGATAATACTGGAACTGATCTTGGAATGAGAATTTATCAAATTAATAACCAGGCAACAAAATTAAATACAAAATATAATATTAAGCAGTACATGTTTGCTGCCAACTTTTGAAGAAAGTCAGACTATGAACAGGTGGAAGTCCCTGGCTAAGCACCTGGAACCAGAGTTTAAGTGCTAAACCAGCAGCAGCCTCTTCTGCAGGTGCAGAGAGAATATTTTCTTCATTTAAATTTAGTTCAGTGACTTGCTCATTCAAAGTTAAGAAACCAATTTGAAGTTGAAAGTGTAGAAAAGTCTATTTTCCTCTTCCAGTCTAGGTGTGACAGGATGAGATCTACTAGTTCTAAAATCTTGAAGGACATTATGACCAGAAACAATCAATTTAATTCACTCTCTATAGCTATTTCCTTTGTTTATTAAATCAGTTTTAAATGCAAAACATGTTTGATAAACTTCTCTTATGTATCCCAAACATTAAATTAAAAATTACAATTCTTTTTATGCATTTTACATTGAATTTTAATTTCCATTTGTTGAGATGAGTTCCTGTCTGCATCCTGTAAAACTTGCCCATACCAGTATTGCCCTGGCCTCTTCTTTTGTCATTCAGTGTTGTACGCATTCTAAACCAATATGCATTTCCTCACCTTTTGGGGGAGAAGCCAGACTTTAAGGCACCTGCTCCCCTACATGGTGTTAACTTCGCTTGTGCCAATCAGAAACAAACACAAACAGGTTTTGGGCCCCGTCCCCTATGACACTTCTATGATGTCATAGTGGGTACTTTATGGCCTGCCTGCCATGTGCAGGCAGGGAGAGGAAAAAGAAAAACGAATCCTGTGTATACCCGTGTATCCTGTGTATACCCGTAACCGAGCCTGATCACCTCGAAGCCTCTCTCTCAGCTCACGTGTTTCAAACAGAGCTTCTACGTTTGCCGGTCGTTATGCGTTGGTTTGTATTTGTAAGTATCAGTTATTACTAAATGCTGCATCTTTGTTTATAAATATTGTTAGTAGATATTTTAGTCATTGTGTGTTTCAAGTTTCATTAACTCTATTAGCTAATCATACACTGCTCCCTTACCCCTTGTAATTATCCCCAATAAAACTTTTAAATTGATTAAGTTTAGTGTGTGTGTGTGTGTGTCTGCAGTTTGCATCGTGACCCACACTCTCCTTGCATCCCTTACCAATATAGTCTGTTGCCACGTGCAGCCTGGTAAATAACAGGCCTGCATTTTCTTTCGCCCCTGCGAGTCCGTGGCAATCTACATGGCGTCACGAACAGGATGCAAGGAAGTTGGGCCATGCCCGTGGCACACTGCAGACTGCGCAGATGATGAAACTGAACAGTTCCAACATTTGCAGTTTCACCTTTTTACTAGCCAAAATTCGACCAATCCAAAAATAGAATGGATCTGTTCCCTTGGCTCGGGCAAAACTCTAAAAGGCTATACTGTGCCTTTAACCCTGGCAGATACTCTGAGGATGTTTCCACCGTCCTGTTTAGCATGATATGCAAGGCCCTTGATCTGTGCTCTGTCCTCCACGGGGGCACAATGTTTGCAGCTAAACAGGCAGCCCCAGGCTCTCCTAAAGATGATAATGAGGAGAAGACAGAAAAGGTAGAGCCCATCACTACCCCCCCCCAAGTCCCTCTCAGAAAATTTTGCCACCCCCATATGAAGCTCCTAAAACTCCTCTGTATCCAGCTCTGCCAACAGCCCCAGAATTTACTGAATCTAAAACTGTAGCAGAAGCTTTGCCTATTGCGATAACTAACCTTGATGGAGTTAATCTTTCTTGGCTCAGGTCTCTGTACCTTCCTAGGTTGCTCTTCACCCACCCCCCCTTCCCCTCCTCCGCCTCTCCTCACTTCAGCTCTCTCTTTTTGTTTTAAAAATTAAAAGCTATAGTTTTTACAGAAACCTCCAAAAAATAAAGCAATTGAAAACGGAACAAAACAAGAAACAAAAAGAAAACAAGGTAAAAACTTTAAATCCAGTAAATTAATTATTTTAACCCTCCAGGAATGCAACAGCTGGAATTACTCCTAACTTTCTTGAAGATATGGTTGCCAAGCAACAGAAGTGCACTCTCTGCTTCTTATCCTAACCACTAACTAATATTTGAAACATGGGCTTTTCTTATTTCCATATAGCAGAGTTTTAAAATAATGTTAAATATAAAATAATGCAAAATTCCTTGTTACAGAATTAATACAATACATTTGGCAAATACTAATATATTTTTATCAAATTTATGCTACAAGTTTTAAATAAGGTAATAATTTATTTATTCAAATGTTTAACCCTTTTACTTTTTATTTTTGGTTGTGTTATTTTGTATAAATATGAATAGAATTTTGGCGCCATTTGTTTTTAATTGTAAGTTTGTCCTGTATGTCATGTGTGTGTGTCGTGTCTATGTTGTGTGTGTCACGCAAACTAGAGTTTGACGTAAATTGCTAGAAAGAAAGAAATGCATTATTTACAATTTTCTAACATAAAAATGTAAAAATTAAGAACCTGAATAAATGTAAGTAAGCTATATAATTGCTTACCTACATATAGATATGGCCTATCCTCCTGGTTTGCAAAAAGAAGCACCAAATTTAGTGTAACAGTTATATGTAGTTGAAAATGAACATGTTTCAATGATTACCAACCAGTGAGAATCAACTGTTAAGAAACTAAGTACCACCAACACAAAAAAGAATTAAAATGAATTATTTAAATCAAGGTTCCCTGCTTGTTGATTTAAATCTTGTTTAAAACTGGTGATTTAAATCACTTTAAAATCAATCCACCCTGCCTCAACACAGTGAATTACCACAGACCATCCCTCCTCTCTCAGGGAAAGATTATGAACCCCCTTTGGGACTATCATGTGAATCACCACTCACCAATGGGAATAAGAAGTTCATGATTTGGTCCAGAGAGGCGAAGGATGGTTTTATGGCTACCTAGACTTAATCTTGCAGTATCACTGCCAATGATGTGTGTTCTGAGAATTAACAACTTCAGCACAACACCATTCATGAACTTCATGAAAGATTTTGCTTAAAAGCAAAAGCCAAGCTAAAAAGAATGATTTAAAAATTCAAATAAAGAGATTTTAAAAACAAGCAACTACAGAAAACACATCTGTGGTGCGAGGAGGCGGCATTAAGTTAACATGTTTGGTCACAGAAATGAGACGGAAGAGACTTGTGAAGTCATCCAGACTACCACCGGATGCATGATTTGTCCGCAAAGGACACATTTCCAAGCCCTGAACCCAGGAAACTTAGAACATATCACAAAAAAGGAGAAACTTTTTTCAAAACTAACCAGCAAGTTATTATTTTCCTGAAACTGGCAATACAGCATGAAATGCTATGCTCCAGAGCTGGAAAGTCATAAGGCCTTCAATGCTGCAAGGTTTATTTACTAATAAAAAGTCTGATCCCCAGCAAAATGGCTACACTTCCTCTCCTTTGTGCCCCCACTCCTTAGATAAAAGTCTGGAGAGACTGCAGTGTTTATATGAAACATAAATCAATTAAACCTGGTATTTAACAGTTTAATTTTAAATGGGTTCTAAAAAAGTAGTAAGAAAAATACATTTTAACCTCATATCATCTATAAAGATCAGGACTCTGAAAACCTAACGTTCTCTCCAATAAATTTTATGGCACAGAAGGCTAAATTTGACAGATCCACAAACAACAGTATGGGCAGAATCCTGCAGAGATCCCATTAATTCTCCTAAGTTTTAACTACTGCCACAGGACAAAGCTTTTTTTTTAAATGCTTTCCCAGCTGTGCTCTTAAAGCAAGAACAGTGAAAGCAAATTAATGCTCAGAAAGTACATTCCTCTTGCAACTCTGAGTTTTGCAGATCACATCTATTTTATGAGCAGACTCACTTCACAAAAAAAAGTAGATTTTGTATTGTGTGTGTGCATGTTTAGCATTCTGCATACACTCTGCCCTGGATTAGCACTATACACATTTTGATTCACAGGGAGCTGAATGGGGGAGGGACAAAGTATAATAACCCACAGGCACATGGATTTTTTTTTTTTAAACACTACTTTCCAAAACACTTCTCAAAATGGAATTTCTTTGAATCAAACATATGATGCGTTTTCTCCACCTGCCAGAGCCTCAGTGATTGAAGAAAGCAATTGCTACAGATGGATGCTCCTCTGAACATGTGCACTGAAAATGGTTTTAACACTAGGGTAAAAATGTAGTCACGCAGCTACATTTTAGAGGTGGACTAAAGCTCACGCATGTAAATTCAGACTCTCAAAGGGTGCAGGGCTTCAGTGGGAGCCCATCTGTTACAGTTCACAATAGCAATGACTTGTTGCTCTGCAAGGTTTCAAATGAACTTGGATCACTCAGTCACTCCAGAGGTCTCTGTTACACTGACCAACACACTTAAGAGATTTGGGCAACCAATTCCCAATCTCTGTTCAGAAAAATTTGGGAAAAAAAAAGTCTTGGCCTTGAACTTTTGTTGCCAGAGGTAAAGAGCATGTTTGACGGACACTTTACATGACAGCATTGTTGTAGTGCCCCAAAAGCCATTTCTGCCACTATTTGCACTTTCTCTGCAGAAAATTAGGGTAAGAATTTCATTTGAGTTCCACATCCAGAAAGGTAATACTAGGTGGAACGAGTCCTCAAGAAAAATAATACCTCTGATTTTGATCCGTTGAGGCCCCATGTGGCCCTGGACCTCCAACATGAGCTCAACTCATCTCTTTGTATCTGAGCACTGGTGATGAATCCTGGTCAAATGCCACCTGACGCATGTTGTGCATACACTAAGAGGACAACCACATGGCTAACTCTCTAACTGTGGCAGCATTTCACCCCTACCAGAAGCCTAAGCTGGCATTTGTTTGATTTCCTATAACTGACTTGGCACTCTTTTGCAGCAGGGACAGGATTCCCTAACTATGCCTGCTATTTGGCCATTCCTCCTCTTCCCCAGCTGTTTGTGAGGTAGGATTTCAAGAGTGCTTTATCCCTTGAGCTATTAGTGTTACTGCGTATGTCCTCAGGGCACTATATGCCAGAGGAAGCACTATGGGATAGCTGCCCATATTTACTCAAAATGCATTGTGTACACAGTTAGGTAGCATGGTAGATGCAGATGCATAAACCCGGTTCAGCCAGGTTTGTGAAGCTTAAGGGCTGGGTTGTGGACAACTCAAAAAGCATCTCTCGTAACTAGGTCAGAGGGAGTGTGGCATGACCTTTTTTTTTTCAAATGTTGTGCCTGTATTGCAGTCAGGGCTTTAGGCCTGAGAATTTAAGCATAGTAAAAAGTTTAGTTTCATACAACAGCAACAGAAGCATTGCCATGATTAAAAATAATAACTCTTCATTTGGAGCTGAAGTTTCACATGGCAGTACCTGGAACACAAACACTAGGGTATTGTGCTAATACAGGAGAGCCAGAAACTAAAACTGAAAACTGGCTGTTTGTTTTCCAAGCAGAATGTGAAGCAAAAGGCAAAAACAATCAACAAAAATTTACACCTGGTAAAGAGCTAATCACGTTTTCCAATGTTTTAATCATTTTAAGCTTTAATGGAGACAAGGGTATTTCCCCCCTCTTCAAGTATATAGTTTAAGAGGAACTTGTTATGAAGTAGCAGCAGAAGAGAGAAATTAATAATATTAGGGAAGTGGGATAGATGTTTTCATGACCTAGCAAACATGACACTGGCCTGGGACTCAGGAGACCTGGGCTAATTTATGCTCTGGGTTACGCCCACACTACCACCCTAATGGGTGTTGCAGCAAAACATGGCCCTGTGCCATTTTCATGATCACTCTGTCTACTGAACAACTACATTCCAGTTCTAAAATAAGAACACGAAAATGATTGTCAACAGGCACAGTAACAGCCCCACCCTACCTACACGTCTATAAAAATACTGAAGTGTGCGTAATTGCAAGCATGTCAGACACAGGGATACAAGAAAAGTCACAGCACTTGACACAGGAGTAGACCATATGGGCCAAGCACATTAAAAAAAAGTTTGAGGGGGTTGGGTGATCTTAACCTTTTGTTTCCTGACCTATGAAAGGCTGCCATAGTTAGGATACTGTACACATATAGGATTTAGAGTTAGAGGTTTGCTGCCAGCATGTTTTGTTTGCCATAATATTTTCCCCATCACACTCTAAATTATCCACTCTCCAAACCAAACTTACTCAACTGCCTGTTAGGAATTCTGGGTAGTGTTGTTTCACAAGTATTTCCTGTCCTAAACACTATGGGGCAGACAGCTTACTCTGCTTTGATGTCAATAGATTTACTCCAGATTTACACTCATGAAACAAGGCAGAATTTGGCCCTGTGTCCATTTATTCCTATATTACAATAGTAATATCCCTGCAAGTTAAAACAACTTTCAGAAATCACTCAACAGGAGGCACAAATCTCTATTGAGATTAAATAACCTACTATGCTTTCCAGTTACAGATCATTCAAGCCACTATCTCATGCAGGGTTTAATCCAGGGGAATTTTAATTTTAAATCTAATAAACCCAGAACCCAGAAAACTTCTAGCAGGGAGATTAAATGCAGCATTATCTAAATCCATAATCCATGAACTCTTGAACATGCAGCAGTTTATAAAAAGATTTTCCCCCTTCCCCCCAGATGGGGGTATTTTGCTTGCAACAAAACAATTCTATGAGAAATTCCATCTGTCTAGATAAACAGGTTATAATATTACAAGTCTGTCTCAGCAAATAATATTTACAAGACCTTCAGTTTGCTCCTAGTGATCAAAATAAACATTACAAATTTTTACAAGTTCTCCCTTTATAAAGACAGGGGAGCAGGGGTGAGTTTGCCACAGTGCAACTGTTGCAGCTAGAATCTCCAGCTAACAAGGGCAGCAGCAACAGCTTCTAATTCAAAGTGCCTCTCCCCCAACTGTAATGTGCAATGAGAGCAATAAGAATAGAGTGCATCTCTCAGGCTATGGCTACGCTGGCACTTTACAGCGCTGCAACTTTCTCACTCGGGGAGTGAAAAAACGCCCCCCTGAGCGCAGCAAGTTACAGCCCTGTAAAGCACCAGTGTAAACAGTGCCCCAGCACTGTAAACTAATCCCCTCGTGGAGGTGGAGTACCTGCAGTGCTGGGAGAGCTCTCCCCCAGCACTGGCACCGCGACCACACTCGCACTTCAAAGTGCTGCTGCAGGAGTGCTCCCGTGGCAGCGCTTTGAAATTTTGAGTGTAGCCATGGCCTCAGACTCAAACCCAGACTCAAGGCTCAAGGGAATGAAGACCAAATGGTTACAGTTTGAGGCTGGGGACGTGGCCGTCTGGGGCAGAGAAACAACAAGACCCAGTGATGCCTCCAACTTTAAAATGTTAAGGGTCAATCCTGTTTTTGGCATAGTTTACCCCTTTCCCATCCTTACCACCACCTCTATTTTCATTGCTAGGCACACAGATGTGGAAGCAACATCTCTAGTTTCACAAAGAGGAAGCAGTATTTTCTAATAGTTAGATCAGGCATGTTGAGACTTCGGTGTTCCGTCTCCAGCTCTCCCACTAACATCACTGACACATCTTGGACAAGTCACTTATGGCCTTCAAGTTGCAGAAAACAAGACTTTCAACTAGAAACAAGGATGCTCTGTCCCTTCACCCCTCTGTGAATGCATATGATCTTATTTAAAATTATATATATTTGTACACTATAGCTCAGACAAGTCACTCAAAGTATATTGGAACCTCTGTGCAATGCTATTTCACCAACACAGTATCCTCTCAATACAAGCACAGTCCTAAAGTCCTTACTTAGCCAAAACTCTGAAGTCAGTGGAGCACTCCTTGGCCTTATTCACACTAGTTATGCAAGTGCACAGAAAAAAGAACCTGCTGCACACAGACTGGCAGGAGTGATCCTTAGTGGTCACTTGTCGATCTTCACAATGCACAGGCCTCCTGATGAAACTGCCTCATCTAAAGAGTCAATAATTGACCATGGCTCCTAGTGTTCCATCTTATCTCTGCTTCCCTACACTTAGGGCTTGGCTACACTTACAGATTTGCAGCACTGCAGCAGGGTGTGAAAACACACCCTCTCCAGCGCTGCAAATTGCGGCGCTGCAAAGCGCCAGTGTGGTCAAAGCCCCAGCGCTGGGCTCCCAGCGCTGTCCGTTATTCCCCACAGGGAGGTGGAGTACAGACAGCGCTGGGAGAGCTCTCTCCCAGCGCTGGCGCTTTGACTACACTTAGCACTTCAAAGCGCTGCCGCGGCAGCGCTTTGAAGCGCTAAGTGTAGCCACAGCCTTAGCAAGACAAACAGCTAAAGATGGCTGTACATCCATACCCATTTCTGCCACTACCTTGCATGGGCTGACTTATAAGTCACCATGAAAGAGTCCCACACTCCTTGCATTTGTAAAATAACTGCCACTGCATTCCCCACCAGGGCAAGGGGCCTTGCAAGAATTTTTCTAAAACACCACTTTATCTGAAAGCTGTTCTTGAAAGTTATTCAAGTGTGCCAAACTAAGCTAACAATTTTATTATTGTACAAAACCGAAATGCAGCCCAGGCTTTGAGGGGGCCTGGATGAAAGGCCAGGGGAGAAACAACGTGGGTGTAGGAACAACGGAGAAAATAAACAGTTTGCTCCAAGTCTCATTTCAATGATTTTTGTTTGTTCTGAATTCTAAAGCCAGGGCTTCTGTCTTCAATTCAAACCTGAGCTGCTTAGGCTGACAGAGCAGGGTGATGCCCTACCCCCCCATCTCACCCTGCAAAAAAATACACTTTCCAGGAAAAGTGGGTAGCCCAGGACATTAGTACAGACACAGCACCTTTCCCTTCTGGCTCACCAGCAACATGAACTAGGTGACCAGGACAGCTTTATCTCCTTGTGCCGTCAGATCCCAAGAACAAGCACTGGTTGGCAACTGAACTCAAGAGGCCAAGGACCGAATGGACCATAGCAATTGAGCTTCCCTCTGCCCTCCCCCCAGTCAGGGAGGGGAGACACTAACAGGGCAGCATGGAGGAAGCTTACCTGTAGCTTCCAGTCCTATGGATAAACTGAAATCCTTTGGTATTTCAATCTGGCATCTTTCACCAGCACTTAACACTTAATTCTAAAGATCACTGTTTAATATTTATATTAAAGTAATGCCCAGTGAGCCCAATAAGTGCCCCACTGTAGAGCGCTGAAGCAGGATTGGGATCCTACAGGTCTTGTGCTGCCACGTACTTTTGTTGAGGGTGGGTAAAAAAAACAAAACAACAGACTGTGGTAATTTGCAGGACTTTTTTTTTTAAATAAAGGTTTTAATACTTAAATTTAAGTGAGGATAGAAAGATTTGATGTTTATTATAACAGGAGTTGAAGTATTTTGTTTTACATGGTTTAAGTAAGATTTGTTTTATTCTTTTAGTGGTAAAAATTGTCTGAATTCCATTTATATGTATAAAATACATTAATCAGCAGTGTTTTGTTTTGTTTTAAAGTAGCATGGGGAAAATCTCTCTCTACGGGGATATAAGGTTTTTCTGGGTTGCAGCAGGATAAAAGAGCAAGAAAATGTGGAAGCAGGAGGGAGTGGGTATTGCAGGGCAAGATGGGAGTAGGATTAAAAAAAAATAGTCCTGCACGGGGCTCGACCCCCCACTGTACGAGGTGCTGTACACATAACCGAAACAGTCCCGGCCCCCAAAGAGTTTAGAATCTAAGAAAATATGGGGGGGGGGAAGAGAATCAAATGGATTAATTTTAAGACGTTATAAAACAGAAGTGCTGCTCTTAGATTTTCACTCATGAAATATCGGCCCATTTTCAGTTACAGAACTAAACTTGAATACAATCAGAGAAGAACAAAGGGCTATTCAACCTTGATGTAAAACAGGTGCAACTCTGGAGTTCAATGAAGTTGCACCAATTACACACCAACACTCAGCACAATCTGTATTTGACAGAACACTGTACACAGAGGAGTTTGCAGGGGACAGTAAGATGGTTGGCAGTTGCCAAATGGCCTTCTGGGAAGAATTTTCTTCACAAGGTTTAATTGTCAGGAAGCATTAAAATCAGTCAGGATTCAGATATAAAAGGGTTTTATACAAACAAGAAGGGAAGGGGAAAAACCCTCACTCAGGCTTGTCTGCGTTACACTGGTGCAACAGTAGCAAAGGTGGTGAGTACACCTCTCCTGGGATTACCAAATGTTTTAATTTTCCTACCATCTAACCCAGGTCAGAGCTGGCCTAGATAAATAGTTAAAATGCTAGCAGCCAATCCATACTACCATTCCTCTCACTGATGGTAGCAAAAATGACCCTTATTTGGAATGCTCACTTCAGTCTTCACCAGAAAAATCATTTCATGTGTGATGGGTTTTACCCACACGCCAGTTGAGAGGTGTGCAAAATGCTGGTCCTTCTGTTATGTACAGAGTCAGTTTTACCACTTTTACTTCCATTACGATGCCTAGACATCCAACCAAAATCAGAGCTACAGCTAGTCAGAAAGGAGTCCCCCTCCCCCACTTTCAACTTCTCAGCCAAAAGCCAAAATAGATAGATTAAAACATGTGCTGTGGTGGGAGTTATTGTTCAGGTGATTTACACTATCATTCTTCTCTATGGGCCGGGCTCTCTACCTAGACCACATCCCCCATGATGCACCACTTACTCCTCTCTTAAGTGGAGGAAATGCACCATAGGAGTCTGTAGCAGGGTGGTCACCCTGCTCCGGTGTGGAAGGGGTTAAAAACAGCCCTGGGAAAGGGCTGCCCTGGGTAGCCAATCAGGAGCGGGCTTGAGGCAGCCAATGAGGGCCAGGCTGAGAGTACAAGACGGCCTAAAGGAGGAGATGAGTTGGAGTCTCTCTCTAGCTTTGGAGAGAGATGGACTGAGCTTTCTGAAGGAGTGAAGGTCACCTCGGACAAAGCAGTGCTGGGGAAGGGGCAGGCTGAGCTGGGGAGCTCAGGCCTGGCGACCTCCCAGGCCGAAGCCTGGCAGGAAGGCCTACAGAGGTACTGGAGCTTCATGGGAATAGGAAGAGGCAGCTGGTCCAACCCTGTTGCCAGTGATGAGTGGCCATTACAGACTGCAGTATGCCCCAGTGAGAGGGGGCTAGATGATGACTGGCAGTAGCCACTGAGGGTATAGAGGGTTGGGGGTTCCCCTGGGAGGGGAGACCCAGAGTGTGGGGGTACTGCTGGTGCAGAACCCAGAGGTAAAGGGACACTGGGGTCTGGGAGGAACACGGGGGCCTGAGGCAGGTGAGCCACTGGCCTGCAGAGGGCATGCCAAAGCAGAAAAAGAGCTAATTCCCAGGACGACCAGCAGGAGGTGCCGCATCAGTGAGTCTCAATCTTGCTACAGAGTCCCTGGCCATGATGTATCATGGGCTACATAGTGCATCCAGAGAGCTCAGCTCATGAAGGAGAACAACAGCATAAGGCACACAAACTATAACTACCATAAGTTGCTACAGCACTAATTTAAAATCAAGATGTTTCAAGGTTTCCCCAAAGATTGAATTTTCCCCACAAAAAGTTCCCCACAGAAAGCAAGTGTCTTTTACTAAAAAAGAAAAACCAGTTTTTCATATAAAAACCGTTTAGATGGAAACATTTCTACCAGCCCTAATCAAGGCCAAACCAAGAAGGGTTGGGCAGGAAGCCTTTGAACAAACAAGTTACTCTGACACTTCAGTTGTTCACCATCTACCCACTGGTTCAAATCATGACCTACATGTAGTATAAGCAGCAAAACTACAGAAAGGTTTCAGGAAAGACAAATTGTGATGGACCTGAAGATCACATATGTAAACTTGGTACTGGACTGCTAGGAGAAGAGCCTCAGCACATAATGGCATTTCAGTAGGTTTAATAAGACTCCATTTCTTACAGAATTGCTAATGAAAATTCTGCAGAATACCATATCTGCCTGTTTGTGAACAATGAACCTGATTTCTCTAAATAAAACAATGGTTTAATATTATTTATACACAAAGTGACCATGTGTCTGGTTTTGGCCAGAACAGTCCCCTTTTTAAGCCCTGTCCCGGGTGTCCCGATTATGGCAAACCTAGGCATTTGTCCCACTGCTCTTGCCAACTGATCATCAGCAGTAAATCTGTCTTAACTGTTTCCATACTGTTTCAAAGGTTCAGCCAGGTTCATTCTACATAAAATCAGTTATTAGCAGAGACTATGAAATTTCTTAATGTTGTTAGGACTTTAACACCAGATGCATATTTAATCATAACAATTTTCAATCACTTAATACACATTTTAAGGTTATGCATCATAGGACAGAAGTTTCCACTCCTCTTCAGAGACTTGCTTACACTGAACTTTACTGAAGCATGCAGCATGTATGCAGTACTGTTGGCAAGGAACCAAACTGAGGTGACTCAACTCACAGTGAAGTCAATGAGAGCTTTTATGCTGAACGTCAAAGGGCGATGGATCTGACTAAAAGCAGAGATCTCTCTCTACAAAGCCAAATCTGTAGCCTGGTTACATACAAGAAATAAAATCTGGACAATTTAGAATGACTCCACAAGGGAAACAGAGTGTAAAAAGGAGGGACAAGTTAGTCATGTGACAAATCCTGATTAGGGCTGTGTAAAACATAACAATGCAAAATATAAAAACAGCCATACTGGATCAGACCAAAGGTCCATCTAGCCCAGTATCCTGTCCTCCGACAGTGCCAATGGCAGGTGCCCCACAAGGAATGATCCATCCCGTCACCCGTTCCCAGCTTCTGGCAAACAGGCTAGGGACACCATCACTATCCATCCTGGCTCATAGCCATTGACGGATCTATCATTCATGAATTCTTTTTTGAATCCTGTAATATAGTCTTGGCCTTCACAACATCCCCTGGCAAGGCATTCCACAGGTTGACTGTGCACTGTGTGAAGAAATACTTAATTTGGTTTGTTTTAAACCTGCTGCCTATAAATTTCACTTGGTGACCCCTAGTTCTTACGTTATAAGGAGGAGTAAACAACACCACTTCCTTATTTACTTTCTCCCCACCACTCATGATTTTATAGACCTCTATCATGTCCTTCCCCCCTTAGTTGTCTCTTTTCCAAGCTGAAAAGTCCCAGTCTTATTAATCTCTCCCCTTATGGAAGCTGTTCCACAGTCCTAATAATTCTTGTTGCCCTTTTCTGAACCTTTTCCAATTCCAGTATATCTTTTTTGAGATGGAGTGACCACATCTGCATACAGTATTCAAGACGTGGGTGTACCACAGATTTATAGAGAGGCAACATGATATTTTCTTATTATCTATCCCTTTCTTAATGATTCCCAACATAGTTAGTTTTTTTGACTGCAGCTGCACACTGAGTGGATGTTTCCAGAGAACTATCCGCAATGACTCCAAGATTTCTTTCTTGAACGTTAACAGCTAGTATAGACCCCATCATTATATATATATATATTTATATTTATATATATTTATATATATATATATATATATATTTATATATATTTATATTTATATATATTTATATATATATATATATATTTGGGTGGGATGATGTTTTCCAATGTGCATTACTTTTCATTTATCAACATTGAATACATACATATATGCAAGGCATACCTGGTTTAGGTTTGCAGCAAACTATTCACTCTGACCATGTCTGATAAAAGATTCATAGTTTCCTATGTAAAATTGGGCCAATTTATGCTTTTACATCAAAATAATTCAAAAGGTTGCAGTGTCAACAGAACCCAGGTGAAATTTAAGAGTTTCAGTTTGGGTGAGACGGTGAAGGTAAAGGTGAATCTGCACAGATAAAAGGCAATAAAAATTTTGTACTATCCCCTGCTCCGACACAAATTGCCAGGTTTCCCACAGAGCTCATCCTACTACTTTAAGATCTCAATCCTGGTATCAGCCCATTCAACAGTGAAGCACGGTTTCTTCAGACAAGGGAAGAACTCTTGGGGTAGGGAATGCGTTTGGAAGCTCCCCCTAAACTACTTGGGAAGCTAGGGGAAAAGAAATCAAGTTGGTGCAAACTCCCTTCAATACTGTGCTGGTGTCTGATTCATTCACATGCTGAACAATGCCTTGTAGTGCCACCAATTCCTGGAAAAGTTGTTTTTTCCCCGGCCAGACCAACCCCTGACCAGTCAAATTTATCCTGGAATAAGCAGATGTAGAGCCATTGAAGCCAATGGTCCTTAGGCTTACAATTACACACACACGCGCGCCTGGGGGACTACACCAGGGGCAGGCAAACTTTTTGGCCTAAGGGCTGCATTGGATTTCGGAAATTGTATGGAGGACTGGTTAGGGGAGGTGGTGAGGGCTGGGCCACGACCCCATATCTGCCCCCTCCCCCCGGACTCCTGCCCCATCCAACCCCCCGTTCCTTGACGGTCCCCCAGGACCCCTCTCCATCTACATACCCACACTCCCTGTCCCCTGACCGCCCCTGGACCCCCGCAGCCCCATCCAACCCCTCCTCTCATTCCTGACAGACACCCCCCACCCCAGGACCCCTGCCCCATCCAACCCCCCCTTTTCCCTGTCCCTGACTGCCCCCACCCTATCCAACCCCCCCCGTTCCTGACTGCCCCCATTCAACCCTCATATTCCCCCTCCCCTGACCGCCCCAACCTCTATCCACACCCCCACCCCCTGACCACCATCCTGAACTCCCTTGTCCTCTATCCAACCCCCACCCCCTGCTCCATGCCCCTTTACCGTGCTGCCTGGAGGACCAGTGGCTGGCAGTGCTACAGCCACGCCGCCCGGCTGGAGCCAGGCCACACTGCCACTGCTGCCGCCACCACTCAGCACAGAGCACTGGGTCAGGCCAGGCTAGGCTAGGCTATGCAGCTGCGCTGCCCCAGGAGCTCACAGCCCTGCCGCCCAGAGCATAGTGTCGGCAGTGGAGTGAGCGAACTGAGGCTGCAGAGGAAGGGCTGGAGAATAGCCTCCCAGGCCAGGAGCTCAGGGGCTGGGCCGGACGGTTGGCCTGCGGGCTGTAGTTGCCCATACCTAGACTACACATAGCTGAAGACTCCATCGGAGAGATACAAACACACTGACATCCTCTATCTTCAGGGCAGCTTCCATGCATGCATAGGCAGTACAAGTTTCCCATCCCCACAGTGCCTCACCAATACACTTCAACTTTACTTGAAGGGATCATATCCAGGAGACCGAGACACAGAGAGAGAGTTCAGTCTCCAGGATCCATTCATCCAGCCTTTCATCTCTCTGCCCAAAACTGTCCACAAAGTTTTTCTAAATACTACCAACCAGCCCATTCAACAGTGAAGCACGGTTTCTTCAGACAAGGGAAGAACTCTTGGGGTAGGGAATGCGTTTGGAAGCTCCCCCTAAACTACTTGGGAAGCTAGGGGAAAAGAAATCAAGTTGGTGCAAACTCCCTTCAATACTGTGCTGGTGTCTGATTCATTCACATGCTGAACAACTACAGGATGGAGGGGTGCTAGGTTGTTGCTAAGCATGCCAATTACTGTTAAATGGAGGGTATCTTGCATGATAAGGACATGTGCCCCATTAATGGTTTGGGCTGAGATCAATAACCCATTTCACACATGCCAGTGAACAACCTTCAAGGGCAGCTACTTTCTGCAAATGGCTATTATATTATAAGCAGAATGGGGCTAACATTACGTTGTGTGGGGCTAGGATTGTCTCATCTGACAATTTGGGAGGTGGGAGTGGGACAGAGAAGAAGATCTCCCAATACAAACTAAATTTGCCACTCAATCTATCCTACAAACTCATTTGGAAGAACATCAGCAGCCTGTGAAATGCAGAAAGGGGAGAGACACAGAGTAAAGAAAGGAGCAGATCTATTAGTGTAGACCAGCTCTAGAGCATTCCCATAAAGAGATTGCGCAGAGACCAATCTGGGACTATCTAGGTACTTACATTTCAGCCCCACCATTATAGTATCTGAGTAACAAACTTTAAAGCATTTATCCTCACAAATATTCCGTTTTGTGGCCCGGAAACGGAGGCACACGGAAGTGAAATGCCCACAGTCACACAAGGAGTCTGTAGCAGACCCAAAAACTCAACACAGGTCTCAAGTCCTATTCCAGTCCCTTAAACACAAGCCCACTTTTTATACTCTAGTGTTTTTTTTCCCATTAAGGTCTCGGATAGTGAGGCTTCCACTAACTTCCTTAATTTTGGATGCACAGCACCTTCCATCTAGATAGCCCAAAGCACTTTTATAAATGTTACACTACTCATATCTTTAAAAAAATCAAGGCTGGACAAAGCATTAGGAAATACGCTGTAAGGAAGGAACTATACCAGTGATAATCAGACTGAGGCTCAAGAGCCACAAGTGGCTCTTGAATGGGTCTCCTGCAAATCTTTGCAGCACATGATATTAAAATACTGTGTGATTTAATTATTAACCAATCAGGATGTTTTTACTATGTTACTAACCAATTAAGTTATCAACTTGCACTAAGTTATTAACAATCTCACACACAATTTCCCATCATACTGTTTAAATATCAACATGTAGTATTATAGCCAGATACTACTGTGGCTCTTTTGGGTAATGTTGATTGCTAAATAGGCTCCTGAACCACTGAGATCTCGGTATCACTGGACTAGACATTTTAGTAGGTAATTTCTAACACTTCTATAATAAGCCTCAGGCCCCCACCACCAAGAAATAATATTAAGCACTTGAGCAGTTTGAGTGTTTGTAATTGTGCCTGTGCAGTAGGTAATAGTTAATCCCCCACCCTCACCCCCTTCACAGATGCTAAAATTAAGCAACACACCAGTTAGGCAACTCATCTAATGTCAGAGCAAGTCAGTAGCAGAGCCAGGATTGGAACCCTGGAGTCTCAGCTCCCAGTTCTCTGCTCTGTCAGATACACTTCTCACATAAGGCTGGGGGTCCCCAGGTTGCAGTGCAGGACTTGAAAAATTAACAGCTTTCCCACTGGAATTTCAAGCATGTTAAGAAATATATGGACAGCTTTGCAATACATATGTTTAAACCATTTTATGTTATGTTGATCTCACTTATTTTTAAATTACAGAAAAAACTACAGAAGGTTACTTATCTTCCATAACTATTGTTGTTTGAAATGTGTTGCTCATGTTCATCCCAATGTAGGTGTGTGCACGCCCCATGCACCACTGCTGGCAAGTTTTCCCTCAGTGGTATCTGTCCCTTGGCTCTGGTGCTCTCCGGAGTCGCACCCTCATAGCACTAGTATATAGTGGCCTGCCACCCCACCACCGCTCCAGTTCCTTCTTGCCGGCCAGCTCCAACAGAGGGGTAAGGTAGGTGGGTTTTGGAATGGATACAAGCAACATCTCAAACAACAACAGTTACAGAAGGTTAGAAACCATTTTTAATCCGAATGCTTGCTCATGTCCATACCAATGTAGGTAACTCCCAAGCAGTTGAGCAAATGGGGGGTTCAGAGTTCACAAACATGCTGATTGTAGCACCGCTTGGCCAAAGCCAGCATTGTCTCTAGCTTGCTGGGTGATGGTAGAGAGTGATGCAAACATGTGGACTGACAACCAGGTTGGCACCCTACAGATATCCTGGACTGAAACTTGAGCCCCAATGCCACCACCAATGCTTGAGCTGGGACCTTGGCTATGTCATAGCATATACGGATCCAGGAAGTGATCCACGATGAGATTCTCTGGGCCGAAACTGGACAGTCCTTCATTCTGTCCGCAATGGCTATGAACAGCTGGGGGGTCTTCCTAAAGGGTTTAGTCCTCTCTATGTAGAAGACAAGCGCATGCCTCACATCCAGCGAGTGGAGTCTCTGTTCCTCCTTCTTAGCATGTGGCTTAGAAGAGAAGACTGGTAGGAAGATATCCTGGTTACTATGAAACTGAGAGACCACCTTAGGGAGAAAGGACGGGTGTGGCCACAGCTGTACCTTTTCCTTGAAAAGACAGTACATGGTGGCTCAGAGGTAAGAGCTCAGATCTCTGAGACCTGTCTGGCAAAAGTAATGGCAACTAGGAAGGCCACCTTCCAAGATAGATAGAGCAGGGATCAGGTTGCCAGTGGATTTTGAGAAAACAGACCATCCGCTAACCCAAGGGTGAAATGCACAGACAGCAGCTAGATGAACTCTTATGGATACACTATCACACGCTTCTGCTTTAAGTGGAGTAGGTAATCTAGAATGCAGGGCAGTGATGATTCAGTAGGCGAAACACCCTTCTGCATCGATCAGACTAAGAATCTCTTCCACTTGGCCCATTCCGAAGGATTCAGGCATGGAGTTTCCATGCTGTGCGGAGGAGAGATTTGAGGTTCCAGTAACATAGGAGACCGTGGTCTTGAGAGATCAGATCCGGGAACAATGGCAGTTTGATCAGGGTGTCCAACAAGAGATCTAGAAGAGAGTGATCAACCAGTGCTGGTGCGGCCAAGCTGGGACCATCAGGATCAGCTGTATCTTGTCCCTTCTGACCTTCGCCAGGACCCTGTGTATGAGAGGACTAGGAGGGAACATGTAGAAGGGGTGGCCCAACCAAGGGAAGAGAAAGGCATCTGTGGGTACCTGGCCTAGGAAGGAGAAGAACTGAGGGCATTTCCTGTTGTACTTCATCATGAACAGATCTACTTGGGGCAATCCCCACTTCTGGAAAATAGTGTTCATGACATCTGGGCAAATGGACCACTCGTGATGGTTGGAAAAGGATCTGCTGAGGTGATCCACTAACTTGTTCTGTGACCATGGGAGGCAGGAGGCTTCGAGGTGGATGGAATGGGCTATACAGAAGTCCTGACATAGGGGAGAGGAGCAAGCTCCGCCCTGCTTATGTAAAACATTGCTGTTGTGTTGTCAGTGAGGACTGACACAGAGTTGCCGTCCAGGTGAGGCTGGAACACTTGGCAGGCTAGGCACACTACCCTCAGTTCTCTCATGTTGATGTGTAACTCGAGTTCCTCTGGTGACCAGCAGCCTTGAGTCCTGAGGGTCCCCAAGTGGGCTCCCCATCCCATCTCCTATGCGTCTGTGACAAGGGACACTGACGGTGTGAGTCTCAAGAAGGGGACACCTGCACATACCGTCTCCAGGTCCAGCCAGGAAAAGACAATGGAAATCACCAATGGAGGAAGTGAGACCACCTTGTCCAGATGGTGCCAACCTGATAATTATACAGACAGTAGCCAAGATTGGAGAGGCCTTCATTGTAGGCTTGCATGTTGCACCACATAGGTGCATGACGTCATATGCCTCAGAAGTTTCAAGCAGTTTCTTGCTGTGGTGATGGGATGATCTCTCGGGCTCTTTATGAGGGCCACTATAGTACTGAACTGACTTTCCAGGAGAAAAGCTCTGGTCTGGATCGAGTTGAGGACTGCCCCTATGAATTCTATTCTTTGAACTGGGGAGGGGGGGAAAAAAGTGGATTTTTGCATATGTATCAACAGCCCCAGATCCTGGAAAGTCAACTGTATTAATTTTACATCTGCCTCCCCCTGATCCCTGGCCCAACTTCTGATCAGCCAGTCGCCCATGTAGGGGTAAACCTGCACCCCTTGCCTCCTCAGGAAGGCTGCCATGGCTGCCATGCACTTCAAACACTCATGGAGCTACTCTCAGACCGAAAGGGAGTACCGTAAACTGGTAATGTCTGTGGTTTACTACAAATCGTAGGTACCATCTATGACCCTGAAAGATAGCTATGTGAAAATACGCATCCTTTAAATCAAGGGCGGCATACTGGTCACCTGGATGGAGGCCAAGGAGATCACGTGGAACTTCAGTTTCTTCATGAATCTCTTCGGGTTTCGCAGATCCAAAAGTCGGTCTGAGGTTGGCATTGGCTTTTGGGATTAGGAAGTAACAGGAGAAGAACCTGGAGCCCCTTACCATGGGTAGAACCTCCTCCACTGCTCCTGCCCTTAGGAGCGACCGCACCTCCTAGGCTAGAAGGATCCCTGAAGACAGATGGGAAGGGAGGATGGGAAAGAGGGGAACAACTGAATTGAAGGGTACATCCCACTTCACTCAAGCGCAGTACCCAGTGATCCATGGTAATGCGGGCCCACACCCAATAGAAGTGGGACAATGGGTCCACAAACATAGAGGAAACCGGATCCTGGTATGCCGTCGGCAGGCGCACCCTCAAAAGGACTGTTAAGAGCCTGCTGAGTGTCTCAAGGGAGCATGCGCCTCAGCAGAGGAGGATTGAGACAGGGGCCTCCTCTCGTAGCATCTTTTCCTTCTCTTACTGTATTCCTACCTCTGTTGCAGAGGGTAAAAGTGGGCCATTGGTTGAGGCTTATAGTGCTTCCTAAGGGGGGGGCTGGTGTATGTAGACCCAAGGATTTCAGAGTAGCCCTCGAGTCTTTCAAGCTATGGTGCTTTGAATCAGTTTCCTCCTAAAAGAGCGATTTGCTTTCAAACTGCAGGTCCTGGATCATCTGCTGGACCATATAGGGCAGCCCCAAAGATTGAAGCCACGAGCCCAGTCTCATGACCATTGCAGAAGTCCTGGAGAGGGCTGCAGAGTCTGCCGCGTCCAGAGCTGCCTGGAGGGACATCTTGGTCACTGTTTTGCCTTCCTCCACCATGGCCAAAAAAAATCACTCCTAGATTCCAACAGCAGAGCTCCCTGAATTTTGCCATTGCAGTCCAGGAGTTAAAAATCATACCTCCTCAGGAGAGCCTGGTGGTTGGCAATCCTTAACTGGAGACCACCTGTACAGTAGACCTTTCTGCCAAAAAGATCAAGTCTTTTGGCATCTTTGGCCTTAGGGGATGGCTCTTGCTGCCCATCTCTCCCTTTCATTTACCACCAAAACAATCAGCGAGCCCAGTGTTTGTGCTGGGGGGTGGGGTGGAGGTGTATGAAAATACTCCTTGGGAAAGAAAGTATTTTCTCTCCAACCTCTTAGCAGTAGGTTGGAGCGATGCAGAGGTCTGCCAGAGCACTTATATAAACTCTAGGATGGCACTGTTCAACAGCACGGCCACCTACAACAGTAGTGAGGCCACTAAAATATCCACTAGGGCATGGGAGGATTCAGAGATCTCCTCTGCTTGTATGCCCAGGTTCTGGGCTGCCCTCCACAGGAGTTCCTGGTACACCCTATAATCATCCTTGGTGGGCGCCGTAGCTGTACCTGCCATCGCCTCATCGGGGAAGGAAGATGATGAGGTCTGTACAGGCACAGAGCCCTGTGGTTCTCCCTCTGCTCCAGATGGGTCCCATGAGAGGGAGTTCTGCGGCTCAGTACTGGGGAGTGATGCCCACTCTAAGGGGTATGTCAGGGGAGCATGTGCCTCTGATATCACAGAGAAGGATTTCCTAGACTGGGACCCCTGGATAGGCTGGAATGCCCAGGGGTTCCAAAATGGCCACTGCAGGGGCATTTGCCACTGTGCTGATGGCCATGTTGCTGGTAGCATGCCCTGACTCATGTCTGCCACAGGGTGCTGCCAATTGGAGCAACGTCTGCTCCTGCATGAGCCATAGGACTCTGTTTCAGAATCAGAGTCTGAGGAGTTGCTTCTCAGTGACCAAGGTGGGGCGGTGCCAACCAGTGCCGAACAGGAGTGCCATGAATAAGGGAATCTGTGCCACGACATCATGGTCAGCTTGCCCTTTGCCAGTACCGACCTCGGTGCCATGGTGGCCCTCGGTTCTGATGCTGTCGCTGACATCTCCCAAATGGCCGGGGATGGTGGCACCAGACAGGAAAGGTGGTCTCTCACTGCTTCAAAAGCCTCTGGCATTGACAGAAGAGTCAGGGCAGTTGCACCATGGTGGCTCTCCCTAGGCGTGGAGTCCAAAGATACTGGACTAAACAGCAGCCTTCCTGGGGCCGGAGTCAACAGTGCCACATGCCCAGTTGATGCCTCTGAGTGACCCAGCACAGATCGCACTCTACCAACGTCCCTATGGCCTGCAGACCTTGGGGTTTGGAGAACACCCAGGGCTGTCTTTTTTGTTTTTCCTTCAGCACCGGCAATGGTGAGTGGCATCAGGGTTCCATACTGTAATTGATTTCTTCTGCATCGGGAACTCACGCTGGTGCCAGGAATCCCATGCCAACAGTGCAGAGTCCTTTCTTGGTGCCGGGGATGCTGAACAACACTGCACTTCTCTCAGAGATGCCAGGGTACTTCTTACTGACACAAAAGTACACAGCGCCAATTCCACCTAAGTCGGCTCCGAAGAAGGATGGAGCACTGCCTCCATAAAGAGGAACTTCAAGCTAGTGTCCCTGTCCTTTTTTGTCCTGGGTCTGAAACTCCTGCAGACCCTGCACTATTCTTGCATGTGGGCCTCTCCCAGGCACTTATGGCAACTCTCAAACAGGTCACTAACTAGCATCAGTTTGTGGCACACCACCCATGGTTTTAACCCTTGGGACCAAGGCATACCCGGATGCCCAGGGTGGGCTAGTCCTGCTAAGCATGGAATGCTACTAACTATAATACACTACTTAGCTAAAAGCTAATCTAATCCACACGGTAACTATTTACAATTATTTTACAGAAAAGTCCACTAAGAGACATTTGCAAAACACAAGAGATGAGACCAAGTTCCAGCGACCGTCACAGGCAGTAATAAGGAACTGGAGAGGCGGTAGGACCCTATATACTAGTACTATGAGGGTCCAACTCCAGGGGGCACCAGAGCTGACCAGACGGATACCACTGAGAGAAAACTTTCCAGCAGCGGTTCACAAGGCACACACACACCTACATTGGAATGAACATGAACAAGCATTCAAAGAAGAACTTACTTTAATAGGATAAGAGTTGGGAAGGATCCATCAAAACATCCAGTCCATCTATCTGCCATGTGATCCCTAGAGTGCACATTCTAGTATTTGTCTAGACAATGAAAGTCTATGCTTTTCAATGCTTTCTAAAGGGAAAGCCGATCTTTTCAGTCCTGTTTCATAGCATGAAGGGTATGTAGTAATCTCTTGCCCAACCAGACAAGGTCCAAACAGAGAACATAATGTGGCAAAGTCTCAAACAAGAGATTTGTGCCAGAAGCTTAAGATAC
This sequence comes from Mauremys mutica, assembly GCF_020497125.1. Taxonomy (NCBI): domain Eukaryota; kingdom Metazoa; phylum Chordata; order Testudines; family Geoemydidae; genus Mauremys; species Mauremys mutica. The sequence continues at coordinate 135,361,675 of NC_059076.1, read as the reverse complement.
CAGGGGACTCATTCCTTCAGGGTAAGTGATTCTCTCACTTTGGTTTCATAATTCTTTATTTTAGAGGTAAATAATTGTCAGCAATATAAGCAAAGCAACACAGGCAACTTTGGGAATGAAAGGAGTAATCTCAAAATTACGAACACTTGAGAGGCTGTCTATATTTTTTTATTTATTTATATATATATTATATATAGTTTACATGACACATAATCCCTCTGAAATCAGTGGGATTGCCTGGGGTGTGAATCAGTACAGAATTTGGCCCTAAAGCAATATTAAAAAAACCTCTGGGGATTAATTTAAGTTATCATACATAAATAGGTGCCTCAGCTGGGATCTTGCATGCTAAGTTTCACCCCCCTAGCAAGCAATAACTTTCCGGTCTGAATTATAAAACTCTGAAAAGAAAACCCAGATTTATAATGGAGCCGCTGACACAACATAAAACCGCCATGCAAAGCCTATGCCACTACACTATGCATGTGTTTGTGTTTATACAAGTAGCTGCTCTGGCTATTCTATTTGGGGAGCAGAGGGGAAATGAACTCTTTCAAGCGACCTAATTAAATCCAGTTATAAGAGCCATTCACCAAGATCCAAGAGCACCAAGTATTTTTGTGACGTGGGCAAGGTATAAACGGACTCTTAACTCAGGCAGCTATCTTTTCCATTGTTGCCTAAAAGTCTCATTTCTGAAGATTACAGTATTTCCACATGGTAAATAACAGTACAATTAATGTGTGACAGCTTCTTTCTAAGAAATCACAGCAAAGGTTTTAAACAGGGCTTAGGGAGGTGGGGGGAAATATGAGGTGATGGGTTTTTTTTTTAAATAGAAAAAAATGACCTACTTCTTTAATTATAAATATCAATGCAAAAGGTAATTATAGACCTCACTTCCTGCTGCAATCACAGCTGTTATTTACAGTACTAGCAGCGCACTGGGACAGGGGCTAATAAATTGTTCAATGGCCTGGTAAATACTGATGGTTTTATCTACTGACCGTTTCAAATTCTGACCAAAATTAATCATCCTTTGCACTTCTATGTGAGGATATATACTGTTTCTTTCAATCTGTATCAGGAACCCAGAAAGATGGAGAACACAAGAAGGGTCTAGGGTAGGCAGAAGTCACCCAGTGAAGCAGAGATACAAAATAAGGAAAACAGCAGTAGATGAAGTTATTAGGGTAAGTTCTTTGATCAATATTAGGACATGACTCTACATTCACTAGTTTTACATGAGGCTGTATAGCTGTTTACCAATGGTAACTTAATCTTCAACAACCTAGCTAAATGGTACTGCAGGTCACATTCATTTCCAGGGTTGAGCATTATAGCTGTTCAGCAGCACAAAGCAACACTACAGAAAAGGAAGTAAAGAATAGTGTGTCTGACTGAAACGGCAGACTATAATTTACTTAAACCAGGAGGACATCAGATATCGCTGCTTTATTGCAAAATATGATGCACTCTTAATGGCCTCAAATAAATGACTAAAAGATTAAGCTCTTTGGGATTATTATACAGAAGGCATTATATAAAAATGTAACTGAAAATAAGGTTAGCATTTTAGCAATTTATAAGCCAGCTTTAAACAATTTAGCAAGTTGCACTGTAAATAAAGCTATGGGATACCTAAATTACTCAAAGTCAAATGTTCAGATGGGACATTTCATGCACTAAGGCAGCAGTTCTCAAACTTCTTTGCACCATGACCCCTTTCTGACAACACCACCACAAAAAAAAAAATCACTACAGGACCCCATGAGGGGCTGAAGCTATAGCCCGAGCCCCGCCACCCCAGGCAAGAGGCCTGAAGCTGAAGCCCCAGCCCTGCTGCCTGACTTGGGTTTCGGCTCCAGTCCCAGGTGGCAGGGCTCAGGCTTCGGCGAGTCTAACTTTGGTTCTGGCAGCCCCATTAAAACAGGGTCACAACCCACAGCTTGAGAACCAATGCACTAGGGGGTTAGTTTTCTGTTATTTGACATCATGACAACATTGCCACAAAGAGCCTGTGGTAAATCTGATATTACCATGCCATCAAGTCTACCAATGAGAATCAGGGACAACCCAAGACCAAACAACTAAGGCATCTTTGCTGAAGAAACCTTATGAGCAGTTCAGAATACAGCTGATCACTAGCTTTGTGTGTTCCACATCTGGACTCTATAATCTGCACTGAAATTTCTGGCTTGTTTTTGGGCAATGTTTAAGGTTTGGGTTTGATATATGAACTCATAAGTGGTCTGGGTCCTGGTCAGCTAAAACTCTCTCTCCCTATGTCATACTAAGGCACTGCAATCCTCTGAAGTGCTTCAGATAGATCCAGCATATAGGACATTAGATTGGGACTCAAGAGACCTCTATTCTATTCCCAGCTCTGCCTCTGATCTGCTGTGTGACCTTGGGCAAGTCACTTCACCTCTGTTTCCCCTCTGACCCAGTCTGTCTTGTCTATTTAGACTATAAGATCTTCAAGATGATGTGCATCCAGTAAGATAGTCATACAGGGCATAGCAGAGTGGAGCCCCAATCTGTTACAATACAAACCAACACAACAGCCCCCCAGGTTTAACCACTGGATAGGGCACTTTCAAACAAAGGGTAGAACTTTGGTCTAACAGAACTAGTATTGTGAACCCAGTAATCTACAGATTCTCTAACTCTCAGATTTTTCCATTCTTAACAGAGCACCCCTTCTGCTCTTGAAAGTGAAGGAACAGAAGTATTTTAACAGCAAGGGGAGATATCAGGGTGGGATTATCCAACTAGGACCTGGAGCCAAGAGAAAGGAGCCTTTATGCAGAAGTCTGTCATTAGGGTGAGGGCATAAACGTATTTGGTATTATTGGTGGAGTAACACACACAAGTTGCTTCCGTTCCCATCATAGAACGTTTTATTTAGCATGGCTAGGAGACTGTTAGAGGATGTTTTAAAATTTACAGAGCTGCCAAAAATGTCAAGTTAGTGCACAGCAGGAGTTCATAATAAATCCACTCAAGCAAACCACAGAAAGGTCGGCTTTTGGGTGAAACCAACATAACATGTAGAGATCTACTAGCAATTACACCCAATACACTTCCTGTCTATGCATTAATCTTTGTTTTGTTTGGGTTTTGGTGGTGGTTGAGAGGGAGAGAGACTGAAATTTCTGTGGGAGACGGATTACAGCTACTAATGTAAAGGGCTCCGATACTTCCCTAAACACAGATAAAGAATGCACTAAAAATGTCACTCTAAAAGGTTTTTGTTTAAAATCTGTTCCTGTGTTCACAAAAAATAGCTAAAAACTCTTAGTTTGTAACTCGTCTGTATTTAAAATCAGACGTGATATAAGGAAGGATACAGCTGAAATTAGTATTTTATTTCCTGCAACTAAAACTCTGAATGCTCCACTCCATCAATTTTCAGTGGACCCTAGGAAACCAAGCTTTAAAAGAGTACACTTTATACTAAAAGGAAGACTGAAAGCAAGTAGAACAATGAAAGACAAGGAAGTTTGGTCAGAGGAGACATCTGGGAAGGTGCAAGGAGCAGCCAGGCAAAGGAAAAACAAGCACAAGGATAAAACAACCACTGAGAAATTCATGTGCAAAAAGCTAGGACGCTGATCTGGCATTTATATAACATACAGCATTCAAAAAGTTTTTGAAGTGCTTTGTGATCCAATATTTAGTCCTCATCCTGTTTTCCCCCCGCCCCTTCCAAAACACATACACAAACAATATAAGTAGCACATACTATAGTTAAGACTAAGGTTATGTCTACACTAGAGACTTTACAGCGGCACAGCAGTACTGATGCAGCTGCACCACTAAGATCTCTCGTGTAGCTGCTCTATGCTGACAGGAGAGACCTCATAATTAACCCATCCACAAGCAGCAGCACCTATGTACGCTACCACTTATGCTGGCAAAACTTATGTCACTGTGGGAGGGTATTTTTTCATACCCCTGAGCATAAATCTCCGTAGAGCAGGGCAGAGGGGACAGCCTGGCTTAGGACTCAGAGCTGCTGCGGTCTGAAAACTCGAGCCTCCAGGCGGTGAGTGAGTCCCTTTCTTAAAGAGACAGCGCACTGTCTGACTTCCCCAGCAGCCAACTCACACTCCTCCCCCTCCTCCAGGCCATGTACCCCATCTCCGCATAGCAGGGGCTCAAAGTCAGGACAGAGGAGAGCTTTCAGTAAGCGACTTAAAGAGACAGCGCATCGCGTCTCTCAGAAACTTCCCCAGCAGCCAACACACAGTCTGTGTCACGCGTTCACAGTGTGTGTATGTGTGTGTGAGACACACACACACCCTCTGTCCCACTCACCTCCTAACACATACTTGTATTATTGTTACTTCTTGGTATTTCCTACAATGCACATATATTCTCTGTAATTTTATTCTTTCAAAGTATGTTAGCTTGGAAAAGAGGATACTAAGAGGGGATATGATAGAAGTATATAAAATCGTAGTGGTGTGGAGAAAGTGAATAGGGAAAAGTTATTTACTAGTTCCCATAATAGAAGAACTAGGGGCCACCAAATGAAATTAATGGGCAGCAGGTTTAAAACAAATAAAAAGGAAGTTCTTCACACAGTGCAGTCAACCTGTGGAACTTCTTGCCTGAGGAGGTTGTGAAGGCTAGGACCATAACAGGGTTTAAAAGAGAACTGGATAAATTCATGGAGGTTAAGTCCATTAATGGCTATTAGACAGGATGGGTAAGGAATGGTGTCCCTAACCTCCATTTGTCAGAGGGTGGAGATGGATGGCAGGAGAGAGATCATTTGATCATTACCTATTAGGTTCACTCCCTCTGGGGCATCTGGGATTGGCCACTGTTGGCAGACAGGATATTGGGCTGGATGGACTTTTGGTCTGACCCAGTATGGCCATTCTTATGTAGTGTTTTGACTGTTTTATTCATTTCTTAATTATTTGCTCTTATACTTAAATGTACCGTATTTATCGGCGTATAACACGCACAGGCGTATAACACGCACCTTCATTTTAAGGGGGAAATTTCAGGAAAAAAACTTAAATTTCAAATAAAGGACTTTGAAGCAAAATAAGGGTAGCTCAGAACTACCGTGGTTACGCTCCGCCGGCCGCGAGAATTAGACGTGAAGAGGAAGGCGCGGGTTGCCTGAGCCCGCTCGGGAGGGGGCTAGGGCCGGGCCGCGCCGCTCGGGCGGTGGGGGCGCGCGCAGGCCGGGGCTCGGGGCTCAGGCCCCGCCGCGGGGGGGGGCGTGGGCGGGGGCTCGGGCCGCTGGGGGGGGGGGCTAGGGCCGCGCTGCTCGGGAGTGGGGCAGGGGCTAGGGCGCCGCTCCGCGCCGCTGGGGGGGGGGCGGCGCTTTTCTTTTCTGCCTGGGGCGGCAGAAATCCTAGAGCCGGCCCTGTTAAGGTTATATCGGCGTATAACACGCACACATCATTTGCCCCCTATTTTCAGGGGAAAAAAGTGCGTGTTATACGCCGATAAATACGGGTAATTCTTTGAGTAGTGAGTTCTAAAATGTCTAACCTGTCCTGGCTAGAGTAATTATCCCTATGGTAACTTTTAAAATATATATATCATATCTATGTTTTTTGTTTCCATTGGTGGCGCACATCCACACATACCTCGGTGCACATAAAATTAATTCTGCACATGTATGGAAAAAAAATAGAGAGAACATTGCCCATGTCCCCAGGCACATTTGCTTAGCAGGGCAGAGGAAGCATGGTTTGAGGCCACCCAGGCTGTCTTTCACGTCTCTTGGGGTTAGAGAACTTCATGTTCCAGGTGTCTTTATGTGGCCCCTTTCACTTTCACCAGCAATATGGATTACTTGAAACATGAGTTCCTTTTGATTCCAGAGGACTTTCCCTTCCAGAACCTAAAGAGTTTCATGAGAGGTTATAGATTCAGCCCCATGAAGATGGCAGTGCTCTATAACTACAAAAAAAACCAAAAACCAGAAAATGCAGGACTATAAGCCTGCCCACAATGTCATTTTAATAGCTGGGGTTTTTTTACACTAGAAAGATTTGAGCAAGAGTTAGTGTTTCCTATTAGTTCCATAGCATCTATGGCCTTGTTAAAAACGTTGTGCGTGGAGAGCAAGGGCTTCAGTGGAGTTTTAAAGGCGGGAGGGGTAAGAGTCCTTCTGTAAGTCACTCATATGGATGCTGAATTCCTCCAAGACGATGAGTTCTGTGAATTTTATCATCCTACCAGATGGAGTATCTCACAGCTGCTCTGGGAAGCTGTAGGTGTCCAGAGATTTATAGATTAACCTCGGTATCCTGCTTAGTCTTGTCTCTGGAGTCACAGATGAAGTGGATATACCATTTTGATCTGAATAAGCTTTCCTTGCATTTTGAGTCCAGAAGGTAGGTATCACCCCCATTTTACAGAAGGGGTAATACAGGTAGAAAGGAGGGGAAGTAACGTATTCAATGTCACATTGAGACAGTAGCAGGGCCATAAATAGAGCTGTGGTCACTCAGTTGTCTGCCTTAGCCATAAAAAAGAAAAAAAATCCTTCCTCCCCATGCACAACTAATGGCCATTCTTCCTGGCAGGAGGAGTCAAGCAGGAAAAGTCAAGCAGGAAAAGCACCAAACAATTCTGTTTTAACAGCAGACCCGACAATTGCCTGCATGATCGGAGCATTTTCATTTTATCCTTTTCATTTCCCTCCAGCTTTGGCTAAGAGGAGCCAAGCACAAATGAAGATGCATTTTTGGCACATTGTTTTATCATGAATAATTAACTGTTCAGAATTTTGCATCCATTTTTATCACTTTTAACAATAATTTGATTTTTGTTTTAAGTTATCAGTAGATCTCAACACATCTGAAAATTTTTCTGTACACACTGAAGTGCTCCTGGATTTATCCAAGCTGAACAAGTCACTCTCAGATTGAAAAGGGAACCTCCAACTCTGTGAGTGAGTTTATATTGTTGAAATGAAGCTAAGCAGGCGATACAGTAAGCGTAGATGAAACTGCACCCAGACTTTACTCAGAAGGTCAAATTGGAAACTTGTTGAGGGCCACACCTATGTATTGGAGAGGTAGTCTGCCAGCCTTTGACTGTCCTTGAAATGGAGAGCTTCATGCACAGACACATGCATGTGCTTCTTAGGGGCATACAGTGTACACTCCCTTTGGAGAGCCCTCATGTCTGTCTCACTGCCTCCACGCACACTCTGCTCAAGGCCCAATGCTATGGATCAAATTCCTTTCAGAGCCCATCAATGCCACTCCTTAATTGGCCGGAGAGTGTGTGCACGCACAGAGCATCAAACCACACCTCATTGGGGGGGGGGTGTCCACATGCTGTCTTCACAGCCCACTTCTGAGGCAAAATAACTCACCCTAGATCTACAATAACTACACTGCAATGGTCCCCCAAAATCACCTGTACTGTAACCTTTAGGGGCTTCAGAATGAGCAGCCAGCTAAACAATGCTCCTTTAATCAGGATACATTTGTTCACTGGCAGGTACCTGAGGTCCTCATGGCTCTAGGTAGAGGATGCAGACAAGAAAGCAGCCAGAAACACTGATGCACCAAGGGATCCAATTAACTTGCTGATCCTGGTGAGGTGCTAACATCCCATTAACATGGTAGGTGCTGAGTGTGCACAAAGGTATGCTAAGCAAAGGAAATAGAACACTTCAAGGAGAAAAAGTATGCCGGTGCCTACATGCAAAGGAAGTGCTTGGAACACACTTATTATCCAATCCTAGTGTAAGCAGCAATGTCAAGATTACATGTCTAAAACTGATCATTAAAGATCCATGTTGCTTTTTGTCAGCTGCTGCCCTGACCGCATCTCAGCTTGGGTAACCACATTCTGTCTTCATTAAAATGCCCCCCCTCCTCCCCCTAGTCATTTCTGTTGTCTACAGAGAGCCAATTCAGACCAGGTTCAAACAGAGCAGCTCCAGCCTAAACCATTTCTTATTTGCCCTAGTATTCTTCACATACTGTTCCTAACTTATGCATCTTGCTGTGCAGTTGTTAAGCAGTGATGTTTTCCACCCCAGAGGTGGTAGAATTTCAATAGTGGGTTTAGTGATCCTATAGTTCAGGCAGCAGTGTGTAAAGCATGTCAGGATCCATTCAACATGAGATAGAATCCCTTAGATCTGTTCATCTCAGGACAGCATAACTTCCCTCCCAAAGATACGGAAGATCATCACATGCGTCCGACAAAGTGGGTATTCACCCACGAAAGCTTATGCTCCAATACGTCTGTTAGTCTGTAAGGTACCACAGGACTCTCACTTTTTAGAAGATCATCATATAATCACGTAGGCAAGGACTGATTGTAGGGGCTCTGCTTCCTTACCACACAAAACAGGATCTCAGCACACTCCAAACATTTAAGTTCGACTGCACCCCCATGAGTTGGATAAGAATTTTTCTTCATCTGAGATAACCTGAGATTTGCACTAGGTCTGAAGGAAAACCTGTGTCTGGGCCAGGAATAGTACCCAGGACTCCTAATCCTGTACTTGAATCACAACTTGACCATCCTTTCCTGATGCAGGGGACCATGACTTGGGGAGTTTACAGTTTACAAGCCCTGTATAAAAGTAGCCTGACAAGTAGCTGACAGGCACAGCTCCCCCAGTGGGATGAAAGCATGCTCCTAGGACAGCAACAGGTCTCCCAACAGAGAGACCTTCTTTCTCTCCCTGCAAGTATCTGCAAGGGCAGAAAACTGGAAGAATTGATTTGAAAAGGGGAAGAGAAGAAAAGGAAAAACACAGTTGTTGACTTTTTATAGTGTTTAGTTAATGAAGCACAAACTGAGCACAAGCTGGTGTGTTCTACATAGCCCTTCTGTTTTGTCTTCAATCAAGCTATTGCCCATAACCAACAATTTTCAATGCAGACCTATCTGCATGCTAGCAAGCTAGGAACGAGTTCAGACCAGACACACCAAGCCTGATATGCTTTCCTATCACACACTGCATCATTGCTTCCCTTCAGAAAAAACACAGACTAGATCAGTGGTTCTCAAAACTGTGGGTCTGAACCCCGTTTTAATGGGGTCGCCAGGGCTGGCGTTAGACATGCTGGAGTCTGGGGCTGAAGCCAAAGTCTGAGCTCCGCCACCCAGGGCTGAAGCCCCTTTAGCTTCAGCCCTGGGCAGCGGGGCTCAGGTTACAGCCCCCTCCCCCACCCAGGACTGAAGCCCTCAAGCTTTGGCCCTCCTTCTGGGCAGCAGGGCTCAGGCTTCGACCCCACTGCCATGCTTCAATCCCCCTTCCCAGGGTGGTGTAGAAATTTTTGTTGTCAGAAGGGGGTCGCAGTTCAATGAAGTTTGACAAACGCTGGACTAGTGGAATAAGGGATGGATGGTTAATTATAGGCAGGGGTGGTAGCATTGCCTATTAAGGTTGTGCCACAATTCCTCATTATAAGACCCTGTTATCAGTTGCTTATACTTTGCCAAACTAACCTTTCAGAGTGAAGTTTTCCATGTTGGGTATGTCTCAGACTGAATTTTTTTTGGAGAAGGACTCAGCCAAAATGTCTCAGCTGTTTTCCAAGAATGAGGCTAGGAAAAATATGCTTTTCAATGATAAAAAGGTTTTGACAACTTTTTCTTTGGAAAGCTCTGGCACCTTCATGCTTTGGAGAAGGGAATTGAAATTTGGCCGAAGTGGCTTGCGTTTCAGGGATGTGATTTCTGCCATTCCTGGGAAAGTCCAACCAAAGCTGTTATAAGCCTTTGTAAGTTCTCCCCCTACCCCATGCACTTTGCACATGATTAGTTTACACTTCCTAGAGTCTAATATCCAAAAGCCTCGGAAGACTTTGTCCTCACAGAGAATGCTTAGACGGCTCACTCTCAGCTCCCAGCGCTAACCAGACTACGTATGCATCATCACCACAGAGCAACTTAGCATGTTCCCTCCTGCCCAGGGCTAGAGGGGCAGAGCCAGATTTTCCCTGCAATGCCTGCTCCTAGATGCTCCAGTGTGGGGCTGGGCACTGGAACGGAGAGCAGGAAGCCCATCTCTCCTATGCTCTTGATGAGCCCCTGGTGCCACCCAGGCAGCATGGAGAAGGAAGCAGTCTGATTCAAGTGCCAAGGGGACAAGAGTCAGACCTAGGACAGTAGATTGGGACAAGAAGCCTGGGGCAGAGACAAACTGGAGACTGGCAAGGGGGAAGAGCGGGGGTAGAGACTAGGGGGTTGTCTAGGCTTAAAGAATACAGGGGTCAAAAAAGAACTAGATAAAATTCATGGAGGATAGGTCCCTCAATGGCTACTAGCCAGGATGGGCAGGGATGGTGTCCCTAGGCTCTGTTTGCCAGAAGATGGGAATGGGTCACAGGGGATGGCTCACTTGATCACTATTCATTCCCTCTGAAGCACCTGGTATTGGCCACTGTCGGAAGACAGGTTACTGGGCTAGATAGACCTTTGGTCTGACCCAGGATGGTCGTTCTTATGTTAACTGGGGGAATCATTCCTATTGCAGCCTTGTTTATTTGTGCTGGCAAAGGGAAATCTGTGAAGTCATGAAGAAGAAGTGTTGCATCCTCCTTAATGGATACACAGATACACAAGAGAACAGAGTTAATATTGCACATGCAGCACTGAACTCTGGCATGGCCTGACTTTTGAACACACACACTTGGTAGCCTGAATATACTAGCAATGTCTTTAAAAAATTGAATTACTACAACTCAGGGTAGTGCTATAACATGTAAGTGGATGTTCACATCACAAAGTCTCATTACTGTAACACTTTTCTTCAAGATCTTTAATATTTATTAATATTACAATAGCATCTAAAGCAGCATTTGTCAAATGCAGCCACCATGGCTGCATGTGGCAAGTATTTTAGGAAAAATTGTCAGAGCGGCCACCAGCAAAAGTTGATGGCCGCACTCTGAGGCCACCAAAAAAATTGTTGAGAGAACCCCTTATCTAAAGGTTAGGGCTCCCCTGTGTAAGACAGATCCCAGCCAAAAGTTTACAATCTATACAGAGAAGACAAAGGGTGAGAGGAGAAACTGAGGCATGGAAGTGTGACATGACTTGCCCAATGTCACATAGGAAGTCAATGGCAGGGCCAGGACCAGGACCCAACAGACCTGTGTTCAGGTCTAGTGCCCCATCCACCAGATCACACCACCTCAGAAGTTTTGCTGAATCTTTACAGAGGTCTCTGAATCTATTTAAAGCAGCTTTTGCAGAAGCAGGTTGGGTGAGATTCAATTTACTGAGTCAATTCATTAATTGCCAAGTATGTGTCATTCTGATTACTGCACATGCACTTTTGACTGGCATGCACACATACACACAGGTATTTGTAAAAATCTTCCATTTTATTGATTTAAGATATTTGTAATGCAAGTAAGTACATTTTATTTTTAAAAATAAAAAAGTATTTTACATGGATGCATCCCTTTAAAATATATGGGTCTGATTCTGCTCTCAGTGGAGTAAAATAAGGAGCAGCTGCATTAAAAACCATTGAAATTATACTGGTGCAACTGGGATCAGGATGAGACCTCCTTACTCTGAAGATAGGTGAGTGCTATCTATGCCAAAAGCGAGAAGGGGGCGGGGAATAAATCTTGTCCTGGGAGAGAGTGGAACCCCCTCCCCAAAAAATCAAGGGAACTCTTGAAGTGACCCACTCTTACCAGAGCCTTTAGTCCAAGCTATAAGCGATCCTAACCTAACCCACGGGAAAGGTACGAACTCCTCCCAACATCAGGAAAATCCCTGAAGTCTTTTCAAAATCTTTTCTTTACAAAAAAAATAAATAAATGGAATCCATGTCCAAATCGTACTTACAGTTCACATAAAGTGCTGGAAGGCAATTCTCAATCTCTGTGTAAAGTCTGTGTGTGAAGCGCAGAGCCAAGCAAATTTTAAAGAAGCGTCTCCTCAGTCATTCTAAAGGAAGAACAGCCCCCCAGAAATATAAATAAATAAAAGGAGTATATGGAGCTGCTTGTGATCAGCCGTGTGAGCAAAGGAAGAGTTATCTGAGAACAAACATTATCCCAATGCTTTTGAGAGATGCTCAGTAACTATTAATTCTTCAGAAGATACTGACAAACTCCTCCACAGTCAGAACTAGAGTTCTGGTTGGCATCAGCCTTTAGTCCATTTGGGTAGGGCAAGGGAAAAAACCCAACCTACTTCTCTCAATTTCCTTCCTTTGAGGATTCTTCTCCTCAGGTTTTTAGATTTGTGAAGAATTCTGGCCTTTTAAATGCAGAGATAGTAGGCAGATCTTACCTAAGCAACAAGATCCCCATCCCTTCCAGCCTGGAAGCATTAGAGATTAAAGTCTTCCGGTTATCAGCAGTACAGGTAAACATATCGCTACACCAGCATTCTCCAAGGATGAAAGGGGAGTTCAGTTTCCATCGCTCATTCAGCCAGGTCACTTGCTCTCTCTCTCCTGAGACTAGTAACATGAGATTAGAATTGCCAAAGGGTGTGGTGGTCCTTTTGAAGTAACAGCACTACCACCACCAAACAGCTCTCACATCTATACTAGTGACTAACCATTACTGACATGGAGTGAAATCCTACCTGCATTTAAGTCAATGGGACCAGGATTGCACCCTCGGATTTAATACAAGCCTAGATATGAAAGGCTCTATATATCCCCATAACCTATTTCTAAACCAATCTCTGGTCTAAACTATAAAGCTTTAAAGACAAGATCCTTCCTAGAGAAGAAGGATATTATTAAGGTGCTGAACCGGTACTCAGGAGATCTGGGTTCAATCCATCGCTCTGCTACAGACTTACTGCGTAACCTTGGGCAAGCTACTTAATCTCTCTGTACCCCAGTGCCTTATCTATAGAATAGGGATAATAATCCTTCCCTGCCTCATAGGAGTATAGTCATGTTAAACCCGAAAATATAGATATGAGGTGCTCAGATACTGCATTAATAAGGTTAACAGAAAAAAGCACGCACACACACACACACACACACTCTAAATAAAATATGTCCTTAAATTGGCTGAACAAAAGTTTTTTGATCAAAAAAGTTAGTTTAAAAAAAAGGGACAAGTCTTTCACAATCTTAAAGTTTTTATAAAAGAAGAAAAAAGCAGGATAGCTGCCTCCAGATAATTCCTACACAGATCTAGAGTTGGCACCTTTTCATTGAAGAGAGCAAGAGTCAGGCCTTGACAACATAATCCTTGTTTTCCCTCTACCGCATCAGGGAGAGGGAAAATGAAACAGAATAAAAAGATACCTTTTGGGAGAGACCAAACCATGCCTGGGAACATGTGCAAGAGAAATGTCAGCCAACACACTGCTCAGACGAGTACTGAACAAGGAATGCTGAAGTACATTTATAAAGAGATGGGCCCAAATACCCGCAGACCTTAGAGAAGTTTGGATGTGACCTCCACAGCCCAGACCCATTTCTAATACTATTCAGAAACCTCGTCTCCCCTTCTGTTACATTACTAGAGATGTCCTCATGAAAATGGCATTGATCAATCAGATTCCGCTGCTTAGTCTCACTACCTGAGCCCATAATCCTGTTTGTAACTAAAGACAAGTACCGCTTCCCCCCACCCCCACCCAGAAATTCAAATTGTAACCTTCCAAAAGTTTGGGGAGGTTTGACTCCTGGAGTGTGTTTTGGACTCATCTCTAGGCTGAATTCTACATTACTCTTACTCCCTTAAGAATGCGGGGGTTAAGTGGGAATATTGGTGCCATAAAGGATACAAGTATCAGAGGGGTAGCCGTGTTAGTCTGGTTCTGTAGAAGCAGCAAAGAATCCTGTGGCACCTTATAGACTAACAGAATAGACTAACATAAAGGATACAGGATTCATTCCTCTATTTATAACATTGTGGTTGCCATGATTATGATTATAAAGTCATGCACAGGGGATTGACACTTCAGGTGGGGATTAAGCAGCATGAAATGATGAAATCCTAGGGAACAGATTTTATTTAAGCCTCCCTAGTGATTAAATAAAAAGAGGGAAGAGAAATACAGTGTAGCTAGAGCCCCTCATCCCAAAGAGTTATTACCAGTACAGAGAGAACATGATCTCTCCTGTTCTGTAATCACTAGACTAATCAGGACTTATGGATTCAGTAGCATTTGCTCACTGCGAGACCTTGGGCAAGTCATTTACCCTTCCCTCTCAGGTTTCTCCCTCTGTAAAATGGGGATAAGAAGTTACAGGTAATGTTTTGTGAGCAGAACTCTTTTTTGCCTGTGAAAAGTTTTCTTAAAAGTTAGAAACTGGAATCAGACAGATACAAAATACATAAAATGCAGTGTTAAAGTTATTAGAAAGGAAACTTGTGAGCAAGCCAATGATGCACAGAAAAGTTAGGAAAGCCACCAATGCTTCTGAACAGGAAAAATCAGAGGTCATCACAAGGTCTGATTCTTCAAATTAGATATGAAAGGTGCATTAGATCGTCTTGTCCCCTAGAGCGGGGTTTCTCAAACAGGGGTCGCCGCTTGTGTAGGGAAAGCCCCTGGTGGGCCAGGCCAGTGAGTTTGCCTGCCCTGTCTGCAGGTCCGGCCAATTGTGGCTCCTACTGGCCGTGGTTCACCGCTGTAGACCAATGGGGGCTGCTGGAAGCAGCGGTCAGTAAGTCCCTCGGGCCCGCGCCGCTTCCAGCAGCTCCCATTGGCCTGGAGCAGCGATCCTCGGCCAGTGGGAGCCACAATCGGCCGGACCTGCGGACGGGGCAGGTAAACACAACGGCCTGACCCGCCAGGGGATTTCCCTACACAAGCGGCGACCCCTGTTTGAGAAACCCTGCCCTAGAGTATGTCATTTCCTAATGTTTTGTCCATACCAGTTTTAAGTGCCAAAAACAGTAGTTTTTACTATCATTAGCCCTGCAAAACCAGTCCATGGTGGAGCAATCTGGATTTTGTTCTGCCTTGCACATTAAAAATACAATTATCAGTTGATGTCTGATCGCAGAATCTTTATGATAGGTGATTCTGTAAGATGCAGAAAAACAGCTTGATTTTCAGATGGAGTTAAAAATATTAATACAACTCTTTCAAGTCTCAGTATTCACAGACCAGCAAGACTTAAGACTAGGCATGTGAAAACGCTGAGGAAAGAACATCCTTTAGAATAATTTATTCTGAGCCACCTTTTTTAAAAGGCAAATATGATGCAGGGCTCGTGCAAAGCATTTGTACTCCTCAACATTTTGAAAGGAATGCACGGCTCACATGCGCTTGAATCCGCTGTGTCCACTTTCTGGAGGTGTACGGTAGTGGTTTCAGTAAGGAAGGGAAATTTTAGATGTTAGAAATTAAAGCAAATGACAAAAAGGATATAGTTAATCTAGAATCCGGCAAAGTCTGCAAACACAGCTAGGTTCTCAGACATTTCATTTCAGCTTGCTGAAATTCTGAACTGACTTTGGGGAATGGTAGCTGGTCAAGGCCAATATAATAAGTTTGGCACTATAACTAGACTTATAAATCTGGGTGCTCATTAAGGGTATTTTTGAAAGCACCTTTTTGCCCTCTGCACAGCTTCCAGGCTACTGACCAGAGTCCTGCTGCCACTTTGCAGCCCCCCTACCTGATTATGCACTGAATAGGCTAGGTCACAGGAGCTGATGCCCCACATGGATCTAGAAGAGCTATTTGATTTAATTAACATAAAATGGAGCACATAAATGAAGTGACAGTACATTTGGTTTCTCCTATTTCCAGAATGGGGTAACAACCCACTGGCAGAGCTGCCTCTACTGGGGACTTCTGACCATGTCTTAAACTCTCAGGTTCTGATCCTACAAGATAAGAGGTTCAGCATTCTCAGTTTTCAGTGAAATCAATGAGAGCTGAAGGTAACCAGCATCATGCAAGACTGAGCTCTTCGATAACTACTAGTAAACATCACAGCAGCAAAACAGAGACTAGAGATATTTAAATACAGGCAGTCATACAAAAAATTCTCTCTGGATGTCTGCTATTCATCTTTCCATCTCAGCCTAGAACTTGGTGCACGCCACCAAGGAGGAAGGATGGTCCAGTACTTAGGGCAAATTCAATTCCTTGGTCTGCCACAGACTTCCTGTGTGACCTTGAGTAAGTCACTTTGTCTCTGTGTCTTGGTTCCCCATCTGTAAAATGGGGACAATAGCACTGCCCTACCTCACAGGAATTAAAGATTATGAGGTGCTCAGAGTACTTATGGCCCCAATTACTGTAATTAGATAAACAATGCAGCCGCTTGGCAGCTCCAAACAGGCTGCCACTGGGCAGGATGTGGAACCCTAGCTCTGGATGGTAGCAACCAAACAGAAGAGGCACCTCCCAGACTCTATGCTACCCCAGGTTGGTTCTGCTTCCAAGTGAAAGTCGTGTGTTTCATGTACCACAGAACATGAAATAAAGATACACAGCTGGCAACTGCAATTCACATGCGAGGCATGGGAGTGGGGAAATTCACCCGATAAAACTATTAGAGATCATGATTTTGTTAGTAATAACAGGACAAAGAACCATACGGCTTGGTTTAAGAGTTTGATAATGGGATACAGAGATATTCACCCTCCATATTACCAGTAAAATCTGAGATCTTTATGAAAGGTAACATAAATCCAGCTTAGCAACTGACCAAAAGCTGTTGCTGTTCACCAGTCTGGTATGTGAAGTGAGCTGGTGGGTCCCTCTCCAATTCATAACTGGTGCCCACATCAGACAAAACACCATCATGATTTGCACTAACTGACCCATCTGGTCAGCTGTTGCAGCAAAGGGGTCAAGGATTGAATGGGAGAATGAACTCTTTTGACCCCCCTTCAACATGGCCATTTTGGGTCACACATTAGGCACACTGGCTGGAGAACTTGCATTGCTGCTACTCATGCTGTAACTGTCCTACAAACAGAGGCTTTCAGCCTTCCAGAATGTCTATCAAGTTAATACCTTTCAGCAATACTGGAGGCAGATTTAATTTTAAAATTAAACACCACACTGGAGAGAACAAGCTATGTAGCTTGAAGTAACTAATAAAATTGCTCTAATTCCTCTTTGCTTACTGGCTATTTAAAATGTCCAATGGTAGCCAAACCTTAATAAATGGGAACACACTGGGGAGAAAACAGAACTATTGAACTGCAACAAACTGAAGAAAGTCCACAAGATCAGGGAGGTATTAAAATTCTGGATCCCCCGGCTGAAGCCAGGAAAGATTTAAAAAACCTCTTTGCATTAGAAGCAGCTAAATAAATAAATAAATAAATGGCAAGAGGGAAGAAAAGTTATGAATGGGATAATACTACTGGTAAGCTTTTGACTGCTGCTGTGAGTAGGGATAGAACCAACTTATGAATAGGTTAAAAAAATAAAAAAGGAGGGAGGGACTGACTATATGCAGTTATCTGAATGAAATCAGACAGATTCTACAGAACCCAGTGAAGCTGTACTCTTCAGGGGGGGAAACCTAAAGAGAAGAATAAGGCTAGCTGGACTTTTCTGAATTAAACAAAAACCCTTTCTTTCAAAAGCTGAGCCTGAGTCAAGACATACAGATTCAAATCCCACTTTCCCCAAAGTGAAGAGGTGTCCCAGTACATTATAGAGATAGAGCATAATGCCAGGTCAAGAAGTTCAGAGACAGATTCACCCAACACACTGCACACAATCTGAGCTCTGAACTGGATTTAATTGGTTTTCTTTACCTTTTTCTCACAAGAACAGATCTGGAAGAGTCCATAGATCTACAGCTCTCCCTAACCCCTCTCTTCTCTCGCCCAGCCTCACTTCTGTCCCAAGCAAAAGGAGTCGAACTTCTCTGAAGCTTGGATGTGTACCAATTCACTGTTTCAGTTCAGGCCCAAAACAGAAATGGACCCAAAAGGAAGTTCAGATGAACAATCAGGTCCAAACTTTCCCAAAGTTTTGGAGCATCCTAAGCAGTGTTCTATTGGCCCCCTGTTCCCATTCCAATTTTAATTTTAAAAAAGATGAAATTAAAGAATGCAATGTCACAATAAGAAAAGACAAGGCCAGTACAACATACATGCACAACAACCCCATTACCTCCTACTGTTTCATGGGTGCATCCAAAGCACATTGATAAATTGGGGCTGTCAGATGAATACGTGGACAGCTTTGAAAAGACTGCATCCTAAATCCCCAATTCTAATGCAAAGAAAGTCAGAGGAGACTGACTCACTGAGACAGTAGATATGATATGGCACCCTAACTGTTCAAGTCTACTAAGGTTGGTGGCAAAAAAACAAAAACAAAATCATCTTTGGCCTCTGCTGAGGCTGTTTACAAGGGTGCTAATGCTGGATCAAATCCTGCTTCTTTTTGCTAGCCAGGAGGATATACTATCTATACACGTTATTTAAGCAATTACATAGTTTAACTTACGTTTAGTCAGATTCTTAAATTTTTACTTTATTATGTAAAGTAGTACCATTTTCTATTTACTAGGTGATGACAATTATTTGGATGGAAATTCTAACAATTTAAAATGCACAAAAACTTTATTCATTTAACAAAATTACTTTAAATATGCTGGATAGATAGGGACATATGTTTATTCAAATACATTTTGCATATAAAATTGACTATTAAACAAAGAAAATATCTGTAATTAATTAGTTACTTGAACTGATAGTTTCTGGTCACAATGTTTTTTGACTACTAATCTCATCCTCACACACCTAGTTTTTATTCATGGACTGGAATAAAATTCACTTCTTGAATGTCCAATTGGCTTAACTTTGAATGAATTAGTCACTGAACTGAACTAGTAGAATATTCTCTCTGTACCTGCACAAGAGGCTGCTGCTGGCCAAAGCTGGTTTAGCACTGCGACAAACTCTGATTTCAGGTGCTCAGACAGTCAGTTGAACCACTGAACTAGTGGAACTTTCTATAAAATTTGGCAGCAAACATGTACTGCTTCATTTGTTTGTGTTTGTATTTAATTTAAATGATTTTAAACCGATTATAAGTGTAGGTCTTAATATAAATTAAATTTAAAATTGTCAACCTAATTATAAAAAGATTTTTCCACCCTGGGGTTTGTGGAGAGAACCTCTGATTTACCACAGGTGAACTCCTATTTCTCAGGAGTTAATTTTATGGCATCTTTTTATTCCTTGTTTCATTTAGAATTTTGTTAATTATTTCTTACAAATGATTCCTCATTTCAGAAGGGCACTGCAGGCACAACTGTGTTGACAGGTTCATAATGGTGTGCTTGTTCATAATTTGTATCCTAGAGGTGCTTAGAAGCCCTAACAAAGACTGGACTCCCATTGTGCTCTGCACAGTAAAGATATAACTAGAGACAGGTCCCTTCCCTGAAATACCTAACATTTAAATAGACAAGACAGATAAATGAAGTATCACCTCCATTTTTATGGGTGGGCAGCTGAGGCAGACAGAATGACTTACCGTAGGTTATACCAGAAGTCTGTAAGGAAAGCTGTAGATTGAACCCAGATTTCCCAAAAACAAATCCATTACCTTAAACTAAAAGACCATCCTTCGTCACAACCTAAACCCTGCAGTTGGGGGGAGGGGAAGGGGTGAGCAGGGCAGCTGGAACTCAGATTGCCCCAGCAATTTCACTGGGAAGTTCAAGTTTGAAAGAATTCCACCTCTAAGTGAACCCTCTCCCTCCCCAGCTGCTTCTTCCTAGGCCAAGTATCCTGGGGAGTCTGCAAACCTTGCAGGCACTAGAGCATTTTCTAATATCACAGGACCCAGCCTAGGTTTAACTAGGTTGGAGGCTCAGAGTAAAGTACATTACAGTTGCTCCATCAGCTGGCATGTTGGCTTTCCCTATAGTAGTGATGTCAGAATGCAGATGATTCTCCATTACTGGTCAGGGGATTGATGCATCTCCCACTGAAACGCCTCTGCATCCCTCAATGACATTGGTACGCGATTATAGATCCACAAAAATGCTGGAAATTTTTGTGATCCTACCAGCCCTTAGTCTCCTCAAGCAAACTGTCCGAACACCAAAACAGAGATCTCTAATTTAGGGTTGGTCCCTACAGTATATTCCACAGCATTTCTTATAGTCCAGTCTTAAATGTCCCACGCAATGGAGCATTCGCTGCTTGCTTTTCTTGGGAAACAGTTTAACACATCTCATAGTTAGGAAAACTTTTCTAAATGCCTAAATAAGCCTTTGTGATCCTTCTTTGGGCCACCCAAACCACTTTCTTTCTCTTGTCAGCATGAACACCTTTTAAATCTTAGTGGGGAGCTAGTCGTTGTCTAGCCAGGATATTGCATATTCCAGGGTGCATGTGTTAATTTACACAATGTCCTGTATGCTGCAGTTTTCACACAGGAATCTGAGCTTAGAAAAGTTAGTAACTAAGTGCCAAGTGCTTTCTTGCTTTAGGGGGGCATGCTCCTAAGGTCTCTCCCCCTGTCTTTTCTTAGCACAACTTTATTTGGGCATAAGCTTTCGCGGACAAAACACACTTCTTCAGATGGAAGTTTATGCCCAAATAAATCTGTTAGTCTTTCAAGGTGCCACCGGACTCCTCGTTTTTGTGGATACAGCCTAACTCAGCCACCTCTCTGGTAATTAACACAACTGTGCAGCAGCAGGGTAGAATATTCAGTCAGTAACAGAGCATTACCAGGGGGCCTGGCTACAGCACTTGATGCCTCTCTGTTGCCCAAAAGCAATGCAATCTTCTGAGGGAGGGCCTGGAGAGCCACTAGGCGGCTAGCAGCAGGTACACTTTGCTGGGAACAGCTATAGTTCCTCTTTAAAGGAAAAATTGCATGTTCTCCACTGCTCAATTCTCTTATGGCCACCGTGTGACATCTTGCCCTGCACAACTATTACTGCCTCTCTCCAGTCTGAACTAGCAGCAAAAAGCCAGGTTTTCTCTTTCTGTGTGGGGTTTTTTTAAGTTTGAATATGCCAGGTTTTTTATCTGAATCAATTTTCTCAATGTGCAATCTTGCAGCTTCTCTCAATTCACACACAAGTCAAGGGGAGACAGAAGCACCTGCCACCTTGCAGGATGGTGCCTTTAGTTCCTGGGGGACAGAAGCCCACCAGCTGGTATGAAACTCATAGCCATTGTTTACCGTGGACTGCACTGAACTTGAAAAGGAGCCATTCACCCATCTGCAATGCTCATTTCTGCTAATTAGTCATTTTGAAAACAGCTCAGTTGAATGTATAAGAGTAATTCTAGACTTGATGCTGCCAGGATTTACAAGCTGCCTGTACTGGGTAATTATACAGTATTGGAAGTCTCCCCACTAGACCATTTGAAACCATCCATTTTCATTTCCTCTCTCCAAACCAATGGAAACAAACCCAAAAACCCAACCCACAAATCCCTTCCTAATGTTTAAGCCAGAAAAACTAAATGCTTGCCCTGAAAACCATGTTTGTTTGTGTGATGAATACTGGCCAGGGGGGTGACCTGGCAGACTCTCAACACCACTTTCAGTATTTCTGTTGAAGTGGCAGGGGATGCAGGCGCCAAATATAGCTAATGGAAACCTGAAACTGCACTCAGGTGCCAGGCCAGAGACTGTGTGACAAAGCAGATTCAGCAACAGGAAAACTGAGCAGTTAAGGAATTTACCCACACTTTGGTTTTTGATGTTGGAGCTGTCTTTCTGCACAGAACAGATGTGGCATGGACAACAGTAGTGCTAGCTTCCCCACAATCTATCATCACGGTATCTACCTCTGCCTTAAAGGTGTTCATTCTCCATGGCTAATATGACCTTGGCCACTCAACAGTTATGGTTTTGTGATGTGGATAGCAGTCCACAAGGAACAGAACTGGGCCACCAATTCACTCTACACCAGGGGTTCTCAGAGGGTCATGACCCCTCAGGGGTCGTGAGGTTATTACATGGGGGTCACAAGTACATGCCTCCCAGATATCACTTTTCACAGTAGACTTACTAGCTATTAACGAACATACAAATACCACTTTTCATAGCAGAGTTACCACCCATTGCCACCTTTTCTTCTGCACTGCTGCTGGCAGCAGCGCTGCTTTCAGAGCCACCCAGCTCTGAAGGCGGCGGCGCAGCCAGCAGAAGCACAGAAGTAAGTGTGGCAATGGGACACTAAATCTGCTGTGAAAAGTAATATTAACAAACATACAAATACCACTTTAAAATAGTGTTAAATATAAATGTGTTTTTAATTTATAAGGGGGGGGCGCACTCAGAGGCTTGCTGTGTGAAGGGGGTAGCCAATACAAAAAGTTTAAGAATCACTACTCTACACTATCAAGTATCAGAGGGGTAGCCATGTTAGTCTGGATCTGTAAAAGCAGCAAAGAATCCTGTGGCACCTTATAGACTAACAGACGTTTTGCAGCATGAGCTTTCGTGGGTGAATACCCACTTCTTCGGATGCAAAAGTCTACACTAAACATCAAACGACCACCTTCGGATGGTAACAGCTTTCAATTATTATAGTTGATCAAAGGACTGGAATGAACAATGATGAAGTTGAGCTGGCAACCAACAGATGAAAAACTCCATATCCTATTCCACATCACTTCAACCAAGCAGTATTCTGGTTGCCTGCAGTACATGTGTCCATGTAGATGACCACCAGTTGGAACAGAGTTTCACAGAAAGAGAAGGCTCATGCACTGTCACCTGTCCAAATGCTAAAATGTAGTTTAAACATAATACAAAGGGGTGCTAAGTGGAAGCAGGATGCATTGCTTGTCTACTGAGGGAGCAACCTCTCTACATCTAGTAAAAGAAATGAATACATGAGCTACTCTAATATGGAGCCAGCAATAGGGTCTTCAGAAACATGGGTGAACTAATGAATGAGAAACATACACCGTTATCCCTGTATCCAGCCTTCATATGTGAAGCACTACCTTCCCTGCTCTGCCTCTGATACAGAAAGGTCTTTCCAAGGTATCTGTGTCCTGCACATTGATGTCTGAATCCCTGTATCCCTCACACTGTAAATGGGCCCTGAGGAGCACTCTTCATATTACACCTCTACCCTGATATAAACTCGACCCAATATAACACGAATTCGGATACAATGTGGTAAAGCGGCATTCCGGGGGGGGGGGGGGGGGCTGTGTGCTCCAGCGGATCAAAGCAAGTTCAATATAACACAGTTTCACCTATAACGCAGTAAGATTTTTTGGCTGCCGAGGACAGCGTTATATCGGGGTAGAGGTGTACTTGTACCTATTCACTTAAGCCATGGGTGGCCAACCTGAGCCTGCGAAGGAGCCAGAATTTACCAATGTACATTGCCAAAGAGCCACAGTAATATGTCAGCAACACCCCCCCCCCCATTAGCTCCCCCGCTGCCAGTGCCTCCTGCTCACCGGCAGCCCCGCCCCCTCCTTCCCTTCCCGCACCTCCTG
Source organism: Mauremys mutica (assembly GCF_020497125.1). Classification (NCBI taxonomy): domain Eukaryota; kingdom Metazoa; phylum Chordata; order Testudines; family Geoemydidae; genus Mauremys; species Mauremys mutica. The sequence continues at coordinate 135,338,300 of NC_059076.1, read as the reverse complement.
ATCAGCTGTTTAGTGGCATGCAGGAGGCTGGGGGGGGGGAGAGAGTGAGGGCACTGCAGGCTCAGGGGAGGGGACAGGAAGGAGTGCAGTGGGGGCAGGGCCTGTGGCAGAGCCAGGAGTTGAGCAGTGAGCACCCTCCAGCACATTGGAAAGTTGGCGCCTGTAGCTCCAGTCCCGGAGTCGGTGCCTATACAAGGAGCCGCATATTAACTTCTGAAGAGCCGCATGTGGCTCCGGAGCCACAGGCTGGCCACCCCTGACTCAAGCTGTCGTCAACTACCAGGGCAGCCCCTACGTTAAAGCTGCCGACTGTCTCTTCCTGCATCAGCTCTTGTAGTAGTGCCCACATACAGGAGTAGTCGTCCACCCACACCTACCCAAGTTAGGGCTGTAATAAATTGTGTCTAAAACGAATTTAATAGGAATTGCTTTATTGGACTAAGCAGCTGCTAGTCCAGTATCCTTTGGGTCAGTTACTAGTACCAGCTGCCTCAGGCTAAGGTGTAAGAAGCCTTGCAATAGGCAGTTATGATATTGCCTCCCCCTAGGGCAAGTTTCTCCTAGCCTCCATTAGTTAGAAATTGATATGTGCCCAGAAACAAGAAATGCAGACACACTGGCAACCAAGTGCTGTGATAACAACATTAGCGCCTACACTGATTATTTTCTGATTGCCAAATAGTTTGCTCTATTTTGTACAGATGGTTAATACTACTACAAACTTTGTCAAGAAACTATGCTATGGATTTGCTGAGGCTTAACCCCTAACAGAATTGTCTTCTTACGTGCGGGGGGGGGGGGGCGGCAGGGGAGGAAGGGAGGGAGAGAGACCACCACAAATCCCTCTCCATGTGGAATCCACACTGGGCTGGAAAACAAGTCAAGTACATCTTCTGGCAAAAATATACTTAACACCTATTGCTGAGCCCAGATGCAACCACCAGGGCTCTTTTCCACTATAGATGGAGCTTCAGTAACTGTTTCATTTCTCAGGGTTGTGTATCATATCCTGTGTTCTGACTGATGAAAAAGTTGTTTGTTAACCTACCAGGAAATGACTGGTTTTTCCAATGCAGCCTGTCGGCTCTACACTGGAGCTGACTCCAGAACTGTAAGGAACAGTTTGTATAAAGTGTAGAACAGAGTATGTGGTTGATTTTTATTTTTTTGGTCTTTTTTAGAATTAGCCTGTTTCATTAGTTAACGGTCAGTTAGTTAAGGCTTTTATAATGAGCCTTGGCTTTTCTTAGTTTAATTGTTTGGGACTGACTGGGTTGTTGATTTGTATGGTTAGGCAGGAGGATTTTTCTTCTAGTGAGGGGAAAGACTGCAAATTCTCTCTCTTGAAAGACTTCCTCACAAAGGTGTGGTAAAGGAATATTCTTATGTCTGGCTACCTACCGTGGAGCATCCAGGCGAGATGGCCTAGCATGTTTGAAAATACCTCAGCTTCCTGAAACCGCACAATCAAATGACAGCACAGCTGTCTCAGCCTCTCATATCTTTGTGATAGACAAACTGAGTACAATGCAGTTTACAGTCTGTGTTTCAGATGAGACCTTATTCACCGATGGCCTCTGCTCTTGGTTAACTGTTGAAATCCCATGGCCCTTTTGGCCACAGTAAGCGTTCGTCTGGTGTCTTTACCAACACTGGTAAATTCTGCCCAAAGTGCTGGTTGGTTTCTCCCCTATGGCTCAGAGGTGAGCTTACACTCAGGAATATGAAGGGGGGCGGGGCAGGGCAAGACAGAAAGCAGCTACATGATGGAAGATGCTTGCTTATGGTGGCAGGCGACTCATTCTGAGGAACCAAGGGGCATGACTCATCAAGTGGGGAGGAATCGGGGAAACAGTCACGTTCTGCAGCATTTCTCTTATTTCAAGGCCTGATTCTCCACTCCCTTGCACCAGTACAACCACACTGATTTCAAGCTGGCATAAAGGAGTGGAGAATCAGACTCACAAAGCAGTGTAATACATTCACAAGACAATGTATGTTTTAATTCACTGCTCAGAGAAGCAACTTAACTGAGGCTATGATAAATTGAGGGATCATCTCTGTACTTGGGACAAGGGAACAGGCCAATGCCAACCCAGCTCTGTGCTGGCAGTGCCAGGATAAGTAGAGGCACAGAGTAGTCCACTTGATTTCCACATTTTTTTCCTGCTGTACTCCTCCATTCTTTGCTACCATGCAATGAAAGGGGGCAATGGTAGTAGATCCTTGCCAGAGTACTTGAAGCACTGTGAGGATTGGGAAGGTTAAAGCTATTTTTTCCCCCTACCTGCTGAGAGGGAGATCCCTTCAGATATCAGCACCTGTGCAGAAGGACTGACATCAACAGATGATGGTATTTTCTCCAAGGTAGTGACATGTTTGCTCCTAAACAAAAATGTTGGCAGACTGAAAGCATGTTACTAAATGCTGAATTCAGAGTAGAAAGTAGGGAAAGAGAAACCAGTTCTGCAAAGGGGGACTGTCTAGCACATTCTTTAAAAAAAGAATAAAACACAGAAGTGACATATGATATCCTTGGTTGGGTTGTTGGTCCAGATGGAACTCAGGACCGCTGAATGTAAAAGCCCGCCCCTCAACTCTTGACACAAAGGACCAGGTCCCCGAGAGAAAGAGAAACTCTCGGGCTGTTACAGGGTGGACACTGTCTTCAAGAAATGCATGTAGACTCCTTCCTTACCAGCAGGCTGACAACAAGCTATGACATTGTTAGCTACAATCTTCATGGAAAACATGTCAGAGCCATTTATGTGAAATCAGTTACTGATTTTATGGAAGCCCTACCAACCATTTTCACCTCATTGTGACATTGTAAGCAGGTCAGTTTAAAATTGAGAGTATTTATAAACCTCCTGATGAAGCTTGGGAAACCACACCTCTACCGATACTTCAACATCTATCCATCTATGTTGGGGACTTCAATTGCCACCACACCTCATGGGGCTACAAGGAAATCTGACAAAAATGGACTGGATGTCATATACTTGGCTTCTATAAGTGGGCTGTATCTCTTGCATGACCTTAAGCAGCCAGCAACCTTTCTTTCTGCACAGTGGAAGCAGGGCTAATCCCCTGACCCCAGCAGGGACCCAACTGTTATCAGACTCCTGTGGAGTTCATGAAAAAGCTTCCCACACAACCAGCACCACCCCATTCTCACTCAGATCAGAGAGATGATTCTCATAGTAATCTCTAAACTGGATGACTCTCACAAAACTGGGTGACTGGGCAACAAGATGGCAGAAGAAATTCAATACTGATCTATGCAAAGTAATGCACAGTGGAAAACAATCACAACTATACATACAAAAATGATAGTGTCTAGGTTAACTGTTACCACTCAAGAAAGATCTTGGCTTCATTCTGGATAATTCTCTAAAAATATCAACTCAATGTGCAGCAGCACTCAAAAAAGCTAACAAAGTTAGGAACTAGTAGGAAAGGGATCAATAACAGTAATACATAAATCTATGGTACATCCACACCTTGAATACTGCATTTCTGGTTACACCATCTCAAAAAAAATATATTAAAATTGGAAAAGGTACAGAGAAGGGCAACAAAAATGATTAAGGATATGGAACAGCTTCCATATGAGGAGAGACTGAAAAGATTGCGACTGCTCAACTTGGAAAAGAGACTACTAATGGGGGATATGACAGAGGTCTATAAAATCATGTATGTTGTGGACAAAGTGAATAGCCCCGCGTAGCTGTGGTGTGGCTCATCTCGTGCTAGTCTACCAGGAGGACTTTCCAGAATCCACATTGCTAAATGGCTAAAACGTGTGATGGTGTGGTGCCTACCCAAGACCTTTTGGGCTTTTTTTTTTTAAATACGTCTTATCTTCCTACTTTATATTTTGAACCTTTTTCTAGCTTTATTGTTCTACTTATGCATTTGCTAATAAGCCCACCAACTTGTCAGCAGTAGCAGGTTCATCAACTCCTTTATATGGTTCAGCCATTATAGAGGGACATGGACCCATTTTGATACTGTTATATACACACACCCATGTACCATCATTCCATTTCCAAGTCTCTGTAGAACACCGTTACTGCATAAGCAGGGGGAAGAACATGTACACATTTCAGTCTGTAAACAGTGAAACATGCTATTTCAGGTGGGAACCATCCCCGGATCCTGAGGAGAATTTTCATTATTTTCCAGCAGCTGAGACATTTCTTTAAACATGAAAATCATCACTATCCCACTCACTGACAACCCTAGGACTTTTCTATTTTTGTTTAGAGATAATACATGCCAGAATTACATTGAGGATAAACCATCTGTAATTCCTCTCTCCCCTGTACATGACTGGTATATGCTGTCAACTCTTATTCCTTTAGTTATAACTCTGTACATTGTGACTAACAGACTTGGTAGGTTTTCTAAATGCAAATTTATTTTGTGCTCATGATGGTGGATAAAAATTGGTTGGTTTTTTTTTTTAAAAAGGAAAATCTAGATTTTTTTTATTTAAATAAAAGATTTGATTGAAATGAAATACTTTTAAATAAACCTATTTAAAAATAAACTTAAAATTGTCAACCTATGTTAAGACCTACACTAACTATAAATCTATTAAAATAGATTCAGTTAAATAAAAAAATACTAAGCAGTATGTTTGCTGCTGAGTTTTAAAGAAAGTTCAATTAGTTCAGTGGTTTGAGTAACTGTCTGAACACTGGAACTAGAGTTTGCTGAAGTACTAAACAGCTTTGGCCACCAGCAGTTTCTTCTGCAGGGGCAGAGAAAACATTTTCTTTAACTAGTTCAGTTCAGTGACTAATTCATTCAAAGTTAAGCCAACTGGGCATTCAAGAAGTGGGAAAGCTAGTTTTCCTTTTCCACTCTATGAATAAAAACTAGATGTGAGAGAATGAGATCTACTAGTCTGAAAATCTTGAAGAAATTGTGACTGGAAACAATCAGTTCAAGTAACTAACTACAGATATTTCCTCTGTTAAATGAATCAGTTTTAAATGAAAAATGTTTTAATAAACATTTTTCCTATGTATCCAACACATTTAAAGTGGTTGTGTTTAATAAAAATATTAAATGCTGTTTTTGTAAATTTTCAATTGAATTTCCATCTAAAAAGAGCCTGACACAAAAGGGGGGGGGGTTAAAAAAAAGTCAACTAGTAAATAAGTGTATCATTCACCATTTTCCAACAATACAAATGTAAAATTTTAAGAATCTGAACAAACATAAGTTAAACTATATAACTGCTTTCATAATGTTAATAGATCTACTGTATCCTCCTGGTTAACAAAAGCAGCATCAAATTTAGAGTAAAGATTATACTGAGTTGCAAGTCAAGAAGTTTTAATGGTTACCAATCAATGGGAAAAAAAAAAAATCAACCTTTCTTTAGGAAAGTAACTAAACAGTACAAATGAAAAACATGATTAAAATCACTGATTTAAATCAAGGTTTTCTGGTATACACATCTAATCAACCCTGACAAACCTCATATCAATTTCTACACTCCTCCCTAGACAAAAGATCTTGAAAGCCTGCTCCAGGAAAAAAACAAAACAAGAAACCACAACACAAACCCGAAAAGCAGTATCAATCTGTTCATGCAGCAGCAGAGATAAACCAGAGCTAATCATGTAGACTGCCTTGATGCTTCTCTCTCTAGCATACCACCAGGTATAGCCTTAAAAAAAAAAAAAAAAAATCAGACCTGACTAATTCACAGCTTGGCCAGTCTTTACATCTGGGTATCTGAAAGGTTTCATTGGTAGCCAATCTGATAACATGTCTGTGCCAATGATTTATTAACCCAGAGATTTTTCCCTCCCCCAATCTGAATAAAAACAGGCATTTTGCAAACTGATTGAAATAAACCACAGCTCACTGTATTCAGCTAAAGTCTATTCTTGGGAGAAAATCTTGAGGATTATCCATGCTTGCCAGTTTATTATGCATCATCAGTCCTAAGATATACTGTATTAATGTCTTCTGGAAAACAGACAATAAATTGCAGCATTTGGGAGGATGCAGCTATAAGCAGCCCAGAGCAGTACATGCTGATCTGGTGTTTACTGGGATGAGGGCAGAATAAAGTCTGTGGTTCTAACCTGAGACTAATTGCATGTATCAACCACTGTGATTATATTATTCATAGATTCTATGGACACAAGGGAGCATTGTGATCATCTAGTCTGACCTCCTGTGTAACACAGGTCACAGAACTTCCACAAAATGATTCATTTGAACTAGCTGTTTTATAAAGACATCCAAACTTGATTTAATAACTGCCAGCAATTGAGAATCCACATACTCATATAAATATACTGAGGCCTAAACTTATACTCCTAAATCAATTGTTAGGCTACCTAAAAAAAGGTGACTTGTTTTCAAAGGTGATGAACTCCTGTAACTCTTTTAGACTTTTACTAGGGGTTGTGGGTGCTCAGGCCCTCTGAAAGGGGACAAAATGTATTCAGGCACTTTTATATAGGTGCCTAAATATGGATTTGAGAGTCTGACTTCAGGCATTCTAATGAGAGAGGACTATCTGTTGATGTGGTACGAAAGCTTTGTTACTGACAGGTGGTGAGGCCATAGGCAGATATGCTGGTCCTTTAAACAGGCATTAATAGACCTTTTATACCTCATTAGATCATGTGTACTGAATATATCACAAATCTTGCAGAAAAAATAATTTTATAAATTTTACTTTCTGGCTATACAAGTACTTATCATGAGTCCGAGTGTGCAGAACTTAAGGGAAGACAGAAATCACAACCAATGCACTTTTTGATTAGAGGCTTCTAAAGGTTATTTAAAGTAGCTTTTCCACACAGAATATCACTACTTTAAATTCTGGTGTTTTGAGACTTCCAAGGGACAGAAGAAATGTTAGAGGCAGTGGACTGGAGACTGGACTGGGACTTAAAAGGGCAGAATTCTACACGTGATCCTTCAACTCACCTGCTGTGTAATTTGGATGAGTCACTTCCCCTTTCTGTGCCTCCATTTCTCTTCCCACCCTTTGCTGGACTTATCAATTTAGATTGTGAGCTATTTGGGGAAGACACCATCTCTCACTATGGATAGGCTTAGAAGGATTAGATTTTTATCTGTAAATGTCAATTTCACCAAAAAACACAAATCAACAAAAAAAATACTTCTGTCAATAATCAAAATTTACAGATAAGCAAAGAAAAAAACCTTGTCGTTTGAGAATTGAAGAGTTTCATTTAGGATACTTACTTTGTCAACATCACATATCGAAATATAAAGTTATTACCATTAATAAATTGTAACTTTTTGAATCTCAAAATCTACTGTCACTAAAAAGTTGTCTGACCCACCCAATGTTCCACAACTGGGAGAATTTATATCTATAAAAACAAAAAAAGCTTAAACATATTATACAAGTTATTAAAAAAAATCTGCCAAGCCTGGTTGTACAGTGCCTCACACAACGGAGCCGTGATGATGCATGTAATATGAGTGACCATTTATATTATTGATATCAATATTGCAAATTGCAATAAATCTTGTAAGATTTGCCATGTAATGTATCAGTGGAAAAGTTAAGATTTGGTAAGCACGACAACTTTGTCTATACGTATGCATCATCTCTGTATGATGGAGTTATACATGTGTGATATATGTGCATCTCAAACCTGTGCTGTGTTTCTGGGGGACACCCCCAGACAGATTGGCATCAGCATTATCTAGCCTGTTTGAAGGCACATCAAGGGCAATTGGCTGTACAATTAACCCATTGAGAGAAGCTGGGGGCTACACCTATGAGTCAGCAGGATACATAGGGACATGTCTGTGGACAGGAAACTCCAAGAGCTTTTTCATTCCATGCACTGTGAGTTTACGTTTGGGACAAAGAATGTATAAGCCACATGGCAAAGAATATAAAAAGGAAGCTGCATTTTCTCCATTTTGTCTTCAATCCTGCTTCTCACCTCGGGAATAACTGCTCTACAAACTGAAGCTTTGCACAAAGGACTGAGACACATCCAAGCTCTGGATGTGTTCCAGAGGGACTTTACAAGCCAGCAAACTCACCAGTGCTGCTAAGATCATCATATGTGGACTACGAAGTCCTACGTATGTAGCTGATTACTTTGACCATTTAACAATTCTCCTCTTTCATAATAAAATCATTAGTTTTAGATACTAAAGGACTAGCTGGTAGTGTGATATTTTGGGCAAGATCCAAACAGGTATTGATCTGGTTATGTGGCTGGCCCTTTGGGGATCAGAACATTTTCTATAGTGAATAGACTTTTAAATAATTTCTCACTTTACTAGACCTATTTGCTGACTGGGAGCCAGAGACTGGAATGCAATAAAGGGGGCTTCTTGATAACCAATTGGGGGGGGGGGAGATCAGGAGCACAGTTTGTGACTGGTTGGTGACTCTAACTTGTGTTAACCACCAGCTCTGGGGGAATCTGCTCTCTTCCCATTCTCAGGTGTGGGCTACTCAAGGTACCTCAGGTCACAGAAGCCCCAATCTCCGTTGGGACTTCTAAATGCTATAATGAAGAATAGAAGAAAGTACTGTCTGTTCTTGTGACAAACTGGAATCTTCCCTTTCCAGTCATACAGATCCTGCTTCTAGTCCTGATGGTCTTGCTACACTGCACCTTAAACATATCACTGATACAGGAGTGAATATCGCCTGTTCTGTCTCTCAGAGCAGCGTACTACTTCTTGGGTTGATGGAGAGATTGCCACATTTAAGGGTGGGAAGGATGAAGAAAAAACAATGTTTTTTTAATTTAGCTTGTAACAAAACCACCACAACCAAAACTAGCAACTGTTTATCTAACAAAAGAGATATTATCAAAAGCACAAGAGTAAACAGTGTAAGAAAAATGGAAAATATGGCAAGAGACCACCACCTGGCTTAACCAGGAGCTCTTCGATGATCTGAAACTCAAAAAAAGAGTCCTACAAAAAGTGGAAACTAGGTCAAATTACAAAGGATTAAATATAAACAAATATAAATTTGCAGGGACAAAATTAAAGGCCAAGGCACAAAATGAGATTAAACTAGCCAGAAACATAATAGGTAAGAAGAAAACATTCTACAAACACATTACAAGCAAAAGGAAGACCAAGAACAGGATAGACTCATTACTCAATAAGGGTGGGGGAGAAAACAATAACAGAAAATGTGGAAATGGCAGAAGCGTTGCATGATTTTTTTTGTTTTAGTTTTCACCAAAAAGACTAGTAGTGATTGGATGTCTAACATAGTGAATGCCACTGAAAGTGAGGTAGGATCAGAGACTAAAATAGGGAAAGAACAAGTTAATTATTTAGATACAGATGTCTTCAAGTCACCAGGGCCTGATGAAATACATCCTAGAATACTCAAGGAGCTGACTGAGGTGATATCAGCAATTATCTTTGAAAAGTCATAGAAGATGGGAGAGATTCCAGAGTACTGGAAAAGGGCAAATATAGTGCACATCTATAAAAAGGGAAATAAATACAACCAATTTGCAAACACGTAGAAGGTAATAAGGTGATAAGTAACAGTAAGCATAGATTTGTCAAGAACAAATTGTGTCAAAGCAACCTAACAGCTTTCTTCAATAGGGTAACAAGCCTTGTGGATAGGGTGACCAGACAGCACGTGTGAAAAATCGGGACGGGGTGGAGGGTAATAGGCACCTATATAAGAAAAAACTCCAAATATCAGGACTGTCCCTATAAAATCAAGACATCTGGTCACCCTACTGGGGGGTGGGAGAAGAGAAGCAGTAGATGTGGTATATCTTGACTTTAGTAAGGCTTTTGATACTGTCTCACATGATCTCCTCATAAATAGGGTCCTACCAAATTCACAGCCATGAAACACACGTCACGGACTGTGAAATCTGATCTGCCCTTGTGAATTTTGGTTTGTATGTGCTTTTACCCTATGCTATATAGATTTCACGGGGGAGACCAGCATTTCTCAAACTGGAGGTCCTGACCCAAAAGGGAGTGGCAGGGGAGTCGCAAGGTTATTTTAGGGAGATGGTGGTATTGCCACCATTACTTCTGTGCTGCCTTCAGAGCTGGGCAGCTGGAGAATGGCAGCTGTTGACTGCGCGCCCAGATTTAAAGGCAGCACCCCACCAGCAGCGCAGAAGTAAGGCAATACCATATCATGCCATCCTTACTTTTGCGCTACTGCTGGTGGCGGTTCTGCCTTCAGAGCAGGAGAGCAGCAGCTCCTGGCCGGGAACCCAGCTCTGAAGGCAGAACCACCAGCAGCAGTGCAGAAGTAAGGGTAGCAGTACTGAAATCACCCCTACAATAACTTTGTGACAGCCCCCCCCAACAACGCCTTTTTGGGTTAGGACCCCTACAATTACAACACCATGAAATTTTAGATTTAAATAGCTGAAATCATGAAATTTATTATTTTTAATATCCTATGACTGTGAAATTGACCAAAATGGACTCTGAATTTGGTAGGGTCCTACTCATAAACAAATCAGGGAAATACAACCTAGATGGAGTCACAATAAGTTAGATGCATAACTGGTTGGAAAACTATTCCCAGAGAGTAGTTATCAGTGGTTCATTGTCAAGCTGGAAGGGCATATCGAGTGGGGTCCCGCAGGGATCGGTTCTGGGTCCGGTTCTGCTCAATATCTTCATCAATGTATAAGATAATGGCATGGAGAGTACACTTATAAAGTTTGCGGACGATACCCAACTGGGAGGGTTACAAATGATTTGGAGGATAAGATTAAAAATCAAAATGATCTGGACAAACTGGAGAAATGGTCTGAAGTAAACAATTAAATTCAATAAGGACAAATGCAAAGTACTCCTTACAAAGGAACAATCAATCAGTTGCACACATACAAAATGGGAAATGACTGCCTAAAAAGGAGTACTGCAAAAAGGGATGTGGGGGTCTTAGTGGATCGCTAAATGACTCAACAATGTAACACTTGCAAAAATAAACATCATTTTGAGATGTATCAGCTGGAGTGCTGAAAGCAAAATACAAGTAGTAATTCTTCCACTCTACTACACACTAATTAGGCCTCAACTGGAGCATTGTGTCCAGTTCTGGGCACCACATTTCAGGAAAGATTTGGAGAAAGTCCAGAGAAGAGCAACAAAAATTATTAAAGGTCTAGAAAACATAACCTATGAGAGAACATTGAAAAAAATGGGTTTGTTTATTCTGGAGAAGAGAAGACTGAGAAGGGACATGGTAACAGTTTTCAAGTACAAAAAAGATTACAAGGAGGAGGGGAAAAAATTATTCTCCTTATCCTCTAAGGCTAGGACAAGAAGCAATGGGCTTAAGTTGCAGCAAGGGTGGTTTAGGTTGGATATTAGGAAAAACTTCCTGTCAGGGTGGTTAAGCACTGGAATAAATTGCCTAGAGAGGGTGTGGAATATGTCATTTGAGATTTTTAAGAGCAGATTAGACAAACACCTGTCAGGGATAGTCTAGAATATCTAGTCCTGCCCTACATGCAAGGGACTGGACTAGATGACCTCTTGAGGTCCCCTCCAGTCCTACAATTCTATGATTCCCACCCCTAACCAGCTTCATAGTCCCAAGGGAGATGGGGTTCAGAGGTAAATTCAGGTGAGATGATAAATCCAATTTAGTAAATAAAACACACCACAACATGCAATACATTCAATATAACCGTGAAGTATATGTGTAACACCTAGATAGCATGGTGACTGCTGTCTTATGAACTCCTAGATACTACATAAACATACGTCTATAGACATTACGTATAGATGGGCCTGAACCAGACCCTGGACATGACCATCTCTGGGAGGGAAGTGAGGAAGTTTAAGAACCAAGATCTGGATTTTGCAGCTTGGGCCCTTCTCCAATATAATTAAGTACCAAAATCACTTTACCAAATCATGTAATACTGACAACTCAACTCCTGGAGCAGAACATAGAAGCTGTTTAGCAGTGCTACACCGAAGTTTAGGAAAGGAAATAGAGGAATTTTGTATCCAAACAAAAGGGAAAAGAGACAGAATGCCATGCACCACAAAGTGCCATAGGATCTGTAGCAGTCACTAATGTTAAGGATCTCATCTTTAGGTTTCATTAGACAGATGTTAGAAGGTGCTGCGCTTCTTAAGCTAACACCATGCTGGGGCTTCTGCTCATCTGTGTTCTGAAGTTTTCTGACCCAGTTATTGACCCTACCTGTACCTATACAGCTTCTACAATAGAAAGGATCATTGTATAAGGTAGTAGGGCTCAGTGGGAAGGTCCAGTGATGCCAAAGGATTTTCTTATTCTCAAACTCTTCAGTTATAATCATTTGAACTAGGGCAAAAGAGGATAGCCAAACAGTCTAGCAAGGAGGAGAAATAAGAGTTGGGGTCCACTGCTCAATCCCTCTTGACCAGAAGCAGCAGAAAGACATCCCCTTCAGCTACTTCTGGAGGATATGAGGCAGTTCTAGTACTTTAATCAGTGTTTAAATAAATTAACACTTCAAACCTAACCTGCGACACCCCCTACTATTGTAACCCTGATTACCCACACAACTCTTTTAGAACCTGATCCAAATCCCACTAAAGTCAATAAAAGACTCCCATTGGATCAGGACCTGAATACATTTCACTCTTGACCCTGCCATTTCCTCTCCTTTCCATTGCCATTAGTATTAGCAGTACAGAGGTGGTACCAGGAGGCTCCAGTCAAGATGAGAGGGTCCCATTATGCCGAGTGCTGTACACACAGTCCACATCTCAAGGAGCTCAAAAATTAAATTTGAAACCAAAGGTAACAAGTTTAAACAAACTAAGGCAGGGGTCTCAAAGGGCCAGGGCCAGTCCTCAAATCCTCCCCGCAGGCCAATGTCGTCTCTGAAGATGGTGTTCAGAAAAGAAAACATTTATATTGTATTTTTTATTTAGAATTTCTTAGAAATAATAAAACTGTCATACAACTTTATACTGTGAAAAAAAAAAAAAAGATGCTGCCTCTGCCCAGCACCTAATGATGCTGCCTCCATGGCTGACCCTGCCCGGCGACTAGTGATAGTATCTCGGTCCCTCTCCCCCAGCCAATGGGGGGGCAGTGCCTGCAGCAGACAGAGCCAGCAGTGTGGCTGCATGGGTCTCTCCTCCGCAGGCCGCAGTGGGGAGGTTCTCAGGCTGCAGATGGCCTGCGGGCTGGGACTTTGAGACCCCTGAACTAAGGGAATGGGGTGTGAAGGATAAGGGCAGTGTGGTCCAGCTGACAGGACACAGGACTGAGACTTAAGTGACACAGGTTCTATTCTAATTGTATCCGTGGCTCTGCCACTGACCTATAGCATGACCCTAGGCAAGTCACTTCCCCCCTGTGTCTGTTTCCCTTCCCATCCTTTGTCTGTCTTGTGTATTTAGGTTGTAAGCTCCCACAGTAAGGACAGTCTCTATTAGGTATCTGTACAGCACCTACAACAGTGGTTCTTAACCTTTACTGCAGCCTGCATCCCTTTGGTTCTCAAAATATGCTCTCGCACCCCTTGAACCTAGATATATTTTTGTTTGTATATTACAGTAATCATTTAAAAAATGTATGTTAATACATAGGTTTGATTAAACAAAATAGTTGTACTAATGTGCCTGTGCTTAATTTGTGATTTTGATGATTACAGATTAGTAAATATTACATCAGTAATAAAACTCTGACTATATAATTTAGCTGTGTGCACAATCTGAGGGCTTCAGATCATCTGAAGTCTCCCCCCACATTATATCATCTGCTGACGATCTTAGCCATCACAAGTTGCCACAGCCATTTGTATGCACCTCTGTGACAAAACAGAAGTCGCAAGCCCAAGGTTCCACTAACCCAATTCCACAGACAATCTTAATGCTTTCCACTAAGCCAGCAGTAATGTTAGGCCATGGCTACACTTGCAAATTTGCAGCGCTGCAAAGCGCCAGTGTGGTCAAAGCCCCAGCTGTACGTTATTCCACACAGGGAGGTGGAGTACGGACAGCGCTGGGAGAGCTCTCTCCCAGCGCTGGCGCTTTGACTACACTTAGCGCTTCAAAGCGCTGCCGCGGTAGCGCTTTGAACTGCAAGTGTAGCCTCAGCCTTAGAGTGGATAGATCCATGTAACAACCCAACAGCCCTTAAGGCTAGGGTGGTGAGACAAGATTTTCCAACAAGAAGCTCTGCTAGCATTTGTTTATGGGTGGATGAGACGACTTAAGTTTAAAAGGGAGTTGGGAAATAACTTAAAGCAACACTGAAGATCCTATTCATGCAAAAAATACCTTAGACTATTAAAATGGAAAGAACTCCGACATCTAATTTACTATGTACAGTAAGTGCCGTCTCTGATTACACAATGAAAACCTTACTTGTTAATATCACTTTGTTCCTACTCAATTTCACCTCCAGTTCTCATGCTCAAGCCATGTCTGCAATATTTATTAATAAGCCCCGGGAGCAGAAACAAGGGCAGGGTATGAAGCCCAATTTCTCAAGCCCTGCAGCCAGACATGCCCAGGGCACTAGCCCCATCCTGCCACCTACCCCAGTCATATGTGCTCAGAGGAGCTATTTTAAAAAAAAAAAAAAAAAACAGCTCCAAAGGAGGTGCAAGACAGACCATGTCATCAGAAGGACTCTCTCCCTCCATACTGGTGAGATCAGACTGACTTGGAATATTAACTCTGGGCACCTTCTTCAATGTACTGATTGGCTGTTTGGCCCAAGCTGCACCCTCCCCACCCAGGTCCTTTGGTCTCAGAGAGACACTCCCAGCCCTTTCCCCTTCTCTCCAGGTTCAATGAGCCTCTGTCTATACCACACCATTGCTCCAATTAACTCATCCCTTCACCCAACCTCATCCCCGTAATGCAATTTTAAAACCGGGAAAAAAAAATTGGAACAAAAATGACTTTTTCCCCACCATCATTCCGCATACATGTTGCATCATTTTCCCCCCACACTTTTGGCTCTTACCTATTTACACAGTAATCTCTTCAGGCCAGAAACTACTCGCATTACAACGCCCAGCACAACAGGGTCTTAATCATCACTGGGGCTTCTAGAATTATATCAATTTTGTATTCTGCATATGCAGGAGAAACCCTAGTTCCTACGTTACAGTCCAACACCACAGGCAAGTAAAAGAAGGCTATGGATAGTCTTTGCAGAGGTTTCCCAGGAGCATTTTAGAGGAGAAGAGGGAGCTTGGCAGATAGTTAACCAAGAACACAGACAATGATGATATGAAGGACAGGAACGATTAGAAGTGATAATAGGGGAGACATGTAACTGGAGGTGGCATGCCACAGGTATTTTCAGGATATGGGAAAGTTTTCCCTGAGCTTTGGTTGTACATACAGGTTTCAAGGCACTGCTTTGCACTAATGTTAACAGTTCCCAACAAGACCACATAATAAGTACAGTAACTCCTCACTTAACATTGTAGTTATGTTCCTGAAAAATGCAACTAAGTGAAAATGTTAAACAAATCCAATTTTCCCATAAGATTTAATGTAAATGCGGGGGGTTAGGTTCCAAAGACTTTTTTTAGGGCAGACAAAAGGCATTATATACTGTACAGTACTGTACTGTGGCGTGGTTGAGAAGTGCCCCTGGCTTACCCCACCACAGGCACAGCCTGCGCCAAGGCAAGGATGCTAGGAAGCACCTTTGCTGCAGCAGCAGCAGCTTCCCCGGAGAACAGGCTCAGACTTTGCTGGGAACGCTCCAGGCCCGCCTCTTCCTGTCCCCGCTCCACTCCAGGCCCACCTCTTCCCAGCCCCACTCCACCTCCTCTCCAGAGCATGCCACAGCCCTGCCCCCGCTGTTTGGTGGCGCTCAGGACTTTCTGGGAGGGAGGGGGAGGAGCGGAGACACAGCGCTTCCCCGCTCCTATCCCTCCCTCCCAGAAAGCCCTAAGCGCCAAGTGCTGGGAGGGAGAGGGAGGAGCGAAGAAACCCCATGTCTCCACTCCTCCTCTCCCTCCCAGAAAATCCTAAGTGCCATCAAACAGCTGTTTGTCAGCGTTTAGGACTTTCTGGGAGGGAGGGGGAGGAGTGGAGACACGGCATTTCCCTGCTTCTCCTCCTCTCTCCCAGAAAGTCCGAAGCCCTGGGAGGGAGGGGGAGGAGGCGGAGAAGCGGAACTCGTGCAATGATCCCTTGTAAAGTCACTGCTCTTCCACAGAATCTTACAAGCAGGCAGCCAAACAACGTTATAAGGGAGCATTGCACAACTTTAAACGAGCATGTCCCCTAATTGAGCAGGGACGTAACATTGAAACAACGTTAAGCGGGACGACGTTAAATGAGGAGTTACTGCATCTGAAGATAGGGATCTCAGTGTCATGAAGAAGTTTCTTAATAAATACTAACTTTTATACCTTTCATCCCAAAAGTTAGAACCACAGGAATTGCATCATCAGACCTGTATCTGGCAGTAGCTGTATCAGCCGCTTCAGAGAAAGGTACATGAAACCCTGTAGATGCCCGTCATGGAATAGCCTCCATATAGGGGATCTTTCTTCCTAATCCCCTCAGTAGTAATTGAGCACAAGAGTTTATATCCCATACCTGTAATATTAATCCTACTTAATGTAATTTATGATTTTCTCATTATCCATGTAGATGTCCAAATCTTTTTTCAACCCCAAAGCACTTCACAAACACATACATTGGACATCTGTATCTATACACATCTAATCTACCCTTCACCCACCAGTGAAATGCAGCTCTAAATAGCAAGAGTCTGCGGTCAGATTACAGATGGAGAGAAGACGGATAGCTGATAGCACATGTGATGCTGACAGCCCTCGTGCCAGCTCAGCCCAAAGTCCCCAAGCCTCGGTGGAACACTGACAAATACCATGGCTAAAATCAGTCCAGCTCACCTGTGCATTAGTACTGGTAAAATATATAGTAGAATTGTAAGTGTGTGTTTAGTACAAACATTCCATAAAGTCTGAGTAAGTTGTTCTACCCATTAATCTTATTTATAACATCTGTATCCCACATAAAATATTATTTGAGTGTTTGCATTGCAAGCCTCTGTAACTGTATAAATCACCAGATAGAAGAGACATTAACTAGTGTGAAGTGCTGATCTCCAATAGAAGATGTTACATCCTGGCCAACAAAGAAAGTCCTACAGAGACCTTCCAGAAATGGGGGAGGGGGGAGTGTGGATTCTGCCACTAGTTACCCTGAAATCACAGGTCTATCTAATGTACAAGCTGAAACCGTGGCTGCTGCACATAGGTGCTGGAACTAGGGGGCAGAGGGTGTGCTGCAGCATCCCGTCTTGAAGTGGTGTCCATTATATACAGGGTTTACAGTTTGGTTCAGTAGCTCTCAGCACCCCCACTATAAAAATTATTCCAGAACCTCTGCTGCTGCCCTATTTATCATTTTTAGCACAATAGGTTTTCCCCGAGGAAATCTTGTCAGACCATGGTGCAAATTTCATGTCTGTCATTTTCAAAAGAGTTATAAGAGTTGGGTGGAGTGAAGCATATAAAGGTTGCTCCCTATCATTCAGAAACTAATGGTCTGGTAGAAAGACTCAATGGGACCCTGAAGTCTATGCTGAGGATGTATGTTACCTAGTGAGAGAATGACTGAAACGTGTTGCTCCCTTGCCTGTATGTGAATAACAAATATTACCCCAAGAGTCTATAAGGTCTGCCCCCTTTGATCTCCTTTACAGGAGACAGGTGAGAGGACCTTTACATTTAATTTGAGGCTCTTGGAAAGGGAGCACAGAAGAGTCTGGAGAGTCTGTAAGGGGAGCATGTCACTCATTTTAAAGAGAATTTAAAGACTGATGAACTTAGGCATTTCCGAAATCTTGGTATAACAAGCATGCTGGAGAAAGATCTTTTGAGATGGGTGACATTGTGTTGTTGATTCCACTGAGGAAGAACAAGATGTAAGATTGTTTGGAAGGACATTTTGAGATGACAAGACGGCGCAAATGAGGTCACTTCTAATGTAATGAAATCCCAAGGCAGAAGAGCTGTGCAAACAGTACATGTCAATAGATTAAAAGCTTACCATAAAAGAAAGATGGCAGTGAATACTGTTTGGTTTGTTGACTCAAAAGCAGGAGATGCTGGTCCGCCATGCTGGCCCTCCTGAAATACCAGAGGTGGGTGTTTTCCAGCCTACCAGGTTTAACTATGAAAATAGTGCATTCCATAGAAACTACAGGGCCATGCCCTGCCCCTAGCAGAGCACACCATGCTAAAGGAGAAATGCAAAAAGATTTAGGAGGCAGCAGAAAGCATGCTATAGGGAGGGGGTGACTGCTAAATCGAAAAGCCCCTGGGCATCTCCTATTGTGATGGTACTTAAAAGGGATCAAAAATCCACAATCTCATGAGTTTTAACGCTAAATGCCATCACCCAACCTTATCCTTACACTCCACACCCAGAACAGTGGACCTACTGAGGGGTGCATAAATACTCTGGATGTGGCTTGTGGATATTAGCAACTTCCCTTGGATGCTGATGCCCAAGAAAAATCATCTTTCATAGTAGAATCTGTCCTGTATACACGTAAGGTTTTGCCTTTTGGATTAATTAATGCAAGGGCAACCTTTTCAGAGGCTTGTCACAGAAATGCTGCAGGGTTTGCACACCTTCATCAGGGCCTATGCAGATGACTTCGGTATCTTTAATGACTCCTGGCAAGACCACTTGAACCATGTGGGAATTGTATTGCAGAGGTTTACAAAAGCCAACCTCACTGCTGAAGTACCTAAATGTAAGACGGGGGCCTCAGCTCTATTCTTCTGCCTGTCTGCAGACTTTGGAAGACATCCCTATACCTGGTCAAGTTTGAAAGCTTTACTCTGCAACATTAACGGCAGTGCTACATTTTATCTTAAATGAAAGCTCATAGAATTCATTTTATCGGGCTGATATCCTGCGTAACAGAGGCCAGAGAATTTCATTTAGTGATTCCTGCATGTGGCTTAAAGTTTATGGTTAAATTAGAGAATCTTTCATAACGTTCTATACTGCAGAAACTAATAATGCCACCAGGACAGTGCTAGCCCAGCACACCAGTTAATGCCAGTTGCACGGGAAGCAACAACTGATTAAGGCACAGTAACTCTATACAAGACCTTAAAACAGGAACTGGGAAATTATGGCCAACCAGATTTAATAAACCAGGGCATAGATGACAATGAGTCTACTCCAAAGTGTCACAGGACTATTAGTGATCACAAGAGGTCAGTGCCTGGGGGTTTAAGTCTCATCTGAAAAAGTGATGAGCAGGGAGCTCTGGCATATCACCACTGTAGCTCACACAACTCCTCATACTTGCACCTCTCACACATCAAGGGCTTGGCTACACTTACAAGTTGCAGCGCTGGGAGTTACAGCGCTGGTCATGCAGCTGTGGAAGGGCCAGCGCTGGAGTGTGGCCACACTGACAGCTACCAGCGCTGCAGTGTGGCCACACTTGCAGCACTTTCCAGCGCTGTATTGAGAGGTGCATTGTGGGCAGCTATCCCACAGAGCACCTCGTCCCGTTTTGGCGCCGTTTTGGCGCTGAGTATTGTGGGAAGGGGAAGGAAGTGTGCGGGTCATTCCGCTTCCTGTTTGCCAGCGCCCCGTGGTGCATCGCTTCACATCCCAGCATTCACTCTTTCCAGCAGCGTTTGGCGCCATTGTGAGTGTCTTTCTGTTACTCTCTGTGTGAATCGCGATTTCTGTGGCAAATGGAGCCCGATCTGCTGAGGACTCTGCTGATGAGTGTCACCAGCACAACACGTTTGGCAGTCCAGCTATTCCTTCAGCTCCAAAGTGACAGTGAGGATTCCGACGATGATATCAATATGGATTTGCCTGCCGCGTGTGACACTAAAGTGCTTGCGGCATTTACGGAAATGCTCAGCACCGTTGAACGCCGCTTTTGGGCTCGGGAAACAAGCACTGAGTGGTGGGATCACATCGTCATGGAAGTCTGGGATGACGAGCAGTGGCTGCAGAACTTTCGTATGAGAAAAGCCACTTTCATGGGACTGTGTGCTGAGCTCGCCCCCACTCTGCGGCGCAAGGACACAAGATTGAGAGCTGCCCTGACGGTGGAAAAGCGAGTGGCTATTGCAATCTGGAAGCTGGCAACTCCAGACAGCTACCGGTCGGTCGGGAACCAGTTTGGTGTGGGAAAGTCGACCGTGGGAATCGTTTTGATGCAAGTTTGCAAGGCAATTAATCGCATCCTGCTAAGAAAGACCGTGACTCTGGGGAGCGTGCAGGACATTGTGGATGGCTTTGCACACATGGGTTTCCCTAACTGTGGAGGGGCGATAGATGGGACGCATATTCCTATTCTGGCCCCCCCCCACCTGGCATCAGAGTACGTTAATCGGAAGGGGTATTTCTCTATGGTTCTCCAGGCGCTTGTGGATCACCGCGGGCGTTTCATTGACATTTACACAGGCTGGCCTGGAAAGGTGCATGATGCACGCATCTTTCGGAACAGTGGCCTGTTCAGGAAGATGCAGGCAGGGACTTTTTTCCCAGACAGGAAGATCACAGTAGGGGATGTCGAAATGCCCACTGTGATCCTTGGAGACCCGCGTACCCGTTACTGCCTTGGCTCATGAAACCCTATACAGGGAAGCTTGACAGGAGCAAGGACCGGTTCAACTACAGGCTGAGCCGGTGCAGAATGACTGTGGAGTGTGCTTTTGGGCGTTTAAAAGCCCGCTGGCGTTGCTTGTATGGGAAGCTAGACTTGGGGGAAAGCAGCATCCCCGCGGTTATATGCGCTTGCTGTACCCTCCATAATATTTGTGAAGGGAAGGGTGAAACATTCAGTGAGGCATGGACCACCGAGGTTCAAGTCCTGGAGGCTGAATATGCACAGCCAGAGAGCAGGGCTAATAGAGAGGCCCAGCACAGGGCTACAAGGATTAGGGATGCCTTGAGGGAAGAATTTGAGGCTGAAAGCCAACAATAATGTTTGCTGCCTTGCATGGGAGTGAATTGCACTGCTTACACTGTTATTCTATTATCCATAATAATAATATGATTTGTAGTGCCTCTTTCTTTACTGGGCTAAGGTATCTTTCACTATCTGCTATAATAAAGACTGTTTTCAAAGCCAAGAATTGTTTTATTGAAAAGAAAAAAACTTCCTTGACAGACAGACAGACACACAACATTTCATGAACACAAGAGGGCAGGGGTGTGGGTTGGTGAACTGTACAGTCACAAGTTTGCATATGCCCTGTCTGGATTGCTGTTTAATGAATCCTGCACTTCAGGGTTCATATACTGCATGGTGATGGGGGTTGAATGCAGAGGGTAAGGGTGGTGGTAGGTATCAGGGCTGGTTGGGGAACATACAGGTGTTGGAGGCAGCTGGTGGTGGTAAGAACCTGGATGCTGGGGAAAGGTGGTTTGAGCTGACATTGGGGCACAAGGCACAAAGGACGGGGCGGGTGGGGGAGTAGCACGGTAGTGCTCTGCTTGCATGGCAACGAGTGACTCTATAGACTCCGCTTGGCGCTCCAGGATGCTTAGCAGCCGCTCCGTGGTTTTCCTCTTGGCCACTGCATTTCTCTTGCGTGTCCTGCTTTCTTTCTCTCGCCAATCCTTCAAGTCCTTACTCTCTCGAGCAGACTGATTAAGAACAGTTTTCAGCATGTCTTCTTTGCTCTTTCGGGGATTTTTTCTCAAATTTTGAAGCCTCTGTGATGTTGAACATCTGGGCAGTCCAGTAGTCAAGGTCACTGTAGAAACAGAAATGACAACATTTAACACGGGCAGCATTGTATCCACTATCTCCAGACATGAATTGTTACACTGAGGGAGTGAGTTCTTATTTAAGCATTCTTTTACCCACACGCATAACACTACAGAAGCCACGACATGGTGAGTGAGCAGTGCTTATATGGGGAGAAGTGGGGCTTGGGTGTAAGAGGGGAGCTGGTTGCTTCGGGTAATCTGGAGTGCTAGAGGGGTTGAGTGAAATGCAGATGCAGGGGTGATCTTATCTCCCTATCTCTTCACTAAAGAGTCTCCCAACATTTTTCACAGGACTTAATCCTGGAAGATGTTTCCCTACTGCGAGTCACTAGGGAACAGCGGGGGGCTCTTTTAGAGCAATGTGGATTCCGCCCGGGACCCTATGCGGCTTGCCTGTGTTCAGAAATGGTCCCCCCACCACTGGCAGAAGAGTGGCGCGGACGCGTCACCGTCACTGGGACAAGGGACACAGTGGCTCTGCCTATAAACCTGCGCAGGCATATTGCCCACGCTCTGGATGAAGCTTTTGCTGAGATAACTGAGGCAGATTACCGCGACGTGATAGACCACATCAACGGGCTATTCCACATCTAGAGGCTGGCATGCATGCATCCATAACCCCCCCTCCTCTCCAGAAACATTTCACCCAGAAAATAAAAGCCGCTTACCGGTAACACGCTCCTCTGCTTGTCCTTCTGCAACTGCTGGCTGCTGCGATTGGGTGCTTTCCTCCTGGCTTGAGAAGAGCTCCTGGCTGCATGCCTCCAGGGAATCTGCGGTTTCTTCCCCCATGCCAGGAGCTTCACTCGCGGTTTCCTCCCCCCCCCACGCCTCCGCCTCCGCCGCCTCCTCCGCCACCAGTCCCCCAGCCAGCTCAGAAGTGTCCATCGTTATCCTGGGATTGGCAGTGGGGTCACCCCCAAGTATCTCATCCATCTCCCTGTAAAAACGGCAGGTCGTGGGAGCAGCTCCGGATCGTCGATTCCCCTCTCGGGCTTTGTAATAGGCACTCCGCAGCTCTTTAATTTTCACCCTGCATTGTACTGCGTCCCGATCATGGCCCCGATCCAGCATGGCCCTTGATATCTGCTCAAAGATATCGTAATTCCTACGGCCGGAGCGCAGCTGTGCCTGAACAGATGCCTCACCCCAAACACTGATGAGGTCCTGCAATTCACCAGTGCTCCATGCTGGGGCTCGTTTGCCGCGTGGAGGCATGGTCACCTGTAACTGATTAAAACTGATTGCACTCCACACCTGGCTGCAGCAAACAGGAAGGAGATTTTTAAATTTCCCGGGGCATTTACAGGGCGGGTCACCTGAGCCAAGAGCAGTAGAGTGCAAACTGATGTGCAGAGTGGCTGAACAGGAATTCTGGGATACCTCCTTATTCCCTGGAGGACAGGTAAAGCGCTGGTGAGTGTCCACACCTGCTGGGCAGCGCTGGATCACCAGCGCTGCACTCCTTATACCCCTGCCGGGATGGGTTTTCAGCCAGCGCTGCAACCAGGGAGTTGCAGCGCTGGTTGTGCCCTGCAAGTGTGGACGGGGTGTTGTTGCAGCGCTGGAAAGCCTCCACCAGCGCTGCAACTTGTAAGTGTAGCCAAGCCCCAAGAATATTTTGCAATACCAGCCAGCAGCACTGAAGTCTGAGCGATCATTGCTCACAGCATTGTCTTTCCTTCTAAACTACACACAGCCTGTAACTTAGTTTGCAATCATACTAGATTAAGCCAGTGAAGGGAGTTTGGAGAGGATGTTGGTATTTGGCTGGGGACGGGGGATTAAAGAGGTTGTTCCATTAGGATGCTGGTGTTGGTATTGACTGATAAAGTGGTGCATATTACACCGAGCTAAGGTTGTTAACTGATTGTTGTGTTTTGTTTTAGGGAATTCAGGGTCATATATTTTATTAGTCTAAGAACAATACAGCAAGGTAGATGCCAGGGAAGTGGTGCCCCTGGGAATGGGAAACACCTCTCAGGGTCCCTGCTGATTTGACAAAGTGTTTTGCCTAGTCTTTGTAAGCACCCACAGCCCACCCAAAGCTTCACAGCAAGATCCCCTACCCCACCCACAAAATCCCTCAGAGCCAGGCCTCCCCACCAGAGACAAGCCCACAGGGTAGAGAGGAAGCAAAAGTAGGAGTGTTTCCAGACACCGTCTCTCCCTGTGGAGAACTACAATACCTGTCCATGCACACTCCCGACTTCCAGCAAAAGAGCCACATTTGTGCCCACCACACTACTATGCACCCAGGACACACTCCAGTTTTACACTGGACTAACTACTGGTTTCATGGGAGTCATCCTGAATTAACACTCATATTAGCCAGATCAGAATTTGTCCCAGGCCCACAGTAACCAGATTTTTAGAGTTTTCCCAGGTCCAGGATCAGACCAAGACAACTTGCCCTCCCTCTCCTAAACCCTCATGGGCAGTCCTGAAACTCCCTAAATTGCATTTAGTTCAAGGGAAAAGGAGGGTTCCACACCTGCCAAAAGCGGCACAGAATGTAGTCATTAAATATCAGCAAGGTGGATAATATAAAGGCCACACCTGGAAGCGCATCCACCCTGTATTTAAATAGAGGCTTTTATAGGGAGAAACCAAATGGGTTTCTCCCTTCCATTGGTGGCCCACCAAAAAAAAAAAAAAAAAAAATCTTGGCATCCCTGAGAAAGGGGGGGCAGAGGGGGAGAAGAGGCCTGCACCGAAATACTGATATCCAGCCCTTATGTCCCTTCTCCCCCCACAGCCTTGGAAATTTGATCCTATATTGCACAATTCACAGGTATCCCATGCAGTATGGAGAGAATGACAACAGCTTGGTTCTGATGCTGGCTGGAAATAATTAAATCCTCCTTGCAGAGAGTACACACAAGTGACCCTGGAAAACGGGCTTAGAGGACAGAAGGAAATGAAAAAACATGGCTGCTCATCACACTGGCTGCAAAGACCATTAAAAAAGGCACCTAGATTGCTATGAGCATGCTGGAGCAATTGCAAGTAAAATTAAAAAAGAAAAGAGGAGCTTCAGTTGGGTTGCATGTTTAATTCCTAATCCCTTTTGTTCCAATCACACAGCTGGGACCAAGGCAGCGCTTGTTGATCTGCAGTTAAACATTTTAAAAAATTAATATATTTTGGCTAACACACAAACAGCAGAACAAAAAGTTCTCTGCAGGAAGGACAACATTGCTTTTACATATCTGTCAGATTGTTCTGTAGCACTAAGCATTGCAGGTTCTAGCTAACATGCATGCCATCCTCTCTACCATTATTCTTTCTTTTCTAGAAATCCCCAAACAAACAGAAGAGAAAACCCAAAAACATTTCCGTAGCTTCCTGAATGCTCTCAGCAAACTAATCATCAACAGCAGACAGCAAGAGAGAGGTGGTTAATTTCTAACAAACACAACAATTTCAAAACTGGAAGAGCACTCAGCCTGTAGGACAGCACTGAATTAAGCTCTGGAGGCCCATAGCAGGGTTAGCATCTTCCAGTTCAGAAGGAAAAAAAAACAAAACAAAAACCAGCAACCTCACAGCAGAGTGGTGAGCAAAGTATAAGGCCCTCCTTCACTCCCCTCTTCCCCTCACCTCCCACCTTACAAAAGAACCACTGGGATCTAGTTAAAATAGAAGCAAGATTAAAATGGGCCAGGATTCTTTTCACACCGGTATCTGCTATTCCCAGATTTTAATGTCACTCCATATTTAGCAGGAGAAAAAAGCCTCCCTTCCTTCCTGTCACATTTTCCATTCTTGATGACATCCCAGATGATCAGAAATAAGCAGATCTTCATCTGAACCGGGGCTTTCCACCAAGGCGTGGGAGAGCAAAAGCCAGTGTTAGTTACAAAAGTTTGGAGCAGTTAATACTACTATATTACATATGCATGCACACCCCCATCCCACTTCCCCAGGCAGGTAAGGAGAGATCCATCCTATGGAAAATGTACTATTTAGCAGACATCAGCTATGTTTGACAAAATTCTACAGGTCCCTCCCCGCCTCCAGGTTTTAAATTTTGTATTGGGGTGGGGAGGGGAAAGGGGAGAAGGAGAGGTGAGGCCAAAATAAAAGGCCAGATCCTTATCTGGTGCAGTCAGCATGGCTCTCTACTGACTTCCACAGGAGATGTAGGTCCCCAGCACCTCTCAGGGTTGGGCTCTCAGGGCCACATTCTCAGCTGGCATAAATCCACATAGTTCTTTGAACATTAGTGGGAACTGAATTATACCAGTTGAGAATCTGGCCCCCTAATTCAAGCCATTTGTTATTCCTTATGTTAAGTAACTACTTCACACAACACTGGGAATCTTAAGCCATGCAACAGTGCAGCAGTGTTACAGAATGCAGCACTGATACTCAGTTTATTACACAGCAGTTTAATTCCTGCCCCACATAATCTATTTTGCTGTTATGTTTGTGTACAGCACCCAACACAATGGGGCCTGTTCCCTGTTGGGAGGCTTCCACGTACTATTGCAGTATAGATAGTAAGTTAATTGTAATGAACAGGGGGTTGCTGCTCAGTGACTCCAGAATTATTTTCCCCCACTTTGCTTTTATCCAAGATTTCCACTAACAGAAGCATCACTTTTCTCAGTGCATTCAGCCAAAGCAGCCACAGTCTCTCATTCCAGTTTCCTTTCCACTTGGTGACCTGGATGTCAGAAGAACTTTCCTCTTCATCTGCCATTTAGACTACAAATAGGGTGATTTTGGGGGACAAGAGGATTAAACAAAGTAAGACAGGCCTGGTTTACACACTAACAGCCATTTTTAATTTACACAGAATGTTCAGCCTATGAGCATTAGCCAACCATGACGAGATCTGCCTATCTTACAGAGGGTGGCATCTCCATTTTACAGATGGGGGAACTGAGACAGAAATATAAAGTGACTTGCCCAATGCCACAGGGTAAGTTATTGGCAAAATCAGGAAGAAAACTCAGGAGTTCCACCTCTCAGGTCCCTGCTCTACCCCAGTAGACAGCTTTCTCTCCCTTTAATAAGTAGAATGTATACACATCTAGGATGAGAAAGGACAGTCTTCTAATCAAGAGAGTGAACTAGGACCAAGGCATTGGGTTGGGACTCAGGAGATCTGGATTCAATTCTCAGCTCCCTGAGTGACCTAGGCAAATCACATAAAAGACCCCAACCATGCAATAATCTCGCCATGAGCAGACACCAAGAGTGCAGACCCCTGCTGAAATTAGCAGGGCTCCATATGGGTTATACAGAGCTCACTGCACCATCTGAGCCTTAATCACTCTGTCTCTATACCCCTCTCTGTAAAATGGGAATAATAATGGCTCTCCCACACTTTGTCCATCTTGTCTGTTTAGGCTGCAAATTCTTTGGGGAAGAACCATCTCTGTTTGTCTGTAGAGCACCTAGCACAATGGAGCATTGATCTTTGCGGAGACCTCCAGATGCTATTGTGGTATAAACAATTACACACACACACGCGCACACTCCTCCTCCACCTCAATATCTGAAGTTTTGTTTATACTTGGAAATTTATCAAAATACTTATTGGTCTTTGTCATGTTTCTCCCCTGCCCCGTTTTGGAGGTGGAGGGGGTGAGTGGAGAGAATGGGAATATTCTTGTCAACATATCTTAATCAATCAACCCTCAAAGAGCTTGCATATGAGCAGTGCTACATATTAGTACTAAGATTTTAACAGCATTTGAATTTGTGGCCCTGTTTGTGCCCTATGTGAACATGGGCAGAATGCTGTATCTATACAGCAGGCTACACTATTCAGGATACGGACCTAAATATGAAATTAAATCTCAATCCTGCTCCCACTGCAGTATACGGAAAAATTCCCTCTTGATTTCAATGGAAGCAGGATGATGACCAGAGTATTTGTCATATTATACACCCATCTATAATCCCTCCCTCGACATTTGAGCACTTATTTCTCCCAGTGAGGAATACATATGATGGAAGAGATAGGATTGTATTTCTAAAAATCAAAGAACTGAGAAAGTAAAAAGTTTTTCTAAAGGCCAATATTCAGGAGGGAGGGGGCAGGTGGTTGTGTAAGCTGCTCTGAACCTGATAAATCACCTAGAAAACAGAAGAATAAGTTTGGCCTTAGCATAAATCACTTGAATAGTCATCGTCTAAAATGGCAGCTGTGCTTGTTTACACTAGGACTGAATTTAATCCCAATTGCCTACAACATTTTCCACTGATATCTCTTTCTCCATTCCACAGCAACCCCTTCTCCTCCAACCTGCTCCATATGGATGCACAGAGCTTCATCGTGCCGCCATGGAACCATTTCCAGGATTGGGCTCACAAGTGAGGGCCCACTAATAGCCAGCCCTCAGACTAACAACGGTTTTAACAATTACATCGCTGTGCAACGCAACTCCTATAACATACTCTTAACACTCGCATCATAGAGAGACACAAGCACTTAGGACTTGTCTACACTTGAAACGCGACAGTTGCACAGCTGCAGTGCTTCTGTGTAGAGCCCGACACTACCTATGCCAACAGGAGGGGTTCTCCTGTTGGCACAGCTAGCTAATCCTCCCAGAGAGGCGGTAACTAGAGAGATGCAAGAATTCCTCTGTTAACCTACTGCTATCTAGACAGGGATTTAGGCTGGCTTAACTATACCACTCAAAGGCGGATTTTTCACACCCCTGAGCGATGTAGTTAAACAGACTTAATTTCCTGGTGCAGACCAGGCCTTGGACACCATGGTGAAGGGCAAGGTACAAGAACCTGAACAAGGCAGAGTGATTTCAGCTGAGCACCAAAAACCGCTTCCCAGGGACAAGGGTTTTTCACGCCGAGGGTCCGCCCAGCGCCGCCCCTCAGCCCAGCACTCAGGCAGGATCTAACCTGGGGGGAGAGGGGTGGAGACCGGGAATACCTGCCCCGCCCTCCCGCTCCCGCAAGGGGCATTTCAGACCCACGCTCACTCCCCCCCCCCCCCCGGGGTGGCAGCCCCGCGAGCAACGCGCAGGCCGGAGGGGGCCTTCGCGGTGGAAGGAAGCTGCCCAGCGGATGGACAGGAAGGTCCGCGACCCCCCGGCGCGGCCCGCAGCGCCCTCATGGGGGTGGGCTCGTCCCCAGCGCATCGCCTCCAGCCGGCCGCCCCCGGCCCGGGGCGGAGACCAGCCGGCAAACCCGCTCAGCCCGAGACACCCGGGGGCCGCCCCGTTCCGCCCGCAGGCGGATCCGAGGTGGGGGGGGGTCCCTCCTTCCCCGGTAGCCGGGATGCACGGAGCCGCCCCAGACCCGAGCCGCGCTCGCCGCCCGCTCACTCACCCTGCCGCGGGGACGGTGCGTAGCGAGCCGCGAGTGACTCCGGCGTGACTCCGCAGCGGCCCGTGGAGCCAGAGCATTTACCCCACTCGCTCCACCCCCGGGGGGGGGGGTCTCCCCGCCTCAGCACCGCGCCGCGGGGCTCGGCGCCCCCGCAGCCTCCCCGCCGTGGGGCCGCTCCATGCGCGGCGCGCGAGTGACAGGCCGACGGCGGCTGAGGAGAAAAGTTCCCGCTCCGCGTCCCCAACCGGGCAGCTTCTGCTCCGCCGCGGAGCCTCCTTCTCGGGGGCACGCACCACGCGCCGCTGTAAGCCGCCCTCCCATTGGCCGATCAGACGTCCGCGCTGATTGGCCGCGGGCGGCGGGGCTCCCTTCTTCTTGGTCCTGTGAATTAGGAACGCGCTGCCGGGCGGAGGGGGCGCGTGACGGGTCGGGGCCGGGGGCTGGCGCGCGCAGGTGGCTGCAGCCTGACCACAGGGTCGCCGCGCTGCCAGGGCTTCGCGGAGTCTGGACTCTGCCCGCTAGGGGGACCAGACGTCCCGCTTTTAGGGGACTTGTCCTGCGTCCCGACCTTACATTGGTCTGGTCACCCTAGTGGGGGGGGGCTCCCCTTAGAGCCACTGCCTTCAGTCCCCACCCGGACCTTGTTCCCTCTGCCCCCCCCGCAGTTCCCCCTGTCCCCCCCACCCTCAATCCACTGCCCTCAGCCCCCACCCGGACCTTGTTCCCTCTGCCCCCCCCCCGCAGTCCCCCCTGTCCCCCCCACCCTCAATCCACTGCCCTCAGCCCCCACCCGGACCTTGTTCCCTCAGCCTCCCCCACAGTCCTTCCTGTGCCCCCCACCCTCAATCCACCGCCCTCGGCCCCCCGACCCTGTTCCCTCTGCCTTCCCCCTCTGTGCCCCCCACCCTCAATCCACTGCCCTCGGCCCCCCTGACCCTGTTCCCTCTGCCTTCCCCCCCTGTGCCCCCCACCCTCAATCCCCTGCCCTCGGCCCCCCTGACCCTGTTCCCTCTGCCTCCCCCCCTGTGCCCCCCACCCTCAATCCACTGCCCTCGGCCCCCCTGACCCTGTTCCCTCTGCCTCCCCCCCTGTGCCCCCCACCCTCAATCCACTGCCCTCAGCCCCCACCCGGACCTTGTTCCCTCTGCCTCCCCCACAGTCCTTCCTGTGCCCCCCACCCTCAATCCACCGCCCTCGGCCCCCCGACCCTGTTCCCTCTGCCTTCCCCCTCTGTGCCCCCCACCCTCAATCCACTGCCCTCGGCCCCCCTGACCCTGTTCCCTCTGCCTTCCCCCCCTGTGCCCCCCACCCTCAATCCACTGCCCTCAGCCCCCCTGACCCTGTTCCCTCTGCCCCCCCACAGTCCCTCCTGTGCCCCCCACCCTCAATCCACTGCCCTCGGCCCCCCTGACCCTGTTCCCTCTGCCCCCCCCACAGTCCCTCCCCTCCCTCCCCCCACCCCCCCCGATCTCACCCTGCACGGATGTGGAAATCTGTCCCGGATTCCAGGCTGTCGTTAGCCCCGGGGCAAAAGATCAGCAAAGGTTTCCAAAGGGAAGTTTGCAGCCTTTGCTCAGACCCAAACATTTTCACTTAAATAAATAAATGCATACCCAAACCCATCTGCTCTGTCCAGATTTGCTGTTATCCCTGTTGAGGCCAAAATGGTTTGAAAAATTAAAAATCCATGACACCATTGTGTTACTTCCCCCTGCGTGGCTCGTTAATCTGAAGGACCTGCCGATAATGAATAAAGATGAATGTCCTGGTGGAGCAACGCGTCAGGCAAACAGTTTGTCAAGTAGGAAAGTGAATGCTGAAGCCCTCACAAAATGCAGAGGCTTTTCTTAACCTGAGAACTGAAAAAGAGCCAGATACCCTGCATGGGTGTGAAAGTGAGAAGAGCCTAGCGACTGACCAGAGCAGCGCCAGGTTTGAAGTGAGAGGAGGGTCTGTGTCATGAAGTCTGCGTTTCCACTGAGGACTCTTCCATCACCAGGGGAGCGCTGGTGCAGGTCTGCCGCCGGCCACAACAATGCTGAGAGGTGCCAGCGTAGACCCAACCCACTGCCCTCAGCCCCCACCCTGACCCTGTTCCCTCAGCCTCCCCCACAGTCCCTCCTGTACCTCCCACCCCAAACCCACTGCCCTCAGTCCCTGCCCCCATTCCAACAGCCTCCCCTACAGTCTCCCTGCTCCCCCCAACCCACTGCCCTCAGCCTTGCCCTACCCCAAATCTCTTCTTCAGCCTCCCGTCATCCCACCCCCATCGCTCCCCCTGCTGTCCCACCCCTTCAACTTTCCCCCCCATTCCAGTCCTGCTCCCCTCTGTCTCATCCCCTCCAGACCCTGTCCCTCTCCTCGACCCTCCCCACACCCATTGTCTCCCCTGCCCCGCCCCACTCTACACAGCTCTCTCTACCCTGTCCCATTCATGCTCCCCTCAGCCTCTACCCTACTCTGCCCATCCCAGTCCTGTCCCATCCCCCTCAGCCCCCCCCAACTCCCCCAGTCCCAGTCCTGTCCTCCTCAGTTCCTCCACCCTGTTTCCCCCGGTCCATCCCCACACAGTTCACTGTCCAACGTGTGTTTTGTGCCCTCCTCTGGTGGATTTTTAGAGGATAACTGTATAGCTACCAGCTAAGGGAGTTATATCTTTGAACTCAAGGAGTAGAAGCTCATGCTTTTAAGTCTGGATGGCTCGGGTTCAATCTTTGGTGACTAGCTATGATGGAGGTTGCTACACTTATAATCTCTTTAATCAGAGGTTCTGAATATGCTTTGTTGTAGGCAAAGCTAACCTATAGTTAAGCAACTGAAAATTTAGAATGGGAAGTGTTGAAATGTTGGGAAGCCTTATAATTTTGCCAGTCTGGAACAAACATCCCATCTGAGGGATGGGGGTGGGGAGAAAGGAGAGTGAGACAGGACCAGGAAACTGGGACAAGGAATCCAGAGCGGTAGTGGGGGGGGGCAGTTGAAATCAGATAAGGCACTGGGGGGGTTAGACAGCAATAGGATAGACATAGACTGGAGGGGACGGGGAAGAAGGGTCTTTGACTACTAGAGACCACTCCGGTCAGGAGCCTGGAATAGACCCAGGATTCCTGAGTTTCACAGTTCCTCTTCTGTCAGCAGATATCTGTGAAACCCAGTGGCAAAAAAGTGTCTCGTTCCCCTACAGAGCTGATCTATCACATATAGGATGACAACCTACTGCCTCTGCCATCACTTACTCCATTAGCTCAAGTGGCAGAAGTCTGTGCAGTGGATCTAAAGGTTCATCGGCAGGGTTGGAGCCAGGCGAGTTTCACAATGATTCCACAAGACAGAATTTCTGGGACAGTTCAGTTTTGATTTTTTACAAAAAAACCTGGGGAAATGCATACAGAAATAGGCTGACCAGATGCCTAAATAGGGGAATCTCAAGCAGGAGTAGAGAGGTTATTTTATCACTGTATTTGGCACTGGTGCAACCACTGCTGGAATACTGTGTCCAGTTCTGGTGTGCACAATTTAAGAAGGATATTGATAAATTGGAGAGTGTTCAGAGAAGAGTCACAAGACTGATTAAAGGATTATAAAACATGCCTTATAGTGATCGCCTCAAGGACCTCAATCTATTTAGCTTAACAAAAAGAAGGTTAAGAAGTGACTTGGTTATAGACTGTAAGTATCTACATGGGGAACAAATAGTTAATAATGGGCACTTCAGTCTAGCAGAGAAAGGTAGAGCATGAGCCAACGGTTGGAAGTTGCAGCTAGACAAATTCAGACTGGATATAAGGCATACCTTTTCAATGGCGAGAGTAATTAACGATTAACAATATACTAAGGGTCATGGTGTTTTTCTAAAAGCGATCCTCTAGGAATTATTTTGGGAAAGCCCTATGTCCGTGCTATACAGGCGGTGAGACCAGGTGATCACCGGATCCCTTCTGGCTTTATAATCTCAGAACTAGGTACATCAATTCACATGCAAAATTCTCATTGAATTCAAAAGGTGTCCTTGCCCTGTAGCTTGTGGTGTGGGCTGCAGCAGGGGCCATACAACCCCTCTTGTAACTTCCTAGCGCCCCCCTCATGGCTCTGTGCACCTATTGTCGTCGTCTTCCTCCTCCGCTCGCTCAATGTGTCCTGATATTTCACTCTTGCGATCTGGTCACCCTACTGCCAGCGCCCCAGGCCCCCCTACCAGTGCCCCCACAGCCACAGGCCACTGCAGTCCCACTGCTTGGCAGCCTCTATCCATGGCAGTGCGCCCCCAGTCTGATCGACAGCCCCATTGCTATTCCAGTGCTGGGCACCCACAGCCCCCTGCAATCCCAGAGCCAGACCCACCCAGCCCTGCCCGAGCACCCCCAGCCTGACCCACAGCCCCCTGCAATCCCCTTGCTGAGCAATCCCAGCCTGACCCGCAGGCCCCTGAAATCCCAGAGTTGGCACCCCCACAGCCCTGCCAGTGCACCTCCTCCTGACCCAAAGATCCCTGCAATCCCAGGGATGAGCACCCCCACAGCCCTGCCAGTGCACCTCCAACCAAACAGCCCCCCTGTTATTCCAGTGCTGGGCACCCCCAGAGCTCTGCCAGCACCCCACCCTACTGACTTACAGCCCCCATGCTTTTCTAGTGCTGGGCACACACTCTGCTCTTCCTGTGCTCTCTAGTCCTGAGTTGCACTTCCTCCCAACCCCTTCTTGTCCTGACTCTGAGCACCCACAGATGGCTTGGCCAGTGCATCCCAATCCTGATACATGCTCACTCTGATGTTCAAATCCTGGGCTCCCTTCACATCTGCCAATGCACCACAGACGCAACCTATATTAATACTTCTGGTTGTTCCACTCATGGATCTTCACCCAGCTCTGCAATATCCCTGGATGTTCCAGTCCTGGGTTTACACTCTCCTTGATCCTGACTTACAGCACACTGCTGTTCCAGACCCAGGTCCCCAAGATAGTTATGTCAGTGCACCTCAAACCTCCTCACTTTCCTCACCTGTCCTTATAATCCCAGATCTCGTTTGAGCTGACACTGCTAGTATTCTGAACTGTGTTGCAGACCGTCATAATTGTACACCACACTAATTTATTTGCCAGCTAAGCTATGCTTTGAGTCCCAGATGCCCAGAGGTAAGAGCCCCAATGCACTAGCTCCACTGCACCACCTAGTGGCACCCTCATAGTATGATGACATCTTCATCTTCTGGACCCATGGAAAAGAAGCCCTTGAGGAATTCCACCATGATTGCAACAATTTCCACCCCACCATCAACCTCAGCCTGGACCAGTCCACACAAGAGAGCCACTTCCTGGACACTACAGTGCTAATAAGTGATGGTCACATAACCATCACCCTATACTGGAAACCTACTGACCGCTATACTTACCTACATGCCTCCAGCTTTCATCCAGACCACATCACATGATCCATTGTCTACAGCCAAGCTCTACGATACAATCGCATTTGCTTCAACCCCTCAGACAGAGACAATCACCTATAAGATCTCTATCAAGCATTCTTACAACTACAATACCTACCTGCTGAAGTGAAGAAACAGATTGACAGAGCCAGAAGAGTACCCAGAAGTCACCTACTTCAGGACAGACCCAACAAAGAAAGTAACAGAACGCCACTAGCCGTCACCTTCAGCCCCCAACTAAAACCTCTCCAGCGCATCATCAAGGATCTATAACCTATACTGAAGGATGATCCCTCACTCTCACAGATCGTGGGAGACAGGCCAGTCCTTGCTTACAGACAGCCCCCCAACCTGAAGCAAATACTCACCAGCAACCACAGACCACACAACAAAAACACTAACCCAGGAACCTATCCTTGCAACAAAACCTGTTGCCTACTCTGTCCACATATCTATTCAGGGGACACCATCATAGGACCTAATCACATCAGCCACACCATCAGAGGCTCGTTCACCTGCACATCTATCAATGTGATATATGCCATCATGTGCCAGCAATGTCCCTCTGCCATGTACATTGGCCAAACTGGACAGTCTCTACGTAAAAGAATAAATGGACACAAATCAGATGTCAAGAATTATAACATTAAAAAAAACAGCCAGAGAACACTTCAATCTCCCTGGTCACTCAATTACAGACCTAAAAGTCACAATATTACAACAACAAAAACAGACTCCAACGAGAGACTGCTGAATTGCAATTAATTTGCAAAATGGACACCATTAAATTAGGCTTGACTAAAGACTGGGTGTGGATGGGTCATTACACAAAGTAAAACTATTTCACCATGTTTATTTCACCACCACCACCACCACTGTTCCTCTCAACTGCTTGTCAACTGCTGCAAATGGACCATTTTGATTACCACTACAAAAAGTTTTTTTCTTTCCTGCTGGTAATAGCTCACCTTAACTGATCACAGAGTGTGTATAGTAACACCCATTGTTTCATGTTCTCTGTGTGTGTGTGTGTGTGTGTGTGTGTATATATATATATATCTTCTGACTGTATTTTCCACTGCATGCATCTGAAGAAGTGGGCTGTAGCCCACGAAAGCTTATGCTCAAATAAATTTGTTAATCTCTAAGGTGCCACAAGTACTCCTAGTCTGTATCCGCAAAAAGAACAACACGGCTGTTACTCTGAAACCCTCATTGTATTATAGATAGGTATGTGGAATGGCGGACCATGCAGGCCTTCAGGATTTCCTTGTAATTAAGTTATTTACAGACGCAGTTTTAAATGTTTGTGTATCTACCATTTTTGCAAGATAGCAAACCCAGTTTAGTTTGTTAACCTTGGGTGTTCAGTGATGTAGCTGCCACCTGCTCTGCAGATGCACTAAAACAAGAGGGAACAATAAAAGTGTCTATTCAAACAATATGCTTATCAGTTTTTCCTTTTTAACCCAGCATATGATTTAAGGGACACCATCATGATTTTATCATTGTTTCCCTACCAATTGTTGCATCTTGTCTTTACTGTAAGCTCTTCAGGACGAGATTGGCTTCTACTTTGTGTTTGGACAGTGGCACATGCAATGAGTCCCAATCCCAACCACCAACATTAAAAAAATCATGAATCAAGTCCTAACAGTAATGAAAATGGCTTTTAAAAGTGGACATTTTCCTTTAAAAATAATACATTTGAGGTTCTTATTTGCCTTATGTTTTTTGAACTTGTACACACACACACACACACAATTTTTGAATTCAGCTATCAGCAGGGGTCAGTATTGTCAACCCCAAGTGTCCAAAAATTATCAGATTGGCTTTAAAAAAAAATCAGAAAGTTTGGATACTTTTTATTTGATTTTCTGCTTTTGGAATGTAGGCTTTACATGCTTCTCTCTGCAATAATGAGGGCTAGGAAGCCACTTTTAAAAAAATTAAAGCTGAAATTCTCTCAATCACACAACTCCAGGAGCTGGAGTTTTGAGAAAAATCAACAGGTATCAAAGCTGGCAACACAAAGGGATGGTGTAGCTCAAGGAGATTGCCAGTGGGATATTGAGCTTTTCACCTCTAAAACACCAGCTGAAATCCAACCCAAGGGTTCGGCTCTGAGTGGTGCTAAGTACCCACTCCTGTGATTTCAGTGGGCTCTGAAGGTGCACAGGACCTTTCAGGATCAGGTAGTTCAGTGGGATCTACTTTGCTTCCCTTAAAGTGAGCCACAAAACTCCAACTGAGTTCACCGGAACCAAGATCACATCTCAGTGGCCAAATCCTACCCACCTTATTCACTTCGGGACAGCATGCTACCTTGAAGTGACCACTGAAGTCAATGGAGGTATGCAGAATTACACCATGTAGGGATCTAGTGACTTCAGTGGAACTAACCACATGAGTCAGGCAAGCATGATTTAATCCCAAAAGTCCTTACTTATCAGTCACAAGAGTTTGAGACATTCTGTATAGGATGTTGTGTGATGTTTGTAATAAGATGCCATTCTTCGGGAAAAGCTGCAGCTGAACCATTTCTGTTATACACACACATCCTATAGCATTAGTCTAAAATGCCTAACAAACAGAGAGGCACCCGATTTAGTCACCACTTATTACTCTTTGATTTGCAAATGATTTAGTCTCCCAGTTTCTGTGTACAAATTAGATGCAGGTAAAATTCCTGTCATGCCATAAAGCAGGATGCTCCAAGGCTGATATGTTTCAGGCCATTGGAAATAGGACTGTATGGATTCTGCAAGAGCTGGAAGCAAAACTCAGAAAAAAAACAACCCACAGGGAGGATGTGATCCTGTGAGGTTATGGGGTGGAGGAATTGAGCCCAATGAGGCTTGTGGATTGCAGATGTGCAAGCAAAATTAGCCTCAACATCACACCTTTTGACCTGAGGTTTCTAAAATCATCACACCCTAGACCCAAGTCTTCGTTCAAGCAGATATAAGGCTAAGAGCAAATATTTCACATAGTGATCAAAGGCCATTGATGGGTACATACCAGCAATGTGCTTTAAAAACACACACACACACACACACACCAAGACTCTGCACATTGGGAAAGTCTCTTGCCCACAAACATACTTGCTGTAATGTGTGCTCCCCCCCTCCAAAAAAAATAAAAAGCCAGCTCACCCCCCACTTTCAAACATTGACTGCTTCCGGCTGCACGGAGGCACCACTTCTGTAGTTAACACTCTCTACCTAAACAGGAAGTGCTGCACCTAGGGGTGGCCATTCCACACACAGGAAAGCATTTGTTATAAAACAGCATAGCTGGGCTCTGCTGCCTGTCAGTGACTCCCAATCAGACATGCTCAGTTTACAAGTAAGATTGTTTTTCCTTCTGTATGTCAGTCCTGCAGATTAGCTTGAGATCAGAGAGCCAGGCTAGATTCTTTCCTTCTTGTACATCCCCAGCAGAATTTTTAAACTGCTTTTTTACTCCTGTTACCTGTAGCTGGGCTGGCTCTGCAGGGCTGAGGGAACTGGATTCTATTCTTCCTTGTTCACCATCAACAGAATCACTTGCTATGTTCCAGCCGTTACACTTATGCCAGCCCATTGAATCATGAACTCAGCTCCTCAGACTCTTCTTCTGTGTCCCTGAGCTTCTGAACACCCAAACCTTTCTTCTTCTCATGAATGATAATTAGGAGCTATTTGAGTCAGACAAAGAGCTTCGTAAATCAACAGGCAACCCACTCTGGATAGCCTCAAGCTAAGCCCAACTCTCCAACCAGCTGAAAGGAATCCGGTTGCAGTTCATACAGGGCCAAATCCGGAGGTCTTTAATCAGATGAACTCCCATTGGCTATGAAGGGAAAAAAAAACAACCCACAAAATAGGTCTCCTGTGCGCACCTAGTATAGCACCTCCCTCCCCTGTGCCAGTGTGCTCAGTTCCATAGGCGATGCTTTCTGAGTGAGGTGTGACCTTGAGCTTATGAACACAAGACTAGTTGAGAGCAAGAACCTCAGTGATTTAGTCCTAGATGTGGCACACACTCCTCCTCTAAACTTGGGTTAAATACTGTTCTTCTCTCTGCCTCAGTTTCAGGGTCTTTTAAATGAGGATGAGCACATATGTACGCAAATCTATAAGAACTTATGGTGGAAAAGCTTGACTTAAAGAAATGGAGGTTTTGCATTTTGTTCTGAATGCTGTGAGGTTAGCAGTCCTCCTAGATTCCCCTATAGCATTGCTTCCTCTCCTCCTTCACTCCAAGTTAATCACTGTCACCAAAGTCTCCAATGACCTCTTCCTGGCTGAATCTCCAAGTGTGAAATCATAGCCCTAACAAAATTAATGGCAACATTTCCATTGATCTCAGTGGGGCCAATATTTCACTCCAGGCTTGGACTTTATTCCCAGCTTCTTTGGCCTCTTGGCTGCCTTCAACGCTGTTGATCACACTCAACTTCCTTGAACTCTCATCCTCCTTTGGCTTTCTCCATCTTCTCCTGTTCTCTGCTCCTACATCTCGTCCTTCTCTAAGTGGACCCTCCAGCTACCCTTCTCCCTCCTTCCCCATGAGATTTTTAATGTCCAGTTCATGTCTAAAATAATTATAATACCTAACTTGTATAGCACTTTTCATCCATACATATATCCAATCACTCTACAAAACAGTCAATATCATTTTGCCATCTGTAAAATGGAGGATAAATTAGGGACAGAGAGTGAAAGTGACTTGCCCAAGGCCACACAGCAGACCAGTGGCAGAGCCAGGAAGAGAATCCACATCTCCTGAGTCCCTACAAGATATATAGACACAAGCTCCATGGGATCTAAATCAATCTCTTCAGAGGGATGAAGGGCTTAGGCTGGCTCATCCCAGGATCTAAATCTGGTACTGCGACAGTTCTTGGGCACCTAGGACTGACAGCCACCTTATTACCCTCTGCCTCCAGCATGAAGGAATCTGTCTTGTGGTAGCTGGGTGTCAGCTCCCTAACACACCAGCTTTTCAGCCACTTGCGCGCTCTCCTCTGGGTTAGGCCAGCCCTAACTTCACCTTGCAGATTAATAGTTGGTGCACCCCAGTCCCCTTGAATCATTCCCCTCTGATATGCAGCCCACAACACTGGCTACTCCCAGAAATTCCAGATGCTCTGCACTCAGATGTGCAGTGTGCCTCAGTTTACTAGTTTTACCTTAAACCACCACTCCTGTAACCCACGTAGCACCTAAATAAACGTTTCTTCTGTTTTATTGTAGGAAATAAAGATTCAACTAGAAGTGAGAGAAAGTGATGGAAACCACCAGTAAACAACACAAAATAGAGTAAGTGTAGAGCCACGTTCACATTTTATCAATAGTTACCTTTCCTAGATAATAAAGTAGATTTCCTCTCTGCCCCCAAAGTTCAGGCTCTTGCATAACTGGCTGGTTTCACAAGAAGCAGGACCAAATGTTCAGGAAAGCTCCACATGCTTGGCGTGTGGCTCCACAGTCCTTTCCAGCCTGATCATTCTAGAGTGGGCCCAGCCAAGTCGTATGTGGCGGGCTTCAATCCTTCCTGAGCAGCTTTTCCACTCCCCATAGGGTTCTGTCATGGCAGAGGTATGGGGGAGCAAAGTAAGGGGCCCCAGTCTCAACCACTCCACTAGATCCCAAACCAGCACCCTAAAGAGGCATTATCCACTTGCTGGTCCCCTCTCCCCTGGTCATATCCTACCAGGCTATTTGGGGCATGGTCACACAGGAGTGGGATAACATCCCATTCTCTTAATTAATTAGCCTCTTAGAGTTGGTAGGACAACTCCCACCTTTTCATGTTCTCTGTATGTGTGTCTATATCTCCTTACTATATGTTCCATTCTGTGCATCCGATGAAATGGGCTGTAGCCCACGAAAGCTTATGATCAAATAAATTTTCACTTGTAATGGTCTCTAAGGTGCCACAAGTCCTCCTGTTCTTTTTATCCCATTCTTTGCCATCTCTTGTGGGGTTCCACCTCCCAAAGTTGGGGGGCAAGGGAGAATCGGGGCCACAGCTTCCAAATAGCCATAGGAATGCTCAGCACCAACCTTACCTCCTGGTGCTCTGCCCCCTGCCCACCAGGGTCCTTTTAAACTTCTCCTCTACCTAGAGCATGTCCTAAAGTAGCTGCTGAGGGGCCGGGCCTCCCTAACTCAGTACTGCTCTATACCTTGACCTGATTTAGCAATGGGGCTTACAGACCCTACACAACACTTATTAACCATTACAAGTGATGAACTTTCTGTCAATACTTTACATGTTACCCTTTATGGATAAATACCCTGCAAGATATGTTTGGTGTGGTGAGTTTGCCAGGTCTGAGGCGAGATGTTTGCAAAGAACAGGGGAAGGGACTCTTTGCCAAGGAGTCTTTGTGTCACATGCACCAAGCAGTTTACCCTGATGCTCAGACTGCTCACCTGACCTATCTGAGCCTCTGAGGCAAAAGAGAGTTGTTTTCATTTCAGGTTTATCTACAAGGGAAATTCCCCACCTGCCATAAAGTTGTGGTGCAAAGAGACCATTTGTTTAATGAGTGACCTACTTCGCAGGGTGCACTGAAGTTAACAGATGCTGCTAACTCAGGCAGCAGTTTGCTCAAGCAAACTGCAAAATATGCAGCACAATCCCAACAAAAGGCTTTTTAAACTCCAGGGAAAAGCAGGAGCAGGACATGGGTGACAGGATGGAGGCACCAGGAATACGACTGACTGGAGTCACACAGTTGTTTTAAAATCCCCAATGGCCTAAAAAACAACAACATTGTTGCAGGGCGATTTCCTCCTTTGTAGTTAGGATCTCCATAAGGGCTCTCTAGCAGGCCTTGCCCCTATTTAGTGAGCTCCCGAAAGCTTCCTCCATCTTCTGGTGATGCTTACAACACAGATTCTTTGTTACAAGTTATCAGGAGAAGGCAGAGTTGAGGCTCTTTCAGGCTAACTCCTTGCTCTGCATATTGCCTTTTGCAGCGGGTAGGGGGGTATAGAAGAGGCTACTTTGCCAGCAATAGTGGGGGAAGGGGCAGTAAAGGGTGTTCACTGTCACATTAACTGAATGGAGTTGCTCCAGTTTTCCCAGGTGCAGCTCTGTCCTTGTTGTCACACTTTGAGCCTCTCCCAAGTCCACTAAAGTCAATGGGAGTCTTTCTACTGACTGTAAAGGGAGCCGGATCAGGTCCCAAGCTGAGAGACTCTGCTCATGGTTCTGTTCCCATAAATCCTCCCTTCTGGTAACTCTTACACAACAGACATTTGTGCACCTGCATCCCTCAGAGACAGGGAGTTCCTCTCTACACAATGATCAGGTGTGGAAACAGGGGGCGGGGCAGGTAGAATCTACTCCCCGTTTGTTGTTTAAAATCTCAGCATTACAATGCAGTCCTACACTGGCACTGGACTTGAGGCTGGGAGGATGTATTGCTGGACTCTCAGCTTTATTCTCTCTTTATTCCCATTTCCAGATGGGATCCCTCAGCAATTCCAAAGGTGATTTTTCAGACTGCCAGAGCTTCAGCCTCTGAAAACAGCTGTATTCACAGAATCATATCATAGAATATCAGGGTTGGAAGAGACCTCAGGAAGTTAATCTAGTCCAACCCCCTGCTCAAAGCAGGACCAATCCCCAACTAAATCATCCCAGCCAGGGCTTTGTCAAGCCAGGCCTTAAAAACCTCTAAGGAAGGAGATTCCACCACCTCTCTAGGTAACCCATTCCAGTGTTCCTTCCGCCCTTTGCCCCACCCACACAGCAAAGATCTTGAAATCACACCTCAGTCACAGTGTGATGGAGGAAGCATGAGTCAGGTGACAAGGACCCAGCTCAGCTGGGTTGGCGCTACGGGGAAAGAGAAGTAGAAACTTGCGTGGGATGCTGAGGGAAGCAAAAACAACGCTAAGACGCGCACAGAGTTTCTAACGCTAAGCCTGATCCTTCTCCCACAGGACTAGAAGGAGAGTTTACTCTCAGCCTGCAGTAAGGTCCAGCACATGCTGGCACAGCCAGGAGAGAATGCTGACAGAGCGATATTTTCCTCTATCTCTCCCCTTACTCCAGTGGAGGAGAGACCTGCCACCCACCTATACCAGAAATGGATTAGCTGGACCATCTCCGAGGAGAAAGTAAACTGACTGGCACGATGGGCCTAGAGACTAGGATCTGCCTATTCGCCACCCTCCTGTGCAAGAGTGGGAATACCGGGCAGATAGGGCCTGCTCTTCCCAGGCTCTGATCCACCAGGCAGGTAGCTCACATGGGGGGGCAAAGGGCTCACCTTACATTCTCTGACTCTGTGTGTGGAGCGCAGGGCAAGCAACGCCCGTCCTAGTCACGGAGCGTTTCACCACTGACTCAAATGGGAGCAGGTGGAATGACTGCCATCTTCCCTGACACACCAGGGATTGAGCCGGGGACCTCCAGCACTACAAGAACCAATCCCAGCCCTTCCTCAAGCAAAACTCCCATTAAAAAAATCCAGGACTTTGGCCTGGCTGAGCACAGACTTGAGCCAAGGAGCTGAGAGACAGCTCTGAGGTGTTGTACAACGTCCATTTTCTGACCAGAACTGCACACAACTACAAGAGTGAAGCTCCTTTGTCAACTTTAAGTAGAACAAAGTCACAGTCCATGTTCTAGATCAGGGGCAGGCAACCTATGGCACAGGTGCTGAAGGCAGCATGTGAGCTGATTTTCAGTGGCACTCACACTGCCTGGGTCATGGCCACTGGTCCGGGGGGCTCTGCATTTTATTTAATTTTAAATGAAGCTTCTTCAACATTTTAAAAACCTTATTTACTTTACATACAACAGTAGTTTAGTTATATATTATAGACTTATAGAAAGAGCCCTTCTAAGAACATTAAAATGCGTTACTGGCACGCGAAACCTTAAATTAGAGTGAAGAAATGAAGACTCGGCACACCACTGCTGAAAGATTGCCGACCCCTGTTCTAGATGAAGGATTTCAGTCCCTGGGGATCCCCATTCAGCTCCTTTCCCTATTAACAAGAAAGAAGATGACTCATACGTATCTACTGCTTGTTCCTACTCTAGCAAAG
Source organism: Mauremys mutica (assembly GCF_020497125.1). Classification (NCBI taxonomy): domain Eukaryota; kingdom Metazoa; phylum Chordata; order Testudines; family Geoemydidae; genus Mauremys; species Mauremys mutica. The sequence goes on along the minus strand of NC_059076.1, from coordinate 135,294,742 downwards.
CACAGGGGACATCTCCCAACCATGGGCTTTATGGCCCGTTCCTCCGGATACCTGGGCTCTGACAGAAGCATGAAGCTCTGTGAGGAGGAAGCGTCAGTGCCTTTGTCCTGATGCTTGGCCGAGCTTTTCTTTTGAAAGCCCTTTTCTAGCTCCTCCCCCCCCCCCCCCGTATCCGCCCAAAAAGAGCCCTGGGGAGATGTGGTGAAAGGCAGAAGATGACTCCCCATCCCCTCCTCCTGGAGCTGCACTAGTCCTGTTCTGCAAAGCTAAAGTCTGGGAGGATGCTGCAAGGCACATGCCAGCACATGCATCACACAGATACTCAGAGACCATCAAGCTCCCTTGGTACCATTGCCTCCCACAACATCTGTAGGGCTAGGGCGATGAGAGACTTTTCTATTCGGGTTCTTACATGGATACCAATGGGGACCTGTGAAGTATGTGACTCCCACAAAGGGGGCAAGCAGCTCGCCATGCCTGCTAAGTAACAGCATCCTGCCCTCAGAGTACAGGTCTCTCGCAACATACGTGCATTTAACATGCGCGATTTCAGCTTTACGCTGAAAGGCCTGGAGTCCCAGAGGGGGCGTGGCCTCAAGATTTAAAGGTCCTGGGGCACCAGCTGTGGCTGGGAGTCCCAGGGCCTTTAAATCACTCAGGGGGCTCCCAGCTGCAGAGGTGGCTGGTAGCCCCTGGGGTGAATTAAATGGCCCGAGGCTCCAGGCACCGTGGAGCTTCGGGCCCTTTAAATGCCCCCCCTCCGTCCCGCTGCCGGAGCTGCGGGCAGGATTTAAAGGGCTCCTCCGGGCTCCCCGCCGCGGAGGGAAGCCTGGCAGAGCCCTTTAAATGCCCCCCCACCCCGTCCCGCCGGCCGGAGTTGCAGGCGGGATTGAAAGGGCTTGGGGTTCTGACTATACGTGGATTTCGCTTTACGCGATAACTGCGGAACGGAACCCCCGCCTAAGATGCGACAGACCTGTATGGTCACCCAATGATGCAATGCTTCTGCCTTGTGTTCCATTGGCTGAGGGTGTTGACGCTGAGCAGCTTGCAACAGGAATCGTGTGGGTGGCACTGCAGAATGAGCTCGAATGTGTAGTTGAATTAAGGCCTTGTCTAGGCACAGAAGCAGCAGCTATCATTCTGCCTGGGTTCAAGAGTATTTTATAAACTGTAAAGGCTCCACATTGGTGCGGATCAGCACCATTCTGCTTTGGGGTAACGTTTCATCCGTTCTTTGTATTACAGTAGCCCCAACCAAAATTAGGCCCCATTTCTCTAGGCCAGAGAAGGGAGGTGCAGAGGACTGTTTTTGTTTGGGGGGGGGGGCACAGCTCGAGCCTTGGCCAGTCCCCTTGGGGGGATAGGCGGGAGCATCACCCACCTCCACTCCTGGCCCCCTTAACCTGTCTGCATCCCACCCCGAGACACACAGCCCTGTTCCCGGCCCCAGGGGGCACAGGAAGAGGTAATGGGGGGGTGTGAGGTAAAATGTTCAGGGACCACTGCACGTGTTGAGAGAGAGTTCCTGCCACAAAGAGTTTACAAAGACCAAGGCAGAACAGTTATCCCCCTTCCCAAGATCACACTGGGAAACGGCGAGCTGGGAATTGAACCTAGCGCTGCTGAATGCCAGTCCAGTGTCTTAACCACAAGGGGGTCTCAGAGAGCTCTGTAACCCCACCCAGCTCTAGGAGGGGCTGCCCTGTTGCCAAAAGGAGCATTCGGGCCAGCTTGGGCGTTATGAGATGCCCAGTGGTTGGTTTTGTTCCTGGGATCAGATCCACACTTCCCAGAGCCCCCTTTTCTGTGCCATCCTGTCCCACTGCCCCCAAAGAGCAATTCAGCTGGGGCAAGGCAGGTGGTGGCAACTGAGTTTTCCACCAGGGGAGGGCAGCTCTGACCTGCTAGGGACTCCATCAAGCTGCATAGGGAGATGTGTTCCACAAGCCCCATTTCCGGGGCTGCACTGGCCACTAACCTACTACAGGGGAGACTGCTTTCACCTGATGCTGGTACAACTCCCCCCACACACCAATTTCTCTGCCACTGGGGGCCCCAGGCCTGGGCTTGTGCTGCCAGAGGTGTAATTCATCCCCCCTGGGTGTGGCTATTTCTTTGGGGAGGTATAAAGTGTGCCAATCACGCAGTGCCTGGAAAAAAAACCCACACAGCTTCATAGCAACATGGCATAGCAGGACAGTCCAAGCAAATCGCTAGCTGTTTACACTCCCTGCAGGCACCTTCACGGCGAGACAGGAAGAGCAGGATACCCTGCCTTGCATGCAGTGCCCTAATTTGTGCCACGGCTGAGCCCCGGCACCTCTAAGCTTGGCAGTTCATAGCCCCGGCACCTCTGGGTTTGCTGCATCAGTTATAAGTGTAAAAAAAATTACTTGAGCCCCGACACCCTCTTTCCTTACAATTAAGCACTGCTTGCATGGCACTCTGGACTCTCACAGGCTGGGAGCAGAGGCACTGGCTGTAGCCAAGAGATGGCACCGGTTCTTTTCTTTTTCACAGCGGGGAAGCCACCATCTCAGACCCACTCACCACCTGCCTGCTTCTCTGATGCTCCCCCTACAATGCCTCCTCCATCCATTTGGCCCTCAATCCACAAATCAAGCTCTGCTCAGTATCCCATCCCACTTTGCAGAATATTTATAGCCCTTAGCCCACTATACCAAGAGTGCTATTGCCCTCTGCTGGTGGAAATACTTAATATCCGAAAGCACCCAGAGCCATCTCTCCCAGTAACAAATGCTGGCACAGAGTAAGTGCCTATCACAGTGGGAGGGAAGCAGTTTTGCTAACAGCACTTAGTATCACTTCTCTTGTCACATGTGATAGGCTGACCTCGCCCAGGCCTTCACTCCCCAAATGCTGATGCATTATATTAATTGCACATTTTAAAAATCCCCAAAGGGAACTAGCAAGATGCAGCTGTCTCAGGAAAACTACTGAGGAGAGAGGCTTCACTGTGGCAAAGGGGACTGAATTCTCCCTTACAGCAGCTTGGCTCTGTTGCAAGTTCCATAGCAAGACAAATATTTAAGCTGCACTCATGCAATGTAGCCCCCTTTCTGCTCCCACCTTTTAGTGTCTTCTCTGTAGAAGAATTATTTTTATTAGCGTAATGCCTCAAGACCCCCACTGAAATCCTGTTGAGCTTGGTGTTGTAGAATTGTAACCTTTGGGTGGGCTGGAGTTCACTTCAGTACCCTTCTCCAGTGCCTAAAAAAACAACTCCCATAGAAGAGCCAGTCTCTAAGGATTTTCAGCAAGGACTGCATAGCGTCAGCCTCCCCACATTCAAGTCCCAAAAGGAATGAAAGAAATTAATTTAATTAAATAAAACTTTATAAAATCTTATGATAAAGAAACAATCTAATTTTTACAGCATGACGTGGCTATTTTATAATCCAGAGACATTACCTTCACAGTTACACATAAACATAAATAAAGAAAAAATAAAATCTGAACAGTTCAGTCCCCACAGAAATACAATGAGAAGAAACGGAAAGTTCCCAAAAGCGTAGTTTGAGTTCACCTAAGTCTCAGAGTCTTTGATCACCAAATCTCTACAGTCTGCCGAGTCTAAAACAACATCTTCCCTCCCCTTGCTTGTAGCAACCTTCAGCTAACTGATTAACCAACCACACAGTGACATGTATAGATTTAAAGAAAACCATGCTGCAAAATGTTTCAGAGTTAGGGACACCAGCCTGCTGCTGCCTGCTCCTGGGCTCAGCTTCTCCCAACCCACACAGGGCACATGGTCTTCTGCAAAGCAGCTGCCCTGACTATTCGCCCTCATGGAGTCTGACCCCAGCAACAGGGAACCTAGTGGAGCAGACCCAAAACTACCACACCCAATTCCAGAAGCTTCTGGATGTGGAGTGTTAAATCAGCCTAGCAACAGTGACCCAGGCACAACTCACTCCTACCTCCTCTCAATGGGTCTCTTCAAGAGATATCTCCCTATTAGGCACATCGGTTACAGAATCACATAACAACAGAGGCCTAGCAAGTTAGCTGCAGAGCCTGGAAGAGAACCCAGGTCACCCAACTCCGCTAGATGGTAGTGTCTGCATAAAGATTCTCCTTTTTACTCTCCTCATACTGCTGAATGAAGGTATGTAAACATGGACATCCAACAGCTCTACCCAGGAGCCCACACCGGCAGCCAGAGCCCTCACCTTCCTGGTTTCCAACCCTCTGCCCCAATCCTGAGCCACCTCCCACACGCCAAACCCCTCAGCCCCACCTCCGCCATACATCACCTCCATATTGGTGCACATAAAATTCATTACACACATGTGTTGGTGGCACCAGGCATGGCCCAGTGTTAACACATGGATATAAAAAATTAGAGGGAACATTGCCCAAACGTACTGAAGAAATTAGCTGAAGAAATCTCAGAGCTGCTGGTAATAATATTTACAAACTCATGATGAACAGGAGATTCCCGGAAGATTGGAGATGGGCTAAGGTAGTGCCCATCTTTAAAAAAGGCTGGGGACTGACTGGCTAAGCAGCAGTTCTGCAGAAAAGGACCTGGGGATTACAGTGGATAAGAAGCTGGATATGAGTCAGCAGTGTGCCTTTGTAGCCAAGAAGGCTAATGGCATATTGGGCTGCATAAGTAGGAGCATTGCCAGCAGTTCAAGGGAAGTGATTATTTCCTTCTATTCGGCACTGGGTGAGGCCACATCTGGAGCATTGTGTCCAGTTTTGGGCCCCCTGCTACAGAAAGGATGTGGACAAATTGAAGAGAGTCCAGCGGAGGGCAATGAAAATGATTAGGGGGCTGGAGCACATGACTTATGAGGAGAGGCTGCGGGAACTGGGATTGTTTAGTCTGCAGAAGAGACTAAGAGGGGGGATTTGATAGCTGCTTTCAACTACCTGAAAGGGGGTTCCAAAGAGGATGGAGCTCGGCTGTTCTCAGTGGTACCTGATGACAGAACAAGGAGTAATGGTCTCAAATTGCAGTGGGGGAGGTTTAGTTTGGATATTAGGAAAAACTTTTTCACTAGGAAGGTGGTGAAGCACTGGAAGGGGTTCCCTAGGGAGGTGGTGGAATCTCCTTCCTTAGAAGTTTTTAAGGTCAGGCTTGACAAAGCCCTGGCTGGGATGATTTAGTTGGGGATTGGACCTGCTTTGAGCAGGGGGTTGGACTAGATGACCTCCTGAGGTCCCTTCCAACCCTGAGATTCTATTAATTAGGTTAGTGAGGCATGACCTGCCCTTGGTGAATCCATGCTGACTGTTCCTGATCACTTTCCTCTCCTCTAAGTGCTTCAGGATTCCTTGAGGACCTGCTCCATGATTGTTCCAGGGACTGAGGTGAGGCTGACTGGCCTGTAGGTCCCCGGATCCTCCTCCTTCCTTTTTTTAAAGATGGGCAGTCATCCGGAACCTCCACAAGTTTTCAAAGATAATGGCCAAAGGCTCTGCAATCACATCCGCCAACTCCTTTAGCACCCTCAGATGCAGTGCATCCATCCCCATGGACTTGTGCTTGTTCAGCTTTTCTAAATAGTCCCGAACGACTTCTTTCTCCACAGAGGGCTGTCACCTCCTCCCCATGCTGTGCTGCCCAGTGCAGCAGTCTGGGAGCTGACCTTGTTCGTGAAGACAGAGGCAAAAAAAACATTGAGTACATTAGCTTTTTCCACATCCTCTGTCACTAGGTTGCCTCCCTCATTCAGTAAGGGGACCACATTTTCCTTGACTTTCTTCTTGTTGCTAACATACCTGAAGAAACCCTTCGTCTTACTCTTAACATCTCTTGCTAGCTGCAACTCCAAGTGTGATTTGGCCTTCCTGATTTCACTCCTGCATGCCTGAGCAATATTTTTATACTCCTCCCTGGTTAGTTGGGCTTGGTCCTGCTTTGAGCGGGAGGGTGGACTAGATGACCTCCTGAGGTCTCGTCCAACCCTAATCTTTTAGACTGATTTCCTTCTTTGATAGGGTAACTGATTTGGTGGATGGGAGAAATGTGGTGTACATAATAAACCTGGATGTTAACAAGGCTTTTGGCACAGTCCCACATGACATTCTGATAAGTAAGCTGGAGAAATGCAGGCTCGGCAGAACCACCATTAAGTAGATACATGGTTGGTTAAACAACGGCAAACAAAGAGTAACGGTTAATGGAATGATGTCATATTGGAGGGAGGTCTCAAGTGGGGTTCTATAGGGATCTGTTCTGGGTCTGGTGTTATTTAACATCTTTGTTAATTACCTAGATGTAGGAATAGAGAGCACACTGATCAAGTTTGCAGATGACAGAAAGCTAGGAGGGGAGGCGGGGTTACCAACACTTTGGAGGATAGAGCTAAAATTCAGAGGGATCTTGATAACTTGGAGAACTGGGCTAAACTCAAAAAAATGAAATTCAACAAAGACAAATGTAAGGTGCAAAAAACCAAACGCACAAATACAGAATGGGGGATAACTGGCTGAGAAAGATCTGGGAGTTGTGGAACACAATCTCAACTTGAGTCAGCAATACAATGTTGTTGCAAATAAAAAAAAAAAGCAAATGCAATTTTAGGTAGCATAGTATTAACGGAGGCGTAACATGCAAGTCAAAGGAAGTGACAGTATCGCTCTACTCAGTGCCAGTTAGGCCTCAGCTGGAGTACTGTGGTCACTGCTGTATAAAAAGGATCTAGTTTAACTGGAAAGGATCCAGAGGTGAGTGGCAAAGATGATCAAAGGGATGGAATGCAAGCCATACGAGCAAAGGCTGAAGAAGGAACTGGGTATGTTTAATTTGGAAAAGAGATTAAGGGGGGGACATGATGATGGTCTTCAAATACTTGAAAGGCTGCCATAAAGAAGATGGAGAAAAGTTGTTCTCTCTTGCCACAGAAGGCAGGACAAGGGATTCAAGATACAGAATAGCAGGATTTAGATTAAATCTCCAGAAAAACTTCCTAACTGTAAGAACAGTAGGAGAGTGGAACAGATTGCCTAGGGAGATCATGGAAGCTTCTTCATTAGAGGTTTTCAAAAGGAGGCTAGATAGCCCTCTGTCTTGCATGGTTTACAGCAGAGACAACAAATCCTTCATCTAGGCAGGGGGTTAGAGCAGATTACCCTTGTGGTCCCATCTACCCCTATGATTCTAAGCATTCTTCTACCCACCCTCTGGACTCAGCTTTCACCCTTCCTGGGCTCCTTGCTTTTCCCAAGCAATCACTCCCAGGCCTTCCTACCTGGAGTCACTATACATGCATGTCTGCCTCCCAGTGCTGGACTTCCCTCTTCTTTTTAAGTCCCACACCCAGCACAGGTGCAGCTGAACTGGGATGACTGGCCCAGGGCCTCTTGGCCCTTAAAGGGACAGGCTGCTCTGCTATACTTCCCCTGTGGGCAGATTATTCCATAGCTGTCCCCTACTAGACCCTGATAAACCTGCTTTTTTCCCCTGTGCAAATGAAGTGCCTGTAGATTGGTTTTCCCAGGCATGGCCAAAAGCTCCCGTAGCACAGCCTCGAGTGGATGCTGGCTGTCTGTCAACACCGAAAGCACCAAACTCCACTTTGTTTTAGCCTGGGCTTTTATTCTGCTCAATCATTCATTTAATATGACCCAGCATTCTGCAGCTATGTCCCCATTCTGTGCTTATGGAGCAGGTTGGATTGGACCTTTCTGTTCTCTCAGGGATCCATCAGGAATGCACCATTTACTTCCTTGAAGAAAGTGACTGATGTTGGAGATCACCACATCAGGGATGTGCTATTTTCTGTACAGCTGGTATTAAGGTAGAACCCACCATATTTTCATGTTTTCAATCCTATTCTTACAAAAATACCAGGATTAAAGGCCTGTTCATCTGCAGATCTCGAGGTGTCTTGTACACTTAACTAGCTAAGCCACACAAGCCCTTGGGAGGAAGATAAGGAATATATTGAGATCACTTCACTTGCATCTGAAATGCAGCCACTTCTGGGGTGGAACACAGCAGCTACCAAACACTGCGTGGAACCACTACACAGCAGTTTAGGGCAGGAAATGAAGGGAAAAATGTATCCAACTGAAACAATGGGTCTTAAAGGGACAGAATGTAATTTACTGCCATGAAATATTAGCAGGACACCCAAGCTAGCCCCCAACTTTTGCAAACACTAACATGTGATAGTCAATGCTCACAGGTGGTCAGCAGTGACACTGTTTGTCCCCTTGGGGCCCCCTGCAAATCTCAACTCCAAGGCCCTATCAGTCATCTTGTGCATACAGTGTATGCAAGGTCACATTGTGCAAATGTGTGTGCGCTTAAATTTGGTGCAGTGAGAGTGAACTCAAAGTGTGTAAAATTAAGCATGTGCATGAGTCTTTGCAGGATTGAGGCACAAGCCTGTAACTCTGGCCAGTGCTAGTACTGTAGGTGAAGTCAGGGTTGCAGACAAAGTGGTTTGAGTGCATACAACCTCTCAAATATGTTAAAATATATTTTAAATGCATGCACAACCAAAAGCGCACACACACAAAACCAACCAACCTTCCCCAATGTTAGAAACCAAGGAAAGGCAAAGATAAGATGGCACTTTTTAAGCAAGGCACCTAAACATCCTTAACTCTGCTCACCATAAAGACAGGCTTCTTTGCTAAAGGTAGAGTCCCAGGAATGGGGGAAGGAGCAGAGAATGTCCCTGTTCTCTTGCATCCCACACTGCCATGTTAAACTCAAATTACTGAAGTTATTAACTAAATGCTTGTCCTGAGCACTAAGCCTGAGGGAGGGAAATTCAGTAAAGTCGGTTTCACCTGTCATCTATTTTTCTTTTTCACTACATGGTAACAAAAAACAGGCAACTGGAATCATTGGGCACCTCTCTTTTTAAGCTGCCAGAAGTAACCAATCTTTGTCCACTTTCCTTCAGCTCTTGTAGCAAGTCTTCACTTAGTCCCAGATTTAACCCACCCATTTGAAAGCAGACCCGACCTTTTCTGTGAGGACTTTGGGGGTTGGGGAGGCAAAATCAAATAATAAAAAAAAATCAGGCTTATAGTGAAAACTCATTTGCACTGGGAACGGGAAGCAGCAACCATCACTCCACAATTAGCCAGAGTATCTGCTGGGAAGTCCCTACGCTGCAGACACCAACTCCACGAGCAACCTTGCTGAAACAATCAATCGAGGGGACCGGAAACTTCCCTCGGATGGGAATTTCCATTTCGTCCGAGAGCTGGATAAAAGCGGCCGGGGTTTCCCCAGCTCGGCTGCTTAGCAAGCCAGGGCGCCTGGGGACAGGAAAAAGCCGAAGCAGGACCGGACCACGACAGTCCATCCCTACCCACTTAACACATCCTTCCTACTGGGGGTCCTGCGCCCAAGCACCCCCGAGCCCCCCTCCTGTGTAGTCACTGCACCAAGCCGCCCTGCTTTTGCTTAGCTCCTCCCGTCCCTTTGCACAGCCCCTCGGAGGCCAGGCCAAGCCAGGCCAGCTCCGCGGGCCCCCGCCTCCGACGGAAACGCTGCGAGCGATCAGCAGCCCCTGCAAACAAAGCGCTTGATGGACGTCTAGAGAGAGGCAGCGCGGCCAATGGGCGGCTGAAGTTCGGGGCCCGGAGAGGGCGGGTTTAGAACGTTCCCCGGGAGGGAGTGCGCGAGAGAGGCCGCGCGCGTGCGTGTCTGTCTGTCTGGCGCTCCTGGTGGGCTCTTCCGCTGCCGCTGCCCGCACGCAGGTAAGGAGCGGCGCCCCCCCCCGCCGGTCGCTGCCCCAGAGCCCTCTCTCTGCCCGGGGAGCCGGGTGTCATTGGACGAGGCCGGATTTTGCAGCGGGGTCTGGCTTCTGGATGCTCCCTTAGGTTTGCAAATGACCTCTCTGCTCGGAGCAGCCCCAGCTAAAGGAGGGAGCATGGAAAGGAGCTGGTGGGCCCCCTTTGTTTTGCAAAATGCTTGTTGGCTCTGCTGAGCGGAGGGGAGTCAGAAGAAAGCTGGGGCAAGTTCAGAGAATCAAGCAGAGAAATTAACAAGAACATTAAATAATCTCACTGGGTCTTGTTCGCATTATGCAGAACCCTGTCTGTTCCAGGACTGTTAAACTCGCTACCTTGTAGACCAGATAGGCTTTGAGCAGTGATTAGTCATTTGGTGGGTTGATGTGGGAGTTTGAACTTGAACGAGGAAGTGCTTGTAATAAATGTAGCTGCCTTATGCAAACACTTATTGCAAAGCCCTGGCTTGCAGGCGAGATAACTGCTCTGCACTGGATGTCATAGATGCAAGTGTCAAATTATCAAGAAACCCCTGTGTTTGTCTTGGGAAGACCTGGCTGCACTTACATCACACTCCCACAATCCACAAACACACTTGCACAGCCGTCTTTAGTCCCATGAATTACTCTGAATAAAGTTATGCTCCTGCACGATTGGGGCCTACATGCGTCAAAATCGTTGCAGTCAGGTTTGAAGCAGCAGAGTGAGAATCTGCAGAGAGTCCCCCCATGCAAAAATCTGTGGAAATGTATCCCCTTCTTTAGGCAGAAAGCCCACCTTTTTGTGCAAGAGTGTGTTGTGGCATTACAGCCTCAAGCTGTGCTCTCAGATCACATTAGGCTAGCCATCGTAGACTGGAGCACACTAGGGATGCTGTTGGGGAATTAAGTAAAGTGCACTGTCCACTGAATTCAATTCATTCTTGGATCAACTCAGGAAGTGAGGAGAGGACTGGTCTCCTTGATTCCGGGACTGTTGGGGACCAGTTCACCTCTGTTGTAGGCTAGGGCAGTTCTCAGGGAACTGCCAGGGGCACTTCAGTTTTTGTGGCATGCAGGGAATAACTGATGCCTTGCTCCCCACATGTGACCACACATCCCAGAATGTCCCCTGAGCCAATCCTGTACCTCATAGAGAAGCTCCCAGGACAGGAGTTATTTATGGGAGGGGTTGTCTTATTCACAACCCCTTTGCATTGGCAAAGGAGGTGCAAAAGGGCCAAATGAATTGTGCTCTCTGTCAGTAGTGAACCAGTCCCCTAGCATCATGTGCTTAGAGAGCCATGTTTTTAAAGAGATCCATGGCTGTGATCCTGATCACTTATGGACAAAAGAGATCCCATAAGAGATGGGTGAAAGCCCTGCAAAACCACAGACAAATTCCAATCAGAGCACTTGCATTCTGCCTACCTGGGTTTCCCTAGTAGTTTCAAAACAGGAAGTGAAACTACAATTGATTGGTTGTGTGTTGCCATGGCCTCCTCCTGTATTTCCCTAGAATGCTTCAGTGCAAGCACTGACCCAGACTGACAATACTGTAACTGTACAGTCATGAATGTCTTAAAGACTCTGAGTTGCCAGACTGCACAGCACTTACACTAGACTTCTGTCTTTTAACTTTATAATTCATGTTCATCTGTGTAGATTACCATGGGATACCGTGTGCATGAGAGTCAGGACAAGGTGGTCTTTGAATAAAGCACTGGATTGGGGGTTAAGAGCACTAGATTCAATTTCCAGCTCACCCACAACCCTTCTTGGGCACGTTGCTGAGGGAGGGATTTTCATAAGTGATTTAGGAGCCCAAGTACCATTGACTTTCTAAATCACTAAAGTGCTCTTGAAAATCCTACCCGTTTTCTCTCTGTGCCTCATTTCCCCATCTGTAGGAATGAGGACAATGCTTTGTTTTTATGTCTTGTCTATTTAGCTTGTAATCTTTGAGGCAAGTAGTCTTAGTATGAGTATGTCTGCACTGGAGCTGCAAGTGTGATTTCCAGCTCAGCGGATATGCTAATGCACTAAAATAGTAGTGTAGCCATAGCTGCATAGGGTAACTGCCTCCAATACAGACCCTTGAGCAAGGGGTTCCTGTGAGAGGGACCCTGACAAATAAATCAATGCACCTTTAAAAAAAAAAAGCATGTGATATCAGGACATTATGGTTCTCATAACTTGTTTTGCACACACCTTAAACTATGGTTCTGATCCTCCCCAAATCAAAATCACCCACTTGGGATTGATCTCCGGGAGCGCCTGGCACTCCCTGCCCTTTTCAGGAAATAATATTTGTAAAGTTGTTCTGGGTAAAAATTTAAGCTGGCTTGAGCTTAATTGATGAGCCAGAGCAAAACAAGGTGGGTGAGGAAGTATCTTTTATTAGACCAGCTTCTGCTGGGGTGAGGGGGAAGCTATTGAGCTTACATAGCACTCCTCCTAAGGTCAGAGAAAGTCCCTTGTGCATAGGCATCAGGATAGGGGCTTTGTTGTGAGCCCAGGCTGTTAGCAGCCAGCCTTGAGGTGACCTGCTCTGATTGGCACCCAGGTGCTGTGGGTTTGAGTCCTGCTCTAGGCAGCCTTCTGGCTGAGAGCATGTGCTCTCTGCCTGTCTTTTGCCAGGGCTCCCTCTGGAAGTCTTGCCTGAAAGCTGTTTTCAGTTTAAGATCCAGTATCTCAAAGTGCTGTAACAGCCCCATTCAGACTTTTATTTTACCCTTAGAAGGATTGTCAAGGAAAATGGAGGAGACATTAAAGACAATGTAGGAGGTCCAGCCAGTGGTCAATGTGCTCTGGGGTGGCTGGCATGGCTTAATAGTCCCTCTGTCCTGGTCATCCCCTGCCAGCAGTAGCTTGGGCCACTCAGTGACCTGTTCATCCTTGTGACTCAGTCCTCCAGCCAGGTCACTTGGAGCATCACCCCTTTCAGAGTAACAAAAAAGTCCAAACAAAACCTAAATCTAACAAACTTTATACCAGGCTTTCTGCCCCAGTCTGGGCTCAGTAGTCCCTGCTCCTTTATTCCCAAGGTTTACGTCTCCCTTCCTGTCCCCTGGATTCCAGGTGGGGACCCAGCATTAAGTAGCTATGGGACTGCTTGGATCTATTGCTGCTGATTGTCTGCAGGCACCTTTCACACAGCTGCATTGTCTTATGCTCTTTACTCCCCAGAGCTCTATCACCTCAGGCAACTTCCCTAGTATTCATAGCCATGCCAGCTGTTGTTAATTGACCGCTTGGATGAGTCACTTCTTCAGCTGTGACTCATCCATCTATTAACGCCTTCCTGGCTGCTACACTGATACAGCTGCAGCAAGTCTGGTGAAGACACTCGCTGCCAACGGGAGCAAGGTCTCCTGTTTGCATAATAAAATCACCCCCATAATAAAATCACGAGCAGCAGAAGCTCTGTCTCAGCCAACATAGTGCTGGGCACACTAGTGCTTATGTCAGTGTAACGGATCTCTGAGTGGGGTGGAATATTCACATCCTTGGGTTTTGCCAACATAAGCAGTAGTGTAGATGTGTCCTAAGAAGCAGCATTAGGGCAATATAATCATGCTGCATACTCCTTGCCTGTTTCCTGAATGGTAGCACTGAGGCTATGGCTACGCGAAAGAGTATACAGCTGTAAACTCTAGTGTAGCTGCTCTAATTACTTAATTACGCCAGCCAACCTTGTTAGAGGGCTTTCCCTCCACCCTCCCACTTCCCTAGTTCTTCTCACACAGACAGCAAACTGCAAAAGACCAGAAGTCCAAACAATGGAATGTTTATTGGGGTTAATTTCCAGTGTGAAAGTAGAATGAATTATATTGTAAAAATAAGAATGGATTAAAGAAATGTTGTATGTACCTTTAAGCAGAAATAAGAAATGCTGAAATACAGGTGCCAGGAAAAGAAACATTAGGCATACACAATGGTGCTAATGGCAAAACATTAACAGAAGATGGGTAATAGTTAGTAAGGAAATAAGATATGCATGCCTAGCCCAGGTAAACTTATCTGATTCTGCTTCCTTTGTTATCTTGTTAAGTTCTCACCCTTTTATCTGTATAAATAAGATAGTTTGTGTCTTGCATGGTGCTCACATTATCTGGGTGTCATTAGCAGAGCGCTGTGCTAATAAAACAGAGTGGTCTGACAAACTGTGAGTCCTGAGTCTAACTTTGACACCAGCAAGCGATGATTCCAATTTTCCCACCCACTTCCTGTTTGACCCCAGTTTATATAGTAATAGTCTCAGCTATACCTTAACCAGTCATTTTACTGAAATGTAACTAACCAATCCTAACATAGTGTGACATAATTCTCTAACCAATTATATCCCTCTACCCTTATTATCTTACATCTAGCAAAATTAATTATACAACTAACAAAAATTAAAGAACCAGACAGATTAACAATAGAAAAGTGGGGGCCATAAAGAAGAAGTGGGTATTCACCCACGAAAGCTCATGCTGCAAAACGTCTGTTAGTCTATAAGGTGCCACAGGATTCTTTGCTGCTTCTACAGAACCAGACTAACACGGCTACCCCTCTGATACAAAGATAAAACAATACAGAAATGAGAGTTTCACAACCACAACCATTGATCCTATTGGGATCCAGGAAACCACAACCATTGATAGATGACTTCTTGCCAGACAGGATGCTATCAAACTACGTTTTCTTTAACCATGTTAAGATCTCTTCCTTTATCTGGTTGTGATGGACACTATCAGGACAGGATCATCTTTCTAACATAAGAACGACCGTACCGGGTCAGACCAAAGATCCATCTAGCCCAGTATCTGTCTACCGACAGTGGCCGATGCCAGGTGCCTCAGAGGGAGTGAACCTAACAAGCAATGATCAAGTGATCTCTCTCCTGCCATCCATCTCCATCCTCTGACAGAGGCTCGGGACACCATTCCTTACCAATCCTGGCTAATAGCCATTTATGGACTTAACCTCCATGAATTTATCCAGTTCTCTTTTAAATGCTGTTATAGTCCTAGCCTTCACAACCTCCTCAGGCAAGGAGTTCCACAAGTTGACTGTGCACTGCGTGAAGAAGAACTTCCTTTTATTTGTTTTAAACCTGCTGCCTATTAATTTCATTTGGTGACCCCTAGTTCTTGTATTATGGGAATAAGTAAATAACTTTTCCTTATCCACTTTCTCCACATCACTCATGATTTTATATACCTCTATCAGATCTTCCCTTAGTCTCCTCTTCCAAGCTGAAGAGTCCTAGCCTCTTTACTCTTTCCTCATATGGGACCCTCTCCGAACCCTTAATCATTTTAGTTGCCCTTTTCTGAACCTTGTCTAGTGCCAGTATTTTTTTTTTTGAGGTGAGGAGACCACATCTGTACACAGTATTCGAGATGTGGGCATACCATGGATTTATATGAGGGCAATAATATATTCTCAGTCTTATTCTCTATTCCCTTTTTAATGATTCCTAACATCCTGTTTGCTTTTTTGACCGCCGCTGCACACTGCGTGGACATCTTCAGAGAACTATCCACAACGACTCCAAGATCTTTTTCCTGACTCGTTGTAGATAAATTAGCCCCCATCATATTGTATGTACAGTTGGGGTTATTTTTCCCAACGTGCATTACTTTACATTTATCCACATTAAATTTCATTTGCCATTTTGTTGCCCAATCACTTAGTTTTGTGAGATCTTTTTGAAGTTCTTCACAGTCTGCTTCATAGCCCAATACCACCTTATTTCAGTGTGACTGGTTTGGAATGTGAGGATGTGACCTTGGGTTTCCCAGTTTATGGCTGCCCCTGCTGCTTAGCCAAATGATAAAAATACACCTACATTCTTAAAGTATAGGCCTTTACAGGCAGGCCTGCATATATCCTCCTCCCCACCCCCTGCACACGAGTGGTGGTAGCTAAGTTGGCGGGAGAAGCTCTGCCATGGACATAGAACTGTCCACACCTGCACTTACGTCATCATAAATGATGAAGGTAGCTAATTCACACCCTTGAGGGACATAATTTATGTCAACTTAAGCTGTAGTGTGTACGTAGCCATGGTGTGATGAAAGAAAAGCAAGTAGCTTCAATTCATTAGTAGTCCTGATCAAAGTTGTTGCTTAGTAACAGGAAATGGAGCTTCAGCTTTTTGCAGTAATTCAGCCAAGAGCTCACCCCTGTCAGTTTCACCCTGCTAAAAGCACTGTAGTTTCTGTGAAAAAGAGTGTGAAGATGTTCAGATGCTAAACGTTTGTCACATGGCCTTTTTAAAACAGAGCAAACCTCAAATGATATCTTCCCTTCTCCCAAAAAAAACCCTGCGATAGAAAAATCAAGCAATGCACACGCAAGCTGAGGGATGTGCTGGCCACGCTTCCTGCAGCCCCCATTGGCCTAGAGCGGTGGGAGCAGCAATTGGGCGAACCTGCGGACACAGCAGGTAAGCAAACCGGCCCAGCCTGCCAGGGGCTTGGCCTGACGAGCCATGTTCCAAAGGTTGCCGATCCCTGTGTTAGATGCACAGTTTTAACAGAAAAAGTTTTCATTTTTCATAGGATTTTTTCAATAACAATTTTCTGAGCAGCTCCAATTATTATTATTATTATGAGACCATAAGTTCTTTTTGGTAGGGACCATCTGTTTTTCCTGTTTGTACAGTGCCTTGCACAGTGGGCCAACCTGCAATATAAAAGTTAACTAATGACAGCTGGGTGGTTGTTTTTTTTTTGTTTTTGTTTTTTTTGCTAAATTGATCTTCTCACTCCTAGGTGCGAAGCAAAGATGGGGTTTGCTGAGGACAAGGTTTATGAGTACATTAGGGAAAACATGTCTGACTTCCATCGCACCCGGGTGCTCCAGCTGATTCGCCATCTGCCGTGTCTCTCTGATGCAGACAGGGTAATTCTTTATTCTTTAACTCTGTTTTCTTTGATCCTGCCTTGCTAGTTCAGGCACACATGTGTGGGATATCATCCCTCCACAACTCTAACCTCCTGTCTCGCGGAACCAACAGCTTCACCCAAAACTGAAAACTGCTTAATGTGCTAGACCAGTGTTTCCCAAACTTGGGACGCCGCTTGTGTAGGGAAAACCCCTGGTGGGCCGGGCCGGTTTGTTTACCTCCCTAGGCCCCCACTGCTTCCAGCAGCTCCCGTTGGCCTGGAGCAGCGAACCGCGGCCAGTGGGAGCCGCGATCGGCCGGACCTGCGGACACGGCAGATAAACAAACCGGTCCGGCCCGCCAGGGGCTTTCCCTACACAAGCGGCGTCCCAAGTTTGGGAAACACTGTGCTAGATCAAAGCTTAGAACACCAGTGTACGAATAGTTGGGCAGAACAAATAGAAAACAACAAGCGAGACTGCTCTAGATTCCTGGCCAGAACTATCAGCCGCGACAGGCTGGGGATCGAACCTGTAACCTCCAGAGCTAGAAGCATGAACTGCTACAGCTTGAGCTAAAGAATCAAGTCTCTCATGAACTAGGCTCACACCCCGTATGGTGCAGGCACAGAGACAGGACACAATGCCTGCTGACCAGTCGGTTGCGCTGCCAGATCCCTCATCACAGGGTGAAGTGTAGAACTAAGGCAGTCTTTTGCCAGATACAGAATTGGTGGCTGCAAACTAGAGGTGGATCCTGGGAGGCATAAAGCCCAGTCCAAATCCAGAAGGAGTGGCCATGCAGCCAGTGGGACACTGATGCCAGAATCGTAACTAGGAGGGAGCACAATACAGGCTCAGAGATTTTTTTTTTAAATATTGAAAAGTGAAGAGGGGTGGATGTGGGGATGGGAGACACAGAGATGGCATCATGTTACCCAGCAATCTGTCACTGGAGCAGCCATGGACACTCATGCCATGCCCAGTCCCAACCCCAGCATGACACCTGAGAAGTCTGTCTTGTTTTTAAGGAGTCTGTCTCTCTGTGTGTGTGTGTGTGGATTGTGCTGCCAGTAAAGAAGAATTCTTGGCTTGAGCTCTGTGTGGTAAGAAAGAGAGAGAAAAACACTGTGTGGGAGTGTTTTGTGGCAGCTGCATCTATAGCTGCTGCTGCTCAGTCAGTCTCCTCCTAGTTAGAGCAGGGAGCTGCTTTCTGCAGCCTGGGCTCTCTGTCTGCATCTCGGGGACAGGCTCTGCCTGAAGCACGGTTGCAGGTAACCAACCAGTGCGCCCTGCTGGTTAAGAATAGCCCATGGAATTAGGAAACCTAGAAATTGCCAGACTGGATCAGGTGCGTCTGGTCCCTATCTTGCCTCTGACAGCGAGGAGCACCAGGTGGTTCTGAGGAAGATGCAAGAACCCCGCAGGGGGCAGAGATGGGATAGTCTGTCCCAGCAGAAAGGTCTCCTCCTGATCCCTAATAGTGATCAGCTTAAACTGTGAAGTATGAGGGTTAATATATTTTTAGGCCTGTGGCCACTGCAGCTCATGGAGACTATGGTCTTGGCATGCACGGCTCTATTCTGACTAGCAGGTGGTCTGCTGAGCCTCAGTCACTGATTTCCCCCCCGTCCCAAAATCCTTGAAAGGTAAAGGGAGAGCCATACAGCAGGGTTTGAAAAATAGTGCCCCTTCCTGCCCCCCCTTCCTTACTCTGTTCCCTCCTCCCTCCCTAACCGAACCTCTGCTCCTGCTGCTCTCCAGCCTTGGCTTGCTTCTGGCTTTCACCTGCTCCAACGTCTAGAGCTCCCACTGGCTGCAGTCCTCCTGATAGGGAGGTGGGATGGAGGGTACAACATGGAGGGTGCTCGAGCTTGTGTGAGCTGTAACTGCTTCCAGCCCTCCTGCTCTATCATCCCCCCTTTATGAGCACCCCACTCCTGTCCTGCGGCATCCCTGCTTGTCCTGCCTCTGCGCAGACCCAGTAACGTGTTACCATCCTGCCTTGCACTTCACCTTGCTGCTTGACCACGGGACCACCTCCTAGTGCACAACACAGAACTCTGCCAAACTGCATCGCGACTTCATGACGGGGCCTCGCCTCCCTGGAGCTTCATCTCACACTGAGCAACCCTGCCAGCTGACTCCTGGCTAAATTCCTCTGCCTCGGCGGGACCCCGGGTGCTGAGCTGCCGAGAGCTTTGTCTGACTCCTGCTGGGACTGATGGAAACCCCCTGTAGCTGGCCCCTTTCTCAGTGTTCTCTCCCTGCTGATTTTTAGGAAGAGATCGAAGCCTACGACGACAGGAAAGGGAACGAGTGCGCCGTGTGGAAGCTCTTCGACTACTTGAAATGCAGGAGTGGCTGGGTGAAGGAGCTCATTGAGGCGCTCAGGAAGAACAGGCACCATGATCTCGCAGACAGGGTTCAGTGCGAGTACGATGCTCACCAAGTCCGTAAGTTGCCTTGCAGTACCTGTCCCTTAGTACCTGCTGCGCTCTCTTAGCTGCCCGGCCCTGGGGCGCTCTCTAGCATCACCACGGTATCTCAATGCCTCGCAGTCTTGACTGTGAGGTAGGGCAGGGCTGTTATCCCCCAGGTCCAGGGGGGCCAGGTTGTCAGAGGGGCCTAAAGCTGCCAGTAGACACCTCGTGGGATTTGCAAAAGCACCGAAGCTGGTTTCAGCACCAAACTCCCATTGAAATCAAATAAACACCTCTGCGGATCTGGCCCTAAGTGACTTGCCCAAGTCACACTAGCAGCCTATGGCCAAGCTGGGATTTGAACTCTGGTCACCCAAGGCCCAGCCTAGTGCTGAGAATGGGCGACGGCAGGATCACTTGATGATCATCTGTTCTGTTCATTCCCTCTGGGGCACCTGGCATTGGCCACTGTCGGAAGATGCTGGGCTAGATGGACCTTTGGTCTGACCCAGTATGGCTGGTCTTATGTTCTAACCACTGGGCAATCTTTCCTCCATTGAAACAATGCTGTTTCTTTCCCATTTCCTGGAAGTCTCTTTGGTGCTATCACTGCTGTCATTAGGAGGGTGTATGTTCTAAGCACACAACTCCAATCAATGGTAGAGACCAGCGCCAGTAACAAAGCCTGACTCCTCCATCCCTCCTGCCCGCAGGGTTAATAAATTAACCCCAGCCTTTCACACACTTACCCCTCTCCCGACCTACCTCCTTCTTGAAAGCTTGGTGATGCATCTGCTCTGGAAGTCCGCAGGTCCCGGCTGTGCTAGCAGGTTCCAAAGCTGAGGGCTTCTCCTCAAACAGCACCTGCCCCTTCCCCTTGTTAAAACCTACGAGCTGCTGGCTC
This sequence comes from Mauremys mutica, assembly GCF_020497125.1. Classification (NCBI taxonomy): domain Eukaryota; kingdom Metazoa; phylum Chordata; order Testudines; family Geoemydidae; genus Mauremys; species Mauremys mutica. The sequence goes on along the minus strand of NC_059076.1, from coordinate 135,274,820 downwards.
CAGTCCCTCAGTTGATCTCATCTGCAGTGGCACCGCCCAAGGAGAGGGGCAGAAAGCTGGCACCCCAAATCACTGAGGTTCAATCCCACATGTAGTGTAGTTTTGTGCTGGGGTTTCTGAGTGGCCTGGAGGTGCAGCCTCATGTTGTCCGCTTTGCAGTAATTCAGACTCGAGGTGACAGAGACCTGCATAACTGTAGCGAGGTCTGGCCCCACTTCAAGCAGGTTGTGACTTTTCCTTCCAACTGCCTGGGACAACTGGAGAGCCAATGAGACTCATCCCCAGCTTGCAGACTGGTGTCGCAAACATCCGGCAAACTCACTCAGTGCAGGGAGCAGCAATAAACCTCACCAGGTCTTGTGACTGCCTCGGCCAACCTACAAGCGCTTGCTCGTGGGCTAACGTGCGGGCCTTGTCCAAACCTCCGTCTCTGCTAGGCATGGGGTAAGTGGCACTGCCACACACCAGTGGGTTGGGTAAGATGGGGAGAGAACCCTGAGCATCATCCACGTAGAAAATATGGCCTCTGGGCCCTTCACGTACTAGCAAGTCCACGTTGGATGAGCGGCGTGGTAGAATGGGACCTCATGAAGGCAAAGGGGTTCAGCGCAGGATCCTGTCTGTCCTGGCATGCTTGGCTCTGGTGCTCAAGCTAACGGTCCCTTCCAGGGACAAATGGGAGAGGTCTGGTGGCAATAAGGTCACCTTCTGGAATCCACCTGTGCGTGCCACAGCCTGGCTTTGAGCTTCCGGGGACGCTGCAAGCCCCTCTGCTCACCTGGAGCGGCGCCTGGCTGATCAGCGAGGGGGTGGAGGCTGACTTGGGAGAGGATTCTGCGGGAGGTCAATAATTCTTGGTTTCTCTGGAGGTGATCTGTGCCCTGCCCTGCATATAGATTGTATTTGAACTCGTATCTTTTTGTAATGAGCCAGGGCTTGGTGTGCCAGACAGATCTAAATGCTCCGTAGCCTAGGTGAGATGAGGTGGGGTCTCAGCCCGGTTGCTAGGGGATGTGTCCGTTTCACAGGAAGTGCTGTCACAGTGACAACAAGCGTTCATTGACTGTCTCAGCTGAGAGCTGGGGCGTGAAATGAGCCATGGAGAGTGAAAACTGCTCTCTCCCTCAGAGGACGCACCTCTGAGTGACGGTACCTTTGTTGGCGGTGCCTGGTTTCCCTCTGATTAGACAGAACGCTTCCCCTCTAGGGCCACTCCAGTGCCAAAGTCAGCCCCTGCTGGTACGCCCCATCTCCCATATTACCGATCACTTCAAATATTCTGTGCTCACTCTTCCTGCAGGTCCTCGGAGCAAGGCACCACTTCCTGCTGTGAATAACTCTCAGATGCCACCACCGACTGCTAATCCTGATCCTCGGTGCGCTGGCCCCACCTTTGTGAACAATCCCCACATGCCTCCATTGCCTAGGCAGCCAGCAAGTCTCCCAGGGTCTGGCGCACCCCTGCCTCCCCAGACTAATCCGTCTGGAGCGGAAAGCTGCCATGACCTGGGGGAATACAATACTCCTGTGCAAGAAATGGAGCCGATGGCAAAGCAAAAGGTTTGTTGGTCTCTGAGAGTGTCCTGTGGCGCTAGCTCTCTTGGGTTTGGTTGACAAGAACCTGACTCTTAAAACTGGGCTGAGTTCCTGCCTGTGTCCCAGCCCCCCTGTGCTGTTCTGACTGCTCAAAGGGGCAGACCTGGCTGCCCCGCAGGGTGCGGGAGCACATTGCCAACATCCCTGGCTCCTGCACTGCTCCCGTTCCATCCAAAGCAGATGCGCTTCAGCCTGGTGCACATGGTCCAGAGATTCAGGGTGTTACAGTCAGCTGCCTGTTAACCCACCTTTGCCATGGGCTTGATAGATTGGGGGTCAGAAGGTAGTCTGGACCCTTCTCTCTCTCTCTCCGGCTGGTGCTGCCATTGCTCCAGCCATGGAGAAGTGGCTGCAGCATGTGCCGGGTACTCTGTCAGTCATGTTCTCTCTCCGGATGTAGCTGTTCCATTCTGCATGCCCTGGCACACGGCGATTCCCTCTGGTTAAAAGGCGATCTTGGTGCTAGGGGAGTGCTGGATTGTCACCCCGTAATTCCCACAGGCCTCGAGGCAGGGGGGGAGCCCAGAGCGACTCCCTCCAAGGCTGAGGAGGAAAGCTAGTCCCCATGTCCATTCGGTCCGTGCTTCACTCCGGAGTTCAGCAACTGGGGTAAAACACCCCCTCCCAGGGGCTCTGCCTGTCGACCAGGGCTTAGGTGTAGAGGCAGCGCTGTGGAGAGAGGAGTTGGACACCAGGGCTCTGTCTCCCTCAGAACACAGAGCCTGGGGGTCTGTCTGTCCAGCGCCTCACACGAGGGAGCCCCCGTCCCTTTGGGCCCAGAGAATAACTGTCTTATGGTTTAAACACATCTTGGTTTTCCTTTCAGGTTACAGAAGATGCCCTGACCCCATGGAGGGAAGCTCCGAGTTCCCAACCCACTGGGAACGCAGCACTAGCTGATCTCAGGGCATCACAGGAAGGCGGTAACCATGGAGATGGTCTGGCCCCAACAGCAGTCCGTTTATCTCCTGGATCACCAGCGGGACACCTGCTGGCTTCTGTGGGGCTTCCCAGAGAAGAGGTGGAAGTGGCTCAGCCAAGCAGACCAGTACCTGACCCGAGAGGACAGAGTCAAGACTGGGCTGGCCGCCAGCAGCATCCGGTCTGTGTGAGCGGTGGGTATTTTGGGAACATGAACCACCTGAACGTTGGGAACAGCAGAAAGGCATCCATGCCTGGAGAGCCTGTTCAGAGAGGGGAGCCAGCCGCCGCTCCTAGCCGAGAGGATTTCAAGAACCAGCCAGAAGAGGTTTACTATTCTTCTTTTGAGCGCTTTCCCCTGACTTCCGGTGCCAACAGAGCTGTCCACGGAGATGGGCAGCAGCCTGGAGATTCGCTCCGGGAACAGAAGATTCAGGCTTTGCAGGGTTACGAGAATGGGAATCTGACAAGCAGCATGGTGGATGTTCGTGACCCTTTCCTCCTGCAGACCCAGTTTGATGCAGAGCAGAAACGTGCCCAGGGGCAGAGAGACCGTGGCGGAGAGAGGGATGCGTTTCCCCTACACCAAATCAGAGATTCTGCACAAAGCACACACAGTTATGGTGATGTGGGAGCCATCAAAGGAAGGGCTGACTCTAGTCCTGCAATCGGATCAGTGCCTGCCTCTCAGACAATGAGCACAATCCCCGCGGATCTCAGTGAGGATGTGACCGCTCATGATTTGGGAGCATTACATCTCGGCACAATGCGCTCGGCCAGCTCCTCTGAAAAACTGGCTTCAGGCCCCTCCACTGGACCTTCCCAGGGGATCCCTGAGCAGAACCCAGATAGCGGCATCAATTCCCACTGTGGTGGACGGTCGGGAGGGTGCCTAGCAGATACCCTGGGAGTTGCCAGTGGACTGGCAAACAGCAGGGGTAAGAGCTTTCCCCCTCAGTATTCACACAGGGGCATTTTAGTCTGGTCCTGCTGCAAAGGGGGCAGCATCTTCAACACCGGGGATGAGCTGGGGACATTGAAACCTGTGATCAAATTGCACTGGCTTTCAGCTGCAGTGGGAGTTGCAGTGTCTGTATAGCCACTGGCTTCTCCTACCCCCAAGCAGAATTTGTTGGGGGCGGGGCGGTACACCTAGAGGTGCATCCAACACAATGCAAGGCTGTTCTTGGTATTGTGCCACTCCCCTCCATGTGAAACTGGCTGGCCCACTCGCTGGCTAAGAGCGGCCAAAGCTGGATTCCTCACAGCTCATCAACGCTGTGGTGGGCCAAGGCCAATTCACAGCCCTCCAGCGCCTGGGCCCCAGGCAAAAGTAACCTGTTAGTACAATTTCCCTGTAGGACACAGACGTACACCCAGAACTGAGGGACAGTCTCGACCTAGTTACACACCTGAGACTTGGGCCTGGTTTGTCAATAGGTTTGCCAACCTGCGCTGCCTTCAGTCAGGTTTGCCAGGGGAAAAACAGACCAAATGTGGTGACACCACCGGAGACCAAGCCAGATTTGGCTGTCTCGGGCGGAGTTTCGATTTGGGTTTGGACTTGGAGTAGAGGGGGGTGCTGACCTCCCATGAACCAAAACCAGAAAATGGCTCCCCATGAACCCCTGCAAAGGGGAGATGCTGGTTGTAACAAGAGAGTGAATGTGACTGTTGCTGTCTGTACCAACCCAGCTGACTTCTTTACAAAGACTCTCCCCACCAGTAGGCCCAGGTTGTAGAGTTGTGTTGCGCACCAGAGCGCTGTGAGAGACGGAACCGAGAGAGAGCCCCACAGCAGCCTGGTCAGTCCAGCTGCTCCCTGTGGCCCAGGCCGAAGGGCCAAGCACCTTGCTGAGAGCCTGAAGGTACTAGAGAGAGGAGTTTGGGAGCCAGCGAGCTTAGCTACTTCATCAACATGGGAGGTAGAAACGAAAGCTATAAGCTGGAGCCCTTACCACCTTTCAGTGGGGGAGGATGGGGCTTTGCATGGGGTTGGCAGCAGATGGATGTTACTGAGGATGCTGTGTGGCATTCCCAGTTATCTGTCTACCTGGAATTGACTAAACCTCTTAGCTCAGATGATAGTACAATGGAGGTTACTAAATGCCTGACCGGCGTCCATTCCTTAGTGTCTCTCATTAGACCAGCGGTTCTCAAACTGTGGGTCAGGACCCCAAAGTGGGTCGTGACCCCAATTTTAATGGGGTCACCAGGGCTGGCTTAGACTTGCTGGGACCCAAGGGCTTGGATTTTGCCCCCCCCAGGGTGGCGGGACTTGGGTGGACTCAGGCTTTGGTCCCCACTCCTGAGGTCCTGTAGTAATTTTTGTTGTCAGAAGGGGGTCGTGGTGCAGTGAAGTTTGAGAACCCCTGTGTTAGGCCCATCACCCTGTGCCCCACAGTCACCCCCCCGTTCTCTTTCATGGACCTGCTCCAAACCTCTCTGAAGTCACTGGGGGAGTGTAGACGGGCGGACTCACCCCTGCGGCGCCTTCTGCTGGTGTCTACCGGGAATTAGCTCGATTCAGCTCTGGAGCGCCCTCTGCAGGCCGGTGATCCGCCTGTCCTCTGGCCCCCATGTCCCTCCCTGGACCCGGTGGCCTCTTTCCTGGGGTGCTGTCCCCTGGCAGTAACCCCTTTCTCTCAGTCTTAGGGTCTCCCCTCCCTGAGGAACCCCCCACTTACTATCCCCACCTTGCCTCAGTATATGGCTACTGCCAGTCATTGTCTAGCCCCACGCCCTGGGGCAGACTGCAGTATCAGCCACTCATCACTGGCAAAGAGGGTTTGGACCTGCTGCCTTGGCCTACCCCTGGGCTGCCCCCTGCAACCCCCAGTACCTATTAGCCCAATGCTAGGCCGCAGCCTGGGGCTTTCCAGGCTGGAGCTCCCCAGCTCCTCAGCCTTTCCCCAGCCCTGCTTCACTCAGGTACCTTGTGTCTAGCTCCCTGCAGCCAGGCCCATCTCCCTCTATAGCTAGAGAGAGACTCCTAAGCCCCTGGCTCCCAGCCTCTTTGTATAGGTCAGCTGTGGCCTGATTGGAGTGTGGCCCAGCTGCAGCCACTTCCCAATCAGCCCAGCTTAGTAGCTGCTTTCTTCTGCCACAGCCCCCCCCCCCCCCGGGGCTGTTTTTAACCCTTCAGGGCAGGAGCAGGGGTCCACCCTGCTACAGGGCATCTTTCCATTGACCTCAGGGCCTTTTGGCTCAGACCCCTGTTGTACACGTGGTTTGTTAACAATGCACTTCATGTGTGGCAGGCCTAATGCAGAATGCCCTGCTCTCCTCCCTTTTTTTTGTTTGGAGCAGGTATAACATTTCCCCCCTGTACAAGAAAACCAAGAAACATGGCTTCATAAAGAGGCACCAGATAAGAGAGACTCCTTCTACCCTGGAGACTACCCCCTCCCTTGAACTGGGACTTTCCCATTGTTAATAGTGAAATATTGTGTGTGGGGTTGGGGGAGAGCTTATGACTCTCATTCCTTTCACACATCCTGATTAATACACATTGTGCCTTGTTCCCCTCCAGATCCTCAAAGCAAAGTCCAGATCCCAACTCCTGCACCTCACGTGCTATGCCCAGCTTCGACTCCTGGGCCCAGCAACATTCTTCCAACCGGTTCCCCCATCCATCCCAGTACGACTAGCATTAACAGAGTTCTCAAGCTCTCCAATGCCATGCCTGCTGTGGAATTCCCTGACCTTAGTGGCTTCTCCTCTACTGCTGTGATTCCACCTAGTTCGCCTGCATTGCCTTCTGACCCGTCAGGGCCAGCGTTCAACAGCGACCTGGGTGAGCTGAAATCTCCCGTCCAAGAGCGCGAATTGCCAGCGAGAGAGACAGACAGCAGCAGCAGCTCCATGCCAAAAGAGAACGTAGGTTGTCATGTGTGTTGGGGGGGTGTTCACCTTGATCCCGTTGTACACAGTGCCCCCAAATGGGCTTGTGCTGCCCGAGCTACTGTCTCCTGCAGAACTGTAGCCTTTCGGAGAGATCCTGTCTTTTAGCCTGGACCCTTTCTGCAGGTTTTTTTCTCTCCATTCTCCTTGCCCTGTCCCAGAGCTTTGTTTAAGCCGAGTGAGGTTCTAATGGTGGAATCGGGCAGCACAGTCCATAATCGTGGCCATGAAGGGCTTGAGCCAAAGCCCACTGAAGTCGGTGGAAAGACTCTCATGCCCCAAAGATTGGCAAAGCCTGTTTTGTAGGTCACCTAGTCTATCCCTCGGCATAGGGGAGTAAACAACATTGCATACTGTAGTGGCTTGTACAGTCTTCTGTGTCCAAAATGATGGGGCCTCCCCCACTTCCCTTGGTGGGTAGATCTCACAGTTAGGAAGCTTCTCCTTGGACAGCCTGGAATTTCATCTTCTTAGCTTCATCCCAACCCTCCTGGTTAGACTCCTGCGCATTGCACTGAATGCTTCCCCTCCCACCTTGGTGGTTACAATTTGCAAATGCTGGTTGGCTCAGGTGCCGAACCTCCCTCCTGGCTGTCCCCAGGGCCTTGTCTGCGCTTGGAAGTGGCCCTGATAGCAGCCGTTGGTGTGGCTGCCATGGGGCAAGACCCTATTTGCAGACAAGGGAAGTGGAGATTTGCCCCAGCCAAGCTGCTCGTTTACTCTTCTCCCCTTTGTTTGTAAATCAGTCCCTCCAGCCTCGTGCTCATTTTAGCGGCTAGTGTCTCTGTCCCGTCCCATCCCCCCCAGTTTATCCACCCTTCTTCCATCTTTTCCTCACCCTCCCCATCCCAAAGGGTCCTCCTGAGCCCGGATAACTTCCTCGCCCCATCCCTCCAGCCGAGGGGAGCTAGCTACGACCTGTGTTCCCTGTGCACTTGGGCAACCGCGCAGGAGAGATTCAGATGCTGCCCAGCTGATTAGCAGAGTGTGTACAGCCGGCAGCGTGTTCAGGTGCCCCTCCCCCCATGTTCCTCCCTCCTGCAGTTGCTCCCAGGACCCTCCTGCTGGATGTACAGAGTGGGGGTGGGATGGGGGGGAGGAGGATGCTGATGTCTGGCTGTCCCCCTCCCCCAGCCCCTGTATCCCATCTCCGCAGAGCAGGGCAGAGGGGACAGCCTGGCTCAGGAGGCCTCAGAGTGTTCAGTGACTGTCTTAAAGAGACAGTGCATGGCTTTCCCCAGCAGCCAGCACACACACTATCTCTGTCACACACACACTCTGTGTCGCACACACACAGTCTGTGTCAAACACACTGTCACACACACACACACACACGCACCACACAGAGTCTCCTTCACACTCAGTTCCCAACACATACTTTTATTATTATTGGTACTTCCTGCAATGCACATATAGTCTCTGTAATTTTATCCTTTCAAGGTGTGTTATTTTAGTGTTTTGACTGGTCTATGCATTTCGTAATTTTTATTTCTCTTACACTTAAATTCTTTGAGTAGTGAGTTCTATAATGCCTAACCTGTCCTGGCTGGAGTAATTATCCCTATGGTAACTTTTAAAAAATATATATTATTTCTACTGGTGGCGCAGTTCCACACATACCTCGGTGCACATAAAATTTATTCTGCCCATGGATGGAAAAAATTAGAGGGAACATTGGCTACAACCCCTCCTTCTGAGCCACGCAGTGTTGGGAGGGATTGGTGTTAGCCTGGGGGCAGACTGAAGCTGGGTTTGCAGCACTCAGCCCTGAAGCAGGAGGTCGGGTGCCATCAGTGCTTCCAGTGACATGCCTCAGTTTGTATCTAACTAGTTCCTGTTGTTGTCTCTTGAAGGCAAATCGAGTGCCAAAGCCCCCTGCTCCGAGTGTGACCCGAACCAGTCCAGGGATCCCTGGGAACACAGCTGGCACCACCGTGAGGGAGGCAGGGTGGGAGACCCAAATCACCTTGCCAGACCCCCTTGGGGGCTGCCAAGCGTTCTACAATGAGCCGGATGAAGAGGTGGAGCTCAGCAAGCCAGGCGTGCTAATCTCCACTGGAGGCGTGGAGGAGCCAGCCAAGAGGCAGCTGGAGTCACCCGAGACAAATGTCCAATATTCTGGGGAGTCTGATCGCTTTGTCTTCAGCGGCGAGTGCTCTCAGGACAGCAATCCCCTAATGATAAGCAAATCCACCAGTGCCTGTTCCAGCTCCAGCAGAGCCCAGAGGAATCAGCCTGAAGAGAATCACTACTCCTCTCGCTCTGACCACTGGCCCCCAGCTTGGGCTGCCAGCAATGGCCCAAGAAGAGACGAAGCTACCAAAACCAGCAGAGCCTCCCTTCCGCCAGAGAGCAGCAGCACCTGGGACAGCACAGCTGTGGGAACTCATGAAGTCCATGTGGTTGAGTATCCTAGCGCTGATCTGGGGGAGGCTCCCGGCCTGAGGGTTGTAACCAGTGCCTATGAAAACCCATCTCCAGCCAATTCTAGCTCCACCAGGAGGCTCTCTGGATATTCCGACTCTCCTTGGAATTCAGAAGCCCCTCCAGGAAGTTCCCCCCAGAACGATAACAGGCCAAGGCGAGACAGTGACGGGACATCCTTTCCCTTGAAGGACTATATGCTGCCAGCTGCCATTGCTGCTTTCACGTCTGTTGTGGCTTTCCTATTCTATAAGCATCTGCGGAATTAGGAGTCGAGCAGGGTGGAGAGATTGTAGAGCATCGCTTCGTTCAGCCACAAAGTCAACAGTAAACTTCCTGCTTAGCTTTCTCTTACATGGGCATTTTAACTGGCATACTTATGACTAGTCTGGAGGGTAGAATTTCGAATGCACTATTCAGTCTTCTTTGGAAATGAGGCATGAGGCCCCAGATGCCTGACCCCCTTGTGCTCTTCTCCATCCTTGTTGTCACCAGTTGCCTTCTCATATACTTTCCTTCTCCTGCTGCACCTCAACCCCCCATGCAAGCCATCGCTGATGGACCCTTACTTGAGACAGTGAAATTTGCAACCCCTTCCACGGATGCTCATTATCGACACCTGTCTGTGGGCCGGTACAGTGGAAGGGGGTACCAAAGAGACAGGTGAAGGCTTTCTACAAGAGAGAGCATGTTGTCCTGTGAATCACAGGATTCCTACTGCCCGCTCTGAGAGAAGGAGTTCCGTTTCCTTGCAGAATCTGAAGTGTATGAACATCAAGATAGCGCAGCTGGTCTCTGCTGCTAGGTTTTGCCCAACTTTAAAATGCTGGTGCATGGAGAGGGGCTGGGCACTGTCTCCTGTGCAGGTACCTGACCAGGGATACTACCTTGAACTCAAACGTGGTCCATTGAGGGCTCTTCTGGCTTTCTCCTCCAGCTGTCCCTCATGATTGGGTCTGTGTTCACTCTCTCCTTCCTTCTTGCCATGTGTTTGTGTATGACTGACTGGAACCGCAATTCAGGATCATCTGCTCTCACTGAGTTGAATGGCTGTGCTGCTGGTACAGCTATTCACTCACGGAAGGGCTAGCATGAGGCCTGTTTGCCAGTCAGATCCCAATGGCAACTAAGCCGTTTGCACTGGGGTGAATTTCACCCTTAGCTTATACCTCACTGGCTTGAATCCAGACCAGATCAGTAACTTGGTTGTTAACATCTAATGCCTTTTCAGTGCCCTGTGTGAAATGAGCAGGGTCTGAAGATCTCCTGCTCAGCAAGTAACCAAGTTACAAAAATCCCACAGCTGGTCCCACTGATGGCAGTCCCAGCTGAGAGGCCCAGGTTTAAAATGGAGGTTAAACTACCATTCTGTATGCCTACGGGGGGACCCTCCAGCTTTGAGGCAGCGTGGGGAAGTTTGCATTGCAGCTTCCATGCTGTATCTGTTTTGTGACTAAGTAGAGAGGTCAAATTGACTGTCACCTTTCAATAGCACTAAAATCTCTCCCCATGCCTGCAGGGGACGCCATTAATCTTGTGGTTTTCCCTTCTCCTCTGAGCATACATTTCCCATACCTGTCATGCGGTGTAGCCTTAGTCAGAGCATGGGATTACATGCAAATGCAGGCGTTGCCTGTTGCAGTACTAGGTCTCCAAATTGTCTGGGCATAGTTTTACTGTAGAATCGGGCTTTAAGTGGAAATGGGGGGTGGGAATTAAGTAGTTTGAGAGAGCTCAGCCACTATCGTGGCGATAGTAATGTATGTAACTAGGGCTGTAGGTCAATTGACGCAACTGTCCAGCAGGATTCAAGGAACAGAGAATGTCTCTCCAGCTTCACTGCTCCAGCAAGGATGAGGTTTGCTCCTTTTCCTGTCGCATTGTCTCAGTAGTTTTGCTAATGAGTAGGGCCACGATTTTGGCAAGGGTATTTTATTGAAAGTCACGGGCAGGATATGGGACATAAACAATAAATCATGGATATGTATACAGGGCGAGTGTTAAGGGGTAGCAAACAGGGCAATTGCCCGGGGCCTGCGAAGCTAAGTTACAGGTGGTGGGGCTCGGGCTTTGTTTTCAGTGGAATTTTGAGGAAGTTGCAGAGGTCTCATAAAAATCACAGAATCCGTGACTGACTCAAAGCCTTACTAATGAGAAATCAGCACTATGGTAGAGTGGCCATTTATGTGAAAACTCCCCAGGTGTCAATGCTGCAAATGCTCAGGACCCGACAGTGTTCCCTGTTCCTTGCCCGACATGAAGATCATGTTATGGTAAAAGTTTTATAGTAAGTACAAAAGCCAGGAAATTCAGAGTTAGACTTCCCAGAGCAGCTGTGCCTAATCCTGGTTTTGACACTGACAGCCTCTGTGGCAAGTCACTTTACCTTGCAATTTGAATTTCTCCCATCTGCAGCGTGAGGATAATAAGGTGTACCGACCGCAAAAGCGGGCTTGAGGAGCAGTTACCTGTAGTCTGGAAGCGCTACGTGGGTCAGTTCCTCAGCTGGTATAAATCAGCGTCGCTCCATTGACTTGGGGCCGTCCATAGATTACACACCACATTTTTTTGTTATTGTCAAGACCCCCTTACTCCTTGTAACACTGAAACAAACATGCAAAATTCAGGACCTAATGCGTTAAGTAATTTATGGACAGACCCGTGACTGCATTGTCATTAATGGAGCCTTGTGAAGGAGTGACCCACTGGCTGGTGTGCATAGGAGAGTTCGTTCCTCTGATGCCCCCTGGCAGCAGCCTCTTTTGACGTTGTGCGGTCCACTTCCTCCCATGACTTAGGCCTCTGGACAGATCACGTTCAGTCATAACCCTTTCAGGATACCAAAACCACAGGTCCCCAGACATACAAGTAAACACCACATTCCCCTCTATCTTCAGGCGCCCTTTCTATGCTCATGTCCTTAAGCCTTCTGCTGGGGTCCTCAAAATGGAGACAAGTCAAACAGTACTAACTCAACTGTCTCCAGCCCACGCGTGCTTACCGTGTTGGTTCCTCACTAAATCCTCTTTCATCCCACCACAGCGAGAGACTTCCCCTTCTGCACAATCTATTCACTTCTATCCCACCACTGGGATTTCCTGTCCCCCTGCAGCCTACCTGACATCCTCACCCTTCTGGGCCTTTCTCTCTCTTCCTGCAGGACTGCCACTGGGGTGGGCCCTGCTCAACATCTGCCAGACATACCGCTTCCCGAGGTGGACCCAGACAATGCTAAATGGGGCCTTTGCTCCTTTGATCTTTTCCAGGGTTCTGTTCACTTGGGGACAGGGGTAGAGGTTTGCACCATCACCACAGCCCTAGACCAGCCCTGTGTGACAATCCTGTTTACACCAGCTGAGGATCTGTGCCATTAGCGTTAAAGTCTTGCCAAAAAATAAACACAATATTGTAAACACAATGAGGAGTCCTTATCGCACCTTAGAGACTAACTAATTTATTTGGGCATAAGCTTTTGTGGGCTAAAACCCACTTCATCAGATGCAGGAGGTGAAAAATACAGTAAGCGGAATACATACTCTAGCACATGAAAAGATGGGAGTTGCCTTACCAAGTGGGGGGTCAGTGCTAATGAGCCAATTCAATTAAGGTAGAAGTGGCCTATTCTCAATAGTTGACAAGAAGGGGTGAATACCAAGGGAGGGAAAATTACTTGTGTGGTGCTAACGAGGCCAATGCAATCAAGGTGGTCCATTTCCAACAGTTGACAAGAAGGTGTGAGTATCAGCAGAGGGAAAATTACTTTTTGATGGTGTCCAGTTTGCAAATTAATTCCAGTTCTGCAGTTTCTCATTGGAGTCTGTTTTTGAAGATTTTTGTTGAAGAACTGCCATTCTATGCAAAAGAATAAATGGACACAAATCAGACATCAAGAATTGTAACATTCAGAAACCAGCCAGAGAACACTTCAGTCTTCCTGGACACTCAATAACAGACTTTAAAATGGCAGTTCTTCAACAAAAATCTTCAAAAACAGACTCCAATGAGAAACTGCAGAACTGGAATTAATTTGCAAACTTGACACCATCAAATTAGGCCTGAATAAAGACTGGGAGTGGATGGGTCACTACAAAAAGTAATTTTCCCTCTGCTGATACTCACATCTTCTTGTCAACTGTTGGAAATGGACCACCTTGATTGCATTGGCCTCGTTAGCACCACACAAGTAATTTTCCCTCCCTTGGTATTCACCCCTTCTTGTCAACTATTGAGAATAGGCCACTTCTACCTTAATTGAATTGGCTCATTAGCACTGACCCCCCACTTGGTAAGGCAACTCCCATCTTTTCATGTGCTAGAGTATGTATTCCGCTTACTGTATTTTTCACCTCCTGCATCTGATGAAGTGGGTTTTAGCCCACAAAAGCTTATGCCCAAATAAATTAGTTAGTCTCTAAGGTGCGATAAGGACTCCTCATTGTTTTTGCTGATACAGACTAACACAGCTACTGCTCTGAAACCTGACATAATATTGTATTAGCATTTGCACCAACTTTTTCATACCTAGTTGTTTGTCTCTCGATTATGGGAGTGCTCAGAGTACTACTTCATGCCTGGGCCGTGTAGTGCTGGGAACTATGCCTAGGTCTGCTCCAAAGAGCTTATAAGGTGTATTTTTGTTAAAATAATATTTAATGTAGAAATGGGATGTCTAGGAGCTGGCTCCAGTTGAGGTTTCATTGTAGATGGATGCTGCAGCAAGTTGCATGCTGGGATGCTGCACCAGAAAGGCAGACCTCACCAAGCCATGTCACAGAAGAAGTGTTATGGAATCTGAGGGAAGGAGCATTCAGCCCTGTGCCTGTAGTCCACTACACTAGGCTGCAATTCCTCCCATGCACGGTGTTGCAACACCCTATTCCAGTGGTTCTCAACCTTGGGTCTGGGGGCCACGAGCAGGTTTAAGGGGTCCACCAAGCAGGGCCACCATTAGACTTGCTGAGGCCCAGGGCTGAAGCCCCACCATAAGGGGCTGAAGCCTGGGGCCTCAAGCCCCATCACCCAGGGCTGAAGTCAAATTCTGAGCAACTTCGCTTTGTGGGGACCTTCGTGGCGTGGGGCACTGGGTAGTTGCCCTGCTTGCTACCCCACTAATGCCAGCCCTGGCTTTTATATCCAGAAAAACAGTGGTTGTGGCACAGGTGGGCTGTGGAATTTTTATAGCAGGGGGTCAGAAAGAAAAAGGTTGAAAACCTCTGCCTGATTTCATCCCAAAACACATTGTGCTTCTAAATTGTGTGTCCAGCATGAGGCTCTGCATAGAGAGAGGCTGGTTCCAAGATGGTGTTCACAGCTAACTATGTACCTTGTGGGGCAGAGCCTCTTCCACTCCTTAATTGAACCTGTTCAACCTGTAAATAATCTAGCAGTAAAATGGAAGATCAGCTTGGTTCTCTGACAGATGAATGCAGTAAGAACTGTATAGCTCTTAAGATCACATCAGTTCCTGTGAGGTTGACAATGTCTAGTCAGAGCCAAAAGATGCAAACGATATAAGGGTGCAAAAAATACCCACAACAAAACCCACAACTTTGTAGTCATTGATGAATGGATGAAAAATTAAAATGCTTAAATGATTTTTCTCCTCCTCCCCCGTTCATACGTTCAGCGTAGGAATTTGCAGGCCAATAGTCCTCTTTGCTGCAAAAAAACAAAAACCCACAGACAGCCCCCCAAGTTATTAGCATTTTTGAAGAGTCTGTTCTGCATTTATATGGTGGAACTTTTCCTCCCATTTTGCAGTTTACCCTCCAAACTGAGGCTCTATTTTATGTGCAGCTAGCTTCCAGCTAAGAGAACTTACTACAAAGACAGTTTCCAGTCCAGAGCCTGCTTCTGGCTCTGAACCTGCATGGTGCTGAGCGGCCTCAACTCAGTGACTTCCATGAGAGTTGAAGGTACTATACTCAGCACCACACAAGATCAGACTTTGAGGCAGTTTCTGTGTTGGAAGCAGTCTATGGAGAAAGTTCCGTCCGCTGAAAACTAGCCTCAGTTAGGAGGGTGAACTCTGCAAAGTGGGAGAAAAAATCTGCTGTGTGAGCACATAATAGACTTTTAAAAAATACTAATAACTTGCACGTTGGTTTTAATTTTTTCCTCAACAAGCTAGCAAAGAGGGGAGCAATTCAGTACATAAAATCTATGTGCTTGGAGATGGAGGAGGTAACCTGTTCCCAAGCCTAGAATAGGAACTCCTGAGATCTCATCCCATCTGTGACAATGATTCCCCTTTGGCCATGGACAAGTCACTTAACTTCCCTGCCTCAGTTTCCCCATCTATATAATGGGGATATTTACTTGCCCACCTCATGGGGTGGAGGAGGATTAATTCCTGGGCCAAATTCTATGAATGGAGTTTGGGGAGGGAGTTTAAGTCACAGAATGTGGGGCCTAATGTCTGGAAGACAACAGTCCCAGTGTAAGCATTAAGCACATCTGGGCATGAAACAAACAGTTTTATGCCATGGTTATGAGTCTTGTTAGTTACAAGCCCTGCCCTAGCAGAGTTCATAAACCCTGTAAACATTATGAAAACATTGCCAGACTGGCTCGTTGTCACGAGAGTGGGCACTTGCCATTGAGGCCTGGCCTCCAGTCAGACTCCAATGTCTAGCCCCTGTCGGGCGTGGAGTGTCTTTTACCTCACTAGTCCAACAAGAACCCGTCTGTGGCCACCAATGGAACAGTCCTTCAGCCACTGTGCAGCTGGAGTTCTGGGTCACCTCTTCTCCGCTCAGGCCTCCTTGTCGCCCCTCGGTAGGGGGACCACCTGTCCTGAACTGGGCAGGACAGGCCCGAAATGTACATTTCAAGTCCCGGTCCCAGGACGGATGACTCTGGGACAACATTTGTCACGGATTCCCTGTGGCACTGCTCCATGCCTGCCTGAGGCTCAGGGGCTGCACCAGCCTCTTTCCAAGGGGGGCTGAGGTGGGCATTAGCCCCCACCACCACCACGAAGCCCCGCCCCCTGCTCCTCTTCCCACCCCCACCCCCAAGGTCCCACCCCTGGCCAGGCCAGAAGCCGGAGCCAAGCAGTAATAAGAGCTGCACAGGGAGCCCAGGCCACTGTGGGGAGCCTGGGACCCTTCACCTGCCCTGGGCAGCGCACCCTGGAGAGCAGGGACACAAGCAGGGGGCTGCTCTTGGGCACCCCAGCACCCCACCCAGAGCAGATGGAGGGTCCAGGGCTCCCCAGAATGGCCCAGGCTCCCTTGGCAGCTCTTACTGTGACCTGGCTCTGGCTTCCAGCCTAGCCAGGGGGCAGGGCCTCGGGAAAGAGGAAGAGCTGGGGCAGGGCTACAGATGGGGGTGGGGTCCTGCATGTGTTCCCATTTTTGCATTTTGAAAGGGTGGTCACCCTACCCCTCAGCCATCACCCTCTCTTCCAGACCCTTGTCCCACAGGGACTAACATTCCCTTGTCTGGATCCTTTTCCTTCAGGGCTCTGCTGCCCAGGGACATTTGCTCCCCTTGAGTCCAAGCCACTCTTTCTGGGGCATTCTCATTCCCTGCAGCACAACTACCGTCAGTCCCAGCTCCTCTTTCAGGGAGGGTCCACTGACCACAGTCCTCCCTTTCCCCTGCAGTTTCAGCTACCTTCAGTCCTAGCTTCCCTCTCTCACTGCTATTTCCCCCTTTTGAAGCCCAGCCCTTCCTCTTCCTAGCCTCATGTGCCTCCTTAACCAGGTGATAGTCATCAAATAGATAAAACCTTTCAACTGATCCTCATGGCCCAATTATTATTCAACTCTCCCTTATTAGCGCTGGCCCAGGCTACCTGCCTCCCCCATCTCCAGATGACAGGACAAGGTCCTTTAAAAGGGAGCCACATCACCCCGTGACAGGGAACGATGTGTGTGGATGTGTGGAAACATGCCCAGGTTAACATTACAACATTATGTTGTAGCCATAACCTTTTCATTTCCTGATTTGAGTGCTGAACATTGTAACCTTAGGGCTTGTCCACATGGGGACACTCAGAAAAGTGAATCTGAATTAACTAAATGTGAATTTAAAGCATTAAACTGCATTAAACTCCTGTGAAGACACTCTCATTCAGAATTCGTGACCTTAAGTCAGTTTAGCTTAATTCCCTTTGAAATTAATTTTCCTGAATATCCTTGTATAGCGAAGTTGGCAGCTTTACACAGACCTATTGGTTTGTATTTTAACTCTCTAAAGCCACATCTACAGTATAATATTATGACCTAAGTTATGTCAGCATACAGCTGCCATGGTAATTACATCGCTTGTGCGTGTCCACACTACACTCCTTGTGTCGGCACTGTTCGTCCTCACCAGGAGCACTTGCACTGATTGAACTGGCAGTGTGGGCATTGTGGGATGGCTTCTGAAAACCGGCAACAGTCAATGTAAGCAATGCAGTGTCTACACTGACACTGTGTCGACCTAACTACATCGACATTAACGCTACACCGCTTGTGGAGGTGGAGTTATTAAAATGATGTAGCAGGCGAGTTACGTTGGCGGGAGCAAAATTTTAGTATAGACACTTATAGAGTGAGGTTGACCTAAGCTGCCTTGCATCAACCTAACTCTGTAGTCTAGAGCAGGGCTAGGAACTGGCTTGTTGGTCCCTAGTACAGATGGGATGCAGCCGCATAGTCCCAGAATACTGGGTACTGGTAAGAGACATCATTAGTATGTTCCTACCAGTGCTGAGTGGGATATGATGTCTGGGATTGGAAATTCTGTAGTCCTTTGACTTGTTTATAATCCTGTGATGGTCTGTTCTCCCCTTACATGTGCATGTGACTCCCCATTGAGTCTAATGGCAGTTACACATGCACTACATGGCAGGGAGGACAGACCTTGCTGGATCCTGCAATGCTTTGGTAGGAGAAAATGGAGAAGAAGGTATTAGGGAGCCTCTTTGTATGGTTTAAACAGCAGGGCAGGTTCTCTGCAGAGCACACCAGAGAGTGTTAAGCCAGGGGGACTGACTCCCGTTCTGAGAGGTGCACTATGTGCCCAAGAGGGCTTGGGGTGCCATTTAAGGGTCTGGCCCCTCAGCGTGCATGCTCTAGCATGCCATTCATGCAAGCTAACACAGGGCAAATGCTGTTCCTTTTTAAGGAAACAAAGTGCATCACCCCCACCGCCACCCTCCCGTGCACATATTCACCGCTTCCCTCTTGCACCGTAATCCTTCCCGGCTCAGCAGGATTCCAAAGTTGACGATGCACCACCAATGTCCCACTTCCCTTAACCAGTCAGGGATGCATTTGGCTCTTCAGCAACACCATTGGGATGATACCACAAAGAGACTTCAACAATGAGAGCTATGGGGGAGTGGCTACCATTACATCATTCCCGGTGGGTGTCTACACTGCAGTAAAACACCCGCAGTTTGCCTGTGGCAGCTGACTCGGGCTGCGGCGCTATAAACCTGCAGAGTAGATGTTTGGGCCTGGGCTCCAGCCCAGGCCCTGAGGGTATGTCTATACTGTAGTTAGACACCCACGGTTGGCCCGGGGCTGCTGACTCGGGCTCATGGGGCTCGGACTATGGGGCTGTTTATTTGCAGTGGAGACGTTCAGACTCAGGCTAGAGCCCAGGCTCTAGGACGCTGTGAGGTGGGAGGGTCCCAGAGATCAGGCTGCAGCAGACACTGCAATTAAACAGCCCCTTAGCCTGAGCCCCGCAAGCCCAAGTCAGCTGGCACAGACCAGCCACAGGTGTCTAATTGCAGTGTAGACATACCCTGTGACCCCTCTGAGGGGGGAGTGTCCCAGAGCCCGGGCTCCAGCCTGAGCCCAAATATCTTCTCTGCAGTTTTGTAGCCCCACAGCCTGAGCTCCGTGAGCCCGAGTCAGCTAGCCACAGGTATTTTCTTGCAGTGCAGACATACCCAATGTGTCAATGCTGGGAATAATCAGACATGAGGTTCCTTTTATATTCTGTGCCTTTAGGAGGCATCTGGCAATAACAAGCTCTGCTAACCAGTTAATGTTCATCAAATGACGGACGTTGACTTTCACATGTATGGGTGTGGTCAGAAAAATGACTGCAAAAAATTACTTGCCATATGGGCCAGATTTTCAAAGACATTGGGTGCTTAAAGATGCAGACGAATGCCTCAGGGGATTTTCCAAATCACCCTTCTCCATCTTTAGGCACCTAATTACCTTTGAAAATCTGGCCCAAGAGCTTAGTCACCATGCTGCTCATTTTGTCCCTAGTGTTTTTGGACTCATGACTGCTTTACTTAGTCATAGAGGCTTTTTGGTCTGTAATTTTGTTGTTTAATCTTGTTAACACTGCAGCTGATACAGCTTGGTGGGAGGGTGAGCTGGAGTCTATTCTGACTCATGCATCAACAGAATTGCCAGTCTACAAATCGCAGATGGAATTTAGTTAATTCTGCAGATGATACTCAAGCCAGAAAAAGCCCAGCTTGACTTTTAGATCCCAGGCTGAGTTTGTAGGTCTGGCAGTTAGGAAACCTTCTCTTTACACAGAAACAGCCCGGAAACCCAATAGATACACAGAAACAGCATGCTTTGCAGTCAAGTGATTGAGACAATAAAAATGGAACCGCACAATGCTTTTTAAAAAAAATCCATATAGTCACTTTTCAGAGTAGAACCAGGCTTATTAATTCTTTGCACTTCTGTAGCGCCTCTTCGAAGGTCTCAGTGCACTTTCCAAATATGAATGCATTCAGCCTCACATCAATCTGTAAGGTAGGACGCTATTATCCCACTTCAAAGATGGGAAAACTAACGCTGTGAATTGCCCAAAATCTCACAGCTGGTCAGTGGCAGAAGTGGGAAGAGAACCCAGGAGTCCAGACTCCCAGCTCCATTCTCTAATAAACAATAGTTCCTGAGTGGTTCCTTTATGTTTAAATCAGATTTTTTTTCTAGAGAAAAAAGTTTGATACTGACCTTTGGCTTCATTGACAGACAGCCTGAAAGCTTCAATTGTGACCGGAGATCTAAAGCCCTTTCCTTTACACAGCTGTGTAGTAAACACAAGAGTCTTTTTACGTGGAAGGATGTTAGTGGAACATCTGCAAAGTAATGCGTACATGATGGGTGTCCCTAAGTAGTAACTATCATTTATTACTATTGTTTATTTGTTCCCAATAGGCTGTACAAAGTGCTAGGCACTGTACACACATCAGGAGGGCAGAGTCCCAGTCCTTGAGAACTTACAATCTAAACATGCAGTACTGTACTACAGAAGATGATGCATACTATTGGCTACACCCAAAGCACTGTCCATCCAAATCAGACCTAGCAGTAACACCAATTGAAGGTCTGGGGCTAGCATCTAATCTGGTGTAAATCAGCAACACTTTTTTGAAGTTAATAGAGCAGCGCTGATTTATACAAGTTCAGTGTTTGAAAATGGTTCCGAAATTTTCTCCCATAGTCTCTAACTATGCTGAGTTATCACTGAAAGTCTGGGTTGTTGGGTTTTTTTTGTTATTATTAGAAAGAGGGAGTTGAATGGAAAGAGGCCAATTCATTGGGAAAACAGATGGAAATCATTTGAGATCATCAGGATACTTGTTAATTATAAAACAGAGGCAGAGTATTTTTCCTGTTTAATCAGACGCTTTTACCATGTTGTGTAGTGAGTGTGGAGCACATGTGTATCTTCATATGCTTACCTTCCAACACAATTCTCAGCATGTACGTGGAATGGCTAGCAAGCTGGACCACTAACAGATTGGTCATACCAAGCAGTGGCCTATTCTTCAAAGTTTTGCTTCTGTGTTCTCTTTTAATTGTTTTGTTCCGTACTGTGTAGTAATGATTTGTACACATTTATTTTCACATGGTAAAGTTTTCTATGAAATGGTCAGTTTGTGGCATCTGCTAACATTATGAAATTGCACATACCTTGTTTTTATGGTGTGAAATTTTAGTCTTTCAATCGTGGTCCTTTTAAAATAAAGATCAGATGCACCTGCAAAGTGAAAAGCCATGGTTTCACTGTCCCCTAAACCTTTTGTGAAGCGTTTTGTAGGCGAGGTAATAAAATTATTTCTCAAATCAAACTCAAGTTGTGAATATGTTATATGTGTTCCTAAATCCGGGAGGAGTAAATCTGGCTTTTCAAGCACATGTAGAAAAAAGAGACATTTGTAAGAGGTTCTAGCACGAAAGTTAGAAATGGAGAAGTCCTCTAATCTATCCTTGTAGGATCAGCAGAAAACAGTGTGGGACCAGTACCTCTTTCAAGCAGACAGAGTCGTTCAGAAGACAGGCATAGTACTTGCTGGGTGAGCTTGGGCAACTCATCTATAGTCTCTTTGCTTCATTTTTCCTCATCTATTACTGATGGGTGGGACAGTACGGACTAGTGGCTAGAGTACTGGACTGGGACTCAGAAAACCTGGGCTTTATTCCCAGCTCTGCCAGTGGCCTACTGGGTGGCCTTGGTCAACTGTGCTTCAGTTTCCAGATCTGCAAAATGGGGATAATGATACTGACCTCCTTTGTAAAGCACATTGAAATCTTCTGATGAAAACAGCTAGGTGTTATTATTATTAATCACCTTATAATGTACTTTTGAGGTCTAAAGGCAAAAAGAGCTGTAACATCTCCATTGCTTTGCCACATAGAGTTTCAAATAACTCAGGCAATAGGCCTTCCACCACTTCTCTTGGGAGACTCTACAGCGTAGTAAAAATCTCACTACTGATATATGTTTGGATTTACTGCTGTGTAAGTTAGACCAAAATCTTGCTGATAATTAGGAAGCTTCTTTTGGGAATTAAGCTATGTATAAGACCTTCTTACTGTGGTCCTTATCCCTAGTCCATCTTAGTGTATTACTGCATTTCTCCTGAAGGGGAATGTACAGACATAAACAGACATCCATCACATCTAACCTACTCTGTTAACTTTCTGTTTGATCTTTTGAGGGTTGAGTAGATTAGGGAGGGTCTTCACACGGTGGTTTCATTAACAGCCTATGGGTTAACCTGGCATGAGTCCTGTTTAAATATAATGGTTGTGCATTTCAGTGTTTAATAGGTATGCTTTAAAATGGGAAGAAGAAAAAAAGATGTTAATTAGTATCATTATTTCCCAATTCAGGAAACACCAATCATACTGTAGAGGAAAATCACTTTCCATTTGCTGGAATTTTAAAGTATGTGCAGAGAACAGAATTTAGTGTTCTCTAGGACAGATTATACTCAAAGATTCCCAATATGCTTTAAACATAGCAATGGAATTCCTGGTAATACAGTGTCTGTGCAGGCACACAGAGTATCTATTAAACATCCACCAATAACTCATGCAATTCTGGACATTAGAACCCATTTTATTGAGACAGGGAATGCAGGCCAGATGGACACTGGGGTTATCACTACACTTTGATTATAGCCCAGAATTGTAAATAGTAAAACTGAGATGGGAACAGGTGCTTCTTCTGCAAAGCCTGGCTCAGGTCAGGTGTGACGTGACCAACTCTGGTTACTGTCCAGCAGCTCATGACCCTGTGTGAAACGAGTTTGGTCTCAGTCCAGTTCACAGTGAACAGGTGCCTGCATCATCAAAAACAAGACCATGGCTGACTCGAATGGGCAGTCTTGTCAACAATCGTGGGAGAGGAGCTAAGGACGGACAGGGCCACGGAGATTCAGTTCTCCTCCAGAGCATTATTGTGGCATATTGGCTGGTCCAGGCAGGAGGGAAGCGTGCTGTGGATAAAAGGGAATCTTCACCTTCCAGAACTGGCACTGCAGCACCTTTCATTAGCACTACACTCACTCCCAGATCGTAAGTGTTTAATAGTGGCAATTTCTACTGTGCACTCACAGCCCACACAATGCTATTGGCTACCTTCTGTCTTCTAGGGCTTGACCAGTATAGCTCTAACATCCCAGCTGATGGGGCTCCCATCTTGTTCCTGGGGAAACTACTTCACAGCTGAATACAGCTCATTGTCTGGAATTTTTTTCTCCTCCTTGATATTCATCTACATTTTCCTCCCAGATTTGATCCCATTGTTCCTATTCCATACTTCTTTGTATCCCCTTATCAACTTCTGTCCTTCCTTTATGTTTACACCTTTCTAATATTTGTAGGTAGTAGTTGCTTAGCCAACCTATAGATTATGGCCAGATTTTCCAAAGGAATCAGTACCCAATGGCTCCTATTTAGGCACCTAAATGAAGCACCTACATTGTCAAAAGAGCTCAGGGGGAGTTTCTGGGTGCTGAGCACATGCAGTAACCTGGACCTTAGTTTCTTGTCATCTCTCCTCCTAACTCATTGCCTCTTTTTCCTCTCTCACCCTTTGTCTCTCTCATCTATTTAGATTTCAAGCTGTCTGGGGCAGGCACAATGGGCCCTGATTTTGGTTGAAGGCACTATTGTAATTAATAATATTAAGGAGGGTGGATGTGCTGTCATCATGCTGTATGCACTGGCTGTGTAAAAACAAAGCAGACTATCGCTGTGCAGGTATTGACAAAACTAGCCCTGCACTGTTTTATATTGGATCATGTGGTATAAAGTGAAGGTAAGTCTCTCTTCAGCTACTAATTGAGAATACATGCAATGATCTGGAAGATCTCACATCTTTTCCTTCTCTAGCCAAGGTAAAGTGTCAGTCTGACAGCTTCAGGAGAAAGGTTTCAGAGGGGTATCCGTGTTAGTCTGTACCAGCAAAAACAATAAGGAGTCCTTGTGGCACCTTAGAGACTAAAATTTATTTGGGCATAAGCTTTCGTGGGCTAGAACCCACTTCATCAGCCCTCAAAAGCTTATGCCCAAATAAATTTGTTAGTCTCTAAGGTGCCACAAGGACTCTTCGTTTTTTCAGGAGAAAGACATCACTACATATATAAGTTACATTACAGTTTCTCCAGCCAGCTATCACTTCATCCTCTCCCTCTACCATCCACTCCACAGCTTTCTGGTGCCGTATAAGGTCTAACCTCTTGTCCTTCATGCAAAGGAAATGGAATTATTTTTCACTGGGCATTGTTTTCTCCCTTGTAACAGTGGCCTCTTAGCTCTTCGGAGGAAGTTCTGAAAACCTCATGAGCAAGGGAGATGGGCAGGCATCCAAGTGTGGCTGGATGCCTTTTAGTGCTTTACAGGATGTGTCAGGCTCAGGAACATCTGATATTGTTCCACTTAATGTTAATGCTGTTAATCCAGCTCAGCAGGGCAGCTCCCATACCACACCTTCTTAAGCACTCTGGGACAGAGATTCCCCAAAAAGTTTCTCCCACAGACATTAACAGCTGGTGCAATTTTAAAATGGCCAGAGATGCCTGATGCCACAGGAATGTTTAGGGGGTTGGACAGTAGGGGGTGCATATATAAATTCAGCGTGTTCCTGAGCTGCTCCCCCTGCTGTGCATTTGAAATTGGACAGCACAGGGCCAGTATCAGGGGTTAGCCGTGTTAGTCTGTATCCACAAAAACAACAAGGAGTCCCAGACTAACAGATTTATTTGGGCATAAGCTTTTGTGGGTAAAAAACACTTCTTCAGATACATGGAGTGAAAATTACAGATGCAGGCATTATATGACGACACATGAAGAGAAGGGAGTTACCTCACAAGTGGAGAACCAGTGTTGACAGGGCCAATTCGATCAGAGTCAGTGGCATTCCTAGTCTTAGCAAGACTTTGGTGGGGTTGTTCCACCCCCCACCAATCTGCTTCTGTGTGCCTCATTTTCACAGCAATGATGAGGCCTCATCAGACAGAGCCCCTCTCTGCCCCAACTGTCCCCTTTTTACAACAGGGATTGCAGGTGCAGGTCCTGGTTCTTTGTGCTGAGCATGGAGTACTTCTAACTGCCCTGTGTAGTTCTGCCTACCCTTCTGCTGTCCGTGTGCTCAGCCCACCCTGTTCACCTCAGCCCTCCCTGTCACATTACGGCTTGTAGGATCACACCACAGTGCCAGGATTCCCTTCCATGCTGCAGTGCAGTCAATCCAGAAGCAGTTTCCTATCACTTCTATGCCAGTCAGGGGACTGCTCTCCTCTTCCCACTGGTTCTCTTGCTTTTAAATCTCGCTGCTTGCAGCGGGTTTCACTTTGGGGCCTAGTGATTTGGTTGGGGATTGGTCCTGCTTTGAGCAGGGGGTTGGACTAGATGATCTCCTGAGGTCCCTTCCAACCCTGATATTCTATGATTCATGGCCAAATAGTCTCTGAGAGTCTTGGGACAGCTCTTCCAGGCAGTCTGGGGAGCCTGACAGCCCAAGTCCCAGTTTGTCACAGAGCCCACCCCAACCCTTGAGTTCTCTGTGATCTCTCAGGCAGACAGCAGGAGGAGAGATGTTTAGGGAGACCTTGCCCTCCCTTTCCACTTGGTCTTGGCCCGGGGGAGAGAGGCGAGGGGTGGCTCAATTCTTGTGGCTGCCGCTCCAGATCAGCCTTCCCAGCCTCCTTCTTACCTTCCCTGGCAGTTTTTCCTTCAGCTTGGGGCATGGCCCCAGCTTTCTCCTTGCACAGTCTCAGTAATTCAGAGCCCCAACTGGGGAATGGGGGCTTCCCAGCTCACTCAAAGTCCAGTTGATCCCACTATTCAGGGAGAAGGGGAGAAAAAGGGGCAGGGCCCCAGGCAAGTCTTACTCTCAGTCCCAGGGTACGTCTTCACTACCCGCCGTATTGGCGGGTAGCAATCGATTTCTCAGGGATCGATATATCGTGTCTCATCTAGACGCGATATATCGATCCCCGAACGCGCTCCTGTCGACTCCGTAACTCCACCAACCCGAACGGCGGTAGTGGAGTCAACATGGAGAGCCTCGGACATCGATCCTGCGCCGTGAGGACGGTAGGTAATTCGATATAAGATACTTCAACTTCAGCTTAACGTAGCTGAAGTTGCGTATCTTATATCGATTTTCCCCCGTAGTGTAGACCTGCCCCCAGTCCTTCCCCTGCAGATTGCTCTGTTTCAGCTGTTACTGTCTGCCCACCTGTTTTCAGCCCATCTCTCCTCCACGCCTAGCTGCCAGAGCTGCCTTTTAAGCAGGTCCTCCATAGGATAGGAAGCATGTCCAGCAGCTGCAGAGAATCAGGGCCTTCTTGGCCAATACTGATCCAGTACTCTTTTAACCTTGGTGTCGGGTCTGTAAACAACCCCATCACATACTCTCCTCCTCAGGCTGGGCACTGGAGTCTGTGCAGACGGGTCTCCTCCGTCCCATGAAAAGAACTCCCATGCTCTTATGATCACGTCCCACTCACTGTAGTACCTCAAACTTGTACAGCTGCATTGAAGTACCAGTTTATAATCCGCAGGTTCTGGTCTTTCATGGTGTTCAGCCACCACAGGAGTGCATGATCCATCATGAGATGGAATGTCTGTCTGCATAAGTAGTAGCAGAGTGCTTCAATAGCCCATTTTACTGCCAAGGCCTCCTCCTCTATTACTGAGTACATAACTTCCCGGCCGAACAATTTCCGGCTGAGGTAAAGGACTGGGTGTTCTTCTCAGGGCCAGCTCCAGGGGTTTTGCCGCCCCAAGCAGCCAAAAAAAAAAAAAAAGCCACAATCGCTATCTGCAGCAATTCAGCTGGGAGGTCCTTCGCTTCGAGCGGCAGTGAGGGACTCTCTGCTGAATTGCCGCCGAATACCTGAACGTGCCGCCTCGCTCTGGAGTGGCCACCCCAAGCACCTGCTTGCTAAGCTGGTGCCTGGAGCCGACCCTGGTTCTTCTCCCTCTACCTCTTGGGAGGACACGCTTCCCTGAGGCCAATGTCAGAGGTATGAGTCTGCAGGGTGAAAGGTTTTAAAAAATCAGGGTGGAACAGGATGGGTTCCCGTATCAGTCGATCTTTCAATTTATTGAAGGCTGGTGGTGCCGTCCTGAAACCACCAGACCTCCTTGGGGGCTATGTTTATCACCAGGTCTGTCAGCAGGACTTCAATCGTGGTGAAATCTGGGATAAACCATCTATAATAGCCTGCCAATCCCAGGAAGTGTCAAACTTTGTGGGGGGTTTGGGGCATTCTGCCAGCACTTGGACCTTTCCCAACATGGACACAGGTGCCCCCTTCCCACTCCTATAACTTTAGCGTGGGGTCTATAAACCCCATCAGACTGCTGCTCCAGCAGACATTGAAGACAGATGTGTTTCTTTTCCTATCCTGTTCTCTTCTTTCTGCCCAATCTCTTGCTCTGGAAGACTGCAGTACCCTAGATGCTGCTATTTTGTGGAGCTGGATTGGCTTAGGGCTGCCCAACCCTTATTTTATTTGTACACTGCAGTGATCTTTTCCCTCTCTTTTGCAGTTGAATTAGTCTGACTCTCACACTGCAAACATTGCCCAGTGTCCCTGTTGCAGTGCACGACAACTCTGTATCTTTTTTTTTGGCTGAGGGTCTTTGCAAGCATTCCTCTGGGAGCAAGAGAGATCAGATTTGTTACATATTTTTGCAACAGAAATTTTTAGATTTTTAATTTCCAGTAGATTAGATTTTTTTTTAAATCAAACAGGTTTCTCTTAAACTGAGAAATCTAATCTTCAAATTCATATTCTGATCGGAATAGGATAACCCCATAGTTTCTCAGAAGGAACAGGGTTAAGCTAAAAGCTATAGATTAATGGTGATAATGTTTTTAAGAACAGAATGGTTACCTATTCCAAGCCTCAACTCAAAAACAGCACAAAGATCTTTGAAAACACACCCACAATGGCTCAGGTTAAGCACTGACATTGCAGGGACCAGATGTTACACGGGAAAGCTGGATTACATAGTGATCAGAGCACAATACTGTGTACCAGTATCCCTATGTTCTAGTCCTACTTTGGACTCTGACTTGCTGCATGGCTCTGGGCAGGTTACTAATGCCAAAATTAGAAGTGGCCAGTCATTTAGTATGCCTCAGTTTTGGGGTCTGACATGCCAAGGGTTTGATTTTCATCCCCTCCCCACCTCACACTGTAGTTAACTGGAATGGTAAGTGTTAAGAGCTGGACTCAGAGTTATGGGTAGTGCATAATAAATTAATAGATCAATAAAGTTGTTAACAATGCTACCTACTTTTGTATGCCAGCTATCTAGAACCCACCTCTTTCAGTGCTCTTATAACAGTAAGTGCTCAGCATCTCTGAAAAAATCAGCCTCTAAGTGTCTATTTCTCGATCTCTAAAATATTTAGAAACAGGGGAATGTGTGTGTGTGGGGGGAGAGAGCAGGGGCACATGCCTCCCATCAGTGGGGGCACAGAACTCTTCTGGGGCCGGGGTGGGGAGAGCAAGCTCCTCTGGCCCTGGGGCAGCAGGGAGGAAGACAGCTCCTCCAGCTGTGTGGGAGAATAAGCTCCACCACCCCGGGGTGGGGAAGTGAGGGGGTAGCCAGCTCCACTGGCCCCAGGTGTGGCAGGGAGAACCAGGTCCTCCATGCCATGCCGGGGAGTGGCCACGGGGTGGGGAGGAGAGCCAGCTCCTCCAGCCACAGGACACAGGAAGTGCCCCTCCAGAAGTGGCCAAATTTGTATTCCTGTTTACGCCCCTGTTTAGAAAAATTAATGGCATGCCAGGCTTAATTAATATTGCAAAGCACTTTGAGATCCTGGCATAAAATGAGCTAAAGCCCTGCAAGATATTTACCTGGCACATGTGCTTTGTTCTGTTGCATTTGAATAACGGTTATGGTACCACAGAGAAAGTTAATGATAGAAAGGTTAAGGGGAGGTACCATTTGATTCGTAAATCCACACATTATAATTTAAATGGTGTCACCCTTTGTGGTGTGGCAGGGCGGACTCATTGCCCCGGGTTCCCAGCTCCAGATCCTCCAGTTGATGTACTTTTGATAATACGGTGTCATCGGAAAGAGGCTGAGTTTGGTATAATTTGGAAGCTCTTTCTCCCACAAACACAATGGTATCAAACATGACCAACTTAGAACAATAAATTGTGGCCTTTGGCTGACCATACCATTAATGCTCAGACCACGATAGCTGATTAACTTTTTTAATATTACAGATTACTATAAATAGAAAGAATACTTCAAGTTGATTTGCAGTTGACAAAAAATAAGTGGTTCAGTGGGATTGATTATCAGCTTTATTTATTATGACAAAAGAGTTGCAACAAGGCCCTGTTTAAGACATCAGCATCCAGCCAGAAATTACTGGAATCCTTCTTCAAAATGTATGCACGTAACTTAATTAAGTACAATCCCAAAGTAATATATTACAAAATCCCTTTTACTTTGTTCTTGATCATTTTTAGGCCTCAATGGGAAATGAAGAGTACCAACTAGTAGCTGAATCTTTGGAGAATACAACCACAAAGGACCTTGTTAAACACAACGCTCAGTGGCACCTTACATAAGAAGTGCACCATAAACTAAATTTGATAAGGTTGGAGGGGAACTACATTGAGCATCAGGAAAAAGCTGAAGATGATGGAACAAGCACCGGCTATGGGTGAGACTCACCTTATACTGGGTCCCCTGGCATGCATTTCAAGCAGAACATCTGCTTCTATGGTAAGCCAGAAACATGTAGGCATTAAGTAGAGTTTCAATCACAGACGCCGACTTTCCAATGTGCCAGGGGGTGTTCAACCCCCGGCTCTGCCCCAGGCCCTGTCCCCACTTCAACCCTTCCTCCAAGGCCCCACCTGCCTCTTCCCACCCCCACCCCTTTCCACATCCTCCCCCGAGTGCGCCACATCCTCACTCCTCCCCCGCAGAGCCTCCTGCAAGCCATGAAATAGCTGATTGCGGCAGGCGGGAGGCATGGGGAGGAGGGGAAGGTTCTGATAGGGAGGCTGTCGGTGGGTGCTCAGCACCCACCATTTTTCCCTGTGGGTGCTCCAGCCCCGGAGCACCCACGGAGTCGGAGCCTATGGTTTCAGTTAAGCAGTTTCAACATGAGACAAATGAGAAACTGTATGAAGGAGATACTCTGAGCGAGAAGATTGCATGGAAAGTAAAGTTAAGTGGGTGCATTGACCCAAAAGACACCCATGCATACGACACTTGAGTACTACACCAAGAGTGACAGGTTTCAGAGTGGTAGCCCTGTTAGTCTGTATCAGCAAAAACAATGAGGAGTCCTTGCGGCACCTTAGAGGCTAACAAATTTATTTGGGCATAAGCTTTCATGGGTAAAACCCACTTCATCAGATGCATGGAGTAGAAAATACAGTAGAGAGTATAAACACACAGCATATGCAAAGATGGAAGTTGCCTTACCAAGTGGGGGGGTGTCATAGGTTTATTCCCCACTCTGAACTTTAGCGTTCACAAGATGGGGACCTGCATAGGCTCCTCTAAACTAAAATCCTAGTTTAGATCTGGTAAAGCTGCCACCAACTAGAAATTCCAGTGTCTAGTACACTCCCTGTTCCCCCAAACTTTCCCTGGGGAACACAGATCCCAACTTCCTTGAATCTCAGCACAAAGGGAAATAATCCATTCCCCCCTGCTTCTTCCCCCTCCCCTTGTCCTTGGGAGAGATACCTTGATTCAAACTCCTTGGATTCACTTTTCCCCCACCCCTTCCCCTGAAAATCCAAACAAGGGAAGAAATCACTCAGGTTCTAAAAGAAAAGATTTTATTAAAGAAAGAAAGAAAAAAGTACACTCTCTGTATTACCAAGATGCAAAAATACAGGGTCTAACTTATAAACCTGGAGAGGCTCTCCTCCCTCCCTCCTCCTCAGAATAATCAAGTAACAGCAAACAGAAATAAAGATATTTCTTCAGCAAACACACAATTGCAAATGTAGAAATCAATTATAAGACTAAACCGCCTTCTAATACTCACTATACTGAATAGAAGAAAATACTTCAGGAAACCTTGGAGAACTTGAAGAATATGTCTGGCCTCTCTTAGATCCAAAGAGAGAACGGCAATCCAAACAAAGGACACAGACAAAGCCTTCCCTCCACAGAGATTTGAAATTATCTTGTCCCTTGATTGGTCCTCTGGTCAGGTGTTCCTCAGGTTACTGAGCTTGTTAACCCTTTACAGGTAAAAGAGACCTTAACCTTTACTATCTGTTTATGACAGGGGGTCAGTGCTAACAAGTCAATTCAATTAAGGTGGAAGTGGGCTATTCTCAACAGTAGAAAAGGGAGGAAAAAAATCACTTTTGTAGTGTTAATGAGTTCATGTAATCTAGGTGGCCATTTCAAACAGTTGACAAGAAGGTGTGAGTTTCAGCAGAGGGAAAATTACTTTTTGTAGTGAACCATCCACTCCCAGTCTTTATTCAGGCTTAATTTGATGGTGTCCAGTTTGCAATTCCTATTCTGCAGTTTCTCGTTGGGGTCCGTTTTTGAAGGTTTTTTGTTGAAGAATTGCCACTTTTAAGTCTGTTATTGAGTGTCCAGGGAGATTGAAG
Organism: Mauremys mutica; assembly: GCF_020497125.1. Taxonomy (NCBI): domain Eukaryota; kingdom Metazoa; phylum Chordata; order Testudines; family Geoemydidae; genus Mauremys; species Mauremys mutica. The sequence goes on along the minus strand of NC_059076.1, from coordinate 135,243,628 downwards.
TGTTCTCCTACTGGTTTTTGAATGTTACAATTCTTGATGTCAGATTTGTGTCCATTTATTATTTTGCGTAGAGACTGTCTTGTTTGGCCAATGTACGTGGCAGAGGGGCATTGCTGGCACAGGATGGCAAATATCACATTGGTACCATATATGCCATCATGTGCCACTTCCACCTTAATTGAATTGGCCCATTAACACTGATCCCTACTTGGTAAGGGAACTCCCATCTTTGTATATGCTATGTATTTATACCTCTCTACTGTATTTTCCACTCCATGCATCTGATGAAGTGGGTTTTAGCCCACGAAAGCTTATGCCCAAATAAATTTGTTAGTCTCTAAGGTGCCACAAGGACTCCTCGTTGTTTTTACACCAAGAGCGTATGTAATGTGTTGCATCAAAAGCTAAAAGCAACAGTAATAAATACTGGATTTTCCTGACATTGATATCATGATGAAAGCAGCATTCAGTGATGAGACAGCTAATAGATATCAATCAAATGGATACTTCAGGTCATGACTTGTATGAAGCCTTCAAAACCCAAAGAATTATACAAAGTTCTGTCAGTCTATGGACTCCAATCAAGAACAGACTAAAGCTGTGCTGAAATGCAAAGACAACAGTCAGAGTGAAGGTGGCAAGGACTATTACAGAGCTAATCACAGACTGGTAATTGTTTACTCATCTCTTGGTTGTATCCAGACCTCAGCATGATGCAGATCTGGGGAAAGTACAAAACTTTGAGAAAATACAAGTTCTCTGTGGTACCATGATCATTGTTCAAATACAACAGAACAACGCATGTGCACCAGGGGAAAAGCAAACTAATGCACATCTTGCTTGGTCTTTCTAAGCCAGCACCTATTGACAACCTAACTGGTGCCATCATCCAGCAAAGGCTTTTCAATATAGCAATCACGTATAGTATAGCTGAGGGACAACTCTCGACAAATCAGAACCTGTTAACACTGGCTGAATACTTCATTCTGAGGCTACAGAAAAAATACTGAACCTATGATGAAGTCCACCTTGTGTCTGACACATACGCAGAGGAATCAATTAAAAATATTACCAGAAAGAAGAGACTCCATGGTATTGCCCTTGTCCAGTACAAAATCATTGACTCCACAAACATCTCCAATGTTACAGTGAAGAAGCTATTGTCTCATACTTGGACAAAATATAAGTTAATCACATACCTTGCAGGAAAAATGCTCCAGCATGTGAAGAATTGCTCAAAGACTTCAGTCATTGCATGGTATAATGAAGCTGCCACCTCGCAGCGTTCCGTGGAGCTGCTCTGTAATCCCAATGAGGATGCTGACACTAAAATTATCATGCTTGCCATCAGTGCCACAGAGAGAGGTGCTAGTAAACTAGAGAGCTTTGCATAAGACACATGGTCTAGTGCTCGCTGAGACATATTGTCCAAGACTTCAGCAAGATTGTTTTTGTCTCTGTATACTCCTCAGAGATGTGTTCCTATCCCTGAGCACCCCCACTCCCAGAGAAGTCCTGGGCCAGTGGCAGCCGCGCCTCCCCTCCCCAGACCCTAAGCCACCCGGGGAAAAAGCACCTCTGGTCCAGAAGAAGCTTTTGATATGCCCCATACAGGTTCTGGGGTGGCTGAGAAGACAGTATTTGCTACTCAGGTTCCTGGGTTCAGCAGTAATCTCCCTGGACTCTGCATGGGGGCATAATAAATCAAAACCTTCCCCCCAAAACCCTGCAACCAGCAGTGTGTGGTGAAGTCCAGTTACAGGAGTAACCGCAAATCAGCCTCCCCGCCATGGGGCAGGAAGAGCAGCTGCTGCTGCCTGGAGGAGCCGCAGCTCAGTTGGAGAGAGAGAACTGGGTCCCAATGCTCCTCACCATGTCGGGGGGATCCTGTTCCCCACAACCCTCTGTGCTTGCCCCCGACCCCTCCACTGCCCCACTGTGCTTACCCCTGGCCCTGGGAGGTGCCTGAGGTAGGCACTGCGTGGAGCCTGTACCCCCTCCTGCATCCCAAACTCCAGCACCACCCCAGAACCCATGCCCCCAGCCGTACCACAACCCCCTGCCACGGCCTGGATCCCCTCCCCCTGCCTCAGCCCAGATCCCTCACCTGCACCCTGAACCCCTCATTTCTGGCCCCACCCCAGACCCTGCACACTCCAGTCCAAAGCCCATATCCCTTCCAACACCCACATCCCCGCCTCAGCCCAAAGCCCTCTCCTGCACCCCAAACTCCTCATATCCAGCCCCAACTCAGAGCCCACACTCCCCACACACACCCCAACTGCCTGTCCCATCCCAGATCTCCCTCCTGCATCCTTAACCCCTCATATCTGGCCCCACCCCACATCCTGCATGCCCAGCCCACAGCCCCTAGCCCCTCCCACACTCTGACCCCCTGCCCCAGCCTGCAGCCCTCTCCTGCAGCCCATGCCCCGCATCCCTGGCCCCACCCCAGAGCCTATCCCCTCATCTGGAGCCCTCACCCTCCTCTCACACCCCAACCCCCTGCCCCAGCCTGGTGAAAATGAGGGTGGGGGAGAGCGAGTGACGGGAGCCAGTAGGGATGGAGCCTTGGAGAAGGGGTGGGGCTGGGGTGATTGGTTTTGTGCCATTGGAAAGTTGGTAACCCTAAGGAGGGGCCAGGGGTTACCCTGGGGAACAGGGTGCTGTGGGGAATGGGGGTGCATTGCAGGGGATGGGATGCTGTGGGGTGAATTACTGCAGAAGGGGTGCTGTGGGGAGCAGGAAATGGGGAGGGGGCAGGGGGTTACTATGGGGAGCAGGAGGATGGGGGTGCATTGCAGGAGGTGGGATGCTGTGATCAGGGCAGGGGGTTGCCATGGGGAATGAGGGGGCACGGTGCTGGAGGGCGGGGGGGGGGCTGCTGTGGAGAGTGGGGGCCGCAGTGCGCAGCTGCCGTGGAGAGTGGGGGGCTGCTGTGGGGAGCACAGTGCGCTGGGGGTGCGGGGGGGGTGTTGCTGTGGGCAGCATGGTGCGGTGGGCTGTCGTGGGGAGTGGGGGGGCGCGGTGCGGTGGGGGCGGAGGGCTGGGGGGGGCTGCCGTGGGAGGCATGGGGCTGGGGGTGCGGTGGGGGCGGGGGTGCAATAGGGAGGAGGGGGCAGGAGGTTTCCGCGGGGAGCGGGGCTCGTAGCGGTATCGGGGACGGGGGCGGGGGCGGCTTTGTACCGAGCAGGCCACTTTAGGCCTCTGCTATTTGCGTATGTTAATATCATGCAAATGAATCGCACGCTAGTCTGCGCCGCGGCGCCCTCTGGGGGAATTTGCCCATCGCAGGTTGAGCCACGGAGCCGGACGCGGCTTCCTCGTTGGCCGTGTTGTTATAGCTACGGTAGTTGTCAATCATTCCTCTATTCCCGCCTCTCTCCGTCAACCTTAGCGTTCCATTGGACAGAATCCCTGTCACTCTTCCTCCTAAATCGTAGGACTCAAACAGTCCCCCGATAAATTCGTGTGAAACGCCCTATGTGAATTCTCGCCACATTATTCGTTGAATTCACCTGTCAATATCCGTGACTGGAGAACATAATTGGCCCAGGGTGATCGATGTGCCGTTTTCCCGCCTCGTTGGCCATGTCCCACTTCTATTGGTCAGTTCTCTTGTCGCTCTGGCCTCTGAAACAGACGATTGGCACAAACTCTAGGGCTGTCCCACCCCCCAGGAAGGGGCACGCTCGGGGCCGCTTGGCGCCGGCGCAGTGCAGGTGTTGGCTGCGGCGGTGGCGCGCGGCTGTCGCTGCTGAGGAGAGCGGCCGGGCCGCGCTGCGGATGGAGCCGCTGCAGAATGGCGGTGGCAGCCCCGAGGCGGCGGCGGCGAGCGGCCCGGAGGAGAAGCGGCGGCGGGAGCCCGTCCCTTCGTGGCGGCGGCGCAGCAGCTGCGGGGCCGGGGCGGACGCTGACAGCGGGGCAGGGCCCCACCCCCGCGAGCGGGGCGGTTCCGTGTCCCGCCAGCGCCTCGACTCCCTCCGCAAGAGCCGCCCGCGTAAGTGATGCGGGACAGGGGGCAGGTGATGCTGAGGAGGGGCGGGGCTGGGGAGGAGGGAGTGGGGCGGGGCGTGGTAGGTGGGCGGGGCTGGAGAGAGGTGGGGGAGAAGAATGGGGCGGGGGGGAGTAGAGCTGGGGGATGGGGGGGGGTTGAAATGGGAGGGGGGGCAATGAGAAGTAGGTGGGGCTAGGAAGGGAGTGTCAAAATGTGGACCTAGAGCCTGGGTGGGGAATGAATGAGGCCCCCAGGGCGTGGTGCCATGGTGATGGGGGAGAGCTGCCCAGGGCTGAGTGAAGGGGGAACTAGGTAGGGTGGGTAAGGAGCAAATGAGATCAGAAAACCAATGTCTTAGGAATGCTGTGTTGGAAATGGCATGTAGATGAGGTAGCTGGCAAAAGGGAAAACAGCCTTCATCTTAGTATCAAAGAATCCTGTGGCACCTTATAGACTAACAGACGTTTTGCAGCATGAGCTTTCGTGGGTGAATACCCACTTCTTCGGATGCAAGAAGTGGGTATTCACCCACGAAAGCTCATGCTGCAAAACGTCTGTTAGTCTATAAGGTGCCACAGGAGTCTTTGCTGCTTTTACAGAACCAGACTAACACGGCTACCCCTCTGATACTTCATCTTAGTATGGCATGGAGCAGCTGCTGTTCAGGTGGCTCTCACCCATGGGCTTGGCTTAGCAATATTCAAGCAAAAGTGAAAGGTTTATTTGCACTGACGTTAGTTTTTTGTTGGAAGGAGGCAACTCTACCTTAAAGTAATAAGATAACTGAAGCAACCTCAATATGAGGTGTTATTTGTGCATTGAATAAAATGTGCTAAACAGATGAGTCCCAGTAGATTTTAGTCTGATAATTTTTTCAAGCCCTGATTATTATTATTTTTTTAAATCAGGTGCCTACCAATTTAATTTTAGCAACCAATCTGCTAAACAGAAGTTCTGAGGTATAGCCCTTACTATAACATAAATTGGGAATTTTAACCAGAGTTTGGATCATGCTGGTGGGCTCTATCTTTTGCACTGAAGGCTCTCTCTGGCAACAGGAAAGGAGCTCTCCCTTCCATCATACCTACCTTACCCCCCCCCCCTCTCTCTCAAATTATATATATATATTCATAATAGAAGGCATCCACTGGTCTGGATGTTATTTATGGTAATTGTAGGGAACACTACTCAATGCCAATTTCACACCATGTGAACATTCTAGGCTTCCCCGCCTCCTTCCTCACTTCAAGTTCAAATTCTGCAGAACTGCTGCAGCAACACAGTTGTGTCAGGAAATGACTTCCAAAGCTGAAACTGCATAGTTGAGTAGAAGACATTAAAAAAAATTGTCCCTTTATTAGGTTCCTATATATCAATTAGGAACCTGTTGATATATAGGAAAGTAATAGCCATAAGAAAGGGTATGTGTCATTATAATTACAGGTAAGGAAACAAACTTTCTCTTTATGATACATGAGCATCTACTTGCATGGATATGGGAAATAGCAAGCGGCAAATACCAAATTCCATGGTGGGAAAGAAAGTAAATACAAAATATTTCTCATAAAATGACCCTAGGAGAAATTAAAATGGAAATTTTTTTGTTCATTTTTGTAATTTGAGACTTTATTTGCTTGCTTAGTTTGAGGGATCCTGAAGGAGTCAAAGGTTGCATTGGCTGAGGAGAGACAGTCTTATATTGTTTGAAGGAATTGCAAATCTTGGGGAGGCATACTGACTTGTATAAAACTCTGTTATTCCAAGCTATGGCTTTAGAGAGTCCTTTGCAAACTTTGCCTTGAGGAGAGGGATCTTATTGGATTCTTTGCATGCTTAGTGTATAACTTGATCCATTGAGAAGACTGAGTATTGAAGACCTTCAATCATTTAAGATCCCCATAAAGGAACAATAATATATATGACTTTATTCACTCTTTGATCCATTGTTGATAGACGTTAAAGCCCATTTCACAATCAAAGTAGATTTCTATTTAGAGCAAAAATAAGGGCACCTTTTTATGTTTAGAAAGTTAGTACCCGAACTAAGGATCATCTTTTTAAAAGAAGCATTGACGATGGGGTTCTTTAATTGACCAAGTTTACTCTCCTAATTTATGTAAAAAAACAAATATGGGGAAGCTTCCATTAGGGAATTGAAAAGGCTTTGGAGGGCTACAAAACAAGGTTGAAGTGTCAGTTTCATCATATGCCTCACAGGAGAATCCCAGTGAAATAGAAGATGTGAGATGGCTGGATCTAGAAATGTTGGGTTAATATTCCTGAGGGTTGAAGATTGAATCATGGGTATCTTTATAAACCTTGGGAACTGCAGCCTGAGAGACCAGTGTGGTCTATTTAGGATTACAGATAATCTGTCTAGACTTATTTTCCAGATCATTGATGATTTAAGAAATAAGGGAAAGGCATCCATGAGTAGGTCCTTTCACAGGTAGAATGTGTGTCTGTCTTCCATGTTCAGTGATGGCATTGGCAAGAGTACAATACTGGTACCCTCGTGTTTTAAGTTACAAGTCTAAATGAGAGAACCACTTAATGGGCAGGTGATCAGAGATTGTCCTAGTTTAGCTCCCGCTTATCTGGTGGTGGTATGTGGCAAGTGATCCTTTTGACCTTGAGGTTTGTCTTGCCTTGCATATAGGTTGCACTAGCCTGCTTCTTCAAGAATGAAAGGATTCCAGTGGCTTTGTAGTTCAAGTTGATGATCTTTGTTCCTTTCTAGTAGTTTGTGTATGCTATTATTGACTGATTGTTGCTTTGTGGAATAAAAAGATGTTCCTGGAAATTTATGTGAAACAGGGTTCCTGTGAGATCTCCAGCTGCTCTTGAAGTAATATCAAAATCTTAAATTAGTGCCAGTTCAAAAAGTATTTAATAGTGGGCATTGCTCTCTGTATTTGCATGTGCCCAATGCTAATGTACATATGAAAACCGATCCAGAGGGAACTTATTTTTTTCCCTCGTACTGGCACATTTACTGGACTATGGCACAGTTAAAAGAACTTTTTCTCCACACAGTTCGTAAGTACATTTTTGGTAGTAGGTAATGTGGTAAATAGCCCAGACGAAGAAAGAGGGTATCAATATCATATCTATTTTGATAAGACTGTAGGAGAAGATATGCCAAATGACCTGGACATGAATAGACCATGTTTTCCCTCAAGTGTAGGATATGAAACTGATGATGACTAGATCCAAATGATTAATGGAATCTATGCTGTAATGGGTGTTGTTTCTGTTAACAGAAACAACAGGTTGAACAAGTCTAGAATCCACTTATCTTTGTAGACACTATGAACAACTGCAAGAAAATACCTTGCATATGATTTGAGAGCAGCATTGCGATTATTATTCCTATGCACAGATATTTGTTTTTCTTTCATACAAATGTACTGACCTAGGAAGTAGAAGAGGAAACTTCAATAGTTCTCCAGTAGGGAATAGAGTGCATGGTATATCTTTAGCTGGAGAGCATTGTGGAATGAAGTATTTGGAGAAAAAAAAAATCTTGGGTCACACAAAGTTTAGAATTTGAGCATTTAAAAAAAAATTTAAATTAAAGGAAATTTCTAAGCAAAGTTGTATCAAATCATAAAATCTAAACATTTCATTTTGAAAATGGTGAAACTAAATGTTTTTATTTTTGTTCTTGTTAGTTTTTTTTGGTTAAACAATTCAGTGAAATTGGCGTGGATTCATGAAAAGTTTCAGAATCTACATCTTTTGCCAGAAAATAGTTTTGGTAGAAAAATTACACCCAATTCTTGACATAAATTCTTTTGTCCTGTTATCTGATTTCTGTGAAGGGGCTTCTGTATCTTTCAACCTTTCAGATACTATATATTTGATCAAATCCAGCCAAAGATGTAAACTACGCATAACATTTAGAACAGAAAGTAATGTAAATAACTGGCGGTAAAAATAAAATATTTTGGAAGTTATTTTGTTCTCCTAAGTTTAAGTCCTTATTTAAATACCTTTTTTTGATTTGAAATTTTATATAAAATGTTAATTACTAATGAAGCTCCATTTTAGAGAGGTGAAGAAGTGTAGACTTAGTACAACTTTTTATTAAATGTGTAATAAGTTGTATAATTTCCATAATGGTACAAGGTGATTAAAATGTAATACAGAATATTTTAGTAAGTAGAGAGATGCTGTCCTACATTTAGCTGTCATCTGTCAGTTTCCAGTGCTCTGTAGGCTAAGCTTCTTGTTAGCTCTTAGTATAATTGTTTCATAACTTAAAGATCAGTCTGAAATACAGTTTGAGCTTCATAACTTTTTGAGATTCGTGATTATATTACTATTTTTCACAGGGTGGATTTGATTTCAATCAAATTGATTTAAATCATGATCATTAGTCAGGAAGACTCGATTTAATCATGGATTTCTACATAAAAGTGCATTCTTCTTGGTTGTTATAACCTTAATACATATTCTTCACAACTCAGAGATAGGTGTAGGTTTCATTTTTAGAAGGTACACACTATACAGTTTTAAAGTGATTTATTTTGAAAACTTTTCAGATTAGTGTTACAGCTATATCAGAAAATGAATGATAGTTTGGTTATTTACCAAAGGTAATTGAAGGAGATATTTATAAAGTCATTGGGAGGTGAATTATCTCCAGTTCAACAGGTTAATCATTAATATTTGGAGGATTTTCTTGCCATGCTGTATTAGGAGAAGAACATCACAGACAGACATTTACATTTGTTTTATTTAACTAAAACAACATCATTATGTATTCTGGATTTTTTTCTTCAACAGCAAACATATAATATTTTAACAAAACAAGCATATTAATTTTTGAATTTAGTTAAACGTTCAAGTTTTTTAAAATTAGGTTTGTTTTTGTTAAAATAATTTTTAACTAAAATAGTTAAATGAAATATTAAAAAAAAATTAAATTGACTATGTCAGCCAGGTTAACATGAAAAATTTAAAAGATTGGCTTCTGCAGCTAACTCAGTCGTCTTCACCTTCATTTTCCTGTTTGTTCATAATCTGGAAAAGGAAAAACAAGCTTTCCTGCTTTTTCAGGTCCCAAACGATTTCTCAATTTAGAATGAATTAGTCCAAAGGAAGAAAATACTCTTTCTACATCGGCAGAAGAAGCTACTGCTGTTAAAAGTGAGATTATCACTTCAACAGTCTGCGAATCCAAGTGCTTAATTGGCTTCCACCAGTTCACTGGTGTGACTTTCTTTAAAACATCATCAGCAAACATATATTTATAGAATGGTTCACCCTTAGCGCTGAAGTTTATTCAAGTTGGCATTATGTAGGGATGATTGCTGGATGTCCATGTCATAGCCAGCTCCTCATCTTCAGCAGTTAAGGTTTGATCCTGGAACTGAGTATTGAGAATATTTGCAAGAAAATGAGCTAGAGATAGTGCTTGTCCCATTTGTTTTTTTAATTCTTGTAATTGAACTGTCATTGCATATTTCTCTTTCTAAGATCGCACTCAGTTCCTTCCAAATTTCAACAGCCTCAGCAGTAAAACAGCTGTTTCCCTGCATTTTGTTCAAAGCTACAGAAATAGGCTTCAGGGGACTCAGCATGTGTTCAACATTTCTCTTAAGCCCAATGTTGAGAACTTTGGAGGTGACAGTGCCATCTATTTTTTCACAGTTTTGTTGACAAAACTGTCATCAGATTAGGCCAGTTCTTGATATAATGCTCAAAACAGTCCACTACTGAGTTTCATCGCACTTCTTGTGGGAGAGTTAGCTTGATTCCTCCCACTTTTTTCAGAGCAGCTGCTGCAAAGTAGTTGTTACGGAAGTATTTTGCAATTTCAACAACATTAGCCTTTATTTTTGGAACACTGAAGTCTTTGGCTAGGAGGTGCATCAAATGAGCACTGCAGACGTATGTTATTAGCTTGGGACTCTCTTCTAAATTTCTTCTCATCTTGGATACATTTGCAGCATTGTCTTTGACCAAGCTGCGTACTAGACATTTGTATTTTTTTTCAGTTTGTTATAGCTTTTACTGCTACTTCTTGTAAGTATTCTGCTGTTTCTCTTTCATACACGTTATCCAGCAATTTGCCTGCGACATCTGTTCTGTTGGGTGGACTGTATCCTGGTCTTAATGACTGAACTATGTTAATGAAGTGTGGGTTCTCAGTCATAGGGAAAGGAGAGTTTGTTGCAGAAACAAACAGGGCAATATTTTCATCAATTACCTCTTTTTGTAATCTGCTGGTTCTTATCACAAACTTATCTATGGTTGTTTCTGGATGATGGAGATGGTTTTTGTTTTTGTTTGTTTTTGCTACAGGTGATATATTGTGGCTATGTGACATACATGATGTGACTGAAACACTATCATTGGCAGATAACTCAAACTATAGAAAATGATGGTGATCTTGAAGGTGGATAGTCTTCAGAATCTTGTATGTTGAGAATGGATTCTCCTAAACAAAATAAATAACTGCATTGACTTATTATTACCATACTACTCATTTAGATTTACTCATTGCATTCACTGACACTCAGTACTACTTTAAAGGTGAAATTGTAAAAGGAATATCTGCCTATTTCAGCTATTTATTTTTTATCACAACTGCATCTAAAATGATGGTACCATACAGTGACAACTACACCTCTACCCCAGTATATCGCGACCCAGTATAACACGAATTTGGATATAACGCGGTTAAGCAGCGCTCCGAGGGGCGGGGCTGCACGCTCCGGCAGATCAAAGCAAGTTTAATATAATGCGGTTTCACCTATAATCGGGTAAGATTTTCTTGGCTCCCGAGGACAGCGTTATATTGGGGTAGAGATGTATATTTTTTTTGCTCAAACATGAGAATTCAAGAATAGTCCAGAAGGAAGACAGGCAATCCTTAAGAAAGAAGTATGAAATAAAAAAGTTTACCAATCTGAAGATCCTGCATGTTCTTTTCATCATCTTCAACGCAGCTTCCTCCTGAGAAGGAACAGGTCTCATAATGTTTCATTCAGGCAACCAGGGCTTGCATATCTTTGTTGCACTGTTTGCATTTTGCATGCATGCCTGTCTTACCCACCGGTAGAGGAACTTCATTAAAATATTCCCAAACTGGGTCTCTTTTACGGCTACACTCAGAAAGACCTCAAGACTTCTGGAATATGCTGCTCAAAGTTTCCCTTCTCACATTTATCGCCAGACTTCTTCTTATCCAGATCCATTCTGCCCCTAAAAATCTATTAATTGAACTTTTTAAATCTTTGTACTTTTAGAGAGAGGTAAGGGATTGATGCTGTGTACACAAATTTGCAGAGGGACAATAGGGTTGAGGTCTGTTATTTCTCACCTCTATATATTATTATGTATTTATTTTATTTATTAACAAGCATGTTATCTTTGGAGACTTTGGAGTCTGAGAACTGCAAAACTAAGCATCTGATGGTATCTTCTAGACCGAGCACGGAGTCCCATTGGGTAGATAGAAAGATTAACCTAAATAATCTATACAGAAGCCCCTGGGACCCCATAAAATTGGGTCCCTAATCCATGAACTATTGGAACTCATTTACAAAACTTTTCTTAAACATTACATGAATATATTTCCTCATACTATAGAATTAGAATTTATAATCTCTGTTCTATGATGAGATCTCTTTGAGCTATAATGTGTCTTAATTAAAACTATCTTTAGATAGGTTTTTTTCCTCAAGAAGCATTTTATCAAAAAAGTCTGATTTAAATTACAAAATCAGATTTTTTGATTTTTTTAAAATAAAATCACTGATTTTTATCCACCCTGATTTTTCATCAGACACTTCCAGAGTTTGTATAAATAAGAAAACAAAAAAAATTTATTCACTCTACCAGGTTCAAATTCCATAATGTCCACAACTGCTAGATGCTTTACAGAACAAATAAAAGCATTACATGTTCATTGCCCCAAAGAGCTCACACTTTAATTTTTCACTTGATTTGAGGATTAAAAGAAAAGGAGTAGGACAAGAGTTACTATGAGAATAACACATGGTTACTTAAGGCTTGTCCACACATGGAGTTATTCTGTAATAGCTAGTTGTTTGGGGCAGGAGGGTTGCAGAAAGCTGGATTGTGTCTGTATGATACATGTACCATCACGTGCTTAGTCTGAGCAGTGGTTCGGGGTGTTTTGCCTCCCTCACTCCACGGGAATCTGCCTCAGGTCTCCACAAAACTCTCATGGAGATACTGGGCAATCCGCTGCCACAGGTTCTTTGGCAGAGCTGCTTTGTTTCTTGCCCCATTAATGGTAACTGTCCCACGCCATTCTGCCATCATGGGGGGATGAAGAGGGACTGTTGCAGCTCACAGGTGAGCTGCTTAAGGGCCAGGGTGGAAGCTGCAGTCTTGGAGAAGACCCTCCCTTGATTCTCTGCTCGCCTTCAGCAGCAAGATATCTTCCATAATTAACACAGCCTGGGGAAAATGTGCAGACAGTAATGATTATAAGCCCCCGCTGCCCCAGTGCTGGCTCTCCCCAAGAGCTATGTGCCCAGTGTACAGTCCAGTCCTGGAACACTAATTTCCCCAAACAATACTGCTTCTGTAAAATGTTGGCAGAATTAGAAAGTGGTCACAAAGAACTAAAGAGGATTATGGTCATCGACCAGATCCAGCCTCCTATATAGGCAGCGCCAGCGGGCCTTTAAATGGTCAGAAGCACACTCAACAGTCAATGTGCACTTGCTCAGCCTGTTGTTGAACTGATCCTTGCTGCTGTCAAGGTGCTGTGTGTATGGCTTCATAAGCCATGGTATTAAGGGGTAGGCAGGGTCTCCAAGGATCATAATGGGCATTTCAACTTCCCCTACTGTGATCTTCTGGTCCGGGAAGAAGGTCCCTGCTTGCAGGTTCCTGAACAGGCCAATGTTCCAAAAGATGCATGCGTCATGCACCTTTTTGGACCAGCCTGTGTTAATGTCCGTGAAATGCCCACAGTGATCCACAAGCGCCTGGAGAACCATTGAGAAATACCCCCTCTGATTAATGTACTCGATGACTAGGTGGTGTGGTGCCTGAATTGGAAGATGCGTGCCATCTATTGCCCCTCCACGGTTAGGGAAGCCTATTTGTATAAAGCCATCCACAGTGTCATGCACGTTGCCCAGAGTCACAGCCTTTCAGAGCAGGATGTGATTAATGGCCCTGCACACTTCTGTCAACACGCATCTAATGGTGAACTTTCCCACTTCAAACTGGTTGGCGACCAATCGGTAGCAATCTGGAGTAGCCCGCATCCACAGTGCAATTGCCACGCGCTTCTCCAGTGGCAGGGCAGCCCTCATTCTCGTGTCCTTGCGCCGCATGGCTGGGGTGAGCTCATCTCACAGTCCCATGAATGTGGCTTTCCTCATCCGAAAGTTCTGCAGCCACTGCTCGTCATCCCAGAGATACATGACGATTTGATTCCCCACCACTCAGTGCTTGTTTCCCAAACCCAAAAGCAGCATTCCGCTATAATCAGCACCTCCGTGAATGCCACAAGCAATCTTGTGTCGTAGCTACTGCGTGTGGCGAGATCAGTGTTGAACTACTCTTGCCTTTGTAGTTTAAGGAATAACTCCACTGCCACTCATGATGTGTTAGTGAGAGCGAGCAGCGTGTCGGTCGACAGTGCAGGATCCATTCCTGCAAACCGAAGAGGCAGAACACGCAGTACACAAACCATTGAAAGATGGCGCCAAATGCGGACAGAAGCGCTGGGATGCAAAGCAATGCATCACGGGGCATTGGGACAGGACCCAGGATGCCCCACGACCCCCTCCACCTTCCCACAACTCTTAGCGGCAGAAGAGGAAGAGATGCTCTGAGGGAGAGCTGCCCAGAGTGCACCGCTCCGAATACCACTGCAAGTGCCGCAAGTGTGAACATGCTGTTGCGCAGGCAGCTGACAGTGTGAACACAACAGCGGTTTCCCTTCAGTCCTTTCTGAGCGGTGCTGTAACTGCCAGCGATGTAACTCTGCCAGTATAGACATATGCTCAGTGTCACCCCTAAATACAAGGTGGAACAGCTTGTTTAGCATAAGTAGTTAACACATTTCAAGAGACCATTCAAGGTGAAGTGGCCAGTTAACACCTCTTCAGTCATAGGTGGGAAAGGAGAAAAAGAGAAGCTGAGAGCCAGTCTGTTGTTAATAAGCCATAAATCCTAGTGTCTCTATTCAGTCCATAGTTTTTAATCTAGCAGTTATGAATTTAAGCTCCGAGGCTCATCTCTTGCAGGTTTCCTTCGAGGATGAGAACTGAGAAGTCAGATATAGAGTGCTTTGTGAAAAGTGTTCACTCACAGGTGATACAGTGTTTTTGGCCTGGTCCACACTAGAAAATTAAGTCGGTGTAACTACATCACTCAGATATGAAAAATCCACACCCCTGGATGGTGTAGTTAAGCCAACCTAACCCCCAGAGTATCACAGAATCCTAGAATATCAGGGTTGGAAGGGACCTCCGGAGGTCACCTAGTCCAACCCCCTGCTCAAAGCAGGACCAATTCCCAACTAAATCATCCCATCCTAAATCTAGACAGCATTAGGTTGAAGGAAGAATTCTTCCATCCACCTAACTACCGCTGTTCAGGGAGGTAGATTGCCGACAGTCCTAAGATGATGGGAGAACCTCTCCCATCAGAATAGGTGGTGTCTACACTGAAGCTCTACAGCGGTGCTGCTGTATCATTTCAAGTGTAGACAGGCCCTTTGTGTAGTGATTGTCTTGTTTCACCCACATTATTAGGGCATTTAATGCACTGAATGAGGCACACCACGATTTGTTATAGGCATGTGTAGGATCCATGGATCTTGAAAGGTATGTTGGGGGTGTGTGGATCATTGTAGCAGTGGATATATGTCTACAAGTTTTTTACATCTGTTGTTCTGGCAGGTTCTGGTGCTGCTTTGAGGTGGTGTGTCTTGGCCTGTGGGGAGCTTGCTTCTGCTGATGAGGTTGGGGGGTTGTTTGAAGGCCAGAAGAGGGAGTTCAGGAAAGATTTCTTTTAGGATATGGTCCCCATCAGATATCTTGGCACAGGGTTAGACTACTAGACGATTCTTGTGGTCTCTTCTGACCCTATGGTTCTATGATTCTAAGTATGGATTGTAATTGTTTAATGATACTCTGTATAGGTTCCAAGATGATGTGGTCGGTGATAACTACGGGTATGCGTATGGAGGGGGTTTTGTCTCCATACTGAAGCAGGTTGTCTTGGGGTATTTGAGTGGCCTGTTCCATGATACAATCTACTTCTCTGGTAGAGTGTCTTTGTTTGGTGAAGGCATTTTTAAGTGTGTTAAGGTGTGTACCCCAGACTTTCTCCTCAGAGCATATCTGAGTTCCTAGCTAGGTGAGTTTCTTGGTGAGTTTGGGATGGTTACTGGGTGTGTGAAGGTAGATGTGGCTATTCATGGGCATTTTGTGGAATTTTTTGGAAACTGCATGGCATGAAATTGTTTATTAACAAATGGGTTTACTGTGCAATTTAACATCTTTGTTCTGCAGAAATTAAGGCATTATAATGTCTTTTTTTTTTCTTTCATCTTAGTCTTTCCATGGTTTGGCTTGGATATTGGAGGAACCTTGGTCAAGCTTGTTTATTTTGAACCAAAAGACATCACTGCTGAGGAGGAGGAGGAGGAAGTGGAAAATCTTAAAAGTATCCGAAAATACCTGACCTCAAATGTAGCCTATGGATCTACAGGCATTCGGGATGTGCACCTGGAACTAAAGGACCTTACCCTGTGTGGACGTAAAGGCAATCTGCACTTTATACGCTTTCCTACTCATGACATGCCTGCTTTTATTCAAATGGGCAGCGAAAAACACTTCTCAAGTCTCCACACTACCTTATGTGCCACGGGAGGTGGAGCGTACAAATTTGAGCAGGACTTTCGCACAGTATGCATTTTTGGCTTCTATACACTTAGGATATGGTAGTGAAGTCTCATGTAACTTGAAAGATTGTAAGATAAAGGCTGAAAGTAATTTCAGTCTCTGACTTAGCCTCTGAAAAGTCTAGTGTTCTAAATTGAGCTCAAGTTTAATATGAGCTAGAAATAAGCCCACATCTGTAATCACAGATACTTACTATTTTAAGATTGTGCAGCTTTGCTGTGACTCCAGAATTATTCATTTTAATTTCCATTAAATATGCCTTTACAAGACTTGAATAGTCATTAGACTTGCGTTAACTCTGCTACCTACCTTAACTTTATTTTTTCCATTGCTGTCTATTCATGAGCTTAATATTTGTTTCATATTTGCCTGATTGATTAACGTTCATTTATAACTTATATTGCTGTGATTTGGTTAAGATTCCATTGAACTAAGTGGTAAATTAACTGCAAATGACTTGCTTGTCTAGATTCATTATAAGAAAGTGTGTTTCATTATAAGTGGAATACAGGTGTAGATAATATATTTATAGCCTTATAGTATGTTAACTTTTTAGGTAAGGTTATACAATATATTTATCAAACAACCAAAGGTTGAGGGGTCTGGTGCAGGTCCGGTGCTGCAGTGACCCAACTAAAAGATTATCATGCTGCTCCCTCCTGGCTCTTGTGAGGAAGTCAGCATTTTCTCTTTTTCCCTTGACCCCTTATCTTTTCCGGATGTTGTGAGGCACTCTGGGCCTGATCCAAAACCCCAGTGAAGTTTTGGGAAAATCTTTCCATTGGCATTGGCTCAGGACTTCTATTACTTCCTACCCAATGGGGTGAGGATGTGCATGAACCTCGTTACCACGTTGCTAAGCACTACACTTAAATAGCACAGGGAGCATTCCACTCTGCACAATACAGATATACGTGGGAGAGTAGGAACCCTCATGTGATCTGCACTCCACTCCTCCTGCCACCATTCAGAGCAAGGAGGGGTACTGAATGCACTGGTGAGTGCATTTTTCTAGCCCTGAGTATAAAAACATTAGACCTCTTTGGCTCTTTCATAATTTTATTTCCTTTAACAGGTGGGTGACCTTCAACTTTGCAAACTAGATGAACTTGACTGCCTTATTAAAGGAGTTTTATACATTGACTCAGTTGGATTCAATGGAGATTCAGAGTGCTACTACTTTGAAAACCCAACTGATTCTGAAAAATGTCAGAAGCTCCCATTCAACTTGGAGA
The DNA here is from genome assembly GCF_020497125.1 of Mauremys mutica. NCBI lineage: Eukaryota > Metazoa > Chordata > Testudines > Geoemydidae > Mauremys > Mauremys mutica. The sequence goes on along the minus strand of NC_059076.1, from coordinate 135,226,484 downwards.
ATCCATATCCTCTCCTCTTGGTGAACATTGGCTCAGGGGTCAGCATCTTGGCTGTGTATTCCAAAGACAATTATAAGCGGGTAACTGGGACCAGGTAAGATCTATAAATAATGTGATTACCTTTAAGAGTCTTGGAGCTTGGCCTGTACTCATGTGGTAAAAGATAGATCACATCTTCATGTACAAGTTGCTTTAAAAATGACTTTTGTCTGACAGAGCTCTTTGTTGCAACATAATATAGTACCTCCTCATCTCACCCCCAGCAAGCAAAGGTCTTTTTTGTAGTCTGGATGGCATGTCACAATCATCTCCTGACCACAGTCAGCCTCCTCAGAAAGGCCAGTTCTTGACCTGTTCATCCTTGTACTACTGCAAGAAACTTTTTTTTTTTTTTTCATCAGAGGAGTGTAAATCATATTTTGGAAACAACCCAGGTATGCTCAAATAGATGAATTTTTAATGTGATCACTTTAATTCCATTATTCAGGGTTTGGATTTTGACTTTTAAAAGATGTACTACCCATTATGAATGGTGGGATGGTGTTCACAGTTGTAGTCAGGTCTGAAAGAATAATATAGCCACCTATTGTACAGCAGAGCCAAATAGATCTGTGCATGTGAACTTTCTTGGACTTCAGGAATATTGTTACAAAAAAAGTACAGACTAGGAGTGCACAGTGCACCTCAGGAAGGAAAGTTTTATTATGCATCTTTGTCAGCATGTGTATGCAATGATTCAGCAGAACGTACTTTTTCCAGGCTTTGAACAATTAGACCCAAGTTCTGCAGTGAATCCCATATGGGCATACCCTTGCAGATGCCTGGAGCTCATTACAGGTTGCCATCTTACATTGTACATAGCTGTTTATTCAACACTGTTTAGTGAATATTGTAAGCGGAGAAAAAACACTTCTTGTTTAAGCAATAACTCTGGGGAAGGATGCTAAGCTGTGGGTTTATCTGTGGGCTGTGAAGTTACCCTAAGGAAGCAGATTTAAATGTGGTAAGAAAGGAGACTTAAATCTAATTCCTCTTTCTAGATTTCCAATGAGAAGGAAATTAAAAAATGGGCAGCCCAGCTAATTCTTGGTATTCAGAGGAGTTTAGCTACAAAACTTAATTAAAAAACAAAAATAAGTCATTTTTTCCCCTCCCTCTCTTCAAAATGAGAGGTAGAAAATATTGCTTTTGTTTTGTTAGTCTTGGAGGAGGAACATTCTTTGGTCTCTGTTGTCTTCTTACTGGCTGCTCCACCTTTGAAGAGGCTCTTGAAATGGCATCCCTGGGAGACAGCACAAAAGTGGATAAACTGGTGCGGGACATCTATGGAGGGGATTATGAGAGATTTGGACTGCCAGGATGGGCAGTAGCATCCAGGTAAGGATATACCTTGAGTTTTTGAGGATGCGTATAATGTGCCTGAATTTAAAAACTGAGGCAGCAAGGGTATATTTTTAGCACCTCTAGTTTTTTTGTGTGTGTGTGTGTGTAACTGGCACTGTGGAGAGTAGACTCACCATTCATGCCCCCCCCCCATCGCTGGGCATAGCATAGTAGGCTCTCTTCTCTAGTGCCCCCTACTGACAGCCTCTCCAGCCCTGCATTGGTGTGCTACCTCTTGTAACCCATGTAACTTTTGGTTACCCTGGAAGGAGTGGCTCTAAAAGTCCAACAAACAATAGTCCCATGACCTCAAGTTCTGATTCAGTAGTTCTTCCACTGCCGGGTCTCTGGGGTCTTTGCACTACTTTTTCTGATGGGCAGAAGGGGAATCCAGGCCTTTCCTCTTCTCTGGGTTCCAGCCTAGGGATGCTGCATTAAACAGGCAAGGTCTGTCTACTCAAGCCCCATGCTCCCACCTTCGGCTACTTCTTGCCTTGGACATCTGCAGGCCTCCCCACAAATCAATTCCTGGGCTCCCTGTTCACCTATGTTCCTCTCAGGCTCCCTGAGGTCTTGCACTTCACCCTTACTTCAGGGCGGTGGCCCTGGAATTCTCCAACAAACCCCAAACCAAAAGGACAAACTTAAACCATTTCTGCCCTTCCCAGACTTGAACTTTAGTTCTTCCCAGGTCTGCCCCAATACTGTGCTCCTCAAATGAAGGCCAGCACCCGAGGGCATCCTCCTGGAGTCTTGTCTAGTTTGAAATCCACCATAGGAGCGAAGTCTCCTCCTGTGGTTTATCCTGATTCTCTTGCTTCACCTCAATCGGACCATTCTCTCATTCTGGGTCTCTTTCTAACTGATCGTTCTCTGTCCTTTTAAGGAAACCTGACTCGTTTCCCGTGGACCTGCTAATTCATCTAGTTAACCTTGAATTGAGCTCTCAGGCTCTTGTTAACCCTCTCAGTACCGTGGTGGGGTTTATACCCCATCACAATAACATAAGTCTATTTTAGACAAACATTAACTGTGATTCATTGTTACCGGATTTTAGTAATAGAGGCTGTAACTACATGATTGGAATTTTACATAATTCCATTAAAAATGATATTGTGCATTCATTTTGGAATTGCGACATTGCTACATGTGTTCTGATGCTGCATAGTTTCCTGTAAATGGACACTTAACTCTAGAATTTTTTGCACAGCTTTGGGAATATGATGAGCAAGGAGAAGAGAGAGTCTGTCAGTAAAGAGGACCTGGCAAGAGCAACTTTAATAACCATCACCAATAACATTGGCTCCATAGCACGGATGTGTGCACTTAATGAGGTATTAAGAAATATGGAAAACAGCATATAACCTCTTCTTTTTTTTTTTTTTCCTGAGACACATTTAAATCAGTTTCTCCTGTGTGCTACCTGTCTGCAGTATCTTGTTTTCAATTCTTTAGAAACACCTTCATACATACCTGTCCAGTTGCTCCAGTTTAAATTGTAACCTTAAATTTCCCTTCCTCACCTGCCCATATGGTCCAGTCAAATAGTAGCTCTACAATTCAAAGCATTGTAAAAAATATAATAATAATAACATGATGTGTTGTCATTTATTGATCCAGTCAATTTTCCTTATTATTCAGGAGGTAAATTGCTTTTCTGGGAGAGTTGAGGGAACTGTGGAACAGCAATGTGTGTTAGTCTCCTGGAACTGCAGGTAGAAAGTGATAAGCAATATCCTGTTTCTTCTCAGGCACAAAATTATTGTATCCTGTCACTGCTAAGAATCCAAACTAAGCGCATCAATGAAAAGAGAACTATACCTGCTGAAAGAGGACCTTCTGTATGTCATTTGTTCTAGTTACTCTTGGATTTTTAAGCTAACACAATGCTCATGGGCCTTAGTGGGGTTGTCTCTCTGAGCTCTGTGCTTTCAGCTTCTTTACAGTGCTGCCTTGTTGCATTCATGTCAAGCAGCATTGTACAGGGCTATGAAAGAACTGAGACCTGTTCTTCACTTTATTTTGGGGCTTTTTGAACAGGATTGAGTCCGTCAGGTTGAAGCATGCGTCTAACTTTCATAGTTCTTATCAGCATACAGTTAGTATTCTGCACTAGTGCAAGGGCAATAAATGTACAAGGCACTATCTAAAATGGCAGGCAGAAACAGTCCTGCCCATGATACGTTCGTCGTGTCCGTGTCTTCTCCCCCCTCCTTCCCCCATTCCTGCATAAATCTAATGAAGACAAGGCACTGAACGATTCAGGTACAGGAAGATGTGGTGAACTCATTGGTGTGGAGAACAGGAGAACACCATGTGAAGGTGTCACATTCTGGGGTACAATCCACACCAGTGAGGAGTTGTCATTGTTTCCCCTGTAATCTGGGTGTCTCACAATGCTTTACTGCTGCAGCTCCCACCTTGGGCCACTCACAAACAGCCTAACAGCATGCACATTACACCCTGAGTATGTCTGTATAGCTCTGACCCCAGCAGCCTGTCAGCAACACACGAGCCACACTCTGACGTCCAGCAGCCTTGGTTACTATTTGCAGGGTGACCACAACACACTCCCAGTCCCAAATTTTCCCTGAAAGCATTTGTTCTGCCCTCTCCTGGACAGTTCAGCTATCATAGTTTCATTACCCCTGTGAGGGGTCAATATCCAGCAGACTATAAATGGTGTTACCAAAGAGCTCAGTTTAAACACAGCACTTGATTATCTTTAGTTTCTTTAACTACAAAGAGAGAGATTTTAAATGAGTACAAGTTTGAGGTCTTAAAGTCAGAAATGATTAAGAGAGAAATAAAACACTTTCTAGTAACTATGACTTAACAAACTAGACTTGGTTCAAGGTAAAATCCTTACCACATGTTCCCAGCAACAGGGCTAACCAATTTCTCAGGTCAGAACCTTTCCCAAAGTCCAAAGGCTGGTTCTTTTGTCTCTTAGGTGAAAGAGAGAGAGAGAAATCGTGGGGTGATTTTGCCCCTCACTCTTATAATCAAGTTACTCTTGGAAGTGCATTTTCCTGAGGGTTACCTCTAGTTAAAGTTCTTCCCACTGTGAGGATGGAGAGTGTTCTGATGAAAAAGGTTCCATGTTATTGGTTAAAATGCAGCTAATTCTGTTCCTGCCCCTCTCCATTGCCAAAGAATGGCCACTTGACTTGTGATTGCCAATCAGCTTTGACACCTTACTAGAGGCGTCAGCTTGTCCTTTGTCTTTGAGAAGCAGGTTTACCCCCTTCCCAGAGTTGTCTGGTAAACACATTTCAGTCATAATTTCAATTTTATGTTAATAACTTTACATATAATGTTGTGACACACATATCACCATGACATTCTTGACCAGTGAGTTATTAGTTTTCAAATGATACCTCACAAAGCATATTTTATATAAAGATGATTACAATGGTATGTAGGGGTGCATTCTGTCACAGAAGAATGCATGGAAGAACAGGTTTGAAGGACCAGAGATGGTGCTCAATCATGATGCTTCTGTCAGTTTGGAACCTTAAAATTCTATATTGATTGAAGGACCAAGAAGCTGCAGCGCTCCCTGAACCAAGTAGGGAAAACATCTTCTTTTCAAGAGTATAGTTATTAAAACGTGAATGGAGATTGTTTAAACCCAAAATGTCACTTTGCAGAATCAGGGATGATGTACCACTTTACTGCATAAGGTCACTTAAACATTTGGATTATTCTGATTATTGGTTTCTTGATCTTCATTCTGGTACTGGGTGTGGAGGAAGCATGCTCTGCACTTTTAGTTTGTGGGACAAAAGGCAGTGTGGGAGGAGGAGTACCCTTCAATGTTCAACAGCATCCCTCTAGCCCAGGGGTTCTCAAACTTTTTAGCAAACAGAGGACCCCCATTTTGTTTTAAAATTTTTCAGGGACCCCAAAGCCTCCCTGCTCAGCCCTTGCCCTGCCCCTTCCCTGAGGCCGTGCCCCTGCCCCACGCCTTCTCTGAGGCCCTGCCCCATGCTCACTCCATCCCCCTCCCTCTCCCCCACCCTCACTCACTTTCACCAGGCTGGGGCAGGGGATTGGGGTGAAGGAGGGGGTGCAGGCTCTGGGAGGGAGTTTGGATGCGGACTTTGGGCTGAGGCAGGGGGGTGCAGGAGGGGATGAGGCGTGCGGTGCTTGCCTCTGGATGCTCCCAAAAGCGACTGGCACATCCCTCTGGCTGCATCTCCTAGGCGGAGGGCCAGGGGGTCTCTGTGTGCTGTCTCTGTCCACAAACACCACCCCTGCAGCTCCTATTGGCCTCAGTTCCCGGCCTATGGTAGCTGCGGAGTCAGCTGGGTGGGGACAGTGCATGGAGACACCCCCCCCCCCCCAGCCCCTTGCCCCAGGGGCTGCAGGGATGTGCCCGCCGCTTCCGGGAGCAGCAGGGAGCCAAGACAGGTAAGTCTGTTCCCCAGCGTGCTGGAGGCACACCTGGAAGGGAGGGGGAGGAGTTTCTCAGCGGGGCCCGCAGACCCCAGTTTCAGAAACGTTGCTCTAGCCAGCTGAGACTGGTATTGTTAGTCCACAAGGGGTTCCTTTCAGACTTGTTAGCCAGAAAACTTATGGCTGCAACTCAGGTCTAGAGAGTGGGTATAAAGGGGTGTGAAAGGGATTCTGGGAAAGAACCTACCCTGAAGTAACCTGGATGCTGTGCTTTTAACATAAACTTTATCAACCCCCTTTATATTTGGATGCATTTTTGAGATCCTGTTTGACACTTTTCAGCTATCACTGTTCATCCTCTCCCCTTCAATGCAGTCTCTGTCTCCTCTCTTCCAGTATCTTGAACATCTCAACATGCCTCTTGATTTCATCCCACTCTAGTTCCTCTTGTTCCAGCACACTGCTGCAAGACCCCAGTCTGCTTGATACTTCATTCTTTCTCAGTTGCTGTTCTGGTCTGTTGGATTTGATTGGAGTTTTCCTAATGAGGATCTAAATATAGAAAGCTGCAAATACATCACGAGTCTCATCTCAGCCCTAGACACCCTTCCTCTCACTCAGACAACCACCCTCCATCTAAACGTCCTTTCTTGCATATCTGTTCTTTCCCTTGGTATGAACAAAGGAATGAAGAGCATGGATATTTGGGGTGCTGTGAAGTTCAGTAGCCAGACTTTACTCAGTTTAACAAATACTGGCAACTTTAACTTGGCTTTTAGCTGACTTTTACTGCTCTCAGTCAGAAGCCATATTTGAAAAGCTTCATGTATTCTCATAATTAAATGCGAAAGTGTAATATATGGATTCTCCTTCACTGTGATAGCCCTTTCATTGTTGTGAAGATGCAATGGAATTCAACTTAAAGGTTCACATACATATATTTTTTTTATGTTTGCAGAACATTAATCGGGTGGTTTTTGTTGGCAATTTCCTGCGGATCAATACAATCTCAATGAGGCTTCTAGCATATGCTTTGGATTATTGGTCCAAGGGGCAGCTGAAAGCACTTTTCTTGGAACATGAGGTGAAGTTACTGTTTAAATCGATTTTACCTTGCCAAAACTGAAGACATTTTTATTTAAAATTATCTAATTATAACATAGCAATGTTGACTTTCTTGGCATTGGCAACATACATTTTGCAGCCAGTTCTGTGCATTTGTTACTATAGCCACAGTTATTGAAGAACTTCCAGTTCTAGGACACTATCCATGTAACATTTTTGTTTCAGAAGTTAAAAATGCAAACTTTGTCTACTTTATTGCTAACTTTGTAATAGCTTGCTAACTTCCACTTCTACTTCTGAAAACTTTTCACCTGCATATCTAACAATGTAATTTAAAAAAAAAATGGTTTCCTTGTATAAACAGTATAATTAGGAGTTGTAATAACTTTACATACAGTGCTTGGGAATAGTTTTCTTCTGTTTTCTTTTATAACCAGTATTTTGAAATTGTATTAATATTTTTAATATTCCTGTGCCAGTATTCATGTCAAACATATTTAAACCTTGAATCTGTTTAATAGAAACTCTTGCCTTTTGCTTTATAGGGTTATTTTGGAGCAGTTGGTGCTTTTCTGGAGCTTTTGAATTCAACCTGAATCATTACAGAGCCTGCACATTGGACATAAATTGCAGGAGCTTCTACTCTATTGGAACGCCCGCATTTATTTAGCTTTTTTTAAAGCATCTGTTAAGTGACTATTACAGTAATTGTACATGACCTAATCATTGCGGAAAAGGAAAGGACAAATGAATTTTTTGTAAACAGATAAAAGTAATCCTGAATCTTAATGTAGATTAGTTAATAAGAAGAAATATATTCTGAGCAGCAGTTTTTATTATAATCTGCTACACGTGTTGAGATAGTGTGGGAAGGTGTGAGATGGGGATAGTTTAATGTGAGACGTTTGCTATCCTGTTCTCATAAGACTTCTTTTTAAAATGCCAAGTGTCTACATTGTTAACTATTTTATATTTCACTTGCAATGTTTGTACATATGGGATTGAAGGACTTTAAGTATTTGTGGTAGTATTGAATAGTGTATTCTTTAGAAATGAAAATTATCAAAACAGAATCCAGAAAGAGATAAAAACTAACCTTTTTCCAAAAGTCCTTGTTTTTTGTCCTCTTCTGAACACTATAGTGGCCTGTAAAAACATCATCCTACAATCAGTAATGGCTTATTTTCTTGCAAGACAGTCACTGTGCATATACACTGTTAGAGAAACAAGAAGTAAGGATTAAATCTTTTCTGGGTCTTGCTTTCTGTAAAACTGCGTAGCAGCTTCCTGTCATCTGCACCCTGGTGACTCCTTATAAGTTTAACAGAAACTCCTCTGGATGTGAGGGTCAAACCCTTATAATGTAGTCTTAGCAACATGCAGTGGTTATCTCACTTGAAACCCACTAAGAGTAAATTTAAGAATATTTATAACTGGTGTGTTACTTTTTTTTTTTTTAAAGAATTTTATGTAACTGTACCAAAAATGATGATGATGCTATTCCTGATATACGCAGGCTGTTCTGTATAACTTAATATTCTGTAGATGTTTAGTAACTAGATAACAACAACAAACGTAATCCAGATTCAGGAAGAAAATCAATCTTCTTTCCACATCAGCATTAGACAGACAGACACCCCCCCACCCCCCCCCCCGGGTGTGCGTATTCCTGCAGAACCCAAACACTTCATTGCCACGGTTTCAGATTCTCGAAGACATTGACCTTTCAAGATGTTAAACTAGAAGATGTTCTGTGAGAGAACATTCCTTCCATGCACAATAGGTTAAGCAACATTGGCAATAGGCTACCCTTAAAAGAGCTGTTTGAAACAAGCATGTAGCTCATAAACTAGCCTTTTGTCTGGAGTAATTGTCAGGTTCCAGGGTCCCTCATATCCTTGGAGCTATAGTCTTGGGCTACTAATCTGAACAAAATGTCTACTGGGAGGTTATAAATGCTCTCCCTCCTCTATGGATGATACTAGATATTTCAGTATAATTTGACTGCAGGGGGTTGGAAGCAGTTGCCCCTTAAAAGCTACTGCATCTTAACTAGTTAACTGATGTTAACTAGTGTTGCTGCTGCTGCAGTTTTCTGGAAAATGGTAATATGGCTTTTCTGCTAAATAGCTCAACTAGATGTAGAAACCCGGTTCAGACAAGAAGATTGAATACCATATCTGGTGAATAGATAGCCGGGATAGATTCTCGGCTAGTATAAATGGTCATAGCTCCACTTGATTTCAGTTTACACCAGATGGGGAATCTGCCCCAGAGTCTTTAAATAACTTGTCCTTTTTAGGATTTAGTAGATTAATGCATCGGCCTCCTTATATTTGGGTTCATATTTGCAGTGGATCTCAAATGAAAGCTCTTTGGTCTTATATAGGCCCTGGTGGATATTTTTTGATCACGGCATAAAAAAAACACACAAGTCTGATAGTTTGACATGATTAGTAATCCTGAGTTGAAATAGTTCAAAATTAAGGTGTAGTAGCAGAGCTGTGGGATCGGTGGGGGTTGTTTTAGGGCTTGATCCTGCAATCTGCAGACATCACCTGCAAGGTACTGTGTGTCCCTTTAACTCCCACTGCAATCTATGAGAGCTGAGTGCTCACAGGAGGTGCTCTTCACCTTGCAGGATTGCTCCCACAGTGTGTCTGTATTACGAGCTTGGGATGAGAAATAACTGGAAGTTGAGAGTGCCTGGGTTTTTCACAAGATCAGATCATTTGTTTTATTTACTAAAGGCAGTGCTGTTAGCTACATTGCTGTATGAAGCACTAAATGCCACCAGGTTTGTTGTAAAATAATGTATTTTTAGAACTTATTCAAGAAATTCCAGCCTCAGCAATCTAGTTGCAGACAAAATTGATGATCTAACATCGGATGAGAGAATCTGGAGCCTCTAAATCTCTTCAGCTATATTGGTACATATGAAGGACTGTACCATTCAAGAGATTCAGCTGCTAGTTCTCCACTGTACACCAGAGTCCTTTTCACCTTTTCTGCAAAGAAGGCAATCTTCCCAGATAAGTGGAAAAATAAGTAACTACTTAGAAAAATTGCATTAGCTTTTTAAGCGTAATATTGCTAACTTCGATCATGCAGTGATCTGCGTTCAAAATTTGAATTAAGCTACTTTTGGAGGTGCGTGTTTGAGGAGACAATATTTCATGACTAGGATCTTGGATTTGTGCTTTATTATGATATCCCAGTAAAGATATGATAATACCAGATTGGTTTAGAAATAAATCATACCTAACATACCTAGTTCCAGATGTAGTAGAACTTAGATTGTAAGCTCCTTGGGGCAAGGCTGTTTTCTATGCCATGTTCTGTATAATGCTCAGCAAATTTTTGATGCTCAGTGAATTTAGACAACTTCTGCAACTTGCTTGGTCACACAACCTTAACTGGAATTACAGTCCTTGCTTCAGCTTTGGTCTAGAATGCAGATGAAATTCTTATTGCCTTCATCTGTTAGGTTTAAGTCTACCCCTGTGCAGACCCTTTGTACCATTGAACCCCTTATTTTGAGGTATAAGATGCAGTGAGCGAGTGTGGGCCCTCTGCATTGCTGAATGTGAGATTTGAATGATGCAAATGGCGTCATTTGGAATCCCAATGCAGAGGTGAATTCATACACTTAGTGTTTTAGCAGCAGGAACAAAGGACCTACACTGGACCTCTCAGAGATTAACATACATAAATGTTGGTTACAGGAAAGCGGCTTATCTTTCTATAGCAATTACTTGGAGCATGGTCGTGAGTTAAAGGGTGATGAAAGAGGCTATGTGACAATGCTTTCATATGGGCTTGTGTGCAAATGGAACCTGTGGAGGGAAGAGAAAGGTACATAAATTCTGCAGTAAGCTATCTGGCCTAAAATCAGGTCATGTGCCATGTTGCAGGTGTGCACATGCCAAACCTTGGAACTGAAACTGGAGTAAATAAGCAAGCCATCTAGTGTCTTGGGATTTCCCCTTTCTTGGCTGCTTTTCCCCCAGTCACTCCATTTACATGTATATGTAAGATGTGTTTGGGTTTTTTTTGGGGGGGTGGGTGTAAAAATAGAACCTGCAGTTGTGGTTTGCTTAAACACGGAACTCACCTTTGTGGTGATGTGGGGTTTTTTTAATTTGTTTTGGTAAAACTTTTTTAAATTTTTCTTTGGATAAAATATAATTATTTGTATATACTCAAGACTCTCATTCTTCTCTTGCCTATTTAAAGTCTCTCATCCTGCTCAACAAATGAACCAATCTGAATAATTATCTAGAGTGAGGGTGGCCAACCTATGGCTCCGGAGCCACATGTGGCTCTTCAGAAGTTTAATATGCGGCTCCTTGTATAAGCACCGACTCTGGGGCTAGAGCTACAGGTGTCAACTTTCCAATGTGACGGGGGGTGCTCTGCCACACACCCTGCCACCCCTCCACCCCTTTCCCTCCCCTCTCCTCCCCTGAGCTTGCAGTGCCCTTACTCCTCCCACTCCCCGTCCGAGCCTCCTCCTTGCCATGAAACAGCTGATCAGGAGGGAGAGGGAAGTGCTGATCCGCCACGCTGCCGGTGGGTGGGAGGCGCTGGGAGCGGGGGGAAGGGGCTGATGGGGGGGCTGATGACGTATTACTGTGGCTCTTTGGCAATGTACATTGGTAAATTCTGGCTCCTCAGGCTCAGGTTGGTCCCCCCTGATCTAGAGTACTAGGATGAGATGGGCAGGTCTGACCTACTGAAAATTTTTCTCCACATTTAAGTCTATTTTGACAAAGCTTTTTCTTTTTATGGGATTGACTGTCATTAAGCCCTTTTAACCAGGGCTTTGGAGCTGGGCTCCAGCTCCAGGCAAAAACCTGCTGCTCCACTGCTCTGGAGCTGCTCTGTGCTCCAGCTCCAGGCTCTGCTCCAAAGCCCTGCTTTTAACTAAACACATACTAAATGTCATGCATCCGACTAAGTGGGTATTCACCCACGAAAGCACATGCTCCAATACGTCTGTTAGTCTATAAGGTGCCACAGGACTCTTGCTGCACATACATTTTGATCATCTTTGGAAACTAGCTATATTTGAAAGGAGGATACGTGGAGGAAAAGAATCCTATATTTACCCACTCCTTATATTGAGGAGAGATTCCAAACAGTAGCTTCCTCAGTCTGAGTCATTGCTTTTAAAAATATATTCAAGGCAAATGACGTTGGCAACATCTACAAAAGGCAAGGCATAGAAAGAAGCTGTTTTTTGTTACAGAACGTGCATTCTATTTCTGTCTTGGTGTGGGAGGTTTTAAAGCATGGACCTCGCCAAGTGTTGAGATAAATATAAACTCCTAAAATATTATTTTTAAATAAAACGCAAAGGCTAGTGTTGTTCAATATCCCTTTTCACCATTTCTTGATAAAACAATGCCTTTTCGTCTTTATTGTCACGGAGAAGCACTGATTGCTGAGATAACACAGCTGCTCTAATTCTGCTTCCAGCATTCCTAGTTAATTGGTTTGGGGGAAATATTTAAAGCACTGGCTTGCTTAAAGGGTTAAGGCACCAATTCAGCAAAGCACTTAAGCATTGTGATTAAGCCCCATTGAATTTAGTGGGCCTTGATGTACTAGGGTGTTTTGCTGAATGGAGATGGACTTAACCATGTGCTTTGCTGAATCTGGGTCTAACTCTGTACTTGATTTTTAAATCCCTACGTACTTTGTACTCCTTTAATGCTTTTTATTCAAACAGTAACTGGCTCACAACACCTTGGGGGCCAGTAATATTGGGTGTCTTTCTAAAAGATATGTGAGCTTGATGCAGGAATCACTTGGTGAAATTCTGTGATCTGTGTTGTACAGGCATCAGACTGGATAAGCATAAATGCTCCATTTTGTCCTTAAAATGTATGAAGGGTATTGTAGCCTCTGGAGGGGAACCAAAGCATCTCTTTAAGATGGGAAATGAAAAATATTCTACCAAACGGAAACTGCAGAAGTAATTTAGCTAGCCAGACTGTAACTGCTCTTAGTTGGCCAGGTTATGAGGTTTAATGACCTCTACTATTTCATTGGAGTGCTGAATGATCTGTAATGTCAGGACTTTCATTTTCCCCTTATCTGAAAGCCATGGCCTCCAAGCAGCACAGTATCCACCATTGCCACCCTGTACAGGAAATACTCCCTTTTATCACTTTAATTTTACTTTTTGGTCTCAGCCAGCCTAGTTAGTGACTCTTAGCATTTGAGAGCTCAGAGCAGCTTAGCTCAATCCTTGAAACAGAGATTCTGCTTGGTAGGAATGGTCTGTTTCTTTAGGGTGCCAAAGGACTTCCTGTCTTACTGCTTGGTTCTTATTTTTGTATTTTCTCCTGCCTATTGATTTGATAACTTCCCACCAGGTGTGATGCCAAAACTTAATCATTCCTATCCCTCAAACGCCTGTTCCTTTGCAACCGTGAGATGACTTTGTAAAACTAAACTCCTTTGGCTTCTAATATAATAAATATTCTTTTATGGCATTCTTGGGGGGGGGGGAGAGTAGCATAATAAGTGAAATAATTCTCAGCTGCTTTTAAGTCTATAAACACAAACCTTTTATCCTTGAGTTTGATGCAAATAATATGGACTGCATTTATGTTGTAGTTGGTTTTTAGTATATAGCATATAAAATTTCCATGAGCACTGATTGCTCAGAAGAGTGGCTAATTTAAGAGACCTTGTAGATGGTAGTGTTGGGTTTGTATATATAAAATGTTTGGTAGAGTTGCCAAATCCCCTTTTGGCTTTCATTTTTTCTATTGTGAATATTCAGTCTTTTGAATTTTATCTGTTTTGGCTTTGAGTACTGAGCCCAGTATTGTTTTAAAATGCTGAAAACAAACAGATCATATACAGATTAATGTTCTGTCTTAGGAACAGTAAGGTTGTTCTCACAGTTCATTTGCAAAAATGCCACTAGTTCCAGGTAAAATACTATGTACTAGATTCAACTGCGCTTGACACCACTGTTAACCCAGAGTGAATCCAGACTTCTCTGGATTTACACTGGTGTGTCTAAACTCAGAATATGGCTGTGCATTTCTATTCTTGGCTCAGTTGTTCAGCCATATGTGAGAGAAGCAGCCAGAAACACAGTACAAATAGTTGATTTAGAGACGTGGCTTGACTCTAAATTATTTTCCTTTTTTGATGCTGACTGCTTGAAGCATGTCAGATTTTTAAGCAGCCCTTCTGTGTTGCCCTTAATCTCAGCGAGTGGGAAGTAGAGGTCCTGATGGAAGAGATTTTATATCTGTAACTAATGAAAGTAGGTCAAGAAGAGCTTTGTGCTTAAATATACAATTCAGTTCTCTCCAATGCACATTATCCATTTTGGTAATAGTATCTGCAAAATAATTATTTTCCAAATAAGATCAGTCACAATATAGTTATTGGAGATATGTAACTAGCATCTCATGATAGAGAAGAGACAGGACTTGGTTGTAATGAATATAAAGAGGAGCTTTTGTGGAGGCTCCTGGATGCAAACCGTGTAGTTTTCTTTAGCTTCTTGGCTAATGTAACCTGTGCTGTCTAGTATCTCCACACAAACTATCTCCTTGTAGTCCTGGACTAGGGACTAGGCTATAGTAACCAAGTCCAGATCTTACCAGGATGGATGCTGTCAGAATAGTTCTCATGATTTGTACGCTATCTACTCCAAGTGTAGCTTAAGTATAGTAGGAGCCACCGAGCTGTCGGCATCCTGAGAGCTGTTTTAACATAGGATTATGGAGGGGAGAAATGGTCATGTTCTAACATGATCATCTTTCTTGGTTATCTTACAGTAAGGCCTGATCACTAGAGGGAGTTCCTGCCAGAGTGGTTATGCTGAAGATTGCACTGCTGAACTCTGCTGCACCTAGTCTGTGTGGAGACAGATCTGCAGTGAGAGAGAGGGAGAACTGTTTTATGATACACCTCTACCCCGATATAACGCTGAACTTGGGAGCCAAAAAACCTTACCGCGTTATAGGTGAAACCGTGTTATATTGAACTTGCTTTGATCCGCCGGAGTGCACAGCCCCGCCCCCGCCCTGGAGCACTGCTTTACCGCATTATATCCGAATTCGTGTTATATCGGGTCACGTTATATTGGGGTAGAGGTGTACATTTAATTTTTGCCATTCATTATTTAAGATAAGGGATATGTATAGAAAATTCTATCAAAACTATAACCTTGATCATACAGGTGCTGAAGTCCCGCTGCTCCCATTGCCTTCAAGGGGAATTGCTGGTGCTCAAGACCAGGCAAAGTATTACTTGATGCTTTGACCCAGCTCAGTTGGTGTATTGGCCCTGTGGTCTTCAAGATACCTGCTTAGGTGTTGAGCATCCAGGTGGAGCATGGCTGTAGAGTTCCATGGCCAGAAGGGACCATTGTGGTCATCTAGACATTCTGTCAAGTATCAGAGGGGTAGCCGTGTTAGTCTGGATCTGTAAAAGCAGCAATCGAAGTGGGTATTCACCCATGAAAGCTCATGCTCTAAAACGTCTGTTAGTCTATAAGGTGCCACAGGATTCTTTGCTGCTTAGACATTCTGTGTAACACAAGCCCAAGAACTCTCCCCCCCCCCCAGTAATTCCTAGAGCAGATCTTTTAGAAAAACACCTAAGGTTGATTTAAAAATTGTCAGTGATGAAAACGACCATGACCCTTGACAAATTGTTCCAACAGTTTATTGCCCTCACTGTCAAAAAATTTACACTGAATCCAATCCAAATTTGAAGCGCCAACTTCTAGCCATCGGATTGTGTAATAACTTTACTAGCCTGAAGAGCCCATTATTAATTATTTGTTCCTCATGTAGATACTTAGACGGCAGTGAAGTCACCCCTTAACTTTCCCTTTTAAGGATAAATAGATGAGCTCCTGGAGTCTGTCACTGTAAGGCATATTTTCTGATGCGCTAATCGTTCTTGTGGCTCTTCTCTGAATCTTCTCCAGTGTATCAGCATCCTTCTTAAATTGTGGGTTTCAGAACTGGACACACTATTCCAGCAGTGGTTGTACAGCTGCCAAATACAGAGGTAAAACTAGTCAAGATTCCCCTGTTTATGCATCCCAGGATCCCATTAGCTCTTTTGACCACAGCGTCACACTACGAGTTCATATTCAGCTGATTATCCGCCACAATCCCAGATCTTTCAGAGTCACTGCTTTCCAGGGGGGAATCCCCGGGTCTCTATGTACGCCCTACAATTCCTAGGTGCATATATTTACATTTACCTACCTTAAAACACACATTATTTGCTTGTGCTCACCTTACCAACCAATCCAAACCACTCTAAATCAGTGACCTGTACTCTTTTTTTTTTTTCAAACCACTTCCCCACTTTTTGCATCATCTGCACACTTTATCAGTGGTGATTTTTATCGACTCATAGCAGTTTAGAACTGGAAGGACCTCAATAGGTCATCTAGTCCAGTCATTTGCACTCAAGGCAGGACTACGTAACACTAGACCATTCCTGACAGGTGTTTGTCTAACCTGTTCTTAAAAACCTCCAATTCCAGGTTATTGATAAAAAATGTTAAATAGTGTAGGGCCAAGAACCGGTCCCTTCGGGACCCCACTGGAAGCAACTTGCTTGATGCCTATTCCCTCTTTACAATAATATGTTGAGACCTATCAGCTAGCTTTCTATCCATTGAATGTGTGCCTTGTTAATTTTAGATCATTCTAGTTTTTTAATCAAACTGCTGTGTGCTACCAAGTCAACCACTTTTCAGAAATCTAAGTACAGTAGAACCCTGTTTATCCAGCCCTCCATTATCTGTTGGGCCCTACCAAATTCACAGTCCATTTTGGTCAATTTCACGGTCATAGGATTTAAAAAATCATAAATTCCATGATTTCAGCTATTTAAATATGAAATTTCATGATGTAATTGTAGGGGTCCTGACCCAAAGAGGAGTTGGGGTCTCAAGGTTATTGTAGGGAGGGTTGAGGTATTGCTACCCTTCTGGCTGCTGCTGGTAGCAGTGCTGCCTTCAGAGCTGGAGAGCGGTAGCTGCAGGCTGGGAGCCCAGCTCTGAAGGCAGAGCCAGCAACAGCGTAGAAGTAAGGATGGCATGGTAGGGTATTGCCACCCTTACTCCTGCGCTGCTGCCTGCAGAGCTGGGCCCTCAGTCAGCAGTCGCCACTCTCCGGCCGCGCAGCGCAGAAGTAAGGGTGGAAATACCACAACCCCCTTACTTTTGGGTCAGGAACCCCATTTGAGAAATGCTGGTCTCCTCCATAAAATCTGACAGTATAGGGTAAAAGTGTACAAAAGACCAGATATCACGGTCTGTGACATGTTTTTCATGGGCGTGAATTTAGTAGGGCCCTAATTATTTAGCTCTGCTTATTAACTGAACAACCAGTGCACAGAAGTCCAGAAGAAGGCAGTCTCTCCTGTGACTGCTAGATGGCACTGCAGCCTCACACTTTCTCATTATCTGGATAATCAGTATTTTTGATTATTGATCTAGCCCTAGTCCCAATTAGATCGGATAAATGGGGTTCTGCTATATATTATGTAAACAGTTTACCTTTGTCAAACAAATTTGTAATCATGAAAAAAGATATCAAGCTAGTTGAACAGGATCTGTTTTTTTCCATAAACCCATGTTGATTTTCAGTAATTACATTACCCTCCTTTAATTCTTTATTACCTGAGTCCTGTATCAGCTACTCCATTATATTGCCCAGGATTGATGTCAGGCTGACAGGCCTATAATTATTACTATCCCATTTACCCTTTTTAAAGATTGGCACAACGTTAGCTTTCTCCCAGTCTTCTGCAACTTCCGCAGTGCTCCAAGACAGTGCTCCAGGTCTACCCTACAGCCGGGATCGATGCTCTGAGATCAATCCACCGGCGGTCGATTTAGCGGGTCTAGTGCAGACCCACCAGATCGACAGCAGATTGCTTTCCCGTCGATCCCTGTACTCTACCCCCGACAAGAAGAGTAAGGTAAATCAATGGGAGAGTTTCTCCCGTTTGATCCCTTGCGGTGTAGACCCCCATGGTAACTCGACCTAAGGTATGTTGGCTCCAGCTATGTTATTCACGTAGCTGGAGTTGCGTAGCGTAGGTCGACTTATTGCGGTAGTGTAGACATAGCCTTACTGAAAAGCAACAGTAACTCTTGGGTGCAAGTTATCTGAACCTGCTGACTTTTAAAATTATTTACTTTTAGTAGTTTCAGGTTAACATCCTCCAGAGCTAGGGGAATGGAAAGTATTATCACTATTTGATGAGACTAGCATCTGTTTTTTTTTCCCCCCAGTTACAGAAGAGAAATATGTATTGAACACTTCTGCCTTTTCTGTATTATTGATAATTCTGCCATTTCCATCTAATAATGGACCAATACCGTTGCTGTTTGTTCTTAATATATTTGCTAGGTACTGTACAAGCACAGACCAAGGCGGAAGCACCTGAAATTGGGGAGCCATTTTTGAAAACCTGTGCTGACGGCCCTGGGGGAGTCAGTGCTGACCACCCAGGAGTCCCAATTCTGTCCTCTGTTCCTGTCGCTAGCTACCATGGTTTCCTCTCTGTATGTGCAATGGTCAGCAGAGAGGCTGGGTGGGGGGTATCATATGCAGAGGAAGGGATTGTGCAGTAAAAACCTCAGGACTGAATCGTGAGTGCTGGGTTATATTCCCAGCCTTGCCAGGGAGCTGCTGTGCTCCCAAGTCTCACTTTGTGTCTGTGTTTCCCCATCGGTAAAATAGAGATAACTGGGGGGAACAGTGCTCTCAGGCCCCTGGAGCAGAGGTGCTATAGCTATGCAAAGTACTGATAGCAGCCAAACACTTGTTCACCTAAACTTACGTGTATTTGAAAAAAGATACTTTTGGTGTCATTTCCTTTTTCACCCCACTTCTCAAAATCCCCTTTAGTTCCCTGTAATAACAGGGCTATTTGGAGTTGCAGGGAGCTTGTCATTTAATTCTAATTATGATAAAGATGTTCTGCTCTTCAATCGCACCTTTAGCCTGACACCATCAAAGTGCTTTTCATCCGTGAGAGGGAGAGACAAGATATCTAGGAAACGTAGCCACCTGTGGGGTGGAACGCAGCAAATGAGCAGTAGAGTACAGAACCACTACAGAACAGGTTAGACAACATTGAAGACTTGTCTTGTATCCAAATGAAATTTCCAGAGGAACGTAGGCAGGTGCTGGGCAATGGCATGAGCGGGAAATACTCCTGGGCAGTGGAGTGACCACCCTCTCCCTGAAATGAGTCGGGGCTACCAAAAGGATTGCCCTTGAGCTGGGGCTGAGTCCTGGAGGGGGACGACAACAATGGTCTTGGCTGAGCTTTTCTTTGGATTTGGAGGTTATAAAGGTGTGACGTTTGATAGATGTTAAGGTGTGTAAATGAACTCCAGTGCAGTTGCTGCCCATGGATCCCTCTGCCTCTTCAGCCCTGCTCTGTTATGTGACTAAGATGCCACAGACACTAGGAGGCAGTGTAGCACCATGCTAAACATCTTGCTGGGGACAGCTGAACAACAGCAGCCTTGGTGCTCAAGTACATTCACTCTATTGACAATAGAACTTGGGCAGCCTCCTGCTGCCATGAAGTACTGATTGGAGGAGATGGGTCCTGCTACTGGTTTAAACTCATCTCAGCCAAACTCCGTATACCTCCCCAAAATCCAAAGCAGGCTCCATATTTTGTAAATGGCCTCTTATCTTCCATTGACCTAGCCCTGACTTTTTCCTGCTCCGGTTGGTGTAGGGGGAACTGATCACAGTTGCCACTTCCGTTGGGCCTGCAGCTTTGTGCTCTGGCTTCCTCCGTTCCCCTTACTGTGAACTGGCAGCTTCATGTGTGTATTCAGAGCTGGCGCATAGTGCTGGACTGGCAGCCCTGCAGGCTGATGCCCTCTAACCAGGGCACTGGTATAGCTCAGGCAGCAGCCCGGAAGCTTTGCCTTGCGCTCTCACCCATGTAGCCTCTTCTCCGTCTCCCCCTCCCCGACAGTCTGTCCCTCTGCTGTTGCTTACCAATGACCATTGTAATAGCTTTAGTGAAGGACCCCTATTCTAACAGGAACTGATCTGATGCCCCCAACTCATTGTGCTTAGGGCAGCAAACCACCGCTGAACATCAATGGTGGTGGGTCATTATACCACCTCTTCCATCGCAGATCTTCCCTACCCCCTTTCTCACCTGCCTCTCTTCCCCCCTGGGGGGTGGAGGGTGGGGTGATGAACACTAAAATCAACTCTTTTCTGAGAACTTGGCCTAGCTTCGGTTCCAGCCTGTCTCAGGCAGCAGTGCCCATGAAGATGGGCTCAGTGAATGTCAGAAACAGGGCCCCTGCAGCGCAGCCTCCTGCTAGCTGACGAGCCCCAAGCTGGGCATACAGAAACTGCCAGGTGGAAGGGGTGGGTGTGTGACAGGGCATTCGAGCTGCTGGATGTGGAACAGCAGCAGTCCGCACCCTCCACACCAGTATTGCCACCCTGATAACTAATCAGTGTGAGCTCAAGCTGCTGGAGAGGAGAAGAGAATCAAGGTCCTGAGGCAGCAGTGGAGGCTGGAGTGTGGCTGGATCAGTAGCAGGACCGTCCATGGCATCACAGCTCAGATTCCTACCCCCACTAAGTTACAGAGGGGAGACTGGGAAGGAGACAGCAGGCAGCCTGGGATGGGAAAACAGAGGATGGGTTAGATGGGCAAAACCTTGTTGGAGGAGTTTCAGGTTTAGCCAAACCAAACCAAGGATCCTGGTTTCAGTTAACTGACTCCTGGGAAGGCAGCTGGGTTAGAGGAATGGCTCTAGCATTGGCCCATCTCTGAATTGACTGGAGGGTGATCAGATGCCATGGAGCCAGGGACAGGACAGATCAGGGAGCAGAGGACCTAGTTCCCCTCTTGTTACTGGCTCAGTGGGAGGGGGCAGTGAGTCCCCTGTTGAGGGTTAAGGGCTGAGGCCAGCAATAAGTGCCTCCACCGAGCTAGCTGCTATGACGCCTGGGCAGAGCTTCTGGAGCAGAAGCTGTTGTCGGTCCCCCTTCTGGATCCGCCTGCTAATAATCCCCTTCCCCATCCCTCCCCAAGGTCTCCTTTCCCTGTTCAGCCCAGGGCCGGCTCCAGGCACCAGCTAAGGAAGCAGGTGCTTGGGGCGGCCAATACCAAGGGGCAGTACATCTGGGAATTTGGCGGGCAGGTCTCTCTCTTCCTCTTGGAGCTGCTGCTGAAGAGGAAGAGAGGGAGTGAAGGACCCGCCACCGAAGAATGGAGTGGTGCGCTTGAGCTGCTGCCGAAGTGCCTCTGATCGGCAGAAAACCTGGAGCTGGCCCTGGTTCAGCCCTTCTGGACCTGCCCAGCTTCTGGCTAAGCCTCTTCACAGCTCTTTACCCACTCCTGCAAAATGGCTGCCAGTGCCCCCCGCCAACCCCCGCCAGGGCTTCCCAAACTCCCCCATTCTCAACCCCCCCCCCAACCTCTCTCCACTTCATCCACTCCACCCCAGGGAAAGGCTTGCCCTCCATCACTGGGTGCTCAATTAGGAGCCTGAGTCTCATTGGGGGCTGGGTCACGTTTGAAACGGAGGCAGGCTCCTAAATCCTGTCGGCCTCGTAATGCTGAGCAGAGAAATGCCTTGATACCATTAAAGCCTGGGTCTTGGGCTGGACACCCATCAGCCAGGCAGTGGGTGGGCTCGGCTGAGTAGGTGGGTTTTCGGACACAACCGTGAGGACATGAGGGAGGCTTCAAATCAGAAACAAGCTCCCAGGATGCTGGGGAAGGAAAGAGAAGAGGCTGGGAAGGAGAGAGCCTGGAATGCAGGTAGGGTGACCAGATGTCCCAGTATTTGAGGCTTTTTCTTATATAGAAGCCTATTATCTCTCCCCCCCCCCCCCGGTCCTGATCTGGTCACCCTAGATGCAGGGGAGGATAGGGCAGGGCCAGGGGTGAGGAAAGCAGAGGGGCAGGTGTAAGGGGAGAACGGGGGCAGGGATGGGGTGAGGAGAGCAGAGGGGCAGGGGTGATGGGACAGGGACAAAGGTGAGGACGGGGTGAGGGGAGAGCAGAGGGACAGAGAGGCAGGGCTAGGGGAGAGCAGAGGGGCAGGATTGAGGGGAGGACAGAGGCAGAAGGGTGAGGTGCCAGGAGGACAGGGACAAAGGTGGGGGCTAGCTGAGGGGAGACTGGGGCAGGGAGGAGGACAGAGCGGGAGGGGCAGGATTGAGGGGAGGACAGAGGAAGAAGGGTGAGGTGCCAGGAGGACAGGAACAAAGGTGGGGGCTAGCTGAGGGGAGACTGGGGCAGGGAGGGGGTGAGGGGCACATAGGAGCAGAGCTGTAAATGGGACAAGTTGAAAAACAGAACTCAGGGTCTGGGCCTGTGAGGTGCTGAGCCCCCTAGAAGAGCCAGGCAGGGGCCGGCTGCGGGGGGGGGGGGAAGCTGGTGCAGCGGGTGACATAGAGGCATAGAAACCAGCACATGGCAAATGTACTTCACCTCCCTGTGCCCGAGTGAGCCATCCTGAGTCAGCCAGACACTGTAAACAGCCACATGGCGCCCACCCAACACCTACAGGCTAGCAGGGCATATGGGGTGAGCTGGGGAGGGGCCCACGCCAGCATTACATGGGGGCAGAGAAATGCTCCGTCGCCCCACAGCCGGTGTGACCAGCATGAAGGATTGAGCCATGCCACAGACTGGCCCTGGCTGGACTCCCTTGTCAGGGAACAGGCAATGAGCGTGATTTGCCACCTGGCTATTTATTGCCAGCAATGCAGTGTTGACAGACGATTATTGCTTATTAAAAAAAGAGGGAAATAAATCCACTTTGCCTTATGCTAGTGCGTGAGGCTTTGGTTCCCAGCGAGTTAGTTGTGCTTTGGTTGCCATGGGGTGTGGTTGAAACACCTGCTGCTGCCCCTTGGCTCAGCTTCTGTCTCCGGTTGCACGCATAGGCACCAGCACAAAAGCCTCATGGGCTGGGAAGAGAGTGGTGGCACTAAGGGCCTGAGCCCAGTTCCTGGGGAATTTCCCCTTCAGCTGTAATGACCATAGGATCAGATTCTTAGCCTTAAATGTATCACCTAGGCTAGCAGAATTCCCCACCTGCCTCCCCCATCCCCAGGTTGCATGTGACTGGAGCAGCAAAACCAATTTGATAAGATCTCTAATGACTGTCAGAGCGCTAACAGCCCAGGGCTGACAACCGCTAATTGTTTGGTCTGATCCCTTGTGTGGAGTGCTGAGAAGCCTTGGGTTGGGAAGGGCTGGACTCCAACCCAGAGAAGGCTGTGGGGTTCAGGCACCTGCAAGACCACAATTTGGGGGGGATTGGACCTGGAGTTCTGGGGTGGGTGCCGCTCCCATACATCTACTGTGTTTCATTTTCAGTGATGGTGGCTCTGAGGAGGGAGCAGCATAGGGGAAAAACTGGAGGGGATCTGATTGGTTGAATGTCTGTTCAAGGGAATCAGAGCAATCATTTGTGTTGGCTGTTGAAGAATCATTAAGTGCCCTTGTGGGTTTCCATAAAGTGGAATTACATGACAAGGTAAAAATGGCCCAGACTTGCTCTAAAGATCTGCCCTGTGGGCTGGATTCTCTTCTCACTTACACCAGTGTAAATCAGGAGTTAACACCATGGGGGGGTCAATGGAATTACACCAAGGTAAAACCAGTGTAAGTGAGAGCAAACTCAGGCTGTGTGCGCATTCAGAGACAGGGCTGCTAACTTCACCACCAAGAGTAATTTTCTTACTCCTCTTGGGCCCACCAAGGAAGGCAGCAATAAAGGACTGCTCTGGCGTCATCTGGCTCTTCAGCAGAAATATTAACCTAGACTCTTTAGCACTAGTGGTGGGGCATGAGAAGGGAAGTACCCAGCTTGACTCTCAGCTCCCAGGCTGAGTTTGCAGGGCAAGCAGTTAGAAGATACATCTTTGGACTGTCAATCAAGCAGGTTGACTACAGAGACATCATGTGACACAGAAGCCCAGGCTGCCATCTTTACAGCCACATTTCAAAATGCCTACAAAAGCCTCATTTTCCAGGCACAGAAAGGACACTGCCTGGAGACACCACTGCCTCATCATCAGCTCCCAGCTGGCTCCGAGCACAGCTCTACCTCCTGCCTTTTTAAACGTCAGTGCAGCCTTGAAGCTAGAGGGGAGAGGCAATGCAGCTCACATTAAGCCCATGTGCAAGTTAATTAATGCTGTAGTTATTGGATTAAAATGTACAGCACCTTGCACAATGGGGCTCAGATTACCCAGAGGTGCTACTGTGATATAACTCATACTTTCAGTTGGATTTGGGGTTTAATGTGGAGTACAGTTCCTTTAAAACACACCGGGGCTGCTTTTACAGCTTTCTCCAGATGTAGACATGGAACCCCCAGTTCTGTTCATTTCCCATGGCCTCTCCAGAGGCACCAGGATGGTATGTTATGCTGGGATGCAGCCAGTTCCCAAGGAGTGTGGCACAGCACCCAGGGCCTCCATCCTAGCAAGGCAGGTGGGGAGTGGCACTGTCCCAGCCTGACACATCCCACCACTTCTTGCTGCTAAAAAGACTTTTGCTCCCGTACCTCTCTGTGCCAAGCACCTTCACTGATACGGTGCATGAGCGATGAATCGGGGGTTTATGGCCCAGAATCATAAAATCCAACTGCCATGGATCTCATGTGACTAACATCTGCTCCCAACCTCCATCCTTACCTGCTGGGAGCTCTGTCTCTCCTCCTCCTCCTCCTGGCTCGGACAGCAGCTGTGTGTTGTGACTTTGTCAGGAGATTTTAAAAGTTGCCCTCTGAAGTGGGGCCCGGCTGCCTTCAAAGGAAGCTCCCCCTGCATCCTCTCAGGGGCCCATGTGAGATACAGAGGCTGCACCAGGGCATTGCAGGCCACACAGGCCTGGCTCTGTGCATCATCAGTGGGGAGTGGATAAGCTTAGGAAAGCCTGACATCGTTTCTTTGCGCAAGCCTCGGGTGGCTGGCTGGGCTTCCTGAGCCGGCAAGAAATGCAATGCCGGTGAAAGGCATCAGCCCGCCCGTCTTGGAGCCTGGAGTCGCCTGCCCACAGAACAGGTACAGGCCAAGCAATGACAGCACACACCTCCCCCACTGGTGTGCCTGGGTGGGCCACCTCTAGGGGTCAGACAGGCCAGGTGCCATTGTGAGCTAGGGAAGAAGGTACCAGAATTGGCACAACTATCCCAGGCCCTTGCAAGCTGGTCGGAGGCCAGCAACGAAACCATATGAGGGAACCTGCTCAGGGAGAAAGGGCACCTTAGCTGTGGAACTCTCTGCTGCAGGGGAATGGGACATGTCTAGGTCCCATCTTGTTTAGATCACACAATGCATAGACCACCTCAGAGGCATGGCAAGTCCTTGTTCCCCATATTGCTTCCAACTCTGGGGGATGCCAGAGGATAGCTCTGCTCACAAGGCAGGGAGGGGCTGTAGCTCCTCTTCTCATGCCACTCACCATAGTGGCCACACACACAAGCTGGGGCAGAATTTGCCAGCCTGCTTGTTAAGCAGCATTGCTCATGAGTTCACACTGACAGCCTGGGGGTTTCCCACTGCAATTTAAAGGTGGTGGCTTTCATCTCGAAAGCCCTAAACAGCTTGGGAACTGCTAAGCCACAAGCTGCTTCCCCGCCTTCTCCAGGGGCACCGCAGCTGCCGTGGAGATGCTCCGTGCAGTCCAAGGGATGCCAGTGCAGAGAGCAGGGTGAGGTGTTTGTTCACACTGAGCTGTGGGCTGCTGCGGTTTGAATCAGGTACATGCTTTTTCTCTAAACCTGCCTCCCAAGGAGAATTGCCTCTGCTCCCTTGAGGTGTTCGAGTTTGTCTAATGCCCTGAAACAGGAGGGGTCAGGTCCCTTCCAATTGTGACTGTCCTTATCATTAATAGCCTCCCCTAGAGACAGTGTTGTAAAAGCCTGTAGCATTGAAGAACAAGCCAAGTTTCTGCTGGTGGGTTTTGGAGCCATCCTTGTAGAATACTCCCTGGGCTAGTTTGGTTACTTTCTCTAGGATGGTTCAAAAAAGACAAAAAGTTTTCTCTTTTCCCTTGTGTTCTCCAGCGCCTCACCGGGGGGAGAGCCCAGGGGGCTGCTGCTTCCCCTATGAAAGCAATTGACAACACACACAAAGCATCTGAGCCGAACCCTTCACTAGGCAGCGACTGCGGGTTGCTCTGGGGCCTGAATTCCTTCAGCGCCAACAGCACCATGGAAAGTCCCTGGCAGACCAGAAGGCAAGCTCAGTAAGGAAACCCGTCGTTTCTTATGGGGGAAGGGCTGGTTTTTCTGTTTTAGTAACAGGCTGCTCCAGATTCACTTAACTGCAGCCATCAGTCAAGAGAGCAATTAAGCAATAAAACTCTACTTTCCACTACCAGCTGCGGAGGGGGTGGGGGAGAGTCAGAGCTGATTGCTCAGAGCCAGCCTGGAAGAATTCCAGTGGCATGTGGTTTTGCCCCTGTGCTCCCCATGCAGGAGCAGCCCCCATCTGTGGAGCTGGGGAGGCGATTCAGACTCCTGTGGGCCTGACGGGGATCTGCACAGGGCAGCAGCAGGGTTCTAGTTGCTACGGCAGCTGACACTTCCCCTGGAAGGGAAAGTTTCATTTAGCCACAAGGTTCCATTCTGCTCCCAAGAGACAATCTAGCATTGACTGGTTTTGGCACTGACTGCTCTAGATGATCCCAGCTCCCAGAACACAAGGAAACTATTTAGAACGCAGCTCCTCAGCCTCAGGATTGTGACCCCGATTGCAATTGGGTGTCAGAGCATCACAACTGCTCCAACCTACCCCCATATGGTTGAAGAGAAGGGGGAAATCCCCACTAGATTGAAGAGCCCTGGTATGGAAAATCCAAGAACCCCCCTGAATTGGAAGCAGCCACCACTACCCTGGGGAAAGCAAGTCTCTGCTCCACAGAGGGCAAATCTTTCAGTGGTGAGAATGTCACAGCTGCTGCTCCTCTATTTGGCATCAGAAACCCCCAGGGAAAGCATTGGAACTGTTGATGTTAGAGCAGTTGCAGTCTTAAGTAGCAATTTATTCATCTGGGAAGACCTCCCAAGCAACTCCTTCTGTTCAGACAGAGATCTAGTCTGGTTTAGCCAAAAAGCCCCCCAATGGAGCTGGGGAAGAATACACAGTAACCCCTGAATTCCTCACCTAAATTCTTTGTTGTGCATGATTGGCTCAGCGCTATCTAGCTTGGCAGGACATTGCATTTGGACAATGCAAGGTTGAATTGCCAATCCCAGGGTCTCCCAGGTTGATGGTGACTGGTTTCCTTTGGACAGGGAGTAGTTGCTAGCACAGAGGAAAGCTGAATAGTTTGAACTCTGGAAGTTTCTGCAGAACAATAGAACACTTTGTACAAGCCAGAAAAGTGCTGGTCTGGCTGGCTTGGCTGATGGGGAATTTCTCATTTAGCTAGTGTCAGCTTCGCCTATAGTACACTGAGGGCATAGGGAGAAGTGTAGTCAGCAGGGGGAGAGATAGTTTGTTAATGCTAAGCGTAAGCCTGGCTCAGTTGTGTATGGAGGCAGCAGAACAAGCATGTAGTGGGATGCCCAGGCCAATCTCAGGTTAGAAGTTAGTTAGGGCTTGGCGTCCATTGGCCCCGAGCACACAGAGTTCCAAACTGAAGTGATCTGGAGCCAGGGACACTCGGACAATGCAGCCATAAGGCTTTAATATTCTGCTCGGGCTGTAGTGCAAGGGATGACAGGGAATCCAGCTTCAGTCACCTTAAGATGACCAGTTCTAATCTGACACAGGAGGTAGCATACACAGTACAGTGGACAGGGTGTTGGGCTCCATTCTGCCCAACTCACTGTGGGACCTCAGGCAAATCACTTCTCTGCATTTCCATCATTGTGGGATAATGGTGCTTACTTGCTTTGAGATCTATGGGGGGAAAAGCCAGGAGGAGGCAAGTCTCTGCTGACTCAGTCTCACCATAGTGTCCTGGCCCGGACTGCTCCTAGCAGCAGGTACCGTCCGTTTGTCCGCAATGGACTCAGCCAGGGTTACCCTGCGGGTGACATACATAAACCAGAGACAGGTGACCACGTGTGATTCAGTGAGATGGTGGCGGAAGTGACTCCAACACAGCACGATTTCCAAAATCTGCATTTATTTACATTTCAAGTCAAATCACATGCAAATTCTTTTCTCCTTAACAATAGTGTGATTAGCAAAAAAGATGCATTAGAATTTTAAAATAGCAATTAAATATACAAAAATATAGCTTACAAAAAACAGCGAATGTTTTAAAAAATATTCTGCTGCAGAATTCTTAGTGTACAAACATGTCTATGAACCCAGAGGCATAAACATCTCAGGAGTCACACAGTATTTACAGAGAAGGAGAAAACACCCCCTCCCCCTCCCAAACCCAAACCCTAACCCTTGATGGCCTAATCACAAGAACTATCACTAGTATTTGACTGGTCAGGTACTGATGCTATCAAAATACACAGACTAATTGGTAATGGGAAACTTTACCCACATTCTAAAAGGATTGGAAAGAACAGTCTACTCTGCCATTAGAAAAGCCTGTACAATGTAATACTGAATGACCCCTTTCTTGCACCCCTTCAGTAGGGAGAGTTGTAAATACTGAAGCAAAAAAGAGAAACCCTTAAGAAAGAGCAGGGTTCAGGTAATATCCTGCCCCTTCCATTTACATCCAAAGTCATCTAGATACTGATCAATATATAGTTATCTCCATGACACAGAGCTGGATTCTGATCTCACACTGGTATAAATCCACTGGTGGTCATGGAGTTACCCCAGAGAGGTCAGCCATCCACTGGCAAACAGCTCAATACTGGGGTCACCAAAAACAAGCCAGGGGGAAAGTGAGCCTTCACCAACCATGCAGAGTTTTAGGAAGACACATCCAGGAGGACACAGAGCTATGCCCTGCAGCTCCATTTCCTTATCAAGACAATGAAATCTGATCAAGCTTCAGAATCCACCACTACAAATGCTCTGGACCAATGGGTCAGTGCAACCTGGTTTATGGCAACTAATTAACACTCCAGCCTTTTGCTTTGAAATACACACAAGAGATTTTTCAAATGTTGACTACAAGTTGCTTAATTTTCTCCAATAAAGGCAAATAGTCAACTTTTGAAGGAAACACAAGACATAGGCACATGGTAGAGTCTATACTTCCAAATACCTTCTTTGCCACAAGGTGTGGCTTTTACAGTGAACAGTGTACGTTTTGTACCACAGCACGAGTTGGCACCAAGAACTGGCCATTCACAGAGATCCTGTCCACTCCACTACTGGGAATGGAGATTTGCATCAATAATGCAGTTGGGAGAGAAATAGCAAGCTAGCAACTTGTCCTAGTTCAGCTATAAGAAACCAAGTGATTGCAAGTAGCCTGCTAAAATTAGTGGCCTATTCTCACATGGATATGTACACTTGTACCTCCCATTAACTGGTGGGAGTTATGGGTACATATTAGAGGAGAGAATACTGGTTAGAAAGTCTATATACGAAGGGACCAATCAATCAAGGGAGATACAATTGCATTTGCCATGAGGGCTTCTACTTTCATCCACTGGCTGAAGGGCTCTTAGGGTCCGATCTTGAGAGGTGCTAATCACACATAAATCCCATTGAAGTGAATGGGAGTTGTGGGCAGGTGGCCTGTCAAACAAATATTTTTGACTAACGAGACTGGGAGAGGGAAACTTACCAGACAGGAATGTGGTTCCTGTGAATATTTTAGCCTTATTCCACCCACAAACCCGGGTCACTGTCTCGAAGAGCTGAGTTTGCAGGGATCTGTGCCACCTTTGGGGCTAACCATCCAAATATTCTGGTCACCAGTTAATGTGAAACAAAGCACACACCTGCTCAAGAGCCTGAGTGCTATTCTGCAGAATCTAGTACTGGGAAATGGAGAGAGGACAACACATTCATATGCTCTGAGATGTGGGTATAGCACCCCCTCTCCCTACATTTGTGACAAGTACCGCTGACGTTTAAGACATTAAATGGCTCCCTTGAGGTAGTCAATTGCTCTAGAGATACCAGACAGATACTATACACAAGGTGGTGTTGTGCCGGTTACAGAGACTACAGAGTGGAACTGGCAAACTACCTTAACATCCCTCAGCAAGGTGAACCTGAGTACGTCTGAGATGTCTCTAAAACTGACAGCAATAGGAGAAAGGTGGAGTCTCACTGTAACAGCCCATTAAAAAAATACACGTCACTCCACTGGCTCATTGAGAAGTGGACTGCGTGGATGTGACTGGGAGCTGAATATTCAGGTAAAGGCAAGTGGAATAAACCCGCAGCCACACTGTATGTACTCGTTCAAACAAACACTGAAGGATGTCGCACACCAGGCAACTGCAGAGAATTCCTCTGGCCATTTGAGAGGACATTTCCTGTGGCACCAAATTTAAAGCAGCTTCTGCAAGAGGGTTTTAACTCTCCCCTCCCCCGGGTTTTATATTTGCTGTGCTGACAGTATGATATGTATTTGTATAGTTACCAGCCCCTACAGGATTTGGGGTCCAATCAGAACATGGCTTCAAGTTTGCTTCTAACTTGATATGACACAGAGAACCAGAAAAGTTAAGTTTTGTTTCAGAGAATTTAGTAAAACTAAATAAACTAATTATAGATTGAAACTCTCAAGACTGAAGATCTGTGCCCAGAACAGACAGCGGTCCTGCAAACAGCATCATGCAGTCACCTCCCTGTGCCTTTGTCCCTGCTTTGAAGAGACACCCCTAGGAATGAGAAGGAAGATGTGCCCATGGCCCATTTCTCAGCCTTGCTGCTCTGATTCCCAATAAGGGTACCAAATGAGATGAAGTGTCTGGGAATGGAGAGACCAGATGCTAACAAAGGGAATGAGACTCCCAACTCACAGGTCACTCAACCGCCATCACGTGGCCATGACTTTCAGACACTGGTGACCTAGGCTAGATTCCTACCCAGACATGAAGCTTTTTGCACTACCCTATTACCAAGCGAGCCATCAGAAAAAATCCTTAGTGCTGATCCTGCAAACTGTCCTTGCACAGAACTCCAGTGATTTCTGGAGAAGCTCCGATCACGGAGAACCTGAAAGGATCAGGAGCTGTGTGAGGAAGCCCCATAGAATTCATACTAAATTCTAATCCAGGAATGGAGAGACACAGACTCCAGAGTAGCACCGCACTCCACTCCTCCAGGAGTCATATGCTGTCAGAGACCAGCCTATGAGCCACTTTCATTTACTGTGAAGTGGAGACCAAAAGCCACAACTTTCTTTGTGAGCATCCTCAGTGGCCTAGATGTTCAGGGAAGGAATTCAGAGATTCTCAAGCAGAGGCACCTCGGAAGCAGTGCAGCCAGGCTGGCTGCTTTTCCAGGGCACAAGAATGCAGGGACCACACATATTTATCCTCAATGAGATACAGCACTGTAGCCTGTGGTATTCATCACAGAAATAAAATACAAACGTTATCAGCCCAGCCAGGAGACAGCAGGGAAGACACTAAGCCAGCCCTGTCAATTTATATTCATAGTTCAAATCCAAATCTTTGTTCCATTCAGAATAGAATCCAAGATACCTAATTGCCTAGGTAAGAGTCTCATACACATCACGTTCAGGACACAGATTTTTCTGAATGACTTAAAAAATGGCTGTGGCAAAAAAATAAGAGTACACAGAAAGGATAAATGGTGGTGGGTGGGATCAGGAGGGGGGCACGTATCACAGGACAGACAATATGGATCAGATCCTGCTCCTAGTGAAGCCCCTGGCAAAAATTCCCCATTGACTTCAATGGCAGCAGGAGGTTTTTTGTTCAGTCTGACCTAAATTATTGTGTAGGCACATTAGAAATGCATATATTAGGCTATATCAGACACACAAGTCATTCACCCTCTTTGCTGACATCCATCTATAGGCCAGCATGCCCTGCCTGGCTGGGCCAGAGACAGAAACTCGACAGGCTGAGGCATGGTGGGATTGTCGGGTTCATCCGCAAGAGGTGGTGGTGGTGCGGTACTGTACCGCAACTCTGCAAAGGGAACAAAGGTCAAAGGCACCTAACGTTGCTTTAATTAATACTGCCGACTGCTACAGCTTCGGTGCTGATCGATGAAAGGGAAATAACGGCATCTGGCCCTTTTCTATTCTGGTTAAATGGGGAATTTGAAGTTCATGGTGGACAAAGTGGCTAATGGTAGCTGCTCGCAACCCACCCTTCTTCCCACTGGTCGGTGCAAAGGTCCTCTGTAAAACTGTTCAGTCATTCACAGCTCATGCAAATACCTGCGAGCAGGCAAATAAGCAGAGTGACCTAGCCACAGATGCGTGGCTGGGTTCACATTCATGAACAAATACATGTGCCTTCCCCTCCCATCCCCTGTCACAATACAGTCTGCAAACAACATGCAGGCTGCCATAGTCAAAGTCAGCGCAGAGGGCGCTCAGAGGAAGTGAATCTTCCCCCTCTGATGTCCCCTATCCTGATGCCACCAAGGTTAAGGAGAGTTTTTCCATTGAGATCAATGGGAGCAGGATTTGCCCCTTATAAAGCAATGTTTAGAAGACAAAAGGACTCCTGGTAGTACATGAGATGTAAACTGGATTGGATGTGACAGCAACGGGAACAGATCAGGGGATATCAGGCTCCTGGAACATTGTTAAAGAACCAGAGGATCTGCCTTGAATGGGAGTAGCTGTGAGGCTCTCCTGGGACTGCATTACAGCAGATGCTAAGCACACAGGTGTGTACCTAGGAGGAGAACGGGCTGGCAAGTAAGCAAAGTGCACATTTACATTATTTTAGACAATGGCTAGCTATGTACATTTAAGGAGAATTTCCCTCTGGTCCACCTGCACCTGTACTGTTTATTATTGGTCTAATCAGTTGTGTCAGTACTTTTGACTCACTCAGAAAGTGGAGTTAGAAATCAGAAACCTACCCGGCTTAAATATACTTCAGCCAAACACCAGGAGTACTCCTCAACCCCCAGAGACGCACCCACACAAACAGACCTGTGCCCCACCGCTTAGCCCGATACACATCGATTTCAGCAGAATGACATGGATAGATCTATGGTACCTCTCGCTAATTCCGAGCCGAGAGAAAGAAACAAGATAGTCAAGGTTTATCATTGGCTCTGAACTAAGAGGCAGCAGCTCTGCTGAATTTAGAGGACTTGGGCCTGTCTGCGCCCAGGTTAAGTCAGCCCTTTGAGATTGTGATTGTGCAGACAGGAGAGTGAGGCTGTGTACTGCAACCAAGCTTCACCCACTACACGAGAAGGGAAGTGTGCAAAGCGCTGGGCCTCGGACTTAGACTTTTTAAAGGGGCTTTCCTAGTGCAGAGGAAAATATGGACACATGTATGGCTGCTGTGTGGTTTGCAGTAAGTGCCTGTATCCGACACCGGCTTAATGACAGCACTTGGTAGGAAATCATCCCATCACTTCCCAGAACACTCAGGGGGCAACAGATGTTCTCAAGAGCAGATCCAACCTCACTGCTCCTCTGGGGTCACGTAAGGGTTGATTTTCAGAGATGAAGACTGGGGAGCTGTGGGTGCTCAGCACCTCCGAAACAATCAGGCCATACATGCACATTAGAGTGATCCAGTTCCCTTACTGGACAGATCCAGCCCAATACCAGCAAACCTTCCCTGGAACTACGTCAGCCCAGAGCGCTGATGCGCTTGCACTGTCTTAGAGGCTGTTGGCAGACTGGTCTAGTGCTGTCCATGCTAATAGGACATTGTCAAAATGTAAACTTCGGAGTAATCCCACAACTTCGGGAAAATCTCCGCAAAAGAACAATGTAAAACCCTTGCTCATTTCTCCAGCCACTAGCAATTCAGCGTGAAGTAACCGCTGGCTGGGAGACAGTTTTTAAAGGGGGTGTGAAGGTTGGTTTTGTTTTTTTAAGATGGGAAGATGTCCACTGGCTGCATAGGATCTGCCATTCAAGGTACCCGGGGCCAGTGTCTTGAAAGACTTTGCTTTGTGAGTTCTCTTATTATACTTGTAACATTATCCCTCCTGCTCAGCACACCATATAGTCAACTAGCCAGAAACAGGTACCGGGCCTACACATGTAATATCGGCGACATGGTCCATCATAAAGTGCTCTCAAAAACCCAAACACTAGGCTTGTTGTTGCTGTTTGTCTTCTTGTTGCGCTGGTGGCATATTGCTTTGGTTGTTCTGAAGTCCAAGCATCTGGCCCCGTCCCCTAAAGTGCATTGTGAGAGCTCTTCATGAGACAAAGGGAATCCTGGTAGACGCACCAAGGTTGTAAGCAACAGATTCAGAGATCTGCGATTCTCTGCATAAGCCCACTGTTTTCATCCTTGCGATAGTTTTTGTGATGGAAGTGTCCTTTGCTTGGGAGAAGCTATACAATGTTCTCTGCCCCAGGCAGGGGTCCCTGGGGAGGCCCATGGTCCTGCTTATTATGGAGTTGTGCCAGCTGTAGGACAGGCATGTTGCAGAGCGGACACACTTTTCGCACCTCCAACCACTTAATGAGGCACCTGGGAACGAAGAAAAGAGAGGACAGAGTTAATTCACACCGAACCCGATTACCACCACTGAACACTTTGTACATTTCTATGGCCCCCTCATCTGAGTGCCTCCTCTCACTTGCCAAACATTGATTCTCTCAGCCTTTTGCAGGTAGAAATCATTATCTCCATGTTAAAGCTGTGGAAACAGAGCGAAGTTAAATGACCTACCCAAGTTCAAGTAGAGAGTCAGTTGCAAAGGTGGAATCAAGCCCCAGACTCCAAGCTTCCACACTCACCTGCCATTTTCATCCTATTAGGCACATTTCTACCTCCAGAGTTTTAGTTCATTTTGAAGTCCCTCTTTTCATTCACACATAGAAAGTCAATTTTATACAGTGAACAGGCATTTTTATAATAGCAGGAAAATTGCTATGCCAGCTCTATGCTGGAATTTAGAGATAATCTCACCCAAAGAATTTTAAAAGTCTGCACCCCCATCTTATGGGAATAAAAAAACTGCACTTAAATGTGCCTGATTCTGCTGAACTGGGGTGACTGTTAGAACGCCAATATGAACTTCTGTGGTGACTCTCACTTCTGCGATGCCATCCAAGCAAACCCACATCCGGACAAAAGCCCCCAGACGGTCAGATCTGGCATCCTCAACTCAAGCTCTTGCCTTCTGCCAACCCCCAACACAGCTCTGAGCTCTTCAGTGGGTGCTTTGCACACAGCAGGCTCGCAGAATTAGGCCCAGAGTGTTGCTGTGTTAGCACAACTCTACTGGTAGCAATCCCACCTCAGAGCAAAATATCTGGCACATTTGAACCCTGTCCCAGGACTTGGGCTCATACCAAAACTGCAGCATGGGAAGTACGACATGCCGGATGCCAGTTATGCCCATCTCTGGCAGGTCGACAGGTGGAAGGTAAAGAACCAATGGCATTTTCCAAAGGGAGGAGGGGATAACTCCAGTTTCTTCACCAGTGTTCCCTCTCCCAGGGAAACAGGCTCCAGCACCCAAAGGCTGCATTTGAGCTATGCTAGGTCCCAAAGCTCTGCTCCTGCAGGGTGCAAAGCAACCTCAGCTCCCACTGAAGCACAGGAGGTGCTCAGCACTTTGCAGGATTCAGTCCCAAACTACCAGTGTCTGGCTTTTTTCCTTGCCTTGTGCACGAGAGAGATTGACTATTCCGGATCTAGCTCCAGAAGCTCACGCAGCTCTTCCCAACAGAGCGGGCTGCATCGCTGTCCAGAATGTGAGAGACACCAGGATCTGAAGGCATGAACAGGTGCAATGCAGAACAACACAGACATGCACAGAGAGTACACAGAAGCCATCACAGCTAGAATGATTCCTGGATCTGCAGGTTTTTGAGGGAGTCAAGTCACAAAACCTAGGTCCATGTCCAGATCTGGGTCACTGAAAAACCACCTTTGCATGAGTGGGAAAGCAGTTTTCCACTGGCTGCTTAGGTTACATGCTTTGGGGGAGGGGGAAGTTATGCGTTCATACCCTGGGAACACACAGCACTGATTTAGAGCAAATCTGTAAGGTACGCAGTATAGCTGCCCTGTCGGCAGGAGAGAGCTCCAAAATAAAACCACCTCCACCAAGGGGCGTTAGCTTTGTTGGTGTGAGAGCGTCTCCTGCCGACCAAGCGCTGTCCACATCGGCGCTTTTCCTTGGTAAAAAAAACTTTTGTTGGTCAGGGGTGTGGTTTTTTTTCCACACTCCTGACCAACAAAAGTTTTACCAATGAAAGTCCAGTGTAGACATAGTCTAACAGTTCCCTTATATAGCCAACAATTAGAGTCACCTGGTAGACAGCAAGCAGGGGGTGGGGAATGCGTCAGCTTTTAGTGTGTGTTAGCGCAACTAAAATCCTGTTGCAGGGTGTGAAGTTCACAACTAAACTGGAAAGTTCCAGCTCAATAGCACTAGAGTGCCTGCTGGCCTCTCTCCAGCCAGGGCAGAGGGAGAGGTGACTGCAGTGGGATTTGGAGGCCAGCCATGGCCCCTCCCTCTCCCACATCATATGCTATACAAGAATGATACATAGCCTACAAATTAACAGAGCAACAGCATTCCAGGACAAGTATTTACTTCATTTCTAGCCTTACTGCTATGACCTCAGTGCAGGTCTTCACCCATTACCACCCCGATCACTGTAAGCTTCCTCCTCCCCGGCTTCCCTGCATTCCACTCTCTCCACTCCAGCCTGTCAGAAAGGTTACTGGCCAGATTCTCTTCCTTTCAGGCCATTCTGATGACATCTCCCCTGCCACTCAAGTCCCTTCACCGCCTTCCCTCTCTCTTTACACATCCAGTTCCAGCTATTAATTCATCAGCCTCTGCATGCCTCTATTCTCACCTCCATCTCCTTGCGACTCCTCACCCGAGCTTACCTTGAATGCCGGTTTCCATCCACCCACTCCACACGTCATGCTCCCCATACGCTTTGAGAAGCCTTGTATACCCATTGCCAAATACCCCTGCTCCCCTCCAAACTCTCCTGTCCCAACCAGGCAAGCCAGTCCTGCTTTGTTCTGACCATTGTACATTGCACTGAGCTGTGCTTTTAGAATGAAGGCCCACCCTGGGCAGGTTTAACGGTGCAACATGCAGCACACAGCCACGTACACACCCCCTAGAACCCTCGACTGCCAAACACAAATGAATTTGTGACAAGACAAGTCTCTCCATTAAAGGAGAGGCTCGTGTGCAGACAACTTTTCCCACCAACTTTCAAGGCAACTGTGACTAGATTTCCAAAGCTTCAGTAAACATGGCTCAACTTAATACAGTCAATGAGGCCTTATTAAAGAGGAGTAGCATTTGTTAATCCTTTAGAACACAGCACAGGCAGATGTATACAATATAAGCCTTTGTAATTCAAAGGCCATCAATTACGTAGTGCTGCCAGTGTTTCCAAGAGACTTGCAAGGCTTTTGTAAACACAACTTTGGTCTTTTGGTAGCTCAGCACTTACTTTCTGTGGAAGGCATGTTTACATGGACAGATTCCCAACTCGTCTTTGGGCTTGAATTCCTCCAAACAAACGGCACAGATCTGAAAGGTAAGAAAGCAGAGACAATGAATTAGTTGATGGAAAACTTTCTGAATACATACTTTGTAGGTAAGGTTAAGTCAATGGAGAGGGAACACTGGTGAAGAAACTGGAGTTATCCCCTCCTCCCTTTGGAAAATGCCATTGGTTCTTTACCTGAGGAACCTCTTCACCAAACTGCTCTCTTGACTAACATGAGAGTTTTAAAGAACTCTGTTTCATCAGGGATGCAGGTTTGTCAAATGGTCTCACTATGACTCTGCCTTGAGACAGAACACACTTCAGTGAAAATGGGTTATATTATTCACTTGTGAGCCTAACAGAAATATTGTAGGGGAGAAACATCCAGAGGACAGAGTTACAGGCCTGGTTTACACAACAGTTAGGTCAACATACGCTTCCTTGCAGCAACATACCTTTGGAAGCATCTTCATTTAAATTTGACTCCCACTGACATAAGTGCCTCCTCTCTATGCTGATTTCGTAACACCACCTCCCCCTGAGTGGCGTAGAGTCATGCTACATGTAATTCGGACAATGCAATGCCAGTATAGACACTGCGTAGCTTATGTTGACTGTTAAGAGCCTTCAGGAGCCATCCCACCATGTCCCACATTGACAATACAATTGATCCAAGTGTTCCTGGGGAGGACGTGCACCACCCACACAAGGAGCCCCGGGTGTGCACACACAAGCGATTTAATAACCGGAGTGGGTGTATGCCGACATAAATTAGGTTGACATAATTTTGTTGTGTAGACATGGCTATGGTAAACCTGCAGTCTTGACGTTGGACACAACTCTGACATCACTGCCTTTCTGCAGGTCTAAGCTTCCTCTCAGTGTTTTTCCTGTAGCACAGGCAAACCCAGAGAGAGTTCAAGAACTGCAAGTGCTCTGTGCCGTGCAGAGCCCGTTCTGTGAGGCTTATGCTGAGTAACCATGCACAGACCAATCGGAGTTTGGAACAGTCACATGTATCAGGGTTGGGAGAGTTTAAGTGATAAGTAACCAAGGGCCTCAATTTGTTAATCTGACATGTTAATCCAAATCAGAGAGTTTAACATTCTCTGCATTTAATATAAATGACTGGGCTCTAATCACCCCAACAGAACTTATCACCTTTTATCGCTGAGGATGGTCAGTTGATACAGACTACCCGAGAGCCCTCTCCCCACCTTGTGACATGCTCTTGGTTTAAAAAAAGTTTTCTTAGGGTATGGCTACACTGGCGATTTGCAGCGCTGGAAAGCCTCCACCAGCGCTGCAATTAGTAAGTGGCCACACCTGCAGGGCACTTCCAGCGCTGCAACTCCCTGGCTGCAGCGCTGGCCGTACACCTCACTCAGCATGGGGAATAAGGATTCCAGCGCTGGTGCTGCAGCGCTGGTCACCAAGTGTGGCCACACACCAGCGCTGTGATTGGCCTCCAGGGAATAAGGTGTATCCCAGAATGCTTTTATAAATTACTCTCTTTGTTTTGTTATGCAGCCTCTCTTTGTTTTGTTGTGAACGAGCTCCGATCGGAGCTCCGAACAAACAGAGCTCCTGTTTGCTGTGATCATCTGTACCTGGCTGTAAACAATCAAATGAGAGGCAGGCAGGGAGAGTGAATGAAACAGAACGGAGGAGCTCCGTTGAACTGCTTATCTAAAAAAACAAACACTGATCACAGCAAACAGGAGCTATCTGTACCTGGCTGTGAACGATCAAATGAGAGGCAGGGGAAACAGCGTTGGATGCAGGGTTCGCAAACATTTTGTGATTTTTCCAATCTCTCTCTTCCCCACTCCCTGTCACAGTACACCGCGGGGAGTCCGTGTTGGAGGCAGGCTGTTTGCAATTAAGAGTTAAGACTAAGGGGTCAGAAACATGTTCTGATTTTTCAAGGCAGGAAGCTAAACACACAGTGTTGGCTCCAAAAATCCCCTCTCTCTTTCCCCCCGCTCCCTGTCACACTAGACCCCACTCCACCCCCCTCTTTTGAAAAGCACGTTGTGGCCACTTGAATGCTGGGATAGCTGCCCATAATGCATCACTCCCAACAGCGCTGCAAATACTGCAAATGTGGCCACACACCAACGCTGGTAGCTGTGAGTGTGGCCACACACCAGCGCTGGCCCTGCACAGCTGGATGACCAGCGCTGCAAACTACCAGCGCTGCAAACCGTAAGTGTAGCCATACCCTTAGCGTGTAAAACTCACTCCCACACAACTGCCATTAGCTCTTCACTGAGACTCTTGGCTTAATTGTCAATAGCAGCCACACCTCTCTGGCATTAGGCTCCTAGATCCAGCCAACTTTCCACTGTTGACCACTGGGATATTTCAAGAGAGCTAATCAGTAAGCATAGTAGAATATGCCCTTGCAGAAAGGCACCAAGGATACTCAGTGATCTATGGAAATGATGCCAGCGAAGCAGAAGCACTCAGGCGATTGTTAACGCTCCATTTGACTTTCAAAAGTGAACAACTAAAGATTATGCACACAAGAAACAGAGACTTCTTTCCTAATCAGTATGGCAACCCTGTAAATGACATGTTGTCCAGCAGTAATATCCTATTTATAAAATCCACCATGTCCTTCACTTTGGCTATACCACTACAGGGGTGCTGAGAGCCACTGAACCAAACTGTAAACCCTGTATATAATGGAAACCATTTCAAGCCAGGGGGTGCTGCAGGTGGGGAGATATCTGTAGCTGAATTTACAGGTCAAATCGCCTGCTTCATATCTGACCTAGCCAGGTCTTGTGCTGTACAAGATACCTAGAGAACCCTTCCAAATCACCTTAATCCTGGTCCATAAGGACTCCTGCTATTCCAGCTCTTCAGCCTCTCTTATTTCAAGACTACTGCGTGGGCACTTTTCATGGTGTGGATAGCTCTTTTTTAAGAATCAAGTTCCCATCTGCACTATGGAAACTACCCTTTTTTGGGGGTGGGTGGGAGAGGCTTAATATAATACAGGATTTAGTCACATAGTATGGACCCGGGTTTCAACAGTCGACCCAGACCATGCTACAACCTTGGACTGTATTGCGGCCTGGTTTGGGAGGAGGTGAAAATACAACTCAGTCTGAATTACAGTAGAATCTCAGAGCTACAAACACCTAGGGCATGGTGGTTGTTCCGAAATGTTTGTAACTCTGAACAAAACGTTATGGTGGTTCTTTCAAAAGTTTACAACTGAACATTGACTTAATACAGCTTTGAAACTTTACTATGCAGAAGAAAAATGCTGCTCTCTCTTTATTATTTTAGTAGTTTACGTTTAACACCGTACGGTGCTATATTTGCATTTTTTTGGTCTCTGCTGCTGCCTGATTATGTACTTCCGGTTCCAAATGAGGTGTGTCTTTGACTGGTCAGTTCTTAACTCTGAGGTTCTACTGTACAGTGTAAGTCCTGGGATTGTCACACTGTAATTGGGTTTCTCAACATGAAAACTCCTACAGTGCAGATAGGTCCCAAGTTGGACTTCCCCCAACCTCACTTCCATTAAATCACCAGCAGGGAAAAGATTAGGGCTTTCACCACCCTGCTCCTCAGTAACTACCCTCCTTTTAGATCCACTTTGACTCCTTTCCACTATGGGAAAGCCCAGTCCGATTTCCTTTTTAACATTTATTCTGTGTGTTGCTCTTCCTCAGCAGGGCTAGACAGGGAGACTGCCACCATGGCTGATGTCAAACACCCATACTTTGCCTATGAGAGGGTTATTCCCTTCTACACTGGGTTGAGCTAGTTAGAAACCAGATATAAAACCAGTTCAGGCCAGCTCAGTTTTAAAACAGGGGTTGGCTGGCTGGCTGGCTAGTGGTAAGCCCAAGTTTAGAAACAGCATTTTAGGCTAGATCTTCACCGTATGAAAAACTAGGAATGAGGTCCTGGCTAGGAGAGTTTCTAAGTTCGGTATAGATGCAGTCTGACCCTGTCCACCCAAGATGGCTGAACCGTCACGCTAATCCAGTTCAGCAAACACAGCAGGGGCCCAGTGTGGGTGGGGTCCTTCTACGTTACTTGCTTTCTGCGAGGTCAACGCAGTAGTGTCTTGTAAAAGATAAAATAGAGACTACAAACTTAAGAGGCACATGGTCTAGTGGCATAAACCTGGGAGCCAGTAACTCCTAAACTCTAATCCTGACTCAACCACCTCTGTCCCCTTGGGCAACTCACTTAACCTCTCTGCCCGAGTTTCCCTATCTGCAGAACAGGGATAATACTCATCTCCCTCACAGACTGTTATTAAGGTTAGTGAAAATCTGTACAGGGCTTTGCATACGTGAAGTATTACAGAAGTAGTATCTATAATGATCACCTCCTGCCTTTCCAAGCCCTGAAGCTTATGCAGAAAATGTGAAGGCACAGAACGTTAAATATCCTGAAATACAAGTAAAACTAGAGTTGATTGAAGCAGGTTAAAGGTGGCTAGAAAGAAAGAAAGAAAGAATTGGAGATATACCAATCTCCTAGAACTGGAAGGGACCGTGAAAGGTCATCAAGTCCAGCCCTGCCTTCACTAGCAGGACCAATTTTTGCCCCAGATCCCTAAGTGGCCCCCTCAAGAGCATTGGCCGGGTAAACCCAGGGTTGTGAGTTCAATCTTTGAGTGGGTCACTTAGGGATCTGGTGCAAAATCAGTACCTGGTCCTGCTCGTGAAGGCAGGGGGCTGGACATGATGACTTTTCAGGGTCCCTTCCAGTTCTATGAGATGGGTATATCTCCCCTCTCATTCTTCTCTTCTGCAGACTAAACAATCCCAGTTCCCTCAGCCTCTCCTCATGTGCCCCAGCCCCCTAATCATTTTTGTTGCCCTCTGCTGGACTCTTTCCAATTTTTCCACATCCTTCTTGTAGTATGGGACCCAAAATTGGACACAGTACTCCAGATAAGGGCTCATCAATGTCGAACAGAGGGGAATGATCACGTCCCTCGATCTGCTGGCAATGCTCCTACTTATACAGCCCAAAATGCCGTTAGCCTTCTTGGCAAGAAGGGCACACTGGGGCACACTGTCAGCTCAGGAAGGCAGCAGGATGATAAGGGTTGGGAGAAGTGGTGCTAACTGGTGCATGCTCCACCGCAATCCCGGAAGTTAAACATTGGAGTAAGTTGCCTAGGGAGGTTGTGGAATCTCCATCACTGGAGATTTTTGAGAGCAGGTTAGACAAACAGCTGTCAGGGATGATCTAGATATACTTAGTCCTGCCCTGCGTGCAAGGGACTGGATCAGATGACCTCTCGAGGTCCCTTCCAGCCCTATGATTCTAAGAACTCAGTATTCTTGTTAAAATAATCAGCAGCGAAAGAGTCAGCAATGGCATCATTCTGAACATACCAAAGTAGACATCTTGCTGCTGGGAATGAGTGCCCTTCCTACCTCTTAAGGTATCGTTTATCTATCTGCAGACTCAAGGCAGCAGCACTGTTATGGCTCATACTGCGAAGGGGATCTCTGCAATCATAATGGACAAACGCTTAAGCAGCTGGGTGTTTTTAAATTGGAATGAAGTGCCACAGGATTTACTCAGCCCAACTCAGGGAGCAACCAGAAATGTACTCATCTGACCCATTACCAAGTCTGAGCCAGAAATCACCTTTATACTGTTATATTTGAGGGACCCACATTTGACTCTCTTTTATCTACTGTTTTCTATCATCTTACATACATTATTTCTGTTCCCAAATGCTTCTCCGCCCCCTACCTCCGACCTCACCCCAAACCAACATCCTACTCAAACTTCAGTGTGGGAGCCTTCCTAATCCAGCAACAGCGAATCAGCTTCCACACGCAGGAAGCAAATGATGTGGTACAGAAGTATTTCAGAGTCAGGCTTCCAGTTGTTTCATTAACAAATTGGACTTCTAAAAAATTCTAGGAAACACCATGACAATGGCATCTGTTTACATGTAGGCTAGTTCGGGGACTGTGGATGTGCGTTACATAACATACATATTGTGCTCCCAGTGCCCCATGACTGCTGCAGTCCCTCCCTGGCTGACCAACACTGGATGCTGCCTCAGGCCACGGGCTCTGTCTGTCCATTGCAGTTACCCAGCCTTCCATTATTTCTGCTTTGTTCTGGGCTCTTCTGCTGCCTCTATCCCTATTAATTCAGGGCAACAACTGGAGCCCGCAAAAGCAGAGAGGTTGTGTGCTGGGGGGCTGTCCTTTCAGACAGCTTCTGCACAGAGAGTCACACAAACATTTTGGCTCGAGCGTTGAGTGCTACGCCATGGCTGCGTTAGGGAGATGCACTTTGGCCACCCAGAAGCTAAATGGAAACAAATGTGTTTAAGTTTAAGTGGGGACAAGGGCTGACAGTGTAGTCATTAGTCTGTTCTGGTCACCTTCCTGTAACACTGAAACCACATTAAAAATCCAAACTGGGTTACTAAGTAACAATGATGTGGCAACAGCACCTCACTACTGTAAACAACCTTTCTGTTCCTAGACAACCTGGTATTCATCTCCTTTCCCACTTACAAGTCTACAGTTAAACACTGACTATGCTGCAATCAGAGAGGTTGGGTGTACAGTCCCCCTGGTGCTGGGGCCTTCACTAAATCCAGAATGTTCCCCCTCCCCATTAATAAGATTTCCACCACTCCTCTCTGCCACCACTCATTTCTCTCAGCCATTTCTATCCTCCTCCTTGCTGGCTTCCATCTCACCTCTTGCCTTGCTTTGTTCTTTCCAAAAAATGGCCAACAAGCCATTCAGTTATAGATGCCAACCCCCCAGTCATGCCATAACTTCATGGCATCAAGTTTTGTGGACACGCCTTCAGGACAAATTGACTTAGACACAAACTCTGTCCCTCCCTCCTCCAATTAAAATATTAGCATAAAAACACATTTTTTTTTGTCCTGGGGACTTAAGTTTGGACACTGAGTTCTGCACTGGTGCTTAAATAATCATTTTGGGGCACATGATTGGTATTCTGGAATGTAAGTACCAACCAGATGTAAACCATTGTTGTTTGCTGTGTTGGTCCCAGGATATTACACTGGTGAAAGAGACACGCTTTCAAG
The DNA here is from genome assembly GCF_020497125.1 of Mauremys mutica. Classification (NCBI taxonomy): domain Eukaryota; kingdom Metazoa; phylum Chordata; order Testudines; family Geoemydidae; genus Mauremys; species Mauremys mutica. The sequence goes on along the minus strand of NC_059076.1, from coordinate 135,181,978 downwards.
CTTCCACAGAGGTGTAAAAGATATTACCTCACCCACTTTGTCTCTCTAATCTGATATAAACGCAGAAATGAGCACCCGTAACAACACTGATCCAGAACAATCAATTGTTCTATTTGCTCCTGATCTATTTACACTATAAACTGTAACACGGCGGATTTTTATTTTTGTTTTGTTCCCTCTTATCTGTAGATTTTTGGTTATTCTTTATTTACTCTGCCCATCTCCCTCAACCACATGTGACTAGAAGCAGGAGTGCGTGAAATCTACACGAGTTGTATAATCATTCCAGAAAAGGAACATGATAAACAGCTGACTCCTGAACCGGAGAAAGAGGCCTTGGGCTGTAGGTGTAATAGCTCATTGCAGCCCAAACGTACTTGCTTACCTCATGCAGATTAAGCTCTTTTACTTTTTCCTTTAGAATAACCTGCAAGACAGAGACACAGCATTAGGACCAGGATGTCTACCATTTCTGATCGCTGTACTTCATTATATCAATTGGGTCTTCAGAGATTTCCTTTCAAAGAAATAAAGCTGATGTAAATAATTTCCTTTGTATTTAATCGTTAACAGAAGTAATTTAAAGGGACAAAGTTTCTGTGCTCTATTTCCTCCCCTTTAGCTATATGGATTGAACGTCCCTAACAACCAGGTGAGGAGAGAAGGTCCCTGAGCCTGAACATCAAGAAAGCAATTTTAGCTCTGCAATAGGAGCCCAAGTCAGCTGACCCAGGCCAGCTGTGCCTCTGCTGTGGGTCTTTTATTCCACTACGCTAAGTTTCTCCTGTGCGAGATAGAGATAGATAGTTCATCAACATAGATATTTTTGAATATTGATATACATCTGTAGGCAAATTATAGCTAATGTCTTTAGAAGTACAAAAAAAAAAAAAAAACCAAACAAACTCGACAGCCTAAATAAACCAGACATGAATAGTAAACTAGTAAAAACAGTTTTCAAAATGCTTGCCAAGAACACATGAGAGAGGGAAGGCAGCTATTGTGCAGATTACAGCTGCTAATCCAAAGAAGGGGATGAGATCCAGAGAACCACCTTCTGAAATCAAATAGGCCATGTTCCCATATTGTTTGATGAACTTCATTATTCAGATATTTCCTCCTCTTACCAATTCATCCTTTCCCCCCTTGTTTTTGTTCACAGTTCTGTGTCCCATTTGGCTAACTAGCAGGTAGTGGGATTGTAATCAAAGAAAGAATTGTACATTTGTAATGTTATTAAATGTCAGAATGCTTGCTCAGACTACAGAACTGAAAAGTAGATGACCAAAACACTAAAGAAAGCTGAGACACAAGTAGGTGAGGGAATATCTTTTGTTGGTGGAAGAGATTGGGTCTGGAAAAGGTAACCAGAGTGTCCTGACTAAAGAGAGGCTGGGACAGATTGTCATGCATAAGGGGCTAACACATGCTGCAAAAACACACTTAAAATGAAACGGGCAACACACACCTCTGCAGTCATACGTCAAAGGAGGGATATTAGGTTACAAATTATTGTACTGAGCCATACAACCAGTGTCTCTGAGATGTTTTTCAGTGTCTAGCACGATTATGAATTTAAGTTCCCAGGCTTGTCTTTTGAAAGACGTTCAGGTTTTCTTTGAGGACCAGGACTGAGAGGTTAGATATGGAATGACTGCCTTGTCAAGAGTGTTTGCCCATCGGTGATGAGGAGTTTTTGTCTTGTATTATTTTTCTGTGTGAGTTCATTCAAGATCATAGCAATTGTCTGGTCTCACCCACACAGTTGCTGTTGATGCATTTGATGAACGGGACAAGGTACTGCACAGGTTATGATAGGCATGTGTAGGACCCATGGATCTTGAAAAGGAGTGTTGTGGGGATACTGAGCATCGTAACAGCACAGATGTGTCTGCAGGTTTTTGATCCGTTGCTCCGGCAGGGTCTGGTGCCACTCTGAGTTGGTGTGTCCTGGGGTGTGGGGAGCTTGCTCCTGATGATGAGCTTGGCAAGACTGTGGGGTTGTTTGAAGGACAGAAGAGGAGGTTCAGGAAAGATTTCTTTCAGAATGTGGTTGCCATCAAAGTATAGGTTGTAACTGTTTGATGATATCCCACAAGGGTTCCACGGTGGGGTAGTAGGTGACAACTAGGGGTGTGTGGGCAGTGTCTCTCCTTCCTCTCATTCTACTGGAGCAGTTTCTCTTGTGGTATTTGGGTGGCCTGTTCTGCGATGCAATTTACTTCTCAGTCCTTGTTTGGTTAAGGTGTGTATCCTGGACTTTCTCCTTGGAGCAGATTCTGTGGTATCTGAGTGCCTGTCTGCGGAGAAGAGATTTTCTGGTGTGTCTGAGCTGGTTACTGGCTCTGTGGAGGTAAGTGTGGTGATCTCTGGGTTTCTTGTCAATACCTGAAGCTGGAAGAGGAGGCTGGTGTGGAAGTGTTCTAGAGAGTTTGGTAACAGATGGTGGAAATCGATGAGGGAGTTTAGGTCATCTGTCCAAAGGATGAAAATATCATTGATGTATCTTGGGGCAGATCTACACTACAAGCTTGCATCAGCACAGCTGCACCGCTGTAGTGCTTCTGGTAAAGACACTCTAAGCTGATGGAAGAGAGCTCTCCTGCCGATCAAGTGCCGTCTGCTTGGGGGATTACAGTCGGTATAAATATGTCGCTCAGGGGTGTGGCTTTTTCATACCCCTGAGTGATGTAGTTATATTGAAGTAAGTGTGTATTGTAGATTTGGCCTCAGGTATATCATTGCTGAGTGTTAATTTTTCCAGAAATTCTTCCTCGAGGTGGCCCTCCTAACCTTCCTTTGTCCCATGACTGCAGAGGTGTTAAATTACCCACTTCATTTTAAGTGGTTTCTTGCTATGTGCTTAACAATCTGTCCCACCTCACAGTTAGCTGCAACTTTTTCCAGACCTGAACAAGAGCTCTGTGAAACTTCTCTTCCACCAACAGAAATTGGTCCAACAAAAGATATTACCTCACCCACTTTGTGTGGGTCACATCCTGGGATCAACAAGGCTACAACACTAAAGAAAGGTGGGTATTTAAATGTATCCTGCCACTAATATATTAGCTGTGTTTATTTTGAAGCAGACACTGATGTGTGTCTATGGGAGTGAGTGGAAGAAGTTGTTTGATCTGCCAAGAATACTTGGAAACTTTCCCTACAGAGACATCCCACTATTCCAAATTCAGTACACTGCTTTAATGCCCCCAGGGTTCATGTAATCTAACCCAGCAAAATACAGTTCATGGGAACTGAATTTTGATCCACTGGGACAGCATTTTTCTTTTATTGCTGTAGGAGAAGTATATTACTACTTACTGTAAACATGGCCGGAACGGTTTCAGAGTAGCAGCCGTGTTAGTCTGTATCCGCAAAAAGAACAGGAGTCCTGTTCTTTTATGGCAAGAACAGTGAGTCATGTTGCTGGGCCACATCTATTGCCATTGAAGGGAATGGGAAAGGTCCCATTTGACTTGAAACAGGACAGGAACAGATCCCATTACCAGGGCAAGTACACTCAGGTTTTCCTCCCCACTCCAGACAGTGCAAGCTCTAGGCACAGAAAGTCAGCGCCTCAATTGGCAACTCCTCCCTTCACCTGGGAAAACCCAGTCACATACAGGATTAATTGATGACATTAACTGCCATCTGTGAAAGCTTTGGATGTTTTGTGAAGGAACTGAATTCTCCTTGTGTGAAGGAGGCTTAAAAAATCTTGTATTTTCCCCTTTGGTTATCCAGCCTCAGACTGTTTGACCCAGAGCTCATTACTGGGTTTGAGCTGAGATATGCCAGTCAATTCCCTGCCATGTGGCTGCTACACTTATAAATACATTTTTGAAAGTTGGATTATTATAAATCACTGATTTTATTTTTTCTTCTTAGGGCTCCATTCTTTCTCCATCACTTTGAGAAAGCGCCTGGTATATATGGAGTAACATTAAGAATACAAATCCTAGATTGTTGTAGGGAACAACTGGCAACATGCACTGATATAAAGTAAGGCCCTGATTCTGCAAAACACATGTATGCCGGTAACTTTAAACATGTGGATATTCCCACTGACTTCAATGGAACTACTCACATGAGTAAAGTTAAGCACATATGTAAGTACTTGCAGAGGTAGGCCTAAAATGGGAAGACATCAAACTCTGGAACAGCTCAGTGGTAACCTAAAATGGTGACAATCACAAGAAATTAACGGTTTTTGCTCAGATTGATCTGTAAAATGACAGGGAGAAAAAAGTAGTTTACTATTTAACATCTCACCTGTTTGTAGGCATAAAGCTCTTTGTGTGCCTGATGTCTGAGCCTAGAAATCAAGAAAGGAAAATATGAACAAAATAGGCCAAAATATCAGGATTAGCACGAAACCCAGATAAAAGAAAAAAACTTGCATTTTCCCCTCATATTTAATAACTTTTTTAGTTTTGAAAAATATAGGACACATAATGATGCAGTCTCCAGTTCCCAGTGAGTTACTTTAAGAGCTTGTATCTCTCTCTATTCAACTGATGATAACCTTGTACAATTTGTCTTTTTTGAACTATATAATTTGCTGCAAAAACATTATCTGAGTTGTTAAATGCTGCGTACCAAATTCTTAACCCGTAGAAGTTATTGACAGGATGAACAGCTCACATACACGTCCATTTCCCCCCTCAATCACTTCTCCCACTAAGATTCATACGCTGGGTTGAATGGACACTGCATCTTTTTCTGGTGATGGGGAAGTGTAGCATACTCAGGGCTCAACGCCTGGTGAATGTAGTGGAGAAAGGCACCTCTGTTTGTACTTTAAATGTGGGGAGTGGACAGAACAAAAAGAAAATTGGCCCTTTTAAATGTTTACCATTCGAGCCCTAGTCATTGTACCAAGTCGTTAAATTAATCTCAAAATGCCAATTGTTTGCTATGCTTTCGACAGGTAGTATTGTGTGAAAGTAGTTTTCTGATATCCAACGTCTTATAGAGAAACATTCAAGGTACGTCATTCAACTGATTAAAAAGCAAAAGATAAATTTCCTTTTTAAGAGGAAATAAATAGGAGAATGATTTAGACCTGGTGTGAGATTTTGTAGCTTTCAGTTGCAGTTAAGGGACATGAGGCAATTTAATAGCCAAAGAGAAATCATGGCTAAAAATTACAGGAAATTGAAGCTTTAAACCTGGGAATTTATTTTCATGTACTTAATTGAGCAGAAGACCAAATGATTGTGGTTTCCTAACAACTGAGCAACTTGTGTTATATTTAGCTGTGGAGTCATAATCATATGAGCTTATTATAGACCATGACTCCAATCTCACTTATGCTGGTGTATATGAGTAGTTACTCACTCCTCTGGAATTCACGGAGTTACACTGGAGTAAAATCAATTTCAAGTGAGATCAGAATCAGGCCCATAATAAAGATTCTATGCATAGAGGCATAAGTGTAGGCTATCTTGAGTAGTTCTTAAGGCTTTCAAATTGCTAGCCAAGTACAACTTTTGTTTTCTGTATAGTTTCATTTTCTGGCAGGAATCAAGAGGTGGAGACTGAGTGGATGAACCCACATTAAAAAGCTCCTGAATAGCAAGGAACTCCAAATGTGGACAATGGGAAGAGATGAAGTATTTATTTATGAAAATGAACAAACGGTTAAGTCATAGATGGAAGGGTCCCACCCCAATTGCTAGGGACAAAAATGAGTGAAACAAAAAATGCATCAAAAACATCAGAGCCTTAATTTAGAAGCAGAAAATGCTTAGTGCGCTAACGTGGTTACAAAAAGTTGCACTCCATGTACCTATATGTATTTAATGTTAATCTCATTTCACAAGCTATAATCTGTTTTCGGAAAGCTCTTATGTCAGGCTTAGCCTAAAACACCTAAGCTGGGGCATGGGGGTGAGAGAAAAAAGCAGTACATTTCCTAGTCTGTTAGTATTACAGTTGTGCTGGTATGGCTGATACTCTGCCATGGTTTACAAACACGTACATTAAAAGACAGAACTGGGTATTAACAGCTGCTCTAGGCTGAATTGCATTGATGATTTTTAATTTAAAATTTATTAAAAATATCTTTGCCAGCCTTAAGAACAGCAGCATTTATATAGCTCATTTGAAAATAAAAAACCCTTTACAAATGTCAACTGTGCTTATAAAATCAAAAATAGCATCTCGTTTTAAGCTTGACATTTGGTAAACCATTCATAAAACTGAAGAAGAAAGTTATGGATGTTGAAGGATTGGGCAAGGACTTTTAGAACATGGTCTGAATGTGCACGCATAAAGGCCAGACAGATGTAAGTAATTTTTCTGAACCCTCATCCACTGCAGTCTCCAACACTGCTTGAAGATGTGTAATTTACTGAGCTATAATTCTGCTTCTCTGAAAACATTCCAGTGGGATGCTCACTCCTGGGTTTTAGCTCCCTACCATTCCACTGATGGAACTCCCCAGGCTCTCAGAGGTTTTTTGGTCCCTAGGGGCTGCAGTAGCAGGGTACACCATGAATCAGGCTGATATGCACCAGTCCCTGTGCTTAAAGCGTTACCCTTGACATGTTCCTATCAGTTTGGGGAGTACAAGAAGCAAAGCTTCCCAAGAAATCAACCAGTCACGGGGAAATAAATAAATAAATAAATAAAGGAGGCAAATGTCTCCACCTCATCCCAATCGAGATAACCTTGAAACTGTGACGAATAAGTAGCAGGAGAGAATCTATCGGAAAGCTACTAACAGAGAAGCTGAATTCTAGGGCCACCATTTTTTCCTTCTTTAAAGATACCAGCCACTAGAATTCTCACTCAATGGATGGCCCAAAAGTCAGAATAAAACTTGCAACAGGCAACAACTAGGAGGCCAATGCCAACCATGTGCATAGGGATTAAGAAATCTGTTATCACAGAGGTTTCACAGACAGACTGTAGGATATGCCAATAATAAGAGCCAGGGTAAAAGTGGCCAACTCAAGGGGGGATCCCCAAGGAAGCAAAAAAAACTTTGGGGACAGGAGGCCGTGGCTAAGGTCTGGAGCCCAGAGAGACCAAAAACAAGATTCCTTTCTGGCGGCCAAATGCAAGCAAGAATGCTCTGTGATAGTGGGGAAAGAGGACCCCACAGCTGCCTTGCAAAGGCCTCCTGGACACGCTGCTAATGCAGTGCAGGCTGCCTTACACTGTAGGCTGACACGGGAGGAGCGCCGAGGCATGGGACAAATAGAGACCAAAGCTCTCATGCAGCTGCTGAGCCGCTTCGACTGTACACCCTACAGCATCGCATGCTGAAATGATGGAAAGTCTCTGGTGCTGGATAAACACGCACCGGTGTGATGCCAAGGCAATAAAACTGAGAGGGTCCAACCCCCATCCTCCCAAATAAAACCCCCTAACACAACCCAGCAGAAAAAGCCCTTAAAAGCCAAGGAACCTTTCAGAGCCTGAAGAGTTTTTTCACCAGTCTCCTGCCAGGAAGCTAGTACCCAGAAATGAGTTCTGGCAGATGGTATCTTTAGAGAAGAGAATATGCAGTATTTTAAAAACGTGCTCTCCACAATTAGGGCAGCAAGATACTGAAGGCACATTAATCTCCAAAATTAATCACTCATTTCAGCTAGAATTTAGAATCCCCTTCCAATGTTTATGCCCCACACCCAGTGGCTTCTCTCTTTAAAAAGGGAATATTGCATCTCTCTGGATAATTTTGTTTTTTTCAATTTCAACTACTATTAGAATATGCTTCAGTAATGAAGCGAGTAAACTACTAACACAACAAAATTCAGAGGAAACAACATTTTATAGATTTACCTCTAGTATTAGTACACTTAACCTCTCCGAGTTCAAAGACAGAAATCTGTAAAACAGGCAGCACAGTCTAGAAGAAAAAACCTCATAAAAGTCTTGCATTTTGCAACAGAGTAACGTTTGAAGATGAGTATCTCAATGGATCTACTATGTACAGCCCACAACAGAAGTACAGTGGAATGTCCCTTCTCTATTGCTTCTTTATGAAAAAAGCTCTCTCATTGGCTGGGGCTGCTATTAGCCTCTGTTGGGTTACAGTTATTTGCTCCTCCCTTTGTTCCTTCAAATCCTGAACTGAGAGGATTCTCAGCTTGAAAAGACCAATGTTTTTCTCCTTCCTAGTGAGTACAGTACCCAGCTTTCTTAGTATTGTATATTCAGTGACATCACGTCAGTATTCCGTGCATAGGCAGCAGTGCTATGCCAGAGGCAATATTTTATTCAAAGTGGAATTCACTAAAGAATTGGCCTACTAGACTTCTGAGAGAGCTACTCAAAACAATTTGTGATACTCAGTCAAAAAAATGCAATTCTCCATAGACACACAAACCAAATACAATGCTTCCTTGACATCTGACACTGTCCCACTGGGCTTGGTGAGAAATCCACAAGTAAGAACAAGCAAAAAACAAAACAAAACAAAAACAAAAACAACCCCATGCAATATAAAGTTCCCATTATATTCAAGATGACTGTATAATTTCCATGGGCTGAAAATAGGTTTATACGAGAAGACAAATCCTTATTTCAATTGGCAAGCATGAACAGAAGAGAATCATTGTGCAAGAAGGAGCTCAAACTCAGCACAACAGCAATATGTTAGCGTGGTATTGGGGGGGGGGGGGGGGGGGAGATAGCTCAGTGGTTTGAGCATTGGCCTGCTAAACCCAGGGTTGAGAGTTCAATCCTTGAGGGGGGGCCATTTAGGGATGTGAGGCAAAAATCTGTCTAGGGACTGGTCCTGCTTTGAGCAAAGGGTTGGACTAGATGACCTCCTGAGGTCCCTTCCAACCCTGATATTCTATTATTCTTAATTCTCTCCATGGTAAAAGAGATACTGCATCTTTAGCTTTCCAAAGCTGACAAGGAATGACTTGTTTAATCTGAGCATGTTTAAAATCGGAAGGGAAAAAATGAATAAACAACCTCTTTTAAAGAAGTGTCCCACACACCCTTACATAGTTTGAAATGTTTCAGCTAAAGGTGGCAACCATAAATATGAACATGCTATAAACTGTACAAAAGCTTGATTATGGACAAAACTAGCATTTACTTTAAATTAGCATAAACACCGCCTTTTAAATATTTAAAGGGGCATATTGGTGTTAGTATCCCCGAGTTTGGGTTTTATGGGACTGAATGCAATACATTTGGTGTCACATTCATTAATTTCCCTAAAGTAAAAGCAGAGGAAAAAACATCAGCAAGTGTCTTTGCAAAATTTCTTTTCCTTTTTTAAAGGCTGAACATAAGAACGGCCATACTGGATCAGACCAAAGGTCCATCTATCCTAGTATCCCATCTTCTGACAGTGGCCAATGCCAGGTGCCCCAGAGGGAATGAACAGAACAGGTAATTATCAAGTGATTCATCCCCTGTCGCCCATTCCCAGCTTCTGGCAAAAAGAGGCTAAGGACACCATCCCTGCCCATCCTGGCTAATAGCCATTGATGGACCTATCCTCCATGAACTCATCTAGTTCTTTTTTGACCCCTGTTATAGTCGATAGTCTGAAGACAGAATGCACCCAAACAGCAACATAATAGGCAGCATTACTTTAAAACAGTGGAATTAAATGTTCCACGTCTGCATGCCTTTTAAGAGTAGAAGAATATTTAATTTTATTTCAGCCCTTCTTGCAAGCCTTCTGTCCTGAAAAAGAAGGCAAGATTTCATACATAACCCAATATACTTCTCTTTAGAGCCAATCTTATCATGGAATGCAAAGCTCTTGGCTCCCATGGAGTTTCAAAAGGGAGGAAGACAGTTTGTCCAGTGAAACTATGGGCAGGTCTACACTAAATGCGCTACAACGGCGCAGCTGCATTGTAGTGTGTCTAGTGAAGACGCTGTATACTGTTGGGAGAGTGCTCTCCTGTCAGCATAATTACTTTAACTCCGTGAGAGATGGAAGCCATGTTGGCCTGAGAGTGTCTCCCGCCGACATAGCGCCGGTATGGACAGTGCTTAGGGCGCTGTAATTTGCATCGCTCAGGGGGAATGTCTTTTTCACACCCCTGCGTGACATATGTTAGATCGACTTATGAGGTAACATAGACCTGCCCTATTGTAAAAAGCTGCTCACTTGCCAGTTTCTCCAAGGCAGTACTGTTATTTTAATCCAGGCAGCCATCGGCCTGGATGTAAATACACCAGGAATCAGGTCTTACAAATTTTTGTTCTCCAGTACGTTCAGTCTGACATCAGTTCATCGCGTTACCTACGGAGTGCTGCTTTATCCGCTTTATTTGCAACTCCTAAAACCAAATGCTTGGAAGCAGCATGATGGTACAGTAAGGAATGGAATATGGGAAGCATGTACCAATAACTATGTCACAAGGTCCATCTGTTATTTGCAAAAAGTACTTGTAGCAATGCTGGTCGCTGAAAAAAGTGAAAAATTAGACAATAGGATACTTTGCGTTAGAACCTGAACAAAAACCTGTTTTGGCTCCACAGACTGTGCATTAAAATCAAGCCCTCGTGCAAGACCTAAATCATCTGGTCCAGTGAGTACCACGGTGTGGTCTAGTCAATACTGCCGCTGTTACTGTTTATTCATATTTATTTTATCCTACCCCAAATGTAGTTCTGTATTAAAATGGTAACTTCATTGCAGAAGTTGCCAGGGAGATTTTGCATCTAGGTAGAGTATTACTGGGGATTTTGGCACCCAAAAATGGTGTGGGAGGAGAGTTTGTTTTTTTGACAAACAAGAGGTAGTTCAAGCTTCTGGCACTGTGAAAGAGACTCATCTTTTCTTAACCCTTTTGGAGCAGGGGCAGATGGGGCTAATTTTTTTAAGGTGTTTGTATGGAACAGGCAGAGTTTGAATTCCTCATTCTCTATCCATACAAATCATGACAGCAACTATTGCCCCCACTGCATCCAATCCTACTGCCATTGCATCCGATAAAGACATATGAGTACATTTGCCTGTTTCTACTAAGCTGGTCAGCAGTGGACTAGTTACCAATGCTGAAATGTAAAGAATTACACCTCAGAGTAAAAACTCTATTGGGACGAAGGGACAGTGCCCACTTCTCTCTGGACCTATTGTTTCAGACTCTCTGCAGATTCAGGCAAATGTCCCTATACTCAGCTCATGTTTTGAAGGCTATCTTTACAAACATGACAGGCGGAGATCTAATTTTACTTCAAAAATTCAAGCTGAAGTTCTGGAGCACAATTACGCTGCAAATTCAAAGGAGGACAATTATGTGGCAATTTGCATGGCTGAAAATCAAATCATATACGAGGCCTTGACTAATATAAGTTGCTCCCAGAAAAAAGGTTCATGCTTATCCTGCAAACGACAAATGGAACTGCTGATTATGACTGTAAGAGAGAGGGAGGCTTTTTACAGATTCATGGAGTTTAACGCCAGAAGGGACCAACAGATCATCTAGCCTGTCTGTTTCATTCAGTTACTGCTGTACTGAGCCCAGTAACTTGTCTTTGGCTGAAGCATCTCTTCCAGAAAGGCCTCAGGTGTTGATCTGAAGACATCAAGAGATGGAGAATCCACCACTTCCCTGTGTAATTTGTTCCAATGGTTCACCACTCTCTCTGTTAAATTCAAATTAGAAGTTAGGCACAACTTTTGTCTAGCTTCAGTTTGCAGCTATTGGCTCTTGGTATACCTTTTTCTGCCGGATTAAAGAGCCCTTTAGTACCTAGTATTTCCTCCCTGTGAAGGTACTTATACACTGTAATCAAGTCACGTCTCAATTTTCATTTTGATAAGCTAAACAGATTGATAGACAAAAACTCCAAAGGTAATAATGTTTTTAAGTACATCAGAAGCAGGAAGCCTGGTAAAAAACCAGTGGGGCCCCTGGATGATCGAGATACAAAAGGAGCGCTTAAAGACAATAAAGTCATTGCGGAGAAACTAAATGAATCATTTGCTTCAGTCTTTACGGCTGAGGATGTTAGGGAGATTCCCAAACCTGAGCCGTCCTTTGCAGGTGACAAATCTGAGGAACTGCCACAGACTGAAGTGTCACTAGAGGTGGTTTTGGAATTAATTGATAAACTTAACAGTAACAAGTCACCGGGACCAGATGGCATTCACCCAAGAGTTCTGAAAGAACTCAAATGTGAAATTGCGGAACTATTAACTAAGGTTTGTAACCTGTCCTTTAAATCAGCTTCTGTACACAATGACTAGAAGTTAGCTAATGTAACGCCAATATTTAAAAAGGGCTCTAGAGGTGATCCCAGCAATTACAGACCGGTAAGTCTAACGTCAGTACCGGGCAAATTAGTTGAAACAATAGTTAAGAATAAAATTGTCAGACACATAAATTGTTGGGCAAAAGTCAACATGGTTTCTGTAAAGGGAAATCATGTCTTACTAATCTATTAGAGTTCTTTGAAGGGGTCAACATACAAGTGGACCAGGGAGAATCCAGTGGACACAGCGTACTTAGATTTCCAGAAAGTCTTTGACAGGGTCCCTCACTAAAGGCTTTTATGTAAATTAAGTTGTCATGGGATAAGAGGAAAGATCCTTTCATGGATTGAGAACTGGTTAAAAGACAGGGAACAAAGGGTAGGAATAAATGGTAAATTTTCAGAATGGAGAGGGGTAACTAGTGGTGTTCCCCAAGGGTCAGTCCTAGGACCAATCCTATTCAACTTATTCATAAATGATCTGGAGAAAGGGGTAAACAGTGAGGTGGCAAAGTTTGCAGATGATACTAAACTGCTCAAGATAGTTAAGACCAAAGCAGACTGTGAAGAACTTCAAAAAGATCTCACAAAACTAAGTGACTGGGCAACAAAATGGCAAATGAAATTTAATGTGGATAAATGTAAAGTAATGCACACTGAAAAAATAACCCCGACTATACATACAATATGATGGGGGCTAATTTAGCTACAACTGATCAGGAAAGAGATCTTGGAGTCATCGTGGATAGTTCTCTGAAGACGTCCATGCAGTGTGCAGCGGCAGTCAAAAAAGCAAACAGGATGTTAGGAATCATTAAAAAAGGGATAGATAATAAGATGGAGAATATCTTAGTGCACTTATATAAATCCATGGTACACCCACATCTTGAATACTGTGTACAGATGTGGTCTCCTCATCTCAAAAAAGATATAATGGCATTAGAAAAGGTTCAGAGAAGGGCAACTAAAATGATTAGGGGTTTGGAACGGGTTCCATATGAGGAGAGATTAAAGAGGGTAGGACTTTTCAGCTTGGAAAAGAGGAGACTAAGGGGGGGATATGATACAGGTATATAAAATCATGAGTGGTGTGGAGAAAGTGAATAAGTAAAAGTTATTTACTTGTTCCCATAATAGCAGAACTAGGGACCATCAAATGAAATTAATGGGCAGCAGGTTTAAAACAAATAAAAGGAAGTTGTTCTTCACACAGCCCACAGTCAACTTGTGGAACTCCTTGCCTGAGGAGGTTGTGAAGGGTAGGACTAGAACAGGGTTTAAAAGAGAACTGGATAAATTCATGGAGGTTAAGTCTATTAATGGCTATTAGCCAGGATGGGTAAGGAATGGTGTCCCTAGCCTCTGTTTATCAGAGGGTGGAGATGGATGGCAGGAGAGAGATCACTTGATCATTACCTGTTAGGTTCACTCCTCTGGGACACCTGGCATTGGTCACTGTCAGTAGACAGGATACTGGGCTGGATGGACTTTTGGTCTGACCCAGTATGGCCATTCTTATGTTAACTCTAAGTCTCTCACTGTAAGGCATGTTCTCCAGCTTTCAAATCACTTTTGTGGCGGTTTTCTGCACCCTCTCCAATTGTCTAGATTTTTTGTTGTTGTTGTTGAAAGTACAATCACCAAAACCAGATGCGGTATTCCAGTACTAGTCTAACCAGTGCCGTATATAAAAGTATAGTCATCTCCCTACTCCTACTCACTACTCCACTGGTTATACATCCAGGGACTGCATTAGTGCTTCTTGGCACAGCATTGCACTGGGAGCTCATGTTGAGTTACCTGTCTACCATGACCCACCCTAGATCCTTTTCAGAGTCACTGCTTTCCAGGATACAGTCCTCCATTCTGTAGGTGTGTCCTGCATTCCTTGTTCCTAGATGTATAACTTTGCATTTGGATGTATTAAAATTTGTTGGCTTGGTAAGCTGGTCCCATTCAATCAGGATTTCTCCGTATGACTGCCCTGTCGTCATTATTATTTATCACTCTGGCCATCTTGGAGTCATCCAAAAATTTTATCAGGCTTTGCTTCGCTTCGGGCAATAGTTATGGAGCTGCAAATATGTGAACGTTACTGAGTGCTTGTACTCTGGTTTTATGATCTAAGGGATATCTATGCTACTGAAACTGTTGTTTTTGTCTTTTAGGTATTAAAGACAGCAGCCCCACTGCCCCACCCCAGCAGCTATCCAGACAGTGTAAATAGGGTCAATGGGTCCACTGTTCACAGTAGCAGAAAGTGCTTCACACCTGTTGGAACAAGGCATCCAGCAATGGGTGTAGAACCCTGCTGATCTCATCTACGTTAGTCATTTTCAATACCTCCATTTTCAATTCCAGCTTGGGAGAAAGCGTAAAGGTTAGCCTGCTGCGTGACGCTGGGCAACAGACAGAGGCTCTGTACACAAAAGCCAAAGAGGAGTGCATAAATGTAAGCTATGTTAACAAGACAAAATCAGAGAAAGATAATATGCAGAATAGCTGTGTATATGCAGGTTTTCAGCAGGAGTTTTGCAAGGTATCTAAGAAGTGCGTGGGGTGAGGTACAACTGCTGCCAATAAACTGAAATCTTCACAAACAGATCCTTTGTTCCTGACCACTGAGGAGAGGCAGACACAACCTTGAATCATGCAGACTGCAGCATGCTGACTTTTCCGAACAGACTTTTTTCTCTCCCCTCTATTGTAGGTTATTTATTTGGCTATGTTTCTATTTTGATCTGGGAGAAATAGTTTTGCCTCAATTAAATATTCAAACTTCCCAAAACCAGAATGACCTTTACGGACCGCATTCATCACTGTTCAGATTAACAAGTCAACTCTGCATCATTAATCTCTAAACTGTGCTGTTGAATGAGCAATGTGTGTACAAAAGCAAATGGGGCAGGTATCAAACATTTCTTAATCACACAGTACATGAGTTATTCATTAAAGAGAGAGATGCATCAAAATAGTATAAGCAGCAAGCAGAAAACACTGACGCCAAGAAATCATGCTTTTCCTGCACGTTTAAATTACAAAAAAAAATCCACTTTAAAAGCAACACAATGTAATTGCTTTCCTTTAGAGTCAACTCTAGAAACGTGCCTGGATCAAATTAGGTACTTACTATATGTGTTCCGGATGGATTTAATATATATGAATGTGTGGGTCGAATACTAAGCCAATGAGCAAATTATCCTACTTAAAAATGGAGAATTAAAATAATTTCATAGGTGCTATCCAGTGGTAAAGACCAGACAACACTGCTTGCAGTGGCAGATGGGAAGGCGGCACTATGCAAATCTATTCAAGTAATACCTGTAAAGTAAATCCCCAATGGATTCTTTAAATCTAACATGTCTTGCCGCACCTATGGAAAATGTTACCATTTAGGTGGAAAAAACCAATGTTTCGTTTGCTTTGAACGCTACTTAAAAGAGTTCAATCCTAGAAAAGAAAAAGCGCCTCCAGCAAGGTGCTTAATAGAACTCTCCATGCCTGAATAAACCACAGGAAATGTTTGGCACATCACATGACTAGGACTAAATAGATTTCAGCTGGCAAAATAGTAATGGTAGTTTATTTACCTGATCAAGTAGCAACAGAAGAGTAAACTAAGGATGAAGACGAATATGGCAGTGCCGAAAACCACAATGTATATATTGAGAGGCAGGTTCTGAAACCCAATGTTCGGCATCCTGAAACTGTAATGCTGGAAATCTGAGCTCATGGATGGGCTGTGAGGAAACAGAAATACAACACAAGGCTTTTAGTTGCAGTTACCAGAGACCAAGAATCAAAACCGTGTTAATTTTTAAAGCGATGAATGACAGCTTGAACATTTCAGAAGGCGAGAAATAAAGACGACCATCCTCTTTTCTGGCAAGTATGTCTCCCCTGCCCTTGGGTGGGTGTCCAGCAGTACCAACATTTGATTGCTCCCTGTGACATAAGAGAGAGGAGAGGAAGAGAAATGCTATGTTGGCTAGTTCACCCTCCCACAAGTTTCTTCTCCATGAGCTAAGGTCCTGGTTTAGCAATCCCGAGACCAGTCCAGCATTATTGCAGAGCAGACGGACAATGAACCGTAGACAGAACTTTTTCTCCTCCGTACGTGATCATCTTATCCAGTTATTTCCCTTCCAGTAAACACATGAAAGTGCTTTAAAAAAAAAGCTACAGAGAGTTACCACAGATGTACGTTTACACAGTACGTGTTATTGTGGCCAGTGACCATCCATACCTGAAACCTGAACCACCAAGAAAGGAATGTTTAAAGAGCTAAAGGGCCTTGAATTAAGAGGATTTTATTTTTTTTAAACAATTGTTGAGACCAGTTCCTCATCTAGTGGAAATTCCCCTCTGAAAACTTCAAGCATGCAAATAATTGACGGCTATCCAAACCTGTTCAAATCAATTCCGAGCTGATCCTTGTCTTGGCTCAAGCAAAGCTAGTGTTCCTACTTGAATATGGCATTTCCCTTTTATTTTAGGTGTGGTTTCCTATGCTGCAGATAGTGTTAGCATGGGGGCGGAGAAGAACGCAAGGAGATTTCCACTAACATATGGCAGAGCCACAGGAAAATTACAAGTGCCATAAAACTGGATTTTATGACTTTCAAAGGGGTCAGCTAGCGTCTCGCCACGTCAGGCAGATTGGCTCAAAGACAGGTTGTAGGCTGTACCTCTTGTCTAAACCTTCACTGATTCTCCCCGATCATTGGGGGGGGGGGGGCTTACTAAAGTGCCGAATCATCTTTGAATAGGCGAGGCTGATTTGGAGAGGGCAACGCAGGAGGAGTATGGAAGGAGAAGGCGGCAGTCAGCTCAGCTGTCAATTTACCAAGATTCAAGCATGTGACCAAAATCAAGTCCCCACAGAGGGGCCAAATTACATTGTATAAGCAGCTGCTTGCAATAATGAGTTTAACATATGATCTCTCCCATGATTTCAGCTTCATGTTTCATTACACGGGATGCCAATATTTTACAGTAAACATAAATCTAGATACAAAATGAATAAAACCCCTTATAATCAGGTAAAATAGATTAATTAATGTCTGTACAGTCACTCATGTTATAGTGCTACTCATTAGCCTTTATACAGCAATGTTTGGAAAAGGCTTTGAAATCCTTGGAGACAAGTGCATATTTATTATTGTAACTTACTATATAGCCTGTAAACAGCCCTGTTGCAAAAAGACCATGCAGATATTAATTCATCCAGTCTTGCAAAACCCAAATGAACATACATCAACTCAGGCAAAAAAAATGTACCTGCTCAACTCTAGTTAAGAATTAAAAAGAAGGTTTGCCTGTTAAAATGATTTGCCCAAGGTGAGTGAGTGTGCACAGTTTGCAAGGCTGAATTACCTGCTGTTAGTGTGAAGCTTAATGAAAAATTCTCTCTATTTTACAGATGAAGAAACTGAAGTACAAAGGGAAAGGAGTTTTCAAAGGAGGCTCCATTCAGTCCTATTTGCGCATGTTCAAACATTTGTGTGTGTACTCGTAAGTGCTATTGTTTGTGCACCATCGATGCTACATATAAATCCAAGAGTTAATTGCACTTGCATTTGTGTTTTATTTCCACATCCAAAAGTTGCAACTGTGCACATAGATATGTTAAATAGAGATCTGACCCTGACTGTCAAAGCAGGGGAATAGAACTTTGGAGCTTTCATCTTTCTAATGGACTTATTCGGCCCTCATCATTTGCAGTATAGGCGCCTATCACCACCTTTGTTAGGTAGGGAAGAACTATTATCCCGATTTTACAGATGGGGAACGGAGGCACAGAGAAACACAGCTTACTCAGCTCTACTTCAGATACAAGCATGCACATAAAAATTCAAATAGAATGGCTCTTCTAATCAAGAACTGGCCAGTATTACTGGAATTCTGTTCCAGAATAGCTAATCTGAATTGATATCTTAAGTGCTCATTGTATGAATCTGGGACACTGTACGATTTAAAACAATGACTGAAGAAGAAGACTGGTTCCTGGCATTTCTGGCAGCAGGAAGGGAATCCCAAAAATGCAAGTGTTGAAAGGGAAAGAGGTGGTGATCGTCAAATGACCTGGCCTCAATAGGAGTGCCTTGTAAGATAGAGAATATTAATAAAAAACAAACCAGAAGGGGTCCAGTGGGCATTTTCAGGATGGACTTCCACACACTGGAAACCTGTAGGTAGAAGTCCTTGCCCATAGCTCAACTCTGTCTCAGCCTAGGGATGGTCAGCGAGAACCAGGTGACCTACCTAAGCTGGCTGGAAGGGACAGGAGGCGAGTCAGTCACTGGAGCACCCCAGGCCTATACCATTAGAGGCACTATGTACTATCCCACAAAACACTGAATTTAAAGAACCTGAATAGGCCCCTCCTGGAATAAGCTATACCAGCTGCAGCTCAGATTTGCTGGTACAAGCTGCTTCCACACTAGAAGAGCTTTGCTGGTACAGTATATCAGTGGAGCTATACTAGCAAAGAGCCGCTAGCGTAGACCTGACCTAAGCCACAGAGATGTGCTGTGATGCAACAGATGCCAAACAGGCAGACAGCAGAGTTTACTGAGGGGAAAAGGGCAGCCCAAGGAAGTGTGTATTGTAATGATCCAGCCACCACCCTCAGCACAGTCTAAAACCTCCTGAGACATTTTCTGGGGTGTGGCAGAAGTCAATTCCCCTCGGCTTGGAATAGCCTCCTCCCTTCGCATATTGACGCAATATAGTCAGACTTCTTTAAGGGATTTGACTTGGTACCACATAACATTTTGATTAAAGAACCTGAATGCTTTAAATTAACATGCCACACATTAAATGGATTAAAAATTGGCTGATAGGTCTCAATGCAACTATAAGCTGAGAACGGTCATTGAGTGGATCTGTTTCTAGTGGGGTCCTGCAGAGATCGATTCTTGGCCCTACACTATTTAACATCTAGAAAAAAAACCCACAATCGTCACTGATAAAGTTTGCAGATGACAAAAATTGGGGAAGTGGTAAATAATGAAGAAGACAGGTCACTGATTTAGAGCGATCCGGATTGCTTGGTAAAGTAGGCATAAGCAAACAATGTGTGTTTTAATATGGCTACATGTAAATGTATATATCTAGAAAAAAATAACGTAGTCCACACTTACAGCATGAGGGACTCTATCGTGGGAACCAGTGACTCTGAAAAAGATTTGGAAGTGGTGGTGGATAATCAGACAAACATCAGCTCCCAGTGTAACACTGTGGCCAAAAGAGCTAATGCCATCCTGGAATGCATAAACAGGGGACTCTTGAGTAGGGAGAGAGGTTAGTTTATCTCCGTATTTGTTACTGGTGTGATCATTGCTGGAATCCTGTGTCCAGTTCTGGTGGCCACGATTCAAGAAGGACGTTGATACAGTGGAGAGGGTTCAGAGAAGAGCCACAAGAATGATGAATGGAGTAGAAAACATGCTTTATAGTGATAAATTCAAGGGCTCAATCTATTTAACTTAAAGGGAAGGTTAAGGGGTGACGATTACAGTCTACAGCTTTGTCTACACTAGCACTTTTGTCAGTTAAAATTTTTGTCAATCAGGGGTGTAAAAACCACCACCCCCCGCCAACAGACATACGTTTCACTGACAAAAGTGCCGGTGTGGACAACACTATGTTGGTGGGAGATGCTCTCCCGCTGACATAGCTACCACCACTCACTGGCTAGAGCAGCTACACTATGGACCTTAGAGTGGCGCAGCTGCAGTGGTATAGCTGCGCCGCTCTAAGGTCCGTAGTGTAGACATAGCCTAAGTATCTACCTGCTGAACAAATATTTAATAATGGGTTCTTCAATCTAGCAGAGAAAGGTATAACCTGATCCAATGGCAAGAAATTGAAACTATTCAGACTGGAAATAAGGTGTGAATTTTGAACAGTGAGAATAATTAACCATTGGAACAATTTACTAAGAGTCGTGGTGGATTCTCTATCACTGGCAATTTTAAAATCAAGATTGGATTTATTCCATAAGCTCTGCTTTAGGAATTGTTTTGGGGTAGTTCTCTGGCCTGTGTTGCACAGGTCAGACTGGATGATCACAATGGTCCCAATCTGGCCCTAGAATCTCTGAATATGCCCTTTTCTTTTTCAAGCCCATTTCTTCCGTTAAACCAGTGGTTCCCAACCTCTCTGTTGCAATAGCATATTCATGTTCCCAGAAGAGTGTGGGGCGGGCGCCGGATGACCAGACACCGAAATGCCGCCAAGAACTGGTGTCATCAAGAAGCATCGCCGCCGAAATGTCACCGAGAAGCAATGGTTGTCTAGCGGCCACGCTCCTCGGCGGCAGGTTGTCCGGCGGAAGCGCTTCCTTGTCAGTAGGCGGGCGCACATAATGCCCCGGCTGGTGCCATGGCGCCCGTGGGAACCGCGTTAAGGACCACTGCATTAAACCATCCTCTGCTGATCTCGTTGTGGTTTCCTCCTTGCGTGTGACCCACTGTTACCTGCATGGTATTTACACTACCCACTTTCAGAACAAGGAACCATGGCCTTCTACCTGTTTTGAAAGCACTGTATACTTTTATGTGACTCTATAAACAGTAATAAGGTAGATGGCTGTGCATGTATTGTACAACATATAAGCTTAGTTTTCATGGGAAATGAAAAATGCACCAAGAGAACGAGCACGCAGAATGCTACCCTTCATTTATGTTGCCTGCCCTCACCTGCATAAGAGCTATGGAACGAGATCATTTATATGGATTTTTTTTTACTGAAACCCTGCATAACAGTTCTTCTAATATGTGCTACCATCAATCTTTTTTGGGATTTGCATCACCTTCAAACTTGGCTCTGGTTTATTTTCACTAATACCCCACTGAGTAACAAAGGTGTCTCTGTAACTTTAAAATTACCTTTCATGCTGTAATACTGCTGTGTTCTCTCTCTCACTGGCTTCAGTTCCATAAGATGATAGTTAAGAGTTTTCATGGTAATTTCTAAGCTTGATTAAAATCCTTGGAGATCAGTATATGCACCAAAAGAGCCTCTGAGCCAAAGCAGAAATGCTCCAATAACCTCTGAGTCTAGAAGCTTGTATTCATCCTTAAAGCCACTTTTCGGGTACTGCTTATAACACAATTGTCTGAGGCTTTGTCTCTTTCAAATGGAATTAGACATCTAGTGATAGCTAATTAGTGATTAAAAAAAAAAGCCTAAACCTATTTTCCTTCTCTAGACACAGTTAATACAGTTTGGTCTTGCAGTCTGAGTTTGGGGTTTTTTTCCATGTGTCCCTGAACTGGGATACTGCAGCCTTGTTTGGTCAAAGGCTGTAGCATGGATTAAGGATTCTGTTAAAACTCAATTTGGTCACATTTACATTGCAAGGTGGAACCATGTTGTAACTGGATCCCCAAGATAGCTATAGTGTATATGGGATCTAAGGCAAAAGAAAGGAAATTTCTAATTAAAGTCAAAGTCAACATGCCAACCTGACCCTCCCCTTGTGGTATAACAACAAAAACAGCCACACATACATTGTTTGGAACTCCCTACAATGCCTTAGCACAACTAGATAAGGATAGTGTTACAGTTTTCCTCCTTGTGTCAAATTAAGCAGGCTCTTAATGCTAATTGCTAGTTTTCAGTGTGAAAAGCTAACACAACGAACTGGGTAATGCAACTTCCCCCTCCTCCTTAAGAAGGATGTATCTCCTTCTCCTGTGCTATTACAGATGCACTTTCAACAGTATTGCAGAAGCAGCAGCGTTAAACAAACGGTTATGTAAACCGAAAGCTTCCCGTATGCCGATCTTGCCACTTTGTTTTTTTTATTGAACACTATTTATAAGTATTACTTCCTTCACCCATCATAAGCTATACATCACTTCTTAGGGCTTGTCTACACCACCCAGCCTTGTCGCTAAAAGTCAGTGTGCGTAAATGCTCTTTGTCGGTACGTCGTTGGCACTTTTGCTGACAAAATACTTCCAGCCCCGCGAGCAGCGTTAGCTTTGTCGGCAGAACGTGTTCACACTGCGACTTGCATAGTGTGACAAAGTTCCTCCTCTACCTTGGTGGGTCCTGCGCTTATTGGCAGATTTGCTCACCTCAGTGATCTTCCCCACAGTCTGGGTCAACTTCTCCTGTGTCTGATCAGGAGTTGGGAGGTTTGGGGGGAACCCGGGCCCACCCTCTACTCCGGGTTCCAGCCCAGGGCCCTGTGGATCGCAGCTGTCTATAGCGCCTCCTGTAAGAGCTTCATGACAGCTACAACTCCCCGCGCTACTTCCCCATGGCCTCCTCCAAACATCTTCTTTATCCTCACCACAGGACCTTCCTCTTGGTGCCTGATAACGCTTGTACTCCTCAGTCCTCCAGCAGCACCCTCTCACTCTCAGCTCCTTGTGTCTCTTGCTCCCAGCTCCTCACACACACTTCCTCTCCTCTGGCTCCCCCCCACCTGACCAGAATGAGCTCCTTTTCAAACCCAGGTGCCCTGATTAGCCTGCCTTGATTGGCTGCAGGTGATCTAATCAGCCTGGCTGCCTTAATTGGTTCTAGCAGGTTCCTGATTACTCTAGTGCAGCCCCTGCTCTGGTCACTCAGGGAACAGAAAACTACTCATCCAGTGACCAGTATATTTGCCCTCTACCAGACTCCTGTACCCCACTGGTCTGGGTCTGTCACAATAGGCAAAACTTTTGTCTTTTTTTTGGGGGGGGGGGGCTTTTTTAAGTATCTGTGAAAGACAAAAGTTTTGTCATCAACTTCACAGTGTAGACATACCCTTACTTTCATCCAATGAATTGGCTGCGTTTTAACTCACATTCTGAAATAAATACACAAATAAACAAAAACATTGGGAGCAATTCTTCATCCTTTGGCTAGTGCTTTGAATTTTGTTGTGTTCAGAGATTACGTTATCCAGTGTATATGCCATGGTCTTTTATATTCATGACCTTTGGTATCAGATTAACTACAGAAACTCAGTTAAAGCAACACTTCTTCAGAACAGGAAGTGAAAAGGCAGTTTATTAACCACTAAAGAAAAAAGACATGGGCAGAGTCTTAAATATCTGATCCACTAAGTCAATCCTTCCTTACATGAGGTAACCCAAACCAACTAATACAGTTTTTCAATTAAGTGGGTCTAAACTGACTATTAACCCCCTCAAAACTATTCTAATTAAACCAAATGGGGACCTGCCACCCTTGAATCAGATAATAGACCTTATCATATAGCCTTTACTCAAGTCATCAGTTCCACTTAAATCAATGAACTGCCTTGAGGCATCCTGATGGAAGTGGAAGTAAAATTAACTAGGTGCTAACTATGCTGTGCAACGTTCTATGAACAGTATTCACAGGATTCAATATAAATCATTAGTTGCCAGTAAACACCGATTTTACCTGACACACTGAATCGACGGGAAAAAAAAATCTATTGGTAATAGTCTGCAAGTGCAGACTCCCCTGCACCTTGCGCCTGAAAGGATCCGGTGTCATCCGCTGCACAGGGAGTCCCCGGCAGCACTGCTGTGACACTGAACGTTTATTAAAAAAAGGTTTAAAAAAACCCTGATATAACTGTTGAATTTACACAAAACAAAACTGGAATTCTGCCAAGCTTATTCCTATCTATAAGTAAGAAAAGGACTTCAGATTCTAGGACTGTCAGTCCAGCACTTTTCACAGCATAAAATTCATTCAGCAATAAAATACATTTAACTCTTGCCACATTGGGGTTAACCTGGCAAGTTAATGTTAAGTTATGGATTAGAAGAAAAAATTAAGACATGAGAAATAAAAGTGTCAAGTAAAAACCATTAAGGTTAGACTGAAAATATTCTGCATGAGATTCAGGAAACAAACAGCTTTAAAAACAACAAGGAATCCGATGGCACTTTAAAGGCTAACAGATTTATTTAGGCACTTCACTTTTTTACCCACGAAAGCTTCTGCCCAAATAAATCTGTTAGTCTTTAAAGTGCCACCGGACTCCTCGTTGTTTTTGTGGATACAGACTAACACGGCTACCCCCCGATACTCGTTGTTTTTGTGGATACAGACTAACACGGCTACCTCTCTGATAAATAGCTTTAAGGGGCTTTGTATAAACTGACTTTTTTAAAACAGTTGGGCCCTTCTTTTAACTTGTATTTCAGTCTATTTCACAGATCTATGAAGCAGCAGCCAAAAAGAAAGATTTTTTTTTTATTTTGATGAAGAATAAAAAAAGTGTCTTTTTGCTTCTGTCCCTATTTGGAAGTGCTTTGCTTAATGTGGAGAACTCCTTTCCCTATCCCAGGCACCTTCCTTCCAGACACATCAGATCCTTCACTATTCACGGAAGGAATATTCGATGGGAAGCCAATGGAGAAGGTGGTCAGTCACCCAGAGAGAAACTGTAAAATAAGCAGAAAGTGTCAAAAAGGTTTTCTATTCTAGGGTAATCAAATAAGTGCAGTAGGAAGGGGTGAGTGTGTCCTGATGTACCCTCTTAGCCATAACGAGGGAAGATGATCTGGGCCTAGGAAAAAGCAAGTGTAATGACGAAGGATTTGAGACAGCATAGCGTGCATTCAACATGCTCTAGAGTCTAGATCTTGCATCGTTTGCACGCCAGAGCAAGTGACAACCTTGCAAGTGTACAAGAGGGGCTGTTTTGAGGAAAGGAGTTGAGGCAGGAGCAACAAGTAAAATACAGGAGGGGATGGGGATGTCTCTCATTAGGAAGGGAAAATGGCCCTGAGAGGGTAGTATAGGAATTATACTCAAGAAAAAAGGGAGATTTTGCACCAGTGCCCATGGGTAAGAAACCAGAATGGGGTAGAATCTGCTCCCCCAGATCATGGAAGGGAACCAACAGAACTGAATGAAAAAACAGCCAGGGCAACTATGCCACTGGTATTTGAGCATGTGCGTTGGGGTATGGGGAAGACAACTAAAAACTTAGTTTCAAATAGATTATTCAAAAAATCAATTGGCCAATGTGAGAATTTGGGATGGAACTCTGTTCAAAGCTGAATTTCTGTATGGCTCTAATTGCTACTGCCTCCAACAGAACCCTGTGACGCTGCAGCGTGTGATGGGAGAGGTGCTTTCGTCGGCATAAGCAGTCCTCCTCGAGAGGCAGTAGTTAGGTCGAAGAATTCTGTCTACACTAGGGCTTTGGTGGGCTTACCTACGCTGCTCAGGGGTGTAAGCACGGGGGCTTATCTACATTTGAAATGCTACCATGGTATAGCTGCACTGCTGTAGTGCAGCGGCATAGATAGCACCTATGCTGATAGGAGAGGTGCTTTCATCAGCATAAGCAGTCCTCCTCGAGAGGCGGTAGCTAGGTCAAAGAATTCTGTCTACACTAGGGCATCGGTGGGCTTACCTATGCTGCTCAGGAGTGTGGATTTTTTTTAAGCTGACAATCTTTTAGTGTAGACCAGTTTGTGTGTGAATGTGTATGTGTGAGCAGGACAGAGATATCAACAATCCCAGACATGAAAGGAATAAGGAAGTTGAAGGAAGATTAAAAATAAGCACTTTGCTATAGTGGGGGAAAAGAGACTGAAAATCTTGAATGGTAACAGACCCAGAAAGAGAAAAAATATAGTATACTCCCATGAAAACTCCCAAGAGATTGCCTGGAGGAAAGTTCTAGTATGCCCATAAAAAATATTACACATCAAATAGCTTAACTAGAAGAATATGGACAGAAAAATTCTTACAGGATGAGGACGGGACATCAGACGGTAGCAAAAAGATGACATCTGGACTGGAAAATGTTTGTTTCTTTAAACAAACAATTAGGAGAAGCCATAGTACA
The DNA here is from genome assembly GCF_020497125.1 of Mauremys mutica. Lineage (NCBI taxonomy): Eukaryota > Metazoa > Chordata > Testudines > Geoemydidae > Mauremys > Mauremys mutica. Next base: position 135,155,982 of record NC_059076.1, on the reverse strand, counting down.
ATAGCTTCCCTAATAAAGATCAGGGTCCCATTGTGCTTGGCTCTGTACTAACAGATAATAAGGAACAGCTTACAGTTTGTGGCCCTGATCCCGCCATCAGATTTGCATGCATGGCCCTAAAACTGGCATGGAGCCTGGAACATTTTAAACACTAGATCCATACTAAATAGGGAATTAAAATCCTCCATGTAAAATTGCCAGTTCATACATTTCAGCTGAGATAATTTGAATTAAAACCAGGGGATTAATGCACTAAAACAGAAAGTTTCTAGTTCAGAACTAACTTCTTCTCTCCTCTTTTTTACACAATTAAATGAGTCAGACATGCCAGGGTTTAGCTCTGGGACATAGGCCTATTTCTTTGTCACTTACAAAACCAATTATATTAAAGTACGAGTTAATGCAACGTTAAGGTTAAAAAATGTAAAAAGCAAGTTAAAAACCCACAGTGACATGCATTTGCCAGCTTTGCTCACATATACTTTTGATTACAAATTCAACTATTAAAGAAGAACCTAAATATACAAAATGGACAAGTTCATTTCTATAATGGTGCCACTATAGTCAATGAAATCACATGAGCCATGTATTTAGCCCACCTTGTGTAATGCCATCAAGATAACACTAGTATGAGAACTCAGCATTTTAATTTCCTGATTTCAACATGTGAATTCAAATAGTACGTTATTCATCTGGTTTATATTTATTAAACAAGAAAAAAAACTGCTTGGCTTAATGCCATTACACAAACAGTCCACGTAAGCTCTCTGGATCATACTGGACTTCAGTGAATGGGTTGGGTGAGGAGAAAGCTTATGCCTTGGCTGTTGGTGGATGGAGACAGGTCTCAGCATCAGTGGGTTACAAGGGCAGCAAGGCATCATTTGTATTGTGACAGTTCTATCTTAATGGGAAAAGACAGAAATAGAATGTTTCTAAACAGAAGCTTAGCATTTGTGGGAAACTGGAATGCAACTGGTATTCCCTCCCCACCTCCCCCTCATCCCCAAGCGATTTTATTCTGTCCTCAGTGTTAAGACAGAGATTTGGGAATGGATTTTTTGAGGGGCTGGTGGGGGGTATAAGTGCATGTGTGCAACATTCACAATCTCCTCGGGCACATTGTCCCTCCAAGACTCCTGATTAGGTTGGTCAGAGAATGTGCACTTTTCCTAGCACCCCAGCAATCTAATGAAATGGTTGGGGCTTCACTAGATGGCTACAACTTAACACATTCCCAGGAAGCATGTTCAGAAATGTTTTCATTGATTCACAGATGTTAAGGTTAGAAGGGATGTGACAGCGCCTGGTAAGGGTTCCCCTGAGGGTCACTGCTGCTAATTTTAGGGAGACTAGACAGCAAATGTTAAAAATGGGACAGGGGGTGGGGGGGGTAATAGGAGCCTATATAAGAAAAAGACCCAAAAATCGGGACTGTCCCTATAAAATTGGGACATCTGGTCACCCTAGCTAATTTGGGCCCACATACTGGGCTCGTGCACGCTCAAACTTCCTGAGTCTGAGGAAAGCCCAGGCACTGCCTCCGGCGTTGGGTCTCTAGGCACACTCTTGGGGTGCAGATCCTCCTAGAACCCCCTCCTGAGAGCTGAGATTCACATCCCCACTGAGACTAGTGCCAGCTCCTCGACTCCCCAGTGGCTTAAGCACACTTTCCCAGAACTCCAACATTGACGACACTATGACTTACAGTTTACCCCTTCCGGGAGATGTGACAGGTAAAGCATGTAACACACAGGGGGTTGGAAGCTTAGCAAAGTCTATCACTCTTCATTTTGAATAGCATGAGAAATACACAGATCCAGACAACAGAACACCTGTATCCATTTCCCTGCCTTGGTTTCCTCACCACTCGAGTGAGCGTTTTTTAGGCCAGCCTCCAGAATCTTTTCCTCCAGTCCTGCTGCTTCTGATCTCTTCTCTCTGCTGCTAAAATGGCTGGTAAGGTCCACCTCATCCAGTGATCAGACTCCTCCACCAGGTGGTCTGTTATGTTACCTCCCCTGGGGAGGTTCAGACTTGAGAAATTGGTTAGCCCTGGGCAATAACCAACTTTGTCTCCCCCAGCCCTCCCCTATGGCTTCCATGTGAATAGAGGACCATCAAGGTTTAATGACCCTCCATTGTATCACCTTGGAATTTCACTGGAACATGGAGGTACAAAGACAGAAGGCAGACAAGCCCCATATTCAAAATGGAGTCTGCAGTCTGATACGTATATGCATAGCCTCTCCTCAGTAATCATCAAGAGACCATTAGAACAAACTATTTATAACATATTTCCCCGCTCCTCCAGTGAAACTTAGTAAAAGACTTTGGTCTTGTCTGTATTCAAAGTTGCATCAATTTAATGAAAGGTATGATTTGAAGCTGGTTTAAGCTACAGGGGAGCAAAATCCTGTAAGTCAGGTTTAAACTAAATTCAGAGACCCTGGGGGTTTTTCACCTTCCTCTGCAGCATGGGGAACAGGTCGCTTGCTGATTTGAACTATAGTGAATGGTGGATTCCCTGTAACTTTAAGTCTTTAGATCAAGATTTGAGGACTTGCCATCTCTCAGCCAGAGGTTGTGGGCCTATCACAGAAGAGGGTGGGTGAGGTTCTGTGACCTATGATGTGCAGGAGGTCAGACTAGATCAGGGGTCGGTAAATTTTTTGGCCCAAGGGCCACATCTGGGTGGGGAAATTGTATGCAAGGCCATGAATGTAGGGCTGGGGCAGGGGGTGCAGGATGCTGGAGGGGGTGCGGTGTGCATGAAGGGGCTCAGGGCAAGCGGTTGGGGTGCAGGAGGGATGTGGGGTGCAGCAGGGAGCTCAGGGCAAGGGGTTGGGGTGCAGGAGGGGTTTGGGGTGTGGGCTCCAGCCTGGTGCCACTTACCTTGAGCAGCTCCAGGGTGGCAGAGGTGTGCAGCGGGGCTAAGGCAGGCTCCCTGCCTGCCCTGGCACCATGCCACACCTGGAAGTGGCCAGCATGTCTGTCAGTGGCTCCTGGGGGTGGGTTCCCGGCCAATGGAAGCTGCAGGGGGCAGTGCCTGCAGCACAGAGCTCTCTGCCGCCCCAAGGGCCACAGGGACGTGGTGCCAGCTGCTTCCGGGAGCTGCGCAGGACCAGGGCAGGCAGGGAGCCTGCCTTAGCCCCACTGCACCACGGGGCTGGCAACTGAAAGCCCTGATGGGCTAGATCCGGCCAGTGGGCTGTAGTCTGCCCTCCCCTGGACTAGATGGTCCCTTCTGACCTTAAAGTCCACAAGCCCTCACAGGCTTTCGTACTGGTTTAACTAAATCAGTTCTTAACTCAAATTTAAACCGGTGGCAACTCTGAATACAGACAAAGCCTTATCCAAATACCCAGAGGTATGCATTCAGCCATGAGATATGATTATTTTATTCATTTGATACATACATACAATAATCATAAAATCCTCACCAGGTGCACATGTCTAAACTGAATTCCACGTGATCTTTTGGGCACTGTAGAAAACGGGAAAAAAAAACCCTAAAAACTATTTTTAAAGCTGACCCTCCTCCCCGACCCAAACAGCTGAATGGAATTTCCTCAAACTTCTCCTCTGTAGTAAAGCCAAGCCTGGGCCACTTCAGCCCAAGGGGAACATTATGGAGCAAATTATCAGCACATGCAAAGGAGAGGTTATATCTGTGAAGAGTTAAGGCGAGAATCTTCAATCACAAAAGCTACAATAAAAAGTTACTCTGCAATTGCTACATACTTCTTTGGGAAAAAGGCTCTTTGCCAGCAAATGCCAAACCAAGGGCCAAGAATGCACTCTGTGTTCCATTTAAAGAAGTAGGGGAAAGTTAGCAGGATCTGTTCCAGCTGCAAGTAATGTCTAAGTAATTTTTTAAAAAAATATTAAACATTAGAGCAAAGGGGACAGAGACGGGGAAAAGGAGTGGAGAGAAAAACATGATACTTGTTTCCATTTTCATACTCTGTAATTTTATAATAGGGTCTGGAAACACAGCCTGAAGAAAAAAGGACATCATCATGTTTCCACAATATATACATATACACATTTGCTACGAGATCCTGATTAACTGGCTGCCTGGGATGTATCTGTCTGCTCAGAGCCCAGCCAAGATGTTAAACTAACAATGTACTTACTGCACCAACATGTTCTCATTAATCAATGCTAAAACCCTATTCTGTTCCCTATCAAATGAATTGGAGACTAGTTCCCTTCAAGAATATGTTTTATTGAAAGCAGCCTACAATAATAATGAAGATAATATACAGAAAACCACATAGGTTACAAGAGTGACAGATTTTGCAAGCATCTGAATATCCTGTGTCATTCAAGGGCAAGACAATATTAGTAGCTAGTGCAAACTGTTATGGAAATTCTCTTAATTACAATATTGCCCAGGAAATTAATAGCAGCCAATGAAAGAAAGGGGTACTATTTATCCCCAGTCAGTCTGATACACATGGGAATTTGTGCAAAGCAGTAACATGAACTACGAGTAACAGACTGGCTAAGCGCACATGTCCAGGTCACGCTATTTCAGTACCAACTAGCTATCTGGAATCAGGTTTGCATCTCCTGTAGTTACCAGCTCTGTCTTTTTGACTACATGAATTAAACATAAGCCAGCTACTTTAATCAGATTCACAGAAACAAGGAAATTCAGAATAAAATGAAGACAATGGACGAAACAAGAATATTAATAATATTAATAAAATAAATCAAGTGTTATATTTTATATAGTGCCAATATATTACAGAATTAATGGTGTTAAACACATCATAAGATGGTACAAACTTATCCGAGACAATGTTAAACATTTGTAAATTCATGAATAAGGAATACGGCTTTAGTGACAATTTTTGATTGGCAAACTGACCTGTATTTCCCTCCACCTGTTGGTTTTATCCACACAGATTTGGAGCAAGTAACTCTCTGTTATATGTTTGTACGGCGTCTGCCAAAATGAGGCCCTGGCTTCTAGGTGCTATTGTAATGCAAATAAATTATAATAAAGATTCACCATGCCATCTTGGTACCAAAATTACCTCTCCAGAAACAGGAGAGATTAGAATAAGTGTACTGCTTTACTGTGATTTAGTACATCTTGATAAGTTCTAAACTTCCTATGTTATATTAATTCATTCACAACTTGGTCAACAATATAATCTGAAATTTTAATTAACAAAATTAAATGTAGAAGGCTCATTGAGCTACTAATATTTTTGCTAAGCAACCTAAAATTCAATGAGTTTGAGAAATATGGTATAATTAAAGTTACTTAACTAGTGTGTGTTTGTGCTCACAAAAAACTGAAATTCCATCTGTAACCCTATTATTTCTTGGAATTGTGGCAACTCAGAACTGCTCCTAGTCTTACACACACACACACACACAAAGTGCACTGCAATACATCGAGGAAGTACAATGCAAGAGAAACAGATACGGGCATAGGACCACGTTAAGATATGGGATAGGAGTAATTTCCACACAAGTTGCACCTACTTATGCCAAGTTGGAATTTGGCCCAGCATATACATAACTGGAGGCCAAGACACTGATCTGGTGCTGAAATGGTGATCCAGGAGGTAGCACTCTGCCCTCAGTCACTAGTATATAAATTACTACACTATGAGGTTGCTATGCTAATGGATGTCCCATATTGCAGATGAGACATAAAACCAAAAAGTCTAATGACCGCCAGTGGTCATTAAAGATCCTGTGGCTCTTTTGGCAAGAATACGGATGTTAGAAAGGAAGCATGATGAAGCAGCTGCAATGGTGAAATGGAAACAATTATTAGCATCTCTCGTGTCCTGGTCAAATTCCAAACCTACATAAAATCCCCTTCCACTTTCAATTGCTTATGATATTCTTCAATTTTTGCCTAACCATTAAGCAGGGCTGCTGTGTGCTGTTAAGGACTTCCCACGTCCCACTCTAGAATGGTCATATATCCCTTGCCTACTCCCTAAGGAAGTTGCAAAGTTCAATTCATGTTTTCAAAGCACAAATTCTTGGATAGAAGACACTTTAAAAGAGCAGAGTAAAAATAAAGTAAAAAATAAAAGCACACTTTGTTCCAACACATCAAAGGCATTTGTCCTCAGTGAAGACTAAGTCTATGACAAACCTGAACATTTTACAGTAAAGCAACGTATGTTACCTAAGAGTAAGAAATGAGCCAAAAAAAATCTTTTGCAAAGTGGAAAAATTTCCACATCTTGCTAACTCCTAATGGCCAAGTGGAATTTTACTCAACTTAAAAAAAAAAAAAAATCACTTTTGAAATGAAAAAACTTGCAGCCCAGAGCAGGGGTTCTCAACCTTCTTTCTGAGTCCCCCCAACATACTACAAAAACTTCAGGGCCCAGTTCGGGGGCTTTAGGGCTCCTGGCTTCAGCCACCGGGTGTATGCATGTGTGTGGCAGAGGGGGATGGCAGCTTGGGGCTCCAGGCCAGGGGAGGCTCAGGCTTCTACCCTGCGAGGCACTGGGGGACTCAGGGCTTTAGCTCTAAGGGGACCACTGGGGCTTGGGGCTCCCATGGCTCCGCTCCCGGCTTCAGCCCCACGGGGGGCGCCGGGACTCGAGGCACCTGGCTTCAGCCTTGTGGCTCTGCTCCCGACTTCAGCCCTGCTGGGGCACCAGAACTGAGGGCTTCAGCCTGAGGCTCTGCTCCTAGTTTCATCCCTGTGGGGATGCCGGGGCTCGAGGCCCCGCAGCCCCTGAAGCCAGCTCGCAGACCTCCAGGGGGCCACAGGCCCCCTGGTTGAGAACCACTGGCCTAGGTGGTAGTTTCTTTGCAGAAAGCTATAAGCACTAGAGAAAGAGTGGTTTGTAATTCAAGTTTCTATTATAGAGTGGCTGCTTCAACACTGTATAATACCACATCCAAAAATATGTTAAAAGAAAATTAATGTCACAAAGTCAAGCACTCAATAGGAAATGGCGGAATTAAGGTTCCTGTGTGGCCTTAATTCAGGCCCCATGTGTATAAGCATGATACTATCTTTGATTACATGATCATATGGAAAATTTCAGACTGAATGGCTAAAGATAGCAAAAAGTCATAAGCAGTTCAAAACAGTCTTATAATGGAAAGCATCAGGCAACCTTAACTCTACGCAGCACTATCAGCTCTGCCTATAATACATGGCAAGAGCAGGGGCGGCTCTACGTTTTTGGCCGCCCCAAGCAGTCATGCCCGGGAGGCGCCCCGGAGCCGCGGACCTCCCGCGGGCATGACTGCGGAGGGTCCACTGGTCGTGCAGCTCGGCTGGACCTCCCGCAGCTGCGGACGGTTCGCAGGTCCGGCGGCTCCGCTGGAGCTGCCGCAGTCATGCCTGCGGCAGGTCCGGTCATCACGCGGCTCCGGTGGACCTCCCGCAGGCATGACTGCGGCAGGTCCGCCGGCCCAGCCTGCCGCCCCCCCGGGAAAGGGCCGCCCCACGCGCGTGCTTGCCGCGCTGGGGTCTAGAGCCGGCCCTGGGCAAGAGCAGTTATCTTCTAATGTAAATAACAGGAGTTAATTATCAAGTCTGAGTATCAGAGGGGTAGCTGTGTTAGTCTGGATCTGTAAAAAGCAACTAAGAGTCCTGTGGCACCTTATAGACTTGCTAACAGACGTATTGGAGCATAAGCTTTTGTGTCTGACAAAGTGGGTATTCACCCACGAAAGCTCATGCTCCAATACGTCTGTTAGTCTATAAAGTGCCACAGGACTCTGTCACTTTTTATCAAGTTTGAGGAATTGGTTAAATGTACCTTTAAATGTGAAGGAATTTGTGCTAAGAGTGGCACGGAAATAAATGCAGAAAACAGGTCATCTCTAGTTTTCATTAGTTCAAGTACTTTCATCCAGTGCTTGTTGGGAAGGCAGGCCACAGTTTGCTCAGGGCTGATTTAACTTTTTTTTTTTCTGTAAAATCAAAAGAACCTTCTAACCAGTCTAAAAATAGTGAGGAAATGAAGTTCAAAACAAAGTACAATATTTTTCTTTCATGATGTGCTCAGATTGGACTGAAGCAGAAATGAAAGTGATTCATTAAGTCATTTTGTCCATCCTCTCGCCAGTGGTTGAGGAAATCCAAACCAGAAGAGTAGGTGTGTGGTATTAATGCAGAAAGCTTGCAGAGCAGCCAGCAACATACATTTGGAGATAGTCATAAGATCCAAATCCAGTGTATTGAATCTCAGAAACTTAAATTAGCTCCATTAACTGCTTGTGCACACAAAATTGTCTTACTCGTGTATTTGCTTCCCCCGTCCCAGCTATGAAATAAAATTTGAAGAATTTTTTCCTTTGGCCTTTTGTTTCGCTGTTTCCTGCCACAACAGCTCTAAAGGAGATCAAACTGTCATGAGCCTCAGCATTCACTTTCATTTCTCACAAAGGTGATGGGAATGCACGCAGCATTTTTTCAAATCCATTTACAGCCTAGGCTAGTATTAACACTATGATGGTGGAACAATGACTCATTTTACATTGCCCAGTTTTAAAGGGTCACTATTTCCCATGTTGCATAGGTAAACAGGAACCTTGCATAATGTTGCTGCTTCTTTAGTACCCACATTTCCTTATTTTTCATAAAATACTGTAATGTGCTTAGTCCCGTCTCACAAAGGGGAACTATCTGATAATCTCTAGGATTTTAAATTTGGTGCAGGATTGGTGGCATCCTATTTGCATGTCCCCATATGTCCTTTGCTGCTACCAGTCCAGACAGACAGACAGGAGGAGCAAAAAGTGCTAAAATGACATGCTCAAAGGCCAGTTTCTCTCTGCTGGTCCTACTGGTCATGGGGGACCTGTGTTGTGCAGAAATAGCACAGGCATGATCCTCTACAATTGTTGTAGGAACTCAGGGTACAGATGAGGTTGGAAAACTAACAAGTTAGTTTCTCCATTTCCCTATCATCCCAAACAGAGCATCATGCCTATTCTGTTTCCCACTGCCCAGCAACAGCAGCTGAGTGAAAATGACTAGGACCTTGTCATGTTACTTCCAGCCAAATGCTGTGTGCAGTTGGAGAAGAAATGATGCGATGAGACCAAGATTAGTCTCACTATCCCTGTCAGCAGAGTGTTGGAAGGCAGGGGTGAAATGTACTGAGGATTTGGGTTTACACAAGACTGTGCTGACCTCCTCAGTGGAGGAGCAAAGGTATAAAGTGACACACACAAAGGTTAAGTGAGTTGTCCAAGGTGGCAGAGTCAGGAGTAGAACACTAGAGTACCAACACTCATCCTCTGCTTTAAGTACTAGATCACACTCCAAGCAACTCCCCACTAACATTTCCCCCTGAATTTGAAAGGGAGAAAGGGAAGAATCCTTGACACACAAACAAAATTGAAACTCCAGATCCATGGACAATGTCAGTTCTTCCCATTGGAGCCCAATGGCTCTCCTTTCAAATACAAATCCATATGTTCCTTTTAAATAAAGACACTGAAAACCAGGGATGAAGCTGCTCCATGAGATGTGGATGTAGAAACACAACCTCCTCTTTCTGCTTCGTAGCAGTTAACGTTCCAGGCTGGCATTTCACAATAAAGATAAAAACAGCACTTTACCGTTATTGCTCAATTCAGCTAACTTCTCCGTCTTTCAGACTGCCCTCTAGCTTGCTGTGCCAATTCTTGACCTTCCGTGTTTTCCCTGTATGTAAATACTAGAGTCCACTGTGTAATACAAACTGGAAACCCTTGTATCACTGAGCAGTACATTCATGGATACTACGACGAGGCCAAATACAGTGAGCTACAGGTAAGGCTGCGATTCTGTCATGGAGGTCGCGGAAGTCACGGATTCCATGACTTTCTTTGACCTCTGTCACTTCCACAGCTGCAGTGGCCGGCACGGCTGTCGCCAGGGCCAGACGCACTGGCCGCTGCTTGGAGATGTGCCAATATCAGCCGCGGCCCCGGGGCCAGCCCCAAAGGCCATTGGGAGAGCAGTCCCCAAGGACCTTGGAGCAACGGGCCGCCGGGGCAGTCAGCCCTCACCGCTGGAGCAGAGGCCCTGCAGAGCAACGGGGCCCCAAAAGCAGAGATTTAGTCCTCATGGGTATTTATAGTAAAAGTCATGGACAGGCCACAGGGCCATAAACTTTTGTTTATTGCCCGTGACCTGTCCGTGACTTTTACTAAAAATACCCATGACTAAATCTTAGCCTTAGCTACATGGCAAGTGCACTGGTGATCCACGGATTTACAATGATGACTGAATAAGGGTAGAGGCACAGAGAAGGAGGTCAGTAGGTACAGGGTCCCTCCAAAACTCTGATCCCCCCAAAATCCTGAAAATGACTCTCTGACAATTCATGAATTGTTATACTAAGACGAGGGTCTCAAACTGGGGATCACAAGGTGGTTAGGTGGGGGTCATGAGCTATCAGCCCCTGGGCGGTGGGGCTGGAGCAGTCAACCCTGCACATGGCTAACTGCCCCCGTCCTCCTTTGCCCCCCCCAGGTGTGGGGCTGACAGCCCCAGCCCTCTGGGGGTTGGGGTCGCACTCAGAGGCTTGCTGTGTGAAAGGGGTCACCAATACAAAAAGTCTGAGAACCACTGTACTAAAACAATGAGTGCAGCAAAGGAGAACGTGAACAGGCCCTCTCATATCTTTTATGTTAATACACAGACATCTCATCATAGAATATCAGGGTTGGAAGGGACCTCAGGAGGTCATCTAGTCCAACCCCCTGCTCAAAGCAGGGCCAATTCCCAACTAAATCATCCCAGCTAGGGCTCTGTCAAGCCGGACCTTAAAAACCTCTAAAGGAACGAGATTCCACCACCTCCCTAGGTAACCCATTTCAGTGCTTCACCACCCTCCTAGTGAAATAGATTTTTCTAATATCCAACCTAAACCTCCCCCACTGCAACTTGAGACCATTACTCCTTGTTCTGTCATCTGGTACCACTGAGAACAGTCTAGATCCATCCTCTTTGGAACCCCCTTTCAGGTAGTTGAAAGCACCTATCAAATCCCCCCTCATTCTTCTCTTCTGCAGACTAAACAATCCCAGTTCCCTCAGCCTCTCCTCATAAATCATGTGCTCCAGCCCCCTAATCATTTTTCTTCCCCTCCGCTGGACTCTCCAATTTTTGCACATCCTTCTTGTAGTGTGTGGCCCAAAACTGGACACAGTACTCCAGATGAGGCCTCACCAATGTCGAATAGAGGGGAATGATCACATCCATCAATCTGCTGGCAATGCTCCTACTTATACAGTCCAAAATGCCGTTAGCCTTCTTGGAACAAGGGCACACTGTTGACTCATATCCAGCTTCTCGTTCACTGTAACCCCTAGGTCCTTTTCGGCAGAACTGCTGCCTAGCCATTCGGTCCCTAGTCTGTAACAGTGAATGGGATTCTTCCGTCCTAAGTGCAGGGCTCTGCACTTGTCCTTGTTGAACCTCATCAGGTTTCTTTTGGCTCAATCCTCTAATTTGTCCAGGTCCCTCTGTAGCCTATCCCTACCCTCCAGCACATCTACCACTCCTCCCAGTTTAGTGTCATCTGCAAACTTGCTGAGAGTGCAATCCATGCCGCCCTCCCGATCATTAATGAAGATATTGAACAAAACCGGCCCCAGGACCGACCCCTGGGGCACTCTGCTTGAAACCAGCTGCCAACTAGACATGGAGCCATTGAACACAACCTGTTGAGCCCAACGATATAGCCAGCTTTCTATCCATCTTATAGTCCATTCATCCAGCCCATACTTCTTTAACTTGCCGGCAAGAATACTGTGTCAAAAGCTTTGCTAAAGTCAAGGAGTAACACATCCACTGCTTTCCCCTCATCCACAGACCCATTTCTCTAATGGAGTGTAGTCAGAGCTAAAATACCAAGAGGTTGATAGCCAACACAGCATATATTTACGTTAGGCATCTTGTGTTAGTGGCAGGAATGCTGTAGGTCACCAGAAACCAAAAGGTAAATGAAAAAGACTAGCTGAGTTCAGTACCGGGGTACAGAGGAGGAACTAAGTAACATTGCTATGTTATCCCAAAATTTTTTAGGGAGTAGTTTGAAAAGGGACCAGGTGGCTCCAAAGACTAGTTGAGGAACAGCAAAGTAGTATGGGGATGGAAGGGAAGAATTTTTATTCCTGGGGGAATTCTGCACCACTGCACAATGCAGAATTTTGCAGAAATTAATGTAGTGCACACAGAATTTCCTTGCCCCCGCGGAAATGGGCTGCAGTGCTGCTGGCTGCCACTAGGGGATCCTGGACCTGGCAGAGCCCATCTCGCACAGAGAAGACACTGCTGGGGGGTGGGAGAGGGAGCTAGAGGGTTCCTGGCAGCTGCAGTTCCCAGCATGCCCTGAGAGAAGGAGACAGCACTGTGCAGGAAACTCCGTGTAAGCCTGGGACCCAGCATCAGGCTGTTTCTCCCTCTGGATCCCAGGGCTCTAGGGGAGGGAAGGGAAGGGTGTATTGGCTGGTGGGGGCACTATAGCTGGGCTCGGGGGGGCAGGGTTATGGGTGTCTGGCCCCCTGGCTGGGCAGGGGGCAGAGAAACAGAAACTGGTTTGTCATAGGGGTTTCTTTAACTCTCTACTCTTGGGGGAATTTTTGTGCGTCTGTATTGTTACAGACATACTTGCTGACCGGTATTTTGAAATAAATTACCAAAATAATTGAAACTGGTGTAATCATGTAGTGGTATTTTGACAAATAAATTTTGCAGAGTTTTAAAATACTGTGCACAGAATTTTAATTTTTTTGGCACATAATTTGCAATTATTTGGTGCAGAATGCTCCAGGAGCAAATCTTGTACTGCTGTTACCCTCATTCCTTGTTCTGTGAACACAAGACTTCAGTCTCCAGGGATGCCCAAAGTAGCACCTTTCACCTGCACTAAATTTTCCCCTCTCTCACACACACAATTCAGCAGCATGCAGATGACTGAAAAGCTGGTGTCCTGTGGTAGAGAAGCACTAACAAAGCCTGTGAGTCTCCTATTTGTTTTAACAGGAGATGTGCCAATAGCTTCCTCCACTCTTGCAAGGCCAGGGTACATTTTGGAGCTCATTGGGATTTTTTCTTTTTCTTTTGTGTTTCATTAAAAGATTTTAAGATGTCAACTTTTTTTTTTTTTTTAAGTTCTTAGATAGCATTCCTCACCCTACTCCTATAGGAATTTGTGCCAATGCATTTTTACTGTTTGTTTTACGTCCTTCCTGATGCCAACAGAAGACGTTAACCTCAAAATGTGCTAAATAGATGGTTTCTCTTTCCCCACGTTTTAAAGCACCAGCTGTTTTCTGTGGAGCAGGAGGAAAGGTTTTCAGAATTCTCAACTGTCTCGTGGGAAGAAAAAAAGAAGTTTTAATGTGAGTTCATGCAATATTCTGGGCCGCATATTGTGACTTTTCAATTCTATGTATGCTTTACTATCTGCTAGCTACATTTTTCAAGTATTCTGAGTAATTAAAGAAATTCCATGGAATTGTAAAGAGTCAGGGATACTAAAATTCCATTATCCCACAGTGGGAACTGCAGCAGTGGAAATGAAGAGAACTGAATACTGTGACTCCCTCGACAGTACTGCAAAATTGGCCAGTGAATGCAGCAGCATTCCAGGGGCCTTGCACAGGGTGTAGTGTTGTTTGAGTAAACAGTGACAGTCGTAAAACATAATTTTTCCCCTACGGTTCCTCCCAGCCTACTGTATACTCAGTGTTACCAGCCTGCACAGTTTATAAAATAAGACTAAACAAACCCAAAACTTGACCACATCATTTTAGAGGATAAATTTGAAACAGGGGGGGAAAAAATTACAGTAATTTACTGTTGTACTCTCATGATTAGGGGTGAAACTTAATTTTGATTGTAAGCCAGGCTGATACTGTCTGCCCCCTCAAGAAATTCACAAACCAAATTACATGGACCTCAAAATTAGTAGTTGAAGTCCGGGCTGGAGGTAGAATTTTTCATCCGCGTAATTGGATAAGAGATTATTAAATTATGACACCCTTAAAACAGGGGTATTCACCACAGTCCAGCAAATTTAAGTTCTTTGGTCATTTATATTACATTTTGACTAGATGATTTCAGTTCACTAAGTTTTGTCTCTTCTCATTTTTAATCAATTAAACTAACAGCATTTCAAACATCATCAGAAGGGCACATTGGATCATAGAGGCTTACTCTGACTGCTGGAGACCTAAGGTGTGTGCAGCATTTTTAATTTTGGTTTGTTTTTTAAGTTAAGTTTCTAGCTTTTTTCCCTGCAGAAACAGACCTCAAAGTGTGTAACTCAACTGCAGGTCAATGAAAAAAGGAAAATTTTCAACGTTAATCAGACCAGCTGTTTGCAATTAAGATGTTTAAAAAATGGTGTTTGCATCTGTTGGGGGGAGGATACCTCTCTTCACTTCTGCAGCCAGATCTTAGCTAGAGAATAGCAAGTCAAAGGCAACTGCAATGAAGTTTGATTTATTTAAGCAACAGGTGCATGTGTCTAGCAGATTGGTGAGGTGTGAACAGGAAAAGCTCCCTGCTGGCCTGCCTACCCAAGTTCCCAATTCCTCTATTTCCTTGTTTAGGTTTCTTATCAGCTTAAGCCTCAACTCTGAATTTTCCAGTTTTCAATTAAAAAAAAACAAAAACAAAAAAACCCCCTACATTAATACAAGGATTTTTACCTTTACGTTAGTGCTTGCAACCTTAACTTCACCTTACAGTGTTTTGTTTTTTGCACCTGGGATACACTATTTATTGAGATTTATTGTAAGATTGCTGAAAAGATATAGGGAGTTCCTAGGAAAACTGAGCTACCAGCAAAAGAGAGCTGCAGTGATCAAGAGGTTTTAGACCAGAACTTTATAACTTCATGTAATCAGAGTCTTCTACTGGAAGGCAAAAGATATTATAGGCACCTGCCACACAACTTAGCAACAAGCATGCAGGCTACGCCACGTATCTCTTTAAAAGGTCAAGAGAGCATATGATGCAGTTGAGTAGTAATACAAGCTTTTAATACAGGCTAAAGATACTTTAAACTGGTCCATTTATCAAACCACAATCTCAACCTGTCAGCATTCCCAAGTCCCTCTTGCTACCACTATGCAAGCTTCTCAGCAGGGGAGAAGAAATTGAGCAGACTGTTTCTTTCCTCAGTTCCACCCTCCCTACTTTCTATACATTTTCTGTACCAGCTCTGTCTTTAGGAAAAACTCAGTAAAACGTAAACTTAAATTTTAAAAATGAAAGACTGGAACTAAACCCACACTGGGGCTCCACAGGCTGATGATTTTTTTTTTTAAGTGCAGAAGAGAAACATTATTGAAATTCTGTAAGAGAAGCCAGTTTTCCTCAGCTCCATGGGGGCTGCCATGTTAAATCACATTTGAATTCACAGAACAAGGCAGCTCAAATACCACTATGGCAGCTATTGGCACATTTCAATGAGACTACCATGGCCTCATTAGCGTAGTGGAAATCATGAGCCTTCCTTTGTATATATTTAAAAAGCAGTCTTTGAAAGCATGCTGGGGGGCAGCCAGGGCTTTCCGGCTTGTAGCTCGGCAATTGAACAATGAGGATCACCTAGCCTACCTAGGTCAAGCAAATATAGAAAGAAAACAAGCTGGGGAGAAAGTTATTTTAAACAAGCCACACAGAAAGGAAGATTTTAAGCAGAGTGTGTGTGTGTGTGGGGGTGTCAGTAGGGTGTAACTAAATCCTTACCTTCAAATCTGTCCAACTAAAACCTACTTTTCCTGCACGCCAAGGAACGGCATTTTTGCAACAGGGTCTTTTTTTTATCATAAGAATTAAGTTTTATTTTTTACATTTTTAGAATGCAAGTACTTAATCTTTCTCCCCTTCACATCAGGCACAAGAGGGCTAGAAGAACAGCCCTTCCTTTCTGGTCCAACTAGGATCTGCGAGTCACCCACAGGAGGCAACAGGACTGATTTTGAAGTCCTTTTCCTACAAGTTAAAAACTCATTCCAAACAAACAAATGAAGATTACATAATAAAGTGACTTAAAAAATAAACCCTGTTTGTGAATGATCCTGCAAACCTCATTCGGGCAAAACTCCAGGGCCAGCTGGAATTTCCCCTGTGTAGGAGCTGCAGAAAGGTACCCTAAACATCTTAGGGTACGTCTTCCCTAAGAATGTTAAAGTACTGCTGCGGCAGCGCTTTAACATGGCTGTGTGGTCACAGCACCAGCGCTGGAAGCACCGTAAAAAAAACCCACCCACATGAAGCTACTAGCGCGGCTGCCAGCGTTGGTGCAGTGTCTACACTGCCTCTTTACAGTGCTGAAACTTGCAACACTCCCAGGGGTGTTTTTTCACATCCCTGAGCGAGAAAGTTGCAGCGCCATAAAGTGGCAGTGTAGACAAGGCCTGAGAAATGAACAACACTGAGTGTGCACCAACTGCATTTTTTTAATCTTAGCAAATAAAAGAAAAGAACCAGGTATCAATTCAAGTTCTTGGATTTATTTAAACCCTACAAATAAGTTCATTATTTAAATTTAAAAAAAAATAATCTTGCTAACAGCAAATAGATTCCTTTTTAAACTTATACTACTTTGGGTACACAAATGGTGATGTGCTGCTTTAAAAAAAAAAAAGACTCA
Source organism: Mauremys mutica (assembly GCF_020497125.1). Classification (NCBI taxonomy): domain Eukaryota; kingdom Metazoa; phylum Chordata; order Testudines; family Geoemydidae; genus Mauremys; species Mauremys mutica. The sequence continues at coordinate 135,139,366 of NC_059076.1, read as the reverse complement.
GTTAATCCTTGTAATTTTATAAGCCATTAATCCATTGATCTCATTGAAAAGGATTAGAATTATTCTCTTACTAGCAAATGAAGGGAGTTCTGAGCCAGATGTAAAGGAAAGGAAAGCAAAGCACAGTCCACACCCTGCAGAGACTGCTACCACACAGCAAGTCACAGCTGAGGAACCCTCACCTGGCTTCCCATTAAAGAACAACTACTCTTTCACCCGTAAGTAAGTAGTGTCGGGATTGAAAACTACCCTGCCCCCTAATGTCTGGCATACAAGAACAAATTCAACACAACTGCTGCTATTTTAGTCAGTCTGATTACTCACAAGGTAGTTGAAACATTTGAGTTCATGCCAAAGATGAATTACTGCCATATATGAAGCACCATGAGGAAACCTATGGGCAAGTCTACACTATAAAATTAAGCTGAGCTAAGTTATGTTGAAGTACAGCCACTGCGGTAATTAAACCGCTTTGGCACATCCACACTATGCTCCTGTATCGGTGGTGTGCATCCTCACCAGGAATGCTTGCATCGATTTAACTATCAGTGTGGGGCACTGTGTGATGGCTTCTAAAATGCAGCAACAATCAATGTAAGCAATGCAGTGTCTACATTGACACTGCGTTAACCTCTCGCGGAGGTGGAGTTATTAAGTCGGTGCAGTGGGTGAGTTACATCTGTGGTGTAGACATTTGCAGTTTACGTCGACCTGACTCTGTCTTACATCAGTTTAGCTATGATGTCTAGACCAGGGCTATGAATGAAATTTCATGGACGAAAATGCGTCACTGAGATATTCTCTATGCACTGTCTTACTTTCCTCTTTCAACAACTGATACATCGGCTCCATAAAAACTTTACTTTACTTTGATCTGCTCACTGCATACTGAAAAGTTCAAAACATAATTTCAGCAGAACCTCCCTCTCTTATCAGCAAGCCTGATAATTCTCTCAAAAATCTTGGCAGTCTCACCCCATTTCACAGCCAAGGTTTAACGACGGAGTTCTGTGGTCAAATCTTAGTCATGTGAGTCTTAATAATTGGTAAAAATATACTCTAGGATATCTATGGAACTATTGTGAAGTATTATCTGTCATTAGAAACCAACTACATTTCTCAAAACAGACTACATTGTGATACAATACCTTTGATTTTTAAATAGTCATATTTATTCAATCCTTCATTAGCAAGATTCTATTGTGAATTTAGTTCCTGTCTCCTTAAAAAAACACCACTCTCAGACAATGAAAAGAAATCAAAATAGAAAATGCATTAAACAATGGATAGATGATATGACAGACAATTTATTTGAAGGGACACAAGTCAAGTTTGACCAAAGTTTAGACAGAGGAAAAAATAAGCTTTTGCCAATATAAATCTCTTTAAAAAAATCCATAGAAACCTCCACTGAAGTTCTAAATTGTATCTAATCCTGGTCGATATGGGGAAATCGACTGGCACAGCTATAGCAGAATATTTATTTGGTTAGAGATATGCCAGTCAATTTCCCCATGTAGACAAACCCTAAAGAATTTGTTTCTCAGGCTGAGAAACAAATTAAACAGCATGAAAAGGGAAGCCACATCTGTGTTCTCAGGCTCTCTTCCTACTACAGTGAATACTATGAGTTATCTCCTTTCATGCAAACATTCAGCTGAAAAAGCAGCCATTCCCTTTCTGCTTTTCAGCAATGTCACAATATCACACTCCGCATGCAATGTTCTTTGTGTAAGCATGTAGAAGAGGCCAAATGTATAAACAATAAGCTAAAAACAGAACTCACATTATAGTTTGATGCAAGTCCATGCACATTTTGTAACAATGACCTCACTGCTCTTACGCTTGGTCAGCACTATTGTCACTTGATAAATATTAGCCTGCAACGTTTGACCACATGGACTTTACATTGTTTTTAATTTAGACTGCCAGTACAATGGCAGCTACTACACATGCATATACCCTCTCTATGAAGCAACATAAATTACAAATGTCCATTTGTAATCAGAATACTGTACATTAGTCTGCAGTCACAACAGTCCCCTCTTGTATTTTAACTTATCGTTACCAAGTCACATTTTAAATACTTCCACTCCCAATATTTAAAATTTTCATGTTAGCATAAAAGTTTCCTTAATAAAGCAGACTAGCTCATATTGATCTGACATGCTCCAAGCCAATCACCTTTTCTTTAACGGCGAGAGCTTTGCATTTAAATGATCTACTAGGAGTCTGTTCATCTTAAAAGCGCTGATTTACAGGAGTTCAAGTACATGAACCCTCATGTGAGAGAACAGAAAAACAGTGCACCTGCAATACCCAGCTTTTCATGCTATTCCCATAGACCACTGGGATGCTGGATATTTAAACCACTATAGAGCAGGCCCTTCCTGTATTTAACTACTAGTATCAGAGCACAACTTACAGAAAACTGGACATCTGAACGGAGATGGACATCTGTAAAGAAATTAAAAACAAATCAAAACACACAATACAGCAGCAGTTGTCAAACAAAGAGCTCCACTAACCCCAAGTCTCACTGGCACTGCTGGGGTGGTAGCTGTGGTGTTTTAATACAGCTCAGACAACCCTGACGAAGCGCAGGAGTTATAAGTGACACACACATCTGCTATGCCAGTCACAGCCAACAAACAAAATGAGAGATGGGTTTTTAAAACAGCACCACTGTTTTTTAATCATCAACCAAGAGGCCCTCAGAAAAACAATGTTAATGATCGATCAGAGGGCAAGAATGCATTAGTCTCATCAGGTAAGAGTTATTGTTCCAGTGACAGATTCTCTATAACAATAGTGTTCTTAAAAATAATGGTCTTTTCCTCAAGTATAAAGAGAAATCCAATAATGAGCTAGCTACCTTGAAGAGATGCACATTTTTTTCTTTGATTCATTTTAATATATTGAATCCCTAAATATATAATACAGTTTAAAGTAATCCTTTCTGGTGATTATATTTCTCTAGTACACTAGTCTCTATGTCCACAGTGTTCCTGCTTTCAATGTGTTTTGTATATCTCAAACATAAAGATGGTTTTAAAAGAGCCTTTTAATTTTAAAAATAAAAAGGTAGTCAGGCTGTGTGTTTAGATAAAAGATTTTTAAAATTCTGATTTAATATCCACATTTAGTCAGTTTAACATGCAATTTGAATTTATATTTATCTGAAGGCCTACACTCAAAGTATCTAAATACATTGAGATTGAGTCAATAAAGTGGATATCATGTACTTTTGATTTCTCCTGTGATAACTGCACCAAAATGATGGGACACATACTCAAAAGTTCTACAGTATGTTTTACTAGGAAAAGTATAAATAAAATCAAAGACAGAAGAAACATTTTGTTAATTTAAAGGTATTTGAAATGCAAGAATTATTTGTCAAATATGGGTTAACCTGACAATGTCTTTTAATTGGAAAAATGCTGTGGCTCCAGAAAAAAAAAAAGACATCTGTTAGCAAGTATATCTAGAAGAACATTGCTAGTATTCTTCTGACAATACTTTCGAGGAAACACTTTACAGTAAAAAAGAAAATCATGAGACAATGTCAAGCCATATTGGAAAATTGGTTCCTGGATGGCTAATACTCTAGATTACGCAAACAAAAATATAACTATCTTTGTACTTTCCACCTTCTTAGCACTTTGGCCAGGGTGGGCAACTAAAATAGACAAGCCAGTTTCATGCACAGGTTCTCATGCACTAACACAAGGTCACAACCCCTCCAGATGAAATGTTTCAATACTAAGATTTTTTTTTTTAATTTCATGAATTCTGTAAAACAAACCCACAAAGATCTAAATTTGGACCTAGAAACACCCGATAGCTTGACGTTGCCCTTAAAAAAACAACTAATGAGGGATATATAACAACAACTGAACGCCTGAATCTGGTTCACTTCCACATCTGCTTCCTCCTCTTCCCATGCCCCAAAACATCTCTGGAAAAAGTCTCACGATCACGCAGGCTTCCTCCACTGCAACTCTCTTCTCTCCCTCCTTCAATACTGCTGTAGACTCTATCCAACGGCGTTATTTCTCCATCCTCATCGACTCCCATACCTCAAACTCAGTTAGTACTTTGCTATATTTGTCACGCAGTCTGCAAAATTTTGCTTGTTTTTCAAAGAAAAAAATGGTCAGATCTATCTTATATGGTCTCCATTAGTGTAGTATCTGAGCCACACACAATATTTAATGGCTTTTTTGCTCATAACACACCTAGGTAGGGTGACCAGATGTCCCGATTTTTGGGTCTCTCTTATATATTGAGGGGGAAGGATAGCTCAGTGGTTTGAGCATCGGCCTGCTAAACCCAGGGTTGTGAGTTCAATCCTTGAGGGGGCCACTTAGAGATCTGAGGCAAAAATTGGTCCTGCTAGTGAAGGCAGGGGGCTGGACTCGATGACCTTTTAAGGTCCCTTCCAGTTCTAGGAGATTGGTATATCTCCAATTATTATTATTAGGCTCCTATTAACCACCCCCGGTCTCAATTTTTCACACTTGCTGTCTAGTCCCCTGCTCCTAGGTGATAGGGAAGTGGCACTACTCCATCTTATAGATGGGGAACGAATGCACAGAGAGGCTAAATAACTTGCTCAAAGTCACACAGGAAGTCTGTGGCAGAGCAGGGAATTGAACTCAGGTCTCCCAAGTCCAGGCCCTGGACTATTCTTCTCTAGAGGAAGAACTACCACAACCTCCCTTCCCTCTCACTCTCTTCTGCCCTTCCCTGCCAACATCTATCCTTTCCTCCTGTCAGGATGCTGTCTTCCACTCCATTCTCTAACTAACCAACATACTGTGTTCCCACTCTCAGACATCCCCTTTCTCTCCTCCTCCACCTTTCAATCTTTTCTGGTCTATTTCACTCAAAATACAAGCCTGCAGTGGTCTTAACCCAGCTGTTTCTCTAACTTAGCCCCACCTCCACCTCAGTGAGCATGCCATTGCCTTGAGTCCTCTCCTCCATTTTAGATTCTAGTCCCTCCTAACCCTCTCTAGTCCACAGAAAATGCTCTCCACAAAGTTTCTAATGATCATCTTCTCCCTGGATCCTAGGGCCTGTCCTTCACCTTCCTTGACTTCTCTGCTGCTCCTGGCACTGTTGATGAGACACTGCTAAAAATCATGTCCTTACTTAGAGACCATCTTTCCTGGGTTCTCCTCCTACTTCTCTGATCACTTCAGAATCTTTCAGTAGGATGGGGAGTCCTCAACACACACCCATCTCTCTGTGTGACAGTCCCACAGGGCTCCATTCTTGATCCTCTCCTCAATCCCCATATTCAGGTGACTTCATTGTTCACACAAGTTTAAACGATCACCTATAAACTGCTGACTCATGCATCTAGCCTCTTCGCTCTCAAGCTGACTCTCTCAATTTGCTCAGCTCAGCCTGTATCTCCAACAACTTCTCTGAGAAGTCTCCACCAGCTTACACTTAACACAGCCAAACTGAGCTCATGATTTCCCCTCCCAAACCTTCTTCACTTCCCGTCACTGCCAACACAACACCCCCTTTCTTAGATGACCCATAATAGGGCTGAGCTATCTTGAATTCCTCCCACCCTTGCCTTATAACATCCAGGATGTAACTAAGTCCTACCACTTCTTCCTTCACATTGTTTTTAAAGATCTAACCTTTTCTGTTTGTCCTAACAGTCAATACTCTCATCCAGACCCTCATCTGTCCTAATGACTGGAGACTCCCCCTTCTCCCCTAGCACTGCCATACACAAAAATGCAGCTAAAAATCACTTTCTTTGCCTCCCCACCTTCTCTTTGTATTCATACTCTGGCTTCAAGCTTTTCAACCCTCACAACTCTGCCTTGCCCTATTTATCTTATCTTGACTTATCACAATACAACCTGGCCCCTCTGTTCCAACCATTGGGAACGTCTCATACAAATATCTTATGCCTTCTTCCACACTCATGCTGAATTGTACTGTAAGGCCAATAACCTCCCCTCAAGACGCGCCTCTGCCATGATGCCTACAAGAAATCAGCCAATTAATAGCAGCTTGAGGACAAGCAGCTCAGCATGGTTTGTACTTTTACATAATTACTATGGAAAAAAACCCTCTATGTGTACACAAAAATTGTATATTTTATAGTGTTCCCCTTCCTTTACATGCCACTTCCTAGTCAGCTATTCAGGGCAAGGACCGTGTTTGGTATGTGTGTGCACAAAAGACTGCTAATCCCAATCAAGATCTCTAGGAACCACCATATTATAAACATTGCATAATGATGACTAAGAGAACTAACAGGCCCGTACAGTTTGCTAGCCTGTTCTACAAAATCTGGTGGGCCTATCTTTGCTGTTTGGGGGGGGGGGAGGGGGAAATCCTTCTCTCTTTTCAGGTATAAATAAGTTAGTCCAGCTAACTGATCAGCACCAGTGAAAGAGGCTACTACAGTCAATTGCTGGTTTGACAGTTCAACTGTTCCCTCCAGATGAATGGCCAATAAGTTCCACCAGCTCAGAGGTTTAGCTTCCTAACTTTTGCAGCAAATATGTACCTTTTAGAATGGGTCATCTCCAGGAGAGGGGTTATTATGGTTAAGGTAGAAACAACCAAGAGACTCCAGCTTGTGCAAAACACGATAGCCCAGCTCCCTAGCGAGGAATCACATCACCTCTGTACTCTGTACACAGTTCATTTCCAATTCAAGGCCTTGACCCTCATTTACAAGGCTGTGAGCAGGTCAAGACCTCTGTATATCTGATATAGCCTCTCCAACTACAAGCCTCTGAGGCCAGTGTAGTCTTCTGGGACAGTGCAGCTAACAAGGCCTAGAAGAGAAGTTACAAAACTGTAAATAAAATGTCTTGGGTCAACGGTGCTCAACTTTGATAGCAGCTATTGCAGGAGATAGAACTAAGCCAAAGCCTAGCCAGCTTCAGAACGTATGACAAGACCCAGCTATGAGCCAGAGAGATTCTGCCACAACAGAAAGCAAGGAAACCCTAATATTTATGGTGGGAGGTGGGGTGTTTAAGAACTAAACCAAACCAAAAACTTTCCAGCCTACTTTATGTACGCATCATAAAGAATTAAAATGGGTCACAATTTTTTTTCTGCTGTACGAGTCACCCTTAAACAGCTGCTGCATTCTACTGGGGAATTAATGCTCCCCATATCAATACAGACCTTGAGATCAAAGGCTTTGCATAGTGATGATCATCTACAGGAAGAAGCTTCCTCCGCCTTTGCATCACCCCAGGGCAGGCCTTGGTTTACTGACTACACAGGGGAGAAAGTAAATGGCTAGGGGAAAAGCTGGAGCAGCAGTGGAGGTTGACCAGTAAGACAACCTTGTGTTGTATTTAGAATCACTGATTCTACTGATGTTCTGTGAAGGATAAAACAGCTTTGTTGATCTCTAGCACTGCAAGAGCAGGAGAGTTATCCAGTGGAACGGCATTGGGATGGCAGCAGCCGGATATACCTGTAGCCTATGCAGGGCCGGCTCCAGGTTTTCTGCCACCCCAAGCGGCAAAAAAAAAAAAAAAAAAAAAAGCCGCAGCAGCAGCGCGATCGCGCCACTCCACTCTTCGGTGGCAGGTCGTTCGCTCCAAGAGGGACCCGCCCCCGAATTGCTGCCAAAGACCGGGATATGCCGTCCCAATAGCAGCCGGAGTGCCGCCCCTTGATATTGGCCGCCTCAAGCACCTGATTCTTTAGCTGGTGCCTGGAGCCGGCCCTGAGCCTATGTCAAAGTCAGTTGCTGCTTGTGTAACACACTGGTGGGTGGGTGTTACAGGCTCCCCTTCTGCACTGTTCCAGTGGATGAGTTTTTATAGCCCCCAACTACAGAGCTTTGGCTCAAACTGTTGCAGCTCAGGCTTTCAAGCGTGCAGGTTCCCAGTTCCATCCTTGGTGCGTCCGCCAAGAGGGCAGCCATCATGCTTGCTGTGACTTTCATTGGCTAGATCAGTAGAGGCTGGGCCCTCACTGCCGCTACAATGTCAGAGCAGGAGGGAGCAAACACCCCTGGTTGAGTTTCAGAGAGTGAGCTTGAGCTTATCACCCATAATACATGTCCCTCCTGACTTAAGGCCAGCAGAGAAGTGCTAGCCTTGTAGATGACTGAAGGGACGCATAAAGATGGAAAGAGTCCTGTGTTTTAATGTGCAAAGGTGTGGTCCATAGGCATAAAAAAGCCTTCACTTTATGTTATTATCCCAGTCTCTAATCTACCCTTTTCAGGAGAGGTTATTGAGGAAGCGTTGGCTGGGAAGCTCCAATACCACCGGGATCAGACAACGATTCAGAGCTCAGTCTAGAATCAAACTGTCTCACGTCATAGAGGCAGCTCTGATCAATCTTCTAGTGATGGCTGCCATGGATTTGCCCTTGCAGATGTCAGCAGGCACTCAAAGATGCCTGGGTTTTAGTTGCTTTCAGTATGGAAAGCACAACTGAATCTAGCCTAGGGCAGTCTGTGGAACTGCCCCCCGCCTTGAGGAGATCTCCTGGAGTTTCCCCTGGCTAAAGCAAGTACTATACACATAGAGAGATGCACCAGTGGGGGTCTAGACTAGAAACCTGTTCCCCGGCTGCCAGTCCCAGGGGACTGAACAACTTACTAGACCAGTGGTCAGCAACCTTTCAGAAGTGCTGTGCCGAGTCTTCATTTATTCACTCTGATTTAAGGTTTTGCGTGCCAGTCATACATTTTAACGTTTTTAGAAGGTCTCTTTCTATAAGTCTATAATATATAACTAAACTATTGTTGTATGTAAAGTAAATAAGGTTTTTAAAATGTTTAAGAAGCTTCATTTAAAGTTAAATTAAAATGCAGAGCCCCCCGGACCGGTGGCTAGGACCCAGGCAGCGTGAGTGCCACTGAAAATCAGCTTGTGTGCCGCCTTCGGCACACGTGCCATAGGTTGCCTACCCCTGTACTAGACACTGCCTCTCCTGGCTGTTTCTGGCATCTGGTACAAGGCCTTCCTACATTGGTCAGTACCTTTCAGATTCTTTCCACCCCTCCCAGAGATGCCAGCTTTGCTCTGAGACTTTCAGGGGTGCTTCTGGAAGAAAAGAAGAAGTTAGGGAGGAATTAGGGAGATTGGCCCTTGCTGATGGTCCAACCAAAGGTACAAAGCCACATGAAGATTGGGGTGGAAGGGAGGGGGTAGGGGAATGCCTTGAACACTTGTGCACAGAAATGCATCTATAATGCACGTTAAAGTGAGTGGGACTTCTCCCCCCACAGAGAAACCAGGGCCTCTCTCCTCTACCCTATCCTCCCCTCAAGGAAACTGGGACCTCTCCCAACTATCTATGACCAAGAAGAGGGCATGCCCCCCCCTTGTTGTGCCCAACCCCCATCCCTAAACAGGGAGAATCAGCCCTTAGAAAACTGCCCTCCTATTCTGCATAGGGCCCTTAATTACCTGGGCCAGTTCTAGGCCTCCTTATGAGGTTGAGCATCCTCTGTCCCATTCCCTCTCTCCTCCTCCACTGCCGCCTCCTCCCGCTCCTCCCCCCTGCCTTGCCTTCTGGTCCCCTACAGACTGCACAGTGAAGGTCTGACAGGAGACAAGCTGCAGTGATTCTGAATCGAGTTTGGGGCACTGGATTCACCATCCAAGCCAAAAAGCTGCATGTTGTGCATTAACTGCCCAAGCACTCTGGGTACCTAGAACACATCAATATAGTCCAGCAGGGTCCACACGGGGCAGTTAGAGCGCAGCCCGTGGCTTGGGCAGGGAAACAAGCCACACCCTGGCCTACTCAAAATCTCCATAGCTTGTTTCCTATCGCCTGTGCATGTGCCATAAGGGTGGTGTCAGAGAACACCCCCCACAGCTGCAGAACTATTTGCTGCGTTTGTCAGGCCTATGTGACGTGTGTGTGGGTCACTCATCAAGTATGCATGTGCTTGCAAAATTCATAGGCTTAAACCTGAATTAGTAATTTCACAATTACATGTAAAAATCCAGAGCATTATGGAAAATTAGGGTGGTTCGGCATCTCTGCTGTATTGTTTGAGGGAAAGACTAGCTAGTTTTTCCTGGGCTCTGGCCAAGATTTTATTTAAGTTTTTCTATAGATTGCCTAGTACTCCAAATATAGTAACCAGAGGAAGTGCTTTATGAATACAGTAACTGAATAAATAATCTGTTTCACTGGTGTTGATTTTATTATGTAAGAAGTTTAAGGTAGTTTTATTTACATCTGATATAAACACATACCAAGAAGATTGTAGTTGCTTAGTTTAATACTAAACAATGTAGGTTACCCAGGTTGGGATCAACAACAAAGTCTGAAACATTCCATTCCATTTTTGCTTTCTCATAACTCAAACAGGAAGAATATGGGCAAGTTTTGTTTTATTCATCAAGACAAGCCATTTTACTGTTTGAACTAAATGGTATATTGTATCTCCCACACCAAGCAATAACAGAGTGAACTATTGTTTAAGTTACTGAACTTAAACAATTACTTTGACACGATACAGTACAGAAGTACTGCCAAAATTAATACATCAAATATTTGTGTCTAGGAACAGGTTCCACCTTGGTGATATGGTTTTATACAGTATGTATTACCTAAAACAAAACAGGATGAGATTAAGCATGGCTTCACACTGAAAAGTGACTCAGCAGCCTAATATTGTGAGGTTGATTGCGTATCAAATTTGTCCAGTTTACAAGTAAAAAAAATAGACAGTTTTTTCTGTTTGCAGGGACTAGACTCAACCCACAATCTCCAAGTCACGCTGGGTTCTTTCCTATTTCTGCATTATCATGACAACATAATTCTGCAGGCAAATTCTGCTTTCAGTTACACTTGTACCAACCAGCTATTTTCAAAAGGTGTTGCATAGGTGTACCAGAGCAGAATTTGATCTTGTAACTGCAACTTAATTCTGTTGATGAAGCATGATCCAGAAGTAAATGCAGCGCTCTCACAGAGCTCTTTTGGCTCTACCACTGCTCATAAGAATAAATTCTTCCACTTCTGCCCCCCACTCCAATAAAGCAGATAGTGATCTTGCAAAAATGGCACCTTGTTGTAGTGCATAGATCGGTTCCCTGTTTGTACTGCAAATCCTTTTTCATACTAGAATGCCCTTTAAATTAGGCAGGACTCTGGGTACGGGAATTTATATTTTATTCACCTTCACACACATTTTTTTTCCTTCTTCCTCTCAACATAAGTGCTCTGCCAATATGCTTAAATTTAAGCATGTGAGTAGTCCACTTACTCCAATGGGGCCTCTCACCAGATTAAAATCAAACATGAACTTAAGCACTCTTATGAATTAGGGCCTTAATGAGCTTCTGGTAGCAAGAGGTATACATAGCCTGCATTTGGAGAGGAATGGACTTTAATGTAATAGACCTTTTCCATCACTAATTTCTGTATTTGAATAAAGAAACATGATAAAAAATGAAGAGGGCTCTCAGCAGCTAATACAAGAACCATGCTTCAGTTGCCGTTTAGTTTACTAGCTAAAATTACACTATGTCTATTCAATATAGTATATACTCACGATATAGTTCTCCAGTGTACCTAATCTAAACTACCTGATTGTGCTGTGTGAGAAGTAGCAAATAAGAAAAGTGAAACCTGAACTATGCAGCTAATGCAAGGAAACATTCCAGCTAATGTGCACTCCACAGACAAAAAATAGGTACAAAAGAGAAATGATTAAATAAAAGAACAGAACCATACAGCTTGTCTCTATTTGGCTTAAAGTCAGTTGCAGACTGTGAATAGGAGCCCTTCTGAGTTGAAACAGCCCTGCAGAGCAGTAACAAAAACAAAGAAAAGCCAGTGAAACAAAATTTCTGCTCAAGAGCCGAGACATTTTTCCTCTGTAAAAACCAGAATGAGGAATGCATCTCATTTTCCAGCAGCCCTGTGAGAGGAGCCACTGAGCTGGGTTACGTGATACTGAACACGTTATACATGACAGGAAACTCCACATCAAAGACAGGGAGCATGCCAGAGCTCTATGTAATCAAAACCTCCTGCCAAAGGTGGGGGGCGGGAAATCCAACACATACACAGACGTGGAGGATTTGGCACCACCTAGCTATTTGCACATGGTGTGCGTGGAAGGTTCGGGGAGAGCTACTTGGTTACAGATATTAACGGAGCCCTGAATCATGAGTATTGCACCAGCAAATACACCACTGGGAACAATTCCACATTGGCTGGGAGAACAGACTAAATGACCTAATACATCTTTTCTATAGCAAGCTTTTAGGATTTAAGACTTCCTCCCATTAACTCATAGATTCCCTAACCTGTGCATTGCCTGTGCATCCTAGAACACACACACACACGCACACACACACGATGCAAGGCAAGAAGCAGAAGGTGCATTTTCTCTTCAGCATTCTGCCCTGTGTGATCTACCCACCACCCCAAACAGCAGCCTCTTGGATGCCTGGTCTGTCTCTGTATGTGCCTGCATGGCCGGAAAGTCCCTCTCAGGGTACATTTTAAATATGAAGACAACGCTTTTAACAGAAATCACAAATATTTGTCTCAGCCCCCAAAAAGCCATAGGATGTGCTACAACAATACATTAGCAGCAACCTCTCTGCCCTACCTCTCCACCAGACAGTTCAGAAGCACAGAGCAGCAGACAGGACACACTTGACTGAGGGACATGCCATCCCGGGCAGATTGTACCCACCTCTGACACAGCCCCAAGAGGGGTGTCTCTCTTTCACTTGCTGGCAACCTGGGCACAGCCCTTGATGTCAGGCAGATGTGACCAAACTGAGAACTTGGGTTGGGATTTGGGGGCCTGCACTTCTCCCCACAGGGAGATGCATGATGCCAACTGCTCTGCAGGAGGGTGTGCACGTGATTGTGCCCCAGGCTCCGCTGCCCCTTCCATCTCCTCTCCCTCCCGGGCTAAGTTACCCTCCTCCCACCACTCCTTGCCCCCCTTCAGCCAGATGGAGGGGGTGAGGCTCCTCTCCCCTCCCCCAGCAGGTAACCACTGCTCACCTCCCTCTGCCCTCCAAGGGGTTCTGGTCTCCTCCCCAAGAGCAGGTCAGAGCCCTTCCCGGCTGCCAGAAAGAGGGGGCAGCGCCTCCCTGTAGTGAGACCCGGCGGGGGGAGGGGGGGAGAGAACAAGCAGTGCTCCCCCACTGCCCACCTGCAGTGCGTGCACGGGGAGGGAGAGAGGGAGAGAAGAGGGGAGTGGGGGCAGCTCTCCCCCCTCCCTGCAGCGTGCACCCGGGGGGGGGCAACTCTCCCACCCTCCCTGCAGCGTGCACCCCGGGGGGGGGGTCCTGGCGGCAGCTCTCCCCCCCTCCCTGCAGCGTGCACCCCGGGGGGGGGCAACTCTCCCCCCCTCCCTACAGCGTGCACCCCGGGGGGGGTCCTGGGGGCAGCTCTCCCCCCCTCCCTGCAGCGTGCACCCCGGGGGGAGGTCCTGGGGGCAGCTCTCCCCCCCTCCCTGCAGCGTGCACCCCGGGGGGGAGTCCTGGGGGCAGCTCTCCCCCCCTCCCTGCAGCGTGCACCCCGGGGGGGGTCCTGGGGGCAGCTCTCCCCCCCTCCCTGCAGCGTGCACCCCCAGAGGGGGGCCTGCAGTACCCCCAGGGGGGGCAGCTCCCCCCACCCTCCGGGGAGCCCCGCCCCTCACTCACCCAGAGATGCCGCCCTGGCGGAGGGAGTCCGTCGATGCCGCAGCCGCCTCGCTCCCGCTGACAGACAGACAGACAGACACACAGCACCGCACTGCCAGGCTGGGTGGGGGCAGAGCGCCAGGGACCCGGATGTGCAGGGCCCCGCCCACTCCGCTTCTGTCTGGCGCGGGGCGCTCGGACCTCCCGCTCTGCGCGTGCGCCGAGCGACTCCCGGGCTCGGAGCTGGGGGGCGGGTGTGTGTGTCTGTCAGTCGCTGCCGCCCGGTCTCGTGGGGGCTCCTACCGCTTGCAAACAGGGCCGGGCGCGTGCAGCGCTTTGTGCAGCGCTTTGTGCAGCAGCCCCTGTCACGGCTCCTCGCGAGGCTGGGGCTGGCCGGGGCGCAGTGTGTGTGTCACACACCTGGGATTGCCCTAGACCCCCGCCCCGCTCCGGAGGGGTGCACCCGCCCCCCAGCTACACGCAGTGTGGCCAGTTGAGTCACCGGTTGGAAATCTGAATTGAAACGGAAACGTTAATACGCAGTTTACAAGCACATCCAGTACATGAGAAAATACTCATGTGCCTGAGCCAGCATAATGGGTCTGAAAAGCGCGAACAAAGACTAGCTTCCTCATACGGCTATTATTTATGACAAGGCTGGTGCGTTTGTTCCAGCTATATTGGCCTACCTAATTATTATTTATAAGCAAGGTCTGAATGAGCTCATCCCCCGACAGCCAGGGATGGGTGGAAAGGCTTCAGGACCAGACTGTATTTACATGAACACACCTACTCTGCCTAGCAGACAGAGCTGTGCTGCCCCAGTGATCAATTTTGGCTGGTGTTGGGTTACAAATCACTGAAGTATTAAATGTGGGGGGGGTCATGATATGTTGCCCTTATTGTAAGAATAAAGGGCAGCAGAACTGTGCTTAGCCTAACTGAGTGAGGGGGGTCTCCCTCCGCGCTTAATTTGTGCTAGGGCTTGTCAGGGCTGAGCCCCTTGTCGGAGAAAAACTCAGTTCTCGCTTTTTCGTTTGGGTGCAGCAAAATCAAATACTTTATTATTTCTCCAGTAATTACAATTCTTTCCCTACTTCCACACCCTACACCTCTAGGCTCATCAGTTCAGAACCCTGGGACCTCTGGGCTTGTCACATCAGTTACCAAAGGAACAAACTTGCTTAAGCCTCAGCACCTCTTTCATTACAAATTAAGCACTGGTCACCCGCAGCTGAACTGCACTCCCTAAGCAGGAGGTTTGGATGCCAGATCCTAGTGGAAAGAGAGAGAGAGAGGGTGGGCACAGGTGTTTTGCTTGGTGGTGTGGGCTCTGCCTAAGACTCAGGCACTATTTGCCCTGCCCCTCTCTCCTGTTTAGAGAGCTGATTAGGCTCCATAGAGTCTCTTTTGGACTGTTAAGTGACCACTAGAGCTGAAATCACTGATTATCAGATCTAAGTGCTTAGACTTGCTGTGGGGCTGTTTCTGTGGAAGAGATGACCCAGCCTGCACCAGCAGTGAGGTTCCCCCACTGAGAGCTGAAATCACTGAGACCTGGGTGAAACCTCAAGAGACCAACTCACAGAGGTCACAGTGGCAGGTGGCCACAGAAGGCGACAGTGCAGGGCCATTGGGGATGGAGCAGTAGAGTGAACAGTAGCACAACAAACAGCAGCACTGGACTATGTTTTAGTGACTCCAGTCTAGAATGCTAGATTTGTGACTGGGAAACTTATATAAATATACATTTCCTAATAGGAAGAGATTTTTAAAATTCAGTATTTGTCAAGGTCTTTATCTCACATCATCGCTATCTCAAGAGGTCATTATCTTGGGGAGTTTCTGTACTAAACTTCATTATTTTATGAAATAATAGCCATATTAGGTCAGACTAATGATCCATCTATCCCAGTATCCTGTCTTCCAACAGTGACTATTCCAGGTGCTTCAGAGGGAATGAACAGAACAGCCAATCATCAAATGATCCTTCTCCTGTCATCCACTCTCAGCTTCCGGTGAAGACAGGCTAGGGACACAGAGCACCATGTTGCATCCCTGCCCATCCTGGCCAATAGCCATTGATAGACCTACCCTCCATGAACTTATCTAGTTCTTTTTTGAAGCCTGTTATAATTTTGGCTTTCACAACATCCCTGGTAAAAAGTTCTATGGGTGACTGTGCGTTGTGTGAAGAAATGCTTTGTTTTAAGCTTGCTGCCTATTAATTTTATTGGGTTACCTCTGGTTCTTGTGAGAAGTGGAGGGGTAAATAACACATCCTTATTCATTTTCACCACGCCAGTCAAGATTTTATAAGCCTCTATCATATCCCCCTCTTGGTCATCTCTTTTCCAAGATGAAGAGTCCCAATCTTTTACTCTCTCCTTATATTGAATCCGTTCATATCCCAATCATTTTTGTTGCCCTTCTCTGTACTTTTTCCAATTCTAATATATCTTTTTTGAGATAGGGTGACCAGAACAGCACACCATAGTCAAGATGTGGGCATTGTGACAAAGCTCTGTCCTTGTCTCCGTGGGTCCCACATTTCCTGGCAGATTTTGCTAGCCTCAGAAGCTGTGACCCTCCACATAGCCCTTCTCTCTAGAGGCAAGGGTCACAGCGAGACATTTTCATCTTAAGCCAGCAAGGGAGGTGAGGAGAAGCAACCCTCCTTCTCACAGTCTGTTTTCTCCCAGTCTCAGTGATTAATCAGGGACAGGATGGGGGGGACCCAGACCCACCCTCTACTCCAGGCTCCACCCCAGGGACCCTAAAATTAGCAGCTATGGTCGCTGACTTTTTGGAAATAGGACATGTACAATTCCTTAGGCCACTTCCCCACAGCAGCCCCCCCCAATAGCTCCTTCACCATTACCTCAGGGCCTCTTTCCTTGCACCTGATATGGCTTTGTACTGCTTCATTCCTCCAACAACACACGTTGCTCCTGACATATACACCTCACTGACTAACTGGGAGGTTTTTAACTAGTTCCAGCCAGCCCTTGATTGGCTTCAGGTGTCCCAATCAACCTAGCTCTCTCCACTGCCTTCTAGAAGGATCATAATTGGCCCCAGGTGTCTTGATTAACCTGGAGCAACTGCAGTTTGGTTACCATGGTACCAGGGATTTGTTTAGCCTGGGGCTGACATACCTGTTCCTCACTACTTTACTATAGCCATCTGGCCTTGCCCTGCCAAAGAATATCATGGATTTATATAGTAATTGGAGGAGTTTGGTTTGCCAGACTGATCAGCTAAGCCAATACTGACAAACTATATGAAAAGGCTGCAAAACACCATGCCTCTAGACTGCATCAACCCCTATAAGCCAGTCACTGTCAAAGACAATTTTAAAAGGACTTAAGGAGGCTGTTAAGAATGCTGGAGACACAACTCAGCTTATGTGAACCAACATGGCTGTTGCATCGTACTTTCGATTTAAGCAAGAGATACCACACACTATAAACTGGAGGCCAATGTTAAGTGCATTGTCACTTGTTAATCCTAAAGTTGGACACTGATTTTGAACAAGATGGGCAAATGCTTGCTATCTTTCTGAAAAAAACTCAGCTGAGTCTCTAGAAGCATGTGATGCAACAGTGAAAGACTCAGCTTCTAAAAAAGTGAAGAACTCTCACTATATTCAAAATATGTACATACATAGCTCATGAATGCACCAATATATGGAGATATACCTATCTCATAGAGCTGGAAGGGACCCTGAAAGGTCATTGAGTCTAGCTTGCCTTACCTAGTAGGACTATGTACTCATTTTTGCCCCAGATTCCTAAGTGGCCCCCCCTCAAGGATTGAATTCATAATGCTGGGTTGAGCAGGCCAATGCTCAAACCACTGAGCTATCCCTCCCTCCTTGAGTATTAAGTTACTGCATATGTTATCTTGATGTCTGTGGTAAGTCAATAGATGCATTCTAGATGTTCAGGTTATAGAAGACATATCAGCTGCATCTGTGACATCTTAGAAGAGTTAAATGCTTGTAAATTGAACCCCAAACTGATGGCTTCTTATGTATTTGATGGAGCTACAAACTTTGCTGGAAGACATGGTGGAGTCCAAGCTCTCCTCAGAGAAAAGTGTAACCTTAATCTCTCCTGTACACATTGCAGAGGCCATCTGCTCCAGCTAGCACTAGTATAAGCTTCAGAATCTTCAAAAGACATTAAAAAGCCACTCATTTAATGGCTTTTTTATTCTCTTTTTTTCAGCAAGAGTCCAAAAGGACTGAATGTCTTGGAAACAAATAGAAGATACACTGGGATTGAAGTTCAAATTAGTCCAACCTGCGAAAACCTGCTGGCTTTTTCATAAGCAATTCATGGCTGTTGTCTTAAAATTACTGCAACCGCTATTACTGGCTTTGGAAAGTATCCACCAAGATAAGACAGATCTAATTAGTGAGGCTGGTGGACTACTTTTGTTACTAAGTTCAGAGAAGACTATTGCCATTCTCTCTCTTGTAAGTCTACTGTTGAAATCACTTGGGTCATTAAACAATGTCATCCAGGCATCTGCTACAACAGTAGTAGATCTTTGTCCAGCAATAGAAGCTACATTTGGATCAATCAGAGACATCCATTGAAAAAGTACTGGAAGAAGCAAAGACTTTAGTCCAGAAGTTGACTAATGAATGTACTTATATTGTCTCCTTAAGTGAAGAGGACAAGAAGTGTTTGTTAAGCCAGCTGAAAAAGTATGCAGACTTGATTCTTACAAATCTACAACAGTGATTTCTGGATTCTACTCAACCTCTATGTAGCTTTTACAGATGCCTGTCTTATTCATAGATTCATAGATTCTAGGACTGGAAGGGACCTCGAGAGGTCATTGAGTCCAGTCCCCTGCCCTCATGGCAGGACAAAATACTGTCTAGACCATTCCTGATAGATATTTATCTAACCTACTCTTACTTTTATAAAGCACCTACAATTGAGTGGAGTGAGGCACTGCCTGATCATGAGCATATCATGAAAGACTGGAAGTAACGGACGTATAAGAGGACACCAAAGAGTGCAAAATTACATCCCCCCTAATTTCAATTCCTGGGGAAAACACTGGCTGTGTTCATATGCCTGGATGCAATGTCTGCACCCCAAGCAGCCCGCTCCAAAGGAGGGAGGGAATGGTGAGCTGAGGAGCGCTGTTTGAAGGGGAGCAATGACTTACTGCCCACGGTCATTGCTGGCTTGGGTTGCTCTGGTGTTGCTAACTCTTGTGGCATGCCTCGGGATAGTTGGCGTTTTTCTGAAAGCCTCAACTCCGGGAGTCCTGTGATTATGTGAGAATCTTGGGTTTCGTTTTTCTTCAAAAAGTGAGTTCCTAGCCCATTGTGACCACAGAGAAATGCTCAATAAACCAGAAAGCAGATAAAAGGAACCCCAAACTCATGATTTTTTTTAAGCCAGCCTCAAGATTGTAGGTGACGGGATGGGACTGACTCATGATCTCAGAGCTTTGGGGGCTGGCAATGCTGTTGCTATCAAAACAGATGGCGTACTTCATCCAGCCCACTAAATGCCCCAATAACAGTTATGTGGGTGAAACCAGAGGTTCACTGCACTCGCAAATGAACTCACACAGAAAGACAAGAACACCATATCACCTTCTTACAACACTCTATAACCCACTAACAACCCCCTCCTTTCCTTCCCCCCCATGACCCGAGGGTTGTTAATGGGCCACTTCACCTTGAATGGCCTTGAAATATGTGTTAATTACACATGCTGAGTAATTTGCTCCACCTTGTATTTAGCTGTGACACTCTGTGTATGTTTCCCAAGTGTGAGGAAGGACTCTGTGTAAGCTCGAAAGCTTGTCTCTCTCACCAACAGAAGTTGGTCCAATAAAAGATTTAAAGTTTATTAGAGAATATTTGAAAATAAACAATACAAAGTATTTGAAGCGTCAGTTATTGTGTCATTGTGGGTAACATACAGGTTGTAGGGGGATATTAGCGTTTTGGTATTGGACAGCATATACAGTCTATCATGTCCCCAATGTGGGATGTACGGTGGGTGGGATCAAGATATAGTCAGGAGGCATATTACCCACCCACCTTGTCTCTCTAATATCCTGGGGCCAACATGGCTACAACAGCACTACATGGGACCCAACAGTGGTTTTTGGGACCCAGACCCATCCCACATCGAGCACTTATGGATCCACAGATTCTCCATCCTCTCTGAAAAAAATGGAATAAACCCATTGGAACATGTATGGATGGTGTCCCTATGCATCATACTAAGAACAATAGGGAAACGTGCATGCTCTTAGCATTACAGAGTCGATGTGCCTTTAATAACACACTCCTTAAATAACATTAAGTAACATATCATCATCCCCGTCTTTAAAGACAACTAAGGTTCTATTGCATCACAATATTCTTACAGGGAGTGGGGAAAAAAGACTGTAAGGAGGTTTTCAGAGCAGTGCATCAGCATGATCTCATGATGCTGGGGTTTATGCAACAAAAGTACCAGGATGTGAATGAAGCTGACTCCATTTTTGCCAATAATAGTTACTTCTGTGCTCCACCATTCCCCTGCGCCACCCCCCTGAAAAGAAAAAAAGTTGCTGAGATGGAGAGATAAATTTGAAGCCAGATTTCAATAGGATCCCGAAGTTATATAAAACAGTGATAGAAGACAGGGCCATCCCTAGCTATTCTGGGGCCCTACGCAGCCCCCCCGCGGGGGGGGGGGGCGTGTTGTGTGTGTGGGGCCCCAAGCCTCCATGGGAGGGGGCTGGCTTGGAGTGCAGGGGGAACCACCCCCCAGCACTCACCGGTGGAGTGGCTGGGGCCGGGTCCCTGCACTTCCTGCCGCCAGTGAGTGCAGGCCCAGCCCTGCTGCAGTCCTCAGGGGAGTGGGGGCAGGGCTGGGGTGGGGTGGGAAGAGGTGGGTCTGGGGCGGGGCAGGAGCAGAGGCGGGTACCCTGGGTAAGAGGCGGGGCAGGGGCTGGAGCAGCATGCATGGTGCCCCAAATTTCCTGGTGCCCTGCGCAGCTGCATGCTTTGCCTATGGGTAAGAACGGCCCTGATAGAAGAGCCCTTGAGACTATTAACCAGGTTGGTCAACTGTAACTTGCCTAGCGGGCCCTAAGCATAGTTTGTGTGCACTTAGCCCTGATCCTCAAAGATATTTAGGCTTCTAGCTTCCATTGATTTAGGAGCCTAAACACCTTTGAGGACCTGGGCCTCAGTAACTGTGGCTGCAGAAAGCGGCTTGTTCCTTCCCAGAAGCCAACGTTTTTTATGCAGTGCAGCTGGCCCTCCCAGTCATGCCACTGTAACCAGTGTGGCCTAGTCCTCCTTCCTCCCTCCCTGCTGTCTGTGCAGCAGGACATGGTCCCACATGTTGCTAATGCCACTCTTTGTGCATGCCCTGCTGAGGCAGTATGGGACGGCTGCCCATATTTTCCCAGAATGCACTGTTGTAGCATGGGGAGACAGATGTCCAAATGTTGTCTAGCCGCAGATACAGACAGAGCGTTTACAGTGTGGACAGCACTCTAAACCACGTTTGTTACTGGCCCAGAGGAGAATTTCACAAACTGATTGCAAAATCCTGGTTGAGGTAGTTGTGGAGAGAGGGCCTTCGGTTGACCATGCATACATGTTTAAATCTTATGTTTAGCTATTCCCAGTCTAGCACTGTTGGTAGAAAGGTATTGTTTGTTTTTTAATACTGGTGATCTTTAGCCATAGACATCTATGGAATCCGTGGCCTTCTAAGTGGGAATCTGCTGCTCATTAATTTTCTTCCAGGTAGGACATTAGAGCCTCCCTTCAAAATATTTAAGATGCTCATAGTTAGGTGTTGTCTTTGTGTGCTGTAAGCATGCATCCTCTTGGAGATGCGAAGGAGTCTGTACACAGCACAGAAGCTAATCCCACTACAAAGCAACAACTTCATAAGGATCAAGCCACTTAGCTGGAGCACCTACTCTAGGCTTCACACTAATTGTGGCTTCCAGCAGCCTGGAGCAATAGCAAAGGGAAAACACCCATGGTTTGTGCAGGCTCTTCATTGTAACATCTAACACCTCATGAACATATCCACAAAACAGCCTGTGAAGTAGGGGAATCTCCCCATCTAAGACTTCTGGAGGTGAGACACGGAGATTGAGTGAAGTGCCTAAGGACACATAGGGAGTCTGTGGCAGAGCCAAGATTTGAACCTCTCTCCTCTAGTATGTTAACCAACTTTTCCATCACTGGCAATTTTTAAATCCAGTTGGATGTTTTTCTAAAAGATCTGCTCTAGTTCAAACAGTGATTGATTCAGGGAAGTTCTCCAGAAATGCCGGTTAAACTCCAAATAGCGATGCTAAGATGAAAGAGTGCAAAGGTTAATTAAATTAGGCTCTGATGAAAAATGTTTGGGCTAAAGCAGAAGACTGGTATCAGTTCCTAGCTCTGCCACACACTGGCTTGGTGATCTTGGGCAAGTCACTTCACCGCTGGGTGCCTCGGTTTCCTTTATCTGTAAATCTGGTATAATGATACTTCCCTAGCTCCCAGGGATGTTGTGAAACTTAATTCAAGGATGCTTGTTACAGTGCTTTGATGTACATGGATGAATGTTGCGACAGCATTATTTTGGTTATAATATGCAGATCCTCCTTCAAAGAGGCTTGCCAGGACTTAACTCATACAGAGCTAGTGACTTCTCCAGATGAGTTATTGTTTATAAATTGCTCAGCCTTATCTCACCAAACCCAGCTCAGGACATGACAACATTCCAAACACTTCTTTCTTCCCAGAGGTGGAGATGTTGTCTCCTGGTGACAAATAGTCACACAGATCTTGCATTAGCCAGATGTTAGCCAGACAGGCATGGAGTGAATGCTAGGACAGTCCACAGCTCACTAATGTTAGCAGGTCCTGGGCTTGCTGTGCATCTTCTGTATTTTACTATAACAGGATGAATTCCTTCAAACCTGCTCTCCAGATGACTTCACCACAGTGATCATAGAACCCTTGGGCTTGATTCACCCCTATGGATACACAGGGGTTAATCTGGTTTCCGCATGCAGGAATTAGGGAAGGTGAATCTTAAGTGAAATTCACCAGGGAAGAGGAACTTTATCCACCAGGGCTTCATCATAAGCAGCATCAGCACTGAAGAATCTGTACATCTCCTGGATGTCCTGGCTCCAGCTGGCTCTGGATCCTCCAGCAAAAGAAATGTTGCACATGGTGGCGAGGGCTGCTGAGATCTCATTTCTGAGGGGAGGGGACATTCAGTCACTCAGAGTTTGCAGGCCGAATTCCATGCTGGAAATTAATGGGACCCTATATCTTCTAGCTAAGATGTTCTTTTATAAGTGAATTTTAAAAAGCCTCTTTAACAGTATAATGAACATATTAAACACTGTTTCAGCTGGTTTCCCTGCCACAGTGTATCTTTTGCCTGAACCCAATACCCCGCCTTTGCTAATGATGGTGGCAGCACAGCATTCTCCTCCTGCCGCCCTCCTAGAAATTGTTGGAGGCCATCCGTCCTCAAAGAGCAATTTAGTCTCCTTGTGAAAACAAGCTACTCATTGTCTTTTTCAAACCCAGAAAATGAGCTATTTGCTGTCTCTTTCAAAACCAACAGATCTTGTTTTCAAAAGGTTTGGCGCCCAGGTGATTGCAAAAGCATATGTACAATTGCATGCCTGATTTGCACACCTGAAAATCATCTGATTGCTTAAATACTACAGTGATAGGTGCTACAGGAAATCCTGTTACAGACTTTGGGCAAGCAGTCATGGTAACTGCACGTGCAAATTAGGAGCATAATTGCACAACTGACAACTTGAAGATCCGGCCAGTACTTTCCCCTTTCTCTTCAAAAACAAACCATTGATCCCACCCTTACTGCCTAATCGTCGTTTGAAACAATAATTGAAAGCCCAATGAGAGTGATTTTTAACAAACTGATTTGTATCAAGAGCTTCACCGAACTCCATCAGGGGAGAGAAAGTTCTCTGACCTTCCACAGACTCCACCCCTACAAGTCTTCAGTTGTAAATAAAGTGACAACACATTCAATCAGTGAAACATCCGATAACACACATTACCTCATCAGAACAAATTTCCTTAGCTTGGTTATACTTTGAGGACATGTCACTGTTTCTAGCATCTTTGGGAAACTTTAATCCTGTAGCACAGGAAAGGACATTTCCTTTGTTAAATATACTGGAAAACATTTATACGCTGTCTTTTTAATTATGTTTCTGGTTCCATCACAAGTGGCAATTGTCATGGTTACCTCCTTCTGGCCAAAACCAACTGCGGTCATGTCTACACTACATAATTAAGTCGGCCTAACTTATGTTGGCATACAGCCACCGCAGTAATTATATTGCTTGTGCGTGTCTACACTTTGCTCCTTGTGGAGCATGTGCAGTGCGTGTGGAGTGTTGCGTGTCCTCACCAGAAGCGCTTGTATCAATTGTACTGTCAGTGTGGGACAGCTTCTGAAAGCCAGTAACAGTTGATGTAAGCAATGCAGTGTCTACATTGATACTGTTTTGACCTAACTACATTGACCTTGACTCTACGCTGCTTGCGGAGGTGGAGTTATTAAGTCAGCATAGCAGGGCAATTATGTTGGCGGGAGCGAAATGTAAGTGGAGACACTTCCATAGTTAGGTCGGTGTAAACTGCCTTGCATTGGCCTAACTCTGTAGTGAAGAGCAGATCTGTGTTACATGACAGCTGTTAGTCATGTTGCTTACTGCACTACTGGAAGTTGTTCAGACACAACAGGGATGAATGTGGGATAAAAATTTACGTTTGAATTTGGGGGTTGTCTCTATAGGGTAATTGAAATGTGTTCATGCTGCTACCAAACCATTATTTGGTCTTTTTAAATTCCTCATGCCAAAGGGTTAGCTCCTTGATCCCTTGATATTACATAAGAACGGCCATATTGAGTCAGACCAAAGGGCCATATAGCCCAGTATCCTGTCTGCCGATAGTGACCAATGCCAGGAGCCCCAGAGGGAATGAACAGAACAGATAATCATCAAATGTTGCCTATTCCCAGCTTCTGGCAAACAGAGGCTAGGGACACCATCCCTGTCCATCTTGGCTAATAGCCACTGATGGACCTATCCTCCATGAACTTATCTAGTTCTTTTTTGAACCATGTTATAGTCTTGGTCTTCACAACATCCTCTGGCAAGGAGTTCCACAGGTTGACTGTGCATTATGTGAAAAAATACTTCCTTTTGTTTGTTTTAAACCTCCTTCCTATTAATTTCATTTGGTGACCCCTAGTTCTTGTGTTATGAGAAGGAGTAAATAACACTTCCTTTTTTACTTTCTCCACACCAGTCATGATTTTATAGACCTTTATCATATCACCCCTTGGTCATCTCTTTTCCAAGCTGAAAAGTCACAGTTTTATTAATCTCTCCTCATACGGAAGCTGATCCATACCCCTAATCATTTTTGTTGTCCTTTTCTGAGCCTTTTCCAATTCCAATATATCTTTTTTGAGCTGGGGCAACCACATCTTCACGGAGTATTCAAGATGTGGGCATACCATGGATTTATAGAGAGGCAATAGAAGATTTTCTGTCTTCTTATCTATCCCTTTCTTAACGATTCCTAACATTCTGTTCATATTTTTGTCTGCCACTGCATATTGAGTGGATGTTGTCAGAGAACTATTCACAATGACTCCAAGATTTCTTTCTTGAGTGCTAACAGCCAATTTAGACCACGTGTAGTTCCTTAGGAGGGCAGATCAATATTTGCTTGATGTTGGTCCTTATGACTAGAAAGCAGTAGTCACAAGGTAAAGAAGATTCAAAAGAGAAGGTTCTTCACTGTATTTAACAAACACAATTATTAGGTAAATAAGAACAGCAAATGTAGGAAAATCAGGAGTAAACATAGTACAGAAGGAAAACACTTTATTTATAGAGAAGCTGTTAAAAATAGCTGGTAAGGTAAATACATGCTTACTAGCACTACATAGGCTTGGAAGAATTAGGATTTTTATCGGTAAATGTCTGTAACTGTCAATGTTACTGTACACACACAAAATGATAAACAAATATTTCCATTAATAATCATTGAAATTTACAGATAGGCCATTTCCGGTGACATAACCAAGCGCGGTATCTACACTGACACTTTGTGGGATAAAATAGTTGTACGCCACAAATAGCTCTACGCCTCTCGTCGAGGTGGTTTTATTTTGCTGGCAAAGCAGGAGAGTTTTGCCAGTGGAAGGAGCAGTGTAGTGTGTACACCTCCACTGTTTTGTTGACGAAAGCTGCCTTTTGTTGACAAAACTCTGTAGTGTAGATAAGACCCCGTCCCAGTTACTGTAGCATATAGCCTTATACAAGGAATTCCCATTAATTTAATTTTGATCCTAAGGGCTTGTCTACACTTAAAAGTTTTGCTGCTTTAAGTATGCTGGAACAGTTAAAGAGGCAAACTCCTCCCAGTGAAGATACAGCTATACAAATATTAAACTGTTTATACTGGTATAACTTATTCCAGTTAGAAATAAGCTATGCCAGTGTAAAGTGACTTATACCAGTGTGACGGGTTCGGTCACAGAGATCTCCTTGGGACTGTCACCTGATGTGCTGAAGTTACTTCTGAGCCCATTTTCCCTGCCAGCTTGGGACTCCAGAACCCTGCCTTGTTGAGCTAGACACGCTAGCCTGCTGCAACACACCCAGAGTCTGGGCCATGCCCCCAGAGCTGCAGACTTTAACTAAAAACAGCTCAGCAGGTTACCCGTTTCCAGCACCTGGCTCCAAACCCCATATAAATCTGTTTTACTCTGTATAAAGCTTATACAGGGTAAATTCATAAATTGTTCGCCCTCTATATCACAGATAGAGAGATATGCACAGTTGTTTGCTTCCCCCAGGTATTAATCACTTACTCTGGGTTTATTAATAAACAAAAGTGATTTTATTAAGTATAAAAATAGGATTTAGATGATTTTAAGTAATAACAGACAGAACAAAGTAAGTCACAAAGCAAAATAAAGCAAAAACATGCAAGTCTAAGCCTAATACATTAAGAAACTGATTACAGGTAATATCTCACCCTCAGAGATGTTCCAATAGGCTTCTATCACAGACTATACTCCTTCCTAGTCTGGGCCCAATCCTTTCAGCTGGTACAGTCCTTGTTAGTTCCATCAGACATCTCAGACGGTAAGCAGGAGTTTTCTCATGACTGGCAGCCCCTTTCTCCTGCTCCACCCCCTTTTATAGCTTTGACACAAGGTGGGAATCTTTTGTCTGTGCTTGTCTCCACCTCCGCCTCATCAATGGAAAAGTACCAGGATTAAGATGGATTCCAGTATCATGTGACATGGTCACATGTCACTGTAAGACCCACTAGTCTCCATTCTTCCTGGGTTGGCCCACATATACACAGGAAGGCTTGCAGGTAAATAAATCATTTACAACCAATTGTCCCAGTCAATGGGAGCCATCAAGATTCTAAACCACCATTAATGGCCCACACTTTGCATAATTACAATAGGACCTCAGATTTATACTTCATATTTCTAGCATCAGATACAAGAATGATACATGCAGACAAATAGGAGGAATATATTCAGTAGGTTATAGCCTTTGTTATGATACCTTACAAGAGACCTTTTGCATAATGCATATTCCAGTTACATTATATTCACACTCATAAGCATATTTCCATAAAACATACAGAATGCAACATCACAACCAGTATAGCTGCATCTACATTAGGGCTTTTGCCAGCCTAACTATATTGGTAGAAAATAACACCCTTTCTGATGTAGCTATGCTGGTAAAACTTTTTAAGTGTAGCCTCAGTCTGTGTGTTCCCATTGCTTCCAAAGGCTTGTGTTCTCTCTCTCTGTTTGTTATCGTAGGTGACTGACAATTGGAAATAATGACTCCTGGAGCTGAGCACCGAAGGAACTTTATGCCTGGTTATGCCTCCTTTTGTGTTTGTTTTTCATAGCATTTGGTGATGAACTCATGGGATCCGGATTTCTGTCCCCTCATGTGATGGTCAGTGGATGGTGACCTTTGAACAGGAGCAGGCTACACTGATGTATTAAGGCAGGGATCAGCAACCTTTCAGAAGTGCTGTGCCGAGTCATCATTTATTCACTCTAATTTAAGGTTTTGCGTGCCAGTAATACATTTTAACGTTTTTAGAAGCTTTCTATAAGTCTATAATATATAATTAAACTATTGTTGTATGTAAAGTAAATAAGGTTTTAAAAATGTTTAAGAAGCTTCATTTAAAATTAAATTAAAATGCAGATCATATCAGTTTAGTGTGATCCTTGCCCTTGCTTTTCCTTGCTGAGTTTTTCAATGTCTGGCACGTATTTGGATACTTTAAGCTGCACACAGGCTTCTGAGTGCTCAGTTGTTAACCGGCTCCGAGAGGGACAGAGGGCAGTTTTCATGTATGAAAATACCTGTTCACACAGGTATGTGGATCCAAATGCTGAAAGCATTGCAAACACAATTTTCTTCAAACAGTTAAATTTCCCTGGCAGGGACGTCCAGAAGGTCAGAATAGAGGCCCCATGATCTCTCTTGGTAGCTTCAAGTGCACTCCGCAGAACTCCAAACTTTGATGCTCACAATTCTGAGCTTTTTAACTGAATGAGCTGCATTTTGAAATCTTCAACACCCATCCACTGAAATACAGACAAATCCAAGTCGCTTTTGTTTAATTAGAAAAGAAAGCACTGGGCCAAATCGCTGAAAATCTTGAAATCTGTCAGAAAATTCTAATTCTGGTTCTTGCGTGTACATTCCAATCTCACTGACAGTGCAATGTGTTGATAGCTCTTTAATGTGTTGGAAGTAGCGGAAAGTCGAAGTTCGAATATCCTAAGAAAAAACTACTAGTTTTACAACAAATGCCTTCCAGGCTTCATAAAGATCCAGAATCGTTTGCCCTGCACCCTGGAGACAGAGGTTGAGTTTGTTTAGGTGAGCGGTGATGTCAGTTAGAAACATGAGCTTACACAGCCATTTGTCATCATTCAGTTCGGGGTAGTTTTGTCCTTTTTCTGACAAAAAGGCCTTGATTGCATCAAAACAGTTTACAAAGTGCACCAAAACTTTGCCACGACTTAGCCACCGAATGTTGCTGTGAAGTGGAATGTCATTACAAGCACTGTCCATCTCTTCTAGAAGTGCTTGAAACTGTCTGTGAGTCAAAGCAGATCAAGCAACAAGGAAATTCACAATTTGCACCTCTGTATTCATCACATTATTAAGCTCTGAATTAGAAATTTTAGCACAATTTTTCTTGATGGTTGATACAGTGAAATTTGACTGTCGGGCGGCCAATTTGATCTTCAAGTAACTTTACAAATCCCTACTGTTTTCCGACCATAGCAGGAGCACCATCTGTTGTCACACAGAGTATTTTTCTGATGTCAACTCCTCATTCTTCAAAATGGTTTACAAACCTTTCCACTATATCTTCCCCCTTTGTTGTGCCATGCAGGGGTTGTAGGCAACAAAGTTCCTCTTGGATTTCATTGGAAGCACAATATCTTGCAAAAACTGCCAAATGTGGAATGTCCTTTATCTCCACGCTTTCATCAACTGCAACGCTAAACACCGCTGTGTCTTTTAATGCAGTTGTCTGCTTTTCATTAATGTTTTCTGCCATTTCGCTTCCACATCTCTCAACTGTTCTGGCAGAGACAGGCAGTTCTTTTATTCTAGATAAAGATATGATCCTATCTGGCAAATCATTGAACAAAACCTCTTAACTGCTGAGAAAATCTTCTTTTATATATTCTCCCTCTGTAAACGGCTTTCCGTTTTTTGCAATGCACTGTGCAATCTTGTAACTTCCTTCTGTGGCTTGATTTTAACTTACACTTAAGCATTTAAAAACGCTGCTTTACTTCTCATATCCTGCTACTGCCTTTTTGATCAATTCAATCTTGTCTGCTTTGTCAAGAAAGGTTTTCTCATGCTTTGTTTGAAAATGTCGTCGAAGACTTGATGTGTGACAAACACTTTCACAACAGAAAGCACAAACAGCACAGTCCTTCTTTTGAATAAATCCAAATGTGTCTGTCCAAAGAGGCTGAAATGAACGGACATCTAGCTTTGCTTCCTTAGGAGCTGCCATTTTGTCAAATGTTCCCCTCAACTTACAGTGGGGAAAAGAATCGCGACAGACGGCCTGCACAACGACAAACGCAGTGCGCTGTTCCATGTGGCGGGATACTGATGTAAGCAGCAAATCAGGTCTTAAAAATATCCCAGTACCGTGACACTGGAACAATTTTTAAGGTTGGGGTGCTGAGCTGTGCCCCCGTCTGTACCCCTCACTGCCCCAGGCTGGGGCCAGTAGGCCACAGCTGAGGGTGGCTGCAGAGCCCTGGGCCAGCGGCCAGGACCCCAGGCCACCAAGAGAGCCCCCCAGACTGGTGGTCAGGACCCGGGCAGTGTGAGTGCCACTGAAAATCAGCTCACGTGCTCCCTTTGGCACGCATGACATAGGTTGCCTACCCCTGTATTAAGGTATCACTGGCAGCTGGTTCATAGGTAAAGATTGTAATATAGCTGGTTATGGCTGCTGATGCTGCTTGGGGAGGGGGAAAACCAAATAAAAAGAAGGGTCCAAATTCATCTTGACTGCAGTCAGCTGTCTAGGGGTGAGTGAGAGTCATCTACTCTCCTATCCCTTAAATAGCAGCATGGGTCAGTGGCTAGATCCTAGATTGGGATTCCTGGGGTCTGTTCCCAATTACCTTTGTTTGTAAACTCTTTGGGGCAGTAGCTGTTGCTTTGTGTGTGTCCAATGCCTGAAATCACACTCTAAGTGCTACCATAAACTAAACAATAATCTAGGGCTGTCAAGTGATTAAAAAATAATCATGATTAATTGTGCTGTTAAACAATAATATAATACTATTTATTTAAGTATTTTGGATGTTTTCTACATTTTCATATATATTAATTTCAATTACAACACAGAATACAAAGTGTACAGTGCTCACTTTATATTTATTTTTTATTACAAGTATTTGCACTGAAAAAAAAGGCAAAAGAAATAATATTTTTCAATTCACCTAATACAAGTACTCTAGTGCAATCTCTTTATCATGAAAGTTGAACTTACAAATGTAGAATTATGTACAAAAAACCTGCATTCAAAAATAACACAATATAAAATTTTTGAGCCTGCAAATCCACTCAGTCCTACTTCTTGTTCAGCCAATTGCTCAGACAAACAAGTTTATTTACATTTGCAGGAGATAATGCTGCTCGCTTCTTACAATGTCACCTGAAAGTGAGAACAGGTGTTCTCATGGCACTGTTGTAGCCAGCGTTGCAGGGTATTTACATGCCAGATGCACTAAAGATTCATATGTCCCTTCATGCTTCAACCACCATTCCACGGAACATGCATCAGTACTGATGACGGGTTCTGCTCGATAACAATCCAAAGCAGTGTGGACCAATGCATGTTCATTTTCATTATCTGAGTCAGATGCCACCAGCAGAAGGTTGATTTTCTTTTTTGATGGTTTGGGTTCTGTTGTTTCCATATTGGAGTGTTGCTCTTTTAAGTCTTCTGAAAGCACGCTCCACACCTTGTCCCTCTCAGATTTTGGAAGACACTTCAGATTCTTAAACCTTGGGTCAAGTGCTGTAGCTATCTTTAGAAATCTCACGTTGGTACCTTCTTTGCATTTTGTCAAATCTGCAGTGAAAGTGTTCTTAAAATGAATAACGTGCTGGGCCATCATCCGAGACTGCTATAACACGAAATGTATGGCAGAATGCAGGTAAAACAGAGCAGGGGACATACAATTCTCCCCCAAGGAATTCATTCACAAATTTAATTAATGCAATTTTTTTTTAACGAGCGTCATCAGCATGGAAGCATGTCCTCTGGAGTGGTGGCTGAAGCATGAAGAGGCATATGAATGTTTAGCATATCTGGCACCTAAATACCTTGCAATGCTAGCTACAAAAGTGCCATGTAAATGCCTGTTCTCACTTTCTAGTGACATTGTAAATAAGAAGCGGCCAGCATTATCTCCTGTAAATGTAAACAAACTTGTTTGTCTTAGCGATTGGCTGAAGAAGTAGGACTGAGTGGATTTGTAGGCTCTGAAGTTTTGCCTTGTTTTGTTTTTGAGTGCAGTTGTGTAAAAAAAATTTACATTTGTAAGTTGCACTTTCAGGACAAAGAGATTGCACTACAGTACTTGTATGAGGTGAATTGAAAAATACTATTTCTTTTGTTTCTCATTTTTACAGTGTAAATATTTGTAATAAAAATAATATACATTTTGATTTCAATTGCAACAAAGAATATAATATATGTGAAAATTTAGAAAAAACATCCAAAATATTTAATACATTTCAATTGGTAGTCTCTTGTTTAACAGTGCAATTAAAATTGCGATTAATTGCAATTAATTTTTTTAATTGTGAGAGTTAACTGCGATTAATTGACAGCCCTACAATAATCTAATTTCCCCCAGCAATGAAGGATTGTCAAGATACTGCTGACACAACAGAAATAGGATTAATCAGAAGACTGCCAGCATATTTGAAGGGGATAGCAGCTCCTAACCTCAGGCTATATGAGTTATGCTGGATGGTTTTATCTAAATCTTTTTAGTGCTGTGGGAATCCCAGCTCAGACAAGAGAGGGACTTGCCAAAACGTGCCTGAAATGTGCTTATGCTGAACAAACAGAGTGTAAAGACTTGTGAGGATGCCTTGTAACGCTAATACCCATTGACAAAACTGATTGGGGTGGATTATCTCCCCAATCTTTGCTAAATGCCCACAGTGAACTGGTTATATTGGGCTTTACATATCGGCCAACCCTAAATGTTCATTGATGAAGCTTGGAGCCAGGTCCTATCAGTGGGAATGGTGCGAGCAGTAGGAATGCTCACACTTAGCTCTTGGCCACACTCAGTGTTTGCTCTGGGCACATCCTTGAAGTAAAGCTCTTCTTCTCTTGCAGTACCCAAAGCTTTCCCACTTCTGGGAACATCTGCAAACCTGGGGCATTTTGTAGCCCAAGTGAGTTGCTCGGGCAGCTTTAGGATAAGCCCAGCTGTGATATTATTTAATGGCGGCAGCTTTCCGGGGCTGCCAGAGGTTGCACATGCTGCCTTTGCCCTGCGTTTCTTTATTATTCATATTAAGAGAAGTGTAGGTTTGACCCTTTATTAATAAATGGCTAATCATGGGGTAGTAACTAGAGTCAGCTGTAGCACCAAGCTGCACTGAATTACATCATCTTCAATGCGCTACGTTTAAAATGTTCATGCACAGGAGCCAAGAAAGCAAACGTGGCAGCCCAGACTCACCAGTTTCTCCCAGGCAAGTTCCTTGGCACTGTAGATTGCCACGGACTCGCAGGGGCGAAAGAAAATGCAGGCCTGTTATTTACCAGGCTGCACGTGGCAACAGACTATATTGGTAAGGGATGCAAGGAGAGTGTGGGTCACGATGCAAACTGCAGACACACACACACACACACACTAAACTTAATCAATTTAAAAGTTTTATTGGGGATAATTACAAGGGGTAAGGGAGCAGCGTATGATTAGCTAATAGAGTTAATGAAACTTAAAACACACAATGACTAAAATATCTACTAACAATATTTATAAACAAAGATGCAGCATTTAGTAATAACTGATACTTACAAATACAAACCAACGCATAACGACCGGCAAACGTAGAAGCTCTGTTTGAAACACGTGAGCTGAGAGAGAGGCTTCGAGGTGATCAGGCTCGGTTACGGGCATACACAGGATACATGGGTATACACAGGATACACGGGTATATACAGGATTCGTTTTTCTTTCTCCTCTCCCTGCGTGCACATGGCAGGCAGGCCATAAAGTACCCACTATGACATCATAGAAGTGTCATAGGGGACGGGGCCCAAAACCTGTTTGTGTTTGTTTCTGATTGGCACAAGCGAAGTTAACACCATGTAGGGGAGCAGGTGCCTTAAAGTCTGGCTTCGCCCCCAAAAGGTGAGGAAATGCATATTGTCTTAGAATGTGTTCAACACTGAATGACAAACCTAGAGGCCAGGGCAAGTTTTACAGGATGCAGACAGGAACTCATCTCAACATGCCCCCGTGCCCTGGCCGAAATAGTTTGGCCGAAAACCTAAACTTCCGAGTCCGACTCCTCATTCCCACCTACGAGGGGATGCGCTTCGGGGGTGGAAGTGATGTAGGCCGAGGCAACAAACTTGTGAATGCAGGCTTTAATGAAGGCACATCCGAGACAGAGAAGAGCGAGCCCAACCAGAAGGGACACAAACAGGGATTGGAAATAGGATTTGTAGGGCGCAAGGCCAAGCCAATCGAGCCATGACCAAAACTGGAAGGACTCTCGTGACTCTCTGACAGTAGAGCTCAACGTTTGCAGGTCTTTAACAATTGAGGACAAATTAGGAGAAACAGAAGGCAAAGAAACGCAACATTTATCAGCAAAGTCAGGATATACTTCAGCAAATTTAGTACAAAATGAGGAAGATTGCAACAAATATTGAATCATTAATCTATTTTGAATACTATACTGAACAAGGTAATTTAACTGCTGATTAATTAAGGAGAGGCCCTTGCCCGTAGTATTAGCAAGCATTTCAATAGCAAGGGATTGAAATAGCACTTGATCACGTAACATCATATAACCAACAGGGTTAAAACTAACAATAGAGGAGGCGAGGGAGGAAGCTGTTGTTTGCAAACGAGTCCAAAAAGAGTGGGTACTACAATGGTGTGGGTGGCTAGATGGCAAGGTATAAATACCTCCGCCCTGTAGATACAGGGTGCCAATGGTGCATATACCCCGGGGGTTGGGAGGAAGCACAGCAAATGCAACATTACCACAAATCCAAAAATGACCGGGTCTTAAGGAAGAAACTGTGGTATGGCTCCACCCATTATTGGTTACAGAATAAAAGCTGGATGCACGATTGATACATGCAGCCTCAGCATGATGCATATGCTGGGCATGAAACAGATACGTATGTGTTATGGAGGTATAGAAGGTTCCAAAAAAAATATTATAATTAAGACGATAAGAACAATTAATGGGAGGGGGGTAGGTAAAATTAAGAGTGGGTTTAGTTAGGGAGGTATTAGCATAAGAGAAACTCCACATAGAACAATTAGAATAAGTACCAACCCAAGTAGGGGCTGGGGTTAAACTATTACCAACAAAAACCCAACAATGAGATGCTGGAACTCTAATACTCTCAATTAAAGGAAAGCTATGATCACTTCG
Organism: Mauremys mutica; assembly: GCF_020497125.1. Classification (NCBI taxonomy): domain Eukaryota; kingdom Metazoa; phylum Chordata; order Testudines; family Geoemydidae; genus Mauremys; species Mauremys mutica. The sequence goes on along the minus strand of NC_059076.1, from coordinate 135,104,423 downwards.
ACCTGAAGCATTAAGAACTGGAAACACATAAGAATTAAATTGTGAAGAATAATTATTCCAAACACTAGAAGCAGCCCACTGCACATAGGGGGAAGAACAATTTACACTAGATATATTAAATGAAGAAAAATTATAAACTATTGGTACAAATTGAAAGGGTAATGGATATTTAGGTGAGAACTGAGTGGAGCAAACAAGACAACCTTCTGGACTCAGTGCTGACAGGGATTGGTTTCCGCTGACCTCCTGCACCCAGTAGGCGGCGAACCAAGTTTGTAGTCCACCCTCTCCTAAGGGCTCCGTGGGCAAAGATGTTGTGAGGGAGAGCAGTATAACAAATACAAACCAACTATAAAATTAAACCAAAATAAATTTTAAATACAGATACATGCAAATACTTTGAGGGTATACTTTTATGATGCTTTGTTATGTTTGGGAGCCAAAGGTGGAAACCTGTTGAAATTGTTTGGTTAGCTTTATGCATAAATTGTTATTTTAAAACATTTTGGTTATGACATTCTTATAACTATAATTAAAAGTGCAAACAAGTTTATAAAAATTCCAAACAAGAAATTGACATTTGTTAATATTGTCTTTACCTTAATGTTGAGGTTTCCCCTTACATTTTTTTTTTGAATAACAAATTTAAAAAAAAAGAAACTTAAAAAACAAAACTGTGATTGATAAAAGAGAATTCCGTTGTTTGCAATTGCATTATTTGTTGAGGCAGAAATATATGTACATATATTTGTAACTGAAACCTTTTTGAACTTTGCACAAAAAATTGGTGTTAATATACTATGATTACACCCCAACCATGATTTTAAAATAATGTGGTACCACATCTTATATATATATTTTTAAAAGGGTATAAAATTGACTTTTGTTGCAACAAAATAAAAATAATTAAAAAAAATAGTCACGTGACACACACAACATAGACACGACACACACACATGACATACAGGACAAACGTACAATTAAAAACAAATGGCGCCAAAATTCTATTCATATTTATACAAAATAACACAACCAAAAATAAAAAGTAAAAGGGTTAAACATTTGAATAAATAAATTATTACCTTATTTAAAACTTGTAGCATAAATTTGATAAAAATATATTAGTATTTGCCAAATGTATTGTATTAATTCGGTAACAAGGAATTTTGCATTACTTTATATTTAACATTATTTTAAAACTCTGCTATATGGAAATAAGAAAAGCCCATGTTTCAAATATTAGTTAGTGGTTAGGATAAGAAGCAGAGAGTGCACTTCTGTTGCTTGGCAACCATATCTTCAAGAAAGTTAGGAATAATTCCAGCTGTTGCATTCCTGGAGGGTTAAAATAATTAATTTACTGGATTTAAAGTTTTTACCTTGTTTTCCTTTTGTTTCTTGTTTTGTTCTGTTTTCAATTGCTTTATTTTTTGGAGGTTTCTGTAAAAACTATAACTTTTAACTTTTAAAACAAAAAGAGAGAGCCGAAGTGAGGAGAGGCGGAGGGGGGGGGAAGGAGGGGTGAAGAGCAACCTAGGAAGGTAGCGAGACCTGAGCCAAGAAAGATTAACTCCATCAAGGTTAGTTATCGCAATAGGCAAAGCTTGTGCTACAGTTTTAGATTCAGTAAATTCTGGGGCTGTTGGCAGAGCTGGAAATAGAGGAGTTTTAGGAGCTTCATATGGGGGTGGCAAAATTTTCTGAGAGGGACTTGGGGGGGGTAGTGATGGGCTCTACCTTTTCTGTCTTCTCCTCATTATCATCTTTAGGAGAGCCTGGGGCTGCCTATTTAGCTGCAAACATTGTGCCCCCGTGGAGGACAGAGCACAGATCAAGGGCCTTGCATATCATGCTAAACAGGACGGTGGAAACATCCTCAGAGTATCTGCCAGGGTTAAAGGCACAGTATAGCCTTTTAGAGTTTTGCCCGAGCCAAGGGAACAGATCCATTCTATTTTTGGATTGGTCGAATTTTGGCTAGTAAAAAGGTGAAACTGCAAATGTTGGAACTGTTCAGTTTCATCATCTGCGCGGTCTGCAGTGTGCCACGGGCATGGCCCAACTTCCTTGCATCCTGTTTGTGACGCCATGTAGATTGCCACGGACTCGCAGGGGCGAAAGAAAATGCAGGCCTGTTATTTACCAGGCTGCACGTGGCAACAGACTATATTGGTAAGGGATGCAAGGAGAGTGTGGGTCACGATGCAAACTGCAGACACACACACACACACACACTAAACTTAATCAATTTAAAAGTTTTATTGGGGATAATTACAAGGGGTAAGGGAGCAGTGTATGATTAGCTAATAGAGTTAATGAAACTTAAAACACACAATGACTAAAATATCTACTAACAATATTTATAAACAAAGATGCAGCATTTAGTAATAACTGATACTTACAAATACAAACCAACGCATAACGACCGGCAAACGTAGAAGCTCTGTTTGAAACACGTGAGCTGAGAGAGAGGCTTCGAGGTGATCAGGCTCGGTTACGGGCATACACAGGATACATGGGTATACACAGGATACACGGGTATACACAGGATTCGTTTTTCTTTCTCCTCTCCCTGCCTGCACATGGCAGGCAGGCCATAAAGTACCCACTATGACATCATAGAAGTGTCATAGGGGACGGGGCCCAAAACCTGTTTGTGTTCGTTTCTGATTGGCACAAGCAAAGTTTACACCATGTAGGGGAGCAGGTGCCTTAAAGTCTGGCTTTGCCCCCAAAAGGTGAGGAAATGCATATTGGTTTAGAATGCGTTCAACACTGAATGACAAAAGAAGAGGCCAGGGCAATACCGGAATGGGCAAGTTCTACAGGATGCAGACAGGAACTCATCTCAACAGTGAGGAAATGCATATTGTCTTAGAATGCGTTCAACACTGAATGACAAACGAAGAGGCCAGGGCAAGTTTTACAGGATGCAGACAGGAACTCATCTCAACAGGCACCTTAAGTGCTGAGCCCAGGAAATGCCACTGACCTTTCAATGTTCTCCAAGTCCAGTTTTTACAATTCCATGGTGAAAAAAGGGTGATGTGACCACTTCAAGAGAGCAGGGGCATCCCGGGCTCGCATGGATTCCTGAAGCTGCCATCGGTTCGGAGAACACACGTGGTGATGCAGAGTTTTCAGAGGGGAGGAAATAGAGTGGAGCTGCAGCTCTGCTAGAATGCAGGTTGAGAGTCACTGTTTAAAAGATGCTTATTCTAACTGCTCTAAAACGCACTTGGTGGGTCACAGGATCCTGAAATTTGCTGCGTGCCATTAGAGGTGCAGAGTAAGGATAGTGGTCCAAATTTGGGGTCATTTGACTAAGGGGTTCCTGAGACAGAGCCCACTAAAAAGCCACATGTTTACAAAATCACTGGGTGGTTCTAACTTTTTTTGTGCACCCCGAGGGCTCAAATTATTGTTGTGATCCTGCTCACACTGATTTTTTGAGTATAAAAAGTCACTTGCTTGGTGAACTGGAGAGCCCCGAACAGCTAACAGGAGAGCTTCAGAGGGAATTGCTGTGGACGCTGTGCGTGGAGGTAGCAGGGCTTGGGGAATGGTTCATTTGGTCCCTCTGTTGGTGCTTTGTTTGATTTTGTTCCCTGTGTGTGAATGATGCCGCTAGGCTGTATAAGCATCTAAGACAGGTCTGTGTGTTGGTATCTTGGTAAAGGCTGCCAGGCTCTCGCCCTGGGAGCTTTGATCAGCCCTGCTGTTTGAAGTCGGGGTGGGGGGTGAGAAGGCTGGAGCTGATATGCTCCAGTTCAAGGCACTGTTCTTCCAAGGGAGGTCTAGTCATGAGACCGGGCTGCTCTGCAGTGTCCCCTTCAGGGACACAAGCAGTACAGCATCCAGTCCCCTCCCTTAGTCTGCAGCGTTTGCCCCCCTGCTTGAGGCTGGGTAGTCTGTGCCATAAGGTTGGAGCAACTCTGGAGTCAGCTGTCTGCACTTTTAAAGAAGCACTTTGTTTCGGCACTTAAGGCCAGGCCTTGGCCTGGGTCAGCACTGAAGGGCTCCTTCCCATCCCAATCTCACCCACCTCTGCCCCTGAGCAAAAACTGGCAAGCCTTCTTAATGGGCCCGGTGGTTCCTGATTGGTCAATATTTGCTCCCGGCACATCTAGGCCTCTGGAGGACTGTCTCGTTGGTTGCCCAGACTGATGGGCTGCCGCTGGTACCAGGCCTGTGCCAGCCACCCAGCTACTGCAACAAGGAGTGTGACACTGCCCCGCACCTGCAGTGGGTACCCCTGCCACAGAGACCCCCTCCAGTACCCCTTGATACCTTCTCCAGTGGCCCACAGTATCCCTCCCAGTACACACATCCCCTTCCAGCACCCCCCAAATATCTGCTCCAGCACCCTCCAATACCCCTTCCCAGTAGAGAGACACCCCCTCCAGCAGCCCCCCCACTGTACCCTCCCCAGGCAGTGGCCTCTGTTTGGAACTTGAAATATGGTAACCCTCGGGGTCGCTCCGTTCTCACGGCCTCGGGTTCCAGAGCTGGTGGGAGCGAGTCCGCCCTGCCAGCAGCAGCCGCCTGCCCCCGGCAGCTGGGCTGGGCACCATGGCCAAGATCAGACTGTGTGACCGTGAGCCTGGCAGCCATGGCCTGGGACAGGGATGCCAATGGGAGCAAGGGACAGTTCCGCTCTGCAGACAGGGAGTGTGGGGAGAGTGAGTCAGCTGCAATGGCAGGTCCCTGGGTGGTGAGCGGGGTGTGACCGGGCAGCTGAGAGGCAGGGGCCCGTGGGGGATGAGTACTGCAGGGAGCATCCTGGGGAGCATCTCATGGGTTCTGTGGGCAGGGTCCGGCTCCAGGGGGTGTCGCTGGCCAGCGCCAGGCTCCTTTGGGACAGAGGCAAGAGTGTGTCAGGGGCGCAGCTCGGAGCTGTGCCGCCCCCGCCTGCCTGGGGAGTGCTCGGCTCGGGAAGCAGGGCCGGGAGGGCTGCCGGGGAGCCAGCCAGCGCCCTGACTCCCACAGTGTGGACAGCCAAGGGCCCAGGCGTCTCCCATCAGCTTCTGATCTGCCGGCTTCTGGCAGGAGGCAATGGTTTTCAAACTGTGGGGTGCGTCCCCCTTGGAAGGCGTGCCCTGACGTTTGAAAAGCATTGTGCTAAATGGAAAGCAGAAATCTAGGGGGGCACATGACCGCACGTGCCCCCGCCCCACATGTCACCTTTAGGGGGTGCAAATATGCTTGCTCACCCCGGGTGGTAAAATGCTGAGGTATGGCTCCGGAAGAGCGCTACCGACGGCATCCCCAGCACCTTCTCTGCTCCTTGGCGAACTCCTGTCCTCATACGGAGTACGCATGGTCCTGGCTTAGCAGGCGAGATCTAACAGGATCGCAGCGCCGGGTGAGATAGCGGCCGGCAGGCGCTGGGGTGCCAGTGTTTGTTGTAGGCACCTCAGTGTTTTCATACCAAACACAGGGCCAGAGTGAATCCATTTGCTTGCACAGCACTCCGAGGACAATGAGGACTGCACAAACAGGCCTTTAGTTTGTTACTTGGACACAGTGACACCAAAATAACAAGCGGAGGTAAAAATGAACATGTGAAACAACCAACAAAATGCTACAAACCAGCTACCTTCGATCGCACAACCTACCACCCCACACTGGAACCCATATGGGGTATCATCAAACAGTCCATTCTCGATGGGGACCCCATCCTGAAAGAAATCTTTCCTGAACCCCCTCTTCTGGCCTTCACACAACCCCCCAACCTCATCAGCAGAAGCAAGCTCCCCACAGGCCAGGACACACCACCTCAAAGCGGCACCAGACCCTGCCAGGACAACAGATGCAAAACCTGTAGACATATCTCCATGGCTACAATGATCAACACCGCCCCCACCACACACCTTTCAAGATCCATGGATCCTACACAGACCTATCACAACATGCGGTGCGCCTCAACCAGTGCACCAAGTGCCCTAACAGCAACTGTGTGTGAAACCAGACAAGCACTATGCTCTCGAATGAACTCACACAGGAAAATGATAAAAGACAAAACCCAGCATATCATCCGTGGGTGAACACTTTTCATCAAGCGATCACTCTGCATCTGACCTCTCAGTCCTCATGCTCAAAGGAAACTGCACCACACTTTCAAAAGACAAGTCTGGGGGCTTAAATTCATAATTTTGCTAGACGCTAAAAATCATGGACTGAATAGAGACACAGGATTTATGGCTTATTACAACAATTTGTAACCCACTTAACCACCCAAACCGATTCGTGAACTCTGTTGTTATTTATCCATCTAGCGAGGGCCTTGTGCTGTGCCCATCACTGTGGCGTCTGGTCATGTCACTGCCATCTTGTGGGGAGCTCGGCATGGTTCATGCTGGGAGCAGGGCAGCTTTCTGGCTCAGTCACTTGTTTGAAGCCAGCCCCAGCAGGGAGACGGACCCTCTCACCCCTCTCTAATGCCTAAGATTGTAGCGTGGGGTCACCGTGTGCCACGTTTTTCGTGCTGTATTGCCTCGTCATGCTTAGAAGAGATAGGATGTGATGGCACGTGAAATGCTGGAGGATGGACACTCCTCCTGCTAACCAGTATTGAAATTGCTTGCAAAGGCTCAGGTTGGCAGGGGGTGCTGCTAGGAGCTCAGTGCTTTTTGCAAATCAGATCACTTATTTACATGTCTAAATAAAACCTCCTTTGGCCTTTCCTAGTTTTTAAATCTTGGCCTAATTAGTCAAGCCCAAACGATTTCTCCCCGGTTTCCAGGACTGCATGTTTTGGACTGCTACAGTCCCACAGCTGTGGCTCCCGCGCCTGCTCTTAGTAGTTTTTTTTAAAACCTCCTCCTGAGGAAATGACTCTCTCTCCCCGGGTCTGTTTTCATTTAAGCCATATACCCACTTGACTCTCCAAACACAGGAGTGCGGGGAACACAGAACATTCTGTTTCTGCCTCCAACACACATGCGGTCCGATTGTGGATGGAAGGGGTTAACCGCAAAGGGATGAAGGAGGGAACCGTGGTTGGTGGCCAGAGCAGAAAAGTGTGAGTCTTGAGTCCTGGGTTCTATTATTGGCTCTGCCAGTGACTCACCCTGTGGCAGGTCACTTAACCGGCTCTGTGCCTCAGTTTCCCCTTCTGTGACGGGGGTGTTGGGGATTAATGAGTGTTTAAGGGGCTTGCATGGAAGGATGGGGTGATGTTTAACAGAGGGCTAACTCTGCTCCAGTCACAGCTCAGAAAGAAACCGCCATTCCATGTACTCAGTCCAACCCAAGGAAACCAAAACATAAACACATGCGTTTTAAATCCCTGAGACCAAGGCCATGGGGCACAACAGATATATCTTTGTTCCAGGTGTCAGCAAGGAGTTCACAGCTTGACGCAATCCTCCCTCGTCCTCCCCTCCCCCCACATATTTGCATTGTAATAGATTCATCCTGTATGTCTCCTTTTGCAGATCATGTTGGAAGAAGGGACCAATCCAGCAAGCTTCTGATTATCCTCAGCTACTGCCGACTTTACCTCTCAGGCGGGAGCCCTTAAGTACATCGCTATAATCAACTTTCAGTTTTGCAAGTGGATGTTATAGCTACAGGACTTCCGGGTTCCCAAAGGGCTGTGGAAAAGCCTAAGCCCAGAGTGGATGTGATCTGGGTAGACAGCTCAACTTGAGCAAAGTGGGTAGAAATCAAAATCCATAAAGAGAGGGCTGCAAATGGAACAGGATCTCTAGGGGGATTAGCTTGTTCTGGAGCATATGTGTGTACCAAACGCCCCAAATTCAACGTTCAGATCCTGTGTGTGTGTGTGGTTTATATGATAGTTGTGTCAGTTTGCAGGACGTAGATTCATTATCAGGGGACCCCAGCACACTCACTTGGCAGTGACTGGACGGTGTTACCATCTGAGAGCTGTTTAGATGCCTCTTCTGTAAATGATCTAGCAATCTCAAGATGTCCACTGGGGACATGTGTCCACATCACAGAACCCCTAACCATTACTGGCAGGTTCAGGGAAAATATCCAGGATGTAACTGGTCCGAGGGGTTAATCCTTTCTGCTGCCCCTACAGAGACAGCCTCTCCCAGGTAGAGACAAGGCACCTCAGGAGCTAAACCGTCTCCTGTCTGGTCAGTACTTGGATCGGAGGGAAGACTCAGAGTGCTGTAGGAAATAACCATGCTGACTCCCTCCCTCAGAGCAGCCAGTGACCTCGATACCTTCGCAGAGGGTTGGTATGATTCTAAATTGGGGATTCTATTTTGGATGAGATGTACAACCAAGGCCCTGACTACGTGCTTACTAAAGATCCCCTGGGAACAGTCTCATTGACCAAAATGTCCTGGCCAAAGCCCAGCGTAGGGAATTGTTTCTTGCCTACTGCGCCTGAAATACCACTTACAATTTCAGCTGTATACACTGTTTCCTCCCCACTGCCTGTCCCACACTATAGTGAAGTGTTGCATGATGTTAAACAGATGCTGCATTCCTGCCCAGTGAGTCCCATCTGTGAAGCTTGGAGAGAGCGCTGGAGTCCTTTGCAAGAAAACGTTCTCTGTAAGTGCAAGATAATGTGAGAACTATTATCGTTTTAGGAAAGATCCAGTTTTGTCCACAGTTATGTGCATCCAACTGAAGTCAAGCAGAATTGCATGCTGTACCCAGTGGGCAGAAATTCACCCATAGAGTGTAAGATACTGGGTATACATACACAAATCAGGGAGGGGCGGGTCAGACTTGGGGCAAAGGATGAGGAGACAGGTTTGTTCCCACTTCTGCTACAGACTTCTACGCCCTTTGGCTACTCAGTGGTCCGCAGTTTCCTATTCTGTACAATGGTGATGGTCATTCCAAGGAGGGAGAGGAACTGGGGTGACACATAATACTGGGACTAATATAATGAATTTAAGAAAGGCAGAGACTGGGGGGGGTTGGTCTGTGTTTGTGCAGCACCTAGCACAATGGGTCCTGGTCACACCTGGGGCTCCTAGGTGCTACTACAAATCAGCAATAATGGGGAAGTGTAAACTGAGTATCAGGAAAGGGAACAATTCTGCATGAGCAGGGAGAGAGACTGGGTGAGCTCACAGGCTTGTTCCATCTCACTTCTGTGAGCTCCCATTCCCGTTTGCACAGTGCTTTGAGAGAGGTGCTGCAAAAGCACAAAATATTCAGAGTCCCGCATGCACTTTATAAAGTGAGTGAAATTTTGAGCAGGGCTCCAGTTGAAAGGACAGTGGGCGAAATGGGCCCAGCCACATTGGCACTGGCTGTTGCCTTGTGCAGCAGGCAAAAGAAGTAATGTAACGCAGTTGGTCTGGCTCTGCTCCTAGGATGACGTAAGGAGGATGTTATGTGATATCCTTGGGAGTGCCTGGCTGTTTGGGAATTGCTTGTCAGATACATCCTCTCTCTGGTTCAACAGTGAAGCTTTGTGGCGCTTGTGTTTATCTTGGTTGATAAATGGAGCAGCAAGGCAGGCTTGTAAGTAAAATGAGCTTCTAGGATTTCTGAAATATGAATTCCTTCGCTGTTCCATCCCCCGTCTGCCTCCACTGTATGTATTCCCATCACCATTCCCTGCTCCATGAGATACTCCCCCGCTCCAAATCTATCTTCCGCTGCAAAAATTTGTTAAAGATTTCTTGTAGGGGTTTCCCTGATCAGTAGGATTGCAAATGCACTGCAACAAACTTCAGTTTAAAAACTGAACAGCGCGTATTGGCTATGCGGGGAGGCATTGAAAAGAAGACGAAGAGAGGATTGCTTTCACACTCGGGGAGCATAAATGTGCTTGCCTGATAGAGCATTGGCCTGCTGAAACCCAGGGTTGTGAGTTCAATCCTTGAGGGGGCCATTTAGGGAACTCGTGTTTAAAAAAAATATGTCTGGGAAGTGGTCCTGCTTTGAGCAGGGGGTTGGACTAGATGAGGTCCCTTCCAACCCTGATATTCTAAGTGGATAACTTACTGGTTTAAGTGTCAGTTTTAGGTTGCTTAGACTCCTTCGGGTTCAAATCCTGGCAGGGTTAACCGAGCTCTTTGTCTCTGAGGTAGATAAATTCATTTCCATGCAGCTTGCTATGGGAAGGGTCTTTTAGAGGAGACCATGGGCGATGGGGATCATAGGCCGGGGGAGGCTGAGCCTCCGCAGACAGCCTGGCGTGGCCCTCTCTATGCTCCTCCCCCAGGCCCCATCCTGCCTGCTTCCAGTTCCCTTTCTGCTGTTCTGTAACCCAGGCTGAGGCTGGGGCGGGCAGACAGACTGGTGCTCGCAAGGCCTGGGGATGGGGGCGCTGGGACCAGGACTGGGCTGGCAGCCCGGGGCTGGGGAGCTGGTGGCCATGGTGGGGGTGCTCTGGACTGAGGCGAAGTGGAAGAGGAGTGGGCGGGGATGGGCCGTGGGCAGAAGGGGAAGGGCTGGGGGCTAGCCTCCCCCAACAGCTGGTTCACCTGCTGCCCATGGAGGAGACCTTAAAACCAGGAATGGCAGCCTCTCTGATAAGGCTGCTAATTTGTGTGTCGTCTGCCACAAACGCCTGTCATCTGGAAACTGGGCTGAAACCCACATTCATCTCACCCAGACCACCAAACAGTTATGAGATCACAGCAGCTTTCAGACGCTACTACCCTGGTCTGTGTTTGGACCAGCAACCTAGAGATTCAAAGGCATTCAACCCTATTTTGGACCTGCTGAATCAGAACCATGCAGAGATCATTCTCTACTTCTCTAACCCATTCTACTGGAGGATCTCAAAGCGCTGCATAAATAATAATAAACCAAGCTCATCTGCAGTGCTTCTCATCAGTAGACGTCAAAGTACTTTCCAAAAGGAGGTCAGTATCATTAGCCCCAATTTACAGATGGGGAAACTGAGGCAGAGAGGGGAAGTGACTTGCCCAAGGTCATCCAATAGCAACAGAGTCAGGAATAGAATCCATGTTTCCTGAGTCCCAGTGCAGTGCTCTATCCACTAGGTGACACTGCCTTGCCAGTAGATAACGTCACCTCACCATACCCTTGAGAGGGGAGTATCCATCCCTATTTTGCAGAGGGGGAAGCTGGCATGCAGGCTGGCAGAGTGTCTTGCCTCAGCTCACTCTAGACATTTATTGCAAAGCCAGGAATAGACGTCAGGTCCCCTGACCCCAGTACTGTGTTGAGCCATGAGACACAGCTTCCTCTGCGTGAGACTCCTCTGACCCTTGTTGAGAGCTATTAATATAGCCATGGCACATAGCAAGGAGAACGTGGTACATCGCTTCCTCTTTTGCCTAGCACGGATACCCCTGCTAGTTGACATTAGAGATGGAAGTTCTCTCCTCCCAGACGATCTTCACTCAGGAATGGATCTGGCAGCAGCGGCAGGTGACAATGGCCAGGGGCGGCTCCAGGCACCAGCGCTCCAAGCGCGTGCCTGGGACGGCAAGCCACGGGGGGCGCTCTGCCGGTGCCGGGAGGGCGGCAGGCAGGCTGCCTTCGGCGGCTTGCCTGCCGAGGGTCCGCTGGTCCCGGGACCAGCGGACCCTCCATGCTTGGGGCGGCAAAATGTCTAGAGCCGCCCCTGACAATGGCCTAACAGGGTCTGGACTCCGAAAAAGCGTCTTGCACATAAACCGCACAAAGCAAACAGCCGGCGTCGCTGGCATAAGTGCCTCATGCCAATTCCGCAAAAGGTAATCCAACCTTTGCCCAAACTTTACAAGTGGGCAAACACGTCAGTGTGAAAAGGGAGATAAAAACCGCATGGTACTGATATCTCTGACGGATACTTCCTCCCTGGGCTATGGTGCCACACACTCCTCCTTGTCCTTCTTGTGCCTAGAGACAGGGAAATGCTCCTCAGTTCCGATCAGGGTTTCGGACGTTCCAAAGTTCAGAGCCGACCCATTTTAAAGATGGAGCTGTTTTGTGTGGGAAGCATTTATCACACTGTGGGCAAGACTGGGGGGGAAGGGGAAATAAGACCAGCTGCGAAATTCTGATCCTAATCCGGGTTTGGATTCAGAACCATACCCAACGTGACAGCATTGGGCCTCCTTGAAAGTCATTCTGGGGCCCTTTAACGTGCCGTGACCCCAATTGCTGAGTTACAAGTGGGATGATCCCAGGCTGAAAAGGGAACATCAACAGCTGTACACTGTGCAGAACACACTGCAAGTACAATGAGCTTTGCGGGGTGAAGATTAGCGCATGGCTGGTGGGAATCACGCGCTGACTCTGATGAGCTGTGGCACAGATTTTGAAAAACCCTATCTTGCTGCACTGATGTAGGGGAAACAATCTTCCTTCTCCTCCACCACTGTGTCTGCAAAGTCGTCTCCAGTGGAGTTGGCCTGAGTTGTCAGCATCCTGGTGAATCCTCTCCCATCCCACATCCTGCGAGGAATCTTCCGCCTTCTCTGCAGATGGGTCTGTTGGAGCCAGGCAGGGCTGACTGCTGCAGCTGCAACATCTTTGGCAGCATTCAAAGCAGTTTCAGTCACAGAGGACGGGGCGCTTTGTGCTCACCACCCACAAGTTGGATCCATGCCCCTCATGGCTAGTGACAGGAAAGGCCGAGATGGACATTTCTGTGTGGGAAGGTCCGGTCATTTATTCCCTCAAATGAGCAGTCATTAGGCCCTTACTGTCTAAGGTACGTACATGGTCCCTATTACCAGGCTAGCTCAGCGCCTCACAATTTTTAGTGTATTTACCGCACAACACTGCTGCGAGGTTGAGCAGTGCTATTATCCCCATTGAAGTGATGGGAAACTGAGGCATAGAGAGTCAGTGACTTGCCCACAGTCACACAGGAAGCCTGTGGCAGGGCAGAAGCTTGAACCTAGGTTTCCAAAGTAGTGCTCGTGGATCATCCTTGCTCTCAGGGAGTCGTGTCACTGGCTCTCACCAGTCCTTGCCCTGTCTCTAATCTTGCCTTTTGAGAAGAAGGTTATTAAGCCATGCTGGAAAGGCACTTTGGGAGTCCTTGCGTTTCTCGGCTGGCTTTGAGGAAGCGTGTTCTGATCTTGATCCTCCAGAGCTGTCCACAGCAGCCTCTGATGCCGCTTCCTGTGCGGCTTTGCTAACCTTCCTGCCATCCCTTGCTGGGGTAGGCAGAGTCCCTTGATGGTTCCATGCTTCCCTCTTTGACAGGGCTCAGGGGGTGGAGTGGGACAATGGCTCATGGTGAGATCAGAGCTGCAGCATTATTACTGTGCAGATGACACACAGCCGGGTTGTGCTTTCATCATACCCAGCTGGTGCTTTCCCAGGGCTTGGCAGAGATTAGGATTTAGGGGAGGGTTTGCTGGCTGAGGCTCAGTCCAGACCCAACAGAGATGTTGCTAGTGGGTTGATGGAGCTGGAGGAGCAGCTGTTGGTGGGAATCTTAAGGGTATCCCTGTCCCTGTCCTTGAGTTCCCCAGCCTTTGTCCAAGAAGTTTTCCGTTTGTGTGTGTGCTCTTGTGTCTCCAGCTATTCCCGGAATCCCAGTTGTCCTGGATGGCCAAGAGCACTTTTTCCTCTTGGTGTCTATCACACTCCTAATTCATAGCACTGTCACCTCAGGCCTGGATTACTGAACAACACTCTCTATGTAGTCTTACCACAGTGCCACCTACCCACTCTGGCTTCACTACCCATCCTAGTGTTATCCGTTACCACACAGCTCTTTCAAAGCAAGCACATTTATTCTTAAGGGGAAAGCAGTACAGAGAAAATATACTAAAAACAGTCAAAGAACCCTCACGCATGCTAAAAAGCTCACCAGAGTGCACCCCCACCTCCAACCTCAGGCTCTGGTAAGTGTCAGTCCTTCAAACTGTCATAAGACCAGTCCACAGCTAGGTTTTCCCCATGGTTAAAAGTTCAGAACTGTCTCAGATTCAGAACCAGAACCACCATGAACAGTTCAGTCTTTCCTTTATACTGCTTGGGCTTTTGATCTTGGGCCCATGTAACAGGGGATTGGCAGACAAAGGCCCACTCCTCAGGACCTTGCTTGAAAAGGCTGGGCTTTTGCATAACTGGAGGTGGGGAATTTTCATTCACCTTCCCCTAGATATTACCCAGGAAAACTACTTAAGACTTCTTGTTCCAAAAGTCCATTCTTGTCTGGCACGTTGTTCAGTATAATCCGGGGAACTCCTACATCTCACATTTCCCCCTGGAGAGGTTCCATATGCTCCTGGCCTGCAATAACACATAAACCATTTATTTAATATGATGGACACCAAAGATACTTAAGCTTAATTCAATAAGGTCTCCTAAGGATATGGCAGGAAATTGCCATATCTGTCACAGTCTCTGTAATTAAACATCTGGGAGCTGCTGGCTCAAGGAACAGCTCTCCCTGGTGGAATTTTCCCCCTTTGCTGGTCTAAACTGTCTAAATCCCAATTCTCCAGCATTTGCTTATTTGTTTTAGGGGAAAGTCCTCAGCTATTCTAGCGCCCTGGAAGAGGCAAAAAATGGGCTGTTTTTTAAACCAGATGTTGTGTGCGCACCTACAGCCAGGGTGGACCGGGAACATTTTATAAATAGTTGCAGAAATGCGGAATCTATGTATCATACCCCGCACACAGGGCCAAGGAATTTCAGGGTGACTTTGTATTGTGTCACATCTAGCTTAACAAGTGGAACAGGTATTGTTTATGAATGGATAATAAAAATGCAGCTAATTCTTCCTTTCCAATTGCAGGCTGTGTGCTCTTAGCCATGGCACAAGCTCACAGAGAATTGCAGAGTTTAAACAGGATTCAATGGGGAAAAAAATCTCAGGGAATAAGTGGAGTCAGACATTTGGCCACAGGGGTTGTTGCTCCCCTGGCAACTGATCCTGCAAAGCGCTGAGCAAATCCCAGCTTCATTGAGTTCAGTGAGACTTGCACGTTGCAGGACTGCACTCACCTGCAGGGTGGACCTGATTGCCAAATCTGGGCATGGGAAGGAATTTTCCTCTAAGTGCTATTGGCAGGAACTTTTGGGGGTTTTCTGTCTTCTTTCAGAGCAAGGATCCCCTGGTCAGATCAAACGGGTACATTACACAGAGTCAGCTGCCTGTAATTTAGCAGAGTTGGGCAACACTGACCTTTGGTCGTTCCTGTCATTTGTCTTTACATGTCTAGGTCCAGCACATACTGCTGGCTCGTCTGGATTGTATACTCCTTGTCCTGTCCCCAAACGATGGAATCCCATCCCCAAACAATGGAATCCCATCAGGAACATACCCGCTAGCAAACAGTTATCAGCTCGTCACTTCTGCACTCCAAATATTAGTGATGGCTCTTCCACCCCCCAAAAGATGGTCTTTAAAGCTTTCCCTTCCCATCCTCTGATATCAACAGGGGAGTCAGGCAGGACAGTGCATCTCTTCTATCATGACATACTTTATTTTCTACTTTGCTGCACTACTGCATGAGCCAGCAGGGGGGGAAAAAAGTGAACCTGACCAAGTCTCTGGACTCCAGTCCCGTCAGCCGGAACATGCTCCCTCGGGAGTGGGCAGAGTGGAGTGCGAGAGAGGACCGAGAACAGAGCGCTAGGAAAGAGACGAGCATAGGGACAAAAATTAACAAGAGTCAAGATAAATTGGTGCAAGCTGGAGCCATGTGCTCTCATGTGAGCACTGGGTGTGAATGAGTGAGTGAGGCTGCCTTCTAGGGGGCGGGCCAGTGAGAGGATAACAGACCTGAAACTGCTCCCCGCTCTCTCGAGTGATTGTTATAGCTCAAGGGAGCAAGGCTCGGGCTTTGGGCAGAAGGATAGAGTCAGGGCTTAAATTCAGCTGGAGCTGTCCAGAGCAGAGCTCCAGGAAATATTTTCAAACTTGCAGGGCTGAAGCCCCGAGCCCTGGTGCCCTGCAGCTGAAGCCCCGAATGCAGGGTGTGGTGGGGGCTCCGGGAAATACTGTATGGGAATTTAAGCCTTAGATAGCGTTAGAGCACCAGTTCCGCTGCTCCGTATATGAGAGAAAGAGATGGACATAGGAAGTGCAGACACTGATTCTTTACTGTGCCTCATGCTGGTACTCTTTTCACTGGGCCCTGATTGGACTCTGGCGGAGCACAGGCGCCATATGATGCAGGGAAACCGCCCTGAGTGACACTGCGCAAGCAGCACTTGTCCAGCAAATGTCTTGTGCAAGTCTGTACACACCTAGGGCTTGATGCAACGCCCAGTGCTATGAACAAGAGTTGGGTCAGGCAGGTTAGTGATTGCATGGTGCAAGAAAGGAGTGAGCGCTGTGCTGGGTGTGGATGGGGTGCCCTGTGTGGAGCAGGGGAAGGATCAGGCAGAGGGTAATGGCTAGAAAAAGCACTTGCTGGAAGCGATGAGCTGACTGAATTACAGACGTCACCTCACTCATGAGTAAGTCAATGGCATTAGACCATGCAGAGCAGTCCACGGGCTGCAGTAGGTTTCATAGCACTGCCTATCAGGACGGGCACGATCAGGTGGGTGGGGAATAGCAACAAACAGACAGCTGAACCTACGTTTGTTTCCCCTCACAGTCCCAGAGCTTATCAGCGTTATGGCTCAGAGCCCTGTTATCTCCCTCCAGCCACTGACTCAGGCAGGAAGTTTGCAGTGTTATTGTAGCTGTGCATTCAGTTACAGCCCAGATATCAGCTGCTGCAAGGTGATTCACTATTATTCCCTTAATCGCCTGAGGCCACATCCCCAGGTCTCACCTGCTCCGTCCTGCTGAAGTGAAGTCAGTGGGAGCTTCATTTGAGTAAGGTCTGAATGAAATCTCAGCCAGGAGCTCAGGGTTTGGCTCCCTTTGCGGGAGTGAAGCATGCTGGGATTGTGGGCGTTACAAATAAGCCTTGAAAGCAGGATGCTTTCTGTTCTCTGTCAGTTTTCCCTCCCAGCATCTCCTCCTGCCTCCACCCTATAGCTACAAGAATGCTGCTATGCAAGCTTCCCCCGAATCCGTTCCTCTAGGGACGACGGGACACAGCACGGAGCAATTCCACAGGTCTCCTGGCTGGTTAGGCCATGGAATTAGGGTGACAATATTTCCCCAAGGGAAAAGGGACACCGTGTGGGGCTAGCCTGAGGCCCCCTTGCACGGGGCTGGCCCAAGCCCTGCCCCCGCTACGTGGCTGGGGCTGGCATTGCGAATCGAGTTGGCAAAAGCAAACAGGACAAATGCTTAGTTTTGCCAAAAAAGTTAGGAGAGGGCTTAAAAAAGGGGACTGTCCTGGCTAAAATGGGATGTATGGTCCCCCTACGTGGAATCCCCCCGAGCAGTCCCCATTGGCTGGTCTGTAGGTGTTTTCCTCTAGGAGCCTGGGTTCATTCAGAGCTGAGCTGGTGGTCCCTGGTCCCACCATTTGTGGGAAGGGTTTATGTTACTGGTATTTTGCAAACTGTTTTGCAAACAGTTGACCTGCAAACTGTCCAGATTTAGGGAACACTCCTCAAAATCAGCTCAGCACTTCTGAGCATCAGGCCAGTGACTTAGGGGCCTCAGCGATTGGTCCAAGATCACACAGAAAGGCTGAGGAAGATGTGGGACAGAGCCCAGAACTCATGACAAAGATCCAGCTGTTCTGTGGATTCCTCAATCCTCCCTCCTCCCCCCAACAGCTGCACACCATGCTCGAGGGATCTAAGCGAGAGGGGCTGTTACAGTTTTGCTAAAGTATGTAACAAATGGAAAAAAAAACCCCAAAACAAAACAGAACCACCCACCAACATCCTTGAAAGCACTCAAATCAAGATAGAAGATGTGGAAGTTCCCTATCTGAAGGCCGCTCTCCTAGACAATGTGCAAGTTGGCTCCAGGGGCCAGTGACTCACGCGCACAGAATGCTGCACTCAGATTTATCTCAGTTATTCTAGCCACAGACCAATATCAGAAGATGAAATGTTTTGGAGGCTGATTTCATAGTCAATCCAGATACAGAGCCTCCCTTACACCACATCACAGTTCCAGGTGGGGAGCAGTTGTGCAGGCCAGTGTCTGGTTCTTTAACAGCTGCTTTGGCCTTCATGAAGGTGTCAGAGTGGCAGTCTGCAAGAACAAAGTCTTCTCATGACCCCCCCCCCAGAATAGACGCAGAACTGACAGCAGCAGCCCAAGTTTCACTAGACTGCCCTGCCAATATATCCCAGCCCTGTCTTGGAGAGAACTAGCTAGCTCTAAGGGGCAAAAGGTAATTCATTCTCTATGGCCCATTTGTCCTCTTTGCTGACACAGGTCAAAACCATACCAAGTGTGTGTGGGGGGGTGTTTTCTTGTCGCATAGATACTTGTCCACTTGGACCTAGACTGAGAATTGCCAAACTCATTGCACATAGAACAGTCTTTAGATGGTAACCACAGCAGAGAGGCTGAGGACTGAAGGAGCATGGAGAAGGAATTCCCTTCTCATGGTTAGATTAACAGAGTTTCAGGCCAAAGGGGACCATTAGATCATTTATTCTGACTTCCTGTACAGCACAGGACATTACATTCCACTTACTTACCCCTGTATTGTGCTCAGTAACTAGAGGTCATGGGAAGCACATTAACAGGGGATAACTGTTGCTGTCTATGCTACACTTCTTCTGAAGATTTCACTCCCTGGCTGGCAACTTTTTTGAGCACTCTCCTCCCATTAACATTTTAAAAGACAACCCAATAAAACAGTCATTGTCTCCTGGCAGGCTTTCAAAATGTACCTACTATTAATGCACAAAGAGAGCCGAGTCAGTAATACAACAAGAGTAAAAATGGTTGGATCTTCTGATAATTCTGCCCCTGCTGCGATGCCTCCAGAAACCTTCTTTCTAGCATTAGTTAGGCTAAAGAATTCTGCTCTTTTCTGCTAACTTCCATTCATTGTATTGTAACTGTTATATCCTTGGGGGCAGCCGGTTTAGGAAGAAATCACTTGAGGCCAGACAGCAGACAGCTAACAAAACTACCATTTTATTTACAGACTCAGAGAACTCACTCAGCCGGCTGAAGCTGGCTGAGCTAACCCATAATAATCTAACTCAGTTGCCATAGCAACAAAAACCATGACAACCAAATACACAACAGTAACTTTGTGTCCTTCCAACCTGCCCCGTCTGCATTTTGTCTGCTTGTTGCATTCTGCCTGATGCTTAGATCGTCAACTGTCTAAGATGGGGCTTGTCTTGTCTATCCAGCACCTCGCACACCAGGACCCCAATCCCCAACTGGAATTCCTAAGTGCTACCAGAATATAAATGACATCAGTGAAGTAAGCACAAGAGAGGATGGGATGGTAGGCTATTTACATGACAGTGGTACAATAATAGGATCTCTCAGCTGTTCAATATATTCATAAATGATCTGGAAAAAGGGGTAAACAGGGAGGTGGCAAAATTTACAGATGATACAAAATTATTCAGGATAGTTAAATCCAAAGCAAACTGCAAAGAGTTACAAAGGGATCTCACAAAACTGGGTGACTAGGCAACAAAATGGCAGATAAAATTCAATATTGATAACTGCAAAGTAATGCACAGTGGAAAACAATCCCAACTATACATAGAAAATGATGGGCTCTTTAGCTGTTAGCATTCAAGAAAGAGATCTTGGAGTTGCTGTGGATAGTTCTCTGAAAACATCCACTCAATATGCAGCAGCTATCAAAAAGTGAACAGAATATTAGGAAGATTAGGAAAGGGATAGATAATAAGGCCATAAATATCATAATGCCACTATATAAATCCATGGTACACCCACACCTTGAATACTGCGTGCAGTTCTGGTCACCCCCTCTCAATTTTTTTTTGTTAGAATTGGAAAAGGTAGAGAGAAGGGCAACACAAATGATTAGTGGTATGGAACAGTTTCCATATGAGGCGAGAGTAAAAAGACTGGGACTGCTCAGCTTGGAAAAGAGATGACTAAAGGGGGATAGGATAGAGATCTTTAAAATCATGAGTGGGGTGGAGAAAGTGAATAAGGACGTGTGATTTACCCCTTCACATAACACAAGAAGCAGGAGTCACCCAATGAAATTAATAGGCAGCAAGTTTAAAACAAATGAAAGGAAGTATTTCTTCACACAATGCACTGTCAACCTGCAGAACTCATTGCCAGGGGATGTGGTGAAGGCCAAAACTATAATGGGGTTTAAAAAAGAATTAGATAAGTTCCTGGAGGATAGGTCCATCAGTGGCTATTAGCTACAACGGTTAGGGATAAAACCCCATGCTCTGGGTATCCCTACACCTCTGACTGCCAGAAGTTGGGAGTGAACGACAGGGGATGGCTCACTCAATAATTCCCCTGTTCTGTTCATTCCCTCTGAAGCACCTGGCACTGGCCCCTGTCAGAAGACAGGATATTGGGGTAGACAGACTATTGGTCTGACCCAGTATTGCTGTTCTTATGCAAAAATAAGAAAGCTCAAGATGTATAAAGAACCATTCTGAAACTACTGACTGCTTGAGCAAGGCATCTGGGGATTAGAGGAATTCACTCTTAGCCCTGGGATATTAGTTCACTTCTAAACATAGGTTGCAATATGGACCATCTGGATATAATCAACCCTAAAGAGAATGGAATGTTGTAAATTCGGAGTTCTTCCAAACTTCCCTCACTCTGCTCTCTATATAGACACTAACTGTCTCACTGTGCGTATAGTTCAATTGCAGTTCGAATGGTTTGGATATGATTGGAAGATACTCAGCTGCATGAGGGGTCTAGAGTTGTAACTAGAATTATCCAGGACAACCATTAAACCAGAGTGCGTAGCAGAAAGCCAACTCAGAGTCCACATGGAAACCTTTGTGAATCAGAGGATAAAGCTGCTTTGATATTAGGACTCCAAATTTGGAGCAAAGACTGTCCCTAAACTGCACCCCCATGAGTGTAGCAAATTTCAAGACAACCTGAGTGAGCACGTGGCTTTTCGAGCACTGAGAATCTGTCTTTTAAACAGTAAGTGACTTTCAGCCTTAACTCTAGCAGAGCTGCCACTATGTTGATTTGGATATTACTTGCAGTACTGGAGTGAAGTTAATCGCAGTCCAGCTTAAGAAAAAATTCCTGGTATTCAGCCTAACCATAAGAATTATTAGACTGTGCAGTCATTTCCCAAAGGAGATCATTCGAGCCCCATCGCTTGGGTTATTTAAAACAACACTAAAAATCATGGTCTAAATCCTTCAGTCCTATCTCAGGCAAAACTCCCACAGAGCCTCAATCCTATTTGTCTAGACTTGAACTTCCTCTCTAAAATATTAATACCACCGAAGATTTATGACCAGTGAAAGAATTTTAAAAATCTATTTGACTTTCTACCATTGATGCTATTTGTTTGGATGCTTGTTCATTTGTCTCAGCCAGAACAAAAAAATTGAATAGTCAGTTTCACTTTTGTTCAGCCCATTTCATTTTCTGCCCCTTGCACAATGCTGCACTGCTTGGGTTGCAAACACAGCAAGGCAATATTTGTATCCAAACAAAACACTACTTTCAGAGGATTTTTTTTTAAAACAAAAGTTTGGGGCAAAATTTCCATTATTTTTATGGTCAAAACACTAGCCTGGGAGGGAGCAAAGACAGTTATGTTTTTAATCCAGCTCCACCACTGACTTGGTGTCTTATTTTGGTCAAATCACTTAGCGGCTCTGTGCTTGTTTCCCTCCCGCCCAGTCTGTAAGATAAAGATGATATTTACCTGCCTTACAGGAGTGTTGCAAAATCAGAATGTGTTCATGTAAGTTCCATGGGATTGGATCTCTAGAAGGTGCTCTAGAAATGCAATGTCGCATTGTTCTTTTATTTAAACCTTTTTATAAAACTTCATCCTAGGACCTAAATTAACCAGCTAGTGTCTCTTTAAAACTAGACTGGGTAAAACTCCAGAGAGCATCTGGAGCACACACAGTGAGAATAACTGCTGGAAGGTTTAATAGAACACAACTATTGTAGTAGAAAATTCTGCATCGATCCTGGTGGGAGTTGACTAGATGATCTAGGAGATCTTGTCCATCTTCAGTTTTTATGATATGATCCTCTCTTTCAAAAGCGGTTTCACTTTTATGTAACTTCAGGGAAAATCTCTGGGAAGACAACAGCAAGGTCACAATAGATGAAGCCACAAAGCCACTGTCTCGGGACAGTACTGTATCAAGCTACACAATTTGCTTTGATCTTGCAACTGTGCAAGGTTGTTGCGGTCTAACCCAAGTGTGAATGGAGTTTGCTTGCTGGCCCTAGTAAGGTAAAATTCGGGGCATATCCCTCTGCACTGGGCTCTAAAAAAAGTCTCATCCCCCTGGCACCTAATGGCTTACTTGCATGTGCTCAGGGCATCTCTAAAGAGGCATGGACTTAAGGGTGATGCTGAGTGTGTCAATGAGGCACTTAGCTAAATACGTCCCTAAGCAGGAGTAACTGGGTGACTGCACAACAGCCCTCTCACATCTGGCTGGATTGGATTCCCCTCTGCTCACTGTCCTGCTCGTCACCTCTCACCTCGCTCTTCTATAAACGCACGCAACGTGGGGGAGCAAGTTTTCTATGGGCTCCGCATGAATCTCCTCTCCAGTAGGGCAGGCACAATGTATGCTGGCTCACTGGGAAGCGGGACAGGACCACCCAAAGGAGGATATCGGGCCACCCCAACTGGAGAGACGGTAGAGCAGTTGGTATCAATGGAGAAGCTCTAATAGGCCAGGCTGGCTGAGCGCCACTTGTCAGACTGGGGACATTCCAAATCCTGGAACAACAAGGACTCCCCTAGTGATGGGGCCCAAATTAAACCCCCAGAGCTGCACATAACAGAACTGTAGAGGGGTTCAATTCTGGCCAGGAATTCAGGACTAAAGCCCACATGTTGCTATGAAAAAATCCATCTGATCTTTAATGAGCAAACAGTTGGCCAGGACTCTGGTTATATAATACACCCATAAAACACAACACCCTGCATGGCCTAAGACAGAGGCGGGCAAACTACAGCCTGCAGGACCCTCCTGCCCGGCCCCATAGCTCCTGGCCCCTACCCTGCTGTTCCCCATAACTTACGGCACAGCCGGTGCAATGCTCTGGGCGGCGCAGCACCACCAGCCACCAGTGCTCGAGGCAGCGCGGTAAGGGGGCAGGGAGTGGGGTGGGGATTAGATAGAGGGCAGGGGAGTTGGGGTGGTGGTCAGGGGCGGGGTTGTGGATAGAGGCCAAGGCGGTCAGAGGCTGGAGAACAGGGGGGTTGGGTGAGAGCAGGGGTTCCAGGGGTGCCATTAGGTGACAGGGAATGGGGGGGGGGGGAAGGTTGGATGGGGCAGGAGTCCCAGGGGGCCGTCAGTGGGCAAGAAGCAGCGGGAGCGGATAGGGGGCGTGGGCTGGGCCGCACCCTGCTGTTTGGGGAGGCACAGCCTCCCCTAACTGGCCCTCCATAACATTTTGGAAACCCGATGTGGCCCTCAGGCCAAAAAGTTTACCCACCCCTAGTCTAATGGACGGTAAGGTGGATAGAAAACTGGCTAGATGGTCGGGCTCTATGGGTAGTGATCAATGGTTCCATGTCTAGTTGGCAGCCGATATCAAGTGGAGTGCCCCAAGGGTCGGTGCTGGGGCCGGTTTTATTCAATATCTTCATTAACGATCTGGAGGATGGTGTGGACTGCACCCTTAGCAAGTTTGCAGATGACACTAAACTGGGAGGAGTGGTTGATACGCTGGAGGGTAGGGATAGGATACAGAGGGACCTAGACAAATTAGAGGATTGGGCCAAAAGAAATATGATGAGGTTCAACAAAGACAAGTGCAGAGTCCTGCACTTAGGACGGAAGAATCCCATGCACTGCTACAGACTAGGGACCGAATGGCTGGGCAGCAGTTCTGCAGAAAAGGACCTAGGGGTTACGGTGGATGAAAAGCTGAATATGAGTCAACAGTGTGCCCTTGTTGCCAAGAAGGCTAATGGCATTTTGGGTTGTATAAGTAGGGGCATTTCCAGCAGATCAAGGGATGTGATCATTCCCCTCTACTCAGCACTGGTGAGGCCTCATTTGGAGTACTGTGTCCAGTTTTGGGCCCCACACTACAAGAAGGATGTGGATAAATTGGAGAGAGTCCAGTGGAGGGCAACAAAAATGATTAGGGGGCTGGAGCACATGACTTATGAGGAGAGGCTGAGGGAACTGGGATTGTTTAGTCTGCAGAAGAGAAGAATGAGGGGGGATTTGATAGCTGCTTTCAACTATCTGAAAGGGGGTTCCAAAGAGGATGGATCTAGACTGTTCTCAGTGGTAGAAGATGACAGAACAAGGAGTAATGGTCTCAAGTTGCAGAGGGGGAGGTTTAGGCTGGATATTAGGAAAAACTTTTTCACTAGGAGGGTGGTGAAGCACTGGACTGGGTTACCTAGGGAGGTAGTGGAATCTCCTTCCTTAGAGGTTTTTAAGATCAGGCTTGACAAAGCCCTGGCTGGGATGATTTAGTTGGGTTTGGTCCTGCTTTGAGCAGGGGGTTGGACTAGATGACCTCCTGAGGTCCCTTCCAACCCTGAGATTCTATGATGATTCTATGATTCTATGATTCTAAGAAGACTCAGAATGAGCACAGGGGTTGGAGCCAGGAGTTCCTAGTCCTTCCTCTGCAGCCAATGGGCTATGTGGCCTTGGACAATTCACTGAACCTGTCTTGGTTTCCCCACCTGTAATGCCGAGATGCTGCTGCTGATCTCCCCAGCAGTGGTGTTGGGGTCAGACAGTGTTTGTACCTTGCTTTGGCAATGCAAGCCCCTATTGTCCTTTGAGTTATACAGCTGCAATCTCATGAATATCAGTAGGGCTGCGCCAAGAGAATCAGGGAGGAAAATCTGACCCCTGGTATTCTACTACTGGAGCACTCCCAGAGCTGGAGCACTGACTCAGAGGAAAGACCAGTGGCTACTGAATTACCAATTCCACTCCCAGCTGGATTCTCCTTGGAGGGCTACCAGCCAAGAACTGACCAGATCTTATGCGGCTTAGCTGATCAGAGCGGCTGAAAGTCACATACAGCAGCTGTAGGCTTATTACACATAGAACGGAGCTGACTTTACTTAGTCCCACTTGGCTCCTGATTTTTTACCTTCCAAACCCACCTGCAGCCTATCCATCCTTTTTACGCCCCCAAGCTTGTGTTTTGACAGGACAGTCGTGCTTCTAGGACATTGTGTTTCCTTCTCAGGCATCTTACAAGGTTATTAAGTGACCACTGCCTTGGCAGGGCAACTCTGCAGCAGCAGCAGGAGCTGTTCAGTTCTGCCTGGCGATCAGGAAGGCCGTGTGGTCTGGGGCAAAGCCTTGTTTGGAGGCCGTGTGAGCTGCGTGCTCTCAGACCTCGGGCTAATTATAGCTGGGTTGTGTCTGTTTATGGCACCGGCACTGAAAATGCGACACTGCCCTCATAATTCCATGTGAAATATTGTTAAAGGGAATCGGGCAACTTGAAACCTATTCAATTAAAAAAATAAAAAAGGTGGCAGGGTTAAGAGTCCCCCCCACCCCTTCTGCCCCTAGACTTATTATTGTTTATTTATGATGTGTATTACAGTAGCACCTGGGAGTCATGGCCCAGGGCCCCGTTTGCTACCGGCTCTACAAACACAGGACAAAAACGACGCTCCCTGTCCCAATGAGGTGACAATCTAAGGAGGGCGCCCTGCCAGCTGTGCGGTTTTACAATCACACTTCCCTCTCTGTAAAGATATTGCTCTCTCCTGCGTATGGAAAATCTCCCACACAAACCAGGGAAATTGATTACACAGGTGAAAGTGACTAAGAACAACCCAAAATAAATACATTGAAAACAAATTTGTCTCTCTCTAATCCCTTTCAGTTACAAGGACTAGCTCCACAGCTCACTAATATTAACAGGGTGGTTCCGTTGACTTAAATGTGCTTTGGATCAGGGCCATTGTCAGCTTTGGTGTTGCTTGAAACAGTAGCAGGTAAATATAATGCAGGGCATTGTGATTTTTTTTTTGAGTTGGTGCCCCTCTAACTTCCAAAACACCTGCAACATGTTCATTGCAATTTGCCTGCCTGTTCTGTAAAACAGCTCAGCAGGGTAGGGTGACCAGACAGCAAGTGTGAAAAATCGGGACAGGGGTGGGGGGTAATAGGAGCCTATATAAGAAAAAGCCCCAAATATCGGGACTGTCCCTATAAAATCGGGACGTCTGGTCACCCTACAGCAGGGGCTGGGATGGGCCAGGACTCCTGGGTTCTATCCCCAGCCTATCATGGACTTTCCTCCCTGTAAGCAGAGTCAGGATGAGCCCCACCCTGACATCTGGTGGTAAATTATGGGGAGTGCGGAAAGTGTTGCATTGGTATTTCGGTTATTTGCATGGGCACTCCCACCCCACTTAGCATACCGCAAAGCAGCATGGGATGGTTACTTTCACAGCTGTGGGAGCCCCCAATTTCGTTGTTATTGGGGCAGGAGGAATGAAATGTTGTCACCCTGATTGGGTAAATGGGGAACTACAAAATTGTCTTGTGATGGGGGGTTTCATTGTCAGCTGGATAGCGCTTGCTAGATGGGGCACATGGGTTCCAAAACCCATTGAGAAGAGAGAGGCTGGGGGCCAGTATCTGTACTTGGTGGTGCAGGTGCCTTGTGTGAGCCAGAAGCACCAGTTCCACCTGTGCCTCTCTCCACTGTGGAATGTCAGAGTTAACTTTTGATTCCCTTAAGAATCTAGATGCAGGTTACTGAGCTGAATTCACTGGGGCTCCCCTACTATGAGCTGAAATCACTGAAGAGCTGGACTTGCTGAGCTGGACTTGCTGAGCTGAGAGCACTGTGCTAATGAGTGGAGCTGAAATCACTGAAGAGCTGGACTTGCTGAGCTGAGAGCACTGTGCTGATGAGTGGGGGAGCCTGAAGCAATACTGGCAGAGCAGAGTGGAGCAGTTTGTGCAGCCACTGGGTGAGTGGAGCTGAGCAGCTCGTGAGGACGGCTGGAGCGGATCACAGGACAGCTGGTGGACCAGAGCAGCTGGCAGAGTGGAGCAGCCCACAGAGTAAGCGGAGCTGAGCTGTTTGCGGGGACGACTAGTGGAAGCAGAACCCCACGAAGAGGCAGGGCAGCTGGCCCCGAACCACGTAAGGCGCCCCTTTCTACCTAGGCTGGGGAGGGGGACCTCTGCAAAGAGACTCTTGAACTCTGGGCTGCCTGACCCGGGACAGAGACTTTTGAATTGTGGGACTTTTGGGACTGTGGGTGATTTAGGGGGGTTGCTGGACTCACGGGCCCAGAGAGAAGGACACGGCCCAAGTTGCTGGGGTGGGTCTTTGCTCACGGTTTGACCCATGAACTCCAGTTGAGGTATTTTCCAAATTTCATGCTTGTTGTTGTTTATCTTATGTAATTAAACCTTTTCTGCTACACCAAGAGTCTGTGCTTGCGAGAGGGGAAGTATTGCCTCCTTGAGGCGCCCAGGGGTGTGTGTAAGATTTTCCCAGGTCACTGGGTGGGGGCTCGAGCTGGTCTGCATTACGTTGTGGGGAAGGGACCCCTAGGTGTTGAACCTGGCCCTTGCTGCTATCGTTTCAGCCTGGCAGAGGGGTTACATCCCCATAGTTTTTAAAATGCTGAATACAAAATGTGTTACAAGTGACGTTTGAAGTGAAGCTTTACTGTGAAAAGGGACTATGTAATAACAGCATTTAAACTGCCACTTGGCTGTGTTCAGGGTCAGAGCTGCTGACTTTAGTGCGAAAAATAATTTCTTAACGCTTTTTATTCCTGGTAACTCAGCATGAGCTGGATTCCACTCCTTCTTGTGTTTCATAAACAGAATTGGTTGCAAAGCTTCAATTGCAAGACCGATCAATTACTCCAGTAACATGAATCTATCTAGGTACTTATATGGCCTTTGTCATCACTGTCTCCAAGCACCTTCACAACAGGTCTGAGGCGGGGGAAGCACTGTCTCCCTTGGACAACTGAGGCACAGAGTAGATTAAGTGACTTGCCCAAGGCCACGCAGGAAGGCTGTGGCAGGGCTGAGAATTGACCCTTGATCTCCTGCATCCCACT
This sequence comes from Mauremys mutica, assembly GCF_020497125.1. NCBI lineage: Eukaryota > Metazoa > Chordata > Testudines > Geoemydidae > Mauremys > Mauremys mutica. The sequence goes on along the minus strand of NC_059076.1, from coordinate 135,076,443 downwards.
CCAGTGCAATGGAATTCCTGGGGCTGATGCAGGAGATGGAAAGACTCCAGCTTAACTTTGGTCCCCTTGGTTGTGTTTGCAGGGCTGGCAATGAGTAAATCTCTCCCTTTTTACATGAAGACTGGTCACATTTGATCTGGAGTAAAAACAATGTAAAAAAATATATATCCATGGAATGCCAGGATGCCATTTTTACTTTTGTCCTGAGCCAAAGTGCATTTTCCAATGCAATTACCCACATCCCCACTGGCTCCCAGCACCTCTTCAAGGAGACGGGCTTTACGCCATGTCAAACAGCACAAGCTGTGCCCCTGCAAGGCCAGCGGGGACGTGAATTCCAGGGTCCCTAAACCTCCAATCGCCAGACCAGAGGTCTCAAAGTTTTGGCCCAGGGCCATCTGCGGCCCAAGAACCTGTCCCTGCAGCGCCCATTGGCTGGGGGAGAGGGACAGCAATACCATCATTAGTTGCCGGGCAGAGTCAGCCACGGAAGCAGAATCATTAGTTGCTGGGAAGAGTCAGCCATGGAGGTAGTGTCACATTTTTCCGCATGTAGCAGGGTGGACCCTGCTCCGGCTCTGAGGGCTTTGACAAAGCAGCCTGGCAGGGCCTGAGAGCTGTGGCTGGAGGCTGAGCTGATGGGGAAAGTGGCTGCAGCTGGGGCCACGCCCCAAACTGAAGCCCTGGGGATTATAAGAGGCAGGAAAGCCAGACCCCAGGCAGAGTCTCTCTCTGTTGCTAGAGGGAGATGGGCCTGGCTGCTTAGGCCCTGAGGCTAGATACCTGAGGGAAGCAGGGCCGCGAACAGGCTGAGGAGCTAGGGAAGCTCCAGCCTGGAAAGCCCCAGGCTGCGGCCTAGTAAAGGGCAAGAGCTACTGGGGGTTGCAAGGGACAACCCAGGAGTAGGTAAAGCAGCAGGTCCAAACCCCTATTGCCTGTGATGAGTGGGCTGATACTGCAGTCTGCCCCAGGGTGTGGGGCTAGACCATGACTGTCAGTAGCCACTACTGAGGCAAGGCGGGGATAGTAGCGCGGGGTTCCCCTGGGAGGGGGAGACCTAATTATAGATAGCGGGCACCGGGTCCAGGGAGGGACGCCGGGGCCAGAGAACAGGCGGGTCACCGGCCTGCCGGGGGCGCTCCAGGGCCGGACCGAGGGACATTCCGGGACCGACCAGCAGGAGGCGCGGCAGGGGTGAGTACCACCCGTTTACACCGCACAATGAATATAAACAAGTCAAAATGCCAAACACAGCTATCTGATGCACACCGTGCTGCAATCCTGAAGGTTTCAACTGCTCAGTCACTGAGGCCAAACATCAACAAACTGACAGAACCGAAGCATTGCCAGGTGTCTGGCAAACACTAAAAACTCTCTGGCAGGCGAAGAATTTATAAAATCGTATGACGTATTTTTTATTTCGAATTTCTTAGAAATAATAAAACTAATATAAACATTTTCTTTTCTGAACACCATCTTCAGTGACATTATTGGCCCGCTGGGAGGATTTGAGGACTGGCCCTGGCCCTAAGGTAAATTGAGTTTGAGCCCTGCACCAGACACTGGGACTAGGTGATGGGGGATGGATCAAGCATCTGGCATTGGCCACTGTCAGAAGACAGAATACTGGGCTAGATGGACCATTGGCCTGACCCGATCTGGCTGTTCTTATGTTCCTCTAGTACTTCTATATGGGGTGTTCCTATGAAGTTTTACCTAAACCAAGAGAGAAAAAAATCCCCCTCTTTAATACACATTACATATTGCAAGAGCAGGTAGAATAATGAGTATTGATAGCAACCAGGCTATTACAGATCGGCACCCCAAGCAAATACGTCCAAACATTTAACAAGGGATCCATGAATACCATCCCTTTCACCTCGGATAGAATGGGCAGGTAAATCATGAAGTTTGAAGGCGTAGTGCTAGGTTAAAAGGTACATTTACACCAATGAGCAGTACAAATGTATGAAAAGAGAAAGTCCCTGCCCCAAAATGCTTATTGTGTTAAGAGCTGGTTGTTTACCTAACACACTGGGAAAATAAAAGTCAGTCAGTTACTGTTGTTCATAGTCTGTTTCTAGTCAGTTTTACTGTTGATTCGCCTTCTCAGCCCCCTTTGTCTGCATATTTTCTGCCTAGCATAGAAACTGCTGGGGGTGTTGTCTGTATATCTGTCTGGAAAGCACCATGCACACTAGCTGGTGCTATGCCAATAGCAATATTAGCCACAGTGTTCACACCGGGGTGCCTAAAGTTAAATTTCATAAATACAAGTGGCCTTATATCAGAAGGGCTGAGTGCCTGTAGCTCCCATTGAAATGAATTATCCCCATTGTATGGATCGGGCTCAAAGAGATTAAGTAAAGGTACCACAAAGGTGGTCAGACACCATGGTGATGGACACCACATAAGAACCTAGAAAGACAGATGATAAAGTCAGGGATATAAAATTCCTGACTAACTCCTGGTCTCACAGTAAATCCACCAAATCCCATCTGCGTCCAGAAAAAGGCCATAGCAATCCTCCTGATGAGGATTAATAATAACACAGTGTTAGTCATTCGTTCACTGATGGGAGGAGTAAAATCCAGGTCATACTGGATCTGCCCTTTAATTTGGTCCTGCGGTCTACCTAGAACTGGCTCCAAGGCTGCCAGGTCAGAATCTGAATTTTCTCAGGTTCAGGAACAGTGTTTTCCCTGGGAATTGAAATTAGGGGTGGTGTTTGAATTTACTGGGAGGGTGGGTTGGTCAGGGACGATGAAGGGTGAGATCGTGAGGGTGAAGGTGGGCTGTATGGCACCATATTAAAAACTAAAAACTGTTTCATGACCATTTTATTAGATTTAACTCATGTTTTGAAATCACACAAATTAAAATTGGCTATACTAAAAAGTAGCTGTTGTGACTGGGAGTCACAAGAGATGAATTCCTACTTCTTTCATCCCAGGAAACGTAGCATAAAGATCGGGTCGAGCCACTAGTAATGATAAAAAAGAAGTTGAAGTAAAATCTTCATTCATTTGTCATATGATATTCTACTCCATGTTCAAATTCTCTATTCTGTCCTGAGCATATGGCAGCCCCATTGCCAGTAGTGCATCACTCCACTCAACTGTCGGTGTTTTATAGAACAGGGATCTGTAAAAGCTGCGTGGAGGTTGAGTAGAATCTAGAAGTCACTGTTGTAGATTTTTAAGAATCAAGTCTGTGTACTTTTCCAGTTGTCTTAACAAACACTTCTTGTCCTCTTCACTTAAGGATTTGATATAAATGCCTTCATTAGTCAACTTCTGGACTGAAGTCTTTGCTTCTTCCAGTACTTTTTCAATGGATAGCTCTCTGATTGTCCAGCAATAGAAGCTATATTTGGATCACAGATCTACTACTGTTGTAGCAGATGCCTGGATGGCATTGTTTAATGACCCAAGTGGTTTCAACAGTAGACTTACAAGAGAGAGAATGGCGATAGCCTTCTCTGAACTTAGTAACAAAAGTAGTCCACCAGCCTTACTACTTAGATCTGTCCTATCTTGGTAGATACTTTCCAAAGCCAGTAATAATGGCTGGAGTAATTTTAAGACAACAGCCAAGGATCGCTCATGAGAAAGCCAGAGGGTTTTCCCAGATTGGATTAATTTGAACTTCAGTCCCAGTGTATCTTCTATATTTTCCAAGATATTCAGTCTTTTTGGACTTTTGCTGAAAAAATAATATAATGAAGACATTAAATGTATAGCTCTTTAAATGTCTTATGAAGAGTCTGCAGTTTGTACTAGTGCTAGTGGAGTAGATGGCCTCTGCAGTGTGTATTGGAGAGATTAGGGTTACAATTTTCTCTGAGCAAAGCTTGTACTCCACCATGTATTCCAGAGAAGTTTTCGGTGCCATCAAATGCACAAGCAGCCATCTGTTTGGGGTCCAGTTGACAAGCATTTAACTCTTCAAAAATGTGGGGCGTCACAGATGCAGCCGATGTGTCTTCTATAACTTGAACATCTAGAAATGCATCTACTGGCTTACCACTGACATCAGGATAACATACACAATGACTTAATACTTGATGCCCATTTGCATCGGTGCGTCCATCAGCCATGTATGGGAATTTTTTGAATGTGATGAGAGATTTCTTCACTTTTTCAACTGTTGAGTCTTTCACTGTTGCACCACATGCTTCTAGCCAGTCAGTTGAGTTTCTTGCAGAAAGATAGTGAACATTTGCTGGTCTTGTTCGGAACCAGTATTCAACTTCAGGATGAACAAGTGACAATGCACTTAACATTGGCCTCCAGTTTGTAGTGTGTGGTATCTCTTGCTTAAATAGAAAGTATGATGCTACACCCATGTTTGTTCGCATGAACTGTGTTGTGTCTCCAGCATTCTTAACAGCCTCATTAACGCTCACTGGTGTTGTCCTTGGTCAGTGGAGACTCAGAGTTCAGAGGTGCTTTCACATGAGTTCATCTCCCAGGTGGGGGACAAGAAGGCACCTTGCTCGTTCCTCCAGCTGCTCACTGTTGCTCTGGCTACTGTTGTTTGTTGTGCCACCGTTCACTCCATCGCTCTATTGCCAACGGCGCCGCGCAGTCACCTTCTGCTGCCACCTGCCACTGTGACCTCTGCGAGTTGGTCTCTTGAGGTTCCACCCAGTTCTCAGTGATTTCAGCTGAGCTCTCAGTGGGGGAACCTCGCTGCTAGTGCAGACTGAGCCGTCTCTTCCACAGAAACACTGTCCCACAGCAGGTCTAAGCACATAGAACTGATTATCAGTGATTTCAGCTGTAGTGGTCACTTAACAAAACAAAAGACTCTCTATGGAGCCTAATCAGCTCTGTCTTTAAACAGTGGAGAGGGACAGGTCAAATAGTACTTATGATTCAGGCAGACCATCAAGCAAAACACCTGTCCCCACCCTCTCTCTTGATGCCCTCAATCAGCACAGGCTAAGTACAGTTCTACTGCCCTTTACTCATACAATAAGAATAACAACAACATTTCATTACCCTGCCGCATTCAAGTGATTTGTAACCCAACCCAAGCCAAAATCTATCACTTGGGCAACACAGCTCTGTTTGCTGGATACGTAAGTAGATTAGGTGTGACTGTAAATACAATCTGGTCCTGAAGCCTTTCCCCCTAGCCCGCAGCTCATCATTAGCTGTCAGGGAGAGCTCATTTAGACTTTGCTTACAAATCATCATTTGAAATTATTAGGTTGGCCAACATCACCGAAATGAATGCACTGACAGTATCATAAATACAAAAGCTGTATAAGGAAGCTAGTCTGTGTTCATACTTTTCAAACTATTATACTTTTTCAGATACACATATTTTATCATACACTTTATATGCTTTTAAAGTATGTATTACTATTTCAATTTCAATTCAAATTTCCAGACAATCACTAAATTGGCAACACTGCATGTAACTAGTTCACAAAACTGTGTGTGTGTGTGTGGGGGGATGTTGGGGAAATTCAGGGGGGGCGTAGGGAAATCCCTGTTCAGGAATACTCTGATCCAGGCTTTTGTTTTAGCCTGTAATAGACATGGGAGCCAGCTGTGGCTTTCAGACTGGGAGCTAGACTTTGAAGCCAAGTGCCCCTAAAATGTAAATACTGTTCTTGAATCTTGGGCTCCTTTGGGTTCAGGCTGAGTGGCAGGAGAAAATACTAGGTAATGGCTAAGCTCTGTTTGCTTATACAAAACCAAACACATGGAAGGAAAAAACCCAAACAAGTCATTAGGCAAACAGTGGGAAATGATCCCAAATGACAGAGCAACCGAGATATAATGAGAAAGTGAGGCCAAGTAATGAGAGATGATTAACTCCTAAAGCAGGATTAAGACTGTTAGTATCACTCTGTAAATCAGGACTTAATGATGCAGGTAGCCACATCACTAGACTGCCACCACTAGACTGCATGTGGGTGGAAGGGCACCCTGAATCTCAACTGTAATCAAAGCAGTTACATAATGAGGGAGGAGTGGTAGCTTCCACGATTCTGCGAAGACTTGGCAGACAAGAAAGTGCTGTCGTAAATTTAATGCAAGACTAGGATCCAGTTGTCAACTAAGACTAGCAATAGTTTTAACTCATTCCCAACGCAGACTGCAAGCAACTGGAAGCTTGAAGTCAGTGAAGTTAAAACAAAGATTAAAAAATAATAATGGAGAAATGGAGTAATTTAGGATAGAGAGAAAAAAAATAAATGAGAAAAATCGCACCACAAAACCATCGTGGTCAGACAAAATACAAGTTAATACGAACAGGTAGAATTCTAACTTGACACAGATGTGGGGCTATTTCAAGGCTGTCATTTACTGAGCACCCCCTTGTGACCAGGAGTGTCTGTGCAGCACCCCAACTCTGTTCCCCGGGTGACTGGGTTAATAGCCAAACACAGTTCAAAATAGTTCAGTGTCCCCAAAATAACACCCATTACAGCAGGCCCCGATTCGCTGAGGGAGAAGGGAGCCCTGCCCATCCTACACTGCAGGGCTCCTGATATTGGGCCTTTAAAAGGATAGCAGCCTGGCTTTTCCCCAGCCAGTTACTAATTCCCCAGGACCGCTTCCTCTCTTCCCAACACAAGGCCATTTCCCACAATGTCCCTAGAATGGGGTCTCCTGGTCCCTTTAGTCTTAAAGGGCCAGTATACTCCATTACAGGCATTTATACCAGATCTGGCACAATACATATTTCAAATTATGAACAACCCCCCCCCCCAGCCCCGATCTTAAAAAAGCATTAAGGCTGCAGAGTCAAGCACTCGGAAATTAGGAAATGCTAGAATTCAGGTTGCCCATACAATTCCAACCCACATGCTTGCATTGTAGCATTTAGTGATGTAAGTAAGGGAAAAAACAGAGCCCTTGGAACAAAAACAAGACCTGTGTATCCTCCCCACTGTGTGCCTGCAGACTTGCTAGAGCCAGGTAGGGATACTCTGCTGGATGGGCCAGAATCATCCAGAAATTGATGTCATTAGCTGTTTGAAGCTATTTGGATGATTTCCATTGTGGGCAAGCAGCCTGGTAGGTCACACCCAGACTCACTGAGAGTAGAACCATTAAGAACCTAAGGTGATGGGAAGAAGTTCATAAATGGGAGGACTCAGTGGTAGAACAGCATAAGGCGCAGGCGGGCCTGACTGTGAGGCTTTTGTTCCAGGAACTTTACCAGTCTGTTGGATTAGACTGCAGACTGCCTCCCTTATTTCACTGGAGCAGAAGAAAACTAGATTTGCTGTGGGCCGTCCAAAGCATCTGCAGTTCCTGCAGAACCTCAGAGGGAGTTTGAAGGAGACTCTGGGACAACCACTAGTTTCCCACACTTCAAGGAGTTGGTGACAAGGAGGGTAATTCCTCATAGGGAAGAGCTCTAGGGGAGCAGATGCACGTGTGAGCAGAATTCCGTTTTGCACTGAACTTGCATAGTAACATGTACTGACCCGCAGTGGGGAAACCCCTGACAGCATTGGCTTTACAAGAGCTGTTATTGACAACAGTCACAGCTGTGTCAAGGATTATCAACAAAGGGTTATGTAGCCCTGGAGCTGTAGATTTAGTGAGTGTGTTTCTTTAGAGATTTTATGTTGCTGTCTTCAGACCATGGTTTGGGCTGCTTGCAAGCCAGCCAGCCATACAAAACAATTCTTTCCCCTCTCCCTGCCCCGAGAGAGGGAGAATCAGAGGAAAAGAATAAAACAAAGGGGGTCCGTCTCTTGGTCACCTCTTTAGGGTTTGGTTTATCTGCAAATTCTAGTGTCCTTCACCCCCATTTTATACCTGGTCCATACATTCTCAGGGGGGTGAGGTCTGTAACCATCTTCCTTTGTCCCAGTCTGTCCCTATCGCCAGCTTTCTCCCACCTAGGCTTGGTCTACACTGGGGGGTGAGGGTGGGAGGGTCGATGTAAGATACCCAACTTCAGCTACGAGAATAGCATAGCTGAACTCAACGTATCTTAGATCGACTTAACTTCCGTCCTCACGGTGCAGGATCGACAGCCTCGGCTCCCCCGTCGAAACTGCTTCTGCCTCTCGCCCTGATGGAGTTGCGGAGTAGACGGGGAGCGCGTTCGGGAATCAATTTATCGTGTCTAGACGAGACACGATCAATCAATCCCTGATAGATCGATCACTACCCACCGATATCTGGCGGGTAGTGTGGACGTACCCCTAGTCACCACCCCTTCCTCAAGCAGGAGGCTTTCCCTTTTGAAGCTTTCTCCTTCCAGGGAGAGCAACCCTTGCAGATGCGTTGGGTTAATGCTGGCTGCACCCATAGAGCTTGTTAGCTTCCTCTCTTCTAGAGCAGGGCATCCCCCCTCACGCTTTCATATAAGAGATTTAACTCCATATGATAGAGATACATATCAAAGTCCTGAAAAGAGTAGACACTGGTCACCACAGAACTACAGGAAGGGGAAAGAACCATCATAGCAGATGTTAACATATCACTCCCCCAGCCCATCACACAGTCTGAATTCAGTCCCCTTGTGCGTATGCATTATGAGCTACACTTTTCAACGATGTGATCACACGCTGTGTTTCCCACAGGATTTCTGGGCAATATTCCTGCCTCTGCTGAATGTTTGGCATCACCACTTTCATGCACTAGGTATCTCATGATGCTCTGGAGAGAATGACCCAGGGGTGCTGGCTCTCCTAGGCAGGAGTAACATCCAGCTAGCATGGACTGTGTGCTCATGAGTGGGGCAGGGAGCGAGGCCAGCCCAAGAACACACAACCCTGACCTCTGTCGCTCCCCCACGGGAGGGCTTCCTTAGAGTCAGTGCTTAATTTGTAATGAAAGAGGTGCCAGGGCTCAACCAATTAGGTGCCTGGGGTTCAAGCAATTTTTTTTACATTTGTAACCCTTCTGCCAGGCCGAGTTGATAGCAGCAAGGGCCGGGTTCAGTACATAGAGGTCCCCTCCCAACAACGTAACGCAAATCCAGCTCAAGCCCCCACCTAGTGACCTGGGAGAATCTTACACACACCCCTGGGCGCCTCGAAGAGGCAACATTTCCCCTCGCGCAAGCACAGAGTCTCAGTGTAGCAGAAAATGTTTAATAACATGAGGCAGACGACATCAGCATTAAATTGGGAAAACACCACAACTAGAGTTCGTAGACCAAACCATGAGCAAAGACCCATCCTAGCAAATTGGGCCGTGTCCTTTCCCTGACACCCCCCTGCTCACTGCCCCTGGCCCTGCCCCCACTCCACCCCTTCCATGAGGCCCCGCCTCTTCCCACCCCTTCCCTGGCCCCATTCCAACCCCTGGCCCCATTCCAACCCCTTTCCTGAAGTCCCCACGCCAACTCCGCCCCCTCCCTGCCCCCAGAGGGTGCATGAGGGGTGCGGTGAGGGCTCAGGGCAGGGAGTTGAGGTGCAGCAGGGGGTTGGGGTGCAGGCAGGGGGCTCAGGGTGCAGAAGGGGTGTGGGATGCAGCAGGGGTCTCAGGGCAGGGGGTTGGGGTGTGGGATGCGGCAGGGGGCTCAGGGCAGGGGGTTGGGGTTCAGGCAGGGGGCTCAGAGCAGGGGGTTGGGGGGCAGGGGGTTGGGGTGCACGGTTCCCTGTTCCCGGCCAATGGGAGCTGAGGGGGGGGGAGCGGAGGGGGCGGTGCCTGGAAGCCAGGGCAACACACGGACGAATCCCTTTGCTTCTCCGCCCCCGCAGGGACATGATGCCAGCTGCTTCAGGGAGCGGCGTGGGGCTGGAGAGGGCAATCCCGTGGGTGTAGTTTGCTCACCCTGGCCTGGAGGTAGGCCAGGGGGGCAGACGCAGGCCGCTTGGCGGGCCACAGGAAATAGCCCCGCGGGCTGCGTGTTTGAGACCCCTGCCCTACACTGATGTGCAGCAACAGCTTAGGGATAGGACATGCTGCCTTCTCAAAGGGCGTGAGCAAGCTGCCCGGCCAGCCCTCCCAGCGCAGGGTCGCCTTTGGGTTCTGCTAGGCCAGGCTTCACAGCCAGGGGCTGCTCCATGTATTTTGCCGCCCCAAGCACGGCAGTCAGGTGGCTTTCGGCGGCGCGCCTGCAGGAGGTCCGCCGGTCCCGCGGTTTTGGCGGCAATTCGGCGGCGGGTACGCCAAGGGTGCGGGACCGGCAGACCTCCCGCAGGCAAGCCGCCGAAGGCTGCCTGACTGCCGCCGTCGTGGCGACTGGCAGGGCGCCCCCTGTGGCTTGCTGCCCCAGGCACGCCCTTGGAGCGCTGGTGCCTGGAGCCGCCCCTGTTCACAGCCCGCGCTTTTAGAAGAGCTTGTTTTGAGTCGCAGTCACAGGCTAGAAGCCTGAGCACAGGACTGGGTCTCACAAGCTGCAGGGTTTTAGATGATGGTTGTGTTGGAGACTCTGTGGCCTTCAGCAAATCATGTCACGGCTCTGTGCCTTAGTTTCTCCATTTGTGAAGTGGCGTTCATATTTATCCATTTATCTTCAGAGAGCTGTTGGGAGGTTCACTAGGTAATGTTTGTACCACACCTTAATGAGAGAAGAGGCTATGTAAGGGCTAAGTATTCATATTCCTAATTAAATTAATATCTGTAGGATGATATGGAGGGTGATTTAATACTTGGCACTTATACCCCTCCCCTCCCATAAATATACTACTAGCCAAGCTCAGGGATGAGCCATTTCAGCCCAGGAGCTAATTTGTAGGTGGGGAGTTATGAACAACTGAAAATAACCTCCACATATGCAGCCCCAGCCCTCTGTGTTAGCCTCCTAGCAGCTTTCCCCAGCCAAGCAGGGTTGAGCTGGTCGGGATTTGGTTGGTAAATCTCCAAGGAGTGCCTAGGAGTTGGTATGGGTGATTCAGAAGGCTCTCGTCCCGCTGTGTCAGTACTGAACCCAGGCCCAAACACGGGAGGGAACACCTCTTTGCTCGGGATGCCAGGTCTCTGACGTGAAACTGAGGCCAAAAGTCCTGACTGGGTGTCAGGATCCCATAGCCCTTTTCACAAGAGCAGGGAAGGACCTTGATCCTTGTGCACCGATCACATTCCAACGCAAGGAATGACTTTCTGCCCAGAGAAGAAAGCCCTGTAATTTCAGCCCGATGAGTAAGTTTTGATTTCCATGCTACAGAGATACTGGGAGCTGTTCAAACTGCTGCAATTCTCCCCCCTTCCTACCCTTCTCCCCCGCCTTAAGAGCTGCATTTCGTCAGGGTGTGGTTATTATTTAGGCAGTACATCCTAGTGGCTAAGGCAAGAGACTGGGACTGGGAAGACCTGCATTCCAGCCCCAGCTCTGACACTGCCCTGCCGGGTGACCTTGGGCAAGTCATCTCCTTCTCTGTGCCTCTGTTTTCCCGTCTGCAGAAGGGCGGTTAACGAAACCGATCTCCTAGGCAAAGCGCTGTGAGACCTAAAGGAAAGATGAGAAGGGCTGTGTCAGAGCTGGCATGGTTCTACTACAACAGTGCCCCAAGGGAGAGTGGGGCCCGGCTGTGCGAGGAGCTGTGCAAACACAGAGGGAGACACAGTGCCTGCCCTGAAGAACTTACACTTTCGATAGACCAGGCAGCCCAAGGAAGCGCCAGATCCCCATGTCACAGATGGGGAACTCAGGCCCCGAGAGAGGAAGTGACTTGTCTAAAGTCACGCAGCACCTCGGGAGCCCAGCTGGAGGTAGACCCCAGGTGTCCGGACTCCCAGTTCAGTGCCCTAACAACTGCCTCTCCAAGAGCTGACTGGCTAAATAGACAAGACAAAGGGTGTGAGAAGGTAAGTATTAGCCCCATCTGATGGATGTGGAGCTAAGGCATAAGGGCCCAGATCCTCAAAGGTGTTCAGGTGCCTCACTCAATGGATTACAATGGGATTTAGGCACCGCAATACCTTTGGGGACCTGGGCCAAAGAGATTAAAGTCACATAGAGTCTGACACAGCCAGGAACAGAGTTTGGGTCTCCTGCTTATCCAGTGTCCAAATCACAATCCAATCCTTCCCCTCTGCGTGCAGTGGAACAACTGCTTTTATGTGCATGATTATATGCCCGTGTAATCTAATGCATGATATCTTCTGAGATAAAATCTACAAGAGAAGTGTCAAGGATTAGTTACTGGTGGTGTAACTAGGTAACCAGCAGCAACATGTCAGAAAGTAACCAATGTAAGGCTCCCTTTGACACACCTCTGTTATTTCATTCACCATCATCTAATGGCTAAGACACACCTGCACTATTTGTATTTTTTCTGCTTGTGCTTGGTTGAGTCTGGATAAACCGGTAGCCTCTGTTCTTATGTAATAATGCCTGACATTTATAATCCGCCCATGGTTTTATGAGCACTTCCTTATGGTCATAACGTCCCTGCCAGGTATCATGATCCTCATTTAACCTCTGGAGAAACTGAGACACTGAAGAGTGACATGACGTCCTCAATTGTCACGTGGTGAGTTTAGGATTTGTAACTGAACCAGAGATCGGTGCAGGTCCACCTAGTTTTGTTGCAACCCTTCACTTGGCTCTCGCTGCATCCTTTTCACAGGCCACTGAGCCACAGTCTTTGCCTCTGTCTTTCCGATGACTGGCAAGAAAGATCATTGTTGACGACACTCACTCCTTTATGCTTGATGGCTGTTCCTGCTTCTACTGCCAGCTGTGGACTGAGGATGCAGGGAGGACACATGCTGAGAAGAGAAGGCCATTGTCTCACAAGAACGTACTGGCGCTCTGAAAAGGCTGCGGGATGGGTGAAGCAGGTGGAATACAGACATCCAGCCCAGGCAGACGAGCCAGACTCAAGGTCAAATCAGGGCCAGGGCTTGGCGGTCGCCATCTTGGGCATTGCTTTGACAGCAGCTGGGCTGGATCAGGAGAACAAGCGCGGTTCTTCCTGGTTCCCAACTGCTGGGGGTGGTTCACACCAACCTTTCTCTCTTCAAACAGGCGCAGCATCCCTGTGGCCTGGCCGGTCGTTCGGTCACCTCCGCCATGCTTCCAACCCCTGCCAGAGCCAGGAGGCCAAATCAGGAGGGCTGGTGCCCATGTGCCTTTTCAGTTCACTCCACTTGGGCTGGACTGAGGGCAGATGGGCCCTAGAGGGAAGGGAGACCGGGGCAGCGAGGGCTGCCTGGCAGGAGATGAGAGCTGCCAGAGCCAGCAGATGGTTCCTGGGGAAAGGCTGAAGGCAAAGGGAGCAGCAGGGGAACTTACCTTCTGACGTCTCCACACTGGAGAGCTGGACCAGGGGGAGGGTGAGAGGGTCAAGGGGAATGAGGGGTGCTCCCCTCCTAAAGACGATCTCCCAGCAGAGAGGTTGTGGGGGTTCCTGCTGGGTAGAGTGGGGTGGCTGTCCTGGGAGAGGGACACAGGAGGAAGATGGACAAGGAGCCTCGGTGTTGGGGAAGACACTGGGGTATGGTGACAACGCATGCCCAGCACAGAGGCGGAGGTGTGTTGTATGTTCCTGCTGGAAAGAGCAGGGTTTTAAGGACTACAGGCACTGGGGGTGATAGGGGCTACATTTTGGGACTTTTGTTACAGACTATTTGCATTATGTTTTATAATAAACTGTCCCCAGGAGGGGTACTATTCAAGCAAGAGAGCCTGACATAGGATCCTTAGGTTACCCCAGTGGGGAAACTGAGGCAGAGTGCCAGTGAGCCACCACTGGCCATGAGGAGGCACTCAGGAGGCAGCGGGCCCTGCTAGAGTCCCCCTCATACCTGGGCTCCTCATGCTGTAGCAAGGCAGAGCATCGCCCGGGAAAGCACTCATTCCTAGGCCTTGTATTCCACTAGAGCTGTAGCATGCGCAGCGGCCACACCCCGGGCAACAGCTTCGACAGGCTGGCTAAACCAGGTTGAGGGTAGCCGTCGGGCATAGACCTTCGGTGAGATGGGGCCTTGTCTATCCCGAGCATGTGAAGACAGACTCCGGCGGATTGAGCGGATGAGACCTTTTGGAATAAGACCAACGGTCATGAAGGCGGTTTCTGCAAGCGACGTGGTACGCTAAGAGCACGGCAAGACGCGAAAGACGCCCTGGTCAACCACTGCGCCCAGCCCATCTCCAACCGTCTCGACTTTTGTCCTGCCATTGGAGCAAGATGGAATCTGGGAAGAGAGAGTGAGGCTGACTATGCGCACCTCTCCCTCACTTTAATCCAATTCACGCGCAAGTCTTGACATCCCTCCAATTCCCGTAAACTTTAAAGTCCTGTGGCGATGGGCGAGCGACGAAGCAGCAGGTGTGGATACACTGGGAGCTGAAGCCGCGGACCTGCACACAGGTGGCTCAGGTCTAATGGTCGTCTTCCTACTGACTGAAGCAACAGCTGGATTCGGCGTCTACCTGAGTGACTGAGCAGTCCTCTTTAGGACCGCACTGCTCACCTCCGTAGTAAGAGGAAGGGGCTAGAAAAGGTGCCCTAAACATTGTTTGCTTCATAGAACCCTGGCCAGCTTACCGCGGCTGGAGGGGATCCCATCTTATGCGGTCGAATAACAAAATTTCAAACAACAAAACGCAAGGTGACACCACTCATTATTGGTACATGGAATGTACGCACGCTTCAAGACAACCCCTCAGCAGATCGACCAGAAAGAAGAACAGCTCTGGTCGCCAGAGAGCTCGCAAGATTTAACATCGATATTGCGGCCCTGTGTGAAACTCGTCTAGCCAACGAAGGTCAGCTCACAGAAACAGGAGGTGGTTACACATTCTTCTGGTGTGGACGTAGCAGTGACGAACGTCGTGAATCTGGAGTTGGCTTTGCGATTAAGAATCATCTGGTCCGCAAACTTGCCAGTCTTCCCAAGGGCGTGAACGATCGACTCATGACACTGCATCTTCCACTACCGAGAGGAAAGCGAGTTATACTAATCAGCGCTTATGCAACCACAATGACAAATCCGGATGAAGTAAAGGACAAGTTTTATGAAGATCTCGATGCCCTACTTTCATCCGTGAAGCGCACCGACAGGCTGATTCTACTTGGCGATTTTAACGCGAGAGTAGGATCCGATCACTCTGCCTGGGATGGCGTCATTGGAAAAAATGGAATCGGCAAATGCAACAGCAATGGCCTACTACTATTGAAGACATGTGCGGCTCATGATCTGATCATCACCAATACCATCTTCCGCCTGCCCACTCGCAAAAAGATGTCCTGGCCTGCACCCACGTTCCAAGCACTGGCATCTCATTGATTATGTCATCGTGTGGAGGAAAGACA
This sequence comes from Mauremys mutica, assembly GCF_020497125.1. Taxonomy (NCBI): domain Eukaryota; kingdom Metazoa; phylum Chordata; order Testudines; family Geoemydidae; genus Mauremys; species Mauremys mutica. The sequence continues at coordinate 135,061,247 of NC_059076.1, read as the reverse complement.
GACAGGATGTAAGGGTGACTAAGGCCATGCCGAGTGCTGACTGTTGGACTGATCATAGACTTATCATCCCTAAATTAAGCCTTCACATCAAGCCAAAGAGACGTCCGCAGGGAAATAAAGCTGTGATGAAAAAGATCAACGTCAGTAAACTGAGGAACCCCAACACAGCAGCTTCACTAGTAGATCTCGACAACCAACTCTCAGAGCTGCAATTAGAGGAAAACGTTGAGAGGAACTGGAAACGCTTCCGAAATATTGTGCACTTTTCTGCACTAAAGGTTCTTGGACCCTCACACAGGAAACAGCGGGACTGGTTTGATGAAAACGATGAAGAGATCAAGGCTTTACTTGCTGAAAAGCACCGCCTTCACCGTGCTCATCAGAATGACCCGTGGTCAACAGCTAAGAAAAATGCCTTCAACAACATTCGCAGGACCGTACGGAGCAAGCTTCGTAAGATGCAGGACTCCTGGTTGAGCGCCAAAGCAGATGAAATCCAGAAGTTTGCTGATAGAAACGATGCCAAACGGTTCTACGAAGCCCTTAGATCCTTGTACGGACCTCGGCCTTCAGGGAGTTCCCCTCTACTGGACTTAGATGGTGTAACTCTCATTACTGAGAAGACTCTGATTTTACAGCGTTGGGCTGAGCATTTCCAATCCGTACTGAACCGCCCATCTTCCATCAATAATGAGGCGATTGACAGAATGCCCCAGGCGGATATTAATTACAGCCTGGACGTTCCACCATCAGAGACTGAAACCCTACAGGCCATCAGTCAGCTGTCTAGTGGCAAGGCCTCAGGATCTGATGCGATTCCAGTGGAAATCTATAAGGATGGTGGTGCAATGCTTGTTGACAAACTCACTCAGCTGTTCCAGTCCTTCTGGAATCAAGGGTCCATTCCTCAGGAATTGAAAGACGCATCCATCGTACACCTCTACAAGAGGAAAGGAAATCGAAAAGTCTGTGATAATCATAGAGGAATATCACCGCTTTCTAGCACAGGTAAGATCCTTGCACGAGTGTTGCTGAATCGCCTGATTGACCACCTGGAACAGGGTTTACTACCCGAGACACAGTGCGGCTTCCGCAAAGAGCGTGGCACTGTGGACATGATCTTCACAGTTCGACAGCTCCAAGAGAAGTGTCAAGAGCAGAATTGTGAACTGTATACCATCTTCGTGGATCTTACCAAGGCTTTTGACACTGTCAGTTGCGAAGGTCTGTGGCGCATCATGTCGAAGTTTGGGTGCCCTGACAGATTCATCCTGATGGTACGTCAGTTCCACGACGGCATGACGGCTCGTGTTCTGGACGACGGAGAAGCTTCAGAGGCCTTTCCCGTCACAAACGGCGTCAAGCAAGGGTGTGTGTTGGCACCGACCCTGTTCAGCATAATGTTTTCAGCTATGCTGTCAGACGCCTTTCAGAACAGTTCCTTGGGAATCAGCCTGAGATACAGGACTGATGGGAAACTGTTCAACCTGTGAAGACTCCAGGCTGTCACCAAAATAAAGGAGACTGTGCTAAGAGACCTTCTTTTTGCTGACGACTGTGCCCTGAATGCTGGATCAGAGCAGGAAATGCAAGCTAGCATGGATAAATTCGCAGCAGCATGCGATAACTTCAGCCTCCTCATCAACATAAAGAAAACCGAAGTGATGCACCAGCCAGCTCCGAAAGCCCAACACCAAGAGCCCACCATCATAGTGAAGGGACAAAAGCTGCAAGCAGTGGACCAATTTACATACCTTGGCAGCACCCTTTCTCGCGCAGTGACAATTGACATCGAGGTCAACTGCAGAATCGCTAAGGCAAGTTCTGCATTTGGCAGACTGTTGACCAACGTGTGGGACCGCCGTGGAATAAGCCTTGCTACAAAGCTTAAAGTCTACCGAGCAGTAGCGCTAACTACCCTGATGTATGCCAGTGAGACTTGGACTGTATACAGGAGGCACGCTAGGCAACTGAACCACTTCCACATGACTTGCCTCCGCAGACTTCTGAGGATCCGGTGGCAGGATAAGGTGCCAGATACAGAAGTCCTCTCCAGAGCAGGCCTGCCATCAATTTATACTCTGCTTATGAAAGCCCAGACACGCTGGGCAGGCCATGTTGTAAGGATGCCAGACCACCGCATCCCCAAACAGCTCTTTTATGGTGAGCTGTCTCAAGGAAAGCGATCGCACGGGGGACAAAAGAAGCGATTCAAAGACACGCTGAAAGCCTCTCTTAAGTCCCTGGATATTGACATCACCTCCTGGGAAACCCTGGCACAAGACCGATCGACATGGCGTACGCTGATCCATCAAGGCTGCCAGACATCTGAAGCCAGAAGGATAACTATAGCACAAGAGAAGCGAGCACTCCGTAAAGCCAGAGCTGTAAATGTAGTAACAGTGGTGCCCACACATGTCTTGCCGACATGTGGCAGAACATTCCGTGCCCGTATTGGCCTTATCAGCCACCTGCGGACGCACTGTGGACAGCTCACAACCTGCTAGATGTCAAGGTCTTCTTCGAAAACGATGGACGAACATCATTCCACTAGAATAGTCTTGCTGGCAAAGCCATACCAGTGTAGCTATACAAGCAAACTCTCCTAGTGGAGACCCAGCTTACGCTGGCATAAAAGTGCTTCTGCCAGCACAATATACACCAGTTCCCCAGAGACCTAAGATATCCCAGCGAAATCACTTTCATGCTGGTATAACTGCATCTCCTCTAGGGCTTATCCTGGCAGAGCTACGTTGGTTATAAACCCCCACCCCTCTAAACAACAGAGCTGTGCTGGTGTAGGATTTAAGAGTAGACAAGGCCGAACTCTTGAGACCCTTCTTTGCTAAGGCGCTGTCCTCACTGCAAAAAAAGGTGAGTCTGTACATTGAGTTAGCTGGCTCGATCTCCAGTCCCAGGGCGGGCACTGTAATCTTTACCTTGGTGTAACTGGCTGAGGTCATCCCTGGGTGGGGGATTGACCATGCCATGCTGGAGGGTGCTGAGCTGCTGGTCACCCTTTCTTGCCCAAATTCTCCAAGAGGGAGGGTGTGGGGAGAGAAGAGAGAGATTTGCTGGATAAGGACAGGACCCTTGGTTAACCCTTTGGAGCCACTGCCCTAGCGGGAAGGGGAGAGTGAGAGAGAAAGCGCCCCTCTGCATGGAGACTCTGGGGTCTCCATCCAGACCTTTAAATGAATCTAGTCGAGGAAATCCTATTTTAGGGCATAGCAACTGAAATCGATACGGCAGCAGGCTCATACTATACCCTCTGTGCTACCAACTAAGTACTGCCCCTCTCTGCATGGGAAGCTCTCTCGTACAGTGCAGTGGCTCTTAAGCCCTTTTCTGTCTTTCTTTAGAAACACAGGAAGAGGGGTTTCCGAGTAGCAGCTGTGTTAGTCTGTATCCGCCAAAAGAACAGGAGCACTTGTGGCACCTTAGAGACTAACACATTTATTTGAGCATAAGCTGTATGGCTCACGGCTGTGGAACACCCTGCCACAAGAGATTAGAATGATAATAATATGACCATCTTCAGGCTGTAAGGCAAAAGTCACCCCTTCTTTCTAGCTTCTTCACAACAGTCTCCCCAAGGAAGGAAAGACAAGAAGAAGAGAGTAGAGGAAAACAAAGTATATAAAAATAAGGGGTGAGGGTAGGAGAAGAAAAAATATTAACCCACGAAAGCTTATGTGCAAATAAATTTGTTAGTCTCTAAGGATACGTCTATACTACCTACTGGATCGGTGGGTAGTGTTCGATGTATTGGGGATCAATTTATTGTGTATCATCTGGACGTGATAAATTGATCTGCTAATCGACGCCCGTATTCCACCTCGGCAGGAGGAGTAGGTGGCGTCGATGGGGGAGCCACGACAGTCGACTCACCGCCGTGAGGACGGCCTGGTAAGTCGAACTACGATACTTCGACTTCAGCTACGTGTAGTTGAAGTTGCGTATCTTAGTTCGAACCCCCCCACTAGTGGAGCCCAGGCCTAAGGTGCCACAGGTACTCCTGTTCCTTTTACAAGGAAAGGGATTGATCATTCAGAGGATATGGCTGTAGGGCCACCCAGAGGATTCAGGGAGCCTGGGGTCTTCGGTGGCGGGGGGCCCCCCACTTTGGCGGTAATTCGGTGGCAAGGTGTCCTTCCGCTCCGGGACCCACCGCTGAAGTGCCCCGAAGACCCGCGGTGGGGGCCCCCAGCCGCCGAATTACCACCGAAGACTCGGCACTTCAGCGGCAGGTCCCGCTTTGGCGGTAATTCGGCTGCGGGGGGTCCTTCCACCGTGGAAGAACCCCGCCACCAAAGACCCAGAGTGGAAGAAGTTCCGGGCCCTGGGCCCCCGGAGCAAGTGAAGAACCCTGCTCCAGGGGCCTCGAAAAACTCTCGTGGAGGCCCCTGCGGGGCCCGGGGCCTGGGGCAAATTGCCCCACTTGCCCCTCCCTCTGGGCAGCTCTGTATGGCTGCACATGTGTACTCAGACCAGAGAATACTGGCCTAGAACAGGGACTGGGAGACCAAACTCTTGGATTCTATTTCCACCTGTGAGACTTTGGATGAACTCAGGTGTTGTGTGGCTTCTCCACTTATCCAAGGGGTATGAAGACATAACTCAGAGGGTTTAATTAATGCTGGCAAAGTAGCTGGAGATCATTGGCTGAGGGACACGAAGTGGTGTTATCCAGGAATTGGAATGAAGGGATCATGATGTTGCCTAATTGCCACCTACTGTCCATTCTGCTGCACTGCCTTTATCTGTGTGCTTATGAGACAAAGCAGCAAGTGGTTTGAGTACCAATTGTGCAGTATGACAGCTGCCAAAATATTATGGTCAGTAAGAAACTCCAAATCCAATAATTTTTCCAAATAGCTGTCTAGTGGGTTGAGAAGCTGTGTGTGTGTGTGGGGGGGTGGATTTGTGAAATTAGGATTGTGCAGCCAAACTATCCGACCAGCAAAAAAGAAAAGCAGCCTCTTTCCAGTGAGCCAGACCATACACAGTGTTTCATTGCCAGCCTGTTCCTGGCAGGCTTCAGGTTACACACTGTCTCCCCCACCCAGCTGTGTAGATGGCCTCTCTGGCAGGATGGTCTGTTACAGCTGGATTTTTACTCCCCACACTGGCCCAGCGGTGGTTAATCTCATTGTGAAAGGTGACCTCCTGCTGCAGATGGGCACCTGATCCTGATGGCTGGTGTGATGCCGGTCCTGTTGCTCCCGTATGTACTGTTGCCTTAACTCCATCAGCCTGATGGGCCATTGGCTTGTGGGAGATTTGTCACCTGACCTAGCTGTTTGTTTGGTTCCCCGAATCCCCTAAGTCTCCATTCTTCCCTCTAGCTAGGGATGAGCAAACCCCATAAACTTGGGTTCAAACAAGCACCCAGAAACTAGTCTGGGGCGTATTTAAACCTCTTGAGTCCTGAGAAATCAGGCTCTGACTTCCCCCGCCTCTTAAGGATGGACCCAGTGGGAAGAGTGGTTTGCTGCTGGGTACTGACACTGCTAGTTCCAAGTCTGCAAACTCTCTGGAGAACAAAGAGCTGGAATGGCTACTGCCTAGTGAAGAGCCGAGCACCTGCCTCAGCCAGAATAGCTCTATAGCCCTCACCAGCCAGGTGGCAGCGCCCGTCTCCTCATCAGGCAGAGGTTCTCCCACATGGCCAGGGAGTACCCTTAACACGGGGCTAAAGGTTATATGTGTCTGAGCCCAGCTGTTTTGTATGGGGTTAGGGAGCCTCTCAGCACATCTATTGGCTGGAGCATCACATGCGAGTTAGGCATCCGAACGCCGACCTCCCATTGGTTCATGGATTTCTCTAGGGCTTAGGTGGGAGAGAGGTGCCTGGGCGCCCAGAGGAAGGCAGCAGCGTGCATGCCTGGAGGCGGGAACCTTTACTGCGAAGCTGAGGCGCTGAGTGAGTCTAGCTGCTTACTGGGTGCCTAAGGACTTTTGTGGCCCCAGTGACTTCACTGGAAGCAGGATGGTACCTGTCACCTAAGCACCCAACACTTGAGATGGGCCTGAACCCAAACTCCTAGTCTCAGCCTCCGGGGTGGGATTTTTAGAAGTGTTCAGCATTGGCCGAGGGTGATCCTGACAGCGCCCATGCAGGTGTCCAGCTGTGAGCACTCCTGATTGGCTAAAAATTGGGTTCAGCCTGTTATTTTCTAACCCCATATTTCCCACTCCACCCAAGCCCTGCTTATTTGTTTTTCTCATCCACCAATTATGGCCTGGATTCTAAGCTCCCTGGGGCAGCTATTGCCATTTATCATGTTTGTACAGCCCCTGGCACAACGGGGGCCTGGCCTGGTGGAGGCCTCCAGGTGCTACCATAATATGTTATATAAGAGTCATAAAATTCCCTTTGACAGAAGTGGGAGCAGGCGTCAGCCAGGCCCTGAGCACTTCTGAAAATCCTACCCCTCCTTGTCTGTAACCGGCTGCACCCCCATCCCATAACCAACTGCAACCCACTGGTGAGTGTGTATTCCTGCTCTCCTGCTGTGCCTGATCCACTGTGAAGATGAGCCCTTCCCAGGCAGCAGTGGCTCTTAGCTCATGCTGTAGCAGCTCATGGCTTAGCTCTGGAGATCCATCACCCAAGTGGAGGGTGTTTAGATTCACTCTCCTTGGGTGATGATCGGTACATCACCAAAGCAGCTACTTCTTTGGTAACTTCCTGGTACCTGCTAGTTCTCCCCAGTGCATGATTGCCCTTTCAAAAGGATGCTTTCCCACCCTACTTCTCTCTGGTAGGCCCTTTAAATCTGGCAGAATCAAGCAGATGCACTAGAAGGTATATTTGCAAGTGACAGAAGCACCAGCTGGTATGTAGCTAACTATGTTTCCCCTTTATTATTGTTGAGAAAATGGCTTGAATCTGTGTCAAGCATTGTTCCACTGACAAAGAATATCAGGGTTGGAAGGGACCTCAGGAGGTCATCTAGTCCAAACCCTGCTCAAAGCAGAACCAATTCCCAACTAAATCATCACAGCCAGGGCTTTGTCAAGCCTGACCTTAAAAACCTCTAAGGAAGGAGATTCCACCACCTCCCTAGGGAACCCATTCCAGTGCTTCACCACCTTCCTACTGAAGAAGACATGGGAGGGGACTGCCTAGGAAGAAGTACTGCGGAAAGGGCTCTGGAGGGTCACAGTGGATCACAAACTAAATATGAGTCAACAGTGTACCACTGTTGCACAAGAAGCAAACATCATTCTGGAATGCATTAGCAGGAATGTTGTAAGCAAGACACGAGAAGTAATTCTGCTCTACTCCGCGCTGATTAGGCCTCAGCTGGAATATTGTGTCCAGTTCTGGGCACCACATTTTAGGAAAGATGTTGACAAATTGGAGAAAGTCCAGAGAAGAGTAACAATAATGATTAAAGGTCTAGAAAACATGACCTATGAGGGAAGATTGAAATAATTGGGTTTGTTTAGTCTGGAGAAGAGAAGACTGAGAGGGGGCATGATAACTGTTTTCAAATACATAAAAGGTTGTTACAAGGAGGATGGTGAAAAAATTTCTCCTTAACCTCTGAGGATAGGACAAAAAGCAATGGGCTTAAATTGGAGCAAGGGAGATTTAGGTTGGATATTAGGAAAAATTTCCTGTCAGGGAAGATAAGCACTGGAATAAATTGCCTGGCAAGGTTGTCGAATCTGTATCATTGGAGATTTTAAAGAGCAGGTTAGACAAACACCTGTTGGGGATGGTCTAGGTAATAATTAGTCCTGCTCTGAGTGCAGAGAACGGGACTAGAAGACCTCTCGAGGTCCTTTCCAGTCCTATGATTCTATGAACTAGTAAATGGAAGCAGCTATTGCCATTCAGAGCTCAGGATCCTTAAAAGCTTTGCAGAACCATTTTTACACACATGCTGCCAGTTAATTAGCTGTTGGGAAGACTATATTATTTGGCTTTTATATTCCAAAGAAGCTTATATAAAATTCACTAGCTAAGGAAGCAAAAGGACTATTATATAGCTTTAGCTAGGTAATTTTTAGCCACACTTTAGGTGTGCTATTATTGCAGCTGCACTTCAGGCTTGATTCTGCAAAGGGGCTGAATGCCATCTGTCCCGACTGATTCTACTTGGTGTGGAGCACTCTCAGCACTGGCCAGCATTAAACCCTTGGGTGACCGAGGAGGCCAGCCTCCTAATTAATCCATTTGGATCTCCAGGCAATAGTGGTGGAGGGTTAATGGAGCCATGCACAAACATTAATAGCCAACATGTAACAGAGTCTATGATCTCATTTAAAATCAATTTGAGAAACATTTTATTCTAAAATGCTTCCGCATTTACATTTAATAAGACCATTTCATTCCAGAACCCATCTTGTTTGATAATTTCTGCATTAACAGGAGTATTTCCTCTGATCCCACCGCAGCCAGGGCTTTTCTGAAGTGATCATCCTATTACTTAACTCTTTTTATAATCTTCCAGATGCTTTGTAAACTTTAACTAGTCCTTGCAAGACCCTTTAGAAAAAAAATCAGAATTGTGTGGGTGGGTCACTGCCCACTGCTGGATGGAACCAGAACTGCTCAACTGTGTGTCATGAACCCTGCACTGTTAGCAGCTAATGCTCCCTTAACCTGAGTGGTGGACTCTCTGGTTTGGGAGTAGAAGGAGCAGAGTTCTGTGTCAGGTGTTGTCCTGAAGTTCCAAAAGGCCCCAGTATGTTGTGGTAACTCTGTCCACGGACTTGTAACAGCATTCAATAGAAGTGATAGACAGGCTGGGAGAGTAGACCCTAGCTGGAATGCAAATAGATGTAGCTTTTGTAAGACAACTGAATGTCACCCACGAGTGACCAGGGCCGGCTCCAGGCACCAGCTTAGCAAGCAGGCGCTTGGGGCAGCCCCTCCGGAGAGGGGTGGCAGGTCCAGCTATTTGGCAGAGGGTCCCTCACTCCTGGTCGGAGCAAAGGACCTCCCGCTGAAATGCCGCAGATCGCGATCGTGGCTTTTTTTTTTTTTTGGTTACTTGGGGCGGCAAAACCCCTGCAGCCGGCCCTGCAAGTGATCAGTAGGTAGAAGTTTAAGACAAAGACCTTGATTTTTGCACCCATTGAAGTCATTGGCAAAACTCCCAGTGAAACTAGATGCAGGCCCGTATATATGAAATGTTCATAGTAATGAAGGCTGCAAGTGTTATCCCCATGGTAGAGGGGAAATTGAGGCAGGGAGCTGGAGATTTGCACTAACAGAGCCCTGCCTCCTAGGTAGAGGAATAGTCCCAGTAAAAATGCAATAAGGTCAAGATGCCCTACACAAAATGCAAGATCCATTGACACTCTGATAGTCCAGCATGCTACCCCACTCTAGTGAAATACAGTCAGGTAAAACAGGAGGAAAAACCAACTGATCATGTCTGGCTGACAGGGCCGGCTCCAGGGGTTTTGCCGCCCCAAGCAGCCAAAAAAAAAAAAAAGCCACGATCGCAATCTGCGGCAATTCAGCGGGAGGTCCTTCACTCTGAGCGGGAGCGAGGGACCCTCCGCCGAATTGCCGCCGAATACCTGAACGTGCCGCCCCTCTCCAGAGTGGCTGCCCCAAGCACCTGCTTGCTAAGCTGGTGCCCGGAGCCGGCCCTGCTGGCTGAAATGATGGGATGGCAGAGGCATTTAAAATCTATTATTTCCAATTGATTGTCCTGCTAGGAGACACCCAAGGAGACTGTAAGATGCCATAATTCCACCGAGATGTAGCAGAGACATGAACAAACAGTTCAGCATCCTTCAGAGACAAAGAAGGAGTGTAACCTGCAAGATTTCTCACATCCAGCTCACCTGCTGGGGAACATAATCTAAACACATAAAGCATGCACAGGCACGTGGGAGAGCTGCAGAGTCTAGAAAGAGGCAGAATCCAAGTGTAGGAGACTTGTGTCTACATGTTAGATATTAGGTAAGAATGATGCACTGCTCCTGGTCTGATGCGGATAGGGAGGGACTGTGGCTGAATGGTTAGAGCGGAGATTCCTTGGCTCCGCTGTCATTTGTTGCTGATTTGGTTGGTGGTCTGGGGAAAGTTGCTACCTCTGTGCCTCAGTTGATAGGAATTGCTCTACCAGATCAGTCCCGTAGTCCAGAATCCTGCCTCTGAGGGCAACCAGTAGTGGATGCTTCTGAGGAAGCTGCAGGCGTCTCCATCTGTAAACTCACTGGGTACACTAATTAACTCAAGGGGGTGCTCTGGGGGTTATTAATATTTATTCAAGACTTTCCCATCCTGGGATGGGAAGTGAGGTCTCTTGGTTTATGCACAGGGTTGGGAATGGGGGATTTCTGAGTTCTAGTCCTGATTTAATGGCAGTTGGTGAGACTTGGGGAAGGTGGTGGGCCTTGAAGGCTCAAGGAGCAGCTGCAGCAAAATCAGGGAGCCGGTTGGGTTCTGAAGGAGAGCCGAGCCCCCGTTTGGTCTGTGGTAAACTCCCGGAAGGCAGAGAACTTCTCACTGAACCTGCCTGGAGGGCTGTTGAGGGCAAATCTCCATGGGCCCCAGCTGCTGCAGCTGCTTCTACTCTTTGCTCCTCTGCTCCGGGGCAAGCCACAGGCTGCAGTGACGGTGGAGCACTCTCATGTGCTGTTCTCTAACTGCCCGCCCCCTGTAGACCCGGCTGGTAGTTCGTGTTGATGTCATTCAAGCCACTGGGATTTTTGCTGAAATGAGGCCAGCATTTGGGAAGCCCCATATTGCCTAAGCACTAAATAGGTACAAATTATTGCCTTTTCCAATGCTTTGTTCAATATTTCTGTCTGTCAGAGGGATGAACCAGCTTCATACAGCTCCTTGGCTAGATGTCCTAGACTGAATTTCTTGATCTTGCAGGGTAGTTGCCTTATTCTGTTTGTGACAGATACCTGACATCAGAACGCCAAGCCAGAACACAGTGCTGACCCAGCAAGTGTGACTGCTGTGAGATCTGTCCACGGATACTGTCCAGCCTCAGGAATTGCTCAGGAAATTGGGCAACTGCAGGGGGTGGGGTGGGTGGGGAGTGGTGAGAGGGGCTCAGCTCAAACAAGACATGCCACATAGATCAGGAGCTTTGTAGAGGAGTGTTCTGATTATTTCGAGTCACCTGGGTTAGATTCACCAGCGTTTAACTCCTTCAGTGAATCGAATCATGGAAGTTTAGTGATGGAAGGTAAGCCAGCCCACCTCTCTCTCAGCAGGCGGGTTCCTTATTGTGTATTTACTATATCTACCTGCAGTCTAATGTTAAGTGTCCCAAGCAATGGGGCTTTCAGCACATCCCACAGCAGGTTATTTCACAAGGTATCAGATCCACTCATTAAGAAGCATTGTAATAGAAACACTACAGGGTGCTGTGACCAAGATGGATGCAGGTTGCTTGAGCTCTGAAACGGCCCATGGGGAATTCCCAAACATGTTGTCCCCTAAACGCCTCCATCCAACCCCAAGAAAACTTGTGTTGACAACTGAAATCCCCCAGATGCTCTCTAGCTCTGCATCTTCCTCCATGAATCTGAAAGCACCAAAAAACTAGAGGAGATCTGACCTCTAACCTTTTGCAAACAAAATGGTGCCTGAGCTTGATGGAACGCAGCTGACGGCTGTGCTACAACAGGTGACTGTAGAAAATGTTGAAATTAAATCTACAGTTTCCACCTTACAGACCACCCATGAGTGAGATTCAGGGCGCACTATATGCTCTATCGAGATGGATGGGTGGAGCAGAACACAGAATACCTGAAGCGGAAGACGACTGTAGAGAGAACAAATGACAGGTTATGAAGAACTGTAAGGATATAAAGACCATTAAGACCAACTGATCTAGAAAGCTGCTCATGACAATGTAACATCAGGATTGTGGATTTCTCTGAGGAAACAGAGAAATATAATTCCTCTGAATGTGTCCTTAAACTGCTAAGTAAGTTGTCAGATCTGCCAGTAGACTTTTGTTTTGATATAGAGTGGGTACACTGGGTCCTTGCCCCGAAGGAGATCGGCCTAGAGCACTGATTGTGAAGTTCCTGAAGTTTACAGCTAAGGAGTTTATACTGCATAAATGCAGAGAAAAAAAGGCGTTGTTATGGAGAGAACCAGCAATTAAAATACTGTTCTTTCAATATTATGCCCATGATGTGGTTGCAATGAGGGCAGCTTTTAACCAAGAAAAACAATTGGCCAGGAAGATGGACTGGAGGTATTTTATTAAATACCTGACCACGTGCTGTATTAAGAATGGTGAGAAGATAGTATCATTCCGTTCCCTTCTTGAGGCAGAAAAATACCTCAAAAATCTGCAAACTCCTCCCTTGCAAGAGCAGACATCTATGGAATGATCCGACCATATGAAATTTATGTATTGCTTGCTGAGCTCTGATATGGCTGCTCCAAACAAGTTGATGGGCATTAGTTGATATTGATATTTTAGTTCCTTTTTTTTCTCTCTATCGTTGGGGCTAAAGGGATATTATTAATTTACTTCCCGTTGCCTTAACTCATGGGAAAAGGCGCATCAGTGTAAAATCTATCATTTGATAAGTAATTATATATAATAATTGCTTTATTAGACGGTGCTTCCTTATGGACTAATGTATCAAGGTTCTGTTGGTAATAGGTGATTACTATAGTTGAGATGTTTGGGGACCCAGGGGCTGTGAGCATTTTCAAATTTCATCTGATCCAGCTGCCCCCTCTGGGTGGCAAATGTGTATTTTGGACACTTTAAACAGATTCTTCTTTTTGATTGTATGGTACTGTAGTGGGATGGATTGGCCACCCACAGACCCTCATTGAACCCTGGTGGGCGGAGCCATACCAGGCTCAACCCTCCCGTTGGAAGTTAGTGGGCAGGACCAGAAGTACAAAAGGCGGGCCGGAGAACTCAGTTGGGAGGCAGCTGCCCGAGGAGCCAGACCCTTCCTGTGAGCTCCTGAGCTGGGAGGCTGCTGCAAACCCCAAGGGAGCTGAGGACTGGCCAGGACCACCAGGGCCATTTACAAACCTGAGCACGGAGGAGCTGCAAGTGCTGACAGAGGCCTTCTTCCCCGATGACCAGGATGTCCCTCTCCAGAGCCAGGTACACCCCCAGGGGGAGTTGGGAAGTGGCCCAGGGTAGCTGACCCCTGTCGGGCTGCAGCGCTGACAGCAAGCGAGTCAGCGTGTTGTGGTCAGGACCCCGCTGACCCAGTGGCAGACCACTCTGCTACTGCTAGGGCCCTGGGCTGGGCCTGCGTCCCCCCTGCCACCCCAAGCTGTGGGGGGCAGTCTCCCCCTCTCTTAGGCACCTGTCGGCCCTCCGCCAGAGCTAGAAGGCCCAACTGTTTGTTGCTCAGCCTGATTACAGGCCTGAGCCCGGGACTCTTTACTGCCCCACCCTGACCAGGGGCTCTGGCTCCATAACTGTGTGTGTTGTTCGGCCTTGATCACAGGCCCGAGCTCATGTCTCCTGTTGTCCCACTGATTCCTCACATCAGGCGACCCTCAGAGACATAGTGGGGCAAATTGGCCGCCCACAGACCAGGAGCAGCCACTCTCCCCCCAACGGACTAGTTACTAATATGTATTTCTCTAGCCACTGTCTTCTGGTTTTTTCACTTATTTAATTCCTCTCTGTCCCTCCTTGTTACCCTCCCATGCTGGGAATTTCTTTCCCACTCCTGTAGAGTATGTACTGGGAAGCGACACCCTACCCCTGGATTATATAACTTTTGCCGCTTTGCTGTGCAAGAACTATATGCTGCTCAGGAGAATTTGCAATGTCTCATTTATTCACAAAGCAACTTTACATTTTATCCAGTACATTTTAACAACGGTGGCTCTGATAATTAAATGTGTCTCTTGGCATATAAAGGGGTTTACTAACTTTATTAAAAAGTACTCAATGCTTTAAAAAGATACTATTAACATTGCCATGCTCCAGGAGACACATCGGACAGAACTTGAAGCTTGTAAACTGAAGAGCAATTGGATAAGCCTCTCGATTTCTAGTTGCTTTAATTCGAAAGCGAGGGGTGTTGCTATACTAGCACATAAAAAGGTGAATGTTAGCATTCTGAGCGCAGGGCCTGACAGGGAGGGCAGATTTGCTGTGCGCAAGGCTGAAATTGGCAATTCTATAATCATCTTTGCCAATCTCTATGGGCCAAACCAGGACGATCCCAATTTTTTTCCTAATTTTTAGGAGTATTAATGACATGGGCGACCATCCTATTATTATAGCTAGAGAGCTTAATGGAAATCTAGACCCTGTCCTTCATAAATCTTCTCCATCTTCGTATGAAAGCTCAAATATTTGTCAAGTACTTCATATATACATGGCTGATTTAGGTTTACAGGATATGTGGAGACTGGATAATCCTAAAGCCAGGGACTACAGTTTTTCCCCCACAGCTCATTCAACATATTTAAGATTTGAACTATTTCTTAGCATTACAAGACTTGATCAATTCTATCACCAACTGTGGCATTAGTACTGTTATATCTGACCATGAGCCTACACATGGTGTCTTTTAGGCCCCCAGGGTATGCAGCCCCAACTAAAATGCGGAGATTAAATACCTCTCCCCTGTTTGTTGCATCATTTGTTAACTCCATCCAGCAGGAGTTTGAAGTTCTTTTTTAAAACAAATGCCCCCCACTGCTTCATCAGCTGCCACACTTTGGGAAGCCTTTAAAGCCTTCATCAGAGGCTGTATCATCTCTTTAAAAAGAAATGGAGAGACCATGGAATTGATACCATTGCAAAGGAAATTAAGGCCTTTGACATAGACTCTGCTTCTGCCCCTCCCCAGGGAAACTCAGAACCCTCAGCAATCTAAGAGATGAACTCAACAAACTTCTGTCCCAGAGGGGGATGAGTTTGCTTTATTCTGTTTGAAGCAAAACTATTAGAAATCTGGTGGGAGAGCTGGCAAGCTGGTGGCATACAGACAAACAAAAGGCTAACAAATAAAATTGCTGCTATTCACAACAGTAGCAGTAAGTTATATACTACACACAGTCAGACATAGGTGCTGGAACAAGGGGTGTGGGGGGTGCTGCAGCACCCCCTAGCTTGAAGTGGTTTCCATTATATACAAGTGTGTCAGGGCAATGACTCACCAGTGTGGTGCCTCCCGCTGGTCATCCTGGGAATTAGCTCTTTCCAGCCCGAAGCCCCCTCTGCCGGCCGGTGTCTCGCCTGCTGCTGGCCCCCATGTCCCTTCCGGACCCCGGTGCTCCTCTGTCAGGTTCTGCCCCCAGCAGTAACCCACAATCTGGGTCCTCCACCCAGGGGAACCCTCTAAACCAGGGGTGGGCAAACTTTTTGGCCTAAGGGCCACATCAGGGTTGCACAACTGTATGGAGGCCGGCTAGGGAAGATTGTGCCTCCTTAAACAACCTGTCCCCCACCCCCTATCACTTCCCACCTCCCTGACTGCCCCCCTCAGAACCGCCAACCCATCCAAGCCCCCTTGCTTCCTGCCCCCTGACAGCCCCCCCCAGGGACTCCCACCCCCTATCCAACCGCCCTCTGCTCCTCATCCCCTGAATGCCCCCTCCCAGGACCCCCCACCCATAACTGCCACCTGGGATCCCACCCCCTTATCCAACCCCCCTGCCCTCTAACTGCCCTCCTGACCTCTATCCACATCCCCACCCCCTGACAGGCCCCCCCAGGACTCCCACCCCTCCCTCTTCCCCACCCCCTGACTGCCCCCCCCTGAACCTCCACCCCATCCAACTACTCCATCCTCCCTGACTGCCCCTCAGAACCCCCCCACTCCCTTGCTCCCCAGCAGCAGGAACTCACAGCCACAACACCCAGCCACCGCCAACTGCGCTACCCATGCTGCCCAGTGGGAGAGGCAGACCAGAGTGCAGCCTGTGTGGCTGCAGGGGAAGGGGGGACAGCAGGGGCAAGGGCCAGGGACTAGGTTCCCCAGCCAGGAGCTCAGGGGCCAGGCAGGATGGTCCCACAGGTCATAGTTTGCCCACATCTGCTCTAAACCCACCTTGCCTCAGTGGCTAATGCCAGTGTCCATCTAGCCCCCACTCACTGGAGCAGGCAGCAGTCTGTAAACCACTCATCATAGGCAAGGGGGGTTGGACCAGCTGCCTCTGCCTATAGCTGGACTGTCCCTCTGCAGCCCCAGTACCTTTTCATAGGCCCTTTTCAAGACCTGCACCCTGGGGTTTTACTAGGCTGGAGCTCCCCAGCTCCCTCTGCCCTTCCCCAGCACTGCTCCACCTCAAGTATCCTCCTCAGCTTCCCAGGCAGCCAGGCCCTTCTCTCTCTCTTTTAGCTTCTCGCCCCCAGCCCTCTTATAAGGGCCAGCTGGGCCCTGATTAAGCTGGCCACAGCTGTGGCTGCTTTCCCCATTAGCCTAGCTTTTCCCAGCCACAGCCCTCTCCAGGGCTGCTTTTCCCCCTGTTCTGCAGGAGTGGGGCAGCTGCCCCACGACAACAAGGTTTACAGTTTGGTTCAAACCCCACTATAAAAACTGGCCCAGCAGTCAGATGTTAATAAATGTTTATTTAGCTGAAGAGAGAATCAGTAAAGCGAACTTTTTTAGTGGAGTGTTTCTACCACAAATCTCTGACTCTTAGGGTACGTCTACACTACAAGACTATTTCGAATCTACTTAACTCGAATTTGTGGAATCGACCTTATGAAGTCGAATTTGTGTATCCACACTAAATACACTAATTCGACTGTCTGAGTCCACAGTAACGGGGCCAGCGTCGACTTTGGAAGCGGTGCACTGTGGGAAGCTATCCCACAGTTCCCGCAGTCCCCGCTGCCCATTGGAATGCTGGGTAGAGCCCCCAATGCCTGCTGGGGGAAAAATGTGTCGAGGGTGGTTTTGGGTAACTGTCATCATTCAACCGTCACTCCCGCCCTCTCTCCTTGAAAGCGCCGGCGGGAAATCTGTTCGCGCCCTTCTCTGGTCGGTTACAGCTCGGACGCCACAGCACTGCGAGCATGGAGCCCGCTGCGATCATCGCTGCACTTATGGCCGTTGTCAACTCCTCGCACCTTATCGTCCACCTCTTCCACAGTCAGCTGCTGAGAAATCGGGCGAGGAGGCTCCGGCAGCGCGGTGAGGACAGGAAATCACAGAGTGGCGCAGACCTGTCACAAAGCAGGGTACGCCGCGCAGTGGAGATCATGGTGGCAATGGGTCAAGTTCATGGTGTGGAACGGCGATTCTGGGCCCGGGAAACAAGCACAGACTGGTGGGACCGCATAGTGCTGCAGGTCTGGGATGAATCACAGTGGCTGCAAAACTTCAGGATGCGTAAGGGCACTTTCCTTGAACTCTGTGACTTGCTGTCCCCTGCCCTGAAGCGCCAGGACACCCGGATGCGAGCAGCCCTGACTGTGCAGAAGCGAGTGGCCATAGCCCTCTGGAAACTTGCAACGCCAGACAGCTACCGGTCAGTAGTGAACCACTTTGGCATGGGCAAATCTACCGTAGGGCTTGCTGTGATTCAAGTAGCCCACGCAATCGTTGAGCAACTGCTCTCAAAGGTAGTGACTCTAGGAAACGTCCAGGTCGTCAGAGATGGCTTCGCCACGATGGGATTCCCAAACTGCGGTGGGGCTATAGATGGGACTCACATCCCTATCCTGGGACCAGCCCACCAGGCCAGCCATTACATTAACCGAAAGGGCTACTTTTCTATGGTGCTGCAAGCACTGGTGGACCATAGGGGATGTTTTACCAACATCTACGTCGGGTGGCCGGGCAAGGTTCATGATGCGCGTGTGTTCAGGAACTCTGGTCTGTTTAAACGCCTCCAGGCAGGTATTTTCTTCCCGGACCACAAAATAACGGTTGGGGATGTGCAGATGCCTACAGTGATCCTCGGGGACCCAGCCTACCCGCTAATGCCCTGGCTCATGAAGCCCTATACAGGCGCCTTGGACAGTGAGAAGGAACTATTCAACTACCGGCTGAGCAAGTGCAGAATGGTGGTGGAGTGTGCTTTCGGACATCTCAAGGAGAGATGGCGGAGCTTACTGACTTGCTCGGACCTCAGCGAAAAAAATATCCCCGTTGTTATTGCTGCTTGCTGTGTGCTACACAATCTCTGTGAGAGCAAGGGGGAGACCTTTATGGCAGGATGGGAGGTTGAGGCAAATCGCCTGGCTGCTGATTACACTCAGCCAGACAGCCGTGCCGATAGAAGATCCCAGCGGGAAGCGCTGTGCATCCGGGAGGCTTTGAAAGCTAGGTTCCTCGGAGAGCAGGGTAACCTATGACTCTCCACTTGATTTACAGAGAATCTGAACCGGAGCCTGTTTCAGTGACTGTTGACTTCGATCTGCGGTTACATACCCCGTTCTCCAGGTTTCCCCCCTTCCAACACACGTTTTAAAATAAATTTAATGGAACACTGATTATTAACAAAGTTTTCTTTAATTATGAATTCCTGTTCTAGGGTTGAAACATGGACGCAGACTGTGGTGGGTACGGTGTGCACTGATGTACAGACCGCTTCTACACTAGAGGAATGACAGGCTCCTGCTCCTACAGCGGTCTCTGTGGGGAGGACGGTTGCAGGTGGGTGTGCAGGAAGGGGTGGGTTTGCAGGAAGGGGTGAGGGGTGCCGTCTTTGGGACGGAGTTTGGATGCAGGCTCTGGGCTGGGGGTTGGGGCGTAGGAAGGGGTGAGGGGTGTGTGGGAAGGGTGAGTATGTGTCCGTGGATGAGGGCTCTTGCTGGGGCTCAGGGCATCGGAGAGGCTCGTGGCTAGGGTGGAAGGGCATGGTAAGGGCAGCCTGCCTGGCCATTTGTGGATGGCAGGCGCTAGGACCCTGGGGCAGCATACACCTCACAGACTGACCCGGGACAGCATACACCTCCCAGACTGACCCTGGTGCCTAGTGACTGCAGTCTGTGTGTGTCCTGCTGTTGATCCTGCCCCCAAGTCTGTACCCTGGTAATGGAGGCTGTCCTATGCAATTAAAAAACCCCTTCCCCCCCTTCACACAAAGTCTTCTGACAAGAAAAACGTGACGGGAACAGTGAATAACAACAAACTACTTTTAATACTCAACTACACAGTGGGGGGATGAAACTTGGATTTTGGACTGGGTGATCCAGGAAGGGAAGCACTTCTCAAAATTTATGGCATGAGAGCTGTGTGGTAGATGAGCGCTCTGCTGAGGTGCAGTGACAGTTTTCACGGCTCCTAGTGCCCCTCCTTCTTGTTATTTTGGGTGAGGGGGGGACAGGACTTTGTGGCGGGGGAAGGCGGTTGCAGATACAGTTCAGGGGGGCTCTCTCCTCCTGCCTGCGGTCCTGCAGAACATCTACAAGGCGCCGGAGCGTGTCCGTTTGCTCCCTCATTAGCCCAAGCAGCGTTTGAGTCGCCTGCTGGTCTTCCTGCCGCCACCTGTCCTCCCGTTCGCTGTGTGAGCGCTGGTGCTGACATAGGGTCTCCCTCCACTGTCTCTGCTCGGCCGCCTCGGCTCTGGAGCAGGCCATCAGTTCCGAGAACATGTCGTCCCTAGTCTTTTTCTTTCGCCGCCTAATCTGCGCCAGCCTCTATGAGGGGGAAGCCGGGGCAGTTCGTGAAAGAGCCGCAGCTGTGTGATGGGAAAAAGGAAGTGATTTCCTTGAAAAGATACATGTTTGCGAACACTGAACACAGTCTACTCAGTTTCTGTGAACAAGACCATACAGGGCACCTAGTCTCACGAGCTCTCAGGACAAGTTCGAGATTTCGGAATACGCTTTCATTGGCTGCGGTCTTGCACAGGAGATCGGACAAGCGGGGCGGTACAGCTGAATCCGTGTAGCAGCCAGGCCTGGTAAGCCCTACACTATAGGCTGCTTAACAGTTAATGGATAGCTGTGCCCTCCCGCTGAAGGCAATCTGGAAAGCATAAAGTCTGACCCTGTTCCAGCCCCTCGCGGCTGTGCCCGGGAAAGATCACTGTATGCTTTTCCTCTGCGGCCTCCAACACGTGGCTGTTAAACGAAGGTCATTGCTATGCAAAGTAAAAGTCAAGCATTCACAATAGTAACAATACACTAATTGCCCTAATTAGATGCAGCAGTCGCCAAACGAGATTACCCTGAGGCGGGTCACTCGGAGAGAGAGAGAGAGGATGCTGCTAGAATCCCTGCACAGACCAGGACCGTATGCTGCCATGCTGGTGGAGGCAATGATTCCGCTGTACGTTAGGATGGCCTGGCGCGGAAGAGTGTGCTTCCACGGAGCACCAAATAAGGCACCTCTCCCCAGGAACCTCCTGCGGAGGCTTTTCGAGCTCCTCTACGAGAGCTTCGTGGAAGTGTCCCAAGAGGATTTCTGTTCCATCCCTATATGTGTGGACCTTCTTTTTATATAGTTTTATATGGAAAAGTTTTTATATAGTTTTTATATAGTTTTTATTCCTGTTTTTTAAAAAATAAATGTTTCCATGTTTATAGCACTTACCGACTGATCCTTCCCCTGATTCTGAGTCCGGGTTAACGGCCGGGGAGGGTTGGTAGGGGATCTCTGTGAGGGTGATGAAGAGATCCTGGCTGTTGGGGAAAGCGGTATTGTAAGCGCTGTCACCTGCGTCGTCCTCCACAAACCCTTCCTCATCTTCCCCATCGGCGAACATCGCCGAGGAACTGCCTGTCGACACTATCCCATCCTCAGAGTCCACGGTCACTGGTGGGGCAGTGGTGGCAGACCCACCTAGAATGGCATGCAGTGCCTCGTAGAAGCGGCATGTCTGGGGCTGGGCTCCGGAGCGTCCGTTTGCCGCTCTGACTTTTTGGTAGCCTTGTCTCAGGTCCTTGATTTTCACACGGCACTGCGTTGTATCCCGGCTGTATCCTCTGAGTGCCATGGCTTTGGAGACCTTCTCGTAGGTCTTTGCATTCCGTTTGTTGGAGCGCAGCTCCGAAAGCACAGACTCCTCGCCCTACACAGCGATCAGATCCAGGACTGCCCGGTCTGTCTATGCTGGGGACCTCTTTCTATTCTGGGATTGCATGGACTCCTCTGCTGGAGAGCTCTGCATCGTTGAAGGTGCTGCTGAGCTCGCCCCGATGTCCAACCAGGACATCAGATTCAAAGTGCCCAGACAGGAAAAGGAATTCAAATTTTCCCGGGTCGTTTCCTGTGTGGCTGGTCAGAGAATCCAAGCTTGGACTGCTGTCCAGAGCGTCAACAGAGTGGTGCACTGTGGGATAGCTCCCGGAGCTACTAAGTTCGATTTGCATCCACACATAGCCTAATTTGAGATAGCCATGTCGAATTTAGCGCTACTCCCCTCGTCGGGGTGGAGTACCGAATTCGAACTAAAGAGCCCTCTAGGTCGAATTAAACGGCTTCCTGGTGTGGACGGTTGAGCGGTTAATTCGAATTAACGCTGCTAAATTCGATTTAAAGTCCTAGTGTAGACCAGGCCTTAGAAGGAACTTTTCCGTGCCCCACTAGAAATCGCAGAACTGATTCAGACTCTAAAAGAAATGAAGGTCAAAAGTCTCTGGGTGCAGATGGGTTCCCAACTGAATTTTACAAAAAATTATCTGAGACTTTAACACTTACCACATATGTTCAATGAGGCCAAGAATGAGCAAACTTTCCCACCTACTCTGAGAAACTGTAATTTCAATTATCCCTAAACCTGGGAAAGAACGTGGACTGTAATAATTACAGGCCAATTTCTTTAATCGATTGTGACGCTAAGATTGTACATTCACACAGCAAGAGCTTTAGCTAAAAAGTTCTCACAAATTTTACACAGAGAGCTGCTTGGAGTGGAGATTTGGGTACACAGCTCTCTCTGACCCAATGCAATACAATTGTATCTAATGTTAAAAAAATCAACTATAGAACTGAGATTATGGCTTATTCACCAAAAGACACTTTTTGAATATACTGGTCCCCATATAGACTAATTGTAATGGGCCTCCTAAATGCTGACTGCTGGGTGCTCCATTAGCTCTTATATTCTGTATCAAGAATTTCTGGTGTGAGGCAGGCCAAGGAGTAATTTGATATAGGATGCTAAGTTGGAGCCCTCCTCCTTAAGTTTCATTCTTGGATATATTCCTGATACCTGGAGGCTACCTGATAACAAGGCAGCATGGTTCCAATGTGCAGTTTTCATTGCTAAAAAATTAATCCTGCAAAAATGAAAAAGTCGATCCCTATCAAATATTGATGCCTGGCTCAGTGACATAGTTGGCCTCGCAGCTAATGAGTTACTGGCATTCCGCAGAAAGGGAATACTTGAAAAATTTAAAGCAATTTGGGCAGACTTTTTAGAGGTTTATGAATAATACAGACCTGAAGATAGATATGTCCCTTCCCCTCCCCTCCCTGTATCCTAACCCTCTTTATTTACTTTGCATATTATAAGAAATCTGATATTTTGGTGTATAGAAAAATTAATAAAGATGAATAATAAAAAGAAACATTGAGATAACCAGTCTGATTCCCCCCCTTAATTACATCCTTTTTTCACCTATACCCCCACCCCTTGCACTACCCTACATGTTCTGTATCTTGCCTGATCCTATGTATTACCATAAGGAATATGTCCTAGATTCAAAAATTCAGTGTCTTTTTACTGAAAGTCATGCAGTGACTTGAAGCAAGTTGAGAAAAGAATTCAGGGAACATAGTACGGGGAACAATCCTATATGGTGCTGAGGGTTGCTGATAGGGACAAACTAATCTAACAGTATCAGAGGGGTAGCCGTGTTAGTCTGGATCTGTAAAAGCAACAAAGAATCCTGTGGCACCTTATAGACTAACAGACGTTTTGCAGCATGAGCTTTCGTGGGTGAATACCCACTTCTTCAGATGCAAGAGGATCTAACAGGATTTTCTTCTCTGCTCATTGATTCTCTCCAGAGTGGATCCAAGAGGTGGATCCACCCTGCAAGGTGATTACACGCTTCTCACACCAATGTTGGCGCACAGTGTAGGAAAACAGTCTCTTCCATCCCTCTCTGTCATTAGCTGCTGCTTCCATCTGCTCTATGCTGTTGAGGTCAACTGTTCTGCCCCCCTGCTAAGGGGTCTCCTTAACGTTTCTCCTGGGAGCTCTCGTTTCCTCATTCCAGTTGGTGGTTGAGTTTAGTGAGTGCTCTGACTACCCTTTCTATCCTTTATGTCCCTTCTTTTGTGAGGTCGCAATTGGCTAGCATGGTGCTGCCCAGGTAGGTGAACTGTTCTACTCTCTTGATGTCTTTTCCCTCTAATATGATGTTACTGCTTGAGGTCTTGGTTTCAGGGATGTTTGTTTTCTGCAAGCTGAGCCAGAAGAAAAAAAATACAGCTGCAGGCAGCAAGATATACCAATAACCTAAGCAAGTGAGAAGCAGAAAACACCCCATCTTGGGGTTCCTTTTAGCCCTGGCTGCAAATACTGATCTCTTCCCAAGGGCCCTCAGCCTTCTCTGTTTCCTAAGCAGACTAATTATAGCGCACCTGTAAGAGTGGAGGGTGATACTGTACTGAGATAACAAATCCTTGTTGACCTGCTAGGCCGTCACTTCCCATTTTTGTATGTCTGCAACTGATTGTCCCTTCCTAAGTGGAGTACTTTGCATTTGTCCTTATTGAATTTCATCCTGTTTACTTCAGACCATTTCTCCAATTTGTCCAGATCATTTTGAATTTTAATCTTATCCTCCAAAACACTTGCAACCCCTCCCAGCTTGGTATCATCCACAAACTTTATAAGTGAACCCTCTATGCCATTATCTAAATCATTGATGAAGATATTGAACAGAACCGGACCCAGAACTGATCCCTGCGAGACCCCACTCAATATGCCCTTCCAGCATGACTGTGAACCACTGATAATTACTCTCTGGGAACTATTTTCCAACCAGTTATGCACCCACCTTATAGTAGCTCCAGCTAGGTTGTATTTCCCTAGATTGTTTATGAGAAGGTCATGCAAGACAGTATCAAAAGCCTTACTAAAGGCTTATCTGAAAGAGTTGTTAGAATCAGTGGGAATTATTGGGTGTACCAGTCTCTTGGGGACTGTACATTTAAATCCAGATAGTTCCCACTGATTGCTGCTTTCTGTTAATCAAATACAGATGTTTGATTGTAACTATTGTTAAAGCATCTGACTGTGTTGCTGGAGTGGTTTCAGAATAAGAATCTGAGCTTTGTGTAAGGATGGGGGTAGGGCTCAGGCCACTGGTGGAGAATTCAACCTTACATAATGCTTACGGTAACTGCTGTGCACAGAGTGGCAGCTAGAAACATGCCTTCCCAGCAAGGGCAGTTAGCTAAGCTAATGTCTCTTCAGCTGCAACAAGGTAGGCAGGTCAACTGACTTCTCATCACCAACAACAGGGGGCCAGTGATTGGGGTTTCTGAGTGAGTAGATGCAGCCAGGCCGGCAAAGGGTGTTCCGCGTTCCTTTTGACACATCAGCCCTCTGTTACAGCTAGGATCTCGGCCAGGGAACTGCCCAGGATAAGCTCTGGGGAAGGATCCCTGACTTGACAAATGAACTCAGAACTGTTACTGTTTGGCCTTCGCCGTTGCTAATTACTCAATGTTCAGCCAAGCTTGAGGCAGAGCATCGACCAAAATGTTTTTATGCGACAGCTATGCCAGCAGAACCTCTGTAACTGTCCCCCTGTGGCCTTGGGCAAGGCCCTGCTCAGCCTCTCAGCTTCATTTAACCTCTCTGTTCCAGCTTCCTCTTCGGTGAAATGGGGATTAAAATACTTCTGGGCCTCCCAAAGGAGCCAGGACTAATGTCTGTACAGTTAATGTCTGTACAGCCCTGGGAGGAGAAGAACTATGAGTGCGAGGGGTAAGTTACCCTTGTCCTATGCCCTAGCAACACTGCCATCCTTTGGAAAGCTCCCTTGTGACCGACTGATGAAAAGCACTAGAAGAGAACTGCGGTTTAGTGTCACACAGACCCACCCTGACCACCTTCCTATCCCTGTAAATTGCAACAACCCAATCAATCCAGCGTTACCTTGTATAGCACTTTCCATACTCGTTATTCCCAAAGCACTTTACAGAGGTGAATAAGAAATAATAGCAGAGGGAGAGAGAAACTTGAGTGGTACAAGTAAAGGAGATGAGAGAGGGCATTAGAAAGTTTTAAGACGGAGTGTTATCACTTCCTTCCCTATGCTGGTTTGCTGCGGGCGTGTGACAGCGTGCTGAGAGATGCAGGTTAGGCCAGCACTCTGGTCACTGTTAGCACCCGTTAGGTTCCCCTGGGGAAAGCCTAATTGGTCAGGAGTTGGATGATTACTAGTCCAGACTGGGGTTAGGTATTTAATGAGCTAATTAACCCATTAACAGGCAAGTGGTTTAAAAAGAGCACTGGACCCCCCCACCCCTGACTGCCCCCTGCCACCCCATCTAACCCCTCCTCTCATTCCTGACTCCCCCCCCGCCGGGACCCCTGCCCCATCCAACCACCCCTCTCCCTGACCGCCCCTGGAACCCCTGCCCCTGACTGCTTCCCACCACCCCATCCAACTTCCCCTCTCCTTCCTGATTGCCCCCCCGGGACCCCTGCCCCCATTCAACCCCCCTATTCCCTGTTCTCTGACCACCCTGACCCTTATCCACACCCCTGCCTCCTGACCACCACCCCAAATTCCCCTGCCCTCTATCCATGCTGCCTCGAGCACCGATGGCTGGTGGTGCTACAGCAGCCCAGAGCATCAGGTCAGGCATCCGCGCTGCCTGGCTGGAGCCACCCACGCCACTGCGCAGCACAGAGCACCAGGTCAGGCCGGCTCTGCAGCTGCACTGCCCTGCAAGAGCAGGCCTGCCGCTCACAGCATTGTGCCGGCGGTGCAGTGAGCTGAGGCTGTGGGGGAGCAGAAGGGGGAGCAGCAGGGGAGGGGCTGGGTGCTAGCCTCCTGGGCAAGGAGCTCAGGGGCCGGGCAGGAGGGTCCCATGGGCCATAGTTTGCCCACCTCTGTACTAGATGGCAATAATTTTCACTCCCTATTGACCTGGTCCTAGTTTGTACAGGGTGAAAGGTTGTGTCTTATTATCCAGTCTGCCACCAGATTATCCTTACAGTGAATTCTCAGCTCCTTGTTGCTGGACTTAATGTGTGGGTGCTGGGTGGTGTTGGGGGGCCTGTGATATGCTGGAAGTCAGACTAGATGATATGATGGTCCCTTCGGGCCTTAAATCCTATTGGTATGTCTACACGGCCATAAAACACCTGCAGCTGGTGTCAGCTGACTTGGGCTCCAGCTGCGAGGTTATAAAACTGCAGTGTAGACATTTGAGTTCAGTCTGGAACCCGGGGTCTGGGATCCTGTGAGTGGGGTGGATCCCAACGCCCGGGCTCCAGCCTGAACCAGAACTTCTACACTGCAGTTTTAAAGCCCTGCAGCCCTAGTTAGCGGACACAGGCCAGTCATGGGTGTTTTATTACAGTGTAGACCCAAGGCTGGCACCCACTTGTAGCTCGTCTACAGAGTGTGCCAATAAGAAACTAAAATAATCCTTTGCCGTCCTCTAGTGGTCCAATTAAGAAATGTAATTAACATTCAGTTATAGCTGGCGATATTACGTGTCTTCCACTATCGCACCACAACTTATTGCAATAAATCTGCAGCCTCCACCCTAGGAAAATGTCTACTCCAGGCAGCTGAAGAAATCACTGTGAGCCAGCCCTATTCCCTTTGCCTCAGGTCATGGCCAGCAGGATGTAAGAGGGCAGAAAAGGAGGGGGACACCGGATAATATTATTTTCCTTTCCTCTGCTGGTCGGACAGGCAGTAGATGCATTTTAATGAGGGACATGGTGTGGGGGGGAGCTGTCAGATGAAATGCTGAGGTACTGGGACAGGCTGCAAAAGGGGTTTGCAGACCCAGGTCCTTACAGAGAAAGGATGGCCCAGAGGTGAAGGCACTAGGCTAGAATTTAGGACAGTAGGTTTAAAATCTCTGCTCTGCCACAAGCACCCTGTGTGGCCTTGGGCAAGTGGCTTAGGCCCAGATCCTCAAAGGTGCCTAATTCCCCTTGAAAGCAAATACCAGTGGGAATCTGGGCCTTAGTCTCTCTGTGTCTCTGTTCCCTATCTGTACAATGGGGAGAATAGCACTGCCCTGCCGCGCAGTGGATAAATAGATGAGAGAGAGAGATGCAAGCCTATGTAGATAGGATTGTAAAGTCAATTCCCGTAGCTAACAGGAAACGGTAACAAATAAGAGGGGAAATGGAGAAGATGAATCGGGGATCCTTAGAGAAAGTGGTGCCAGAACAGGGTGGCGCCAGAACAGGCCTGGCCTGTCCACTTTTCGCCACGGCAGACCCCTTCCCCTCCTCTTCCTCCTGTGTCCCCGCCCCCTGGGCTTCCCGCCCAGGGCAGATGGAAGTGAAGGGTCTGTGCTGGCTCCCCAAAGCTGCCTACATGGTGCTTACCCCGAGCCAGTTCCGGCCAAGGGGGGTGGGGGGGCTTGGAGCTGCAGCCTGGCCATGGTAAAAGCTGTGTGGGAGCTGTGGGGAGCGACAATGGACCCCCCACCTGCCCGTGGTGCTGGGACCCTGAGCAGCCCCCAGCCCATGTCCCCACCCCCTGAGCCCCCACCCAGGGGGGATGGACGGTCCACACCGTGGCTCCCCACAGCTGCCCATGCAGGTCTTACCATGGCCTGGCTGTGGCTCCAAGGCCCCACCCCCCCGCCTAAGCCAGGTCAGGGACCAGGTAAGAGCTGGCAGGTAGCTGTGGGGAGCCTGGGTCCCTCCACCTGCCCTGGGCGGAGGGCCCGGGAGGAGGACACTGGCAGGGGGCTGCTTTTGGCCCCTGGGTGGCAGGGGTGGACTCCCCGACCCTGCTCTGGCTTTCGGCTTGGCTGGGGTGGGGACTCTGGTGGAAGAGAAGTGGTGGGGGCAGGGCTTTGGGGGGGAAGAGGAGGGGTGGGGTGGGGGCAGGGCCCCTGGCTCCCCCACTTTTGGGAAGTCTCTGCCGCCCTTGCTTAGCAAAGTGATAATTAAAGGGTGGCCTGAAGAAATAAGCAGCTGCTCTCCAAGTATAAGAGACTATTGCAGCTGCAGACATGCACTTCCTACGATAGATGGGGTGATTTTCAAGGGCAGTAAGGTAATTCCAACGAGCCTCTGAAAAGAAATGCTGCAGAAGATCCACGAGGGTCATTTAGGAACTGAGAAATGCAGATGACAAGCATGACACTGGGAAAAGGGGTGGGATGTAATAAGTGTCACCTCGTCCCCACTAGGGAGAGGTATGAGGTGATCCAGAAAGGAGGAGATGACTAGGGCTGAGCAAGAATGACCCAGTGCTCCCAGCAGAGAGGGAGGTCTTGGCTGGGAAGTAGGTCTAGAGATAGGTAGGGCAATAAGGTGCCCTCGGAGGGGTAATTACAAGCTGGACTCTAAGTGTGCTGGTGAGCTCTGCACCAAGGGAAGGAGAGTAATTTAACCTGGAAGTGAAGGGGGTGGCCTGGGACAAATGAAGCAGTGTAGGCTTGGGACCGTGAGCAGGGCCGGCTTTAGGAAGTGCGGGGGCCGATTCGAACAGTTTCGACGGGGCCCCGGCAGGGATGACTAAAAAAAAAACTACGTGGGGCTTGTACTCACCGGGTGGCGCTCCTAGTCTTCGGCGGCAGGTCCTTCACTCGCTCCGGGTCTTCGTCGGCACTGAAGGACCTGCCGCTGAAGTGCTGCCAAAGACCTGGAGCGCTACCAGGTGAATAAAAATTAAAAAGGAGCCTCTAGGCAGGGAAGGGATTCTCGGCCACTTGCCCCCCCCACTCCCCGGCAGCCCTGCCACTGGGCGCGGGCCCTCTTAGGCGCGAGGCCCGATTCGGGGGGATTGGTGGAATTGGCCTAAGGCCGGCCCTGACCATGAGTCAGCACTGCATAATGTTTAGGGAACCCAGGCTGGCTTGCAGAGAGAGTGAAAAGAAGCCCCCCCAGCTCTTTATTCTCCTGCCTTAGGGGAGGGAATGATTGCACAGACACTTGAGGTGGGGGGCTGTAGCCGCATGGAGGGGTGAAGGACAGTTGGGGGACTCTGCAGGAGTAGCTGTGGCTCAGAGAGGGGCAAGAATGGCTTATTGGAGCCCTGTCTTGTTTGAGAACCTTGCTACCCCAGAAAGGGGGATCCTGCTACTTTAGGTGGAGAGTTGAATTGCCTTATCCCCACAGGGAGAATGTGGAGTGGTAACGACACAGCTACACCTAACGCTGAGTTAGGGACGGCTCCTGTCACACAGCTTAGGCAGACAACACAAACACATGGGACACTCAGCAGAAAACTGTACTTTAGACCCTTGGTCTTATATAGAATAAAATGATGGGCTGGGCTTGCAGGGTGCAGAGCTTTGAGGAGGGATTTCAGAACAGGAGGGATGGGTGCCCGCCTGGTACATTGGGGTGAGGGGGGGAGTTCCCAGCAGTATGGAAGAAAGCAGGCAGGGTAGAGTGAAAGGAGGTTTGGTGGGAATTGCTGGCAGAGCCAAAAAGGTGAGGGGGAAGAGATGAGATTGGGCCTGGAGAGGTAGCTGGGGGCAGAGCTGTGGGGTGAAGGTATTTAAAAAACAAAATAAAGCCACCAAAGAAATGAAGCAAAAAAATCTGCCAAATCTTATCATAGAATCATAGAATCATAGAATTCAAGATCAGAAGGGACCATTACGATCATCTAGTCTGACCTCCTGCAAGATGCAGGCCACATAAGCCGATCCACCCACTCCTGAACTAATTCTCTCCCTTGACTCTGCTGTTGAATGCTCCAAATCATGATTTAAAGACTTCAAGTAGCAGATAATCCACCAGCAAGCGACCCCTGCCCCATGCTTCGGAAGAAGGCGAAAAACCTCCAGGACCACTGCCAATCTACCCTGGAGGAAAATTCCTTCCCGACCCCAAATATGTTGATCAGCTGAACCCCGAGCATGTGGGCAAGACTCTCCAGCCAGACCCTCTGGAAAAGGCTAACAATATCCCAACATTGACCCTTTGTACTAATTACCAGTGTGGCACGTTATTGACCTATTGACTAACCCCGTTATCCTATCATACCATCCCCTCCATAAACTTATCCAGCTTAATCTTAAAGTCATGGAGGTCCTTCGCCCCCACTGTTTCCCTCGGTAGGCTGTTCCAGAATTGCACTCCTCTGATGGTTAGAAACCTTCGTCTAATTTCAAGCCTAAATTTCCTGACTGACAATTTATATCAGTTTGTCCTCGTGTCCACATTAGCACTGAGCTGAAATAATTCCTCTCCTTCCCTGGTATTTATCCCTCTGATATATTTAAAGAGTGCAATCATATCTCCTCTTATCCTTCTTTTGGTTAAGGAAAACAAACCGAGCTCCTCAAGTCTCCTTTCATACGACAGGCTTTCCATTCCTCGGATCATTCTAGTGGCCCTTCTTTGTACCCGTTCCAGTTTGAATTCATCCTTCTTAAACATGGGAGACCAAAACTGCACACAATACTCCAAATGAGGTCTCACCAATGCCTTATATAACGGGACTAGTGCCTCCTTATCTCTACTAGAAATACCTCGCCTAATGCATCCCAAGACCGCATTAGCTTTTTTAACGGCCACATCACATTGCCTACTCATAGTCATCCTACGATCAACCAGGACTCCTAGGTCCTTCTCCTCATCCGTTACTTCCAACTGGTGCGTCCCCAGCTTATAACTAAAATTCTTGTTAGTCATCCCTAAATGCATAACCTTACACTTCTCATTATTGAATTTCATCCTGTTACTAATACTCCAGTTTACAAGGTCATCCAAATCTCCCTGGAGGATATCCCGATCCTTTTCCGAATTGGCAATACCTCCCAACTTGGTGTCATCCGCAAACTTTATCAGCCCACTCCTACTTTTGGTTCCGAGGTCAGCGATAAATAGATTAAATAAAATCGGACCCAAAACTGAACCTTGAGGAACTCCACTGGTAACCCCCCTCCAACCTGACAGATCACCCTTCAATACGACCCTCTGCAGTCTCCCCTTTAACCAGCTCCTTATCCACCTCTGGATTTTCATTTCGATCCCCATCTTTTCCAATTTAACCAGTAATTCCTCATGCGGTACCGTATCAAACGCCTTACTGAAATCAAGATATATTAGATCCACCGCATTTCCCTTGTCTAAAAAATCTGTTACTTTCTCAAAGAAGGAGATCAGGTTGGTTTGGCATGATCTACCTTTCATAAAACCATGCTGTAATTTGTCCCAGTTGCCATTGGCCTCAAGGTCCGTAACCACTCTCTCCTTTAAAATTTTTTCCATGACTTAGTTTAACATCTGTAGTATGCAAACAGGCCTGTAGTTACCTGGGTCACTTTTTTTCCCCTTCTTGAATATTGGAACTATATTAGCTAATCTCCAGTCAAACGGTACAACCCCCGAGTTTAGAGATTTATTAAAAATCATCGCTAACGGGCTTGCAATTTCACTCGCCAATTCCCTTAATATTCTAGGATGAAGATTATCCGGGCCCCCTGATTTACTTCCGTTAAGCTGTTCAAGTTTGGCTTCTACCTCAGATACCGTAATGTCTACCCCCATATCTTCATTCCCGTCAGTCCCTCTACCACTATTCCTTAGCCCTTCATTAGCCTCAAATCTTTGGTCTGAATTCTAGATAGCTCTGGCTAAAGGGCCTCGTGGAAGGTGAAAACGTCACTGGACCCAGCCTAAGACGCAACTTGCACAGGATATTGTTGTTTAGAATCCAAAAAGCCTCATTTCCCCCCATCTTCCTTCCTATATACAGGAGCTGTCCTTTCTCAGTGCAGGATTTCCTGGAACAATTGATGCAGCTGTCTCAACACCAAAACAAGGACTATATTAAAAGGAGTACGAAGTGGAGATGGGGGCGATTGGTGCCCCCGGTCACGCACAGAGAGCGCTGCCCTACGTTCCCCTTAGTCAGACTTCAAATCCAGCCTCTTCTCTCAGCTTTCGAGCCAAGCTCAACATAAATAAACCAGTTCATATGGAATAAATGTCAACGGCACAGATCAGGAGGCGCTGTTTGTTTAGCAGCATGTTTTTGGGATGGGGGTGTAGTGGAGGGAGCAGCTGCCAGGCCTGGAGCGTGGAGATAGGGAGATCGATTAAATGTTTGAAAATGTCATTTCACCCCAAAGGCTCGGGAGAAGCAATTAATAAGCCCCACTGATGCCAGCGCACACTGATGCGTGCTGTGTGCACTGCTGCTCTCTAACTCCGCTTCGGACACACACATTCTCAGGGTGAGTGCGTTTCACATTGACTCCTGGAGATTGATGGCACATGCTCTGGTTTGCTCCTGAGTCTGTGCAGTGTGCGCTGCCCTGTCCTTAGGGGAGATTCCCTTAGATTTGTGCTCTTTTCCTAGGCAAACAGGCTTGGTTTGTCTCTGGTCCCAGAATAAATTTAATCTGGATAGCTTCCTTTGCTGTAGCCTTGAATTAGCATATAAATAGTTACATTTTCCCAGATCACAGGGTGAACATCTCCTGCCAAATGTGTCACCTTCTCTCTTTATTTTCTAATTGTAAAAAGGTTGTTCACTCATTTTCCAGTGATTCCCTTTGAACTCTTGAAACCTAAGTGATGCATTACAGCTGGAATGAGCTCTGTTTCAAGCAGAATGAAGGCCATATAAGTACCTGGCTGGCTAGATAGACAGAATGCTCTGTGAAACAGGTGCATTTCAGAAGGAAGATGTCATGGGCAGCCTGGCCCTTTTAAGGAGAATCTGGGCCCAGGCTACCTGCAGGATGATCATTTAAAGGGAGTGAGCCCATCTGGGCAGTTAATTGAATAATGAGCGCCTGGGCCTGATGAAAAGCTGTCAGGGCTCAGTTGCAGGGAGATGCTGCTGGAGAGAGAAGTTATCTGAGACCCTAGCAGAGGGACTGGAGCCTGTCAAGCTCTCCCAGCTGATAGGTGAAAGGAATGAGTACAAAGGGGGAAAAAACTGCCTACAGCTGGCCTGAAGCATAACCCTGCTGTGGGAGGAGAGCTGGGGACTCCTGGATTAAGAAGAGGAAGACTCCTTGATATACCAGCTCCATGAGGAGGGCTGGGGACACCTGAACTTTGGAGAGGTTGCTTGTCAGCATAAGTCCAGGGCTGAAGAAGAGTTGGACCTGAGGAGCTAATAAGGATGGATTTTCTTGGTAACTCTGGACAAATAAATGAGACCATGTGCACCTTATTCTCAGTTCCTGAATTGCAAGACCACAAGGAGAAAAAGAAGGAATCCAGCTGGTAAAGCCACACTGTGCCACAAAGGGTGCACTCGAGGGTGCCACCCTATGACAAGCGGTACTATAGGTGGAATTCTGAGACACCCTCCTGTCAAGGAGGGAGCCCCAAGCAGCACGGTGCAGATGTCTTCCTTGGCTGTGATACATTTACCCTCCAGCATCAGCATATGGAGTGGCAGACAGAGCAGCAGCAGTTCTAGCTCCTGTTTTGGGGAGTGCCCAAAAACAGAAGAGGCCTGTGGAGGATGTTCCATGAGAGGTGAGAATTGATAGTCATTGACACTGAAAGGGACAAAGGCACCAGGCTGGACCAACTGAATGAATTGACTGCAAAGAAGTGGGGCGTTCAGGATGGGTTTGCCCCTACAATAACAAAGATGATAAAGATGGCTTGGTTGCACTGAGCACTAGAGGAACTGCGGGGAGCTAAGGGGTTCAAGACACCAGGCCACAAACTGCTGAGGCTCGGCCTATTGTGAAGTCTGAACAAAGGACTGAGGGGATCCAGTTTGGGCAAGGAAGGATGATGCCCTGGGGACAGACTGTTATGGTTGTGGGGAGAACTGGCACAAAGAAAGGTGTTGTCCTGCTAAGAATTTTGATGTTGGGCAAATGGACTGTAATTATGGGGAAGCTAGAGCCTACAAGAATAGATGAATAGGGGATAGTCCAGGAAATAGGTTGAGGTGTTTAATTAAAACTGGGAAGATGGCCATGGATTTCACTCTTCCCATTGGTTAAGGAAGATACCCTGACACCACTTTCAGCCCCAGAGGGTGAGAGGTTGGGGAACTCAAATCTGGTAAAGGAACTAGGTCAGACCCAAGACCTGAAGCTATTTTGCTCAAGAGAGGTTCAAATAACTGCCCTGGGGGACGACAAGATCTGGGGTTGAGCATGCCAAAAAAAATGATAGTCCTTTAATCACGAGATCTGGAAAGCCAGGGAAATGCTAGTAACAAGAACTGTGATGTGGCTGTCAAAACTATTCAATAGACTGCAGGTTTGGAGGCTTTCTACCGGCAGTTGGATGGTTGGACAAAGAGTCAGGAGGCCCAGATCCAAGAAATGAGGTTGGGCTGACCAAACAGTGGGAACGAACCAGGCATATAGAAGCATTCCTTGAAAAGGCAAAGCAGACACGGGAAAGTGAATATACGAGGCTGGCCAATGAGATTAAGATGCCTCTACCTGGTGAAGGAAACACTTCGCGCTCAGGGAAGGAAGTAATTTGAGTCAGCAGATAAATTGGCAGATGGTGACCTGGGAGCCCAACGGCTGATGATGCAGTAGTTATTGCAGGAAACGACGTGCCAGAAACAGCCTCTCTCTTCTGTCCTCTGCACCAAATGCGCCCAACCTCTTCTTCTGAGCATATGCACAATCTGCCTCAAGTGGCATGTGACCAGGATTCATCACTGAACTTGGTTCCTTGTTGGATCAGTAGCTTTCCCGGCTTGGGCAGGGTACTGATGGGGAGTGTGACGTGAATGCTGCTTCATGCCCCCGAGGCCCAGCCTAAAACACTGGATTCCAACACTCTGAGGAAATTCAGATCCGCATCTAGACCTGATCTTCACTCCTGCCTCTTCTATATAATGGGCCAAACCCAACTCACAAATCTAAATATCCCCAGAATTTGGGAAATTTTGGATCTTGGTCTGAACTTTGTGGCCTGGGTCCCCATCCCTCCTCTACACTTCCCCACACTTCTCTATAAATAGTGTTTAGGCTTCCAGAAGAGTTCTTAGCGTGAACTAAGATGGCTGCACTTCGTTGGATTTGCTGCCACAGATCCTTATTCTGGTATAGGGAGAACTGGCAAAAATCCCAGTTAGAGACTGGGGATAGGAAATGTCTTACCTGCAAAACCAAAAGAAAGCTGTTAGTTAGATGCCAAATGCTTGGGTGAATCTTAAGGCTTCCATTTGGCCTAAAGAAAGGTGAGTTGGGCTCTCTTCTATGCAGCTATCCTATTGTTTAGCAACTGGTTCAGACTATGCAGTCACAGCCTGGGTGCAGCCTGCTGATCCCACACTCGCTGCTACAACTACATGGTGTTTGGTAAACAGGATGTTGATATTCTTAGCTTTCCTCTCATCCAGCGCTAATAGTAGCTGCACAATGACAAGTCCTCTTGGCTGCTCCTGGCAGTTTCAGTATGGAAAGATACAGTGTCGATTTCAGTCTGTTGATTTCTTCAGTCTCAAAGCTGCAGCTGGGCATTCCCAGAGGTCCTCTGCCAGACTTGATTAACACTTCATTTTCCATTCCACTCCAGCCTCTGAATCCCTACCCAAGCCTGGGAAAAACAGAATTGGAACTTTGGCACATTAAAACAAACCAATCCTGAAATTGCTCCAGCCAGCGTTAGCTATAGACAGTGTGGAATGATGCTGGAGGTCTCCGTCAGGCACCTATAGATTAAAATAGAGGGTGTGTCAGAGTTCCCTCCCCACTCTAAACTTTAGGGTACAGACGTGGGGACCCGCATGAAAGACCCCCTAAGCTTATTTCTACCAGCTTAGGTTAAAAACTTCCCCAAGGCACAAATTCTTCCTTGCCCTTGGACGGTATCACTGCCACCACAAAGTGAGTTAGACAAAGATTCAGGAAAAGGACCACTTGGAGTTCCTGTTTCCCCAAAATATCCCCCCAAGCCCTCTTACCCCCTTTCCTGGGGAGTCTTGAGAGTAACCAAGGTGAGCACAGACAAGACCCTGGGGTTTTTAGGACACTAAAACCCCAGTCAGATTCTTAAAAACAGAACTTTATTATAAAGAAAAAAGTAAAAGAAGCACCTCTGTAAAATCAGGATGGAAAGTAACTTTAATAAGATTTAAAACACAGAGGATTTTCCTCTAGGCAAAACTTCAGTTACAAAAAACAGAGATAAACCTTCCTCTTAGCACAGGGAAAATTCACAAGCTAAAACAAAAGATAATCTAATGCATTTCCTTCCTCTTACTTACAATTTTGTAATCTTAGATGCTTAGTTTAGGTATGGCTTTAGGAGATATATTTTCACTGCCCCGATTCCTCGCTGAGCTGGAGAGAACAAAGGAGAACAAAGGAACAAAGCGAAAATCTTCCCCCACAGATTTGAAAGTATCTTTTCCCCTTATTGGGCCTTTTGGTCCAGTGCCAGCCAGGTTATCTGAGCTTCTTAACTCTTGAGAGATAAAGGAGGGATTTTATGCTACCCTTAGCTGTATGTTTATGACAGGGTGTGTCTTGCAAAACACACCATCTCCTTATCTGTGGTATGATGAGTTGGTTCCATTATGCCGGTTCAGAAGGAATGCCAGACACTGACTGAACCATGGGGAGTAGTCTGTGGTCCAGTGGGCTTTCCAGAATGGAGCTGAGGGCATCATGAGGGGAACTCGCCCTGCTGCTGCCCATGCTGTCTATGGGGATGAGGATCAGTGAGTTAGAGCTTTTGGTCCCAACCAGGCATAGGTCAGGGATCTCACTAAAAACTGCACTGAGAATAGCTGAGCAGGAAACAATTTTCCCATCCTGTGAGAATTTTCAAGAAAAATAGTAAAACATTTCCCATCTCAGATCAGGACAAAAAACCTGAAATCTTAAATGTTTGTGGATCTAAAATCCAAAAAAAATAATAAATATGATTTTTTGGATCGGATCCATCAAAATATTTCAAAATGTTTTACTTTTATTTTGATCTTATTTCATATTTCTTACTGTAAATTTTCTTAAATTTAGCAATGAAACATTGTTTCAATCTGAAAACTAGAACTTTTTGTTTCCAAAATATTGAAATTACAATTTTGAAAGTTTAAAAAAATTTTCTTTGCAGGGATATTTGTCAAAATTGACCTGTTCCCATGAAAAGATTTGGTTTTGCCAGATCAGCATTTTACATTGAAAAACAATTTCATCAAAAAATTGCCACCAAATGCTAGGGCTTAGCTCTAGGAGGTGGTGGGTAAGGACTCACTGCTCTATAGTGACTCCTCTGGTCAATTCTGGAGTGGCAGTGATAAGCTCACAGTGACCCACATCTTTGTCCACCCTTTGAGCAGAGCTGGGTGGAGTGGGGAGAAAGTCAAACATACAAACTGAGAGATCCTTGATGGTTTGAAAACCTCTTAGAGGTTGAGGAGAGGGAAGAGTGATTGGGATACCTGGGTGTTCATTAGGAATGGGATTTTCAAAAACACTTATGTGATTTAGGAGCACAAGTCCCATTGCCTTTCAATCACACTTGTTCTCCACAATCACTCAGGCCTGGTCTACACACAGATTTTGTTCTGGAATAACAATTTCAGAATGGGGAGGGGGGAGGTGATTTTTCTTATTTACTGATATAGTTATGCCAGGACTACCCCTAGTGTGGACACCCTTCCTTATAAAGGTGCCTAATACCCATATAGCTTATTTCCTTTTCCATATGGGAATAAGCTATCCTGCTATAAGCATATTTATACTGGTATAACTATCCGTGCTAGAGGAGTTGTACAATGTAGTTAAAGCGGTATGACTCGTGTATTCAGATAAGCCCTTGGGTGCTTTTATGTGAAAATGAAGAGGACTGTGTGTTATCCCACTGTGCTTTATGACTTAGTGGTCTCTCTATTGTTCCCTGCAAAGATGGCAGGGGTGTAAATCAGGGTTTTCACAAGTTAGATTAAAGATTAAGTCTCACCATTCAGAAAGGGTACAAAATTAGCTATAGTGGCTTATGGCTCTTAGTTTCCCTTTCTTTCCCCCAGATACAGCCAGATCAGCTGGAGCCACTGGCCTGCAAAAACATCTCAGTCATCAAATGGACCCTTCAGATACCAGCCAGACAGCTAAGAAACTTGAACTCAGCTCATCAGATGTAAGGGGAAACAGTGACTGTTTGGAGGTTCAGTTTTGTGTTGACTTGTGCGTTTCAGATTGCACAAAATGAGCTTGTGCAAGAAGGCATAAAACAGCGTAGTGATCCTCAGCAAAGAAACAAGCCATTAATCCAGCTGAGCCATAAAACCTGTGGTCATTAAAGCACCTTTTAGAAGAATTGGGGTGTGACCGAGTGTGCCCTTGTATTCACACCCTACACACTATTGTCATAATCTCTGATTATTATTAGCCTTAGTTCTCTACCATAATTTCCGATGGCAGGCTGCTGATGTTCTCAGGCAGGAAGGAGGTCATGGGCAACTGGATTGGTGCGTCTGTGGCCTCATTAACTGTCATCCACCTAGGGAATCATTTAAACAGAGAAAACACTTAGTCATGAAGAAACTGTACGCCCACCCCCACTCTCCCGGCTCTCTTACTTCAGTCAGAACAGGGAATGGCAGTCCCTCAATGGGGCCATGGGGAGACCCTCCCTTTTTAAAAAAACTTGGCTGGGCAGTGGGGACACTTGAGAAGAAGAGGCTTATTTTGCAGAGCTTCTAGTCCTGCTCTCGGCATCACCTGCCCTGAATGTTCTCTAGGAGAATGTCAAATCTAGTCTAAATTCTTCTGCACATGCCAAGTCTTGTGTGTTTACAGGCAGCAGCTGTGCAGTCTAGGATGTGTGAGTTCTTTGCTGTGATACAGGCTAATGACAAGTATTATGTGTATGTTGAGGGAGGGTTATGAGACATTTCTGAAGGGTGAAAATCTCTCCGAGGTTAGATTATGAACCCTTTGTTTGTACTGGTTAGCAATTACCTGCTCCAGTTCACCATTAACTTCAGTGCAACTCCTCATGTAAGTAGCTGCTCATCTGAGAGTTCTGGCCCTAAGGAAGGACAATTGTTCTGGATGGTATGAGGTTACAACTAGGAGTAAGGGGATTACGTTGAGGAAAAGAAAACCAGTACCGAATATTAATGGTGAAATCTGCTAGAGTGATGTACTTAATGCATTGCTGCATTTAAGTGATACCCTTAAAACTGAATTGGGCACAGCACTGTGGAATTCGTTGAAGGGATCAATCCTGCGCTGGTTGGGGGAATAGACTTAAGACATAGGGCCCTGTTTTATACTCCCATTGGCATTTTGCCTTCATAGGGAATATCAGCCTGCGAGCTGTTACAGATGCCTTCCCTCTCCAATGTCTGGCCTATACTTGTATCTTCATTATGTTAACTTCTTTGTGTCACTGCTAAGGTTGTGGAGCATCTAGGTTGTTAAAGCACAACCTGTCACCTCTGATTATGGATCTCTGAGTCTCAAATACTCCGGGATGAGTGTAGCAGCAGTAGCCGTGCTTCAGAGCTTCCAGGATCACCTGGCAACACTGAATTCGCCATCAATGTGATGTTTTGTATCCGTGATCAGTGGGTGAATACTCATACTTCGGGGCTTTAAGTAATGGTGCAACTTTGCCAGCTGTTTGACAGAGAGAAACAGAACAGATTCCAAATTGGCTGATGGGCCACAGCTTAATTCTAATTAGTTGCCTTTCATCCATGTCATAAACACTAACTAGATGAGTCTGACAGCACACCTGGGAGGCAATGATTATTCTTATTTTACAAATGGGTAAACCGGGCATGCTAACCAGCACTGTCTCATCATTTCTTTGAGCTCCCCCACCTGCCACCTAGTGTCTCTCGTCTTAGACTTTGATCATAAACACTTTGGGATAGGAATCATCTTTGTTCTGTGTTGTCCAGTGCCTAGGACAATGCAATCCTGGTCCATGACTGGGGCTTCTAGGTGCTATGATAATGGAAATAATTAATAATTACATGATTTGCCCAAGGTCACTCAGCAGGTCAGTGACAAAGCTGGGATGAAACTCAGGAGCACTAACTCCCAGCCCGCTGTTCTAGTCAATAGGGTTCAGCTCCTCAAAGTGTTTAGGCACCTAACTTCCATTGGTGTCTACGGCATCCACATAAAGTGGTGGGACGTGTCGATCTCGTAGAGCGTGCAGTGATCAAATACTGTTGAATGAGCTGGAGAAAGAAATATATAATACAGGGCTGATCAAAATTGCAGGTGTTATTTGATTAGGGAGAGTTGCTTGTAAACACAGAGGAAGACGGAGGTTGAATCTCAGAGGATCTTGGAGAGATTAGAGGAAGGGGTACAAATGAATGGGATGAATGAGTGTAGTGTAAAAGTCCAGCAACCTTTTGAGTATCACTGAAAATATTAGCAGCAAAACCGTGACCTACTAACCCCTTGGCTCACTGTCCGTGTCCTGTTCAGGCTGGGTTCTGTAATCTAGGTACAGCAGCCATGTACTGCTTATCTCTTGGATGGTGGTTGAAGAGCTTCTATTACTGGGATGGCTCAGGGCTACTTAAAGGTTCTTCCTGGGCCAAAGGGGAGATCCCACTAAGTGTTTAAAGTGTTGGCAAAATTGGCTGCGTGTTTGCTCCCCTCCAGTTGGTGCCTTCCACAAACTTGGTCTAATGTAGGTACAATGAGTCACCTAATAAAGACATGAAGCACCTACAATGGGGGTGTAAGGGGACTTGAGCTTTTGAGTTTGGTTAGTCTGGAAACCTTAGAACAGTCCTGGACTAGGTTAGCAGGGAGTGTCCCTCTTCAGGACAGGCAGTGTCTTCACTGATATCTGCAACACATCATGTACTCCCTGGTATTATAGAAATAATAAAACAGAGCCATGAGCGTGCTCCCATTGAACGCAATAGCAAAATCCCCACTGCCTTCCCTAGCGAGCAGGATTGAGCTGGATTTGCATGTCGCAGGGTAAACTGGCCCTTGAAGGGGGTTGGGACTCAGCCTTATTCACCTGTACCAGGTTTATACAATCTCCCCAGGTGGAGGGAATGAGTTTAAGGGTCCTGTGGTGGTGGTGGGGAGGGGGAGCCTGTGACTAAGAACAGGCCTGCTGGGAGATCTAAGAGCAGCCTTTGGTCAGTCAGGGCTGATACTGCAGGGAGAGCAGACCTGGCTGTGAGTGGCCTATTAAAGAGCAGGAGACCAGCCAGGCGGTATAGGCTGGGCCCTGGGAAGACGCCCTGGGAAGGATAGTCAGGGCCGTTTGAGTTATGGGATAGACAGCTCACTCGGGTAGGGTCCCAGGGGCAGGGACAGGGCTTAATTTGTGCCAGGGTTTGCCAGGGCTGAGCCCCGGCACCTCTAGGTTTGGCAGTTCATAACCCTGGCACCTCTGGGTTTGCTGCATCAGTTATGAATGGAAAAAAATGTCTCAATCCCCACCACCTAATTGCTTGAGCCCCGGCACCTCTGTCATTACTAATTAAACACTGGGCAGGGACCCCAGTACTGCAACACTCAAAAGTTCAAACCCATGAGATGTGTTTTATTTTTTTCTAAAGTTATCATTCGTTTTTGGTCTTTCTTTTGAGATTTTTGAATGCCCAGCTCCTCACGTCCCTTTTATGTGGGTCTATGTGTGAGATAGCTATGGGGTTGCCAGCGTCCCCAAGTTTTTAGAGTAAGGTCCCATTGGCCCTTGCTGCAGGAGCTCTCGTGGGCTGCTGGATGGTGCAGAGCTTCCACCAGCTCCACCATAATCTAATTATTCTACCACCCCTCAGCCCAATAATTAATTATGAGCCCCCCCATCAATTCTTGACCCTCAGCCCTATATCTGCTCCTCCTGTTTTTCCAGAGGCTTCTCCTCCCCGCACCCTCAGGTCTGGAGGATTAACCATGGTGGGTCCTCTTCCGCCCCCTTCCAGGCCTGAGATAGGGGATGCAGCTCCAAGAGGTTCTTCACACTCTCTCCCCATCCCCGGCCTAGTGTTGCAGGGATGCAGTGGGGAGGAGCACACGACAGACTGACCCACTATTCACAGGAGGAAGGAGAAGATCTTCCCTGAGCTGTTGGGATCTTTCTGTTCCCCACCATCCATCCTATGAGAATGGGTAGGGGAAAGAGAAGCCAACACCAAAAACTCTTCTTAGCTCCAGAGTGGAGTGCTGCCTGCCTCCTTCAGTAGCCCTGATTGGTTACTTTTCCCCAAGAGGTGGCACTGGGCATGGCTGGACCTTCTCCATCATCACCAGAGTGGCTCCAGCTGTGCCTTCCTCCAGAGGAAATTATGAGAGTTGACAATGCCCGGACACATAGTCAAGTGTGGATGCAGGTTGCCCCATGCTGCCACCCTTGCCATCAAGGGGAAGAGGGGATTGATTCCTGTCAATGAGGGCTGGAAGCTGAGCCCAAGAAAAGGCTGTTGAGGAAGAGGACAGACCCTGAGAAGAAGGGGTGAGCTCAGTAGGAGTCGGATGGAGGACTGGGTTTGTTTCCTTTCGGATTCTAGTTGTCTCTGAAAGGGGTGGACTTTCACAACTTACTTGGAAAGCAAAATCAGCTCAGAGCTGGTGGTTGACCATTGGAGAGAGGGAAACTGAGGCAGTGGATGGTCCGAACGCCAGACTGGGTAAGTTCCTGGTCCACTGGATGAATATTTCTTGTTCACTAAGAGTGAGGCTGGCGTGTGTAGTCTCCTACCTTTCCCCCCACCCACAGCAATAGAGTTCACATAAGCCAGCCATTAAAGTAGAGCCCAGCCTGCAGAGTTTTGTCTTGACTTCCTTGATGATGACAATTAACCTGATTGCTGTGACTTCCATTTCTGTTCGCTCTGGCTGCCATCACAACCAACAAAGCATGGGAGTGACAGGACCCTCTGGAGAGAACTTTGCCCAGCACTCTCAACAATGGGTTATCGATCTGAAAGGAAGGGGCTCTGATTAGATTATTTTAGTCATGTCTGAGATTTGTATTGGCATCATTCCAAGCCAGACAGATCCATCTGGCAGAACTGCAGGAAGCACCTGCAGTCTGGGTTAGGTGTTTGTGTTTATGTGATATGGATAACTGCCCCCTTTCTCTCTCTGTGTTTAAGTGATCTTCTGGAAGCTACAGGCTAATAACTGGAGTAGTAGTATATTTATGTCAATCAGCCTTTCCACAACACACAGAGAAACAAAGGACCCAATTCTCTTCTCACTTATGGACAGATCCAAAGCCCATTGAAGTCAGTGTAAATTGGAAGTAACTGCATAAGAAGCCAATGGAATTACATAGGTAAAAAGACAACGGCCTGGATTCTGCTACCCTTGTGTTGAATAAATACTTTACTCTTGGAGTAGTCCCATTCAAATCAATGGAGGAAGAGGCTACTGAAGGAGTAAAGGTGGCAGAATCCAGCTCTGTGTAAGTTAGAGGTGAACTGGGACCAAACAGATATGTGATTAAAAGAACAGAGCATAAACCAGGAATGCACATTAGTTTATTCTCTACAAATTTCAAACCAGATGGGGTTCCAAAAGACATTCATCTGCTGCCTTCCTGGTCAATGCAGTATTAGATAATGACCCATAATATTGAGATGCCTGGCTTGCTTTCTTCTGACTCTTCCCAGTACCTGTATTAGATTTCTCACAGCACGAAGCCCTGATTCTTTTGTTCTAGCTCATTGGATCATTAATGTTGATTTTCAATAAGTCTTGGAACACTGGGGAAGTTCCAGAGATCTGGAAGAAAGCTAATGTTGTGCCAATCTTTAAAAAGGGCAAATGGGATGACCTGGGGAATTATCGGCCTGTCCGTCTCACATTCAATCCTGAACAAGATAATGCTGTGGCTCATATGGGACTTGATTAATAAAGAATTAAAAGGAGGATAATGTAATTAATGCCAATCAATGTGGGTTTATAGAAAATAGATCCTGTCACATTAACTTGATTTTTTTTTTATGCGATTACAAGTTTGGTTGATAAAGGTAGTAGTGTGGATGTAATAGACTTAGGCTTCTGTAAAGTGGTTGACTTGGTACCATGCAACAATTTGGATTAAAAAGCTAGAAAGATATAAAATCAACATGGCCCATGTTAAATGGATTAAAAGCTGCCCAACAAATAGGTTTCAAAATGTAATTGTAAACAGGGGAACATCACTGAATGGGTGTGTTTCTAGTGGGGTCCCACAGGGATCGGTTCTTGGCCCTATGTTATTTAACATTTT
This sequence comes from Mauremys mutica, assembly GCF_020497125.1. Taxonomy (NCBI): domain Eukaryota; kingdom Metazoa; phylum Chordata; order Testudines; family Geoemydidae; genus Mauremys; species Mauremys mutica. Next base: position 135,017,113 of record NC_059076.1, on the reverse strand, counting down.
TATGACTGACCTGGAAGAAAACAAAAAAATTATCACTGATAAAATTTGCAGATGACAAAAATTGGGGGAGTGGTAAATAACGAAGAGGACAGGACACTGATACAGTGATCACTTGGGACGCTGGGCACAAGCAAACAGTAAGCATTTTAATATGGCTAAATATATACACCTAGGAACAAAGAATGCAGGCCATACTTACAGGATGGGACACTATCCAGGGAAGCAGTGACTCTAAAAAAAGATGTGGGGGTTGTGGTGGATAATCAGCTGAACATAAGCTCCTAGTGCAACACTGTGGCCAAAAGGGCTAATGAGATCCTGGGATGCATATACTGGGGGCTCTCAAGTAGGTGTAGAGAGGTTATTTTACCTCTGCATTTGGCACCTGGGCGACCACTGCTAGAATATCGTGTCCAGTTCTGGTGTCCACAATTGATAAATTGTTGCAGGTTCAGAGAAGAATCACAAGCATGATTAAAGGATTAGTAAACATGCTTTACAGTGATAGGCTCAAAGAGCTCAATCTGTTTAGTTTAACAAAGAGAAGGTTAGGGATGACTTGATTCAGTCTATAAGTACCTACATGGGGAACAAATTAATAATGGGCTCTTCAACCTAGCCGAGAAAGGTATAACATGATCCAATGGCTGGAAGTTGAAACTAGAAAAATACAGGCTGGAAATAAGGGGTACATTTTTAACAGTGAGAGAGTAATTAACCATTGGAACAATTTACCAAGGGGCACGGTGCATCTTTCCATCACTACATCTTTCCCTCTCTACTCAGACCCTATGCCACCAGCACTCCCAGCTATCTCCGTGACACCACTGATTTCCTGAGGAAACTACAAGGCATTGGTGACCTTCCAGAAAACACCATCCTACCGACCATGGATGTGGAGACTCTCTACACAAACATCCCACACACAGATGGAATACAAGCTGTCAGGAACAGTATCCCTGATGATGCCACAGCACAACTGGTTGCTGAGCTCTGTACCTTTATCCTCACACACAACTATTTCAAATTTGATGACAATATATATCTCCAGATCAGTGGCACCGCTATGGGCACCCGCATGGCCCCACAATATGCCAACATTTTTATGGCTGACCTGGAACAACGCTTCCTCAGCTCCCGTCCACTCACGCCCCTTCTCTGCCTACGCTACATTGATGACATCTTCATCATCTGGACCCATGGGAAGGAGACTCTGGAAAAATTCCACCACGATTTCAACAGCTTCCACCCCACCATCAACCTCAGCCTGGACCAATCTACATGGGAGGTCCACTTCCTTGACACCACGGTGCAAATAAGTGATGGTCACATTAACACCACCCTATACCGAAAACCTACCAAGCGCTATGCCTACCTTCATGCCTCCAGCTTCCATCCCGGGCACACCACACGATCCATTGTCTACAGCCAAGCACTGAGGTACAACCGCATCTGCTCTAACCCCTCAGACAGAGACCAACACCTACAAAATCTCCACCAAGCATTCTCAAAACTACAATACCCGCACGAGGAAATAAGGAAACAGATCAACAGAGCCAGATGTGTACCCAGAAGCCTTCTACTGCAAGACAAACCCAAGAAAGAAACCAACAGGACTCCACTGGCCATCACATACAGTCCCAGCTAAAACCCCTCTAACGCATCATCAGGGGTCTACAACCCAACCTGGACAAAGATCTCACACTTTCACAGGCCTTGGGTGGCAGGCCGGTCCTCGCCCACAGACAGCCTGCCAACCTGAAGCTTATTCTCACCAGAAACTGCACACTGCAGCATAGTAACTCTAACTCAGGAACCAATCCATGCAACAAACCTCGATGCCAACTCTGCCCACATATCTACACCAGTGACACCATCACAGGACCTAACCAGATCAGCCACACCATCACCGGTTCATTCACCTGCACGTCCACCAATGTAATATATGCCATCATATGCCAGCAATGCCCCTCTGCTATGTACATCGGCCAAACTGGACAGTCTCTACGGAAAAGGATAAATGGACACAAATCAGATATTAGGAATGACAATATACAAAAACCTGTAGGAGAACACTTCAACCTCCCTGGCCACACAATAGCAGATCTCAAGGTGGCCATCCTGCAGCAAGAAAAACTTTAGGACCAGACTTCAAAGAGAAACTGCTGAGCTTCAGTTCATCTGCAAATTTGACACCATCAGCGCAGGATTTAACAAAGACTGTGAATGGCTTGCCAACTACAAAACCAGTTTCTCCTCCCTTGGTTTTCACACCTCAACTGCTAGAAGAGGACCTCCTCCTCCCTGATTGAACTAACCTCGTTATCTCCAGCCTGCTTCTTGCTTGCATATATATACACCTGCCCCTGGAAATTTCCACTACATGCATCCGACGAAGTGGGTATTCACCCACGAAAGCTCATGCTACAAAACTTCTGTTAGTCTATAAGGTGCCACAGGACTCTTTGCTGCTTTTACAGATCCAGACTAACACGGCTACCCCTCTGATACTTTCCATCACTGACCATTTTAAAATCAGGAGTGGATGTTTTTCTAAAAGATATTCTCTAGAAATTATTCTGGGGAAGGTCTCTGGCCTGTGTTACACAGCAGGTCAGACTAGCTGATGGCACTGATCCCTTCTGGCCTTGGCATCTCTGAACAACTCAAAAGGGTTCTGCATGGTCTTTGACAGTCATAGTATTCTGATTTGTAGCACTCAGAGGGGATTGTTCATTATACAGGAGTGTGTGAAGCTTTTTGATGACACCTAGTATTTACACACTGCCTTCTTAGGTGTAGATCTCAGTGCTTCATAGAGGAGGGCAGGTATTACTAGCCCCACTTAAGTGATAGGGAAACTGACACACATAGTGAAGTACTTGTCAAAGGTCACCCAGCAAGTCAATGGCAGAGCTGTAAACAGAACTCAGGTCTCCTGAACCCAGTACCTGTCCACTGGGCCACACTTGCCTTTCAACTATTATCTTCTTGTCAGGACCCAAGTATTGAACGCAGGCCCACCGGCAGCATCCTTAGCTGCTTCACTACAGCGGTGAACCACTGCCCCAGATCAACAGCCGAACTGCTAACGGCCTGCAGGCTCACAGCCGCCACACCCCAGGCCCCTGTTTGGATGGATAGGCAACACTCACTGGGTACCTGGACTATATAAAGGCCCCAACAGGAAAAGGAAACTGTCTGAGCAACAGGCCATTGCTGGCTGGTTGCTTGCTGCCTAGACCACATTGCGTGACTCTACCTTGTTGCCCTGTTGCTTTGCCCAATCTCCCTCCCAACCTGACCCCTTGCATTGGATTTTTTGGCTAGTGATCCCTGTGAGAACTCTGACCATTGCCCCAGGCTGCCCCAATACAGGTCGACCTGCCAGTTACCCACGCACACTTGGCTACTGCTCTAGACTGCCCTTTAGCCTGCCTCAGCGACTGGGCATCAGGGGCGGCTCAATGTATTTTGCTGCCCCAAGCACGGTAGTCAGGCGGCTTTCGGTGGCACACCTGCGGGAGGTCCTCTGGTAACGTGGATTCGGCGGCACGCCTGCGGGAGGTCCGCTGGTAACGCGGATTCGGCGGCTTGCCTGCGGGAGGTCCGCCGGTCCCGTGCCTTCGGCGTACCCGCTGCCAAATTGCCGCTGAAGCCGCGGGACTGGCGGACCTCACGCAGGCGTGCCGCCGCAGGCAGCCTGACTGCCGCCCTCACGGCGACCGGCAAGCCACCCCCCCACGGCTTGCTGCCCCAGGCACACGCTTGGTGCGCTGGTGCCTGGAGCCGCCCCTGCTGGGCATTACATTTCCACAGTCATCCCAATGTTGACTATCTTAGTAGACAAGAACTGAACTACACATAAATGGCTAAAGGCAATCCTGCCCTGTCAGGGTTCATAAATGTGGGGGCAACTTGCATTGCTATTGTCTGTGCTATATTTGCTTTGTTGCTCAATAGAGGATCTTCCGGGCTGTCAATCTGGCCGCAGTTGTCATCACTAAGGCCGGTCTTCAGAAGGGCTTGGCTCTTACAACTGGGGCTAGCTTATCAGAATTGCTCAATATGTTGTTTGTTAAGCACTCTTGGAAAATATGGCCACTTGGTGTAGATGCCTGAAGTGGAGCTGACCTCTCTTAAAACTGAATTAATCTTTCCCCTTCCTGACATTTGCCTTTGATCTCAGATAGATGTTAATGCTATGAAGAGATAATGTTCCTAGACTAGTCTGTTGTCATTATAGGATGATGGTTTTCTAAGCTGGATCCCTTTAACTCCCAACCCACATTAATCAGAAGAGTTTCCTCACATTGAAGATTGATAGAAATATGACACAATATTGCAGTGCATTAATAATACTGTACACATCTTCCCATGTAATAACATAGCACCGTCTCACTTGAGGATCTGGAAATGCTATTCCAAGGCTGAATAGATAGGCATTATATAAACACCACAGACAGGAAATGAATTAAAGCTGAGAGACACAGGGATCCTTTTGCTTGTCACTGAAATGACGTTGCTTTTGAAATAGTACCCAAATTTGGGACAAGAAGGGAAGAGCAGCACCATAGCACTGCCGGTTGGATTTTAAGGAGACAGAGTGTAATTCTCTGATTTGGAATCTATCCGGGATAGCAGAGATAATACTGTTCCTCTTACTGCTGCACTCTCTAATGAGCATCTGTCATTACAGACCTTGGCTGGACATCTCTTCCGACAGTCGCAGCCCAGCACCATGGAGCCCCCTCTATCAAAGGGGGCGTCAGTTGAGTGCCAGCTCCAAGCCAATGCAGAGGTACGCTGCTGACTCATCAGCACAGCTTCCTGCCGCACCTGGGTGCTCCTAGGTTTCCCATCCAAATTTTGATCCAGCTTACTTAGCTTATCAGAACAGGCCCTGGTATGGCATCAGGCCTTGTGATCTGTGGCTGTGCAAGGAGTCTGTCCCTGCAGAGGCTCTGTGATCCTGGCCAAAAGGAGAAGGCACATAGCAGTGTGTGAATCCAGTAACATAGTGTGAACCCCTCCATAGCTGCTGGGCCCTGCTCTTAATGTACCATCTGACCATATGAGTGGTAGCTGTACAAGAGCTAAGTATTATTATCTGGATGTACTTGGCATGTGCAATGAACTAGCAAACTTTCCAGGATGCTGCCAAAGTTTGGGAGTTGGAGGATGAGTGAAAGGGTTAATAGGGACATTGAAACCACTCTCCTGCTCCTGTGGAAGGTGGCTGTGCATCTTCAGTGAGAAGCAATCCCTCTAGACACCCACGTAGGATGCCTCTAGGGTCTGAAGTGGGGTTTGCACACTGTACAACTAGTAGGCAGTACCCAAGGGCTAAAAAGGCATTTCCACCATCCATAGCATCCCTGTCCTCTGCTCCTTTGTTCCTTCACTCTCCTCTCACGTGTGTTCAATCACTTCTTGACCTTTGCTACCTTAGTCATGTGCATTGTAGCCAACTTGTGTGATGCAGAAGTGGAACTGGTTCCATAGGAACACACAGTCCAGATTTTCAAACTCCCCCGCCCCAAGTTTCACATTGATCAAAGTGCCTGGTTTGTGGTCAAAAGCATAGAGATTTCTGACTGGAAGCCATCCAAAAATGAACCGGGTCTGGGCTCAATTCACCATCTGACCCCAAGTTCAGGTCACAAGTGTCTCAGCCTCAGCAAGCTCTTCTGACAACCTGGCCTGCATTCAGGGTTTGTAATGAAAGCCCACCCCGGTGAGTTTCACCTGCTTTGGGATTTGGTTAGGAAAGTGGCAAGCACTCTAATTGTAGCTATTAGTTATAACCACCAAGGTCAGACCTTTATTCAGTTTTGTTATCAAATACTGTAATTAAAAGAATGTATTGTGCTTTTACTCTCCCTTAACCCATCCGCTGTTGCCTCACTTTCTTGATATTTGGGACAAAATTAAGCTCTTGTCTATTCCATGTACATAAGGAATGACTATTCTCATTCAGACCAGTGGTCCAGCTAGCATAGAAACCTTTCTCTGGCAGGTGGCCGGTGCCAGCTGCTTCCAACGAAAGTGCAAGAACCCTGGGTCATGGAAAACTATGAAATAACTTATCCAGAGGGTACATTTCTCCTTAGCCTCCATCAGTTAGTGGCTGGCTCATATCCTGAAGCATGAGCATTATATCCTTTGTAACCCCATCGCCTCCTACCTAACGTATCTCTGGATGTTCTTATTATACATATTACACACAGAAATCCTTTCAACGAATGTTAAGGTTGCAAAATCAAGCACTCTGAAGTTAGGAAATGCCAGAATTAAAGCTGCCCATGCAAGCTGAATTCACCTCTCGTGTGTATGCATTATAATAGGCTTTAATTACATGGTCACATGCTATTTTTTCTACAGGACCCCTGGCCCTAGGCCTTATTTATTGCACATTATTCAAACCCTGCTCTGAAGATGGAAATATTAATTTCCTTATGGGTTTTCTTTGGTGCTCATCGCTAATCATTGTGATGTATCCAGATACTGTAATGAATTTATTTTCACAACAGCCCTGTGAAATGATGGGAAGCTGAGGCACAGGGAGACTCAAGTCAGATTTTGGGTGCCCAATTTGAGATGCCGATTTTTCAGAGTACTTAGCGTTCTATAGCACTCTGGACGTTCAAAGCTCAGCTCCCATTGACTTTGGGTGCAGCTGTGAGTGCTCAGCCCTTCTGCAAAGCAGACCCCAGAGTCTGAAGTGAGGCACCCAGAAAATGAGGAACGCACAATTAGTAACCACCTGTGAAAAGTGTGGTTTTAACAACCTGCCCGGTATCACACAGAAACTCTGTGGCAGACGCAGGGCTAGAATCCAGGGCACCATTCAACTGCCTTACCCATGAGATCAACCTTTCTCTTCCTGCAGCCCCCTGCCTCATTAGCTGCACATCTTCCAGCTTCTGCAGTAAATGAAGCAGGAGTGCTACAGACAACAGCATCCTTCAGGGCACAACCCTGTTTCATCCCCAGCGCAAGTCCTGTGGAAAAAATAGTAGGTGACCATATAATTAAAGACCATGTCATAATGCGTACACACAAGGCAGCTAAAATAAGGTTGCATAGTCAATCTTCATTCTGAAATGTCCTAACACTTGAGTACTTGACTTTACAACCTTAAGGTTCTTTTAACACAGTTTTTTTTGGTGCCTGTAATATCCTAGGTTTTCAAAAAAGCAAACAGAACACGCAGAAGTCCCATCGTATGGAATCATACTGACCCCTACATGGGTCACTAGCAGGATTGCAACCTTTAGTTCCACCACACAGACCTCTGCCACTTGAGCTAAGAGAGTAACTCAGAGCAGTAACAATATTACCTAGCAAAAACAACTAGGAGTCCTTAAAAACAATGAGGAGTCTGGTGGCACCTTAAAGACTAACAGATTTATTTGGGCATAAGCTTTCGTGGGAAAAAAACTCGCTTCTTCAGATGCAACCCTCTGAAATGATAGCTAGGTCTTCTACAGCTCTTTCCACCAAATATCCTCCTCTGTGTGGACCAGGCACTAGAGGGCGATGAGACACACACACTGGATTTCATAGCTATTTGCTGACCTAGAGGAACCTAAAGACTCTGGAATCTTGGGTTCAGTTCCAGCTTCTGGAGGGGTGTGTGTTCTATCTAGAGGACATAGACCTGTCTGCCCCCCTAAAGCCTGCCCTTGTGCTAGTTCTGTCTCCCTGCCCCCCCCCCAATTCTGATATTGTTTCCCAGTCTCTCTCGCTCTGGGCTCCTCATCCAAGTAATTGCAGGAAATCGATGTTAAAACAAAGGGAGCTCTCTTTTCAGCTGCTCTAAGGAATAAAGCATTTCTCTGTATTCTGAAGCCAGCAGGAATTGGAATTTTTTAGTTTATATGATTCTGAGCACGTTGTCAGTTTAAAAAAAAAGCTTACAGAAATATGCGACTGCAGTTCTGGGGGAAGGAAATTAATTCAGCTGAATTGGTACCTTTCCGTCTATTCTTTCGCCCCAGGATAGCTTTTAATTGCATCTTAACATGACACCAATGTTTTTTGGCAATAAGCTTTCCTGATGGGCTGTTGCTAAGGTGTCATTCATGCTGTAAGGTTGCTGGGAGCTGTGGTACACCTTAAAATGAGAAGACTTGGAGAAAGATTGTTTGAAAAATCTACAGACAGGAAAACACCATAAATAATTAGCAAGAATGCAGCCTATTAAATGTAAATACGGGGTTCAAAAAAGAATTTGGTAAGTTCATGGAGGATAGGTCTGTTCTTCAAGCAGTGAGACGGCATTGGAGGAAAGCAGCACTCTCCTTACATTCTACTTTGCTGCAGGCTGTGCAACTTGACTCTTTAAAAGGGCTGCCAGATACTGGAAAGGTGGTTTTCTCCCATCAGCAAAAGAAAAGAGCAGGCCAATCCAATAAGATTATTGGAGCTGTGTGGCCGTGTAATTACATTACTCATGATCTGTCATGTCAAAGGATGACTCACCCTTCACTCTCCTAGTTCATATTGCACCAGTATCCCACTCATTTCAGTCAGTGCACATGTTGGCTCTTTAATAGTTCCTTTTTCTTTGATTCTTTCCAGGAAAATCATTCCCAAAGATTAGAAGTTGCTCATCTTCCCTTTTCCAGGGTATTGAACCAGTACCCCAGCAAGGAGTTGGACGGCACAGAGTTGACACTTCTCTGATGCAACTGTAGCATAGTGACCACCGTGCATATGAGGCCTGATCCAACGTCCTCTCAAGTCAACGGGAGTTTTTCTATTGACTTCGCTGGAGGTTGCACCAGGCCCTATATTACTGCTTATTAGTGGTTGGCCTGCCAAAGGAGGAAAATCCTACCAGCAGTGATAGCTGGAGGGCTCCTTTCAGCTTCGATGGAGAAGTGCTCTAACACCATGGGAATGGGAAGCATAGATGTTCCTTGATAGGCTTTGCTTTTAGAGCCAGAGGTGTCTGGTTTCATCCCTAGTGTGGCTGAGCTGTGGTCGTATAGCAAAAAAGCTCAGGGTACACAACTGGGGCCAGCTTTTGAAGTGAATTCTGCTTTCTTTTAGGCACCACCACAAGTGGCTAGAGTTTCCAAGCAGCTCAGCATGTTTGGTGCAGAGCCGTTTAGCAGATCTGGCCCGAGTTGTGGATCCTGAGCATTTGGCAATCTGATGCTAGGGGTGATCACGGATTTGTTGTGAGGCCCGGACGCTGTCAGAAAAGGTCCCCTGGCCCTCTTCAGAAGAGTGGAGGTGTTCGCTGCAACGTCCTGGTCAGTCCCTAGGTGGGTAGCTGCATTCTCTCTCGGTATGTTTCCCAAGCTGTTTCAGGTGAAGTTGTTCCCTTCACTCTCCATTAACTCGTGTCATGTTGCTGGCATCCAAAGGTGGTTGCTTTCTACCCTGCATGTTGCAGGGTGGCTGAAGTGGTGCTTGTATAATGCAGTGTTCACGAGTTAATACCGCAGCCCAGTAAACCTTTGTTATCTGAGGTGTTTTTGGTGGGTCCTACTCCAGATATAAGAAATAGTGCAGATATCACAGTAAAGTCAAATTGCGTGGAGGTGTAAATGGTAATGTTGTTTTACACTCTTACATAGAGAGTGCTTCTTAAAGTGCTTTAGGAGCTTTGAGAATTAGAGATGCTATTTAAATGTTGGGTGGTGATAGTTATTAACTTTAATAGATCACTAAAGATGTGCATGGGTTTTCCAGGCAAATAAAAGTTACCAGTCCCAAAGAGCTTACATCCTAAATCAGACATAACACAGCAATGGAAGATGGTAAACAGGGGAATATGGAGTGGGGCAGGCTTAAAACAGGGAAGACCATAAGACTGAAATGTGCGCTTCATATTGGAGCCTCTCTTTTTCAGTGAGTACTTGGGAACAGAGTCTGGAAAGATGGCAGGGGCCAAAGTCAGCAATGCAAAGATCACTGAAGAAAGTGAGTTTGGGGGAAGGATTTGAAGTTGCACGGCGCCCCAAGTCAGGGGATGTGGTCCAGCCGTCGGGGGAGCCTGCTGAGAGCGAGACCAAGGGAGCCTCTGCCCCTAGAGCCTACTTGACACAATGTGGTGAGTGGCTGGGGCTCAAGGGACAGAGTCTAGAGGCGGAGAAGTTGGAAAGTGACATGGAAGGACTCTTGAAACCAGTGCAGGGACACCACATTCAACATGGCGGGTGAGGAGGCTGGTTCTAATGGCAGCATGGCAGCCAGATTTGAGGGATGCAGGGTCCGTCTTGGGGGAAGCTGCAAGAGTTAAGGCTATGGATAACTAGCGGATGGGGCAAAGTTTTGGCAGTGACGAAAAGACAGATTTTGAAGGTACCATGTTATGGCAGAAGAATGGGCAGGATACAGCAACAGCCTTCACTGTTAATCATAAAACAGCCAGGTAAAGGTGATTCAGATGCTGCCTGGATTTGATTCCTTTGTGCTTCCGATTCTTTGAGTGGAGCAGCTTCACTTTGATATTTTTATCTTTCTCTGCTTCGTGTCTTCCTTTGAGGCCAAATTCAATAAAATATCTGGCACCTCCCAAACCCACTTCATAGAATCATAGAATCTCAGGGTTGGAAGGGACCTCAGGAGGTCATCTAGTCCAACCCCCTGCTCAAAGCAGGACCAAACCCAACTAAATCATCCCAGCCAGGGCTTTGTCAAGCCTGACCTTAAAAACCTCTAAGGAAGGAGATTCCACTACCTCCCTAGGTAACCCATTCCAGTGCTTCACCACCCTACTAGTGAAAAAGTTTTTCCTAATATCCAACCTAAACCTCCCCCTCTGCAACTTGAGACCATTACTCCTTGTTCTGTCATCTTCTACCACTGAGAACAGTCTAGATCCATCCTCTTTGGAACCCCCTTTCAGGTAGTTGAAAGCAGCTATCAAATCCCCCTCATTCTTCTCTTCTGCAGACTAAACAATCCCAGTTCCCTCAGCCTCTCCTCATAAGTCATGTGCTCCAGCCCCCTAATCATTTTTGTTGCCCTCCGCTGGACTCTCTCCAATTTATCCACATCCTTCTTGTAGTGTGGGGCCCAAAACTGGACACAGTACTCCAAATGAGGCCTCACCAGTGCTGAGTAGAGGGGGATGATCACATCCCTTGATCTGCTGGAAATGCCCCTACTTATACAACCCAAAATGCCATTAGCCTTCTTGGCAACAAGGGCACACTGTTCACTCATATTCAGCTTTTCGTCCACCGTAACCCCTAGGTCCTTTTCTGCAGAACTGCTACCCAGCCATTCGGTCCCTAGTCTGTAGCAGTGCATGGGATTCTTCCGTCCTAAGTGCAGGACTCTGCACTTGTCCTTGTTGAACCTCATCATATTTCTTTTGGCCCAATCCTCTAATTTGTCTAGGTCCCTCTGTATCCTAGCCCTACCCTCCAGCGTATCAACCACTCCTCCCAGTTTAGTGTCATCTGCAAACTTGCTAAGGGTGCAGTCCACACCATCCTCCAGATCGTTAATGAAGATATTGAACAAAACCGGCCCCAGCACCGACCCTTGGGGCACTCCACTTGATACCGGCTGCCATCTAGACATGGAACCATTGATCACTACCCGTTGAGCCCGACCATCTAGCCAGTTTTCTATCCACCTTACCGTCCATTCATCCAGCCCAGACTTCTTTAACTTGCTGGCAAGAATACTGTGGGAGACTGTATCAAAAGCTTTGCTAAAATCCAGAAATAGTACATCCACTGCTTTCCCCTCATCCACAGAGCCGGTTATCTCGTCATAGAAGGCAATTAGGTTAGTCAGGCATGACTTGCCCTTGGTGAATCCATGCTGACTGTTCCTGATCACTTTCCCCTCCTTTAAGTGGTTCAGGATTGATTCCTTGAGGACCTGTTCCATGATTTTTCCAGGGACTGAGGTGAGACTGACTGGCCTGTAGTTCCCTGGATCTTCCTTCTTCCCTTTTTTAAAGATGGGCACTACATTAGCTTTTTTCCAGTCATCCGGGACCTCCCCCGATCGCCATGATTTTTCAAAGATAATGGCCAATGGCTCTGCAATCTCATCGGCCAACTCCTTTAGCACCCTCGGATGCAGCGCATCCGGCCCCATGGACTTGTGCTCGTCCAGCTTTCCTAAATAGCCCCGAACTACTTCTTTCTCCACAGAGAGCTGGTCACCTCCTCCCCATACCGTGCTGCAGAGTGCAGCTGTCTGGGAGCTGACCTTGTCTGTGAAGACAGAGGCAAAAAAAGCATTGAGTACACTAGCTTTCTCCACATCCTCTGTCACTAGGTTCCCTCCCTCATTCAGCAAGGGGCCCACACTTTCCTTGACTTTCTTCCTGTTGCTAACATACCTAAAGAAACCCTTCTTGTTACTCCTAACATCTCCGGCTAGCTGCAACTCCAAGTGTGATTTGGCCTTCCTGATTTCACACCTGCATGCCTGAACAATACTTTTATACTCCTCCCTGGTTATTTGTCCAATCTTCCACTTCTTGTAAGCTGTTCTTTTGTGTTTAAGACGAGCAAGGATTTCACTGTTAAGCCAAGCTGGTCGCCTGCCATATTTACTTCTCTTCCTACACATCGGGATGGTTTGTTCCTGCAACCTCAATAAGGTTTCTTTGAAATACAGCCAGCTTTCCTCGACTCCTTTCCCCGTCATGTTATTCTCCCAGGGGACCTTGCCCATCAGTTCCCTGAGGGAGTCAAAGTCTGCTTTTCTGAAGTCCAGGGTCTCTGTTCTACTGCTTTCCCTTTTTCCTTGTGTCAGGATCCTGAACTCGACCATCTCATGGTCACTGCCCCCCAGGTTCCCATCCACTATTGCTTCCTCTACTATTTCTTCCCTGTTTGTGAGCAGCAGGTCAAGAAGAGCTTTTCCCCTAGTTGGTTCCTCCAGCACTTGCACCAGGAAATTGTCCCCTACACTTTCCAGAAACTTCCTGGATTGTCTGTGCACTGCTGTATTGCTCTCCCAGCAGATATCGGGGTGATTAAAGTCACCCATGAGAACCAGGGCCTGTGATCTAGCAACTTCTATTAGTTGCTGGAAGAAAGCCTCGTCCACCTCATCCCCCTGGTCCGGTGGTCTGTAGCAGACTCCCACCACGACATTACCCTTGTTGTTCATACTTCTAAATTTAATCCAGAGACACTCAGGTTTTTCTGCAGTTTCATACTGGAGCTCTGAGCAGTCATACTGCTCTCTTACGTACAACACAACTCCCCCACCTTTTCTGCCCTGCCTGTCCTTCCTGAACAGTTTATATCCATCCATGACAGTACTCCAATCATGTGAGTTATCCCACCAAGTCTCTGTTATTCCAATTACATCATAATTCCCTGACTGTGCCAGGACTTCTAGTTCTCCCTGCTTGTTCCCCAGGCTTCTTGCATTAGTGTATAGGCATTTAAGATAACCTGCTGATTGTCCCGCTTTCTTGGTCTGAGACAGGAGTCCTCCCCTCTTGTAATCTCCTGCTTGTGCTTCCTCCCGGTATCCCACATCCCCACTTACCTCGGGGCTTTGGTCTCCTTCCCCCGGTGAACCTAGTTTAAAGCCCTCCTCACTAGGTTAGCCAGCCTGCTTGCAAAGATGCTCTTCCCTCTCTTCGTGAGGTGGAGCCCGTCTCTGCCTAGCAATCCTTCTTCTTGGAAGACCATCCCATTGTCAAAGAATCCAAACCCTTCTCTCCGACACCATCTGCGTAGCCATTCGTTGATTTCCACGATTCGACGGTCTCTACCCTGGCCTTTTCCTGCCACAGGGAGGATAGATGAGAACACCACTTGCGCCTCAAACTCCTTTATCCTTCTTCCCAGAGCCACGTAGTCTGCAGTGATACGCTCAAGGTCATTCTTGGCAGTATCATTTGTGCCCAAGCCTTTGCACAAGCCTGGACAGATCTGTTTGTAAATGTATGTGGAAGCAAAGGCACTTATTAAAAATAACAGTACAGTAGCTGGTGGGACTCGTAAACGTCTAAACCGACGTGTTCTGATGCATCCCAGTCCAAGCAAACGAGCCAGGAAATGGCTTAGAGCAGGTGCTGGCCGCACCACCTGTTCTGTACTTTTAAAACCAAACTGTGAAGCTTCCCATGGGAGAGGGGATCTTGTGCTGAAAGGGAACCTAGAGGCCAGGGGTTTTCTCTGATGAGACGGGAACCTAATCTCTGTCTCCAGGACGCCTGCTAGGGTAATTTTTACAGAAAGGACAAAAGTGCTAAGAGCTCTTTGCTCCCAGGTCTGAGCAACCTCTCCCTGCCGATCCCCAATTTGCCTGGCTTGGTGCCTTCCAAAGCAGCATCCTTCTCCTAAGAGGCTGACCCTCTGCTCTCCCCTTTCTGAGGATCGGCTGCCCACCTTCCCCGGCTCATCCCTAAGGGAAGTGTTTCCTGCAGGAGAAACTCTTGTGTTGAGATGCGGTGACGTTTTCCAAGCTGGAAATAATGGATGAGCTAGTAAAACTGTCCTGCACCCACTGCCTGAAGGAAGTGGGAGTGCCCTGGCAAACTCAGAATGGGTGGCACCTTCCTGCTTTCTCCTATGGCTGGTTCAGGGCTCCTGCCCGCTCTTAGAGGATGAGCTCCATGAACATGAAAAGGCAGCTGGCACACCCTCTGCTCCAGGGATGGGCTTCCAGGACTCAAACTCTTTGCCAGCTGCTTTTTTGTGCACCTGGCTCCTTCTCCTCCCTGCTCTTCTGGGATGGGCCCCAGGAGTATGAAACATCTGTCAGCAGCTTTCTCATGCAGCCACCGTTTTGCTCCTGCCTGTCCCTAGGGCGAGGCTTCCCGAACAAGTTCTTGGCCAGCTGTTATGTGGTTTTCCCTCTGCACATGCCCACATGCTAGGGGTGGGAATGGGGCTCCAGGGGTGAGAGGGTCCAAACTTTGATTTCATGAGACTAGACTTGTCTACAGGCGTCAGTAAATCTGCAGAGGACAAGGAGCAAAAGCTGGCTTGTCAGCTGGAGCTGGGGCTTCAGGTCTGAATTTGGCTCTGGGATGAGTCAAGGCTCTGGTTACTGGAGTAGAGAGGCTGACAGCGGGGAGATGTCATGCTTGATCTCTTGTCACGTAGAAGGAACTGGACAGAGGGTGGCAGATGTGGACAGGAGGTTGGGATTCTTGCATCAGAGGGGAGGGTTGGCCGGCTGGGAGGCAGACGAGCACCAGTCATTGCCCTTCTCTCCAGTGGTCTGGGTATGGGATCCTGGAGCTCAGGATTTCATTCATCTCCTCGCAGGGGAAGGGGTTTGGTAGGTGGGAGGGGGACGATTCATTTCCTTCTCTTTCATCACTCTGGGGTTAGGGGACGAGAGTAGAGACCCTTCTCTCTCCACGGTGCTCTGATGTTCTACCAGTGCAGCCCTCTGTTCTAATCCCCAAGCCTCCAGGGCTGCCCGCTACTGGACACTGCATCCCACAGAGTTTATTGGGCCAGGGCTCAGCATCGTCCCCACTCTGCCTCCACAGTCCCACACCTCCCCAAGTCCCACATCTCTTTCAAGGTCTGGATTTTCCACCTGCTTATTGTTCACAGAGACCCACGGCTCATTACCTTCTTTCCCGTGCATTAATGCAGAACCCTGCTGGCTGCCAGCAGATTTCCCACATTGATTTCACCCCCCCCACCGCTGTATCATCCTCTAGTGTGGAATTTTGCTGCTTGAGAGATGACTGTCCAGCCCTTCCTCTGTCACCATGTCCTCTCCCCCACACTGAGAGGGGCTTCACCTTCTGTCTGATGCTGGGTGGCACCTGCCCTCTGATCAGCTGGGTGAGCAGGACATGCACACAGGTCAATCATAAGACACAGAATTTTATAGCACCTTACAGGCTGATGCACTCTACCTCCCTAAACAGTACAGAGCACCAATTAGAATGAAGCTGCTTCTGGGTGGAAGGCAGCAGCTCACTGCTGGGAGAGAAGGAAACTGGGCAATCCCCTGAGCAGACAGCATGGTGGGATCTTTAGCAGAGCAGACAAGACCTTGGTTTTTAGGGTCTCCTCTGAAAGGCTCCACACAGAGAAAACAGGGTGGAACTCAGTTTATTACTGAGGCTGCAGGCTGCAATTTGAACCCGTGAAATCTAGGTATTTAAAACCTGATGCTTGGGTCACTAGACCACCCCCTCCAGAGTCTCTCTGCCCTTAGCTATCCAGTAGCAAAAATACAGACCTATTTTATAGTGGGGGCTGGTCAGTTATGCACTGATCCTGCCAGAGAAAATGACATCAGAATCCCATTTGCTTTTGTTGAGGGTCCTGAGTATGCCTTGGACGGATTGGGTGCTTCATGCCATTCTCCACACTACCAGTAGGAATCGGGACCCTCAATCTGTGCCATGTGTGCGCACCCACATACACACTTGTACAAAGGCTGGTGTTCAGGGAATCCCATAGGCTTAGCGGAAGCAGAGGGACCAATCAGTGCTCAATACCAGACAATAGGATTTGCCTTCCATTAGCGCTGGGAAGATTATATGCATTCAGGCATGCTCTGCTCCTGTCATGGTCTCGTGCTTAACATTTCTCAGGAATTGGGTTCAGGTACAAACACAATTGGAAAATGAAGAGAATGTCCAGCTAGGCATCTCTGTGATGACTCTGGGCCTCACGTAATCCAACTAAATGACTAATGGCTTCTGATTTGGTTCTGTAACGTGTTTAGATCAATAGGGTTTTATGTTATCCTTCCCTACAATACAAGAACAAGAAAGAACTTACAAGACAACACAGTTGGACAGGAGATACTTTTTACAGTATAGTTAAACTATGAAACAGGTTGCCACGTATTGTCGAGGCAAATGGCTTGGCAGATATCATAAATGCCTAATATTTTGATACAAATAGCATCTGCAGTTACACTGAATGGTTCTTACAATTTTTACCCTGGACGTCCTCAGGCTTTAGGGCATTTGCTCCTCCTTAGCTGGAATCAGGAAGGAATTTCTGCTGTAATATTGTATGAGGTATAAAATGGAGGGTTTACAGTTTCTGGGCATTGGTAGAGACGGGACTCTGGCTGGCTGGATAATAGCCTGTATTCCTAATATTTGGAGAGTCTCGCTATCTTAAAGAAGCAATGTCAAAACTAATAAACTCAGATTTTTTATTCTGTTTTTTTCCTAATACTCTAAAATGCAGGCCACTTTGTTTTTATTCATCACTTTTTTTAAAAGAAAAAAGAAAATGCCACGAATCACCCTACCATAACATACCAGTATGCGCAGCTCCGTCCACATAATCAACACAATAACAAACCCGCCAACATAGCTGTGTCTCCAGGAGCAACCCTACAATAACAATCCAGCACATACAGCTCAGTATAAACCCCTGGTCAGAGAGAGAGAGAGACCGAGTTTACTGCAAGTGTCTGGGGCTGCACCTGCCTCCTCTATGGTTATTGGTTTTGGTTTGGCCCAGCCCTGGTGTGTATGTAATGTTGGCGAAGCAAGAGCGTAACTGGAAGAGTCTTGGAGACAGCGTTCCTGGAGGTTTAACTGCTGCAATCAATGAAAAGCACTGACTCGATGACCTAGCTCAGAGGATAGGTGGTAGAATATAGGGCCTCTTCCCTATTAAGGTACGGCTGCACTGCCAGCTGGGGCGTAGATTCCAGCTCAAGGAGACATCCTTGCTTCAGCACTGATTGAGCGATGGTGCTAAATATAGAGTGGAGCTGTGGTGCCATGAGCTGCGGGAGGGACTAGCCACCCCAAATACGTGCCTATTGTCCCCATTTTCCAGAGCTCACTGGAAGCTATAGCGGTAGAAGTGGGATGATTTTTAAGCACCATACACGTCAATATAATTCGATAACATTAAAGGGTTGACATTAAAGCTATAAAGCCAGTAATTGAAGCCAACGCTTACACTACGTGTGCCTCACTCAATGCAGATGTCTGAGCTAAATGCATGATTCTTCATGCCTACTCACTGTATATAATCTCGTCCCAAAAAAGAAGGCATGTTTGTGCAGGTATTAAGACTTGGGTAGTTTATTCTGCTTTCCTAAATTCCCCTTGCAGTTTCCACTGGATACAGGATTCTTCTTCACTTCCTGTTGTAACTGTTTAGAGTTGTTTGCGTTATTCAACAGCTGCCACACTCTGTCTCAGAGGTGGCTGCATTTCAGTGGTGGATGAAATGGGTTGCTAGTTCAGCCCAGCCCAGCAAGGGGCTGGGTCACTGCCTGGCTGTACCCCTGGGTTCTTCTATGCTGTGAAGCTGTGTCTCAGAGCCATGATACCAGCAGCCTGCTCACAGCCCAATGGCCTCTCGCCAGTCTGGTTACTCCATTCAGGGTGACCCGAACAGCCCCGAGTTTCCTCCAAACCATCTCCCCGGTAGTGTCCCGTCCCTCTCCCTGGACCCTCACAAACCATTACACATTTCCTGCTCCTTTGACAGCACCAGCCTGGTAGTTTGGCTGAGGATTTCACACTTCAGTTTGAAACACT
Source organism: Mauremys mutica (assembly GCF_020497125.1). Classification (NCBI taxonomy): domain Eukaryota; kingdom Metazoa; phylum Chordata; order Testudines; family Geoemydidae; genus Mauremys; species Mauremys mutica. Next base: position 134,998,668 of record NC_059076.1, on the reverse strand, counting down.
GCACCGAGATGGTTGGCTAATAAAACCAGCGTAAGCTGATCACCAAAAACAGACAATTTAGGTGATACCAAGTAGGAAGAACTGGGGTAGAAATGGTCACAAACAAGCAAAAGTAAAAATATGCTTCTAAGACTAAAACCTAACAACCCCCTAGAGTTTTTTGTGCAAAGCACTTTTCTCACCTCTGTCATTCTTCCATCATGGCGGCCAGTTCTTAGCCAGGATCCAGCACATGCAGCTCAAAGCTCTGGGTTTCTTTATCTCCTCAGATGAAGGATGCCAAAAGGGCTTTTTCTCTCTGCTTATATCTTCCAAAGTTCAATGACCTTCTTCAGGAGGCAGGGAGGTTTCCTGCAGTGGCCCCTTCTATCTCCTGGTGAGGGTATTAAGTGGCCACCCCCCACTCCAGTTTGCCTGATGGCTTTGTCTACTGTAAACGGGTCGGACTCACCCCTGCGGCGCCTCCTGCTGGTGACTCATGGAATTAGCTCCGTCCAGCGCCGGAGCGCCCTCTGCAGGCCAGTTATCCACCTGTTCGTCTGGCCCCCGTGTCCCTCCCTGGACCCGGTGCCCCTTTCTCTGGGGTGCTGCCCCCTGGCAATAACCCCCGTCTCTCTGGGTCTCCCCTCCTTAGGGAACCCTCACCCTCTATCCCTACCTTGCCTCAGTGTATGGCTACTGCCAGTCATGGTCTAGCCCCCACTCTGGGCAGACTGCAGTCTCAGCCAACTCATCCCTGGCAAGGAGGGTTTGGACCTGCTGCTTTGTCTTACCCCTGGGCCGCCCTCTGCAACCCACAGTACCTATCGGCCCACTCCTAGGCCGCAGCCTGGGGCTTTCTAGGCTGGAGCTCCCCGGCTCCTCAGCCTTCCCCAGCCCTGCTGCACTCAGGTACCTGGTCTCTCTTTCCCAGCAGCTAGGCCCATCTCTCTCTGAAGGCAGAAGAGAGACTGTGTGGGCTCCTAGCTTCCCTGCCTTTTATAAGGCCCTGCTCCTCAGTTTGGGGCATGGCCCCCAGCTGTAGCCACTTCCCCAATCAGCTCAGCTCTGTCAGGCCACTTTTAACCCCTTAAAACCCTGGAGCAGGGTCCACCCTGCTACACTACCTTGTATGTCAATGTAATTTTGTTATCTCTCCTTGCTCAATTTACATTGGAGACACATGCGTGCAGGAGGAGCCACATTCCTTTATCTAGGACGGGTGACTTAAGCCCTGCCTGCCAACCCCTTTTTAAGAACATATTTCCAGCGCATACTTATGATTTTCCGTATATCACCCGTACACACACCATGCAATAATACTGATACCAGCTGGCGGCCATTTTGCATGTGATACCTTACATGACACATTTTAGAGACAGATTATGACAACAGTGAGGTGGGGTACACTGAGCTGGCCAGGCCAGCTGAGGATCACTGCTACCAACTTGGGAGCCCCTTGCCTTCTAGCAACAGAGCGCTCTTAGTGTCACAACTGCACACTAGCTGACTCCTTCCCCTCTTAGAATCATAGAATCATAAAAGATTAGGGTTGGAAGAGACCTCAGGAGGTCATCTAGTCCAACCCCCTGCTCAAAGCAGGACCAACCCCAACTAAATCATACCAGCCAGGGCTTTGTCAAGCCTGACCTTAAAAACCTCTAAGGATGGAGATCTACCACCTCCCTAGGGAGCCCATTCCAGTGCTTCACCACCCTCCTAGGGAAATAGTGTTTCCTAATATCCAACCTAAACCTCCACCACTGCAACTTGAGACCATTGCTTCTTGTTCTGTCATCTGCCACCACTGAGAACAGCTGAGCTCTCCATCCTCTTTGGAACCCCCCTTCAGGTAGTTGAAGGCTGCTATCACCCGCCTCACTCTTCTCTTCTGCAGACTAAATAACCCCAGTTCCCTCAGCCTCCCCTCCTAAGTCATGTGCCCCAGCCGCCTGATCATTTTTGTTGCTCTCTGCTGGACTCTCTCCAATTTGTCCACATCCTTTCTGTAGTCGGGGGACCAAAACTGGACACAATACTCCAGATGTGGCCTCACTAGTGCCGAATAGAGGGGAATAATCGCTTCCCTCGATCTGCTGGCAATGCTCCCACTAATGCAGCCCAATATGTCATTAGTCTTCTTGGCAACAAGGGCACACTGTTGACTCATATCCAGATTTTCATCCACTGTAATCCCGACGTCCTTTTCTGCAGAACTGCTGCCCAGCCATTCGGTCCCTAGTCTGTAACAGTGCAGGGGATTCTTCTGTCCTAAGTGCAGGACTCTGCACTTGTCCTTGTTGAACCTCATCACATTTCTTTTGGCCCAATCCTCCAATTTGTCTGCTTGACAAGAATCTGCTTGTCCGCTGGCATCGTGAGGGTCCAGAGAACGTTGCTAGCTGCCAGACACGTGTCGGGATGGCGGCTTAGCCTACTGGGATAAGGGCAGGAGATCTATGCATTGAGGGCAGCATAGAAAAACATACACAGAGTGGGGACACACTATGGCTAGGGTACCAGCCCAGGTGCCAAGAGCCCTAGATTCTGTGCTTGCCTTGGCTGCTGCTCTGCTGTATGACTTGGGCAAGTCGCTTCCCCTATTTGTCCCTGTTTTTCCTCCTACCCTTTGTCTATGTAGAGTGCAAATAGGGACTATCTTACTATGTGCACATACAGTACCTAGCACAATTTGGCCCCAACCTTGACTGGTGTCTTTGGGTGCTGCTATAAAATACATGATGTTAGCACTGAGGAGCTGAAAGTTACAAATTGCCGTGCATGGCTTGTTATGTTGCACTCGATGCAATCAAAACGATTTGAAATATAATTTAAACATGCCGCTCAGGCAGGCAGTGTAGCACAATTTAGGTCTTTCTAAACACAAAATGTCCCAGAAAATTTAGCTTTCCATGGTAGCATCACATCCTTTCTAACAAAGCTCTACAGTTCCCAGCACTGATTTGATCTGCAGTGACTGCATTCAGCTTTGATAAGAGACTCTCTCAGTCCCCTCTCTTCTTCTCCAACAAAGAACATTTCTGCCAGAGCTTGGCACGGGTCAGAAAGTATTAGGGACTGCAAAATTTTATTAATCCCGGTGAAGCCTACTCATTTTGAATAAAGGACCACAGAGACTGAGGTGTCTTGAGAGAGCAGAAATCATAAATGAGGATCAAAGGCCTAGCAGCCACTTTATAAAAAAAAAATCCTGATAAATAAATCTACTTAAGTTGTAGCAGTAATAAGGACTGATGTAGATAGTGCTCTTCATCCAACCGTACAGAATACACTGGGAATAACATGAGACTCCCAGTCCCCAGCTTGAACCACTGCTGCCTCCATATGCACCTTTTGGAAACATCTGTCCTCTTCGAGGTGCTTGCCGGCAGCTCTGTGCAGGGCTAGTGAACAAAAGAGGAAAGAAGCGGGGGAGGGGAGATGTGCAGTTTTTGAGGAACCAGAGAGAATTTTGACTCCCGTGATGCCAGGCTCAGCCGAAGGCAGCTTTGTACCGTACCTGATGGCGTATTGGCAACAGCTACGCTCACCCCAGTGACTAGCTGCTGCCTCTGTAGATACATCTGATATCTGCACTGAACGTTAAATCTCTGTCGGAGGCTTTGCTGGTGCATTTAGCAGAATAAGGCATTTGATTTCCAGCTGTCAGTCCCCATGAGGTTGCCAATGCCAGCTTCCCTGACCCTCCTGCTCTGGAGGAAGCAAGTTACTGTTCCAATTAGCCAGGGCTGGCCTGGATTTCTGGCAACATGAGTCAGCCCTGAAAGGCTGAGATTTATCCCAGCTGGTTCCACGGAGACAGCCATAAGTAGTTTCACAGGAGGCGATAAACACGACCCCTAGTTAGCCAGCTCAGCTGAAACGCTCTTCCTCCAGTTGCATTCTGCCTAACTCAGCGGTAAGCAGGCAGAGCTGCCACCTGGCTGAGGCTCCAGCGCACGACGCACCCTCACCTCCTAACAAGTCACACATTAGCCGTAATGACTGACTCTGGGCCAGAGGAGGGCATCCGTGTCAGAGCTGGGAACAGAAGTTGGGCATTCCTGGCTCCCAGACCTGAGTCCTGATCACTGTGTAACACATCTTCCTGTAGCCCACCCTGTGGACCACTTGAATTCTTCAGTGGATTTCAGGCTTGTGCACAGAAATAAAAATTTGGCTGCTTTTGAAGGGGCACTTTCTGTGCTCCCCGCAGCCGGAGGAGTCGGCTGTCTCCCCACAGTCAGAGGAGCTGGCTCTCCCTGCCGCCCCCTCCATCCCCAGGGCCGGAGGAGCTTGCTCTCCCCTGGCAGCTGGAGGAACTGGCTCTCTGGCCCCGGAGGAGCTCGCTCCAAGTTCTGAGCCATGGCCCTGCTGACTGGGGGGCCCAGGCCTCTGTTTGCCCTCCCTTGCACAGGCCACCGGATTTTCAAAGGGCATTTCCTAACGTGACTCAGAAGTGTACGACTTGAGAGGGAGAGGGGAGCACAGTCAGATGGGAAACGGAGCCAACATGAACATCTGGCTGGTCTGCCTTGCCAAGTTTGACACCTAGAATAAATCAAAGCATCTTCCTTCCTGCACAGGAAGCCCCGAAGGAACTTCCCGGTGGCATTTTCATAACTGCTCCTAGGGAACACATCTTCTATCCTCTCCAGTAGAAACTACGTTTCCTCTGGGAAGTTCACACGATGAAAGTTCTTTTTTTAGACACACACCATCAGAACAATTCCGGCTCAAGGCTGGGAACGGGGACGCTGGTTCCATCACCCTACTAGGTACAGTCAGGGTTGAATTTGTGCATCTGCCACTAATTAGGCTTCAATAGCAAAGAATTTGAAACTGGTTACACCACTGATTGCCTGGAGGTAGGAAGAAATTTCCCCCATGTGGGCAGCTTATTCCATAATTATCAATGATGAGGTTTCCTTTACCTTCTGGAACCTGGTATTAGCTATTGTCAGACAGGCTATCAAGTTAAATGGACTCCTGCTCTGATCTGGCCACTGATGTTCCTATGTTCACTGCTTTATGAGCTTTACCAGCTCAGCAGTTTCTGATATGTACAGTTGCCCTGAGCCACCAGTTCAGATGCATGCGTGGGAGCGTGTGTTGAAATACGACCATGTATTTGGAGACAAGAGGCAGGATGTACATTAAGAAACTTCATAAGGGTACAATGTTACTTAATATATTTCACCCAAACAAATCTTTTTCATTTTGTTTTTAAAGAGGACGATCTAGTAACTTACATTCATATGTGGGTGTGATAGGGTGCCCACCCCACACAAGGCCTGGCGGGGTTAAAGTGGCTAGGCAGGCCAGTTAATTGCCCAGGCTACATCTGAAGAAGGAGACAGGGGGCAGGCCGCTAATTGGAAATGGAATCAGCTGGGCAGGAAGAGAAGGGGCTTATGTAAAGCCCAGGATCTGTGAGCAGCAAGGGGCTGCAAGAAAGTCGTCTACAGTCACTCCCTGGTTGGAGGGAGCTTGGGCTGGCAAATCTAGAAAGAGGGGGAAGCCAGGTAGGTAGGAAAAAGCCCAGGGAAACAGCAGCAAGGGGTAGCACCATACAGACCGTGGCTTCTTGTTATCAGGTCCCTGGGCTGGAGCCCAGTGTAGAGGGTGGGCCTGGGTTCCCCTACCAGGTACTGGGAAGGGGCACAGGGTGTTGGAGACGCCAGCCAGGCGGGTGGTCTGGAAGGACTTTGATTTCCCCCGAAGGGGAGGACCTTAGTGACCTGGCTGGAGGGTCAAGCCACGAACAGGAAAGCTGCACCTCCAGGAGTGAGAGGGGGCTGCAGGGTGAAAGCGATGATGGGTAGAGGCATTGCCAGAGGAGAGTAGCGCGTGGCCAGAGCTAGTCCCCGGAGCTGCCAGGAGGAGGCGCTACCTGCAGGGAGTGGCCTGCATGATAGTGGGGGAAATCATTGTTGATGAGGTAGTGTTGTCTAGTAGTTAAAACGGAAGGATTGGGAACGAGAACTCCTGGGCTCTATTTCTGGCTCAGCCACTGACTTGTTGTGAGTCCTTGGGCAAGTCACTTCATCTCTGTTTCCCCTCTCACCCTCTGTCTTTTCTATTTAGACTGGAAGCTCTTTGGGCCAGTCTCTTACTGTGTATTTGTACAGTGTCTTGTATAATTGGGTGGGGCCTTGATCTCAGCTGGGGCTTCTAAACTCTACCATGATACAAAAACATAATTCCCACTTGTATTCTGCCCGTAGGCACATCACTTAACCTCTCTGTGCCTCTGTTCAGCCCCAGTTCACAACAGTCTTTACTAGCACTGCATGAATAAGAACATAGGAATGGCCATGCTGGGTCAGACCCAAGGTCCATCTAGCCTAGTATCCTGTCTTCCGACAGTGCCAAGTGCTTCAGAGGGAATTAAGAGAACAGGTAATTATCAAATGATTCAGTGAATACTTTTTGGACAGATTTTGCCTAACTTTCCCTGGTTATGTCTTCTGTGAGCCACTTACAAGTTTTCTGAACTGTGTTTCCTGAATAAATGATCATTGAGACAAATTCTTGGCCAGGAGTTTGCTGGGACTCTTTGATATCCAAATGTGGCTACATCAGTACATTTTGATTGGACACAGAGGCCATGTGTTGTTTCTGGTGTTTTGATTCTCTGGCTGGATGAATGTAACTCTTTAGTTCAGGCTTATGGTGCAAGTCTTTTGGGTTTCCACAAATATTCTCTTAAAAATCAGGATTTCCACCAACATTCCCGCAGGTGAACTCACTTGCCAAAATATTCAGACAGACAGGGGCAAGAAGATGGGTGAAGCGAATCCAATTGATTATTTTCAAGCAAATAGTCAGAGAGAACTTTCTGCGATGTTCCCTCAGTTAAATAACTACTTCATAAGGGTGGTGGGAGGCTTCATCTGCCAAGCATGTAGAGGTCCAGAGATGAAAAGCGAGACAGAAGCACCTTTTAATTAGGACGAGGCTCTTTTAAACTTTTTCTGTCTGACCTGGCAGGATAATTATATCTTCAGTTTGTAATTACCTTAAGAGCAGCTTTCATCTTCCAGTTGTCTGACTCCAGGGTGCTCCAGGAGGAAAACTAAGGTTTCTTATCTAAACCCTTCAACCACCTCTCTCCTATCAGCAGTGATAGCAAGGATTAACGGAGGTCACAGAGAGCGGGGGCTCCTGCCACCAATGAATTCTCTCTCATTTCGAAACATGTTCCTATTCGTATCTTGCTGTTATAGCGATTAATTATTGTAAACGATGTATTACTCGTCCAAATCCCTTGCCAAGGATACTGGACTGACATCAGATCTTTTCACATTGGGGAAAATATGCAGCCATCAGACAGGAATGACTTCTGGTTGATTCTGTCCTGGCTACGACTTCCATAAAATGTCACAAACATGAAATAGAAGAGCAGCTTTGAAGTTAGGACTGTGCCGTGTCTAGAAATTAGTAGAACTTGAGCTTCCTAACTCTTGCGTTCCCCTTCCTCAGCTGATCATCTCAGCTGTATAGTACATAACAATAGTTTCGCTCCATCAAAGCAGTTTCTATGGGAAGCAAAACACGGTAGTTACATGCTGCTGCATGTAAGATGAGGTACCTTACAGCTGAAAGGCCTTAGGCTCTGGGGGAAAAGGAGAACGCTTTACAAACACCTTCTTTTGCCTACCTTTAATGGAAGCCTCAGTGACTGCTGCAATATTTGATTGTCTGTTGTGCAGCCCATGAGCGGAAGTACTTCACACAATGCACAGTTGATCTGTGGAATTCACTGCCAGGGGTTGTTCTGAAGGCTAAAACTATGAGGCTCAAAAAAGAACTAGATAAGCTCAGTGAGGATCGGTCCATCAATGGTTATTAGCCAAGATGGGCAGGGATGCAACCCCATGCTCTGCGTGTCCTTAGCCTCTGATTGCCAGAAGCTGGGAGTGGACGACAGAGGATGGATCACTTGATAATTGCCTGTTCTGTTCATTCCCTGTGGGGCACCTGGCTGCTGTCGGAAGACAGGATACTGGGCTAGATGCACGCTTGCTCTGACCCAGTATGGCCGTTCTTATGTTCTAGTTCTTTAGTTGCTGAATTTACATACCATGAAAAGTGCATTCCCAGCAACCTAACTATGAAGTCAGGGCATCAAACTGTGGGTCCCACAGATGACACAAACACACAATATCAGTGAACGTCAGGGTTGGGAGGCAGTGCTGACTGTGCTTCAGCTATAGCAATCTGTACAAGGAAATCCCAGCAATCTGAATTCTGGCAGGAAACCCATGTGCTCCTTGAAAGTTTCTTGGAGCATCTTATGCTGGTGCTTGAAGTGGAAATGTGCAAAGCTCCTGGATAAAGTAGGAACTGGCCCAGAGCTTCATCCACCACAATGATCAGGACTGGACCTCTATGGAGGTTTAAAAAAAAAAGTTGAACTTTTTTTGTCTTCATTTTCATTCAGCTCAGTCCTTCCTGGGTCCAGCTGAGACAAAGTAAAAAGTGATGAAAGATGCCAGGAAAGGCGGTTTGCTCTTCAGAACCTGCTGGCCCAGTGTGTTATGAAAGCTCGTGTGAGATCTCCAGCCCTGGCTCCCAGCGCTCTACGGCACTGCACTCCCTTTTGCCACACTAGGATCAGAGATGTCGTTATCAATAATGCTTGACATTCACCCAGTGACCCGCCTCCCTGATCCAGTGTGGCCATTCCTAGGGAATAGATATAGCCTAAGCTTCCTCCCTGCCTCCTCTACCTCTCTGAGCAGCAGGGGACCTTGGTCTACATGGCCCCCTGAGTCTTTGGCATTTCTGCTGAGCTTGCCACAAAAGGGCAGACTATTGCCAAGTGGGATGCGGCTGCTTTGTGATGGGGATGTCTCTCCATAAGCGCTGGGCTGAGTCCCCCTCAGCTCACTTCACCCAGGTCACAGACCAGATCAGAATTTTGCTTCACTGCTCGTTTGGGAGAAAAACATGGCTTTGTATATCTGCTGCTCTTAGGCTTGTGACTAGGCTTGGTTTCACCAGCCCAGCCGTTTTCACCTTGCAGCGGGTCACGGGGAAAGCGAACATCCTGGCAATGTAAAAGTCTTCCCCAGAGTGGCTACCGTGGCACATGTTTGCTCTCTCCCCTTAGCCCAAGGGACGTGCTCTGGAACACACACAGGAAAGAGGACTCCGTCTGCACCTCACGCCCAAACTTCAGCCAACATCTGGGACGACTGGTGTTTGTTCTTTGGCTAGTCTGGGAATTCTCAAGCTGCCTACAGCAGAGACTGGCCTTTAATTAATGGCTGGACAAAATAATCCTCAAATCTTGGGGGGAGTTTAAAGTGGTGGCTTCATGCTGGCATGTGCCACCCGTCTAGCATGCTTAGAATACTGCTGTCAGCTCCTCCCCACCACCCCTTTCCAGTCCCTCTGCCCCTCCTGGCAGCCCCCACTATCCTCCCAGCTGCCCTGAAACATCCACTGGGCCCACCTAATCTCCTTCCTGGTAAGCTCTCCTGCTCCCTGCCAGGGTTGTATGCGGCATGCTAGCCTCCACCCCAGCCACTCCGGCCTTCCTTCTTTCACGGATCTCCATGTGTCCCTCCTCCCAGCAGCTGCTGCCTCTGTACTCTCCTTTATCAGTCTTCTGATGGGGGAAAAAAATCTGCCACAAACACTGAGCTCATGATGCATTTCAGAGCCCAAAATTCCTGACCCTGTTCCCCTTTAAATGCCGGCTGCTTTCCAGTCTGTTCAGGTTCTCCCAGCCAGAGCAGAGCAGCACACGGCTGGAGAGCAGACAAGGACCCAGAACAAAAGGCTGGATTTTAACAGCCAAGGCGCTTGAGGGTGCAAAGGCTAAATCCCAAGTATGTGGCTTGCAACTGCAGAGATGCCCGAGTTTCTTCCCGCGCAACAGTCGGTCCTCGGCTTTACCCCTCAAGCGCACAGAGGCAGGGCCAAGAACACGCAATATAGGGTTGCCACCTTTCTAATTGCTGGTAATCAGACTCCCGAGGCCCCGCCTCTGTTCTGCCTCTCCTCCAAGGCCCCACCTCTGCTTCGCCTCTTCCCCCCCAGGGCCCTGTCCCTGGTAGGAGGTGGGCCCGGCTGAGCAGAGGCTGGAATGGGTTAATGATCTCCGTGCTGCGGTAACCGGACTTTTGGTTCAGGTGCCATTTAGCATTGCCAGGTCTCCTTTTTGACCGGACTTTCCAATCAAAACCCAGGCACCTGGCAACCATAAATGGCACTTGGACACAGCAGCCAAAAAACAGACTGGCTGGATAAAACCTGGACAAGTGGCAACCCTAGTGCAATATTCCAGCTTTATTCCTTCCCCCACATGTGCCGTACTCTCACCAGATACTTCCCGGGAGCAGAGTTCTCTAGGTTCCTAGACGTTGCTCTGTACATAAGCCTGCTATAATGCCCCTTGCTGGGAAGCTATCCTAGCACCCACTGCCTCCTCCCAGTCACACAGACCCATGCGTACGCAGGACAGCTGGGATGTGTTTACACACAGTTTAGCCAGCTATTAGTTCTGTTTTTAACCTCTCTTAGATGAAGCTAAAAATACATCGAAGGGATCCAAACAAACCCTCATCCAGCCCCCCTCTTCAGCCCAAACGGGCTAAAAATAGTGACAAGCCGTCATGTGCTAACACAAGCCGCTGATCTGAGCTCCTCTGCAGGACATGTGATTGCCACTGCCTGCCCATCTGCACAATGTTGTCTGGCTCCCACCCATCTGCCTAAGTGGCAGGCAGCACACTGGGCTCCAGAGAAGATGCCTTGAATTTTCCTTTCCAGGGCAGACACTCTTATCTAAACCACACCTTCCAAAGACCCATGCTGGATAAATGACTGCAGTGTTCCTCTAGGTCACTGCTTCAAACAGCTCGTGGTCAGTGGTTCAAATCCAGCTCCAGGATGATGGTGACCAAAAGTCTTTGGTATCTGACACCTGCGGGGTGGCCTAGGTGAAATGTGTTTGGGGTCTCTGTCGTTGCTGGAGGACAAATGAACCCACCAGTAACTGGCACCATTGTTGGCTGTCTCAGTGGAGAGACCAAGGGCTGAGTTGGCATGAAATTAAGTTGCTGGCATCCCTTCCGTGGAAGGCACAGCAAGCATCTGGCAGGGGAGTTTGCTATCACTGCCTGTTCTGAATGCTCAGGGCTGGTGCTGATCACCAGCCCTATACTTGCTTCTAAATGACTTAGGAAATGAATATTAAAAGGAAAAAAGATCCTAGTAGCTAGAAGGCATTTCCGCTGCCAGTTCAAGGCTGCCTTTGTTCATTTCCCAGCCCTGCCACCGGTGTCCTGTGTGACCGTGGCAAGTCACACGAGCTCTGTGTCTCAGTTCCTCCTCTGTGAATTGGGGACTAATACTTCCTTTCTCCCTTGTCTGTGCAGACTCTAAGCTCTTCAGGGCAGGCACTGCCTCTCACTGGATTGTGCACAATGGGGGGCCCTGATCAGTCTGAGAACGCTAGGTGCTGCTGTAATACTATTAATACTAAAGAGAGCTTGATTTCCCGTACCTTGCCCTGATGGGCCCGGGCTATGGTGAAGCAAGCCAGACAATACTGTGTTTGAACTTTCCACCTCTCTGCTGCTGATTCCTTTCTTGACCCATCAGAAAGTGCCCCGAACAATCTCTTAGCATAGGCAATGCACTTCCTGCCTGCTCGGCGCGACCCTGCCCAGCTCTGTGTGGCCCCAACCTCCTTTTGTCCAGAGCAGCCTTCTAGCCAGAGTCACTTCTTGAATTATCAGCTGGCTTAAGTGGGCAGATAAAGCACTTAGTTCAAGGGAGGCAATTGAGATTTACACACAGGAACCCATAACCAGTTTCCTGGGCTTTCTTCCTGTTTGGATTGAAATGAAATGGAGAAAGCACAATAACTTCGTCCTGGCAGCTGAGTGCTGAGCCCCGGACTGTGGAAACAGCTCTGCTGTGGCTGCAGCTCATGCACAATGCACGCTTTGTGGGGCTGTACTGAGAACCTGTGGGACACAAAGGGGTTGCTTCTCTGCATCGCGGAAACTGGCAGAGTTCAACAGAGCCCTTCCTTTTTCTCCCACGAGCCGTTTGGCATGGCCAGCCCCAGTGGCTGGGAGCAGTGGCTGAATCACATTGTTGGTGGAGTGGCCCAATCAGCAATGTGTGATTAATCTCTCGTGCCCGCGGTTAGGGAATTTACAGCGGTTCAGACCGCTCTGTACAGTGGGTGTGCGCCATCTGCTAAGCACAGTTCCTGTTCTCCTGACTAGTGGCAACCGGGCATTTTGACTAACAATGGCTGTCGGGTTAAAATAAGAGCCAGCTTGGACTTCTGCCCATTCCTCATATGGAGTCTGAAGCTTTTCTGGGCAAGTGTGGGCCCCTTTTTCTAGCCTAATTCCTCTCCCCTGCAGTGATATCTGGCCTCTTGGACTTTCCTGCCAATAATATTTAGCACTTAAATTGCATTTTTCCATCCACAGCTCTCCAAGGGCAGGCGAGATTCATTGCGCCCATTCTTCCAGTGCGGAGGTGGGGCACAGAGAGATGAAGGTGCTTGCCAATGGTTACATGCCGAGTCAGTAGCACAGCCAGAAATAGAACCCAAGCAGCTGGCCTGCCCCTTGGAAATCCCAGATTTTTGCCTAATCTGAGAGAGGGAAGCTTCCCATGCAGGGTCCGGGCAGGAAGGGCAGCAGAGCACCTGATCCCTGTTGAGAGGTGATTTGCCCACCCCTAACTTCAGCTGTTACTACTGAAACTGGCTTCCGAGCACTGATGGCCCCTCGCCTCCCAGCCTCCTTTGCAGCATTAACGTTGTTGCCCAGGGAGCACATTTTAGAAGGAAAGCTACACCGGGAGAATAGCTCAGACCCTTTACAGGGAGCAGGCAGGTGAGAGAGGGCAAGCTGCTGGGAGACCAGAAACCTCACTCAGCTTTAGGTTTTCTAGCAGGGCTCTCGCTTGTTCTGAAATATACCTCTGTGTCCGGACTGGGGCTTTTGTAACTGGACTTCGCTATTCACCACCTGTCGGGTTGAGGACTGTTTGCACCACAGGGATGAGCTTGTCCTTCCAAAGGCTGTACATTGCCTAGCATGCAGGTAGTCCTATGACACATCGTGATATAAAGCCAATGGCTGGCCCTTTGTGTTTGGTGAGAAATCATAGGACTGGAAGGGACCTTGGGAAGTCTTCTAGTCCAGTCCCCTGCAATCATGGCAGGACTAAGTATTCTCTACACCATCCCTGGCAGGTGTTTGTCCAACCTGCTCTTAAAAACTCCAGTGGTGGAGATTCCACAACCTCCCTAGGAAATTTATTCCAATGCTTAACCCTCCTGACAGTTAGGAAGTTTTTCCTAATGTCCAACCTAAACCTCCCTTGCTGCAATTTAAGCCCATTGCTTTTTGTCCTAGCCTCAGAGGTTAAGGAGACAATTTTTCTCCCTCCTTCTTGTAATAACCCTTTATGTACTTGAAAACTGTTATCATGTCGCCCCTCAGTCTTCTCTTCTCCAGACTAAATTACCAAAACATTTTCAATCTCTTTCCTCACAGGTCATGTTTTTTAGACCTTTAATCATTTTTGTTGCTCTTCTCTTATCTTTCTCCAACTTGTCCACATCCTTCCTGAAATGTGGCACCAGAACTGGACATACTACTTCAGCTGAGGCCGTATCAGCGCGGAGCAGAGTGGAAGAATTATTTCCTGTGTCTTGCTTACAACACACATCCCAGAATGACGTTTGCTTTTTTTTGCAACCGTGTTACACTGTTGTCTCAGGTTTAGCTTGTGATCCAGTATGCCCCCAGATTCCTTTCCACAGCACTCCTTCCTAGGCAGTCATTTTCCATTGTGTATGTGTGCAACTGATTGTTCCTTCCTAAGCGGAGCACTTTGCATTTGTCCTTATTGCATTTTATCCTGTTTACTTCAAACCATTTCTTCAGTTTGTGAAGATCATTTTGAATTTTAATCCTATCCTCCAAATCACTTGCAACCCCTCCCAGCTTGGTATCATCCACAAACTTTATAAATGTACATAAGAACGACCATACTGGGTCAGACCAAAGATCCATCTAGTTCGGTATCCTGCCTTCCAACAGCAACCAATGCCAGGAGCCTTGGAGGGAAGGAACAGAACAGGCAATCGTCAAGTGATCCATCCCCTGCTGCCTCTCTTAGCCTCTGTTTGCCAGACCAACTCTGTCCAGTGCCAACTCAAAAGGCGGAATCCCACAAACTGAACTACCAGCACCATTTCATGCGGGATACTGGGGTTTGCCAGGATGTTGCCAGCCAAAGTCGTGTGCAGGCTTACTAACCCTGCTTAGCTTGTGACAGCAGCTAACAAGAGCAGTCCAGCACAAGCACACGGCACAGCTGCCTTGGTAATTGTTTAACTTTTATAGAGTGCTTTTCATCTTGTTAAATGTTTCCTCTCTGAGCGTTAAAGTGTGAGAACAGATCAACATCTCTCAAACCTCTCCCATAAAGATACATTTGATTTGCCTCCATACGCAGACATTCTATTCACCCGTCCTACCCTCCCCCTCTCCCATTAAAATAATGCTGCAGGCAAAGAGCAATTGAAGGTTATTACTAGGGCTGTGAAGCGATAAAAAAAATAATCATGATTAATCGTGTGATTAATCGCACTGTTACACAATAATAGAATGCCATTTATTTAAATATTTTTGGATGTTTTCTACATTTTCAAATACATTAATTTCAATTACAACACAGAATACAAAGTGTACAGTGCTCACTTTATATTTATTTTTGATTTCAAGTATTTGCACTGTAAAAAAACAGAAATAGTATTTTTCAATTCACCTAATACAAGTACTGTAGTACAGTCTCTTTATCATGAAAGTTAAACTTACAAATGTAGAATTACATACAAAAAAACCTGCATCCTTTGTTCCAGTTTCCTTCAGGTATCCGTTGTGGGTGGAGAGGCTCTCTCTTGAGCCAGCTGAAGACAAAATGGAGGGGTCTCCCAGGGGTTTAAATAGACTTTCTCTTGTGGGTGGGATACCCCTCCCTCCCCCTGTGTAGAATTCCAGCTACAAGATGGAGCTTTGGAGTCACCTGGGCAAGTCTCATGTCCATGCATGACTCAGAACTTACAGGTAGCAGCCACGGTTCACATGCTACCGTGAACATCCTCATGTAGACTTCTTATGTGGATTGGAGCCTTCCAAGATCCATTGGCTGTTAAATGCTTCTTGACTGGGCACTTAACTTGCAAATTCCTTTCTAAAGAAGCTGATCATATGCCTTACTAAGGCTATTTAAAACCAAACAAGTGCAGCCAATATTCGTAACTTCAAATACAACGACACATGCATACAAATAGGATGAATATATTCAGTAGATCATAACCTTTACATAAATATGTAACATGGCATATGTAGCATAAACATATTCCAGTTATATCATATATACATTCATAAGCATATTTCCATAAAGCCATATGAGGTGCAACGTCACAATAATACTGCCCGGTGTTGTCAGAGTGGTACCAGTGTGGTGCTCTGCTCTCTCCAATGTTGGTATCACTCGGCTGCGTGCATGAGTTCCCTCTGTGTGCTGCCCCAGCTCTGCGCAGATAGCTGACACAGCAGACCCGACGAGAACCCCCAATAACCACAGAGTCCAGTAAGATGCAAAGCCACGTCGGCTAGGTTTATTGCGACCTCGGACACCCGTGCAGGGTCCCCGTAGATTACTTAGTCTACCGGGCGTACTGCGAGAGAGTGCCTCTTGGCAATGGACCCGGCTCAGTGGCGGGACTTTCCACTCCCCCTTCGGCCGGACAAAGACACCGCCCCAAGGATGCATTCTTATACACAGATACAAACAAGTTACACATCACACCTGACGTATTGAGGTGCAACCTTTCTACGTAGCACGGTACAACCCCTCTACGTATTAAGGTGCCGCCTCTCACCTTGTACATGTTGGTTCGATCAAAACAACTCTATCCATCATATTACCCTTTTGCCCCTGTCATTGGGATGGGCCAGCCTGTTCCTTGTTATCTGTGTGGAATGTGCAAGGATGTGAATGTTACGTACCTAAAAGGTACTGATCTTCTTGCAGCATCAGCCCTTTCCTTGCCAGCTTCTGTGAGCAGGGCCTGCCTCTGGCTCACAGCTTAACTTTGCTTTATGTTAGCAAAGTCTTGACCATTATTTTAGTTCAGGCCTCAGGCCTCATATCAGGCCTCTGATACCAAGGTTTATATCTTAGGGCCTCCTCTTACTACACCTGGTTCTTGTTTACAATGTCACCTGACAGTGAGAACAGGCATTCTCATGGCACTGTTGTAGCCGGAATTGCAAAATATTTACATGCCAGATGCACTAAAGATTCATATGTCCCTTCATGCTTCAACCACCATTCCAGGGGATATGTGTCCATGCTGATGACGGGTTCTGCTCAATAAAAATCAAAGCAGTGCGGACCGACACATGTTCATTTTCATCGTCTGAGTCAGATGCCACCAGCAGAAGGTTGATTTTCTTTTGTGGTGGTTCGGATTCTGTAGTTTCCACATCGGAATGTTGCTCTTTTAAGACTTCTGAAAGCCTTCTCTACACCTCGTCCCTCTCAGATTTTGGAAGGCACTTCAGATTCTTAAACCTTGGGTCAAGTGTTGTAACTATCTTTAGAAATCTGTACCTTCTTTGTGTTTTGTCAAATCTGCAGTGAAAGTGTTCTTAAAATGAACAACATGTGCTGGGTCATCATCCGAGACTGCTCTAACATGAAATGTATGGCAGAATGCAGATAAAACAGAGCAGGGGACATACAATTCTCCCCCAAAGAGTTCTGTCACAAATTTAATTAACACATTTTTTTAACGAGCGTCATCAGCATGGAAGCATGTCTTCTGGAATGATGGCTGAAGCATGAAGGGGCATACGAATGTTTAGCATATCTGACATGTAAATACCTTGCAATGCTGGCTACAACAGTCTGCTAGCACTGACCATAGGAGCTCCTGTCCTACTGTCACCAAGGGGGATAAGGGCTCAATAATGGTGGTTGAATCAGTCTTAGTGTCAAACTATTGCACTGGAGGGTGCTGGTGGTAGCTACATGGTAGAGTCATTAGCCCAGTAGATGGGTGCTTCTGTCTTAAACTGTGCTAGAGAGAGAGATGCCATATTCCCACTATCAGGCATTGCTGATGTGGTGATTGGACTTGGGAGAGCATGACTTTCTCCCCCGTAGCCCCTCCTCCTAACAGCCCAAAGGCAGCATTACCAAGACACCTGACCCCCACAGTTGGCAGTAAAGGGAGTTGCTCACCCATCAGTGGGTTTGCCAGGAATAAAATAATTAATTTAGTGCATTTGGTTTTATATCCTTTTTGGGTTTATTCTTGTCTTTCATGAACACTTATTGTGAAGTGTGGTGCAGCAGTATTGCTGGAATAAACTTCTCTGCCTTCCCTCTTAAAAAAAAAATGCTGGCTACAAAAGTGCCATTCAAATGCCTGTTCTCACTTTCTGGTAACATTGTAAATAAGAAGAGGAAAGCATTATCTCCTGTAAATGTAAACAAACTTGTTTGTCTTGGTGATTGGCTGAAGAAGAAGTAGGACTGAGTGGATTTGTAGGCTCTAAAGTTTTACATTGTTTTGTTTTTGAGTGCAGTTATGTAACAAAAAAAATGTACATTTGCAAGTTGCACTTTCATGACAAAGAGATTGCACTACAGTGCTTGTATGAGGTGAATTGAAAAATACTATGTCTTTTGTTTATAATTTTTACAGTGCAAATGTTTGTAATAAAACTAATATACACTTTGATTTCAATTGCAACACAGAATACAATATATATGACAATGTAGAAAAACATCCAAAATATTTAATAAATTTCAATTGGTATTCTATTGCTTAACAGTGCAATTAAAACTGCGATTAATCACGATTAATTTTTAAAATCGCAATTACTTTTTTGAGTTAATCACATGAGGTAACTGTGATTAATCGACAGCTCTAGTTATTACTGCAATGTACATTTCCTTAAGTGTCTCATTCAGAAAACTATTGGCGAGTTGCAAGCTTTTGGTAACGCAGCCAGAATCCAAAGTTGCTCGAGTGCTCCTAACCAATGAACTTTCAATTTCAGACCAGGGTGGAAAATGCTCTAATCATTTTAAATTGCTTTCTGATGGATGAACGTGCACAAGCCTCAGATTCAGCTCTTTAAAAAGAAAACCAATAAGTGGATCAATGCCTGGGAGATCTGAAATCTTGTGTCAAAGGAGGCAGAGAGAGGGGAGAGAAAAGGTGGCAGGAAATTCTGTTCCTTGTAGTCATGGTATCTCCTTTGTGGCACTTGAAATTGATGAGGCTGAAACTACTTAGCTTATCATTGTATATTGTAATATGGGGAGAAAGATGACGAGAAACCAGTCTGCCCTCTGCCTACGAAATCCTCCCTCCTCAGGACCTTATCCTGAGTTCCTCACTGAAGTCAAGGATGCTTAGCATTCTATAGGGTTGCTGCTGTCACCACCTACTCCAGCTCCCACTGATATCAATGGCAAGACTTCCATTGACGTCAAAGTGAGGGTGGAACAATCTCTTAATATGTAAGGAAATACATGTTAGTGTGTGGTTGGTCGGCTGCATGGAGTGAAGTATTAATGTCTGGTGGCAGTGGGTATGGAGGGCGGGGGGGTGTAATTCTTTCTTGGAGCTTGGCCATGGTGTCTTCCAAGCACTCATAGGCCTCAGTCTGAGGTGGGGTAGAAATATTACTGCTAACGTTTAACACCTGGCTTGTGAGAGCTGGACCCCAGAGTAAATATTTTCTATTCACTCCGTTCATGAAATTGTAAATGTGTTTCTACCTCTGTTACCCGGGGTTCTTTCAACCCAAAGCTCTTGGTAACTTTTACTCTGTGCGAGGAGGTGTCAGGAAATAAATCAGGGGAGACACAGCCGTCCGACCGATAGATGGCTGGCACAAACAGGACAACACAAGAGTGCTTTCACTTAAAGCTAAACTTTACTTAGTCTCAAGCACTTACTCACGTCCGCAACAGGTTAGTAAAACACCCTCAACCCTCGATAATTACTGAAGCTGAGTGTGGCTCTCGAGTGACACAGCGGCAGGCTTCCGGTGGCCAAATCTTCCGTCTGCTGGTGAGGACCGCAAGATGTTTCCAGAGGGAGAGTCCAAAAGAGTCCCCAAATGAGTCCAACTATCTCAAGCTTTTCCCCCTTATTTGTACATTATTAATAGAATGACATGTCCCTTAAAGAAACCTTGTTAAGTAAGCAGTTTCAATGATCAAGCAAGAGGTTCCTTCTGATTATTAATTAACCAGCTGTGGGTTTTTCCAGAGCCTGCAGCCTTGAGACCCCAATAGACATTCCTGAGGGTACATCCTGCTCTTTTAAAATGCATGTATCAGCAACTTCAACACAATTCTTATCAGGAAGGACGCGGGGTCAAGCTGCCCTTTCTGAGGCACCCAACCCCCCCTGCCCCTCCTGCCTTGGTCAAGCTTCATGGCCACTTTACAGCCTGCTGACTAAGTTACTTTTTCACAATAAGCCATAGTGGTTTTAGGCACTTTACTGGTTTGCCAAAGTCTCCCCGTACACCTCTCCCATTCATGATTTATGAGCTCTTACCTTCCTCGGCCCAGCTGATGAACACTTTCACTGGGATGAGCAGTGTGGCGGGCATAAGAGACCATCTGGGAAGCAGGGCTGTCTAGTGATCAGCGGTGCAATCAAGACTCAGTCCTGGTCTCTGTGACACTGGTGTGACTCTCTTGTCAAACAACTGATTTCCATGGTGTGGCCAGGCACACTACCATGTGACAAGTGCACACACCCTGGGTCGCAGGCCAAGACCCGCTGCTAAAATTCACTGGAGGAAGCTTCTAAAATTGAGCTTTTATTTTAACAGTCTGTACAACTTGTGTTTGAACTTAAAACACAGGGTAGACCAATTTTACATCGGTGTAACTCCATTAACTGTAGTAGAGTTACTCCTGATTTGCACTAGGCATGAGATCAGAGTCAGGCCCAAAGATTTGAAAGGCTTCAGATAGCCCCCAAAACTCACTTCTTTCTAGAATCCAAAAAGGGCCAGTTCCAGTCACACCAGGCGGTAACTGCATCTCCCTACAGCACTGGATACCATGTGTCACCATGCTTTTAAGGCAGCGGAACTTCACAGAACTAGTTCCAGATGTGCACTCCTGATTCAGCAAAGCACGTATGCCTGTGCCTAACTAGAAGCACATGAGCAGTGATCCAATGAGGCTGCCCCTGTGCTTAAAGTTAGGCACATGCTTAAGTACCTTGTTGTATCAGACCCATTAGGATTTAAAATTTGAAGAGTTAAACTTCTGCCCAGGGGAAAAAAAAGAGCATTAAACTTGGAACCAATGTAGTGCTATTGTAATAGGATAATGAGTCTTGTGGATAAGGGAGAAGAGGTGGATATGGTATACCTAGACTTTAGTAAGGCATTTGATATGGTCTTGCATGATATTCTTATCAATAAACTAGGCAAATACAACTTAGATGGGGCTACTATAGGATGGGTGCATAACTGGCTGGATAACCGTACTCAGAGAGTAGTTATTAATGGTTCCCAATCCCACTGGAAAGATATAACAAGTGGGGTTCCGCAGGGGTCTGTTTTGGGACCAGTTCTGTTCAATATCTTCATCAACGACTTAGATATTGGCATAGAAAGTACGCTTATTAGGTTTGCAGATGATACCAAACTGCGCGGGATTGCAACTGCTTTGGAAGATAGGGTCATAATTCAAAATGATCTGGACAAATTGGAGAAATGATCTGAGGTAAACAGGATGAAGTTTAATAAAGACAAATGCAAAGTGCTCCACTTAGGAAGGAACAATCAGTTTCACACATACAGAATGGGAAGAGACTATCTAGGAAGGAGTACAGCAGAAAGGGATCTAGGGGTTATAGTGGACCACAAGCTAAATATAAGTCAACGGTGTGATGCTGTTGCAAAAAAAGCAAACATGATTCTGGGATGCATTAACAGATGTGTTGTGAGCAAGACACGAGAAGTCATTCTTCCGCTCTACTCTGCGCTCGTTAGGCCTCAACTGGAGTATTGTGTCCAGTTCTGGGCACTGCATTTCAAGAAAGATGTGGAGAAATTGGAGAGGGTCCAGAAAAGAGCAACAAGAATGATTAAAGGTCTAGAGAACATGACCTATGAAGGAAGGCTGAAAGAATTGGGTTTGTTTAGTTTGGAAAAGAGAAGACTGAGAGGGGACATGATAGCAGGTTTCAGGTATCTAAAAGGGTGTCATAAGGAGGAGGGAGAAAACGTGTTCATCTTCGCCTCTAAGGATAGAACAAGAAGCAATGGGCTTAAACTGCAGCAAGGGAGGTTTAGGTTGGACATTAGGAAAAAGTTCCTAACTGTCAGGGTGGTTAAACACTGGAATAAATTGCCTGGGGAGGTTGTGGAATCTCCATCTCTGGAAATATTTAAGAGTAGGTTAGATAAATGTCTATCAGGGATGGTCTAGACAGTATTTGTTCCTGCCATGAGGGCAGGGGACTGGACTCGATGACCTCTCGAGGTCCCTTCCAGTCCTAGAATCTATGGAAGCCGACAGACCCTGATTGTCGGCATCGAACCTGGGATCTCTGGAGCTTAGTGCATGAGTCTCTATCGCATGAGCTAAAAACCAACTTGCTGTTAGCTAAGACTGTAGAGCAAACTCATTAATCTCTCTCTCTCTCTCTCTCTCTCTCCTCTCTTTAAGTGGTCTTGGTGCCACTAGATGGGACACAACACTACATCCAGAAGGTGTGTGGGTTACACTATCATGCAGCCCTTCCTACTGAAAAGTCTCACACCGCAGATGTATAGATGGTAACAAAGTTAGTGTGAGCACAGACACTATCTGATTGTAAAACTGACAACAGCTCTCTCAGGTCATATTTGTAGCTTGAGGAAGACAGTGGGCTTGAGTCTCCTTTCAATAGCACTTTTACCAAGGGTTGTGGTGGATTCAGTATCCCTGACAATTTTAAAATCAAGATTGGATGTTTTTCTATAAGGTCTGCTCTAGGAATTATTTTGGGGGGAGTTCTTCTATGGCTAGTGTTATACAGGATGGAGGTCAGACTCTGTGATCGCAGTGGACCTTTCTGGCCTTGGAATCCATGAATCTATGAAATCTGAAGTAACTTCACTGACTTTAAAGGAGTCATAGTGACATAAAACCAACATGTGATCAGAAACAAGCAGTATCTTCTGTTTTTCTTTTTTCTTTTATCTTCCTCCAATACATTTGAAATTCAGTTTTGCATTTGGGTCTTGCTGCACTTAGTCTTTGATTTCTCAAAGTGGGAGAAAATCTCCCCAAGACAAATATGATTAACTGGTCCTGTGTAGTCAGCCCATATAATTTATAAGTTCTGTTTTACACTGTGTGTGTGTGTGTGTGTTAATGTAGCATACAGGAGGCAGGTTGAGAATTTAAGCACTTTTAACAACGAAAATGTACTGTTAGAGCTAAAAATGTGTGGTTATGTCTAACATTTTATCTCCATTTCCATTCCAAATGATTAATAAATGAATCCCATGTAAGACAAGGTGGAATTTCTGACACAGCTTCATGTCCAGTCTCTTACAATATATTGCATTCCAACTTGGCTTAATTTTTAAAAAATCTCACCGAGATCTATAATAGAGCCAGGTATAAGAAGCCCTCCATGCTTGTACCACTGGGATAATACCCACAACACTGCATAGCCAAGGACTAATTAGCTGCAATGTTTTGAAAACTTGGAATGCTAAACAAGTGCTGAGTATTAATATTATTATTATTATTATTCCACTCCCTCTACCCTTCTTCTTCCTTAGGCTCTGGATCATCCTCCTAAAACCCGTTTGCTAAGGCACCAGCCTTTCTTCAAAGGCCTGGTCTATACCTAAAACTTAAATTGACCTAGTTACATCACTCAGGACTGTGAAAAATTTCATGCCTTCTGCAACGTAGCTTGGTCAACCTAACCCCCACTGTAGACGCAGCTGGGTAGACAGGAGAATTCTCCCACCAACCTAACTACCGTATCTCCGAGGGATGGATTTATCACAGTGACCGAATAACCTTCTTCTTTGCTGTAGTAAGTGGCTGTGCTTCAGCGGCATAGCTGCAGCTGTGCTGCTGTTGCATTTGTAGTGTAGAAATACCCTTCATTCAAATCCCTCCTAAAATCCCATGAGTTTGTTGCCTACAGGAAGTGAGTCAATATAAATAAAAATATATCTTTTAAAGAACCAACAAATTGTGCCATGGCAGACCATGAGTTAATAACTGCATAAAGTTACTCTCTAGATCAGGGGTCGGCAACCTTTCAGAAGTGGTGTGCCGAGTCTTCATTTATTCACTCTGATTTAAGGTTTTGCGTGCCGGTACAGTAATACATTTAAACGTTTTGAGAAGGTCTCTTTTTATAAGTCTATAATATATAAGTAAACTATTGTTGTATGTAAAGTAAATAAGGTTTTAAAAATGTTTAAGAAGCTTAATTTAAAATTAAATTAAAATGCAGAGCCCCCCAGACCGGTGGCCAGGACCCGGGCAGAACGAGTGCCACTGAAAATCAGCTTGCGTGCCGCCTTTGGCACGCGTGCCATAGGTTGCCTACTCCTGCTCTAGATAATTATTGTTACTCTGGCCCTCATCCTCAGAGTATCTGAGAATCACATGCATATTTCATAATAGAAATATCAGCAATCTCTTGCTTGGTTTCCAGCCTGCGGGTGAAATAGCTTGATTAGTTCCTACGTCTAAGAGATCAACTCTAAATGCAGCGAGGCCTGGGTTCATTCCTATCTCTTCAAGTAGTCTATAATCAGGGCCAAGCTCCTGTTTCCTGTGCTCACGAGTCCCTCCTCACTGGTGGCATGTAGCTGTCCTAGGTGGTCGTGGTTATGGAGGTAGAGTTGGTCATGGAGGGAGAGTTGATCTCTCTGGTAATCCCATGGAGGGCTTTGAATATCAGGGCAGAGATATGGAATTGGACCCTGTATTCAGTAGGGAACCACTGTAGCGACCAGGGTACCAGGTTGGTGTGCTCATGGTGACCCATGCTGCTAAGCAGACCGGCTGCTGAGTTGTGAATCAGTTGGAGATTTTTCAGCCTGTGTGACTTCCTTCCAAGATATAGTGACTTGCAATTATCATGCTTGGAGGACAAAAATCCTATCGAAAACTACAGCCAGGTCTAAGGCTGATAGGATGAGGTGACCATATTCTGGTCAGTCATAGATGGAAGTGAACCTTTTTTCCTACCACTGCTGTTTGGGCATCCAGCGGAAATGAGGAGTCTAGAAGGATTTGAAGGCTGCAGAATGACTCAATGATTTGAGAACTCTGTACAGTGGAGGATTCTACAGAGCAGGCAAGTTCTTTAAAGTACTTGTCTGTCTTCATCTTTCTGTCATTGTGTTCTTTCCAAAAGAGACTGTAAGCTCAAGGCAGGGAGAGGTAGATATGATGGAGGGTAGGGATAGGGTCCAGAGTGACCTAGACAAATTAGAGGATTGGGCCAAAAGAAATCTGATGAGGTTCAACAAGGACAAGTGCAGAGTCCTGCACTTAGGATGGAAGAATCCCATGCACTGCTACAGGCTGAGGTTTGACTGACTAAGCAGCAGTTCTGCAGAAAAGGACCTGGGGGTTACAGTGGATGAGAAGCAGGATATGAGTCAGCAGTGTGCTCTTGTTGCCAAAAGGTCAATGGCATATTGGGCTGTATTAGTAGGAGCATTGCCAGCAGATTGAGGGAAGTGATTATTCTCCTCTATTCGGCACAGGTGAGGCCACATCTGGAGTATTGTGCCCAGTTTTGGTCCCCCACTACAGAAGGGATGTGGACAAATTGGAGAGAGTCCAGCAGAGGGCAATGAAAATTATTAGGGGGCTGGGGCACATGACTTATGAAGAGAGGCTGAGGGAACTGGGGTTACTTAGTCTGCAGAAGAGAAGAGTGAGGGGGGATTTGATAGCAGCCTTCAACTACCTGAAGGGAGGGTCCCAAAGAGGATGGAGCTAGGCTGCTCTCAGTGGTGGCAGATGACAGAACAAGGAATAATAGTCTCAAGTTGCAGTGTGGGAGGTCTAGGTTGGATATTAGGAAACACTATTTCACTAGGAGGGTGGTGAAGCACTGGAATGGGTTCCCTAGGGAGGTGGTGGAATCTCCATCCTTAGAGGTTTTTAAGGCCCGGCTTGACCAAGCCCTGGCTGGGATGATTTAGTTGGGGTTGGTCCTGCTTTGAGCAGATGATTGGACTAGATGCCCTCCTGAGGTCTCTTCCAACCCTAATCTTCTGTGATTCTATGATCCTGTCTCTATTGCTCTGTAAAACCTAGCACACTGCTGAACATGGTATAAATAAATGATGGTAATAATTGAGTGTTTTCTAGTTGTAATGTCGCTGATTATTAGAAGGTGCTATTTAAATGACTTTGCACATTCTCTAGCTGAGGGTACAGGAAGTTAGATTTTGGGCTCAGTTGTGCCATTCTTTAGAGAAGCTGAGCACATCCCCATTCAAGTTGGTTTTCTCTCTGCCTGTGCTTCTTGCCGAGCTGGAGTACAGGAGTTGGCGGGAGAGCACTCAGTGATCGATTTATTGTGTCCAGACTAGACACGATAAATCGATGCCTGCTGGATCGATCGCTGCCCGCCAATCCAGATGGTAGTGAAGACATACCCTCTGTGTCTGAGTCTCCGACTAGCATCATTTCTTAGGAGCAGAACTGCTACGTACAGGATATACCCCCTCAAGCCAAAAAACATTGCATGGTGTGAGAACATCATAACAGTGACACTCTCTTTCTGACCTTTCTGGAGTGGTTCAGGCTTGGAGTTGTGGGACTCTGGTGGCCCCTGCGTACAGCTACCCTTGCCTGGAAGGCCCTTGGATCTCTGAGGGTAGAGAGAGTAAAGGGGGAAACGTTCAGGGGAGAATTCTTGGGTCTCCAAGCACAGCAGGGTAGATCCCAGCTCCGGGGGCATACAATTAGCATGGGGTCAGTTCCCAGCCTGATTCTGTTGGAGGCCTCTGCAGTAGATGTTCTTCAAACCTCTATGGTGATGAAAGCGTAAATTTTAAAAATAGGCACAAATGAGCCCAGAGATCAGAACTAAAGGCTCCCAGTGCTTCCGAGCTGCCTGAAAGCCACAACAAAACCTTTTCTCATCTGCTTCTGAAAAGAAAACCCACACAAGTTCTTTGCTATTCAGACCAAACACAGTGCCAGTTACTCATTCAAGCCCTCTGAGTGCTTTCTTCACTCCCAGCTCATCAGACTGAGCCAACAGTGCAAATAGCAGCGCTGATGGTTCTAGGTGGGCAGGAAATTAAAGCTGTCGGGGAGAGCATTTTCTAGAACAGGAATAATCAAGGCTCGTCTTGTTTTTTCATAACTGTAAACTGTAGTTAATATGCAGGAGTGACTATGATGATGGGGGGAGTGATAGCTCAGTTGTTTGAGTATTGGTCTGCTAAACCCAGAGTTCTAAATTCAATCCTTGAGAGGGCCATCTGTGGCAAAAATCTGTCTGGGGATTGGTCCTGCTTTGAGCAGGGGGTTGGACTAGATGACCTCCTGAAGTCCCTTCCAACCCCGACATTCTATTACATCCTGGCGTTTCATATTTAGTTTCCTTTTGTGGCTTCCATTAAAATTTTGGCTCAGTTTATAAGTCAGAGCCCAGGTGTTTTTTAGCATCAGGGTGCTCCATGCTTTCTACTTCAAACAACAAGAGACAAGCTAGCACAGAAGCCATTTATCTGAACCCTCCTAAACATGGGCTGGGATAAAATGGGATCCAGTTCTGAAGCATGAGATCTGAAACCATCCACTGCTTCAAATATCTCTGTATTGTATGTTGCCATCATCCATAAGGGAGAAAGGGCGGGTTTGTGGTTAAATCGCAGGACTGGAAACCAGTGTCTGCAGGCTAATTCACTGGATGACTTTTGTCAAGTCACTTAGCTGTGCCTCAGTTTCCCCATCTCTAAAATAGGCACATTATTACTCCCATGCCTCACAGGGATGCTGTCAGGCTTAATGTTTTACTATTACCAAGGTGCAATGAACTCCTCGGACGGATGAGAGTCTAGAATCAGAATGCCGCAAGCTGCTTTCATCCACCTGATCCAGGAGAGAAAAGAGAACACAGCTCTCTTAGCCACTCAAAAGGCCTGAAGTTGGGGATTTGAGGGTGCTCAGCACCGTCCATCATAATGTAGAATCAGACCCTAAACCTGCTTGACACCAGTTTGTAAAAACCATTCAGGCTGTCTGGAGCCAGCGCCAATCAGTTATAAAACTGGTTCAACTGATCTGGTCATCAAACCAATTAGACCTCTACGAAAAAGTTTCCCTGGCATAGACCAGGTTTTGGGCAGTACAAACAGAGTTGCTTTAATTACCACTGAGCACCATAGCATGGCAGTTTATATTACAGTCATGCCCTGTTGTGCTAAGACATTGTACATACACAGAGCAAGGGACAGTCCCTGCCACGAAGACCTGACAGTATAAACAAGACAGACAGTCGGTGGGAGAAGAAACAGAGGTGACACAGCTTGCTCAGCATCACACAGGTCAGAGACTGAGTAAAGACTAGAGCCCAAGTTTCCTGAATCCCATTACTGTGTCCACTTGACCGTGCTGGCTGCCTCCCTGTGTACAGTGAGATGAAGTCCCCGCCTTGCAAAGCTCACAATCTGAAGTAGACTTGAAGAGCCGGGCGAAGTTCGAAAGCTTATCTCTTCTGCTAACAGAAGCTGGTCCAATAAAAGATATCATCTCACCCAGCTTCTCTCGCTAATATCCTGGGACCAACACAGCTACAACAACATTGCAAAAAAATCCTAATAATTGCTGGGAGAGGCCAGCTGATGTGGATCAAATAAGAACTGATCCAAGCTTTCAGTCATCTGGGCACCGAGCCTAAATTAAACCTTTCGTGACTTCACAAACTGTTCAGTTGTATTTATTTTTAACTCATGGAGGTGGAAACAGGGAAAGGCATCTCCATGTTTTGCTGCATTTTCTGGCTAAAAGCAGAAAGTCCTGGAAGTGTCTCAAAAATCCTTGATTTCTAGCCCAGAGGGGACTGGAGAGGGAAGCAGTATGGGCTTGTGGTTGTAGCAGGGAATGGAAGGGATTTGGGTTGTAATCCAGCCTCTGCCCCAGATTTGCTGTGAGATTAAGCTTCTGAACCTCTGTGTCTCAGTTTTAGTTGTAAAATGAGAATTAAACGCTTGCTCACCTTTCTAAACCCTTTCGTGTCCTCACATTAAAGGTGTGATATACAGAAATGCAAAGCATTAGTATTAGAAGCATTGTGACACCTATCAAAGCTCTGTCCTTCTAAAGGCTGACCCATTACTACAGTAAGGACATTTTTTGGACCAGGATCACTATATAAGATCTCACACCAGGATGACCCTGCCTACATGGTGGCTGATTGATAACTCCATTTCATCATTAGGAAATTCCCTGAGATAAACCATCCCAGCTCTGAGCTGGCCTCCCTGTTTCATCTGCTGCCTTTGCCAGGCACCATGTCACTGCCCTGTCAATTATGATGGCTAATTGGTGGTGTGCCTAAGCCTTGAAAAGCAGCAGCTTGCTGCTTAGAGGTTGTGTTTTTAAATCCCATCTTAGCAAACAATGCAGGGATTTGAATTTCATGCTTATGCGTGTGGATCATGCTAGCAAGGTCGGTCATGCCAGGAAATTCTTTGCATTTTCTTGGGAAATTTGTAACTCTGGTCCTCCTCTTGGTATCTGCTCTGACATTGCCTTTGTTTGTAGTGGCTACCTCAGAAAAGAGTTATTGCAGTTCATTTCCTTGCAGCCTGCGTGAAGCTGGTTATTTTCAAAGCGAATGTGGTGTTTGCACAACCTGCTGAATCAACATCCCTGCAAGCTGGAGCCCTTTCTACCTACAACAGGCAAAATCCAAGCTTCCGTTCATGGCTCTGTGAATTTGCTTCATGCTCTCAACTGGATGATTACTTGTGGTGGGGCTGGGTTTGAAATACTAACCTAGGCCTTGAGCCAAAGCTCACTGGCCTTGAGGCAAAGAATCCCATTGGGCTATGAGAGAGAGCAAAGACTCCATAGCTCATTTCACATTCCCTCAGCAAGAGGTTGCCCAGCTCTATCTTGGTGCAGACGACACGTCAACGTAGACATTTGTCTTGCAAACAGCCTTCCCTCTCATTCACAAACACACAACACCCCTGTGACAAAGGCAGCAATTGCTTATATGAGGTGTTATTATCAGGACATGTCATGTATTTTTATCATCTCTAAATCTCATTCCCTGACTCTGGCCACTCACATGAACTGTTCTATTTTCACCATACCCTTCTACCCACACCCTATATTTCACTACTACAGGTGGAGCTGCCCCAAAGCCAGGACAACGGGTGGGAGATTTCCCCCAAAAGCCAGCGTAGATACAAGCAAAGGGTGGATACCAGGCATGAGGAGAGACAGGTGGGCATAGAAACTGAAGACAGAGTTTTGTTAAAGGAGCTAAAAGGACACACAGACACAAACCTCATAGGCCCAATCTAACTTCAAATGAAGTTAATGGGAGTTTTGCCTAAGTAAACACTACAGGATTTGACCTCTCTGTTTTTTAATTTTCTTACTGCTGTTAGCCGTATGACCTCAGATAACTAAGGACTAGACATGATCTTGACCCGTGAAGTCCAGATGTTCATGTCTCTGGTTCAGATAGCTAGAAAGACTTCGTACATGATGCTTTGGACTCGAGTTCCACTTGATACGTCTGCATGGATTTGGATCTTATGTACCTTGGTTCACTGCCACACTATGGTCATTGGCACTCTGATATCTTAGCTACATCACTATCTGAACTTCCCCAAAACCCAGGAGATATTTCAGTCCAGGGGTTCGGTTTAGCCCCATCTTCCTGAGAGAATTTTAAATTTCTAACTTTCTTTTTCCTGTTTAGTCGGTGTTGTTTCCTTGGTGCTTTTCTCTCCGCTTGGATAAGGAAAACAGCCAGATCACTTCCACTCTCAGGTTCTCATGCATTAGCACAATGAGAAGGAATGTAACTAACACATGTACCACCACCCCCCGCACCCCCAGAGCCATGGCTGGAGCAATCCAATCTGAACCAAACAAGCGGGACCGAATGAAACTGAGCAAAGTAAATGTAGGTTGAATATCTGGAAAAACATCTCAACCACAAATGCTACCAGAGTGTGGAAGAGTCTCCTAAGGCAAGTGGTGGAAACCTCCTCACTTGGGTCATTGCAAACTGGACAAAAAGTTAGAGATTGTACTGTAAAGTACAATCCTGCATCAGACAGGGACCAGTTGAGAGGCAACATTTCAAATTTAGTTGCCTGAAGTTAAGACACCTAAATAAATGCCCTGTTTTTTTGGCAGTGCTCAGCATCTACAGCTCCCTTTGGAACTACTATGAATGGCAAGTGTTCAACATCTCTGAAAACTAGGCCATTTATTTTGGTATCTCTATATGGATTTTGGTCTCACCCAGGTTTGAATTCTTTGGTCTAGATGACCTGCTAGCTCCCTTCTATCTTTACTAAGGACTTGCTGTGACCCAAGGACCTCTTAACACCAAGTGGGTAGGAGGTGCAGAGCGGTCACAGCCTCTCTTGGGTCTGGTGTGTACATTCTTGTTCATTAAAGAGTTTCATGCCAAGCCTTGAATAAAAGCCTGTGTCACTCTGGTCATCAAACTCATTGTGAAATGTCTGTACAAATACTATGTAAGGAGTTCTGTGTATACCCTGAAAGGCTGTAGGCACTGGTCACCAGCAAAGGTGAAAAACAGGTGTTCTTTTGAACGAGAGACCTTCGTTCTTCTGTCTGTTCACATGTAACCTGAATATTGTCTCATTAACAGTGAGCTTCATGTCACGCGTCTGAACTGAACACAAACGGAGGATAGTGAGAACTTCAGAGAGAGGAGCGAAGTGAGAGAGAAAAGCAGCGAGAGGGCTGGGGACCCCTATCTGGTGGTGACACTACAAAGGTTTTCTTGATTATATTTGGGAGGCAGAGAAGTCACCCAGGCACTCTTCACTGAGGACATAAAAAGACAGCAGTTCCGCTGAATGAAAAAGGGGACTCAGCCAGGCTTGGTTGAAAATGCTGAAAAGAACTTTGGGTGAGATAAAACTTCTTTAGCCAGGAAGTTAGCTTGTTAGTTTAGCCTCTTGAGCAGAGGTGGGCAAACTACGGCCTGCGGGCCACATCTGGCCCGTGGGACCGTCCTGCCCAGCCCGGGGAGGCTAGCCCCTGCCCCCTCCCCTGCCCCGCCCCCGCCCCGCAGCCTCAGGTAGCTGCACCACCAGCTCTCTGGCCTGCCACTCCTGCCGGGTGGCGCAGCAGTGTGGCTGGCTCCGGCATGGTAAGGGGGCGAGGAGTGGGGGGGGGTTGGATAAGGGGCAGGGGGTGCCAGGGGGCAGTCAGGGGACAGAGAGCAGGGGGTGGTTGGATGGGGCAGAGGCTTGGGAAGGGGGCGATCAGGGGACGGGGAACAGGGGGTTTGGATAGTGCGTTGGGTTCCGGGGGTGTGGTTAGGGGTGGGGGATCCTGGGAGGGGGCAGTCAGGGGACAAGGAGCAGTCAGGAAGGGGCAGTCAGGGGACAAGTTTGGATGGGTCGGGAGATGGGGGGGCAGTCAGGGGACAGGGAACAGGGGGGTTGGATAGATGTGGGAGTCCCAGGGAGCCTGTCACGGGGTGGGGGTATGGATAGGGGGCGGGGCAGTCAGGGGACAGAGAGCGGGGGGGGGTTGGATGGGTTGGGAGTCCTGGGGGGGGCAGTCAGGGGATGGGGAACGGGGGGCTGGATAGGGGGTAGGGTCCCAGGGAGTGGTTAGGGGCAGGTGGTCCCGGAGGGGGCGGTCAAGGGACAAGGAGAAGGGGGGGTTGGATGGGCCAGGGGTTTTGAGGGGGGCAGTCAGGGGGCGAGGACTGGGAGGGGGTGGACAGGGGGTGGGGGCCAGGCTATTTGGGGAGGCACAGCCCTCCCTACCTGGCCCTCCATACAATTCCACAGCCCCGATGTGGCCCTCGGGCCAAAAAGTTTGCCCACCCCTGCTTTAGAGAGCATGTTGCAATTTTGTTTGATAGGAAACCATTTGTTTCCCGTATGCTTACTCCCTATTACTTGAATCTTTGATAATAAACTTATTCCGGTTTTCACTATAACTCGATCTCAGTGTTGTGGGGTTAAGCAAGGTGCCAGTCCTGAGCTAAAGCTCACAAGCTAGTGTGTACGGTTCCTTTGGGAACAGCAGGCCTGGTCATTCAATGAGCATTCACTGGATCAAGGGCTGGACCCAGCAGGGAATGCTCTGATGGCTCAGGGTTTGGTGTATGCCTATCGCTACCTATACAGAGAGAGGGCGGCCTGGAAGGCCGTGCTTGTGTTGCCAGAGGCTGATGGTTTCAGGGAGCTGATCCACAATAGACATAGACAGGGCTGCTTCAGGCTAACAGGAGGTGGTGGTGAGGTGCCACATAAACCTACTTACCCCATGGGGTGTCACACTTGTCTACACGGTGCATTTGTCTACACCAGAGGGGTGTAGATTCTAGTGTGTGCCAGTTGGTGCATGTGGACCCTTCTGGCAGGCGCTGAAAATTCCCTAGTACCTCTTCATGCAGTACTGTTTGAACTGCTAGTGCATGCCTACATGGTCCAGTTAGTGTGATACGCTTGTGCACACTAGAATTTACACCTCTTTGGTGTGGTTAAGCCCTTAGTTACAAAAGAATTCATAAGCCATCACTCCCAGCAGAGCTGTGTTTAATGGGGTCCGTCCCTCCAGGCCTTTACCACTAGAGTATCTCTCTGCTTCCCATTACCTAAAAGAGAAGTGTTCTGTCTCTCCTTTCCCTGCCACCAAGAAGCAGGCTTAGAGTTTATTTAATGAATGACTCTGACAATGAGGCTATGATGGGAATGCCTGAGCAAAGAGGTGCGTATTAAATGTATCTTTGAATGCAGCAAGGTTAACCTCTATGCCTCAGTTTCCCTATCAGTCAGATAGAAATATAAATTTACATACTAAACCTTATAACACAGTAATGCTTGTAAGGTGCTTTGAAGATGATCAGATGGGATAGGAGTACAAAGAGTGCTAGTGCTTGCGAACTACAAGCAAAACATCCTCTATTAACATCAAAGGGAGAGCTGCATGATTAGACCCTATCACATCTAAATATTGTACAAGTCTTCACTCAGCGTAATGAGATCAAAATAAATGCAACCGTGTTATCATTTACATTTATGTGATAGGACTCCGAACACGGGCATTACCTGCCAGCACACATTTGGGCAGTAGTGACAAAACTGATCTGAGTATTTAGGAGAAAGTTTTGTTAGAAAAAACAAAATATCAAGATTTGCAACTGGAAAATTCCTTTCTTGCAGTCTTTCTGGAGCAGCTGGGTTTGCATCAAAATATGCAAAACATGATCTTTATCCAGACAAATCTTAAATTCAAGAAGTGAGTTCTTTGCTTAAAAACATTTGAGGAAAAATAATCCCATTTTTTTGCTCAAAAATAGATCCTGTTTTTAAGTAAGAAAACCCGAAAGGCTTCAGATGAAGCCAGATGGGAGGGGGAAATTGGCGAGAGAGCCGGAGAAGAGGAACATAAGGTCGTGGAAGCAATAAGCAAGCTCTGTGAGATAGGGGAGAAGGGAGACGGGATGGTTTTTAGAAAGGCAACTCAGATACTATGGGGATGGGCATGAAATAAGGACAGAGAGAAGAGATGTGGGATGAAGAGAAATGTTTTTTTTTTCTTTCAAAGGCAGAGCAAAGTGAGCCTGGAAGGGAGCAGGGGAGGGAGAAGAGGAAAATGAGCCAGGGACAATAGGAAGCAAAAAAGGATGGTGACAAGGCCGGAGGCTGTACAGTTCAAGGCAGATAGTAAAAGAGACTCCCTCAAAATTAGAAACTGGAACAAAGGAGGGAAAGGATTGTCATTTCCCCCCACCTCTTCCAAGATATTATCAGCTCCTGTCTGACCCTAACTCCTTTTTACTCCCCACCTCCCACCAGGAAGAGTCTTCAATCCAATTTTTGACATTTGAAGGAAAGAATTCGTGTCAGACCAACAGAAGTTGAGCAACCAGAACGCAATTGCCAATGGAGAATCTAAAGACAAACTGGTTTGTACAGCACGAAGCCCGAGTGGACCATATCTTTGCAGATACTATGTACTATGTGTTATGTCTTACGCTTTAGATGCTGGCCAGAATAAACATGCAACATAAAAGATTAGCATCTATCACTAGATTGCAACCAGGGTGACACAGCCAGGTCATGTGTGGCCAGACCTAGTCGTCAGAGCCAGAGTTTGCAGTCATGAGACAGGGGACAAGAGTCAGCTGGGTCAGGATACCAGGGTGTCAGAGGCAGGAGACAAACTGGGGGTCATAAACAAGAAGTCAGATGCCAGGAGTCAAGCCAGGGGAGTAGGTAGCACACAGTCCAGAACAGAGTAGAGCCCAATTGCTCAGTCAGCTTCCAGGCTTCCTGCTGCTGGCTAAAGTAGGGCCAGCGGGCCAATCAGCTGCTCTGGAACTCCTCCAGCTGGACCTCGGGAGGAGTCTCATACTGGGGCTGGGCTTTCTAGATCTTATATAAGCTATTGCCAGCAAGCTACTAGGTGGAGGGTTGGATCATAGGTGCTTCCCCTGACCTGTTTGGGCCTGGGTGTGAGACCCATGACCCAGGGGATCCTGCTCCCCTAAGGCAGCGTTTTTCAAAGTTCAATTGGGTTGCGGCATGTAAGGACTTGTGTTGCTTTGGTCAGCACCGCCGACTGGGACATTAAAAGTCCCGTCGGTGGTGCTGCCCAGCAGAGGGAGGCTAGTTCCTATCTGTTCTGACACCGCACTGTGCCCCGGAAGTGGCTAGCAGCGGGTCTGCCTTCTAGGCGGGGGGCCATGGGGCTCCGTGCACTGCCCCTGCCCTGAGCACCGGCTCTGCACTCCCATTGGCTGGCAACCGGCCAATGGGAACAGGGGGGCAGTGCCTGCAGATGAGAGTCACATGAAGCCACTTGCTCGCGTTCGCCTAGGAGCCAGACCTGCTGCTGGCCACTTCTGGGGCACAGCATGGTCCGTGGTGCACCCCAGCTGTGCTGCTGACTGGGAGCTGCTGGAGGTAAGTCAACTACATGCCCCAATCCCCAGTCCTGAGCCCCCCCAAACCTGGAACCCCTCCTACCCCCCAAACCCCTCATCCCCAGCCCCACCCCAGAGCCTGCACCCCCAGCCCAGAGCCCTGACCCCCTCCCATGCCCCAACCCCCTGCCCCAGCGCACAGTCCCCTCCTACACCCTGAACCCCTTATTCCCAGCCCCACCCCCACAGCCCTCACCCCTGAACCCCAACCCTCTCCCCCAGCCCTGAGCCCCTCCCACACCCCAAACTCCTCATCCCCAGCTCTGTTGGGTCGCGGGCATCAACAATTTTCTTCAACTGGGTCCCCAGAAAAAAAGTTTGAAAACCACTGTCATAGGGTGTAAACCAGCTAGGCATTATTTTCTGTAATTTCAGGGCGAGAAGGCTTTTAAACTAGTTCAGCAGCAGTCAAACAACTGATCCCTGATGGCTCTGTTCAAGGCTTTGAAATTTACTTTTTCTGTTAAGAAAAAAAAACCAATAGTCTTTCGAAAGAGAGATTCTGATCGGTTCTGTAAACTGGTTATTCCTCTTTCTCTTTGCATGAGCTGCAGGCAGCCACTGTTATGTTGCCAGGCCACGTTTACACGTGGAAGGCTTGGCTGGTATAGCTATATCTGCAAACCGAATGTGGCTGCAGCAGTGGATGTGAGATGCTCTCCCAATAGCTCTAAACAATAGACTGGCTCCCAATCAGGAACAGGGATTTAGAAGGGGAGAAGTTGCTTTGGCAACGAAGTCACATGGTAGGGGTCTGTGATCACCTGAGGAAGCTGAGCAGGGCGTCACCTGACAAAGGGGGCAAAAAGTTATAAACAGGGCAGGAGTTGCTCATTGGGGGGCATTTTTCTCCAGCTCCAGGTGAGGGAGAGGCAGCCCAGCCTGAAGCAGCCTGATGAGGCAGGGGACACTGCCTACTTTCCTGGACACAGATGGTTCCCCCAGGGACTTGCAAGGGAAGGGTGGGCTAGTGGGGGGCATTCTGGTTCGGGTGTTCGTTGCTTTCTGCACTCTCGTGTGTGCTTTATCTGTAAAGCCAACAATGAGTTAGACTCTGGGCAGAGTGTTGGGGTGTGTTACCTCTTCACAGCTACGAGGTGCCTCTGGAGAGCATTAAATGCTAACCCAGAAGGCTCACACCTTGGGGTGGAGTTCTGCAAAAGTGTGTGTCTAAGCTCTGGGGGAGTCTGATGGTCCAGCACTGAGCCCAGGGGCAGGGCAGCTGGGCAGTGGGTTCCAGTTCTCAGGTGGGGTGCCAGACCCAGGGTCCGTGCCCTGAGAGCATGCCTAGGGACCCCAAAGGCGGGGGCTGTGGCTAGGTTCTGTTCCAGCTCTGGAGGCTTAAAACACCTGGGGATCCAGAGGTTTGGGTTCTCCTCACAGCAGTCTGGTGAGCCACCAGCAGAGTGGGCCTGGCTGGATCTGTGACAAGCATATACCAGCAAATACCACCGTGCTTTTGTCAGTATAGTTTATTCCAGTCGCCTCTCTCCCCCTTGAGTGAAATAAGCTATACCGGCTAATACACAGTTTTGGCAGTATCACTGTGTCTACACTAGGAGCTTTTACCAACACAGCTATGCCAGTCATCACAAACCACACCACATCACGCTCCTGACTGAAACACCTGTGCTGGCAAAAGTCTGTTGTGTAGACCTGGCCTTAGTTACTTTGGTTGGATCACAATTGCCACTTCATCTCTTTGAATGAGTGACATGGTTGGTGGGCAAATTTTCATTAGTGGGGAAAAGAAAATGTATTGGCCGTTCAGCAGGTCTTCACTCACCAGGACTGTAGTTCTAAAGAAGCATTCAAAATGAACGTAGCGGGCCCAGTTCTGATCTCCTACACTGGTGTAAATTAAGAGTAATTCCACTGAAGTCACAGTTACGCTGGTGTAAAGCAAGTGTGAGATCACAAGCGTACTCAGTGGGTTCAGATTCTCTTCTCACACTGGTGTTATGTCAGTGTAAGTCTATTGACTTAAATGGAGCTGCTCCGGACTCACGTGGTTGGAAAATCCAGTCTTGCCATTTACTTCAATTGCAGCAGGATCGGATCCTAGATAATGAATACTGAAGGGACGTTAGAAATCTTATTCATTTTCAGCAGTTAAGCTCTTAGTTTCCTTGCTGCCATTCATACAGCTTAGCCATTTGCATCATTCTGTTTCTCACTCATTCACTAACACAAAGGCAGCAAGTGTTTGGTTTTCTTGCCCTGCCAGGGAATGTTTTTAAAAAAGCCACAACTGCAATCTTATTCCTATTAGACTACTAACACTTATTGTCCAAAACCACTTGGAACGCGTCCCTGTAATCAAACTAGACCCACCACGGTTAGTGAAATATTTCATTATGGTGAAGACCTCATGCCTCGCTAATGAAATCTTTCACCAACATCAGTTACTGATATATTACCAGTGTGAGAAGAGAATCTGAACCTCTTGCCTCACTACCTCACCACGAGTACAGAGGTCTTTGTGTTTTCTGCTGCTGACTTGAGGGATTGAACTAGTCATGGTCAGTGGTGGTGTAACCTTTTGTGTTGCTGTAGCACAGTGGTTTTCAAACTTATTTTTCTCCCGACTCAGTTGAAGAAAAACACGTATCTCTGTGACCCGAAACAGTAATATCTTCTGACTAAAGTTTTCATAAAATCACAATATAGGGCAATACATGCTAGCTTTAACTACTTCCCTTAAAGTAAGAACTAAAATGAGACATCGTTACTTGTAAAACATTTTTAAATACAGTATAAATACAGTAAAAGCGACAATCAGATTGAGTTTCACTTACTGTGGCGGGGTGGGCCTGCCCGTTGTTCATGATCTCGTTCCAATGTGGATCACAAGATGAAAGCTCTGTCCACATATCAGGTGCACTGTTGAGTCAGCTTCTTTCTTTTGTTTTTAACCTTGTCAAAGCTGAAAATCCCAGTTTGCACCTGTGGGTTGTTGTGAACCATAGCAACAACAGAACACTAATCTTACTTAACGGCGGATATTCTTTGAAAACACTTATCCAAAACGATGACAAATTCAATGACCAGTGGCATGGGTTGAGTGTGCTATCACAGGTGAGTTGCAGCAGCTCTTTTTCTAGCCCAGGCATCAAGTTTAGCTCCATTATTGATTCAGGATTTTCAAAAGCTTTAAAGGATCTTTCATCCAATGCTTTTCCTTCAAATTTTCAAGCCTCTTTGCAGGGAAGTAGCGACTATAATTATGAGACAGAGCAGTGAGATGTCACTGTATGATATTCCTCATTTCATTCCCTTTTTTCCCACTGATGCTGTTCTCAGTGTGTTGTAACAGTGTTGGAAATATGTAGTCACTTGGAAGATTACTTTTCAGTTGTGCTTGCCACAGTGCTAATGACTTTTGGAATGTTTGTATCCAGGGGCGGCTCTAGGAATTCCGCCGCCCCAAGCAGGGCAGCGCGCTGCGGGGCGCGCTCTGGCGGTCGCCGGTCCCGCGGCTCCAGGGGACGTCTTGCAGACGTGCCTGCGGAGGGTCCGCTGGTCCCGCGGCTCTGGTGGACCTCCCGCAGGCACGTCTGCGGATGCTCCACCGGAGCCGCGGGATCAGCGAACCCTCCGCAGGCATTTATGCGGGAGGTCCACCGGAGCTGCGGGACCAGCGGACCCTCTGCAGTCATGCCTGCGGGAGGTCCGCCGGAGCCGCCTGCCACCCTCCCGGCAAAATGCCGCCCCAAGCGCGCACTTGGCGCGCTGGGGTCTGGAGCCGGCCCTGTTTGTATCTGTTCACAGCATCGAAACAAATCATTGCCTTTTCCTTACAACTTCATATTAGTTTAAAATTGAAAAACGTGAGCTAGATATGACAACTTTATTAATCAACTGTCATCATCAAACAAGTTAGACTGTTTCTCTACCAGAAATATGTGCATCTTGTTCCTTGTACACCCTTGTAAGCACCCTGCCCTGTGACAGCACCCAGCCCTGTGACAATAAATAAGTCTACTCAAAATGCTTGCATTTCTGAGCATAACACTTCAAAAAGTCTGCTGTTCAGTGACCTTCCGTTAATGAAATTAACAATTTTCACCACTTCCTTCAATACTCCATAAGATCTGGGGAAATACCCCAGAGCTTCAAGGTGAATGAAACAGTGATTCCAAACAACACCAAACAACACCATTATCAGCTGTCTCAGATATTTTTTTCACAACTCTGCTACTCCTACCTCCTTCCTTTGCAATTAGCCCAATCCAATTTGTATTTTCCAACCACGCAGTCGTGTAGTGCTTCGAATATCTGTGCTACTGTTCTATTGGTTGGTGAAGTCAGACAGGACACCAAATCTTCCATAAAGTCAACTTGCGAAACATACCTCACAGAAACGAACAGTGTTGCACAATTTGAAATAACAGTACTCTCGTCAAGATGGATAGCAAAATCCCCGGTTGTCTGTAACTGAATAATAATCTGGGCTTCCAAATTCTCTGCAGTATCACATATTTGCCAAGACATTGTGTTATCACTGAGAGGAATACTTCTCAATTTTTCAGCAGACTTCTCATCGAAAATTGTACGCATCGTATCCAGAGATGCTGGAAGAATAAGTTTTTCGGCAACCATATGGGCCTTTTTCTCTTTTGCCATATGGTATGCAACCAAATATGATGCCAGGTGTGCCTTACCATTCAAAGTAGCTGACCGACTAAGACTTGCGCTGATAACTTTAATTCCTGTTGCTTCCTTTGAAAATATGCAAGAGGCTTATTAGTGAGTTCCCCGTGTTTTCTTTCTAAATGTCTTTTTCACTTTGATTGTGGTAAACTCTCGTTTGCAAACAGCTCACTGCAAATAACACCCTGCAGCTTTGGAGCTCGGTTTGCGTTAGCACAAATTGATGAAACCCTATTTCAAAAGAGCATCACTATGCTACTTTGTCCACAATTTGGTTTTCTTTTTTGCAGGCAGTTTAGAGGGATAGCTAAGTGGTTTGAGCATTGGTCTGCTAAACCCAGGGTTGTGAGCCCAATCCTTGAGGGGGCTACTTAGGGATCTGGGGCAAAAATCAGTACTTGGTCTTGCTAGTGAAGGCAGGGTGCTGGACTCAATGACCTTTCAGAGTCCCTTCCGGTGATAGGTATATCTCCAGCTATTATTATTATTTTTTATGAGGTTGACATGGCAGAAGTCTGTCCATTATTACTAGAACTTTCTGTTGCAGACAATGTACTTACACATTTCATTTTCAGATGTAGATTGATTTGATGACTGTTTCTGAACTTCTTTTTCTTATTGCAAAATGATCCATTTTTCGGGATGAAGGTTTGTTGGTTAAGCCTTGCAACTCGAGTCTCCACAGCAGTAACAAAACTGATAGTGTGCGGAAAGCAGTCTTATTAGGTGATTACAATCAAAATGACTGTGCTGTGTACGTGTGTAATGCACAGTGCATAAGAAACTCTCTGCAAACAAATTAGTCTGACCAGAAAAAAAAAAGTCCGACATTTAAATGATTGTTATTTTAAAACTGTAATGAAAGACATTTTAAGAGATCATGACATTTTAAATTTGCAGGTGACCTAGTGCTTAATATTCTGTGATCCAGTACTGGGTCATGACCCATACTTTGAAAACCACTGCTGTAGGAGACAAGCTTGTGAGTGTGTCCACAACTACCTTCTGTAGTAATGGAATATTTCATATGCTTGTGTACTGTCTGTGTGCTCCTTTGCTGGCTCACTGAGGTTGGGTCTACACTTAAAACTTAGTTCAACATAGCAGTGGCACTTAGGGATGTGAAAAATCCACCCCTCTGAGCACGAAGCTATGCTGAGCTACTCCCAGTGTGCACGCGGCTACAGTGATAGAAGAGTGTTTCCATCAGTCTAACCAGGGCTGGCTTTAGGCGCCTTTTTAATTTTTAAATTTTTTTTACATACCTGGTGGTGGTTTGGGTCTTTGGCAGCATTTTGGCGGTGAGAGGTCCTTCAGTGCCACGGAAGACCTGGGGCGAGTGAAGGACCCCCCCACCTCCAGAGTGCCACCGAAGACCCGGACCACTGCCGGGTATTTGAATCGGGCCCCGCAGTTCCTAAAGCCGGCCCTGAGTCTAGCTACTGTTGCTCGAGGAGGTGGAGTTTCTACTGCAATGGAAAAACTTCTCTGTTGCTGTCGTCTGTGCCTACACTACAGGGTCACAGTTGCATGGCTACAGCACCCGAAGTGTAGACCTGGGCTTAGTCACACATTTGGTTTGTTCAGTAGCATTCTGTGCCTTATTGGAACAGAAGGTTATAACTAGAGCTGGGTGAAATTCTTCAACTGAAACTTCTTCTGTA
Source organism: Mauremys mutica (assembly GCF_020497125.1). Classification (NCBI taxonomy): domain Eukaryota; kingdom Metazoa; phylum Chordata; order Testudines; family Geoemydidae; genus Mauremys; species Mauremys mutica. The sequence continues at coordinate 134,957,091 of NC_059076.1, read as the reverse complement.
AAAAATGTAGATTCAGTGGCATCAAACTACTCTGAATTGCTGTCAATTTCACCACATCATTTTGGTGGTGGTGGTGGCAGAACATTTATTTTTTTTTAAATTTGAAATGTTTCATTTTGACATTTTAACTTTTGGATTCAAAATGCTTGTTTTGCATACACATTTTCTTTAATTTTATTTAAACAATGTTCAGAAGGTTAATAAATGCTCAAAAATTAAATGTTCTGTTTTGGGTCAAACGAAACATTTTGTTCAACCTCAAACTTTGAATTTTCAATTCACCAACAATTTGAGAAAAATTTGTTTTCAGTTCAACTTGAAACAATTTCCCCCCTGATTTTCTGTGAACCAAAAAAAAAATCCTCTATTCACCTAGCCGTAGCCATGAGTTCTCTCCCCTCAGAGTAGAGGAGTTAATCCTTGTGTCCTGAAGAGATTCCATTCAGGTATATAAATTCTGCCTATTTAGATTCCTCTTTGCCAGTTCAATTGCAGGAGGGCTTCTTCGCTTCTTGTCCTAAACACCTATGCAATGTTGCTGTGCTCTGTGAAACAGCTACATTGTTTCACCTCACTGTTTGTAGGAGTGATGGGTGAAGTTTGTGCTACATAAATGAAAGTTTTTTGTATGGGTCATAGGGATAAATGCTACTTTATGATGCAAATATAACATGATTTTCAAGTGTGTTTTGGGTCTCCCTCTAGTGCCTGGCCACACAGAAGGTAATACCTGCTACTGCTGCCAGCTAATGGAGTTAGCACTTACAGTGGTAAGCAGGGCCGGCTTTAGGAAGTGCGGGGCCCAATTCGAACAGTTTTGACGGGGCCCCGGTAGGGATGACTTTAAAAAAAAACCACCCACACGTGTTTAAAAAAAAATAAAATATAATAAAAAATACGTGGGGCTTGTACTCACCGGGCAGTGCTCTGAGTCTTGGGCGGCACTTCAGTGGTGGGTCCTTCACTCGATCCAGGTCTTCAGCAGCACTGAAGGACCCACCGAAGTGCCGCTGAAGACCCGAAGTGCCATCGGATGAGTAAAAATTAAAAAAGGTGCCTCTAGCCAGGGAAGGGCTTCTCACTGGGCGCGGGGCCCTCTTAGGCGCGGGGCCCGATTCGGGGGAATTGGTGGAATAGGCCTAAAGCCGGCCCTGGTGGTAAGTCTGGGCCGAAAGTCAAGCATTCAGACCCTGGCGATGACTCATGGCACAAACCATTACAAAAATGCATTGTGTCCAATATATAACTTTGTAACTGGGCAGCAATATGGTCCTGGATCCTATGAGAGAACTCGGCACCTCCATTCCCACTTATTTCTTTGGGAGTTGAGGGAAATCTGCCCATCATCCGAGTGGGACCTCTATGAGCAATCCATGGAAGTGTTTCTTTCTTACTCTCTTTACAATAGTTTGTGTAAGATTTAAATTTGTTCTGCCCTATAGTTGAGTTTCAAAAATTAAAATCAATATCAAATATTGACATTTATATCTTTTAAAAATCTCATGTAAGTAGAGCTGTTTGGCAAAACAGGAATTTTTTTTTTGCAAACATTGGTGTCAAAATATTCAATTTTTCCCTGAAATTTAATCTCAATGGACATTTTCTAGCCAGTTCACCTGCTTAAGTGTTGAATAAACTCTTCACCGCTTGAGCAGTGAAATTTGAACTATTCAGCACTATTTGAACGTGGATTTCTGTCAGGGCAAAAATGCTGTAATAATAATCTCCCCAAATGCAACGTCTTGCATTTTTCTCTTCTGCTAGAAGTATCTAGTATATTCAGTCTAAATGAAATGGGTGAGATTCATGGTAATTTGGAATTTATAAAAATAAACTGGAATTAATAGAGTTACATCTACTTAAACCAGGTGTGAATTTGGCTACATTCTCTTCTCCCTTGCACCCCTACAATCCCATTGAATTTGCACAGATTTAAGGGAAGTTATAATTTGTCTATGCTTTATTAGACAGTGGACCAAATTTTGCTGTCCAAAGCAATGCCATTTTTATATGCTGTAACTGAGAACAGATTTTTTTTGTAGTTACTTCTAGAAGTAATGATTTTCACATCCCCAATGTGAATACCAACAGTAACCTATGCAACATTCATATTTATGTAGTAGTTTTAGGACTAAGTCTTTAGTAAACTACTGCACGAAGGTTATGATATCCTGCCACTGAGCTGGTACTCAGTCTATAGGGGGCAGTAGTTACAAAAACACACTAAGGGCTAGTCTACACTTACCGTCCGGGTCGACGCGGTGAGTTAGACTTCTCGGAGTTTGAACTATCGCGTCTGATCTAGACGCGATAGTTCGAACTCTGGAAGCGCCACGGTCGACTCTGGTACTCCACCACTGCAAACGGCGGTGGTGGAGTCGACGGGGGAGCCACGGAGTTTGACCCCGCCACGTCTGGATGGGTGAGTAGTTCGAATTAGGGTACTTCAAATTCAACTACGCTATTCACGTAGCTGAATTTGTGTACCCTAATTCGAACCCCCTTTTTAGTGTAGACCAGGCCTAAGTAAGAACGTCTATACTGGGTCAGACCAATGGTCCATCTAGCCCAGTAGCCTGTCTTCTGACAGTGGCAAGTGCCAGGTGCTTCAGAGGGAATGAGCAGAACAGGTAAGCATCAAGTGATCCATCCCCTGTCGCCCATTCCCAGCTTCTGGCAGTCAGAGGCTGAGGACATCCAGAGAACGGGGTTGCATTCCTGACCATCTTGGGAATAGTCATTGATGGACCTATCCTCCATGAACTTATCTAATGTTTTTGAGCCCCATTATAGTTTTGCCCTTCACAACATCCCTGGCAACACATTCTACAGGTTGACTGTGTATTGTGTGAAGAAATACTTCCTTTTGTTTGTTTTAAACCTGCTGCCTATTAATTTCATTGGATTATCCCTGATTCTTGTGTTATGTGAAGGAGTAAATAACATTTCTTTATTCACTTGCTCCACACCACTCATGATTTTATAGACCTCTATCATATATTCCCTTAACTGTCTCTTTTCCAAGCTGAAAAGTCCCAGTCTTTTTAATCTTTCCTCATATGGAAGCTGCTTCATATCCTTAATCATTTTTGTTGCCCTTCTCAGCACCTTTTCCAGTTCTAATATATCTTTTTTGCAGGGCCGCCCAGAGTGGGGGGGCAAGAGGGGCAATTTGCCCACAGGGGCCCCCACGAGAGTTTTTCGGGGCCCCTGGAGCGGGATCCTTCACTCGCTCCGGGGGGCCCGGAAAACTCTTGTGCGGCCGGGCGCAGGAGCTTCTTCGCTCCCGGTCTTCGCCGGCGGGGGAGGGGTCCTTCCGCTCCGGGGCGGAAGGGCCCCCCGCTGGCGAATTACCGCCGAAGCGGGACCCGCCGCCGAAGTTCAGCTCAGTCTTCGGCGGTAATTCGGCAGCAGGGGGCCCTTCCGTTCAGGGACCCACCGCCGAAGTGCCCCGAAGACCCGCGGTGGGGGCCCCCCGACGCCAAATTACCGCCGAAGACCGGGCTGCACTTCGGTGGTGGGTCCCGCTTCGGCGGTAATTCGGTGGCCGGGGGGGGCCCCGCCGCGGTTCTTCGGGGCACTTCGGCGGTGGTCTCGGAACGGAAGGGCCCCCCGCCGCCAAAGACCCCGGGCCCCCGGAATCCTCTGGGCGGCCCTGCTTTTTTGAGATGAGACAACCCAGAACTGCATGCAGTTTTCAAGGTGTGGGCGTACCATAGATTTATATGGTGATTATATTATTATTTTTTATTATGATATTTTCTGTCTTATTATATATCCCTTTCCTAATGGCTCCTAACATTTTGTTGCTTTTTTGATTGCTGATGCACACTGAGCAGATGTTTTCGGAGAACTATCTACAATGAATCTAAGGTCTCTTTCTTGAGTGGTAGCAGCTAATTTAGATCCCATCTTTTTGTAGGGATAGTTGGGATTATGTTTTCCAATGTGCATTACTTTGCATTTATCAATATTGAATTTCATTTGCCATTTTGTTGACCCATCAACTAGTTTTATGAGATCCCTTTGTAACTCTTCGCAGTCTATTTTCGGCGTAACTATCTTGAGTAATTTTATATCGTCTGCAAACTTTGCCACCTCACTGTTTACCCCGTTTTCCAGATAATTTATGACTATGTTGAACAGCACTGTCCCCAGTACAGATCCTTGGAAGAATGCACTATTTACCTCTCTCCACTGTGAAAACTGACCATTTATTTCTACCCTTTGTTTCCTATCTTTTAACCAGTTACTGATTCATGAGAGGACCTTCCCTCTTATCACATGACTGCCTACTTTGCTTAAGAACTTTTGGTGACAGACCTTGTCACAGGCTTCTTGCAAGTCCAAGTACACTAAATCCACTGCATGTCCACATATTTGTTGACCCCTCAAAGAATTCTAATAGATTGGCGAGGCATGATTTCCCTTTACAAAAGTCTTGTTGACTCTTCCCAAGCATATTGTGTTCATCTATGTGTCTATAATTCTGTTCTTTACTATAGTTTCAACCAATTTGCCTGATGCAGAAGTTAGGCTTACTGGCCTGTAATTGCCAGGATCACCTCTGGAGCTTTCTTAAAAATTGGTGTCATATAAGTTATCATTCAGTCATCTGGAACAGATGCTGGTTTAAGCAATAGGTTACATACCACAGTTAGTAGTTCTGCAGTTTCATGTTTGAGTTCTTCAGAACTCTTGGGTGAATACCATGAGGTCCTGGTGATTTATTACTGTTTAATGTATCAGTTTATTCCAAAATCTCCTCTGACACCTCAGTCTGGGACAGTTGCTCAGATTTGTCACCTAAAAAGAATGGCTTGGGTGTAGGAATCTTCCTCACATCTTCTGCAGTGAAGACTGATGAAAAGAATTCAGTGAACTTTTCCACAATGGCCTTATATTTCTTGAGAGCTCCTTTAGCACCTCAATTGTCCAGTGACCCCACTGATTGTTTTGCAGGCTTCCTGCTTCTTAGATACTTCAAACATTTTTTTGCTGTTTATTTTTGTCTTTTGCTAATTGCTCTTCAAATTCTTTTTGGGCCTGCCTAATTATACTTTGACACTTGATGTGCCAGAGTTTATGCTCCTTTCTGTTTTCCTCTGTAGGATTTGACTTCCAATTTTTAAAGGATGCTTTTTGCCTCTAACTGCTTATTTTACTTTATTGTTTAGACATGGTGGCACTTAAAAAAATTCTTTTACTGTGTGTTTTTATGTGGGGGTATATATTTAATTTGAGCTTCTATTATGGTGTTTTTAAAAAGTTTCCATGCACTTTTGTGACTATATCTTTTAATTTCCATGTAACTATCTTCCTCATTTTTGAGTAGTTCCCCTTTCTGAAGTTAAATGCTATGGTGGTGGGAGCTAGCTTATAAACCTGGCAACTCTGGGTGACCCTAAATGACCTTGTACATTCCTTGCTGTTGAACTCTTTGCCATGTGAGACTTCAAGCTCCACTAACTGGAGTGGTCTGAAATAGGGTAATAACCTCCACCCAATCACCATTAATGTGCATTTGAGAAGGAGAAGAAGAAAAAAGGTAGAAAAGTGGGAATGTGCAAAGGTGGCAGCTGTGAATGTTCACACAGAAGAACGATCTCGTAGTTAAGGAATTGGATGGGGACATTGGAGAGCTGGGTTTAATTCCCAGCTCTGCACAGGTTTCCTTTATGACTGTGGGCAACTTACTGGGGGTAGGTCTACACTGCACACTAAGTCGATATATGTGGGATTTGGTCTTGTGAAATCAGTGTTTCCAAGTCCATGCTTGAGCCTCCACACTGCATTGTAAACCTGGACACCGGGTCTCACCGCCAGGCTAACACATCCATCCTGCACTTCTGATCTGACTGGGGTCTGTGATTTGAGCTGCGGCCACACTGCAAAATGACAGGGCTTGGACCAGAGACACAGTGGGACTTGGGCTCTGACCCACCTACTAGCAGGGTTCTAGGACCCAGGTCCCCAGAGCTTGCTGACCCCAGTCAGACTGATTTGGGTGTGGATGGAAGAGGGGCTTGGGCTCAAACCTGAGTCAGAGCCCAAGCTTAGTGTACAGCGTAGGTACACCCTTAATCACTCTGTGCTTTGATTCCCCGTCTATAAATTGGGGATAATATTTCTTGGCTCCTACCCTTTGGCTTGTCTATTTAGACAGGGACCTAGCACAACAGGGCCTTTGCCTGTAGATGCTACTGTCTTGCAAATATATAACAATGGTGACTTTAATAACATTGAATGGATTTTCTTCAATCTTGGTTTCCTTTATAATACTCAAGAAGCTCCATAAACCAAGCCCAGTTTCTGGATGTAAAGCTCCATGGACTAGAACCTGGGTCTGCAAGGCTGGGAACAGTTGATGGTCCCACAGTACTACTGGGAAGCAATGCAGAGCCCTCCCTAGGGAGCACTGTGGAGAATGGAAGTGCCACCCAAGGCAGCCAGAGTGACAGTACCCTGCGGCCCTCTGACTGGTCAAGCACCCCATTTAACCCTAGCGAGTGGCCCAGGAAGTTGTCTGGGCAACCACAGCGACTTTGATCTGCTGTGGCTCCAGACTTTACCTCGTCTTCTGGTCTCAGCCTGACTCTTGCCTCTTGATTCCTGCCTGGAACTCTCTCTGATCGCTGGTCTCTGACTCTGACCCTGATCCCACCCTGGTACTGCCTCTGATCTCCGTTCTCTGACCCCAGCCTGACTCTGACTCCGACGCTTGCTTACTGAATCTGGCTTTTGTGATTCCTGCGACTACCGTCCCTGATGAGCGGATCCCAGCTCAGCTGTGACCACTAGGCCAGACCGCCTACACCCTAGGCCCATACACTGGCTTTACCAGAGCACACAGTTTCTGACTGGAACATTTGGCGAGATTATGTTTTACCTCCCCATTCCACCAACTCCTACGTGGCTCAACGGACGTCACTCAGACTTTGGGAGAAAGAACTGAAATTTATGAGCAACTGATTCCCAATGGAACTGGGGAAATGAGGAGTTGGAATGGGAGGTGAAATTCAGCCAGGACTACAGTGGGTGCCAGGTTCTGTAACAGACGTTGCTACAGCAGTGTCTCCATGTACTGAGGATGGTGAGAGTCCTGGACAAACAGCTGATCGCATGCTATTTTGGGTTGCAGATTTATGTCAGTGCTTAGAATTGCAATATCATTTAATCGGGACTTGAACCTTAGCTCTGATTTGGCCCCAAACCCTGAAACTCTAGTCTAAGTCTAATCCAGATACAAACACAGCCTCTGGAATCTACCACTGCTTAAACAAGCGATTGCTACTAATAAAGCACTGAGCACCATTTCCCACCCCACATCCCTTTGTAACTGATTCCAACAGTGGGATTTGAACCTGGCCTTACACAGCTGCAAGTATGACTAATTAGGTGCCAATAGACCTGTGAAGATCTGGACTGAAGCACCCTAGCTGGCAACGGTAGTAGACTCATTCACCTCTTATGTGGATCAGCCCCGCTAGGGGAGACAAAGGTCCATCCATCCCCACTTTCATAGAGCACTGTCAGCATGTAGCAAAAAAAAAAGCTCTTCTCTCCCCCCCGATTTAGCAGCTATGGAAGTTTGTCATTTCTTGGTCTTTGGGCTATGATCAAAGACCAAATCAGTTTCAGGTCTATAGCCGGCCCTGGCAGGAAGGGATTTCTGATATACATTATTTGCAGCACTTTGTTCTACTCTACCCACGTTTTCCAGGCTTCACTTCAGCCATATGTGCCTCTTTTACCTCAATATTTGCTCAGGGAAACCAGGCCCATTGGTTTGGTTCGCTGACTCACTTCACTCAGCAAACATTTGGCAGACGCTGACAGGCCTCTGCGTGGCAAAGCATGGGTGAGAAAGGTCTGTCCCACCTCCGGCTTGAGCAGTAAACACAACACTTCCTGGATGTCTCAGAAGATTGTGACTGTTTGTCACGTCAGTAGTAGAAAAACAGTGGAGATGATGTTAAAGGAAATAGCGTGGCTCGCCCAGCAGGAACAGTTCTGCCTAGTTGTGTCATAGTCCCGCTGCTTCCCTGTCCTCAGCTCACTTGGCACGGTCTGTGCAAGAGGAGCCAGCAGATGTGAGTCGTAGCCTTGCCATTGTGCTGATGGGCTGAGTGCCATTGTGTGCAGCATAAAGACAATCCTGAAGACCAAGCTAGTCAAGTATTTGTTACAACGTGACTAAAAGCACTATCCCCCAGGACAAGGGTGAAGGCTTTGTCTGGCTTTACAAACATCTTTCCTACCATAAAACAAAGCATGGAGTAAAGGCAAAAAGCTTTTTGGTCAATGCCTGGGCACCATAAATGGGCTGTATCACCTCAGGACTTAATTTAAAACTAGGATGAACTTGACTCCAGCGTGCTGTTCAGATGTGGGGGAGAGAACCTCTGAAACAGCCATTTGGCCACTTTGGGAAGTTACGCAGCAGAAATTCAACTCAGGTAATGACATGCTGCCTACTTACAGTAGATACTCTCTACCAGCCCATATGAAATTGTTCTTCCCTTTCCCTCCTTCCAGAAATGCAGCACTTAAAGCACTTTGAAACCATAGAGTGCTCTATCGATGCTGTTTCAGAGTAGTTGCCGTGTTAGTCTGTATCCGCAAAAAGAACAGGAGTCCTTGTGGCACCTTAGAGACTAACAAATTTATTGTAGCATAAGCTTTCGAAGTGAGCTGTAACCCACGAAAGCTTATGCTACAATAAATTTGTTAGTCTCTAAGGTGCCACAAGTACTCCTGTTCTTCTATCAATGCTGACTCATTTCTCCTTACGGCACCCTCCAGGACGCAGCGGGGAAGGTATTATTATTGAAAACGCTGTTGTTGGCATAATGGACTATTATGTTTATTCATTTGGTGGCAGTCTTCTCTGAGTCAGTCTTGGACTCATGCCACAAGGCCGCTGAGCTTCAGGTGGGTCCTAACAGCCTTGTGGCCATTTCCTAAGAAAATTCCAACCGAGGTGACTGCATTCTACCAGTGTATGTTCCACCTGCTGGTTATTTTGTATCACTTCTTGCCCTAAAAGGTTGTATAATGTTGTGAGGTTAGCTGCTGCCTTTTCACCCCAGAGGTGTCTGAATTTCAGCAGTGGGTGACGTAATCCATATATACAATATGTAGAGCATTTGAATTGAAGTGTTTTGAGATAACAAGTGTTATATTCTATATACGTTATTATTATGTTCCACAATAAAGGCTGCTACATCTTGATGGAGGGTGAATATATTATAAATGGGGTATGGTTTTATGCACCTTGAGATCCTATTTATCTTGGGCTGAGAGGCACTGTGTATAGGACCTTTGAGGCACTTTTCCTAGGATAATGCAATTACTATTTATACAACAGCGACCTGGGCAAGGGAAGTGATTATTCCCCTCTATTCGGCACTGGTGAGGCCACATCTGGAGTATTGCATCCAGTTTTGGGCCCCCCCATGTGGACAAATTGGTGAGAGTCCAGTGGAGGGCAATTAAAATGATTAGGGGGTTGGGGCACATAATTTACGAGGAGAGGCTGAGGGAACTGGGGTTATTTAGTCTGCAGAAGAGACGAGTGAGAGGGGGATTTGATAGCAGCCTTCAACTAGCTGAAGGGGAGTCCCAAAGAGGATGGCGCTCGGCTGTTCTCAGTGGTGGCAGATGACAGAACAAGGAGTAATGGTCTCAAGTTGCAGTGGGGGAAGTCTAGGCTGGTGTGGCGGGGCGACGACTCACCAGTGCCTCCTGCTGGATGTCCAGGGAATCAGCTCTTTTCCAGCTCCGGAGTGCCCTCTGCCAGCGGATGTCTCGCCTGCCGCTGGCCCCCGTGTCCCTCCTGGGCCCCGGTGCCCTTTGCCCAGGGGTTCTGCCCACCACAGCATCCCCTCTGTCTGGGTCTCCCCTCCCAGGGGAACCCCCACCCCCACCTTGCCTCCATGGCTAATGCCAGTCTCCATCTAGCCCCTGCTCCCGGGGGCAGGCAGCAGTCATCATCGGCAAGGGGGGCGTTGGACCAGCTGCCTCTGCCTATTCCTGGGCTGCCCCTCTGCAGCCCTAGTACCCTTTTGTGGGCCCTTAACTTGGCCTGTAGCCTGGGGCTTTGCTAGGCTGGAGCTCCCCAGCTCCCTCTGCCCTTCCCCAGCACTGCTCCACCCTAGGTACCCTCCTCAGCTTCCCAGGCAGCCAGGTCCTTCCCTCTCTAGGAAGCTAGAGAGAATGTGTCCGTGTCTGTGTCTGGCTCTGGCTCTCAGCCCTCTTATAGGGTCAGCCATGGCCTGATTGGGGCGTGGCCTCACCTGTGGCTGCTTCCCCCAATCAGCCTAGTTTTTCCCCTGCCCCAGCCCTCTCCAGGACTGTTTTAACCCCTCCGGGCAGGAGTGGGGTGACCACCCTGCTTCAGCTGAATATTAGGAAAAACTATTTCACTAGGGGTACATCCACACTACCCGCCAGATCGGCAGGTAGCGATCGATCTATCGGGGATCGATTTATCGCGTCTCGTCTAGATGCGATATATCGATCCCCGAACGTGCTCCCGTCGACGCCGGAACTCCACCAGGGCGAGAGGTGGAAGCGGAGTCGACGGGGGAGCCACGGCCGTCGATCCCGTGCCGTGAGGATGGGAGGTAAGTCGATTTAAGATACGTCGACTTCAGCTACGGTATTCCCGTTGCGTATCTTACATCAACACTCGCCCCCCCGCCCAGTGTAGACCAGGCTAGGAGGGTGGTGAAGCACTGGAATGGGTTACCTAGGGAGCTGGTGGAATCTCCTTCCTTAGAGGTTTTTAAGACCCAGCTTGACAAAGCCCTGGCTGGGATGATTTAGTTGGGTTTGGTCCTGCTTTGAGCAGAGGGTTGGACTAGATGACCTCCTGAGGTCTCTTCCAACCCTGATATTCTATGACCGTAAATATCTGAAACTGAGATGTTTTACAATTGAATTTGCCTATTTCTGTTTATGTAGCATGCAGCCTTATGGTCTGCTAGCAAGGCTTTAAAAAAACAAATCTAATTGCCCCTCGCTTTGACACTGCTGGGGTTCTCATTCAGAACTTCTTCCCCAATCTCAGATGGTATAACCCCAGGTAAGAGCTCATCAACGCTTCCCTCACAGATGAAGTGGAGAGAAGAAAGAGCCTACAAAACCCCGGAGCCTTGTGTTCACACAGTGTTTTAATCCAACAACTAAAGGGTTAATTATTTTAGCATGTGTGCGTTAAGCAAAAAGGGGATGCCATGTCAGGAGCTCTCTTTCTATTGGCTAGAAGCATATGGTGGTACACTGTGGTACACTGTTGTCACTAGTGTTCTAGCCTGCCCCTGTGTTTAATTAATCCGAGGAAACGGCTGTGCATAGTAGCAGCTTCAATAATAAATGTGCTGGCTTCTAAGATGTTTAGACCATTCTAGTGATCCCTGAGTGCTGCGGAAGCTTCTTCCGGTGTTTTTAAATAAGAATTAAGCATTGATTCAGGAAATCCAAATGGGTGGTTGGTGAATCTTTATGGTGCTGCGGTCAGTGATTGAACCATTACAGGGCATGGGAGAGAGTTGTGCGAATAATGGATTTTTTGGTTAGCTGGCAATTCCTAAAAAAAAGTTTTGGGTTGAACAAAACAGTTCATTTGACCTGAATTGAAATGTGTCATTTCAATTTTGAATATTTTTTGAGTCATTTTAAATTAAAAAATATCAACTTTAAGGAAGTTTAGCATTGAAAAATCAAAACACATTTCATTTTGAAAACGCCAAAATGAAGCATTATGATTTTTTTCAGGATGTTTATTGATTTACTTAGCTGAAATCGACATGAATTCACAAAATATTTCTGTCATCCTGAACCTGCATTTTTCACCAAAAAAAAGTGTCAGTTAAAATCTTTCATCCAGTTTCACACAGTGGCAGTTAAAAACTTTCACTGTGCAATCCTACACCCAGTGCTTAACAGAACAGCATAAAGATGTGTCACTTGACACAGGCATCTCTCCAGTATCCAGCTGCAATGTCCCTCATTTGTTAAGGGCCAAAAACAAAGGTTAACCTGATTTATTTTGCTTGAGGCAAAGAGAAGCGGGTAGTGCAAGCATTGACTTCAAGCTCAGTAAGGACACTTTGTACACATAATTCCAGGAATGAAGCCACGTGCGTCTTGTTCCTTAATGCTATTTTCACTTTGGTATAAAAATGTTGCTCTCAATATTTAGCTGCTGCAGTGAGAGAAGAGGTACTGTTCTCTGGTAGAGATGGGGCCAAACCAAAACCCCAGAGCCAAGGACCCAGTAGATTTGCACAGCAGGCGGGGTTGTGATCTAGATCTCAGTGTTGCAGTCTGACCTAATTCCTATTGTGTGACGTCAATGATGTTCTCATGCACTGTTCTGAGTACCTGAATATTTCTCTTTGTGCTAAGTCTAAAATGAATGGTGGTTGTTGTCTTGTCCCTTGATCATATTAGGCCATGAAGTTTGAGAATGAATTTGGCAACTCGTACAGGGTCCTTTGTAAGGGCTCGAAGCAAGGTATTCAATCCAAAAAGTTTCACTTTTCCTTATAATATTGCATTCAAAAGCATGGGCAGATGTAAAAGCCTTCTCCTGCCACATCTTGCTGAGTGGATATATCTTGGTCTCATCTCTACTGATTTTCATTTCTGCAGCGTGCTGCATCCACAGTCTCACAATAGTGGATATTATTTTCTGAGTTGCTTTGATGTCAATCAGAGAATCTTTCATCTTTTAACCATTTATTTCCGCTAACATTTCCCTTGAAAGGATATGACTATCCACAACAGCTGTCATTCCAACCTGAGTTTTCAATCTTCCAGTTTTGGCCTGGTCCTTAGCTAGCTCACTCCCATGCACACCAACATTTGATGGAATCCACTGAAAAGTCAATTTATTGGCTCTCTTTCCAATCATCCGAGCCTCCTTGTGAATTGCGTTGTTGCTAATGTTCTGATTTCTTTGAAAGGAACAGAGGATCACCGACTGTAAGTCAACAAACATCACAACATCTGCCTCTATTTTTGACCTGTTTATTCCTTGCAGTACAGTGAAAATAGCTTTCAGTTCAGCCGTATAGTTCGAGCTAATGTATCCTGAACTAGCACTCTGTATTGTACGCTCTCTATGAGGCCGCTAGATGAAGACACTACAACTACCATTCTTGAAGGATTTGTCTGATGAACCATCAGTGTACACATGAATCTGTTTGACTCGTGACTGATACCATTGGTTAGTCTTAGCTACAATTTTCCCTAGTGTGGCCAAATCCATGTGTTCCTTTGAGCAAGGTTCCAAAAGGGAGAGATATTTACTAAAGCAAATAGTCATGCGGAGGAATTACTGGGCATACAAACTTCTTCATGTGCTCTAGTTTCCTAACATCATCAAATGCTTCCATTTCTTTAGTAATCTTTACATACCTTTTGAAACAAGATGATCATTTCAGCTTAATTTGGCTTTCCAATTTCTGAACAGACCTGAGTGGTGATGACATTCAGGTAGGGAATGAAGACAGTTTCTGTACTGAATTTGCTGTTCTTTTCTACAACTGAACATCAGACCCTTGTTCATAGATTGCTTTTGGAGTGTCTCTTACTGCTCCAATTATAATGAGACCTGCAGACGACAGCACAACATCAGTCTTAGCAACATTACCGGGAGCAGTACATGACCAGACAGGTAATGGATATTCAAGTTTTGGGCGAGTTATTAAGCAGTGTGTTGTTTTCAGTGTCTTAACATGTGAACCCCAGTTGGTACTGGCAATACAGCATAGAAGATTATAGCCTATAGAGCTAGCTTAAGCTATTTTATGTAGCAGCTACACAAGAAACCTATAGGCCTACATCTTGTAAGATATTTAGCTTAAGTAGTTAGCTTAAGGCTTTGAGGCCTATCTTCTTAGCATATGTGCAACGTGCCTCAGGTGGCATGTGACCAGGATTCATCACCAAATTTGGTTCCCTGGTTGGATCATTAGGTTCCCCAGCCCAGGCCGGGTACTAATGGGGAGCACAACATGAACGCTGATCCATGAGGCCTATGAGCCTTAGCATAAGTGAGTTACCTAATAGTGGCAGCCATCTTTCCGACTTGTGGTCCAAACCGTAGTTCAGTGTCCAAGGTTACTCCAAAGTATACCAGGTTCCTCTCAATGGCAATACCTTCTCCAGCTAGTGTCAATTTTGGCCTGTAGTTGAACCTCCTACAAAGTTGTGGTAAAGTAGGTGGACTTTATTTTTGCTGGATTCAGCTGGAATTGATGTCCCTTTGCCCATCTAGTTATAATGTCCAAGTCTTCATTCAATTCATTCTCCAGAACATCTATTTCATGATCCATGATACGAAGCATAATATTGTCTGCATATGGACGTACAGATGATTTCAAGCAGCCTGACTGTTCACAGGAGTACAGCAGGAAAAAGAAGGGGATTTAAAACTTAGCTCTGAGGAACTCCTACCCTGACTGGCCTTGTCTTCAAAAAAGTAGCATTTAATCTTACCGTTATTTTCCTATGCTATAGGAAATCTGACTTTCCCACTGATTTCCATCTCACTGAATTTCACTAAGAGCTTATCATGCCAAACTCTATCTAATGCCGCACTGAGATCCAATAAGCCTAAGTGAACAGCATGAAAGATTGAGTTGGGCACTGTTATGCAACCTAGGGAAATGTATTCTAACAGCCCTTATAGACACTTTTCAGCTTCAGAGCACTTTATGCCCATAATAATTATAGGAATATAAATGTTATTGTCTGTCTTTATGTTCTCTCTTAAAATTAGATTTAGAGATCAATTTAGATCAGATTATGCTCTCTCTCGCTCTCTCTCTCGTACAAGCAAATGGGGCACAACCTTGCTTCCACCCCATCCCATCCCAAACACAATAGTACAGCCAAATCACTACCCTTACTTATCCACTAGACCAGAGGTTTTCAATCTGTGGTCTGTGGACCCCAAGGTCCACAGACTATGTCTAAGATTTCCATAGGGTTCCACACCTCCATCTGAAATTTTTTAGGAGTCCACAAATGAAAAAAGGTTGAAAACCAGTGCACTAGACCACCCCTCCTACCAGTGCTATCTCACAGTGACATCTTTGTAGTTGTGCACATATAGGCTCATTAACACAGTTGTGTTTGGCTTCCTTCCACAAACCCACCGTGCACAGAGCTCCCTCTGACTTCAGTGGGCATCCCATGCGCAGAACGGGCCCTATTTTATACCTTGAGCATGGGGTCAACTCAGGACCCCAGCAATGGGTTTTTTTCACACTTAAAAAAAAATACAGCCCAAGGTGACTGTTAAAAAGGAAGACATGTGAGGAGGAGGGAGATCAGGGATCAGATCTGAGTGTTTTTTAAGGCAGTTCAAATTAGTGATCTTTAAAGGATTAGCTGTGTTCCTTTGGCTATCACTGGCTGATCTATAAAAGCACAGAAAAAGCTTCAACAAAATACTTCTGCCTGAAAACCACCAGGCTCTGAGTTATGAAGATGGGCCTGGCTTGTGTCCCGTTTTCTGTAGATCACAAGGCAGAGAAGTCACGTTACTGGCTGGGATCGAGTGGTTTTTTGTCTATCGCCTTTTGCCTTACCACAGCTAGGGTGCTAGCGTCAGCCTGAGACGAGTCTGATCAGATCTGCTTTCCACAGGATTATGCAAGGCACTGGGTGAGGTGCAACGTGAGGAACTACAAGTAAATGCGAACCGAACCCACTTGTATAACACAAATGGGATTGCAACATCCGTGTGACAAAACCCAGCATGACTCATCACTAAAGTGGAAACTTTCCTTTAATCACAGTGGCTGACAGTTGGTTTCTATGCATCCGAAGAAGTGAGCTGTAGCTCACGAAAGCTCATGCTAAAATAAATTTGTTAGTCTCTAAGGTGCCACAAGTATTCCTGTTCTTTTCACAGCTTGTGGAAAGACAAGGCACCATGCTGAGGTAAGGACAGATACAGGAGATAGCCTTAGATTTAAATGTGAAAAAAAATAGCGGTTCTGGTCCACTATCTTCACACTACAGAAACCATCCCTACAGTAGGCACTGCCTGGCCCCAAGGCTGGCAGCCTCATTAGATAGGCCAGAATTGATTGAGCACAGAGATGGAGACATCTCATGCATGGTCCCTCGCGCTATCTATGACTTACATGCCCTGGATAAATAGAGGACTTTGGTCACCCACGAGGCTATCAATCCAGCAATTTACTTACAAACAGGGTGACCGGATGTCCCAATTTTTTTAGGGACAGTCCTGATTTTGGGGTCTTTTTCTTATATAGGCTCCTATTACCTCCCCCGACCCCTTGTCCCGATTTTTCACACTTGCTGTGTAGCCACCCTACTTACAAACAACCACCATATTTACTTCCAGAGAGCTTGAATGATACTTCTGCCCATTAGTAATAAGAATAATAATAAGTATGAGATTTCTTCCTCACTGACTGAGTTCTAATCCAGCTGGAATCTCCTGCAGTGGTTGGGTGAGAACATTGATTAGCTCTAGTTAAGTGCTAAATTACATTATTGGAATTCAGAGGTTTGCAGCTTACATGGCAAATAGCGAGCAGTTTAACAGCAGCAGCTGAGACTGTTTTCTTAATATCTACAGACTGCAAGAGGGTGCTGGATGGGATGTAGTTTAATGACAATCAGGAGTTTAGATACGATCATGGCTGACACAGTGCAGAGATCTAGGCCAAACAATTTCTATATACTGTTTTAATTGCCTAAGTACATGATCTGCAGGCTTCTAGAGAATGCTTCCGGATCGGAGTCCTCGCTGTTTTGAAGAGAGAGTCTGGTTTCATGGCTTGAGGAGGGGACTAGGATCCAGGGCTCCTGGCTCTGCCTCGATTTAATTAATCACGTATAAGATGCCAATCGCTGTAGTATCTAGGCTGACTCACTGTGTGATCGTGAGCAAGTTACACAGGATCAAAGTCTCAAGAGCAGCCACTCACTTTGGCAGTGCCCAGCTTAAGATATTTTTGGCCGCGTGTCCCAAAGGGCTAAGCATCCCTGCATAGGGCCAGGTTTTCAAAGGTGCTTGGCTTCCATTTCGGCAACCCCAATGAGCAGCCGGCTTTCCAACAGAGGCCAGCATGCTGCGGGCTGAAGGGTTGTGAACTCCTGGCCAAAGATGCACAATACATCACTGTGGGGTGCTCAGCAGTTCTGAAAATCTGGCTTGATTTTGTGCCTAAATTCGAGCGGAGTTCTTTTGAAAATGGGCCCAAGGGTGCCCTTGAAGGGCCCGATTTGCAAAAATGGTGGGCAGCCAGAAGTACTGCTGAAGCCCATTGAAGCTGAGTCTTCAAGAGCCCTGAAACATGGGGGGAGGGATAGCTCAGTGGTTTGAGCATTGGCCTGCTAAACCCAGGGTTGTGAGTTCAATCCTTGAAGGCCCCATTTGGGGATTTAGTTGGGGATTAGCCCTGCTTTGAGCAGGGGGTTGGACTAGCTGACCTCCTGAGATCCCCTCTAATCCTGCTGTTCTGTGATTACCTCATTGACCCCTTCCCTCCCATTTCTGTACAATGGAGTACTACTTATCTCCAGCATTGGTATGTGTAATTCCCACCAAGATCCTTGGCTGGAAGATGCCACCTGCAGCTAAGTGAGTTATTTCTTGTCCTTTCTTTACAAAGGAGGGAGTTGAACCAGCTCCTTGGCTGGAGCCAGGCCTTTCTCCAGTTCTGTTCCTGTTCATAACCTAGGTTTCAAAGGGTGGACCATAGGGCTGTCAATTAATCACAGTTAACTCACACAATTAACTAAAAAAAGTTAACCATGATTAGTTGCAGTTTTAATCATACTGTTAAACAATAGAATACCAATTGACATTTATTAAATATTTTTGGATGTTTTTCTACATTTCCAAATATATTGGTTTCTATTACAACATGGAATACAAAGTGTACGGTGCTTTATATTTTTATTTTTATTTTATTTTTACTTTATATTATTATTTTTTTTCTAAATATTTGCACTGTAAAAGTGATAAACAAAATAAATAGTATTTTTTCAATTCACCTCATACAAGTACTGTAGTGCAATCTCTGTATCATGAAAGTGCAACTTACAAATGTAGATTTTTTTGTTACATAACTGCACTCAAAAACAAAACAATGTAAAACTTTAACGCCTACAAGTCCACTCAGTCCTACTTCTTGTTCAGCCAATCGCTAAGACAAGCAAGTTTGTTTATATTTATGGGAGACAATGCAGCCCTCTTCTTGTTTACAATATCACCTGAAAGTGAGAACAGGTGTTCGCATGGCAGTTTTGTAGCCAGCATTGCAAGGTATTTACGTGTCAGCAGGGCCGGCTCCAGACCCCAGCGCGCCAAGCGCGCGCTTGGGGTGGCATTTTACCGGGAGGGTGGCAGGTGGCTTCGGCGGACCTTCCGCAGTCATGCCTGCGGGAGGTCCACCGGAGCCGCGGGACCAGCGGACCTCCCGCAGGCATGACTGCGGAAGGTCCGCCGGAGCCGCCTGCCGCCCTCCCAGCACACCCTCTGCAGGCATGTCTGCAAGAGGTCCCCCGGAGCCGCGGGACCGGCAGCGCGCCCCCTGCGGCATGCTGCCGTGCTTGGGGCGGCCAAATTCCTAGAGCCGCCCCTGCGTGTCAGATATGCTAAACTTTTGTATGCCCCTTCATGCTTTGGCCACCTTTCCAGAGGACATGCTTTCACGTTGATGACGCTTGTTAAAAAAAATCACGAGTTAATGAAATTTGTGAATGAACTCCTTGGGGGAGAATTGTACGTCCTCTGCTCTGTGTTACCTGCATTCTGCCATATATTTCATGTTATAGCAGTCTAAGATGATGACCCAGCACATGTTATTCGTTTCAAGAACACTTTCACTGAGATTTGACAAAACGCAAAGCAGGTACAAATGTGAGATTATTAAAGATAGCTACAGCACTCGACCCAAGCTTTAAGAATCTGAAGTGCCTTCCAAAACCTGAGAGGGATGAGGTGTGGAGCTTGCTTTCAGCAGTCTTAAAAGAGCAACACTCCGATGCCGAAACTACAGAACCCGAACCACCAAAAAAATAAAAATAAAAAAATCAATCTTCTGCTGGTGGCAACTGACTCAGATGATGAAAATGAACATGCATCAGTCCACACTGCTTTGGATCGTTATCAAGCAGAACCCGTCATCAGCATGGACGCATGTCCTCTGGAAGGGTGGTTGAAGCATGAAGGGACATATGACTCTTTAGCACATCTGGCACATAAATATCTTGCGACACTGGCTACAACAATTCCATGTGAACACCTGTGCTCACTCTCAGGTGACGTTGTAAATAAGAAGTGGGCAGCATTATCTCCCATATTTTTGAGTGCAGTTACTTTTTGTACATAATTCTACATTTGTAAGTTCAACTTTCATGACAAAGAGATTGCACTACAGTACTTGTAATGGGGGAACTGAAAAATACTATTTTTTGTTTTTTACAGTGTAAATATTTGTAATAAAAATAAATATAAATATACTGCACACTTTGTATTCTGTGTTATCACTGAAATCAATATATTTGAAAATGTAGAAAACATCCAAAAATATTTAAACAAATAATATTCTATTATTGTTTAACAGCGCGATTAATCGCGATTAATTTTTTTTAATTGCATGATTAATCTTAATTAATATTTTAATAGCTTAACAGCCATAGTGGACACTAATATTAGACCTGACAAACACAAGCAGTTTCCTGTAACATTTTAGGTTATAGCCTCAAATGGGTCTTTAAACCACGATTTGAGGACTTCAGTAGCTCAGACATAGGATAGAGATTTGTTACAGGAGTGGGTGGGTGAGATTCTGTGACCTGCGATGTGTAGGTCAGACTAAATGATCATAATGGTCCCTTCTGACCTTAAAGTCTGTGAGGTCTCTGGGCACTAGGACATAACTTTGCCTGTTATTTTACATCTGACAGCAGAAACTTTAGGTGCAAAAGCCTGCAGCTACAGTAGAGCTTTCTGTGTCTACGGACTTGTCCATTGTGTGTTCTGTTGTTGAAAGGAAGAAGGGATTTATCGTGTCTGATCCGAACCGTTGTGTTTCAGGTTCAGTATCGTGCTTTCTACAGTGCCAACCTGCAGTACAGAATGCCAAGGCTCCTACCACCCACAATGCACTTTTGAAATTTTTCATCATGCGGCATACCTCTCTCCTGACCCCTGCAGCTTTTGCCCTGAAGCACAGGATTTAATCATGTCTACCACAGCAGCCAATCTTGCTTCCACTTGCTTCAGTGGCAGACAGATTGGGCCATTAGGATGTGTAAACACGTTGTGCATGGTCATGCAATTTGCCAGCTCCCATACCATATTTATCTGTAGGCCCAGCACTGATGCCTGCTGCAATGTGTGTGTATTCACTGGACGTGGTGAGAACCAGCATTTGCAGGGCAAAGGCAGCATGTTTTATTCTATCAGATGTAATTGTGAGTGTTCTCATTAGCTATATAAATATCTAATCCTACTAACCTCTTATCTACAATGATATCTTGTGACAGTGAGTTCCGCAGGCTATTTGTGCTTTAGTTAGAAAAATTTTCCCTTTATGAGTTTTAAATCCCTTTTGGCTTCCGCAGCGAATGAGGCAGGCATCCTACAGACAACAGCCTCATTCACTACACAAATTCAACTCACCCCAGAGCAGGTTCATCCTGGGCACTGAATGAGGCAGGGGTTCTGTGGAAAAAACAAAATGTGATCGTGTAATTAAAGACTGTATCCTAATACCTGAATTTGCAACCTCAATGTTCCTTTAACACAGGTTTTTAGGTAACCCCACCCTTCCAGATTCTATTGGGCTAAATTTGGGGGAATTTTCACAGGGATAGCAAAAGGCACACCCCTGACACCAGGGCAGCCACCCCAGCTCCCCTTCCAAAGAATAGGGGCACTAGAGTTTTTCAACCAAACAGCTGTAAAACAACATATTTCTCCCTAATCTTGTTTTCTGAAACAGCTGAGCAGTTTAAGGTGAAATTTACCAAAATAATTCAGTCGGAGACAGACACTCAGCATTGAAAATTTCAGCCCAAGCAGTTTAAATTTGGCAATGTTTTAAGAAACTGTAAACAGGATCTTCTAATGGGAAGTGTTAGGCAACTCCATCTGTAGACAAACACCATCTACCCCAAATAACAAGCAGAGAGCTTGTTACAACCTGAACTCCAGCTTGGCCTTTTCAAACCAACAACCTGTCTAGGGTGATTGCAGTTCCCATCAAGGAGCCCAGGAATGCCTTCTGTTTAAAGGCTCCAAGCGTCTCTTCCCTTTCAGGTCATTGCCTCCCAGACTAGTTATGAATTAGTGTGACGCTTTCCTCAGGGCAGCCCAGATTTGTAAGCCACTGTGTTACCGCTCTGCCTTAGCAAAGAGCGAGCTTTGCTGGAGATTAGCTTGTGTGTCAGCTCCCTGCCACACCAGTCTGGCCACTTCACCAGCAAACTCCTTGAGATGCTGCCAGTCTAAACCTTGCTTTGCAGGTAACAAGCAGTGAACCCCAGTTCCCAGGGACGTCTCCCTGTACCGTTTAGTTGCTCATTGGACACTCTCAGAAATTACTAAGGTCGCTGCCTCCGAAGAGACAGTGTGCTTGTCAGCCTGTTAGGTTAGCTGAAAACTCACTCTGTGCTTCAGTATAACAGCACTGAGATTGTTTATAGTAAAACTAAGAATAAGTTTGTTAATAAAGAACGGAGATTTAAGTGATACTAAGCGAGAGTAAGGGTCCATGTCTTGCACGCATACAGAAAAATGGAGATGACCAGTGCGTGCAGCAGTTTCCGTTTGGATTCCATGGAGATGTTCTTGTTTCTCCAGATTGGCTTTAGCTTTGCCACTGCTGCTGCTGCTGTTTGTACAGTTCTTGCCAGAATTTCTGCCTTTGATCCGTCATCAGTGACGATTGCCCCCAAATACTTGAACTGTTTCACGGTCTCCAGCTCTTGTCCACTGACAGTGATTTGTGAGCTGATCCCGTCATGTTTGTTTGTCATTGGCTTGGTTTTCTCTGCACTGATTTCCATACCGTATTTTGCGACAGTTTCATCCAATTGTTTCACAAGGTTGGCAAGTTCATCTTCGCCTCCTGCCAGGCCGTTAATGTCATCAGCAAACTGAAGATTCGAGATTGTTCACACACCCCCAGAGCTGACTGTGCATATGTGATCTTTTATGGCATCAGTCATTATGCTCTCCAAATAGATGTTGAACAGTGTGGGCGAAAGAAGGCAGCCTCGCCGGACTCCAACAGTGGTACAAAATCACTCTCCTATTGTGCCATTGATGAGACCTGCACTGCTGGCCTTGGCATACAGTTGTTTAATGGTAAGAATAAGCTTACGACCAACATTGTACTTCTTCATGGCTGCCCAGAGAGCTTCATACCATACTCAGTCAAACGCCTTCTTGAAGTCAACAAAGATGTGGTAGATGTCCTGCTGGTGTTGTAAGTACTTCTCACATAGAACATGAAGATTGAAGCGAAGGAGGCATTGAGCAGCTCTGCCTTCCTATCATTTTCCATAACCACTCACCTTCTCCATTGAGCAGTGGGTTCACACCATCCCTGATCTTTCTTTTTTGTCTGACATATTCTTTTGTCTCTAACATTTCTTGCCAGCTGTAACTCATTCTTTGCCTTTGCTTTCCTGATTTTGTCCCTACATGCTGGCACTATTCCTATGCATACTTCCTTGGTGACATGTCCCTCCTTCCATTTTCTGAATGTATCCCTTTTGGCTTTTTAGATCACTAAAAAACTCCTCTTGCAGCCACATTGGACTCCTGTGGCTTTTCTTATAGTTCTTCTGCATCAGAATAGCTTGATATTGAGCCTCTAATGTTACATCTTTTAGGAACTACCAGCCCCCTTACACTCCTTTTCTTCCCAATTGGTCTTTCCATGGGACCTTGCCTACTGTTTCTCTGAGGTTGGGTGAAATCCACCTGTCTGAAGTCCATTGTCCTTGTTTTGCTGTTCTCATGTTCTCCTTTCCATAGGATCTTGAATTCTATCAGATCATGATCACTTCCTTTCTTGAACCTCCAAAATTTTGAATTTTCCTCTCTGTTTAGAACCTATGATCTGTGAACAGGTTCTAAATGTGGCAAAACAACTTCTCCTTGCTTGGACACAGACACCTTTAAAAATATTTTAAAGATTGGGATAACACTCAACAGTGAGAACCCAATGACATCTGCCCCTGCACAGGGATGTCAGAAGGAGCTCAGAGAGTCCCTTCCACCTCATCCAGTCTGGCACAGAAGGCAGATGTAATTTAGCTAGAGGCTGTATGTATATGTGTGTGTGTGTGTGTATTGGCTAGCACTGATACAATGCTCCAGAAGGGGGGTGGGTGTCTAGGTGGGATCATGGCCCCGCCCCCAACTGCTTCCCTAGCTGCTTGCCGGGAGACAGCTAGCTGGCTGCAATGGAGTAAGCCCCATTGCTCCCCAAGGGGAGGGCTAGAGTCTTTCGAAAGCATAATGCATCCTGACACTGACATTCCAGCTGTCACCTGCTCCTGCTCTCCAGAACAGCTTTGCTGCTGAAGAAGCATAATTAAGCCCTTGGTGATGGAGGTTTTTTATTTGGGGCTATGGGCTTGATGACCAGGATAAGCAGGTATTTATTGTCTCTAACTTTTCCCCGCTGGGCTATGTAGTGACTCTGTTCTTTCCCTTCTCCCTTTAGGGAGTTCCCTCCCCACCTATCTAATGGAGGAGGCTTTCCCAACCCCTTGTACGGCAGCATCTGACATATGGAAAGGACAATGATGTCAAGAATGGTTGTCGAGGCAACAGAATGTCCGAGTGCACGTGCCCTGTAAAGAAATGCAGTGGTGGCTCAGGCCTGGCCTCTGGCTTAGTTTTGCATGAGCATGAATTTTTCCTGAGGAGCTAAATGGGATCCAGACCGTGGGTGAGATGTCTGGAGGCAGGCGTCAGCCAACTCTAAAGGGAGAACCACTCCAAAAACTATACTGGACACAGGAAAATGATTTTTAGACAGATAAGTGACTTCTGTATACAGGAGTAATTGGATCTCTATGATGGTGGGACCTCATCTTGGAAAAATGCAGTGACTGACAGCATCTGCATCTCAACAGAACCAGAGCAGAAAGAGAAAAGGGACAGAGACCAACAACAAAATGATTGCAGGCGGGGGGAGGTTCTGTAAGAGTTTGTAAACAGAGCTGTTCAGGAGCTGATCCTATGGAAGCCCAGCCCCTCAAGAGAATAGCTGAGTGTCCTCAGCTCCCATAGACAGCAGTGGCCCTCAGCACCTCTCCAAGAAATGCTTAGGTTCTTGCAGACTTGGTTCCATTAAACAGGAATACCCAATGGTATAGGAGAGACTAACTGGGTGTTCCTGAAGTCCCCATCACATTATGTAAGATTAAGAGACCACTCAATAAAATTAAAAGGGCAACGAATTTCAAAAGGGTAAACGAGAAACATTTTTACTAAGTATGTTGTAAGGAATCGGCTAGAGTTTGTACCACTGCTCTCTTTGCAGGAGAGAGAACGAGTCGAGCTGCTCAGCTGTGTGACATCAGCCTTATGTGGCTAATAACGAATGGAAATCCTTGGTTAGGGCAGGAGCCGGTGCTTTTGCAGTAAGAAGGATCCGAGTTCTCTCCCTGCTGTAGCCTTGAAGTTCCATGTGGCCATGATGGTGTACAGAATGCTGCTACCTGGGGAGGCTGCCAGATGGCCATAGCTTTATTATAGCATAACCTGTGGAACTCCCTGAAAGCTACATTGATGCAAATACTGAAGTATCATAAATTTCCAAAAAAGATCCACCGTCTATGAATAAGAATAGTGTCCTTCAGTTGCGTTAGCTCACCAAAAAATGATGAGGGCTATCAACAGTCCTCCTTTGAACTGTCAACTACTATCAGCTGGAATCACTGAGGAACCCCCAAGGCCCAGTACAAAATGTTGTTAATATGCTGTACTACAGGCTCAGCACTGTTTGTTTTTTACACATTTTCCACAGAAACATTTGATACTGGCCCCTGCTGAAGGCAATACGCAGGCCTAGCTGGAGCACTGTCCTGCAGCACCACGACCTAAGACAGTAACTCATGATTGCTTTTTAGCCTGAAAAGTTCTCTGGCTACTTCTCAGGACAATGTTTTACAACTGTGACTGGTTTCAGAGTAGCATGTAATTCGCCCCCATGGAGAGGGGTCATAGTAATGCTTAGGTCCCAATTTACTAGGCGCCTACATCCAAATCCACAAAGGGACTTGGGTGTGGTGACATTCAACCGCTATACAACGAATGGGGGGAGAGAGGTGCTTAAGAATGTGACGCACAAAAGTCAGCATGCTAAGTGGGGAGCTGCCTAGAGTAGCCAATGGGAAATGCCAGCAAGAGAGGTGTGTCCTAAGTCCCAGCCCTTTCTCAGAGTTAGGCATCTAAGTCCAGGGTAGAAGGGGGTGCCTCACTTTGCTTGTGATTCACAACCTGGACCCAGGGCGGGTGCAAGGATGTTTCGTCGCCCTAGGCAAAACTTCCACTTTGCGCCCCCCCCAGGCCTGTGGCAGCTCTCCGCCCCCCCTTTGCCCTGAGGGGCCCCCCCCGGCAGCCCCCCCCCGGCCCGGGGAGCCGTGCGGCAGCTCCCCGCCCCAGCTCACCCCTGCTCCGCCTCCTCCCCGAGCACGCCGTCGCAGCTCCACTTCTCCCGCCTCCCAGGTTTGCGTCGCCAATCAGCTGTTTGGCGCCGCAAGCCTGGGAGGGAGAGAAGCAGAGCGGGGCGGCGTGCTCAGGGGAGGAGGTGGAGCAGAGGTGAGCTGGGGTGGGGAGTGGTTCCCCTGAGTGCTGCACCCCCCCTTACTTGCTGCAGGTGGCCCTCCCCATGCCCCTCTGCCCCAGGTCCCTCTGCCTAAATGCCGATGACGACTGGGGTGGCCGAAGATCCGGCTACCACGGTCGCCACCGAAGGACCTGAAATGCTGCCCCCTCAAATGCTAGTGCGCGGTCGCCTAATGGGTTGCACCGGCCCTCCCTGGACCCCCTCTCCTGGAGTCAGGCACTGTAGGTGCCTAAAGTGTTTCTTGTGAGAATGACTTAGGCACCTGCCTCACTCTACCAAAACAGTAATGCTGCCCACCCTGTCACTGTTAGCCCTGTGGTTAGTGCACCCACCCCTGGTATGGTGGAGACCTAGGTTCTATTCCCCCTCCCCTACAGAAGATTTAGGAGAGTATGTGCTTAGCTTCAGCTACATTTTAGTCAATGGGATTTAAAAGTTAAACATGTGGTTCAGTGCACTGCTAAATGCAGGCCTCAAAGGGCACCCAGGGCAGGGAGGGGCAAAGGGCAGCTACAAATCTCTGATTCGGGTAGAGGAGAGTCAAACTGTTGTGTGTTCTTTACCCAAAAGACAAGAGAAGCTCCACTCGAAATAGTACAAAAAATCAGAGTCCACTCAGCCCACCCCTCAAAATACCCCTCACTTTGATACATTGATGCAGTGGAGGGTGAAGGCATTCTCACAGTTGCTCCAGTCTGACAAACGCGAGACAGCTTTTGTTAATGGAAAACACACGTGTTATGGATGCAATTGATCTGATGGCTATAGCGGAGCAAAGCTGATTAGCTCATTGTAACTATATGCAGTGAAGTGTCATTCTTGCTTTTATAAATAAAAGTCAAGCGCAAGGCACTTCCTGTTACTCTTGCTGACATGCGGCTGCCCTTTAATGATTCAGAGTCTCTACACGCTGCTTGGCAAACAGATGGGTTGTTGGTTTGTTTTGTGTTTGAAACAGTTGCTGACGTGTACAAGCACAACGCAGGATCTTAAAAGGACATGGTTAGAGCCAGGCAAAGTGCAAAATGTATTCCAGAAAACCTATTCACAAAAATCTAACCTCAGTAGAAACGAATCCGTACAATTGTTTACACTTCTAGGGAGATTTACTACTTTTAAAAGAATAACTTTTCCCTGCAGTGTTTGCAACACAAGCATTACATCAGCAAAAATGCTGTATGAGAACCAGAACCCGAAACTGATTAGAAACAGACAGCATCAAAATATTAATATCTTGCAGTTTACATAATGCTTTCATTTATATATCTTAAGGCTGTCAAACGATGAAAAAAATTAATTGTGATTAATCGTGTGATTAAAACAATCACGATTAATCGCACAGTTAATAATAGAATACCGTTTATTTAAATATTTTTGGATGTTTTCTACATTTTCAAATATATTGATTTCAATTACAACACAGAATATAAAGTGTACAGTGCTAATTTTTAATTTATTTTTATTATAAATATTTGCACTGTAAAAAACAAAAGAAATAGCATTTTTCCATTCACATAATACAAGTACTGTAGTGCAATCTCTTTATCATGAAAGTTGACCTTACAAATGTAGAATCATGTACAAAAAATAACTGCATTCAATAATAAAACAATGTAAAACTTTAGAGCCTACAATTTCATTCAGTCCTATTTCTTGTTCAACCAGTCGCTCAGACAAACAAGTTTGTTTACATTTGAAGGAGATAATGCTGCCTGCTTCTTGTTCGCAATGTCACCTGAAAGTGAGAACAGGCGTTCATATGGCATTGTTGCAGCTGGCATTGCAAGATATTTACATGCCAGATGCGCTAAAGATTCATATGTCTCTCTTCATGCTTTAACCACCGTTCCAGAAGACATGCGTCCAGGCTGATGACAGGTTCTGCTCGATAACAGTCCAAAGCAATGTGGACTGACACATGTTCAGTTTCATTATCTGAGTCAGATGCCACGAGCAGAAGGTTGATTTTCTTTTTGGGTGATTTGAGTTCTGTAGTTTCTGCATCGGAGTGTTGTTCTTTTAAGACTTCTGAAAGCATTCTCCCCACCTCATCCCTCTCAGATTTTGGAAGGCACTTCAGATTCTTAAAGCTTGGGTTGAGTGCTGTATCTATCTTTGGAAATCTCACATTGGTATCATCTTTGTGTTTTGTCAAATCTGCAGTGAAAGTGTTCTTAAAACTAACATGTTCTGAGTCATCACCTGAGACTGCTATAACATGCAATATATAGCAGAATGCGGGTAAAACAGAGCAGGAGACATACAATTCTCCCCCAAAGAGTTCAGTCAAAAATGTAATTAACACATTTTTTTAATGACAGTCATCAGCATGGACGCACATCCTCTGGAATGGTGGCTGAAGCATGAAGGGGTATACGAATATTTAGCATATCTGGCACATAAATACCTTGCAGTGCCGGCAACAAAAGTGCAATGCTAACACCTGTTCTCACTTTCTGGTCACATTGTAAATAAGAAGTGAGCAACATCTCCTGTAAATGTAAACAAACTTGTTTGTGTTAGTGATTGGCTGGACAAGAAGTAGGACTGAGTGGACTTGTAGACTCTAAAGTTTTACTTTGTTTTGTTTTTGAATGAAATTATGTACCAAAAAAAATCTACATTTATAAGTTGCATTTTCACGATAAAGAGATTTCACTACAGTACTTGTATGAGGTGAACTGAAAAATACTATTTATTTTATCATTTTTACAGTGCAAATATTTGTAATAAAAATAATCATATAAAGTGAGCACTGTACACTTTGTATTCTGTGTTGTAATTGAAATCAATATACTTGAACATTTCAAAAAACATACAGAAATATTTAATAGATTACAATTGATATTCTATCGTTTAACAGTGCAATTAAAACTGCGATTAATTGTGATTAATTTTTTTGAGTTAATCATGTACGTTAACTGCAATTAATTGACAGCCCTAATGCTGTCTTAACGCTTAACAAAAGTTTATAAGCACTGCTGTTTCTAACATGCAGATGACAAAAACAGAGGCACAGAGAGGTAAGAATGAGTTGCCAAAGTTCCCCTAGTGTGTCAACAGACTCAGGTTTCCTGATTCCCAGCCTGGGCCTTTGCCACAAAGGTAAAATTCACGAGATTGATTTCATTATCCAGGCAGAAGTGCAAAAAGCTTGAATGCAGATTTTAAGCTTCTTATGGGTGGGACCATCATTTTGTTCTGTTTGCACAGCACCTAGCACAATAGAGTCCTGATCCATGACTGGGGCTCCTAGGGGCTCCTGCAATATAAATAATAAAAAGCAAGCAAATGACATTAGTAGTGAAGAGTACATTTGTTTTTAAAAAATTCTATTGGATTTGATATCTGGCGATACTACTAGTGACGTAAGTAATGAAATCTTTTCTTTTAAAAAGTTGATATTTGATCCCAATAGTAGCGATAGTGCAAAACTGTGGGCAAAAAGTCTAATGCAATCCTTGGATACGTAAATAGAGAAATCTTGAATAGGAGTAGAGAGATTATTTTACCTTTGTATTTGGCGCTGATGTGACTGCTTCTGGACTGTTGTGTCTGGTTCTGGGGCCCAGCATTCAGGAAGGATGTTGATATATTGGAGAGGGTTCAGAGCAGAGCCGCAAGAATGATTAAAGGATTAGAAAATGTGCTTTATAGCGATAGACTCAAGGAGCTCAATCTATTTATCTTAATAAAGAAAAGGCCAAGGCGTGACCTGAGTACAGTGTATACATACCTTCCTGGGGAAGAAATAGTTAATACTCTTTGATCTAGCAGAGAAAGGTTTAACACGATCCAATGGCTGGAAGATTAAGCTAGACAATTTCAGTCTGGAAATAAGGCATAAATGTTTGACAGTGAAAGTAATTAAGCATTGGAACCACTTACAAAAGGTCATAGTAGATTCTCCATCACTGACCATTTTTAAATCAAGACTGAATGTTTATCTAAAAGATCTGCTATGGCCTGTGTTACACAGGAGGTCAGACTAACTGCAATGGTGGTCCCTTGTGACCTTGGAATCGATTAATCAAATTTAAATGATTAAACTTTAATTTTATTTGAAAAAAAAGTTTCCATTTTATATTTTAATTTAGGGTCCCTTACAGTAAAAGCTTTTTTTATCTGGCATGTTGGGAGAATGGGGGTTGCCAGTAAGTGAAAAATTCCAGTTAACTAAGAGGAAAGGAGTTTGGGTGTGGGAGGGGGTGCGGCGCTGGTGGTTGGGGCATGGGAGGGGTGTGGGGCACAGGCTCTGGGAGGGAATTTGGATGTGGGAGGGAGCTTGGGGCAAGGGCTTGGGGTGCAGGAGGAGGTGCAGGGTTGTGAGGTTCCGGATCTGGGCACGCTTACCTCAGGTGGCTCTCCGCAAGTGGCAACCTGTCTCTGCTGCTCCATGGCAGAGGCGTGGCTAAATGGATCTGTGCACTGTCCCCACCCCACCCCAAATGCTGGCTCTGCAGCTCCCATTGGCTGGGAACCACGGCCAATGGGAGCTGTGGAGATGGTGCTTGCGGGCGAAGGCAGCACGCAGAGCCACCTAGCCACGCCTCCGCCTAGGAGCAGCAGGGAGAGGTCGCAGCTTCCAGGAGCCACGCAGAGCCAGGTAGGGATCCTGCTGGCCCCACGCTAACCGGACTATAAACTGGCCTTTCAACGAAGATCAGAAATGCCGGTTTATCGATCTTTCCCGGTGTTAAAGTGCCGGATAACACAGCTTTTACTGTATATAGTGGAAACACAAGCTGATTATGATTTAAAGCTAACTGAATTAGGAAGGGTGTTCTCCCTTCAAATAAGTAGAAAAGCAATGACCCCAAACACTGCAGTAAACAGTGCTTTGAACAATTAGCATTTTGGATCGTGACTGACTGCAGAAGACGATAGTAGCTCTTTTTATACAGCATCAACATTTTCATTATACCATGACAAAACTTTGCTACATCTCTTATTCTGATAAAAAAAAACAAATGAGTTGATCCTAAACTTCCTTGCTGAGGGAGAGGTGCTAATGAGAACTGGGCTCAGATGCAGGAGCTGGGAACTGTAGGTGTGAACATTAATTCACATATGAACCATAATTTCTCTGTGATGTTTGGCCCTTTTAATTCATTTTTGTAAACAATGTTATTGTATTTTATTTTCTGTCTGTTCACTAGACTGTTCAGGGAAGTAGCGAGAGCCATGATTTCTCATGCAAATGCTTTCGGGTGAATGTTCACAGCCCTTTTATTTTATTATTACGGACAAAGGCCCCATTGTGCTGGGTACTATATAGACACATAATGAGACACAGTCCCTGCTATAAAGAGCTCACACGCTAAATAGAACAGGACAGAAAAAGGGTGGGAGGGGAAATAGAGGCGTGAGGAGCTGAAGTAACTTGGCCAAGGTCATACAACAGGCCAGTTGCAGAGCTGGGCACCATGGCCCTATCCACTGGATCATGCCACTTCAAGTAACTTATTCAAGGCTGCTTGCTTCCTGGTTAGGGAGCAGAAGCAAATGCCATGTGGTTAGGTCACAGAATGCAAACATCACACTAGAAACAGCAAATCATTGCAGCAATTCGAATAATCCATAGGCTGAAACTTAGTCGCCTAAAACACGTCCAACAGCTTGGACCAACTAACACATCTGTAGAAATCCAAGTCTATTTTTGCAACCTTTGTGAACAGGTTATTCCCTATACATAGTTTGCCCAACTCTAGTATTAATCCGAGGCCCCCAGTTAGTGATGGTGTTTGCTGAGATCACATCCCCATTCTTGCTGACCTGAGGTTCTTTTTGCTGTTGGCAGAAGAAAGCCGTTGGGATAATGTTTACGTGCTGTTTGTCTAATGTCACGGTAACAGGATGCTCAGCACCTAAAACCACCATGTTTCAACAGCCTTTTCTTTTACTCTGAAACTTAAAGCAAAAAAAAAAAAGTTTAAACCAAAACATTTAAAAAAAGCAGATTACGGGTATGTCTACACTGTGATTAAAAAACCCATGACACTGAGTCTGCGTCAACTGATTTGAGCTGGTGGGGCTCGGGTGCAGGGCTAAAAATAGCAGTGTGGATGTTCAGGCTCGGGCTGGAGCCTGGGCTCTGAGATCCTCCCCCCTCACGCGGTCTCATATGCTCAAGCCCAACCATCTACACTGCTATTTTTAGCCCTCCAACCCGAGCCCCATGAGCCGCAGTCAGCTGACCCGGGCCAGCTGCAGCTGTGGTGTGGGTCTTTTATTGCACTGGAGATGTACCTTTAGCGATATATGATACATAGACACTTGGTCAAATTCTAATCCAGCATAAATCTGGACTTAAACGGGTGTAACAGAAAACATAAGTTGGCCCCTAGTAATAATGATACTTTCTAGTAGGCTTCAAAGTTTACATTCCTTGTCACCCTTTTATCTGCCTCCGGATACTGAAGGATGTGTCCAGCTGAGGACTACGCTGGAATTTGGGCCCAATCCAAATTGAGTCAATGTCAGAATTTCCACCGACTCCAGTGAAATCAAGACTGTAGTGGTCCAGTCTACGGTCTGAAAAAGAAGAATAGAATCGGCCAAACTTTCATCCCTCCCTGACATGGAGTCAGAATTGATGGGGATTTTCAGGGACCCTGCATGCCTTGCCCCGAACTGTGTCCCAAGCTAAGCTAGCAACAGTAGGCCATGGCAGGCCAGCTTGACATTAAGGCATAGAAAAAATTTTGTAAGGGCTTGCTTGTGTGGCACAATCAGGGGCCTGTATGGCTTAATCAAAAGGCCAACAGGAGAAAAAGGGAACCCATGCCTACTGGTAATTGGGTAACCTGACCTGGGATAACAACATTTTAGCAGAAAAGTCTTGTACAATGAAAACCGCAAGCAGATGGGCATACAGTTAAAAAGTGCTTATTGTACAACTCTATTGGAAAATAATTGCATTAGGTAATTTAGTACTCCATAAAATATGCAAGAGAAGGTAACGCAAAAAGGAGGACGTGACGAAAGCAGGAGCCTCTAGGTCCAATAACAGGAAAACCCCTAGATGGTAAAGGATCCGAATCACGGCCCCAGAGGGGCTCTAATTGGCTTGCTGATAAAAATTATACCAAATAAGGCTGATAAAATTTGTAATGTATAATTACGCGTTGTGGTTTTTACCTTTATAAGCTTAAAGCTATGCGATTTATGTAAGGCGGCTGACCCCCCCTTGTATGGGGACTCGCCGACCTTCCCTTTATGCATAATTGAAATAAAGGTGCATCAGTGTGTGTCTGACCTAAAATCAAAGGTGTGGTCAATTTTTCCACGACAATTTGGGGGCTCGTCCGGGATTCACAGATGACATCCCTGGACCGGAGGACCGCGGGCAGTTCCCTTCCAACCCCGGGGCCCATCTGAGAGGTAAGAGACCTTTTGAAATCTCTGCTGCTAGGGGCTTGGGAGAGGACTGGTCCGTAGGCTCTGCCTGGGGTAAGTCACAAGCTGGATCCAACCTTGGGACATAGTCAGACACACTTGATGCCCTTGTTCAGGTAGAGTTTTCCGAGGTAGAATTTCCGAGGTAGAATTTCCACGACAGTACTAAATGAATGTCCTAGCACAGTGTCAGGGGCCAAGAAACAGATAGCAAATTGAGATCATGACTCCTTGTGGCTATTAAGGAGCTCATAAGGATTTTTATTTCTACAAGAGTAAAGTTGTCCTGATGTCCTAGCCAAAATCCAATCTGGGTAATTACCAGCAGCGGCTCCAGGCACCAGCGCTCCAAGCGTGTGCCTGAGGCGCCAAGCCGCGGGGGGCGCCCTGCCAGTCCCTGTGAGGGCGGCAGTCAGGCAGCCTTCGGCGGCTTGCCTGTGGGAGGTCTGCCGGTCCAGCGGATTCGGCGGCAATTCGGCGGCGGGTACGCCGAAGCTGCGGGACTGGCAGACCTCCCGCAGGCAAGCCGCCAAATCCACGGGACCAGGGACCTCCTGCAGGCGCGCCGCCGAAGGCAGCCTGTCTGCTGTGCTTGGGGCGGCAAAAAAAGCTAGAGCCACCCCTGGCAATTACATTCTATCTACCTAGAAATCCCTCTTTGGTTTCATTTGCACACAATATTCTTCCCTTCTTGACCTATTCTGTAGTGTGATGCTGCTTTCTGTGTCCCACTCCACCTGGCAATAGAAGAAGAGCACCAAAGTCCCAGTGTCCTGGTCTAACCGCTAGGCATCACTGCCTCCTTTTTGCACCTTCCTGGGAAAACATAACCACTGTAAAAAAAATTCTAGCAAATGTGTCATTCTTATTTTACCAGTACTGCTGCTTTTTCCTTCCTTATTCTACATGCTGGACACACATCAACACAGTCTGCAGCTTCTGAATTATGTTATAGAGATTTTAACGTCACAGCAGGCTAAATAGTTTAACAAAGGAAAATTGTGTGCCTACTTTAAGGAGAAATAGCTTGCTAATGTTCCCTTGGGAACCAGCCATCAATCTAGCTTGCTGGATTCCTTACTGAAGTGTGTGTGGGAGGGGAAATTCTACTTAGAAACAGTTCTGGTGCATAGGAGGGATGCAAGGTTCTTCGCCCTTCCCTGGTTTTTCAGCTGGTTGATATGGACTGGTTTTTGATCCTTGAAGTGCCCCTCTTTAACAAGTGGGAGGGTGATGCTCTGACATTTACTTACGGTGGCATTCGGCCGTGTTGCTGCCAGCGTCTAACCAGTGTGTGTGATGGAAGAGCAGACTTCTATAAATAATTAATCTTTTGGGGGATTTTAGCTCCAGCTGCCAGTATGAGGAAACACTGGAAATCCATTGATACCTGCTTTTTGGTGCTATAAACGAACTTCTGTCCTGGAGGTCAAGCACCGTCCCTTCCTAGCTGCCCTGAGGGTCATGTCGCAATTACTCTATTTCCACATTTAAGACACCTCCTGTTGCTTCTGTATTTGCTGTCTTTTTGTTTCCTCCATGCACCTGGCCCCTTTATACAAGGGGTAGCCTGTCTGGATGCTATTGCCGTTCTCCTATGTTGAATTTGGCTGGCTGGTTCTATTCTTCTGCCTCTCTTTTAAAATTCAGTAATGTTTTTATTGGGTCAGGTTCGTGATGCCTGGATCTGCCATTTTCCAGGTAGGGGAGCTGCTTCTACACCTCTGTGTCCCTTCCCATTGCCCCACACGGATGTCTGATTGGCCTGGATGCAGCATCCCAAATCTCCTCCCAATGGAGGGAGGAAAATGCTGCAAAGAGAATTTCAAGAGATTTCCTCCTCCCTTGTTTGTTTCAACCACAGGGTGACTTGAGCCATTGTTTGGTATTTAGATGATTTATCATTGTTAGATTTATTTACAATGCACTATTCCATCACTCTAGACATCTTGCAAAATGGTTATTGAATAGTAGTAGGGATTAGCCTTCCTTCATATAGCTGAATTACTGTAGTTGTGTATGAAACGGCAGATCGTGTAGAAGGCCTTTGAACAAAGGACAGTCAGTCTCTGTGAACAAGGTTTTTGGAACTAATCATAACTTATTTTGGGATATGCTTCACGTAGGATTTGAATGAAAAAAACTTTCAAAGAGAGACTGCCAGGTTTTTCAGGTCCCAAATGTGGGTGTTGTAGAAATATTGTCATGAAATTGCAGGAGGAGGTGGAGAAAGTCAATGAGAACTGGTTTTTTTTTGGATGGTCAATGTTCCACTGTTGTGTTTGTGACCCACATTCTGTAGCATTGTGCTAAGTATTCATCCATTAGCACTGCCTCAGGAAAAACAAATGTAGTAGTAGAATTTTGTATCTATTTTAGAATATTTCTCTCTAGCACACATTTTGTGGTGTAGCACTCTGCTCTACTTTTAGGTTTTGTCTTATAAGTGCTGTGACACGGGTAAATGAAGTGCTCTGGCTCTGGCCAAGGGTGTAGGCGTTCGCTAAGAACTGACAAACTCATAGCTGGAGACCACACCAGCTCACCTGTATGTTAGTTTTGTTCAGAATAGGTATCAGTCCTGTAAGAATGTATTTAGTGCTTAGATTCTATGAAACGCTTGTAAGTTGCTGTGTGCATTAATCTCACTTGTAATGTCTGTATTCCATGTGACAAGGTAAAATATAAGGCCAGGTTTACCCTACAAATTTACATCAGTATAACTATGTTGCTCTGGAGTGTGAAAAATCCACACGCCTGAGCAACAGTTATATTGACCTAACCCCTGATGCAGACGGTCCTATGTTGATGGGAAGGCTTCTCCCGTCAAGGTTGCTACCGCCTCTCGCAGAGGTGGATTAACTACGCCAATGGGAGAAGCTCTCTGTATTAGCGTCTTCACTGATGTGCAACAGCCGTGCAGCTACAGAGTTTCAAGTGTAGATCTGCCCTTAGTTTGTTTTATAATTGTAAAAATGCCTGCTCTGAACTTCTGAACTCAGGGCAGGTCTGCACTTAAAATGCTGCATCATCCAGCTGCGGCTTAATGAGGATGCTCTAAGCAGTGGTTCTCAAACTTTTTTTTTCCGTGGACCACTTGAAAATTGCTGAGGGTCTCGGCGGACCACTTCATGATCTTTCCGAATATTGTTGGTAACGTTAGCTAACTATTGTAAAGCGCTTTGGATAAAAGCGCTATCTAAAAAACCCTTAGTAATTAACAGTTTTTTGTTCTACAAATAAAAGCACACAACTCATATTTTAATATCAGTAGTCTGACCTTTTTAATGTGATGGATGTGCCCTCTCTCCCCCCGCTGCGGCAGCCCCTGGGCTGGGGCTCGGAAGGAGCGGGGTGTCTCCCCAGCCACAGAGCTGAGGCTGAGAAGAGGGTCATCTCTCCCCGGCGGCCGTGGCCCTGGAGCTGTGGAAAGTTGCCTCTTTCTCTGGCCACTGCAGCCCTGCACATCCCAAATCCCCGCCCTGCCTCTTTTCACCCCACTGCCCCCTCCCACCTACCCTCTATTCCCCTCAAGGCCACCATCTCACCTTACATGTGCATCTTCTCCAGGGTCCAGGCACGTAATTAGTAAAGCCATGCCTGCACGGCTCCAGTAATTAGGTGGGTGGCCCTTCATTCTCTTGTATGCAGCCGCCCAGGTGCGCACCTTAGAAGGAACTGTCCGTGGACCACCTGAATGGAGCTCGGTCCGCGGACCACAGTTTGAGAACCTCTGTCTAAGCCAACAGGAGAGCTCTCCTGTTGTCTTAGTTAATCCACCTCTGCGAGAGGCAGTAGATACATAGCACCGTCTACACCAGTGCTTAGGCTGGTATTAGTACGTTGCTCAGGGGTGTGGCTTATTCATGCTGCTGAATGATGTAGTTATACAGAAGTAATTCTGTAGGGTAGACCAGGGCTCAGATGGGAAGAGGGGCTCCCTCAGCCCATCCAGGAGGACTTTAAAAAATTAAGTGGGCCATCATAGGACAAAAGCTTTGTTAACTGCCTCATCCACCCACTGGGAAGTACAGGGCCGGCTCCAGGGTTTTTGCCGCCCCAAGTAGCCAAAAAAAAAAAAAGGCCGCGATCGTGATCAGCTCTACCGCCACCGTTTCAGTCTTCGGCGGCAATTTGGCAGCTGGTCCTTCCCTCCGACAGGGAGTGCGGGACCCGCCGCTGAATTGCCGCCGAAGAGCCGGACGTTCCGCGCCTCTCCGTTGGCCGCCCCAAGCACCTGCTTGCTGGGCTGGTGCCTGGAGCCGGCCCTGGGGAGGTATGTGCAGAAGGCCTCATCCCATCAGTTTGAACCCTGCAAGAGGGAAATAAAAATAGTTGACATGAAAATGTTTCATCTCTTTGCTGTTTGAACTCTCACAGGGCCAGACACACTAAAGTAAGGCAGAGATCCCTAGGAGTTACCCCTGGGTCCACCCTGAAAGACATTTTGAATTGACAGATTACTACCTCTCTGTTATCCTTCGGAACCGCTGATGGTAACTCATTTGTGTGTGTATGCTTGCTTGCTTTAACCTGTAAGCAACTCTTGTTTCTTTTTCTTAGTTAATAAGCTGTTAATTAGTTTATTACAGAACAAGCGCTGTTGTTGGTGTTTGATGTGAGATACAAATTAATTTGTGGTATTTGACTGGTCCCTTGGGACTGGAAGTAACCTGAATATTTTTCAGAGTAGCAGCCGTGTTAGTCTGTATCCGCAAAAAGAACAGGAGTACTTGTGGCACCTTAGAGACTAACAAATTTATTTGAGCATAAGCTTTCGTGGGCTACAGCCCACTTCTTTGGATGCATAGGATGGAACATATATTGAGGAGATATATATACATACAGAGAGCATGAAAAGGTGGGAGTTGTCTTACCAACTCTGAGAGGCCAATTAAGTAAGAGAAAAAAACTTTCGAAGTGATAATCAAGATAGCCCAGTACAGACAGTTTGATAAGTGTGAGAATACTTACAAGGGGAGATAGATTCAATGTTTGTAATGGCTCAGCCATTCCCAGTCCCTATTCAAGCCTAAATTGATTGTATCTAGTTTGCATATCAATTCCAGCTCAGCAGTTTCTTGTTGGAGTCTGTTTTTGAAGCTTTTCTGTTGCAAAATTGCCACCTGCAGGTCTGTCACTGAATGACCAGACAGGTTAAATTGTTCTCCTACTGGTTTTTGAGTGTTATGATTCCTGATGTCAGATTTGTGTCCATTAATTCTTTTGCGTAGAGACTGTCTGGTTTGGCCAATGTACATGGCAGAGGAGCACTGCTGGCACATGATGGCATATATCACATTGGTAGATGTGCAGGTGAATGAGCCCGATGGTATGGCTGATATGAATAGGTCCTATGATGATGTCACTTGAATAGATATGTGGACAGAGCTGGCATCGGGCTTTGTTGCAAGGATAGGTTCCTGGGTTAGTGTTTTTGTTCAGTGATGTGTGGTTGCTGGTGAGTATTTGCTTCAGCTTGGGGGGTTGTCTGTAAGTGAGGACAGGTCTGTCCCAAGATCTGTGAGAGTGAGGGATCATCTTTCAGGATAGGTTGTAGATCTTTGATGATGCGCTGGAGAGGTTTTAGTTGGGGGCTGAAGGTGACAGCTAGTGGTGTTCTGTTATTTTCTTTGTTGGGCCTGTCTTGTAGGAGGTGTCTATTTTGTGATCTTTGGTATGGGAGACCAGTTATCATGTCCAGCTTGCCTGGGTAGCAGGATAGACTGGAGACCCTAAGGGGACTGCCTGTGACTCCATGGTAAGACTGTTATAGTGATCCAGGAGTTTATATTTGTTACTGGGTTGGTGAAATCTAATTATAGGACATACCACCAATTTGGCGTGTCTGCCATTTTTGACAGACTGTCATGAGGTTGGCACCCACGGTCATGCTCTAATACATCTGTTAGTCTATAAGGTGCCACAGGACTCTTTGCTGCTTTTACAGATCCAGACTAACACGGCTACCCCTCTGATACTCGTTCCCTGTTTTGTATTTGTGCATTTGATTTTTCCTTCCCACATGTAGAACTTTCCACTTTTTATTGAATTTCATGTTGCTGATTTCAGAGCAATTCTCTAATTTGTCAAGCTCATTTTGAATTCTAATCTTGTCCTCCAAACTGCTTGCAACCTCTCCCAGCTTGGTGTCATCCATAAATTTTATAAGCATACTCTCCACAGTGTTATCCAAGTCATTAATGAAAATATTGAATAGTACCAGACCCAGGACTGACCTCTGCACGACAACACTAGATACACCCTCCCAGTTTGACAGTGACCCATTGATAACTACTCTGAGTATGGTCTTTCAAACAGTTATACACCCACCTGAATAGTAATTTTCATCAAGACCAGATTTCCCTAGCTTGCTTATAAGAATTCATGTGGGATAGTGTAAAACACCATACTAAAATCAAGATATACCACGACTACGGCTTCCCCCCATCACTAGGCTAGTACTGTTACAGAAGGTAATTAGGTTGGTCCATGGGAGTGGGGGTAGGATGAGTTATTTGGGGGACGGTGGTTCAGGATCCATTGGGTATTGGTTGGATGGTGATATAGGGACTATAGAGGGCTGGACTCGGAGGGTGTATTTGGGGAATGGTGGTATAGGGGACTTGGAGGATGGGGATGGTAGCATAGGGCAGGGGTTCTCACCCGGGGGTCCATGAGCCCTTTCAGGGGGGCTGCGGGGCCTGCGGCTGAAACCCAGCACTGGCGCTGAAGCTGGGAGCAGCGCGGGGCTGAAGTCGACACCCTCCCCGTCCCAAGCTGGGAGCAGCGCAGGGCTGCATCTGGCGCCCCCCCCCCAGACAGGAGCAGCGTGGGGCTTGAAGGCGCCCTCCCCCCCAAAGCTGGGAACAGCGCCCTCCCAAAGCCAGCACTTCCCCCTCAAAGCTGGGAGTGGTG
Organism: Mauremys mutica; assembly: GCF_020497125.1. NCBI lineage: Eukaryota > Metazoa > Chordata > Testudines > Geoemydidae > Mauremys > Mauremys mutica. The sequence continues at coordinate 134,916,895 of NC_059076.1, read as the reverse complement.
CGGGGCTGAAGCTGTCGACTCCCGCTCCGAAGCTGGGAGTGGCCCGGGGCTGAAGCTGGCAAACCTCCCGCCACCCCAAGCCGGGAGCAGTGGAGGGCTGAAGCCAGGAGCTCCCCTTCCCCCCCATACACAGCCCCTAGATACCCTCTGCCTGCACCCTGAGCGGTTTTCAAACTTGTTGAACTGAGTCCTCGCTTTGAGTTATATTTTTTGGTTGCGTCCCCTCACAGCCCAGACATGCTCAGTGGCCCCTGAGTGAGTCGGGGGTGGAGGTGGTGCTCCCTCTCTGGATCCCGCTGTGCAGAACGGGCTCGAGCCCTGCCAGCCCTTGCTCGCCTCCCCGAAGTAAAACTATGCCTAAGGGATCCCCCCTTCCGCCCCGGAGCTCTGAGTCACCATATGCCCCCATGGCCCCTAAACAAGGGGTTCTCAACCTTTTTCTTGCTGAAGCCCCCCTCATGCTATAAAAACTCCAGGGCCTAGCAGAGAGCGGGGGCTGGGCTATGGTACCGCTGGTGTAGGGGCCATGGGGAGGCAGGGACAGGGCATGGGGGGGGGACCTGGCACTGGGAGGCTGGTGGCGTAGGGGTCAGGGGGTTGTACCAGGGTATCGGGGGGACTGAGGTACGGGGGGGAGGGTGCTGGGCCGCAGGGGCTGGGAACAGGGTACAGGGGGCAGGGTACCAGGAGGATGGTGGTGTAGAGCAGAGGTTCTCAACATTTTTCTTTCTGAGGCCCCCACAACATACTATATAAACTCCACGGCCCACCTGTGCCACAATAACTGGTTTTCCACATATAAAAGCCAGGGCCAGCGTCAGGGGGCAGGAAACAGGGCAATTGCCTGGGGTCCCCTGCCACAGGGTCGCCCACCAAGCTACATTCTTCAGGCTTCGGCTTCAGCCCCAGCTGGCAGGCTCACAGCCCTGGGATTCAGACTCATGTGGTGGGGCTCTGGCTTTCTGCCCTGGGCCCCAGCGAGTTCAACACTGGTCCTGCTTGGCGGACCCCCTGAAACCTGTTTGCAGCCACCCAGGGGGCCCCAGACCTCTGGCTCAGAACACTGAGGCTACAGGGCTGGGCCGAGGTATTGGGAAACTGAGGTATGGGAGGGCTGGGCCTGGGTAGTGGTTTTGTAGGGGCTGTGTGGGGGCAGGGTACCGTGGGGATGCTGGTGTGGGGGCTGTGGGGAGATGGTGGTGTAGGGGCTGGGCTCGGTATTGGGGGACTGAGCTATGGGTGGGTCTGTGCCAGGGTACCAGTGGTGTAGGGGCTGTGTGGGGGCAGGGTACCGGGGGGATGGTGGCATAGGGGCTGGGAGATTGGGGGACCGAGGTATGGGGGGCGCGCGGGGTATTGCACGGGGACTGGCTGGGGTACCAGGGATGGAGAGGCCGTGGGGAGAGGGGCATTGGGGGGGCAAGGTACTGGGGGGATGGTATTCTAGGGTACTGGGGGGATGTCGGCGTGGGGGCCAGGGGGCTAGGAGACTGGGGGACTGAGGTATGGGGGGGGCGCTAGCCAGGGTACCAGTGGTGTGAGGGCCACGGGGTACTGAGGGGGCAGGGTACGGGGAGATGGTGGTGTAGGGCCTGGAGGGCTGGGCTGAGAGATTGGGGTACCAATGTATGGGGGGGCTGGCCAGGGAAGCAGCGGGGTAGGGGTTGTGGGGTATTGGGAGGGGGCTGGCCGGGGTGCCAGTGGGGTAGGGGCTGCGGGGGGGGGGAAGGGTATGGGGGGGTTGGTACCGGGGGGATGGTGGCGGAAGGACCGGGGGGGCAGGGTGGGGACCGGGGGGGGATGTGTAGGGGCTGCAGGGGTGACAGGGTGTGGGGGGATAGGTACCGGGGGGATGGTGGCGGAAGGACTGGGGGGGGCAGGATGGGTACCGGGGGGGGATGGGTAGGGGCTGCGGGGGGGGGCAGGGTGGGTACCGGGGGGATGGTGGCGGAAGGATCGGGGGGGGGACAGGGTGGGTACCGGGGGGGGGGATGAGTAGGGGCTGCACCGGGGGGATGGTGGCGGAAGGACCGGGAGGGGGGGCAGGGTGGGTACCGGGGGGGGATGGGTAGGGGCTGCGGGGGGGGCAGGGTAGGTACCGGGGGGGGGATGGTGGCGGAAGGACCGGGGGGGGACGGGCAGCGTGGCCGGGGTGCCGGTCCGTGCTCCGGGCGATGTCTCCCGCTCGGTGCGGGGCGTGTCAGCTCCGGGTTCCCGCTCCCCCCCGCGGCCCCCGAGGCAGGGCCCGGGCCGGGCTCCCGCGGGCTCCGGGCCAGGCTGCCCGGCCGGCCGGCAGCGGGGGGCGGGCGGGCGCAGGGCCCGAGGCGGAGCCGGGGCGGGCCGAGCCGAGCGGGGAGGAGGCTGCGGAACAGGCCGCCGCTGGTTGTCGCCTCGCAGTGCAGCAGCCGGGCGAGCCGAGCGCCGAGCTGGACAGGCTGCAGGAGCCCTTCGCCGCCGGCCCCCGCACCGCCAGGTACCGCCCGGCCCCGCCCGGGGAACCCCCGCCGGCCCCCGCGCTTCTCGGGGGCGGCTTGGGAGCGGGGCGCAGCCTCGGACCCCCCCTTCCCAGGAGCAGCTCAGACCCCGGGGCCCCCGGTTCTGCTTGGGAGGGGGGAATTGGGGAGCTCTGCCCTGTAACCCCCCAGTCTCCCCTAAAGGACCAGAGACCCCTTCCCCCAGTACCCCCCAGTTCTGCTTGGGAGGGGGGAATTGGGGAGCTCTGCCCTGTAACCCCCCAGTCTCCCCTAAAGGACCACAGACCCCTTCCCCCAGTACCCCCCCAGTTCTGCTTGGGAGGGGGGAATTGGGGAGCTCTGCCCTGTAACCCCCCAGTCTCCCCTAAAGGACCACAGACCCCTTCTCCCCAGTACCCCCCCAGTTCTGCTTGGGAGGGGGGAATTGGGGAGCTCTGTCCTGTAACCCCCCAGTCTCCCCTAAAGGACCACAAACCCCTTCTCCCCAGTACTCCCCCAGTTCTGCTTGGGAGGGGGAAATTGGGGAGCTCTGCCCTGTAACCCCCCAGTCTCCCCTAAAGGACCACAGACTCCTTCCCCCTAGGACCCCCCAGTTCTCCTTGGGAGGGGGAAAAACTGTGGTGACCTGTGTAGTAACCCCCCCACCCCCAGTCTCCCCTAGAGTACCACAAACTCCTTCCCCCAGTTCTGCTTGGGAGGGGGAATTGGGGTGATCCATCCTGTAACCCCCCCCATTCTTCCCTAGATAATCCCCTCCCCCTTTCCCTAGAGGCGCGCATATCCTGTCCCCATTGGGCACTGATGTTCTGTCATAGCTTCAGCTGCCCCAGGAATTGGGGGGAGGGGGAGCTTTCACCCTGGGGACCTACATATGAAACAGCCTGTGTCGATAAGGTGATCAGATAGCAAGTGTGAAAAAGCGGATGGGGGTGGGGGGTAATAGGGGTCTATGTAAGACAAAGCCCTGAATATTGGGACAGTCCCTATAAAATCAGGACATCTGGTCTCCCTACTGGTAGATGTTATTCCTCCTCCCCACTTTTCAGAACCCTGCTTTGGTGTGTTTGTTTCCGATTCTTCTTGTGTCAGAGTCAGACTCCTGCCATGCAAAAGCTGTGCAGTTAGTGCTCACTGAGGTGCCTTTCTTGACCTCTTTATGGGCTTCTGTTGTTGATGTTGCAAATTGATGGATGGAAAAGCAGTGAATCCTGAAACAAAGCCGGTTCCTTTTCCCCAGTCACGTTACTACACAGGGTTTCGACACTGACTGCCGCTGTGTCTCACTGCAGTTTGAGATGTGCCCCACTTAGATAATGCACAGTGAACTCTGTTTGTGCATGCACACTCCAAAGTATATAATAACCATAATAACAATGGGTGTGTGTATTTTTTGGTGGGTTCATGTTTCACTATATAGAAGTAGTGAGAAATCTGTGTAATATCCAATGTAGTTCAAGGCCAGACTTACAAAATTGTCTTGGAAATTTACCAGGCACCCTCCAAAATTTCCCAACTCTTCTGTGCTTAAGCTTGATAATATTAAGGAAACAGCTAATTATGTTTTGACTCATGTGTTTTTGAAAAAAATTGCTCCGGGCAAGTAGAATTGTGCAAAGTGGGAGTGAGACAATTATTAATGGCTTCAACCTTATCTTTATGTCAGATCATAAAATAGTTATGTGGGGTTGGTTATATATGTATGCTAGTATATTTATATTAAGGAGTTTTTTCTGGTAATAGCACGACAATAAATCTCCAATAATAAATGTCATCGAAACTTCAAGATTATTGATGTAAATTATGATCTGCAAATGCTTCAAGTGTGCGTTAGGTGTTTCTTGTTTGTACATGGGCTTAATAATGCTGTGGTTTTGGCACTAGTTTCTGATCTCATGTACTCAAGTAATATAATTGACGTCAGTGGAATTACTCCAGTTTTACATTGGTGTAATTGAGATCAGAATTTAGCTCCAAAGCTGTAGTATTATAATACCTTGGTAGCATTATAATGCCAGAGTCATCATAAAACACCATATATAAATTACTGGCTACGAAAGCTTTGTATTTATATCAATAATCTCAGGATTATGGTGACATCATGAGAATAAAGCTCAAGTAGTATCAGCAGAAACATCCCAATAAAAAGTGTGTGTATTTGATATATCTATCTGTCTGTCTGTCTGTCTGTCTGTCTATCTATAGATAGATAAAAATAATAATACCCCACCTCCAAATCCACTTTGTAATCTAAGCAAGATAAAGTTGACGCTTATCAATAATTGTCCTCCTGTATATGATACAATTACACACACATATTAAAATTCATTTTGCGTATATATGTATAAAATTACACTCACCCACTTTCTGATCTGACATAAAGACAAGGTTGAGGCCAAAACGCTGTCCTTACCTCACCCTGGTGATGCAAGCTTTACTTAATATGCACAATATAGTATGCTGTTCTGAGAGTAACCAGGCTGGTTGAGTTAAGGACATGATGTCAGCCTAGAGACATCATAGTGTATTGTGTAAGAACAGTGTGTGTTTTGAGACTCCAACAAACTCAGTTTATTGACATACTGATAATACTTAGCATTTATATAGCCCCTTTCCTGCTTTTAGTGTTAACCAAACATTCATTAATTCCTTACAAAACCCTTAGGAGTTGGTGAACAGTTGTTACCATTTTATACTTGGGGACATTAAGACATGGAAAAGTCAGGTTCATAAATGGAGATTAGAGCCCTCTTTCCGTCATTACCCCTCTGGACCATGCCTCTTTATTGAAAACAGTCTGATATTGCCAGTCCTGGACAGGCCTGCCCACTGTTAAACTTGTATCTTAGCTGCTGCTGCTGCTTTTTTTTTTTTTAAAATATCTGTAGTGCTGAAGGTTGGCAAAGTACTTTAACAAGTTAATTACATTACCACGGAAATGCAACCACCTCTGCGGTGGAGGACAGCAACCAGCTTGCACATAATGTTGTCTGGGGTGTGGAAATTGTTGATGAACTAGTTTGAAAAATGCCACGGGATCTCTAATGTCCGCATTGAGCAGACAGAACATCTGCTTTTTATGGGTTCATTTGCAGGACCCTCTGCTTTAAATTACATGCATGGAGCTAACTTATCCACCTCAACCAGAACTAGCCTTAACGTTTTGGGTTTGGCCTCTGAGACAAGTTTTTGTGAGTCCCCTCTCCTAAAACGTACCGGAATGGCCTAAGAAGGTTGGAGAGGGTTAGTAGGGTGTCTCCTTGGGTACATGTACTCTTGAGCTGGTGGCATAACTTTCAGCATGGGAATATGTATATACTTTAGCTTTGATAGAGCTAGTGTGCTAAAAATAGAAGTGTAGCAGCAGTGGTGCAGGCAGCAGGGTAGGGTATGTGCCTGAGAAAGTACCTAGGGAAGGGGTGGCCAAACTGTGGCTACGGAGCCACATGCGGCTCTTCAGAAGTTAATATGCGGCTCCTTGTATAGGCACCGACTCTGGGGCTGGAGCTACAGACGCCAACTTTCCAGTGTGACGGGGGGTGCTCACTGCTCAACCCCTGGTTCTGCCACACACCCTGCCACCCCTTTCCGCCCCTTCCCCTGAGCCTGCCATGCCCTCGTTCCTCCCCCTCAGAGCCTCTTGCACATCACAAAACAGCTGATCGGGAGGTGCGGAGAGGGAGGGGAGGTGCTGATCGGTGGGGATGCCAGTGGGCAGGGGGCGCTCTGAGCCGGGGGGGGGGAAGCTGATGACTGACGTATTACTGTGGCTCTTCGGCAATGTACAGTGGTAAATTGTGGATCCTTCTCAGGCTCAGGTTGGCCACTCCTGACCTAGGGTCTTGGGGTGAGGGGTGGGGGGGTTGTATTCAGGCAGCTAGCCCATGTTGCTGCCTGCACTGTAGCAACCACTTCCATTTTTAGCACATTTTTAGCTTGATCAAAACTAGTGCACGTACGTCTACTTGAGCTGTAAGGTACACCTTCAGCTCAAGTGTAGACATACCCTTTGGCATACGTAACCGGCTCATTTTATACTAATGGTGGTTTGTCCATCCCGCTGCAGAAAACTGTCTTTCCAGGGAAAATGACTAGAGAATTTTTTTAAAACGAAAGCTGAGATTCTTTTTTTTATTTCAAATCAGAGTGGGAAGGACAAAAGCTTTGACCTCTGAAGGTTGAAGCAGTGAGTCAACCCTGCAGGGTCTTAATTTATGAGAGTACGTATTATATATCAAATGAAATATAAATAAAAATGCATCTCCCATGCACTGGGTGCCTTTGACAAAATACTAAAGATTCTACCACATTCACAGATCTACCTGCCTCTATGACCGCCATTAACCAATCAGAAAACTAATAAATGTAGAAATATCCTCACCCATGGCCATAGCCACCACTCCTTATCATGCTTTCTCTCCCCAAAAGGAATGAAAATATATTGAAATATACCTCTACCTCGATATAACGCTGTCCTTGGGAGCCAAAAAATCTTACCGGGTTATAGGTGAAACCGTGTTATATTGAACTTGCTTTGATCTGCCGGAGTGTGCAGCCCCCTGCCCCCGGAGCACTGCTTTACCGCGTTATATCCAAATTTGTGTTATATTGGGTGGCGTTATATCGAGGTAGCGGTGTATTGGGTTTCACAGAGTCCAGGTATTCCATACCTTGGAGCAGGGGGTGTATTTGGCTATGGATAGTAATAGTTGTACTCTTACAGTGGTCACCATGGCAAGTCTTTGCAATTGCCACTTGCAAGTAGCTAACATTATTCCTATGGTATTTCCTGTAACAAATTCCAGGAATAGTGTGGGTGGTAATGTGAACTATTTACAACAGAGGATTTTGATGGCACCCACTGCTAGAGCCAAAGCCCCACGTGCTGCACAGTAAACTAGTAAAATAGTGTAGCAAGATCTTTGGCTTCTGTATTACAGCAGCTTCATTTAAAGTGAGAGTCTACTCTGAAAAATGCCCTTGTAAAAATATTATTGTGGGGTTCTTTGTATCTCGGTAACTTCTTTTTCAGCAGTGCTCTGTATACATGTAAAAATATTTTGAGATGTGTGGTTCTCTTCCCTCCTCCCTCACCTCCCCCCCCCCCCAAAACCCTGCTAGCTTTGCAAACTCAGCCTGAGCTCTGTTTGCGCATCACACCTATAATAAAAGTCCCGCAGCTTAAAATAGCTCCTCATTGACACAAGTGCAACCCCATTGTCTTCAACTGGAATCGGTACCAATCACTTTTTGAATAAACTGGTGTCTTTTTTGTTTTAACTAAAAACAATTTAAATAAAAAGGAGGGTCTTTAATGAATTTAGTATCAGTGGCCTCTGTTCTCTGGGTATATTTATTTTGCATTTCCCCCACACTTTCAGTTCTTGATGTGCTGCAGATTTTTTTTCTTGACAAGCTGTAACTGCATCACAGAAGTTGTCAAGGGAGATGCTGCAGGGAGTGGTTAGGCAGCTGGGTGGAAGACATTTGGGGGTTTTGGCACTTGGTCAGTATAACTGCATTGACTTCAGAAGAGCTACACCAATGGTCTCCAACCTTTTTAAGCACAAGATCACTTTTTGAATTTAAGTGCAACCCAGGATCTACCTCAAAGAAAATGTAGAAATAACAGTAATCACACAAACCCAAACACACTTGCCCTGTCCCTACCCTGCCCCTTCTCCGAGGCCCCACCCTGCTCACTCCATCCCTCCCCCTCCGTTGCTCGCTCTCCCCCACCCTCATTCACTTTCATCAGGCTGGGACAAGGGGTTGGGGAGTGGGATGGAGTGCGGGCTCTGGTCTGGGGAGGAGGGGTTTGGAGTGTAGGTGGGGCTCCGGGCTGAGCCTGGGGCTGGGTTTTGGGGTGCAGGAGGGGGTTCAGGGCTGGGGCAGGGAGCTGGGGTGTGGGAGGTGGTGTGGGGTGCTGGCTCTGAGAGGGGGCTTTGGGCTCAGGCAGCAGGTTGGGGTGCAGGCTCTGGGAGGGGGTTGGGGTGCAAGAGGGAGTGTGGGGTACTGGAGGGGATCAGGGCTGAGACAGGGGGCTGGGATGCAGGCTCTGGGAGGGTGTTTGGGTGCCAGAGGGGGTTCAGGGCTGGGTCAGGGAGCTGGGGTGCAGGAGGGGTTCAGTGTGTAGTCTCTGGCTGGGTGCCGCTTCCCTCAGCCGGCTCTCGGGTGACAGCGCAGCTGGGCTAAGGCAGGTTCCCTGCCTGCCCTGGCCCTGTGCTGCTCCCGGAAGCGGCCGGCATGTCCGGCAGGGGCTCCTGGGTGGGGGGAAGGGCAGGTGGGCCCCCCCCATCCACAGGCACCGCCCCCGCAGCTCCCATTGGCTGCGGTTCCCTGTTCCCAGCCAATGGGAGCTGCGGGCGAGGGCAGCGCGCAAGACCCCCTGCCTCTCCCCCTCAGGAGCTGCTGCTGGACATGCCGTCCACCTCCGGGCGCGGCACAGGGCCAGGGCAGGTAGGCAGCCTGCCTTAGTCCCTCTGCGCCACCGGACTGTTAGCGTCCGACCTCCCTGTTTCGCCGTAGGAGGGTTGGCAACCCTATCGCGATCGACTGGTGGATCTTGGAGCTTGTGACGATCTCAGTCTCAGTGACTGAGACTGAGATTGACTGTCAGAGGCTCCATGATTGAGATCTGTCGGTTGGTGACCACTGAGCTACATTGATTAGGGGGATATGGTCTCATGAATTCATAGTTCAGCTGTGTTAAATTTCTGATTACAGGTTTTTTTTTTAAAGTGCCATATCGACTTTGTTGACATCCTGTACCAATTTCATTTAAATCTGCTTTCCTTTTCAAAATTAACAAGGTAAAGGTGTGTGAAAGGAGAGGAACCACCTGAAATAGAAAAATCGTCATAGTCTCACAGTTGATATAACTGCAGAACTGACAGACAGTGGTAGATCTCTTCCAAAGAACTGATAATTGTGCGTTTTGTTCTTCATGGTTCATTATTTTGCTGTGTAATGACAGATTTGTTTAAGATGTTTCTCCATAATCAGCTAAATTTAATTCACTGAAGGATATTATTGGCCTGTTTAGAATTACATGTTTTCATGCCATGAAGAAAAGAATAGGTTTTATTTTTAGGTTTAGTTCAACACTGAAGTGAAATAAACATGCAATTCACTAATGCAGAAATAGTCAGTTGCAGCTACCTTGTAGCTCAGGTGTCAAGAGAATAATCTATGTTGTCTCAGCAGAGAGAGCTGAAAGCAGTAGAGTCTTACACTACCCCTAATCCAGGTCTCCTGTACATAGGGAGTACTTATTCCTCCCCCATCCCCAAGAATTTAGGATCTGTAATGTAGATGTGCCTATGGCAGCCTAACTATGCCAGCATAATCTGCTAGTGTAGACAGCATATGTCAACAAGAGGAGTTCTGACAGCATAGTAGCACCACCCAAAGGCGGGGACTTCCTCTGTTCCTGGGGGTGCTCGACCTCCGCTCTGTCCCAGGCCCTGCCCCCACTCCACCCCTTCCCCCAAGCCCCCACCCTGCTTCTTCCCGCCCCTGCCTCGCCTCTTCCCTCCCCCTTCCCCCACCTCTTCCTGCCCCCACTCCTCTTCCTCCCCTCCAGCACCTCCGGCACACTGCTGAACAGCTGATTCGCGGTGTGCAGGAGGTGTAGCGAGGGAGGGAGAGGAGCTGATTGGAAGAGGGAATGGGCAGCACTGATCCGCGGGGCTGTCAGTGGGTGCTGAGCACTATTTTTCTTCCGTGGGTGCTCCAGCCCCGGACCACTCATGGAGTCGGCACCTATGCCACCACCTCCCTGAATGACGTTAGCAACACCTCATAGAAATTATATGATAAGATTATATGCCTCTGTTATTTCTAGTTTATTTGGTCATTCAAAAAGCATTTGACAAAGTTTCTTATAAGAGACAATTAAGAAAACTAAGTCATGGAGTGAGAGGCAAAGTACTATCCTGGAGAAGAAACAGGCTAAGGCAGAACACAAATTATGGCTAAATGTAAGCTTTCAATATGGCAGAATGTTAACAAGATTTCCCAAGGTGCTGTTAGAACAAATGTTGAATATAACAATGATCTGGAGGAAAGAGATCGTAATAAGCTATACCTCTAATACCCACTTGGTTAGTGGGTTGAGCACTGTTCCTGTCTTGGAGTCCAGGGCACACATTGACTTAACCGCGTAGTGTAGACCTGCCCCAAAAAGCAACCAAAATGGTGTGCTGCTTAAGGAATAGCATAGAAAATACCACTGAAAATACAAATGTTGTTGTAGCTGTTTTGGTCTGAGGATATTAGCCCTGGTCTACACTACAGAACTACTTCGGTATAACTACGTCGCACAGGGGTGTGGATTATTGAGCGACATAGTTATACTGATCTAAGTGTTGGTGTAGACAGCGCTGTGTCAGCAGGACAGCTTCTCCGCCGACATAGGTACCGCCTCTCGTGGAGGTGGAATTATTAAGCTGATGGGAGAGCTCTCTTCCATTGGCTTAGAGCAGGCGTAGTCAAATTTTTTTTTTCAAGGTCCAAATTTCTTGGTCAAGGTATAGTCAAGATCCAGCCACCAGAGAAATATTTTTCACACTGCAAGTGCCCCTGTTCAATGAATGCATACATTGCTGTGTAATATACCGAGGGCCTATTGCTTATTTTTAAGTGCATTACATGAAAAATAAAATCAAACCACTGTATAACCTGAAAATAACCTTCAAGAAATATGTAATAAATTACTTTGAGAAAGTATGTAGGTAAAATGTCAAATAGATGCAAATATTAGTATTAAAATACTTTCAGACAACTGTTTTAAGTTTTGAATGTGTTCTGTCAAATAAAATTATTGTATCCATATGTGTATATCGAGAGATAGATAAACATATTCAAAACTTTCAAGACTTTTGTGGTTTATTTAATATAAGTATCAGGGTTTGAAAGAAAATAACCCTTAGTACACATGAACTCTTTATCTTTTATGATTCGGGTCTTTCCAATAACAAATACACACCCACCTACGTGTGTATTAAGCAAAAGAATCATGAATAATTACTGTGAAGTATCTGTAAACACTGTAGTGTTACTACTGAAAATGTAATTTTATACGGCAATAGAAATTTAAAATAAAATATGTGTGAATAATGTATAATTATACTACTTGCCATCAGTGGGGAAAAGTGACAGGTCCTCTACTAGACAAGGGCCTAGAAGTTTTGCGTGAGTTCAATCAAGACAAGATGGAGGCAATTGCACAGATGATTATCAGTCAGAACGGAGCGTAGGAAAGATCGGAAGTATGGCAAGAGACCACCCTGGCTTAACCAGGAGACCTTCAATGATCTGAAACCCAAAAAAGAGTCCTACAAAAAGTGGAAACGAGGTCAAATGACAAAGGATGAATATAAATAAATAACACAAGTATGTAGGGACAAAATTAGACAGGCCAAGGCACAAAATGAGATTAAACCAGCTAGAGACATAAATGGTAACAGAAAAAGCTTCTACAAATACATTAGAAAGAAGAGGAAGACCAAGAGCAGGATACGCCTTTTACTCAATGAGGGGGGGAAAACAATAATAGCAAATGTGGAAATGGCAGAAGTACTACATGACTTTTTTGTTTCAGTTTTCACCAAAAAGGTTAATAGGGATTGGAAATTTAACATAGTGAATGCCAGTGAAAATGAGGTAGAAGCAGAGAATAAAATAGGGAAAGAACAAGTTAAAAATTACTTAGACAAATTAGGAGTCTTTGTGGCACCTTATAGACTAACAAATTTATTTGAGCATAAGTTTTCGTGGGCTACAGCCCACTTCATCAGATGCATGGAGTGAAAAATACAGTAGGCAGGTATAAATATACAGCACATGAAAAGATGGGAGTTGCCTTATCAAGTGGGGGGGTCAGTGCTAATGAGGCCAATCCAGGAAGATTGAAGTGTTCTCCTACTGGTTTTTGAATGTTATAATTCTTGATGTCTTATTTGTGTCCATTTATTCTTTTGCGTAGAGACTGTCCATTTTGGCCAATGTACATGGCAGAGGGGCATTGCTGGCACATGATGGCATATATCACATTGGTAGATGTGCAGGTGAACAAGCCCCTGATGGTGTGGCTGATGGGGTTAGGTCCTACGATGGTGTCCCCTGAATAGATATGCGGACAGAGTTGGCAACAGGGTTTGTTGCAGCGATTGGTTCCTTGGTTAGTGTTTCTGTTGTGTGGTGTGTAGTTGCTGGTGAGTATTTGCTTCAGGTTGCGGGGCTGTTTGTAAGTGATGACTGGTCTGCCTCCCAAGATCTGTGAGAGTGAGGGATTGTCTTTCAGCATAGGTTGTAGATTCTTGATGGTGCACTAGAGAGGTTTTAGTTGGGGGCTGCAGGTGGTGGCTAGTGGTGTTCTGTTACTTTCTTTGTTGGGCCTGTCCTGTAGTAGGTGACTCTGGGTACCCTTCTGGCTCTGTCAGTCTGTTTCTTCAATTCCCCAGGTGGGTATTGTAGTTTTAAGAACGGTTGATAGAGATCCTGTAGGTATTTGTCTCTGTCTGAGGGATTGGAGCAAATGCAGTTGTATCTCAGGGCTTGGCTGTAGACAGTGGATTGTGTGATGTGGTCTGGATGAAAGCTGGAGGCATGTAAGTAAGTATAGCAATCAGTAAGTTTCTGGTATAGGGCAGTGTTTATGTGACCATCACTTATTTCCACTGTAATGACCAGGAAGTGGATCTCTTGTGTGGACTGGTCCAGGTTGAGGTTGATGGTGTGGTGGAAATTGTTGAAATCCTGGTGGAATTCCTCAAGGGCCTCCTTCCCATGGGTCCAGATGATGAAGATGTCATCAGTGTAGCAAAAGTAGAGTAGGGGCGCTAGGGGATGAGAGGTGAGGAAGCGTTGTTCTAAGTCAGCCATAAAAATGTTGGCATACTGTGTGGCCATGCGGGTACCCATAGCAGTGCTGCTGACTTGAAGGTATAAATCGTCCCCAAATCTGAAATAGTTGTGGATGAGGACAAAGTCACAAAGCTCAGCCACCAGGTTTGCGGTTACATTATTGGGGATACTGTTCCTGATGGCTTGTAGTCCATCGTTGTGTGGAATGTTGGTATAGAGGGCTTCTACATCCATAGTGGCTAGGATGGTGTTTTCTGGAAGATCACCAATGGATTGTAGTTTCCTCAGGAAGTCAGTGGTGTCTTGAAGATAGCTGGGGGTGAAAGAATTGTAATTCAAAAACCAGTAGGAGAGTACTTCAATCTCCCTGGACACTCAATAACAGACTTAAAAGTGGCCATTCTTCAACAAAAAAACTTCAAAAACAGACTTCAATGAGAAACTGCAGAACTGGAATTAATTTGCAAACTTCACCCCATCAAATTAGGCCTAAATAAAGATTGGGAGTGGCTGGGTCACTACAAAAAATAATTTTCCCTCACCCCTTCTTGTCAACTGTTGAGAATGGGCCACATCCACCCTGATTGAATTGGCCTCATTAGCACTTAGGAAGGACACATACAAAATGGGAAGTGACCCTAGGAAGGAGTACCGTAGAAAGGGATCTGGGGGTTATAGTGGATCACAAATTAAATGTGAGTCAACTGTGTAACACTGTTACAAAAAAAGTAAACATCATTTTGGGTATGTCTACACTACTCACGGATTGGTGGGTAGTGATCGATCTATCGGGGATCGATGTATCACGTCTCGTCTAGACGCGATTCATCAATCCCCGAATGCACTCCCCGTCGACTCCGGAACTCCACCAGGGCGAGAGGCGTCGATGTAGCGCAGTAATGAAGACAAACCCTCACATGGTGAAATGGAGTTGTGAAGAAGCTGAGTGATTTGCTCAAACTTACAGAGGAGGCTTTGGGACAGCCAGGAATGAAATTGTGGTGTCCATATACGCATTCATTTGTTCTAGTAAGCCCATGTATCCTGCATTTACAGGGGATGGATTTAATAATAATATAATATAACAATAATTTGAGATATACCTATCTCATAGAGCTGGAAGGGACCTTGAAAGGTCATTGAGTCCAGCCCCCTGCCTTCACTAGCAGGACCATGTATTGATTTTACCGCAGATCCCTAAGTGGCCCCCTTCAAGGATTGAACTCACAACCCTGGGTTTAGCAGGCCCATACGCAAACCACTGAGCTATATAATATTACTATTATTGTTTGTGAAGCTCCATACCTATATATGGTGCTTTATTGTTTGGCAAGAAAATAAGGGCTCCACCGCCAAGAGTTTAGACTGCAGACATTGCTGGAGGGGAGGTCAGTGATTCAGTGCTAAGCAAATGATCAGTTATGTGTTAAGCACAGACAACGTGCGCAGGGCTGTACAAGACACAAAAGAGGTCCCAGCCTTGTAGATCCTTATATGCTGAAATATTTAAAGAAGGAGCAGCGAAGAGATTGCTTGGAGCATGGGAAAAGGGACGTTGCTCCAAACACAGGGTGTAGTGTGGAAATAGGCTCCAGATCAAAGGTAGGAGAAGGACAGAGAAAGAACAGTGAGTGTAGAGCCCGGGCACAGCACAGGTGGTGCAAGAGTGCCCTGACTACTATGGTCCTATGAAAATCATTGTAATAAAAGGAGGGGGCACTCATGAACTGCTGGTTTTCTAACTGAATAGTGGGAGCTGCGTGCTAGATTTTGTTCCTGGTATTCAAATGCAGGATTTCATAAATTCAGGTCATTTGTATTGCAGTGGATATTTCTCCTCTATTCCTCTTTTCGGAAGCAGAGAAAGAATAACTCCCAGTATTTGGTCACTCACAGCAACTATTACACACTTCTTTTCATATGGTGCATGGAAGTTTGCATGAATTACTGTAGAAACATTGAGGAGAAACCTTTTATTCTGGTGTCACTGCTCCTGTGTTTGTGTATGTGTGTGTATATATATATATCTTATGACTTTATATCTTTTGATGCACTATAAACCAATGCACAGAGTGGGTAGGGGTTTCACAGTTCATGGGAGCCAGGTGCTGCAGGAAATAGTGTTGGTAACGCTCTTCTTTATGAACTGGTATTGAACCAACTCCTTAACATGGTCCTCTTCTGCTTAAGATGCTGTCTCTTCTATGGGATGTAAAATGTAGGCCCCGACCAGCTGTGTCCAGTTAGGCTCTCCTGGCACTCTTCAGACTGTGCGGCGGACCAAATGATACAGAGTTACGAACACCTTGGGAATAGAGGTGTTCGTAACTCTGAACAAAATGTTATGGTTCTTTCAAAAGTTTACAGCTGATCATTGACTTAATACAGCTTTGAAACTTTACTATGCAAAGAAGAATGTTGCTTTCCCTTGATGCTACTAGTTTACATATAACACAGGACTGTACTGTGTTTGTTTGTTTTTTGTCTCTGCTGCTGCCTGATTGTATACTTCAGGATCCAAATGAGGTGTGTGATTGACTGGTCAGTTCATAACTCAGTTGTTTGTAACTCTGAGGTCCTACTGTAGTTTGGATAACTATGTTCTGCCCATCTAATCTCTCCTTTCAATTTTAGTTGGACAATGATATTCTGCTTCACTTCCTATCCTAAACTGTTACGTACCATAGTGTCACCAAGTGCTGTTAAACAGCTGATGTATCTCACTCCAGAAGTACATTTCAGTGGTGGGTAAAATTATTGCTTTGCATGTACAGTTGGTAATAGTTTGGCATTTGGGGATGAAAGATGCTATTTAAACAGAAGGCATTATTACACAGAAAATGTACGGGGACAAATGTTAGAAACATTATTTATGAAGATAAGCCACTAAACCAAGGCATGTATGAAATCTGTAACATATAATTGCAATTAAACTACATTTAAGCACATCATTTGAAATCACAGCTGTCCTTTAAATGTACATGATAACTTAAAATCTCAGCCAACCTCAACAGTAACATATTTAAGTGGTGTTTGATAATTGTCATTGCTTGATTATTATGTCTTTAGTAAAATGATTCTGAGAAGCAATTGAGTAACAAAGGAAGCAATTGGAGTGGTATTTGATGGCTGTTGGTGGTTCTATGTGAAATGAATTTGGTCTTTTCTGGTTCCAAATGGACAGGTGTCCACATCACACAACACCTCAGTGGCACTAGTTGAAATCCACGTGGGACATCTTGGATATTATGTTCATATAAATTATCATGGGGGTTTAAAAATAATTTTAATTATTCATGCACAAGGTAATAGCCCCACTGTAAACTGAAAAATTTAGATATATCCATTTGAAACTAAAGGGGAAATTTTATATAACAGAATGTCGTTATCCCCGTTGAAATTTAGCTGCTCCCATTTACAAGATTAACCTTTAATTCAGGTTAATTTTCCTATGTGTCCCTGGGTAGACAAGCCTCAACAGTGTACAAAGGTGTTTTTATGGGATTAACTGAGGGAGCTAACCCCATTGTAAAGGCTAGCCTGGATATTCCTGAAACATGCAAGCAACAAATGTTTGTGGTTTACCCCTGGGATTAGTTTATGTACATCACTTACTTCCACCCCCCTCCCCCTTCTTGCTATCAGGGAGGATTGATTTAAATCAAAGCAATTTAAATCACCAATTTTAATTGTGATTTCCATCAGCAAGCAGGAAATCTTGATTTAAATAATTAATTTTAATTGTTTAGCGTTTGTACTTTTTAGCTATTTTCCTAAAGAAAGGTGGATTCTCATTGGTTGGTAACTATTAAAAATATTGATTTGCAAATAAATATAGGCTTTACGCTAAATTTGGTGGTGCTTTTTGCTAACCAGGAGAATATACACATTTATTTAAATAAATCTATAGCTTAACATATATTTATTCAAATTCTTAATTTTTACATTATTATTATGTTAGAAAATGGTGAATGATGCATTTCTTATTGACAAGATGATTAATTTTGTATTTGTGTCAAGCTGTATTTGGATGGACATTCAAATTCCTTAAAAAATGCACAAAAACAGCATTTTAAAATTTTATTATTAAATAAAACTACATTAAAAGTTCTGGATACATAAGAAAAAAGTTTATCAAAGAGTTTATTAAAACAAGTTTTGCATTTAAAAGTAACTGATTTACTGAACAAAGGAAGTTATTGAATTGAACTGATTGTTTCTGGTCCCCATGTCCTTCAAGATTTTAGAAATAGAAGATCTCATAGT
Organism: Mauremys mutica; assembly: GCF_020497125.1. Classification (NCBI taxonomy): domain Eukaryota; kingdom Metazoa; phylum Chordata; order Testudines; family Geoemydidae; genus Mauremys; species Mauremys mutica. Next base: position 134,899,289 of record NC_059076.1, on the reverse strand, counting down.
CTCTCACACCTAGTTTTTATTCATAGAAAGGAAGAGGAAAACAAGCTTTCCTGCTTTTTCATCTCCCAATTAGTTTCTTAATTGTGATTGAACTAGTCATTGAACTGAACTAGCTGAATAAACTGAAATGAAGAAAATATTCTCTCTATACCAGCAGAAGTGGCTACTGCTGTCAAAAGCTGGTTTAGCACTTCAGTAAACTCTGGTTGCAAGTCAGTGACTTCCACCAGATCAGTGGCTTGAGTTTCTTTAAAGCAGGGATCGGCAACTTCTGGCATGCAGCTCGCCAGGGTAAGCACCCTGGCAGGCCGGGCTGGTTTGCTTACCTGCCGCGTCCGCAGGTTTGGCCGATTGCGGCTCCCACTGGCCACAGTTCGCCGCTCCAGGCCAATGGGGGTGGCGGGAAGCCGCGGCTAGCACATCCCTCAGCCCACGCCACAAGTGATTTTAATTGTTTATCCAAAGGTTGCTGATCCCTCCTTTAAAGCTTCAGCAGCAAACATGTACTGCTTAATATTTTTTGTATTTAATTTAAATGACTTTAATGGATTATAATAAGTTGAGCCCTTATATAGGTTGTCAATTTCAAATTTAATTTTAGATATGTGTATTTTAAAAAATAAACTTTTATTTAATTTAAATAAAAAAATCCAATGTAAAATTTTTGAAAAGTTGTTTTTCTTTTTCTTCTTTTGTTTTTAATCCACCTTGCTTGCTGTTAGTTCTTATGGAGCTTTATGTGTCTTGTCTAAGCAGATGTAAGCTTTTCATATACATCTTTTATATGGTATCTTGTCCAATGTGTGTCTCCAGCTTTCCTAGAACTTTGAAACATCTGGCTGTGGTAGCCAACAGATACACTCTATTTTCTCCTTTTAAAAACATTGTTTTAAGTGAACTTAATGCTGGCAAAAGTAATTTTATTGACGATTTTTTTTGACACCAAAGTCCTCTTTTTCTCACCGAATAGGTACAGCACAGGCAGCTGCTGTGCAGACTTCCTCACCAATGTGTCTTTACCCTGATCTGCCGGGAGAGGTTGGGTGGAGTCCTTCTGACACGTTCAAACCTTATGCCTCTGGAGACTTGCTAACAAGGGTGTCGGTTAGGATGTATAACAGGAGAACAACTCTGGGCTTAAGTATCAGAGGGGTAGCCATGTTAGTCTGGTTCTGTAGAAGCAGCAAAGAATCCTGTGGCACTTTATAGACTAACAGACGTTTTGCAGCATGAGCTTTCGTGGGTGAATACATCGGCTTGCATCCGAAGAAGTGGGTATTCACCCACGAAAGCTCATGCTGCAAAATGTCTGTTAGTCTATAAGGTGCCACAGGATTCTTTGCTAACTCTGGGCTTGTCTACAGAGGGAATGTATTCTGGAATAAAATAGGCTGTGAATTTAAAAAGCAATAGCTCCCGATGTGGATATTTAAAAAGAAGAATGCCTTTTACTGATTTAGCTAATCCATGTGGATTCTGGTCAATTTCCCTGTATAGACAAGCCTTCAGACCACAATTGAGTTCTTATATGCCACCGAACAGCTGTCAGATACATGAGACTGTGTTGCAGCTGACTTGGCCAGATTTGAATTTTTGACCTACAATACAAGTGAATTATAGCTGTTGTGCAGTGCGAGCTTGTCTGAATTGGGTTGAGCAGATGGTGGTTACACAGTTTGCCATCAGAATTTAGTCTGATCGTTTTCTCCCCTCCCTTTCCCAACAGCCCCCCACCCGTGCCTGACTAATTGGCCTGCCTCGCTCAGCCCCCACACCAACTCTCAGTAGTAATGTAGTACACTCTGAGCGGTTAGTCTACAGTGCTAGTAAGAGAAGAGAAGAAACACTCTTTCCAGCCAGTCTAATGAAATTAGGTCATTTGGACAATTTAAAAATCAATTTCATTTATGCATTCCCTTATTGATTCTACATACTGGCAAAGAGTTTCTCCTTCTGCCTGTGTTGTTGTCTGGACACATAACCTGTTTACAGATGTTTAAGGCCTTAAGGGACCATTGTGATAATTTTATCTGGCCTCCTGCATAACACAGGCCAAAGACTTTCATCCAATAATTTCTACATCAAGCCATTAACTTTGTAAGGCAGGTTTTCTAATCCTTTAATCATTCTTGTAGCTCTTTTCTGACTCCTCTCCAATTTATCAACATCCTTTTTGTATTGTGGGCACCAGAAGTGGACACAGTGTTCCAGCAGTGGTCACACCAGTGCCAAATACAGAGGTAAAATAACCTCTTCACTCCTATGTGCGATTCCCGTTTATGCATCCCAGGATCACATTAGCTCGTTTGGCCACAGCATCACACTGGGATTATCCACCACGACTCCCAAATCTTTTTCGGAGTTATTGCTTCCCAGGGTAGAGTCCATTAACCTGTAACTGTGGCCTCCATTATTTGTTCTTAGATGTATACATTTACATTTAGCCATATTAAAATGCATATTGTTTGCTTGCGCTCAGTTTATCAAGTAATCCAGATTGCTCTGTTTCAATGACCTTGCCTCTTCGTTATTTACTGCTCCCCCAATTTTTGTGTCGCCTGAAAACTTGATCATTGATAATTTTATGTTTTGTTCTAGGTAATTGATGAAAATGTTAAATACCGTAGGGCGAGCAACCATCCTTGTGAGACTCCCCTGGAAACACACCATTTTGATGACGATTCCCCATTTACATTTAGGCGTTGAGACCTCTCTGTTAACCGATCTGTAATCCATTTAATCTGTGCCAATTTTATATCATTCTAGTTTTTTAATCAAAATGTCACTCTGTACCAAGTCAAACGCCTTACAGAAGTCTATTACATCTACACTATAGCCTTTATCAACCAAACTTGTGATCTCATAAAAAAAAAAAAAGATACCAAATTAGTTTGACAGGATCTGTTTTCCATAAACCCATGTTGATTTGCATTAATTACATTACCCTCCTTTAATTCTTTATGAACTGAGTCCCATATCTGCCACTCCATTATCTTGCCTGGGATCGATGTCAAACTGACAGGCCTATATTTACATAGGTCATGTGGTGGTAAGAACCATGTCTTTGCTACTTAGGGTTCCAGTCCTGCTTCTGTTGAAGTCCATGACAAAACTCCCAGTGGCTGGAGTGAGAGAAAGAATAACTTTATCTGCTTCTGTTGTGTAAACTTTGCTTGAAGTCACTGGGTCAGGTTCTGTTCTCTGTTAGACCAATGTATGTTTGTCTGAAATGTCCATAACAATTGGCTGGTGGGGAAGCGTCCTAGAGTTAGTTGAACATTTTTTGATACAACAGTTATCCATTGAAAAAGGCTGTGTCATTGACATTGAAATTTTTGCGGGAGGGTGTTGATTTCAATATAATTTTTGATGGTAAAATTGTTTAAATTATTTGAAATTGAAATGGGAGTATTTCATTTCCACTTCCTTGTTTCAATTTATGTTTTAAAATGTAATTTTAATATTTCGGTATTTACATTTTGACATCAGAACCAAACATTTCTGTCAGGGTTTTTTTTTTCATGTTTTCTAATTGAAATATTTTTGGAATGTCCATCCTGCACATTTTGCCATTTCGTACCAATTCAGGTTGAAGTTTTTTCGAAATGTCAGAATTTCCCATGGGAAGGAATTTCTGTTTTCCCACCAGCTGTAATTTGTCCATAAATGACTATGATTTTCAATGTGGGAATAAAAGGTAGGAGTAGTTGACTTCTTAAGCCACAGTGTGATGGGGTGTACAAACCCTACACTGAGCAACGAAGACTTAAGGGCTCATTTTGGGCTCAGCCAGCCCCGCCCTGCCACACCTGCAGAAAATGCTCCATTTGCTGGAGGAATGAAAAGGCAGCAAATTAGCTCAGTTGGTGAGCAGCGCTGAAGGTGAGCAGACCTGCAGCCCGCAGCTCCAGCAGAGCAGAGTGAAACCTAAAGGTTCTGATGCAGCTGCCCAGAGGGGCCCTCCGTGAGGGAAGGGAGGACCCTCCCCAGAGACCAGGAGAGAGGAAAGAATCCTGTGGCCCTGGACAGTGGCGACTCTCACTTTCTTCTCTTTGATTTGGATTTTCCCACCAGGTGAATGCCTTGGACTGAGGTGACCCCAGGTGGGGGAGACAAGAGGAAGAGGCCCAGGGAGGACAGGTCTTGGTTGCCAGGTTACTGGTAGCCCAAAGGGCCATGGGTCGAAGACTGGTGGAGTGGGAGGGCCTGGGCTCCCCTCTCCACAACAACCCATGGCAGTCTGGGGTTGTGGCCGTGACCACTAGGCCACGCTTCTCAACCAGACCCTGAGTGGAGACAATTATACACAGGCAGTCGGAGCCCAATTCTCATCTCACACTGGTGTGAGCTGGGAGTAATTCCATTTTCTTCAGTAGATCTACTCCCGATTTACAATGGTTTAAATGAGATCAGAACCAGGCCTCCATCTTTATAAAGAAGCACTGATAATTAATCAACTTTTTTTACAGTTGTGCCCAAAGACCCCATTCAGGATTGGGGTCCCATTCTTCTGGGTGCTGTGCAAACAACGGCATGGAGTCCCTCCCCTAGGGAGTACACAGGAGAAGAAAGTGAAGTGGTGGAGGCTGTGGGGCCATAACTTAGTACTCTGCTGCCTGGCTTGTCTAGTTTATTTGTTACCATTTGCATGCCCCTATTCCAAGGCAGATTGACTGTGATATACTGATGCAGTTATGAAGTGTACTTTCTATTATCCAATTAAACAACTAGCTAGACATGAGTAGCAGCACGTAGGCACAGAGGACAGTAGGCTGGTCCAGACTAGACATGTTCCTTATTTCTCCTGCACTTGCAGAAAGTGGTTTGGGGTTAGTTCAAAGACTGCTTTGAAGACTGATTTTGTATAACTGTTTAATTTCATTTTAGGCCCATAAATGCATCATGTTTGTTTCCTTTTGAGTTGTCACATGGCAGCTGTTCTGTTATGAAAAAGTTCTGAAAAATCTGGTTTAGCTCACATTTACGCTTCCAGCATCGACAGGGCAGACCTCTCAAATAAGTCTCTCCAAAGTCGGGACTGCCAATAATAATAGACCCTGTCTATGCTAGCAGCATAATTATGTTTATAAATGCTTACCTGTTGTAATCGTTAAACCCCATTTTAAAATCTTTTATTAAAAGATTAGCTATTTAAAATGGTTAAAACTCAGTTTAGACCCAAGGGTGTTTCAACAGTGGGAAACTACCATATAATAACATGGAACTCTGACATGTAGCAGAAACATGATCTCAAAAAGCTATATCATAATATGGAAGAAAATGCAGTGTAAACAGGGTCAGGAAGCTTGCAAAGACCAGAGTACGGTAATTGGAACAAACAATTCAGTACTCGGAAAAAGTGAACTTTTTAAACCTCATGAATGCTCCAGAAGTCTTGCTTCCCTTACTGAGAAGGAAAAAAGGGTGGTACAATAAAGTTGGCCCAGGAACAAATGGGTATAAACTGTCTATGAATAAATTTAGGCTGAAAATTAGAAGAAGGTTTCTAATCATTAGAGAAGAGAGGTTCTGGAACAGCTTTCTAATTGGAGTAATGGGGACAGACAACCTAACTAGTTTTCAGAGAGAGCTTGACAAGATTTTGGACAAGATTTTGTGATGGAATGCATGTGCTGGCAGGGGACTTAGTGACTCAGGAGATCCCTGCAAGTTCCTATGTTAAGGAGTTTTACCTCTTTGAAAAGGTTTGTAGATGGAATGACTTGTCATAAAATGTAAGAATCTCTATAGAATAGAAAGATATTGTAATATCCACGTCTTTTTTCGCATCAAGCTTTATTCTTTAGAGGTGCTTCCTTGGGGTTAGAGCTTTAATCTTGGTAATTAATGTAATAATGGTCATGATTTTCAAAAGTGACTAGTGATTTTTGAGAGTGTCTCTTTTTGGATGTCCAGTCTAGCATCTTAAAAGGGACTGTGTGCTGAGCACCCAACCTCTCTGAAAATCAAGTGCCATCAAGATGTCTCAATTTGAGCATACAAAAATCACTAGTCTCTTTTTTTTTAAATATTGACCTATATTTCTGAAGATGACATTGTAAAGAGGAGGAGGAGAACTTCAAATAGTGTGTTCCCAACCAAGTACTTTCTATAGAAAGGCTTGGTTGAGAATGTTAATCAGGACTTTTTATAAATTGAGGAGACTTTGCTTCCGCCCAAGTTTTCAAAACAAGCTTTCTAAAACCAGGGACTGTGCTTCATTCAAGTGTATTTTTTTTCTTTTTAAACTGGAAGCTAGCCCAGGGGGGAAAACAAACAAACAAACAAAACAAACCTCCCCAACCTTCTCTGTAGGACAAACCCTCATGGTTGCAATGGAAAAATGAGATGGGTCAGACTGGCAAAACAGGAAGGGGAAATAAGGGAAACTCTCTAATCTAAGTTTAAAAAAGAGTCCTCCTGTGAAATAACTTAGACGTGTGTTGTCTTTGAAGCATTTTACCTTGGTTGACATTTACATCTGTCTAATCTTACTGTATTTCTTGTGGACATGTCATCTGACCTGTAGTAACACATTCGCCCTGTAGTTTCGGGCTTGATGTAAGAATTAGTAATTGAAATTATATGGTCCTGTGTTAAGGAGATGAGTCTTAACATCTTAACTGTACACTTAAGGCTTTTGGAGCCCTTTACAAATATGAATGAAAACACCCTTTTGACGTAGCTAAATATTATCCCTTTATTACGCACGAAGAAACTAAAGTGTAGAAAGGATAAAGTGTGACATGCTGAATGCAATCAGCTCTCCTCAACATACATAACTTATTAGTTATGGTTAGAATTTTATGTTTATTATCCCCGATCACACAGGAAATCTGTGACAGGGCCAGGAATAAAACACAAGTCATCTGATTCCTAGTCCTCTGTGTTAGCCACGTGACCATTCTCCCTGCCCTGCTAAAACTTCCCCTATTTCTAAAATGTCACTTTTCTTCTTAGCCTATGCTTAATTTTTCTCTTTCTGCATAATTATTTACTTCTGGAAGGTGGGTTGGGATACAGTTTATTAAAGATGTGTAACACAAGATAAAGTTCCATTTGTTTAAAATGCAGTATATATTGGTAATCATTAAGAAATGTCACTCTGATTTAACCAGTGTCACTCTGATTAAGCCATGGTGGGGAAAACGGAAAGCTGTATTGTACAGATAAATAATCCACAGTTTATGTACTTCCTAGTGTACATAAGGCTGGGATCCATTGATCTCAATCCAAGAGCTCAGCTGGAGCAGTTTTACTGTCACCAGAGCCCCAAGATAGAATTTCAGCCGTATGTTCTGTTTTGGTGTACGTAATAATATGGAAACAAAGAACTGTCAGTTGTTACCATGCATTACTATCTCTTCCACTCTTCTCCTCTCTCATTTCACCAGCTAGGTCTTCTCTCTGCTCTGGGTCCAGGCACTAGTAATCATGAGGGCAGTGCAGAATGGCTTCTGGAGTTACAGCAGGGATAATTTGGGTTCTTCAGTATAAGATGATTTTTCTTCATGGTAACATAGTGATGAGTTGTCTTATTTCTGACAGCTGTCACCAAACAGTTAGAAGTTAGACATCAGCTAGCTAAAAGCTTCTACGTGCCTTTGCCACAGAAACATCTGTAAGATAAAAGGATGTGCATTTCATATTCAAAAACACACCCTTTGATCAGCACTGGGGAGATGCCTTAATCTTCAATAAGAGGCTCCTTGATTGAAACGTCATGAAAAAATTGGGAAGGAATCTAGTCATGGGTGTATCATAAATCTCAGAAGCCCATCCATCAGTTTTATCAGAGAATTTAGGTCTGGTTTACACTAAAGTGTTAGGTTGACCCAGCTTTGTCATTCAGGGGTGGGAAAAACCCATCCTCCTGAGTGATATAGTAGAGCCCACCTAACCCCCAGTGTAGACAGTGCTAGGCCGATGGAAGAATTCTTCTGTCAACTTAGCTACTGCCTCTCAGGGAGGTGGATGACCTATACTGACAGGAGGACCCTCCCATTGATTTAGTTGGGGTTGGTCCTGCTTTGAGCAGGGGGTTGGACTAGATGACCTCCTGAGGTCTCTTCCAACCCAAATCTTCTATGATTCTATGGTGTTGGTAGTGTCTACACTGAAGCATTGCAATGCTGCAGCTGTAGCATTTCAAGTGTGGACAGGTCATTTCAGGAAGCCTCTTCCCACCCCACCCCACCCTTCTTCAACAAATTGACCTTGTACTGTATGTTCTTCCTCTACACACTACCTTTGTGACACTTGCTGCAGCAAGAACTGCTTTGGATTAATGATAATTTTCCTCTGTAAGAAAATAACAGACTTTTGAAATAACATCTGCTTGTGTCTGTTTCTAGTTAATTATATCAGGCCTCCCTTCCTGTCTCACACCTGGAATTTTAAAGTGAGGTGGGGAGTGTTAAGGTTTATGTTGTAGGTGTTGCACAATCCTTAAGTTAGTCTCTTGTGTGGGGCTAGTGAGAATTTAGGATTCTGCTGCTTCCTCTCATGACGGTACTTGATGGGCAATTAGAATTCTAGAAGAAGTCAGGCAAGGGAGCCCTTCTAAATCCGTATCCAGCCAATGGGTCAAATTCTGCACTGATTGACTTCAGAGAAATAGGCGAGGTGTGAATGATATTGCTGTGGGGGTGAATCATTGTAGAATTTGGCCATGTATATCTTTGGTTAGAAGCCAGGGCTTCCATTACATTTAATTATTTTTTTTCCTGTGGTTTGCAAGGGAAAGGTGTGGTTAACTGCTTAAGGGTGGCTTTCAGTCAAAGACTCAGAATGTGTGCGGCTTTCAAATATAGCGTACTTGATGCTGTTTAGAGAACTGCTGCTACTTCATTGCAGTCTGTAATGTCTGGATTCTAAGAAGTGGTTCTTTTGATGTAGTGTCCTTAATGCGGCGTGTCCTGAGTAGGTGGTCCTGCCTATGCTGTAGACACAGTGAACATAGCTTCCTTAATTGACTCACCTCCCTTTACATTGGTGAGTTGTACTCAGAACTCAGGCATCGCTCCTTCGCTTACTGTAACTCGTTTACAAAACAGTCAAAATCCCAAAGCATTCAGAAGTGTAATGCGAATATGGGCATCGTCATTTATTTGATGCAGACCCCAGTTTGCTCAGCGCTGTATGAACATTATAACTGAGGTCAGGAATCTGATTTTAAGACTGATCTTATTGAGGTAATAGGAGAGAGAACAAGAGTAAGGGTAATAAAATCATGTGGTTATGTGGGCTCAGTAGTGCACAGCTGTTCCCTGGCTGTGCTACTGATACAGTCACCTAAGGGAACCTAGCTGCAGCACTGGTCCAGTTTATCTCAAAACATGGTTCCAGTTTCTAGTGTAGACTGACCCTCAACCCATTCTCATATTCCCACTTGGTTTATTCTCCAATTTACATAAGTTGTCTCATGGACCAAATCCCCTCCTGTTTGCAATTCCCAGGTGTTTTCCCTTCTGTTCATGATCTCATACCATCTCCATGACAACTACAGCATTTAGCATATCTGCCTACTTTACTGATCCAGGGATTTCCTGTCTCCTTTTAACGTGTCTTAGGCCTGGCCTATACTACAGAGCTAGGTTGGCACGAGGCAGCTTTTGTTGACCTAATTATGGAAGTGTCTATGCTTAAATTTGGCTCCCATCGACATAAGTACTCTGCTTCACTGGCTTAATAACTCTACCTCCACGAGAGGCGTAGAGTCAATGTTGATGTAATTAGGTCGACGCAGTATCAGTGTAGACACTATGTTGCTTATGTCGACTGTTACTGGCTTTCAGAAGCCATCCTACAATGCCCCACACAGGCAGTACAATCGATACAAGCGTTCCTGTTGAGGATGCGCACTGCCGACACAAGGAGCATAGTGTAGACACGCACAAGTGATGTAATTACTGCAGTATGCCACCGTAAGTTAGGTTGACTTAATTTTGTAGTGTAGACATGCAGCTAGAAATGAGGAGGAGAGTTAGCACCATGTGAGCTCAGAGCAGACCCCTAGGGTCCATGGACTGTAGTCTGAGGCATGCCAGCGTGTAACATAGGCTTAGGAATCTGGGGCTATATCATCCTTTTCTTCTCCTGAGGTAGAGGGGGAAGCTCCCCATTTCCTGTGGCAATGGGGACACATTGGAATGGTCTAGGAGTTGGGAAGTGCCACTTCTATGGCATTATTGCTGCTGCTTCTCCCATAGAAAACCACAGGTATTGAGCTGTAGCAGGAGATGATGTAGTGGGAATGGGGGATGGCTGCTCTGTGTGTTACTGTACCCTTCCCATCTCATAGGACTCTGACCCCTCAGCATTATCTTACTTGTGTTTTCCTGCTCCTTGTTGTGGAACTTTGGGGTTGAGGGGGAGCTGGGGATTCACTGGCAGCATTTACTTTCCTTTCAGGAGACACGTCTATAGAAGGATGTGGGAGAAACATAATTAACAGTAAAGGTACTCAAACAGTAAAGGCATTCAGAGTGAGGTGGGCTTTAAACTAGGCTTGATGGGGACAGGAGACTAAAGCCCATGGGTAAGACAAAACATGGAGACCTGGGGGAAGGGTCAGAATTTGGGGGGACCATGGGCAATCATAGTAGGGACAAAGGAGCGACAAAAGGGAATATAGAGGGGAAATCCAATGAACATCTTAGATGTCTGTGTCCTAACGCAAGAAGTATGGGGAGTAAACAGGAAGAACTAGAAATACTAGTGAGTAATCATAATTACAACACACAAGGGGCTTCACAGAAACTTGGTGGGATAATTCACCTGACTGGAATATTGGTATAGAAGGATACAGCTTGTTCAAGAAGGACAGGCAGGGGAAAAAAGGGAAGAGGTGTTGCCTTGTATGTCATAGATGTTTACACTTGCTCTGAGGTTGAGATAGAAGTGGGAGGCAGACCTACTGATTGTCTCTGGGTAAGAATAAAAGGGGTAAAAAACAAGGGGGATGTCATGGTAGAACATCTAACCAGAAAGAAGAGCTGCAAGGGAGGTTTAGGTTGGACATTAGGAAAAACTTCCTGACTGTCATGGTGGTTAAGCATGGAAACAAATTGGCTAGGGAGGTTGTGGAATCTCCATCACTGGAGATTTTTAAGAGCAGGTTAGACAAATGCCTGTCAGGGATGGTCTAGATAATACATAGTCCTGCCTCCGTGCAGAGGACTGCACTAGATGATCTACCGAGGACCCTTCCAGGGCTACATTTCTATGATTCAGTGAACTGTACCAGGGAAAGACCACACTCTGCCCAAAGTTATACCCTTGCTGCAATTGTAAAATTCTCTTTAACTGCATCCTGTTTAACACTGAATCCTCTGGCACATTACTCAATGAAGGACCATTGCATAAGTATTCTGACCTCATTAGCTGGGTGGACAGGGGAACATTTGTAACCCAGGCCACAGAGCATAGGAGAACTGTTGTCTCATTCCAAGACAAGCCAGCAACCTTTGGACGTTCAAAGAGCTAAAGGTTGCATAAAATGGTATTGAAGGGTTGTGGAATTGAAGCTTCTGCAAGAGCTGGTTGACAGCAGCTAGTCCATCCCCTGCCAGTGCAGGAGGCCTCTGCAGTATGGTCCTCAAACCCTATTAGGTTAATTCTTAGCTCATACCTCTGGGAATCATTGCAGGATGGTCACTAACATCTGTGCATATGGCTCAAGACTTCGTATCATGGAGGAAAAATCCTCTAGGATTTACCACCTTGGTTTAACTTCATCCCCACTTATCCTCAAGCTCTGCATGAAGAAAGCTGTCCCTCTGGCTGAGCTCCACTCCAGGAGCTAGTAAGAGGGGTATTTAGAGAGCAGTGCAAGGTGCTCCGCTCACCCGCTGGAGCTGGCTGAGCAAGCGGTATCCGCAGCACTCCTGAGCCTCAGGAGCAAGTTGAAGAGCCAAATGTGGGCCACCCAATTACTTTTTTTCCCTCTCTCTCTCAGATCAGAAGGTGCTGAGAAAACACACACAGGCAGGTTTTAGGAGTGTTCTAAACAGACTTGAGTCACACTCTGAGCACCTGGCATGATGTTCTTCAACTTATTTTTTTGCTATTCTGCTAGTTTGGCGCACTGTATGGAAGTGCCCTTTGGCAGACAACCTGCCCTGCCCATATGTTAGTTTTTGTTTTGTTTTTTTTAAAACAACAGGGAAGTCTTTAGACTGCATGCCAAGATGCTTGGGAGCTTGTTAAACATCTTCAACTTAACAAAAACTGAATTAAATAAGCTGCTTTCATGTGAATCAGCTTCAGATGAGTTCATTTTACCCCCGTGATGTTTGAAGGCAGTAAAACAAGTCCAATCACACGTGGTAAAAATGTGCAGTGCTTTGATGATCAAAAGCTCCATCAAGTGGCCTTTGTTTAAAAAAAAGAAAAACAGTCTGGAGCAGGGATATTTTACATTTAGCAACTTTCTGGTGATGTTTGGGAGAGCGGGGAAGGTTTGTTGGGTCAAATGCTGCTTAGCAGATGCTAGGAAATTATTAGAACCATATGCTTAGTATTGACTATTGTAGCTATCGTCACCCTTCTTCTAGGGGGATCCCAAAGCACATTACAGTCTCAGTAAAGGCATTGCTTCACTCAGCAGTGGCCTGTGGATTGCAACACGGTAGTTCTTTTTGATGCTCAGCAACATTACACAATGATATAAGGAAGCAAATGAGGAACCGTTACTTATCTGACTGAAACTGCATGGAGTGCTCAAGTAGGGAAGAAGTAATTACCCTGACTGGGACTTGTGTAAGATGCCAGGTTAGCCTTTTGCTTGCAAAAAATATCACAGTGTAAAAAGCACAAAGCAATGGCAAAGTCAGGATCCCCGGTTGCTCTCTTGTCCTAAAGACAGCAAATCAGCAGCCCAGTACCCATTGCCATGCTGATTCGTGGGAAATGAATGCCAAAAACTGTATCACCGGTATCCAGAGACTGCTTTGAGGTTTCCCATGCGAGTATTAGCTGTAGCCAACTCTGCTTATCTGAGAGCACCTATAGCCCAACGTCACGTGGAAGTGATCTGAAAGATTCTTAATGTGATCTTTAGTCATTAGAGATGGACTAGGACTGCAACCTGATATTCTGATTTCCTGTTTGTTACTGTACAGGTTTGTGACTGCTCGGGAGAGCCTTCAGATAAACAGGCGTAACTCCATTGGAAGGGAGGGGCTTTTTTACAGGAACTCTGTGTTACTATTCAGTGGGATTCCCTCCAGGACATGAGATCCCCAGCAGCGTAGGCGGAACTTGCAGGCTCCAGGTGGTGGTTGATCTGTTGTACTTGAATGCTGTAAAAATGATAGATTTGTGTGAATGTGTGATGCTGTTGTGATTTTAACATCTTGTTTTGTTGCATCAGCTGCTTTGAAAATTAAATGGAAAGCGTCTGTATTCAGAATCTCTTTTTGTAAAACAATATTTGTTCATAAAATTCTGTTGCGCATTGTGCTCTTTGTTGCTGTGTTCACCTTCCCAGCCACCCGCCTTGTTAGCTGTGCGAGTCATCTTGCTGTGACGAAGTTTGCAAGCATTTGATAAGCCTAGGAAGTGAATCATTGCAACACAATCCCACCCTGTCCCGGGACATTTTGAAGACCATGTCATCACCCAGGGGAATGTTGTTATATTTAGGTTTCACTTATTCTATGGCTTGTTTTACTGATTAGTCAGATACTACACGCTATCTCTAACTCTAGTTGCGATGAGATTCTGCGTAGCATCTGAGTAATCAGTGAAACAATCCGAAGAAAGGGTGAGCTAGTGGTTACTGGCTGGTGGTAGGGCCTGCCTGAAGCCTTTCACATCTTGTTTGTATAGCTGGAGATACCTTTAAAAATGTAGGATTTCAGTATTTAGCTTTCTCTCCCTCACATTTTTCATTGATGATGTAGACAAGGGAAGATGACGTAGGGAAGATGATGAAGGGAAGATGTAGGAAGAGACAAAGGGAATGGCTGTCTTGGATCACATTTACAAAAATATATCTTAGTTTTTTTCCGAAGAACTTAAACATTTATGTTTATTTTTCCATGAAGTTTAAAAACTTTAAGTGCTACTCTTGATGTATTGTGTTGAGGTCCTTTGTCTCTATAGTATCTAATGTTCATTAGTAGAATACTTAAAACTAGAAAAGCACTTTACAAAAATGGGTCATTGTTATACCTATTTGGTGAGTGGGGGAAACTGAGGCACAGAAGTGAAGTAGCTTGCCCAAGGTGACACAGTGTGTCAATGGCCCAGTCTGGTGCCCTATTCACTATGTTAATAGGAATTGTATGTATGCATTGACGGAGCAGGTTCTCAGCCTGGGAGCGTCAAACACGTGTCAGGGGATTGCAGTGCCCCTGCCTTTCTGATAATGTTAAATGGGGGTAGAGGATGGCTAGATGGAAGTAGGGGGACCTCAGGGGTAGGGAGGGTGCTGACATGGAAAAGGGGGTCCTGGTCTAGAGAAAATGGGGATTCACTGTAGGTTCCCTAGACGGAGGGCCCTGTGCTGCTCCCCCTTTGTAGACCCTGGCATGGGGGGAGTGCTGAGGCAGGCCTGGAGCTAGGGAGGCAGGACGGGTGGCATGCTTGTAGCTTCACTTCTATGAGGAGTCTAGGCTGCAGAGCAAGTGACATGCCATCCTGGTAAGCCTGCCTTTTTAGGCCCTCAGGGGTCCAGAATCTGGGCAGGACGAAGGTGGCTTAAAGCTGTGCCACCCTCCTTCCCCCCTCCTTCTGGGCTGCATCGCTCAGGTGACACAGCACACAATCTAGCCTGAGGTCTCCATGCTGCCTCCAAATAGGCTGGTTTTGAGGTGATGTTGGGGTGAGTTGGGCTCAGGGCCATAGGATCTACAAGTGTACAAATCCAGTGGCCTGAAAAGCATGCGTGGGGGACGTGGGAAGGCAGCGGGAGCCGCTGCTCCAGCCAATAGGGGCATACGCTCATATCATCATCCTAATTATCCTTCCTTGTCTGTTTGTTTCATCCGCCTATTGTGTCTTGTCATTAAACAAGACTAAGCTCTTCGTGACAAGGACTGCCTTTTTGCTGCAAACTTGTGCAGCGCCTGGCACAAAGGGGCCATAATCCCTGGTTGGGGCCTCTAGGGGTTAATGTAATACAAATACAATTGATTTGCATTCCCTTCTGTCCCCATAACATCTGCTTAGCACCCCGCACAAAGCCCGATTGCTTGGGCATTGTGTGGGGAGGCTGACTTTCACCGAAGATTAGAATCTTAGGAAAGTCGTCTTTTGATTTAGAAATCAAGCCACCTTGTTTCTGCGTCTTGAGTCGTTGCTTTGGCATCTGTAATGGGAATCGAGCCAGTGATGCATGAAGCAGAACAGGTCACGCAGTGCTATCAGGAGTAAAAACTTGTTTCTTTCACTTAAATAAGTGGATATGACTACAGAGAGGGAGCTGATGTGAGTAATAATACCTTGCACTTGTATGTATCACCTTGCATCTGAGGATCTCAAAGTACTTTACAAAGCTGTAAGAGTTATTAAAGTTTGGAGATGGGACACTTGCTGGTGATAAGATATCTGTGGGGCAAGGCAGGAATGAAACCCTGGAACGCAGTCCCTTGCTGTACGTGCTAGGCAGTGCTGCTTTCAAGTAAGGAGGTGCTACTTTTTATTCTCCCTGCAGTATAACAGCATTTTAATGTTTAATTATGTTTAATTATGCTCATGTAACTATTTGCAGTGTATGTATTTATTGCCCACAATGAAATGCTAAGTACAGAGGTGTGAGTATTGACAATGGAGAGTAAAGAACCAAAGTTGAATAAACAAAGTCTGATGTCAAGGATGAAGATGGTGAAATGACACTGGTGTTGGAGGTGGTGGTGTTACAATTGGAATTCAACACAAATGTGTAAGGTTGCAATAGTTAGATATGTAGGAATTTCATAACAGCAGCAAACCCTTGTTTCAGATTGATGTGGCGTACTTGAGTTTTATGTATTACTTATTCTGCCTTCAGTGAAATGGTGCTTGTACTTAACCTGCGCTGGTGTAAACAGTAGTGCTGAAAAGCATCGTGAATGGTCTCAACAATTTAGCTGCCAGCCTGGGAGCTTGGGAAAGGGGCAGGGGAGGGGTGGGAATCAGGATGATATTTCAGTTGGGCGAATATAGTTTTGAGAGCGCTGACATCATGTTTCAGAGCAACAGGCAGCAATGCTTAATGCACTTGCTGTTAGAGGACTAATTAGAGTGTACAAGAGGGAGAAATTACAAAATGCTTGTTTATTGTTCCGGGAGACAGGATGACTGCAATTAAGATGCGGGAGGTACTGGCGATAGGCAGTTTTGCAGCAAACAGTACAATCCTCCTGCCACTCTGCCGGCTACTTCAAGCGTATTTTTTATCTGTTTAAAAGCACACACTGTTCTGTGCCGGGCAGTGTATACCCAACGGACAGCCTGAATTTTCAGAAAGGGGGGGCAGCCTGAAGATGTTTATTATCCTTCCAAACACTTCCTTGCCCTTACTTGGTTTAAAAAAAAAATGTACATTAGAGAAGATAATTGAATACTTTCTCACTACAGTTAATTAGATAAAGGTTACTCATTAGGGCCTGGCTTGTTATGCGTTTGCTTGATTCGAGTAGTACTAGGCTACTTAATGAGATAATGGCCACACTGTGCATAATCTTTACATCTGCTAAATATGTTGTCATTCCTGCTTCTGTTGTGTGAACCTTCTGTCTATGGATTCCATTAGCTCTGCTTTCAGATAACAATCTGGGTTTTTTGGCAGGGCGGGGGGAGAATAGCCTGTTGAAAAATGGATTTTCAATCCATTTATCTAAGATTGTTTTGGATTGTTTGGAGAGGAGGAAGCATGCTTCTGGGTATTGTGTAATCCTTTTTTATTCTTTAAGGGCTACTGAGACAGCACACACTCCCATATGTGTCGGTATATTATATGGATACAAATTATACATATATTATTATACATACTTGCACGTTTGTGTGCGTAGTTATAGATTTCCTAGATTAAGGCCAGCAAGGGCCATTATGATTATCTAGGCTGACTTGCATAACGCAGGTCATAGAATTTCCCCTAGTAATTCCTGCATCAAGACAATCACTTCTGGCTGAGCTAGAGCGTATCGTTTTAGAAAGACATCTTGCCGTGATTTAAAGACTTCAAATGATGGCGAATCCACGGCAGCCTCAGAGGACCTGTTCCAATGGTTAATTACCGTTACTAGTTATTATTTAGCAACTTGGTGTCCTAATCATGAGCCAAGACCCCACTGTGCAAGGTGCTGTACAAACACAGAACGAAGACAAACAAAAAATGGTCCCTGCCCCAAAGAACTTACAATCTGAATGTAAACCAAGAGACAGCAGATTAATACAGACCGGCCGGGGAGCTCAGGTAAACAGTGATACAATACAGGTCATATTCCTAGTCTGAATTTGTCTAGTTTCAGCTTTCAGCCACTTGCTATGCCTCTGTCTGCTTGGTTAAAGAATCCTCTGCTATCAGAAATCTTCACACCATGTAGGTATTTTTGGACCAAAGCATCTCTTAAGTAGTATATACAATGTATGCGTGTGTGGTGTCCTTACCAGTATTGATGATGTCTTAGATCATTAAAATTACTTAAATGTAAGGTCCTTCTTTTTGTCTTATGCGTACCGTGTTTATCTCTTGTTCTTCCATTGGCCTGTACAATGAAAACTGAGTTAGTCTGTTTCATTTTGCTGTTCCACACAAACCCAGTGCTGGTGTCTAGGTTTCCAGTGCAGGATTAACCTTTAAATCCTGTTTCATTGAAATTAAAAAATACTCTGTGCAACTGACTGTGTTAAATTTGTCCTTTTGCGCTTGAGGGAGTCTGTGGGTCAGGAGGGATTTTTTTCCCCTGCTGGTTGGATATAGCTTTTGTTACTTTTAGCACCTCAACAGGTACCTTTCGTAAGCGCTAAAACGTTCATTTGAGAATAGTGTCTAAAAAACCAAACCCGCACAAATGAGCCTGGGAATAGTATGTGGACACACAACTGAGAATGTGTCCCATTTGTCCATTATTACAGCACGGTAGCATGCAGGTACTTCAGCATGAAGCTCGTACTTGTGGCTTGTGCATATTCTACAGTCTACTTTAGGTGAGTTAAGGACATTGTGGCAGCGTTGGCTCAGAATTGCCTTGTTTGCTTTTTTTTAAATTTTGTTTGACCCTTGGTGATATTCCTGCCAAGTTTGCTTACTTACCCCTCAGGGTCCTAGAGAAACCAAGGCCATATCAGGAGAGTGCCACATTCCGAGAAAACAGTGAGGAAGCAGTTATGGACTACCGTAATCCTCTGGGCTCACAGCTGGAATATAATTGTCTCACTTGCGTACCGCAGGATTTTGCTGGCAGAACTCTAATAAGATGAGAGGAAGTTTATAAAACGGATAGATCTGTAGGCTTGTTCTGCACTGTAGCTGTGGCTGCTGAATTTGGAGCACAGAAGACTAGTATCGGTTTTTGCTGGGGTGGACTTCTGTGTGAATAAGTTGGCAGTGCAGAGAGTATGGATGCCGGGGGTTGTCTTGCATGTGGAGGAGGGCATAACTTAGAGAAACCTGTTATATTTTCTTTTTAAGGGAAATGCTGCTGGAGCAAACCTTAACCAAACAGTCAGTCCTGATTTATACACAGAGTTTTATACCAGTATAACTATTTTCAGTTAGGGGTGTGACCTTTTTTAACCTAAATAGCTATACCAGAGCAACTTCTTGAGTGGATGCAGTTAAAAGGCCTTTTTTACTGGTTTGTCTTACTTCCCTTCCCTTATGTGAATAAGCTCTACTGGTAAGAGCATCTTTATACTGATGTAACTGTCCACATTAGGTGTGTTGTACCGCTTTAACTATACCAATATAGTTAGTGATACATCTTTTTGTGTGTAGAGAAGGCCTAAAGATTTGTCTCCACTGTGAGGTAGACACACACTATAGCAACGAAGGGGTTCTTCCACTACTATAGTAACTCCACCTCCATAAGCGACAGTAAGTAGGTCAAGGAAAGAATGCTTCCCTTGATCTAGCTGTGTCTACACAGGGGATTGGGTTGGCATGTCTGTGGCACTCAGCGGTGCGGATTTCTCACACTTCTGAGTGCCATAGCTAAATGGACCTACATTTCAAGTATAGACAGGGCATAAGAGTGGGTAAGAATTTGAATGATAAGAAAAATGAGAAGCCCAAGATATGTTCAGCTTGTGCGTTCATTCTGGAAATGTGTATTAGCCTGATTTCTATAAAATGTCTGGGTATGACTTCAGTAAAACGCTGTGGTTATTTATAAGGGTGTGGGAGGAAAGGGTTTCCAAGGCAAAAGGCTTAAACTCATGGGCCTCTACCAATCCTTGGGCCACATGCTGACGTCTGCACTCAGGTAGAACTTCCGCTGGAGGAATGTTGAGCACCAAGTGCTCAGTGGGAGTCTGCTTGAGGAGAACAGAGTATGGACTTCAGAATTCGATTGTAAGCTCCTCAGGACAGGGCGAGTCTTTTTGTTCTTTGCTTCTACAGCACCCAGCACAATGGGATCCTGGTCCATGACTGGGGCTCCTAGGTGCTACACGGCTACCAACCACATCATGGGAATGTGGCTTGCCTAGGATTAAACGTGTTGTGCTGTACCGTGCTCAGTTTGTAATGATTATTTATTTGGCAGGCCCCATTATGCTGGACACTGTACAAAAAGAATAGAAGATAGTCCCTGCCCTGAAGATCTTGTATTCTAAAAGAGAAGACCGAGAAACAGAAATAGACAAGTAATTATTAATAGCTATATTAATTATTTATAGTGGGACCAAAGTAAACTAGTTGCCTCTCAAACAAATAAGACTTTTCCCCTGCCCAGGACGCTTACAACCTAAGATCCTGATCCTGCCACTGGATCTACTTCTTGGACTTTTCCTTGTGCATGATGTCCCGCTGGAAGTGAAGAAGGCTCTGCACAGGTGCAAGGGTCCACTCAAATGGAACCAGTTGCAGGATCAGTGGCTTAACTGAGACGACCACCAGAGATAAACGTGCAGGGAGTCAATAGGCGCCGAAGAGAGCAAGCATTGCAGTTACAAGCCAATGAGTTTGCTTTGGTGTCTCTGGGCCTGTCTCGGTGATGGATTTATTTTTGCAGACATGTGCTGGTACTTCTTGGAAGCAGGATCATGGCTTGTTTAACTCTGCAAAGGAGGAATAGAGAAGAGGGCAAGCGGCGAGGGGAGATGAATGAAAGTAGGTGGAGTGGGTGAGGGAGTCCGGAGTGGAGAAACAGGCTGAGGAAGGCGAGCAGGAGGTAATTAAAAACAGAATGGAGGCAGCAGTGGGTAGATGATGAGGCTAAGGCAGAAGTGGGGAGATGGTGAAACTAAAGGCTCTGTCTTCCCTGCAGAAAAGTTGGGTGTTTTTACAGCAGGATAAAAATCCTAGTGGAGACAAGGCACTGCAGTTTGACTGTAAGGTGGCTGGGGGAGGTCAGCACCATACTTGCCTAGTTTACCTTGCGGTCAAACTACAGATGCCTTGTCTCCACTGGGATTTTATCACAGGCTGGCTAATGTGCACTAGTTCTTCCATGGAAACCCCCCTCCCCATATTTTTTTTTGCAGTCAAGACAAAACCTAAAAGCCCATATCTTGCGAACTTCTTTCTGTGTTGGAGTGAAGGGTGACACTTACACATTGGCTTGGGTGCTGTCTTGCTGCCTGGCAAATACTGAAGGTATTATCTCTAATACACTCAGGTTTCATGCACTTCTCTTACTTATGAGCCCGACACACTGTATTAATTGACAGTGAAATAATGTGCAGTGCGGAATTACAGATTTTATATAGTATCTTCATTTCACTGCATATCGTGATTTAGAAGCGTAGGCTCCTATTACTTTGTCTTCCTCTCTGTAAGTTGTATAGTAAAATTTGAACTAGCTAAATAATGGTGGTTTCTAAATTGTACATGGCATATGAAATACCCTGTTATTGTCTCATGTGTCTAGACAGATCTTATATTCCAAAATTAAAATGCTGAACAGAAAGGGAACGCACATGTTCTTTAAGTTTTTGGTGGCGTGAGAACATCCTCTGTATTAAGTTCAGAATGCTGCACTGGAGATCTGAGACAGTAGTTCCTGTTTAAAGCTTACAGTATTGTAGATGGTAGAGGGGACTATTGCATATCTAGGCCTTTATAACGCTCATCAATACGGTATCTGACAGTTCCCAAGGCTTGGCATGGAGAAGATGATTGTTTGAAGAATTTTTAAAACTCATGTTGGATGCATTAAATCCTAAAATACATCACCATATTTTACCTGAGTAAAATAAAATACTCAGTTTTAATTATAGTATAACCTTTAGTAACAGGCATTACTTTGCACTTCGTGCTTTACAAACAGTAATTAAGCTTCAAACTACTTCTGTGAGACTGGTATATCCCTAGTTTGCAGATGGATAAACTGCAGGACAGGGAAGTGATATAATTTTCACACAATGATCCAGTGGCAGAGCTCTGTGGATTGAACCCAAGGATCCTGGCTCCCTGTTCCTTTTGTAGTTCAAAGAAACTAGGGCTGTGGATTAATCGCAGTTAGCTAACGCAATTAACTCAGAAAAATTAATCGCACTGCTGAACAATAGAATACCAATTGAAATTTATTAAATATTTTGGATGTTTTTCTGCATTTTCAAATATATTGATTTCAGTTACAACCCAGAATACGAAGTGTACTGTGCTCACTGTATTTTATTACTTTTTATTACAAATATTTGCACTCTAAAAGTGATAAAAGTACCTCATAAAATTACTGTAGTGTAATCTCTTTATCGTGAAAGTGCAATTTACAAATGTAGATTTTTTTTGTTACATAACTCCACTCAAAAACAAAACAATGTAAAATTTTAGAGCCTAGAAGTCCACTCAGTCCTACTTCTTGTTCAGCCAATTGCTAAGACAAAACACGTTTGTTTACATTTACGGGAGATAATGCTGCCCGCTTCTTATTTACAATGTCACCTGAAAGTGAGAACAGGTGTTTGCATAGCACTTTTGTAGCCGGCATTGCAAGCTATTCATGTGCCAGATATGCTAAACATTCATGTGCCCCTTCATGCTTCGACCCCCAGCAGAGGACATGCTTCCATGCTGATGACGCTCATTAAAAAAATGTGTTAATTAAATTTGTGACTGAGCTCCTTGGGGGAGAATTGTATGTCTCCTGCTTTGTTTTACCCATGTTTGGCCATATATTTCATGTTATAGCATGCCATATATAACGTTATCGATGATGACCTAGCACATGTTGTTCGTCTTAAGAACACTTTCACTGCAGATTTGACAAAACGCAAAGAAGGTACCAGTGTGAGATTTCTAAAGATAGCTACAGCACTTGCCCCAAGATTTAAGAATCTGAAGTGCCTTCCAAAATCTGAGAGGGACGAGGTGTGGAGCATGCTTTCAGAAGTCTTAAAAGAGCAACACTACGATGCGTAAACTGCAGAACCCGAACCACCACCACTAAAAAAAACCCAACAAAAAACCCCCCAACCTTCTGCTGATGGCAGCTGATTCAGATGATGAAAATAAACATAGAATCATAGAAGATTAGGGTTTGGAGAGGCCTCAGGAGGTCATCTAGTCCAACCCCCTGCTCAAAGCAGGACCAACACCAACTAAATAAGGTGTAGATCCATAGTGCTTTGGATCATTATCGAGCAGAACCCGTCATCAGCATGGACAAATGTCCCCTGGAATGGTGGTTGAAGTGTGAAGGGACATAGGAAATGTTAGTGCATCTGGCACGTAAATATCTTGCCACGCTGGCTACAACAGTGCCATGAGAATGCCTTTTCTCACTTACAGGTGACATTGTAAGCAGGAAGTGGGCAGCATTATCTCCTGCAACTGTAAACAAACTTGTTTGTCTGAGCGATTGGCTGAACATGAAGTAGGACTGAGTGAACTTGTAGGCTCTAAAGTTTTACATTGTTTTATTTTTGAGTGCAGTTATTTTTTGTACATAATTCTATATTTGAAAGTTCAACTTTCATGATAAAGAGATTGCACTACAGTACTTGTAATAGGGGAACTGAAAAATACTATTTCTTTTGTTTTTTTACCATGCAAATAATTGTAATAAAAATAAATGTAAATTGAGCACTGTACACTTTGTATTCTGTGTTGTAATTGAGATCAATATATTGGAAAATATAGAAGACATCCAAAATATTTAAATAAATGGCATTCTATTATTGTTTAACAGCACGATTAATCACACAATTAATTTTTTTAATCTCTTGACAGCCCTAAAAGAAACCAAGAGTGTCTGACTTCTTACCTTGAGCAGTTTAAGATTCTTGAATTTGTTTGTTTGGAATTGGTAGGAATGGATCCTTGATTGATTTTCCAGGCCACTGGTACATATTGGAACATCAGGAATTGAGAAATCTCCTAGACACCTTCTATCTGGAGGTGGGTGAGAAAGAAACGGGATATGGGTGAGGGGTTGGTGTTGGGGGAAAGGGGAGACACGCCATGGTAGGAAGCCTAGTCCCCCTATTACTTACAAATAGTGAGAAAGTGGAGGGTGCTGTTATGTTTACCCAGTGCTGTCTCTAGACCCTCTTTACAGGGTGTACATGTGCTTCATCTTTCATATCAGCCGCTGGCTCGTAAGTGCCTAAAACCTGAAGCTGCAACCCACCCCCAGCTGCTGAAAGAAAGGAGTTTTGTGTCTTTTCCCTGCTCAGGATCCTGTATGCGAAACAGAGGAAAGAGTTTTCTGCTACTCCTTCAGCCTCCGATGTTCAGATCCAACTTCCCCTGGATTACTCCAGTGCACGCCCCTGCTGGCCCATAGCTCGCAACACTGCCCAAAAGGTTCTAGATAACAGCAATGAAATTGACTAGAGTCTTGTTAATTAAACACTGCTGCTTGGAAATGTGTCCGCACCATGAAGACCAAGTCTGCGCTACAATCTTTTTCTGGCATACTGATGTTGGTCAGGGGTGTGAAGAGGTGTGATTTGTGACAGACCCAACAGTACTGGGAAAAGCCTTTAGTGTAGGTGCAGATATACTGGTAATACTTTCCTTTTGCTGTTATAGCTTATTACGCGTAGGGGGACTGGATTGAACTATACTGGCACAAGCACTGTTTTGATGGTATAAGCTGTGTCCACACTAGGGTGACCAGATATCCTGATTTTATAGGGACAGTCACTATAGTTGGGGCTTTTTCTTATATAGACACCTATTACTCCCCACCCCCTGTCCCGATTTTTCACACTTGCCATCTGGTCACCCTAGCCCACACTAGGAGTGCTTTGATGGTATGGAATAGCTATGCTGGCAAAGGCTGCCAAGTATAGACCTGGGCTGAAGTTGCACCAGTTTAAAACCAGTTTCTAAACTGATTTAAAATGGCAGTTTTAAGAAGTAGCATCTGGATGCTGGATGGATGCAGTTTTGCTATTTATACTGCCATTTACATGACTGCTGAACTTGGACCATCGTCTGTCTCCTCCATATCTGATCCCTGCGTACCTCACAGAGGTGAAGTTCAGTTAATATGTGCAAAGTGCTTTGAGGTCCTCACAGGAATGGTACCTCAGAAGTGAAGAGTAGTGTGGTTGTTTTGTGATCATTAATGCATTTAGTCACATTTCTTAACAATGCAATAATCAAATAGCTCTCTAATGAGCAAACCCTAGATTCTCCTCCCCACCCCCACTTTTGGTTCAGCTATTGGTTTGATAGCCGGTCTTCCTCCTTTGAGCTAAGTCCCATTTACCTAGTATCATATTTATATGATCTAAAGCTTATGCTTTGTGGTTGCCACAGAAGCAGAATAAAGTTACATTACTTCTTTGAACAGCTAGTTATCACAGGGTGTGTGTTTTTGCTTTACCACAAAATTGCCACCTCAGTAGGTTATATAAAGAGACAGGAGGTCAGAAATCCTATGAATTTGCTGGAAATTGTTACATGGTTACAATGTAGAGGGTGGAGACTGCAGAAGGCTCAACTATTGATGCTCCAGAGTCGAGACCAGAAACTCTTACATCCTTCGTTGCCCTTTCTGTGGTTCCCATTTGAAAGGACTTGTTCTAGTTCATAGGTTGACTTTCTTTTCTGCTAGTCATATATCTAGAGACTCCCTCAAATTTGCTTCTGTGCTGAGAGAAGGAACCCTCCTGAAGCGTGGAGAGTTGTTGGCTTAGTTCCTTGAACCTGTTCATTTGCTTTTCCTTAGATTCCTTAGAAAGAGAGCTTGGACGGCATGCAAAGTTGTGAAACATCTTCAGACAGCACTGATGATCCTCTTAGTAGTGGTCTACGGAGAAAACGACAGCCTCGAATAGTAGTTATTGGTGCTGGCCTTGCGGGCCTGTCAGCTACAAAATCTCTCCTGGAAAACGGTTTCACGGATGTAACAATCCTTGAGGCGTCTGACCGAATTGGAGGCAGAGTGCAAAGCGTCAAACTTGGTAAGGAAAATGTTGTTGTACTGTTGTATCGGACTCTCGTGTCTCGCACTTCTGGCAAGGGTTTGTATTATTACAAGGGTTAATTTGTTAGATAGCCTCTTAAAGCCATTTCCTGGTCATTTGTACCTGCAAATGGATATTTTACCCTGCAATTACCAGGCTTCTGGGTGCGGTGGGTTATTGTTCATGTGAGGGGCACAGAGCTTCCCAAGCACTCAGAGCTTTAGATGAAAGGCTCTGCAGAAATGTAAAGTATTTTTGTGAAGTTAAGGTGTTGGTGATCATTTGGCTTTATAAAGAGAGTTCAGCGTGGCTGAGGGTGGGGAAGGGTATTTTTCTCCAGTAACTTGAGTGCGTGAACTAGGAATATTTCTCCTGTGGCATCCAACCTTTGCTCTTGGCTAAGAACATTCAGTAATCTGCTGACCACAGAACGTAGCTATCTTGGGGTACATACACTG
Source organism: Mauremys mutica (assembly GCF_020497125.1). Taxonomy (NCBI): domain Eukaryota; kingdom Metazoa; phylum Chordata; order Testudines; family Geoemydidae; genus Mauremys; species Mauremys mutica. The sequence goes on along the minus strand of NC_059076.1, from coordinate 134,873,316 downwards.
CAGCAGGGAGTGAGTTTCCCAGGGTGAGTAGACAGACACGCTACCTGTCCTTGTAACCTGTCCTTTAAATTGGCATCTGTACCCAATGACTGGAAGTTAGCTAATGTAACACCAATATTTAAAAAGGGCTCTAGAGGTGATCCCGGCAATTACAGACCGGTAAGTCTAACGTCGGTACCGGGCAAATTAGTCGAAACAATAGTTAAGAATAAAATTGTCAGACACATAGAAAAACATAAACTGTTGAGCAAAGGTCAACATGGTTTCTGTAAAGGGAAATCGTGTCTTACTAATTTATTAGAGTTCTTTGAAGGGGTCAACAAACAAGTGGACAAGGGAGATCCAGTGGACATATTGTATTTAGATTTCTAGAAAGCCTTTGACAAGGTCCCTCACCAAAAGCTCTTACGTAAATGAAGCTGTCATGGGATAAAAGGGAAGGTCCTTTCATGGACTGAGAACTGGTTAGAAGACAGGGAACAAAGGGTAGGAATTAATGGTAAATTCTCAGAATGGAGAGGGGTAACTAGTGGTGTTCCCCAAGGGTCAGTCCTCGGACCAATCCTGTTCAACTTATTCATAAATGATCTGGAGAAAGGGGTAAACAGTGAGGTGGCAAAGTTTGCAGATGATACTAAACTGCTCAAGATAGTTAAGACCAAAGCAGACTGTGACGAACTTCAAAAAGATCTCACAAAACTAAGTGATTGGGCAACAAAATGGCAAATGAAATTTAATGTGGATAAATGTAAAGTAATGCACATTGGACAAAATAACCCCAACTGTACATACAATATGATGGGGGCTAATTTAGCTACAAGTCAGGAAAAAGATCTTGGAGTCATCGTGAATAGTTCTCTGAAGACGTCCACGCAGTGTGCAGAAGTGGTCAAAAAAGCAAACAGGATGTTAGGAATCATTAAAAAAGGGATAGAGAATAAGACTGAGAATATATTATTGCCCTTATATAAATCGATGGTACGCCCACATCTCAAATACTGTGTACAGATGTGGTCTCCTCATCTCAAAAAAGATATACTGGCACTAGAAAAGGTTCAGAAAAGGGCAACTAAAATGATTAGGGGTTTGGAATGGGTCCCATATGAGGAGAGATTAAAGAGGCTAGGACTCTTCAGCTTGGAAAAGAGGAGACTAAGGGGGGATATGATAGAGGTATATAAAATCATGAGTGGTGTGGAGAAAGTGCATAAGGAAAAGTTATTTACTTATTCCCATAATACAAGAACTAGGGGGTCACCAAATGAAATTAATAGGCAGCAGGTTTAAAATAAATACAAGGAAGTTCTTCACGCAGCGCACAGTCAACTTGTGGAACTCCTTACCTGAGGAGGTTGTGAAGGCTAGGACTATAACAGCGTTTAAAAGAGAACTGGATAAATTCATGATGGTTAAGTCCATTAATGGCTATTAGCCAGGATGGGTAAAGAATGGTGTCCCTAGCCTCTGTTTGTCAGAGGATGGAGATGGATGGCAGGAGAGTGATCACTTGATCATTGCCTGTTAGGTCCACTCCCTCTGGGACACCTGGCATTGGCCACTGTCGGTAGACAAGATACTGGGCTAGGTGGACATTTGGTCTGACCCAGTACGGCCGTTCTTATGTTCTCTGCTTGAGCTAGCACGCTAAAAATAGCAGTGTGGACATTGTGGCACGAGCTAGTCACCTGAGCGCAAGACCACCTGACCCCCTGGCTCGGCACTCAGGTGGCTAGCTTGGGCTGCTGCCCAAGCCACACCATCCATGCTGCTACTTTTAGCGTGCTAGCTGGAGTAGAGCTAGTGCATGTCTGTCTACCTGGGCTGGGATGAGATGAGATTAGAATTAGTATTCCCATCCCATTAGCTAATACATGGTAAGTAATGTGAAGTAAATGCCTAGTGAAGACAAGGCAGTTTGTAGCATTAACGTTTCTCTTGGGGGAATTCTGTGCCACTGTGCATGCACAGAATGTATGTCCCCTGCAGATTTCTTTGCTTCCCTGCAGAAAAATGACTTTCTGACACTGAAGCAAAGAGTAGCCACAAGAGTGGTCATGCGATCCTCCCCAGCAGTATGTTTCGGGTGCCCAGGGCAGCCGGCAGAGAGGTAAATCACTGTGGGGTAGGGGCGGGACTGGGGAAGACCCAGCTCCCTACCTTGCTCTGAGCTCAGCAGCTAGTCCTGGCTCGTCTGGGGAGGACGGGACTTGCTCTTCCCCTGCACAGCATCTAGGGCAGGGGCAGGGGCAGACCCACCCCCAGATTTCTCCCCCCGCTGCAGGAAGCTTTGCAAACATCCCCTGCTTCCTGCACCCATCGCTCTTCAGCTGCAGGGGGAGTGATCCCTGTACAGAGAGCTGCTCCCCCATCCGCCCAACCCCCGTGCATCCAGATGCCTTCATACCCAGACCCTCCCGTCGATCCTCACCCCCCACATTCAGAACCCCCTGATAAGCCCCACTCGCCCTGCACCTGGACCCCCCTGCAGAGTCCCATTACAACTGCACCCAGAACCCCCCAACAAGCCCCTGTGCATCCAGATCCCCCCCACACCCAGATCCCCCCCACTGAGCCGCCTGCACCCAGATTACCCCACACAAAACCCTCTCAACCCACACCTGGATCCCCCCACACTAAACCCCTCCGTACTTGCATCCTGCCTGCCCACACCTGGTGCAACTGGCATGGGGTGGGGCGTGTTTCTGGGGCAGGCCCAATCCTTGTGCTGTGTCAGGATCGGGTGCAGCCTCACTGCTGAGTCCGTTTCCCAGGGGTGGGGGTGTTGCAAGGTGATCTCCCACCTTCGTGCAGCCAGTGGCCTGTGCTCCCTAATGCCAGGCTGAGCCTCCACATTTATTTAACAAATAAAATTCGCAGAATTTTAAAATCTTGTGTGCAGAATTTTTAGGTGCAAAATGCCCTCAGGAGTATAACGTGTATTCGTTGGTTGAGGTAAACCTTAGGCTCCAAATTGCCTGTCTTCCCTAGGATTTTTCCTTGTGTTAGTTACCGTGTGTTAGCTAACATGAGGTAAGAACACCCTTTTCTTCCTAGAGAAGGCAAGATCACAGAGTAACATAGTGAACAGGGAAGGCAAAATTAGGCCCTATATTAGTATTATACAAAAAAATCCACAGGGAAAATATTGACCCCTTAATATTCAAACCTTTAACACTTCCCTCCACTCACACGCATGATCAAGGATATTTTGGACACAGCCCACGGGGAGTAAATGACACATTTCCCATTCCAATCTCTGTGCCAAGTCTCGCCAGCGTTTGAAATGCCCTATTCAGACTCCAAAGTTTAGATTTGTCAAATAGCCTTTTCATTCATTTCCCTTCTGAAAGGTCACAGGCACTCATGTTTATTTACTGTGGTGAGTTTATAGAGTAAAATGCAGTAAGTGATGTAAGGCCGGGCTAAATAAAGTGAAAGAAGAGCAGATAGAGGCCGAAGTTAATGAATACAGAGAACATGGTCAAAAATTAAACTAGTTAGTTAGCATTAGGGAGGTGATTCCATAAGGCTGACTGGTAGCACAGAATGTACCTTCTTATCTAATGTAGATACACCTGTGAGTATCCCCTTTGCTTCTGTACAAGAGCAAGGCTGGCAGATTCTGGCTCATGGCCTTTCATCTCCAGATCTCCAGTCTCTTTGAAAACATTCCTCACGGTTTAAATATCCAAAGCCACATCCTTAGCTGGTATAAACTGGTTTAGGTTTGACTTCATTGGAGTCACGCCTGTGTGTACTAGCTGGTGATCAGGCCCACCGAATCTGAGGCCATATTGTTCCTGGTGGAGGGTTCTTGGCTGTTGAATTCTTTGTTACTGGTGATCAGGCGGAGCCTGAGTTTTCCTCCTATTAGGCCAGGTTGCAAGGCCTTTATACGCAGCCCCTCCTCCTCAGTGACAAAGCTAAGGGGTTACCCAGTGATCTCTTCCTTGGGGTAATGTCTTCACTGCAGAGGTAACTCAGGGTTTTACTTTACTGTTGCCCCAACCCCCCTCGTGTCCACACACAAAACCCTCTCATCCGAGGTTGGTAGTGTTTTAAACCTGGGCTAGCTGGCCTGACTGGAGGTGTAGGCTTGAACCTGAGTACCACTTTCACTTGAGCGGGTAGCCCGTCCACTTGACAATGAGGATGCAAGCTAAACCATTCAATTGCTGATAGTCCTCCAGTGCCTTCCCACAATTCCCCTAATGTTCTCTGAAGGACAGACACGTTTTTCCACAAGTCCACTGGGAAACAATCAGAGCAGCTCAGCTTCCTGCAGCACAAAGAGATGCCCCCTGAAGTCCTAGTGACACACACAGGGGAGCATAGCACCAGTTAAGACACAGGCTTTGCAGTGTGTTTGCTCACACCTGGGTGAGGTTAAGCTGTGTGCATAGATCTGGGTGCTGATTACCTGAGTTATCTGCAGTGAAGACATACCCTTGAAGATAGTTACTTAAGGCCTAAATTCAGATACACTTACTTAGTCTCTGCAGTTCCAATGAGACCACTCATAGAGTTAGTTGCAACTCAACATAGACGAGTTTTTCAGAATTCCACTCAGGGCAATAACAAAGAGGAGATGGAGTGTTCTGCTTTAGTTATATATATATAGTTTCCCTGTATATATATAGTGATAGACCCAGGCCAGTTGGGTACAACAAAGTAGTCGAAGTCAGATATACTGGCCACTGGATTAGCAGTTTTCTGTTCCCTGATTGACCAGAGCAGGGGCTGCTCCAGACTAATGAGAACACCTGACTCTAATTAACCTGTAAAGAGTCAGGTGAGGCCATTCAGTTAATGTGACCACCTGACTCTAATTAAGGCCCTTTTGATACTATAAAAGGGCTCACTCCAGTCAGGCAGGGGAGAGCCAGGGAGCCAGAGGAGAGGAAGTGCGGCTGAAGGGCTGGTTAATGAAGACACCCTCAAGCCATCATTAAAGGAGCCCTAAGGTAAGGGTGAGGAAGGGAGAAGCAGGAGAGCTGTGGGGAAGTGGCCCAGGGAAATGTAGCAACTCTGGCAGTGAAAGGTCAGCTGCCAACAGCTGCTACCATTAGGGTCCCTGGGCCGGAACCCAGAGTAGAGGGCGGGCCCGGGTTCCCCCCAACCCACCACTACAGGAACATCTCCTGGGAAAGGAAGACAGGCCCCTGTTAGGACAGGAGGCTAAAGTGTTCTGAAATAAGCCCCCAGGGACAGCAGAGACTGTGGGAGTTCTCTCACCAACCTCCTTGCTGGCCTATGATGAAAAGGACTCAATAGACTGTAACCCTGGCCCTAGAGAGAGAAGGACTACGTGGAGGGTCGTAGTGAGCCACTGAGGCTAGCATAAACTGCCTAGAAGCGCGGGACCCACAGGCACAAGGTCGGAGCTCTGCCACTATATATATATATATATACGGCTTCTGCATTGGTCTGATATATGTATTGCAACAATCATCATAACATCCAGGTGCTACATCACAGTGATGCATGAGAAATACATATTATAGCTAAATAACTATGTTAATGGGACTAGCAGACCCATTTTATGAGGACTGTATACTACTATCTTATTAAGGGCTTGTTTACACTTACGGGGGGATCAACGCACAGCCTTCGATGCATTGGCGGTAGATTTAGCGGGTCTAGTGAAGACCCGCTAAATTGACTGCAGATCGCGCCCGTCAACTCCTGTACTCCACCAGATTGAGAAGAGTAAGGGGAATTGACGGGAGACCACGTCGACATCCCATAGTGTGGACCCCGCAGTAAGTAGATATAAGCGATGGCGACTTGAGTTATGCTGTTTACATAACTCAAATTGTGTAGCTTAGATTGACTTTATCCTGTAGTGTAGACAAGGCCTTATTCAAATGAGATTGGTATTGGAACTACTTGATTTTTCAAGCCCTGAAGGGCCCTGGAACTAAATGGAGTATCTGTGTAAAAGAATGTGATTAACTTCACACCTTTAAAGAATTTATCATGCCACTTACTCCAGGAAATAACTGGCTTATCTGCTTTGTGTAATGTCGGTTAATGGGTTTCTAAATATACAGGTGAGCTAGACTATTTTTAGTTTCCCTGTACAGTATTTAATTACATTCCTCACAACGGCTCCTATAGAACACAGGAGAAAATGGCTTTTCCTTTTTTGTTTGTGCTGTGACAGTAAAGTAAATGCTATCTGGCAAAAATAAAGAAGAATACGCTAGTATTTTGTGTTACTTTAAAAAATGCTGATAATTGAAAGAAAAAGAGCCAGATTCTATTTGGATGTCAGTATTAATGCCAATTCACACTAGTGTAACGGTGACCACAGACCGGCCTACGTGTTTTATATACTATTCCTGCTAATAACCTTGTATGCTATGAATTGTATGAAGATCCCAGGTAATAAGATCACTGTCACTTTAAACCTGAAATATTTATGAGCACTATACTGTTGATTGCTGGACTGAATCATTTCCACCAAACTGCATGATCTATGGGTATGTTCAGAAGTTGCAATACCTTAAATATTAACACATTTAGGCCCTGATTTTGCATCGACATGAGCACATGCTTTATGTGCCGATGTAAGTCTTTGCACATTCAGGGTCTTGATGGATAACTTCCACTGGCACTTTATTTCCTTTTGAAATAGTTCTTGGCTTGGAAACCCAAATGTCTTGGGATTTGCTTTGAAATGGTGACTCATTTGATAGCATCACTTATAACAGTGAACCCACTGTAAATGTTATCATACTTGGAATGGCATCGTGATTGTATTTACATGTTAAGCACTATGTGATGGTGTAATTTAGTTGTTCTCAAACTGGGGGTCGGGACCCCAAAGTGGGTCGCGACCCCATTTTAATGGGGTTCCAGGGCTGGCATTAGACTTGCTGGGACCCGGGGCCGAAGCTGAAACCCTCGCCCCACCGCCTGGTGCCGGGGCTGAAGACCGAAGGCTTCAGCCCTGGGTGGTGGGGTTCAGGTTGCAGGCCCCTTGCATGGGGCTGAAGCTGTGGGCCTGCAGCTTTGGGTCCCCCTACTGCTAATTCCTAATAAAATATCCACATAAACTACAGGACATGCTGCATTGCATGGGGTTGATTCCATGATAAGAAAAGAACAGTGTTGGGTCAAATTTTGTCCAAACTTTTGGTTTTGTACAAATGAGCTTTTACAAAACCTAACTGTGGTAAGAAATAGTCCCATAAGTTAAGATAAAATCTGCTAGAAACAATGTTTCTTTTTAACCTAATAAACGTGCCCCTGTGTTATCTGCTTAAACTTTGCAGAATTGGGCTAATACGTGAGAGTCTGAGGGCAAAACTGATTAGACTTAGACTAAAGATAACCATGTAACTGACTAATCAGTTTGCATTGTCCAAACTGAGAAATGCAAAAAGCAAACAAACAGCAATAGGTAGTGAAAAATAAATGATATTTCTTAATGTGACAGTGCATCTTTTTAAAGAAATCTTTCAAAGGCACAAATAATAAAATATGATCTATTTCCACCTTATGGAAATGCAGGTAGCTTGAGTCCTTTTGGTAAACAACACACATGTTTAATTGCAGAAGGCGGCTTTCCTGCATGCTAAAGTAAGCAGCCTCAGGCTGCCCTTACAGGACAGTCTCAGTCTTTCCTGCATTCCTCTGCGTTAGTGGAACAGATGCCTTTTTGCCCTGTACTTGAATAACAATCACCTTCCCTCCCCTTCCCTCAGACTAAATTTGATGTTTGAAGGCTTTGGGTGGCCTACCGATGCTCTTATTCTTTCCCTACCACTTCTTCAATATTTATGTAAGTATTCATTTATATTCTGTTTGCAGTAGTACAGTACAGAGAGCCAACCCCTCTTTTCCTTCCCCTTTCTGAGCAAGAGAGATCAATATACCCTCTGGTGCACTAAATTCTAATGATGTTTGTAGGGTAGACACCATTGCATTCTGCTGTTACACTGCTCAGAATCTGATACCGGGATATAGAAAATACTCATATAGCTCTTTTGAAGATATAAAGCACTGTACAGAGGTCCTTCCAGCATCCTTGTGGTAGGTAAACGAATAGTATCCCTATTTTATAGGTGGGAAGGATGAAGTAGAGAGGCTAAGTGGCACCTGTTGAGCTAGTGACAATCCTGGATTAGGACCTGGAGTCAGGGATTCTGCTTTGTTCTTGAACTATTAGATACCATTGCTGCTGCATACCTTGGAATCTCTTTAGGGAACACCCCTCTTGTGATTGATTCCCTTTTGTAGAACTGTATGACTCTGTGGTTCTGTAGAGACCTACGATGAACAAATATTAGTATCAAGTATCAGAGGGGTAGCCGTGTTAGTCTGGATCTGTAAAAGCAGCAAAGAGTCCTGTGGCACCTTATAGACTAACAGACGTTTTGGAGCATGAGCTTTCGTGGGTGAATACATGTAGTCTACATGCATCCGACGAAGTGGGTATTCACCCATGAAAGCTCATGCTCCAAAACGTCTGTTAGTCTATAAGGTGCCACAAGACTCTTTGCAAATATTAGTATGACACTTAAACTTGTCCTTAAGTGAAAGCACTGCTTCAGTGTTGTTTTTTTGGTAATGTGGCATCATTGGGCAAATGTCCTATTTGTGCTCTATTTACTGCTCTTCATTTGTAGACTGGAATGTGACATACAACATCTCTTTTTAAACGAGTTCATCGTACTGGTCTAATTGGATTGTTCCCCCCTAGAGAACGCCACTTTTGAACTGGGAGCTACGTGGATCCATGGTTCAAATGGAAACCCAGTCTATCATCTAGCAGAAGACAATGGCTTACTTGAAGAGACTACTGATGGTGAGAGAAGCGTTGGCCGTATCAGTCTTTACTCCAAGAATGGGGTGGCTTATCACCTTACCAACAATGGGCAGAGGATTCCGAAAGATGTGGTTGAAGAATTCAGTGATTTATACAACGAGGTTGGTATTTAGCAGCCCCCTCTGGTTGCACATTGGTCTGAAAACCCACTAGACACTTAGTGGTGAGACAGTAGAAAAACTTCAGTTTCTCTACTTAAAATAAGTTTTGGATTTTAAAAAATAACAATATGGTGCCTTCTACTTAATTCGGTCACTGGTTAATGTGATCAGAGCTCCTGGAACCAAATCACACTCAAGGAGAATACCCCTTCTGTCCTGTCTTATGATCAGTTCTCATCACTTCCAGCAAATATTGTGGGATAATTTAATCAATAGCTGTAGACTTGCCATTTAGCTAATAATAAGGAAGGGGCCCAAACGAGGCAGAACGTAATAACTTAGAAAGATCCAACTAAAAGATGTGGCAGTGAGACATTGTTATTGACATTATAACTACTATGCTGTGCTGTGTAAGTTATGACATTCATCCTAGTATGAATTACAAGCTCAATTGCATCACAAGTGCTGTGACAAATGCTACAAGGGTTAAATATCATTTCTCTCTTGGCCAGAGCTTTCATTTTTATGATTTGGAAGCTACCTGTAATGTTCATTCCGCTATCTTAAATGATTTTCTCCAAAGAGCTATGTAAAACAGTGCCTAAGCTCATGGTAGAGACTCTAGACCAACGAAAAATAGAAATGAAAGCACTAAAAAAATTAATAAATGGAAAATTGCAGAATAAAAGTGGAAATACAGGTTCAGTAATAAAACGTGACCTAAGCAAATACCCAAGGAAAAAACGATCTTCGGTTTCCTAGATAAGTAGGGTCAGTCTCACTTTGGTGTAAATGGGCACCATTCCACTTATTCTAGTGGAGTGATGCCTGCTTCTGCTCCGGGTGAATGTGTTCCCTGATAATTAATGGCTGAACAAATGTAAAATGACATTACTTTTGTACTTTTATAATACCAAGACTTAGGCTATATCTACAGTACCGCGGTAAGTTGACCTACACTATGCAACTCCAGCTGCGTACCTTAGGTCGAGTTACCGCGGGGTCTACACTGCGGGGGGGGCCAAGGGGAGAAAATCTCCCGTTGACTTATCTTACTCTTCTCGTTGGGGGTAGAGTACAGGGATTGACTGGAGAGCAATCTGCAATCGATTTGGCGGGTCTTTACTAGACCTGCTATATCGACTGCCGGTGGATTGATCTCAGAACGTCGATCCCTGCTGTAGTGTAGACCTGCCCTTAGACTTGCCCTTAGACCAATGCTAAGACAGCTTGCCAGGTTTCACTCTAATTATTCTCCTGATTGGTTTCCTCTATTTCTAATTATATTTGGGTGAGGGGCCAATATAAAATTTCCCCAATCAAAAGGCTCTCCGAGTGGGTGGGGGCGGGGAATCATCCTTGCCAAATTGTAGCCCTTTGTAGAGCCCTCAAAGTTTGCGGCTGGATCTGAACTTCACCAACACTTGTTTGGGTAAATCTTTTTTATAATGTCACACCCCTGGGATCAGCCAGACATTGTATAATATATATTTAAAAATATGTACTTGGGTATTCAAATCCTTCACCAGAGGCCATTAAGGAAACAAAATAGTTATGGGATAAGAGCTAAGTGCTATCATGGATCAGAGACAGAGTGGCAATGCTGATTTCCAACACAGAAAGACATTTAGCATTGTGCTCATGAATACATGGCCTATAATTAATTGAGTTAATAGAGAGGATTGTGGGGAACATCCAAGGGCTCTAGGTAAGATAGGCAACTAGGCAACGCAGTGGCAGATGAAATCCCACTTGGACAAGTGCAGGGTGATGCACTTTGGCAGGAATAGTTTGAGCTGCTTTTCCTTATTACTAGGTTCTAAAATTAACAGTAGCCCCTCAGAAAAAAGAGCTGGGCGTCACCATGATGAGCTCAGGGAAAACCTCAGTTCAGAGTGCAGCAGTGATCAAAAGAACGAATAAAATGTTGGGCCAGATCAAAAAAGAGAGAGGGAATAACACTGGATATGCTGTAATGACGTTATAGAAGTAAACAGCATGCCTTTGCTCTGAATACTGTTTTCAGTTCTGATCATCCCATCTCAAAGATATAGAAGTACAGAAAGTGTTTCGCAAAGGGGAATGAAAATTACTAGAGGCCTAGAATGACCTGTTATGAGAAGCAAACAAAAAGAGGTGAGAATACAGTTTAGGGAGAAGACTAATACGAGTTTACAGAGGGATACAAAGTGAATGATGAAGAAAAGTCAGTTTTGTGCTTGGAGTTATCCTTTCTCATAATACAATAACAAGGGGCCTGCCAGCGAAACTAGAAAGCAACAAACTTCAAGCTGATCTTTTTTTATGCAATGCATAATTAGCTTGTTACTACCAGAAGATAACCTTGTGGCCAATAGCTAAGAGTCATAAAAGGATTTGACGTTTTTATGGGTAGTTGGGAGAGGGATAGCTCAGGGATTTGAGCATTGGCCTGCTAACCCCAGGGTTGTGAATTCAATCCTTGAGGGGGCCATTTGGGGATTGGTCCTGCTTTGAGCAGGGGGTTGGACTAGATGATCTCTTGAGGTCCCTTCCAACCCTAATAATCTATGATAAACACATGTGCTGGGATAAAAATGTATAAGGGATCTCAGCCCTCTTACTTTAAGACATAAGCCAACCCTCAGTTGTCTGGGACTAAGAAGTGACTTTCCCCACACCCGTGTTGCATCATTATTGCCTATAGTGGGGGAGTTAACACTCATCTCTGAAACTGCTGGTACTGGCTGCTCTCAAAGGTGGATGCTGGATTAGGTGGATGATTGCACTGGTCAGCTATGGCAAGTCCTGTGTTTCTCTCCTCTCTCTCTATTTTTGGGAACAAAAATAAGAGAAGTTATTAGGATCTCTTGAAAACCCAAATTGCAAAAGAAACCAAACGTGCAATGTGGAAACACACTCGCTGTTGGATGAAGTAAATAGGAAAGTGCGTAATATGTGTGTGCGGCTTCAGGAACTTTACTCTTGCACAATGCACAGACGAGAATGTGTTTCTCTTTACACACAGACTGAGTTAGCATGTTGCGTTACTTCTAGCTTGTATATTTTTGGTTCTGTTGGTTCCTTACGGTTTTACTGCTCTGGATGATTTGCAGGTTCTTGTGCCACGTTTATAATTAAAGGGGACGGGGAATGAAAAGTGGGCACTCAGCCTGCGTCAGTTTCAACCTCTTCTTTATTAGTTGGTGGAATTGTATGTTGGGGCATTTTACAACATCCCTAAAACCACTCTGAGTAAACAGCCACTACACTAAATCAGTGGCAAATAAGGCGAATCTGAAAACTGGATGCACGTGACATATTTAGCTTTCCCTCACAGTCATCTCCAGGGTCCTGACATACCTTTCCCTCACAGGGTGATCTCCAAGCCACTTTCTGAGCCCTGAGAGTCCCCTACTGTGATCAGGGTCCCAGGGGGGCCACACTGAGATTGCTTAATCAGGGCAACCTGCAAAGAATGGGGAAGATGATTCCCTAAACTGGTGGTTATTCTGATACTTAGATTTACCAAGCTAGCAACAAAGCAGCTTCTACAACACTTTACTGGTTACCCAGAAGCCCAAAACACACTTCCCTTAAAACAATTCAGCCCTGGGCTTCCACCCAGACAGCCAAATCAAATATGATGAGGATTACTGAAAATCTTATTCAGCATATAAAAAGTTCTACCGATCCCAAAGGATCGGACACATTGCCCACCAGGTCAATGAATGTTTCAGATCTTACCCAAATACACGCTTGCAGCCAATTCTTATTAACTAAACTAAGTTTTATTTAAAAAGAAAAGAGTATAGGTTAAAACAGGGTCGGCAACCTTTTGGAAGTGGTGTGCCGAGTCTTCATTTATTCACTCTAATTTAAGGTTTCGCGTGCCAGTAATACATTTTAACATTTTTAGAAGGTCTCTTTCAAAAGTCTATAATATATAGCGAAACTATTGTTGTATGTAAAGTAAATAAGGTTTTTAAAATGTTTAAGAAGCTTCATTTAAAATTAAATTAAAATGGGGGAGGGATAGCTCAGTGGTTTGAACATTGGCTTGCTAAACCCACAGTTGTGAGTTCAATCCTTGAGGGGGCCACTTAGGGATCTAAGGCAAAAATCAGTAGTTGGTCCTGCTAGTGAAGGCAGGGAGCTGGACTCAAGACCTTTCAAGGTCCCTTCCCGTTCTAGGAGATTGGTATATCTCCAATTACAGTCGAACCCATTTATCTCGACCTCGGTTAACTTGCCAACCCTATTAAGTCGACGTTTTACAAGTGGAACCGCCAAACTCCCTCTTTGTCTTATGGGTTTCTCATCCCTTATGTCGATTCCCCGAACCCTAATATCTCGAGCCCGGCTCCCCGCGTCCCTGACCCACCGTGTCCCCAGCCGCCCGCTCCCCGGCTCTCCAGCCGCGCGGTTCCCCAGCCGCCCGCTCCCCGCGTCCCCAGCCGCCCGGCTCCCCGCGTCCCCGACCCACCGTGTCCCCAGCCGCCTGGCCCCGCATACCCGGTCCCTGCCCGGCCCCGCCCGGCCCCGCATACCTGGTCCCTGCCCGGCCCCGCCCGGCCCCGCATACCCGGTCCCTGCCCGGCCCCGCCCGGCCCCGCATACCTGGTCCCCGCTTCGCCTGCCGCCCGCCCACCCGGCTCCGCTTCGCCGCCGCCCGCCCGTCCGCCCGGCTCCGCTTCGCCGCCCGCCCGCCCCGCATACCCGGTCCCTGCCCGTCCCCGCCTCCCGGCCCCGCATACCCAGTCCCTGCCCGTCCCCGCCCGCCCACCCGGCCCCGCATACCCGGTCCCTGCCCGTCCCCGCCCGGCCCCGCATACCTGGTCCCCGCTTCGCCTGCCGCCCGCCCGCCCGGCTCCGCTTCGCCGGTCCCCGCTGGGCCGCCCGCCCCTCCGCCCGGCTCCGCTTCGCCGCCCGCCCGGCCCTGCATACCCGGTCCCTGCCCGTCCCCGCCCGCCCGCCCGGCCCCGCATACCCGGTCCCTGCCCGTCCCCGCCCGCCCGCCCAGCCCCTCTTACCCGGTCCCCGCTTCGCCTGCCGCCCGCCCGCCCCGCTTACCCGGTCCCCGCTTCGCCTGCCGCCCGGCCCGCTTACCCGGTCCCGCTTCGCCTGCCGCCCGGCCCGCTTACCAGGTCCCGCTTCTTTGGCTGCCCGGCTCCGGGTCCCCGTCCCGCTTCGCCGGATCCAGCCACGTGCAGGCACCGCGGTATGGGGGCTGGGTGGGGGTGTTGGAGAGAGGGCAGGGGAGTTCAGGGGTGGGGGGGTGGATAGGGGTTTATCTCGATCATCGGTTATCTGGACTATTTTTGGCAAACCCCTAGGCCGGCGACATAACAGGGTTCAACTGTATTATAATTTTATTATTATTTATGCAGAGCCCCCCAGACCAGTGGCCAGGACCCAGGCAGTGTGAGTGCCACTGAAAATCAGCTCGCGTGCCGCCTTCGGCACCGCGCCATAGGTTGCCTACTCCTGGGCTAAAAGATCATTATACATACAGGTCTGAGTAGAGTTATTAGGTCAATTTCATAATAGAGATGGTGAGTTTTAGAGTTGCAAAAGGTTCTTTCAGAATAAGTTTCATAGGTTATAGCTCAGTGTCCAATATCTGGGTGATCCTGACTAGAGCTGGGGACCTCAGTCTTGCGACTCAAACTTCCCCCGAGGAAGCTGAAGCAGATACGTGATAACAGGATCAGGGCCCAAGAGTTCCTTTTATAATTCTCTTGCAGCCTCTTGACAGCAGGTGACTAATAGGTGAAGCATTGTGGCTTTGAAGTAGAACTCCTATTTCCTCAGCATCACTGATAATTAGCTACATGGATCTAGGGTGACCAGATGTCCCGATATCGAGCCGTTTGTCCCGCGCCCTGACTGAAGTACAGTTGGGATGCCATTTGTCCCGATATTTTGTTTCGGGCTCTTTTTTTTTTTTCCCCTTGTTGCTTAGGCGGCGGCGACCGGCAGAGGGAGTGCCTTTTCAATTGTTACACTCACCCGGCACGTCCGGGTCTTCAGCGGCATTTTGGCGGGGGGTACTTTCTTCTTTGGCGGCAAGGTTTATTACTGGCTGCCGAAATGCTGCCGAAGACCGTCAGCGACTGAAGGACCCTCTGCCGAAGTGCCGCTGAAGACTCGGACAGGTGAGTGTAACAATTGAAAAGACGCTCCTCCTGCGGTGGTCCTGATATTTTGGAATTCTCATCTGGTCACCCTACATGGATCAGCATAAGGCAACTGCCCATCTCCCACCATTTACAAGTAGTTTATTACATACTTCAAAGAGAAACGAAGACAACGATATTACCACATTCACAGTTCATCTAAATGTTAATATTCCCTTTTGATCTTTGAATCAATGAAACATAGTGTGAGACAGGAGCCGTCTGGTTACACTGTTAACATCTAACAAGATATAGGTAAACATAGACTAGTACAATCACTATCTTTTCCCAATTCTTTAACAATACAAGTCTACATTTCAAAGCTCTCCTCTATCTAATATGGCTTTGCTAGCTATTCATAAGGAATATCCTTAATTACCATTTACATACTTTCCTAATATGTCTTTAAATGTAGAATTTGGGTCATTTAGCCTTCAAGTTGCTTAACCCTTTCTGGCTCAGTATCACACCCACTTTTAGCCCTTTTAACTTCATTAGTCTCCCAGGATGTGGTCTTCATTGCTGGGAAAGGTGTGTTTTACATTGATGTAAAATTCTGGAGGAGACAAGGCACAGGTGGTTTCCACTTTGATGGAGCTAGGCGAGGTAAACCCTGGGTGAGGGGGTGGTATAGTGTTGTCCTTGATTAGCAGCCTCAAGGTAAAAACAACAGGGCCTTGTCTCTGTAGGATTTTACATGATTAACAATAATAATGTAAGTACCATAGTGCCTAAGAGCCCCATCTTCAGTTTCAAAACACGCCTACCTTGTGCAGTGAAAACATAGCACAATCGGCCCCACCTCAGTGACCCTTTTTCTGGTTACTATAGTTAATGGTCTCAGCGTCAGTCAGCATTCCCCTGTGTGGTGGATGTTGGTGGGTGAAGGAGGTAGCTGGAGAATGATTAAGTTCTCTTTCCCTGAGGCTCCCACCCTCTGCTGGGCTTTATGCCAGCTCAGGACTAAGCTGTGGTCCCCTGCATCATAGTCTATCGTACTTCCATTTGCCTGGCCCACTAGATACCGAGGGCCTGGTTTGTACTGGGGTTGCACTAGCGTCAGACTGGCATGAGACAGTGGTATAAATCAAGCCTTTCATTTTAAAACCGAGATAGAAAGAGTGCTTGAGGTGAGTTCCGACAAAATCCTTAGGAAACTGCACAGATTGAGATGTGCCATCCTGGCCTTCCTAATTCAAAACTGAATACCTTTTAAAATTCGCTTTTCAACATCTGGCTTCCTGGAGAGACTTCTTTCCCTGTGGTATGCAGCCAGGGTTGCGATGAGTGGAGATGCTGATGCAAGTCTCTGGAACGCCATAGAATCATAGAATATCAAGGTTGGAAGGGACCTCAGGAGGTCATCTAGTCCAACCCCCTGCTCAAAGCAGGACCAATTCCCAACTAAATCATCACAGCCAGGGCTTTGTCAAGCCTGACCTTAGAAACCTCTAAGGAAGGAGATTCCACCACCTCCCTAGGTAACCCATTCCAGTGCTTCACCAGCCTCCTAGTGAAAAAGTTTTTCCTAATATGCAACCTAAACCTCCCCCACTGCAACTTGAGACCATTGCTTCTTGTTCTGTCATCTGCCACCACTGAGAACAGCCGAGCTCCATCCTCTTTGGAACCCCCTTTCAGGTAGTTGAAAGCAGCTATCAAATGTCCCCCCTCATTCTTCTCTCCTGCAGACTAAACAATCCCAGTTCCCTCAGCCTCTCCTCATAAGTCATATGTTCCAGCCCCCTAATCATTTTTGTTGCCCTCCGCTGGACTCTTTCCAATTTTTCCACATCCTTCTTGTAGTGTGGGCCCCGAAACTGGACACAGTACTCCATATGAGGCCTCACCATTGTCGAATAAAGGGGAATGATCACGTCCCTCGATCTGCTGGCAATGCCCCTACTTATACAGCCCAAAATGCCATTAGCCTTCTTGGCAACAAGGGCACACTGTCGACTCATATCCAGCTTCTCGTCCACTGTAACCTCTAGGTCCTTTTCTGTAGAACTGCTGCCTAGCCATTCGGTCCCTAGTCTGTAACAGTGCATGGGATTCTTCCGTCCTAAGTGCAGGACTCTGCACTTGTCCTTGTTGAACCTCATCAGATTTCTTTTGGCCCAATCCTCCAATCTCTCTAGGTCCCTCTATATGCTATCCCTACCCTCCAGCTACCACTATCTACCACTCCTCCCAGTTTAGTGTCATCTGCAAACTTGCTGAGGGTGCAGTCCACGCCATCCTCCAGATCATTAATGAAGATATTGAACAAAACCGGCTCCAGGACTGACCCTAGGGGCAACCCCGCTTGATACCAGCTGCGAACTAGACATGGAGCTATTGATCACTACCCGTTGAGCCCGACGATCTAGCCAGTTTTCTATTCACCTTATAGTCCATTCATCCAGCCCACACTTTTTTAACTTACTGGCAAGAATACTGTGGGAGACTGTATCAAAAGCTTTGCTAAAGTCAAGGAATAACACATCCACTGCTTTCCCCTCATCCACTGAGCTGGTTATCTCATCATAGAAGGCAATTCGGTTAGTCAGGCATGACTTGCCCTTGATGAATCCATGCTGACTGTTTCTGATCACTTTCCTCTCCTCTAAGTGCTTCAGAATTGATTCTTTGAGGACCTGCTCCATGATTTTTCCAGGGACTGAGGTGAGGCTGACTGGCCTGTAGTTCCCCGGATCCTCCTCCTTCCCTTTTAAAAGATGGGCACTACATTAGCCTTTTTCCAGTCATCCGGGACCTCCCCGGATTGCCATGAGTTTTCAAAGATAATGGCCAATGGCTCTGCAATCACATCTGCCAACTCCTTTAGCACTCTCGGATGAAGTGCATCCGGCCCCATGGACTTGTGCTCATCCAGCTTTTCTAAATAGTCCTGAACCACTTCTTTCTCCACAGAGGGCTGGTCACCTCCTCCCCATACTGTGCTGCCCAGTGTAGCAGTCTGGGAGCTGACCTTGTCTGTGAAGACAGAGGCAAAAAAATCATTGAGTACATTAGCTTTTTCCACATCCTCTGTCACTAGGATGCCTCCCTCATTCAGTAAGGGGCCCACAGTTTCCTTGACTTTCTTCTTGTTGCTAACATACCTGAAGAAACCCTTCTTGTTGTTCTTAACATCTCTTGCTAGCTGCAACTCCAAGTGTGATTTGGCCTTCCTGATTTCACTCCTGCATGCCTGAGCAATATTTTTATACTCCTCCCTGGTCATTTGTCCAATCTTCCACTTCTTGTAAGTTTCCTTTTTGTGTTTAAGATCAGCAAGGATTTCACTGTTAAGCCAAGCTGGTTGCCTGCCATATTTACTATTCTTTCTACACATCAGGATGGTTTGTTCCTGCAACCTCAATATTCTTTAAAATACAGCCAGCTCTCCTGGACTCCTTTCCCCCTATGTTATTCTCCCAGGGGATCCTGCCCATCAGTTCCCTGAGGGAGTCAAAGTCTGTTTTTCTGAAGTCCAGGGTCCGTATTCTGCTGCTCTCCTTTCTTCCTTGTGTCAGGATCCAAACTCGACCATTTCATGGTCATTGTCTCCCAGGTTCCCATCCACTTTTGCTTCCCCTACTAATTCTTCCCAGTTTGTAAGCAGCAGGTCTGCCCTTCTGTTTCTAGTCTGAAAGAACCCAGATTTGCTGATTTGGGGCACGCAACAGGACCCATTTGTTCTTCCCATCCTCAGAGAAGAGTTTGGCCAGTTCTTCACTCTGCCTTGTTTGCTGGTGTGTTACCGTTTGTATTTCGAGCTGCCCCTTGGTGGAAGGGGTAAGATGACATTAATATTTGACTTTGGAGTTTTTGCTAATTGGCCTGGTGCTGTCAGATCCTGCGTACGTGTGCTTTCTAAATGGAAAGAAAATCAGTAGAATCTTGTACACGGTGCACTACATCTTGCCAAGCTCTTTGAAATAAACCTTGTTTGGAGTCTCTTGAGTATGTTTTGATAGCTATGTTGTCGGAAAAAAATAAATGTAGGTGTTTTTCTATGTCCCGTATTTCAAAAGTGCCATTTCCCAGTAACTTTAAATGGAACCTTGTACACTCGTTGATGTTATAGTTTTTTTTCAGGTTTTTGATTCAAGAGACAGCCTCGAAGTATCTCCAAATGGATGAATACAGTTCTGTCTCCCCTTTATTAGAAATTCTCATGAAGCGCACAGTCTTGGTTTAACCTTTGTATGGTCACTTACAACAGATTTTGCTCTGTGTGTGTATGTATATAAAGGATACACTTTCATTTTTTTGTTTGTGTGTATGTGTGTGCACATTCTTTCCATTGTTAGAAGCATAAATATCCCTGTCCCCAAGTAGATTTAGGAAGTGTGTTTAATCCTAAACTTAGTCAATACTTGATACGTTATTAAGAGATACTTCATTGTAAGATTCTCTTGGCATTTCCAATCTCGCTTCTTTGCATGTTGCTGCTGAATGAGCTGCCATTCACAAAATCTTTTAGCAGTGCAGGCCCGTGACTGGGGCTCCTTGGTGCTACCATAATAAATACAGATGATGATATTTTCCTGTTGTCTGACCAGTTGGATCACATACTTAGGGGAAAAAAATTCATTTGGTGTTTTCCCCACTGAGGGAGAAATGTGTGTTTCTCTTCTTTCCTCTGGTGCCTAGTGAATACTACAATGGACAATGAAAACATGCCTATGGCTAATTTAGTCTCTGGGCCAAGTGGTAACTGGATTTTAATACAGCTTTGCTTGTCTTGTGAATGTGTTATCTGCTTATAGTCTGCAATCAGCTTATGAAAGCTGAGCTGCATTATGCTGAGGCAAGGTCTGCGGCAGCTTTTAGCAGCACTTGTTGGAAGTGGTTAGACCTCAGAAATCTGTGCCATAATGTAGGCCCATGAACTGCCGAGTGTTGAAATTCCACAATACTTCTGATGTCGGGGTGGGGGAGAGAGACCATTCCCGCCCCTCCACTGAGAAGGACTCCCAACCTCTCTTGTTTTGAAATCCCTGTGCTTTGGGGCAGCTCTGTGCCTCAGTCAGTACCCCAGGGCCCTTCTCTCTTCCTGTTTTCTCCCAGTTTCCTTATTCTCTTCTGTGTGTCTTCCCTTCTTATCATTTCTTTTTCTATGTTTTGGTTTTTTCTGGTACTGCTCCTTAATTTTTTTTCCTCTCTCACCCCAGTTCACGTCCTGTCTCTTTTCTCTCTGTTCATGTTTATTAAATAAAACTTCAAAGCAACCCCTGCAAATTACAGTCACAACAGGGGTGCAGTACACAGAGGTAAAAAGAAAACATCAACTCCCTCCCCCTAACTTTTTGTTCTGAGAACTAAAAGGTCAATTTGATACCATAGTCCCCAATACCGATTGCCATTTTGCCAAACTCATCTGTTTTTTCTCAGACGTTTTTAGCAGCTGAATGACTGCACAAATAGCTCGAAGTACAGTTTCAGGTGAGTCATTCTGTGCCTGGAAACGGGCAAACAGCAACTACTGCATTAACAACTGCGAGGGTCTCAAGGAAAATACATAGCAAATGTCTGTCCTTCCTTATCCAGGTAGATGCTGAATCCCCTGGCGCCTGAAAACTCCAAAAGCCAGTTGTCTATAAGTCTGGCCACGTGACAGCAGACCTCTGAGTTTTGAGGCCAACAGATCCTTTCTCTCCCTCTGCAACCACTATCTTGTGTTTTGTCTCTCACGCTGCCCACTGGCAGTCGGGCCTTTGTAGTGCACCGAGGGACTGGGATAGAACACAGGGACCAGCTGTGGTGTGTGGGAGAAAGCATGTGGCCTCTAGTGGCCCCTGCAGCTTCTTATTACAAGCCACAGGGATGGATGTGGCAGGATCTTCCTACCTCTCTTCTGGCTGGGAATTGCAGCGATATGGAAGGTGCAGGGGGCAATCAGTTTAAACCATTTTCCATAATTACTCCTCAACACTGGTATGTTGAAATCATGAATATCCAGTTCTGTCAGAGAGGTCAGTAGTTTTAATCCAAATACCTTTGATGGGAAAAACTCTCCAACCAGAGATCTTGTCTCTCCGCTTATAAAGCACTATGCTTCCCTGTGGTGCTAGATAAATGAGAAGGTGGCACAGATTCTAGACAAACAAGTTATTCCTGGGATTGGTTGTACTTCTGTGATTTATCTTTAAGGGCTTTCCTGCCTGTCTTTGTTCTGATACGTTTTTCATTTGATATGAAGTACCATGAATCACAGTTGAGCAGTTCTCAGAATCATGCAAACAAAAGGCTTGATTATTCCAGATGGGCACAAGCGGTTGGTGGTGATGGTTGTGTTTTAATAACTGCTTCCTCCTCACCAACTGTAACAATGACACAATTTGTTGGGTCATCTTGTTATATGAAACACCTTCTCCAAAAAAAAGAATTCTAACTTGATATCTTTTGATGAGATTACAAGGTTGGTCGATAAAGGTGATAGTGCTGAAGTAATGTACTTAGATTCCTGTAATGCATTTGTCTTGGTACTGCATGACATTTTGATTAAAAAATTAGAAAGTTATAAAATTGACATGGAACACATTAAAAGGATTAAAAGCTGGCTAATTGATAGGTCTCAAAATGTAACTATAAATGGGTAATCATCGTCAAACGGGTGTATTTCTAGGGGGGTCCTTCAGAGATCAGTTCTTGGCCCTACGCTATTTAACATTTTTATCAGTGACCTGAAGAAAACAAAGTCATTACTGATAAAGGTAAATTTTGGGATTGGTAAATAATGAAGAGCACGGGTCATTATTGTAGAGCGATCTTGATTGCTTGGTAAGTTGGGCTCAAGCATCTAGGAACAAAGAGTGTAGGCCCTATTTACAGGATGGGGGATTTTATCTGGGGAAACTGTGACGGACAGAGATTTGGGGGTTGTGGTGGATAATCATCTGAACATGGGACATGCTGAACAGTGAAATATAGTAGCCAAAAGGGCCGATGCAGCCCTTGGATGCATAAATGGGAATTTGGAGTAGGAGTAGAGAAGTTATTTTACCTCTGTATTTGGCACTGGTGCGACCAGTCCTGGAATCCTGTGTCCAGTTCTGGTGCCCACAATTCAAGAAGGATGTTGATACATTGGAGAGGGTTCAGAGAAGAGCCATGAGAATGATTAGAGGTTTAGAAAACCTGCCTTATAGTGGGAGGCACAAGGAGCTCAATCTATTTAGATTAACAAAGAAAAAAAGGTTAAGGGGTGACTTGATTACAGACATGGGGAAGAAATATTTAATAATGGGCTTTTCAGTCTAGCAGAGAAAAGTGTAACACAATCCAATGGCTAGAAGTTGAAGCTAGAGAAATTCAGATTGTAAATATATTGTAAATTTTTAACAGTGAGGGCAATTAACCACTGGAACAATTTACCAAGGGTTGTGGAGGATTCCCCATCACTGGCAATTTTAAAATCAAGATTGGATGTGTTTCTAAAAGCTATGCGTTAGGAATTATTTTGGGGGGAGTTCTGTGGTATACAGAAAGCTAGACTGGATGATCACAATGGTCCCTTCTGTCCTTGGAGTCTCTGAATGTATGAAATGGAGGAAGATTCAGCCAGTTGAGCAATATCAACTGGGAACTCTTGGGTGCTTCATGACCGTATATTAGTGATCACTAGTGTACAGGGTGGCCACTCACACATTCCCAGAATACCAGACATTCCAGTACTTCTGGGAATGGGGAAGGGGCCACCCCTGCTGGCATGTGCATGCAAGGTCATGCTGCTTGGGGGACCTCATTTTGAGGAGCGTGCTGCCTCAGTCATGCAGGGGAGGGGCAGCGTGCTCTTTAGAATGGTGTCCTTCATTTGATACCAGACAAAACCATGTGCAGTTTTGTCTCAGTACTGGATGGGGGACAAACCACCCAAAAAGGGAGACTGTGGTTTAAAATCAGACGAGTGGCTTCCTTACTTGTGAATCATTCACACTTGTATATATTGATTTCAACATAGGAGCCCCTGTTCCAGAATATTGGACTCCTGGATAAATAATTTAAGAATACAGTCTGTTAGAATTTGGGGGATATGTATTGGTCAACCTATGGATTCCATTTTTGTTTTGTGAATGTCATGTTGTATTTCAAGTATCAGAGGGGTAGCCGTGTTAGTCTGGATCTTTGCATGTTGTATTTCAACCACCATTTTGAATGTAACCTATAGCGTGGCTTTGAATGTTCGTTTGTAGCAGGAACTTGACACCATAGAGGACAGTCTAGGAAGCTGGGACAGCGTAATTAAAGGCCATCAACATTGAATGGCTTATACCCCGGTGGAACAATGGGTTTGCTATGAGCAGTGCCATTGATTTTGGACAACTCTCTGCCTAGAAACTTGGCGAAGAGGGGGTGTTGGAACCTGGAATTCCCTAGCAGGGGCAAGAAAGGTATCAGAGGCTGTCTTTAAACCTGGAATGCTCTGTCCAGCCAGAAGCAAGGATAGTCAGGCTAAGGAAGCTAAGGCTGCCTGGCCTAAAAGACTGAGCCCAAGGCCAGGACTCTCAAGGGTCGTGAGGACATTGAGGGGAATTGTATTTATGGAGTTTATGGAAAACGATAGATTTGTAATTTTTGTGTTTATTAAGAGTAAAGTATGCATGTGTGCATCAGACCTTCCTTGACCAGGTGGACTCTGCAGAGAACGTGGGGGCTCCGGAGGACCGTGGCGCTGGTTCCAGGGTCTAGGCTGTTGAACTGTGGGATCCCACTGCCTAAGGAGGGTGTCACACATGGGGTCTACACCTGAGAGCATGCCTGAGAGACCCATAGCTAGGTACAGTGGCCAGTCACTGTCCAGACCCAGGGGGCTTAGAAGTGTGTGGGATTGAGTTGATGGATCCACTCACAGCAGACTGGTATCTGTCCAAAGCATGTGACAGGGCCAGGTTGTGACAGTCTGAGAAACACAAAATCAGAAATAGCAAACCCAGTCACTCTTCCTACAAAAGAAGCCAGTCCCCCAAACCAAACATTCTCCAACTCTATTCTCACCCTAACAAAAATCCAAACTTCAACCCTGCCTGTGCAGAAGTAGTGTTCGGGTATAGGTGCTCTCTGGTCTGCCACCGTTCGAGGGCAACTGGGCCACAGACAGTAGCAATATTAGTACTGTAGCTTGAGTAGCAGGATTTAGCCACTTGAGGGTGTCATGATTGCACAAGAAGCTCTGTCCCTTCCTCCAGTGGAAGGTAATGGTGAAATGCCCATATTTTGGGAAGACCGACAGACATAGTGTGTTCCTAAATAGCTACCATAGAACATTTGATGCAGGTCAGAGCTCTTCCAATTTGTCTTTGACCCTCTGATTTTCTATCCTCTGCTGACTGGTAGAGCGGTGGGTAGAATCATAGATTATCAGGGTTGGAAGGGACCTCAGGAGGTATCTAGTCCAACCCCTGCTCAAAGCAGGACCAGTTCCCAACTAACTCATCCCAGCCAGGGCTTTGTCAAGCCAGGCCTTAGAAGCCTCTAAGGAAGGAGATTCCACCACCTCCCTAGGTAACCCATTCCAGTGCTTCACCACCCTCCTAGTGAAAAAGTTTTTCCTAATAGCCAACCTAAACCTCCCCCACTGCAACTTGAGACCATTACTCCTTGTACTCTTGGTAGATCTTGTGAAGGGCAACATGTGATCAAATAAATTCCTAACGCCCTCTGACAACTTTTAGGCTTGTGCCTCCAGCTATGGAATTTGTTCCCCCACACAATGGGGTGGCTTGAGTTTACCGATCCTGGGTGAAGAGGAGTGCGCACACTGCTCAGGGCTTGGATTCTGCACACTCGAGCTACTTGCTGCGAGTGACTCTCTCCCTCTTTCTGTCCTGTCTCCGGCAGGTCTATAACCTGACTCAGGAGTTCTTTCAACGTGGTAAACCAGTCAATGCTGAGAGCCAGAATAGTGTGGGCGTCTTCACACGGGATGTGGTGCGCAAACGCATCAAAGCCGATCCAGATGACCCGGAGACCACCAGGAGGCTAAAACTAGCCATGATCCAGCAATATCTTAAGGTATGTTTAAAAAGGCAGTTCAATCACGGGACATTAGAAACCTGGCTAAGAGTTATGTCCTATCACTAGGGAATTAGATTGGTCATCTTTGCAGCTGGGATATTTCTGGTTCATATATTAAATTTTCCTCATAAGCTGGACACCTCCACAATGGGCTGGCAAGTTATGAGATGTCTCATCAGTTCAGTTAAATTCTTCTGTGTGGTGTTATAACATTCAATCCTCTATCCTGCCACTTACCAGCCAAAGACAGCATACTGCCAGCTCCATTTAGGAATGGTATCTTTTTGCCCCATACCATGGACCATGTGCTGCAGGCACAGTGTCATTTATCCCCTTTTGCCTTTCTCCAGAGCTTGGAAACCAGGAAAATTAACTCTGATAATACAAAGCTGTTGGGGCAATCCCTGCAAAATAAATCATAGAATCATAGACTATCAGGGTTGGAAGAGACCTCAGGAGGTCATCTAGTCCAACGCCCTGCTCAAAGCAAGACCAATCCCCAACTAAATCATCCCAGCCAGCATCCCCCCCCAAAAAATCCCAAAGCATCTTAGCATTCATTTGAAAGGGGAGAGAGAATCAAATCAAAGGTAAACTGTGTTCATTAAAAGCAGCAAAGAGTCCTGTGGCACCTTATAGACTAACAGACGTATTGGAGCATGAGCTTTCGTGGGTGAATGCATCCGACGAAGTGGATATTCACCCACGAAAGCTCATGCTTCAATACGTCTGTTAGTCTATAAGTGCCACAGGACTCTTTGCTGCTTTTACAGATCCAGACTAACACGGCTACGCCTCTGATACTTGTGTTCATTAGTACCTCCATGCTACTTGCCAAGTAGATCCTGCCTTCTCTGTATCTTATCTTGAGGATGGGACTTGTGCAGCACCAAGCAGTCAACACAGAATAAATGTTAATCATAATTGGGCAGTTTGTGCTTTGAAATTGTCATGTGAATGAAAGGCTTATGAAGGAAGGCAGGGGAGCCATACGCACAACATTCTGGCGCAGTAGGTAAGTATATGTATCCACTATGGGAAACTGAGGCAGAGAGAGACCTGAGGTCACACAGGGAGTCTGACAGCTGCTGTGACACTCTTCCCTCTGAGTCATTATTGAATCAGTAATAGCCACTCGTGGTCATTAAAGAACCCAGGGGCCTTTCTGGTAAGAAAATGGGCTTTAACTCTGGTGTCCTGGCCAAATTCTAATCTGGATAGTTGCATTTTGCCTCCCCAAGGTTCCTTCTGTAATTTTGGTGCTGAATCATTGTAATAACTTGCTTTTATTTATTTAGATTTGATAAAGCTTTTCCACCATAGCCAGAACAACTTATACAACTACCACCAATGCTCTAGCCTCAGACTGTAGATTGTCCTATAACCAGGGAAAGGAGAAGAGCAGGGACTTTAAAGTCCACCAGGGACCTCTCAGCTGCAGATCATTAGCTAGTTGAATGTTAATGTTCATGGTGTGCTGAGATCTGCCTCCGAAGGGGTGGCTTTGAAACCCTTTTTTTCTTCTAATGTCTCAGTATAGAATGTGAATCTCTGTCAATGTTGGCTAGTGAAAAAGGTGTTTAAATAAGCATGGCATCAGCCTCAGTTTGAGCAGCACCTCAGCTGATCCGTGTTCAGCACTCCACCCCTTCTCTAGCAGAAAAGTTCAATGGGATTTGTACGTGATCAAAAGTGGCCAGGGCCTTGGTCCAACATCATGCGGAAGGGGCATCGGAGTACTATAGCAGAACACACTCAATTGGTCCTTAGAGAGAGAGAGTTGGTGAGCAGTATAACAAGTGATCTGTTTTGTCTAGCTCTTTGGCTCTCAGGTGCTATATTGGTAAATGTCAGTGTGGCCTAGTGCAAGGGATTGGGACTCCTGGGTTCTATTCCTGTCTCTGCTGTTAACTTGCACTATTCTGTCTGTACCATGGTGAGGTGGGTAGCTCTTTGGAAACTTGGTTTTGTGTTGCTTTCGCTAGGTCGAGAGCTGTGAGAGCAGCTCCCATAGCATGGACGAGGTCTCGCTCAGTGAATTCGGGGAATGGACTGAAATCCCTGGGGCCCATCATGTCATTCCTTGTGGCTTTATCAAGATTGTGGAGATCCTGGCCCATTCCATTCCAGAGTCAGTCATCCAACTCCGCAAGCCAGTCAAGTGCATCCACTGGAACCAATCGGTCAGCAAGGAGATTGAGCGTGTGGCGGACCACAACAGCGACAGCCCTGAGGAGGACCAGGGCTACCATGTCTTAGTGGAGTGTGAGGACTGCGAGTTCATCCTTGCCGACCACGTCATCGTGACCGTATCGCTGGGGGTCCTGAAGAAGTACCATGAGAGCCTGTTCCACCCTGGCCTGCCTGAGGAGAAGGTGATGGCCATTCAGAAACTGGGCATTAGCACCACCGACAAAATCTTCCTGGAGTTTGAAGAGCCCTTCTGGAGTCCTGAATGCAACAGCATCCAGTTCGTCTGGGAGGATGAGGCGGAGAGTGAGAGTTTGACTTACCCTGAGGAGTTGTGGTACAAGAAGATCTGCAGCTTTGATGTCCTCTACCCACCAGAGCGGTATGGCTATGTGCTGAGTGGCTGGATCTGCGGGGAGGAGGCTTTGATCATGGAGAAGTATGACGATGAAACTGTGGCAGAAACGTGCACTGAGATGCTGCGTAAATTTACAGGTCAGCAAAGCTCTCGTTCCTTTTGTTGGTGGAGAAGAAAGGGGGGACCGAGAGGAAGGAAATGCAGTGAAAGTAGTCAATAGCTCCTTGGCCTTTTGTTCCTTTTGAAAGGAGGTGCAAATGCTTTAGAAGCACCTGCTGCAGAGACGCACTCTTTGTATTTATCTAAGTGCCACTGCTCTAAAGGCTTGAGTGTGTTTTGAGACTCATTTATATAGAGATGATGATGAAGAACTGGAGCACACTACATCAAATGGTGGGTTGAGTGCAGTCAGACTCCAAATGCTTTTTAAAAAAAAATCTCCAATATCATTTTATCAGCTTTAACAGCTTCAGAAACGCATTGACAGTCAGGACTCCCAGGGCCAGATCCTCAGCTGGTGTAAATCAGCGTAGCTCCATTAAAGACAATGGAGTTACACCAGTTGAGACCAGCTGAGAGTCTGACATTTTGGATTCTGTCTCTGACTCCCACTCACTGCACGTGTAAGTCACATAGGACTAAATTTAAAAAAATGAGCCACTCCGGGCTTCCCTTTTTCAGAGGCTCTGCCACACTTCTGTTCAATGTTAGCTGCCAGTAGCTTACAGCAGTGAAAATCAGGGAGCACCCAAAAATGAAGGTACCCCAAATTAGTCATCTTTTAAAAGTTCAGGCTGTAACAAGTCTGTTTGTCAGTTCTGCATTACCTGTCTAGCTTAGCTGAAGGAAGGGATATATTTGTGAGGTGTAGCTCATTCATGCTGAAAAGCTCGGTGAGATCCTCAGAGGAAAGGTGCTGTGTAAACATGCAAATCATCCCTGAGTCAGTGTGTTTCTAGTGGGGATGCCCAGGGATTAGTTCTTGGCCTGACGCTATTTAACATTTTTATCAGTGACCTGGGAGAAAACATAAAATCAACACTGATAAAGTTTGCAGACGGCACAAACATTCGGGGACTGGTAAATAATGAAGAGCTCAGCTAATTGTTATATATAGCAATGCGGATTGCTTGGTAAACTGGGCACAGCCAAACAATATGTATTTTAATACAGTTACATGTAAACATGTGCATCTAGGAACAAAGAATGCAGGCCATACTTTCCCATATAATCCCCCATGGGGGATTCTATTCCAGGAAGCAGTGACTCTGAAAAAGATTCGGGGCCTATGGTGGATAATCAGCTGAACTTGGACTCCCTGGGTGATGCTGTGGTCTAAAGGGCTAATAAGATGACAAGTTAGCAAAGTTCTCTTACCTGTCTATTGGCTATGAACCATATTCAGATCTTCAGCAATGTTAGTTGGATCAGCTATGCTGATGAGTACTTTCTAATTAGTTGCTTGCATTCAAGAGGCAAATAACTTCTTGTGTATGTAGCCTCACTTGCACATGTAGACATAGAGTCTAAACTCCTGGGGTAGAGACCAACTATCATCACCACTTCCCCCTTCTCCTTTTTGACTCCATCTGCAGCCAGAACTGCCTTAAGCACAAGCAAGACAATGGTCCTTCTTGGGGCCCAGTGAAGTCTGAGCAACTCATTATTTATTTCCCACCTCCATCTGTTTAGGGGGAAAATACTTACAAGGCTCAATTTTCCATCCTCGGGACCTTCGAATTGCAAGGTTAATCCAGCCTAAACTCCACTCCACTGCACTCCACTCTTCTCCTCTTGTTCCCATCCCAGCCTCCACTGAGATTATAAACAAGAGTGCAGTGGTACCTTCAAAACATCCATATAAATTGAATTGAAATCACTGTTCTTACTAATTACAGCAGGTCAGCTCCAACCTTCCATAAAGACAAGAGAAGGCTCTTTTCTTAACATCAAGTTGTCTTAGTGCTCCATGATGATGCTTTCCAAATCTTATAAATAATCTTGATTGCCATTGTTCCTCCTATTTAAAACTGTTGGGCTTCTTTTTCTAAATTATTTTATTCGGTGGGAACTAAATTCTTTAGCCTTCCTCCTCTCCTACTTTGAACCTACCCTCTTACAAGTAAAGTTAGTTACCGAACTCTCTCTCTCTCTCCTCCCCCTCACTTGTCTTTTCAGGGGGAAATAGTTTGAAATTGGATTTTCTGTGTCCACTATGGTTGCTGTTCCGCATGATCCAACACCTGCTCAGTGTCCATCAGGTTCTCATCCATCTCAGCTGTAACCCATCTTCGTGCTGTGTAATGACCTAATCCTGGGTCAGAATCTCTGGTTACATTTCCTAGGTATCTAACTCAAATCTCCACAGCCAAACTGATCTGATCTCTCTCTCAGGCACTCATCACTGCAGGGAAAAGAGGGTTCTTGGAGCATTTCCATTATGCCTTGTGTCCAGTTCCACCGGTGAAATGTTCATGGTTTGATTCATTCCCCCCAAGCAAGTCTTTTTATCTGCGGGAAAGTTTTTTCACAGTGTCCATAGCTATTCCTCCAAACCTCCCTGGGATAACGAGGCATTTTTTTCATTTGTGTTTGCTGGGTGAATTTTGGTGCTCCAAACCCATAATTGGATAGCTAACTAAGAAGCCTGAGCTCCTTCAGCCACTGTTAAAGCTCACCCTTTTCACAGTCAAACCACTTATTCAGGTGCTTCAGACACCCAAGTCTGGAGATTTGGGTCTTAACTGCTCGGTGTCTGTTTAAAATGACTGCACCCCTCTGCACTACTTCCCTGCCTCACAAGAGAGTTGAGACACATAATCAGTGTTTTGAGATGCTCAGAAGAAAATGCTCTATATGTCCAAATAATTATTACTATTGCAGGGAATAGCACTACTTGTGATCTAACTCAGAACTTGCCACCAGCAATCTAGAAATAACCATAACCCTCTGCTCCATCAGGCCCCACCAGTAATGCTGTTGATTTTTATACCTCTGGGTAGCTTTCACACAGGGGGGTGGGAGGGCATTGAAGGACATGGCAGTGCTATCTCATGCTCCTTTATAAACAGAATACAGGAGTCCCTAGGACTCCCCTCTTCAGCTGTACATTTAAGTTACAGGGTCTGGTCCAGTGCCCACTGAAGTCAGTAGGACTCTTCCTATTGACTTCAGTGGGTGTTGGGTCAGGGCCATGTTCTATTATATTAGGCTCAGCATAATTTTACTCTCGTTATGTTTCTTGGAGGAGGAGGAGAGGAGACTATCTGCCTCTGGAACCTTAAATTTCACATGTAAATTAGAGTAGTGGATTATCTGTGTTTGCTGTGAAAGCCCTCTAGGCTGTTGCTGGTCTGACAACCATTGACAATTCCAGTAATTCACAACTGGGTAGCTGAAAAATGTAGCGTCCTCTAAATCTGATTAGAACAGGGTGGCTCTAGCCCATAGGCCTAGTTTGACTGCTGTATTTGGGGTGGGAGGCAGCTCGAGCCAGGCCAATAGGGCCGCGTGTGTGTGTCGGGGGGGGTGAGGAGAGACATGTTCTCTCTCTCCCTCTCGCTCCACTTTCGCTGCCTCTCTTCCCCCTCCTGGAGTGGTGGGCACTGCGACGGGCTGCACGCTACCTGGGCTGCCGGGGCTGGGGGGTGGAGTGGGCTGGCTTAGCAGGGGAGCTCTGGATGCTGAGGCCGCCTGCCGCGCTGACCTGAGCGGGGGAGCCGCGACCACTCTGGCACCAGCTGCTGCCGCTGGACTCGATGCTGCCGTTTTCTGGTGACTCCCGGTGCTGCTGCGGCCGCCTTCCTGCCGGGGCTGCTGCTACTGCTGAGGGGACATGGCATGCTGGGCTCCCGCTTCCCGCTGCACTGCACAGAGACACGCGGCAGCGTGGGCCCCCCAGGACTACCAAACAGCCAGTACCCTGGGCTGCTGGGGGGACGAGGAGGAGAAAGTTGGGAGTCAGGGAGCTGCTGGCAGGGGCCCAGCTAGGTGCATTAAGTTAAATGCACCGAGCCTTTCCCCCGACTGCAGCGCCTCCCTATAAGGCTGGCCTTCTTTGTGGGGGGGGCAATGTCCCCTCCCACCCCCCCAACTATGCCCATGCTCTCGAAGTCTGAGGCCTTCTACCCATTACTGTGTTGAGAATTTGGATTTCTGAGAGCCTGTGGCCAAGGCGCTCACTCAGCCATGCAGCGTTTTCCTAATGCTGACGCATGCTGTATTAAATCTGTAGCCTCCCTGTGGAATGTGCTTTGTTCTTTCTGCATCATACATGCTTCAGCTTTTAGACTTCCACGTTTTCACAGTGTTTGTAAGTGCAAAGTCTAAAATAACGTTCAGCTGTGCTCATGCTTTTCCGTTTAACTTTTGGTTAAAGGTTTTGAACGTTACTGGACTTCCTGCGATAATGTACAACCTGCATGGAGTTCCACAAGATATTCAAAGCTACAGCTGAAAAGCTTGACCCTTCCATCTTCAGGAACTTGGATCCTGATCTGTATTTTGTGGGTGGCTCCTAACTTTACAATGGACCAAACAAAGGGCTCAATATAAAGCCCATTGATATGAATGAGGCTTTCCGTAGACTAAAGTGATCCCTAAATCCCCAGATCAGAACACTTCTGAGGAAGGTAGCTCTAGACCCAGTTCTAGGAGGAACTGATCCAATGGAAGTAAATCAGCTCTGCCTACTCACTCTTAAGCAAGCTACGAGGCTGACTGACTCTGCAAAACACACAGGCAAAACTCCACTCGATTTCAGTGGGAGTTACTTACTTACGTGCATGCACACACATTCATCCCTCACCAGACCCTAAAACTATGATACTCTGGTTTGTGTATTGTAAATCCACATACCCTTGCTTCAGAACTAGTAGTATGAAAACAGAATAAAGAGAGGCTGGTTTGGGTTCCATGGATTCCCCCTCCATAGATTCAGAAATATGAACCTTGGTGGTGTAATAATGGGTACACTCTGTGACGCTTCTCAGGAGTACTCGGAGTTGGGATACACCTCACTACCACCTGCCCTAAGCATGAGGGAGCCTTGTATGTACCTACCCGGGGTCAGCGCCCGGACACTGCCAGCCACAGGCAGCATGAGCGCACTCAGCCTACCCAGGCTCTGTCATCCCTTTGCAGGTTAGTGATACATACACGCCAGTCCCTGAGTCCTCTGAGCATCCGCTGGAGTATCCAGCCCCTGATCCACTGGGCACTCACAGAATTCACAGATCCACTACTCCCAAGGGAACAGTATGTACTGGCCTATCAGTGTCACCTCAGGATCACTGCTCCGCTTAACACACAGCACTTAGATATGTTTATAGTGCAAACAGGAATATGTTCATTTGACAAGGAACAGTGATTGGAGAAGAAGAAAGTAGGATTAATGGAAATAAATTATTAGAAATAAAATAAAATCATAACACACATTCTAGAGCTTAATCTCATAACTAGCAAGTTGTCCTCCTCACTCAAAGTCCTTCTCACAGTGGTTTTCAACTGGATGGCTGAGCACCTTTTGTAAGCCCAAGCCCACTGGCAACTTGTCTCCCCAGATGGAGGATGCCAGGGTGTCTCTCTTTGCACACCTCCATGTAACAGACAAGTCCTTTGCTTTTCGCCTGTAAATGGATTTCTCTCCCTGATGTTCACTTCTTCCAATTAATTTCTTCTGAAGTTCCGCAATCTCCTTGTTAGCGTATGACTCGGTATGCAAACGTACTCCTGTTGTAAAACACACAATGCACAATGGTCAGCCAAGCATTTAAGAACATAATTTGCAGTATATATACACGTCTCCTTACATAGTATCCACTCATACATTTTGCAAAGATTAGGATGACCAGTGTGACACAGGCTTTCAGTAGAGACCTGAAGTGATACTCTTCAGTGGAGTGGTATGTAAATACCACACCCAGGATATACTCTAACCCTTCTGCAGCCCTCTGCCAGAAGTCCTAGGGTCATACGCTCCTACGTTAATGATAGTCAAAGTATTTGCATAACCATCATCTATTTGAATAGCGCATCTGTGATCCTTTCTTAGCGGTTTCCACATCCACATCAATGCATTTATTTGATCTGTGGACAAACAGAAGCAGCCCGACTATCCAGCTATCTATAAAAAAAAGTTATGAGAGTATCCTGTTAGATGAGTTTCTTGACAGATTTTCAGCTGAGTTTTGCTTCCCTACCAAGCTGAGTTAGCATTTCTAATTGGCTTTCTTCCCCTACAAAGGAGCAGTGCAACATTGAGGCTTGTAGAGTTTGTCTTGCGTGTTCCTATTTCCCTTCAAATGGAGCCTCCCTCTATCAGTCTGCCGTGACTGGCCAGGTGGAAGTTAAAGATACTATAGGATTTCTGTTGCAAAGTTGAGGGATAGTCTGTTTCTTGGCCAGCATTCCCCACCCGCCACAATTTCTCACCCCAAATGTAACAGGTTTCTAATACTTAAGGTGGCGTGAATGCATAATAGATACTGCTGTTTACCTACACCTCCACGGTACTGCAAAGAGGAGGATGGTCTGGGCACAAGCCCAGGGCTGAGAGTAAGGAGGTCTCAGATCTGCATCTGGCTCTGCCACAGATACTTCGGGTTGACCACGGGAAGTCACTTTATCTCTCTGTGTTTCAGTTTCCAGTTAGTGATATGGGAATGATGCTGCTTCAGTCGCAGAAGGACTGAAGCTTTACTCATGAGGGTGGACTTTTGGAGATCTTCAAAAAGGAAACACAAAGTTGTTTTTTTACACAAGTATCCGAGTCATTGCTTTGCTAAGCCCACTGATTTTATACAACTGCCGTTCAGGCTAGAGAGACCCCAAACTCTCTTCCTTTCACAAATTCAGTAGCTCCCTGGCTTCTGTAATATGTTTGCATGCTCCCTAACAGCCTCTGAATTATCTCTTTCTAATCTCTGTCCCTGCTTTTGTATGATTCTCAATTTAAAATTCAGTACTCGTAAGGGTAACGTCATGTTCCCAGCGTTATCAACTTTTTATTATTGTTCTGTTATGTATTGACGCCTGCACCTAAAGACCACTGGGCACCTTGGCAATCTAAAATGAGAACATGCCCCCTTTACAATGTGAAGGCAACAAAGGCTCATTTCTAACCACCTCCTCTTATTTGGATTGGCACCGTACAATACATTGTGTGGCTTTTGTGTAAGTGCTTTGGAATGTGCTCTGTAAGAAGACTTTTGAGTACAACAGTATTTGCATTGTGTTATGGCACTTGCCACATGCTCTCTTGGGCTTATGCTCAACCTTTTCAAAATAAAATGTGACAGCAATTTCCTTGACAAATCTGATATCTTAAAATGTGGCTTCCTATTTCTGCATGGCTCAGACACTTATCAGGCTTTTCATTTCAAACCCAAGTCATTGCCTGGAACCCTTGCTGGTCCTGCTCCTAATTTTCCTGGAAGAGCATATTATTAATTCCTTTGTTTTATCCTTGAAATTTTACTAAAACCTACAAATGGCTGCATACATGTTCCTTGACTGTGCGGGTTCAAGAATAAAGGTCTTGCTTATTTGTCCGTCTGTACTATACTTTAGTCCCGTTGGTCATCAGTTCAACAATACTACTATGCCCCAACGTATGCTTCTGTGGAGGAACTTTCTGTTGTACGCCCACCTAATATTCTTACAGCGTTGTAAGCATACAAGGGGTGAGCTGTAACCAGAGGACTAACCAGCCCCTGTCCTCAAGAGAACTATTTTAGGCTTGTTACATATGGTTGTCACGCTGACTATGGCTAGGCACTTATAGTTGTATTTTAAAAATGTGAAGAAATAACTAACTGCATGGGCAGGTTGCAGAGCTCCCCGGTGGTCGCCTCCCATGCCTTTGGCACATCGATGTTGCAGCCGCTTTTCTCTGGACTGTGTTTTCTCCTTTGGTTTTGACCCAGGGAATCCAAACATTCCGAAACCTCGCCGCATCCTGCGGTCCTCATGGGGCAGCAATCCCAACTTCCGAGGATCCTATTCTTACACCCAGGTTGGGTCTAGCGGGGCTGACGTGGAGAAACTTGCTAAGCCACTGCCTTATACGGAAAGCTCCAAGACGGTTGTAAGTATTGAACACTAGGATGGAGAGAGAGATGGTTTGGCTATGACTTTATTAAGGGCACTTGCTATTTTCCAGCTCGCTGGGTTCCATGGTTTGTAGCCTACTTTCGATACAATATTTATACTGATCTGCGCGGGCCTCTATTCTCCTCTCCTTGCAGTTCTTTGTTTCTTATACCTACTGGAAATCTGCCCTCAAATATTTTAAACCTATTCTTGGGATGATTTTATTCAGAGAGGTTTTACCTCCCTGCTTCACTGCCTGTTCTTTTTACTACTGCTTTTGGGGGTAGCAGGGGGGCATTCAGGGGTGGCTCTAGCCATTTCGCCACCCCAAGCACAGCGGCACGCGCTCTGCCGGTCGCCGGTCCCGCGGCTCCGATGGACCTCCCGCAGACGTGCCTGCGGAGGGTCCGCTGGTCCCGCGGCTCTGGTGGACCACCCGCAGGTGTGCCTGCAGATGCTCCACCGAAGCCACGGGACCAGCAGACCCTCCGCAGCCACGCCTGCGGGAGGTCCACTGGAGCCACCTGCCGCCCTCCCAGCGACCGGCAGAGCGCCCCCCGCGGCATGCCGCCCCAAGCACGCGCTTGGCATGCTGGGGCCTGGAGCCGCCCCTGGGGGCATTGAACACACAGAGGCACCTTCGGACATTTGCTCCCCATCAGCCGAGGCAGGCACCTGTAAAAGAGAATCTCAGGTTGGTCCTGATTGGCTGATGCGTTTTTAAACACTACTTTCTCTGTCTATGCTAGGGGCAAAGTCCTGTTTGAAACGATGGGTGTTAAATAGCGATCCTTTACTCATTTTAAACACAACCCTTTTTTCATAGTGTTCCTGGGAAGCAGTGACTC
This sequence comes from Mauremys mutica, assembly GCF_020497125.1. Classification (NCBI taxonomy): domain Eukaryota; kingdom Metazoa; phylum Chordata; order Testudines; family Geoemydidae; genus Mauremys; species Mauremys mutica. The sequence goes on along the minus strand of NC_059076.1, from coordinate 134,836,726 downwards.
TGAAAAACATTTGGGGGTCATGATCGATGTGCTCCCCAGTGTGATGCTGTGGCCAAAAGAGCTAATGTGATCCTGGGATGCATAAACAGGGGAATCCTGGGGAGGAGCAGAGGGCTTATTTTACCTCTGTATTTGGTTCAGTGCGAACGGTGCTGGAATCCTGTGTCCAGTTCTGGTGCCCACAATTCAAGAAGGACGTTGATAAATTGGAGAGGGTTCAGAAAAAAAGCCACGAGAATGATTAAAGGATTAGAACAAAATCATGCCTTATAGTGAGAGGCTCAAAGAACTCAATCTATTTAGCTTAACAAAGAGAAGGTTAAGGGGTGACTTCATTACAGTCTGTAAGTATCTACATGGAGAGCAAATATTAATAATAATGAAGGGCACTTCTGTCTAATAGAGAAAAATGTAACATGATCCTAAGGCTGGAAATCGAAGCTAGACAAATTCAGACTGGAAGTAAGGGGTACATTTTTAACAGTGAGGGTAATTAACCATTGGAGACCGGTAATTTTTAAATGAGGATGTTTGTCTGAAAGCTCTGCTCTAGGGATTATTTTGGGGAAGTTGCCTGGCCTGTGTATACAGGAGGTCAGACTAGATGATCACAGTGGTCCCATCTGGCCTTAGAATCTGTGCATCTCTGAATGAGTGTTAAACATGGCCTCAGTAGCGACTTATCCTGAGGGCTAATTCAGAATATGCCAGAGCAATGTGTTGAGAACCCCTTCTGTGGCTGTGCTAGTACATTAAAGAGCTCCTGCCCCTTGTCGTGAAGCTCATGTGTTGGGAGTTCAAGTCTGTGTGATAAAATGTTCTTCTCAGGCAGTCCCAGTTCTTTGAATGTGGTGCTAAGAAGACATGTGAGGTGTCTGCTATGTCCGTGCAATTTCCCAGGCTACTTGCTTTGTCTCAGAGTCTAAACCCCCTTCCTAGAGAGATGTTGACTTGTCAAACTGACTTCTGTGATCCTGTCTCTTCTTTTGGCTATGCATTTTTTGTTTAATTATGAGGGGCAGAGGTGCCTATTAAAAGGGGAAGATGAGATTTTGAATGATTTGAATTCTGTGAACATCTCTACTTCCTGTGGAATTCACCACCTCAAAGCCCATGTAGCCTTTTCCCCTTTCATATCTCTCACGTGTGGGGGAATTTAATTAATAAAATCTCTGGATGAACCAGAGCTTTTTCATATGCGATCCCCTTAACAAGCACATAGATATTGTGATGAGAGACGCTATAAAATCGAGAGAGATGCCACTGTTCTCTAAGTCCAGGAATCTGGTGGCTTTGGGATGTATCTTGTCATACTGGGAAAAATTAAACTTAACCCTCAAAAAGAATAAAGTGAACCTGGCATCGTGTGGGATGAAAGAAGCAGAAACTGAATCCGCAGAGAAGGTAAAGCTTTCAAACCTCCTCTAGGGTAGATGTGCTGCAGTCGGATAAAAAATGATTTGCCCCAGTACAGCTGCACTGGTGTATCCATGCCCTCAGAGGATGGTGCTACACAGTCACGCTAGCCAGTACATATTTGGTACTCACAACTGCATGTTTTGCATGTAGCTGTGGCACAACCCTTTGGAAATTTCACCTGACGCCCACAAGAAATTTGGCTGTTAATTTTGAGAGTGTAGAAGGGCAATAGAATGTTGGACTCTTTCCCGGAGCTACAATGGATGGAACCCTGTAACTTCCACTGATTTTTTTTCTTATCTCCAGCCTATGCAGGTGATGTTTTCGGGGGAGGCCACTCATAGGAAGTATTATTCCACTACCCATGGTGCTTTGCTTTCTGGCCAGAGAGAGGCTGCTCACCTCATTGAAATGTACCAAGACCTCTTACAATGCAGGAACTGAAAGGCTTAATGTTTGAGAAGAACCACTAACTCGTGATACCTTTTACAGTTGTGTGTAGGTTTTTTTAAATTAATAGTAGAACAATTTTTATCTTTTTATATAAAAAAGCCCTAACTGTTTAAAAACATAGTCACCTGTAGCTTATTTCCTTTATTGTATTGTTAACAGAGGAGGGTGCTCTTTCTGTATGGTAAACTTTGTGTGCGTGTGTGTGTGTGTGTGTGTCATTTTAATTGCACTTTCAGTGCCTCTTCAATTTTTTTTTCCGTATTGTAAGTGCCTTCTCTTCTAAAATAAATGTTGTAATAAAATATCTGAGTGGTGTGGTACATCCTGTGCACTTGTTTGGGAGCTTCTGCTCAATACCTTATTTTTCTCTTTCCAAAAAGTTTATGGATTTCTGTTCCCTGCCATGGGATTTTGAATAGGAGGGGTCTTTTCTCTTAAGGTGTGTCTTCACTGCAGAGGGAACTTGGGTGATTGGCACGGCTTAGCCTAGCCCCGTTGTGAGCAGTCACATTGCAAAGCCCTGCCCAAGTTATTGTGTCTTCACTGGTGTTGCACTCCCATTGGACTTCTAGGGGCATGTACCATGGGGTTTTGTGCTGCCGTAAGTTGAGTTGCTCTATGATTTTTCCCAGTGAATTGTGGGAGAACTTGTCTGTCCTTCTGGGAACACAGGGGGAATTGTGGGAAGGCGCTTGAGTGGTTTAGCCTGTATCAGTGTTTCACAAACTGGGGTCGCCGCTTGTGTAGGGAAAGCCCCTGCTGGGCCGGGCCAGTTTGTTTACCTGCCCCGTCTGCAGATCCGGCCGATCGTGGCTCCCACTGGCTGCGGTTCGCTGCTCCAGGCCAATGGGAGCTGCTGGAAGCGGCGCAGGCCGAGGGACGTACTGGCTGCCGCTTCCAGCAGCCCCCATTGGCCTGCAGCAGTGAACCACAGCCAGTGGGAGCCATGGTCAGACGGGCCTGCAGACTGGGCAGTTAAACAAACTGGCCCGGCCCACCAGGGGCTTTCCCTACCCAAGCGGCGACCCCAGTTTGAGAACCACTGGCCTGTATCCACAGGGCAAAGTGGTCAGGGTATCAGCCTGAGTGAAAGCAGCATTAGCCTATATCCCCAGCTAGCTTGGGTTTAAAGCACCACCAAACTCAGATGAGAGCGTTTTGCACATGGATGGGAGCAGGGTCAGGGGAACACCCGTGTAAGAGCCCAAGCTAACGCTGCAGTGAAGACAGATACTTAATTCTGTTTGTTTGGTGGCAGTGCCTCAGATACGCTTTCCAAACAGAAGACAAGGGACCAAAGTCATTTGAAGCCTGAGACTACCACTCACAATAGTAAAGGCCATGCCTAGCAGCAGTTGTTTGCAGGATTGTGGATGGCTGGGTCCAATCACGTTATAACAAAACCAGGTGTTGTTAAAAGTATTCTGAATGCTCCAAATACACTGGTAGACATGGACCTGAGCTAGATCCCCAGCATCTAACCATCAGGAGGCCCGATCCAAGCTTTGCAGCCCAGGCCTACCTGTGCACAGCATATCCTCAGAGCGGGGGGGACCAGCTTCCCTCCTCGGCCTGTTCCATCTCTAATTCCCTTGGCTCTGTGAGAAGGACTATTCTGCTCGTTCACTGTAGGCGGTACCCGTATGAGAATACAGAGCATGGGCGCTGTTGTTTGAGGCGGATGCTTACTGTACACTCAGGTTGGGGCTAACTGTGTTTTAAACACCTTTGGGTTGCCCCCTAGCTTAATCTTGTAATATATGTGGGGGTAGGAGGATTTTGTTTTTTGTGTGTCTCGGTGATCCCTTTGTGAGGCCAGCTTTCTGCAACAGGCCTAGGTTCTGGGGCAATCGGATAAAACAATGGCATGACACCTTCCCCCCACTTTTGTTTTATGGAAAGCTCATATTCCATTAGGCCTCGGACTGAGAGCCTGGCACTGATTTAACAATCCAACTCCACGTTCCGTGAGGAGCCTAAACATCATGCAAAAGATTAGGGAATCTTTCTGCCAAGGTTTGTTTATGGTGTGCTCTGTCTCCTCCTTTTTGCATGTCTGACCCTGGTGTCCAGCACTGACTGGGGTAATACACTTTTATCAGGGGAGCATCCCAAGGCCAGTAGTAATCCAGCACAGCTCAGCCCTAGCCAGTTGGCTTATTTGAAAAAATGGTTAAAACTGAAGTTAGATTAAATTTCTAGCCCACAGTACAAAGCCTTGAAAATGTAATTAAAGAGGGAGAGAGCTTGAAAAAATGATACAACCATCTATTGCACCTTGGGCCTCTCAAAACATCAAGGACAGCTGAGCTAGAACTTTAATTTTCCAGCACCAAAAGGATAGACCTTTCCCACTTCAGCTAAAGGGGAAGCTCGTAAGAACCTAAAAAAGGCCACACTGGGTCAGATCAATGGTCCATCTAGCCCAGTATCTTGTCTTCCAACAGTGGCCAATGTCAGATGCTTCAGAGGGAATGAACAGAACAGGGTAATTTGAGTGATCCATCCCCTGTCACCCAGTCCCAGCTTCTGGCAGTCAGAGGTTCAGGGACACCTGGAGCCATGGGGCTGTGGCCCAGACCATACTGGCTAATAGCCACTGATGGTCCTATCCTCCATGAGCTTAGCTAATTCTTTTTTGAACACAGTTATACTTTTGGCCTTCACAACATCCCCTGCAAATGAGTTCCACCGGCTGACTGTGTGTTGTATGAAGAAGTACTTCCTTATGTTTGTTTTAAACCTGCTCCCTATCAATTTCATTGGGTGACCCGCTGGTTCTTGTGTTATCTCCATTAGCAACTAGCCATATAAACCATGTGACATACAGTTGAACAGTTCTGTTTGCATCCAGGAGAGGTCAGTGTAGCACATAGAGCCCTGCCCAGATACAACATTTATATCCACATCCGATCTGCGGCCCACAACAATGATCCGCAGATATCTGCATACTTGCAGGTCTCTACACGTAGTCATTCCTCAGTGTACCAAATTGTTTCTGAAGGGGCACCTCAGTGATCAGGTTTTCCAGCTGTAGTTTGTATTCCAGCAATGCAATCTGGACCATGAAAATCTGTTTCATTGTGAAAGGAGGAGGGCACCAAATGCATAATTAGTAGAAACCATCTGTGCCAAATCCCCAGAGCTACTTATCAGTTTAACAGAGAATTCTCCTAAGGTCTAATTAGGCTTCTCAAAAAGAAACTCACTGTTTATTTTAAAAATGCGCTTAATTGGGTATTAGCATTAGCAACAGGCTGAAGCATATGTGTGCCCGTGTGTGTCATTTACTTCTCTTGAAGTTTTTCCCTTATTTGTGTACAGCAAATACTTGCCAGAGCATATGTTCCTTTTATACTGTAAACACAACTGGGCCATAAAACATAGCCCGACTTTTCAGCAAATATCGAACAGGGATCTGGGTGCAAATGCAGAGAGGGGTTTGGTTTATGCAGATTGTCGTTGAGGGTTTTTCGGCTCCCCTGAATTCTGTGGGCAGTTTGGCTAAATGGGTCTGGTTTAGAACCTTTACTGCAAAACCAAAAATCTGTAGTTGAAGCCTGTAATGTCACTCTGGTGATCACACACCCACATCCACCCCCTGTCTCCTCTGCCGTCGGGTTAGAACACCAGGAATTACCATAGTGGGTTAGACCTAGGATCCATCTAGTCCAGGGTCTTGTCTCTCGGACAGTGACCGGTATCAGATACTTTAGAAGAAGGTGAAAGAAACCCTGTGGTAATGAATCTTGAAATAATGTACCCAGGGGTCTGTAATTTTGGAGTACAAATAATTTTGTTTTTCTGAGAACTATACATCTTTTCTTTTTAAAGATGAATGAACAAAAATAGACGTGAGATTATCGTTAAAACTAACAAAAATGCTGTTCTAAACCAAACTTGTGGATCTCAGACAACACATGCCATGTGCTCCTGCTTAACCTCTTAGCCTGTTGTTGCATTCTTGCCACTGTCTGTCTACCTGGACAAGGGGATTATGCTTTGGCACTAAAGTGAAGCACATGTGCACATACTTGCAGGATTAGGAGTTTAAACTATTAACTCTGCTAGATGGGGATCTTCTTTTCATGCTTTTTTGCAAAGTACCTAACTTTCTGTGACTAGTGGGTAAATAATGCCACTGCTGTGAAGGTTCTGAGGGCCGGTCTACACTGGAGGGCGGGAGGGGAAATCGATCTACGATACGCAATTTCATCTATGTTATTCACGTAGCTGAAGTCAAAGTATCTTAGTTCGACCTACCTGGCCGTCCTCACGGCAGCAAGTCGACTGCCGCGGCTCCCCCGTCGACTCCGCTTACTCCTCCTGCCGAGGTGGAGTACAGGCGTCGATTCGGGGATCGATTTATCGCATCCAGACAAGACACGATAAATCAATCCAATAGATCAATTACTACCCGCCGATCCGGGTGGCCTGAGTGGCAGCAGAGTGCAACATAGCGTGATTCTTCCTAGGTATGTGTATAGTGAAAAATACCCCTTGCAAAATGAAGTTGGAAAATGTCGCCATTTCATAGGGCTGCTCCAGTTTTGCAGGAGTTTTGCACCTAACAAAACAAGTTAATTCTACTGAGCTCCACAAACAAGACATGTTCATGATTAATATTTCATCCAGTCCTAATATGGATGCCAGCAGAAGAGCCGGAACAAGCCACACCTGGGAAGTTTATTGTCTCCGCGCATGACACGCTCTGTACGTCACAATGACGCTTTAGGATTATTTCCTAGCGGTCAGATCTATTAGAGGGGAATAATCTCCCAAATGAAGTAGTGGAAGCCCCATCACTTGAACTCACAATGTGGGGAGGCATCATGTCTCTGGTGATTAGCTAGCAGTTTGCAGGAGGCACACTCAGTTGCTACAGCATAGATTTATTGACTCCATTCAAAGACTGCACCTGCTCCCTCTGTGCTTCTGGATGCAATTTATGGTGCTGTCTCTCACCTGTAAAGCCCTGTGAATTGGGCCTTAGGTACCTGGCTCTTTCCCCATGTGCCAGCATGGCAGCTGAGGAGCATTTGCAGCAGTCAGAGGGCATGAAATACCTAACAAAAGATGACCTTACAACTCCCCCTCCCCTACAACCTATTACATGATCCAAGATACACACAGCAGATAAACAAACCTACAGACTCACCCAGATGGGCACTCGTTACTGAACCAAACACTGGAGGAAAAGGGGGGATGATGGCTCTGATCACAGGCAATCTCCCAGCAGCCCCCACTTACAGAGAAATAATTAGGGAAAGTTCTCCCTTAGTTACTAACTCAGAAGAGCAACACAAAGTCAGAGCTGAGCCTTCAATGGCTGTTTGCTGTCAGCCTTCTAGCTGGTATAACATTATGATTAAAGCTGACCTAAAAAATGACAGCAACTGATTCAGGCAGCTGTAGTGCTGCTTGATGTGTCACTTGTCAATGGAATCATCCAGTGCCTACATTTCACTCCCTCTGCAGCATACAGAACTGATAGATTTAAGTACCACCTGGTGATGAATGATTTATGTGTCTGGCCTCTGCTGGGTAGAATATGTAGTGCACCTGATTGTTGGCTCATTCTACAGGCTGGAAGAGGAGACTTTCTGTTTGAGCTCAATAGCTAGATGTAGTTTTGGTTTTAATGGGTAAATATCAAGATGGTCCCAAGCCACCAAGGCTGGGTCTGGATCCAAATTTCCCCAAAGTTCAGTGGGGCTGGAATCTAGTTGCCCCATCTCAAAAAAAGATATATTGGAATTGGAAAAGTTACAAGAAAGGACAACAAAAATGATTAGGGGTCAGGAACAGCTTCCATATGAAGAGAGATTAATAAGATTAGTCGACTCTTTTCCAAACTGAAAAGTCACAAAGGGGGATATGATCGAGGGCTATAAAATCATGACTGGTGTGGAGAAAGTAATTAAGGAAGTGTTATTTACTCCTTCTCGTAACACAAGAACTAGGGGTCACCATTTGAAATTAGCAGGCAACAGGTTTAAAACAAACAAAAGGAAGTATTTCTTCACGCAATGCACAGTCAACCCGTAGAACTCTTTGCCAGAGGATGTTGTGAAAGCCAGGACTATAACAGGATTAAAAAAAGAACTAGATAAATTAATAGAGGATAGGTCAATCTATGGCTATTAGTCAGGATGGACAGGGATGGTGTCCCTAGCCTCTGTTTGCCAGAAGCTGGGAATGGGTGACAGGAGATGGATCATTTGATGGGCTGTGGCTGGGGCAAGAAGCCTGGGCTGATTGGAGGAAAGTAGGCTCAGCTGGGGCCAAGCCCCAATCAGGCCCAGCTGGCCCCTATAAAAGGCTGTGAGCCAGAAGCCTAGGCAGGTTCCTGCTGTCTGTAGAAGGAGAAGGGATTGGCTGCAAGGTGCTAAGCAGGGAACCTAGATTGGAGCAGGGCTGGGGAAAGGCCAAGGGAGCTCTGGCCTAGGAAAGCCCCAGGCTGAAGGCCTGATAAGGCCTATTAGGTACTGGGTTGCAGGGGCAGCAGGTCCCAAACCCCCTTTGCCTATGATGAGTGGTGTACACTGCAGTCCGCCCCAGTGAGCGGGGGTTAGATGGGGACTGGCAGTAGCCTAACACTGAGGTGAAGTGGGGATAGTGGGTGGGGGTTCCCCTGGGAGGGGGAGACTCTGAGGCTGTGAGGGGTTACTGCCAGAGGGGCAGCACCCCAGGTAAAAGGGGCACTGGGTCCTGGGAGGGACATGGGACAGCGGTAAGGTGGATCACTGGCCTCTAGAGGGCCTCTGGATGCTGGAAGAGCTAATTCCCCGAGACAACCAGCAGGAGGTGCTGCAGGGGTGAGTCCACATGGCTACAATCAGTCTCTGTGCTCTTGTATCACATTGGGGGTGTCTCTTGCTCTGCAGAGAGACTCTGCAATCTACCCCTGTTCCTGGCCACCTTAAATAGGGGGCCTACAAAGGTCATATCATGAGTTGTCTCTCCTCAGCTCCTCTCATTCTCTCATTCCTCCTGGTTATATCATCTGCTGGATCCCGTATCAGCGCTGCCTTCCTGGGATTCCACTTCGTGGGACCCTTTGCTCAGCAAAGCAGTCCCTGAGCACCATCTCCTGGAGAGCCTTATGTAGTACAGCTGGAGGATATTAAACTGAGCGTAGAGGTGCTGGCCGCAGCTTGATCCTCTCCGGGCAGCGAGGAGCCACACTGGCTCACTGCATGCCGCTGAGGTTTGGGGAATTAGTCTGGCCATGGGCGCCTTCCCTAGCAGCCCTTGTGGAGGCAGAAATAAGTACAGTTATGCTGGGGCCTTAGGTCAGGGTGGGGGAACAATGACTCAGACCCTCAGGCAGGGGCTGAGCAATAATGCTATCGCAGTAGCAATATAAACAGTAGTGAACCCCAGCCCTAGGTCAGGGCGGGGCCATAATGAGTCAGGCCCTCAGGCAGGGCTGAGCAATAACAGTAGGCCCAAGCCTCTAAAGGGCCTGGGAGAGGGGGAGACGGTCACCCACGAGGTGGGTGGCAGGGGGGACGCAGGCCCACCCACTCCACTGCGTCCCAGCCCAGGGCCCTAGCAGCGGCAGATGACCCGATGCTGTGTCAGTGGGAATCCTGGCCACAACACACTGACATGGGGCTCTGGCAGTGCTGCAGCCCGACTTGGGTCAGCTGCCCCCGGGCTACTTCCTACCCCCCCAAGGTACTGAGTCACAGCTCCTCCGGGTAGCGGGCACCAGGCAGGTCCAGCCAGTCCTGGTGGGCACCTTGGGCCACAGGGGTTTCCCTCTCACAGGCTAGGCTGGAGGCGGCTGGCCTCCCTGGCGGTTGGCCCTCTACTGAGCGCTGAGGTCGGGCCTTTATACTTCTGGCTCGTCACCTGACCCTCTTAGGGGTGGGCTCAGAGCTCCCTAGCTCCGCCCACCCCAGCCTCTGTGGGGTGGCTCCCCGAGGCGGCGGGGAGCCACATCGCCTCACTACACCGATGTATTAAATTAGTGGCACTAATGCAGTCCTGCGGTTGATAAATTATATATTGGGGAAATACTTAAAACAGCGCACAGGTCACACTAACAAGCTGGGGACTGAATTTTGGAAAGCAGTGACTCTGAAAAGGCCTCGAAACAGAGGTGACACATGGGGGGGGGCAAGTGCTTCCCTTTATCCCCCCCCCAGATTTCTGCGAACACCAAGGTGCCCTTGCAGGGCTTGCCCTGTTCGCATTGCTGGGGGTGGGGACAGGATGCTCTGTCCTTCTCCCATTGTACCTCCCCCCTGGATGTTTCTGGGGGGGGCTCACTCAGCCCCTGTCCCAAGCGCCTCAGCCTGGGCAGGGAGCGGAGGGGGTGGGCCACCGCTGTCTCCCCAGCCAGGCTTGCTCATAGACAGCCATCATTAAGGTTAAGAGTTTGTTATGGATATTTTTAGTAAAAGTCAGGGACAAATCCCGGGCAATCACCAAAGATTCACAGAAGCCCGTGACCTGTCCCTGACTTTTGCTAAAAATATCCCTGATGAAATGAGGAGGGGAGAGGATCCATCACCTCCTGCCTGCAGGAGTCCCCTTCCCATCGTGGTTGGGAGATCTGGGGTCCCCCCCCCCACCTGCTGAAGGGAATTATGGGAGGGGCCCCAGCCACCCACGGTGGCTGAAATGTCCAGGGTCTCCACACCACCCACAGAGGCTGGGAGCTGCAGGGTCCCCCTGCTTGCCAACTGCTTGGAGCTCTGGGGGACCCCCACTGCCTGCCACAGCCGGGAGCTCTCATAAGGCACAGAGGCAGCAACCCGGAGCGGCCACCCTCAACAGGTGTGAGAAGCGGCTCCATCCTGACTCCTCCGCTTCCTGCCCAGGCCAGGCCGCTGGGGTGAGGGGCTGAGCAAGCTGGAAACATGCTGGGGGTGGGAGGGTCAGCAGGACAAGAACAGAGTTCCCCCCCCTGCAGGTAACTTTGGCAGGGAGAGCGTGGCCGCTTCAGGCTGGGCGCAGGGCAGGGGGGTCACAGGGGAAGGTGCCGGGAGTAGGTTCCCTCTGCTCAGCGCCAGTTAGGAGCATTGCCCATGCCCCTCCCCTTGCTGAGGGGTCTGCAAGGGCCTGGGAGCTCTGGGGAGACACTGTGGTGTTGTGAGCCTCTCCCCCAGATGGGCCCAGCCCAGAGGCATGTGCTGCCTGCTCCTCTGGCCCCAGCCCCCCAGGAGTTGGTGGTATTGGCTGCCCTGGCCCAAGGAGATGAGGCTGGAACTCTCCTAGAGTTGACATGTGAGGCGGTCATGTGCCCCCCCCCCCTTTACCTTTAACTCCTTGCCCCAGTATCAGCAGGTCTGAGGTATCTCTGCCTTGAAGGCAATGGTGGATGGACTGAATGTGACACCCCCCCTCCCCCCTTCCCACTGTGCTGCTAAGAGAGCACATGTGAGTAATCGAGGTAGAAGAATTTCAAGCAGGGGTAGGGAGGTGGGCTTAGCTCTGTACACAGCCCTGGAGGGGCCACGGCTGGATGCTGAGTTCAGTTTTGGTGTCCCCACCTCAAAAACGGTATAAAACTGTGAAAAGGATTCAGAAAAGAGCTATCAGAATGATTCATGGTCTGGAAAACCTGCCCCAGTGTGACAGACTAAATAAACTCTGTCTCACTAATCTATCCCAGAGACGGTTAAGAGGTGACTGGTTCCTGGTCTGTAGGATCTACAGGGGGAAGAGGTTTGTGATAGGACAGGGCTCTTGAGAGGTCTGGCAAAGGCAGAACCTGTTGTAACGGTTGGAAGCTGAAGCTAAGCAAATTTAGGCTAGAAAAAAGGTGCAGTTGTTTTTGAACCAAGAAGGTAATTAAACAAACATTGGGCACATCTTCTCCAGGGCCAGGGTGGATTGTCCAGCACTTGAAGACTTTAAATCAGGATGGTTGGTCATAAGAAATGCTCTGGCTCACCCACAAATCAGGGACTTGACGCAGAAATCACTGGGAGAGAGTCTCTGGCTCGTGTTGTAGAGGAGGTCAGATCACAATAGGTCCTTCTGGCTTGAAAACCTATGAATGCAAATACAGCTGCACTCAGAGAAAAGCTTTCATGAAAAATGTCACCACTTCCTCAACTGAACGACTCCCGGGATGAAATTCACCCTGTGCTGTGCACAGAGCCAGCAGGTCCCTGCATTGCTTAGCTTCCACTTCAGTCCTCACATCAGGACTTCAGTGGTGCTCAGGCAACATGCTGGCCCTCGGCCCAGGGTGAACTCCACCCCGTGTGTCTTTAGAGTCAGGTCCAGGTGACTTTCTTGTCCCAAAAGAGCCTTGCCTCTCGCTTCCCCTAGGGAGCTGGAGCCGCTCTGGGAAAGCAAGCTGTGTTTTCTGTGTTTATGTAATGTTGTTATTTCAATGTATTGAATACACACATCCCAAAAGTTATTGGGGTATGTGTGATGGTGCCACCCATAAGGCTTTATGGAAATATGCTTATGTATGTATATTATATAACATAACTAGAATGTGTTTTATGCTACATATGTCATGTAACATCTCTGTAAAGGTCATGATCTACTGAATCTATTAATCCTATTTGTATGCACGTATCATTTTTGTATTCAAAGTGATGAATATTGGCTGCATACTTGTTTGAGTCTAAGTAGGGTTTAGTGAAGCAGTTGGTCAGCTTCCTGAGAAAAGACTATTCTCAGTAAGTACCCCATCAAGAAACACTTAAGCCAACAAGAACTGGGAGACACCAATCCACATCTGGACTTTCCCAGGAATGTGGCTTGGCTGGTAAGGAACTCAGTCATGCATGGACATGTGACTTGCCCAGGTGACTCCAATACTCCATTTTGTAGCTGGACTTTGCATAGGAGAGAGGACAGGGTCTCCACCCACAAGAGACAGTCTATTTAAGACCAGGGGAGATCCCTCCATTTTGTCTTCAGCTGGCTAAAGAGAGAGCCTCTCCACCCCTAAAGATACCTGAAAGAAACTGGAACAAAGGACAGTGACTGCAAGGGGTGTGAGGGATTGCCTAAAAGGAGATTAGTCTGTAAAAGGGAGCATTCTGGAATTGGTGAGATTATCTATTCAGTCTGATTAGACATAGATTTGCGTGTTTTATTTTATTTTGCTTGGTGACTGACTTTGTTCGGTCTGTTACTATCTGGAACCACTTAAATCCTACTTTCTGTTTTTAATAAAATCACTTTTTACTTATTAATTAACCCAGAGCATGTGTTAATACTTGTGTGTGTGTGTGTGGGGGGGGCGACAACTGTGCATCTCTCTCTATCAGTGTTATAGAGGGCGAACAATTTATGAGTTTACCCTGTATAAGCTTTATACAGGGTAAAACGGATTTATTTGGGTCTAGACCCCATTGGGAGCTGGGTATCTGAGTGTTAAAGGCAGGAACACTTCTGTAAGGTGCTTTCAGGTAAGCCTACAGCTGTTAGGGGATATGATTCATACCTGGGTGTGGGTTTGCAGCAGGCTAGCGAGTCTGGCTCAAACCAGGCAGGGCACTGAAGTCTTAGGGTGCCAGGGCAGGAAAGCAGGGGCAGAAGTAGTCTTGGCACATCAGGTGGCAGCTCCCAAGGGGGGTTCTGTGATCTAACCCGACACAGTATGTACATCTATTGGACAGAAACTGCTTAGCCCCACGTAGATTACACAGAGTAGGCCAAAAGGGTTCCTCAAGGAAGCATTGGCGTGGCAGTTTTGTTACTATCATAGATAATATATTGGATAACCAGTAATATCTGGTTATATTTACTGACTACTGAGGCCAGAGAGTGGGGATTACTTGGCCACATGCTCTTTTACACAGATGCTTAAAATAACTTGGGCCCAAGTGATTTGCCCCTAGGCATAGTGCAAATCAGTGCAGCAAAGGGGCCAGATTCTCAGGTGAAGCTTGGGGGAAGGGATCACAAAGGTGGGTGTTGCATGCCCTGATCCTGGGACCACTCTGTGCTGGTCTGGTCCCTGGGCACAGATCTCTAACCTGTACTAGCTGTCAGTAGCCACAAGCAGCTGTTACAGCAGCTGGGGATTGTTGAGATGCAGTGACACATGCTCCCTGGGCTGGCTGAAAAGCTGGATGTGGGAAGGGTTGTGGGAACTGCTATGGCATCTCTGCTACACCTGAGCAACCCCCTACCTGTGGAGATCCTCTGGGGACTGCATCTGCTGAACATCGGGCTGCTCTTAGGATTGTTTTGCGAATTTTTGGACAAAGTGGGGGGGTTTATTGCCCAAAAATGCTGATTTGTCAAAACCAAAACTGTTCATGAAATATCATCAGTTTTGACGACGCTCCCAACTCCAAAAAATCAAGGGTGTGTGTATGTGAAGGAGTTCTACCACTTTTGGAATGTCTTGTTTCAGTAGTTTTGACCTGAAAAATCAAAACTGTAAGGAGCAATCTGACACTACTTAGGAGAGGGCTTTAATGACTGAATAGGTCTTTTCCATCTCTAACATTAGAGGCTCCATTACAGCCATGTTAATTGGATTATAAAGTGACTGAACGCTGCCATCTTGTGGCAAATTTAGATAGCTATGAGATCTGGTTACCAAAATGAAGAAAACAACCAAACAACGGGGGTCAAGTCGGGCATGAATTCCTAGGGCTTTGGGTCAAGCTGTTTATTTGCAAATAAATGATTCTTGTGCCAGGTGCTGATATTCACAGCATCATCTCGCACATAACAGTCAGGTAGGGCCGAGCATGTTCCGATTCGGGATGGTTTCACTTATTCGTTCTGGAAGCAAGTCCACCCAGTGAGCGTCTCATTTTCTAGGACAGGAAGATGAAGAAACCTTAACCTGTTTTGGTCAATTTGGGTTAGCTCATTATCTGGTTAAATATACAGTCAATTTTCATTATCTTTATCTTTGTATATGCCTGGTCATCACTACAGCAAAAAATTGGTATTTTGTCTCATTTTTAAGTGTGTATTTTTAAAGTAAAGTTTAGTTGTTAATTAAAAAAAAAAAGTTGAGTTTTAGTTTCTTTAGTTTGTTTGAATAAAAATACTGTCCTTTATGATTGAGTATTCAGTGTTCGCCTTTTAAAAAAAATAAAATTCCCTAGGTGCACATCCTAATGAAATGTGCTGCACACGCCTATGCTCTTATCCCTAGATGTGGTGCCCTCCAAATCCAGACAGGAGAACCATGGCAGGCCAGTGTAGGTGAAACTTGCTCTCCACCTGTTGACAACAGAGGATTTCCCTCTTCAGGAGCCGCAATCCATTGCCTTTCTTTACACAGTCTCCCATTTACTCAAAGCAATGCAAAATCCATGCCTAAATCAACCTTTTGTAATGATTTTAAAGAGGCTTCCTGTCTGGGCTCTGCCTGGGCACTTCAGCATTGCCTTGTTTGCTTTTGGTATCTGGAGAATAAATGAAACGACAGAGCTAAAACAACATAAAACAGAGATAAAATGGTCAGAAAACTATTATGTACCCAGGCGAAACAACTGTAAACAAGTTCTCCTGTGTAATGGGAGCCCAGCCAGGTGGCTGACAAATTGCAATTAGCAGCATTACCTCATGGACAGGCAAACCCAACAGACGTGATGAAGGCACTGGAGGGATTTATGGTGGAAGATTAAAAAAGAAAAGGAGCAAAATATTTACAGCTTGGCTGAGCAGCAGCTAAGGGATGAGATGAGGGGCCTACATCATTTGAAAACGTGGCGGGCGTTCCCATCAGGGAAGGAGAGGCATTCTTGGTTGCAGTGCCAGGGGGAGCTAGTAGTGATGGGATAGAATTAAAATAAGGAGGCTGTAGATTAAGGGTCACATCCTCAGCTGCTGCAAATCAGCATGGTTTGCTTGTCTTCAGTGGAGCTCTGCTGAGTCATGCCAGCTGAGGACTTGACCATAAACATCCAGGGAAACTTCTTGACAGAAGGGAAGTGGTGGAAACCTCCTGATTTGCAAAAACTAGGTGGCTAAAGCATGAGAAAATGTACTTAGTGAATTATCAAATGTTTGACAGTGCTCTGGAGATGGAGGGCCAGGCAGAATGCAGCTGGGCTAAATCAGCAGAATGCTACCGAGCTCCACGGGAATATGCCATTTTAGCTGCAGATCTGGTCCTGAAGGTGCTATGTAAGTGCTAAGTCATCTGATGGTGCTGTTATTTGTCATGTAGCCAGGGAGCAATCCTGCACTGGCATAAGCGCCGACTCCATGGGTGCTCTGGGGCTCTAGCACCCATGGGAAAAAAATAGAGGGTCCTCAGCAACCGGGAGCCAGAGCTTGTGTGAAATATGATGAGTTTGGTGCTGCTAATAGCTTCTGCCCTTGGGGCAGGGCGTTTAAGATAACAAAAGGCTTGTCCTTAAATTAAATTAAGGAGCGTTAGATGATCCTGAAAGCATTGCCAGGAACTCCAGTTAAGAGATAGGAAACAAAGGGTAGGAATAAATGGTCCGTTTTCAGAATGGAGAGAAGTAAAGAGGGGTATTCTCCAGGGGATTGTACTGGGATCAGTTCTGTTCAACATATTCTTAAATATCTGCAAAAGGGGAAAAGAGTGAAGTGACAAAATTTGCAAACGATACAAAATTACTCAAGATAGTTAAGTCCAAACCAGAGTGCAAAGAGTTACAAAGGGATCTCACAAAACTGGGTGACTCAGCAACAAAATGGCAGATGAAATTCAATGTTAAATGCAAAGTAATGCACATGGCAAAATATAATCCTATCTATATGTACAAAATGATGGGGCCTAAATTAGCTGTTACCCATCAAGAAAGAGATCTGGGAGTCATTTGCAGTATTCTGGAAGGGCAGAGTTCTGCAAATTTATAAGAATCCTTCTCACTGTGCCTGTATCATCCTGAACTGCAGAATACTCATTCCCCAGCTTCAGAAGAATTAAAAATTATCTCCAGGCATCAGTGGGACAGACGCAACTGAATAATATGTCGCTGCCTTTAATGTCCATTCCAGGGAACTAGATGTAAATAAGGGTATGTCTTCACTACCCGCCGGATTGGCGGGTAGTGGTCGATTTATCGGGGATCGATATATAGCATCTCATCTAGACACGATATATCGATCCCCGAACGCACTCCCGTTGACTCCGGAACTCCACCAGGGCGAGCGGTGTTAGTGGAGTCGACGGGGGAGCCGCGGCTGTCGATCCCGCACCGTGAGGACGGGAGGTAAGTCAAAATAAGATACGTCAACTTCAGCTACACTATTCCTGTAGCTGAAGTTGTGTATATTACATCGACACCGCCCCCCCCAGTGTAGACCAGGCCTAAGATTGCTGACAGTTTCATCCAGAAAGCTATAGTGAGACAGTTCTTTAAACTGAGACATTAGTGAAGACAGCTTGTAGGTGATTGCAATGATTTTAATATACTGTAAGTCATGTAGGGGGTTGGACTAGATGACCTTCTGAGGTCTCTTCCAACTCTAATCTTCTATGATTCTATGTAACATAATTATATAGTTCATAACCATTTAATTATTATTAAAATAGCAAAGATACCAATGATAGACACATTCAATAACTAGAATATGAAAGAAGCGTATAAATATGCTGAAAATAGCCTCCTCCCCAAAACTGGCAGAGCGCCCTCTCCCCCTCCAAACAAACACACACATCTTCAAAAACACCCACCAGCAAAACCAAAAGTCAGCGCCTACGTACGCTGCCACGGGGGAGCAGTGGGGGACTTAGCAGTTTTTCTCCATTGCTAATGTCTATGACTCAGTTGTGTACATTAGAGACAAAATGGAAAAGCCTGAGGACAAATACAGCAGCTGCCTCCCAGGGATGGATTTGTTTGTGCTGATGGATAAGTCACAGGACAGCGCTTAGGAACAGCTGTGTCATATTGGCCACCCTGCTGCACCTTGGTTTCTGAGTCCTTACCCGGCTTCATGTTGGAGTCCATAGGGCTTATGGTCCTGGCTGACTTCGGTGCGCATGCAGATGATAGCTCTTTGGGGTAGACTGGGGATCGCTTGTAAATCATGTCAGCTGAAGGGTTACCCAAGAGGTGTTCAGACTCAATGCACAGAGGTGGTCACACTCTGGACTGGGCTTGGAAATCAAGGTGAGGTGAGGAGCAGGCTTTTGCCATGGCCTGACTAGCCTTTCCTCCAGTTTGCAGTCAGGGATCACTTCTTCTTCAGCCAGGGCAGAGGGCCCTCTTGCATTAGTCCACTTGTGGAGAATAAGGGACCTTGTCAGCTTCTGATCTCTCTAAGGGAAAGCGTGGTACAGCCAGCTCGCCATTCTGTGGATGGTCTGGTAGGACATCAGTATGGTGGCACCTACACGTCCTCTCCCCACACTCTGTTCCCGTACATCAAAGGGGTATGTAAATAGCCTGCAACAGATGGAAGGCTCAGGGGGGAGTCATTCCATTCTGGAGTTGACCGACTGCTGCATGATGCTTTTAAGAAATCTTCTCTGTATATGTTTAAAGGTGAAGAAAACATCCTCCTCCCCACTGCCCAAGAGCAACTATTGTCTAGTGGTGCCGTTCTGGGTGCAAAGCAACGGTGGATGCACTCCAAGCTTTCCTTCCATTTCCTGTGGTATTCTCCATTCTCTCTCTCTAACTGGGTGTGACTGTGAGGTTTTCCTGGGACTAGCTGCTGGGTCCGTGGGACAGCCAACACCTCCACATCACTACCCAACAGCTGTGATACAGTCATTTGCATTATCACATAGACCCTGGGGAGATAAACTTCACAGGAAGTACTGCCTTGGAAGGCTAGACTGACAACTTCCTGTATGGCCCCTGATTGGTCCAAGCATCCTATTTAAGCTCAGGAGACATTCCAAGAAGTGTCCATGCAAGAAGGTGGACACCTCTCCCATCCCACCTAGAGATGGACCTGCCTCTCCGCTCGTATTCCTGACCTTGGTTCTGACTCCTGGTTCCTGGCTTTGACCTTTGGTGCTGTTCCTGGTCTCTGACTGCCACTGCTCTAACTAATTAGGCTGATTGCCAATGCTCTGACCATTAGGCCTGACTGTCCAAGCCCAGGTCGTGACAGCAACTTTCTGAAACAGAAGAAATATTTAAGTGCTACTCCTCTACAAAGCAACAAGGATTTCCTGGAGAGATTTCAATCCATAAAGCTCTGTGCCTAATGGAATGACGCAGCACCATTCTTCCATTGGGATCATCTTGATAACCTTTTTCTGGTTCTCTAAAACCTCTTGTATGGCTCACTGTTGGAGGCAGGACCCCAGACTAGCTGGAAGATTGATCTCTCCTAGAGTGGCGATTTCTATACCCTTGCAAAGTGAGACAGGCAAAGAAAGAGTGATAAACACAGGTATGCCCTTAACAGAAGAACTCACTAAGGGATTAATACATTCAGAACAGGAGAGTGGCTGGGGGGAAAAAAATCTTTAAAATCTATTGTTGAACGGCCTAGGAAGTTTATGCTATTTCTGGGCAAAAAGGCTTTTTAAAAATAGAAAGCAATTTCCAAAGGCATTTATGGCGACGAGAACCAGGGGAAACAAATTCAGGTCAAGCACATATTGTGTGTTGGCTTTTCAGTGGAAAAAAGAAGTTTTATGAAAAAATGCACACACTGGACCCAATCTTGAGCACTTTACTTTGTTTTTAATCTGTCTCGCCAAGGTTCTTGGATACCACAGTGATGGGCACAGTAAGGATGCCAAGCAACGCAAGGACTCAAGCAAATCTCTTCTTAGGCACCGATCCTGCAAACCGCCCTATTTCACTCATCTGTCTCTTATCACATTGTCTCCTTGGCCCCAGGGCCGTAACAAGGATTTTTTGTGCCCGAGGCAAGGGCTGGCTCCAGGCTCTTTGGCGGCAATTTGGCGGTGGGTCCCTGAGTCCCTCTTGGAGAGAAGGTCCCGCTGCAGAATTGCTGCCGAAGACTGAATGAAGCGGCGGCGGCAATTCGGCGGCAGATCCTTCCCTCCAAGAGGGACTCAGGGACCCGTCGCCGAATTGCTGCTGAAGAAGCGGCAGTGGTAGAGCTGTGCCCCTCAGCTTTGCGTGCCCGAGGCAAGTGCCTCATTCGCCTCGCCCTTGTTACGGCACTGTTTGGCCAGTGAGGCCAGCTTTGATTGCCCATTAGTAAGGCTGCGAGGGGAGCAGTGAATCCAGCACTCTGGGCAGAGGCATCATGCAGACCTTCCTGGTCACGCCTCTGCCTAGCAGCTGAGCAAGGGAGATGTCGCCGCTTCCGGGGAGCCCTGCCCCTCCCCCGGTAAGCGCTGCCCAGAGCCTGCCTCACCCCATCCTGTGACCCAATCTCCTGCCCCCTCCCACACCCAAACTCTGCTGCTGGTAGGGCGGGGGAGGCACAGAGCCAGGTAGGGAGCCTGTTGGCCCTGCTAACCCCCACCCCCAGCACCAGCGGGGGTCCCGGGCCACACGCTGCCACCCGTCCCCATTCCCAGCAGCGGGGCTGCCCTCCTGCAGCACCTGCGGTTCCCCCGGGCAACCCCCCCCTCCACCATGTTTTAGTCACGGGTATTTTTAGTAAAAGTCATGGACAGGTCATGGGCCATGAATTTTTGTTTACTGCCCGTGACCTAGCTTACCAAATGATCCAGATCATTCCTGTGCCAGTGACGTGTCCTCTTCTTTATTCACCACTCGCTCAGGCCAGGTCTACACTACACACTTACTTCAGTATAAGTGTGAAAAATCCACACCCCTGAGCGACGTAGTTATACCGACTGTAACCCCCTGTGCAGACAGCACGACGTTGACGGGAGAGTTTTTCCTGCTGACATAACTACTGCCTCTTGCGGAGGTGGAGTTATTAAGCTGATGGGAGAGCTCTCTCCTGTCACCTTAGGGCATGGCTATACTTGCAGATGTAGAGCGCTGTGAGTTAAACTAGCCTTCGCAGAGCGCAGTAGGGAAAGCGCTGCAATCTGTCCACACTGACAGCTGCAAGCTCACTGGCGTGGCCACATTTGCGGCACTTGCAGCGGCCTTGGGAGCGGTGCATTATGGGCAGCTATCCCAGCATGCAAGTGACTACAATGTGCTTTTCAAATGGGCGGAGGGGTGGAGTGTGACGGAGTGTGATGTGTGTATGTGGGGGGAGAGAGAGTGGGTTTTTGGGGTGCTGAGTGTGTCAGCATGCTGTCTTGTAAGTTCAAACTCCCCCCCGCCTCTCTCTCTCTCACTCAAAGCAAACAATAAATGTTTGCTTTTTTCAAAGCTGATAAGCAGCCAGCTTCTCCAAAACAGAGCTTTGAAAGGGCATTCCTGCAGCCAGATTTCACAACATTCACAACAATGACAAGAGTGGCCACTTGACTTAAGGGGATTATGGGACGTTTCAGGAGGCTGATCACAGCGCAGTAACGCAACACCTCGTTCACATTGGTGCCGCAGCACTCCAGCGGGGGTGCAGCAAACGTTATTCCACTTGCCGAGGTGGAGTACCAGCAGCGCTGTAGCTATGGAGTCAGAGCACTCTACGTGTCTTGCCAGTGTGGACAGGGAGTGAGCTAGGGTGCCCAGGGCTGCTTTATTGCGCTGTAACTCACAAGTGTAGCCAAGGCCTTAGAACGTCTTCACCAGACACGCTACAGCTGCGCAGCTGCATCTGGGTAAGTCTGTAGTATAGACCTGCCCTAAGTCTTTGCATCACTTGCAAGCTTTATCAGTGATGATTCCACGTTTTCCACCAGGTAACTGATAAAAATGTTGACTAAGAACTGATCCCTGTGGGAGTCCATTAGAAACACATCTGCTCAATGCTGATTCCCCATTTATAATTACTTTCTGAGATCTGTCAGCCAGTTTTTAATCTATTTAATATGTGCCATGTTCGTTTTGTGGGCGACAAGGTGGGTGAGGTCATATCTCTTGTTGGGGAAATAGACGAGCTTTTGAGTTTACACCGCTCTTCTTCAAGCCTGGGAAGGGTACTCAGATTGTCACAATAGAAGGTAGAAAAGATAAGGAGTTAACACATGTTGCAAGAGACTATTCAAGGTGAAGTGGGCAATTAAGCTCTACAGTCCTAGGACAAAAGAAGGTTAATGGGTTACAATTTGTTGTAATGAGCGACCGTAAACCCAGTGTCTTTTTTCAGTCCATGATTTTTGCTGAGAAGTAGAGTTATGAATATGAGAGCTCCCAGGCTCCTCATTTGATGGAGCTGTGCGGGTTTCCTTTGAGGACTAAGAGGTCAGATAGTGAGTGATGGTTTTGTGAAAAGTGTTCGCCCATGGGGGATAGGGTATTTGTGTCTGGTATCCTTTTTCTGTGTGAGTTCATTCACGAGCATAGTGAATGTGGGTGAAACCAGACATGGTTGCTACTGTGTACACTGGATAAGGTACATGTGATAGGCATGCGTAGGACCCATGGATCCTGAAAGGTGTGTTGTGGGGGGATTGATCATCATAGCAGTAGAAATATATTTGAAGGTTTTGCATCTTTTGTCTGCAGGTTTTGTTACGACAGGGTCTGGTGCCGCTTTGAGTTGGTATGTCCTGCTCTGTGGGGAGCCATCCTAGTACCTGTGGCTGTTTCCATGGTTTGGACAAAGTGTTCGTTTGTTTGAATGAAAGGGTTATGGGTGAGGATGAAATGGATGAGTTTGGTGATGTGTTTGGGGTGGAGATGTGAGTGTCTTGTAGATCTCTGAGGCGAGCAGTGATTCCGCCATTGCGCGAGTTGTTGGTGAATAGGGAGGTGACATCCCTGTTGGCCAGGATGGTGTTCTGAGGGAAGCTATTAGTGTTGCAGAGTTTCTTGAGGAAATTGGTTGTGTCCTGGAGGAACCTGGCCCTTTGTGTGGTGTGAGCAGCGACGGCTCCAGCTTTTTTGCCACCTCAAGCGGCGAAGCAAAAAAAAAAAAAAAAAAGATAAAGCCGATCGGTGGCACTTTGGTGGCAGCTCAATCGTGCTGCTTCATTCTTCTGTGGCAATTTGGTGGTGGGTCCTTCGCTCCCTCTCTTCCTCTTCGGTGGCACTTTGATTGCAGCTCAAAGAGGAAGAGAGGGACTGAGGGACCCGCCGGCAAAGCCCCTGGCCATGCCGCCCCTTTCCATTGCCCCCCCCCAAGCACCTGCTTCCTTCACTGGTGCCTGGAGCTGGCCCTGGGTGTGAGTCCCGATATAGTTGTTCAGTAAAAGTGCTATGACCAGATACAAAGGGTCTGCCTTGTTTGTGTATCTTGGGAAGCATGGAGAAGGTCCCTGGGGTGGGTTCCTGGGGGATGAGTTTGTAAAGTTTGTAAAGTTTCTCTTGGAGTTATTTGGGGAAAGATTTGACGACACCATACATATGACTAAATGCCGGAAACCCACTGATCTCCACGCTTATCTTCACAGATCTAGTAACCACCCCAAACACAGCAAGAAATCTGTTCTCTAGAGCCAAGGACTTAGATATCTCAGAATGTGCTCCGAGGAGAGAGTCTGGGATACACACATTCACATGCTTAAAATCACCTTCATCAAACAAGGACACTCCACCAGAGAAGTAGATTGCATCATGGAATGGGCCACGCAGATACCCTGAAAGGACATGCTTCAATACAGGACAAAACCCCCTCTGGCAGCACACCCCAATTGCCATCTACCACCCCACACTGGAACCCATACAGGTATCATTAAACAGTTACAGCCCATACTCGATGGGGATGACATCCTGGAAGAAATCTTTCCTGAATCCCCTCTTCTGGCCTTCAAAGAACCCCTCAACCTTAAAGCCCTATTCAGAATGAAAATAGTCTTAATTCGGTTTAGCTTAATTCACTTAAACTAAATCACCTTCATTCTGATTAACAGCATCCATGCAGGGATTTAAAGCAGTTTAACTAATCTACTTCAAATTCACACCTTTAGTTAATTCAAATTAATTTTCCTGGATATCCCCATGTAGACAAGACCAGATATTTGTTTTTAAACAGGCTGCTTAGTATCTGGGCCTCAGCAGAATGGTGTTTCTTGGAAATTCATCTAATGAAAATTCTAATGGTGATCATTTAACAGGGGCACCTCCGCCTCTATTTATCCATCCATCAATCCGCATGGAATCTGAGCACCTTTTCTAACATTTTCTCATATTAATATTACAATGATCATTTCATTCTACCACCAACGTTCACACACTGTATCCACACACTTTAGGAAATGAAAAATAGAGGCCCAAATCATCCCATCTCATGGAAAAACCCATTGGAGGAGGCTCTAGTAAAGGAAATCTTTGTGAGGATCCTCCTCAGCAGCCAGTGGTATTGGGGTTTATATTGAGGTGTCCACATTCTGCCCAATGAACAACTTGTCAGGAGCCCAAAGGTCATCACATAAATTACATGAAATGGATAAGATTATAGATGGAGCAATACATGATGGGACTTGTAGTCTCCCCAGGCCCCATCCTCATATTAAAGATTACAGCAGCTGTGGGTTTAAGGACTCCATGTGCTCCATGTTTGCTCACCCCTCATTCTAGCCCATCCACTGGGTAGGCAGCTAATATCTCCGGAGCAGGGTTGAGTCTGTCCACAGGGGCGGTGGTAGCATGGCACATACCAGCCTGTGTGTACATTGCCCTCTGGGGAAAATGAAACTGCTCCCACTCTTGAAAGATGTTTTTTCTGTTGCACGTGTCTCTGTTCAGACAGCGCTCTGCCAAGGAGGCTGCAAAATCACCCCGTGAGTTTACTTCAGTGCTTGTCATCTAAAAATACCACACGAATACTGACAGCGGCGCCTTTCTGCAGCTCTCTGTTGGCCGAGGAGATGGCGTCTGACGTCTCAGAGTTCAGCACAGCCGTAAAAGTTCCTCACCACGGGCTGCATAGTTGACCCAGAGCATTTTTTAAAGACACTTTGTCCTAAACATTGGCCCTCTTCCAACATCGCACACCCTTTGGTAATAGGAGGAAGACTGGTCAGCTTCTCTGCATTTTTAGCAGTGGCCATATCACAAGCCTCGTTAATTCTATTTTCAGACGCCCTCTTGTCCTAGGCACCCGTAGGGACTGAATGGCTGTGGTGGATCCATAGCGATGTTGGGTTTTTTTTAGTCTGCAGGCCCCTGCATTGGGAATATTTGTTCCTTATTGTGTCTTTGGCACCAGCAATTAGCTCTGTGGTGAGCAAGATGCCAAGGTAAAGTCAGTACCTACCCACAATGGGAAAGACCCTCCGAGCCAAACCCACCTTAACCCTGCTGCTTGAGCCTCATTTCGTTTTGCGGCCCGTGAGGAAGGGGTTAAGCACCCATGGCTCAGAGGCAGCTGGTTCAGAGGACAGGTAGCAAGCTGGGAATGGGCGAGAGGGGATGGATCACTTGACGATCGCTTGTTCTGTTCATTCCCTCTGGGGCACCTGGCATTGGCCCAGGGCTGGCTCTACCATTTTTGCCGCCCCAAGCAAAAATAAATAAATAAATAAAAGGATGCTCAGACTGCGCCACCCCAAGAACGGACGGAGTGCCGCCCCTTAGCATGTGCCAGCCCAGGCACATGCTTCCTCCGCTGGTGCCTGGAGCCGGCCCTGTATTGGCCGCTGTCAGAAGACAGGAGATTGGGTTGGATGGACCTTTGGTCTGACCCAGGATGGCCGTTCTTAAGCTAGGCCCCCCATTATCTCTAGGCCAATGGCTTGAATCCAGGAAAGCTCAGGAGAGTAGAAATCCTTGTCAGCTGTCTTGGTGGCCTGTGTGAACTGAGCTTTGTTGGTCTCGGCCTAGTGCTTAGGGCCTTTTCCAGGTCCCCTTGAAGTCAGTGGGCATCTTCAGTTGACCTCCAGGGGAGTTGGATTTGGCCTTAAAGCTGGGATTGCTTAAGGAAAGGAGGTGCCTGTCTCCCATTGGCTTTCAATGGCAGAGGAGGCCCATTACTCTCTCTCTCCCCTTAGGCCCTTTTGAATAATCGCAGCCTGAGTGAACAAGCACAGCTGTCACTCATTGGCCTCCTGGCTGGCAATCTCAGCACAGACGACACCAGACTGGGCCATGGTCTGAGAGGTGATCAGCTCCGGGATGCAGCTCCGTGGCATAGCGTACAGGGTGGCCTCCATCGTGACGGTACAGGCAGAATCTGTTTTTTAATGGGAGGGTGGGGGGGGAGGGAGAGAGGCCCCCACGGCTGTCCTCATGGCACCTTTCCCTGGCAATAACTCACTGTGAAAACTACAGACATAAATACAATGAATCAAAACAGCTTTTTCTAACCCCGCGGCCAATTCCCAGGAGCAAAAATAGCTGCAATGGCCCTTGGTGGATAGACTGTAAAACACAGAACCCAGAAGCTAAACATAAATAAACAAATGACTGAAACTCTGTCAAAAACAAGCCAAAGTGTAGTTGTCCCTGGAGCTTCAGAATGGCAGCAGGTAACTCCCCTGGCCAGGTAAGTCTGCTCGGATGAGCAAAGCAGGCGTGCTCTTCTGGCAATGCTTCCTGTGTTCAGTAGGATGTACTGTCCATCCCCTAGGCCAGGTATAGATTTATAGATTGTTCAGGACAGAAGGGACCATTATGACCATCTCATCTGACCTCCTGCATAAAACAGGCCAAAGAACTTCACCCAGTGATTCCTGCATCAAGCCCTTAACCTCTGTGTGAGCTAGAGCATATATAATGTAAAAGATATCCAGTCCTGACTGAGAAGTCAAGTGATGGAGAATCCACCCGCTCCATAGGCAATTTGTTTCAGTGGTTAATAACCCTCACTGTTAAAAATTGTGTCTTATTTCTGGTTTGAATTTGTCTCGTTTCACCTTCCAGTTGCCGGATCTTACGTGTTTTTCTGCTCAAGAGCTACCTGTCAGAAATCTCTTCCCAGATACTAAGAAGTAGCCTTTTTAAACAGTAGTCTGTGATGAGACTAACTCAATAGAAACACGTAAACATCCCACATGAATAGCAGTGTGCTAAAGCACGGGTAGGCAAACTTTTTGGTCTGAGGGCCACATCTGGATGGGGAAATTGCACACAGGGCCATGAATGTAGGTTTGGGGCAGGGGGTTGGGGTGCGGAAGGGCGTATGGGGTGGGGGAAGGGGTGTGATGTGCAGGAAGGGGCTCAGGGAAAGAGGTTAGGGTGCAGGAGGGGGCTTAGGGCAGGGGGTTGGGGTGCAGGAGGGATATGGGGTTCAGGAGGAGGCAGTGCAGGAGGGGTGCAGGGTGCAGCAGGGGGCTCAGGACAGGGGGTTGGGATGCAGGAGGGGGCAGTGCAGGAGGGATGCGGGGTGTGGCAGGGGGCTCAGGGTGGGGGTTGGGGTGTGGGGTGAAGGAAGGGTTCGGGATGTGGGCTCCAGCCTGGTGCTGCTTACCTCGAGCGGCTCCAGGGTGGCCGCAGTGCTCAGCAGGCTCCCTGCCTGTCCTGGCCCCGCACTGCTCCCGGAAGTGGCCAGCATGTCCAGCAGTGGCTCCTGGGGGTGGGGCAGGCAGCTCCACCGTGTGCTGCCCTCGCCTGTGGGTACCACCCCTGAAGCTCCCATTGGCCGCCGTTCCCCCTCCCTGGCCAATAGGAGCTACAGGGGGTGGCCTCTGCAGCCGAGGGTAGCGCACAGAACCCTCTGCCCCCGCCCCCACCACGGGGCTGCAGGGACGTGGTTCTGCCCGCTTCCGGGAGCGGAGCGGGGCCAGGCAGGGAGCCTGCCTTAGCCCTGTTGTGCCACAGGTCTGGCAATCCCACGGGCCGGATTGAAAGCCCTGATGGGCTGGATCCACTCCGTGGGCCATAGTTTGTCCTCCCCTGTGCTAAAGGATGGATTGCAGTCTAGAAGTCACTGGAAGGCTGGACTCCTCGGTTCAATTACTGCAGTAACTCTACCATTGATGTTACAGATCAAGAATGAGCTCTTCAATCTGCAGAGAAAGGATCCATTGGCTGGAAGCTGAAGCTAGACCAATTCAGACTGGAAATAAGGCATACATTTTTAACAGTGAGGGTAGTTAATCAGTGGACCAATTTACCAAAGGTTGTTGTGGATTCTCCATCACTGATAATTTTAAAATCAATATTGGATGTTTTTCTAAAATCTCTGCTCGAGGGATTATTTGGGGGGAAGTTCTATGGCCTGTGCTAATCAAGAGGTCAGACTAGATGATCACAACAGTCCCTTCTGACCTTGGAATTTATTAATTATAAATTTAATACATATCTTCCATTAAAATTGATGTGTCTAAATCTCCTAGACTGCGTTGAAAATATCTGCCTTGGCTGCAGGCCTGATTGCCAATTCCATTTCACACAGGTCACCGAACAACTGTTGAGGTTGAGGTTACTATTACCCAGACCTGGAATCAAACCAGTGACCTACATGAAAAAAGCTTTTTAGCCCATTACTCACCCCTGAGCCATTGAGCTCAATCTTTGGTTTATATGAGTGATTATCAATTTTTTTGGCAGAATAGTTTTCCATCGGAAAATGCAGTTTTGATTAAATTGAAATATTTTGCAGGAATATGTTGATTTCAGCAAAATTTTCGATGAGAAAATATTGACACAATTCCTTTCGACTGTCTCACTTTGTGAAAAAATGTCAAAACATTTTGCTTTGACCTTATTGTTCTGTTTAATTTCATGTAGACTTTTACATTGTTATATCTCAATATTTTATTGTATGAATATCTTTAATTAATATTAAATATGATGACAGTGTTTTGACATTATCAAAACAAAACAGTGTTACCTTTGCAAAATTTATCAGGTCTATATTATGAGCATGACATGATTCAATCTTTACAAATTGAAAACTTGGAATTTCTGTTCATGGAAAACTTTGACTTTTCCCCCTGATTTGGGGGTGGAATTTTTTTTGAAATGTTGGAATTTCCCATGGAACAGAAATTCCATTTTCCAACAAGCTCTAGTGTCGACAGAGTTGTATTTAAAAAAAGAAATGAATAATAACCTTGGTCATATAGCTGCCATGAGATCTTTATTGATGCTGATTAACATTTGAGGTTTTATAACTCTTAGCTGGCAACCAAAGGGTTGAGAAGTAAAGATGCTCATTATTTTGGTCCGATAACATGCAGGAACTGTCCTTTGGACCTTGCTGAGCGGAGACATCTTTCAGCTACTGCTAGCAGTGGCCAGCAATGAAAAGATGCTTCCTATTTTCCCTGCTACACTGTGTCAATCATCATGTTTCTGGATATAAGTTTTGTAATAGTTCTTTTGCTGGTTGAGATGTGCTATATGTCCCAATCCTCTGAAGTGCTGATTATCTCCGATGCCCCATTGACGTCTATGGGAACTGACGGAGCTTAGCTCTTCACATAACCAGGCCAACACTTATTAATTTGGCTGACCAGTGTATGTGGTTCTGGCATTCGGAATCATAGCACTGCCTTCAGCAGGCTCTTGGGAATTGAGTGAGTTTTTGTCTTGTTTTTGCCCTGTGCATCAGGAGAACCATACAACACATCCAGGTGCCAGGCAGACGTGCTGTTCAAAGGACAGCCACGGGCGATCTGCCTTTGAGCCTCTGACTTAGCAGCTAACACTATGTAACTGTTGGTGTCACTAGGCATAACCCTAGGTAACTCAGGAGGGCGGAAAGCCATAAGTGTCAATAAAGCCTTCTGTAGTAGGCCTGAATAAACTAAAGTCACTCCATGTCTGACCAAAGCGCTTCCATGTTTATGTTTGAACTTTAATCAACTTAGCAGGCCAGTAACCGAGAATGGAATGTGTGGCAACTAGTTATCAGTACCAGGAGGCAATTATACAGCCTGCTTGCACCTGGCTGAAGGGAGTGAAACAGAATGACCGGTCAAGAAAAGTTACTAACGAGATAATATGTTTGCTGCCAAGTCTTTATAATGTGCTTGCTGTATGGGAACGCGAGGGGGAGGAGGGGGGGTGAGTAGAGGGAGGGGTAGGTAGTGGGGGGTAATAGAGATGCTTAGCTAAAATCATGTATAAAGAGAGAGAGCTGTTTGTATCGGTGTGCAGGATTTGAGATTGCTATGTCTCCCTTGCACCACCTTATTTGGGCTCAAATAAACCTTGGTTTTGCTTCTCCACCTTGGTGTGTTTATTGGAAGCGAAGCACACCGGGCAACGAACCACTGTTGCTGTCGCCTCGGGCCTCTGTGCCGGCAACAGTTTTGGCGTCCCTGGGTGGGCTCGAGGCAAAATTGTGCCTTGCCCGGACTCCTCCAATGGCGGCGGACGATGGTCACAGCCGACGCCCAGCGTGCACCGGTGCCTTTACCGGGGGCCTCGGCAGAGACGCGTCAGGCTGACCTTGGAGGACACAACAGTGCAACGCGCTCAGATAGTGGAGAAGCAGCTGCGGGCGACGGTGAGGAACCGGTCCTGTGGATAAGGTAGGAACAGTCCAGTGCTGTTAACCTTTTGTTTGCCTGTTAAGACCTGGGGACGCCCAGTGTCTTCCCATAGGTATGGGGCAGGAACAGAGTACAGGCAGGGTATGGTGTACACCCTTAGAATGCATTCTGATGAATTGGAGAATGTTTGAATCAGATCCATTGACTAAAAGCAAACTGAAAAGGTTTTGTACAGTAGACTGGCCTCAGTATCAGCTAGAGAGCCAGGAAAGGTGGCCACCAGAAGGATCACTTAATTACAACATGATCCTTCAATTACTCCTGTTTTGTCAGCGAACAGGTAGCTTCTGAAGCTGTTTGTATGTAGAGCTCTTGTAAAAATCCCTCATCATATGCCCCAGAGCTGCACTGGGAGGAGAACTGTCCGTGCGGACGTCTGTCTCTGTGGGCTCACGCAATCTGAACTTATTGACTGTGCAGCAAGATAAGATGCATCGTGGTAATAGGAAATAATGGTCTTGGTGTGTGTGTGTGTGTATACCAGTGTGAGTGTTCGTTACCGGAAGACGCCCAGACTACCCTGTGAAGCGATTGCTAATGATCAGGAGTATTCTAACACAAGCCCGGTAACTAGTGGATTTTTAGGAGATCCGACCCACGGTGGGCTGACTCAGCCTGGCATCGTCCGGCGAGGAAGCTGCCTGGGTCTAGGAATGTGTGAACCCATCTTCCCTCCTCCCCCCTTCCTTTCCGTGTGGGCTACTGACAGTCTGATCATCTCACTGGATGCAATCAGAGTACGCGGCGCCGTGTCTCCCAGAGACTAGCCGACGCTCTTTGCTGAAGGGAGGTGTAGGAGAGTCGTGGTCATCCCCGTTAGTCTCTCCTGTGTGAGTGCCCTGTAGGGAGAGATCCTTAGTTTATGAGCCGCTAGCGCGGACAGGGCACCCTCTCTGTGTGTGTAAGTGGAAAATGGGGGAGGGACAGTCTAAACATTCCACCTCACCCCCTAAGGGTACCCCAGCATGTTACATGTATGTACATTATGGTCCTAAACCTGCAGGTATTTAGAGAATTGGAATCTTCACATGCATGAAAATCCATCTAAACAGTGCCCATTAGAAGGTATCTTCAATCTAAATAAGATCATACATCTCAGAGGAGCTTTTAATCACAAAGAAAAGCCTCTGACACAGTGTGAGCAATTTGTCTAGGAACGGGTTAATTTGAAACTCGGCTAACCCCAGAGATAAAGAGAAAGCTGCTCTGCTTACTAGGTCAAGAATCAGTACAGACTATGTTAAGTGCAAAGAAAAACTGCTTTCAGCCCCAGCTGGTTGTGGAAAAGAGAGACAGAGGAAAACCAAAGGCAATACAAGTTACAGAACTGAGATTGCATTTGCAAAGCTTAACGGTTCAGTGAGATCCAACAGTTTTTGCAACCCCGAAGCCGGACAGGCAGCTGACCTGAACTGGAATCTCTGAAAGAGATGCCGCAGGAAAGTCCAGGGTGTAAAAGAACAGCCCTCCCAAGAGCGGAAGCATGTTGGAAATTCTGGGAAAAGCTGTATACAGGATAATCTTCCGTCCACCTATTCCCCTTCTCTGAATGTTATATACAGACATGAACAGTCTGGACATGTGTGAGTATTAAAGTGGCTTAAGGCTTGGGGCATTCATGTTCTTCCTGAGTGATGTGGGAGTGTTCCCAACACTCTCCATTGTTGTTTTATTATTTTTAATGAAGCTTTAAAATTTGGTTATATGGTGTGCTTTCTCTATCCACCCCCCTACCGTCCTGCAGTGTCAGTTTGATCACCTGACATGAGGAATTGATTGGTAACAGAAATTTGTCACAGTTTGGTGAGCAATAGAGAATGGGGGAGCCCTGCAGAATTTACACCATCTATCTGTTTTACCCTTGTTATTTTATGTTTGCTTTGTTTGGTATTGTTGGTGTTATATGTTGAGGATTGTATGATTAAAGGTGTGCCCACTCTCAGCCGCAGTAAGTCTGAGAACTGGAGGGGGGTTTAGCATTCCTCTCTCGACCCTGGTTGACCGGGAAGGGTGGCATGTGGATCTACCCCCAGTTGTAGCAGGACTGGGCAATAAAGTGGTTGGAGAAAAGGGAGGACCCGGGTAGTCTTGTGAGTAGAAATGTTTTAGGGAAAAGACCAGAAAGGTGGGGGCTAGTTGTGAAGCCCAGCCTCCTAGCTAAACTGGTTGTGGAATAAGTTGGTACCCATGGAAGCGACGGTTCAGCGAGAAAAGCAGGATCGGGCCCAGGCGGGCAGGCAACAGACAGAGACATTGAAAAACAGATTGGAACAAGTAAGTGATTTAAGGCAAAGTGCAAAGTTAACTCTATAGTTGCTAAAGGGAACAGCAGTTGAACTTTGTAAGAACACATACAAGAAAATATGGGTAATTCCCCTGTGTTGTCTGAAATCAATAAAGGTATTTGTGTATTTTAAGTAATAATTGACTGCCCAGAAGGGGCAGACCTCTGTTTTTGTCTTTCAGATAATCAAAGAAAATTAATGCCAGCTGAACAGCATTCAATATACCATGCATTTACTAATGGAGTAAAGAATTAAGTTTTGTGTTCTATGTTCTGTCTTGTGGTGTTTGTCTTGTGGCCAGAATTGTTGTGTTTAATATTTTCATGGGATGGTCTGGTTTAAAATCAAGTGAAAGGGTTGGATTGAAATGCAGATACTTATTTTGTTCAACTTAGAATACAAAGTGTTTGGATACATCAGGAAAAATGTGATATACTAAAGTCTAGTACATTTCCTTAAGAGAAAGAAAAACTTTATTGGCCAAATCTGTTAATTGAAAGTTTTTAAATTGATTGTTTAATTGAAGTTATTAAAATTTGCATATTAACAGTCTTTGGAAGCAAGGACATGAAGAGTTAACCCACTCCCCATATTGTGCAAGGGATCCTTCTGGCTACCTCAGACTTCTAGCCAGCGGGCTGGGGATGGTGGGAAGCTATTGGACTAGAGTTTGTATTGAATGAACTCAAAGTGGGTGTGCTTGTCCTGACTTGTTGTTCCAAAGCTCTATAATAAGGTTAATTTAGTAAAAGGGTATATGTGGCATACATTAAATAATAAGTGTATGTGTTCATTGTTAACAAAAGGTGTATAAATAAAAAGTAAAAGTTTCCTTTGTAGGTTAAAAGAAGCCAAAAAAGGGGAAAAGGAAAAAAGAACGAGTTAACTGAGAAAGTAAATAGTTAACATACTCAGTTTCAAGGACACTGCTCACAGCTCAGACTTGGCTAACAACCAAGAAGAAGGGGGGGGGGGCTTAAATATACCCAAGCAGCTGTAAAATCTGCAAAGACACTAATGCAATGTGTTAGGTTTCTTTTCTCACAGGTAAAGAAGCACTATCCGAAGACCCTAGCAGCCCTGCTACTCCTTGGAACCAGGATCAATGTAAAGGTCCACCAGCGAAAGACTGCTTTGGCTCCATGCTGGAAAGGCCCTTATTAAGTCCTGCTGACTACCAACACCGCTGTGATGTGCCAAAGACTGACTGCCTGGACCCAGGATTCTCACTGCAAAAAGACCCCTCCACCTCAGAAGAATTCTCCTCCTATTCCTTTTTCTAGTTCTATTGTGCTTCTGGACAGCAGGGAAAAAAGGACAAGGTGACGTGCTGGTTGAACCTCTCCCTTGTCCACGGACAAATTTACTGTGCCTTTGAACTTTTCTAGAAAAAGTGAAACCATTACAGGGTGATGTACTCGTAATCCCTCCCCTGTAGAATGCTGAACTACAACTGTTTCGGGAAAGGAGAAAAAACACTCATTTCACTGACATTGCCAAAGTCCAGGAATTCCTGACCAGAAAGGACATTGAGAACTGACCCTGGTGACACACTGGCAGGAAGAAACTTGTGGGACCCATGTTTAGGAATGTGGTATTAATTGGATTTTGGGGTTTATTCTACAGGCTGCGCCCTGTGTTTTGGATAAATCCTTCAGTATGTATTGCCCTCCCTAATTGAATTTTAAATGACATTGCCTTTATCCAGTTTTCAGATCACTTTTACATACCCAGATTGCTCACAAGGGGCTGCCATTCGATTAGCACAACAAAGAGCCTGGGTTATTTCCTCTGGAAAAAGAAGAAATTGGGCAAATCCCTGTGGGCTGGGGCTAACAGTGTAACAGCCATTTGGAATATTCTTAAAGGCCAAGAACATAATAAGAAATTGGGCCGACTAAAAAGGGCCACTAGTCTTATTTCTGAAGTTCAGCTAACCCAAGTACAGGCTGGAGTTGTTGAGTTACATGTCATTTCCACCCTTAGTTCTATGACCCAGCAGTTACTGACAGAGATGGTATTAAATATCACTGAGGCTGGGAAGGCATTGCAGTGGGATCTAGTATGTTTAAAATTTCAGGATTTCCTCAATGACCAGCTGATGGCCATTTGGAGTGATCTTGAGCACCAGACTTAACCCACTGCCCTTACAGACATATCAGGAGTACCATCTGATCTGTGGTCATAAAGACATACTTGGACACTTTCTGGGTGGAAATGTGTACATTTACAGTGCTCCTTCCAAGCATTTGGACCGGTTAGGGTGGGTGTGGGCTCCCACATACCGAATCCTGTTGGGTCCATGGGGAGCATCCATATGGGACTGAATTATTCACCGAGACATCTGGGAAATTAAACCACTTGGTATACCTACTTGATTTATAGTCAGTGCCCCAATCCCTTAGTTGTTAAATGAACATTCCACTCTTTTGTCCATGCGTTCATTCTTGGGTTGGGGGTGACTAAGCTCAAAAGAGCAGTTGTACATATTTCTGCAAAGCTTCATTGCTTTTTGTCTTTAAAGTTTGAGAAAACTCAGCCAAAAGGTTTGTTGAGTATTCTCAAAGGGGGGAGTTGTTGGTGTCACTAGGCATAACCCTAGGTAACTCAGGAGGGTGGAAAGCCATAAGTGTCAATAAAGCCTTCTGTAGTAGGCCTGAATAAACTAAAGTCACTCCATGTCTGACCAAAGCGCTTCCATGTTTATGTTTGAACTTTAATCAACCTAGCAGGCCAGTAACCGAGAATGGAATGTGTGGCAACTAGTTATCAGTACCAGGAGGCAATTATACAGCCTGCTTGCACCTGGCTGAAGGGAGTGAATCAGAATGACCGGTCAAGAAAAGTTACTAACGAGATAATATGTTTGCTGCCAAGTCTTTATAATGTGCTTGCTGTATGGGAACATGCTTAGCTAAAATCATGTATAAAGAGAGAGAGCTGTTTGTATCGGTGTGCAGGATTTGAGATTGCTATGTCTCCCTTGCACCACCTTATTTGGGCTCAAATAAACCTTGGTTTTGCTTCTCCACCTTGGTGTGTTTATTGGAAGCGAAGCACACCGGGCAACGAACCACTGTTGCTGTCGCCTCGGGCCTCTGTGCCGGCAACATAACCTTTCACATGGCTCAGGCAGAGGAAGTGTTTCACAAACTCAATGGCAAGGCAAGGTGAAGGGCATGTGTGAAAGCTGAGATGGGACATTTCACCCAGGCAAATTCTGTGGTACAGAAAGATCATTACGTACATGTGACAATGACAACTTCCTTTATTTTTTTCCCCAGGGCATTGTAACATTACAAATATTTAACAAAGGGAAGAAAAGGGTGTTCCCCTGCACCTGTTGCAGCTAAAATTTCACCCCAAGTGGGTACTAAATTGTAGGCAGAAGAAGCCCCTTTAAAAAGGTTAAACCTCTTAGTCTTTTTTCATCCATAATATCTGTGGTTTTTGTACAGCTAAAGCAACATGGGATCCACTCAGGCTGTGGTTTATCACTTGCATTGTAAGGACCTATTTCGGTCTCCCTGGGACAGAGGCTCTCAGTAGAGCTGATTGGAACTCTTGTTCCCCCACTCCCTCCCCATACAGAGGAATTCAACTTTTTGGCAAAATACTTTGCCCCAAATCCAAAATATTTCAATTGTAAAACGCTGCTGTGGTGCCTCACAAGACTTATAGTTTGGTTGCCCCCATGATTCCATTCTCCCTTATAGGCTAGGCCCAAAGCTGAACTTCATCGCCCATAATGCACTACTGCCAATATGCGCTGCCTCCCTTTACCAAGAAGGGAGATTGTGATGCTTCGTGGGAGATGTAGTCCAGCCAGGGAGCCTGCTGCATAAAGGAGAATGGGAGCATGAGACACCCAAGTGACAAGTCCTGTGAAGCACTTCACAATTTCAGTTTTCATACATTTTCAACAAAAAAATTGAAAATTTCCAAGGGAAGCAGACATTTTTTCAGAAAAAAACCCATTAACCCTCCCCCCCCCCAATTTCCCATGAAACAAGAGTTTCAATGGAAACATTTTCAACCAGACCTAAATCTTAACATTTATGACACTAGGGTCCCCTTTTCCATACCAGAACCCCCACCCCATCCCAGGACACGCACTCCCTGCAGACCATGCCTTCCCCCATTCAGCAATGTGGGAAGAGCAAGGTTGTCATGACCTCTGACACTCTTTGTGATCCTCAGCCTGAGAATTCCTGAGTTTAGATCATTTCAGGAAGAAATGGCTTCTTGTCAAACTCCCATTGTATATTCCAGCTGGTCAAACTTTTATAATCTTTTTAGACCATTTATATGTGGGTGAAAATACATGAATGAAAAATGTGCGCTTTATCACAACCCTCCCATATTTCAAAAATTATATAAAGCAACAATACCGCACCTTAACAATAATACTGCACCTTTTATACAGCTTTGTGCGTGTATTTGGTACAAACCAAAATATGTGCATTCAGTTTTGTAGACTTTACATCAATCCAACGTACCTCGAATCACGGAACAGAAATACTTTGACTAATAAATACATCTGAGGGTGAAAAATAAAAATCTATACATAAAAAAAAATCCAGCTGTTGCTAAAGGAAATGTACACTTATATACACACTGTAAACAATAGAAATGTAACCAAACTTCAGTCCAGCTTAATGGTGGATAAAACCTTCTGCCCTCCAGGAATGGAAGCTGGGCATTTCTGTTGACATAAGTGCTGTGGCCAGCCAGTCTTAGCATTAGTTCATTGAAGCAACAAAGTATAACAATGCTAAAAGTGACCGCAGAAAGCCATCATAATGAAGGGAGAGCTCCTGGACACCAGTGATGCACTTGCTTTATGAAATGGCTCAATGATTAACCATGTGGAAGGTTTGGCGATGTTGGGACAGATCTTCACCTGGGGTACGTCAGCCTGGCTTCAATGGAGCTGTGACATGGGCATCAGCTAAGTATCTGACCCATTTCCTCACACTGGTAAAGGAAAACGGAATGAGGAAAGGTCTCCTCTAAAAGTCCTACTCTTTGGAGGGCCCCTGCTGATTTCCATTGGTGACAGGAGCACAGGGCAATGCACTGGCTATAGACACCCTCTCTAGATGGCCAATCATAGCCTGATAGGACACAGTTCAGGATTTCAGTTCAACACGAGAGGAAGGAAGCCTGTGCTGGTGGATTGTGGTTGGGGGCGGGGCGAGGGCACTCCAATGACGCTCCAAGGGCTGCAAGAAGATGGAAACGGAGAGCAGCTGGTAATGAAAAGCAAGGGTCCACTTTGCAAGGAAGCCACTTGCCTCTGGAAGATCACAAGATCTGCAGGGTTCTCGCTATCTAGGTATGTATATGGCCCCCATCACCATAGGTAGGATCTGAGTGCTTTGGACCAGGGGGCAGGAGCTAAGCCAGCTCCTGCCCCCTGTGTGTTTGGCTCCTTATGTGGGTGTGGGGGGAGGGGAGGAAAACAAATTCTGTCCCCTTGACAGAAAGAGAGAGAAACCACGTGAATTTCAGCTGGTGGAGTCACTGTTCCCTTAGGGCAGGGAGAATGGGGCCCCTATTATGCACAGCATGTAAAGGAACAAGGTCAGAGAGTTTTTCAGTAGAGGGAATGTGAACTCTTTTCTGCAGTGGGATATTTTGTGCAGGAGAAGCTTAGGCCAGCTCTCATGCTTCAAGGCATAATTTCCTGCAGGGGTCAGGAAGGAACTTTTTTCTGATGGCCATTGTGGCACAGTTGGGTACATGCATTAAGGGTTATTTTCTCCTTCCTTTTCAACATCAGGTGTTGGCCATGACATGGAGACCAGACTGCATGAACCTTATGCTAATTAAATATTCCATGGATTTCCATGTTTGTTTTTTTACTGAATGTGAATTTGATACATGTGACCGCTGCACTAATTCAATTGTATATTGGTTCAATAATTTCTAAATACAGGATTTACAGATTATATTGTATGGACTCCTATAGTTTATTGGGTAAAATATCTACTTTCTGACATGGGACTAAACCTGTGTTGGGTTGTTTTTTTTTTAAACTGGCTATGTCATAACCCTTCCCTAGGAGCCATTATGATCAATTATGTAAATAAGATGCATTTTCAAAATGAGTGCTTGTACCAAAATATATGTCATTCCACGTTGTTTATAAATGACATTTTCCTGTGACTGATTTAATAAGTGTTTATCAAAGTCATTATCCAATCAGGTAAAAAAACCTGCATCTTTCCAAATTCCCACATGAGTATTTTTTCACTCCTCATAATAATAATTTATATGAGACAAGATATTAGTTCCCTTGATAGTCTGGGATGGTCTTTAGAGGAATTTTGGACTAACTATCTATAGGAAACACTCCAGCCCATATTCTGACCCACTGATATCCTTGTCAATATCAATGAGAGCTTTGTGTGAAGAGACTAAGGTTAACCTGTGACCCTGATTCTCTTCTGGTGTCCCTCTAATGTAATTCCACTGAATTCACTGGAGTGACTCTAGATTTACACCAGTGTAATCAAGATCTAAATCAGTTTCCCAGTAAGTATAAATCAGCGTAGCACCAATGGACTCCAACTTCCATGGAGTGATGTTTATTTGTACCAGCAGAGGATCTGGCTTTTTTGTTTTAGAAATGCTTATTTTCTATTTATCTCTAATAGTCAGACAAAATCCCTCAAATAAGTTAATTTTTTCTGTAATCCATATTTAACCAATGCTAAGGTTTTGTCTCCAGTCTGACCAGGAAGATAGAACTGAATCACCCGAACATGGGCAGCTACAGTTTATGATGTCCCAGCTGTCCTGAATGGCGTTATAGCTTCCATATGTGCTTAGTTAATCCCCACACTGATCTCGAAGGCAACCAGAATCAGAAGGGCAGAATTTGGCAAGACACTGTAAAAGTATTGCACAGCAGCCAGTGTTGGAATCCTTTCCTGTGACGGATTCAGCCTCTCTGCACAAACTAAGCCACCCCTGTTAGGGGGAACTTGCATCCCTTGTTTAAATGAAGAACAAAAATGCTGCCAAAATGCACTAGGCTACAGCACAGGGTGACCAGATGTCCCGATTTTGTAGGGAGTGTCCTGATATTTGGTGCTTTTTCCTATATAGGCTCCCTATTACCCCCACCCTGTCCCAATTTTTCACATTTGCTGTCTGGTCACCCTACTACAGCAAGTAGCAGGTATTCTCAAACAACTTTATAGTGAATGCCTCCACATAATTCTACTTTATGCTCTATGAATCTGCAGATGTCTTAATTCAAACACCGGGACAGTTGTAATTAACAAAACAAAGGAGATGCGTTGGGGTTGGTTTGCTTGCTTAAGCCTACTTTTATCTCCTCTCTTCCCCTGCTGCTCTGACTAGAACCCGGAGGGAGAATCGGTGAAACACCCAACAATTAGGAATTGCTTTGCTGAATGCGTTCAAGTGATCAGAGGGTAAAAATTCAGGTATATGAAATCATAAAAATAAAACAGAAGAAGCTAATTTAAAAGGTCAGGCAGAAGTGTTAGCAACAGCCTCAGCAACTTGGGAGGAATATTTGATAAAATGCTTGCCAGGAATGGCTAGACAGCCCTGGAAAATCTTCAGTTTATGAGGAAAATGTCTGTGCTTTGGGAAATGACAGTATGTTGGTGTGTGTGTGTGTGTATATATAAGTGT
The DNA here is from genome assembly GCF_020497125.1 of Mauremys mutica. Taxonomy (NCBI): domain Eukaryota; kingdom Metazoa; phylum Chordata; order Testudines; family Geoemydidae; genus Mauremys; species Mauremys mutica. Next base: position 134,796,610 of record NC_059076.1, on the reverse strand, counting down.
GTGTATCTGTATGCAGCATATAAATCTACACACACCTATACACCCGGATGGATGGATGGATGTATTCTCATCTCACTGTATGGGAAGTTACCTGCATAAATCCATTAATATTATATGAAACTCCAATTTAAGATCAAATTTCCAACCTGCCCTTAACTAGCCCTCCATTTTGGTGGGTGCAATTAACATCACTTGTACAGCTCACAGCCTGATTGCACCTGGAGGTCAGGTATTTAGATGGTTAAATGTCTGCAAATTACCACAGCTACTAACGTGGGCACATGATTATAAGCACCTTTTGCCCCTGGTGCTTTCTTTCCTCTGCATACAGCAGATCTTGAATAGGTAGCTGTTTCCATACAGCACCTTACCTGTCCAGTGGATGAGTCCAATTGTCAGTGCAGATCTCCCCTGAACATCAAGGGAATACATGCACATGTGTCTGGAGTCGGGGGGAGAAGGGCAGAGTGAATGGATTCTTCTCCTTCCAGAGCTCCTGACAAGCCACCTGCTCTGGGCTGGATTCCAGCGCCAGTGACCACACACTGTTCTGGCTTTGCCTACCTGGTGCTGTCTCATAGTGCAATGGAGCGTTTAAGCTGCAAGCTCCTCGGCTTAGGGGCTCCAGTCTTTGCATGACTGCACTGTCCCGGGCGTGGCTACACAATGCTCCTACTCATCGGAAGGCTTTCCACTGACTTTAATGGAATTTGGAGGGGGCAGGGTTAGGCCCTGTGTCAAGCTTTGTATGTTAACCATTTGCAGGCACTGTTCTTACACCGCTAAAGGGTTATTTGGTTATCCTCAGCTCTCCCTTTATTTACAGTCACCGCAGGGCTCCTACAGACCAGAAATGAAATATGCTTTTCCCACTGAGACGGCCCAACTGGGTTCCCCTGGGGAATTTTGGCAGGACTGGGCCGACTGGGATTTCTGAGCGCTCTTTGGCAAGCCCATTAGCAATCTTTGAACACACACTGTAACGAACCACCAGACATGGTTCATAGCAAGTGCATCATTGGCCGGTGCTGCTTGATATTGTTGGCTTCCTGCAGGGAAATAGTTTGACACACACCAGACTTGCTTGTGCAATAATTCATTTAGTTCAGTGTCAGCTTGACAAGGGTATTGCAGAGTTCAGCTGCTACCCGCTCCATACACGGCATCTTGGTATCCAATAGATTGGTTTCTTTCTTTCTTTTTTTTACATTTTGTATATTGAGTTTCCATTTGAAAACAAAGAGAAAGGAGGACAAACCATAACACCCGGTTTTCCTAACACCGTGAGCCTGGCAGCTCTGTTTCTCTTCTTGCAAAAGCTTAGTCTGAGAGGCTGGGTAAACATACATCAGGCCCCAGTAATGAAAGCCATGTTAGTCTTAATGGGCCAAGTTTGCGCCAGGTGGGACTGCACTGACCTGAGTGGGATTACACCTGGGATGAATTTGACAGCATGGCTCCACTATGGCGCATGTTTTCCCGTATTTTTATTTGCACCAGAGAACAGACCTGAGATAAGACATTTAGACTCAGATCCATGTTCTGCCCAAGTCCCCAGGGTATCTGAATTCAGGGATTGTGGGCTGAGCCTATTTCTAAGTTTAACACAGGTTCTTTATGGAGCCTACTGGGCTTATCAGCTGCCCAAAATGCAACAAAATAGGCACATGAAATACACAGCTGGGTGGGGTTTGACCAACTAATTGGCTGAGTGCAAATATACAACAAAGCATAACACACAACACTGTGTCTGGTCATACTCCGATGATGCCCTTTTGCCGGGGTCACACATCTTCTTTCTCCACATAGTCTAGGGCACTGAAGGCCACTACATCCTCTCGGATGTGGGTTCAATCTGGATCTGTGCATGGTGGGGAAAAAATCATTGCTACCCTTTTTGGCCACAGCAAGCGCAAACAAAACCAACAATTACTGAATGGGTAGCTCTGTCGTCTCGGCAAGGAATTGTATCAAAACGGCCCAAGAGTGCTGAATATCATCCTGGACTGACAACTCAAGAACCCTGATGCATTACAAGGGGGAACGGCAACCTCTATGGAGAGATGTCTGACTTTAGCTCCGACACATTAACCTCAGAGATGGGCCTACATGGAAACCTCCATCCCAAACTATGGGGAAGTTTGAGTCTTGCGCTAAACTTCGCTGCCACCATGTCGCTCTTATTGTTTGCAAGAGAGACAGAGAGAGGAAAAGGTGGTGGCAGAAGAGTCAGACATGTCCAATATCCAAAAGCACGTCTGGCAGTGTTTCCTCACTGCTGACACACAGCAACATGTGCTAGCGATGGTGCTGGCAGTGGGTGCTGTGCAAGGCTTTTCAAACAAAGTAAAACGAGAAGTATATCTCAGATTTGGACTAGAAAAAAGACCCGCACTTCCCTCTGCTTCAGTGTGTAAGTGAGGATGACTGTTCAGGCATAAACCCGTCTTACGCATAGGTAGTAACCTGTGGCCAGATACATCAGAGACCCCAGAGTCGACAGCAGGAATCAAACACTGGGACCTTCACCTTAAGCCCTTACCCTTGACTAACGGAATAGCTCTGTCAGCTGTCACTTAGCAGCAGTTGAATCCTGCCTGGGAACAGCCTCTGGAAGGAGACACTAAGACAGGAGAATTACACCCAGCTTTGGGGCTTTCATGGTGTTGACCTTTCCGTGTTTTTATAATCGCGGAGGATGCATTCTAGTTTCCCCTGAATTGCACAGCAGTTATGAAACACCATCACCCCAGCAGACGAAACAGATCATTTCCCTAAAACCCCGCAGTCCCCCTGCTTCCTTCACCTGGCAATACAGCGGATAAGATGCTGGCATTCCATTAGAGCATGAGTATTGCCCTTATACTAAACCCTAATTCCTGTAACCTTAGTGGGCAGTGATCACAAAACCTGCCGGTGGCTCATTTGACACCCGATTGCTTTTTCCAGCCTGCCTGACAAACATATCGATTGCATCCCGTTTTCGTCCCCTCTACCCACACGTAATGCACATTTAAAAACAAACAAATCATTGTCCCGGGGCTTTAAATATCTGTTTCTCTGAGCCCGCAGCAGTCTGGTAAATCGTACATTTGGTAGTCAATAGCCTCCATGAAGTCGTCAGGGATCCCTATGGAAACGGACTCCACCTCCATTTTATAAGCTGCGGTCACGCCCCCTTTGCTGGAGCCCCTTATTTTGTTGGAGAGGCTGTTCATCTTTTCTTTCAGTTGGGTGGAGGATGGTTTTTGGAAAGCGGTGACCATTTTCCACCCTTTGAAGCTTAGCGTTCGCCTCTTAGGGGTTCTTTCCTGAGGGGTGGAGTTCAATATGAAAGAGCTGTTGAGGGTGGCGATTCTGGGCCCCATGTCCATGTCGGAATCCCGCCCCGAGCTGCTCATGGAGGCGGCACGCCAGTGGTTGTCGTACACCCTCCAGATGGGCCGCCGGCGCCGGCGGCACTGACACTTGAGCAGCCTGATGAAAGCTCTCTTGAACTCTTTGCTGGAGCAGGGGTAGATGATGGGGTTCACGCAGCTATTGAAGTACCCCAGCCAGAAGATGATCTTGAAGACCATGTCGGAGGGCTTCAGGGAAGGGAAGAAGGAACCTTGGAGGAAATGGGGACAAACAAGGTTAGAGGAAGGCCATTGGGGAACTTGAACTGCAGGTCAGAATATCAAGCTCTGCAAGGAAGGGCGAAACTGATTGTCGCCCTGCATAAAATCGGCATGCACCATAGACCAAGAGTTGAGGGTCTGACTGGCTGTTTCGATGCCCCAGGTTGAGCAGCTGGCAGGCCTGGCCCCTAGGTGCTCGTAACAGTGCAGTCCGACTGTGCAGCATCCACCGCACAGTGGGGCAACATCAGGGATGAAACAGCTTCACCAGAGCAGCGCTGCTGAAAGAGCTCAGCGTCGGGGAAATATCTCTCGTCCCATCCCCCCACATGCCTGCCCAGTGCCCATCCTGGCGGCTTGGGCTGGGCTCTGGAGACAGTACTTGGTCCTAAACCATTTTCCACCATTCACAGAGAGACGGGCTTAGAAGCCACAATCCAGACCACAAGGCAACGTTTCCTTTCTTACCTGTAAAGGTACAAAGCCTGCTTCTCATCCGGTGCAAATCAGCACAGTGCAAGTGAAGTCAATGCAGCCATGCCCATTTGTACCAGCGGAGGATCTGGCCCCTGTGATACCATCTTTGAGTAAACTAGGTGTTTCAGGAAAGTATCTGGTTGACAGGCCTGGAATCCAAGTCTTCTAAATGGAACAGATGTGGCAGCACATCGGACCACTCACTTCCTTGATGCCCTCACAGGAAAGAGCCTCCAAAACCCGGCACAGCTGGAGACTCCCAGACAGTGGGGCGATTGGGTTATGATGAAGGTTTCTATAAGAGACACATTGACTTGGAAGCAAGCTGAGAACTTCAACCCAGCCCGAGCGGGCCACTGGACAACTGCTTTTTGCCCAACGCCGGCACGGGCTGCCACAACTCTCCTAGGGCCGATCTACCAATCCCCTGAGCCATCCAGTTCCCCAGTGCAGAGTCTTTATCTGCACATCTTAGAGGATATCACTCATTTGGCCCTGGCTCCTGATGTGCAGGTTAACCACGTTAACTGCCGAGCTCTTGTGCTCAATGAGAACAGGGAGCCAGGGCTCAGAATGAGTACCGCGGCACCAGGCTGCTGCAGCAGTGAGGGTGGTATATGAACCTAGACAGATAGACAGCGCAGCTGTGTGTGACACTGATGGTTCTCCCAATGCTAGTGCCAGACAAAGAACTAGTCCCCAAGGGACAGCTGATGTCAGTCACTGACAAACATTGCAGCAGGCTTGCAAACTATAGAAGAGAGCAATTGAACAAGCGAGACTGAGGGGTGCTTGGGGAAGCCACCAAGTGCAGTCAGTTATCAACATGAAGGCAGTTCCCGTTTCAAGGCAGATGAAACACTAACAAATTCTGAGGGAAGACTTTAATCTGTACCCACGGTGCATGCACAGGATCTCGCTGACTTTTATGGAGCGCTCTGTCCCGAGCTGCCGCTCCTCTCCTGTTTGGAGAGCGGAGGCACGTGGCCAGTTTATACAATCCTCAAGGTCCTTGCAGCTTGGATTCTAGCTAGAGAGAATGGAAAAAAGGTGTTGTGAACTATAACTGTGTATATATGGCCCGGAAGTGGGGGAGGTGTGGTGGAGAGCGGGGGACTCCTGGGTTATTATAGCTGTAGATCTGCTACTGACTCGTGAAGCCATTTGGGCATCAGATGAACCAGCTGGATAGTGATGTATCCAGGGTTTGATGAGGCTTAAAGGTTCAATAGTGTTTCTAAAGTGCTTTGGGATCCTGAGCTGAATAGTGCTTTACTACTGCTAGGGTGACCAGCTAGCAAGTGTGAAAAATCAGGACGGGGGTGGGGGGTAATAGGCACTTATATAAGACAAAGCCCCAAATATTGGGACTGTCCCTATAAAATCGGAACATCTGGTCACCCTAACTAGTTCAAACTATTTATTACTACTCAAGAAACCTAAAGAAAGATGTAACTAAGTGTCTAGTTTAGCTGGACATAGCCAAAGCATGCACATATGCTAAGACTCTTTTTAACTCCCAGGAGAGACTTACAGTAGATGGTGTATTGGGGTAATAATTTTGTCCTTCTGTTGGGAGCAGCAGAACCCCACCAAGAACTCCAGGACCTATGGCATGAGGCCAGGGATACATAACAAAAATAGATGTGTCTTCAAAATGCATATCATTTCTGTAAAACAAAGAATGGACTGAAAAGGAAGAGGCAGCCCTACCAGCTAGGAGGTTTATCAGGGACTGATATTCAAGATCTCCTTGCAAAGTTATTCTAAAACTTATATGATTTAACAGAGAATGAACCTTTTTCTATAGAACTTTGAAACCACCCTGTTGAGTGGAATAGGGAAAAACCCCAAAGAGTCCGGTTTAAACAGTCCACAGAGAGGCGTTTTCTGTGATAGGCAGGTGCCAAATGGTACCATTAACCAGCTATGTTGCGTCCTACACAAGCAAAAGTTACCTTCTCTCTCCACTCCCCATCACAGGCTGCTGGCTCCCCATTCTGTTGTGGCATCTCAGCATGCACCACACTGTGACATCACTGCTTTTGCATGGAGTTGGCTGTATGGTTAAGTAATTCCCAACCCCCAAATTTCAAAAATCATGAATCAGGGCCACAAAATCATGAGATTTAAATAAATAAATAAATTTGGCATTCTGTTCATTTACAGTCTGGCACTGGGGCCCGTAGGGTTCCCTTTTTCAAACTTCTCTCCCCAACCTGGAGGGCTAGAAACGTACTTTTCATTTTAAATGAAAACTCAGATTCTCACATAATCACATGACTCCAGAAGCTGGGACTTAACCAAAAAAGTGAATAGCGTGAGCTCTGGGAACACAGTTTTACTGCTAATTCATAGCTTGGATGTGTTTGTCCCCTTCTGGGATAGGAAAAGGAATTGGGGCACAAAGTTATTCTCTAATTATGTCTTCTTTGCCCATTTTAACAAATGGCTGCTTTTATAGATATCATAGGCCAGCTCTTGGCAGGGAGGTACCCTGGCTTCAACCCAGGTATAACCTGTATGGTGGCCCTTGAATGGAGAGTCCACCAAGAGAAGAATGCAGTGGCACAGAATAGCCACAATTTCCCTACCACCGCAGGGACCAGATCGGGGGTTCAGCCCAGGCGCTGGCTCAGGAGTGGGCAGGACAAGAAGATTTGCCGATTCAGCACATGGCAGCAGCAGCCTCGCACAGCACAAACTCTGAGAGAGGGTGAGTGGTGGTATTACAGACCGGGGTGCAGTCTAAGGGCCAGCATAATTCAGAGAGCTGTAATTCCCTGCAACAGCAGCTGTGATTCTAGGCGTCCATCTTCATAGCACCACTATTGTCTTTTGAACTGGATATTAATTCAACTTGTTGGAGTGTTTTTTGGACCGGGAAGCAGTTGATAAGGCACTGGTCCTGCCTTCTATTCTCAGCTCTGGCACTGTCCTTGTGCAACTCAGTTCACCTTTCTGTGTCTCTGTTTCCCCACCTGTAAAAGGGGCAAAATGGTACGGATCTTTCTTTGCAAAGTGTTTGGAGATCTGCAGATATAAAATTGCAACTTAAGTGCTGACTGTTATTCACTCTTGAGCTTTTTAAAAGAAACTTCAAACAAAATATAATCTCTCAAATCTTCCCAGTTATTTTTTTGCTTGCTGTTTGCTTTATTAACTTTAGAAGAAACACACAAGCAAAAATAAAAAAAATACAATGCAATTAGCAAGAAACTTAAGGACGGCGTTGTCACAAGTGCTAAAGGGATTTAGGAACATGAGTCCCAGTGACTTTCAATCCCAATTCAGGTAGGCACTTGTGACAATCCCTCTCTAAATTAAAGTTATTGAATCAACCAGGAATTTAATATTAATGAATTTAACATATAATAATTAATTTAGCATGATTAAATTAAACATTATTCCAGCATCACTGCAAAGGAATGCAAACAGATAACTGCTTTATCTTTGCACCTTTGGTTTCTAACGTTTTTCTTGACACAAAAGGCCAGCAAAAAGACACATCATAGCCAGCAGGTGTCATTGTTGCACCCGCAGAGTCTGCTGCTCACTATTACACAGAAAAGCCTGAAATAACTTTCTGACTCAGCCTTAATTTCTTTTAATTTTAGCTCTGGATGACAAATCACGACACTGTGTGACTGAGCGTTAATTTGTATTTTAGTAAATATCATTAGCTTTGGGTATCATTATTATTTTATCTGCACACATAGCCCTGGTGTCAAAACAGTTGAAAGGGTGTTGAGAATCTGGCATGAAGCCACAGAGATCCAGAAATTCAGCGTTACGGAGAAAACCTTCCATGGCCCAGTGAGGAACTTCCAAAATAGTTTGATAGATGAAAATATGCTCTGTAAAACCCAGGGCCCTAATTCAGCTAAGAACTTAAGCACATGCCTAACTTTAAGCATGTGCTTAAATCCATCCCTATTCTGCACAGAACTTAAGTGCATGCTGAAATTATAAGCATGTGCTTACATCCTATTGAAGCCCAGGGGAATTAGGCACATGTTTAAGTGCTGTGACAGGGAAGGTTGGACTTAAGCATGTTCTTAAAGTATGTGCATAAGACCCCATTCAGGAAAGCACTCAAGCCATGTGTTTAAATTTAAGCATGTTTTTAAATTCCGTTGCCTTCGGTGGGACTTAAGCATGTGGTTAAAGTTAATCATGTGCTCAAGCGATAGCCTGAATAGTGAGGCTTTCAAGTGAGACCAAAACCCTGTGCTGAATCGGGGCCAAGTGGCGATTTACAGCAGTGAACTCTGAACGTTTAGGCTTTTGTTGCTCTTCGAAACAAGCAACACTATTGTCAATAGAGATGTGCAGCACCAAAACCACTTGAGCTATGATTAAGTGGCCGGGTTTTATCCTGGTACAATTATTAGTGATACTGTGGCACATAGGAGCCCTAGTCACGCCCAGCACCCCACTGTGCTAGGGGCTGTACAAACACCAAAAGAGCGTACAATCTAAATATAAGACAAGAAGCATCAGCTGAATGCTGACTGATGGGGGAGTACAAGGAAACAGAGACAATGCTGGTGAGCACAACAGGCGGTGGTCTTGGCATGCCAGTGGCCTAATTGTTGTCAAGTGTTTTTGTAGGTATCCTGGCAAAGGAGCGTTTTAAGGAGGAATGGAAAAGAGCACAATGAAGCGGCTTTGTGGCTGTTTCTGGGGCGTGCCCTCCAAGGATGAGGGGAAGCCTCGGAGAAAGCCAGAAGGGGCTTGTTTGAAAATGTAACAAGTGGGTGCTGTAGGCTGGCATCACGGGCCAATCGGAGCGGGAAGTTGACAATGTGAGCTGACTGTGAAGGGCCTTGAAAGTGAAGAAAACCAGCTTACGTTGGCTATGACCAGAAGGGGGCGCCAGCGGAGGCATGAAAAGAGAGAGGTGCCCTGGTGGAAGCGACAGGCTGGGAAAATCATCTTTGCAGCTGTTTTCTGAATGGATGAGAGTGGGGCAAGACTGCGTTTGTCAAGGCCAGAGAGAAGGATGTTGCAGCGATCGAGACGTGAGATGATGGGATCCTGGAAGGAAGTTTTAGCTATGCAGATGGATAGGAAAGGCCGTATCATAGACATAGGCCGCAGAGCCGGGGACACCACCTGGACCATGGTCCAACTACTACCTTTTGGCCAGGCCAAAACTGAGTGGCACTGTGACCCCCTGTGCCTGGTTGCAACACCACACACTCAAATTTGGCCAAGCAGCCACTCACTCTGTTCTGTCCCAGCCACCCCCTGCTCCCTCACGAACCTCCTGACCCATGAGCCCCTGCACCCGCCCCTACTAAGTCTGAGTGGCATTGCAATGTGGCACGCCGGGTTGCAATGATACTCCCTCAGATTTGGAAGGGGTGGGGGCAGGGACTCATGGGCCTGGGAACAGGCTGGTAGTGGTGTTGGGGTACCTGAGAGGGGAAGAGGAGAAATCTGGTTTTCCTCCCACCAGAGGTGAAAGTAAGCCGGTATGGCGTACTGGCAAGAGCTGGTGCACTGTCCCGGGGTGGCCCGGCTTCCCCCTGCTGCCAGAGCCCTGGGGTAGCAGCGGCAGCCGGGGGCTCCGGCAGCAGCTTAAAGGGCCTGGGGTGGTAGCAGCGGCTGAGCCCTGGGTCCTTTAAACTGCTGCCGGAGCCCCCGGCTCTGCTGCTACCCTGGCGGGGGAGGGGAGGGCACTTACCGATACAGGGCAGGCCGGGGCTGGCTCTGACCCCCTCATCCCTGCCCCTTCTGCTCGAGGCCCCGCCACTTCTGGGGGCCAGTGCCGGCCCCAACCCAGCCCCGTACCAGTAAGTCCCTATTTCTACTTTCACCCCTGCCTCCCACATACTTTGATTGGGGCTCAGCAGCCCTATTAGACACATTACACAGACAGACTCTGCAAGATGCTTGGATGTGAGGTCCTAGAGAGAGGCCCAGGTTAGAGTCCTGAGTAAGAGGGAGGATTGTGGTGTTCTCCACAGTGACTGAGAACAGAGGTAGTCGTAAGGGCTTAGGGAGAAGATTAAGAGCTCTGTTTTAGTCATGCTGAGCTTGAGCTGGTGGCTAGGAGATGTCAGAAAGACAGGCCGAGATTGTAGTTTGGACAGGAGGAGACAGGTCTGGAGTAGTGAGGTAGATCTATCAATCGTGGTGGCTGTATGTGTGCGTGCGGATGAGATTACCCAGAGATGAGGTGTTGAGGGAGAAGAGAAGGGGACCAAGGACAGAGCCCCAGGGAACCCTCACAGGAAGCTGGAGGGGGAATAAAGAGGATCCTTTGAAGGGCTAGCAGATGGCGTGATTCGAGGTAGGAGGAGAGCACAGAGTTACTGAAGCCCAGGGAAGACAAGGTCTCAAGAAGAAGAAGATGTTCCATGGTGGTGAAGGGGGCTGGCAGGTGAAGGAGGAGGAGGATGGAGTATTGGTTCTGAGCTTAGGCTAGGAAGAGGCAGTGATTTCCCTACACCCCCCCTGAATTTTCTCAACACCCCCCCTAGTTTTGTGAGCTAGTTACATACCAATTTAGTGACTGTTTGGAAATCTGAATTTAAACTGAAACATTAATACACACTTTAAAAGCTTATATAGTGTATGATAAAATATGTGTATCTGAAAAAGTATAATAGATTTGAAAAGTATGAACATAGACTAGCTTCCTTGCTTCCTTATACAGCTGTTTTTTTATGATGTCAGTGCATTCATTTCGGTGATGTTGGCCAACCTAATAATTTCAAATGCTGATTTGTAAGCAAAGTCTAAGGCTATGGCTACACTTGCACTTCAAAGCGTTGCCGCGGCAGTGCTTTGAAGCGCTAAGTGTAGTCAAAGCGCCAGCGCTGGGAGAGAGCTCTCCCAGCGCTGTCCCAGCCGTGCTCCCAGCGCTGGGGCTTTGACCACACTGGCGCTTTGCAGCGCCGCAATTTGCAGCGCTGGAGAGGGTGTGTTTTCACACCCTGCTGCAGCGCTGCAAATTTGCAAGTGTAGCCATGGCCTAAATGAGCTCTCCCTGACAGCTAGTGATGAGCTGGGGGCTAAGGCTTCGGGGCCAGATTATATTTACATTCACACCTAATCTACCTAGGTATCCAGCAAACAGAGCTGTGTTGTCCAAGTGATAGATTTTGGCTGGGGTTGGATTACAAACCACTTGAATGTCGGGGGGGGGGGGAAGGGATGAAATGTTGTTCTTATTGTATGAGTAAAAGGCAGTAGAACTGTGCTTAGCCTGTGATGATTTGAAGGCATCAAGAGAGAGGGTAGGGACCTGTCCCTCTCCACTGTTTAAAGACAGAGCTGATTAGGCTCCATAGATAGTCTTTTGTTCTGTTAAGTGACCACTGCAGTTGAAATCACTGACAATCAGGTCTAAGTGCTTAGTCCTGTTGTGGGGACAGTGTTCCTGTGGGTACAGTGTTTTTGTGTAAGAGACGGCCCAGACT